>NC_092822.1:70337500-72737500 GCF_023375885.2 Dermacentor andersoni | reverse complement strand
GTGAAATGAATTTCTTTTATTTTGAAGGGTCTCCAACTTCATTGAAAGCAATGACAAGTGATCGAGCACCAAGGTTGTGTCAGATGCCATAGGGTGACCCTATAATGTTATGCAAGCACTTGTTGAGAGGCTTTTGGCAGCGACGTAATTGTGTTCTGCCATCAGCTTCATGCTTTTCAACTTGATCTTTTAAATTTTTGTTTTCCGACTGAAGTTGCTTTACCTGAAGAGTAGAAGTGCTACATGGGTTGATCTGAATTTAAGAAAAAGCAGTCATTTTCTGAAGACAGAAAGAACAATTGATTTAGCTGCAGATGATAAATATCCGTGGGCAGTAACTTTTCTCACTTTCTTCGAAGTTATCAACATGCCGCTTTTTTATTAACACCACCTACTTCAATATTAGGAATGGTAGTTCATAAACTATTCAGGCACCATAAAATCAGGTATTTGGCAATCCTGGTTATTCGGTCGACTGATTCCCACGTTATTCTGAGACCAAAACTGGACAACCAGTGTGATCGGTTAGCCTGCGCGGTTGTTTGATAAATAATATATGAAAATTCGGATATCCCGATTTTTTTCTTTACTCCACGCCGTCAACTGGCTTCAAAGGCAACCCTATTATTTAAAATTCTACATGAAATGAATGCTTGCTCATACTGTGTCAGATCCTGTAGATTTTCGAGTGAATTTTAGAAACAAATTATTTGCTTATATTGAAAGATGCAGCCAGCATGGCCGGTATTATGTAACGATGCCTTTTCTTTATGGCAATGCCTTTCGGCGTGTTTTTCCTTTATGAGTGGCTGCTTTCAAAGCTCCGCCAGGTACATAGTCTTACTTGGCCTCTCACGAAGGAAAAAGCGCCGAAAGGCATTGTCATCTGGAAAAGGCACTGCTACAAAAACCGGCCCATGCTCGTTTTGACTAGATAAGTCTGGTTGAGCATCAACCTTGGAATGGTATGTGTGTTGTTTAGTGGCGCAATGGCCAGGTATGGCCAAAGAGCACCACGACTTTTAATGTTGTGTTAAGCGCTGATTTGTGAGTTGCGATGGTGGGATGTAACATGGCTGTAAAGTGGCCTAAAATCAATCCGTATCATAGAAGCGTAAAATGACGTATTGAATAAAATTATGATAGTGATACATGTAGTTGTCTGTGGATGTAGTACGCATGATAAATGAACATGGAACTAAAATGCAAGAATATGGAAATAGCACCTATGCCTCCGGGAGGCCTTTGAGCCCAAAGGCTGGGAGGCAGGTGCTTTCTCTTAATGCAGTTACCGAAGCAGAGACCTCAGTTAAGAGGCCGTGCTACGGACTTCCTGGTGATATAACATCAAAATTGTGTACATCTCTTAAAAATTCGAACAGGGATTGATATTTAAAGAGTGGTTCTATACCTATTATCATTAGAGGATGAAGTGGAAATTGTTGCCGGTGTGGTAATGGAAAATGATTTTTCCTATTAGCGTCTAATTCAGTGCATTGCAGCAGGATGTGAAGTACGGTAAGTGGCTCACCACATTTATCACACATGGGTGGATCGCCACCGGACAAGAGGTATGTGTGTGTGCTGTACGTGTGTCCTATCCTGAGTCTGCAAAGTGTTACTTCTGTATGACGGTTCTTTGATACCGGCGGCCAGTTACCAAGATACGGCTTGATAACATGTAGTTTATTTTCTGTTTGTTTGTCCCACAAGCGCTGCCAAAAAGCCCTTAGCTTTTTTCTTATTGAGGGCTTAAGATCCATTAGAGGGACAGTCGTGGAAGTGTTGGAAGCGTTCGCGTGGACGGATGTGGCTAGCTTGTCAGCCAACACATTTCCCTCTATCTCTCGGTGCCCCGGCACCCAGCATACCACGATATGCTGCTTGGACGCATAGGCGGTTAGTAATGCTGAGTAAAGAGACACAATGATAGGGTTTTGATAGTTTTTGACAGTTTTCAATGCGTTTACGACGCTCAAAGAATCTGTGTATATAACTGCCTTTTGGATATGAAGTTCTTTAATGTGTTCGACGGCGGCCAATATCGCGTAGGCCTCTCCTGTGAAAATACTTGTGCTTGGATGCATAACACCGGAATTCGAAAAGGATGGACCGACCGCTGCGTAAGACACGCCAGAATAACACTTCGATGCGTCTGTAAAAAAAATCAGGAGAGGAGTATTTGTGCTGTAATTCGAGGAAGTGCATTCGGATATGCGCGACAGGCGCGCGCTTCGTAACAACTACGAAAGATGTATCACAGTGTATAGGTTGCCACTGCCAGGGCGAGGGCCGTATAACAGGGGGCATAAGGTGGTATTCAAGAAGTGGAACCCTTGTTTCTTCAGCTATGTCGCTAACACGCCGTGAGAAAGGCTTTGCCACTCTGGGCCGGTTGAGGAAAAGTTGAGGACTGAACAAATCATTTATAGTGGAATTCGCGGGGTGCTCACTGTTTGCGTTCACTCTCAGAAAATACATGAATGACGAATATGTTCTCTGCAGATGAAGTGACCACTCATCCGATTCAACGTAAAGGCTTTCCACTGGGCTTGTTCTAAAGGCCCCTGTTGATAGGCGAATTCCTAAGTGGTGGACAGGGTCTAGCATCTTCCGAGCAGTTGGAGTAGCCGACTGGTAAACTATGGCTCCATACTCTAGTCGTGTGCGTATGAGGCTTTTATATAAGTTCATGAGAGATTTTCTATCACTGCCCCAGGTTGTGCATGACAGCACCTTCAAGATATTCATTGTTTTCGTACATTTGTTTTTAAGATACTTCATGTGCTGAATAAAGGTTAATTTCGCGTCTAAGATTATGCCTAAAAATTTATGTTCGCTATTTACAGGCACATGCTCACCATGCAACACAATTTCAGGATCAGGGTGCAGGCCTCTTGTTCTAGAGAAAACGACACATGTGCTTTTTTGTGGGTTCAGCCCGAACCCGTTCTCATCAGCCCATTTGGAGACATTGTTAAGTCAAGCTGGACCTGTCGCTCACAGATTGCGAGAGAACTCGACTGAAAACCTATCGGCACATCATCAACATATGTTGAATAGAAGATGTTACGTGGTATGTGTAGACGAAAAGAATTCATTTTTACTATAAAGAGCTCGCAACTGAGCACCCCGCCCTGCGGCACTCCAGTTTCCTGTACAAATTTCAGTGACGGAACGTTGCCCACTCGAACACGGAATGTGCTATTAGACAGATAACTTTCGATAACATTGAACATGTTACCATGTATACCGAGCTGTGAGAGGTCTCTCAGTATCCCAAACCGCCACGTAGTATCATATGCTTTCTCCATATCTAGGAATACTGATACGAAAAACTGCTTATGAACAAAAGCTCCACGGATACGTGCCTCGATACGTATGAGATGGTCATTGGTGGATCGACCCTCCCGAAACCCACGCTGGTATGGGTCGAGCAATTTGTTTGATTCGAGGAAGCGTAGTAGGCGACAGTTAATCATTTTTTCGAAAACTTTGCAGAGGCAACGTGTTAATGCTATGGGTCTGTAACTCGATACAGAGGAAGGATCCTTTCCGTGCTTTAGAATTGGAATTACAATAGCCTCCTTCCAAACAGAGGGGATCTCGCCGGAAAACCATATAACGTTGTAAAGGTAAATGATGGTGTTTTGTGTTTCAGAAGGTAGTTGTTTCAACATCTCATATATTATGTGGTCTGAACCTGGGGCGGATGTATTACAACAGTTCAGTGCTGCCTGCAGTTCTGCTATGGAGAATGGTTCGTTGTACGCCACACTTTTAGCACAATTTCTTCGTAACTTTTGCAGTTCTATTCGCGTTTTGTACTTTAGGAAGGTTTCACAGTAGTGCGAGGAGCTCGATATGTATTCAAAATGTGCACCAAGAGAGTTGGCTTGATCTTCCAGGCTTTCTTCGTGGCTGTTTACTAAAGGTAACGAATACGTTTGTTGCCCGTTAACTTTATTCCCTCTATTCCAGAATTTTCTCTCATATGTGTAAGAGTTAATGCTTGACATAAACTTTGCCCAACTCTCTCGCCTTGCTTGTCGGCGCGTTCTCCTCGCCTGTGATTTGACATGCTTAAAGTTTTCCAGGTTTTCTGCTGTTGGCGAATCGCGAAGCAGCGTCCGTGCTTTGTTCTGGTTCCTCCGCGCTTGCCTACATGCATCGTTCCACCAGAGAACACGCCGCTTAGAACCAGTGCCGCTCGCTTGGGTAATACACTTAGAGGCGGCATCTAGTATAAAAGCTGTAAAATATGTGACAGCATCATCTATGGTTATACCGGACATCTCAGTCAACGTCGTGTGAGTAAGAGCTCGGTACCGTTCCCAATCGGCTGATTCAACCTTCCACTGGGGGACCTGCGGGAGAAGTTGATCTTGTTCCGTCGTACTTAAGATTATTGGAAAGTGGTCACTGCCATACGGGTTATTAAGCACACTCCATTTAAAATAAGGTGTCGGCGATAAAATGCTAAGATCTATGGCAGAATATGACTTGTTAGCCAGGTTAAAATACGTAGGCTCCTTTGTATTCAAGAGACATGCTCCAGAAGAAAAAAGCAGCTGTTCAATGACGCGACCTCGCGCATCACAGCGTGAATCACCCCACAAACTACTGTGTGCATTAAAATCGCGAAGAATCAAATAGGGCTCCGGGAGCTCATCTATTAATGATTCTATGTCTCGTCTGTGAAGGTGATAATGTGGTGGTATATAAAAGGAGCAGATGGTTATGAGTTTATTTGAAAGTACGGCTCGAATGGCCACTGCCTCAAGGGCCGTTTGGAGCTTGAAATGCTGACATGCTATACTTCTGTCAGCAATGATGGCTGCACCGCCAGATGATGCGACAGCATCCTCGCGGTCTCTTCGGAATGTCATGTATTGTCTGAGGAAGTTGGTGTGGTTGGACGTTAGATGGGTTTCTTGCACACACAGCACTTTAGGATTAAACTTAGAGAGAACTTCTTGGACATCATCTAGGTTTCTTAATAGTCCTCTAACATTCCACTGTATGATGTTATGCATGTTGAAAAAAATTGTGCTGTGTGTCTCGAGAGAGAGCACAATGACGTTACTTTACAGAGCCTTTGTTAGGCCCTGTAATTGGCGTTTTGTCTTTTCTGGAGCGGTCAAGAGAACCTCGCCGCTCCTTCAACGCTACCTGCGCCGTTTGGCTTGGACTGGTGTCCATAGCCTCTTGCGAGGCACTGGACACCCGCTCCAAAGAGCGATGTGTGCGTCGCGTAGACTTCATCTCAAGCGACGAAGTCTTCGTCCCCACCAGGCCGGAGGTCGACCGGGCCCCTGTGGCCTCAACGGTGCCCTGGCTGCTGCCGGAGTTTGAAGAGGCCACTGGTGTGGACACTTTGAGAGATGGCAGGGCAGCGTTGGCTGCTCCCACCATAGGGGCGGGTGGCGCAAGCCTCGGCACGCTAGGCGTGGTGCGGGCTGCCGCCAGAAGCCGTTGTGGTGCCGCCCCGCGTTGCACAACTTCAGCGAAAGATGCTTTCAATGTAAATGATGAGGATACCCTCTGTCGTGCTTCACGGAATGTTATGTTCTCCTTAAATTTTACAGTAATTATTTCCTTTTCCTTCTTCCAGGCTGGACAAGCTCTGGAGTATGCAGGGTGACTGCCGTCGCAGTTCGCACAATGTACCTCATCATTATTGCAGTCATCAGCAGAGTGACCGGTTGTGCCACACTTTGCGCACATAAGCTGGCCTCGGCAGCTCTGGGATGCGTGACCAAATCTCTGACATTTGAAGCAACGTCGCGGGATCGGAATGTAGGGTCGAACATGAAGTTTTACATAGCCGGTTTCAAGAGTCTCGGGTAAAGTCGTTGAACTGAAAGTGAGTATTAAATGCTTGGTTGCGATTTCATTGTCATTCCGTCTGATTTTGATGCGCTGCACATGGATTACGCCTTGGTCCTTCCATTCATCCAGGAGTTCTTCATTCAATGCCATTAAGTCT
Organism: Dermacentor andersoni; assembly: GCF_023375885.2. Lineage (NCBI taxonomy): Eukaryota > Metazoa > Arthropoda > Arachnida > Ixodida > Ixodidae > Dermacentor > Dermacentor andersoni. The sequence goes on along the minus strand of NC_092822.1, from coordinate 72,731,511 downwards.
TCATCTCATACTACGCCTTTGACTGTGTTCATATTTCGATGTGCGCTGACAGAAACAGGGATGTTACCAAAAGCTACGAGATGTGCGAGTCTGTTGTACTGTTCTTTGTCTTTTAGTTCGAGGAGCAAATCCCCACTTGCCATCTTTGTTACTTTATAACCAGCTCCAATGGTCTGTTTTAGGAACTTGGCCACAAGGAATGGGGAAATTGCTCTAGCTTTTGTGGATGTTTGTTCACAGTGAAGGACGTGGAATTTCGGGAATGTTTCTTTGTTTCTGGGTAAGAACAGCGAGGTTGCGTCGGTGCGTACCCTTTTCGAGGCACGATCGGGTGAAAACGGGTTGGAGGATCCCATGGAAAAAAGTGAGTTGTTCGGCAACGGCGTCTGCCACCCACCACGGAGCCCAACAAGGGGACGTGGCAGAACATGTAAACAAGTCTGCACAGGTTAACCCTTGCCACACCAGGTTAACCCTTGCCGCCAGGAAAAGTCGAAATGAATGGAAAAGATGAGAAGACAGGAAAGATCAAAAGTGGAAGAGAAAGACGAAGATGAGGGTAGACAGAGATAGGAAAAGGCGACTGCCGGTTTCCTCCAGGTGGGTCAGTCTGGAGGTGCCGTCTGTGTGAAGCAGAGCCCAAAGGGGTGTGTTGCCTCCGCCGGGGGGCCTTAAAGGTCCAAACTCCCAGCATCGGCTCAACCCCCAAGATCCCCTTTTCCCCAGACATGGCTAAGCCGCGCACGGCTACACGCGGGAGGGTCCAACCCTCGTGTGCTCGGGTACCTGGTGGCGCAACACACCAAACGCCTGCTGACGCAGACGCCCCTGCGTGGGAGTATCAACCTTGTTTACACGGTGAGCTTATTTGTAACCAGTCATAAATAATGGTTACTTTCTTAAATATATATATATATATATCCTTTTCTGGAGCTGGTGCAATATATATATATATATATATATATATATATATATATATATTGGTGAATGCATCTTCCCCTCGCGTGTAAAAAACCCAGCAATGCATGGGCATGATGCAGTCTGAGGTATGACTGCCTTACGGTGTGGCAGCAGCAGGTTAATGCTATGGATGAGAAAAATGCCTCTGAAGTGTAGCAGACTTATTTGGCGTTTGCATATTGCGTGGATTATTGAACATTGACAGACCAAAGTGTGTCACTGCCGCTGCAATGATTCTCAGGGACCTGCACGGCATTACTACAGTGTCACCGAAAAACTTAAGCACAACTTTGGGGACTCAATGTCTAAACAGAAATATCCAAGAAATTATTTAATTTTTTTTTTCATTTCCTAAGCTCTTCTAATTAAGCCCTACAAGCTGCTTCAGCAAATTAGTAAAGTTTTAAGCTACAATGAATGGATGTTAAGATGCAGATGTCACTGTAGACAATAACGAGTCCCCATTCAGCGCAAAGGGACGCATAACGCATACCCGAAAATGTATAGCCACATTTTGGGTTCTCCAATGAACATTGTATTTTAGAGACTATCAATTGCGCCGTCAATGTGCTATTGTGATACAACACACTATTTTATTATACTGTTCGCAATACCAACTGTGTTCAAATATCCGCCCTCCAATTATCTTGACCAGATATCCTGAATACTCTCTTATATAAATCCAAATAACCAGTTTTCTAGGCTAAATTAATTTCCCCCCAGTTTAACCGGGTAAAGCTTGGCTGATGTTTGCAAGCAATAATAGAATTTGGAAGCTCAGACTATTGCAGCTTAGACCTGATTTTCTTTGTAGAGTCATTCTGTCTAGAGAGTCTAGAGAAACTGTGCTGCTAAATGGACTCTTCATTACTGAAAAAGAGATGCCCAATATTTTTGCAGCTTGTGCGCACAAGCGCTTTTAACGTGCAACGGGTTGTTCAACGACAGTCTTTGGCTGATCTGTGTTAGAAGGTACACAAGCAGGTGCACCAATTTTCACCTTTTTGTTCTTACTCACACAAAATGTTCAATGAAATTTAACTATACGGCATACGCACGTTTTTTGCTGGCACAACATGTGACTGCGCAGCAGTCGCTAACACAAGACGTGCTTTCTGTTTTGTTCAATGGTGGTGGACTCCCTGGTAAAGAAATGGTAGATGCCATTATTTAAAGAATGAGAAAGGAAAACGAGGGGCCCGATTTTCGTTAGTGACATCGTAAGAAGCCAACAAGCAATGACACCAGTTAAGAGCATCGCACGCGTAATGCGAGGATATGAGTTCGTATCCCATATGCAGCCAGTTGTTTCTTTAACCACTTTCATTTCCATTATTATTTGCGTAATTCAATAAATCAATACAAGTAACTTCCTCGTTGCTCCCAGGGGTTGAGGAGTGGGCGAGTTGGTACTGCATTTTAAAACTGGTACAGCGCAGCATGGGAAGAAAAAAACAAGCTGAGCCGGTCAGAATAAGGAACAGAGCTCTCACTTCCGACTCTGATTCCAACTCTTACTCGCAAGTTCGAAGTCAGAGCTCTGTTCCTTCTTTTGGCGGGCTTGGCTTGTCTCTTGCGTTCCATGTAGCGCTGTAGAAGTTTAAGTTTTCCTATGCTGTCTTTGGTGTCTTTGTTCGTTGGCTTCCTAGGATATGCTTATTTAACGAAGTATTTCATCAATGCCCATAGATATTAGCTGCCCGACGAGATAAAATCAGGATCTACGAATAACCAACATATTTCAACAACAATGCAACCAAGTGTCTTTTTTGGCTAACGACATCTGTGCTAACAATATCTTTCCACGTTATGAAATGAGCTAATGAAAGAAAGCAACATTACTGAACCACACTGTCAGAAAGTTTTGATAACAGCTCTAGAGCAGAAAAACACATGCGTGCACGCACTAACACACAAACACAAGAAAAGCGCTCCCCATCGCTTCCTGATCATACAAGCACTTGCGTAATAAAGGGGGGGCCTTGTCTGTTGTGTGTATGTGCGTGTGCTTGTACGTATGTGAGTGTGTTTTCAGCGTTCTTGAACTGTTGCGAAGATAGATTACCAACCAGCTCAGCTACAGGTTCTACACTCCTGGAGTTGCCTCGTTAGGCTTGGCAACTCCATGTCCCCAACTACAGCATGCCTCACAGTCAAATTGTGGTTTTGCCATGTAAAACCGAGAATTCCAGAATTCCTATTTTTGAGAGTGAATTATTGCATGAGTTCTGATATTGGTAATTAAACTTTGGCGCGAAATGCAAGGAGCGATGTAAATGAAAATTTGCTGTTCTGAGAGGACTGTTTTGTGTGTTTCTCTACACCACACTCAAGTGTAATAACTTCTTCAGCAAGAACAGATAACCTTAAGAAAAAAGTAGCCAGAAAGACATTTACAGGAAATGTACAAGGAGAAAGGAAAGAGGCTGGTTCATGGATTACCAGCCATATCAGTTACCATGCTATAACATGGCCTAGTGGCGCGTTACGTCTTTTGGATAATGAGGAACAATCGCCCACCCGACAGTAGAGACACGTGGACTTGCTTATCTTTCCGAGTGAGCGCTTTTCACCGTCTAACAAATGTTACCACTCGGCGCGGGACACGCCCGCATGTAGTGGAACCACCGTGATGGGAATTCGTTCAAATGGTATCGATGATTCCGTTGTCACCGAAGCTTGTGTAATCTGATTGCATGTGTCACACGAATTGCGTATAGTTTTCTGGAAGACACGCGAGCATCATCGATTATTCTGGAATCTTCGATGACTTGTGTATAAAAGCCGGCGCTCTTGACCGGCAGATCAGACTTTCGACGATCGTCGACTCTGTTCGCAGTTATTGTTGCTCTTTGAGTGTAGCCTGCTTTTGAGGGCACATGTTCATCCAATAAAAATGCTACTTTCATCACTCAGTTTTTCTCCATTCTTCACTGTCACTACAACGCCGAATTAGGTGGAGGTGCTAGTTCGTTCATGCACCGCACGCCCCCGACAAGCCCGCATCCTAAAGACAGCACCAACGTCGTTCTGGATCATCGAGGAAGTCACCGACTGCAACAGCTGTCCCCGGAGCACGGACTTCTACCTGAGGCTACCAAGAAGATCGTGGCCAAGACAACCCCAATGGTTTCCCCAGCGTCCCCCATTCTGCTGCAAAAACCTCGGGATCCACCAACCTTCCATGGATCATCGTCTGAAGACTCAGAAACCGGGCTGGAGACGTATGAACGAACCGCGACCTTCAGCAACTGGGATTACGATGACAAGCTGCGACATCATTTTTTTTTTGCGCTGGAATATGCCGCCAGGATGTATTTTGAGAATAGAGAAGCCACCTTAATGACGTGGGACCTGTTCCAAAGGAGCTTCTTGCAGGCATTCACAACCGTCGTACGCAGAGAACGAGCCCACGCTCTACTAGAAACCCAAGCGCAGCTGCCTAATGAGACCATCGCGATCACGACGGAGGAGATGAGCCGTCTATTTCGCCACGCCAACCCGGAAGTGTCCGTGGGGAAGAAAGTCCACCTGCTCATGCGTAGTGCTATTTCTGGCAAATAAACAAAATGCAAATTTATCTAGCGGACAGCTTGCGCAGGGCGTGGGGAAGCAAAGTGCATCATTCGGTCAAGGCGACACTACGGAAGGGGTGATACATCAAATCAACATTTCACTGCCCACCGTCGTAGCCATGCGGCTATTGTATTGATCGAGGTCGCGGGTTTGATCCCGACCGCGGCAGATTAAAAAAAAAGTTCCTGCACTTAGATTTAGGGACACATTAAATAGCACCATGGTATCAAAATTAATAGGGAGTCCGACCCTACAGCGTGCCTCATAATCCGATGGCGGTTTTGGCATATAGGGCCCCATACTTATAACAAAGTTTAATTCTTCTACCATGATGCGATGTACATGTCAGGCAATGAATATGTGCAACCCTCTCAGAGGTTGTGAAGTACGGTGCAAAACAACGTCTCAAGCAAACACCTCCCCCCTGTGTGTTCTGTGCACTGCGCAGACAAACAGCAAACAGCAGTGTTGCACGCAAGGTAACGTTTAAGATCAACTCACCAATTTTATGTTGTACTAAACGTTAAAAAAATCAAGCATTCACTGTCAACATCACTGCTAATTATCGTCAATCAAAGCAAACTGCACAGAAAGCTTCGCTTACATCGATTCCCACAGTCCGTGAGATATGCATATTTTTCTTTCTATCTGGATCAAGCTAAAAATCAAGTAAAACTGGTGCAGCATGATGAGCTCTTCGAAATTGCTGGCCTAGTTTTGAATATATGATTTGGTTTTGAGGCATTGCATAGCGATTGAAATCTACACCTAGAAGAGGATAGTTAAAACGGCAATTCTTCAATTAGCCGGTAGCTGAGCAGCTATCATTACTAATATGGATGAGATAGTTCAAGTGGCTGAGGAGTTCTATAGAGATTTATACAGTACCAGTGGCACCCACGACGATAATGGAAGAGAGAATAGTCTAGAGGAATTCGAAATCCCACAGGTAACACCGGAAGAAGTAAAGAAAGCCTTGGGAGCTATGCAAAGGGGGAAGACAGCTGGGGAGGATCAGGTAACAGCAGATTTGTTAAGGATGGTGGGCAGATTATTCTAGAGAAACCGGCCACACTGTATACGCAATGCCTCATCACTTCGAGCGTACCGGAATCCTGGAAGAACGCTAACATAATCCTAATCCATAAGAAAGGGGACGCCAAAGACTTGAAAAATTATAGACCGATCAGTTTACTGTCCGTTGCCTACTGTGATGTGTGGTGCGCTGGCAGAACGGGGGGACACGCAAGAGGACACGCAGGGAGACGCCGGGGAGACGCCAGGAGAGCTCCAGGAAGCGACGGCAGGTGGAGGTCCACCACCGGAGCGGACGTTGAAGACGGGCCGTCGGGTTCCGGACCCGAGCCCACCAGGACTTCACCCGCCCGGGGCCTCCTGCCAACCTGTTCCTGTGCGTCGCCCGTCTACCCGAGCGTGCCGCCAGCTCCTCAAGGCCGGTGAGCTTTTGCGCCAGTGGGCAGGACGAGAACAGTCGGGCTACGGGCCCGAGTTCTACACCAGCTGCCCGGCCAGAACGCCGCCCCGTCTGTCGTGCCACCTGCTGCTCGAGGCCGGCGTTCGAGCTTCCGCGCCGTGGGCGAGAGAGGAGCAGTCGGGCTACGGGCCCGAGCTCTACATCCAGCTGCCCGGCCAGAACGCCGCCGCCGTCCACTCCTGCCACCATGCCGCCCACTTTTCCTCGCCTAGCCAGAGCTGGCGCACTCCGGTAGCCCGGTCGGTCAGCTTACACCGCGACCTAGGGTGAGACCGGCACCACTTCTTTCGCCAGCTTGCCGCCGCGTCACCGCGTCGAGACTGTGACGCGTCCCCGCCTTCGTGGCAAGCCCGGACTCGCGCACCCGTTAAACTCATGCAAGCCCTATATGTGTTCGTTGCCGCAATGTCTTCTTGAGTGTTTATTTTAGGCATGCTTTCTATTGTCTTCTATTTATCTTAAGCCTTCTTTAGTTTGATTAAAAGTATTTGTGTGTGTGTTCAAACCAACGGCTTTGTCCTCAATTGGGTTCTCGGAGGCTCCGCCTAAGAGAACCAACCGAACCATTGAGTACACGAACCTTTGCCCCCATAAGTGGGTCATCACACCTACAAAGTATTTACTAAGGTAATTGCAAATAGAACCAGGAACACCTTAGACTTCATTCAACCAAACGACCAGGCAGGATTCCGTAAAGGCTACTCAACAATAGACCATATTCACACTATCAATCAGGTGATAGAAAAATGTGCGGAGTATAACCAACCTTTATATATAGCTTTCATTGATTACGAAAAAGCATTTGATTCAGTCGAAACCTCAGCAGTCATGGAGGCACTACGGAATCAGGGTGTAGATGAGCCATATGTAAAGATACTGGAAGCTATCTATAGCGGTTCCACAGCCACCGTAATCCTCCACAAAGAAAGTAACAAAATCCTAATAAAGAGAGGTGTCAGACAGGGAGATACGATATCTCCAATGTTATTCACAGCGTGTTTGCAGAGGTATTCAGAGACCTGGAGTGGAAAGAATTGGGGATAAAAGTTGATGGAGAATACCTTAGCAACTTGCGATTCGCTGATGATATTGCCTTGCTTAGTAACTCAGGCGACCAATTGCAATGCATGCTCACTGACCTGGAGAGGCAAAGCAGAAAGGTGGGTCTGAAAATTAATCTACAGAAAACTAAAGTAATGTTTAACAGTCTCGGAAGAGAACAGCAGTTTACGATAGGTAGCGAGACACTGGAAGTGGTAAGGGAATACATCTACTTAGGGCAGGTAGTGACCACGGATCGGGATCATGAGACTGAAATAACCAGAAGAATAAGAATGGGCTGGGGTGCGTTTGGCAGGCATTCTCAAATCATGAACAGCAGGTTGCCACTATCCCTCAAGAGGAAAGTGTATAACAGCTGTGTCTTACCAGTACTCACCTACGGGGCAGAAACCTGGAGGCTTACGAAAAGGGTTCTGCTGAAATTGAGGACGACGCAACGAGCCATGGAAAGAAGAATGATAGGAGTAACGTTAAGGGATAAGAAAAGAGCAGATTGGGTGAGCGAACAAACACGCGTTAATGACATCTTAGTTGAAATCAAGAAAAAGAAATGGACATGGGCCGGACATGTAATGAGGAGGGAAGATAACCGATGGTCATTAAGGGTTACGGACTGGATTCCAAGGGAAGGAAAGCGTAGTAGGGGGCGGCAGAAAGTTAGGTGGGCGGATGACATTAAGACGTTTGGAGGGACAACATGGCCACAATTAGTACATGACCGGGGTAGTTGGAGAAGTATGGGAGAGGCCTTTGCCCTGCAGTGGGCGTAACTAGGCTGATGATGATGATGATGAAAGGCCCGCGGAATCCTATTTGAGCAAATTTTTCAAGGAGTATTTCGTGATCTAACGTGTCAAAAGCTTTTTTCAAATCTAAAGAAAGCGCAATTACTATCCTATTTTTAACTATTTCACTGTTGACTACGTCTGCAAAATCCTCTAGTAGTGTGGTTGTGCTTTTCTTGCAACGAAAACCACACTGTGAATTAGACAACAGATGAAACTTTTCGCAAAAGGAAACCATGTTCTTGTGCATAAGCTTTTCTAGAACACACATTAATGTCGGCAAGATTGCTATAGGTCTCTAGTTTTCGCACTGTTGCCTTTTGCGATTTTTGTAAATTGGCCTAATCAAAGCTATTTTCATTGCATTGGGAATCTGACCCGTCCTAAAAACTTCAGAGTAAATGTATAGCAGCACACTCTTCAAACAAGCAAAGTTGAAAAATATCTCACGAAATCTGATCCCATCATATCCTGGCATTCTAGTAATGGAAAATGACCTTATTGCATCCCAAACATCGAGAACAGTTACCTCACTCAAATATACAGATTTGAGGTTGGATTTGATTGTTATGTCACACGAACCCCTAGGGGAATTTTCCTTAAGTTTCTGAACAGTATTAGCAAAGCAGTTATTAAATTCGTTTGCTATTTCATCCACTTGTCTTCTGGGGAAATTATTTCTTATGGTTTCGTCTATGTTGCGTTTCGTTTGTCTGCCTGTTAGAGAATTTGCTATGTTCCACGATTTTCTCAAATTAAATTTACACTCGTTCAGCTTATTACTATAGTATTTATTCCTTGCTAGCCTTAGTGAAGCTGTTAGCTTATTTCTTGTTTGCCTAAATTCTTCTCTTAACTGCACGTCTGATTGGTTAGCCCTACTTCGGCGACACAGCTTTTCTTTGATGTAACTTTACTCTTTAATTTCATTGGTAATCGATGGTTTCTCGCTTTTCCTTTCTTTCATAGTAATTTTCTTTCGGCTTTTATCATAAATTGATTTAAATATACCAGTTAGCTTCTCGTATGCTTGTAAATGATTTAGTGTTAATAAGGTGTCCCAATGATATTGCTTAAGTAACCTATCAATCTTCTGGTTATCGAAGATGTGAAATTCCTGTTCAGTTGCCGCACGTGAATTCGTTAACTCTTCACTAAATATTGTGAGAGCAATGAAATAATGGTCAGCAACTTTTTCTTTTACTATACTTGTTACAGGTTGCATGCTAGAAACACGCGTTAGTATGTGGTCAATACATGACGTCGTAAGTTTGTTCCCTAAGAATTCTTCTCGTGTAATTCCTGTGATGTTATTTTCTTAGCCATAACTTGAAATGAGAGTCAAATAGTCACTGACATAATTTGTAGTAGTAGAAGAAGTATCTATGTTGAGATAACCTACCAGAATGATGTTATCTTTTTTTCTCTAGTGTCATTAAGAAATGCTGCAATTCTCCCGAAAATATGCCTATATTTCTGTCTGGTGGCCTGTACACTCTAAAAACAAAGAGAGTTCCGGGCACTCTCTTTGAGGGAATAGCGGCTTGTCCCATATTTCACTCTCTTTTCGAGAGTAGATCGACCCTCTTTGAGAGACAGTAGGTCAACTCCTGTTCACAGAGTTTTGTTACTCCACCGCAAGGGATTGCTAGTACTCTTCCACAGAGTGATAATACTCTTCCCACAGGGAGTGCTAGTACTCTTCCGCAGAGTGCTAAAACTCTCACCGCATGGGTAAGGGCACTCCACCAGACCGAGTACTTCTACTCCCCCAAACAAAGTGCTAGTACTCTTCCCCATGCCCTCTTAGCGAAGTCCTGGCCGCGCATGCAGGCAGGAAATCAGACCAAATTAGGGCCGCTGATATACCGTTCCCTAGGGGGCTCCTCAGAGTCAGTGGCCCAATTCCAAGCGGCCTTCACAATAGGCATGAACAAAGTTATGCAGGATTTTAAAGTCATTTTGCCTGGCTATTGCTGCCTACCATGAGGCGTGACTGCTCGGAATCGGCCTATGCGTATGCGTCCCGAACACCACTGCGGAGAAAAAAAAGCTAATTAACATTTAATCCGCAATTATCTTCGCAAATTTCACAATCACGAGTCACATAATCTAATTAGAACACAATAGTCAAGGGAATCCCATACTTATGAAAAACCACATTGCTCTATACATCACGTGGATTCGAACCCGCGTACAGTAGCATCTATACAATTCAAAGCACACACCCTAACCATTACACCACAGAGCCACCACGCCTAGTCGTGTTCTTTTAGAGGTTGTATATATAACAAATGTATTTGAGGAATCGGCTGCGGTTTCTCTGCAGTGTGCTGTGTTGTTGTGTACTGGAATACGTTTGCGTTTGCATCATTTCCATTCCTTGCTACGACTAACGAAGGAATACAACGTAGACGACAACGTGAGCAGTATTCACGGCTTGTCGTCACCCCAGGAAAATAACAAATGTGCCGTTCAGCTCACGATCGAGTGCTTTTCCAGTCCATGCATTATATGTTCTCCGAAAATACGCGGACACAAAGTATCGTGTCAACCATCCACGTATGTGAATTTAATTCGCGCGTATACTGCTGAGCATTTCTGTTTATTTTTTCCGCCAGTTCCATTCGTATGTGGTCAACTGCGACGCCAGTACCACGCCAGTGTGAGCTGTTGTCCTGCATTAGCAGCGGCGTTAGCGTTTTGAAGAGCATGCATTCCAGCATTTGGAGACTGCTTATGCCAATAGCCGTGTCACATGCATTGGCACGCATGTTTAAATGACTAATGTATCCACTTGTTACGCGTGCACTGCTCGTATCCTGTGGCAGTGCTCGTTCTAAAAGCTTTGAAGACCATCTACACTCATATGTGTCTTCAATATATATGCACAGGATGGACTTGCCGGCTAGTTGGTTGAGCATTTTAGGAGAAGAAACAGCGCAACACAAGGACGACGCAAAAATATAGACCATACCACGAAGCGCTGCTGTGGTTGATGCTTTTTTTCGTCCTGGTGTTTGCGCTGTTTCTTCTTCCACGATACACGCGCACCACAGGTACGCGAAAGTATAGGAGCATAGGGCGTTAACTTTGTTTTCCCCGTTTCCACTCAGCGTCAATGGCACAATTCGTTGCCCGGAATCGCGCACGCTTACCCCATATTCAGAAATGCATCATAACCTGAAGCCCATGCTTGACTTGATTTAAATGACGCAAGTCGCGAACGCACCAAAAGAAAGGCAGTGAGCGTCTGGGGGACGTTCGCACCAGGCGTCGTTTATATAAAGTCAAGCATGAGCTTTGTATTAAGATTCATTTCTGAATACGGGGGTTAGTCATCTACTTCTCACAGCCAATGTCGAAGAAACGCCCACCAAAATCATGGACATTCGTAAACTTAACTAGGCAATACGAAGCTCCTTAGAAAAGAGTATTTTTCTTTACTCCAATATGGTTGCGCTCTCGTGACTTCAATGTACAGAGATAGTGCAACGTTAGCTAAAAAGCATGAATTTCCGAACTCCATGCCAAAATAAGCTTGTAAAACTATTTAGGTGCTAGAATCCAGGGTTTGCAGCGATCCTTGAAAACCCTTTATTTCTAAAATGCCATATTCAAGGCAGTGAAAACTCTGGAATTTTTAGAAGTACTGGAAAGTCCTTAAACTTCTACACTTAGCTAGACTTAGCAGACATTGCCAAGCGTTTCTTTTTTCCTTCTGTGACACTCTTCGCATGTCACAGAGAATTGTCTGTGGAGGTAATAGAAGAAAAGCGACATCCTTAAAGCTAAAATTACAAAGGAGCTGCAGATACCAGTTTTAGGCACATGGAACCGGCGACAAATGTACTTGGAGGAGCAGAATCAGGAAGCTCAGCAGTTGAGGCATTCAAAGAAAAGCCGTGATGAGTAAATTGAGCGCTACAGACGCAATAAAAGGAAATTACAAATGACTATTGCTTATTTGATGGTGAAAAGCTGAGGCAACAGATGACATCACAAACACTGTCAAACCAAACAGTATTCAAAAACTGCAAATGTTGCAGGTGCAAGTAGTTAATTATGCTATTGCAGAAAAACTTTGAGCGCTTTCTTGAAATGCTTCCTTGTGTGCGTTTAGTGATGGGCGGTGAAAGGCAAATTAGCAGTCTTTCAAATGTTTGAAATCAGTGAAATGCGATTTGTTTTTTTCTTTTGTTTGCATTAAAGTTAACGATGTCGTTGAACAAGTTATTGCCTGTCCAAATTACTAAAAAAATCACACGAGGTCCTTGAAGTTACTGTGTCGGGGCCTCGAAAGTTCTTGAAAACCATTGAATTTTTTTCTTCAATATTGCTACGAACCCAGTAGAACAACTGTCATGGAGTAAAAACATTGGCTGAACAGGGGCATATACGAAGAGCACAGGAAGACTGGAAATGCAGTAGTAGGCATGGAGGGCCCTGAAAAAAATGTGCCACATCTGCTCGTCTGCCTTATGTTTCTACATTGACTGTCATTTTAATAGAAGTGCACTTCATGTTCTACTCCAATATACGCAACATTACCAACTCCAGTGTGGGGCAGTCCTTCAGCCAGTGCAGAACTCTTTCTGTACATCCCTGTCAGCTCTGTCATTTTTCCAGCATTATAGCACAAGATTTGTTAAACTGGTTTCGCAGAATATGAGCAGTATACTCCTAAATTAGCTCTTTATTTGTATGCACAAGTTCAGGTCCTCAGTTTGGTTGCATGACAAATTGCTATACTTCAATAGATACAAGAAACAATTTTATTAGAGTTTAATAAAATCAAAACAGTAATAATCACAAGAATATAATGACATACATTTCTTTTGGTACGTATACAGCCCATGTCTTGGCACTGTATAAATTCCACTATACATCGTAAGTACTCTGTCCTGACCACTATTATTCACATGTGTAAAACCATCACAGCAATTCTTCAACAAATATCACAGTGATTAGTGACATACACTTTGTAACTGCTTTACATGAGCATAATGTATACAAATGGTCCCTGTGTACCTACACATGACTAGTGCCACCTGAGTACTATTACTCACAGGTGTAAAACCAACAAAGCAGTTCTTTAAAACTATCACAGCGCTTAGTGACGTACATGCTGTAACTCCCTTGTAAAAGCTTAATACAAACGCGTGAGCACACAGAAAGCTAGCAGTAGGCCTACATGGAAATACCACCGCCTCAATACTAATTCACAAGTGCAAAACCAACCAAGCAGTTCTTTAAAGAATATCACAATGCTTAGTGACATACATTTTGTAACTAGCTTATATAAGCTTTATACAAACATGAGAACATACACAAAGCTATCGGTGCACCTACATAGAAGTGCGGCCATCTGAACACTATTATTTGCAAGTGTAAGCTCAACAGAACAGTTCGTTATAGTGCCGCACATTTTGTAACTGCCTTATACAAGCTTAGTGCAAGCACAAGAATGCGGAAAAAAATAAATTAGCTTGCTCTATGAATACACAAACAGATCAACACAAATGGTAAACACCACTTTGAAGACACGTGACCGTGACAAAGCGCAGTGCTGTGCCGGTTGAAACTGCCATCCACAAAAGTATTGAGCAATGCTTAAACCACATGCAATAAAGTGCTGAAAGACTGCGTCTCGAACGTACCTATATTAATTCAAATTTCTTTAATATAGGGCTCTCTTGCAGATAAGGCATCTGATCCAACTGACCTGATTTCGCACCTGCTAAATGCATACAATGCACTCAGATATAACTGGCAATAATAAATATAAAAGGCATTTAAAAACTTGATAGTATGATGAAGATGCATGACTAGAAAAGTTCTGTCCCCCTCGTACTTGTTAAAAAGGTGTAAGTACGACACCTGTTCTTTTTTTCCGCAATTTTTGCATTAATGGACACCCGGGAACCTCGAACTCACAAAAAAAGAAGATACTGCTGTGTTAATAGTGTTATGAATAATTTTTTGTGAAAACTTTTTACAGACGAGTTGCAGTCTCGTTTCTGGAGATTGAGCTGTATCATGCAAAATAACATAGAAAGTGGTCACATGGGAGCATGACACCATGCCATGTTCGTTTCAGTTGACTCTCTTGCCCTACAAGTCACTGCTCATTGTGACCAGTGATGGAACAGCAGTGTCTGTGTGATTTTCATCACACTTCTGTCCTATGACATCCTTACCAGAGTTGGCGGCACATAGATACCCAAATTTCGATAGTGTTGCTTTCTCAGGTGGTTGTTTTTGATTTGCTCAAGATCAGTTGGCACTTCAGCTGCATCAAACTTCTTGTTTACCTCTTCAACAACAACATCAACAACAATCTTATGACACCTGTGTTGTCCTTCTAGTTGCCTACAAAGACCAGTTAATCTAGCAACAACACTGACAGTCTCTACTATCTTCTAATGGGGAAGAGGTGTGTCCCACCATGTGTTCCACATTGTTGTCGCTATGTGGGCTGGCTGGGGAGGCAACAACTGTAATATGTTTGCATATCTTAAAGTGATGCTTGTACTGTGTTATAACACATAACTTAGTCTTGCACTTGCTGCACAAGAACACTGGCTCACAGTCGTGGGGAAAAGCTTTTGTATGTTGAGCAAATGAGTTGTATGCACTACAAAAAAGTCACAGTGATAGCACACATGTTGCTCTACCAAGCCTGATACGGTTTCTTCTGACACTGCTGCTGATGCTGACACACTGCTGCTTGCCTCGTACACTGTTGCAGCTGCAGTAGACATGGCCGTCTCTGTATCTATTGCTACTGTGTCACCTGTCATGGTAACTTCAGGTGGTATTGGGCTCACTTCTGCAATAGAGATGTCGTTTGCCTTTGAGGGCTCTCGTCATGAGGGCCAATAATTTCGTAGACATTGTCTCCTGCATCGAAGAACCAATAAGAACAGCTTGAATTAATAAACATAGCTCTAAAAAATACGGACATCAAAACTTACCCACAGGCTTTGCACATCAGTGACCAGGCCTAATGAATATTACTTGCAGGAGGAGTTACACAATTGTGTGTGTACATTACAGTTAAGCCTCATTAGAAGAGATAGTCAAGAGGCACGGGAAACAAGTCTCTCGAAACCAAAAATTTTAATACACTGAGGAGCCAGACTAGATCACCTTATTATGCATCATCACTAAAGTATGTTTAGATATATCTGAAGGAATAATTGCTCAGGGTGGCTTAAAGGGCCCCTGAACCACTTCTCGACATTTTTTGAACATTTCAAGTATACACACGCATCAAAATCAGACTGCCGTCACAATTGACGATGCCAAACGCCACAGTGCGTAGCACTGTGGGAGCACCACAATATGAAGAAAACGACCCCGTGCGCCTCCCTGGACCTATCCTGCACCCCCCAGTTTGTCCTGACATCACCAGGCTGTCTCTGATGATGTCAATAGTTTCCGGTGCTGTCGATTGGTCGAACGAAAGTGTACGACTGTCGGCAAGGCCTGCAAGCAAATACACACCCATTCTTTCTCGTCGCGTTGCTCGCGATGCCATTGTGGGCAGCCAACGGGGGAAAAGAACAGAAACGCCAAGCCAACAGAAGGGTCTCCCTAGCAGGCTCTGCAACTAGAGTCACCATACAGTTCCATTATATTGGCGAGGTCATTAGCGCCACCCCTCGGAGGACGACGGGCCTGCGCGGCAGCAGCAGAGCTCGTTGGTGATGGCCTGTCCCGTAGCATTTGGAAGTGTACTAGGAGAGGAAAAGACGATACTGTCCAGATGGCGTGTACCAGATGAAAGAGTAAAATGAGCGGGGACTACTTTTTGACAATCGAACACAAGTAGCTACCCTATTACTGCACCGTTTCGAAAAATTCTCGTGGCTACGTGTTCGTTGCCTGAACACGTACAACTGCAACACCGCAACTAAATTTTAACCTGGGTGGTTTAGGGGCCCTTTAAAGAAGACATTCACAGCTTTTTAGTGACTGTAGATGGTGTTAGCTTCCTTCCTAACTTCTGGAAGTTAAACACTTCACTTTGCAAGCCTTGTTGCTCACAGTACCTTTGAGGTGCTCTTACACGCTCGTCAGCTTCAACTGCCGACACTTTCTGCCCTGCACTGTCCCCGTGGCCCTCCTTTTCTAGTTCATGCTTAAAGAGACATGCGCAATTGACTTGTGTGAGGATTGCGTGAACTTTACGTCCTTCGGAGCACACAAGGTGGATGAAGTGAATGTGTCTGGGTTGTGTCTCTTTGAAGTAGTGAATACTTAAAAGGTCGTTAGTAACAAAGGTGTCTCTTGTGTACAGTGTTGTTAACGTGGCGAACACTGGAAAACCAACCCAACCATTTTCAGATGTCTCTTACAACCAAGTATATCTTGTAACGAGATTCTACTGTACTGAATATTTTTCATCTATGGATCATCTGCATGTACATACAGTCACAAAGACATGTTGTGTGGAATGGCGAATCAGGAAAAAGCTTGTACTATTACTTTTTGTCCCTAACATAAGCAGCTGATAACAATATGATAAAAAAGCAGGTAATGAGGCTAGCATGGAACATAATCCTTAAGCTCTAAATAGTTTTTTGGGCCCACATCATTCCCTCATATGACATAAGGAAACAACCTGATTGCAGTAATGCCTGCATGTGATTTGAGTTGATTGAAACAAATAATACGTAAGGTTGCCCTGTATGTGATGTTAGAGTGCTTTTTAGATGTCCTGCTGGCGATCCTGGCTGCACGATGTTGCTCATGCTTTTTGGCATGATTCCTTTCTTTCGCACTCCACTCTTTTTTCTGGTTTTCTCCCCTTTCCCTTCCCCCTTGCGTAAAATAGCACACCTGAAGTATCAAATCTGTTGAATTATTGTGTGTTTCGAACCTGTTAACATGCGGGCTTCTCTGTGGTCTGTGTTGTATTCTTGCACTGTACAAGTCAATTCAAGATGAAAGATGGAATGTCCCTGCCTTTGGTTTAATAGTATGTGTGTATTATATACATTATATATACATATATATATATATATATATATATATATATATATATATATATATATATATATATACTATATATATATATATATATATATGTCTCTCTTATGTTTTATCATGAGAAGCCAACAAACACTGACACCAAGGACAACATAGGGGAAATTACTTGTATTTAATAAATGAAATAAGGAAACGATAAATTAATGGAAATTAAAGTGGATGAAAAAACAGCTTGCCGCAGGTGGGAACCGAACCCACAACCTTCGCATTTCGCGTGCGATGCTCTACCAATTGAGCTACCGCGGCGCTGTTTCCCCATCCACTTCGCGAAATGCGAAGGTTGTGGGTTCGGTTCCCACCTGCGGCAAGCTGTTTTTTCATCCACTTTAATTTCCATTAATTTATCGTTTCCTTATTTCATTTAATAAATACAAGTAATTTCCCCTATGTTGTCCTTGGTGTCAGTGTTTGTTGGCTTCTCATGATATGACTAATAAAAATCGGGACCCTCGGTTAACCCCCTCTCTTCTCGTTTATTACATAACGAGGGTGTCGAATCCGGCAACATTGATGCCTTCAGGTAGCATGTGTGGGTTTATTGACCAGTTGCCTTCACCCAAAAAGATCACGTTCTCGTGACGCCTGCGGCAAGAAGGACGTTCCACGTCCGCCGCCAAGGTATGCGAGTGATGGCGCTGGCTAACACTCCCAGGGTTCTACTAGGACACATAAATACCCAAGAAAGTGGATGGGAAAACAGCGCCGCGGTAGCTCAATTGGTAGAGCATCGCACGCGAAATGCGAAGGTTGTGGGTTCGGTTCCCACCTGCGGCAAGCTGTTTTTTCATCCACTTTAATTTCCATTAATTTATGGTTTCCTTATTTCATTTATTAAATACAAGTAATTTCCCCTATGTTGTCCTTGGTGTCAGTGTTTGTTGGCTTCTCATGATATGACTAATAAAAATCGGGACCCTCGGTTAACCCCCTCTCCTCTCGTCTCTTATGTTTTGAAATATATGTACATTCAGGAGTGCCTGCATGCTCCTCTCCCTTGCTCCAGTGACGAAAAGGAAAGCCTTTTTAAGTACCATAGTAAAACATTCACAGGTTTTCGCTGTGCTCATTACATCACTTATCATATGGATCTGTCACCATACAACGCAGCAGTGGTCCATAATACTAGCCCATCCCACCATAACTATAAATTAGCACATACCGAGATGCTGTGAAACAGCTGTTGCAAGGCTGCTGGTGCTGGCAATTTCCGCAGCACTGCAGTGGTACAGCCGAGTGCCACCTGTATAGTGACAAATGCATACGCATGTTAGCAACTCAGTAGCTGCTGATGGTTTCATAAGCTTTGCACTACACAATAAAGTAATCTAGACAACTTTGTTGGAACAAATACACATAATTAGGACACCATTTAAACACTAACACGATTAATTGCCCCGAATCTCTCACTCACTAAGGGATAATACTACTGAAACATCGGTGGAGAGCTCAGATTAACCCAGCCCATAAAGGACAAGCTTTCTTTGAGGAAAACAGCTACAACAGCGGTTAGGTTTCTTGATTATTTTACGTGCTAGCTTTGATTTAAATGTCCTGCAGTACTATAAAATATGAAGTGCCGCATTTCTAGCAGCAGAAGGCGTCGTCAGCCTCATGGTACAACTGATTTTTGCACTGTTTGTGTCAGTGAGCCGACACATACAAAGAAAACCGAATTCACAAATACATATACAGTGCCAAGTGCACTCCTCCTTCTGAAAATGCAGCCACCAGTTCCAATGCTGCGGAAAGGAAAGGTTATATAGAAAGCGAGCTGCATGGAACTACCACTTATGACTAAGTGTATGATCTGCTGATTGGAGAGGTAGTCACATGCTATTTCTAGTCTCTTTTAGAAGCATTACTAAAGGATGAATTAAAATCTATTTATAAGTCACGAATTTCACGCATCCCCAGTTTGGTTAAACAACTTGTGAGAAAAAGGCATGTTTACCTGGAATAGCAGCCTTTTTTCCTGCTGCAAAACTTTCCTTCGAATTAATTAAATAACTTTACAGCGTCATAATATATTGTGTTTCTCGCAACTACTTGCCGGCAGTGGCGAGTTACAGTGTTTATATCTGACTCATTGGGCGACAATAGTGCCAAACACAAATGCTTCACGAACACGAGAACACATCCTTCGCAGAGAATAGCAACCACATATGCCTCTGTGAGACATGGTCGCACCTTTGTGGTCAAAATGTACATTAGAACGACACCACCAACTCATTAAAAAAAAGCCTCAGTACAAGGCAGCAGCCAACTGCATAATGTGAAATTGCAACTGATGTCCACTTACTGGTGGCCTGTGTTTGAGTCCCTTCTGGCACTTGACTGGGTGCGTCCTGGGTTGTCCCTACAAAACATACAGGGTTATGTCAAATGTTGAAAACATATATACACCGGCATTTCATAAGTTGCAAAACAAATGAGTAAACTAATAAACAACGGTAATGTAGACAGAGTACACATGATAAGATAGGCTGTCAACTGGTAATGCATTACGCGAAAAACCTAATGCATAGGAAACACTATATGTATACACACGAAGCTGACACACAATTTAATTCGCTCTAGGTTTTTCCGTGCAGCATATTCAAATTATTATGTCACGTGGTTAGAGCAAAATTAGTGTAAATTACGCACTAAATTATGTACCCTGGAAAACTTTTCTTCAATATGCACTTGTGCGTACTTCATATGAGTAGCGTTGCAAAATTTACGTGCATGGCATTTAACAGTTTCTGAACACGGACTTCCTTTGCCCTGTGCCGTGTACAGTGAGCTACATATATCTGCCCCCCCCCCCCTTTTTTTGTACTAGCCATACTGCGTGCCACTGCACCTATACGCACGTCAATAAACCTCACGACGCAGAAATAAAAAAAGCACCAATCACCCATGCCTGCATGTTGTAGTGGGCCTAACCTAACCAAGCATGGGCTGTTGCTTTTTATAGTAAACACAGGCACCGTGCTCATTGCAAGTATGTATCATGTCACTAAGCAAATATGCAATTTCATTGCACCACTATTTTTTTATCACATGGATGTATCTGTTGAGAGGCAAGACAAAAAGCAGTCACTTCTCAGAACTAATCAGCTTTCTTAAAACACATTTCTAACTTTTCAATGACGCTTGCTGCTATGTGTGTCTACAGAGAGCATACTTGAATTGACTTTCCAATCAGAGACATTACATAAATATACCATGTTAAGATGACTGCCTGTAGCACGCGAGAATTTTCATCTTGGTGTAATATACTGTATCTTGATTTTTTTGACATTTGGTCAAATGGTACACCCAATATACCCACATACTAGTTTTCTTGTCCAAATTGCATGCCAATGTATTTTGATTTTTGGCATTGGCTCCTCTGCACTATGTGAAGTTGCGCTGCACTGGCTCTTTCACATCCTCGTGTCCTTGCAGCTGCCTTCTTGCGTTATATAAAGCGGGTGCCTGAAAAATATCGTATGCAAAAGTCAACACAAGGGCATGGTGCAAAACAACATCAAGACAGTTAAGGCAATGGCAATAAAAGAAAGTCGTAGCTCTTAGTCTTCCTAGTGAAATGCATGCAAAACATCCAAATGACTGCAACAGTCAACTGCTAAACTAACTTCAATTTTTTAGATTGAAGCAAAAAACAAATAAGCAACAGTTCATCCTTGTTTGTCACGAATGTTAGAATACTCCTGCTAATTGTAATGAAGAAAGGAAGAGAATGGCATACCGATCATCATCAAGAGCGGAGGGCTCGAGACCGGCGTTCGAACACCACCATCTTGCTCTCCGTGCTCACTGTTCCGAGCTACCGCCCGTTTGTTGGACTCGCTCAATAAACATCCTTACATTTGGTGGATCGTGCTGGGTACGCACATCGTCGGCACCCTGGAACTCCGATCCCGCACGTTGCACTCGACCATGCAAGCTGACGCAGCCCAACAGCCGCCAGCTCTCCCGGCCGCCGTTTGTCCCGGCCCCGTTCGCCAGCGAGACCCCCCGGTATTTTCGGGTACGGAAGACCAGGACGTCGAGGACTGGCTGTCGTCCTACGAAAAAGTCAGTGGACCCAACAAGTGGGATGACGCTGCTAAGTTGAGTACCGCGAACTTTTACTTGGCTGGCGTGGCGAAGCTGTGGTATACGAACCACGAATCGGAATTTGAAAACTGGTCTGCTTTCAAGGAGGCAATATCTGCCGTTTTCGGTCGCCCTGCCGTGCGGAAGTTACGCGCCGAGCAACGGCTGCGCACACGGGCACAGGAACCGAATGAAACATTTACCGCCTATATTGAGGACGTACTCGATCTCTGCAGGCGCGCCGATGCCTCAATGAGCGAAAGTGCCAAAATACAGCACATCATGAAGGGCGTCGACGACGATGTCTTTCAGATGCTTCTTGCGAAGTCTCCTGGCACTGTGTCAGAAGTTTTAACTCTTTACCACAGCTATGACGAGTTGAGAAGGCAGCGGGCTCTCACCCGACGTTCATCTCAGACGTACAATCAACCGCTCGCTGCACTGGACATCATGCCTGACCAGTCATACCTTATCGCACAAATGAAAGAATTTGTGCGTGAGGAGGTGGCCCGTCAGTTGTCTCTCCTGCCGTTTGCTCAGCGTCAGGAGCTCCCACAACAGCAGCAACTGCAGCGACCAATCCCGTTGGCTCCCGTGCTTCGACACGTCATTCAAGAGCAGATTTCCGAGGCCATGCCGGTGCCCATTCAGCAGCAACCTGTCGCCGCGCCTCTTAGTTACGCTGAGGTAGTAAAGCGGCAGCAGCTTCAACAGCCCTCACCACCCCATGGTGTGTCGTATGCTGCAGCCCCGATTCAGCCGTCCGTGACATGGTCTGCTCCCATCCCTGCAAATCCCTGGCGAACGCGCGACAACCGGCCGATCTGTTTTGCGTGCGGTGGCCCTGGTCATATCGCCCGATTCTGCCGCCGTCGCGCGCCAGGATATTCAGACGCCCGTTCACCGAACTACATAGATCGTCCCCGCTCTCGTTATGAAGATCCGGGTCCCCAAACAAGCACGTCTTCACGTGACTATCCGCAACCCACGTCTCGTCGCTCACCTTCACCCCGTCGCCGCTCCTTGTCGCCCATGCGTCGTCGACCAGCCCCTGAAAATGAGGGAAACTAGCCTCCACAGTTCGTGAGGCAAGAACTGCGCTGTCGAAATGCTCAAGTCCTCGAACTTTGCCGTCGAATATTGTCGAAGTTTTCGTAGAAGGCATCCGTGCATATGCTCTTGTCGATACCGGTGCTGCCGTTTCTGTTATAGACGCCACACTTT
The DNA here is from genome assembly GCF_023375885.2 of Dermacentor andersoni. NCBI lineage: Eukaryota > Metazoa > Arthropoda > Arachnida > Ixodida > Ixodidae > Dermacentor > Dermacentor andersoni. The sequence continues at coordinate 72,709,266 of NC_092822.1, read as the reverse complement.
GCCGCAAGCTTCGGAAGGTGACCACGCCTCTTGAGATGATGCCCTTACGTACAGCGAATGGAGACCCTGTTCGGCCTATAGCTGCCTGCACTGCTCGACTTATTATAGCTAAAGAGCACTACATTGTCGAGCTTATCGTCCTTTCCTCTTGCTCGCACGACATTATACTTGGCTGGGACTTTCTATCGTATAATCACGCCGTTATTGATTGTACCAGATCTGAACTTGAGCTCTTCCCCTTGTGTGACGAGTCCTACTACCCCGCTTATCAAGCCGCACACAAAATAGTCGTCACAGAAGACACAGAAATTCCGCCGACAGCAGCTGTTTTGCTCCCCGTATTCTGCAACAGCATATGTGATGAAGCTGCATTCTTTGAACCATCACGCCTTCTTCTAAATCGGAAGCCACTTCTTTTGCCTTATTCGACCCTCTCTATTTCGAATGGAACAAGCGCTCTCTGCCTCACAAATCCTCTTCCATATCCCATCAGACTGCTTAAAGGTGAATCCCTTGGATGCGTGCAACCCATTGATATCGGCCAAATTTTTTCCGTGCAGCAAGATTCAGCTCGACGCGACCTCGACGTCATCAGTGCTCTTACCCCTTCTGATGTTCCAGCTGCTGACCTATTCGATTCGTCCATCGCAGACGGACTGTCCCCATTTGAACGCTCTGCTCTTCTCCAGCTGCTCTACCAGTTCCGCGACTCCTTCGATGTTGCCCAACGTGCCCTTGGCCGAACTTCTGCCATTGTTCACAACATCGACACCGGCTCCAACTCGCCAGTGCGACAACGCCCTTACCGCGTCTCCACCGCGGAACGTCAAGTTATTACCGACCAGGTTGACGATATGCTTAAACGCGACGTTATTCGCCCTTCACAAAGCCCGTGGGTATCCCCTGTGGTTCTCGTTAAAAAAAAAGGATGGATCGATTCGCTTCTGCGTGGATTACCGGCGCCTAAACAAGGTCACTCGAAAAGACATGTACCCTTTACCCAGAATTGACGATGCCCTTGATTGCCTACAAGGTGCCGAGTTTTTTTCGTCGTTAGATTTGCGTTCCGGGTATTGGCAGGTACCTTTAGCAGAGGCCGACCGTTCAAAGACAGCCTTCGTCACGCCTGACGGTCTATATGAATTCAATGTCATGCCCTTCGGCCTCTGCAATGCGCCTGCCACCTTCGAACGCATGATGGACTCGGTTCTGTGGGGTTTGAAGTGGCACATGTGTCTCTGCTATCTCGACGACATTGTTGTCTTTGCGCCAGATTTCGCAACCCACCTGGAACGCCTCAACCATGTCCTGACGTGTCTGAAAACCGCTCAGCTGCAACTAAATCTCAAGAAGTGCCGTTTTGCTGCGCGAAAACTTACAATTCTTGGTCACGTTGTATCAAAGGATGAGTGCTTCCGGACCCAGCTAAATTACGTGCCGTGACTGACTTCCCCAAACCGACGACTCTAAAGCAGTTACGAAGCTTCATAGGGTTATGTTCCTACTTTCGTCGGTTTGTGCGCAACTTCGCCTCTATAATTGCGCCTTTGACCCAACTACTAAGCAGCGCCTCCAATATCTCGTCATGGTCTTCTGAGTGTGACCAAGCCTTCTCCACCCTTCGCCGTCTCCTGACGTCACCACCTATACTGCGCCACTACGATCCTACGGCTGAAACTGAGGTGCACACAGACGCCAGCGGTGTCGGCCTCGGTGCTGTCCTCGCGCAACGAAAGCCTGGGTTCGCAGAGTATGTCGTCGCATACGCCAGCAGAACGCTCACCAAGGCTGAATCAAACTATAGCGTCACCGAGAAAGAATGCTTGGCAATAGTCTGGGCGCTTGTCAAGTTCCGCCCTTACTTATATGGCCGCACGTTTGATGTAGTTACGGACCATCATGCATTATGTTGGTTGTCTTCGTTGAAGGATCCGTCAGGTCGCCTTGCCCGCTGGGCTCTTCGACTTCAAGAGTTTGACATCCGCGTTATATATCGTTCCGGACGCAAGCATGCCGATGCTGATGCACTGTCGCGGTCACCACTATCCACCGAAACTGCGTCCATATCCACTATAGCCCTTCCATTGTCAGCTCTTGACGTCGCCACCGTCTCCTCTGCACAGCGCCACGATCCCTGGATCGCTTCGCTTCTTGACGTTTTATCCGGGGCACCCACTCTTTCGACCACTCGAACTCTGCGACGCCAAGCTTCGCACTTCAACATCCGTGATGGCCTCTTGTACCGGCGCAACTACTCGCCAGATGGTAGGAAGTGGCTCCTAGTTATCCCTCGAACGCTTCGCTCTACAATCTGCGCTTCCTTTCACTCCGACCCGCAGTGTGCTCACGGTGGTGTCTTCAAGACCTATGAACGCTTACGGAAAAGGTACTACTGGCGCGGAATGTTTCGCTTTGTCCGCAAGTTCATTCGCGGCTGCCACGAGTGTCAGCGACGAAAAAAACCACCGCATCCTGCCGCAGGTTCATTGCAGCCCCTTCCATGCCCAGAACGCCCATTCGATCGCGTTGGAATTGACCTTTATGGACCTTTACCTTTGACCACGGCCGGAAACCGATGGGCTATCATTGCTGTCGACCACCTTACACGATACGCCGAAACCGCTGCTCTCCCCACGGCGACAGCACAGGACGTCGCCTCTTTCATCCTCAGGCATTTTGTGCTTCGGCATGGTCCTCCTCGCGAACTCCTCAGTGACCGTGGCCGCGTATTTCTCTCCGATGCAATTCAAGCACTTCTCCACCAGTGCAACATTGTACATCGGACGTGTACTGCCTACCACCTTCAGACGAACGGTCTCACTGAGCGGTTTAATCGGACTCTGGGCGACATGCTTGCGACACATGTTGCATCTGATCAATCAAACTGGGACCTGGTTCTCCCATTTGCGACATACGCGTATAACACCGCTACGCAAGTCACAACCGGGTTTTCCCCCTTCTTCCTTTTGTACGGTCGCCAGCCGACGCACACTATCGACACGTTGCTGCCATACGCACCAGATACCTCAGAGTGCACGCCCGTGTCAGCAGCGGCCCGTTACGCTGAAGATTGCCCATGATTGTCTAATGGCCCATGAAGCAGTTTATATGAAATATGTAATTCCACAATATCAATGCAGGTATTTGTCTTCTGGAGACCTGATTCAAGACATTGCACTCTTCTCCCGAGTGGGCATATCCACTGGACGCCTGGCTGTCAGAGCCACATGCAAGGCACTGTGGCACAGGCCTCAGCCAATATACATGCCCGTAAGTACATTCATGTGTAAAATTCTGGATGAAACAAGTCATGCTAAACACAGAATTTTTAGTCACATGCCACCATTGCTATGCTGTGTACATATTAATGCGCTAGATATGTGGTCACATTATAAAGCTGGATTCACATTGTGCACTGATTTCTACAGACGAGTGTGGTGTGGCTGAGCAGCAAAGGGCAGTGAAGTGCATTGCTGTGCTGCAAAGAGGCGTGCCAGTAGCAGCTTGTTTGCAGTGTTATTGTTTGTAGTGTCTGGCAGCACTCAGTGATGTCATGCTAGCTAATAGGAATTGAACCGATCATCTCAATACAGGTTAAAAATGGTGTTCGAATGCTTTGTCATTGCAGTTTGCTTTAATTTGTGTCCATGATGCATCATTTATTCTAATAGTCGTTTGTGTTTCCATTATGTTTTTTTTAGAATTCGTTAAGTCAAAATTCGTTATTTGCAAATGAAAACATAACAAAGAGAAATCAGAGTTTATTGCTGTCTGGCAGCTTAATGTTCAAGATTCTCCTTGTAACTTTCACAAAAAATTAACCCAGGCAATAGTCTTTTTTTGGGTGCAAGCATGAAATATCACTTACGGGAGCATATTCTCACGGCTTAGATGGTGAACTTATGTGTACTGATTCTCACTGGCAGACATTTACATATTTAATAGAAACTGCACAAGACCACATTTTTGGTTATTCTTTTGTTACTCTGTTCTCAGCACTTTATTTAAACAATGTAAAAAAAGCACATAGTGTGTGATGCATTTCCTTATCTTACAAGTCCTTGTTGAAACATATCATCTTTCGCATTTGCAGAGTATCTGTGTCCATCCTAGACTTGTCAGGCTTTTCAACCTTGTATCTTGTTGTTCTGTTCAGCTGCATTTCACTATGCGCTTGCAGCACAATTAATGGAATGCCAATTATCTGCCACCATTCTTTAAACATAGCCTAGGTAAAAACATGTCCAGTTTAAAGTCACCGATACCATTCACAGTGCACAGTAACATCAGCAGTGCATTTCCTTCCTAGCGTATACTGCTGTTTTTACAAATATTAAATGTGTGTAAATGCAATGTGAAGTGCCCTTTTACTCATTTAAATGTGGTTAAAAGGGCAACAAGCTTTTATTAACTCAAGGCTTGAAAGAAATAATAACCGATATATATAATATATCCTGATTATTGCTTGAGTATTCAGCAAGAAGAATGCATACGTTAGTGTTCATACTTGATGAATGTTAGTAATATATCCTCGTGACTTGTTCACACAAATAGAGCAATGTTTATTAGTTTTGTAACACCTGGATTTATTCCTGCCATTAACAGAAGTGTGATTCTGGGGGAAAATGTGGTGTAACACAATTTTTATAGAACTAGTTTGGGGTAGAAACATTGGAAATTATCTGGTTTTTCCCAAAAACATAGGACCTTGAGAAAAACGAAAGGCCCTATTTATACTACCGGTCAATATGATATTGAATTACTTTGTAGGTGGGGATTACGAGGGAAGATTGCCTTCTTTTTGTTGAAAGCTTGCGATTTTACTCTCAAACATCATACTGTAGCACACGACTTCCATCATTGAATCTGGTCCAATTAAGCTGTGTCTTATCGTGATGGTACTGTAGATATGTTGCCGCACTCACTTTCTAAAGAATTAAATTCATTAATTGTACAATTAGTTGTACTGTCCTTTACCACTGCGCCTCATTTTGCATTTTTGTGCACGAACATTGCGTGGCCTAAGAGCAATTGTAGAGTATATATAATTGGTTTGCAGCCTCTTTCATAACTACAGCCTTTCTGCTTCAGTGCATAGTGAATGAGAGTGCAGGAATGCAAAACACATACCATGGATGCTAACAAACAATAGAGGATCCTCAAGTGTTAGTCGGCGCTCTTACTCTGTTCTTATATTGTCATCCGTAGTGTGTAGTCCAAAAGAAAATGCACACTTATACATGCAGATAAGTTGTACACCTTTGCATACATTGTCGATCTACCGTGGTAGACCGTTACCTGTCTCACTGAGTGGTAAAAAGAATGCTTGCCCTGCGGATTGACATGTCAAATGCAAAACTACTGGTTTGCTCAGGCACGGAGACGAACACATTGTATTGCTGCTCGTATGAGTGCTGGTGCACACAGTACAGTGTAACCAAGGACTTCACATTGTTTGCATTCTTGTATAATTTGTGCCAGGATGCAACTGCATTAACTTGCCAAAGTGTAGGCTGTACACTGATGAGTTCTGCACTACGAAAGCTGTGATATGACAAAACTATTTTTATTTGCTTCTATTCAGAAGCCAGACGCTGCTGCGTGGCTGCACACTGCTGAGGGGTTCTCTCGCACATGGCAGTTCCTAAACTGCATTGGTGCAGTTGATGGAAAACACATTCACATCAAGCGGCCCAAGAACTCTGGCACCATGTATTTCAATTATAAGGTAGGTGTAGTATTTTATGATACTTTGGCAGCGTCCTACTGTTGTTGTTTGAATGTTTTGCACAACCATTATGTGCATCTGCAGTGCTAGCAGTGTGCAGAATATTACGAGACGGTTTTTATGTAGCAAAGTGACATCCATGATTTTCTCTTGCCATTCAGTCTAGTACCTCACTAATACAGGCAAAGGGTGGGGCTTGTGTGGATGAGCACATGTATGCAGGGGGCACAGATACCAAATAGGCATGCTCTAGGGCATATGTGTACTCAACACACCACATATGAGGAGTACTGGTGTTCCCAGTTGCTGCCAAATTTCCAATTGTGATTTGATGTGTTTGTTTCCCAGATGCTTCCGATATGAGATTTCCTGCATTCATTACAAAGTGCCCCAGTCTGGCTTGGATGCCCATTGGTGCATTGTTTGCCGGTGATTCACTTAAGTGCAACAACTTATGCCGCTGTGTTGACGCGCAAGTCCTTGAGGCGCAGTGAGATGTTGGAATAATTCCACATGTTGACTTTGCGGCCATTAAGGACTCTCTTACGAATACAACTTTGTTAGTCATGAGCAACTTATATCATTGGAAGGCTGACATTATCTCATGAGTGGTAAGGTGAAGCTGTCATGCATCAAAGCCTTCGCTGGTGTACAAGGACAAGCATTCGGCTTGTCCTTGTACACCAGCGCGCATGATTGGCCTTAGCGGCACTGGGAAATTTCATGGCTCATCACTCCTTTTGCTCGCACGGCACAGATATACCGCCCGTCAGACTGCCCACTTCTAGCCACCATCATAGCACTGTACACGAAGGCATGCTGTGTTTCAGCTGATGTATGAAGTCCGCCGGGTGGGTCCAACACTTATAACAAGTTTGTCGGGTATCTCCAGCATCTGTCCAACATCCTGCGTGACTCTTAACCAGCAATATGGCATCGCTGCCCCAAACAATGCTGTTACCAGCTTGCAGATTGAGCTCAGCGTATACACCCTATACCTGTCCTGCATACCATGGTGAGATCAGCTAAATAGTACCTAGCTTGCTAAGGTCTAGACAACGAATTCGTAGGCTGCCTAAAAAAGGTGACGCATTCTTATTTAAAGATTGAAAAATATTGAAAAGTTATGTGCGCTATGTCTTAGCTCAAGAACTGGTTTGTGGCCTTCGTGCAGGAAATGAATCTCCTGTGGAAAAAATTCATTAGTCACCACTTGACTCCAATAATGTAAACCTTAAATTTGAAGAGAATGCACATAGTCAGCCATATCGAATAGTCAGCTTTCGTATGAATAGCAAAGACTATTCAAATAATTCGTGTTCATCATTTCAAATACTTGTACAGCCCAATCTACAAGCCATATAGAAACAATGTGAAAGCTTTGTCAGAAATTACGCAATGTACTATTTAAGAATGGTGTATGTTGTTCTTAAATGGACTATTTTTACAGGGCACACACTCCATCGTCCTCCTTGCCATAGTCCATAGTGACTACAAGCTTGTGGTCGTGGATATTGGCGCCTATGGCAAGCACAGCGACGGAGGAGTCCTCCACCAGTCGCAGTTTGGGCAGCACTTGGAGCAAGGCCAGTTGCAGTTGCCGAGAAGCTTGGCCTTGCCAAACAGCATCGAGCAAGCTGCGGGTGTGTTTGTCGGGGACGAGGCTTTCCAGCTCCGGCCAGACTTCCTGAGGCCATACCCTGGACGAGAGCTCGAAGACAGGAAGCGGATCTTCAACTACCGCCTGAGCAGAGCAAGGTGAAGCTCTCTCAAAGCCTCATCCTTGTACCCTTCTCACAAAAGGACCCGCAAACCCTTTTGAGATAAGGGTACACGAGGCTTCCTAGTGGAGCTTGACCTTTAATATTGCCACCATGTCTCACTGTCACAAAGAGACATTTAACAGAAGCTGCCATGCACCTATAAGTGCCATTTTGTTTATGTATAGACAAAAATTAACCCTTCAGTTATGCATTACCCATCCTAAATACACACTAAATGGAAGCATTCAATCAGTTTAGATTGATAAAGCACTTAGCGAGAGTGCTATCATTTGCCACTGAGTGCATCATCCTTGTGATGAAGATGGAGGAGTTAAAAGGTGTTCACAGAAGCTTGTGTGACAGGGCTATTACCTCTATTATCCTAGGCACAAACTTACTAGTACTTCTTGGAAAAGATAAAACTTCATGCAGTAGGACCCCATTATGCAAATGAATATTTTCCTTAAATGTAGCGATAACAGTGCAGGTTGAAGGACTGAAGAGGCAATGTGTTTCTTGCATCACGCAGGAGGTGCGCAGAGAACGCCTTCGGAATCCTCGTGACACGCTGGAGGATTCTTGAAAGGACAATGGGGGAAGATCCCAAGAATGCCGAAGAGGTGGTCATAGCCCTTTGTGTGCTGCACAATTTCCTCATGCACAGGCGCACAGAGGGCGATGATGCGTACTGTGGTCCTGCATATGCAGATTCTGTCAATGGATTCTGGCACCAATGGTCTGGCCACTGGCGTGAGCAGCTAGTTCAGCCCCGTTGCAAGTGGCTCGCACCCAGGCACGTAATTGTGCATTCTGCATTGTGCATTTATTGAACTTCAGAGAGCATGACCTTGCGTTTACAGCTTTTCTCCAAGTAATAAAAGATATCCGCAAGAACCTCATCAAACTTAGCCGGCAAGCACGCGACTCTTTTCTCGGCAGCAAGGTTAATTAGATGGCCTGGGCAGCCAATCATAACCAAGTTTTCTTGTGCCTCCTTTAACACTGCGGTGACGCCGTTTTTTTTTCCCTAACATAATGTTTGCATTGTCAGCACAAAATACAATGCAGTTTGACACGGGCACGTCAAAGGTCTCTATTGCCTTCAACACGAGGTTCCCGATTTTTCTTCCCATCGCCTCCCCGTGGAGTTCCTGAATGCTGAGTAACCTACATTACATGCGCGAGCATTTATCGACGTAGTACGTCACCACAATCGGGTACAGCTCTGCAGTAGTGCCGTTGTTTCCGTCAACTGCAACAGCAAAAGTGCGGTGCTTGATGGTCTCCAGCATCTTGCTCGTCACCTATGATGCAATTTCTCCTACTATTGTTACTTGCCTTCGTACGTCCACATCCATAACGCTTTGACTCGTCGCATTTCAGAACGGAGTCAAGGTTCACACAGTATCTTCTTCCATATTCTGGTATAGACTGAGTACCTTCGTTAGTATATGCTCCGTCATTGGTGTTTCTTTTTTCCATAGTGTCTGTTGCCGCATGTCATTAGTTGACGACTTCTGCATATTCATCCCTGCTAGTGTTCAGGATTTCCTCATGCTGACGTGCCAAATACCAAATCATCCGCATAGCTTTTTTGGGCTCTGTAGCTGATAGGAGAGACGGACTAGTCATCTTGAGCTCCTCGAGCCGAGGAAAGGCTTTATGCTTGGTCAGTACTTTCTCAAACCCCAAGAAGCAAAGCACAGCCCTGTCTTCTTCCTTGATGGATATCAGCCGGAAGTTTTAAAGGCACCGGCTGGCTTTCTGGGTCGTTTAGCACCAGAAATACAATGCGTGAAAAGACAGTTTGCGGGGTTTATTGGCACAGAGCGCTAAGCCATCCAAACATGGCAAAAGCATCATTACAAGACTTATGTTCACATCCTGCCGATCACGCGCTCATCCCACTTTCGTCCTCTTCTATGCGCGTGCACAATTTTCAACAGAGGCTGCAGCATTTCTCTTAAGGCATATGACTCATTTGTGGCTCGAAATGAATGATTTTTACAAGCCAAACAGTTTCTTGCTATTCTTTTTATCTTCACAAAATATCGTGAGTGCAGCGACTTGTTTTTTACATCTCGCTGGCCTTAAATGCAGAAGTAAAACAAACTGCAGCAAAAACCTGGATTGGACATTCCTGAATTAAATCTACAATGTAACACTCGTGATCCAAAAGTGAATGTTAATTTTTTATGGTGCATATAAGGTGGGATGTAACGGCTAGCAATATGCCTTTTCATACATCCAGCTGCGGATTACTGCCTATTTTAAAAATTCCTGGCTCAAGTTACGTGAAATACCAGGTATACTTCTGTTGCATTTCGCATAATAGATGCCCTTGCTTTAATCTATTTACTTCCTATAGTTCTATATGTAACCTATATATGCGGTGCCCATGCTGCTAAAATTCCGAATGGGTATGGCAGGCGGAATGAATAAGTAATACATACATTATGGCCTGCATACTGAGGTTACAATGAAGCTCTACTGTTTTATTTACCTATTTCGACCCAATGTGTTTAGCACATGAAAGTTGTGGACAGAATTCGGGCACACACGAGTTTCTTTAGATGCAATTATTCAGCTTGTGCATGTGCAGGCGCACTAATTGGTTTCCCCATCATGCAACGGTGGCCGCACTCCGGGACTAAGCGTTGTTGGGATGACTCCCGCTTGGTAGTGCAGGAGCACTTCTAGCAAGTGCACCTTGCACTGTCCCCTAAGGTGCACTGGCACACTGTCCATATCGTCTGCCAGTAAAAGCAGAAATTGCTCACTTCTGCTGAGTTTTTCCTCCTGCAGCTGGGCATCCACTCTTGATATCATAGCGTCTGTTTGACATTTTCTCTTGTGTCTCTTTGTTTGAAAAGTAGTGCGTGTATTAGTGGATGCAGCTTCGTGTGTTTGTGCTGGGGAGTGTGAAGAAAGGGAAGAAGGCTTTGTAGATTCAGCGGGGTCATGGGGCAAAATGTTTGAAAGAGGTGTAGATGATCGTGTTTGTGTTATGTCTTCCTCATGTGGGAGTTCAATGTCCGTCGTATCTTGACTGCTGGCACCTTGGTGGGGCAGCATGGAACAAAATAGCGCTGACGGGTCGTCTTCGGTATCTCTAAGGACCTCGTCCAGTGAATTTGGACCATCCAGGTTGTTTGTTGTTGAAAGTGGGGAAAGAGAAGTGGATTAAATTGTTGTTTTGGCGTCACATAGCGCCAAGAAGGGGGAAACCGGGCATAAGAATATTCCGTAACGTCAATATCAGTACGTTTTTCTATCTGAGCTGAGTTGGGACTTTCAAACATGAAGTGCAGTATTATAACTACAGCTTCAACAATTCAAACATCCATTCAGACACACAATGTTTGCTTAATGGAAAGTTCAAGTGCCTGTTTTCTGGCCAACTTGACCAGAAATTGTCAGCTATTCCTACAGTGTCTGCTTTCCATTATTTTCTTCTGCCTGCTGGGGAAATTTCTGTTGATCAGCTGTATATTCTTGCTGTGTTCAGATGCACGATGTCATTTAAATGCAGAACAGAAAGCATTTTTGGATTACCTGTGTGTACTGAAAGCATTCAAAGGCACAGTCACTGCTTCTCGCAATCAAAACGACGAAACACACCAAGACAGGTGAAAGGAAAGAGCGTCACTTGCAACTAACTTTACTCCATGAAAACATCGCAATGTATAGCCACGCCTTATATGCGCAGCAAGGATCCACGCATCATACCACCATAAATCTATCAACATCAGACATGTGCTAGATTGAAAAGCATCTGAAGAATTCAAGCTCAGCACTGAGCAACACTTCTGACGTATCGCTAATACGGATATTTGTTAAATCCTGTATGCCTCCAACATTTCTCATGCCAGCACCTCGTTTCTTCTGCCAATAATGGCGATTCTTTTAAATCTTGCCTAACAATGACAGGATTCACAGTGCGCAGGTAAATGTCCTGAGTGGTTATTCTTAACGGAACGTTCATGTTGTAGAGTTTTGACGCTATCATATCGCCCCGTTTGGCCGAAGTAAACCTTGTCACAGCTGAGTGGAATTTCGTCAACCACACCCGCCGCACAGGTGACTTGGGGCCTTGCATGCCTCTTACCACATATAGATGGCTCGAGTGCTTTTGAAATCCGCGGGTACAGACCCAACAGATTCCTTTGCGCAGAAAAGACCAGAGATAGCTTGTACCAATTAGCTACCTTCTCCAGATCATGTGCAACTTTACGTACGTAAGGTACTATTGGCCTTTTTTCCATCCAATGTCATTCCTTCTTTTTTCCTTTCAATTTTTGAAGGAAGGTTTCAGCTACTGCACCTATGATGGAGCGAAGATACCCGGCTGAGTAAAGCCAGTTGACCTGTCAAAGCTTTCTGCCATTCTGTGAGGGCAAGATCTCACCCGTGCGCCTTCCAAAACCACAGAGGCAATACCTCTCTTAATGACTGTTTAGTGGGCCACATCGTGGAGTATGAACTCTTAACATGATCGGGGAATAGTAGACGCTCTTTTCTTTCACCCGGCTTCCTTGGTTTGTTGCATCATTTTCGTTGCTAAGAAGCATGCACCAACTAGCACAACGACAAGTATTATTAACAGCGACTGCTGTGGCTTCACAAATTTTAACAGTGTACGTTTTGCTCACTCACATGCTGCACAACAGTATACATTGGTATTCTGCATTCAAAACCCCTTGCAAGATAGTGTTTCATGCAGAACAGGAATTTAAAACATACGGGCGTGGTTCTATAATGTCCCTCAAGAACAGCATCAGGTCGAAATACTTACATTTCAAGACAGGTTCTCCTGCTCCAGCTCCGCTCTTCTTTGTCAACTATTTTATTTTTTTGGCAAATGTGTCGCGCAGATTCCGCGAGCGGAGCACAATCAGGTCGATGTTCTCTGAAAAATCTCACAACCGATATGATTTGAGTGCTGCAACTATCAATAAATTTCGCATTAATTGTACACACGGAATGAGTCAAGTTCAAAAATTTTGAGTACAAAATTTCGTGCAATTTGAAGAACAATGCAGAAAATGCGGCAACATGACGCACGCTCTTTTGTCAGGTGTACACATAGGTAACACTATCGCGTACTAGTGCACTTACGAATGAGCGCGACCTTACGTAGATATGCCGAAAACTTCGCGAACGGAGCATTCTGAAAGACTGTGCCCGGCTGCACACATGCATGCCATTCACACTAAGAAGATTCCCAGATATTGTTTATCCTGTTTCTTTCAGTCTTTCACAATCGCGTCGCATGCAGCTGGCTTCTTGTCAAAAACATTACGCGCACGCAGCATTCAGCCGTCCCCAAGCAAAAGAGGCCGATAAATGCGTTCATCTCCAAACAAGCAGCCCGGACGCATGCAACCGTGTCACGCGCAACATCTTGCATGCTCACTGATTGAAATGTATATCTTTTTTCTCGCTCTTTCGTATACCGCGTACCGTCTTTTCTTTTTTTCGAGTTGGCGCGAGCTACCAGGAATGAGAGGCAAGGTTCTGACTGGTGCTGAAGTCGCGGCACCTTCGTTGCTGGGAGCTTCTCTCTTCGCGACGATGTATTGAATTTTTTACATGTACTGCTCTACGAGGGCCCATGTAACCGGCAAACGGAGGCCTCAGGAAAACACCTGAAATTATAATAAGGCCGTGTCTAATGTACGTCGCACGTAGCTGCTGTGCTTCCATTTCGCTAACTCCGCAGCTCACGCATAACCATTTTGCGCATATTTTTGCAGAAGGACGTTTATTTAACTCAAAGCGTATCATTAAAAAATGATTTCGAAAGGTCACGGAGAGCAGTATATGAAAAGCCTGGCATGATCGACGATACCTCTCCAGGAGAGCACGCCCGGTCTCTACTGCGGCCTCTACTGCTCCCCCGGGTAAATCAGTGATGTTGTATTGATGGTACAGCGCCGTAACGCGCGAGAAATATATAATTTTGCATGATTAACTCTACACGAGCGCCGCAGGCGCGAGAAATGTGGTTCGACGTACACCACGCAACGAAAGAACCGCTCCCGCGACTTCAACAACACGAGTCGGAACCTAGCCGCTTGAGGAAGCTAACGATTTGAATTAAACAAATCGCGTGTTTTGCTTGCACTAGACAACATGGTACACTAATATAGTGAAAACAAACAAATGCGCCATGAAACGCAGTGCGCGAGGACCCTGCGCTCAAAAATCACTCGGCTACATACCTTGCGACACGATGAGGCCTAGCGCTTGCACTATCCTTTTCCAGACGTTGAGCCGGGCGCCGTTCTTTCTATACACTTCGGTTCTCTGGTCCCACACAGCTGGTTCGCATTGAACCAGCAATATGAGGAGCTCGTTCGATATTATTGGGTTTATCTCAACCGGGTGCGCGCTGGACACAAAGTTCACTCACTCGTTGATGTAAACCTTACTATGGCCATAGGTGTTCTGTGCTATGGCCGTCTTCGCAATCCCAGGTGGCTGCGTCACGCCATCCACGCTGTCATTGGCTGTCGCCTTCCGACGTTGCGGCCGTCGGACCATGAAAAACTGGCCCGGAAGTCGCATGTTGAACGTCGGATAGACCTTTCCGATGCGGCGAAAGCAGCCGGATATATGACGTCGTTCCGGCCCGCCGCACGTCGGATCGGACGCGAAATCGGACCGTGTGTCTCCTGCTTTACGGCGCCCACCGTGGCGTCCGTTTCCGTAGCCGGTTGGACATCTCGTTTCGGCTGCGCCAGCGTGGTAACAACCGACCGCGCACAATACTTCTAAGGTAAGCTCGGAGTTCTAACAAGCACCCTCGGTACCCGCCACATCCACAGAACTCCATAGGATCCATCAGCGAATGCAATGGTGGAATGGCGCTTCACCGCCAATTCAAAGCCGCCCTCATCGCCCGTGACGCTAGAACTTCATGGTTCAACGAACTGCCGCTAGTTCTACAAGGTATTCGGTCGGCGATAAAAGAGGAACTTAGGTGTACTGCTACCGAAATGGTCTACGGGACGACACTACGTGTACCCGGGGAATTCTTCTCATCACCTGCAGTCCCCAGCCTCTCGCCTCCTGCCTACTTTGAGCAATTTAGGTCGCTCATTTGAGTGCTTGCGAACAACGTCAGCTCGACAGCCCTCCACTTACGACGTTTTCGTAAGCAAAGACCTAGCTGCCTTAGCTTATGTTTTGCTGCGCCGCGAAGGCATCCGGCCCGCCCTCACTGCATCGTACGATGGCCCGTTCGAAGTGCTACACTGCGGAGAAAAGACTTTTACTGTGTCTGTGAACAGCCTCGAAAACATTATTGCGATGGACCGCGTGAAACCCTAGTACATGGAAACCTTGTTTGTTTCTCTTGCACTCCCCACTAGTTCCCCGCCCGATTCGCCCGAATCCGTACCCTGCCACGTGAGCAAACACGTGTCCTGGGCATCAGCTCGACAACAGCTACCTTCGCATGTACGGGGGGTGACCTGAAGAAGATTCGATTCTGGCGCCGCCACCATGAAGCGCTGCACGACGAGTGGATGTTTGTTTGCAGTGCTAGTTTCCTCGGCGCGGAATGCATGTACAATAAACAAACAGCTTCACCGCCGCTCGGCTGCTTCACCGGTTGCGCTCGAAAAGTTCGCTCTGTTCTTTCTGCGCGCGTCTGCATGTAGCGGAAGCATTTCGCGCTCAAATACTCTACAATTTTCTCATTGACACTTTTCATCTAATTGTAATACCTAGAAGTTGAATTATTACTTAACAAAACTAATTATCTAATTAGGCTGCATGCGAAAAATGTTATGATATCTCCAACCGACGGCAAATAACATTGCCTTCGTTCTGACCAGCCACGTGGCATTTGCGTATTTTTCAATCTTAGTGCATCATAGTAAATTGGGACAGCCGGTATAATGACGCCGTCTTATATATATATATATATATATATATATATATATATATATATATATATATATATATATATATATATATATATTGTGGGGACCCCTTTGAACCCCAGCTCCGTTTCACGCGAGACTTGGGCCATTCACCCGCGCGATCGCTGGGAACACGCAGTTCCAGCCTCATTTTGGATAGCGTACATTCCCACCGCCGTTGACGCCGGCGCGACGAGGAGCCTGCTGCTTGCGCGCGCCTCACGTTACACCGTGAGCTGCGTGTAGGAACATTGTCTGAAGAGTGGGCCCCTCTCACCCTCTCTTCGGCTCCTCTTCTGCATGCGAGGTACGTGGGGGCCTCCGCCCGACAGATTCACTTTCGGTGCTGTTGGCTGTCGGACATGCAGACCCACTTGGTCCCGCGCCTCTCTGACGAAGGTGGCCCCCTTTATGTGGGGTGAACCTAGCACGGAAGAGCCTGTGTGGCGGAGCAGACTGCGAGGTAGCTTTCACCTGTAGTCTACGACTGCCACCCAAGTGCCATAACTGCTGTATTGTATGCTCATTTTGCACATAACACGGAATGAACCCTCATTCGTCTGTACCACGGCGGGAGTCGTCTCTACGCCTTGCCCGTGAATCAGCGAACCCGCCGCGGTTAACATGTCTCCTTAGATCTTAGCTAGCCGGTAACAGCCACTTTAGCCTGAAGCCCCACATATCTCATGCCCAATGTGGGGCCCAAACCTACGACCCTGAGATTAAGAGTCTCATGCTCTACTGACTGACCTAGCCGGGCGCAGCAGGCCATGCTGGAGCTTCGAATCCAACACAGGAACGAATCTCTGCTGCAGCGCGTGACTGACATGCAGGAGCTTTATCTCCTAGCAGAGCTCTCTACGGTGAACTCTGAGAAGGTCGAGCATGTGATTCGGCAAGCCATTCCAACCTTTACCGCGCATCTTCGAAATGGCCGGTTCCACGACCTGCACGATTTCGCTACTGCAGCGAAGCGTATTCAGGGTGGCAATCTGGCTGCGCGGGCCTTCCACCCGCCACCACCAGCGTCATTGTCCCTTGAGCCCTGGTGCGCCTGGAACGGAGGCAACGTTCCGCCCGCCCCTTGTCGGCAAACCGACGCAACGGCTGCCCTCATTGGAGAAACGGAGCAAGGCGCGTGGGAGCTTTCTGACCGCGCTCCGGGCTCGTAGTCGCACGATAGGCCGGCGCGCACAGTCGCACAGCCCGGCCGAGAATGAAACGAGACCACCGAAACAGCCTGGTGGTGCAAACTGATACCAATGGCCACGCGGCGCAACAGAAACCACCGGCGGCGCGCAGTGCACCGCGAGCACCTTGGCCTGCACGCAGCGTTGTCTGCTACAAGTGAAGTCAGACGGGCCGCATTGCCCGGGAGTGCGAGAACCGCCGCGCTACTGAAGGGCATGATCGCCCGACGGCAAACGGCGTGCACCGCCGGTGACTTTGTCTTTGTGGGCGGTGCCTGAAACAAGGGGTTCCTTAGCCCCGATAGCGTTTAGGGTCGGAATCGGTGAGCCTTCGCCAGACCCTTTCCTCGCGCCCACGGTCGCTGGTCGGACGTTTGCAGCACTACTGGACAGCGGCGCCACAGCCTCCCTGTTCAGGGAGGAAGTTTTGCCTCACTTGCGCAGGCATTCACTCCGGCTGGGAGCCTGCAACACCGCCTTCCATCTCGCGAGCAGTGCCGCTACCTCGTGTGGCTCGGCGAGATTGGTTGTACCTTGGGAGGAGCGCGTAGGCCATCACAGGTTCGCGTTCCTCCCTGGTCTGTCCGTTCCCGTAATAATAGGCCGAGACTTTCTAGTGCGCACTGGGATCGTGATAGACATTGCTAATAAAGGAAACAGAGGCGACCCTTGTGCGCCCCCTGAAACCTTTTGCTCATTGTCCTGTCTCTTCAGTGGCTCCTTTAGCCCCGGACGCGACACTATGGCAGGAAGAGGGGCCGGTCCCATTGATCCCCAGACTCCGGCTGTCACAAAACCCGCTGCAGACGCCCCCCGAACAGCGAGCTAAGTGGGCAGAGCTCGTTGCGAGACTCATTCTCCCGAGCCGAGCACAGTGGTAGCAGATAGGATTTCTCGTAATCCTGCGATCGCAAGCGCGCGCGGCGTAACGTACCGCTAGCTGCCGCCTCTGCCTGGCAGTTTGTCGGAAAGTTAGGCGCGCCTGTCCTCGCTTTTTAAACAGTTTCACGCGATGTTTGTAGATCCACCGGTACGCACCACTCTTGTGCGACAACGGATTGACACAGGCGACGCGCTACCATGTAAATGCAATTCTAAGCCCGTAGGCATGGCCAAAGGGAAAGCTATCGACCTCACAACGGACGAAATGATCGAGCCTGGGGTAATCCGCCGTTCTGATAATCTGTGGGATCCTCCGGCAGTACTGGTCCCGAAATTCGATGGCTCCTCCTGTCTTTGCGTGGACTAACGCCGACTCAATCAAGTTACTCGGAAGGATGCTTACCATATGCCGAGCATTGACTCAATCGTTGCAAGGTTTCGTGGTGCATATTATTTTACCACTCTAGATGCCGACCGCGGTTACCTGTCAGTGCAGATGGAGCCAAGGTCCGCGAAGAAACCCGCTTTCACCTCGCATAGAGGCTCGTACGAATTGACTTGCACGTCCTGTCATTGCTCGGATGCCGCAGCGACTTTCCAGAGATTTATGGACAGAGGTCTGGGAAGGGCAAAATAGTGACACGCCCTAGCCTACTTAGACAATATTGTCCCCTTCTCTCGAACCTCCGAGGAACACCTCCGCCAGCTGGAGGACATGCTCGGAAGGATGCACGCTGCCGGGATCACTCTGAACCCGAAGAAAGCTCAGATCGCAGACACCCGTGTCTCACTGCGGGGCTTTACATTAGAGCGATTCCGCATTTTGCCGAGCGAGGACAAGGTCCCAGGCATCCTTGAGTATCCAATGCTGGCGCACATACAGGCCCTGAGTTGCTTTTTGGACATGGTGAATTACTACCGCCGATTTCTACTGCTCTTTTGAGCAAATGAGCCGGCTGGACACAGCCGAATTGAAGCTGTGCACCAGAACAGGAAGTACGTAGTCCAAGCTTACAGAGCGACCTGGGAATAGGTTTGGTACTGCTCCAGGAACAACACGTGCCTCGGCCATTTGCCTTTGCAAGCCGGTGGTTGAAGCGCGCAGAGCGTAACTATTACGTGACCGAACGTGAGTGTCTTGCAATATTGTCCGCTCTGCGTAAGTTCGATCCCTACGTCGACGGAGTGCCTTTTGTTGTTGAAACTGATCACATGGCACTCACATGGGTGAAGCGCTTGCGCGAGCCCTCAGGCCGCTTCGCGTTCTGGGCATTAAAGTTACATCAGTACAACTTTGTTGTTCGCTATCAGAAGGGGAGCACAAACGTGATGGCCGACGCCCTGTCGCACGCCCCTATTTCAGACCCGCACACTTTTGACCAGCACCCCTCCGAGAGAACGCTTCCGAACGAAGCCGGAGCCATTGTGTCCAGCGCCGCGAATCGAACGACTTCAGGCAGCAATGCGGCCCGCCCATAAGTCGCCGTCGCCGGACGAAAGCATGTACCTGCTGGACTCTGTAACGTCCATTGGGATCGCATTAAGTAGACAGGAGCTGCTGGAAGCTCAGCGGAACGACCCATCTGGTCAGCAAATCGCTGACCAGCTGGAAAAAGAGCACAGCCTCCAAATGTAGTGAGACGGCAACGCCGTTGGGAGCAAATTGTCATTTGGTATTGCTGTTGGCGCCGAGTGCGACGTAGCTGGTATTACTGGTGGCGCCTTGGATTTGTATCAGCAGGATGCTGATGGAGTGCTCCTGCGCGATATCTCGTCTGAAGAGGCTCCTTGTGAGTCCTTTAAGGTGGTGATTCCCCGCAGTCTACGGATGGCCACTTTGAGCTATTTCTATGACTCGCGGTTGGCTGGACACACGAGTGGCCGTAAGAGTTACCTTAAGTTGTGCCGCTCCGCGACCTGGCCTGGCATGAAGCGGGGTGTACATCATTATTCTTACTCGCGCCGCGTGTGTCAAAGTGCGAAGCCCCGTGGTGGCAAACCTCCCGGCTTCATGCAACCGATCGACAGCCAGCTACCCTGGCATATCGCGGCCTGCGGCGTTCTGGAACCTCTCCCAAGAAGCCGGCAAGGTCACGCATTCCTCGTGGCTACCACAAATCATTTCATGAAGTGGATGAAATTTTCGCCTTCGGAAGCTAACGGCACGCGTCATATGGGACAAGTTGCCGAAGTATTCCCCCACTTTGGCTTTCCGACAGACTTGATCACTGACAACGCGTCCGTTCAAGGTTGTCGTCGATGTCTGTGCAGCCTTTGGCATAAAGCACCGCAAGACAACGACTTCTCACCTTCAAGCCAATTCCACCGAGCGGTTGATCCAAAATGGGAAGCCCTTGCTCGCGGCCTTTGCCCGGCAACACAGGAACTGGGACGCCTGGGTGCGCGAGATAGGTTTCTTTTTGCGCACATCGGGGGGTGAACCGTTCGACTGGGTACACGCCCACTTGCCTCAACGTCGAGACAGAGCTGCCAAACCCCATAGATGGCGTTCTGCGAAGCTGCAGCCGCTGCGTCGAGTGTCTCCGATTACGCGGCGCAAGTGCGCACTAGGATGAGCGAGCCCCTTTCTCATGCCTGCACTACCCTAGCGAAAGCACGCGCTTGATAGCAGGCACTATACGACTGGCCGCATAGAGAGGTGCGTTATCAAGTAGTTAGCCTCGTCGTCTGACGCATTCATGTGCTCAGGCACACAACAAAGGGCATCTCAAGTCTCTTTGGGCCAAGTGGTCGAACCCACACCAATTGGAGACCAAAATGTCACCTCTTCTGTATAAGCAAGTGGACTCAAATACTAGACCGCCTAGCGGTACAGTGAACGTCTCCGACCGCAAACATTTTGTTGTCAGAAGCAGTGACTGGAAAGAGCAAGACGGCGGATATCAATCCGTGTATTCGCCGGGACAACCTGCGCAAACGCTCTTAATCGCCACTTTTCGCTGGTAGGCAGAAAGACTTTTTAAATAGAGAAAGAAATATGTTACACATTATTATAAATTATCATACACAAGGAAGAAACAGTTCTTGGACCTGTAGTCGAAGGCTAGTGAAGGTCCGATAAAAAATGTAAAGGAAATCCAAGCAGAGCAGTAATAAAACATGAGCAACAGTAACCGTATATACAGAGTTGTTAATTGTCCATTCACCAGTCAACTAAAAATAAGTGAATACATCAGAGTACCAAAAGAGATAAAACTTTATTATGTCCGTCATGGGATACAGGGGTCGTGGGGGTCGTGAGACTAACCCCCAGTCACCCCCCTTCCTCAGACGGCGGCCAGTCCTTTCTTTCTGGCGGTGTCTTCGGACATCCGGACGGCCCCGAGATGCTCCTCTAGGTCCCAGCAGAGCAGCAAAGTCGCCCACTGCTCGGCCGTAGTTATGATGCGTTTAGTGTTAGTGCGGTAAGTGTTGGTGGGTTAGGCTTTGGGACATTGCCAGATAAAGTGATCGAGATCAGCGCTGGCCTCGCACGCTTTGCAGAGTGGCGAGTATGTATCGGGGTAAATGCGGTTGTGTAGCACGGGGTTCGGGAAAGTTTCCGTCTGAAGATATCGGCAAGTGGTGGATTGAGATTTATTCAGTGTTGTTTGTGCTGGGGGTTAGCGTAACCGCTCTCTGCAGTAGTGAAGGATTTCTCTGAACGTGACCATTCGGTCCCGCGCGTGACCATGATGCAGAATAGTGGGCTGGTCAGGATCGGAATACTCAGCAAAAGGATGACGCGCACGGCGTGCGAGAGCTCTGGCGGCATCGTGGGTGGCTTCGTTTCCAGCCAGATCCGAGTGACCAGGGGCCCAGATGATCTGGACGCAGCGTTGCCTTGAGGGAGGAGTGCCGGAGAGTATCTTCTGCGCTGGGGGCGCTATCAGTCCTCTTGTGTAGTTGCGAATGGCCGTTTTTGAATCGCTGATGATGCAGTGTGCATTGATAGCCGCGTAGGTCAAAGCGACGGCCGTTTCTTCTCCTTCTTCGGGTTGCGTGGATGGTATTGATGCGCCCCCGGCGACGTGGTACTGCGAACCCGCGACTGCGACGACCGCCATGGCGTTTTGGTTGGGGTACTCTGCTGCGTCCACGTAGGTTACGTCAGCGGCTTGGTCGTAGCGCTTTTGTAGGTATTTAGCTCTTTCTGCACGTTGCTCCAGATTCTGTTCAGGGTGCATATTGCGAGGTATCGGTGGATAACTAGCTGAGCACGAATGTTTGGAGGGATGGGTACTTTTGATCCGAATTGGGTGGTGTAGGTTATGCCTAGGGTGCCTAGAATGTGCCTGCCCGGGGTGGAATTGGTGAGTCGTGAATATTGGCTAATACGCTGCGCTTGAATAAGCTTGTCTATGGTGTTGTGAATTATGTGGGAGTCCAGTTGCTCGTTAGAGGTGGAGATGGGAAGATGTAGGGCTTGTTTATAGGCGCTCTTGCTCATGGTATTGAGTTTGAGCTTGTCACTTGCATTGAAGCTAAGGTACGGGGTGGCATATGTGATCCTGCTCAAGGCGTTGGTGGTTACCAGGCGTATAAGGTTGGTTTCTTTCATGCCGTGATGTCGATTTGCCATGCGTGCAATGAGGCAAGTGGTTTGGTGTACATGAGTATCTAATTGCTTGAGTATCTCCGTGTTTCTGCCGTTTTGTTCGATGCGTAAGCCAAGGATGCGCATGCTAGGTACAGTAGGTATGTGTTCTTGGTGGAATTGGAGTTATATCTCCGAGGGGTGAGGGTATGGACGTCGACCTCCCCAATTACGCTTGTACAGAAGGAGCTCAGATTTCTGTGGGGAGCACTCCAGGCCGCGCGGTGCTACATATGCAACGCCCTCATTGACAGCTTGCTGCAGCGCGTATTCGATGTCCCTGTCGCGGCCCCGATGAACTACAGGGTGATATCGTATGCGTACAAACTACGCTGGAGGTTGGGGATGCTAGCTAATGAAGGCGGTCGTCCGTGCAAGGCCACGTTAAACAGAAAAGGGGACAGAACCGATCCTTGCGGCGTGCCTTTGTTGCCGAAGTGAATAATTTGCGATTGCATCCCTCCCATGGTAATGGTGGCCGTGCGACCTGTAAGGAAATTCTTCACGTAGTTATACTGCCGCGATAACTTTGTCACATTCAAGTTGCGCGCCTTTCGTATTGGACGCTGTGCACCGTGGTGTTCTTCAGCAACAGGCAGCGATCTTCCTGGCACGGTAGCCGGTTGGACCCGGCTCGCATGCGCCACGCGCACGAGGTGTCACAGGGGAAAAAAGAGGAAGATGGTTCGAGGCCAGTTTGAGAACGCGACTTCCGGGGATTCTTTCACGACCGCAGTGACTTTTACTTGTGGGCACAAGTTCGCCCTTAATAAACATTGTTGTTTTATCAACATCGTTACATTTCTGGTGGAGGTGCTGGGAATGAGTCGAAGCCCCACGGACGGAAATCAGCGTAGGTTCAACCACCAGCAAGTCCATTCAGTGCAACTGACACCTGTACACAAGCGGACCAGCCGCCGTCTTCGAGGTGACTAGCCCAAATTCGGCCCTCTTCTCTTCATGCCAAGGGAAACTCGGACAACGGGCGCCGCCACAATGACTAGCCAGGTAACACCGGCACAGTTGGTCGTAAGCCAACCTCGCAAGCCAGCAACATTCCATGGCGACTCGTTCGAAAGCGTGGAAAACTGGTTGGAATTGTTCGAAAGATTGGCGAGCTTTCATGAATGGAATGAGAGAAAAAATATCCGTAAAGTATATTTTGCTTTGGAATACTTGGCAAAAACGTGATATGAAAACCACGAACCCACTTTGTCCTCCTGGGAGGAATTTCGACGAGAACTGGTAGCAACGTACGCCAGCACGGATCGTAAAGTAAAGGTGGAAATTGCACTTCGAGCTAGGAACCAGCTCACAAACGAGAGCGTGGCGATGTACATCGAGGACATGTCCCGCGTGTTCAAGCATGCTGACCCAAACACGAGTGAAAATAAGAAGCTGCGCCATCTCATGCGTGGAGTAAAGCAGGAACTCTTCGCAATTCTCGTCCGCAACCCACCGCGCACGGTTGCCGAGCTCAGATACGAAGCAACGACCATCGAAAAGACGCTGGAACGGCGGGCTCAGCAATACAACCGTGAGGCAAGCGGTGCACAAGTCCATCTCTTCTCTGAAGGCATGCCAAACGACCTTGAAGCCCTGCGGGAGTTCATCCAGTCAGTGATCAGGGAAGAGCTCAACAAGTTGCAGACACCTCAGGCTTCAACTTCACTATCTATCGTCGACGTTGTCCGGGACGAACTGAGGCAGGTCATACCGGATCCAGAGCGTGAGCCACAGCCGACGCGGCGCACCCCAACGTATGCCGACGTACTCAAGCAACCCGCGGTACACAGTAGTGGAGCAGTTGCGATGACCTTCCCTACCCGCCGACAGTACGCAGTGTACCTCGTCTGCTCGAACCACCGGCTGCCTATCCGCCTTCAGGACGTAGTGCACCTTGTTTTGTGGAAGATAGGTCCCGGAAAAGTGACATCTGGTGTGACCACGAGCGCATACCTCTGTGTTTTCACTGTGGAGAAGCAGGTCACCTGTATAGGTTCTGCCTGTAGCGTCAAGCTGTATTAAAGGGTTTTCCCTTAAGTGCACCATGCCCCCAAAACGTTGAACGGCCAGCAGAGATCGAAGAATACTAGTCCACGCGCGAAAGCCCCATTACTCCTCGCCAACATCAACCACGGTCACCATCACCCATGCGCTACCGATCGCCTAGCCCACACGTATCTCCAAGATTGCCTAGACGTCATTTCCCAAGCCCACACAAGGAAAACTGAAGCAAGCGACCTGTGAAGGTGAGGCTGCTGATAACCCGAGTTACGAAGATCCTCCAACGCGGTTCCAGTTTGATGACGAGGCAATTCCAGTAAACAGGTGCAGGAACGAAACGATTGCATCAGATTTGCGGTTGATGATAGACGGATGCGAGCTGATTGCCTTAGTCGACACTGGCGCTCATTATTTGGTAATAAGCTTCAAGATGGCGAAGCACCTGAAAAAAGTTGCGACGCCGTGGACTAGCCCGCAGATACGCATGGCAGGCGGTCATCTTATTACGTCCCTTGGCCGATGCACCACAATACTTACGATAAAAGGCTTGACTTACGTTTCTGGCTTTATTGTACTGCCAGAATGTTCACGGGAACTTATATAGGGAATTAATTTTCTACCAGCCAATGGCGCCACAGTTAACATACGTAGGTCCGGTGTGTCTTTCTCGAGAAAACAGGCTATACCTGTGGAACAATGGGAGGAGCGACGTCTTGCTGCACTGCACGTGGTTAATGATGATGTAACTGCGCCACCATGCTGCAGTATAATGGTTCTTGTGGAGAATGAAACATTTTGCGACTACGATGGCATAGTGGAGAGCAACATAGAGTTCCTTTTCAACAAAGGTATTTGCGTGGCTCGGGGTCTTGTTCACTTAAGCGATGGTCGTGCAAATGACGCACTTACGAGTTTCGGAAATGAATTCCAACAGATGACACCAGGAACAGCGCCGCCTATTTCCACGAGTCTTGTGTAGCGGCCGAATTATTCAGCTTAACGACAACGTCAACTGCCCTGCCAGGAACCAGCAGTGTCGACAGATCAATTACAGTCAACCCGAGACTTCCGCAAGCCAAAAAGAAACAGATATATGCCCTGATAAAGGATTTTTCTGACTGCTTCTCCATTTCCTCGAAGGTATAGCGCACGTCTGTTGCAAAGCACAGAATGATAGCAGCGGACACCACAAGACCGGTATACCAGCACCCATATCGAGTTTCACCAAAAGAAAAGGAGATCATCAAGACGCGAATAGAGGAGATGCTTTCAGATGACGTTATTCAGCCTTCCAGTAATCCATGGGCGTCTTGCGTAGTGCTCGTTAAGAAAAACGTTAACACACTTCGATTCTGCGGTGACTACCATAAATTGAACAGCGTAACTAAGCGGGATGTATAATCCCTTCCGCGTATCGACCATACGCTAGATCGGCTCCGATGTGCAAAGCTTTTCTCCTCCCTGGATATCAAGATCGAGTGGACATTGGAAAATAGAGGTGGATGAGCGGGACCGTGAAAAGACAGCCTTCGTAACCCCTGATGGCCTCTACGAATTTAAAGCGCTTCCACTCGGCCTCTGTTCCGCGCCTGCAACGTTCCAGCGAATGATGGACACTGTGCTCGCAGGATTGAACTGGCAGTCGTGCTCAGTGTATTTGGATGATGTGGTCGTATTTTCCACCACATTTGACCAACATCTAGATCGCCTGTGACTAGTACTAGGAGCTATGGGCGCAGCAGACTTGAAAATTAAGCCGGAAAAATGTCAATTCGGCTTCGACGAACTTCGATTCCTCGGATGCGTCTACAGTGCTGATGGCGTTCAGCCAGATCTCGAAAAGACAGCAGCTGTTGGGAGGCTCCCGACAACCACAAACAAAAAGTCAGTGCGACGTTTTTTGGGTTTATACGCATACTACAGAAGATTTGTGGAAAACTTTTCAAAGATTGCTGAGCCCCCTACAATGCTAACAATTGAAGATGAACCTTTCATGTGGAAAAGCGAACAACAAAAAGCCTTTGACGAGTTAAGGAAATGCCTGCAAGCTTCTCCATTCCTTGCCCATTTCGATGAGACAGACGACACAAGGTCATACCAATGCGAGTAACGTCGGCCTCGGTGACACACTAGTGCAGTGGACGAACGGCCAGGAGAAAGTATTAACTTATGCTAGCTGTAAGCTCTCGAAAGTCGAGGCAAGCTACTGAGCAACCGAGAAAGAGTGTCTTGCAGTCGTCCTTTGGGCAACACGTAAATTTCTGCCCGTGATCACCATTCGCTTTGCTGGCTACCGAATCTCAAGGATCCATCAGGATGGCATGCAAAATGGAGGCTGAGGCTTCAAGAGTATGATATTACTGTCGTATACCGATCCGGGAGGAATCATAGCGATGCCAAGTGCTTGTCACGCGCACCAGTCGAGACAAGTGTGTCTGAAGAAGAGGATTTTCAGTTCCTTGGCATTGTGGACACGTCACAAATCACTCAAGAGTAAAGAGATGACCAGGAATTTCTTACACTCATAGAGCGCCTGGAGGGACGCGACGTTCAACTCCCGCGTATATCCTCTAGATGGCTATCCTCGTTCTGTCTGCGAGGAAGTGTCCTCTACAAGAGAAACTTCGAGAACAGCGCGACAAAGTTTTTACCCTTACCCACAGCTATGCGAGAAGCAATTTTGCATGCATGTCACGATGAACCGAAATCTGGACACAAGGGCGTGAGCCGTACATTCACCAGAATGCGTCTGAAATACTACTGGCCTAAGTTATTAGCATCAGTGCAGCACTATGTCAAGACATGTCGCGAGTGTCATAGGTGCAAGACTCCGTCCGTAAAACCGGCAGGCTTCCTCCAGCCAATACAGCTACCAAAAGCTCCATTCCAACATGTCAGTAAAGACCTCCTTGGACCCTTCCCAGCATCAATTTTAGGTAAAAAATGTAGTGTTGTGGCCACAGACTATCTGAACCGTTACGCAGAAACTGATGCCTTGTTCAGAGCAACGGCTGTCGAAGTTGCAAAATTCTTTGTCAACAATACCGTGCTCAGGCATGGCGCTCGCAGAGTTATTATTACCGATCGTGGAACAGCCTCTTCTAAGGACGTAATCAAATGCTTGTTGCAAACCGCTCATACTGATCATAGGCGAACTACGGCGTATCATCCTCAGACAAATGGTTTAACTGAACGCATCAACAGAACACTGACTGACATGCTTTCGATGTATGTCGACGTTGAACATAGGCTGTGGGACAAAATTTTGCCGGATATCACTTTTGCATATAATACGGCCCTTCAAGAAACAACACGCGTCGCACTGTTTGAAATTGTATTCGGCCGAGCAGTAAGCAAAACTTTGGATACTATGTTGCCGTTAGATGAATAAAACAATAACTTACCTGACCTCGATGATTTTTTGCAAGGAGCCGAGGAGCCACGGCAGATGGCAATGTACCGAATACGCCGCTAACAACGCATTGACCACACTCGGTACAACCAGCGCCATATTGAAGGTAATTTTTAGCCCAGTGACAAGGTGTGGGTATGGACCCCAGTGCGACGCCGTGGACTGTCTGAAAAGCTTCTGTACCGATACTTCGGCCCTTGCGAAATACTTAGTCGTATAAGAGACGTCACTTACGAAGTGAAATCCGCTGGACACGAGAGCACAAGCCGGCGCAACTCCACGAAAGTTGTGCATGTTGTCCGCATGAAACCTTACCAGGAAAGATCATGAACAAAAAAAAAATGATACCTCACAGGAACTACTACTTCCTCTCACGCATCGGGCTGATGCGGTAAGGAGGGGGATAATGCCGCGACAATTTGCTCACATTCAAGTTGCGACAATTTGCTCACATTCAAGTTGCTCGCCCTTCGTATTGGACACTGTGCACGCCGTACCGTTGTGTTCTTCAGCAAGAGGCAGTGATCTTCGTGGTACGGGTAGCCGGTTGGACCCAGCTCGCGTGCGCCACGCGCATCAGGTGTCATGCGAGAAAGAAGGGGAAGACGGTTCGAGGCCAGTTTGAGAACGCGACTGCCGGGGATTTCTTCACGACCGCCCTTAATAAATATCGTTTTTTTATTAACATCGTTACAATATCTTCAATGTCCAACCTGGAATTGTGCCAGTTCGTTTGGTATGGCCTCATGCGTGATGGTATTGAAGGCCTTGGTTAGGTCTAGCCCCAGGACGGCTCTGGTGTCCAGCCTGGAGCTTTTATCGCCATCGATAATTTGGTGCTTGAGCTGGATCACGATATATTCAGCAGAAAGTTTCGGGTGGAAGCCAACCATGGTATTGGGGAATAGGTCGTCGTCGTTCATATGTCTGGGTAAGCGTGTGAGGATGACGTGTTCGAGGACCTTTCCAACACATGAAGTAAGGGAGTTAGGGGAGAGGTTTTCGAGTGGGAGGCGCTTCCCTGGTTTCGGAATCACAATGATTTTGGCTACTTTCCATTGTGAGGGGAGGTTTTCAGTTTCCCAGTAGGCGGTAAAATAAGCTTTGAGGGCCTGTATAGAATCCTCGTCTAGGTTCCGAAGCATATTATTAGTAATGCCATCAGGTCCCGGGCCGAGTTAAGGCGGAGTGCGAGGGTGGCTTCACGTACTTCTGCTGGTTGTATGGACGCGTCCAGGTGGTCGTTAGCGGTGCCAGTGTATGCTGAAGCGGGTGTAGTAGGTTGACGTCCTACGTATCGGTCTATCAATTCTTGAAGAACTTGTTCGTCCATGCCCGGATGGGTGTGAATAATTTTTTGCAAGTTGTGCTGCTGTGTGTTCTTGATGTTGGCTGCATTGAGGACGCAACGGAGGATATTCCACGTTTTCGGCAGGTTTGGTTACCGCTCCATGCTGTGGCATGTGCTATGCCAATTTGGACGAGTAAGTTGTTGGGCATAGTCTTAGATGTGAAGGGTGAGAGTCCTAATACGTTTCCTGAGCGTCCGGTTGAGCTTGTGTTTGTATATGCGTAGCAGACTTCCGTGGGCTTCCCACATATGCAGTAACTTGCTTTCTGCCTCCTGCAGATTGGCTCGCTTAGGTACCAATTTAGTGGCTTCGCTCGCGTCTTGCAGCAAGGATGCGACCCATTCTTCCAAAGGGGATTGGGTACCGGAGAAAGAGGTGAGGGCTCTGGCCTGCCGGAAAGCGGCCCAATTCGTTCCGCGGAGTTGACGGCCCTTGGGCTTTCGTGGGCCCACTCGAACTGATGTTTGGCATAAATAGTGGTCGCTGCCCAAGTTGTCTTCAGTGTGCCTGTGGAATTTGTTTTTAATTTGAATGTCAGGTCCGGAGTATTGCCTCTGCTAAGGCTGTTTCCTATACGAGTGGGACAAGTTGGATTCGTGACAAGAGTAAGACCTAGATGCTGTCCATCCAGCCATAGTTGTTTTCCCTTTCGGCTGTCCATTGAGTATCCCCAGGCCATCGCAGGGGCGTTTAGGACACCTACGATGAGCAGGGGGGCTCCCCTGGCTACTTGATCTGGTTTGGTGAAAAGTCGTAGAAACCTATGTTGTTGTTTGGGGCTGCTGCACACATTGAGGATGAAGAGGCTCTTTTGCGTGCGCCTTGCAGACGGGAGAATCTCCAGGAAAATGTGGGCTTCTGTATCAATGCCTTTGTGATGCTGTATAACCGGAATGTTTCGCTTAACTAGTATGGTTATTTGGGGTTTGCGCTGATGATATCAAACTTCTGTGCATGCCGCGTGTCCCGACAGCTTAGCCGGTTCTCCGGTCTCTTGTAATGCGACATCAGGGGAAGTATTTGGTGCGAGAGAGGTTAAGTGTTCCTCTAAGTGTGCTCGTTTTCGCCGGGAGCCCCGGTAGTTCCATTGCCAAATGCAGTAGGTAACTCGTTCGGTATTACTCGCAGCTATCTTTGTCGGGACGCGAGTATGGCTTCTTTAGGGGACCTGCCCTTGGACGGAGTAGGGTATTTTCCAATGCGGTCAAAAGGGTGTTGTGATTTTTAGCCAGAGTCGCGACAATGTCTTGAAGCACTTCGCTCATGTCATCCATTTTTTCCTGTCACTGTTGTTTTCTTGCCGCAAAGGCTTGTTCAATTCTGGGCAGTAGTAGCGTTTCGAGTTTCGCAGTAAGGAGGGTCTAAGGGCCACAGCTCAAATACAGGAAATGCATATTTTAGTGTAAGGATGTGTACTATGATGTGAATTTATTTTACGTATCCCACAAGAAAGTGCTAACAATGTCGTTTAGTACTGAACTGGTTCATAAAGTATACAAGTTTTGATATTCAATACGTACATAATGAGAAAAAACGAGAGCAATATCTAATTTCAATGCATAACAAAGCAATAAAATCACGTCATCCTAATTACATAGAATAAGCAGAAAATATAACCAAAATATTCGTTTTGCTCTGTACAGACCTATCAAGAAATTCATGATTTACTCTGTTTTGAACAAAGAAGGAAAATATTGTTTTAGGGCACTATGGAAGGTCGAGGAATCAAGGACTCCCGCTTCGAGTCCGTTCCAGGTTTTAATGTCTTTGAACTGTAGCGTAGGCTCTCCGTATATATTGGTACATGGTGTGAGATTAACATGACCTGCAGTTACATTTCTTGTACCACGCGAAGACGAGTAAAATATGGATCAGCTGAATGGGTGGTTGAATCTAACAACTCTATAATCATACAATGAAATGCACTGCTGACGTAGATAGTCAAATGGTAATATGTGATATTGCTGAATAATGGGTCCGTGTGATCTTAATTCTTAGAATGAGACATACTTCCTATTGCGCGTTTTTGGAGCTTCATAATCGGATTTAGTATGGTTTGATACGCGCGTCCCCACGAGTCTATCCAATACGCTAAGTGACTTTCTATAAAAGCAAAATACATAAGTCGTAAAACTGAGGTGTCGAAGTGCTAGCGGGACAGAGTTAAGCCGTAGCAACCAGATGCTAAACTAGAGCAGACGTTGCTTATGTGATCTTCCCATTGCAGGTGTTTATCAAAAATTACCCCAAGGTAATTTTTGATAATTTTTGTAACAAGCCGTAGTCCTTGCTACACGAGTCGGTTGACATGCTAAATATCTGATCCAATGGGATGTTATATATATGTAAGCTTAAAGGTGGAGTATTTACTATATTGAAGTGTGACTGAAAAACAATACTTCTGTTTTCTTTGTGTTAATTGTTAATTTTTTAGCCAAGAACCACTCAGAAATTCTGCTTAACTCTACATATGCCTTTTGAATAACTTCTGCAATATTATCCGCAGTTACTATAATACATGTGTCATCTGCGTACATCAATATTTGTTCAGAGCCTATAATTTATTGCACGTCATTTATATACAAAAAAAGCGGATCTAATAGGGAGCCCTGAGGGACTCCAGTAACAATATTTTGTTTTGAAAAAGTTATTGACTGTCACGACCTGAGATCGATCGTGCATATAACTTGATAAAAAGTCAAATAGTTGGCCTCGAAACCCACAATGTTTAAGTTTGTCCAATAAGGTGCAATGATCCACTGTGTCGAATGTTTTCTTTAAATCTAAAAAGACGACAGCTACTAGTTTGTTTAGTTGTAAAGCCATATTTATCTTTTGCGTTAACGTGATGACTGCATTAGCTGTTGAGAAA
The DNA here is from genome assembly GCF_023375885.2 of Dermacentor andersoni. Classification (NCBI taxonomy): domain Eukaryota; kingdom Metazoa; phylum Arthropoda; class Arachnida; order Ixodida; family Ixodidae; genus Dermacentor; species Dermacentor andersoni. Next base: position 72,677,532 of record NC_092822.1, on the reverse strand, counting down.
CGAGATCTTAAGCCATGTCGCTGATGGCAGAGCAAATTGTACTTATCAAGGAATATTTTCATCCGACTCGATAAATCTATATATACATAAACAGTATTGATTATGCTTGAAACAGGGATTGGCCTATAATTTGAAGAGTGAGACGGATCGCCTTCTTTATGAATTGGAAGGACTTTGGCGGAAATTTATAGAGAATTTGGATATATTGCTTGAGTAATAGAGTGATTGAAGGTTCGACACAACAATGGGCCTAATATATCAACATTTTCCTTTAACACCCTTACAGAAATGCCGTCGGGTCCTGACGCTTTATTGTTAGGTCTACTTAATATGTTTGAAACGCTGTCATTGAGCTCCACCTCTTCTAAAATAAACGAATTTACTACTAGCCTAGGAGGGGGAGGAGCTTCATTATGTAGCGGTGGTAGTTGAGTGGCTAGTTCCGGACCTGCAGTAGTAAAATATGTGTTGAAGTCTTCAACAGTGTCTGCATAGACAGTGGGAGGATAAACACACTTTTTGTGTTTTTACTAGTAACCTGATTTGCTATTCGGCGCAATTGGTCGGAACCGCCGGCAGCTTGACTGATACGTTGCGAATTAAAATATCTCTTTCGGACCCTCATCATGGACACCGCTTTGTTGCAAAATGTCCTGTACTGACCTAAGTAGTAAGCATTACTCCTATTGTGCCTCCATTTGTTATACCAGTATTCTTTTGTTTTAGGTATTTCCAAAATTTCTGCCGTCATCCATAGACAGATACGCTGATTATAAATCTTCAAGTATATTTACTGCTACAATCAGTTATCAAATGGCCAATTAAGGCAATTAAGTTGGAAAGCTCTATGTTTACATTATCAATGCACACTTGTTCAAGGTCGGCCTCAAGGATTTTATCTCTAAACTTCCTATAATCTAACCCAGTTATAAGCCACCCATCATCTTTGTTCTTTAGACTTTGGCTGTTAAATGCCGTGAAGATAGGCAAATGGTCCGAAAGAGGCAGACTGTGCACTCCACTATCAATTCTAGACTCGATGTTCGTCAATGCATGATGTATTAGAGTAGCCATGGTGCTTGTTACACGCGTCGGTTGACATGCCAAATATCGAAAATTAAACGATGTAAGGAGGTAAGAATAATCATTGTCTATTGGATCAAGTACATCAATGTTCACGTCACCAACGATTACAACCTGCGTATCTTGGCAGTTTCGTAAGCAAGATAAAATTGGTTCCATTTTATCGAGAAAACTGCCAAGGCTCGTGTTGGAAGGTCGATAGACCACGCCTTGAATATAACCGGTTTCTATATTTACATACAGTACATCAATATCGCATGAAGAGAAGGTAATCGAAGGCAGTATTGTAACATCGAGGTTATTTCTCACAAAAAGGGCGACACTGCCCCCTCGATAACCTGACACACACTGGCGGGATATTAATCTGTACCCTGGCATATCTATCATTTTATCGTTCAAAAGCCAAGTTTCATTTGTTGCAATGACGTCATACGAGAAATTATGCACCGGCAAATATGAGGTCAAGAGGTTTACGTTTTTTCTGAAACTGCGTATGCTGCACTGAAAAATGGTCGCATTTTCGTTCAAACAAAGGTCATCAATTTGCTTTGATGTGTGAGTCATTTCGATTTAAAGATTGCATCTTTCAGGCAGCCCAAATATGTGGAATCACACTATTTGGGCTAAATCTTCTTCACTTGTAAGGCTGATGACCATAGAATTATCTGTTCCGCATAAGTACTTTGCCACCCAATACCCAGGCGAATTTCCACTTTTGCTCTCGCTTCATTTGGAAGACTCTGGCGAGTAGTGCCTTATATTCAGGGAATGCTTGTTCGCTCACGTACAGCGGTTGAGCTTCTTGCGCGCAAAGCATTGCTGTTGTCGGTATTTTTTTTCTTGCGGCTTGTTGGATCATGTCACGCTTTCAGCGGGAATTAAACCTGACAATGACATTGGCTGGTCCATCACCCTTTGTGCGCACACGGTGAATGGCATCATTGTTTCCATCAACAAGATCAACATTCAAGAATGTTGCAATATTTTCCATAGTTTCGTCAAGAACCTCTTTCAGTGCAGGGGATGCCTTTCAATTCGAGATTGTTTCTACAACTGTATTGTTTTAATTCAGTCAGTTGCCGTCGTGTTTCTGTAAGTTCTTTGTCCAGCCGCTTGTTCTGTGTTTGACAAGTCAGGCTTTGTTTCTGCACCTGAGAAAGTTCTTGTCGAAAGTTTACAGTTTCTTGCTTGAACTCTCTAAAATTACTATTGATAAAGCCCATTGAAGCTGCAACTGATTTGAGCCCTGCTTTTATGCTGTTGTTTGATCGCTCGATATTTTTCTTTTCTGCTTTTAGTTGCGAAAAAAATTCCCCGAATTTCGTTGGTCATTTCCACCATAGTCTCAACGACCTCCTTTATAGATCCAGGTGGTTTGTCTTCAATAGACTTAGTGAATTATTCGAGAGCGTCAGTCTTTCCATTTTTCATGATGCAAAGCAAAATATCAACTGTACATCAACTAAAAGCGCACATGAAACAATGGTGTAATACGGCAACAGAGAGCAGTTGAGCAGCTGCCACATTTTAAGTAGAAACAGTAAAATATGGCCATTGGCCCACCTGTAGCGGTGGAAGAACGCTGATTTTAGCACGTCGTGCAGTTGACAGGGCTGCCGAACCACTCTGATGAATCGCCGGGAATCCGTGCTGTTTATATGGGTGTGCAGAAGGGGCTGCCATGCTACAAGCGGCCTGATAGGGAACCACAGTTGAGTGTAGTATGCCTGCGCGCTGGTCTACTTGTCTGTCTTCGTCACCTTTTGTAGCCACACTATGGGCACTATAACGTAATACTATTCCAAACATTTCTATTCCAATTCTGCTATCAGCCCTCCAGGATTGGTCAAAAACTTTTTTCGACCACCCCCTCTTCGCCTGTCTGTCACGCGACGTCACGAAAACCGCGATACTTCCCCATCTGATATGTGTACACACTGATTAAGCATGATTTGACAGAAAAAAGAAAAACAGTTATTTCTGATTCGACCCCTTTTCCCCATTAGCCCTCGGCTATTGGTAAAAAGTTTTCGGGCTGCACCCACTTCACCTGCCTGTCACGTGACTTCACGAAACCGCACAAACTCACCGCGTCAAAGTGACGTGTAAACGATAAAGATGCATTAATATGCCGCACAAAACTGAATTTTCTTCGGAATAACCGCAGGCTGCCCCGTTCCGAAAGGAATAACGGATGGCTGCCGCCGATCGCTGAGACGCTGGCTACTCGCACCTGCCGGATAGCATGGGTGTATTTGCGTATAATGAAACTTCTTGCGTGGCTGTATAACGTTTTCAAGCCATTTCGGCACGTTTACCACCTTATTCTGCCAACTCTTCTTTGCTGAGGGTCAGTTTTAGCGTCATTCTTAAGCTTCCGTTGCATGCTGCCGTGATTTTTCGACCAGCCATCACAAGCTAAATAAGGGAACGCCGACCAATTGCAGACGCCGGCATCACCCTCTTCATCCGGTTATCGATTTTCAGTGCACTGGCTCTGCCCCAGCGAATCCCTCTCCACTTGAGCGTTCTCCTCGCCTCTTGTTAGCCAATTAGATAGGACAAGCCGCTCAGTGTAGGCAATGTTATTCGTTTTTCAAGCAAACAAAAGTGACCTCCTGTGAACGAGGAGAGCGTTTGATTGGTCTGTTCAGACAACCCTGCGGGTAACCGTCCGGTGCTTGCGTCGGTGATTACGCAAATTTGACGTCAGGAGATTGGAATAGAAATATATTGGAATAGCTTTACGTAATAGGGCCCCATACTAGTAAAACCTGCAGCGGCAAAAAAAAAAAAAAAACGATGGTTTTAGCACGTAGTGCTGCTGCCGAACCACTCTGATCCGCCGTGCTGGCAAACCGAGAGGTGTGACTATAACGTGAACGCGTGCGTTCACGCGGAAGAAGGACACTCATTAGTCGAGTAAGGCGCTATTTCGTAGTGCACAGCTTCTTCCGAGGGCCGTAGTGAATCAAAACGATCTGCGAACACGCCGGTGTGAGCTGCGAAAGTTGACCTAGCCATTGCTTTACTGCTCGTACCCGGGGAACTCTACCCCAGGTGGCGCTTGAACGACATGAAAGGCACGGCTAGCGCTTCAGCGCTGTTGGGGGGGAGGGGGGGGGGGGCGTCCATATTGCGCCATCAGCCCAATATGCCCCTTCGCCGTGAGCCTCGTCTTTCCCTGTGGCAGCCAGCTGCAAAGGTGGATGCGCCTTAGCCATGCCTCACTTGGCAAGCTGACGGACGCAGTGTGACCTTTTTTTTATCATATCTTTGTCTGAAACATATTTAACTGGCAATGAAGGCAACTTCTTGGATCTCCAGGTTATCGTTTTGAATAATGCAGTCGTAATGACACTACAGAAGTTTCATACTTCTGTAGTGTCATATTTCTAAACTCGTCCTTAACATACACGCGTCGTCCTGATATCAGATTTAAAAATATGCGCTGTGAATCTGTTGGGTTTGAATTTAACCATTGTGTTACACCACTTAACAGTCGCAACACCATTGTAGCTTCCATTTATCGGTCACCTTGATCTTCGTATCCAGAATTTTGCAGTCAGTTAAGCACAATTTTTAACAACTTCGTAATAAAATGTAACATTGTTATATCTTGTGATATTAACATAAGCATCATCAATCCTGATAGCGCATCATGTTTAGATTTGATTGACTTGCGCACTGACGTTTTCCTCGTTGAAAGTGTTTTTGATGTTATTGATGTTGATATTTGTGATGTTGCTGCGACAGTTGTTGATGTAGCGTGTCTATTGGATTATGCCTTTGATTGCTTGGGCCAGTTGACGTGGAGGTGAATGACTAGCTTTTATGCTGCTCCTTTTTCTGAAACTCGCCTCTTGACGAGTGCAGCGTGCCAGGCTTCTCAAACGACTTTTCGAGGCTGCTGCGACGTCATTCAGAATGCTCACTTTTGTCATTTCACAGTATGCGATGCTGCTCGGCGCGTGCGAAGCTTCTGAAGTGTCAGCGGCTTGTTCAGGTATACTACGCAGAAGAAGGCCTGAGAGTTGCGGAGCACCTTCATCTCTATATGTACGTTGCTTGAAATTGTCTTCGCCTTGAAAGTTACATGCGTAGGTGCTGGTACTCGTATTCTGGTTTCGTATTGGCATTATGCAATTTGGCTTCGTTTCACGAGAACTGACTGCTGCGGTATGATCTCGATTCGTGTTGCTGATACAGGAGTTTTTGTCCTTGCTGTTTCGAATTCCTGGTTATTGAGCGCTGGAAGATGTCGCAGCGGGTGCGGCTCGATCATGTTCTCTCAAAGAATGGTTGTCTCTCTGCGATGCCATGGCGTGGTGCTCAATCATGCAAAGCATGCACTGCGGACTGATGTTCATACAAGAGTCGTGTGACTTGAAAATGCGTAGTGGCCCACCCATTCGAGACGAGTGGTGGAATCCGTCAGAAGCTTCAACGACGACGTCAGCGCTGTAGCTTGCTCAATGCCTACATATTGCTGACTGATGGGTGAAGGTCAAACCTGGTTCCATGTTGGATTTCGAAGGAGCGAATAGGCGTGTGTATCATTTAGTGCACAGTGGATGTTCTTTTATTTGGAATTCCAAGTTCATACTAAACGTGTGATTGGGCGCCCTTTTCGTGGGAAAATCACGCCAGGGAAAATTTTCCGAAGATCTGCTAACATGGGGCTTTGTTTCGGAATGATGATGATCGCTACGTGGAAACTGTGTGTCTGCGGCGACCCAGTTGAAATGTCTTCAGCACGTGGATAATGGAGGGGTCGTAAGCTTCACATTGGCTGATTATTTCGTCTTTGATTTTATTCCATGATTCATTGTTTTCAAATATGTGCGTGAGGTAGAAGCGAAATGCCCCACCGGTGAGGTAATCGCTGAAATTTGCGACTATATCCCGTTGTGACCATGATGCAACAGATGCGTGGAACTCGAAGAGGTGAAACAAACCTTCCGCGCGCACATCGTCAGCTGATCCGGTGTGCTTCGGTATGTCCAAGGCTTGCTGTGATGCGGACGCGATGCTGATCCGTGTCGGTAGTGGAGCTGTGCGCTCCATTTCACGCCGTAGTGTTGGGTACTTGCATAATGATGCGTGGCCGATGGGATGGCTGTCAGGTCTTCATCCTGTCGACTTGTATGACGCGAGCAGGAGGTTGCAGGCGGAGACAAACATGGTCGCCCGAACACTGTCTTTATTCTTCGTCTACCTCTTTCTCTACTATTGCACCATGCCACCCTTCTGCGGGTTGTCACGTACATGGCTGTTTATACAGCTTTGGCTTTTCTTCGCACATTTCAGGTCCAAATAGGAATGATTTACTGTGCTTCAGTACACTAATAGATCATTATCTCCAACATTTCATCTGATCACATTGCAGGGGTGGTAGATCATTGCATTACGGACAGAAATGCTATATTTTCATCACCTTAGAAATTAAAGATATACGGTGTAATAATACATTGACAAAGCGGTGATTTGACCCCGTCTTATTTGTGCTGTTAATTCGTATAGTAAACTGGACATCGGTGATTAAGGACGATTGAGCAAGAAAAGCTTTTACGTCGTGTTCGAAAACAATGGCTACGGGCATAGAAAACTGCATCACTTGCACTACTGTGACGAAGTGATTTCGTTCACCCATAAATCCATGAATTACTAACTCACTGTTAAAGTCCAATAATCGGATGAATACCCTTCATAAAAAATTAAAGTCGCAGCCTTTTAACTTCACATTATAATCCAGCTTTCAGAAATATTCTGCAACGTTGTCTTCTTTATTAAGGCGCGCTAAGCACAGTTATTACCAAGAGCTTATTGTAAAAAACACAAGCAACACGACGCGCTGCTGGAAAATTATTAGATTTTCTGAACAAAAATTATTCTTCAGCGACCACAATAAAAATAAAAGAAGGCGACGAAAGGCATACTGATTCTGTTAGAATGCCTAATGCATCCAGTGAGCATTTTTGCGCGCCTACGGATGCGCAGAAGCTGGCAGGTCCTTTACCTCATACCTCGGTGTACTCATCTCTTTTATATGTATTCGACGACTCCAGATGAAGCTCACCAGGAAATCACATCATTGAAGACTACAAGCACTGGCTTAGACCGCACTGATTCTTGTAAAATAAAACTAATTTCGCATGAAATATTGTCCGTTTTGCCACTAATCATAAACAAACTGTTTTCTGCAGGGGTGTTTCCAAGCTGTCTTACAGCTGGTAGAATAGTTCCTGTTTTCATGAGAGGTGACCAGACTTCAGTAAGGAATTACAGGCTGATTTGCATCCTTCCACTTTATGTTAATGTGATTGACAAGCTATTCCACACTCGATTATTTCACTGCTTAAAGAACTTTAACATTTTGTCTCCTCAGCAATTCGTATTTCGCCAAGGCTATTCAACCGAACTTGCACTTTTTACTTTAACAGAAGAAATCAAGCAAGCTACTGGCAGAGGTCTATTGGTGTGTTCTGTATTCATCGATCTGCACTTATTACTTTAACAGAAAAAATCGAGCAAGCTGTTGACAGATGTCTAAGTTTGGGTTTTATATTCAATGATAAACCATCGCATACAACCCTTTAAACTCGAATCATTTGGTACATCTGGTCCTCCACTAAACATTATTAGAGACTACTCGAGTAACTCGTCTCAGGTGATACAGGTTAATGGGCGTCCCTCATCATTCAAGCTAATTAACGTAGGAGTCCCACAGGAAGAAGAAGAATACACCAAAGTGTGCAGATGAATTCAATACGGCTTTTGTTGCTACCAATGTTTTCGTGGCGATTTTTCACGATTTCAAGGGAATATTTGTGCACGACGGCTTGGTGAAGTCGCACGAATTCTCTAGACACTTTCCTGGACACTGTGAATGTGTGTCTCCACCTTCTACAGCGGTTTTCCCATCGTCGCTCGGCCGCCGCCTCGCTAGCCCTAACGAGGGGAGCGTATGATACGTCATGGCGAGCGCACGCTAGCGCGGCGCCACTTCTGGCGCGTTGCTCTCTCTTTCACGTCGTCACCGCTGCCGCTTGGGCTGTAGTCTTTGTGCACAGATATGGAATACCAAGTGGCCGGGGAGGACATTGCCGTGGAGGAAATCACCCCGGATCAAGGCTGGCAGACGGCCACGTCTCGCCGCGCCGCAGCCAAACGTGAGAGCGTTAACCCTACTCCGCCATATGGCGTGTTGAAACGTGGAGGAACTGAGACCCGCGGCCGTGAAAACACAAGAACGCCACCATCCGCGCGAGCAGAATGCCGCCATTGCCAAAAGATGACATCCGTATTATTATAAGGCCTCGTGGGGCCCTTAACATAGAAAAAGGTTGGCCCTGCGGTAATTGCCTACGGCATTGCCGCCTCGGCCGGCCTGGGCCCGGCACAACAGCACTCGGACACGCTGTGCCCCAACAGCAAACAGAATATCTTAGTGGCAAGCACTCCGCTCAGAGAAAATGCTAACTGCTACGAGCGAGTAAAGCAAATTTGCATCCAAGGCCTTACGCACGAGATCAGCGCCTAAGAAGCGGCACCACAGTCTACTTGCAAGGGAGTCATCCAGGGGGTCCCCTTGAAAGACGGGCTGACGAAAACCGACTCGAAAATTGTTCATGACTGAAATCCACTGTCATTGGCCGCCAAGCGCATAGGCACCACCACCGCAGTAATCGTGGAATTCAACGGCCAACGAGTGCCCAATTTCGTGCGCTACGGATCGGTTCTGATGCACTGCACGCTATACCGCAGGCAGGTCGATATATGTTACGCCTGCGATCGGCTCGGCCACCGTGCGCACGTCTGCCCAAACCCCGGGGACACTATCTGCCGAGGCTGTCGTGCCTCAAACCCCACTCGGGAGCACCACTGTGCACCCAAATGTAAGCTATGCGGTGGCCCTCATCTCACCGGCGACAAAGCCTGCAAGGAACGCTACCACATTCCATACGTGGTGCGGCGGCGGCGATGGGAGAGAGGACGCTCGACGAGGAACGGCGACGACTGTACTACAATGCGCAAGTCCGCCATCGCTACCACCAACTGCGACTACCCGCACCTCCCTGGAGGTGGCAGCGCCTCTGAGAACAACCGATCCCGGTCCAGATCCAGGGGCCGATCCCGGAGCCCCTCCAGGCGGGCATCGTCATCCCGGAGTCGATCCTGGGCCCGCTCCCGTAGTGCGCCGCGCGGCGCATTTCGGGACCATTCCATTTCTCGGGTCCCGTTACAGCTCCCGTTCTGGCTCCCGTTCTCGAGCCCGCTACGGGCCCTCCTGTCGACGATTTTCAAGTTCGCCGACACCACCAACGAGTAACAAGACACGAGGCACCCTCACCTGGACGGACATAGTCCGGGAAAGAAGAAACGACACCACATCACAGGTAGGGACGGGCTTACTCCCAGAGCACGTTACAGACACTAACACACCTGAGAGAGCGTTACTCAAATGCGAAAACGCCGCTACGAAAGAGACAATCCTCAGATATACGACCGCGATTGCCGAACTACAAAACGACAGGAGCGCGCGCGCAGCCATTATGCCCGCCACCGAAAACACCGCCAAGGCAGTAGCCCCATCACCACCGCCGCAACCTGTTAGCGCTGGTAGCGCTGACGGCGAGAGCGCGCCCAAGAAACGCGCCGACGCTCGAGCCCTACCAAAACAGAAACGCGAGTTAGAGGGAATTAAAAGTACACTGCCGGCAATTAAAGAGAGCCACCGCTTTCTCGGAGAGAATATGGCCCGCGTACAGTCCTCCCTCACGGCACACGGTAATTGGTTTTGGACAGTCGAACATTATCTCGAAAACGTCGCAGCCCCCGCCATTGCCGCTGGTAACCCGGTCTCGCGCAACACCGCACGGCGAATCCACCCGAACACGCGGCCCCCTTCCAACCGTCAGGCGCCCGGGCCGACCCCCACAAGCATCAAGATGGCCACGCGAGATGAAGTGTTCCCCATCTGGCAGTGGAACTGCAGGAGTTTCACTGCGCGGAAAGCCTCCCTGCAGCAATACCTACGCAGCCACGACGCCAAGCCCCACGTTATACTACTGCAATATACTCTAACACACACCGCCATGTTCACTGGTTACCAGTGGTTACCAGGCTTCGCGGGAGGACATGGTACCACCACGCTGGTCTCTAAAAAGCTCACCTGCCTTGTGCATGACATCGGCACGTCCGAGGTGGACAACGTCATGACGGAGGTTCTCCCAAGTGACGCGTCCCGACAACGTGTGTACATCCTCAACGTGTACAGCAGCCCCAGCCAAAAGAGTCAACGTTTCCGAAGCCTATTCCAGAGAGCCACCCGTCTTGCAGGCCCAAACCCACTCGTGATAGCTGGCGACTGACGCTGCGCATTGCACCTGGGGTTACGTATATGGCACCCCCAAGGGCACCGCACTGTGGCAGGATGCGAACGAGTTGGATCTTACCCTAGTGACAGACAAGAAGTTCCCTACCTGCATCGGCACGTCCACGCACAGAGACAGTAACCCGGATCTCTGCTTCGGGAAGAACATGGCCGATGCCCGCTGGTCCAATCTTGCGGAGGATCTTGGCAGCGACCATGTCATACTGGCCGTGCACTTACCTAGCATCGTCAAGAAGCCCACGTCGTACACGTGGGTCGACTGGGACTTCTTTCGCAATACTCGCGCCTCTCGACTCCCTCCCGACACTGCAACGAACCTCGAGACGTGGACGGCTCAGCTCAAGGCTGACGTCGGTAAGGCCACGAAAACATTCAGCATGGATATGCCAACCGAGAAGATGAACAGCCGCCCCGCCCACTTGCTGGAGGCCAAGCACTCTCTACTGACACGATGGCAGAGCCAGCGCCTCAACCGCAGGCTCCACAAATACATTGCAGAACTGAACAAGACCATAATGAAACGCTGCAACACCCTATCCCAACAGCAATGGGTTGACATGTGCAACTGGGTTGACGGACAGGTCCGCAACGGGAAGACGTGGAAGCTCCTCAAAAACCTGTTCGACGACACCAACACCCGCACGAACCAGCGCCACTCCCTCAGTAAAGTCCGTCACCATGCCAGAGGTACCATTTCGCCAGATGGCTTCTCAAGACCCTTGTGCAAAAGTATCTGCCGATACCCACAGGCCCGCCTACCCTACGTCCCGATTACACAGGTACCAACAACACCCTCCTCGACGCCGAATTTTCCGTCGAAGAGGTACGCCGGGCTCTCCACGAACTAAACGGCCGTTCCGCCCCGGGCCCCGATGGCATAAGCAAGAAGCTCCTGCGAATCTTATACCACCCCTCGGTCGTGTACCTCACGGGTGCCGTCAATGACGTGTGGGGGTGGGGCTAGCTACCTGGCGCCTGGAAATTCGCCCAGACGAACCTCATTCCGAAACCGGGCTGGACACCTGGCGTCGATAACCTTGGCCCCATCTCGCTCACGTCGTGCATGGGTAAGGTGGCCGAGCATGTCGTACTCAATAGAGTCGGTCGCTATCTCGAAGACCAGGGCTGTTTCACACACCGCATGATCGGCTTTCGACCCGGGCTCTCTACGCAGGATACGATGCTTCTTCTAAAACACCAGATCATAGACGCCGTGGCCACTTGGGGCACCCGCGCCATACTCGGCCTCAACCTGGAGAAGGCGTTCGACAACATCGAGCACTCTGCAATGTTTAAGGCAATCGCGGACCTAGGGCTCGGGCGCCGGTTCTACGAGTTCGTCCACTCCTTCCTAACTCGTCGCAAGGCCGTGCTCCGTGCCGGAGACCTCACTTCGAAAGAAGTCGAGCTCGGACAGCGTGGCACCCCCCAGGGCTCCGTCCTCTCGCCGACGCTGTTCAACATGGTGATGACTGGGCTCTCCGAACGCCTCTCGAAGATACAAGGCCTCAACCATACGGTATACGCGGACGACATCACCATCTGGTACTCCGCGGGGTTGGACGGCTTTATCAAATCTGCTTTGAGGAGGCAGTCGAAACCGCCGAGTCCTACCTCGACCACACGGGCCGCAACTGCTCCTCGGCCAAATTGGAGCTGTTGGATTGGAGACGACAAGGCAAAATGCCTAAGGGATGGAAACCACCGCACGAGCGCAACAACACCGTCCGCGCCCGAGACGGTCACCCAATCCCCAGGGTCGACTCCTTGCGAGTACTGGGAATGATTATCGAGGCGGCGAGATCAAACATCGAAACGGTCCACAAGCTGGCGACAAAGACGGACAACGCAATACGACTCGCACGCAGAGTGGCCAACCATCACTACGGCCTCAAAGAAGACAATCTGCTACGTCTCCTACACGCGTTCGTCCTATGGAAACAATCGGAGCGTGACAAGCTCAACACACTAATCCGAAAGGTAGTGTGTTGTCACCACGCCGACGTATCGACTCCTCGAGCTTGGGGTGCACAATACGCTCGAAGAGATCACTGAGGCTCAGGAGAGAGCACAGATGATACGACTGACGGTGTCCAACACCGGCCGTCACATCTTGCGTGAGCTCGGCTACTTCCCACCGAGCACCCAGGGCCCAGCGGAGTTTACGCCGCTTCCCCACGAGCTCCGCTACCCGATCACGATCACACCGATTCCGGGAAACCTACATCCGGGACACAATCGAGGCAGGCGCCTAGCCCGGACCCGGGCAATCCTCAAACGCATTCCTCAAACGCATAAACAAGAAAACGGGCGACGTCGCTTTCGTGGATGCCATGGCCTACCGACGCAACCGAGTCTTCGCCGCGGTAGTGGTGTCGTCCTCGCAACGGACTTTAAACGCCGCTTTGGTACGCACACGTGACCCCGAGGTGGCGGAGCAAGTGGTCATAGCCCTGGCAATGCTCGACGATAAGCGAAAGACAATATTCAGCGACTCGAGACCGGCCATCAAAGCTTTCGAGAGAGGAGCTTTTTCTGACCAGGCGTTACGCGTCCTCCGCGGCGCTGATCCGAGCACCCTCAAACACCACACCGTCATCTGCTTTCCCGCCCACCTGGGTCAAATCCCGGGCGCCCCGCCCAACCTCAACGAGACAGCCTACGACGCTGCGCGCGCGCTTATCGACCGCGCCGTCACCCCCTGGCAACCTCGTTTCGATGAGTTGGAAACGAACAGGGACGCACCAGTAACGTTTAATGAAATCACGAAACACTTTTACTTGGGACGACGTTTCTTTCAGCCCCCGCACCCCAAACTGAACAAACTGCAGGCGCTAACGTTACGCTTGTTGCAGACACCTACCTATCCAAACCCCGCCACCCTACACATCATCTACCCGGACGTTTACCCCAATGGTGCGTGCACTTGGTGCGGGGTCATGGCGACACTCGCACCGGGCTCTGGGAGTGCAGAAACGCTCCGCCCGATTCTACCTCCGACAAGTGGGAGAAGACCATACGAAGCCCGCTCCTACAAGACCAGCAGGCTTGCGCAGCGGCCGCCAGGTACTCCCTGTCGGTTCCTGCGTGGGAGACGCCCACTGCACGCTGACGTGCGTCCTGCAGGACTTTTATTAAAGTTTTTTCCAATTCCACAGGCATCAATCTTAGGCCCATTTTTATTTTTGGTGCTTATTAATGACCTACCCACTATTCTTGCTAAGACCAAATACATGCTTTACGCTGATGACACGACCATCTTTACATCCAATAAATAAATTACCACACTGCAGTATAACCTTAACACTGACTTAAAAAATATTACCTTATGGTGTCAAGGTAATCATTTCCACATTAATCCCACTAAAACCACATTTATGGTGTTCCAGTCCCAGCGAAATTCAATCGACCTCGCACCTTCTGTTCACATTGTTGATTACGTCATGCAGGTTTGGAACGAAGCGCGGTTCCTCGGCGTCCTCTTAGATACCGAACTAAAATTACATGGGCATGCCCGAACAAGAACTTATTTTCCACCTCACATCGTACCATCTTTGTATTTTGCTTATATTCAAAGCCATCTTTCGTATTCTGTATCGTCATGGGCCAATACGTATTCTACACATAATGAACGCCTGCAGCAACTTCAGTACCGAGCTATGAGACTAATAACTTTCAGCCCATTTGATTTGTCCTTCAGGTCACTGTTTCCTAAACTTAACATTCTCCCGTTATGGCAATTATTCCGTCATTAACTATCCAGAATTGCATATAGGCTAAATCACACAAGATATATTCATTGAATGTATTGATCCTGAACACATTACTAACAAAAACAGTACCCGGTTTTGCCTGCGCAATAATCTCCTTGTACCTGCTGTAAGGATAAATTACGATAATTCATTACTTTTCGAAATAAAATCACACAACGGTCATACATTCTCCGCGCGCATCAAGAAATAATCCATCCGGGAATTAACCGATTCATTTTAATTTTTGCATTACTTATCAATATATATGCCATATTGCTGTATATATTTTATTTTTGTATAAGTAATTAATATTATTGATAATGAAACGAGTGTGGTTCTTCTTTTTCCCACGCTTTCGATTATTTTTCATGTTTCTTGAATAACTAACATTACCATTAGCTTATGTATCTAATTTCTTGATATATATAATGAATTTGCCTTATTATAATTATTATTGTTCACATGACATAGTTCTTTCCTGTTTTTGCATAATAATCCTATTTATGTAATTATAGGAGTTCCTCCTGGCAGTATTTTTTTTTTTCAGAACTCTGGGACCTCCTGCTGTAATACTATTACCATGTAAAAAATTTCCTTAGCGTTCAAATCGATGGGGGTTTACTAACGCAGCTGCTTTTGCAATGACCGGGACTTGAATGATTATCTTTGTGTTGTTACATGCGTATCTAGCTATTCTTCCCGTCTCATCAAATGTCGGTGAGCAGCCACATTGCTTACAATGTAAACCAAAAAATTCATCTTTCCCTGTCTGCACTGTAAGGCTATGTTACTGCACCCTCAGAATCAGCCATCTGCGTATTTGTCTCACTTAGCGTAGTCCACAGGAGAGAGGTATACCGTATACCATGACCCTTGAGCATTCAATAAGCCTTTTTCGGTGCTTTGTATTGCATGTGCTTGAATTTTATAGCAAAACTGTGTATGACTTGGATGGCGGGAATTCTTCGCCTCCGTCGTTAGAACAGTAGGCAGAAAAACCATTCCACGAACTAAAGCAAAAAGCGACTTATCTCCATTGGATGAGCAAAACGAGAACAAGGTAAAAGCGGGAGCGAACGTTTCGACAAGCGGACTTGCCTTTTCAAGGCCTTGAAAAAAAAATGTGGATATACCAAAGCAGTGGGTCCCTCTTGTTCTGGTTCCTTGTTCGTTGTTCCTTGTTCCTTGGTACCTTGTTCTGGTTCTGCTCATGGTCTTGAATTTCCATCTCCCACCTTCCCCGTGTTTTTCCTTTATGTCCATTCGAATGAAACATGTAAGAGACACCACAATACCCGTCTGAATAAAGAAAAGCACAAAAGATGTGTCAAAACCACATGATAGAAAAGGCGCGCTCGAAGAAGGTGAAGCACGTAGCGTTCACCGCATGCGTTTTCTGGCAAGGACTACGGTTGCATAAGCTGTAGTTGCCGGATAGCACCATGCGTAGCATAGGAAGCAGGGAGTGATGTCACTGCACTTTCATATGTAAAAGAAGAAGCCGCCTCTCAATGTATTTAAGTTGTGATGTGATATCGCTAAAGGAAGGCGACGAATAGTTACAACTCCGGAAGAGCATCGTGAACAGGATGAGCGGCGAAGGGAACAGCAACGTGCATATACGCAACGGCGTTGCGCTCAGGCTTAGCAGGATGCAGCAGTTTCTGTCGAAAGCACGCCACACACAGTTAGGATGCCTGAAAAGCAGCATGAATACGATGAGCTATCAAGGGAACACCGAAATTGTTCATCCAACCACTGTGCTAAGGTCGTGTACAGATATAATTTTACTTGCCGTCGTTGCTCGGTGTCTATGGTGTTTGGCCGCTAAGCGCGAGGTCGCGGGATCAAATCCCGGCCCCGGCGGCCGCATTTCTATGGGGGGCGAAACGCTAAAACACCCGTGTACTTAAATTTACGTGCACGTTAATGAACCCCAGGTAGGGCGAACTACGCCGCGCCTCAAAATCAGGTCGCGGTTTTGGCGCAGAAAACCTCATAATTTAATTTAGCTCTAACTTTAGCTAAAAATCTCCCACAAGTAGCAAATGAAAACCTTAATGCTTACCACACCTATCACAAAACAGTTATCAATGTGTTTTGAAAAAAAAAATCGTACAGCGCACTTAATTCCCTTGTCGCCAAGTCATTTCATGTATTCCTCAATCGTAAAAGGCTACGTCATATGGGTCTATCGGATCAGGTGATAACACAGCTTCGCTGGCCAAGCACTTTCACAGCATGAATTGGACCTGATTTTTTTTAATGAATAGTTCTAGCGCAGAGCGGAGAAAGTTTGTGCGCAGCTGAAAGGCCAGCAGAAACTTCAGCTCTTGGCCCTGTCTCCTCAAGCTTATGCGAGAAGATTTACGTGCAGAATGGCAGCTATGTTTTTTTTCGCCCATATTTTTGTGCTTCATGGTTGGTGCCATGGTTTGACTACTGCCGTTCTTCCCTTAAATACTCTGCAGGCCGCCTTTGTCTTTGACATTTCCGCCTCTAAGAGCACACCTGTTCAGTCATTCTCAAGACTAGTCAGCTCCATGAAGGTGCCAATTGCCTGGCAGGGCATACCATGGATCCCTATGACGTCACAGAGCAAGACATTGACACATGCGTCTGGGTATCTCTGGCCTCTGCAATAAAGGATGCGATTAATGCCGCGGCTCAGCTTTACGTTCCACCATCGGCAGTCTTAGCCCTGCCACACCCGACCCTCCACTTCACTTTTATTGCTCGCTCGACGGCACTTTATACAACCATAAAGTGCCCACAGACGGCCCTGAACGCCTTCTCGTCGTGCCTGTCCATCTGCGATCAACTGTGCTCCTCCAGCTTCATGGTCAGTAAACCAATGGCCACCTTGGTGTCGCCTGCACTTATGATCACATCATGCACCGTTTCTTCTAGCCTGGCCTGTATCGCCTCGTACAACGATATGTCGCTCGATGAGACCGATGCCATTGTGGAAATGGGCCAGCTATGCTTCCAAGCGGTTTCTTTTGTCCTATCTACATTCCCTCTGAACTATTTTTCAGCTTCGGAATAGATGTTCTTGGTCACTTACCGATCTGGTCATCAGGCGACAGATTAGTATAAGTCGCCACCCGACTGGACGACGCAACACGCTACTAAACCTGCACTCTCCAGCGTCTGCGCGACGGATGTGACCGACTTTCTTTTTATGACATCATCTTGCATCATTGGGCTAAGCGACAGTTTCTGACCCCTCAAGGCTGGCTCTTATCCTGCATCATCATGGCTAACCTTCGTTCATGCTAGACCTGGGAAAACCTCACAAACACTTATAACCGAAAAGCCAGTGGACTCGCAGAGCGCGTGAATCGAACTCTCAGCGATATGCTGTCGATGTAAGCTTCCGCCGAGCACCACCACTGGGACGCGGCTTCGGCACATGTTATTTTCGCCTGCAACTCGTCTAGACATGACTCAACTTACTCGCCATTTTATCGCTAACGTTCTCTCCCTCTCGATAATTTACTTTCCCCTGCTACAATATAATTCGCTACGTAAGTGCAGAATGCCATGGTGTGCGCCGTACAGCTGGTTCGATCGCTCGCAAATAACCCACAGTGCTTTAGCCTTCGCAAAGAGACATGTAAACCATAGCTACAGAGACATTGTGTTACTGTAGTCTTGGTCCCGCCGCATCGGTGTCTCTAAAATATTTTATCTTTCTGCGATGATCTTTAAAGAGGGTTACGTCAAGTCATGGACTTTACATGGGAAATAGAATGAGTCGTTCATCCGCCGTGGTCTACGCTACCGCCATCTGCTATCGTGCACATAGTGAAACTTAAGCTGTTCGTGAAGGCTTCTTCTGGGCTCTTCCAACAAGCGCCGCACCGGTGCTCTTGCCCCGGCCCGTAGCGCCAAGAGAAACTGAAGAGACTACCGTTGTAGGTTTGACTACGACGAAAACGATAAAGTACCCAGACAGCCTTGCATCGTTCACCACGGTTGATGCCTGTTGTGACCCTTTATAGGGCAGCAATTAGAAAATATAGGTTATTCCTGTTGCAATGTGCATTCCAAGTAAGTTTCCAAGACTCGCAAAGTAAAATTTTGAATTTATTCGTCTGTGTGTTGTTTGTATTGGTATTTAGGTTTCCGGGTATCACCAATGGAAACATTGCAAAATAGGCTGACTTGCCATGGATGCCAGTTAGTTGCTAGACAAACGCCTTTGTACAAATTATCTCTCTTATCGCTGCTTGGGCGACCCTACCTATTATTGGTTTACTAGAATTGCCATATTCTCTCAAAAGTTAGTGCATCTTGTCTCTCTGGTACGCATATTGCATAGTGTTTTACAGGCACGTTTGAGCCACAATTTTGCAAATATCGTCGCTTCGCATTGTACACCCCTCACTTTTCTAGGGTGGACACAACGTAATGATCAGTAGTTCTCGTTGCCCTGTTTAAAAGGAATTTATAGGTACACGCGTAACTACACGTACCAGCACAACGTAAGTGGAAATCTGCCGTATCTAAGAAAAACATTTTTACGACAAGATCTGCCATCAAAACTTGAATTAAGCCGGATCTCTCCCGTGATTCTCGAAATCTGGTGAATTGCGTGACCTGGTCTTATTGTGCTATAGACGCTGAGCGCAAGAGATGGGATGTCCAGCCTGAGCATATGGCAGTTTTGTACTCAATTCTTCTGAAGGCAAGCACATTAAGCATTGAAAGAAAAAAAATTGCGGCAGAAGCGATCTGACTATGATTGTCGACGCTAATGCGTTTAGCAATAGAATTGTAGCGACACAGCGTATCGCCGACGTCGAACCGAGTTATGTAAAAGGCGTGTACAGCAGAGGGATTCAGTCGTCCTCAAAAGTGTTCCTAAACGAACACCTCAAACGGTATGGCAAATGACTTCTTGGTGCCGCAGTAGAAAGGAAGAAGGAATTCAGATGGCGGTTCGTATGAATGGCTGGCGGCAAGGTGTTCGTACGCCAGGACAAAAATTCGCCAGCTGTTCGAATCGCCAGTATGGAAGACATTAATAAGATGACAACATGAGCGCCATGGCCTACTTCTCTTCTTTGTTTTTATACAGTTAGTTTCACCGTATGAACTGCACCTAATATGATATTCAGTCGTTCAATAAATTAGTGTTTCATACCAGTAAATTGCTAAAAATGATTCACTTAAACGTGCGGAGCTTAAAAAACAGAGGACAAACTGAATTACTTATTCGGGTCAATCGCGCACAATTCGATATATTATTGTATTGTGAAACATGGCTTACTGTGAATGATAACTCCCCGTACTGTGAAAATTACACATATCATGGGTTAGCAAGAACAAAGTGCAGAGGAGGTGGCGTGGCTGTCGATGTTAAACAGTCCCTTGTACACGAGGTAATTTCAGAACTTTCATTTCGAACGAATTATGTAGTATGTGTAATGGTACGCTTAGAATATGTCCCAGTTGTGGTTATATATCGCCCACCGTTGGGAAACAAACTGACGTTCTTTGATTACCTAGAACAGGTACTACATTTCCTGAGCCATTCGTCTTCCCCTTTTATCATAATGGGTGACGTGAGTATAAATATGTTATCGGACGACATATCATCCAGAGAGTTTGCTGGTCTAATCAATTCGTTCATGTGCCCAAACGTAATTTCTGAACCCGCGAGGCTAACAGCGGAAACGGCTACCTTGCTTCATATATGCATAACCAATGAACACCCAACTGACTGCCTTGCGGTACTGCTATACGCTGAGATAAGTGATCATCTGCCTGTATTTTGTTTCGTTCCTTACGCGCACAAACGAGGGGAAGGGGGAAAAAGGCGCTAATTCGTAGATTCCACGCAAGCGCATGGGGGAATTTTCGTGCTCTGATCCTATCAACAGACTGGTGACGTCTATTTGACAAACAAAATCCAAATGCAGCCTACGAATTGTTCTTTTATAAAATGATTACGTCTACGACCTTGCGTTTCCGTTCAAATTGTACAATCAGAGGAGCAAGAAAATACGAAAACCCTAGATAAATGCTGCTTTGCTAAAAATGGTATCTACAAACAACTAAATGTATCCATTGTTTGTAAAATGCAGGAGTGCGCAATTGTTGACTGATTTCAAAAGATACAGAAAGAAGGTCAACGGTGAGTTAAAGCAACCAAAAATTAAGTAATATGAGTGGTTATTTGCTAAAATAAAAAAAATACCCTAGGAAAGTTTGGAATGTAGTTAGAGACTTAACGACCAAGAAAAGACAGAACACGGAGATAAACACAAAGACCGCCGCTGGCGAGTTGACAGGCAGAGAAGCAGCAGTTGCTCTGAATCAATATTTCGTCTCCAGTAGCGAGCATCTCCACAGGGGGGAACCCATGGCCACATCTATAGTGAGTAAATTCAGTCTTACCAACTCAGTGACACTTACACCTGTTACACCTGCTGAAGTTGTGCAGCTGCTGTTTAAAGTAAAAAATAACGTATCTGCTGGTATGATTATGTGAAACCAGTACTAATGAAATATATTGAAGATATAATTGCACCTGTCATTGTTCACATCACAAACAGAAAGCGGCATATTTCCTGATTGTGTAAAAATAGCACGTGTATGCCCTATTTACAAAGGAGGTGATACGCATTTAATGACATTTCCGGCAGATATCTGTCTTACCTGTTCTATCAAATAAACGAGAAGAAAGGGGGTTAACTGAGGGGCCTGATTTTTTGCCATATCATAAGAAGCCAACAAACACTGACACCAAGGACAACATACGGGAAATTACTTATGCTTAATAAATGAAATAAAGAAACGAAAAATAATGGAAATTAAAGTGGATGAAAAAACAACTGGACGCAGATGGGATCCGAACCCACAACCTTCGCATTTCGCGTGCGATGCTCTGCCGATTGAGCTACCGTGGCGCTGTTTCCCTGTTCACTTTCTTGGGTATTTATGTGTCCTAGTAGAACCCTGGGAGTGTTAGCCAGCGCCACCACTCACAGACCTTGGCGGCGGACCTGGAAAGTCTTTTTG
Organism: Dermacentor andersoni; assembly: GCF_023375885.2. Classification (NCBI taxonomy): domain Eukaryota; kingdom Metazoa; phylum Arthropoda; class Arachnida; order Ixodida; family Ixodidae; genus Dermacentor; species Dermacentor andersoni. The sequence goes on along the minus strand of NC_092822.1, from coordinate 72,656,268 downwards.
CCGCAGGCGTCACGAGAACGTGATCTTTTTTGGTGAAGGCAACTGGTCAATAAACCCACATATGCTACTTGAAGGCATCAGTATAGCCGGATTCGACGCCGTCGTTATGTAATAAACGAGAAGAAAGTTCTATCAAAGTTATTCGAGAGTGCGCTGAATGTTAGAGTACAAACATTTTTCAGTAAATATGTAGTAATCAGTGACATGCAGTATGGATACCTAAAAATAAATCTTGTGAAGTGGCTCTTCTCAACATGAAACATAAAATACTAACAAATATTGAAAATGGAATGTATACATTAGGTTTATTTGTACACTTTAGGAAAGCCTTTGATACAGTATGCCACAGTTTATTAATTACCGAATTGCAGCAATGCACTGTACGAGATTTCGTAGTGGAACTTTTACGACATTACTTAACCAATGGCTATCCATATGTAAGTATAAATATTGATGTCTCATTTTACGCGCAAATCAGAACGGGTGTTCCACAAGGATCAACACTTGCACCTCTTCTGTTTATAATATATATTAATGATCTGTGTGGCATCCCCGTGTCTCCTGAATTAGTTATGCATGCAGATGATACTAACACATTCTTTAAAGCCGCTACGATTACAGAGCTCGAATTGAAAGTTAACAATTACCTGAAGCAATTTTCTTGCTGGTTACAACACAATAAGCTACAAATGAATTCTTCCAAAACAAAATATATGATAGTTCCTCCTACTAATAAACCACGCAACTGCAATGCGGCTATCTTCCTTGAGGATAGGCTGATAGAGCAGGTGAAATGTCAAAAATTTCTCGGAATGTGGTTCCGAGAGGACGTGGCCTCGAACATGCACATCGAGAAACTTGCTATGGAACTAAGCAGAACTGTTGATAACTTATACAGACTGAGTACTCCGGTTCCTCTATAGTTGAAAAGTTCACTGTACTAAGCACTGTTTTACTCTAGAGTAACCTACCGCATATTAATTTGGGGCACTACTTCGCAAAAAAATTATAATACATTTATAGCGCTGAAAAAGAAAGTCTTACGTGCATTGTAGGGACGTTATGGCCTGGTACAAAACTTTAGAACCACACAGGCACGTACCCAAGGGGGGGCCCGGGGGGGCCCGGGCCCCCCCCGAAATCAAGTGGCATACCCCCCCCCCCCCTCCCCACCCACGCCACCACTCCTCACACATTCCTAAAGCGCCGCCAGATCAATGTTGAGACTTGGCAGCTGTTCATCGGTCAGCATTATGCTGCCTTTTTCACTCCTTTTAGATGGCGGTAGTTATCGGCATCTCTTGTAATGTGAAGGACAGTTTTCTCATAGATTCCGCACCCGCGCGATTAACTCAAGATGCGTTCAGTTGTCACCATCTATTCAACCGTCGCGCGCATAGCTGTTGCTTTTGTTAGTTCAACCTTCTTTGTTTAGGCTGATCCTGGGACTAGGAGAGGGATGCGGCTGTTACTCAGCTGGTCTGTACTCTCATGGAACGAGTTGCGGCGGGAGAAAACGCCAATTGCGTTTAACTTATCCCTTTGCTTCATTATTTCCTTGAGTTACGGCTCGCCGCGACGCTGGCAGATGCCCGGAACCATATACACGTGATATGGGTTAGATAAGGTGGGAAATAAAATAATGTGGAAGAGCGTCGATCATGAAACCCTGCAATAACCCTTAAGCCCATAAGCAAGATGAATGTCGCCCGTTACATCGTCTGCTTTTCCCTAATTGTATAGCACTTTTCGTGCAAAATTGGCAACTGGAAACAAAAATCGCAAGGAATTGAGAAATTAAGCGATCTACTAAGGGAGAGAGCCAAGGCAACAACCAAACTGCAAGCAAAAGCGAATAATAAAAAAGTTAACCGTTGTGTATGAGAATAGTTATAGATCAACATCTTTTTATTTAAAAAGGAAGTAGAGAAAACGCCGCCGGAAGTGGAGAACAATTACTTGTTTTGAATGACGCTTCTACAGTTATCGGTCGAACCACCTCACGTAGCCACTTCTCTGCTGTGCTTATGTGGAGTACTGCGCTCACCTTTCGCGGTGAGCGCAGTACGTCTACAATCGCAGATTCCTGCGCTCTACGCGGTTGTATGGGACTGGCGGCCGCACAGCGTTACGCGACTCGCGGAACTGTCAAAACTGATCAACAAGGCGAAAATAACTGATATTCGACACTATAACATGAGAAAGACTGAAGAAGCTGTAAAAAATGAACGCAGCCTGAAATCAGTAAAAAAGAAACCTGGCATAGGACAAACCATGATGTATGCACTAAAAGATAAGAAGGATAATATCATCAGCAATCTCGAAGGTATAGTAAAAGCAGCGGAAAAATTCTAAGCTGACCTGTATACAGTACCCAGAGGAGTCACGATACCTCACTTAGAAACAGTAATGAACAGGATACAGAAACTCTCCTATAACTAGCGATGAGGTCAGAAGGGCCCTGCAAGACATGAAACGATGAAGAGCGGGAGGAGAAGGTGGAATAACAGTCGATTTAATCAAAGATGGAGGAGGTATAATGCTTGGAAAACTGGTTGCTCTTTATACGAAGTGTCTATCGACTGCAAGGGTCCCAGAAAACTGGAAGAATGCAGACATTATACTAATCCACAAAAAAGGAGACGTTAAAGAATTGACAAATTATGGGACCATTAGCTTACTCCCAGTATTATATAAAATATTTACCAAAATAATCTCGAAACACTGGACTTTAGTCAACCAAGGGAATAGGCTGGCTTCAGGAAGGGATACTCTACAATGGATCACATCCATGTCATCAATCAGGTTATCGCGAGATCTGCAGAGTACAATAAGCCTCTCTATGTGGCTTATATAGATTACGAAAAGGCATTTGATTCAGTAGAGATACCAGCAATCGTAGAGGCACTACGTAATCAAGGAGTACAGAACGCTTACGTAAAAAGCTTGGAAAATATTGCTACGTGCGTGTGGTATTTGTTTGTTTGAACTAGGCGCGTAGGCGCCATCACTCCAGAAAAGAGGAGCAAGAACGAACTGGGCTCGCGCTGTGAATCTAACCGGTAAGAGCTGCAACCGTTGTTGTAAATATAATCTGTAAATAGTTTCTCGTCTTACTGACTCGTCCTTCGCGTAAGAATATCTACAGAGGTTCTACAGCTACCTTAATTCTACACAAGAAAAGCAGGGAGATACCTATAGAGAAAGGGGTCAGACAGGGAGACACAATTTCTCCAAAGCTATTCACTGCGTGCTTTGAAGAATTCAAGCTATTAAACTGGGAAGGCTTAGGAGTAAAGATCGACGGCAAATATCTCAGCAACCTTCGGTTTGCCGATGACATTGTTCTATTCAACAACAATGCAGACGAGTTACAACAAATGATAGGAGACCTTAACAGAGAGAGTGTAAGAGTGGGGTTTAATATTAATATGCAGAAGTTGAAGATAATGATAAATAGCCGGGCAAAGGAACAAGAGATCAGGATCGCCAGTCGGCCACTAGAGACTGTGAAGGAGTATGTTTACCTAGGTCAATTAATCACAGGGAACCCTGATCATGAGAAGGAAATTCACAGAAGAATAAAAATAGGTTGGATCGCATACGGCAGACATTGCCAGCTCCTGACAGGAAGCTTACCATTATTATTGGAAAGTAAGGTGTGCAATCAGTGCATTTTGCCAGTGCTGACATAAGGGGCAGAGACTTGAGAGCAAGTTAAGGGCCGCGCAAAGAGCGATCGAACGAAGATTGCTAGGCATAACGTTAAGAGAGAAAGAGAGCGGTTTGGATCAGAGAGCGAACGGGTATAGACGATATTCTAATTGACATCAAGAGGAAAAAATGTAGCTGGGCAGGTCATGTAATGCGCCGGTTAGATAACCGTTGGACTATTAGGGTTACAGAATGGGTACCAAGAGAAGGGAAACGCAATCGAGGACGACAAAACACTAGGCGGAGCGATGAAATTAGGAAATTCGCGGGCGCTAGTTGGAATCGGTTGGAACAGGACAGGGGTAATTGAAGATCGCAGGGAGAGGCCTTCGTCCTGCAGTGGATATAAAACAGGCTGATGATGATGATGATGATGATGATGATGATGATGATGATGATGATGATGATGATGATGATGATGATGATGATGATGGTGGTGGTGGTGGTGGTGGTGGTGGTGGTGGTGGTGGTGGTGGTGGTGGTGGTGATGGTGGGCCCCCCCCGAAAAAAAATCCTGGGTACGTGCCTGGAACCACACCATTTTTTATCAAACATTCTATGTTAAAGACAAACCAGGTGTACTATTAAAACTTGCTGTAATACAATAAACAAAACAAATCATAGTACATATTTATTGTACCCACCAATCCGCATTACAGTCTTCGACAACATAACATGATAACACCAAAAATAAGAAACAATTTCGGAAAACAACTAGGTAGTACCAGGCACCTTCACTACTAAATCACCTACGTGATTTTGAAGATGAAATTATGGAATGTTCGAATAAATCATACAAAACTTTTCTCATTCTGAACAATATGTATTTTGTCTGAGTGGAACCGCAGTATCAATTGTCAGTCTCTTGTTTGCTTTGTTTCAGGTTGTAGTTGGTCCGAAACAAAATGTATCGTAATTTAAGTACCCTGTTGGTTTCTCATATTTCTTGTAGACATGTTCTGTTTCACGAAAATAATATTCTGTCGCGCCACACCCCAGTTGATTTCGGTATGTGTCTCTGATACATGTGGCTGCGTACGGCCTGCGTGCCGAATTGCTGTGGGAGCAGAAGCCTTTGTCAGGCCACATGGCCTTTAGCTTCTGATTCCTTTCTGTTGTAAACAGGAGAAATAAACTCATTCATTCATATTGCGCGCTTTCCTAAGAACACTCGGCGCCATTTAGCGCCGTCGGTGTGAAGCCTCCGGGTGACATTCGAAATGCATGATGCGACGGTGCCTGCGAACGCTGAGAAACGTGTCATGCCGCAACCAGACTGTTCTCTTTTCCTGGGTTCCATGAAGTATATGCCCCCGCGGGAAGCAGAGTTGCACATAACTTTTCTGGCGCCGCTTGCACCGCTATTCATCGAGCGCTATCACGTGGTGCAAAATGACGTCAAATGTTCAACTGCTCCGCTGCGAAGCCAATTTTACGGGCGCCGCGCCGACTCGTTTCCGTCACTGCCATCGAAATTGCAATCAGCGTACAGTCGAGCGTGCATTGCACCGATCGGCTCCGGGTTGCAGGTACGGTATTTGACGATATTAAGTTACTGACTTTGGTGAAGTGGTAGGAAACACATGATTTTGACACTTGTATTCCAGTATATAGGAGGGGGTGCCGCGCACCAAACTGCACAAGTGGCACGGAAGGTGTGAAGGCGTTTTGCGTGGACACCTGGTTACGCCGACTGGAATCTGCACGGCAGGAACTACCTTTCATGACCGGACTTACCCTGCCACCTTCGTTATCCTCCAACAATGTTCACGCGACGTCATTCTCGGCATGGACTTCCTAAACCAACATGGTACAGTCATCGACCAGAAGTCGAAGTCGATAACCCTGTCTGAAGATCAAGCGATAGAGCCGGAGAGCCCTCGTAGTCACCATGCCTTAAGCGTGCTCGAAATTCAAATCAGCGTCCCGCCACGCTCCAGCATTGTCATTTCCGTCGGCACCAAAACACCTGCCGATGTAGAAGGCGTCCTCGAGGGTGACCAACGTCTACTGCTAGACCGTGAAATTTGCGTCGCAAGAGGGATCGCTAGACTGCACGAAGGAAAAACTAAAGTGTTGCTGACAAATTTCAGCCAGGAGCTCAAACACATCAACGAGGGCACGACGACCGCTTACATCGAGAAAATTCTGGAAACCAGTAATGCGTTTGTTCTCTCCGGTTCTGCCGCATCTACCCCGACGACCATAGTTCCCGAACCAGACTTCGACGTAAATCCAAGTCTCCCCATGAGCAAGCAGCAACACCTCAGAAGTCTTCTCCGACGATACAAGGACTGCTTTTCGACTTCAACGAGGATTCGACAAACACCAGTTGCAAAGCATCGCCTAATAACCGAAGAATGCGCTCAACCACTCCGCCAGGGCCCTCACCGAGTTTCGACGCGAGAACGTGAAGCTATAAGGCAGCACGTCGACGAAATGCTCCGCGACGACATCATCCAGCCGTCGAAAAGCCCGCGGGCATCTCCTGTTGTCCTGGTGAAGAAAAAGGACGGAAGGCTACGTTTCTGCGTCGATTATCCTCGACTCAACAAGATCAGGAAGGAAGACCTATACCCTCTTCCACGGATCGACGCAGCATTGCATCGGCTCTGCAACGCTAAATACTTCTCGTCAATGGACCTCAAGTCTGGCTACTGGCAAATAGAAGTCGATGAGAGAGATCGCGAAAAGAATGCCTTCGTCACGCCAGACGGCCTATACGACTTCAAGGTCATGCCATTCGGACTGTGCTCGGCGCCTGCAACGTTCCAGCGCGTCATGGACACGGTGTGAGCAGGATTGCAGTGGCAGACCTGTCTTGTTTACTTGGATGACGTCGTCGTCTTCGCCGGAAATTTTGACGATCACCTTAGGCAGCTTGCGAGAGTACTAGAGGCCATCAAATCATCAGGGCTCACTCTGAAGCCAGAAAAGTGCCGCTTCGCTTACGATGAGCTTCTGTTTCTAGGCCACGTCATCAGCAAATCCAGAGTGCGCCCCGACCCGCAGAAAGCAGCTGCCATCACAAAGTTCCCGCAGCCCATAGACAAGAAGGCAGTGCGTAGATTCCTTGGCATGTGTGCCTACTACAGGCGCTTTGTCAAGGACTTTTCACGCATCGCTGAGCCGCTAACGCATCTAACCAAATCTGATGTCGAGTTCAAGTGGCAAACGCCGCAAGCCGACGCATTTCAAGAACTAAAACGACGCATGCAGTTACCGCCGGTACTTGCACATTTCAACGAAGACGCCGATACCGAAATCCACACTGACGCCAGTAGCCTAGAGCTCGGTGCCGCCCTAGTCCAGATGAAAGACGGATATGAAGGGGTGATATTTTATGCTAGCCGGTCGCAGTCAAAAGCGGAAGGCAATTATTCTACGACTGAAAAGGAATGCCTCGCCATCATTTGGGCTACAGCAAAATTCCGCTCTTGCTTATATGGCAGGCCAGTCAAACTCGTCAGCGACCATCAAGCGTGGTGTTGGCAAGCTAACTTAAAGGTCCCTTCAGGACGGCTGGCGAGGTGGAGCCTCAGACTGCAAGAATATGACGTCACTATAATCCACAAGTCTGGACGAACACACTCAGATGCCGATTGCCTATCACGCGCCCCCATCGATCCCCCGCCGAAAGACGACGAAGATGACGACGCCTTCCTCGGAATAATAGGCGCAGAACACTTCACTAAACAGCAACGAGGAGACCCGGAGCGAAAAGGCCTCGTCGAGTATTTGGAAGGGAACACCGACGTAGTACCTAGGGCATTTAAGCGCGGATTGTCTTCATTCACGTTACAAAACAACCTGCGCGTAAAGAAGAACTTCTCACCAGTCCGTGCCAGCTACCTTGTTGTTCTTCCGTCAGCGCTGCGTTCAGACGTACTGTACGCCCTACATGACGATCCAACCACTGGGCACCTCGGATTCTCCCGAACGCTGTCGAGGATACAGGAAAGGAATTACTGGCCGCGTCTGACCGCCGACATCGCCCGTTACGTCAAGACATGCCGAGATTGTCAGCGACGCAAGACGCCACCGACAAGGCCAGCCTGATTACTACAGCCGATCAGACCTCCTTGCCGACCATTTCAGTAGATCGGGATGGATTTGTTGGGACCAGTTCCGGCGTCAACATCCGGAAATAAGTGGATCGTCGTGGCGACGGACTACCTCACCCGCTTCGCTGAAACTAAAGCTCTACCAAAAGACAGCGCAGCTGAAGTGGCGAAATTTTTCGTCGAAAACATTCTGCTGCGACATGGTTCCCCGGAAGTCCTCATCACCGACAGAGAAACAGCGTTTACAGCAGAGCTCACCCAAGCCATTCTGCAGTAAAGCCATACAAGCCACAGGAGGACAACTGCCTACCACCCGCAGATGAATGGTCTCACGGAGCGCCTGAACAAGACCCTCGCCGACATGCTAGCAATGTACGTCGACGTCGAGCACAAGACGTGGGACGCGATCCTGCCGTACCTAACGTTTGCTTACAACACGGCGGTGCAAAAAACAACACAGATCACGCCGTTTAAGCTGGTTTACGGCAGGAACCCGACGACGACGCTCGACGCCATGTTGCCGCACGTCACCGACGAAGAGAATCTTGACGTCGTGACCTATCTCCAACGCGCCGAAGAAGCCCGACAGCTAGCCCGCCTGCGGATCAAGAACCAGCAGCGTACTGACAGCCGACACTACAACATCCGAAGACGCTTCGTCGAGTACCAGCCCGGCGACCATGTTTGGGTTTGGACCCCGATACACTGACGAGGGCTCAGTGAGAAACTACTGCGGCGCTGTTTCGGACCGTACAAGATCATCCGACGTATTGGCGCACTGGACTATGAGGTCGTGCCAGACGGCTTTTCGCTATCACAGCGGCGCCGCTCACGACCTGAAATAGTCCACGTTGTGCGACTCAAGCCCTACTACCAGCGTTATTGAACTTTGGGACTTCGCGTAACTGACCTTTGGACTTTGCTTCTTTTTGTTGTTTTGTCACTTTTGTTTTTAATAAGTGTCCCTTTTTTGTTTCCCTCTCTTATATTTGTAGCATCGGGACGATGCTTCTTTAGGAGTTGGGTAATGACACGTGTACTTCTTTATCTTTATCGGGCGACCACTTCTCACCTCCTAACAAATGTTATCGCACAGCACAGTCTGTGACCGAACCTTGTATAATCTGATCGCATGTGTTGGCGATGCGAATAATGTAGAACTTTGTAGAAGGCACGCAGGTCTCAGCGATTACTCTGAAACATTCGACGACGGATGTATAAAAGCCGACGCGCTTGACCCGCAGATAAGATTTTCGACGATCGCCGACTGTGTTCGTTGTGCTTTAAAGGGAAGCTGAAAGGTTTTCCAGAAAAAATGAGTGAACATCTGTACATAATGGTTTTCAACCCTCCGAATTCGAATATCGTATCGAAATTGAGCGAAAGAAAGCGCAAACATATCTTATTTCGACGAAAATGCAGCAGCGGACACGCCCAGCTCGCGCGTCTCGTTTCCGCCTGTGATTGGTCGGGCGCCTCGTGACGTCAACACTAGTAACCGACCGCTGCCGCTACACATGAAGCACGGTGCCAGGTAGTTTGGTGCTGTTTTTCTGAGACGGTAATGGAAAATTTAGAGAGACTGCGTTTTTCTGAGGAGTTCGGCGTTACTCCCTACATGTACGAGCCGATTGCGAAGAGCCGGCCTCTCGAAGAAGCAATCGATGCTGGTGCGAGCAGTGCTTTCGACGCGAAAGAAAGCAAAGTCTTGGGATCTCCTCGTGTTGGAAATGCTCTGTGGTGAGTATGTTTTTTGCAAAGCGATCTAGTGATCTCGCCGATCTTTCGCCGATCTAGTGAGCTCGTTTCCGGTCAAACAACTTAGTGTTGTGTTCCTGCATGCCTCCTCGTGGAACGTAAGCGGGGATGCGATCGTCGGCATTTGTGCGCTGTCCAAAGCTGTCGGCAATCTAAAAAGACGGTTTAAACGCGTGAAAAGCTTCCCGGTTCATGCAGTACGTGTAGTGACCTCCATCTGTTGACTACCACGTTGACTACCACTCACGTTGATTACCACTCACGTTGACTACCACGCACGTTGACTACCACTGTACATACACGCAGACGCACCAACAAAGGAATGCAGGGTCGATCGAAGCAGATTACGGTGGCACGCACGCAGAAACAAGCGCGGTCAGGCACGGTCGCGGACGCTGCGAAGGAACGAAACACTAGAGTTGACGTCACAACACCGCGGTTTCCGGTCTCCGCTCGCATCGTCAGCGTCAGCAGCAGCGCGCGGCATTCGACCGGGGGCGGAGCTACAGCGCAATTTCAACCGACGATTACGTCGCTCCTAATTGAAAAAAAAAACACCAAATTTTACCTACATGGTTAATAAGGTTCCCGCATCCCTATATGAGCGTCTTATTGAATTCGACAGACTCTTCAGCTTCCCTTTAAGTGTAGGCTTTCTTTGTGGGCACAGGTTCGCCCAATAAAAGCTAGTTTTCTCTTTCACAGTACTGCTACTGTGTTCTTTAACGCCACTACCACGTGACAATATGTTCAAATACAGATGATTGATAGTACAAAAGGATACATCTGTACATAATACAACGCAACATTAAGAATAAAAGATACACTACCTAAACAACATTACACCTAATGTTATTATGAAATACTATATAAATACAATGTAGTACATACTACAGCAGAATAATAATAATGATACTATTATTAATAATAATTACAATAATATTAATATGAAAAAACGATTAAGGCAACATTAACTTGAGGTCAATCAAAAGCCGTGGAGAGGAAAGGTTAATCTCCTATCCCGTCTGAAGCAAAACAGATTTTTGTACTAGACATACAGATGTTTCGACAACAATATGACAACAATGATTAGTGCAATAAAAATAACCTGTCGTTATTCTTAATAACTCTTTGCCTTTCCAGTGGCTTTGAATTCTGCCCCCAATGCTCTAAGAACCAGCACTCTTCCCCTGCTGCCACCAGCCATTCCATTGTACGAAATAAATTTGATCTAGAAGCTCGTGAATGTTGAATACTTTTCCACTTGGAGATTTGCTGCTACGAAACAGCTGTTAAGCTTGCGGCATGAATCGTAAGAAGCAGCTTTGCATAAAATGTGCTCATGTTAACATTTGAAATGCGGTTAAACCTAAGTCTATTTACCACATATATCGAAAACGTGCAGCAGCTGTGAACGATAGTTGGCGATGAATGACGGTCACGGTTGACGGTCACGGACATAACTGCAGGCACGATAGTCCTCTTGGCGACGGTCATTATTCGTCGGCTTTCGGCAGCCAAAATGTGGTCACCTAATTGTCCACCATACGCGTGTCAAGTTTTCGTTAAATACCCGTTGAAATATGTTTTCCCTACCGGCCTCGGCGTGCTGAAAAACATTGCACCGCCTTTTATTTCAAGGTATTGTGCGCTCGCACGTAAAATTTTGAGCTGTTTAAGCCAAAAGAGTAGTCCGCATTTTATTTCGAGAGATCCAGGGGGGTGGTCCTACTCATATGTACGTTCATGCGTGCGTTTGTATACGTGCGTGTAAATATATGTACTCACAAGCTTTTCGCTATCACAGCGGCGCCGCTCACGACCTGAAATAGTCCACGCTGTGCGACTCAAGCCCTACTACCAGCGTTATTGAACTTTGGGACCTCGCGTAACTGACCTTTGGACTTTGCTTCTTTGTGTTGTTTCCGGCGCCCCTCCGGCTACGCCAGTCGTTCGAGCGTAGCCTGCATTAAAAATTGTCATCTTACTCCGCACTTACGAACAATTTCCGTATTGTCGCAGCCTAGTAGAAGACGGGAAAGCCGGCGTAGAGGACGTATGGAAGCACTGGAAGCATGCTGATGCTGTCCTTGATGAGATTGGCGCTTACCCACTTGCGGGGATTGGCCAAGAGTCGGGCAGACTTTGCTTATGTGTTCAGAAAATGGGGATAAGGATCTAAAATTTTGTTACATGAATTTAGGCGAGGGAAAGTCGAAACGGTTCAGTAGATTGTCATGCTACGTAGAGAAAAAAAAATAATTCGTCTCTGTTTTTTCACTCGCGCGCTACTTCAGCGTCGTTCCCATCGCCTGGCACATACCCGCGGTGACCATATAGGATGTGACATTACCCCCCCTTTGAAAAAAGAGGCATCGTCCCGATGCACCAACGTCCGAAGGCTGTGCACAGACGGTGCAAAGTTGGGGTCATGAGGAAATGTATGGCTTCATACGAAGCACATGCACAACCTCGGGCAGATGCCGCCGGCGTTTGAAGCAGTTATGGCTGTCGGGAACAACTTCATAATTAACATCGCTGATACGGCGCAGAACTGTGTACAGGCCGAAGTATCTTCGCAGGAGCTTTTCAGACAGCCCCCGCCGACGAATCGGAGTCCAGACCCACACTTGGTCACCGACGTTGTACGTGACGGGTCTGTGTCGAAGATTGTAGTGTCGGGCATCGTATTCCTGTTGTTCTTTGATTCGCAAACGCGCAAGCTGCCTGGCTTCCTCTGCGCCTTGCGTAAACTCCTCGGCACCAGTCTCGTCGTCACCGCACTCGTGCGGCAGCATTGCGTCCAACATGGTTGTCACTTCACGTCCGTAAACGAGGTTGAAAGGCGTCACGCGTGTTGTCTCTTGGCGAGCCGTGTTATATGCAAATGTAACATATGGTAAAATCTCGTCCCAGTTCTTGTGGTCGACGTCGATGTACATACTCATCATGTCTGCCAGAGTCTTATTCAGACGTTCTGTCAGCCCATTGGTTTGGGGATGGTAAGCCGTGGTCTTTCGGTGAGTGGTACCACTTAGTCGCAACACGGTATCCAGAAGCGCAGCCGTGAACGCAGATCCTCTGTCTGTTATGACCACTGCGGGAGCGCCATGCCTTAGGACAACGGCTTCGACAAAAAATCGGGCTGCTTCGGCTGCTGTTCCACGTTGGATAGCACCTGTTTCGGCGTATCGCGTAAGATAATCCGTGACGACGATTATCCATCTATTTCCGGCAGTAGACAGCGGAAACGGACCTAAAAGGACCATGCCAATTTGTTCGAACGGCGCTTGCGGTGTCTGAACAGGATGCAGCAGTCCAGCTGGCTTGCCATGTAGGGGTTTGCGGCGCTGGCAATCCAGGCATGTCTGTGTGTAACGTTTCACGATCGACGCAAGTCTCGGCCAATAGTATTTTAGCCTAATTCTTGCTAATGTCCGAGTGTAGCCCAAATGACCAGCGGTCGGCTCGTTGTGACAGGTGTGTAGGACTTCGTCGCGAAGAGATGCGGGAATGACGAGTAGGTAGCTGCTGCCACTAGGTGAAAAGTTCTTCTTATACAGAACGTCATGGCGTAAGCAGAATGAAGGCAGCCCTCTGGCGAATAACTTCGGCACGCTGCCTGTTCTTCCCTCTAAGTAATCAAAAAGAGGGACCAGTTCTGCGTCCTCGCATTGGTGGCGTGAAACGGCGACAGTATCTAGCACGCCTAGAAAAGCCGTGTCATCATCGTCGTGCACTGCAGTCTGAACAGGAGACCGAGAAAGGCAGTCGGCGTCGGTGTGTCGTTTCCCTGATTTGTAGACAACCGTGAAGTCGAACTCTTGGAGACGAAGACTCCAGCGCGCTAGCCGACCAGCTGGATCCTTTAAATCAGTCAGCCAGTAAAGTGCATGATGATCACTGACAACGGTGAAACACCGACCATACAAATATGGCCTAAATTTCAGGACGGCCCACACCAGTGCGAGACATTCTTTTTCTGTCGTGGAATAGTTTGCCTCCGTTCTTGATAGCGTCCTGCTGGCGTAAGCAATCACTCTTTCGGCACTGTCCTGCCGCTGTACAAGCACTGCGCCGAGGCCGAGATTACTAGCGTCGGTATGAAGAATCGTAGGAGCGTCGTCATCAAAGTGTGCGAGCACGGGAGGCGTCTGCAGCCGTTGCCGTAGGTCGTGAAATGCCCGTTGCTGGTCTTCACCCCATACGAAGGGGACATCTTCTCTGGTTAGATGCGTTAATGGCCATGCGATGCGGGAAAAGTCCGCAATAAAGCGTCGGTAGTAGGCGCAAAGGCCCAGAAAACTTCGCACGGCCTTTTTATCTGATGGCGTTGGGAAATTAGCAACGGCAGAGATTTTATCAGGGTCAGGTCGGACACCTTCACGACTGACAACGTGACCGAGAAATTGAAGTTCTTCAAAGCCGGCACTTTTCAGGTTTCAAAGTTAGACCAGCTGAGCGTATTGCTTCAAAGACCGTCTTTAGTCTCCGTAAGTGTTCCTCGAACGTGGCGGAGAAAACAATCACGTCGTCGAGGTACACCTAACAGGTTTGCCATTTGAGGCCTGAGAGTACCGCGTCCATTAGTCGCTGAAACGTTGCTGGCACCGAACACAAACCGAAGGGGAGCACCTGAAATTCATAAAGTCCGTCGGGCGTCACAAAAGCGGTCTTCTCACGGTCTGTCTCATCAACTTCTATTTGCCAGTAGCCGCTTTTCAAGTCCATCGACGAAAAGTAACGTGCGTTTCGTAGCCTGTCCAGTGAATCGTCGATACGCGGCAGCGGATAAACGTCTTTCTTTGTGATCTGGTTGAGTTTTCGATAGTCGACGTAGAAGCGCAGGCTACCGTCCTTCTTTTTCACCAACACGATAGGCGATGCCAAAGGACTCTTAGATGGCCGAATAACCCCGTCCTCAAGCATCGTCTTCACTTGCGTTTGTATCGCCTCGCGCTCTTTCGGTGCCACACGATAAGGATTCTGCCGAATTGGTCTGCCGTCGGCTTCGGTGACAATACGGTGCTTAGTGAGCGGCGTCTGGCTGACTCGTGATGTAGATGAAAAGCAGCTCTTAAACTCATCGATGAGCTCAAGAAGGCTGTTACGTTCGACGGGTGACAAGGTGCAACTGATATCAACCACAGGGGCAGGCATGGCCACGGTGGCCGTCACGTGCTCCATTGAGAGGCAGTCTTGTATTGAGGTAAACTCGTCGAAGTAAGCAACAGCCGTACCTCTAACAACGTGTCGACGTTCTCTGGTAAAATTCGTCAGCAGGAGTTCAGCACGTCCGTCGTGTACGTTAATTACGGCCCTGGCGATGGAAACGCCTTGACTCAGTACCAGTGCGTCGATGTGTTCAGCGACACCTGTCCCGGTGTTCAAGTTGTCGCAGATAACAGGTACGAGGGCACAGCTTCGCGGCGGAAGCGTGACGTCGTCGTCGGCGATACGTAAGCGGGGTCGCTGGTGCTCCGCGGGGTCGACGTCGTCTGAGCTCGTAGAAAATGTGACGACGAGGTCACGGACATTAATCACTGCACCGTACTCTCTCAAGAAATCCATACCCAATATAAGTTCCTTGCAGCACTCAAAGAGAATGACGAGGCTGGCGACGAAGGTTTCAGCGGCGATTACTATCCTGGCTGTGCATTTTCCGATCGGCGTCATCAACTGGCCGCCGGCAGTTCTGATGTTGGGCCCGGTCCACGGCGTCTTCACTTTTCTCAGTCTGTCGGCCAGCTTTTGACTTATTATCGAAAAATGCGAACCAGTATCGACGAGAGCGGCCACTTGGTGGCCGTCAATGAAAACGACAAGATCGGCGCTGACGGCATCGGTTACAGGGGGTGTGGTTGGAGACGTCAGAGTTTTAGAGTCGTCGGTCGTCGGTGATGGGGCCTCTTGGAAAGCTAGACGGTTTGCAACCTCACCCGCGGAGGTCGCTGCTTCTAGTTTCCCCGGCGTGGGCTAGGGGACCTGCCCCTAGAGGCGTCAGAAAAATCGCGATGGGTCGGTGGGGTATAACGAGCCGGAGAAGGGGAACGTGATCGAGGCGTCGCTGAACCTTCTGGCCGAAAGTTTGTAGAATTTTCGTCGCAGGTACGTGCAGCATCAAACACAGGGAAATTGCAGTTGGGAAACCTTGGATACCCGGCTGCGCGGTAGTGGCACGCGCGATAAACATGTCCAGCTCCGCCGCAATGAAAGCACAGCGGCCGGCGGTCAGCGGTGCGCCACAAATCGGTCTTTCGAAGCGGGTAGCCCACAGGGGATTCGCCGTAAGACCGAGGCGCAGCGATCGGCTGGCGGCGATACGGCATAGCTGGCGCCGGCTGTGACTGGCGAAAATATGGCGTCGGGGGTGGCGGTGCTGGCTGCGTCGTAGTGGTCGACGGTGTCAGCAGCATCGAAGTCGCGGGAGGTGGACGACAGACAGCTTCCGCGTAGGTTAGTCGTCGCGGCACCGCCTGCCGGTCGGGGGACGAAAAGGCCTGTCGAACTTCCTCCCGAACGATATCAGTGACAGTATGTAGCTCGTGACCGGCAGACAAAAAAGCAAATGGAACACCGCGCGGTGTTTGCGTCCTGCGCGTGCGAGAAGCTGCTTCACTGCAAGGCTCGAACATAACCGCGGACCTCTGCGCAACTATGCTCCTTGCGGGAGCATATACAGGGACACCATTATTTCCTGACGCGCTGCGCCATCTAGTGGCACTGCCGACAAGTCCTCACGTGGCCTGCGAGAGGAGAAACGAGGCTTGCCGGTGCCTGCTGAGAATTGTCGCTCTTGCCGTGCCCTCAGTGGCACATACGCAATGACCCAAGTTGGCGAGTACTTTAAAAAGTGAAACATACCCAGTGGCTTATTGGCGCAGCTTACTCTTGGCGCAGCTTGCTCGTAAGCTTACTCTAGCAAAGAATAAGATTATGCTTATTCTTTGCAAAGCGGCACATAACCCGTGCTATTTGGCCCAGTCTACTAATACGTCGGGCTGCTGTCCTCGCGAAACATTTCTGACGCGAGTTCGATTCAGCTCAGCATTCATGAATTCTAAGGAATATTGTTCTTCCCTGTAAAGCGGCACATTCCCCGTGGCACATACCAAGTGACCCAAGTTGCCACAATCGAGATTCATTCGAAACGAGGACGGACGGAATAGCCCCTAACCAGTAAGTACTCCAAGTGGGCGTCAAAAAGTGTGACGCCGACTTGGACTTCGAACAACGGTATTTACCCAGGCCCACATCTACAGTGACTCATGCCAGCGTGAACTTGGTACTTTCAAAAGCGGCAAGTGCGTAAACAATGACATGTATATTCAGTAATCCAAGTCGGTCCGCTTGCTAATTGCGAAACCTGGTGCCTCAGCACCACAGCCCGATGCGCTAACCGTTCGACCATTGAATACCCAGTGGCACATACCAGTGGCATATTTCACGTGAAAAAGCACGTGATATAAACGCGCAACTTATTCCGGCTGTCGCTGCGTTGCATGCTCATTTTCAACGCGGCTCTCGGATTGACAATCAGCACTATCTAATGCCTCCGTGGGAATTCACCAGCATCACAACTAATTAGCCAACGAAGTTACGACGCAGCGATAGAACAGGTATTATTGACGAACACAATATCGTCGATGCATCATGCGCTAACATCTGCAAAGTCTATACGGATGCTGCCATTCTCACAGACGGCGGAAGGACATCATTCCTGAGTACTACGCATAATTTAATCAGTGGCCACCAGCGCTATTTATCTACGGAAGCCAGCGCTCTAGTAATGGAACTTCAAGCCATCCACGACGCTGTGCAAGATGCGACATCTAAGCTGCCTACCATCAAGCAACTAGATATCTTCCCTGATTCTTTAGCGGCTATTCAGGAACTAAAGAAGGTTGATAAGGCGATGAAAATCTGCGCGAAAATACACACTATCAATAGTAAAACAGGTACTTGCGTCAAGGTACACTCGATTCAAGGCCACTCAGCGAACCCTCACAATATTGCTGCTGACCAGCAGGCACACTCCCCTCCTAATCCTGAGCTTCCGCCTATTCTCCTCGCACCTCAACCCCATAACTCGCTCCGAGCCCGTAAAAATTTTCTCCGCAGGACGCACGCACTCTTATCCCCCCGTGTATCTGCTCCCTCCCCCTTCACCTTACTAGGGCGGAGGAAGTTGTGCTTAGGAGGCTTCGGGTCGGGGTGGCCCTTACACCGGCTGTTATCTCAAGGCGGAACTGGTCGCATTTACCACTGGGTGCTACGTCTCCATAGTGCTCCGTTCCTGCGATGGAAGCAGATGCGTACCACCTAATAGGGACATGTACTGGTTTGAAATCGGAACGCTCGCGTCTCCTACTGCAAGCCGGCCTCTGCTACAGTTTGACAACCAGCGATGATATTGCGATGATATTCGCGCAATATTTCGCAATAATGCGCAATATTTGTGCAAATAAATAATCACGTACGCTTTTAGTTTCCATTTCAATTGGCTTTCTTGAGTGTATTAATGTTGCACATTATTGCGTTTTGCGAATGAAGCATTTGTTAGGTCGATGCTGTTTTGTTACCTTGCTGAATAACGCTTCTCGTACGTTGATGGAATCGTAGTTTTCCCCTTACCCAATGCCTTATTGAAGGTCTGTAAGGTATTCATGAATAAGTACCTTTTCTTATGTAAAGGTGGTTTGTTCGGGTAGTAGAGAAGCAGCGACCAACGCAGCACCAGCAGGTTAGGCGCTGCCATAGAGCGAACTCGGTACTAGCCACGCGATGGGGCAAGGTAGCTTTTCAGTATGCCGACCTTCTTCCTCGCCATCACCCCTGGTATGGAAGGGTAGCCTTCGTGGCGAGCTAGAGAAACGTGAGCTGATCGTAATACGGTTAGAGCGGGTCACCTTACACAGTCCTTCGCCCGCGACCACGGAGATTGGAAGATGGCGATCCGGTGTTCTTTTAAGGCGGGGGGGGGGGGGGGAGGGGGCACGTAATTAACTGGTAGTGGTTGCGCAACCACGCGGTAGGACCCCAGGTACTTCGGGAGGAGCTTGGACGAAAGGCAAGGAGCAGCAACAGGAAGGACGCATAGTGACACGAGGGAGTCGGTGGGGAAAGGGTGACCGAGTGGTTTGAAGTGATGGCGCTCTTTTTGGTGAAACTGTTGAGCAGACGTCAAATAACGGACTAGTTGTCGGCATTTCTCGATGTGGTGCTGAGCGACCGCAGAAACATGTGAGCTGTCAGCAGGGTCCGGGCGGTGCGGGAGCACCGTATCAGTGGTGCTGGAGGGATGGCGCCCGTAAAGCAGAAAGAATCGTGAGAATCCGGGGGTGGCTTGGGAGGCAGTGTTATATGCTCAAGTGACAAAGGGAAGCACAAGATCCCAGCTGGAGTGATCAGACGCAACATACATTGATAGCATGTCCCAAAGAGTTCTGAATCGTTCTGATAAGGTATTGCGGTCTGTGGATGATACGCAGTGTGGTGCGGTGACTAATTTGGCATTCAGATAGGGGTGACTACAGGACGTCCGAAAGGAATACGCCAGCCCGATCACTCAGCCGTTCACGAGGTGCGCGGTGGCGAAGAACAAAGTTGTTTAGAATGAAGGAGGCGACGTCTTTTGCTGATGCAGCAGGCAAGACGGCGGTTTCAGCATATCGTGTCAAATGAGCTATGGCGTTGATAATCGGTTCCCAGCGCCAGCAGATGGAAGAGGCCCGTATAAATGAATACCGACACAGTCAAATAGGTGAGCTGGGCAGTGAAGGCTGGAGAGGAGCGGTGGAGAGGCGCGGGACATATTTTCGTCATTGGCAGGTACTGCGGCAGCGTACGCATTTGCAGACGAAGTTGTGCAGCCCGCGCCGATATTATCGTAGGCGAATCCATGTGTAGGTCTTCGACACTCTGCCGCGACCACACTGCGGGTCAGAGTGAAAAGGGAAGTACAAATCTTTTTGAAGGTAGGGGGGGGGGGGGACTACTAAGAGGTATGTGCGGCCGTCATTGTGGTACTTGTGGCGGTATAAAAGTCCGTCGTGTACGGTGAAATTCTGCGCCTGTCGGCATAAAGCTTGAGGTGGCGAAGCTGCCCGAGAATTTCACAAAACATCGAATGTCATGACGATACATGGGCCTTTTCGTTGCCCCCAGGCCATGTCCAGCAGGCCAGGTGGTGAGTTATCATGACTGTAGGTAGAAGTACTGGCGTCTGAAGTAACTAGGAAACGCGAGAGGCCATCGCCGTCAAAGTGTCTGCGTCCACAGCGATAGATAACACCCATATCACATTCCTAGATTTGGAGGGCCCACCAAGTAGGGTGGCCCGATGGGTTTTTCAGGTAAGAAAACCAGCAAAGAGCGTAATGACCCGTCACCACGTCAAACGGCCGACCGTAGAGAAAAAAGAGCCCATATGATGGCCAGGAACTCTTTTTCTGGTACTGAGTAATTAACCTCAGGATTTAGTAGGGCACAACTTGCATAGGCGGCCACGCATTCGGCATTAGCATTCTTACCTTGTGCGAGCACGGCACCAAAGCCGCCACCACTGGCGCCTGTGTGAAGTACAGTATGCGAGTATGGATCAAAATGGCAAAAGATTGGCGGAGATGTAAGTAGGTGGCGAAGGGTCGTGAAGACATCATCAGGGGCTTTCGACCAAGTAGAAAGCTTATTATCGTTTGGTATAAGTTGGTTTAGGATTGCGATCAACAGTAGCGAAATTGCGCACGAATCGACGAAAATAGGAGCATAGGCCAATGAAGCTCCGTAGTGCTTTCAAGTTAGTGGACTTAGTTTAGCAGGATAAGGAAGAATGCTTCTGTGGAAACAACGTGGACTAATATAGTCAGTTTTCGAGCTGCAAAGAGGCACTTTTTCAAGGTTAGCTCGAGACGAGCGTTCCGGAGACATGTCAAAACTTGATGTGAACGCGAATATCGGTTGGAAAACCTGGGGAAAAGACGGTAACGTCATCGAGGTAGCAGAGACAAGTATGCCACTTCAGGCCTTGCAGGATGGCGCCTATACCATGCGTTCAAAGGTGGCGGGCGCGTTTCACAGACCGGACAGCATTACAGTGAATTCATACAAGCCGTATGGTGTTACAAACGCTGTTAGTCGGTGTCAGCCTTAGCACCTGCCAGTGGCCCGAGCGGAGATCTGAGGCGCAAATATACTCCGGTCCTTCTAAACAGTCAAGTGCGTCCTCGATACGTGGCACTGGGTATAAGTCCTTTCGGGTAATCTTGTTAAGCCTTCGATAATCAATGCAAAATCCTATGGTGCCGTAATGTTTTAACTAGGACGACTGGCGATGCACAGGGACGACAAGGCAGGATGACACCGCGTTTGAGCATCTGGTTAATCTGGTCATCGACAACGTCGTTCGGTCGCCGATACTCGGTAAGGACGGTGTCAAATGGGTGCATGGGTCCCAGTGTCGTTGTGCTGCCGAGTGATGTTGCTTTGGAGTCAAAAGAGGAAGCGAAGTCTCGGAGCAAGTGAAGAAGCTCGTCTCGCTGCGTCACTGGTTACAGGCAATAGCTGGCGTAAAATAACGCTGCTGTTACTGAGGAGGCGATCCCTCGAGAGCAGCAAGATAAATAGAGTCCTCCTTTGTGCCAAATATTGAAGGTGAGGCCAATGGCTCGTCGCTCCCATGGCTTTCATGGTCGCGTAAAGTAAATGGTTCGGCCGATGGGTTTGACAAGCACACGAGAGAGGCGCAAGTTTCGAACTCGAAGACGGCAAACGGCCATGCGGCTGCGAACTAAGAGTTAAAATGGTGCGAAGAGTACAGTGCCCGCCTCTACAGTCACGAGAGATGCTGGCAAGAGCTGAAGACCAGGCATGTATAACGGTGTCTTCTGAAACGGCGATCTTGCGCCAAAGATTCTTGTGGCAAGTTCTAATATCTGCCGAAAACCGAAACAGCTGGATTTCGGTACGGGCTCAGTCGATGATCGCATGATGTGTGGAGAGAAAGTCCCAACCTAATAACGCCATATGAACATAACGTGAACACGATCATTTCTAGGACATAAAGGACCTCCTGAATGACGACACGAGCTGTGCGGGCGCAGTATGGCTCGACGTGCTGCGCTTTGGCCCTCCGAAGGGATAGTTCAGAAAGCGGTGCCGCCGCTTTTCTTATTTTACGGCAAATACGGACATCTAACGCTGAAAGTGGAGCGCCGCTATCGACAAGTGCTAGCGTCAATATTCTTCTATTGCGGCTTCAGTAAGGTTTTTCGGGGAAGTGTGAGGCCTTATACATTTCGCTGACACCGCAGCTATTACCTCCTGAACTGCGATTTCCAGTTTTCCTGGCGCAGAGGGCTTCGCAGTGGGTCTATGGGGGAACGGGAGCGGCGGCGAGAAGGTGAACAGCGACCGAAGAATGCGGTATCGACGGCAGGAGGGGATTCAAAGCTGTCCGAATAGTTGCGGCGTTGCTGGAAACGCGGCACATGTGGACGCACATTGTTGTAGACGTTCAGTATAAGTAGGTGAGAGTGATGTGCCACGTGTCCAGCACCGCCACAATAAAAACAGATCGGATGGCTGTATTCCGTGCGCCAATATTCTTGAGGTCCTGCGTACTCCACCACATGCCAGGCGGGAGCGGATACAGTGGCCGCAAAGGCAGGCAATGGGGATTGTAGGTCTACAGTGCAGGCCTCGTAGCGACTTCGGCGTAGGTCATGGGAGCCGCAGCCGGAGCCTGTAGGAAAAAAGGCGGAACGTAGTCGGCTGCCCGCGACTTAATGACATATTGGAGAGCGGGTGCAATCGGAGAACTGAGAAGAGATTAGCGGGTAGCTACGACTTATTTGCGTAGTTCACTGAAGCTTTGACAGATACAAGTTCAGACACTATTGTCGAATTTTTCGCCGACAACATCTGCAAGGCGTTGTCTCTTTAAGATATGCTTGATTTTCTCGGAATCAGCCATTGTGACATCATCCCTGTCACAGAGGTCGACAAGATCTATATAGATTGTAAATGTCCCCGCGCTCTGTTGCGCAAGACCACGCAAACGTTGCTCGGCGCTAAGCTTGCGAACAGCAGGGACCCCGAATACCTCCGTCACGTTATTTTGACAGCCGCCCACGTCGTGAAGTCACTTTCGTCGTCGCGGTGCCACATGCTGGTGCCCCATTCCAACGAAATGTCACGTAATTCAGTTTTGGTATCGTTCCAGTAGTTGTGGATGCTCAACCGGTCGTAGTGAGCGAGCCAGTCTTCTATCTCATAGTCTCCTGTACAGCTGAAGATTGGTGGGCCGCGTTAACGCAAAGGGCTAGAGCAAACCACGACAGTCACCACGGCAACGGGTTGTGGTTGTGATAGACGTTCTTCCAGCATAATGATGACAGGTTGAATTGTCGGATTGCGAAGCTCCTTATTTCCTTTTGTACCCCCACCTCTACCAATTGTCAGGAGGTTTATTCGGGTCGTAGAGCAGCAGCGACAAGGGAGCATCAGCAGTTAGGGCGCCGCCAGAGAGCGAACTGCGTACGAAACACGCGATAGCAACGGGGCTTTTCGGCGTGCCAATCTTCTTACTCGTACTTAAAACAAATAAAAAAGATTTGGCGTAAATAGGCACAGGGATTAGAAACTAGTATTTTTGTTTTCGGTGTAGTTATCATGTAAACAACACTTTTCATAGATATGAAAATTCCTGCTTGGTCGAAAACTATATTACACGATAAACGAATTGCATCATTTATCACGTCATGCTTCGCGCACACTTTCGCGACGTGTCCTGCATAGAAACCACAACACGCAGGAAGCAATGGCACGCAAACACACGCAGTAGTACGCACTCATCACCTAAGAATTCGCAAGGAAAGATTTCTTAAAGTATGCTGACCTGCCCTGGTGGCTCAGTGGCTATGATGTTCGGCTGCTGAGCACGAGGTCGCGGGATCGAATTCCGGGCACAGCGGCCGCTTTTAGATGTGGGCGAAATTCGAGAACACCCGTATACTTAGATTTAGGTGCACGGTAAAGAACCCCAGGTGGTCGAAATTTCCGGAGTCCTCCACTACGACTTGCCTCATAATCAGTAAGTGGTTTTGGCAAGTAAAACCCATAACTTAATCTTTTTTCAAAGTATACTGCCCCTTAGCTGAAACATTCATTGTGCGTTTGCACTTTAATTTACCTTGAATTTTCTCCTTTGAATCAGCACACTTAGTCCGTGAGGCTTCGTTAGCTAACATAACCAACGCTAGAAACGTAGATCAAAAGATCCATGAAAGGGACTAGTTGGTGGCTGTTCATACTTTATAGCCGTATCATCAACTCTTGCAGGAATAAAACACATGTCTCTACCCACATGAATGTAGTGGGAATATAGGTGTCCGCGAAAAATTATAGAACCTGAGACAAAATAGCCACCAGCACGCTCTTTGCCCTTCGTACACCTGCAGCCGCCATTTCTTAATCGATGCGAGAACATGGGCGCTATAACCTAAATCTATTCCAAACTTTTCTATTAAAATTCTGCTATCAGCCCACTGCGATTGAACAAAAACTTTTTTGTACCACGCCCACTTCACCTGTCTATCACGCGACGTCACGAAAACCGTGAGAGCTCCCCATCTGATATGACGTGTACACACTGATTATGCATAACTTGACCGAGCAAAACAAAAATAGTTATTTCTGATTCAACGCCTTTTTGCCATTAGCCCTCGGCTATTGGTCAAACGTTTTCGGGCTACACCCACTTCACCTGCCTCGCACGCGACGTCACAAAACCGCAAAAACTTACTGCGTCAAAATGACGCGTAAGCGTTAAAGATGCATTAATATGCCGAACAAAACTTAATTTTCTTCTGAGTAGCCGCAGGCTGCCCCGTTCCGAAGGAATAAAAGATGGCTGCCGCCGATCGCTTCGGCACTGGCTACTGGCCCCTGCCGGAAAATATGGGTTTATTTGCGCGTAATAAAGCTTTTTTCGTGGCCATGGAGCGTTTTCGAGAACTTTTGGCACGTTTACGACCTCGTTCTGCTAACTCTTCTTTTCTGAGCATCCGTTTTAGCGTCATTCTTAAGCTTCCGTGGCATGCCGCCGCGATTGTCGACGAACCACCGTAAGCTAAGTAAGAGAAAGCGGACCAATCGCAGACGCCGGCACCACCCTCTTCATTCGTTTATCGATATTCAGTGCAGTGGCGCGGCCCCATCAAATCCCTCTACACTTGAGCATGCTCCTCTCCTCTTGTGAGCCAATTACGTAAGACAAGCCGCTAAGTGCAGGCAATGTTATTCGTTTTTCAAGCAAACGAAAGTGACCTCATATGAACGAGGGGAGCATTTGATTGGTTTGTTCAGACAACCCTGCGGTTGACCGCCCGATGCTTACGTCGGCGGTGACGCAAATTTGACGTCAGGAGATTGGAATAGAAACATATTGGAATAGCTTTACGGTATACGGCCCCATATAGCAGCACGAAATCCTGTTTTAGAGCGCAGCTCTTCGCCGCGCGCTCCTGCGCTGAGCGACAGCGTGCCTGGGCGTCTTGCCTCGTAACTGAGCGAACGAGCACAGCGAAAGATATAAGCGAACGCGGAGCGCAGCTGGACACGAAAGCAGATAGGGCAAGGAGGAAAGTATACGAAGAGAGTGCAGCGAAAGCATGACGCCTAAAGCAGAGGAGGAGGGGAGGGGATACAGCCTGCGCATGTGCTGAGTTGCCGGTTGCCGGCGGCCACCGCATCCACAACCGCGTGGGCGATCTCATCTGCAATTCCGAGGGGGGAGGCAGGGTGGCAGGGTGTCAGGAGGACTACTCAGGAGGACTACTCATAGTAAAATATTTTTGCGCGCACAATTGACAAGGACACAGTGAAGGGGGGACACACGAGCGCTTACTCACAACTATTTTATTTTCGGAAAGATACAGAACATATATACCCCAGCTATCAGCGATGAGCATGTGCTAAGCATGTCAGTAAAACAGAAAGAGCTTAAAAAACATATTAAGAAGGTTCAACCAGTATTTAAAAAAGCGAATTCATTTTCAGTGATTACGACCGATGGTTGGCTTATGCATCTTTCAGCGCACTTTTTTATATGAAATGCTTCTGTGATTTCACGTGTTAGTTTAATTTTATCTGAAAACAAAATGTCAGTGTTAAAAAATAAGGGATCACAGTGGCATAGATTGCAGTGGTTTGACAAGCGTGAATGATTTTCTTTACCAAGAGAACGTTCATATTCTTTTAGACATTGTGTTTTCAGATAAAAATAAACGAACACGTGAAATCATAGAAGCATTTAGTTTTAAAAAAGTGCGCTGAGAGATGCATAAGCCAACCATCGGTTGTAATCACTGAAAATGAATTCGCTTTTTTAAATACTGGTTAAACCTTCTTAATCTGTTTTTTTAAGCTGTTTCTGTTTTACTGACATGCTCAGCACATGCTCAGCGCTGATAGCTGGGGTATATATGTTCTGTATCTTTCCGAAAATAAAATAGCTGTGAGTAAGCGCTCGTGTGTCCCCCCTTCACTGAGTCCTTGTCAATTGTGCGCGCAAAAATATTTTACTATGAATTCGTACCAACTCGCCCAATTATCAGTTCTGCATCAGGAGGACTATGTTCGTCCGCGGCGTCCGCTGCCGAGGTTAGTCGGCGGTACCAGCGTGTGTGTCGGGGATCACTGCTCCTGCAAGGGTCGATAACGAGCGGCTACTAATAAAGGTCGATGTGACGCTCTTGGGTGTTGTCGCTGCTGAGACTGGAGGCACGATTTCTTGCGACGAATGGCCGCTCTCGTCGTTCGTGGAACGAAAACATGAAAAAGAAGGTTTAATGACGCGCAAAACGGGTTGTGCGGTGACGATAGCTGCGATATGGTGTCATGGTAGCACGCGTCGATTTATGGAAACAAGGGGTTGCATGAGCGGACTACTGCTCGCAGAGGCTGCTGCGAATCGCACTCGCACGTCCCATACGCGCTGCCTCTCTCGATCTCCCTATTAGCGAGGAAGTCGCCCCACACTTCTCTCCATTTGCAATGAGCCGCATGAGAGAGATTGTCTGCGCTTGCAACGCTGCACACAGCTTTCTCTAGCTAATAAACTGCGCACCTATATAATCATATTACAAAATCTTGACTCATGAAATGAAAACAGCAGTAGCGCTTCGCTCCAATTTCGCAATAAGGAGCATCGTAATCATCGCTGAATATTTGCCGCGAGTCACCCACGCCGCAGCAAAAGTGCTGGATCGGCTCCTCAGCGCATGGAAAGCCCTCGGGTGAGCGTGCCGCAATGCCGAGACGTACTCTGTGAGCAGGGGAGCAACTTTGTTTTTATTGTTAGCTGAACCATGTGATAACGTATAGCATACGTCTGATCACTGACGTTTTTTCGTGCTCGAAGTACGCAGTGTTCGTGGTAGAGTCCAGGCTTGAGAACACAGTAGCCATCCAACGCCCGCAAGAATTCTCAAACCTCTGTGAAACGTGAGAAGTTAACCGATCGGACCACCAAAGGAGCCAAGTTGCGTTTCTACCAATAGGTTTCGGAAATTTAGCAAGGGTTTTCTTTGGAGCATAGTCATTGTATTAGTATAAATGCATGACTTTGAAGCGAATGGAATCAGTTCTAATGGCATTTGGCTGTTTGCACAGTGGCTAAAAACCAACTTGCGGCGCTTTATGCAGGTCAAATGCTCCAAACAGTGCTGTCTGCTGCTGCTTCTAAATTTCCTGCGAGCAAATTTACTGGCAACTCAAATCTTTGTACGTTAATATAGCATCTTCTGCTTGCACTCTTAAACTAGAGCATGCTATAAATACGATATGTCGCCTCGCGGCATAACATGCGTAACAATCAACTTTAGGCCTTCTGAGGCTGTTATTGCTACTACCGTGCCTGCAGACAAAAATACATAAGCGGGAATATTATTTCCGCTTAAATTATTAGTAACACTAACCATGCGGAAGAAAGCTATAAACAAACAAAACCAAATGAAGCTTAGACGGACATCCCTATAATTTATTAAAGCGCCAGCCTAAACAAAGCATTCAACGTGTTGTGAAACCCCAGCAACATATTGTAGCCAATGATCTGCTCACCCGGAAGATGTTAAAGGGACTGACAACTGGTGAGAATGTGTCGTGATACGTTGATGGAAATGAAATGAGTATGATTTATAGTGATAGAATCCAGCACAGTGTTCGGGACTTAAGTAGAAAGTATAGTTTTAAATTGTCAAAGAATGTCAGAAAAATCAGTGTGGCAAGGCCTGGCGGTGAAACCTTGATACTTAGAAATGTATTATTGAGATTACTGTACGTAAGTCGACTGCCATTAAGTACTGTATAATTATTGCTTAATATTGCAGTTAGTATATTATTAGACACTTGCGCTTTATTACGTACGTATTACGAAGTAAGGAAAGTCCACGCTGACGAGCGGCGCTCGCGTCGTCCCACAAGCATGGCGGTGCACATGCTGTTGTACGCGCGCGAGTATACCACTAGTCTGCAAGTACCCAGAATTTTATGATCTCCCTGTGATATAAGAGGCCATCAACGAGTTGTTCCGTGAATTAGTGCGTTTTTTACCTTCGTGTCGGCGCCTCTGTAACACTGTACCAACGCCGAGCTCTCCGGCGACCATCGGCAGATTGTCCGCGTCGGTACAGTGTGACAGAGACGCCGACACGAAGGAAAAAACGCTGACGCCTGTAGTCGGCAGACCGAAATCGGTGTCGGGTCGGCCTAGAATTAGACAGAATTTAACAATCGGCATTCTCAAGGTACGCTGCTTGTGGCGGGGATGGTGGACTCTTGTGCAAGTCGGATTCGTCGGTTCCGCTGCCGCTTTCGTCCATCGATGCATGACGTTCGTGTGCTAGTTCGTAAGGATCTAAATTCCGAGCACGCATTCGAGCTAAAATCTTTTGTTCCAGCACGCTCAGGTCTTCCAGAGACAACATCAGAAACCAGAAGCGCACGTCTGGTTACAGCGACACGAACCGCGTATCACGTGTAAAAGCGTCGTATGGTTTTGACTAGTAAAATACCAAAGTAGTTGGACAGGAAACCACAAAAAACACGTAGCTATTATTGCATAAATACTTTAACAATTTGGAAAATGTGAATCGCGGAAACATCGACTTCATAAACAAAATAGTATTGACACGTGTACTTATCTTTATCGGGCGACCACGTTTGGCCGCCTAACAAATGTTATCGCACAGCGCGGGACGCGCCTGCATGTATCCGAAGTTTCTGGAAAGTTATCGATGCTTCTATCCGCTGTCTGTTGTCGCCGAACCTTGTGTTATCTGATTTCATCGCTTGACACGAATGGTGTAGAACTTTGTAGAAGGCATGCGGGTCCCAACGATTAGTCTGGAACATTCGATGACTGCTGTATAAAAGCCGACGCGCTTGACCCGCTGATCAGATTTCGACGATCGCCGACCGTGTTCGCCGCTATCGTTGTGCTATAAGTGTAGCCTCTTTTGTGGGCACAGGTTCGCCCAATAAAAGTTAGTTTTGTGTTCCACAGTATTGCTACTGTGTCCTTTGACGTCACGACCACGTGACATCTGGTGGAGGTGCTTTACCTTCATGTACCGGACGCCCCCGACAAGCCGTAACTCAAGCCCGGACCGCAAAGACAACACCAGCGCCGTCCCGGAACATCGAGCAAGCCGCCGTCTTCAACAGCTGCCCCCGGAGCACGGACTGTTACCTGAGACCAAGAAGATTGTGACCAAGGCAACTCCAATGGCAGCCCCAGCGTCCCCCATCGTGCTGCAGCAGCCCAGGGAACCACCGACGTTCCGCGGTTCCACATTTGAGGACCCGGAAAGCTGGCTGGAAACGTACGAGAGGGTCGCTAAATTTAACAGCTGGGCAAACGAGGACAAGCTACGACATGTTTATTTCGCATTGGAGGACGCCGCCAGGACGTGGTTCGAGAATCGGGAAGCCACCTTAACGACGTGGGACCTTTTCCGAAGCGGCTTCTTGCACACGTTTACAAGCGTCGTGCGAAAAGAGCGAGCCCAAGCTCTACTAGAAACCAGAGTGCAGCTGCCTAACGAGACGATCGCGATCTTCACGGAGGAGATGGCCCGTCTTTTCCGGCACGCCGACCCGGAAATGCCGGAGGAGAAAAAAGTTCGCTTCCTGATGCGCGGCGTCAAGCAAGACCTTTTCGCCGGACTTATTCGTAACCCACCGAAGACTGTGGCTGGTTTTTCTGCAGAGGCATCGACGATCGAGAAAACTCTGGAGATGCGCACCCGGCAATATAACCGGCAGGGGCACACGCCGCAGTATGCCATCCAAGGACTGGGTTCGGACGACCTTCAAGAGACCATCAGGGCCATTGTGCGCGAAGAACTGCGCAAGGTCCTGCCTTCGTCGCAGCCTCAAGTAGCTTCGATCGCTGACATCGTGAAAGATGAGGTTCAGCGATCGCTTGGGGTTCCTGAGGTGCAACCTCAATTACCGCAGCCCCAGCCAGAAGCGATGACCTACGCCGCCGTCGCACGCCGTCAAGGTCCCCCTCCGCGACCACGCCAGAGCCCTGCAACGACGCAATTCCGTCGTCCGCCGCCGCCGCCGCCAGCACGCCCACCCGTCGCCCAGCGCACCTACGCGAGGAAGACGGACATTTGGCGAGCCCCCGACCACCGCCCGCTCTGCTATCACTGCGGAGAAGCCGGCCATGTGTATCGCCGATGCCCATACCGCGACTTGGGACTGAGAGGTTTCGCTGTCAACGCTCCGCGCCCGCAGCAAGGTGAACGCCCTCGCGATATCGCCGACTACCTCGCCGCTACTCAGTGGAGCACTCGACGACCGTCGCGTTCGCCATCACCAGGCCGCTACCTCTCGCCGCAGCGCAGACCATACACTGGCCCAGCCCGGGGCCGGTCAGCGAGCCCATATCCGGAAAACTAAAAGCAGCAACCGATGGAGGTGCGGTTGCTGTTCGTCGAACTGACGAAGATCCTCCGCCGCCGACGAAGACGACGAAGAAACCATCTCGACTACCTAATGACGACACGCCGCCGTCCCGACGAAGTCAGGAAGCCACGACTACACCGACGAAAGACCGCTTGATGACGCGACGCTCCAGCTTCAGTTCAACGCGACGCAGCCGTGATCCGACGCCAAAACCCAACTGCAACGCCAGACAAAGAACCACCGACCTCGACGTACTTCTCGACGGCCACGCAGTCACTGCCTTAGTCGACACAGGGGCCGATTACTCCGTAATGAGTGGACACATCGCCGCCCAGTTGAAGAAGGTTAAGACTGCATGGGAGGGCCCTCAAATTCGAACTGCTGGAGGACACCTCATTACGCCAACTGGAATCTGCACGGCAAGAATTACCGTTCATGACCGGACTTACCCTGCCACCTTCGTTATCCTCCAACAGTGTTCACGAGACGTCATTCTCGGCATGGACTTCCTGAACCAACACGGCGCAATCATCGACCTGAAGTCGCAGTCAGTAACGCTGTCGGAAGATCATGCGATACCGTCGGAGAGCCCTCGTAGTCACCACGCCTTGAGTGTGCTCGAAGATCAAGTGAGCATCCCGCCGCGCGCCAGCATTATTATTTCCGTCGGCACTGAAACACACGCAGACGTAGAAGGCGTCATCGAGGGCGACCAACATCTACTGCTCGACCGCGAAATTTGCGTCGCAAGAGGGATCGCTCGACTCCACGGAGGGCAAGTGGAAGTTATGCTAACCAACTTCAGCCAAGAGTTCAAGCACATCAACAAGGGCACGACAATCGCATACATCGAGGAAATTGTGGAAACCAGCAATGCCTTTGTCCTCTCGGATTCAGCCGCATCTACCCCGATGAGCATTGACCCCGAACCAGACTTCGACGTGAATCCAAGTCTTCCTATGAGTAAGCAGCAGCAGATCAGAAGTCTTCTCCGACGATACAAAGACTGCTTTTCGACGTCATCGAGGATTCGACAAACACCAGTCGCAAAGCATCCCATAATAACCGAAGAGAGCGCTCGACCACTCCGCCAGAGCCCTTACAGAGTTTCGACGCGAGAACGCGAAGCTATAAGACACCAAGTCGACGAAATGCTGCGCGACGACATCATCCAGCCGTCCAAAAGCCCGTGGGCGTCTCCAGTTGTTTTAGTGAAGAAAAAGGACGGAACCCTACGTTTCTGCGTCGATTATCGTCGATTGAACAAAATCACGAAAAAAGACGTATACCCCCTCCCACGGATAGACGACGCATTGGATCGGCTCTGCAATGCTAAATACTTCTCATCGATGGACCTCAAGTCTGGCTACTGGCAAATAGAAGTCGACGAAAGGGATCGCGAAAAGACCGCCTTCATCACCCCAGACGGCCTCTACGAGTTCAAGGTTATGCCATTCGGACTGTGCTCGGCGCCTGCAACGTTCCAGCGCGTCATGGACACGGTATTAGCAGGATTGAAGTGGCAGACCTGTCTCGTTTACTTGGATGACGTCGTCGTCTTCGCCGGAAATTTCGACGATCACCTCAAGCGGCTTGCGACAGTACTAGAGGCCATCAAGTCGTCAGGGCTTACTCTGAAGCCGGAAAAATGCCGCTTCGCTTACGATGAGCTTCTGTTCCTAGGCCACGTAATCAGCAAATCTGGTGTCCGTCCAGACCCGCAAAAGACAGCTGCAATCGCACAGTTCCCGCAACCCATCAACAAGAAGGCAGTGCGTAGATTCCTTGGCATGTGTGCCTACTACAGGCGCTTTGTCAAGGACTTTTCACGCATCGCCGAGCCGTTGACCCGTCTAACTAAATGTGATGTTGAGTTCAAGTGGGAAACGCCGCAGGCCGATGCATTTGAAGAACTCAAACGACGCATGCAGTCACCGCCGGTACTTGCGCACTTCGACGAGTACGCCGATACAGAAATCCATACTGACGCCAGTAGCCTAGGCCTCGGTGCCGTTCTAGTCCAGAGGAGAAACGGAGTCGAACAGGTGATAGCTTACGCTAGCCGGTCGCTGTCAAAAGCGGAAGGCAACTATTCTACGACCGAAAAGGAATGCCTTGCCATCGTTTGGGCTACAGCTAAATTTCGCCCTTATCTTTATGGCAGGCCATTCAAAGTCGTCAGTGACCATCACGCGTTGTGTTGGCTAGCGAATATAAAGGATCCTTCAGGACGACTGGCGCGGTGGAGCCTCAGACTACAAGAATACGACATCACTGTAACCTACAAGTCCGGGCGAAAACACTCCGATGCCGATTGCCTATCACGCACCCCCATTGACCCGCCGCCGCAAGACGACGAGAATGACGACGCCTTCCTTGGAATGATAAGCGCGGAAGACTTCGCTGAACAGCAACGGGCAGACCCGGAGCTAAAAGGCCTCGTCGAATATTTGGAAGGGCACACCGACGTTGTCCCCAAGGCATTTAGGCGCGGATTATCTTCCTTCACGCTTCAAAACAATCTACTCGTGAAGAAGAACTTCTCACCAGTCCGCGCCAACTACCTTCTTGTTGTCCCGTCAGGACTTCGTCCAGAAGTATTGCACGCCCTACATGACGATCCGACCGCTGGACACCTCGGATTTTCCCGGACACTATCGAGGATACAAGAAAAGTATTATTGGCCGCACCTGACCGCCGACGTCGCCCGTTATGTCAGAACATGTCGAGATTGTCAGCGACGCAAGACACCGCCGACAAAGCCAGCCGGATTACTACAGCCAATCGAGACTCCTTGCCGACCATTCCAGCAGATCGGGATGGACTTGCTGGGACCCTTTCCGACGTCAACAACCGGAAATAAGTGGATCGTCGTGGCGACGGACTACCTCACCCGCTTCGCTGAAACTAAAGCATTGCCGAAAGGTAGCGCAGCCGAAGTGGCGAAATTCTTTGTCGAAAGCATCCTGCTGCGGCATGGCGCCCCAGAAGTCCTCATCACTGACAGAGGAACGGCCTTTACAGCGGAGCTCACTCAAGCCATTCTGAAATACAGTCAGACAAGGCACAGGAGGACAACGGCCTACCACCCACAGACGAATGGTCTTACGGAGCGGCTGAATAAGACCCTCGCCGACATGCTAGCGATGTACGTCGACGTCGAACACAAGACCTGGGATGCCGTCCTGCCGTACGTAACATTCGCTTACAACACGGCGGTGCAAGAAACAACACAGATCACGCCGTTCAAGCTGGTGTACGGCAGGAACCCGACGACGACACTCGACGCCATGCTGCCGCACGTCACTGACGAGGAGAACCTTGATGTCGCTACCTTTCTCCAGCGCGCCGAAGAAGCCCGACAGCTCGCCCGCCTGCGGATCAAGAACCAGCAAAGGACCGACAGCCGATACTACAACCTCCGACGACGCTTCGTCGAGTACCAGCCCGGCGACCGTGTTTGGGTATGGACCCCGATACGCCGACGAGGACTCAGTGAGAAACTACTGCGACGCTATTTCGGACCCTACAAGGTCACCCGACGTATTGGCGCACTGGACTATGAGGTCGTGCCAGACGGCATTTCGCATTCACAGCGGCGCCGCGCACGATCTGAAGTGGTCCACGTGGTGCGCCTCAAACCCTTTTATGGACGCTGACGAACTTCCTTACTTTGTTGTTTTCTTTGCTACGAGTGCTTCTTTTTTTATTATTACTTTCGTTTGTTTGCAGCATCGGGTCGATGCTTTCTTAAGAGGGGGGTAATGACACGTGTACTTATCTTTATCGGGCGACCACGTTTGGCCGCCTAACAAATGTTATCGCACAGCGCGGGACGCGCCTGCATGTATCCGAAGTTTCTGGAAAGTTATCGATGCTTCTATCCGCTGTCTGTTGTCGCCGAACCTTGTGTTATCTGATTTCATCGCTTGACACGAATGGTGTAGAACTTTGTAGAAGGCATGCGGGTCCCAACGATTAGTCTGGAACATTCGATGACTGCTGTATAAAAGCCGACGCGCTTGACCCGCTGATCAGATTTCGACGATCGCCGACCGTGTTCGCCGCTATCGTTGTGCTATAAGTGTAGCCTCTTTTGTGGGCACAGGTTCGCCCAATAAAAGTTAGTTTTGTGTTCCACAGTATTGCTACTGTGTCCTTTGACGTCACGACCACGTGACAGTATTTTCTCAAACCTACGGCCGCACTTGTCGTATGCCTCCTACTAGTGCCGGCCTATAATCACTATCGCGCTCACGTATCACGGTTTTTAGTAGAGTGCACTAGACTATGGTTACAGTGAACTACACGGCTTTCTAGTGCCGCGAACGGCTTCCTGGTAGCGGGCCTTTCAGCGTGGAATGATGCGGCGGCGTTGCTGTCGACCACTCTTGACAAATGCCGCCGGCCTTACTGCAGCCTGCTTCGGTGCAACGTTATACTGAATGGGGTTTTTACGAGACACTCGCTAGCCGGTACTTCAGAAGGAAAAAAAAAAAACTTCCATACACACGCACCAAACGGAAAAATCTTGGCGTGTCCCGTGTATCAGTACGAAGCCAGGAACAAAAACGGGGGGTGTTGGTTTAGTGAGTTCACTGTATTTCAGCTATAGTTGTTCAGCTGTTCGTAAGGAAAGCGCATCCGCACGGATGCGCTCTTTAATGGGAGGTGCCTGAAGTAAATATTTAAAACATCTTGGCTCATTACTTCAGCGCTATACGCAAATGGAGCTGTTACAGTAACCGGCAGCGCTATCTGCTTGTGAGCGCACTCAAGAGGCGCGTCACGTATGAATGGGTGGTCATTGCCGTGCACCCATAAGATATTCTATGATATTTCAATACACCTATTCTTTTTCTCGCGTTTTCTGTTCTCAGTGCAAAACGACTGAATACGAGCACACTGCGCCATCCCTTTATTTCAGCAGTTCCGTGCACGCAACTGGCGATGCTGGCACTATTCGATCATAATCGCTTTAAATTTACATGTCTACAAGTTAAAACTGCAGCTCACTTTCATATCTACAGAGTACACAGCGATTACATGATCACTCTTTCTCTACCAGGTTCTACCCGCTGCTACTTTGCTGTCACCGCTGCTCAGATATGATAACTTGTCGCAGACACGACAAGATAGACTCGAATGTTTTGGGAGCTCGTTCCAGCTTGGGTTTACGGGAGGCATTGAAGAAATACAACAATTTAGTGTACGGATCTTGTTTCCTATTTCTCCCAGTTTGCTGTAACCAGACGTGGGAACAAAAGCATATATTATTTATTCAGTCTTCAGAAAGTGTTTCTTATTTGCACATTAATTCAAAAATTCACACTGTAAGAAGAATGTGAGGCCCCTCGGGCATAATCTTTGTTGGCCCGCCTGGCTTGGTGGCCTGCCAGGCTCGGTAGGAAACATTGGTCACCACACCAATAACCACCGGCGAGCACTTATCGTTCATCACCCCCACGCTGCGGAGTGTCCGTCAAACGGAGGGTGCCACGAGCCCTCCTTTGTTCACGAACTCGTGTGGATCGCGACACTGGCGAATGGTATCCACGGATCCTCTCACGCCGCCGCGAGCGACTAAACACCGCCCCCCGTTGCTGTCGCCATGCCGCTCTACGGAAGGCTCGAGCCGTTGGAGGGAGATGGGTCTGCCTGGCCAATTTACGAGGAACAAGTCCACGTGTTCTTCTGGGCTAACGACACACCCGAGGCCAAACAGCGGGACATCTTCCTGGCCAGCTGCGGGACCCGCGTCTTCAGTCTCCTGCTTGAGCCTCTCAAGCCAGCCACGCCGCATGTTAACACTGGTGAGCTGCTCGCCATACTACGCTCGCAATTCAACCAGGCACCATCCACACTAATGGAGCGTTTCCGCTTCAACAACCGGAGCCACCGGGAAGGAGAGACCCTCGGGCAGGTCGTTGCTGCGCTACGAGGGTAAGCGAGTGCTGCGTTTTCGGGGACCAGCTCGACTCGCTGCTCCGGGACCGTTTCGTCTGCGGCATCAACACCGGCATGCAGACGCGACTCCGGGGCTTGCCGACCCTTCGCTGGACGACGCCGTGAAGGCAGTGATGGCAATGGAAGAAGCCGCCAAGGATGCCGGCGTGATTTCCCGTGCGACTAGCTCACCGTCGGCGGAAACAGCGGTCAACAAGTTGGCGACAAAGTGCAGTACCTGCGGTCGCTGTGGTGGTGCCCACTCCCCCTCACAGTGCCAGTTCTCTCAAGCACAATGCTTCACGTGCGGGAAAACTGGTCACCTGGCGCGTGTATGCCGAAGGGGGAGGACGAACAGCAAACAGCAGCAGCAGCCTAGATCATGCCCAGGTACCCCACAAGCCTGCGGCCACGGTAGCCATCGCAAGGGTACGCGGCGGGGGCGTGCGGCAGCAGTCTCAAGTTCTTCCGCGGCCAGGCTCCACGTCATGGCCGAAGACTTGCCGATTTTGTACATGTGGCACGCAGGCCTTGTACGGTCGTCAGTGCCACCGTACATGGTGACCGTCGAAATCTTCGGGCACCCTATTTCCACGGAGCTGGACACAGGGGCCAGCGTGTCTGTCATGGCCGGGAAACGGTTCAAGCGTGCCTTCCCCGGCGTGTCCGTCGAGGCTTCGGGCGTGATGCTGCGAAGATACTCCGGGCAGCTCTCCCAGGTCCAGGGTCAGACACAGGTCAGCGTTCGCCTTGGCGACAGGGAGGCACCCTCCCTCTTTACCTAACCAAGGGGTCGTCGCTGACGCTGCTGGGCCAAAACTGGATTCATGCACTGGGCGTTCACCTGCCAGAGTACCAGGAAGCAAGCATTCATGTGGTGAAAGACGTCCCCAGCCTCCTGACTGAGTTCAAGTCCATGTTCCAGCCAGGGGTGGGCACATTCGCATACAGGACGGCTGGCGGAACCCAGCCACGTTTTTTCAAGCCTCGCCCACTGCCGTTTCCCATGAAGGACGGGGTCACCCATGAGCTGCAACGGTTACAGCGACAGGGCATCCTGGTGCCTGTCAAGACGTCTGAATGGGCCACTCGCGTCGTACCAGTCCTCAAACGAGGCGGCAGCGTCAGGATCTGCGGGGATTTCAACGTTCCCATCAACCCCGCCGCTACCATCAAGAAGTACCCGCTACCCCGGATTGAAGTTGTCTGGTCAGCATTGTCCGGTGGACAGAAGTTTACCAAGCTTGGCCTCAGAGATGCTTACCAGCAGCAGGTGTTCCCAGATGCCTCCCGGAAGCATGTCACAATATCGACAGCTTTGGGGTTCTTCCAGTACACGCGCTTACCGTTTGGCATGGCCTCAGCCCCGGCCATATTTCAGAGGGAGATGAACAACTTCTTCAGGGGCATGAGGCAGGTGGCAGTGTAATCGTACGACATCCTGTTTGGTGGCAGCGACGCCGGGGACCACCTGCAGAACCTGCACAACGTCGTGGCACGACTGCAAGGCGCTGCTCTCAAGCTCAAGCTGGAAAAGTGCATTTTCCTGGCCCCCAGTGTTGGGCACTTGGGACGTGTCATTTCCCAGGGTGGCTTAGCCCCGGCTCCCCGCAAAGTTGATGCCGCGCTCAAGGCGCGTAAGCGCCAGCACAAGGAGCTTCAGAGCTACCCCGGCCTTATCAACTTCTACATGGAGTTTTCTGGCGAACCTGTCGGAGCATCTACAGCTGTGCCATCTTCTGCTTCGAGATGTTCAGCACTGGGTTTGGAAGAAGGAGCAGGACCGCGCCTTCCAGCGCAGCAAGGAACTAATCACCAAGGCTCCAGTGCTGGTACACTTCGATCCTGCCAAGCCTGTCCTCGTGACCGTAGATGCGTCGCCATACCGCGTGGGAGCCGTCATGGCACACCGCGACAAGGATGGCCAGGAACGCCCTGTGTCGTTTGCTTCTCGCCGGCTTCATGCTGCAGATCAACGCTCTAGCTAGCTGGACAAGGAAGGCCTGGCCTTCATGTTCGGTGTCGAACCCTTCCACCAATATCTGTGGGGCCGCAAGTTCGAGGCGGTCACGGAACACAAGCCGCTGTTGGGGCTGCTGGGGCCTGACAAGGCAGTTCCTGTGGAGGAATCCCCTCGCTGGGCCTTGAGGCTGGCAGCTTACAGTTACTAGCTGGTTTACCTCTGGGAAAGGACCTGGGACCTGCTGATGCCCTGAGCCGCCTGCCCCTGCCAGAGATGCCTGATGCTGTTCCAGAACCTGCTGAAGTGTTCATGCTGGAGCACGCATACCCGGAGGTGCTCTCCAGGTCTGCGATATCGAAAGCGACCAGCCGTGACCCAGTCTTGTCTCAGGTGGTCAAGGCGGTGTCCCATGTGGAGGAATTGGTGCAGCAGGCCTATTGGCACAAGGCCGCTGAGCAGAGCTTGCAGCAGGGCCGCATACTGTGGGGTTCCAGGGTGGTGATCCCACAAAGTCTCCGGTCCAGGGTCCTGCAGCTGCTGCACGGAGGTCATCCTGGCGTGGAAAAGACCAAGATTGTGGTCCCGTCCCATGTTTGGTGGCCTGGCCGGGACCAGGACATCCCTCGCATGGTGCAGAGCTGCGAAATCTACCAGGAGCATCAGCGGGACTCGCTGAATGTAGAAATCACCCCCTGGTCGTTCCCACAGAGACCCTGGTCCAGCCTACATGTGGATTTAAGGGGCCCTTCAAGGGCCATTACTTCCTCGTAGTGGTGAACGCCTTCTCGATATGGGTGGAGCTTCTACCTGTCACCACTCCATCAGCAGGCGCGACCATTGCAGCGCTACGACATGTCTTCGCCGCCCAGGGGTTGCCGGACGTCGTCGTGTCCGACAATGGTCCTGCTTTCGCCAGCACAGACTACCTGGCCTGGCTGACTAAGAACGGAATCCGCCTGATGATGGTTCCGCCATAGCACCCTGCTTCGAATGGTGCAGCCCAGCGGGTGGTACAAACCATCAAAGACAAGCTCAAGAAGAACCAGACTGGGGATTTCCGGACGCAGATTGCCCGGATACAAATTCAGTACCAGACCACGCCGAATGATGTCACTGGCCGCACCCCCTCTGAGCTCCTGCTGGGTCGGATGGTCAAGACAACCTTAGACGTCTTGCATCCGGACCTCCGATCCACACTGCTCCTTAAGCAGCTGAAGCAGAAGCTGGCTGCTGACCAAGGGTGCCGTCCCAGGCCTTTGCCGGAGTCGGGAGCTCCAGTTTTCGCCAGCAACTTCCGTCCTGGCCCACCCTGGTCCGCCGGACAGGTGGTGTCTCCTGCCAGCGCCTCATCGCTGGTCGTCCGCATGCCAGACCGGGCCACGTGGCACAGGCACGCCCATTATGTTAGGCCCCGCCTCGGGACCTGGCCAGCACCCTCAACTGCAACTTCAGAGTTCCAGCCTGCAGGAGGACTAGCGGCAACACCAGTTGCTTCCAGCGGAGCACCGCCAACCTCGGAGACGGCAAGCGTTGCCAGTGGTGCGCCGCCCTTTGGGCTGGTGTCAAGTCCGACTCCACTGACAAGGCCGACCACTACGGACCTCCGGATGGAGCGAGGATGGCTCTGGCAGCACCCGGCGTTGCCACACATGGCCCGTCAACACCAGTGCCCAGGCGGAGTACTCGACGGCAGAGGCCACCGGACCGTTACTCGTCTGGGTAGGAAGCACCGTCGACCCGGTTAGGGCGGAGGCAGAGATTCGCATTTTGAACTTGGATGTTTGTAGTTGACAAACAAACTGGGGGTAAGGGGGTGTAACAAGCATGTGACGCCCCTCGGGCATAATCTTCGTTGGCCCGCCAAGTTTGGTGGCCTGCCAGGCTCGGTAGGTAACATTGGTCACCGCACTAACAAACACCGGCGAGCACGGCTGCTTGGCAGTCAGCCATATTTCATCACCACCACGCTGCGGAGCGTCCGTCTAACGGACGGTGCCACGAGCCCTCCCTTGTTCACGAACCCGGGCGGATCGTGCGAACACAGTGCCTTAGATAGGCACAAGAATGGCAGTATACATTTATGGCACTGCACCCACTTATAATCGACTTAACTTTAGTTGCTGCCGTGCACTTTGTTTCTCATCATGAGATTTATCAGACCCTTGATGTAGAAATGCATTCGTTTGACGACGTAAAAACCGATCATGTTCACGGTTGATACCTTGCAGTGTTCACCTCAACCCCCACCACCAATGCTGCTCTTGTTCATGAATGCCAACACATCCATAATGCTGTCTCGATGTAGCTAACTCTTGTTAAAGCATCCAGTGAAAATGTCTGCAAGTTCAATGATAAACACGAAAAGCTTCATTGAAGGGCAGAGAAGACCAGCGAAGTCGCCAGATTTCATAAAAGTGGCAGCTTGCAAACACTTTCCATCTGAAGTAGGCAGCAGAAGCAGGTTCATGCATGCACTACACTTTGTTTTCAGTACACACTTCCTTGCGGCAAAGCCTGCCACATATTAGGCAAGTCTTAAATAACTACGGTGAAAGGGTGGTCCGGTACAGTAAGAGAGCTGCTATCAGCTGAACCATCGACGCCTTGAAGATCTCCCTCATCAAGCAACAAGCCAATCAAGTGCTGCTGCTTGTACGAACTAGCCTTCTGGTCTTGAACTGCCAAAAGTGAGCTTACAACTTTCTTTTGAACGTTTGATCCAATGGCGCTCTTTGCAAGATTGTAACAGCTAAGGCAATTAATGGCAATTAACGCCGCTTTGTGGAGCCGGAGTTTTTCGCGTCAAATATGCAGGCAGGTTGGGAAAAATCGTCGGAAGTACATTAGGGGCAAGTGTTGAGGTTTCCTTGGCATTCAAATTTCAACACCATTCATGGTATGCACGGGGTCTCTCGCAATAAAATGCGGTTCAAGGTGCGACTCGCGCACAGCGCCATTGACGTCAAGCGGCTTGTCCATCCGATGGTAGTTGTGCTATCAAAGAAGTCGTGGTTCTTCTCCTTTCAGGGCTTTAAACAAAGATAACTTACAACTTTGTTGTACACGAGTATATGCAGTTGCACAACTTGGTGCGTTATAATGGTTTAGACGCTGCTTTTTTAGCCGTTTCGCGAGGATAAACAAGCACACGACACGGAAAAACTCACGCTGGCCATGCCGCAGTGCGAACTAAATGAGAATAGTGGGCGATGACAGCGCCGCCGCTACTTTCCCCACATGCTTGGCCAGGTGCAAGCGAGTGGAGCCCGCTTCGTTCGCGCCACTAAAAGCCTTCTAGTTCACTACTGTCGGATACAACTTTAGAAAAAAAGGGGGCGTTTACTCCTCCGAGGCGGACGCACATGAGCATCCACCAGTGGGTACGCACACTGGACCGACGTCATGAGCCAGACGGCCGGTGACCCCGCCGTCGGAGAAGATGGCCGCGCGACCTTCCAACTGGGCCAAGTCGCGTCAACTGAACGCGTCAACCGCTCGTCACAGTGAATTCCCAGGCTGTTTGAGATTGTCTGGTCAGCATTGTACGTCGTGCCGGAAATATTACTGCGAGCTTACGATGCGGGATTTGCGCCGCGTGGGTTTATTCTTAGTCGTGATCCACCGAGGAAACCTGCAGCGAGCATCGCTGACGCTGCGCTACGCTTTGCCTGAAAACAGGATCCCACGGCGACCGCTGCAAACACACATCCTGCGTGTTTGTTCCATGTTTTTTTTTTTAATATTTCACTCCCGAGTGAAGTTCCAACGAGAAAAGTTGGCCAAAGTCTGGTGCCTACTGTCAGCGGTGGGTGTGTTCGCGTACTGTGTCACTAAGTTTTGCCTCGAACGGGGTAAAACCAGCAAAACCATTCTCAGGAGAAATAAGAAAAAAGAGAGCGCGCATGAAACAAATCTACGAGGACCCTCCAACGCAAAGATTTGTCGCCGTCAACTTAGCGTGAACGATCGTAGTCAACAGTGAGATAGCCGAGCGTCTAACGGCGGTGTTCGAGCGTTGTGTACCACCACCGATTGATTGCTTTCCGCCAGTGGTCAATGCGCGCAAGCTGTAGAATGCGTGCTGTGGCACAGTCACGCATAAGTTGTTGCCAGCGCTTGATATGGTTTCCCACAACATAGCTTCGCGCTGCTTTTCAATTCTGGTGATATGTTGCGATTAAAAATTCCCAAGACAGTGTTCAGAGAACGGTTAAAAAAGCATACGAGAAGGTAGGCGCCGGAGCTCGTGAACCCGCTCATATAATACCTCTACCCGAGTCAGTTTGTAAATGTGTGTATGTTTTCTTGCGTTTGTCATTTTTTTTATTTCTCACATTGCTTTATATTTGAGATTTCGTTAGTTTTCGCGTTTGTGTGTGAATACGTGCCGGTTTCCATGCGTGTTTGCGCTTACTCCTATATCTGTACTTTTATTTTATATTAGCTTTTGTTTTTGCTAGTTTTCTTTCAGCAGACTCTTTTTACACATTTTCATTACCCATTCTCAGTCAAACAACTAACTCCTGTAAACTGCGGGGCTGGCCGCTTCCATCTCATTAAAACCTTTCTCACTGGTCTACCTCGTCTTCTCAATCTGCCTACTCGCTGTGTTTTCTGTCCTTGCTTCTTGTGTTGTTGCTGCAATGTGATTAACCAACTTGCTCAAAACAAGCTTTGATCGCCTGTAAATCAGAAAGGTTTACAGATACATTTTCTTGAAAGCGTCATCTGCGTTGCACAATAATTTTGCCTCTTAGCTCTGTTCATGTTTATGCATCAGTGCATGTGGCAGCTCATCAGAAGTGCACATGAAAGGCTGCATATTGTACAACAACACCTTGCTATGCTGTTGCATTATTCATGCATTCAGTCTTTGTAAACAGACGGTTTCGCTGCGCATCACATATGATGGTAAAAATTTTCAACACGAATAACATTGTGCAGTAGGGTGTCATTTCCTCTCTGACGCTTCCGTCGTTACAAAGACATTTTTCAGTAAATGGAGCCCAGCAAAGTAGCGCACTGAAAGCTTCTGAAACTTCTACCATCTTTACTTCAGCAATGTCATT
The DNA here is from genome assembly GCF_023375885.2 of Dermacentor andersoni. Lineage (NCBI taxonomy): Eukaryota > Metazoa > Arthropoda > Arachnida > Ixodida > Ixodidae > Dermacentor > Dermacentor andersoni. Next base: position 72,612,778 of record NC_092822.1, on the reverse strand, counting down.
GTCTGAAACTGGCCGTCGATCGGAATGCCGATGGCTTGTTAATTGAATAATTGCCTCAATAAAACACATTGCAATAAAACGGTGCCTTTCAAGCATGCCCTCGACTACAGTTATTAATAGCTACCCAAATGAGTTTTCTGGGTCTCACTAAGCTAATGAGGTTTGATAATTGTTCTCTTACTCGCATTACTTGCCTGGGCCAGATAACCAAAATAAACAATGCCACCACATGAATGTGTTTTTGCATGCAAGCTGCCAACAGTGGCTGTTATTTTCGCGTTGATTGCTACCGTATCACCAACAGTGGCGACGGCTTGACTGTGATTTGATGTGCAGACTGCAAACTGTGCCTTTAAAGCGTGCCTTCGACTACTGCTATTAATAGCTGCCCAAACGAGTTTTCTGGGCCTTACTAAGCTAATGATGTTCGATAATTGTTCTCTTATCCGCATTACTTGCCTGGGCCAGATAACCAAAATAAACAACGATACCACATGAATGTGTTTTTGCATGCAAGCTGCCAACAGTGGCTGTAATTTTCGCGTTCATTGCTGTTGTTTCACCAATAGTGGCGACAGCATGACTGCTCTTTGACGTGCAGACTGCTAATGGTGCCTTTCAATGGTGCCCTCGACTACTGCTAGGAATAGCTGCCCAAATGAGTATTTTGGGCCTCACTAAGCAAATGATGTTTGATAATTGTTCTCTACTCCGCATTACTTGCCTGAGCCTTATAACCAAAATAAAGAGTGCGACCACATGAATGTGCTTTCGTATGCGCACTGCTAAAAGTGGCGGTCAATTTCGCGTTGACTACTGCTGTTTCCCCTACAATGGCTACGACATGGCTGCGGTTTGAAGTGCAGATGCTAAAGGTGCCTTTCAAGCCTGCCCTCTACTGCTTCTATTTCATAAAAGGGCTCACCAAGCTCGACGGTGGTTGCCCAAATGAGTTTTCTGAGTCTGACTGTGCTAATTATGTTTTATAACTGTCATCTTATTCACATTATTTGCGTGAGCCAGATGACCAAAATAAACAATGCAACCTTTATGTGCTTTGGCGTGCAGGCTGCTAAGAGTGACTGTCAATTTCACGTTGACTTCTGCTTCTTCGTGTGAAGCTGGACAGTGGCTGCCCGAATGCTCTTTTTGGGCCCCACATACTTATTCAGGGTTAATAACTGTATTTGCATACAGATTTTCCAGCAGTTCGGTACGTTTCCATGCCAATACTTATATTGAGCACGATCTGTGCAGGACGTTGGTTTTTCTGAATTGAGCTTCCATTAAATAGAATATGTCACCAAATAAACTGCTTATTTATTTGAGAGATCACGGGAGAATACGTGGCTGCTGCGAACCCACCGGCAAAATTTTGGTGGCCCTACTAATGGCTGTTCTTTCGTTAATAAGAAGCTGTTATGCTTCATCGATGTGCTGAATGCCGGACAGCTCGCAGTAAGAGTCGCTTCCTTCACTGTCATCTTCACCCAGTTAGATGATGATGGGTTGGATGTGGTCACTTCCAGACGTATCAAGCCTGAACTTTGCCTCCAGGTCCATCACGTGGTGAATGTTCTTCCTCCTGTCTTCCCCCATTACGTTCTTGAATTTTTCCCTCAATCTTCGACCGTGGACAGCTTGAAGTCTCTGTTGTCCGCAGTGATGCCATTTTTCACCTTTGCCCAAACGAGCTCACTAGGACTAAATTCGCAGGGGTACAGTGGGAGCCTGAGTACACGGCAACCGGCGCTTTCAGCTGCATTGTCTACGTTGTAACTCAGAAAGCGTGGCTTTACAGATGCTACCAAACCAAACAGCTGCTTTTTAACCATCCTTTCCTTGTAGGTGATGTTTTTGCGTTTGAGCCACTCCTGTATTTGTTCCTTCTTCCACGCTGTCTTCGGAAATTTCTCTTCTCGCCGAGAATGGTAGGTGCATTGTCCAAAACAATGATGCTACCAGCAGGCAAATTCTGCAGAACGTCATTAAACCATCCCTCGAAGCGATTGCCGTTCGTTTCTTCGTGGTAGTCGCCTGCTTTTTAGCCTCGTAATATATCTAAGCAGCCGTGGACGAAGCCATCCTCGCTGACGATATGCGTACCAACCTTTTCCAGAAGGTTGTTTCAGACCCGTCGACAGCCTATACGCCTATAGGCTCGAGTGCATAGGCGTCCGCGCTTCTGCACCACGGTGTCTGTCCACACGATCGACCGAGCGTGTCCCGCCTTCACCCATGTTTCGTCCAGGAAAATGATCTTTCGGCTTTCCGGCCGGTAGTGCTCCACGTCACGAAGGTAACGACTCTGTCATTCAGCCATGTCATTCGGTCCATAAGCAGCGCATTGCGGCTCCGCTCTCGTGCTTGAATCCGATCTCGACAAGCAGGCGACGCACAGTACACCGCTCAGTGATGGGAGATCCATACGCTTCGAGCAGTCGTTAGTTAGCTTCTCGACCATCGGTATCTCGTTTCGGCGACAGAAATCGTGTACACATGACCTCAGCGGGCACAACGTAAAGCTGTCATACTTCGTGCTGCTTCTTCTTTTCTCCGAATTTCGCGGGAGCGTTCGCGAGGGCATCGACAGCTTGCCACCCGAAATATGCAAGGCTTTGACCTCCCTCCTCACCTTGAACACTGTGCTTTCGCTGACACCGAGCCCCTGGGCGAAAAACTTGGTCGTGGCCTCCGCGCTGTGTTTAGGTTCCCTGTTACGCCAATACGTGTAGCAAAGGAGGATCATGTTGCGGGAATCGCTGTTCAGGATGTGGCGACTCTTGTTCTTGTTGAGGTTCCTTAATGGTGTGAGCACTGAGGAGAGACAAGGCTCGTTCGGCAACAAAGGATCGCACTCCGATGTCACCCCGCTGGGCTCCATGTCGGAAAACTCGCAAGGAATGCCTTGCGCGAACTGTAGAGATTATAGGCTTGCAAAAGAAAAGTGAGACGGAAAAAATTTGTGAAACCCCAAAACCAAAAAATATAAATTAACACCAAGAGTATTTATTTAAAACGATGAATGATTCATTTTTGTACCTTTCCTGCCTCGAGTATTCACGCCTCAGCTTTTTAATGGTCGCAATAAATGCATTGTTTTATATAAGTACTTGTTCAATAGCAATTGTTCCATTTAGAGCTCGGAAAAGGAGTTGTAAATGTGCCGTGTACGTGTAAACAAGCGCAAAAGCAATGCAGAGCTGCTCTTTCTCCTTTTCTGAGTTGCGCAATGAAGCTAAAGAGCAGACGACGGGCAGCGTTGTGGAATGCACGGGGTTATATTTCTGTCGCGATCCGGCATTTGCTGCGGCAAATGAGAGCTCTACTAAACCAGTCATCAAAATACAAAAGTCTTTATTTAAACCGAGAACTGAGCGTTTCCGAAGCTTTGTTTTTTGAGTGGGATTATTTTAGTCGCGGAGGCAATCGGCTGTCACGCTTCGATCATCTGGGCGGGGCATCCTTTTTTTTTCTAAAGTAGTATCCGACTGCTATAGTATGGTCTAGTGGGCCGAACGGCGCTCTCTCGCTGAGGCGCCCCGTGTGCAAAACGTTTGCAAGGGCGCTGCGAGCGATCTAGATAGGGGTGGAGAAGCGCTTCGCGGCATATTTAACCTAATTTCGCTGGGGGCCCTGGGACCGGTTGCGCTCGCACGCTCTAATAATAGTGCTTTGTTCCCACTGCAAATTTTCATTAACCATTTTTGCCAAGTTTATATATGTCAGGTATGTGTTATAGAACACGGCGTCTTCAATTTTACTGTCATTGTCTAGTGCGTCGTCTGCTAGCGAGCGCGCCTTCGTTGCGCGGATGCTGGCGGACGCCCAGCTTTTCTTGCAAAAATCTGTGCAGTAAAACTTTTTCTGTTTTTACTTGCATTGGGGCGCCGGCGACTCGTGTCGGCCTGTACCAAGTGTAGTTTTAGCCAGGTACACTGGTTTAACATGGTTTTCTAAAGGAAACACGTAATTTTTGCCACAGAGGCCGCCTATCTGCAACCTGAAGCTACGTAAGAAAACGTTATTAATACCGTCTCATTTGACGCGTCTTTCTTGTTGGAGGAATATTGATCAGGGACAATGATCAAAGAAAACAATATTATAGTGAAATAAACTAGGTTCATCAACTGCGCGGCGCGAAGAGATGCAAATGACCAATGTACTTCTATGTAAATCTAAGGGTACATATACATATATCTCCGCGACATATATGCCAGAAAAAACTTATAAAATATTCTCAATGCACTCATTGACAAAGTGAGAACTCCCGTCCACAATAAGCGTGTTTCTTTCAAAAGCTCCACCAGTCCCAGGTGAACAATAGACTTTCCGAGAAAAGGAATCAAGGCAGTTATTGGACGTTAATATGAAGAACAGTGCTAGGGACAAGATATTTCGTTGTACTCCGACTCAATCTGGGAGACCGGGAAGTCTTTACCAAAGTACTCTCCGTGGCTTGTCTGGCGATCTCCTTCAATGTGCCAGCAGGCGAAATGAAGTAGAAACATATAGTCTAATTGAATGATATTTGCTATTCAGATCGTATTCGACTTAGAATTCACTATTAAAAATTATTGAATAGCCGTTTGCGTTAGAATGTAAGGAACAACAGCACTTTTGAAACCTCGAAGGTGAGGGGCCGATGCAAATGAGGCCTCTTATTCCCTATGATTGTGCTGCTGGGGAGTCGTGGCAGCTGCGCCGAGGCGCACCCGCTCCTCAGAGAATTAATGCTCGGGTGCTAATTGGTTGTAGTGAACAGTTTCCTAGCTGTCATTCAATATAACCGCCCCGTTTTGGGACCGCCTGTAAATCTGCAACTTTGATTCAGACAAGGAAAACATTTTTTTGACAGTCTCACCATGTCTGCAAGACTGTAACCCAATGTAGTACCGCTCTTATATTTTTCAACGAACACGGCAGATCTACAAATATGTTGAGGTGTGTGTGAGGCATGGCGTTCCTTTAAATGCTTCAGTATTGTTCTTATGATAAAGCACCGGATAACTTATAGCAGCCTTTATATTGCAGAAACTGCTTATAGTTGAGCGGACGTACAGTCGGGAACGACGTTACATTGAACGTATGAAATATAAGATAATCTTAACATGTTTTTCTTTGCAATCAGACTCGAGAATACTTTATTTCGTTTACACCTGTAGAAAAAAGCCGAAGGACGCAGCTACCTTCTATTTTTCTTGTTGATCTTTAATTGAACAAATGCTAGCGTTTTAGGTCTGTCGATATGCTTATGAGGCACCCTGTTCAGTTCTCACCACCTGGGGTTCTTTAACATGCAAATAAACAGAATTACGAACGACGAATCGAATCCCGCAACCTGGTTTGGAACTGTGAGCGCCAGTTCAGCAGCGCAACGCCATATCTACTTAATAGCGAAGGTGTTAAGGGCTACTTTTCCCACAATGCGTCTGCTTGCAGAAAAAATGCCGAAGATAGTACAATGCCAGGGCGATCCCCGGCGGAGTTGGCAAAGCCGGTAAGCACTTCCCATGCGTGGGCCGATCCCAAAGATAGTACAATGCCAGGCCGACCTACGGCGGAGGTGCACTACGCCATTAAGGGGCCCACATACACAACTTCGCTGGTCATCCTTCACAGAGTGGAAGGACGCTGAGTTTTGTTGTTGTTGCTAAGCATGGACTGGACATAAAATTTCTCACGGCTTACGGGCCAAAGATGAGCATATATAATCCCTACCTAAAACTGTTTACGGCTCCCGAGTGCCGTGCGCAATAAAAAAAGCCCTTGCCAATTACTCCGCGTTCTGTTACGCGAGGAAGACGCAAACGTGAATATTATGTTGCTCTGCAGTGTTTTTTTCTTTTATCAGAGTACTTCCCGTAAATCTGTGTACAGGGCGCCGGATGGGGCCGATATGTCTTATTTGTTTAAAGCGGCAAGCAGGACGTTTACATGTCTTTTTCCGGCTGCACTTCGCAAGACCTTTTGATGAAAAACTGTGTGCGCAGAAATACACACGAGGGATACAATACATAGTGCTTGAAGAAAACGATAAATATTTGTTCTGCAAAGGGAACCGCACAATAACATCGTACAATTAAAGCTGTCTGTGCCTGTATGTGTGTCTGTACCTGCGTGTCTGTACTTGCACTATTATTAGAGCGTGCGAGCGCAACCGGTCCCAGGGCCCGCAGCGAAATTACGTTAAATATGCCGCGAAGCGCGTATCCATCCCTATCTAATTCGCTGGCAGCGGCCTTACAAAAGTTTTCCACACGGGGCGCCTCAGCGAGAAAGCGCCGTTCGGTCCACTAGACCATACTATAGCAGTCGGATACAACTTTAGAAAAAAAAGGGATGCCCCGCCCAGATGACCGAAGCGTGACAGCCGATTGCCTCCGCGACTAAAATAATCCCACTCAAAAAACAAAGCTTCGGAAAGGCTCAGTTCTCGGTATAAATAAATACTTTTGTATTGTGATGACTGGTTTAGTAGAGCTAGGGTCCCTAGAAATACTTGCTAGTTTGGCATGCGCCGGCTGCCGCGGGGGCTGCTGCTGAATGGTCGCCGCGGTGGCGCTGCGAGCAATCGGCGTGCCATGCCAGCCGCGGCGTCTGCTCTAGACCCGCGCGTCTCGCCCCGCGAAACAAATTCACTGCGCGTATTGATTTGCCTTGCGCATGCGATTACGCTGTTTTTTTCTTTGATTTTAGCTTAGTCGTGGTTTTTCAATGTGCACTTCATTTATTGGCGTAGCGGCGCAAACGATTTTTTTATTGCGAAATATATTGGGCGTGTACCCCAGAGTCGAAGGTGAAACGAACCCGCTTATTTTTACATCATATTCTCCTTTCTGAATACTGCTGCCCATCCACGTAATATAATACCGCCTTCTGAGGAATTTAAATAAAAATTCCTTGCATCAAAAACATTACCCAGGATTCTAAACCCCACGACCGTGTGTGCGCGCAACAGTGCGCTATTGACAACGCCGTTTTCATTCATGCCATTCATCCGATATCAACTTCTACGGACTATAAATGAAGTTATCACGGATAACTTCTACGGACTATAAATGAAGCATCATTCGCGAGTTGCGGCACATCCCGGGGAATTTCCACTTCCTTGCCCTGAGTCACAGTCTGAAAACTTCGCTCAATAAAACACGGTTCGAAGTGTCGCTCGCAAACGACACTAGCTTCGTCGAGCAGTCTGTCGCTGCGCTTGATGTTGCACTCCCACTGTCGCCTCTTTTCTGCGCCCTTTGGTGTCCTGAAGAGAGGGCATTTCACCTTGCAGGAACGGTAGCCGCTCTTGCATCCCGGCACGAAACACGTGCTGTCGCGCTTGTCACGTTGCCTAGACATGACGCGATCGCACATCTATGAGCGCACGCACACCAACACACGCAAGTTAGCGTTCACATATTTGGAAAAACAACAACACTATTCTAGGCTTGCGACCGAAAAGCAGCGCGCAACACTTCCGCAGCCACGGCAGGCACCGCACGACCGACCCTTTAGGCACAACGCTCCGATTGTGTGCAGCGCCCCCTGCGCATTCATCCGAGGCGCAGCCAACCGGTTCCGTGGGGAGCTCCGCGCGAACGGTAGACTAGCAAGTATTTCTAGGGACCCCAGTAGAGCTCTCATTTGCCGCAGTACATGCCGGATCGCGACAGAAATATAACCCCGTGCATTCCACAACGCTGCCCGTCGTCTGCTCTTTAGCTTCATTGCGCAACTGACAAAAGCAGAAAGAGCAGATCTGCATTGCTTTTGCGCTTGTTTACACGTACACGGCACATTTACAACTCCTTTTCCGAGCTCTAAATGAAACAATTGCTATTGAACAAGTACTTATATAAAACAATGCATTCTATTGCGACGATTACAAACCTGGGGCGTGAATACTCGAGGCAGGAAAGGTACAAAAAGGAATCATTCATCGTTTTAAATAAATACTCTTGGTGTTAATTTATATTTTTTGGTTTTGGGGTTTCACAAATTTTTTCTGTCTCACTTTTCTTTTGCAGGCCTACAATCTCGCCAGTTCGCGCAAGGCATTGCTTGTGAGTTTTCCGACATGGAGCCCAGCGAGGTGACATCGGAGTGCGATCCTTGGTTGCCGAACGAGCCTTCTCTCTCCTCAGTTCTCACACCATTAAGGAACCTCAACAAGAACAAGAGTCGCCACATCCTGAACAGCGATTCCCGCAACATGATCCTCCTTTGCTACACGTATTGGCGTAACAGGGAACCTGAACACAGCGCGGGGGCCACGACCAAGTTTTTCGCCGAGGGGCTCGGTGTCAGCGAAAGCACAGTGTTCAAGGTGAGGAGGGAGGTCAACGCGTTGCATATTTCGGGTGGCAAGCTGTCGATGCCCTCGTGAAAGCGCCCGCGAAATTCGGAGAAAAGAAGAAGCAGCACGAAGTATGACAGCTTTACGTTGTGCCCGCTGAGGTCATGTGTACACGATTTCTTTCGCCGAAACGAGATACCGATGGTCGAGAACATAACTAACGACGGCTCGAAGCGTATGGATCTCCCATCACTGAGCGGTGTACTGTGCGTCGCCTGCTTGTCGAGATCGGATTCAAGCACGAGAGCGGAGCCGCAATTCGCTGCTTATGGACCGAATGACATGGCTGAATGACAGAGTCGTTACCTTCGTGACGTGGAGCACTAACGGCCGGAAAGCCGAAAGATCATTTTCCTGGACGAAACATGGGTGACGGCGGGACACGCTCAGTCGATCGTGTGGACAGACACCGTGGTGCAGAAGCGCGGACGCCTATACACTCGAGCCTACCCAGGTAGCACAAAAGAGATACGTAACGTTTTCGTAGCGTTTATCCAAGACGACAAAAACGGGTTAAAGAAGACACGAATAAGAGAATTTCGGAAAACGTCGTATGTGTCTGCTAATGTCCGGCTTAATTACTTTCTTGAGACGATCTGTGCGTGCGGTCGCATGTTGCCTCGGCTCCTGCATTTTTCCTTTTTGTGGCTACCCAATCGCTTCAAGAGCCTGATTTCCTGCCTGGACCTATGTGAGTGTTATCGGCACTTCTTGACAGTTCCTTTAGCAACTCCGACGTCCCTTACGCGAGCCGCAGCCCTTTTTAGGGCTCTCGGCTGACCGTCTCGCTGCTGGGCCTAGCTCCGCCTAGCATGGGCGCAGGAACGGAGCGCGATGGCGCGCGCACCTGGCGCGATATCCACAATAACCTGTCGAAACAGCGTCAGCATCCTTCGCCACCAGCATACCCCACAGTGGCTCATAGGACTCAATCAAGAGCAGAACCGAAGCCCCCGCCGCTGCCGCGCAGCGATTATAAAATCATCCTAAGAGTTCGTGGGGGCCTCAACTGCGCTGGAATCCATGCATGCATCCTCAGACAAGTCATCCTCAAAGCTGCGGGGCTCCCCATCACCGACCGCACCAGTTCTGACCAAATTCGTGTCAACCCCATCAACAATACCGTTCTAATCAGCACACCAGACATGGGACGTGCAGATCTCTACCACAACATCCAGAGTCTGCAATTCGATGGTAACCCTTACGAAGTCGCCACCGATGTGGCCGATCCCATCGATACCTGCAGAGGATGCATTCACTTGCCCCCAGATTACTCAGAAGATGACATCGCCTCAACCCTCCGCAGATGCAACCCAACATTGACTATTGGGGGTGCACGACGCCTGGGCAATACTGAAACCATCATGGTCATATTCCAAGGCGAAATCATCCCTTTCTACGTCAACTACGACGGCTGTTCACTTCGATGCCGCCCCTTCAGGCAGAAGGTAGAAGCCTGCACCCGATGCCGCGGGATTGGTCATCGCCAGGACGTCTGCACTAATGCCACCGACACACTCTGCCCCAAGTGTGGAATGAAAGACGCACCCATGGATCACGAATGTGAACTGATATGTGTTGTGTGCAACGGAAACCATCAAACCGGCTCCTCACTGTGCAAACAAAGGTTCAAACCGCGCCCTACACGTCCCAGGCACAAACAAGACACTTCACCCACCAACCGAACTCCCAGCCTCGATCGCACTCGCGACTCAAGCCGGCGAAGAAGTCGGAGCAAAAGCAAGGACCGCGGGCCTGGCTATGCAACCCAAGACGTCGCCTGGCCAGCTCTATCATCAAGCCCTACTCTCGCCAACTCCTCGCGCAACCCACCCCAGGTAAGCTGGGCTAAGGTAGCCTCTTCCAGCTGCTCCTCAAACCAGAGTGCTAATAATGAATCCCTCCTTGAAGAAAATACAATTTTAAAAGCCGAAATTCAAAGACTTAAATTAGAACTCCAATCTCGTCACCCCTCTACTTCAACCTCTGAAGCCCCTCTCTCTTAACACGACCCTTTCGACTCATCATCCATCAGCCCTACCTGAAACCTCTTCACACCGCCCCATGGACACTAGCCCCTCCACTGAACGGGAACCGCCTCACCCTCCCCCCAGCAAACGTAAAACTCCGAGCACTCCGCGATCAGAGGACACCCTAGACGAGACAATCTTAAATTATAACGACAGATTAACCGCTTTGGAGACTAAATTTCATAATATACTCACTGCAATTGAAAACATCAATACAGAGAACACAGCCAGGAATGAAAAGCTCGACAAATTCATTGAATTCGTACAAGCACACATCCAACAAACTACAAGTTAGATAGCTGGAGTCACCGCGAATCATCCTAACATAGTTGCATCTGCTCGATCCGCCTCCCCACCAGCTCCGCTTAACAATGGCCAATAGTCCGACCCGCTCCGAGTTTGAAGTGTGGCAGTGGAACTGTAGGGGGTTTCGAAAAAAGAAAGCACATCTCCAGCAGTTTCTAGCCTCCGCTTCTAATCTCCCAGCTGTCATTGCGCTTCAGGAAACTCACGGACTAATCAGCTTCCCAGGTTATAATGTCTATCAGAACAATAAGGTCTCCCGGCCCGATACGGCAATTCTTATACAAAAGCACCTCACTGCCAATCACTCCCAATTCGACAGCGTCGATATAGAGCACGATTTCCTAGAAATTATTCCTCGCAAAAATAATGCACCTGGCCTTTACATTCTCAATATCTATAGTCGTCCACAAGACAAACATCACCGCTTTGACTCCCTTTTCGCTCAAGCTATTGCCGCTGCCACCCACCACCCCCTCCTAATCCTTGGAGATTTCAGCGCACCCAACCATTTGTGGGGTCACTCTGTTTCTACTCCTAAGGGCAGAGCCCTATGGATCCACATACAAGACCACAGACTCACATTACATAACGACATCGATGCACCAACCAGGCTAGGCAATAGCGTAGCTAAGGACACCTCCCCCGATCTTACGCTTACACACAGAATCCAACACGTCACATGGCACAACTCACAAGTTAACCTCGGCAGCGACCATTACATCATCACCATCACACTACAATTCAAACACAAACCCTTTGCACCCAAACGCCTCAGCCTTACCAATTGGGTCAATTTTCGAGAGGCCCGCCAGATATCAGCTCCCACAAACATTCAAGACATTTCAGAATGGGTTCAGCAACTACACGCAGACGCCCAGACGCACACTACCACTCTGCCCCCCGAAACCGTTCTCACTACGGTTGATTCCAAGCTTCTACACACGTGGGAAGCCAAACAGTCTCTTCTCAAACGGTGGAAGAGGCAACGGTTCAACCGAAAACTAAGACTCAGAATTGCCAAATTAGACCTCCAGATCCAGGAGTACGCCACACAACTGGCCTGCCAGCAGTGGGGCCAGGTGTGTGAAAGCATGCATGACAACCTCGATAACAAGCGCAAATGGCAACTCTTGCGACACTTATTAGATCCTACCACATCGCGCACACACCACAACCATAGCATAAACAAACTGCTACATGCACACAAAAACAATCTCAACGGATTCTTCGACGACCTCCGCCATAAACATCTGCCTCCCACTCAGAAGTATGACATGCCAAAATATACTGGCGAACCCAACGACCTACTTAGCGCCGCTATCACGGAAGCAGAGGTTCGCCATGCCCTCGCCACCCTGCGCACAATGTCAGCACCAGGCCCCGACCTTATTAACAATAAAATACTCCGAAATCTAGACGACAACTCTGTCACAGCCATCACGGCGTACTTCAATCACTGCTTTGACACTGGCACCCTCCCTAGTTCGTGGAAAGAGGCCAGGGTAATTTTTATCCCTAAGCCAAACAAACCCCTCAACACTTCTAATCTCAGGCCTATATCACTAACCTCTTGTCTAGGTAAAACATTCGAACACGTCATCCTCAACCGACTCAGTAAATACATGGAGGACAACAGTCTTTATCCATCTGAAATGGTAGGTTTTCGAAAATCTCTTTCATGCCAAGATATCATGCTTCGAATGAAGCATGACATCATTACACCCAATAGCAGTCTAGATACGCAAGCAATTCTCAGTCTGGACCTCCACGGAGCCTTCAATAACGTTTCACATTCCGCCATCCTCCGAGAGCTTAATCTTATTGGGGTTGGCGGAAAGACATATGACTACATATGTACCTTCTTATCCAACCGTACCGCAACGATACACACAGGCACAGAGCAATCCCTTTCATACGCTTTAGGTAGCTACGGCACGCCCCAAGGCTCAGTGCTGTCCCCTTTTCTTTTTAATCTTTCTATGATGCCGATGGCGCAAGCATTGCGGTCTATTCCCGATCTGAAGTTTTCACTCTACGCCGACGACATCACTCTTTGGACGACTGGCGGCTCCGACGGAGAGATTCAAAACACTCTACAGGCCGCAACAGACGCCGTCGTGGCTCATGCCGGGGCTATGAATCTCACATGCTCCCCTCAAAAATCCGAGCTGCTACTTCTGCCATCCCACCAGGGGGCCGGAAAACACATGTCTAGCATAGAGGTAATCCTAAACAACATCCCCGTTACTAGAGTGGACAGGCTCCGGGTGCTCGGTTTACACATTCAAAGCAACCGGCTCAACACATATACCCTACATACACTCCAGACCACAGTCGATCACACCCTGCGTCTTCTAGGGCGAGTCTCCAATAAACATGGCGGACTAAAGGAGGCCGAACTTCTCCGCTTGATTCAGGCCTTCGTTATCAGTAAAATTACATTCGCAACACCATACCTACATTTCCTTAAATCGGAATCAGATAAGATCGACACTCTTTTACGCAAAATATATAAATTCGCTCTCGGGGTCCCCATACGTACCTCCACTGAAAGGCTAATGCTTACTGGAACTTTCAACACACTTTCTGAACTCACAGAAGCCCACCTCACATCCCAATATAGCAGACTGTCTAACACCGCAACAGGTCGACACATTCTACAAACTCTTTCTATCACTCCGGCACCCATCATCAAGACTAAATACACCATTCCACATCACATACACGAGAACCTCTGCATCCCCCCACTTCCTAAAAACATGCACCCTGTGCATCACAAACAGCGCAGGAGGCAGCGAGCAAAGGCTCTCCAAAAACAATTCTCCACCTCTAAAGACGTGCTCTATGTTGATGCCGCCGAATATGCGAACAGAAATTATTACGCAATATCAGTCATTAACTCTCATGGGCAGGTCGCTGCGGCCGCCTCCATTCCTGGCTCTTCCTCGGAGGAGGCGGAGGAAGTGGCCATAGCCCTGCCCTGACAATTCCAAATTCATCAGTTATCGTTAGTGACTCCAAAGCAGCCATACATAACTTCGGAGCGGGTAGGGTCTCTAAGCCAGCTTTTTCTCTCCTCTTGTCTCATCCTTTCAATCAAACTGTGGCATTAATCTGGACTACCGCGCATGCGGGCCTTGCCGGAAACGAGGCGGCTCATGCCAGTGCCCGAGGATTTACAGTCCGTGCTCAGGCATCAGATGCGTCGGACCTCGCCACGGAGGAGGCGCCGTTTACAGCGCGGGATCGACTTATTACTTACCACGAAATCTGCACACACTACCGATTAGACCGCTTAACCTTTCCGCCACTCGTGGGCAAATCCCCGCGTAGGTGTGAAGTTCTGTGGCGACAGCTGCAGACTCGCACCTTTCCGTCCCCTTACCTCCTCCACCGCATTCATCCCGCCATTTACCTTTCTCCCTCTTGTAAATTCTGTGTCTCTCCCAGAGCAGACTTAAACCACATCATGTGGGGGTGCCCTAAGCACCCCCTTCCCCCTTTCCTCAAGCAACTAATATCTAGTGAGGAGCAGTGGGAGGCTGCCTTGCGCAGCTCCAGGCCCGAACTTCAGGAGGCCATCCTGGAGTGGGCTGAGAGGATAAAGGAGGCCTACTTCAAGTAGTTCCTCCCCCCACCCTCTATTCCATTGCCCCCTTCCCTTTAAAGAGGGATAAATAAAGTTTTTCATCATCATCATCTAGAACAGGTCTGCAAAACGTATTCGAAAAGCTGGTCTAGAAATAGGATTGGGGAAGACACAAATAATCCCTTTGCCAAAACTATTCGTAACCAATTTCTAAACGTTTTTAGGACGTTATCAAAAAGCTGGTCTAGAAGTGGTCTTGAAAGGTTTACGATAATCCGAAGCGAATTTTCGCGGGTGCCAGGGGCGCGATCGGACATCGTTGTTCAAAACGCGCGTTCAGTTTCGCCTCACGCGACTGGCCTATGCCGCGCCAACGTCGTCAGCCGCACCTGTCGGCACGGCCTAGGCCAATCGCGTGAGGCGAAACTGAACGGGCGTTTCCAACAACTATCTCCAATCGCGCCCCGGATGAGTAGAAGCGTCGGTGATGACTGTAAGAGCCATGGCGCAGTGCCAAGCACTGTTGCCCGCATGGCCGGCGCATCCTCTACCAAGTCACATGAAAATGAACCTGTTAGGAATAATGAATCCTTAATACCGCTTTTAGTAAGCTACGATGCTTACAACCAAAATGGGAATGACATCCTGCGAAGAACAAATGGTCACGTCTTGGCAGGTGACCTGACCAAGGCATTCATGCCAAGAGTGCATGAAATGAGAACATTGTGACCAAGCAAAAACACTTTATTAAAATGTAATGCTTACGCAAGGTTCAAGAAAAATGTGTGAGAAATGCAAATGGAAATAAAAGTACATCAACAATGACAAAAATCGCAGAAAGGATTTGTAATGAACTCGAAAGTGAGCATTCACTACTACATAAAGAAAATTCCAAGTACACATACAAATATGAACAGAAAAACATGGAGTGTACTAATGTTTCTCATTTATCATAGTAAAGAGCACGTGCTATTAGATGGACTAGAGTTATCCTGAAGTAGACTGAAAAATGCAAGAGCTTGAATCGGATGGTAACTGCCTCCAAGCAATGTTACCAATCAGCTAGAAGCTTGAAATTAGTACAATAAGAAATACCACCGCATACCATCATAAAACAATCCTGTGACGGAAATCAAAGAATGGGAACAATGCAAAATTGGAAATATTGCCTTTAGGATATATCACAGAAGGTAATGGCTAGAAACAGAACTATACAACAAAAAAGCAATAAAGTGAAACTAGTACAGAATACTTAAACGGAGGAGTCAGGTAACAAGTAGGCACTACTGTAGTACGGTGAACGATGAGGCTGAGTAATGCTGCATCTTGCCACTCCAGAACATGAGAAATGAATATGCAAGCGTCATATTAGAAACTTACATAAACATGGAAATAAACTGGAATGCACTGGAAGCTGCATTTGTGTAACAAAGGAAGCAATGGTCATAATAAATAGTAATTGGTTTATCTAAAAAGCCCCGTACAATTTGCAAAGAATAATTTGCAAACCAGTAAATACATTAATTAGCCCACTGACATGTCACACATTGCGCACACCTGCAGTCTCCTAAAGTAAAAAAAGCACTATGAATGAGAAAAAGGTTTAATACATGTACTCCAGAGCCTATTCTTAGCGAGTTCGCCCACACTTTCACATCCAAAAATATTTGCTGCAGAGTCTAGGCACAGTTCCACTGATGTTTACCAGTTCACCCCCACTTTCACATCCAAAAATATTTGGCACACAGTCCAGGCAGAGCTTCATCGATGAACAGCTTGAGAGCACACTACTGAATATTCTGCAGTCCCGCTGGAAATAGAACAGCCGCACATGCTGGTAGTGGTTTCAATGTAGCCACACTTGCTGCCTTGGACAGGTAAGCCCAGATATCTGCACTGGTGCTCCATTCTGTCGAAGTAGACACATTGATGCACTACGCTGGTAGCTGGAATGCTTTGAATGCACAAGCATTGGCTTCACCAGAAAGACTTGCCCACATACCACCGCTGGCATATATATGCACTTGCTCTTCATTCAGTAGCATTGAACTTAAAGTGTTCCCTATGTGTGTAATACCGGTGTCACACAACCACTCTTGATCGCGATCAAGCCCGATCCGGATCGAAATTATCGATGCGATTCCCTCACCCGCGCAGCTTGCGCAAAGGAGCCAATCACGACCGAGAAATTCGATTTGTAACGGACTAAATCGCGGTCAAAAGGGCCCCGTGTGAAACCGGTATCAAATAATGCACAGACGTACGCTAGGAAAATGTGTTGCACAAGGACAAAGAACTGCGGCATGCCCTGTGGTGCGAAGCGCGCGAACAAAACACAAATCGAAAAAAAAAACGCGAGCTCTTCGCAAACTCCATGCGCACACATGGCACCCGCACGAACTCGGCAGGCGGCCGACTAAGTAAAGCGTGAAGGGCGCACAGCGTACAGTCCGACACATGTCCCAAACTGCAAACAGTCGTACTACCTGGAGCATACAAGTTATCTTACACCAAGGGCATACCCGACTCACGCACGCAGTATCCACAAGCGAGTTATGCAGCGTACATGCTGTATCCATTCGCCAAGTAGAAAAATTGATAACAAGTACAAAGCTACAAGGGGCTCAATATATTACTACCATATGAGGCGTCAAATAAAATTGAATTTGGCCGTTTCATATATTGGACACAGGTTCCCCGTAAGACCATGAAATACTCATCACGTGGGTAAAGGGAGCGAAAACACAATCGAGAAACTGAAGCGCACACGATAGAAGCACGGTATATATGGTGCACGCAAAATTCTGTCAGTGCGCTGAAGCGTTAAGGCCAGAATACATGGAGCGAACTTTCACGACGAAGTTCGGGCGGCAGAAAATCTGCCGTGGCGCGACGCCGTATGTTCGTCGGGCTGCGCTACATGGAGCGAAGACAGGCCGGCCGCCGCCGGCGAGTCGCTGCGTTGTTATCAGTGTGGCTAGACGAGGCAAATGCACTAACGTGAAACACATAACAAAAACAAAACATTAACGACAAATATTATCGCTTTTGAATTACGGAACACTCTAAAAACGCGTAAAATTTTCTTTAGAAATGATTTCTAGTCTTTTTTATGTGTTTGAGACATTCATGTGCCGATGTAGCTTAAAGAAAGCGGCGATGCTATGCGTTGTGGCAACACTGGGCGGGTAAACAACTTTCGGCTCCTCCGACTCCGCGGCACTGTTCTGTGGCTCAACGCGCGCGCGGCCGAAGCAAGCAGACCCGAAAGTAGCGCACGTGAGCTTGTCTAACCATGGCTGTTATTAACTTGTTCAATTCCAGCCGCGCCGCTTTGGATGCCATGAATACGAAAAGCGGGAGACCGGCGTGAACGATAGAGTGGGATCGGGATACACGGACAAGCGGGGAAGCCTATAGCCGGAAGTCGGGGCGGATAGTGAGACCTGATTGGCTCGCTTTGGGGCGCCGCTCGTTTGCCGCTTCCGGTATCGTCGCCGCCCGACGAACTTTTCTGCGCCAGCTGGATCGGCGACGAACACGGAGGAAGGAAACTAAGGAGAGGCCCTACCTCCTCCGCGCGCTAGGAGAAAAGTGTGGCGGAAATGACGTAGTAGGTTCTCATTTTCTTGCTGATTTTTTATTTTTTTTTTGTTGTATGGCCACGCCTTTTGGGCCACAATGGCGGCGTTGTTATGGTTTTGAGCGCTCACACGTGTTGCTCTGGTAGGTTTCGGGCGATGGCAAAGGCGCTGAGTGGGCGGGTTTGCGTTAGTCACCGTGTCTTGTTGCGCTGTATTACCTGCACCGTGCTCTGCCAGATGTTCCGCGAGCGCGAGCGCTCCGCGCGCGACACCACGCGCAGCGCGGCGTGGTTTCGCGAAAGATGTAAACAAGAGAGGAGGGTGGCCCAAAAGGCGGAGCATCGCCATGAGCAACGCCAAATTCCGGCTTCACTTTTGCTTCACAAAGAGTGACGTCAGGGCCTCTCCTTAGTTTCCTTCCTCCGCGGGCGCCGAACGCCGACTATTCGTCGCATATTCGCTCCATGTATTCTGGCCTTTAGGGAATAGGGCGGGCACTTGACCTTACCTCTTGGGATACCGTAGTAGTACTGAATCATTAAAAAAAGCCCGTTTGTGCTAGTTCTCTTTTCTGCAACACTCTTGCTAAACGGGAGACTAAAATACCACGATGACGGCTCTATTGCCGAGATCGGCAAGGTGCGCAGAGACAGCAATCTTGCCGTCTTTCTTCGCATTCTGCAAAATGCGACTTTCTTGTTAGGATCACGCATAGCGGCCGATCCCGACACTAGGGACACACAAGCACGATTTCGTCCCTCTAACTTTCGTCCTTATACTGCCCTTAACTCCTTCATTACAGCGTTATTGAAAAGGCGCCTCACATAACATGACAATGAACTTGAAGAGCTGATTAGTGCCCTCCACTCGGCGCCCTCCAATTGAAAACACTACTGATTTCCAGATGAAAACCACACAAACAGATCCCACAACCCAAACTAATCACAGAATGTCGTTTTCTTGATGGCAAAACACTGCAACACTTACATGACAAAGGGCAGTGGCAGCACATTCAGAACAGCAGCAAACAGACCACAGCGCCATGCGAGTGCGATAATGCAACTATGCCTGGCTTCACGAATAACGTGGCCGCCTTGGTCCCATGCCAAATGAAAACACTACTGATTTCCAAATTAAAACCACACAAACAGATCGCACAACCAAACTAATCACAGAATGTCGTTTTCTTGACAGCAAAACACTGAAACACTTACATGACAAAGGGCAGCGGCAGCACATTCAGAACAGCCGCAAACACACCAAAGCGAAATGCTAGTGCGGTGACGCAACTATGCCCGGCTCGCCCGGCCGCCCGCGGCATGCCATGGCATGCTGCCCGGCCTCCGTGCTGCCCGGCTACACGAATCACGTGGCCGCCTTGGTCACATAATGTGACGACGGTATCGCCACTTTGCGCAAGGTTGGATCGCGTTGATGGGTTGTTGAATATTGTAGAAGCCGCTAAAGAGGCTGACGCGCCGTGGCGTGGCGCCTTGTTGCGCGCGTCTTGCGTGTCGTGCGCATTGCGCTTTTGTAGTTCTCGACCCGTGATTGATGTTGCGCAGAGCCATACGCCGCGCGCTCTTCCATTGTTCTTTAGCCACTCCCTCTGCAGCAAGAGTGGCGAGCTGGTAGTTGCCACTGGGCGTTCCGCAAGGCCTTTCAGTTTCTTCTCTCATTTCGGACGCTTTCCGCTTTCAGTGCCGCGTCATTGGGGTTACAGCATGTTAAAAAACAATCGCCGCTTCTATATAGGTGCGATCACACCACCCTCTGCGCCCAAGTGTGGCGAGCCTATAACGACGAGTTTCAGAAATATTAAAGCGAATAGCTTTCTGTCTCCTCTCTGTCGGATGTTTTCGTAGTTCAGTCGTCGGTGGTCGGTCGTCGGACTGTTCGTTCGTTCGTTCGCTCTCACGCTAACTATATTTTGCTCTCTCTCTCGCTCGCTTTCTCTAGCGTTCTTTTGTTCGCTAGCTCGTTGGGACTAATCGCTTGCATTAACAATCATCGACGATGGTTTCTGCAAATTTTTTTATGTACATTGTGCTCATAGTATACAATTCGTTGCCACACTTCCTACGAAGCACCGTTACCAGAAACGACTGTACCGATGTGACCCTCCGTTGGCACTAAATGTGATGTTCGCTTATTAACTCGATAGTTTTATTTATGCTGCATGTGACTTGCATGATTTAGCGCTCTGGAGCCAAGCTCCAAGTTGTTCATGGGTCTCACGGGGAAGCGCGTTGTTTGATGAATAATGTACGCTTACTGTATTGCATATGCCTAAGACATCACCTAAAATTTCCGATTGGTGTTAAAACACACGCATTATACATCTATATATATATATATATATATATATATATCCGAGTGCTCAGACTCTCTACATTAAAACCGCAGTTTTTATTATTCAGACGAGTGGGCACAAAATGTTACCTTTATACGCACGAAAACTGTACTGCACTCGTGCCTCAGCGGTAAAAAACCTTAAGCCGTTCAGCGGTAAGGTATTCACATCACTGCATTGTGAATAAGAGGAAACACGGCAAAGCTGCCTTGTCCAGCGGGAATTTTGAAGCATTTGCATGCGACGCTGCTCATTTTCCAGGAGCTCGTTGTCATATTTAGTGATGACACCTTTGATATGCCAAACACACTGGAAGGAACCGGGTAGTCATACAGATCTTCCTTCCTGTTGAAGGCTCGGCCGGCTACCATTGCCGTAAGGGGGGCTTGGATGTTTCTGTACTCGCGCTCCACTTCCTCGTGGCGCAAAACACTTCCCCTTGGGATGCCACGTTCATTTGCAATCCTTCGTCTCTTCTGACGTGAGGTTAACACCACAAAAGAATTTCTTTTTCTTGCCGCACTCATTCTGATGTAGGTTGAATAGAGGAGGAATTGACACGACTAGTGCTGTTTGACAAGCGAGGAATTATCCCGCCAAAAACGGCGCTGTCGAAAACGTACCCGGTATGCTTGATAACTAAACAGATAGAGCGAGTTATGTGAAGTCGTTTTCAAAACGTATTCACCCCTCGTTTTTAAGCTATTTGGCTTTCAACGTTTTCAAAACGTATTCACCCCTTGTTTTCAAGCTGTCTTGTTTGGAACGTCTTTGATGCGTCGATTTTGGTCAAAAAACCCTTTCAGACGTTGAATCCCTTAATACGACGTTTTCAACACTTTGTGTGCTACCTGGGTATAGTCGTATAGGCTGTCGGCGGGTTGGGACGCATATCGTCAGCGAGGATGGCTTCGTCCACGGCTGCTTAGATATATTACGAGGCTAAAAAGCAGGCGACTACCACGAAGAAACGGGCGGCAATCGCTTCGAGGGATGGTTTAATGACGTTCTGCAGAATTTGCCTGCTGGTAGAGTCATTGTTTTGGACAATGCACCTTACCATTCCCGGCGAGAAGAGAAATTTCCGAAGACAGCGGGAAGAAGGAAAAAATACAGGAGTGGCTCAAAAGCAAAAACATCACCTACAGGGAAAGGATGGTTAGAAAGCAGCTGCTTGGTTTGGTAGCATCTGTAAAGCCACGCTTTCTGAGCTACATCGTAGACAATGCAGCTGAAAGCGCCGGTTGCCTTGTACTCAGGCTCCCACCGTACCCCTGCAAATTAATTCCTAGCGAGCTCGTTTGGGCAAAGGTGAAAAATGGCATCACTGCGGACAACAGAGACTTCAAGCTTTCCACGGCCGAAGATTGAGGGAAAAATTCAAGAACGTAATGGTGGAAGACAGGAGGAAGAACAGTGACCACGTGATGGACCTGGAGGCAAAGTTCAGGCTTGATACCTCTGGAAGTGACCACATCCAAACCATCATCATCTAACTGGGTGAAGATGACAGTGAAGGAAGCGACTCTTGCTGCGAGCTGTCCGGCATTCAGCCCATCGATGAAGCATAACAGCTTCTTATTAACGAGAGAACAGCCATTATTAGGGCCACCAAAATTTTGCCGGTGGGTTCGCAGCAGCCACGCATTCTCCCGTGATCTCTCAAATAAATAAGCAGTTTATTTCGTGACATATTCTATTTAATGGAAGCTCAATTCTGAAAAACCAACGTCCTGCACAGATCGTGCTCAATATAAGTATTGGCATGGAAACGTGCTGAACTGCTGGAAAATCTGAATGTAAATACAGTTATTAACCCTCAATAAGTATGTGGGGCCCAAAAAGAGCATTCGGGCAGCCACTGTCCAGCTTCACACGAAGAAGCAGTAGTCAACGTGAAATTCACAGCCACTCTTAGCAGCCAGCACGCCAAAGCCATTAAAGGTTGCATTGTTTATTTTGGTTATCTGGCTCACGCAAATAATGTGAATAAGATGACAGTTATAAAACATAATTAGCACAGTCAGACCCAGAAAACTCATTTGGGCAACCACCGTCGAGCTTGGTGGGCCCTTTGATGAAATAGAAGCAGTACAGGGCAGGCTTGAAAGGCACCTTTAGCATCTGCACTTCAAAGCGCAGCCATGTCGCAGCCATTGTAGGGGAAACAGCAGTAGTCAACGCGAAATTGGCCGCCACTTTTAGCAGTGTGCATGCGAAAGCACACTCATGTGGTCGCACTCTTTATTTTGGTCATATGGCTCAGGCAAGTAATGCGGATCAGAGAACAATTATCAAACATTAGCTTAGTGAGGCCCAAAATACTCATTTGGGCAGCTATTCATAGCAGTAGTTGCGGGCACCCTTGAAAGGCACCATTAGGAGTCTGCACGTCAAAGAACAGTCATGCCGTCGCCACTGTTGGTGAAACAGCAGCAATGAACGCGAAAATGACAGCCACTGTTGGCAGCTTGAATGCAAAAACACATTCATGTGGTGGCATTGTTTATTTTGGTTATCTGGCCCAGGCAAGTAATGCGGATAAGAGAACAATTATCAAACATCATTAGCTTAGTGAGGCCCAGAAAACTCGTTTGGGCAGCTATTAAAAACAGTAGTCGAAGGCACGCTTGAAAGGCACAGTTTGCAGTCTGCACATGAAATCACAGTCAAGCCGTCGCCACTGTTGGTGATACGGTAGCAATCAACGCGAAAATAACAGCCACTGTTGGCAGCTTGCATGCAAAAACACATTCATGTGGTGGCATTGTTTATTTTGGTTATCTGGCCCAGGCAAGTAATGCGAGTAAGAGAACAATTATCAAACCTCATTAGCTTAGTGAGACCCATAAAACTCCTTTGGGTAGCTATTAATAACTGTAGTCGAGGGCATGCTTGAAAGGCACCGTTTTATTGCAATGTGTTTTATTGAGGCAATGTGTTTTATTGAGGCAATTATTCAATTAACAAGCCATCGGCATAGCGATCGACGACCAGTTTCAGACAATGACATTGCTGAAGTAAAGATGGTGGAAGTTTCAGAAGCTTTCAGTGCGCTACTTTGCTGGGCTCCATTTACTGAAAAATGTCTTTGTAACGACGGAAGCGTCAGAGAGGAAATGACACCCTACTGCACAATGTTATTCGTGTTGAAAATTTTTACCATCATATGTGATGCGCAGCGAAACCGTCTGTTTACAAAGACTGAATGCATGAATAATGCAACAGCATAGCAAGGTGTTGTTGTACAATATGCAGCCTTTCATGTGCACTTCTGATGAGCTGCCACATGCACTGATGCATAAACATGAACAGAGCTAAGAGGCAAAATTATTGTGCAACGCAGATGACGCTTTCAAGAAAATGTATCTGTAAACCTTTCTGATTTACAGGCGATCAAAGCTTGTTTTGAGCAAGTTGGTTAATCACATTGCAGCAACAACACAAGAAGCAAGGACAGAAAACACAGCGAGTAGGCAGATTGAGATTGAGAAGACGAGGTAGACCAGTGAGAAAGGTTTTAATGAGATGGAAGCGGCCAGCCCCGCAGTTTACAGGAGTTAGTTGTTTGATTGAGAATGGGTAATGAAAATGTGTAAAAAGAGTCTGCTGAAAGAAAACTATCAAAAACAAATGCTAATATAAAATAAAAGTACAGAAATAGGAGTAAGCGCAAACACGCATGGAAGCCGGCACGTATTCACACACAAACGCGAAAACTAAGGAAATCTCAAATATAAAGCAATGTGTGAAATAAAAAAAAAGACAAACGCAAGAAAACATACACACATTTACAAACAGACTCGGGTAGAGGTATTATATGAGCGGGTTCACGAGCTCCTGCACCTACCTTCTCGTATGTTTTTTTAACCGTTCTCTTAACGCTGTCTTGGGAATTTTTAATCGCAACATATCACCAGAATTGAAAAGCAGCGCGAAGCTATGTTGTGGGAAACCATATCAAGCGCTGGCAACAACTTATGCGTGACTGTGCCACAGCACGCATTCTACAGCTTGCGCGCATTGACCACTGGCGGAAAGCAATCAATCGGTGGTGGTACACAACGCTCGAACACCGCCGTTAGACGCTCGGCTATCTCACTGTTGACTACGATCGTTCACGCTAAGTTGACGGCGACAAATCTTTGCGTTGGAGGGTCCTTTTGCAAATATTTTCTGTTTAGACGCTCGTAGATTTGTTTCATGCGCGCTCTCTTTTTTCTTATTTCTCCTGAGAATGGTTTTGCTGGTTTTACCCGTTCGAGGCAAAACTTAGTGACACAGTACGCGAACACACCCACCGCTGACAGTAGTCACCAGACTTTGGCCAACTTTTCTCGTTGGAACTTCACTCGGGAGTGAAATAAAAAAAAACATGGAGCAAACACGCAGGATGTGTGTTTGCAGCGGTCTCCGTGGGATCCTGTTTTCAGGGAAAGCATAGCGCAGCGTCAGCGATGCTCGCTGCAGGTTTCTTCGCTGTACGTCGTCGTCATCACGTCGTCGTCATCAACCGAACCAAATGCACGTCGTCGTCATCAGATCAGGAAGCGGACGGTTATTAGCGCAGGCCCACTACTGCGTACCACGATGGCCCGCTCACAATAAGACGACGAGCACACGCCCAGCAGGCTGACGGCGTGCGAGCAGAGGAATCGGTGGAAACAGGCTTGCACCTGATTGACTGGGCTCGGCTAAAAACATAATTTCAGGACACCATCCATGAGCGTATGTTTGGGTTTTCTTCATCCACAAATTGATGACTCCTGGCTTCGCGTTATCGCTATCAGGTCCGGGTGCCTCGGCAGGTTCACTGGGCCTACGGCTGAAAGGAGCTCCAGCCCGGCTATTATCGCAGACTACCTTCTATCCAGTCAGTCATGGCCTTGGATTAACCTTATGAAATACTGCTGTGAACAGCTACCCCCGTGCACCCGAAGGCTTCGCTGTCAAGCTCCCGGAGATCTGGTCGTCAAACTCAGAGCTTTGGCTCTTTACCTTTGAGTCCTTTTTCCGTCGCCACCACCTGTTCGCAGCTGACCATGTTCTAACACGTCGCTGGAGCGCTTCCAGTTACGACAGCTGCGATTGTTCGCGATGTTCTACGCTCCCTGCCCATCGACCCCCCCCCCCCCCCCCCCCTATGGCCACTTTAAGGCGATGGTCATCCAGCGCACCATTGAAAAGGAGCGGCATCGATTACAGCAGTTTCTTATATTGGAGGAGCTCGGCGACCTCAAACAGGCAGTAGCACTTATTGCGTTGTATGCAAGCTGGCTGATCACCTGGCTCTTTAACCGACAGCGCATTTATCAGGAACGTTTCCTGCAGCGCCTTCCACCCCAAGTGCGCGTGATCCTTACCGCGTCATCGTCCTCGCCGCTAGAATCCGCGGCTCAGTTGGCCGACAAGATTATGGATGTCTATTTTCCCTTCGTGGCCACAGTTCATCTCCATCCTGAACCTCCGTGCCATGGCGTAGCCGCTGGCGGCAGCTCTGCGCGTCTCCTCGGACTTAACGAGGTACTAACACGGCAAGTAACGAGATTGACAACTGAGGTCATTGACATCCGAACACGTCAGCTGCGTTCTTCTTTACGACCTCACCGCCCCAGTCCCGGTCATTCTGGACGCCATTTTCTTCCTCCTGTTAGGCTTCTCAGGTACCACCGTCGCTATGGCTATCGCGGAAGCCAGTGTCGCCAGCCCTGATCCTAGGCGGGAAACCGTTGGGCCGAACACTAACGGCGACCGCTGTTCCTGACCCCAGATCCAGTCGTCTTTTCTGTCACCGACCGTGTAAGCAAAGTCCGCTATCTAAAGGCGCACATCGCCGTTCCCGATCCTTGGTCAGCCGTTCTTGCCGAGTTTCTACACGTCTTCCAACCACCGTCATTTCAGTCCTCAGTCACTCACATCGTGACACATCATATTGTCATGACTGGTCCTCCCATGTTTGCTCGGGTTCGTCGCCTCGTGGTGGATCGTCTAGCTGTCGCCAACAAGGAGCTTGAATATGTGCTTGACCTTGGCTTCATTCGTCCCTCCTCCAATACTAGGGCCTCGCCGCTTTATGTGGTGCCCAAGAAGACTGGTGACTGGCGCTCCTGCTGCGATTACAGTGCTCTCAAGAAGGCCACTGTCCCAGACAGGTACCGCATACCTCACATTAAGGATTTTATGTCGGCACGGCATGGCTGCACGATTTATTGCAAGGTCGACCTGGCGAAAGGCTAGCACGGGATTCCTGTGATATTCCGAAGACCACCAATGTAATACCCTTTGGCCGGTTAGAATATATGCGCATGCTTTTCGGTCTTCGTAATGCGGCCTTGACCTTTCAGCATTTAGTTGACCAAATATTTCGTCGCTTGACGTGCTGCTTTGCCCATCTTGACATCCTAGTCTACAGCACCACCACCAAAGCTCATCAGATCCACCTAGGTCAAGAGCTCGCAAGACTCAGCATGTTTGGTCTATTCGTTAACGGTCCGAAGAGCGAGTTCTGCGTTTCGTAGTTGGATTTCTTGGGATATGGCGTCAACGAGCTCGTTGTTCGTCCACTCCGGGCCCATGACACAGCCATCCATGAGCATCCTCAGCCATCCACCGCCAGGCAACTGCGCGAAATTCTTGGCTTCGCCAACTATTACCGCCGCTTCATTTCTCGCTGCGCCAATGTACCGCAGCCTCTCCACGACCTTCTCTCGGGACTTAAGACCCCAAATAAACCCACGGCTTATAAGGACACCGTTGAACGCACGTTTACAGGGCATCGACAAGGCCAGCGCGACGCTCCTCGTCAATCCCAATGCGATGCTCCCACATCTTTCACGGTTGACGCATCAGATGCCGCTGTCGGTGCAGTCTTGCAGCAATTTTTGGCCGGTGCTTGGCAGCACATCGGCTTCTTTTCCAGGAAGTTTGCGCCCCATGAGCACCGCTACAGCACGTTTGGCCGAGAGCTGCTCGCCATCTATTTTACTGTGAAGCACATTTGACCTTACCATGTACTTGCCGACCATAACCACTTTTTTCGTCCTTGTGCCCAACAGCACCTCCTACACGCCCCGGAAAATCAGACAGCTTGCCTACATTTCTGCATACACCAGCCATATTCATCATGTCAGCGCAATATTCAAGGCCGTTGCAGACGCACTTTCTCGCGCCGCCATCCATGCAACGGACGACAGCCGACCTGTCATAGAATTCTCGGCCCTGGCTACCGCCCGGATTGTCGACGCTGAGCTCCAGCTGCTTTACACAAGCGATAACTCCCTAGGGTCAAGGGCGTCATCAAACCGAGGTAGGGGATACAAGTCCTTTTGGTTTACCCGGTTAAGGTACCGATAATCCACACAAAAGCGCCATGAGCCATCCTTCTTTTTTACCCGTACAGCAGGTGACGACCTTGGACTACATGACGGTTCGGTAATGTTCTTGGCAAGCATTCTGCCAATTTCGGGTGAATTACTTGACGCTCAGCCGCTGACACCCGATACGGGCGGCGACGAGTAGGAGGGGCATCACAGGTATTAATGCGAAGTTTAACAGCTGTAGTTTGGGCCAAAGGACGATCGTTAAAGTAAAAAAATATCGTTGTACGAAAACAGACCGTGGTAGAGCTCACGAGCTTGTTCGGATGGCATGTCGGGCGCAATCATTTTCTGTAAGCCGCCGATGGTATTAGTTGCCGACTGCGATGGTAGAGGAGGATCGGCTCAATTGCCGTCTACTGGAATAGATGCTTCTGAGGATCCCCAAATGAGGAAAGCTGGGCCAGAGACATCCCGCGTGGCAGCACTTTTGTCGTCAAGCCAAAATTGACCATTCAGAGGCAGACGCACTTCGCCGTAATAGATAAAACTATATGAGGTACTTGGTCCCGTGTGTAAGGAGGACGTCTTGCATAGGAGCCGTAATGTAGAGACCGTCGGGGACTGGTGAGGATGACACTAAGTCAACGTAAGTCAGTGCCGAAGGAAGTAAGCGAACGAAGTCGACGGAACTGAGGCGACAGGGGTGTGGTTCAGCGGGATCCAGAACAGGCAGGCCCAAGCGGAGAGTACTGGCAGAACAGTCGATGAAAGCAGAATGTGCGGAGAGGAAGTCTAAGCCAAGGATGATGTCGTGGGTACAGTGGGCGATGACTGTGAATAGCACGATAGTGGAACGATCGGCGAAGGAGACGCAGGTGGCACACTTACCAATTACGCGGGCTGTTCCGGTATCGGCGACACGGACAACAGGCGTCGTGGCAGGCGTGATAATTTTCTTGAGCCGGTTACGAAGGTCAGCGCTCATTGCGGACAAATGCGCCCCAGTGTCTATGAGTGCAGACACAGAAACACCGTCGACTTGCACGTCAAGAAGGTTCAGATGAATGGGCAACGTCAGTAGAGGATTAGGCGGTGTAGGGAGCAATGCAGCGTCACCTCGAGGCGCTGCATCGTCTAGTTTTCCGGCTGGGAGTGTCGTCCGAAGGGAGTCGGCGAATAGGAGCGACGGGGCTGGGGAGAGCGAGATTGTCGTTGTTGGGGCGAAGGCGAACGAGAATAGGAGCGGTTCGGTGCACGAGAATCAGCGGCGGCGTTATCGGAGCGAGCGGCATAGGGACGAAAAGGGCCACCTGGGGGGCGAGAGTAGGCGGTATAAGTAGACCGGGTCGGGGAACTCCAGCGACTGCGACAGTGCCGAGAAATGTGCCCGATTTGATGGCAGTGAAAACAAATGGGCTTGTCGTCAGCAGTGCGCCATTCGGATGGGTTCCGGAAACGTGGTGGGTAAGAAGGTGCGGGACGGGGCGGAATCGAAGAAGCCGGGCGGGTATCAGGACGATGGGCCGAGCAGATGGTGTGAAGACCCATGTTTTCGAACTCTTGGCGGCCAACTGCCTGGATCAGTGAGACCGTGACTGCAGATGTGTTGGAGGGACTGGAGTCGAAGGCAGCCGGATAGGCGGCCTCGATCTCACGCCGGACGATCCTGGTAACGTCGGCAGTGTTGTTGGGACGAGGAGTGTCGGCACAGGAACATGTCGCTGGGGTGTTGGGCAGACGTGGAAACTGCTGGTCAATACGTCGGCTTTTAGCGAGTTCCAGGCGGCGGCACTCTTTTATAACAGCATCCACCGTCGCTACGTTGTTGCCAACGAGCAAGTTGAAGGCCTCATCGGCAATGCCTTTGAGGATGTGGACAACCTTGTATGACTCATTCATGTGGGCGTCAACTTTGCGGCACAGAGCCAAGACGTCCTGAATGTACGTGACATAGGGCTCTGTTGACGTCTGCACACGGCCGGAAAGCGCCTTCTGCGCGGCAAGTTGGCGACCGTAGGGGTTGCCGAACAAGTCCCAAAGCTGTGTCTTAAGTGAATCCCAACTGGTGAGCTCATCTTCGTGCGTGCGATACCAAACTCTAGGTGTGCCACCGAGGTAAAAGACTACGGTGGCGAGCATAATAGTAGGGTCCCACCGGTTATTGCGGCTGACGTGTTCATACAGGCTGATCCAGTCATCGACGTCTTCCCCATCTTTGCCCGAGAATACGCCAGGATCGCGGGGAGCGGGGAGAGTGATGTAGGTCGTCGAAGTGGCAGCAGGTGTCAGAGCCGGGGGAGTCCGGTTGTCGTCGCCGGGAGCCATGAAGGAAGGCTCGACGTACCGTCCACTGCGAAGCTCCGTGACGAGGTACAGGGAACGTCCACCTCCACCAGATATGTTACGTAGGAAGACGCAGACGAAAAGCTATGTACAAGTATATTTACAAGAAAATACGCTGCGCTTGGCCAAGAGGCAACAGCCCGCGCTAGCTTCTCATCGTCATCGTCGTCTTCGCACTGCTCGGCTTTTCGTGATCGCACATATTGTTCCGTAGCAATATTGCGGCTACGAAACAATACTACTGCCATCTGAAATCCGAGAGCGGATCCACGTGGCGCCAATCCCCCGTCACATGCACCAAATCCATCATGCGGCACGCAGACGCACGCGGGCAGCCACCTTACTAAGGCGGCGAAGGGATCCGGATACTTACTTTACAGACGCGAGTTCGTATCACAGGAATATAGGCACCCTCAATACATTTGCAGCAGTCGTGGCTAGCCAAGGACGAACAACAGCAGCGGCATCCATAGACATGAAATCAGCTGCAACGACCGAAGCTGTGGCCATAGCCCTGGCCATACCTGCCGCAGAAGATAAGGGCCAATCGGCCTACGTGCTGACGGACTCGCAGGACGGCTCCCGCCTCTTCCTTGGGGGGGAGGGGGGGGAGGGCTTTACGGGGCTCTGTCTTCCACATCGAAAGAACGGAACTGGCCATGGATCATGCGGGACCTGGTGCCCGGCACACAGACGGATAGCGGGAAATGAACAGACGGACTGCTTGGCTCGAGGCATGAAAGGCCGAGCCCCGGGCCACACCGCCCAAGAGAACACCTCAACACCCGGCGCGCCAAGGGAATTCCTAGAATTACAACGGCTAACTAGGCGAACCAAAGCCCCTTCTCACCCAGACCTAGACAGGAGGCAAGCATGGGACTGGCGCCGCCTACAAACAAACACATTGCCACATTTATAAAGGCTACACAAAATGTACCCAGACAAATACAGCAACAAATGCCCGTGGTGCGAAGGGGCACCGACACTAGAACACAACATTCCAGTGCGCGTTACGTCGGCGGCTGCCACCTCGCCGCTGCTAGACAAAACTCTTCACAACTGGTCGTGGGAGGCGCGACTTGCGGAAGTGAAATTGGGAAGCCAACTGGCGACCCTTGACCAGGACCGGCGAGCCGCTGTAACCAGTTGTGCCCTGGAAGAGGGGCTCCACCCACCATAACCAAACAACATCTACTACAATAAACGTTTACTCAATCTCAATAGACTTTTCGATCGGCTCTGCTTCTTCTTCCTTCATTTAGAACAGCGTACAATGAAAAATCCACTCGGATCTGATCACTTCTCAGTAACGCTAAACCTAGTAACACAGCATGACCCTCCTGCGCATGTCCCTCGCTGGAAACTAGCCGAGGATAATTGGAATTGTTTTAAGAAATCAACCTACATACCACCAGATTTTATAGGTAATGTTAGTGCAGATCATGCCCAACCATGTTTTATCGCTTTTATCATTGACGCAGCAGAAACGTTTATCCCTGCAACTAAAATCCTTCACGTAGCACAGGAGTCCCTTGGTGGAATGATTAATATAGGCAGGCATGTAAGAAGCAAAAACCATGGGACATTCTGCGCCGATACCCAACTAAGAAAACCATATTGAATTCAAGTAGTCAGAATCACAAGCAAGGTGCAAGCGATGGCAAGCTTGGAGAAGGGGCTGGGAGAGGCTTCTGTCGGTAATAAATTCTTATACACAAGAAACAAGATTGTGGAATGTACTTAGAAGGCGCAAAGACCAGGAACTGCATTCGCTGACGTTTGTATATAACCAAGGTAACGGGTTGGAAGACCAGGCAGATGCTCTTGGAAGACATTCTTTAGTATGTATCTAGCTCATCGTACTACACGCGGACATTCGTTAAGCACAATAAATAGAAAAACGCAAGAGACTGGCCCGCAATTTCATAGGAAACGATTTATATAACCGTCCATTCGGCACTGCTGAATTTAGAGCAGCATTCAGCACCTGCAAACGCTCTGTGCCTGGAGCAAACAGGAACATGTTCGACATGGCGAAAAACATGCACATGCAAAAAATTACATTGCTCGCACTTAATAACATTTTGCCAGCCGGACATGTTACAGTTGCATGGAAAGAAGCTATCGTTGTCCAAGTTTTCAAACAGGATAAATACCCATTCTTGCTAACAATCTACCGTCCCATAGCACTTACAAGATGCCTATGCAGGCTTTCGAAAAAATTATAAATCGCCATCTCTTGCATTTTATATAATCAAACATCCTTGATTCCTGTCAATATGATTTTGAGGTCTGCCCACAAGCGACCATCATGTGCGCATTGAGGCAAATATCCGGGATGCATTTACCCATAAACAATCTTTCTTGTCAGTTTCTCTAGGTATGGAAAAGGCCTATGACACCATCGCTAGCGCATTGTTAGAGATCTATGGGAAATTATATAGTGAAAGGGAGAGAGTAAACGTTTATTGTAGTAGAAGTTGTTTGGTTATAGTTGGTGGAGCCAGTCTTCCAGGGCCCCACCGGTCACAGCGCCTCTCCGGGCCTGGTCAAGGGTCGCCAGTTGGCTTCTCAATTCCACTTCCGCGAGTCGCGCCTCCCACGACTAGTTATGGGGAGTGTTGTCTAGCGGCGGCGAGATGTCAGCCGCTTGGCGTAACGCGCACTGGATTGATATGTGTTCCAATGTCGGTGTTCCTTCGCACCACGGGTATTTGTTGCTCTATTTGTCTGGGTACATTTTAACGCGACAGCGTTAAGGAGCTCGTGTCGCAGAGAAGCTAGTGTCGTCGGCGTCGGTGTCAGCGGCGTTGGCCGTGAGCAATAAATCCCAGAAGGCACTGTATAAATAAAAAGAACATCTTGCAAGATGGGCTGTTGGGAATCGAACGAAGGTCTCCGGAGTGTGAGACGGAGACGCTACCACTCAGCCACGAGTACGATCATTCAAAGCGGGACAAAATCGCCTCTAGAGAATGTGTTGCGTTAGAAGCGTGCCGTAGAAAGTTATACTGTGGTGTATATCGGTAATTATGATGATGTAAATTACACAAGTCGCAGTTTCACGAGTAGCGAAGTACGTTTCCGCTACATTTCTTCTGCGCTATGCGCACACGCAGAGCCATCTTGCGGCAAGCACAGAAGGCACGCAATGTACGGCGCTGCCCCGACACGTGGCGCGCCACTCGCCCCATGATCGCGTCCGCCTTCATGGCGCGTCGCGGCCCGGCTGTTTGGCTCGCGTAGATCGCGACGTTTGGCTCGCGTAGTTCGTTTGAGTAGGCGGTGCAAACGCGGTGCGATGACGCTATCGTGTTCCACTCTTGAAGGCAAAGCTTAAGCGTCCTCCAATTTTTGTGTAGCCTGTATGAATGTGGAAAGAAGTTTGCAGGCGGCGCCAGTCCCGTGCTTGCCTCCTGTCTAGGTCTGAGTGAGGAGGATCGGAAATGAGTATCCATGGCAGCATGCTTAGCACAATAGGGGGCTACCTCGCACACTGTAGTCTCCGTGTTAGAATTGGTAATGCTCTTTCTAGGTCATTTACACAGGAAATAGGGGTGCCGCAGGGTGGCGTGCTTAGCTGTTTCTTTTTTATTGTTATAATGGACACGTTACGTTCGTATATTCCACAAAGTTCATTTTATTCAATACACGTTGATGATGTACAGAGTGGACTTAAATCGTGTAACGTCGCAGTAAGCGAGCAACACGTTCAGTTTGGGTTGAACAAAGCCTTAGTGTGGGCTAATGAGAACGGCGTCAAGATAAATCGCAGAAAAGCTCCTGCGTACTGTGTGTCCTCTTTACAAGGAAGAAAGGTCTCTTCCCGAAGCCTAGTGTCCAGTTCAATGGTGAGCACTTACCTTTAAGCACACAGCGCAAATTTTTTGGTGTCATACTTGACTTTACAGTGACATTCATTCTACGTCTAATGTATCTGAAAGCGAAATGTTTCACAACAATGAGCATTCTTAAATTTATGGCGCACATGACATGTGGCAGTGATAAGGGCTGCTTAATCAACCTGTACAGGAGCCTCATACGGTCACGTCTGGGCTATGGTATTGTGGTGTGTCTAACTGCCACTCCAAGTCCATTAAATATTTTGGAAGAAAGATGTGTGACTGGGCTTGTTGGCATTCCAATACGATGTCCACAGCGGGGCCCTCCGAGCGGCCGCTGCTTCTTCGGTGAGATATTATTTTCTGTTTTCTTCGAAGAATCAGTGCTGTGTTGAGACTTCACTGTTGTCCAGGGAGAACAGACATCCCGTGGGATTCCTGTGTGCTAAAGATCACGCTCAATATCGCGTGGTTTGGCTGCGCTGCGCAGCGCATCTACGCCTACCACGGCGGTAGGCAGCAAAGAACACCGGAACGAGCCATATGTGCAACAGCGCGTTCCTAGGCGCATGAGTGCCGCAGAATCGGCGCCGCACTCGGAAGCGCCACAACAAGCGCCCAATGTCATCAAGCCGGCGACTCTAGTTTTCAACGCCGCCCTACCTTCCAGCGCACCGTCAGTGATTATGGCTGAGACAAGCGACAATGAAGCCAAGAAAACACGCGTTGATGGCGGCAAAACATCTACCTATGATCTAAGTGAAGATGAAGACATTGACTACGATGAAACGCCGTTCTCCTTGGTAACGTATAAAAAGAAGCGGCCTGAGGGAATTGCAGTTGTTTTTCGACCCTCGCAGGAAGGACGCAACTTCTGGCAAGTGAATCCAAACCGAGCTGCGTCGGAAATTGTCTCCGCGGCAAAAGAAAAAGGGCAGTCTTTCCGCGTGAATAGAAATGGAAGTTTCTCTGTCAACGTTACTTCAGTCTCATCTGCAAGACATCTACTGTCGATGAGCGAAGTGGCTGGTTTGGAAGGCAAGCCATTCATTCCAGCGTCTTATACCAAGAATGTTGGCAAGATCTGCCATGTGCCAGTTCAGTATACGGAAGAACAACTGGTTGACGTCCTAAAGGATTTTGGAGTGACATCAGCCCGTCGTCAGGCGCGCTACAATCGTCAAGAAGACGGAGCCGTAGAATCACGCCCTCTGAGAACCGTCATCCTCCATTTCAGAGAAGACAAACCAATGCCGCAACGAGTGCATTTAGGTTTCACGAGTCACTCCGTAGAAGAATATCAGGGCCCTGCTCTAAGATGCTACAACTGACAGAGATTTGGACATCTATCGAAGAACTGCAGCAGTCAGCGTCGCTGCAAGATATGCTCTGAAGACCACAACCAATCAGAGTGCAAGTCTGTGTGTCAACCAAAGTGTGCCAACTGTGGTGGAAACCATACAGCTTCCTACTCCGGGTGCCCTCAGAGCACAGCTGCCTCATGGTTACGCAGACATGAGCTAAAATACGGAAGGCTGCCTCCTCGTAATGGGCCCCCACCCAACCTTGATGCTGTAAGATGCGGGCATCCAACTCCAAGCAAAGAAAATGAGCAAGGGGACCATATGAGCTATTCTGCAGCTCTGAAACACTCAGGTCGACAACGTTCTGACAGTGAGCGACATGATCCCCCTTCAGAGAATGCTACTCATCTTGCCCAGGCTTCGAGTGAAATTCGCCGACCTTCTCAGCAACGCCCTCAGCCAGTGACACAACAACCTCATCTAACGTCTGAGCAATTGCATCAGCATTGGCCTCAACCACACCAGTAATCTCAGCGACCATCTCAGTCAACTCTTCAGCGACTTGCTTCGAGCACGCATGGAGCTTCAGCGTCGTTTGGTGATGACGCGTCTTTACATGTAGCACAGATGATCCTGTCCACGCTATTCACAGCTCTGCGTGCAATTCTAAGTGCCATTCCACAAGCAAACAATCTACCAGAGGTAAAGGCACTCCTTTCTATGGAATCCTTGGTGCT
This sequence comes from Dermacentor andersoni, assembly GCF_023375885.2. Classification (NCBI taxonomy): domain Eukaryota; kingdom Metazoa; phylum Arthropoda; class Arachnida; order Ixodida; family Ixodidae; genus Dermacentor; species Dermacentor andersoni. The sequence goes on along the minus strand of NC_092822.1, from coordinate 72,577,021 downwards.
CCCACAACCACCACCAGCTCCATGGCCGGCTTACAATGAATTATCGTTACAACAATGTTTTCATATTTCAGTGGAATGCTAATAGCCTTCGAAATAAGTCAGCTGACTTTCGCAAACTACTAGCTCAACATAACTTTCCTATTTTATGTATACAGGAGGCAGGCGTAAGAGATGACTTTCGTCTTTCAAACTATGTTATATATATATATATCATCGCGCATTGCCGGAAGTAGCAGAGCGATGTTATGCGTGAGAAAGGACCTGCCGTCCTATTTAATACAGTCGAGCGATTTAAATATACCGGAGTTCGTAGCATGCAAGATATCGTTTAGAAATACAAGTGTCACAGTGATCAGTCTTTACCTAAAATGTGCTAGCAAAATATCCGTTGACAGCTTGGTGAATGTGTTTGTTATCGCAAACTCACATGTGCTGGTTTGCGGGGATTTCAACGCACATAACGTCATCTGGGGCAGAGAATATAACAATTCCAGCGGAAGCATCATAGAGTCTGCCGCAGAAAAAAGTAATCTGATCGTGTTAAATGGCAGCTCTCCAATGTTCTTGCGGGGGTTTCGTTACTCAAGCTGTATAGATGTTACGCTCTGCTCACAAGACCTTCTTGATGGCGTTGAATGGGTCAACGGACATAGAAACGCACGGTAGTGATCATTTTCCGATCCTGGTAAAACATCGCCACATACGGAGTGAGGGTACCCGGCGCTACTCAATACATACTAATTGGCAAAGTTTTCGTCACCATTTAAGTAACTAATTGGGTGAAAATCCGAGCTTTCACAGTTTTGAAAATATAGTGTGTGAGTCTTACGCGATCTGCACAAAACAAGTCACTGTTCCAAATGAATACGCTGCAGTCGACGGGGAATATGAATGTCTCAGAGCAATTAGAAGACGCGCAGAACGGGCTTACCACCGCAGTGGAAAGCTGGATGACTACAAGATGGCACAGAAAGTTCAGTCAACTTCGCGCAGACGCTTACAAAAATTAGGTACGAGAGGGTGGCGAGAATACTGCGCGTCGTTGTCTCCGTTTACTCCAGTTCCCAGAATATGGTCAGTTGTCCGATCTTTTAGTGGTCCAGTTACCCAGAGCCATCCCTTCCGAGCGCTTGCCGTAGCTCGAAGCACTCCGGAAACGTCTGTTGCTGACGAATTCTGTCAACTCATATCCAGACCAGGAATTCCGTTTACTTGCCTACAATTTACAAGTTTGACAACACTAGCAGAACAGAAAGTTCATGCGTACTTTATGTCTCAACATCCTCAACTTGACTGTGAGTTTAGTCTAAATGAATTGCAATGTGCTCTTTCGTCATGCCGTACAAAGACAACCGCAGGCCCAGATGGTGTCACGTATATGATGTTAAGGAACCTAGGTCCAATAGGAAGAATGGCTCTTTTGGAGATATTTAATGATATCTGGATAAGAGAGACTCTTCCTGATGCATGAAAATTAGCCCGGGTAATTCCAGTTCTAAAACCATGAAAAAGTCCCCTTTGTCTTGATTCCTACCGACCCGTCAGTCTCACAAGCTGTGTTTCCAAACTAGTGGAGAAGATGATAGACCGTCGACTGCAGTGGTGGTGTGAACACACAATTGTGTTTTCCAATTACATGACCGGTTTTCGACAAAATCGGTGTACAATGGATTCACTATTAGACATTGCCACATGCGTCGAACATGAACGTAGTTGCGGAAATGTGACAGTAGCAGTATGTTTAGACATTCAAAGAGCATTCGACACTGTAAGTCACCTACACATCCTTGCTGGTATGTTAGAGCTTGGCCTACATGGTCGAGCACTGCGATGGGTATCAAATTTCTTAAAAGGCAGAAAAATATTTATGGAAACAATAGAAGGAGAGAGTTATTATCCCAGCATCACGAAGGGCGTTCCGCAGGGCAGTGTTCTCAGTCAGTTTTTATTCAACTGTGTCATGGCAGCCTTGCCACTAAAACTCCCGTCTGGTCTACAGTATTCGCTGTACGCAGATGACATATGCATATGGCCCTCTGGGTCTCATATACAAGACATTCAAACAACGCTGCAAGAGAGTCTTGATAATATCGACACCTTCTTAAAAGAAAGAGGCATGAGTCTTTCATATGCAAAGACAGCCGTACTTCCTTTCACTAGACGACAGCTGAACAATTTCGAACTTTCGCTTAATGGGCAAACTTTGATGTTTGTGAAAGAGCATAAATTCCTTGGAGTTATTCTTGACCGCCAGCTAACATGGGCTTCACACATCCGCGCAGTTGAAAAGCAGACCAATGCAGTAATAAACGTACTTCGGCGACTCGCTGGCACAACGTGGGGGGGATCAGTCTCTTCACTATTACAGGTTCATAACGCACTCATAAAACAAAAAATTGCTTACTCGGCACCTATTCTCCACGGTTTATCGCAAACTTCTGAGGAACGTCTTCAACGTTTACTGGCAAGAGGGCTGCGAGTGTGTCTTGGGGTTCCTCAGGCTACCTCGAGTTCTTTAGTAACTGCTGAAGTTCGTCACCCACCATTTCCAGTCATACGAGCGGTTGAAACGTGCCGACATATTTATCGTATCCTAACCCAACACGAGAAGCATCCATTAAACCTTGCGCTTACCGAAAGAAACAGAAGCAAAATTCACGATGTTGTTCGAGAACATAAAGCATTATTACCAAGATTTGAATTATTCAAAGTGGATGTTTGTTACCCTCCCTGGATGTTAACATGTCCTCAAATAGAATTATCGGTCGAAGGGAATATATCTAAGAGAGACATGTTCATAGTAGCCGCACAACAACTGGCACTCTTCCAAATTTACTCCTTATATCCCCAGTACATCCACGTTTATACAGATGGTTCGTGTCATAAAAATTTCTCGACTTCAACATTCGTCATTCCACATTTAGCGCTAGAGCAAACATTTAAATTATCCCGAGAGACATCTTCCACCGTGGCAGAACTGTTTGCAATCCTGTGTGCTTCGCGTTTCATAACATCAGAAAAACATTCGCAGAAATGGGTTATATTTAGCGATTCGCAAGCCGCTCTCACATTACTACAGAGCAATAAGAAAAATTCTTTGAACACTTCGCTATTGTATGAGACACTCAAAGAACTTACAAAAGCAAGCGCAATGCACCACGTAATTGCGTTCCAGTCGATACCTGGGCACTGCAATATTCCTGGTAATACTGCAGCGGACGCAGGTGCGAATCGAGCGCACAATAACGCGGAGACAACCAATCTTCCTCTATTGCGTAGTGAAGTCCGTCTGCTTCTGAGACAGATATCTTGTCGCCTCAGCAAAACTGCCTGGTTTGATCAGCAAACTAAAAACTCGGAGTTATACTTTATAGACCCACGTATAAACTTATCAATGCCGGAAAATCTAAGGGACAACATAACATTTCAAACATTGGTACACCGCCTGCGACTTGGTACTGCATTTACAAACCACTTCTTGTACAAGATAAAACGTGTCTCTAGTCCGCCGTGTTCTTGTGGCCATCCAGACGAAGATGTGAATCGCCTTCTTCTCGAGTGCACGAAATACCACCCACAAAGAAGGGTACTGCAAGCAAATTTGTTGATGTTAGACAGAAGACCATTCACTCTAAAAAAGATACTTGGCCCATGGCCAACTGCCTGCCTTCAAAAAAGAGCGCTTCTTGCTCTTAAAAAGGTTTTAGAGGACACCAGCATTTTGGGAAAATATTAGGTATCAGATGATCCGAATACGCTAAATGAGTAACACAAGCGTTGTCTGTGGTTCATAATTGGTTTATGTGGTGATCGCAACTTTTACGCAATATGTATAATTCTGTTCTGGACTTGCAGTGCATTACATGTGTTGTGTGTTTCGGCTGTACAAAATATTTGGCTTTATATATGCGTACGTGGACTGAACTAATGCACAGAACTTTGCGACTCATGTACTGTTGGACTGTATATTTTTTTATTCACCCAGTGTTCTACCGAGTGCCACATTTCGTGTCGCTATTCTCCGTTTTTACGCAAATTTGTTTCCTTTGCCAAGTGACAAGGAGTAGCCGGTGCCACCATAAATGCGCCAACCTCTCCAAATATTTACTTCACTAAAAAAAAAAGATGAAAAAAGAATGACGAAGCACAAACGATGACTTCCAACTTAACTTTATTACTGAGAACACAAATAAATATTACCATGAGAAGTATGAGTGTTCACGTAATCACAACCAAAACTGCCGATGCACAATGGCTAAGCGAAAAGGTAATTAAATCTAATTTTGAAAGAAGCACCAGCTTAAAACCGCAACCCGTGGGCAACATAATCTACAAATAAAAGTTCCTTATCCTTCGAAGCGTCCGACGGTTTACTAACGGAGTTGCCTTTTCCAACGACCGCGACTTCAATAATGCTCCTAGTTCCTAATCAAATTATGAACTCGTTCGAACTTGAGGCCGAGGCTTACGGCCACTTAAGCAGTAGAGGGGCCGATCTTGGCCATCTATGTCGGGCTGGTCTTGGCTTTTGCACGTGGCCAACTCTTTTGCCGACCATCGGCAGGTGGTCGGGCGACGACACCGGGCCAGTGTCATAACCGTCGGTCAAATGATCGTCGCCACGTTCGGCCGATACACGAGCCAATGTCTTCCCCATGAACGATGGCAGCAGCATGGCTTGTGCGCGGCCAGCGTTCTTTGGCCGGTATTAATATTTAGGTCTCTTCGTTAGTCACGTATACCAGCACAGTATGAGAGCCCGTCCACAAGCAGCTATTTAGTTTCAACCAATTTCGCAACTAGAGCAGTTCCGAGATATACGAATTCAAAGGCAGCAAAATCTGATCGTTTCCTAATTACTTTCCTCCGCCATTGCATATATTCGCAGTTCAGCAGGAAAATAGCTATGACACCAGGGGGGAGGGAGGGGGGCATTTTTATAGCACACTTTGACATATTAACCGGAAGCTGGTACTACTCATAAAACAGGTTTTAAGTAAAGAGCTCATACATGTTAACGGGCTCATTTACACCATTGCAACGTATACGTACTAAAGTTATTATAGCAAAAGATAATTGGCAAATTTTTTTTTCAATTAGCACTTTCTGCTCTACTAGTCATTTATAATGTCGTCCTGTTAAAGGTAGCCCAGATGAAGAAGCGGAATGCTGGTATCTGCAACAGAAATGAATAAAAAGATAGCTTTATATCAGAAAAACACCCGTGTAATTCGCTATTGAATTCATGCATGCAATTGTGTCTTAAAGAAGTTATAGAAGGCGAGCGCTCTGTGGAAAAATTATCACTGCAGTTATTTCTGTCGAACTTTATTGAACTATTTAGATACAAACACAATAGGAATTTGAAAGTGTATTGTGAAATGCAGTAATAATACGTTAGTAGTGGGGTCAAAAATAACATAATCAATCACAGTATTGTATGGGTGCTTGAACATGTCCTTCCATGAATTGCATAAGCCCACTCGTTAAACAGCCTTGCAGCCAGGTCATTGGATTGCTTCTGCAATGATCCTGCTCTGACAACTTAAATAAAGACATGTACTATGCAAGCTTCAGAAATGGGACATTGTGATATGATACATAATGTGCGACCAGGTTCATTAATAATTTACACGGCAGTCAAACATGCTCTGTACGTACAACGCTGACTATATTCCAGAGACGCAATATTTACACACTCTTCATAAACTGAACAATGATAATCATAAAAGTCTACAATGTCTGAAATCCCTAACGCGCCCAAGAACCATCCTACTCGCTGGACTATGGTTGTTGTTGCCATGGCGGTTGTCGTGGGCGCTCCGCGAGGCAGTCGGAGCTCCAGCACCTCTCCAGGTGCCTTGTACTGAACCATGACGCGGCATCAGTAGAAGCGTACAGGTCAACAAAACACCAAGCCGCTATATAAGTCAGTGACCAGGCAGCCACTGCTGCCGCGAACTTCGGGCACATCGGATCACCATGTCCGAAGGTGGGTGCCTTCTTGGTTCCAGTTTGCGAGAACCGCTGGCTACCAGGCCTTCAGATCAAATATGCGTCAGGCCGCTGCGACAGCAGTCCGCCGGTCACCGGGTGAGCAGCAGCGCCAAGCGGGACATCAGTCTCACCAGGTCCGCATGGCCGCATGACACCCGGTCGAAGAAAGCCGCGACCCAAACGGCCGGTCAGCGAACATCCATCCGGATCGTTCCACGCTCGATGCTCTTAGCCGCACGCAGCTCTCGCTCTCGTGGCCACGCATTTTCTTCGTTTCGTCGCGGCCGCATAATCCACATCAGAACCGTCGTTTCTTTCTCGCCTCGCCGCGGCCACACAATGCACCTCATCACAGACCGACATAACAATTGTATGGGTGCTGAATATTGAACCGAATCCTTCGTGGTCTCTCAAAACCCTTTAGGCATTACACTTGGGAACAGGTTCTAACAAATGCCTGATTTTTCATTACAAATACTATACACATTGCACATGCACACGCAGTCTCACGTTATTTGGCCTCAAAATAAGCGTCGCAAAAATCGTATGGAAGCGGGGCAACACTCGCCTTTAAATTATCTTACGCGCGTCTCCACGACCGCAATGTAAATACATCGTGAGCACGACATATATCACGCTATAAGAACAGCATGCAGATGTCAGAGCTCTATGCATATCACTATGTAGCCATACTCACTTAATTCAGTTGCCCGACAGGCTTCGGCATGTGGAATCTTGCACACTGGGTGCAACTACAAAGAATACAAGACATCAAATCCAGACCGCACTATTAACATGTCGATTTCAACAGATATAAGAACGCAGATGAGTTCTCGAAACAAAGAAATGCAGCCTAAACAGTACTAGCGCGCAGTTTCTCAAAATTACTGCAACAGAAGATGGGCTCGAATAGCGTTTCGAATAGTGTAAATAAGACGTCCGATTTACATGTAAATATGAAGATCCGTAGGAGGTGCAAATCCCCTGGCTGCGAAAGTCCCATGTACGTTTATAGCAGATTTCACACGAACAAGAAGCACAGCACCAAAGAAACCGCGCGAAACTGCGCCGATGAAGCAGCTACTGAACGCTTTCTCCCGCCAAAAGGTCTCCCGGTCCCCCTTTCTTCTTACCGCTCATTCCCGTCTCACCCAAGCAGTACACTGAAGTCGGAGAGCGAAAAAAAAAAGGAAGTTGGTGCCGGCTGTCGAGGGTATTTTATATGATCGGCCAGTAGCATTGGACCACCGTGAAGCCCACGCCTCTCGCGAGCCAAAACTTTCGCACTGGGCATTATCTAGCCCTACGCGCCCGGGCCGGCATTCGTGGCCGAGCTGGTGCCGACGAGGTCGGCAACAAAGGTCGGCCTTTTGACGACGAAAACTCTCCATGCCGACATGATTGGCTCCCAGTGAAATGCCGAGCAATGTCCTATGGTCGGCCCTGCGGCAATTTTGCTTGGGTATTGTCATTTGCGTGTCGAGTTATTACTGCCGTCTCTTCAAATGCCGGTGCGCAGTTGCATTCTTAGAATGTAAATAAAAAATTACTTTTTTCCCTTTTTGCACTTTGGGGCTATGTTCCTGAAGTCTCACAATCAGCCATCTGCCTGTTTGCCCCACGTGTACTTAGTACACAGGAGAGGGCTATGTCATATACCACGTACCTTAAGCATTCAATAAGCCTTTTTCTGTGCTTTGTATTGCATGTGATAGAATGCTACAGCGAGGCTATATATGACTCGGATTCTGGGATTTCTTCTTCTCCGTCGTGAGAACAGTCCGCAGAAAACCATTCCACGAATTCAAGCAAGAAGTGACAATATGTATTGGAATCATGCATTGAAGACACACTCCAGTATTCGTTTCAATGAAGAAAAGAACAAAAGAAGTGCGAAAATCACATGATAGATGACAAGGCGCGCTCGAAGAATGCGAAGCACGTACTCCTTGCCGCATGCGTTTTCCGGCAAAGGCTACCGTTGCATAAGCTGTAGTGGCCGGGAAGCGCTATCTGTAGCATACAAAGCAGGGAGTAACGTCACTACACTTTCATATGTAAAAGAACAACCCGCATAGCAACTGATTTAATTTGGTTATGATAGCGCTCAGGGAAGGCAACGAACAATTAGAACTCCCTGCATGACGGCGTTGTGCTCAGGCTAAGCAGCACGCAGCGGTTCCTGCCCAAAGCAAGTCACTCACAGTTAGGACACCTGAAGAGCAACGCGTATACGATGAGCAACCAAGGGAACAGCGAAGAGGTTCATCCAGTTCAGGATAGAAGAGTTTGGTCTCACGTACTTCAGCAATCCAATTCAGCCAACCACGGCGCACAGTCCGTGTACAGACCTAACTTTAGCTCTCTATAAAGTTCGATCTCTCTAAATCTATCTAAAGTAGCAACCGAAAACCTGAATGCTTACCACAGCTCTATTGAAGCAGCTATCAATGTCGCTTCAGAGAAATAAACTTTTGGTACAGTTCTTTTAATTATCTTGCTGCCAATAATTTTATGTAGAAGATTCTTCAATCGTTCAAAGCTACGTCATATTTGTCTATCGGGTAGGTGATACCACAGCTTCGTTGGCCAACCACATTCACAGCTTGCATTGGAACTCAATTTTTTTAAATGATTTCTTCTAGCGCACACCTGAGAAAGTTTGTGTGGCAGCAGAAACACTGGCACTGCGCCTTATTTCCTGAAGCTTATACGAGACACCGTTTAGATGCGAAATGACTGCTCTCTTGCGCCCGTATCATTGTGCTTCCGGGTTGCCGTTACAGTTTGACTGTTGGCGTTCTTCACTCAATTACCTCACAGGTCGCTTGTGTCTTCGGGCCTTCCGCCTCTAAGAACACATCTTTTCAGTCGGTCACAAGACCATTGAGCTCCATAAAGATGCCAATTGCCTGTCAGGCCATTCCATCAATCCCTCTGAGGTCACGGAGCAAGATACTGGCGCATGCGTCTTGGCTATCTCGGACCTCCGCAATAAAGCATGCGATTAACGCGGAACGCAGCTTTACGCTCCAACATCGGCAGTCTTATCTCTTCCACGCCCGACCCTCCGCTTCACTTCTCTTGCTAGTTCGACGGCACTTTATACCACCATAACCTGCACACAGACGGCCCTAAAAGCCTTCTTGTGCATTCCCATCTGCCGTCAGCTCTCGTCCACCAGCTTCACGGTCGGCACACCACTGGCCAACTTGGTGTTGCATGCACTTATGATCTGGTCAGGCACCGTTTCTTCTAACCTGGCATCTATTGCCTCGTACCACGACATGTCGCTGGTTGTGACCGATGCCAACGGCGAAAGCGACCAGCTATGCTTCAAGGCAGTTTCTTTCATCCTATCAACATCCCTGCCCAACCATTCTCCAGCGTAGGAATTGACGTTCTTGGTCGCCCTTTCTAATCTGGTCATCAAACTGCCAGTTATTGTAGGTCGCGTCTAGACTACATTACACAATGCACGACTGTCACCGCACTCTCCACTGTCTGCGCTAGGGATGTTACCGACTTCCTTTTATATGACACCAACATGCATGATGGCGCTAGCCGACAGTTTCTGACCCCTCAAGGCTGGTTCTTGGACTGCGTTGTCGTGACGATGCTTTGCTCATGCTCAACCTGCCAAAAGCTCACGACCGCTTATCACCGACACACCGATGGACTCGGAGAGCGCGTGAAACGAACTCACGGCGGTAATCCTTCAATGTACGCGGCCATCGACGACCGCCACTGGGACACGACTTTCGCTTATATTATTATCGCCTACAATTCGTCTAGGCATGACACCACTTTCTCCCTCTTTATCACGAACCTTCTCTGCCTTTCGATACTTTAGTTCCCACTGCTCCAAGCTAATCCACTACGTAAGTTAGGGATGCTCTGGCGCACCGTACAGCTCGGCAGATCACTCGCGAATAGCCCACAGTGCCTTAGCCTTCGCAAAAAGACCGTTAAACCATAGCCACAGAAATAACGTGTAACTGCGGTCATGGTCCCACTGCATCTGTGTCTCCAAAAAGCTTTTATCTCGCTGCGATGGTCTTTACAGACTGTTACATCAAGTCACATATTTTATATGGAAAATTGAACCTGTCTTTGATATACTGTGGTCTACGCTACCACCATCTGCTATCGTGCACGTTATGAAACTTAATCCGTACGTGACGGCTTCGTCTGGACTGTCCTAGTTGCGCCGCATCGCAGCTCTTGCCGTGGCTCGTAGCGACACGGGAAACCGCAGAGACTACCGTTGTAGGTCGGACTACGACGACAGCGACCAAGTACCAAGGCAGCCTCGCATTGTTCGCCACGGCTGATGACTGTTGTAATCTTTTATACGGTGGTAATTTGAAAATGTAGGTTATTCCCGAAGCAAAATGTATTACATTTAAGTTTCCAAGACTCGCAAAGTAAAATTTTAAGGTTTTGCTGTTTGTATTTCGTATTTTGATTTCCAGGGTATCACGAAAGGAAATATAGCAAAATAAATTGGGCTAACCAGCCATGGTTGGCAGTTAGTTTCCATATAAACGCGCTTTTACGAATAATCTCACTTATCGCTGCTTTGGCGCCTATCTATTAATTATTTACAAGGATTGTCATTTTGTCACGAAAAGACAAAGATGTACCCGGCGTCGACGAGACAGACAGTTCTACAAGATGGCGTATAAAAACTCATGCCGGCGTCCTCAGCATCTACTTCTTCTTCGGCGGCCACCTCTTGCCGAGCGCGCGTTCCTGTCACTTCTTTCTCAGCGCTGGCTCGTGACACCTAGTGGCATTATTCCCCCGCCAAAAGAAAAGCATCGACCCGACGCTTACTAAAAGGAAGTGGAAGTGTGGAAGTCATATGAGATCGGGTTGTCGCCGCCTTAACGCCCGAAATACGGTTTGAGGCGAAAAACATGCACTATCTCTGAGTGGTGCTGTCGACGCCGAGGCGACGCGGCACCGTCGGAATGACCTCATAGTTCACTAACGCGGCGTATTACTCTGTAGGGCCCAAAGTATCTACTAAGCAGCTTCTCAGACAAGCCCTGGCGACGGATTGGAGTCCACACCCAGACTTGGTCACCTGGCTGGTACTCGACTTGTCGATGTCGAAGGTTGTAGCGTCGTGCGTCTGTACTCTGCTGCTTTGTGATGTGCATGCGCGCGAGTTGACGAGCTTCCTCGGCGTGTTAAGTTGCTCGGCGTCGGAAGTAAGTGATGCGTCGGTGTCATGCGGAAGCATTGCGTCCAGCGTGGTCTGGACCTCGCGCCCGTAGACAAGCCGGAACGGCGTGAATCGTGTTGTTTTCTGAATGGCGGTGTTGTACGCGAATGTAACGTACGGTAGGACTTCATCCCATGTTATATGCTGGACGTATAAATACATAGACAGCATGTCAGCAATGGTTTTGTTTAGCCGTTCCGTCGGTCCGTTGGTCTGCGGATGATACGCAGTGGCCTTGCGATGCTGCGTGCAGCTCAGCAGGAATATGTCCTCTATCAGTTGGGCCGTAAAGGCAGTTCCTCTGTCGGTGATGACATGTGATGGGGCACCATGTCTTAGGACTATCTGATCGATAAAGAACTAGGCAACTTCATAGGCCGTGGCAAGTTGTACAGCTTTCGTCTCGGCGTAGCGTGTTAGATAGTGTGCGGCGACTATAAACCACTTGTTTCCGTTGGCTGACAAGGGAAAGGGTCCCAGAAGATCCATGCCGATTTGATCAAACGGCACGCTAGGTGGTGCGATGGGTTGGAGTAACCCCATGGGCTTCAAAGACGGTGATTTCCTGCGTTGAAACTCATGGCAGCTTTGCACGTAACGCTTCACCGTGGTAGAAAGTCTGGGCCAGTAGTACGTCTGGCGTACTCTTGCAAGCGTACGTGAAAATCCCAAGTGTCCAGACGTGGGCTCATCATGGCAGGCTAGGAGAATGTCATCACGGAGGGTGGCAGGTACGACCAATAGATACTCTTTGTCGCTGGCACTCGAGGTTTTCTTGTAGAGGACACTCTTTCGGAGGCAGAAGATCATGAGACTGCGAGAAATGTGTCGTGGGATTGTAGCATTCTTGCCTTCTAGGTGATAGATGAGACGGCGTATTTCGGTGTCTTCGCGCTGCCGTCTGATCAGGTCACATGTGGTGAGGGCCCCAAGGAATGCGCCGTCTTCGTCCATGTCCTTATCGCAAGTTTTGACGGGAGCACGCGACAACGTGTCCGCATCTTCGTGTTTCCGGCCCGATTTGTAGAGGATGGTAACATCGAACTCCTGCAGACGAAGACACCATCGAGCAAGTCGCCCGGACGGCTCTCGTAAGTTAGCTAATCAACACATGGAATGGTGGTCTGTCAGCACCTTGAAAGGGCGACCGTAGAGATAAGACCGAAGATTCACGATGGCCCACACAACCGCTAGACACTCTTTTTCGGAGGTGGAGTAGTTGATCTCCGCACGTGAAAGGGTGCGACTGGCGTAAGCGATCACTCGCTCGACGCCTTCCTGGTGTTGAACGAGTACAGCGCCAAGACCGATGTTGCTTGCGTCGGTATGCTCCTCGGTGTCAGCGTCCTCGACAAAGTGAGCGAGGACGGCTGATTCCTGCAGGCGCTGCCGTAACTTGGTGAAAGCTGCGTCCTGCTCATCGGTCCAAACGAAGGCTGTGTCTTGTCGCGTGAGGCGTATGAGTGGTTCGGCCACCCGGGAGAAATTAGCGACGAAGCGACGATAGTACGCGCACAGACCGAGGAAGCGGCGTACTGCTTTCTTGTCACGAGGAGTCGGAAAAGCAGCAACAGCAGATGTTTTGTCTGGGTCAGGCTAGACGCCGTCGCCGTTTACAACATAACCTAGAAACTTCAACTCTTCTTAACCGAAGAGACACTTTTGTGGCTTTAGTGTGAGATTAGCGGAGCGGAGCGCCTCAAGTACCGCTTCTAAACGCTTCAAATGTTCTTCGAAGGTCGCCGCCAACACGACGACGTCATCTAAGTATACTAAACAAATGTGCCACTTCAGACCCGTCAGAACAGTGTCCATCACTCTCTGGAATGTGGCCGGTGCAGAACACAGGCTGAATGGAAGTACTTTAAATTCGTACAGTCCATCCGGGGTAACAAAGGCAGTTTTTTCGCGATCTCGTTCATCAACTTCGATTTGCCAATATCCACTCTTCAATTCTATGGATGAAAAATATCCGGTTCGCCGCAGTCGATCTAACGAATCATCGATCCGCGGAAGCGGATAAACGTCTTTTTTCGCGACGTTATTCAACTTTCTATAGTCAACACAGAATCGAAACGTTCCGTCTTTCTTTTTAACGAGGACCACGGGCGACGACCAAGGGCTTTGGGATAGTTGTATGACGTCATCGTCAAGCATTTCTTTCACTTGTGCATTAATCACGTCGCGCTCTTTCGCCGATACGCGATAAGGCAGTTGTATGAGACGAGAATCGTCATACGTGATTATTCGGTGTCTCGTGATGGGCGTCTGGCGTACCTTAGAAGAAGATGCGAAGCACTCCTTGAACCGAAGTAGCAACTCGCGCAGCGCTTTTTGCTTTTCCTCCGAAAGGTCTGAATTGATGTCGATATTGCTGAGTGTCTGAGCTGGGTTGTCCTTTGTCACAGACGCAAAGCAAAGAATTGCCCTCTGCAACAGCTTCGCCGTCACGCAGATCGTCGCATACGACCGCTACCAGGACACTTGCGCGTGGTGGTAAAGTTCCACTGTCGGTGTAAACCCGAAGCGCGTTACGTCGGCAATTGTCGCGGCTGTTCGCTGCTCTCTCTGTCGAAAAAGTGACTGTGCGCTCCCGGAGGTCTATAATGGCACCATACTCCCACAGAAAGTCCACGCCCAACATGAGGTCCCGAGAAGGATCGCGGAGTGTAAGGCAGCTGGCTGGAAACGTACTCCCACGAATTTATACTCTGACCGTGCACATGTCCAACGGTGTTACGATATGCCCGCCAGCAGTACGAATTTGCGTTCAAGAAAAAGGTGTGATGACTTTTCTATGTTCCGTCGCTAGTTTTCCGCACAATATTGAGTAGTCGGCACCCGTGTCCAATAAAGCACTAACGTGGCGGCCGTCGAGCACAACAGGTATGTCTAGTGAGAGTCTGTCACTGAGTTCGGCTGCTGTCGTCGCTGAATCGTGCTGAATAGACCGTGCTCGCGTCGATCAGTGGTCTTCGGAAGGGCGATTATCAGCGGCCTCGCCCCGAAGGTCGCTGTTCTTAGTTTTCCCGGCGAGGACTTGGCGATCGTCCTTGCGCTGCCATTGGAGATCTCCTAGGAGCTGGGGAAGATCGCCTGGAGGACGTCGAGCGCGACTGCCGCCGCGGGAACAGTGGCATACGATGCTGGTTCAGGTACTCTTCAATCGTCCTAGGCCTTTCGCCATTTCTGGGCCTTGGTGAATCCGCGGCTAAACCTTGCAGTCCGAGGCGGTGGTATGGGCGCTCGCGGTATACGTGACCGGCTTCTCCACAGTGATAGCACAGAGGCCTTCTGTCCGGTGTACGCCAGACGACAGATTTCCTTTCAAGCGGGCGCCGATCCTCCATACATTGCATCGGTTACACTGATGGAAGCAGCGGGACGTATGACGCGGCGTAAGAGGTGGCGGGGATGAAGTGGGTCAGAGTGCGGACAGGCACTCGTCCCAAAACTTCCGCATACGACGGCCGGTGCAACTGTGCTGTCACAGGCGGCGGATTGCTGCTTGCAACGGGACCTTGGATCGCTTGCTGCACTTCACTTCTCACGAGGGCAGAAATGGAACCGAGCATGAGCTGAGGCGGGCAGCTGAGTCGTTGAAGCTCATCACGCACCACAGAGCGGATAAGGTCTCGGAGAACCTCCATGTTTCCAAAGGCAACCGCGTCCGTCAGTGAAGCAGCATTCGCGTGCCTGTCATACGTAGCTGAGTGCTGGTCCGAAGCTGAAGTAGCATTCATTTGCCTTTCATAGAAAGCTGAGCGCTGGTGTAGCATCTTTTCCATCGTGGTGGCTTCAGTTAAAAATTCAGCCATGGTCTTCGGCGGGCTTCGAACCAGACCAGCAAATAGCTGTTCTTCAACTCCCCGCATTAGTTGGCGCAGCTTCTTTTCCTCTGACATGGTAGGGTGAACCCGACGGAAGAGGCGCGTCATATCCTCCACGTACGACATCACACTCTCATTCGGCGGATGAATTTGGGATTGGAGCGCCCGTTCGGCTCGTTCGCGGCGATCAGCATTGGTGTATGTCTCCAGCAAGGCACGGCGGAACTCGAGCCACGATTTGAGGAGCCCTTCTCGGTTCTCATACCAAGTGCGAGCACCATCCTCCAAGCTGAAGTAGACGTTTCTCAACTTCGCCGTGTCGCTCCATTCGTTTATCTCGGCCACGCGCTCAAACTGGGCTAACCAGTCTTCAACATCCTCGAAAATATCCCCGTGGAACACTTTCGGCACTCGGAGATTCTGCAGCAGGCACTGAGTTGCCGTTGTGGCAGTACCTTGCATAACGGTCGATAGAGAAGTTGATGTTCCTTCCATATTATTCCGTGGGGGCGTCGATGCTGCTGCGGATAGATGATCAAGCTCCGGAGGCAATCCTCGGATTCTCCGGCTGGACCGGTGAACAGTGGTGTCCACTAGTATGGGGCTGGTACTCCTGCTACCAGGAGGAGTTTGTGGCATTGGATGAAGCGTACCCCGCACCTCCACCAGTTTTGTCACGAAAAGACAATTAAAGATGTACCCGGCGTCGACGAGACAGACAGTTCTACAAGATGGCGTACAAAAACTCAAGCCGGCGTCCTCAGCGTCTACTTCTTCTTCTTCAGCGCCCACCTCTTGCCGAGCGTGCGTTCCAGTTACTTCTTTCTCAGCGCTGGCTCGTGACACCTAGAGGCAATATATATTCAAAAATTCGTGCACCATATTATAATCTCTTTGGTACGAACTTCAAATACTGTTTCATAGGTGTGTTTGAGCCACAATTAACAAAGGTCGTTGTTTCATAATCCACACAACTCACCTTTCTAGGGTGGACACAACGTGATGGTCACTAATTACCGTTGCCGTGTGCAACAGCTTTTCACAGGCGTACGCATAACCATATCATTGGAGCGTACCAACAGAATGTAAGTAGAAATGTACCCCACCTCAGAAAAAACTTTTTTTATTACAGATTGTGTCACCTAAACTTCACTAATTGAGCCGAATCTTTCCATCGATTCTCGAAATGTAGCCAACCGCGCGACCTGGTCTTATTGTGTTATAGACTCTGAGCGCAAAAGATGGGAGATCAGACATTTGTATATGCTAGTTTTGTGCTCAATTTATCTGAAGTCAAGCATATTCAGCATTGACACAAACTGCGCAGAAGCCATCTGAATACGACTGTCGACGATAATGCATTTAGCTTTAAATCATTGTAGCGACACAACGTATTGCCGCCGTCTAAGCAAGTTATGTATTAGGCGTGTACAGCAGTGGGACTCATATTTCGCATTTCCCTAGCAACTCTCGGCGCCATCTACCACCGTCGCCGCGAAGCCTGAGAGTGGCGTCCAAAATGCATGACGCCGGTGTGTGTGAGCGCTGAGAAAAGCGTCATGGAGCAAATGGACTGCTCTCTCGTGGCGTGGCGCGCCGGCGCCTGTGGAGAATTGTAGCCTGTCTTGCCGTGTACTCAGTGGCACATACGCAGTGAGCCAAGTTGGCGAGAGGTGCGCTAAATAGCGAAACATACCCTGTGAGTTAATGGCGCCACTTGCTGAAGCGTTAGCGTTGTAGGCGTTCTTTGCAAAGCGGCACACAACTCGTGTTATTTTTCGCCCATCCTGCTAAAGCACGGGGTTGCTGTCTTTGAGGAACCTCTGTGACGCGTGTTCGATTCCGCTCAGCATTCATCAATCTTAAGAAATATTTTTCATCTGAGTAAAGCGACAGATTCCAAGTGGTATATACAAGTTTACCCAAGTTGGCGTAATAGGCCTTCATTTAGGAGCTGCATACAGCTACTGGCATATACCAAGTGGCTCAAGATGGGATAAAACATATTCCTTTGAGACCAGCCCGGACAGAATGTCACATAACCAGTAGTACAAGTAGGCGCCAATGAGTTTGACCCCGACTTGCACTTGGAACGACGGTACTTACCCAGTCCCACATCTACAGTGACCGATGTCGGTGTGAAGGAGGTTCTCTGAAAAGCAGCATGTACTGTACATACAAATTGGCACATATAGTTAGTTAATTCGGGTTTAATGGCGCAAAAGCGACTAAGGCCATGCTGCGCCACCCACAAGATATTAAGAAATCAAGTGTTAAAGCCGCGAAAGCTGCGTTAGTTTAGAGTCTCCGCAAAGAACTAGTTTCTTCTAAGAAGCTTAACAAGTCAGTGAAGGGCACTAGCGGTTCATGTCCGAGTATTGAGGCGGGGTGCAAAAGTATGTGTAAATTATAGAGATTCTGTAAAAGCTTCCGTCTCTGTCTTTCGGTATATGGACATGTCATAATAATGTGTATTACTGCGTGTAGTTCATGGCACTTCTCGCAAGTTGGCGGGTTTTCGTTTTGAAGTAGAAAATTGTGTGTCAGGTGTGCATGCCCTATTCGAAGACGATATAGGATCACCTCATAAAAGCGTTGCTGGTGACTGCACGACTTCCAATCGCCAAGCAGGAGTTGCATTGTGTGTACCTTGTTATTTATGCAAGAGTATCATTCTAGTTGTCACAGTGATGACAGGGCCTTATGAATTGCTCGGGTACTGTCCTTGTATGGAAGTGTTGGTTTGCGTTATGCCTTTTTGCGCTGCCATGAACGCGCATCTATCAGCTGCTTGATTACCGGGTATCCCAGCAGAATCCTATGGTTCTTCCGTATTCATTATAGGCCAGCATGTTTAAGGATATCGCCAAGTAGGAGTTCAGACGCGGAGTTCTTTTTACTGTCACGAATTTCTTTACTACGGTCAATATCGCATAAACTTCGGCGATAAAGACTGAAGAAAAATTGTTTATCCGAATGTTATTTTCCCAATTTTTCATTATTTTTCAGACAACTACGTATTATTGTGTTTTAGAGCCGTCAGTGTAAAATGCCGCGTAATTTTTGTATTTTTCTTGAATATCTCGCAACTCTTGTATTATGTGCTCTTGTGGAATGATTTTTTTCTTTAAATATGTTGGTGTCCAGTCACATAGCTGTGAAAAGTTGTACCATAGGGGCAATCTTGGTGGCCTTTCAGCAACCTGCAGGACCTCGTAGATAACTTCATAAGTCTGAAAGTATTCTTCGTGTCTTAAGATAAGCGGTCGAATCGTGTTCGGTTTGTTTGTGTTGTGTACCCCTGATTTGCACTGTGTTACGATGCTGTAGCATATACGTTGTGGTGATAACCGAATTCTCAGTACGTAGGAAAGTGTAAGTAGTGCTCTGCGGTGCTGTAAGGAGGCCTCACTGCAGTCAACGTATAAACCTTGGACAGGTGACGTTCTGTACGCAGCGCTCGCCAGTCGTAGGCCGAGATTGTGAACTGGATCAAGTCGCTTAATGTAGGACTGCCTAGCTGCACCTTAACCTACACTACCGTAGTTGAGGGTGCTATGTACAAGAGCCCGGTATATACGTAATAGACATGTTCGGTCAGATCCACAGTACTTGTGCGATAAAAGCTTAAGGAGATTCAGTGCTTTATTTGCTTTACCTTTCGTTGCGTTCTTGTGGGTCAGGAAATTCAGTTTTTTGTTAAAAGTTGCGCCTAAAAATTTGTAGTTTTCTTTGACCGGCAGCGTTGTGCCATGCAATGTAAGAACTGGATTGCAGTGTAAACCTCGGCTGTGCGAAAAGAGTATTGTAAGTTTTATGTGTTGAAAAACGGAAACCATTTTTATCAGCCCATTGTGTGAGATTGTTTATCGTTATTTGTAGTTGTCTTTAGCAGGGGGGTAGATTTGAAGCGCTGCAAGCCACTTGAAAATCGTCGACATATAATGAGAGCGTAACCGAGGATGGGAATGTAACAGAGTTCATTTTGACTATAAAAAGTGCCGTGCTCAGAATGCAACCTTGTGTACCGCCATTCTCTTGTGTAAATGTGCGCAAAGTATTGTGCCGAGACATACTTAAATTGTTCTATTTGACATGAAATCAATAGAGAATTTAGCATTCCGCTGCGAATTCCCAGGTCAGCCAGGTCTCTCAAGATTCCATATCACCACGTCATATCATACGCCTTTTCTAAATCGAACTTTTCTAAAACCGCGACACAGTGCTGTCTGTGTAGAAACGTGTGACGTATTTCGTGTTCTAGTCGCACGAGATGGTCAGTGGTGGAGCAGCTCTTTTTGTATGTGCACTGGTGCATGTCAATTAGGCTTCTTGTTCCAAGGATGAAAGTGAGTCTTATGTTTATGATGCACTCATAAGATTTGGCTAGACAATTTGCAAATGCAATGTGTCTATAGCTGCTAGGAGATGTTGCTTGTTTACCAGATTTTAGAAAAGGCACTACTACAGCATTTTTACAATCTGTAGGCATTAACCCAGATTCCCATATCTTGTTGAAAAATTTCAGAAATGCCCCTACGGATGCTGGAGATATGTGTGCCAGCATTGTGTATTGGACACGATCAAGACCTGCTGCCGTTTTTTAGCGACAGAAAGAGCTCTATTCAATTCATGTATTTTGAGGGGGTTATTATAGATTTCAGCTGAAGCCCCAGTGGTGGGCAGTCTCTGTTTCTCCGCGGACTCATCATATTTTAAGAATGTATTTGTATAGTTTGCTGAGCTGGAGATCTTGTAAAAGTGTTCACCTAATAAGTTGGCCTGGTTCTGCAGTGTTGTTTGTTTGCCTGGACATGTAAGTAGTGGTATTGTGTAAGATGAGTACTCTCCTTTAAATTTCATCACGGGGTCCCATGTTCCTTTTGATGTGACCGTACTATTACTTGAAGATATACATTTCTGCCAAGGTAATTTTTTCGCCTGTCTTCGAATAAATCGTGCTTTGGCTTTCGCTTGTCTGAAGTTTAAGAGTGGGATAGGTGGGGTACCTCCGTAGGACTCCCCAAACCTTATTTTGTTTTTTAGCGTCGGTACACTCCTTCGTCCACCAGGGGTTTAACTTTTTGCGCACAATACCCGATGACTGGGGCATCGCCTTTTTTGCCGCTGAGAATATGACCTCAGTGATTCTTTTTTGTTAAATTCATGAGCGCTTAGGTCTGACTAAAAGACACCTTCCAGTTTCGAATTCTCCATAAGAACCGACCAGTTAGCCAGCTGTAATTTCCATCGGCGTGGCCTCGTGCTTAAGGTTGGTGGTATAATAAGAGTTTAATGACTGCGGGTAAGTGATCACTACCATATGACGTGTCGAGGGCTTCCCATTTGAGATTATTAAAAAGCGATGGTAAGCAAAAAGCTAAATCTAGACAACTAAATGTGCGGGAAGTTGGTGAAAAGTAGTTCAGGGCACCAGAATTTAAAAGGCAGATATTCTTGGATAGAATAAAATCTTCAACCAGCTGTTCTCTTAGGTCAGTTTTGACACTGCCCCAAAGAGTACGATGGGATTAAAATTCCCTACTAAAACAAAAGGTTCTTTTAATTGATCAGGTAAATGTTCTAACTATTTAGTAGTAAAATGGGTGTGGGGTGGAATAGACAGTGATCAAATGGTGATCCGTTTTTTTAGATAGAATGGTGACAGCTACGGCCTCTAAAGATGTATTCAACTGGACATTTCGCATAGAGGTGCTGCGCTGCACGACTATAACCACTCCACCTGACAAACAGCCGGAACATTCGCGGTTCCTACGGGCGACGGTGATACCGTTCAGAATTTGACTATTTTTGGGCCGAGATATTGACGTCTTTGATGTCACCTAGATTGTGTTTGAGACCTCTACAATTCCAAAGGATAATAAGAACGATTTTGAAATTGACAGGTAGGAAATGGCACTACGAAAGTATAAAAGGTAAGATGTTAGGTGACATAGATTTAAAGAAAGGCTAATACAAAGGAGCGATAAACTTTAGGTTATCGCTTTCTTATTCAGCAATGTTATGGCCACTTTGTCCCTCTTTTCGCGCTCGAGCAAGCGCTTGTCCTTCGGTGTTGATGACACCGGGGTTTTCGCATCGACCTCCATCTGAGGCGCTGGAGGACCGAGAATCGGGCACCGAGACACGTGTCTCGGGCCTCGGAATTTGCTTTATCTTAGAGCCCTTCGGGACTGGTTTCTGCAGAGCCATTGAAGAGCATGGAGCAGCGCCAGCTGCTTCCACCACGGGGGTGTGAAGGGTCACTACGGGGCCAGTATGCGTAGGCTCGCAGGGCTCGTGAGACCTCTGTGACACTACCCCCACCTGCTTCACATCGGCATAATTTTTTCGCGAAAGCTACGACAATCGTTTTCTTGCTTCAAAGAACGAAGTTTTTTCTTTAACAGTTAGTGCAATTACTTTTTTCTTTTTTTCAGCAATGGCAAGGCCCCGAGTTAGTTGGATGATCTCGGTTGCAGTTAACACAATGTCAGGAACAGGTGCAATTGCCAGTTAGTGATCGTTGGAGCTGCATTTAGCACAAGACGTTTGTCCTCGGCATGCATGTGAATCATGTCCAAACCTTTGGCATTTGAAACATCGTCTGAGGTTCGGGATATATGGTCTGACATTTACTTTTACATAACCTGCATCCAGCGAGGTAGGCATTACGCTTGTAACATGTAACATGTGTGGCAGGGATTTCTTGGTCGTTTCTGCGGATGACCATTCTTTGTACTTTAGTATCATTTTCTCCCTGGAAACCTTCCAGCAGTTTCTCATAACGCAAGCCAACGAAGGCTTCCTCAGATATTACTCCCATGCTTGTATTAAGTTTTCTGTGGGCAGAAATTGTCACTGTCGCGTCGCCAATACTGGTAAGTTCAGAGAGCTTCTGTGCTTGATCTTTATCATTTAGTTCTAGGAGGAGGTCCCCGCTAGACATTTTGGAGGCTTTGTATTTTGGAATCGATTTTGTCTTTCATGCACTTGGCTACCAGGAATGGAGAAGGTTTCTTACTGGCATGCTGATTTCGCTGTGGACTACATAGTACTTGGGGAAAGATGGAGCGTTGCTCCAAAAGGAGAATTGGAAGGGTGCTTCGTTGCAGCATCTTTTTAGATGCCGATCATAGACGACTGAGGTTTGCGCTGCCATAAAAAAAAATATCTGTGTTCGGCAACAGTGCCGACCGCCCGCCACGGAGCCCGACCACGGGACACGGCGGAGCTCGTGTACAAGCCTGCACGGTGCCAGCCGTACGCCGTCACTATAACCAAATACGGTGTACCCAAGGTAGGATAGCCACAGCAAGTAAACCCTTGACGCCAAAGAGACATGAAGTAAACTGAAGAGAGAAGACAAGAAAGGTCAAAAAGAGAGGAAGAGAGAAAAAGACGACTACCAACTTCCCCCGCGTGGGTCAGTACGGGGCAGTGTTGCCAGGTTTGGCTATATATAGCCAAATCGGGCTACAGGAAAAAAAAATTGGCGTCGTCTTGGGTGAGTCGGCTATGTGGCTATATTTGGGCTACTAAAAATCTGTGACTTGGCTTTGTTTCGGCTATAAGGGGCGCCCTTATCCACGACCGAGAGGTGGATTTCATCGAGTAGAAACATCTTGAAGGCTATAGCTGGCTGAATCGACAGCGCGGCTGTGCATGTGTGCCTGCGCTAAAGGGCTCTCCCCTCCGCTTGTGCGCCGTTCTCTGAGCCAATGGCTTTGATCTTTGATGCACTTAAATTTACACCACGCTTCTCCGGGTTAACCTTTGCTCCAGCAACATCGTCTCATGTTTGTCTTATCCCGACACCCGATCACCGGGCATCGGGATGAGCCCGGGAGTAGAGGGTGTTTCATAGTACACTGTACTAACATGGCTATGCTCAGAAACGGAGAGCAATGAAATATGGCTGGGCGATCGTGACACCGGCATGGAAGAAGGGAAGCACGGGTAGATGACACGCTCCAGTTTGTTCATGACCAAGACTTCTGGTTGAAGTATTGCGCCGGGTACATCTTTTGGCCTACTCCACGTTTCTCATATGGTAAGCTCCACTGCAATTTTCTGTTATGTGCGAGATGAACTTTAACGGGACAGCGTTAAGGGCACCGTGTCGCAGAAAATGCGGTGTCGGCATCGTTAACCGTATGAGAAAAATGATCCCGAATCACGCAGGCCCTTCGGCTGGCGCATTACTGAACTGAGCTGAACTGAACTAATTGAACTTACTGAACTGAACTAATCGCATTTCTAAAAATATGCTTAATAAGATTCGTAAAGTGGGACTTACACACAACCTACAGACATGGTAGCGTCGAACTGTAATTTTAATATACCAGAAAACGTCATTCTGTTAGGTGAAAACTCAAACATACACCCCTTTTAAACCTGCCGTTTGAGGTCTGCCTTCGTGGGAGCGGCGCGCCCCACTCGGTTCCTTGCACCACCATCCAGATAGCACTCGCGGCAGCGGCGGCACCAGCCATGCGGGCGGAATGAAAAAAAAAAGAACCAGAAAGCTCGCCTTCGTGCATAGCGTTAGCCGTCAGCGTTGCAGGTAGACATTACGGTTACATAAGGTGCATTCGTCGGGAAGAGGGAGAAGCAGTCACGGATATTTGAATGTTACTGCGTTACACTTTTAAAGGCGAAGCTTAAAGTCACAGAGAACGAATTCTCATGGTATACCTATATTTTAGTGCACTGGAAAGGTTAACGGTCAGAGTGTCTAATCATGAACTGGTAACGCGGAAAACGCCGTGGAACATTTTTCATCAGAATTGTTCGACCGGCACTGAGGAAGTAGTTTAGTGGAAGCATGCTGAAACTGGTGATACGTGAGTGCGATAGCGATTATACGCCGGCATTAGTTGAAGGCAGACGACAAATTAATAAAAAGTTACAGCGCTAAAAAAACGAAAACATTAGAGAAAGAAACACACCACACACGCTTTTTAGCGCTCTAACGTTTATTAATATGCGTTACCAACTAGCCCACCTATCCATTCTTTTGCAAAGGACAAGTGTGACCGTAAGTGTTAGAAAGAATTATTTTGTCTATCAAGTCGACATTGCTGCCATTCATGTTTTCCGAAGTGTTAAAGTATTCCTGCGATAATAGCTATGTGCTTCCTGCCCAACTGCTTTGGTATTTAACTAGTCAAAACAAAGCCAATTGGATCGAAAACGAAACGACGCTTTTACACGTGATACGCAGTTCAGCATGTTGCCCTAGCCATGCGTGCGCTTTTGATTTCCGAAGCGTAGAATAAAGCGCAAGTGTATATTATTATATAGCAACTTCAATTCTAAACAATTATTATATTGTACTTAATACCAGCCGACTTACGTACAGTAATCTCATAGACTACATACGAAGTACCAAGATTTTACTGCCAGGCCTCGCCACTTGCTGACTTTTGAGACTTTCTTTGCAAATTCAAAATCATAATGCCTACATCAATCGCGAACAGCGTGCTGGATTCTATCTCTATAAATCATGGTCATTTCATTTCTATCACGGTCTTACAACACATTCTGGCCAGTTGTCAGTCCCTTTAAGCTTCCTCCAAGTTTTTGTTCATTCATTTCGATAGGTTCGCCCTCTGCAGCGATTCGCTGGAACTTGAGTTTCTGGTGCCAACCAAGCAGTGTTCTGTGTGCAAGCATGATGTCGTTGTTGTGGTTGTCAACAGTCGACCGTCACGGCGTCACGGTCTTTTGGTAACGACGGGTTGCGCAAAAAGGGATTACCGTAGTCATATGCGAAAATGTATATACAAATAAACATGGCTATATTGGCTACAAATTTGTTTCGCTCTTTTTTGTGTTTGGCTACATTTGGGCTACCATTTCTCTAGCTTTGGGCTACGCTGCCTTGTCTGACCTGGCGACACTGGTCCGGGGGCGCCGTCTACGTAAAGCAGAGATATGTTGCCTCCACCTTTCTTCGTTCGCTAACATAACCAACGCTTGAAACTTACATCAAAAGATACATGAAGGGGTTAAGTGGCGGCTTTCCATACCTTCTAGCCTGAAAAGTGCGAACACCCAGCATCGGCTCAACCCCCGGATCCCCCTTTCCCCGGACACGGCCAAGCTGCGCACAGCTACATGCGGTAGGGTGCAACCCTTGTGTGGTCGGACGTGGTGTCGCAACGCACCAAATGCCTGCTCACGAAAATGCCCCTGCGGCGTATTGGCACATATAAGCAGTAATTCAATTTGGTCCACTGCTTGGTTGCGAAGCCCGTCACCTCAGTGCCACAGCCCGATGCGCTAACCATTTGACCATTGTCAGTGATTGACGGATACGATGGCACGACTGATGATCAAAAAACCTCTGGATTTATTTGCGATCATGGAGGAAGGAAACTGAGAAGAGGCCCTACCCCCTCCGCGCGTTAGGAGAAAAATGTGGAGGAAATGACGAAGTAGGTTCTCCGTTGTTTTGCTGTCTTTTTATTTCTTTGGTGTAGCGGCCCCGCCTTTCGGGCCACAATGGCGGCTTTGTTATTGTTCTGTGCGCTCACTCGTGTTGCTCGGTAGGTTTCGTACCGTGGCAAAGGCGCCGTGCGGGCAGGTTTGTGTTGGTCTCCGTGTTTTTTTGCGCTGCGTTATCTGGACCATGCTCTACCGCATGTTGCTGGGGCCAGGTGGAACAGGAGGAACTAAAGTTTGTGAAATGAACGCGCATTCAACGCTGTACGCTATGTACCGCGCCACGGCAATGGCAACGGACGAAGGAATATCCGCGGGAAATTTTGCCCTCTTTGGCGGAATCATGCTAACGTGCTAACGATTGTTTAGTATTGTTGCGGAGCGCGCGGGTCCTTGCAGCACGGTTGCGCGCAGCGCGGTGTGGTTTCGCGAGAAATGTAAACAAAGAGGAGAGCTGGCCCGATAGGCGGAGCAACGTCATCAGCAACTCCAACTTCTGGCTTCACTTTCGCTTCACAAAGAGTGACGTCAGGGCCCACGTCAGGGCCTCTTCTCAGTTTCCTTCCTCCGTGTTTGCGATGGTTGCACATTGCGCGATCAGCTATGGGCGAGCGCGTCTTCCTCTGCTCCGAACGCGCGTCCTCACGTGACACACTGCGTCTTCTTCCGCCTCGCTCGCCAAGTCGCTCGCCGTACTTCTCCCGCTTGCCGACAGGTGCCGCTAGTTCCTCAGCTAACACGGCCGGGTCTTCAATCGATTGCGTCTTCCTAATAGTCTCTGACGTAGTCTTCGAGCCACCGCGGCGGTTTCTTTCGACGTGGCCGACCATCAGCTGTTCCAAACGGCATCTGTTCACCTTCGTTTGGCCGTAGTTTGACACACGTATCACACTGGGCTTGAAAGTGATCATTCTCGTCGCAGTCCGTACTTGCTTCTTCACATGCGGCTTGCGACTGTGTCCGGTTGAAGTCCTGTTACGCGTGGAGATGCTTCAGCTGCCTGGTTGTAGCCAACCTTGTTTCTTCTGTCCCCTTGGAGATAGTGTACGTTTCTTTCTCTACCGCTGTGATCGTGCAGGGACCATCGTACACTGACCCTAGTTTTGTTCGTGTTGTACCTTTGTGATACCAGACTTCATCACCCACATTGAAAGATAGTGAGTGGTTTGTGTGGGGAGTCGTACTTGCGCTTGAGTTCGTGCAAGTAGTCGACTAGCGTAGTTCGTGCTTCTTCGCGCTTAGCTTCTGCTTGGTCTTGTAGTTCCGTCGGTGCCGACAGCTCATTGTGGATGGTTCGACGGGACACGTAATTTTACAGCAGTTGAAATAGTGACATCTGCAAACCAACGTGCGGCTGGTTGTTCACCTGGAACCTTGTTTCCTTTAGGTATTCGCTCCAGTGACTGATGTTGTCATTTAAGTTCTTTCTGAGTGCTGACAAGATTTTTCCATTTGCGTGCTCGACCAGGCCATTCGTTTCGGGTCCCTATGATGTTGATGATGTATGGGGTTTTATGGCGCAAGGGCCAGGAATGGCCAAAGAGCGCCATGTCTGTGGTAGTGGGTGTGCAGTGTAACTATGATTACTATGAAGTTGGTGTGACGTGGCTGTAAAGGGGCCTTAAAATATGCGCTCTACATTGCGTAACATCTGTGTAATAAAATTATGGCGATGACATATGACCTGTACTATGAGCATTTCGATGCATTTAAAAAGAATGATACAATAGGTAAAATATATCAGATTATAATAAATGCTAGAGCACTACTGCCTCCTTAGAGCCCTTGAAACACAAGGGTCAGGAGGCATGTGCTATACCGTACAACTATCCCAGCGGCATCCTCTAAAGAGAGGAAGCGCTAGGAATGCATGGGGCTAATAACATGTAGGACCACATCTCTCAGAAAACCTAGGACTGTGTCTGTGTTAAAAAGCGGTTCTGGGCCGAGGAACATTACTGGATGGAGAGGGATGTGCTGTCTGTAAGCTAAGGAAAAATGTTTCGTTCTTTCAAATTCGGCTTCGCGACACTCCAGAAGGACGTGGAGCACGGTCAGCCTCTCCCCGCATCTACCACAGGTTGGAGGCTCACTTCCGGTTAGTAGAAAATTATGGGTGCCAAACGTGTGTCCTATTCTGAGCCGACAGAATAGGACATCTGTTCGGCGCGATATTGTAGTAGAGGGCCAGAATCCTAACTGTGGCTTTATCAGGTGGAGCTTATTATTCGTTTCCGCGTCCCACATGCGTTGCCAGTGGTCCCGCAATCTCCTTCGCAAGAAAGGCCTCAGATCTGTGACAGGCACCGCAGCGGTAGGGTTAACAGTTTGCGGTGCGATTGACGTGGCCATCTCGTCCGCCAGAACATTACCCTCAATGCTCCTGTGGCCAGGCACCCAGCATATAATGATACGCTGGTTAGATATGTACGCTTTACACAAGACGGTGTAGAGTTCACTAAGTACAGGATTTTTGTCTGTATAGACTGACATCAAGGCCTTCACGACGCTTAGGGAGTCTGTATAGATCGCTGCTTTTGAAAGTTTTGATCTTCTTATATGTTTCACGGCAGAGAGTAATGCGTAGGCCTCGGCCGTAAAGATGCTTGTTTCGGGATGCAGTACGTCGGATTGCGAGAAGGATGGGCCGACTGCTGCATAGGATACCCCGGCATTTGACTTCGAAGCGTCTGTATAGAAATCTGCACAGGAGTGCTTGTGCTGTAGTTCTAGGAAATGCATTCTGATTTCAGCCTCAGGAGCGTGCTTTGTGACTTTTATAAAGGATATGTCACATTGTATCACCTGCCACTCCCAGGGAGGTAAGAGCTTGATTGTGTGCATTAGGCGATGCTCGAGGAGTGGGACATGCATTTCATTGCTAAGCTCCTTCACACGCAGCGAAAAAGGCTGTCTTATGGAGGGACGGTTGCTGAAAAGTGTAGCGCACGTCATATCGGTAACAGTATCAAAACATGGATGTTCAGGATTAGAGCGTACTTTAAGGAAATATGTAAAGCTGTTGTATGATCTCTGTAGGTGGAGAGACCATTCATTCGATTCGGCATATAAGATTTCAATTGGGCTTGTTCTGAAAGCGCCCGTGGCTAAACGGATGCCTAGATGGTGAACCGGGTCTAGCATCTTTAGCGCGCTTGGGGCGGCAGAGTTATATACCACGGCACCATAATCTAATCGTGACCGGATGAGGCTCTTATACAGATTCATTAGGCACTTCCTGTCACTACCCCACGTAGTCTGGGATAGAAGTTTCATTAGGTTCATTGTTTTCAGACACTTTTCTTTGAGTTGTTTAATGTGTGGGACGAAAGTGAGTCTATTGTCGAGTATAATACCTAGAAATTTGTGCTCTTTGTTTGCAGGAATCTGTTGTCCACACATTTGTAAGCAAGGATCCGGAACTAGGCCTCTCCTCCTTGTAAACAGCACACAAGAACTTTTTTGAGGATTGATTTTAAAACCATTTTTCTTTGCCCACCCTGACACCTTGTTCAAGCCATGCTGTACCTGTCTCTCGCATACTGCGAGGTTACAGGATTTGAAGCCTATTTGAATGTCGTCCACATAGACGGAATACAAGATGGCTGGTGGTAAGGACGCACGAAGCGTTGTCATTTTAACAATAAAAAGCGTGCAACTGAGCACGCCTCCCTGGGGTACACCAGTTTCTTGTGTAAAAGGACGTGACAGCACATTGCCGACTTTCACCCGGAAGGTACGACTGGACAAGTAGCTTTTTATTACGTTTAGCATATTACCATGAATGCCCATTTCTGACAAATCTCTCAAGATTCCGTAGCGCCAGGTCGTATCGTACGCCTTCTCCATATCGAGGAATATCGGTACGAAGAACTGTTTGTGTACAAGCGCGTCACGAATATGTCCTTCAATGCGTACAAGATGGTCGGTTGTGCAGCGCCCTTCTCGGAAGCCACACTGAAAGGGATCAAGCATTTTGTTTCGTTCAAGAAAATGGATGAGTCGCCGATTTATCATTTTTTCAAATACCTTACACATGCAGCTTGTGAGGGCTATCGGGCGGTAACTTGCCACTGAAGAAGGGTCTTTCCCTTCTTTCAAAACAGGGACCACAATGGCTTCTTTCCATGCCGTTGGAAGGTACCCTGCGTCCCAGATAATGTTGAAAAGTGTAAGTAGTGTTACTTGCGTGTCATTGTGTAAGTTTTTGAGCATTTCATACATGATTCTATCGGATCCCGGTGCAGAGCTCTTGCATGCGCTCAAGGCAGCTTTCAACTCAGCAGCACTAAAAGGGCAATTGTACGGTTCATTCTGTCGGCATTTATTGACGAGTGGCTTGCATTCTTCTATTTGTTTATATTTTAGGAAGGATTTCGAATAATGTTTTGAGCTTGATACACTCTCAAAGTGCTCCCCAAGTGAGTCGGGCTGATCTTTCAGTGTACCGCCCTATGTATTTACTAGAGGGAGTGAATAAGTTTGTCGTCCTTTTATCCTGTTAACCCTGTTCCAGACTTTCCCCTCTTCAGTATAAGAGTTGATACCCGATAAAAACTTCTGCCAGCTCTCTCTTCTGGCCTGTCGGCGCGTTCTCCTTCCTTCAGATTTTGCTTTTTTAAAGTTAATAAGATTCTCCGCAGTGGGAGAGGTGCGTAGCAACCCCCACGCTTTGTTTTGTTTCTTACGGGCGGTCCTACACTCGTCGTTCCACCACGGGACGCGCCGTTTGCATGCGAGACAACTTACTTCAGATATGCATTTGGACGCGGCATCTATAATGAAGGCTGTAAAATACTGAACGGCAGCATCAATTTCGAAAGAGGACATGTCATCCCATGAGATCCTGGTGAGAGTTCGGAATTTCTCCCAGTCGGCTGTATCGATTTTCCACCTGGGAGCCTGTGGCAGACATTCGTGTTCTTTATATGTTCTTAGTAGTATAGGGAAGTGGTCGCTTCCGTAAGGATTGTCGTTTACTTCCCATTCAAGTTCAGACAGTAGTGACGGGGAGACTAGGCTAAGATCTATTGAAGAAAATGTTTTGTTTGCGAGAGAATAGTATGTCGCTTCCTTCTTATTCAGAAGACAAGCGCCAGAAGAGAAAAGGAACTGTTCAACGAGACGACCTCGCGCGTCTGTACGAGAGTCGCCCCACAGGCAGCTGTGCGCATTGAAATCGCCAAGAACAACATAAGGTTCTGGCAATTCGTCTATAAATGACTGAAATTCATGTTTGTTTAATTTGTAGTGTGGGGGTACGTAAAGCGAGGTAATGGTGATGAGTTTGTTTAGGAGGACAGCTCGAACTGCCACTGCTTCAAGAGGCGTTTGGAGCTGTAAATGTTGACACGCAATGCTTTTGTGGATAACTATAGCTACACCTCCCGATGATGCGATAGCATCATCGCGATCTTTGCGAAAAGTTATATACTGTCGGAGAAAGTCTGTGTGTTTTGATTTTAGGTGTGTTTCCTGTAAACACAGCACTTTTGGATTGTGTTTGTGTATGAGTTCTTGTACGTCATCCAGGTTTCTAAGAAGACCTCTGACGTTCCATTGAATAATTTGTGTATCCATATTTATTTTATATAAGTACTGTGTCTACGGAAAGGGAGGTGATGCCTTAGGTTACAGAGCTGTTTCGAGGCCCTGTAACCGGGGTTTTGTTTTTTCTGGAGCGTTCGAGGGAACCTCGCCGCTCCTTAGGCGCTTGCTGCGCCGTAGGTATAGGTGTTGTGTCCATTGCCTCTTGTGAGGCGCCGGACACGCGCTCTTGCGAGCGAGAAGTTTTTCGTGAGAGTCTCACCTCGGAAGGCAAGACCCCTGCGCCCACCAGCCCTGAGGTCGATGGGGCTCCCTGCGGGATTTGGCTGCGCCGGCTGTTGCCAGCGCTGGGAGGGGCCGGGAAGGTCGAGGCAGCCTCAGCTGCGCCTACCTTCGTGGCCGCTATCGGTCCTGCGGGATCGCTGTATGCAGCGCAGGTTGCCGCAGATAACTCTTGTGGGACCGGCAACCCAAGGGTAGCCGGGCCTGGTTGCTGGTTGGATGGAGTAGGCTTACCTACTTCCACCCTGGGGGCAGGAGCCAAAGGTGCCTGCTCGCTGCACGCGGGCAGGGCACTCGGCAATTGCCGCTGCGACGCTGCCCCCCGACGCGCCGCATCAGCATAAGGTGTGTTGTGGAATGGAGAGCACCTTTTACGGGCTTCCTTAAATGAAATATTTTCTTTGACTTTAAGGGTGATTATATCTTTTTCTTTCTTCCAGTTCGGACAGGAGCGTGAGTAAGCTGGATGGTCACCACTGCAGTTCACACAGTGAGGTGTGCCACTGCAGTTCTCGGAGGGGTGGCCCTGCACTCCACACTTTGCACAAGTTGTCTGACCACGGCAGCTCTGCGAGCCATGGCCGAACCTCTGACATTTGAAACACCTTCTAGGGTTGGGGATGTTGGTCGAACATTTAATCTGATGTATCCTGTTTCAATCGTTTCTGGCAGAACGCTGGATGCAAATGTTAGGATAAGATGCTTTGTGGGTGTTTCCTTATTGCCCGTCTGATTATAATACGCTTTACATCGGTCACATTTTGATCTTTCCATCCTTCCAGCAGTTCAGCTTCTGTCAAATCCTGAAGGTCTGCCTCTGAGACGACTCTGCGTGAGCTGTTCATTGATCGGTGTGGCGTAACAGAAACTGGAATGTTGCCGAAGGTCACCAGACTGTCTAGCTTTTCGTATTGATTTTTCTGTGGGATCTCAAGAAGAAGATCTCCACTTGCCATTTTCGTCACCTTGTAACCTGACCCTAAGGCTTCGGTCAAAGATTTTGAAACTATGAATGGTGAAATGAGTCTGGCCTGTTTTGCAGCATTCTCACTATGTACAACATGGTATTTCGGGTAGTTCTCTTTAGTGCGGGTCAAACATGTACTGAAGTCTTCGGTGCGTCCCCTCTTCTGAGGGTGACGATCAAGTAGGCGGGGAAATGCGGATGTTCCCATGATATTTTGGTTTGTGTTCGGCAGCAATGGCGGCCACCCACCACGGAGCCCAACATGGGGACGCTGCAGGCCTTAACGCGTAAGGCTGCAGGCGCCAGCCGTACATTGCTACTATAACCTAATATATTATACCCAAGGGAGGGCAGATACACAAGGTTAACCCTTGCCGCCGGGAAACTAGGAAGTGAGGAGAAATGATGAGAAGACAGGAAAGATGAAAAAGGCGAGAGAGAAAGACGAAGATCGGAGAGGAGGGCAGGAAGAGACGACTACCGATTTCCCCCGGGTGGGTCAGTCCGGGTGTGCCGTCTATGTGAAGCCGAGGCCGAAGAGGGGTGTTGCCTCCGCCGGGGGCCTTAAAGGTCCAAACACCCAGCATCGGCTCAACCTCCAGAATCCCCCTTTCCCCAGACACGGCTAAGCCGCGCACGGCTACACGCGGGAGGGTCCAACCCTCGTGTGCTCGGGTACGTGGTGTCGCAACGCACCAAACGCCTGCTTGCGCAGACGCCCCTGCGGGGTCGGGTCCCTAGGGTACGGTCAACCTGTGGTGGATGCTCTTGTCTCTGAAGTAACGTGCTGCTACTCGTGAAGTGAACACTCTTTCTTTGTCTGTTACCACAGTTTGCGGCGTCCCGAATGTCAATAGTATGTCCTCTTCAAGAAAACGTAGCACGTGTTCCATTGACTTGTCTCGTACAGCACGTGTACTGATGAATCTCGTGGTGACATCAACAACCGTTATAAAATATTTGTTGGTGTCCTCGATGTTGATGATGTTTGAGGCTTAATGACGCAAGGGCCAGGTATGGACAAAGAGCGCCATGCTAGTGGTAATGAATGTGTAGTGGTCTGATGGGTTCTGTGAATACAATGTGACGTGGCTGTAAAGAGGCCTAAAAGAGTTGGTGTATATTGCATAAAATGTACATGTAATAAAATTATGTCAATGATTAATGATGATGATGATGTTTGAGGTTTAATGGTGCACGGGCCAGGTATGGCCAAAGAGCGCCATGCTAGTGGTAATGAATATGTAGTGGTCTTATGGTTTCTTTGAATGTAATGTGCCGTGGCTGTAAAGAGGCCTAAAACAGTCCGTGTAAATTGCATGAAATGTACACGTGATAAAGTCATGACAATGATTAATGACGTGTAATAGGATCACTAAAATGCATTAAGAAAGAATGATGTATTATATAAAATATGCGAGATCTAAATTGCTTAGAGCACTACTGCCTCACCAGAGCCCTTGAAACACAAGGGCGTAGAGGCGTGCTGTTCAAAATAATTATCACAGCGGCATCCTCTGAAGAGAGGAGGCGCTACGAACTAATGAGGCTAATAACATGTACCACAGCTTCTTTCAGGAAAGCTAGGACAGCGTCGGTATCAAAGAGCGGTTCTGCACAGAGTAACATAACAGGATGAAGGGGGATGTGCTGCGGTATCCTAAGGGAAAAGGTTTTTTTTCTTTCAGATTCCGCTTCCCGACACTCCAGAAGGACGTGGAGGACGGTCAGCCTCTCCCCGCATTTACCACAGGTTGGAGCCTCGTTTCCGGTGAGTAAAAAGTTATGTGTGCCAAATGTGTGTCCTATTCTTAGACGGCAGAATAGGACATCTGTCCGGCGTGATTTTGTTACACAAGGCCAGAAACCTAATTGTGGCTTTATCACATGCAGTTTATTATTTGTTTCCAGGTCCCACAAGCGTTGCCAGCAGTATCGCAGTTTCCTCCTTAAGAAAGGTTTCAGGTCTGTGACAGGGACCGAAGCAGTAGGATTAACTGCATGCAATTAAGTTGATGTGGCCATCTGGTCTGCTACAACGTTACTCTCGATGCCCCTATGTCCAGGCACCCACCATATAATGACATGTTGATTCGATATATATGCTTTACAAAGGACGGAATAGAGTTCATTAATTACAGGATTTTTGTGGTTGCAGAATGACATCAAGGCCTTCACAACTCACAACACTAAGGGAGTCCGTATAAATAACTGATTTCTGGAGTTTTTATTTCTTTATATGCTTTACAGCCGACAACCGTGCGTTGGCCTCAGCCGTATAGATACTAGTTTCCGGATGCAGTACATCGGTTTCCGAGAAGGATGGACCGACGGCTGCATAGGACACCCCGTCGTGTGACTTCGATGCGTCTGTGTAGAATTCCATGCAGGTGTGTTTGTACTGGAGTTCCCGGAAATGCATTTGGATTTCAATCTCTGGAGCGTGCTTTGTAACTTGCATGAAAGTTAAATCGCATTGTATCATCTGCCACTCCCAAGGAGGTAGCAGCTTAGCTGGAGGCTTTAGGCGATGTTTGAGGATTGGGAGATCCATTTCAGTGCTAAGCTTCCTCAAGCGCAGCGAGAAAGGTTGTCTTACGGAGGGACGATTACGAAAGAGTGTAGCATATGTCATATCGTTAACGGTATTAAAACACCGATATTGAGGATTAGAGTGGACTTTCAGAAAATATGTTTGCCTGATGTATGTTCTCTGCAGATGAAGTGACCACTCATTCGATTCTACATGTAAACTTTCAATGGGACTTGTTCTGAAAGCGCCAGTGGCCTGTCGGATTCCTAGGTGGTGGACTGGGTCTAGCATGTTTAGCGCGCTCGGGGCGGCAGAGTGATAAATCACGGCAAGCTAGTCCAATCGTGATCGAATGAGGCTCTTGTAGAAATTCATTAAACACTTTCTGTCACTACCCCATGAAGTCTGGGATAGAAGTGTCATTATGTTAATTGTTTTTAGACATTTTTCTTTAAGATGTCTAATGCTGGGGACGAAAGTGAGTCTATAGTCAAGTATAACACCTAGAAATTTGTGTTCTTTGTTTAGAGGTATCTGCTGTCCACACAGTTCTAAGCAAGGATCTGGGATCAGGCCTCTCTTTCTTGTAAAAAGAACACAAGAACTTTTGTTAGGATTGATCTTAAATCCATTTTTGTCTAAACCCTTTGTTTAGGCCATGCTGTACCTGTCTCTCGCACACTGCGAGGTTACAAGATCTGAAAGCTATTCGAATGTCGTCCACGTAGACAGAGTAAAAGATGGCCGGTGGTAATGAAGCACGAAGCGTGTTCATCTTCACGATAAAGAGCGTGCAGCTGAGCACGCCTCCTTGGGGTACACCCGTCTCTGGCGTAAAAGGACGTGAAAGTACATTGCCGACTTTTACCCGGAAGGTACGATTGGGCAGATAGCTTTCTATTAGGTTTAGCATATTACCATGGATGCCCATTTCTAACAAGTCTCTTAAAATTCCGTAACGCCACGTTGTGTCGTACGCCTTTTACATATCGAGAAATATCGATAAGAAGAAGTGTTTACGTAAAAATGCGTCCCGGATATGTCCTTCAATACGTACGAGATGATCGGTTGTGGAGCGCCCTTCTCGGAAGCCGCACTGATAAGGATCAAGCATTTTGCTCATTTCAAGGAAATGGAGGAGTCGCCGATTATTCACTTTTTCAAATACCTTACAAAGGCAACTTGTGAGGGCGATCGGGCGGTAGCTTGCCACTGAGGAAGGATCTTTACCTTGTTTCAAAACAGGAACCATGATGGCTTCTTTCTATGCAGTTGGAAGGCATTCTGCAGCCCAAATGGGGTGGAAAAGTGTGAGTAGTGCTACTTGGGTGTCATTGTGTAGATTTTTGATCATTTCATACATGATTCTGTCAGATCCCAGTGCAGAGCTCTTGCATGAGCTCAAGGCAGCTCTCAGCTCCGCCATACTAAAAGGACAGTTGGACGTTTCATTCTGTGGAGATTTTCTTATGAGTGGCTTACATTATTCTATTTGTTTGTATTTCAAAAAGGATTTCGAATAATGGTTGGAACATTACACGCTCTCAAAGTGCTCCCCAAGTGAGTCTGCCTGAACTTTCAGAGTATCGCCCTGTGGGTTCACTAGAGAGAGTAAATATGTTTGCCGCCCTCTAATCCTATTAACCCTGTTCCAGGCTTTGGCTTTATCTGTAAACGAGTTAATACTCGATAAAAACTTCTGCGAACTTTCTTTTCTGGCCTGTCGGCGGGTTCTCCTGCCTTGGGACTTTACATTTTTAAAGTGGACAAGATTCTCTGCAGTGGGAGAAGCGCGTAGCAGCCCCCACGCTTTGTTCTGTTCTTTTACGAGCGATACTACATTCGTCTTACACCACGGAACACGCCGTCTGCGTGCCGTGCCGAGCCACTTACTTCAGATATGCATTTAGATGCGACATCTGCAATGAAGGCTGTAAAATACTCCACAGCAGTCTCAATTCCTAGCGAGGACATGTAATGCAATGAAATACTAGTGAGAATTCGGAATTTCTCCCAGTCGGCTGTGTGGATCTTCCACCTAGGAGCCTGTGGTAGATATTTGTTTTCTTTATATGTTTTTAGCAGTATGGCATAGGTGGTCGCTCCCGTAAGGATTGTTCATAACTTCCCATTCGAGTTCAGGCAGTATAGACGGGGAAACTATGCGGAGATCAATTGAGGAAAAGGTTATGTTTGCAAGACAGTAATATGTGGGTTCCTTCTTATTCAGAAGGCACGCACCAGAAGAAAAAAGCAATTGTTCAACAAGGCGACCTCGCGCATCGATACGAGAGTCTCCCCATAGGTTGCTGTGCGCATTGAAATCGCCAAGAACAAGATAAGGTTCTGGCAATTGATCTTTCAAGGACTGAAATTCATGTTTGTTGAGTTGGTAATTCGGGGGTATATAAAGCGAGGAAATGGTGATGAGTTTGTTTAGAAGGACAACTCGAACCGCCACTGCTTCAAGGGGCGTTTGTAGCTGTAAAGGTTGACACGCTATACTTCTATGAGTGACAATGGCAACACCGCCCGGTGATGCGACGGCATCATCGCGATCTTTGCGAAAATTATATACTGTCGGAGAAAGCTTGTGTGTTTGGATTTTATGTGTGTTTCCTGTGAACACCGCACTTTTGGATTGTGTTTGTGGATAAGCTCTTGCACATAATCACGGTTTCTAAGAAGACCTCTGACATACCATTGAATAATTGTACGGAAACGGAAATGGAAAATGTACGGAAAGGGAAGTGATGCCTTAGATTACATAGCTCTTTCGAGGCCCTGTAATCGTGGTTTTGCCCTTTCTGAAGCGTTCGAGGGAACCTCGCCGCTCCTTAGGCGTTTGGTGCGCCTTGAGGACAGGTGTATTGCCCATTGCTTCCAGTGAAGCTCCGGACACGTGCTCTAGCGAGCGAGAAGTTACCAGAAAGAGTCCCGCCTTGGAGGGCAAGACCCCTGCGCCCACCAGCCCGGAGGTCGATGGGGCTTCCTGGGGGATTTGGCTGCGCCGGCGGTTGCCAGCGCTGGAAGGGGCCGGGGAGGTTGGGGTAGCCTCGGCTGCGCCCACCTTCGGGGTAGATGGTCCCTTCTGCTCGGTTGGCGGAGCAGCGCGAGCTGCAACCACCGCGGGGGCAGATGGCGTAACTGCCGACTCATTGCTTGTGGGTCGGACAGCCGCCGGAGGCCGTTGTCACGCTGCCCCTGACGCGCCACTTCGGCAAAGCTGCTCTTAGACAGGTATGACACCCGCCTACGTGCCTACTTGAAAGATATGTTTTCTTTTTCTCTTTTCCAAGAGGGGCAGGCCCGCGAGTATGCGGCATGCTCGCCATCACAGTTTACGCAATGTAGAATGTTTTGGCACGTTTCAGAGGAATGTTCATTGTTGCTGCACTTGGCACATGTCAGCCGGCCTCAACATTTCTGCGAACTGTAGCCGAACCTTTGGCACTTAAAGCATCAAAGGGGATTGGGCACATTGGCGTAACACAAAGTTTCATATAACCGGCCTCGATGGACTCGGGAAGGACACTTGAACCGAAAGTGAGTATCAGGTGTTTCGTCTTGATCTCGTTACCATCTCGCGTCATCTTAATTCGTTTAACATTTATGACATTCTGCTCACTGAAGCCCTCCAAGAGTTCAGCTTCAGTGAGCTCCAGCAAGTCATCGTCCGAGATAGCTCGGCGGGTGGTGTTCATAGTACGGTGCGGGGTTACTGTTCCTTGGGTCTCCCCAAATGACACAAGTTTCGGCAGTTTCTCATATTGCTTCTGGTCTTGGAGCTCCAAAAGGAGATCACCGCTTGACATTCTCGACACCTTATATCCTGTGCCAAAAACTTCAGTCAAAGACTTGGAAACAAGGATCGGTGAAATGGATCGCACTTTTTTGTGGGGTTTTTCTGAGTGAATTACGTGGAATCGAGGAAAGTTGTGGACTTGTCGTCCGAAAAACTGAAAAACATCTTCGGTGGGTCCTCGTTTCTGAGGGCGGTCAGGTAGTTTAGGAAAAGCATTTTCCATAAGTAATGTTGGGTTTTCGGCCGCGATGCCAACCACCCACCAGGGAGCCCAACAGGGTGACGTGACAGCAGTTCCTGGTAGAGAAACCTTCCCAACGCCAGCCGTACATCGCTGCTGTAACCAAGTACAGCATAACCAAGGCTGGCTAGCCACACAAGGTTAACCCTTGCCGCCGGGAAACTAGGAAGTGAGGAGAAGCGAAGGGAAGACAGGAAATATGAAAAAGGCGAGAGAGCAAGACGAAGAGTGGAGAGGAGGACAGGAAAACGCGACTGCCGATTTTCCCCAGGTGGGTCAGCCTGGAGGTGCCGTCTATGTGAAGCAGAGGCCAAAGAGGTGTGTTACCTCCGCCGGGAGGCCTTAACGGTCCGAACACTTGGCATCGGCTCAACCCCCAGGATCCCCCTTTCCCCGGACACGGCTAAGCCGCGCACGGCTACACGCCGGAGGGTCCAACCCTCGTGTGCTCGGGTACGTGGTGTCGCAGCACACCAAACGCCTGCTTATGGAGACGCCCCTACGGGATGTCCTCGATGTTGATTGGCCGAACATGGTCCATGGCAAT
Organism: Dermacentor andersoni; assembly: GCF_023375885.2. Lineage (NCBI taxonomy): Eukaryota > Metazoa > Arthropoda > Arachnida > Ixodida > Ixodidae > Dermacentor > Dermacentor andersoni. The sequence continues at coordinate 72,537,590 of NC_092822.1, read as the reverse complement.
TGTGTTGAATGGTGCTTGCCTTGGCATGCGCGGGTTTAGCGAACCGGTTTGTGTTCCTGTTTTAGCGTTGTACCTTTGACACGTTTTGCATCCTCGCACGTAGTCAACATCACGGTTCACGCTGTGCCAGAATTAGCGTTGCTAGACCTTTTGGAGCGTTCGAGAAGCATCATGGCCGTCCTCGTCGTGGTAGGACGTCAGAACTGCCTGCTTTAGACTTTCTGGTACTACGATGTGATGTTTCTCTCGTTCTCCATCAGTGGTCACGTGTACAAGTTTGTCTTGTACGATCCTGTACGGTGTAGCCTTCGTTTCTACTCGAGCTTGATCTATGATCTGAGCCAGCGTAGGATCATCTCCTTGCGCTCTGCGGAGTTGATTGTCTTCAGCCTTCAGGACAAAGACGTTCTGTGTCTTCTCTGGGACTCGTGACAGCGCATCTGCGATGACATTAGTCTTGCTTGACGTGTGGCGAATCGTGAAGTTGTATGACATCACGTCGAGAAATGTGCGAGCAAATTGCCTCTGCAGATTCTTCTTTGACATGATGTGCGCTACCGCCCAGTCGTCGGTGTATATCTTGAAATGCTGTAGCCCTTGAAAGTATTGGTGAAATCTTTCTGTCACAGCCCAGTGCACCACAATCGCCTCCAAATCTGTTGAGTGCTTATGCATATCTGATTCGGGCACCTTTTTACTTGAGTATTCTACAATGCGTGTTTCGTCCACGTGTTTCTGGGAAAGGACAGCACCAAACGCACTATATGATGCATCGACGTGAGCTTGTGTGGGGAGTGTTGGGTCGATGTTAGCGAGTATGAGGGCTTAAATCATTCTCTCGTTCAGTATGTCCATATCAGCTTCGCATTCAGCAGCCCATGTTAGTAGTGCATCCTTCTTCGTAAGCTTCGTCAGTGGTTAAGCGATCTTTGCGTAATTTTTGATGTACTTCCTGTAGTGAGACTTCAGTCCTAAGAATGATGGCACTTCCGTTTTCGAGCGTAGTTGCCCATAGTTCTTTATGGTACTTGTACGTCGTGGGTCTAAGGCAACTCCGTCTCTCGAAATTTTTACCCTAGGAAGCTGATAGAGTCAGCAGCGAAAGTGCACTTCCTAAAGTCCACTCGAAGGTTCAGGTCCGTCAGTGTCTTCAAAACGTCGTTCACGGTTTGGATGTGTCGTTCAATGTCATCAGTGAAGATGCATATATCATCCATATACACAACGACACGTCCGTTGTCGATGAGCGGCTGCAGGTCATCCATGATGCTTTGCATGGTTGCCGGTGCTGTAAACAAGCCAAAGATCATATGTATTGGCTCATAGTGTCCCTCGTCAGTCACAAATGCTGCGTTCTGAATGTCACCTTCGTGTATCGGAACCTTGAGAAAAGCTTTCCTCAAATCAAGTTTTCAGAGGAGTCGTGACCCTGACACTTTGCGAAGTAGTGAGTCGATTCATGGCATTGGGTAAGCCCGTTTGATCGTGTTTGCGTTCAGGAGAGGATAGTCGACTCACATTCTCTTTGGTGTCGATTCGTGGTGCGGCTGGTCCCCAGCAATCAAAGGTGAGGCACATGCCTACTTCGACTTGCGGATGATGCCCTTTTTCAACCAGTCCTCGGTTTCTCGCCTTATGAACTTTCTGTTCACATCCCTTGTCTTGTACGGTTGCAAACGAACTGGTTTATCATCGCTGCCCAGGCGGCACGTCAGGTCGGGCCAACGTTGGAAACGTATTGGCAGTTCCTGGTCCAATGACGGCCTAAGATTAACAGCGTGGTTTCAATATTGGCAGTGCCATTTTGATTTCTGGCCCAATGATGGCCTAAGGTTAACAACGTGGCGCGAATATTGGCTGTGCCATTCTGATAAAGATCCAACGTTGGCCCACATTACACAGTCAGTAAACAATATTGGCACTGCCGTTAAACAAGGCGGGAATTACTGGACCGACTTTCGTACGGATTTGCCAATGTGGGTTACTAGTTGGCTTTCTTTGGAGGACATTGGCCCGTAATAAGCCAATTTTTTCCTTGTCGGTTTTTAGTGCTCTAGGATTTGTTGAGATTGAGCATGTTTTGAAAACTAACGCACTGATCACAGGCACACTGCGCAGCAACCAGAAATATGTTGGCAAGCTGCGACCACCTGTGGAACCACCTGTGGTTCTCCCATGTCAACTCCATGCATGGTACACGGCCATTTCTGCAGTTCGCCTTCACCGAAATGCACCCCCTGGAGAGAAAAGCCAGTGCACAACGTAGCAAGCAGGGAAGTCGCATAACGGGCAAACTGGCCGCTGCTTTATTGATCGTGCATGCGAACTTGAGCTTTCCATTAGTAGCAACGGTATTGCGCATTTGACTGAGCATCGTATATTTTGCATGTACGCTCCGCGGCTTTGAAGGATCAGGATTCTGAGGAGAATCGAGAATTACAGTGCCACAGAGCTGATAGAACTGTGTTATATTGCGTCGAGATGGAGCACATATGCATTAGTGAAACATTTGTTTGTTTACCATGCGTGGCATGTTGCTGTGACATAATCATAATGCTCCTATTCCAATATATTTGTTTGTTCGTACATGTGTAATAAGCTCCTTGTACGAATGCCCCTGAAAGGAGAAAAAAATTATTTCACGTTTGGGCTTTTCCGTGTAAATAACCTCTCGTCTTTGCCTATTTGGTACAGCGCATTCGGGATTTTTTTTCGGCCTAACTTGCCCTCCTTCAGCACTCACTCGCCTCTCCCCCACGCACCCAGGTAAGCTTGGTGAATGCTATTAGTCAAGCACTCAGACAGGTACAAGCTGCTGTGTCGAATTGGCTGCTCTCGCAGCACAGAAGAACGCGGCGGGGTCATTATTGTTCTCCTTGTCTCCCTCCTTCGCTGCCACCCAAAGAACCCGGTCGGGCTAGGTCCAGGGGGGGGGGAGGGAAGTGTGGCGTTTACGCCGTTTTCTTCATTCACCCTTTCCTTTTACCCTTTCCTTCTATGCATCGCTAGCACACCGACTGCGTGCAACACCGCCTGAGTGCTTGCAGTCTTGTCCGTTCTTGTCAGCGCACTCCTATCGTGAAAAATGCTCGCTTGCGGTCGTCATTCCTACTGAGAAGCCTACATCTTGAAATACGCAGCAATGTGGCCACGAATTTTTGTGAGTATTATAATTAATATAGGCGAAACAACAACTAGAAAAAAGTCGGCGTTCGTGGCCACCGTCTTCGATGTGGGATGAACTCGGATACACAGAAGCATGGATTTTACAATGGTGAGTACATTTGTTTTGGGCATGTTATAAGATTTATAAGCAGCAATATCACCCAAGCAATATCACGCAGTATATATATTACTGAACCAGCCCTGTCTAATGTAGAATGCCTGTAATTACATAGCTCTTTTTTATTCGCAGCCATTGAATAGTGACCAGAGTAGAACACGTGTAAACCCAAATTCCAGGACTATGATTTTATCAAGCCATGCGCGCGGCCTGATCCAGCTAGTCATACCGAGGAACCGCGCTTCTTTTCACTGTTCTAGGTCAAGCATCATTTCCAGCCGGCAGTATTTCTTTCTTTTCGTATAATAAATGCCTCTTTTGCTTGTGTTTCCTGGCGGAACTTCTCGGTTTCCACATTAAAAATTTCGCACGAAGGCCACATTTTGTCTACACACTATGAAACTAGGCTTCTTGTGCTGTAGCAGGTCTTGCGGCAATTTTTTCATTATAAAATGCTACGCTGACAAGGTGTGGGGTGTAAACAAGGCGGACGGATCCTGCGCATTTTACGTTTGTTCTAGATATTCTGTTACACCTTCTACGAAATATGGCATATATGTCGAAATATTAAAAAAGTGTTACCTGACAAATCTCTTGCAAGAAAATTTCTTGATTCACCCCTTCGAACTATCTGCTCAAACTTATGTTATTCTTGCGGTATGGCGATTTTTCAAATAAGAACACTACCACATACATTTGTCATACCAACATCTCTGATAATATACGTTTTATTTTACAGTGCAAGCATCTCCTCTAAGTAATGGTGAACTTGCTATCGGAAGTAGTAGCAAATTCAACGCAACCACCGCGTTATCGTGGTCCTAGGGGGCCTTACCACCCCGCCGTCATCCAAGCGCACTGACCAACCTGCCTAACGACGTCAGCTCCCTGCCCTGAAACCCCTGGCCTGCCCACCGTCCTCGGAACCTAGCCCAATTCCTATCCTGAAGGCAGTGCCTGTAAATAAGCTGTTTGAAGATAACCGAGCGTCACCCATCTAGGTCCACGGAAAATGCCTGTCTGTGAAAATTTATTCGCAAATAAACTGTCATAAAAGTCAATTTCAGTATTTTATTATTATTGGCAAGTATAGCGGACTACTGCTTCTTCTGCAGTATCTTTTTGTCGAGCTTTCCTAGCTACTATTGAGGAAGACGGTATGGGGACAATTGCTATAAAAATGCCGCTAGCAAAAGGTTTGCGGTAAGCATGGCTGCGTGCTCTAGAGCCAGCGTATCTAAAATATTCGTCATGCAAAGGGAATAGGCTCAAAGCTGGCATAAATTATGGCAACGATATGGCTCAACACTGGTCCTACGCTGGCAGCACACTGGCTGCTGCATTGGCTCAGAGCTCGCATTAATAATGGCAACGATATGCCTCAACGCTGGTCTTACGCTGGCAGCACAATGGTTGCTGCATTGGCATAAGGTTGGTCCAACCTTGGCTTTAACGACGCTGGGCGAGCATTGGATTCGGTAGCACTTTTTCAATATGCCAACATTGGTCTAATATTGGTAGCAATTTCTGCCAGCATTGGGTCATGGTTGGACCATTGCTGGTGTGCTGTCTAGGTGAGGTTAATCGTATGATCGGCATGCGTGCAGAGACGCAATTTGTTACCGGAGTTTGTAAAACATGAATGTTTGCGATGAGGTCTTACCTCATCCTTTCTGTTTCATTCGTAGTGAAACCTGCCGGTTGCACCTGTAATATATTATGTCGCACTTCCTCTGGTGATAGAAGTTTGGGACTCCATTGCTTGGGGAAGTTGTTCACGGCAACAGTTCCGCAAATTGCTGCGGTGGCTTCGTGTTCGCCGTTGCACAGTGGTTGTCGTGGGGTGTCGTTTTTTTCAGATGTCTCGCTTCAGGCGTTTCTTGTGAGCTGTTTTTCGCTATCCACTCAAGCGTATGTGTTCCGTTCGTGTATCGCTCAATGTAATCGAATTTGATGCACTGTCGCCAGTCAGTCCCTATCACAGCGTCATGTGGCAAGTCGTTCACCACTTTTACATTGATGTTTGCGCTTGCATTCTCGATGGCGATGTGACCTTGGGTTGCTCCGGCAGGAGCTGTTGAGTCTCCGAACGGTCCCGTGAGTGTGCAGTGCGTGTCTGGTAGAACATCGAAGTTTTCTGTTCTGCAAACGCTGATGACACTAGAGTCCCAGTTGATCCCGTATCCCATAGTGCTAGCGTCTCTATGCCATTGATCTTCGTTGATATAAGGATTATGTTATTCTCCGAGCGCGCTCTCACAATGCAGTTCGTGCGCTGCTCTCGCGCTGCTCTTTTGTCTCTTCGTCGTGCGGCGGCTACCTTCTCCTCTTCAGTGCGTGTGTCGGGTTTCGGGCAATCCCTCGCGCGGTGCCTCGGCTGAAGGCAGCGAGCGCAGATGTCCGCGGGAAGTCTCGTGGGCTTGCCTTGCGGGTGGTCACCTTTGAGCGCGTTCTTGGGTGCCTCGTTTCGTGGGAATGACTTCACGTGTGTGCCGTCGCTTCTCGTCGATGGCATGACGCTGTCGAATTGTCGTGCATAGTTGATGAATTCGGACACGCTCCCTTTCCTCAGGTCGTGGAACGCCGCGAGCACAGGCCTTGCACTTTCCGATTGCACACCCTGAATTAACCAGTCCACAATGTCGTCATCGCTTAGGGTGTACTTCCCGCGTTTTATACGTTGCAGGCGGCAGTACGTGTAGTCAGTGATTGTTTCGTCTTCCTTTGGTCGCCGTGCGTTGACGTTCTCCACCCATTCACAAAGCAGTGGCTGCTTGTCAAACTCCTGTCCTAGAGCTGCTACCCGAGTTCTCCAACTCTTCAGGGTTACGCCGTCCGTGCGATGCCAAGCTGCTGTGCGTCCACGAAGTCTGAAAATTCCGGCGTTTGAGAGATGTTCCAAGAACATCTGTCACGCATGCTCTCCACGGAAGTGATTCATTCGCCTAGGTTGTCGTTGTCTGTTCCAGAGAACATTGGGAGAGTTGCTGTGAGGTCAGGCATTGTAGTGATATAGATTGTAGCACTTTCGTTTACCGGTCGTGTAGTGTCGTCACTGTTAACCGCGTTGACAGGGTTGCCTTCTGATCCCATTTGTCGTTCCAACAGTTGCGGCATCATTTACATCGTTGTCGCGAGCATCGTGAGCTCCGTTGTGCCGTTCGCGCTTACAGTTCATGTTGTCCTTGGCGTTTCAGGGAACAATCTGCTTCGTTACACATCTTCCAGCGGCTCGTCACTCCTTTACTCGTCGTTGAGCGTTGAGCGATCCGCTTCGTCGTCTCGATCTGCCATGTTGGCCGTCAGCGCGCTCGTTCCACGCCGCGCTTCGGTTAGGGATTGGGACGTCGTTCGCTGACACCGTGGAGGCCAGGCACGTTCTGATTCGCTTTCGCCCAGCGTCGTTGACCTCGTTCACCTTAGCCCTCACACCGGGGTTCCAGCCGCCGTGCTGCGTGCTCGTGGCGTCATAGCCCTGCTGCATGTGCCGCCATGTCACTTGCCGTTGTCGCTCGCTCACGTTGAATGTCATATGATTTCCGATTGTTTGTCCGCTCTGGTGTCGTTAACGGATCCTCGTCGCCCTGTCATTGATTGACCTACACGATGGCACGACCAAGGATAAAAGAACAGCCGGATTTATTTGGGATGGTTGCAGATTCCACGATGAGCTATCGGCGAGCGCGTCCCCCTGCTCCAAACGCTCGTCCTCACGTGACACGTGACGTCTAACACCATTTACTACCAAGTGACCCATGTAGGCGGAAAAACGTTTATATATAAAATTAATCTTAATATTTATTACTCATTAAAATAATTACTTATTTAAATATTTATTTAGTCGCGAACACTAGGAAGAGGCTGTAGAAGGCAGAACGCACGAGCTCTGAATGTGCGCGTTGCCCCTCTTCACCTGCGCGGAAGCATTTGGAGATCACGTATCCCAGGAAATCTTTCAGCCCTTCAGCCGTTTTAGCCGTCTGCTTCCTTGGCGCCTTTTTCCCATTATTCTCCTATAATTTTATCCATGGATATTGCAGTGCATACGTATGTTAAGTTTAGTTTCAAAACAAAAAATATATGTGGATTGGCACACGATTCATTCTCTCTAAACTTACTGCTTATCGTAAATGGCAGAGTTCAATTGTTTATATCTTAGCTTCCTTTTTTTGATTTCTCTATTTTTATGCAATTTGCGTCGCGGTGATTCAGCAATTGATACAGCAATTGAGAGGCGAGTCTAGCAGCGCTATTGGAGGAATTAGAGGGCAGTAAATGATATATAATAGGGCTCAGTGAAATTAGGAAGACAAACGAAGCACATACAGTGCTAAAAAGCGGGCACGTCCTGTGCTACCGGGGCTTAGCGGAGAGGCAAGAACTAGGAGTCGGATTCCTGATTAATAAGAATATAGCTGGTAATATACAGGAATCCCATAGCATTAACGAGAGGGTGGCAGGTTTTCTTGTGAAACCTAATAAGAGGTACAAATTGAAGGTCGTACAGGTCTACGTCCCTACATCTAGTCATGATAATCAGGAAGTCGAAACCTTCTATGAAGACGTGGAATCGGCGACGGGTAAAGTCAAAACAAAATACACTATATTGATGGGTGACTTCAATGCCAGGGTAAGCAAGAAGCAGGCTGGAGACAAGTTATTGGGGGAATATGGCATCGGCTCTAGGAATAGCAGGGGACAGTTATTAGTAGAGTTTGCAGAACATAATAATATGCGGATAATGAATACCTTCTTCCGCAAGTGGGATAGCTGAAAGTGGACGTGGAGGATCCCGAATGGCGAGACTAGAAGTGACATAGACTTCATACTCTGCGCTAACTTTGGCATCATACAAGATGTGGACGTGCTCGGCAAGGTGCGCTGCATGGACCATAGGATGGTAAGAACTGAAATTAGCCTAGACTTGAGGAGGCAATGGAAGACACTGGTACATGAGAAGCCGATCAATGAGTTAGCAGTAAGAGGGAAAATAGAAGAATTCCGGATCAAGCTAGAGAACCGGTATTTGGCCTTAACTCAGGAAGAGGACCTTAGTGTTGAAACAATGAACGACAATCTTATGGGCATCTTTAAGGAGTGTGCAATAGAAGTCGGTGGTAACACCGTTAGACAGGATACCAGTAAGTTATCGCAGGAGATGAAAGCTCTGATCAAGAAACGCCAATGTATGAAAGCCTCTAACCCTACAACTAGAATAGAACTGGCAGAACTTTCGAAGTTAATCAACGAGCGTAAGACAGCTGACATAAGGAAGGATAATAAGGATAGAATTGAACATGCTCTCAGGAAAAGAGGAAGCCTAAAGGCAGTGACGAAGAAACTAGGAATTGGCAAGAATGAGATGTATGCGTTAAAAGACAAAGCCGGCAATATCATTACTAATATGGATCAGATAGTTCATGTGGCTGAGGAGTTCTATAGAAATTTGTGCTGTACCAGTGGCACATACGACAATAAAGGAAGAGAGAATAGTCTATAGGAACCTTAAATCCCACAAGTAACACCGGACGAAGTAAAGAAAGCCTTGGGAGCTATGCAAAGGGGGAAGGCAGCTGGGGAGGATCAGGTAACAGCAGATTTGTTCAAGGAAGGTGGGCAGATTGTTCTAGAAGAACTGGCCACCCTGTATACGCAATGCTTCATGACCTCGAGCGTGCCGGAATCTTGGAAGAACGCTAACATAATCCTAATGGATAAGAAAGGGGACGCCAAAGATTGAAAAATCATAGACCGATCAGCTTACTATCCGTTGCCTACAAAGTATTTACTAAGGTAATCGCAAATAGAATCAGGAACACTTTAGACTTCTGTCAACTAAAGGAGCAGGCAGGATTCCGTAAAGGATACTCAACAATAGACCATATTCCCACTATGAATAAGGTGATAGAGAAGTGTGCGGAATATAACCAACCCTTATTTATAGCTTTCATTGAGTACGAGAAAGCGTTTGATTCAGTCGAAACCTCAGCAGTCATGGAAGCATTACGGAATCAGGGTGTAGATGAGCCGTATGTAAAAATACTGAAAGATATCTATAGCGGCCCCACAGCCATCGTAGTCCTCCATAAAGAAAGCAACAAAATCCCAATAAAGATAGGCGTCAGATACGATCTCTCCTTTGCTACTCACAGCGTGTTTACAGGAGGTATTCAGAGACCTGGATTGAGAAGAATTGGGGATAAGAGTTAGTGTGGAATACCTTAGTAACATGCGATTCGCTGATGATATTTCCTTGCTCTGTAACTCAGGAGACCAATTGCAATGCATCCTCACTGACCTAGAGAGGCAAAGCAGAAGGGTGGGTCTAAAAATTAATCTGCAGAAAACTAAAGTAATGTTTAACAGTCTCGGAAGAGAACAGCAGTTTACGATAGGTAGTGAGGCACTGGAAGTGGTAAGGATATAGATATACTTAGGGCAAGTAGTGACCGCTGATCCGGATCATAAGGCTGAAATAATCATAAGAATATGAATGGGCTGGGGGACGTTTGGCAGGCATTCTCAGATCATGATCAGCAGGCAGCCATTATCCCTCAAGAGAAAAGTGTATAACTGCTGTGTCTTACCAGTAGTCACGTACGGGGCAGAAACATAGAGGCTTACGAAACGGGTTCTACTTAAATTGAGGACGACGCAACTAGCTATGGAAAAAAAAAATAATGGGTGTAATGTTAAGGAATAAGTAAAGAGCAGATTGGGTGAGGGAACAAACGTGAGTTAATGACATCTTAGTTGAAATCAAAAAAAAGAAATGTGCATGGGCAGGACATATAGTGAGGAGGGAAGATAACCAATGGTCATTAAGGGTTACGGACTTGATTCCAAGGGAAGGCAAGCATAGCAAGGGGCGGCAGAAAGTTAGCTGGGCGGATGAGATTAAGAAGTTTGCAGGGACGACATGGCCACAATTAGTACAGGACCGGGGTATTTGGAGAAGTATGGGAGAGGCCTTTGCCCTGCAGTGGGCGTAACCGCGCTGATGATGATGATGTTGATGATGATGATGACGACGGAAATTGGCGCTTTCTACGCCTACTGTAGTGCGAAGACTGTCGCGTAATATATACTGTACGCGTACGTAATTCGTCCTGCTTTTAGTTTTCTTTTGAATTGAATTTCTTGAGTGTATTAATTTTGCACACTATTAGGCCGCGCGAATAAAGCATTTGTAGAGGGGTCGTTTTCGCCGGCGTAAAGGGCCGTTTATAGACCGACGTAATGCCCGCGCGCGCGCGCGCGCGTCCTCGGCGTGATCGTTCTCTGGACCGCGCGTTGTTCAACATTGCTCATGTAATCGTGCGTGCGTTGCTTGTGTGTTGGTTGTAGGTTCTGTGTTACTTGGCGGAAAGCCGTGAGTAGTGGCGGTGCGGCAATGCGGCTTTGGCCTCGATGAGCTCTGGCACTACAGAATCTGTGTTGTGTGACCCGTGCTTTCTTGAGAACCCGGCGGTGGTGACAATGGAAATATCGAAGTGGCCTAGCGCCTCGGCAGCGAAGTTCTGCGAACCGCGATGTGGCGTCGCCGTGTCCGACTTTGCTTAACGGACATCGAGGGATGTGCTGCTCGCTGCAAGTCATGTAAATGCAACTGCTTCGACCGCCCACTGTTCAGCGCTGAATGTGTGTTTGGTGTGCTGTGCTTAAAACGAGTGGTGCAGCCGTGCAACGGGGGTGGCGGAGGAGTAGGGTAGCTTAGGGGCTTCGTTTGCGCGTTCACAGACATGTGCTCCCGTTTTGGTCTCATTAGCGGCTGTCGCGGGATTGTGGTGTGCTAGCTCCTTGCCAAGTATGAAGTTTATGACGCTAACACACAGCATGTTCACGTTTTCCCGCGCTATATGTCATTTGTATGACGGCCGATTTGAAAACGAGACATATGTCTGTGTTCTTTGCGTTTGTGTGTTGTAAATTACTTTCTGTTGTGGAAGTTCTGGGAGTCTTATTACGCAAGGAGTGCGAACGTAAACATAAACACATATGTGTGTCTGAAATTTTGAATTACCCATAATACCCTTTACAACTGATAAGTGGGCTACACGGCCTGTGTGAATCAGCTACCGTATGTTCAACTTCTGCATATTAATATTCAACCCCACTCTTACACTCTCTCTGTTAAGGTCTCCAAACATTTGTTGTAACTCGTCTGCATTGTCGTTGAATAGAACAATGTCATCGGCAAACCGAAGCCTGCTGAGATATTTGCCGTCGATCTTTACTCCTAAGCCTTCCCAGTTTAATAGCTTGAATTCTTCTAAGCACGCGGTGAATAGCTCTGGAGAAATTGTGTCTCCCTGTCTGACCCCTTTCTCTATAGGTATCTCCCTGCTTTTCTTGTGTAGAATTAAGGTAGCTGTAGAACCTCTGTAGACATTCTTACGCGAAGGACGAGTCAGTAAGACGAGAAACTATTTACAGTATATATTTACAACAACGGTTGCAGCTCTGACCGGTTAGATTCACAGCGCGAGCCCAGTTCGTTCTTCCTCCTCTTTTCTGGAGTGATGGCGCCTACGCGCCTCGTTCAAACAAACAAATACCACACGCATGTAGCAATATTCTCCAAGCTTTTTACGTAAGCGTCCTGTACTCCTAGATTACCTAGTGCCTCTACGATTGCTGGTATCTCTACTGAATCAAATGCCTTTTCGTAATCTATATAAGCCACACAGAGAGGCTTATTGTACTCGGCAGATTTCGCGATAACCTGATTGATGACATGGATGCGATCCATTGTAGAGTATCCCTTCCTAAAGCCAGCCTGTTCCCTTGGTTGACTAAAGTCCAGTGTTTGGAGATTATTTTGGTAAATATTTGATATAATACAGGGAGTAAGCTAATGGTCCCATAATTTTTCAATTCTTTAACGTCTCCTTTTTTGTGGATTAGTATAATGTCTGCATTCCAGTTTTCTGGGACCCTTGCAGTCGATGGACACTTCGTGTAAAGCGCCGCCAGTTTTCCAAGCATTATGTCTCCTCCATCTTTGATTAAATCGACTGTTATTCCACCTTCTACTCCCGCTCTTCATCGTTTCATGTCTTGCAGGGCCCTTCTGACCTCATCGCTAATTATAGGAGAGTTTCTGTATCCTGTTCATTACTGTTTCTAAGTGAGGTATCGTGACTCCTCTGGGTACTGTATACAGGTCAGCTTAGAATTTTTACGCTGCTTTTACTATATCTTCGAGATTGCTGATAATATTATCCTTCTTATCTTTTAGTGCATACATACATCATGGTTTGTCCTATGCCAGGTTTCTGTTTTACTGATTTCAGACTGCGTTCAGTTTTTACGGCTTCTTCAGCCTTTCTCATGTTATAGGTTCGAATATCAGTTATTTTCGCCTTGTTGATCAGTTTTGACAGTTCCGCGAGTTGCGTAACGCTGTGCGGCCGCCAGTCCCATATAACCGCGTAGAGCGCAGGACTCTGCAATTCTAGACGTACTGCGCTCAACTTTCGCGGTGAGCGCAGTACCCACATAAGCACAGCAGAGAAGTGGCTACGTGTGGCGGTTCGACCGATAACTGTAGAAGCGTCATTCAAAACAAGTAATTGTTCTCCACTTCCGGTGGCGTTTTCTCTACTTCCTTTTTAAATAAAAAGATGTTGCTCCATAAATATTCTCATAAACAACGGTTAACATTTTTATTATTCGCTTTTGCTTGCAGTTCGGTTGTTGCCTTGGCTCTCTCCCTTAGTAGATCGCTTAATTTCTCAACTCCTTGCGATTTTTGTTTCCAGTTGCCAATTTTGCACGAAAAGTGCTATACAGTTAGGGAAAAACAGACGAGGTAACGGGCGACATTGATCTTGCTTATGGGCTTAAGGGTTATTGCAGGGTTTCATGATGGACGCTCTTTCACATTATTTTATTTGCCACCTTATCTAACCCATATCACGTGTATATGGTTCCGGGCATCTGCCAGCGTCGCGGCGAGTCGTAACTCAAGGAAATAATGAAGCAAAGGGATAAGTTAAGCGCAATTGGCGTTCTCTCCCGCCGCAACTCGTTCCATGAGAGTACAGACCAGCTGAGTAACAGCCGCATCCCTCTCCTGGTCCGAGGATCAGCCTAAACAAAGAAGGTTGAACTAACAAAAGCAACAGCTATGCGCGTGACGGTTGAATAGATGGTGACAACTGAACGCATCTCGAGTTAATCGCGCGGGTGCGGAATCTATGAGAAAACTGTCCTTCACATTGCAAGAGATGCCGATAACTACCGCCATCTAAAAGGAGTGAAAAAGGCAGCATAATGCTGACCGATGAAAAGCTGCCAAGTCTCAACATTGATCTGGCGGCGCTTTAGGAATGTGTGAGGAGTGGTGGCGTGGGTGGGGAGGGGGGGGGGGGGGGTATGCCACTTGATTTCGGGGGGGGCCCGGGCCCCCCCGGGCCCCCCCTTGGGTACGTGCCTGTGGTGAAGATGTGGTAAAGGTGGTGAATAAGTAGCGAAAGCCGGCAGACCAGGTGGTGAATTCACCAACTGTGAAGACTGACTAGTCTTCACAGTTGTCGAATCACTTTTGGGGCAGTAGAATAAAGAAAGCAAAACGCCTATCCAATTGTTATAATAGATGTTAAGAACGCCAGCTTCAGCTACAAGTGGATTCCAAACGGGCATCAAGCTAACAGCACAGACACTGGTAACGTTTGTAGCTGACAACGCGGACTTTGTGAATGTGCGATGAACCGATGTCGCGCATGTGGTGTTCGCGTTGTGTGTCGTCCGACTCTCGGATACTTTTCACATTGTTTTCATATCTCGACTGCGTCACTAACATCGGGCGGTTTTTTGTTAACTGATATCCTGCACTATAAACTCATCAAAGTTTCTCATTCACTTAAATATGTGCCAAATTCTCTGAGCCCACCCAGTATTTCGCCGACGGTGTGCCTGCGCAGCCACGCATCTGAGTACCTCAATGCTGTACTGATTACTTTGACCTATCATCGGAACAGAAAATTAGCACTAACATACATGCGGGCATCACATTTGGCGGTATGCTGGAAGATATGCTACAAATACGCGGTATTACTCATCGACGCTGGCAATAATGCGTCTGAAACGTCCGAAGGGCCCTGTGACGGCTTTTACTAACAGCGCATTCATGTTAGCGTTCCAGTCTCTTACGATAGCCCACAGCGTTTGTCATACAACCTGCCAGCGCATTTCCTTCGCCGATGAAAAAAGATGAATAATGCAGAAGAAAAGACACCCGTTCCAGCGCGCATGGCGCGCAGAGAGAGAGAAAGAGACACAAAAAAAAAAAAAAGAAAGAGGAAAAGGCGCTCAGACGACTCCGAGCGCGCACGCCCTCGCGCGCGGAGCTCCTGCGCATGCTCGGAGCTCTTGCGCCAGCGCGGCGGTGCGCCTTCTGTCCGCGTCATTTTGAATTCTCAACGAGTGCGCCAGGCACGTAAACGGTCGTGCCGGTATGCGGTGTATGCCTGAACGTTGGTGTCTGTGTATGCGTGTCTTCTTTGTGGCATCACACGTCAACTACACTGAACGGTAAGCTTTAGCAAAGATGTTTTGCGTCATAGCTCATGATTACGTGAGCGCATTTCGTAGCGCTAACCGGCTGCATGTAGCGCAGGCGACCCGGGTATAGACCAGAACACGCTAGCCTCGCACCCAGGCTAGTCGAACGCATACTCTCGCACCCGGATTGCCCGGTCGACCAGCGCCATTTTGTTCTGGGCTGCCAAAGCGTGTTCGCCGGCGACCAGCAGACATGGCTAGCGCTAGCTCTAGGACTCCAAAGTGCGGAAATGTGCCCGTTCACGCGAACCCAAAGTACAAGAAGTCATCTGGGCATCGTTGCGTCGTGTTTGGATGCCAAAATAACCACCGGAAAAGCAGCAGGTTGCTTAGCGCTGTTTGCGAAGAGCACGATACATGTAGGGAATCGTGCCGGTGCGGTGTTTTCAGCCTGCACGGGTTTCCATCCGCAACGAAGAATGACAAGCTGCGCCACCGGTGGATAGCTGCAGTGAATAGGAAGAACTACCAACCCAGTGAAAATGCACGAGTGAGTATTCGATCTGTGTATCTTTTGGTGCCACGTTCAACTTTGCGCCCTACGAACGTAATATGTGTAACACGCAGGTTTGCTCCGAGCACTTTCTGGACAAGCCCACAGAGCAGAATCCCGCGCCGGTGCTTCGCCTTGGCTATAACAAGAAGGCAAGCCTTTTCGTGTTTTCATTCAGGCAGAGCTCCCGACGGTTAAGCGGAACAGTTGAGTTTGTGGTTAGCGATACTTGCAGCTGCTGCACGGCATGACCATTAAGCGTGAACGACAAGTTGTAAACGATAGTATGTTGCCCTGCTGGTGAGCGTTATTGCTAATGAAAGTAAAACGAAGTCTGCTCGTCACGTAGCATGCGTCGACAAAAACGTAAACAACGACTGCTCGTCGCCGAAGGCGTTCTTGCAGCGCGCCTGTCCTTACGAGCTGGTGTTGCAGGTGTCATTCGTAACGAATTCATTTGAGCATCCTGAGCTCTAAACTGCGTGCGGGCTGTTATGCAGGGCAAAGCGCAAAATTTTTCCGTTCATAAGGCGAGGAAGATAAGGTGCTTAATTATAGTTGTATTTTGTAACAAAATTTTGCTCGTTCTCACCAGTTTCTTTTACTGTTTTCTAAGGGAGCGCTAACAATCCGATATGGCCTCGCACAAGCGAAACAGGTCTGATACCAGGTAGCTGCAGTTGTTGGGGCTAATTTCTTGGAATGCAGGTGCGGTTGTTGTCTTGTACCAAAGGCTTCCCTGATGATGCAGCTTTAAGTAGGGATGATAATTTTATGTGCCCTGTCATGGTTTGTGCAACTGTACAAAACCTGCATCCGTCATGCTCGCCTTGTTATATGGGCTTTGACTGCACATGTAGTTGAACATTACAACTACTGTAGTTCCTCATTTTCCAATGAGTGCAGGTTTAGCATCACATGCTGCTTGTTCGAGTACTGTAGGCTTGTGTTCTTAATGTTGTACTCTTAAGGGGTTGCACGATACAATTGGCCTGGTGCATTTTCTATTTCATTTTGAGAGGACTTTATGTCTTCGCAACAGTGATGGCATGGGAAAGAACTACAGCCCTTCTTACTATAACATATATATTGTTTTCAATGTGCAGGTGGTGAAGGGCAGGCGTCTGCTAATCAGGCAGTCAAACGACCTCGCCAGTTGGTTGCCAAACGCGGCCAACCCAGTAGTGACCATGACAAACAAGACCAAACTGAAAGTGCAGAGGACAATGTTCTGCGTGCTTTAATAAAATGTGGCACCAACACAGTGCTGTAAAATCCTTCACAGGTTACGTGCTTACGTGGTTACCCGATGTATTCGCTTCTGCAGTCTGCACATCACTCAGTGTGGCCATTGCGGACTTGCATGAGGTCTTCCAGTTTGATTGAATCGAGACAGCGAAAATGACAGGCTAGAAAAAACGCGAAACACGCCTTCCGCCCAGCTAAAAAGCCCAAGTTTCGCTTTCGCGCCGGGTCGCATCTCCCGGCGTGGCAGCCCAGGCCTGCTACTTCGCGGCGCTTGGGATAGATGGCGCGACCGGCGCTCATCAATATGGCGGCGCGCTTTGAATTCACGGTGTTCTGGTGTATAGTGTCGGTTTGTCGTTGTCATGGTCTGATAAACGCGCTCTTGTTCTCGCTTATACTATACGGAATGTTTTACGGCGAGCGGTCGCTCGGGCTTGTTGATTTTAGCGTTATAGTTTAGGTGCGTACAAAAGGAACTACACCATGTTTTAACTTGATACTGAGCTACCACTAAGTGGATTGTGTGTGTTGGGCAGCCAGTGTGGTAGGTCTCATTTCGTGGCGCTTGATCCAGCCGCGATGAAGGCTGCGCCGCATGTGTAGTGAAATTCCCGTGACATGCTTTACGTATATATCTCGAAATTGTGTTAGCATCAAGAATTTTCAAACAGACACGTATAGTTGAATAACTGCTATCGTTCTCGGATGAAAGGCCGTGTTTGCGGGGCATGCATCAGCAGTGTGTGCGCTGCCGTTTTCGCATAGATTAAAAATAGCAGTATATTTAAGGTTCCTGGCAACCAATCTAAATAATTTTGGGAAGTTACCGCAAGCAAAACACGAGACTTGAAGAAATATCTAGCAGAAATCTCTAGATTCACCCAATCTATTTATATGCAACCACAAACACGTTTGGAGCATGAAACCTGCGATGAGCTCAGCCACTTGCAGCTTCGCAACTTAGCCGAAAAAATTTGAGAATAATAGAATAGTTGCTCCGGGAAGCACCTTTGCATTGCGTATGACGGTAGTTGGAAGATTTGTTTTTTGTCTCTTTTTTAAACAGTTTAGCAGCAGAAGTTATCTTTCGAGCTACATGAAAAGCGTTAAGCGCCTTTCGATGCTTCGGCGTTATGCAGTTTACGTGCTGTTAATAACTAGGCAGCTGCTGGCGCAGATTCGCATTGTGCCAGTCGTGCATGGTATGAAGCCCTTGTCGCGCGTAATATGTGTTCCGGTTTTCGTTACTGTTGCATGTAGTGCCGTCGTCTTGGACAGACTGCATACTATATGCGCTGTACAAAAGAAAGAAGAGCCAGATTATCAATTTGGTGGTCTTTTCTTAGTGAATGACGCACAGATTATTCAAATAATTTAGTGGACATTGCATTTTGTTCTACCCTTATCAACACACCTAAGAGATCGTAACATGTTTTAGTTGAAAAGTAACCTTATCAGTACGCCCCCATTCATGTGCATTCTACTGAAAGTGTGGCAAATGTACTCATCTCGAAGTATGAGAAAAGACATTGCAGACTGTTCCAAGCGGAAATGAATTGCAAATCTTAACGTGATTGTTCAAAACTGCAGTCAGTATGCTGAGCATGTTCGTTCGGCACGGGCACATTGTATTAAAACCTGAAAAATTGGCACTGTCCAGCCGGGTATCTTTGTTTCTACAATTATTTTTATAGAATTCGTTTAGGATTCTCGCATTTCTTTTATTTTTATAAGTACACTGTGTGTCACATGAACTTGGCTTGAAACGAAACGTACCGTTGGAGGCACCGGCGACCATTACTGTTGTCGAACTGCTTATCATACTGTAAGATAACGAAACATCATAATGATACTGATTCATATTGCCATGTAGTCTTTAGTCAGAGGTAAACAAAGTTAACTAGAGCCATGAGTGATGAGAACAAATTATATAGAAAACTACTATTGAACCGTAAAAATAACTCATTGAATAATTTTCCCTCACTTGTTGCATTTGCTTTACGTGTGTCTCTGCGTCTTCCGTGCTGTACTCGTGTGGCCATCAATTACGAACTTGCCGAAGCCCTTGTCAGCTTTATCAAACAAGCAATTCAAGTCAGTTGAATCTAATACTGCATGTCAAGTTACTGACGTGTTATTCGTTTTATCTAAATATTATGGACTGGCAGTACTTGGCAAGCATTAAGCGACAATATTTTTTTATTGCACTTAAGCTGCGTGCGTCATAGATTGCCAGAAAATTTTCATGAAAACAGCCAGGGAAGTCTTGGAAAAAGATCGGGAAATTTTTAAATGGCCACATAGGTATGCTGTCTTGTTATATGTCATACAAAGACTCCAGAGAATATCTGTGATTAATATATTTTTAAAACGTTTCACCTCATTGAGGGAAATTGAGGGAAATTGGTTCCATTTATTGAAAAAAAAAAGTCAAGCATACTGACAAGGCATTTCTTACTCAATATGTTTTTTTTGCGTTAGCTAAACGTCCCGAACCTCGATGCCCTAGAAAACATTTTCTACTTTTAAAGCACCTTAAATAATTTACTGTGATAGAATTCATTCCAACTATAGTATCATTTCTGTTTCCTAGGAGGTGCATATCTGTCGTGCCATGACACAAAGTGCTCGTGTGGTATTTCGGGTGCTCATGTGGTATACCTAACTCGGAAACCTGTTAGCATGCCCAAGAGGCCTCATTACCTGTAAGAAATTAAGTGACAATATCAATACAATCAATCCATCTGCCTTCTGTTGAAGTTATGGCCAATGACCCATTCATTTAAAAGTATGAGAAAGACATTTAAATGTGTATTAAATGCGTATTATGAACATACAAAGAATACACACTTGGTATTTTGGCCTCATATTGCTGCAAGGTCAAGGCCAGCCTGGCGACCATGCTTGCCAAGGAGTAGTGTAAATATTTAGTCTGTTTCCATAATAGCATAAGATTTGAATTTAAGGAAATCATCTATTATATCGAGCAATAAGAACGGTTAATGTGTTGCCGGTGCATTTGTTTTATTTCTTGCACTGCATGATTCAGCACTATATAAATTCTTTCTGTTTATGCAACATATATGAAAGTACAGCTGGTTCAGGAGCATTATTAATCTACTAACGGTAATGCATAAGGGCAGATGAAAAGGAACAGGTGCACATGCATAAATACATTCAAAACTTTTTGCTAACACATGTAAACAAAAATGTAAACTAACTTGTAGATAGCCGCTATGGAGTTATGGCCTTATACACTCTTTGTAGACTTGTCTATAAAATGTCTGTGTCTATAGAGTGTCTATAGATTAATGAAAATTCATGTTTGTTGACAAATGTCTGCAGAATGTCATAGAAAAAAGTGTATCGGATTATGAAGTTCTGTTTTTGTAGACTGAAGTCTACTGAAGTCTATCGACTATCTACATACATTTGTCTATAGACATTCCATAGACTTCAGTCTACAAAAGTAGAACTGTATATATAGTTATACTTTTGTAGACTGAAGTGTATAAAATGCCTATAGACAAATGTCATCTATAGAGATTCTATTGACTTCAGTCTACAAAAGCAGAACTGTAAGCGTATACACTTGTCCATAGACATTCTGTAGACAACTGTCTACAAACATGAATTTTAATTAATCCGTAGACACTCTATAGACAGTCTATAGACTCAGACTTCTTATAGACTAGTCTATAAAAAGTGTATGGCCATAAGTCTATAGACGCAGACTTTCTATAGACTAGTCTATATAAAGTATGGCCATAAGTCTATAGACTGTCTATATGCAGTGTATAGACAGTCTATAGACTCAGACTTTTTATAGACTAGTCTATAAAAAGTGTATGTCATAAGTCTACAGACTGTCTATAGACTAGTCTAAAGAAATGTCTATAGACAGTCTATAGACTTCATAGACAAATGTCTATGGACTGTCTATGGACTTTCTATAAAAATTTTTGTAAGGGCATACAGGTATTCAATGGCACGATAGATTCGCGTAACAGCTAAGCGTCTTTCTCCGTAATCTTGTTGAGGTGGTGATATTGGACAGCAAATCGCCACCATCCCTCCTGCCTTCGAACTAAAACAAGAGAAGACGCCCCGACACTGGAGGATGGGTCGTTATTGTCATTCGCAGGTATCTTTTTGACTTCCTGATGGAGGACGCTCCGCTCAGACGCAGACACTCGATAGGGGCGACGGTGAACGCATCGCCTATGTGTACTTGATGCGCGACAACGGATGCCTGCCCCAAAGGCCTATTTTCGAAGTTGAAAATGTGTCGACACTACTACAGAATACTTCTTAGGGCTTCAGTGTGTTCATGTGGAAGGTGATTGGTGACTACTCTGCAAATTTCGCGGCTGTTCTTGGCTTCAGAGTGCCCTTGTGAGAACATGTAACATTCAATGCGAAAACTTCTAGCTGAAAGTCCTTCCGAAGTAAAGGTGGGCTACATATAACGCCTGCGGAAGCACTTCCTTGATGAAGCCAAAATACGAGGGGAAGGCAGGTTCTGTTAGCCGCAATGCTGAAGACCGATTAGGGTGCAGCGACACCCTGCGTGAGCAGGACGTCAGCAAAAGGCGGCGCGATGTAGTCGCCAGATAGACCACGTGGCGAACATGTCAATTCGACATACGTCAGGCATTTAGATGATAGGCTAACAAAATCGGTTCAAGGCGCAGAACACTGGAGAAGCAATAAATCAGAGCCGAATTGGCACAAAGCAAATGAAATATTAGGTCATGAGGGCACTGTGCAAGGACCGTAAAAATAACCACCTCGTGACCACCTTGCGCACATCGAAACAGCAGCGACTGTCGCAAGTCAGCGACACGTAAAACTCGGGTAATAGGAGTTGTAAGGAACTTCTTCGTGCGTCGAGGAAAACTGGCACTCACGACAGACTGGCGCCCCAGTATCAACTAACCTTTTGACACTGACGCCGTTGATGTCGATCTCAAGAGTTTTCCGGTGGGAACTTTAGGGCGACAGAGTATCTTGGCTCAAGGTCAACTGTACAACTGCACATCCTCATGATGCACAGCCTAGTTTTTCGGCGAAAAGCGACGGCCAAAGAACAAGGATGGAGAGCGGCCGGGAGTCGGTGAACAACGAGGTAAACGGCTATGCGGAGGAGGCGGCTGGGCGTAGTGGGTACCTTCCTACTGGATATTGGGTACAGAGGATTGGATGTGGACCGGATAGTGGCTTGTGGAACGGAAGGGACCGGACTAAATTGGGAAGGGGCTAGGGCATTGAGGGAGCCACTGGCTGCGGGAATAGCCAGCACCTGTCCAGCTCCGCTGCAGCGTAATCATATAGGCTTATCGTCGGCTGTTCTTCATTCTTACCAGTTTCTGGGACGATGAAGCGTTCATGGTCCACGATGAGGCCTGCCCTCGGACACTAGGGTGGCGCCAAGTGTTCAATGCGCAGGCAGTAGAGAAGAGGTCAAGGTTCATACATCGCTGGCGAACAGTGACTTGGTTCGGTGAAACAGCCAGCGTCGAGGTGTCGGATAGCGTGGGCTTATAAGAACCAGATATGCGGCCTTCAGTTCTCTTGATGTCTTGTGTGGATGGTTCACATGGAGTTGCCTCCCAGAATGACGTCGCAACGGTAATCGGCAGATGTTAGACCGAGGCGACATGCACCAGCATTTCGTTTGCTCTAAACGACGGCTACCCTTCAAACTATCAATCGTAGTCACGTTGGTGATGACGAGCAGACTGAACGCGTCATCCGTGATGCCCTCAAATTGTGGGCGATCATGTCAACCTCGGATATCTGGTCAACTTGTAGACACATTGTCAGCACGTGCTATATATGCGACAAGTAAGGATAAATTGACATTTGGGTGCGTACCGCCAGTTGTTCCTTGGCGGCAACCAGACGACAAAACGGGTGCTGAAAAGGTCGCGGAGCTGCTGCTGGAGCGCCTACCAAATGATGAGCTCGTGTTCGTTGGTCCAAAACCAGACGGCAGAGGTTCCGCCGAGCAAAATACTACGTTTCCCAGCATTAATGTTGGATCCCAGCCATGCCATTTGCTGACGTGGTCGTGCATGCTGAGTCACTCCTCCACGACAGTACTGATTGCCCCTGGAAAAGTCCCGGCTATGCGGGGCAGTGAGAGGGCGATAAAAGGTAGGCAGCAGGCCTACCTAGCTGCGAGGTGTCGCGAGCTGGTGGCATGACGGTAGATTTGAGGTGGCGTCCGCTGCGAAGCTTCGTCGTCACAAGTATCCTGCACATAACCAAATAAATCTTACGTGTTAGCAAAGTAGGGTAACTATTTACAGTGTATTTACAAGGCTATCAACAGCAAGGGCTGGCCAATATGGAAGCCAGCCAGCAATAAGCAAGGCACGTTGCCATCTTCAGGTCAGGCTGTGGCCGCTTATTGGGTACGCCCCGCCATAAGCAAAGGTTGACATCATCATCATCATCATCCTAGTAACGCCTACTGCAGTGCAAAGGCCTCTCCCATATTTCTCCAATTACGCCGTTCATGGGCTGATTGTGGCCATGTCCCTGCAAACTGCTTAATCTCATCCGCCCACCTAACTTTCTGCCGTCTCCTGCTACGCTTCCCTTCTCTTGGATTCCAGTCCCTAACCCTTAATGGCCATCGGTTATCTACACTTCTCATTACATGCCCTGCCCATGCCCATTTCCTTTACTTGATTTCAACTAAGATGTCATTAACTCGCGTTTGTTTCCTCACCTAATTTGCTCATTTCTTATCCCTTAACGTTACACCCATAATTCTTCTTTCAATAGCTCGTTGCGTCGTCCTCAATTTAAATAGAACCCTTTTCGTAAGCCTCCGGGCTTCTGCCCCGTAGGTTAGTATTGGCCAGACACAGCTGTTATAGACTTTTCTCTTGAGGGATAATGGCTGCCTGCTGTTCATGATCTGAGAATGCCTGCCAAACGCACCCCAGCCCATTCTTACTCTTCTGATTATTTCATACTCATGATCCGGATACGCGGTCACTACCTGCCCTAAGTAGATGTATTCCCTTACCAAGCCTTCCAGTGCCTCGCTACCTATCGTAAACTGTTGTTCTCTTCCGAGACTGTTAAACATTATTTTAGTTTTCTGCAGATTAATTTTTACACCTACCCTTCTGGTTTGCCTCTCCAGGTCAGTGAGCATAGCATTGCAATTGGTCCCCTGAGTTACTAAGCAAGGCTTTATCATCAGCGAATCGCAAGTTACCAAATTATTGTTCCCAGTTCTTCCAAATCCAGGTTTCCGAATACCTCCTTTCACTACCTGCCCTAAGTAGAGGTATTTCTTACCCCTTCCAGTGCCTTGCTGCTTGTCGTAAACTGCTGTTCTCTTCCGAGACTGTCATATGGAGATTATGTCAAGGTTGACATAATCTTCTTGAAATAGCACGGGACAGTATATTGCCCTCTAGTGCCACATTTTTGCACGAAACGCTCTGAGAAGTTCTAGTATACGTGGAAGAGCCGCGAAACGCCGTTTCTGAGCCTCTACATCCATGACGCTCTTAGTTCATGCTCAGCTTGCGTTCAACCTATTTTCCTGGCGCTGCTGTTGTGAAACCCAGCTTTGCTTTTCTCTTCATGAACTCGTTATAAAAAATGCCTGCATTCTTGTACAATGAAGTTAAAGCATCTAGTTATCGTTGATCTTCGTCGCTTGTCGGCATACATAACTACCTTTTACATCTCTTTCGATTTTCCGTCAAATACAAGATAGTTGCCATGTTGAATTAAACAAGGTACGCCTCTATAAGTGAAAGCGCCGTGTGAGGATATCCATGTCCCTTCGCACACATTTCTATTTGTTTGTTGTATAGTTTCTTTTCTCCTGGTGACGGTTAAAACGTTCCATTCTAGCACAAGGGTGTTGTTTCATGATTAAGGGCAGGAGAACGGTGAGAATAATTTAAAATCATTTGAAGAACCAACTTTATTGCATTGTTTTCTGTTCGAATATAATGGCCGTTACTTCCAGTCACGCTAATAATACCACGCGAAACAGCGCATTATATAAGCCTACAGCAAAACAGTCTTACCGCTGGCTGTGGCTATCGAAGGCAGTATTACAGGTGATCTTTAAGTAAATAATGGGGCTTTGCGTCGTGAAAACCACGATCTCATTATCAGGCAAGCCTTAGTGAGGGAATCCTTGGGCGGCTGCTGAGCACGAGATCGTGGGAACGAATGCCGGCCGCGGCGGCCGCATTTCGATAGGGGTTAAATGCGAAATCACCCTTGTACTGAGATTTGTGTGCACGTTAAAGAATCCCTGGTGGTCGAAATTTCCGGGGTCTTCCACTACGGCGTGCCTCATGATCAGAAAGCGGTTCTGGCAGGTTAAACCTTATAATTAAATTTTTAGTGGTGTATCCGAAAATTTCGACTATTTAGGGTTCTTTTACGTGCACCTCAATCTTCAGTGCACGCATGTTTTCGCATTTCGCTCCCATCAAAGTGCGGCCGCCATGCCCGGGACTCGACACGGTGACCTTGTGCTTAGCAGCCCAACACATGTAATGTTCTTGTAATACTGTGTTTCCGCTTCCTTTTCCATCAAGTAATCAAAGTACCAAAAGATAGGTCCTAAGGCAAAGGAGAAGCAGGTGTCTTAACGATAGAATATCTCCGGTTGGCTATGGAGTATTCAGCCATAGAAAAGCGATAGATGAGAGAAAAATACACATGCACACCATACAGAACAGTTTCTGCAGATGCTTTCACAAAGTTTGCGAAGGCATTGCATTGTGTTAGACAGTGTGAACGTCCTATTAATAGATTCTACGCAACACAGTGCAGTGTCACTACTTGTCACATGTTTCGGTGTCTCTTAAATAACGCAGCAGCGCCTTCGTATCGGCACGCGCTGAAGTTCGCGTGGGCGAATTTCTAAGAATGTTGCTTTCCATGAGTTGGCGCTTGTCCAGTTGACCTAGCACGGCCCAAAGTGCTGCTCTCTGCTAGTTCAAAAGAGGGTGCTACCAAGGAAGGTGCGATCGTTTCGCTGCCCACTCCCCAGAAGCCCAAATATAAGTTATTAGGCATTGCGATGGGACATGAGTAAGCAATTGAAATTTAAGTTTCAAGCCACAGACTGATTAGAAGGTTGGAGTCACGTCGTGGAAGGTTGACGGAGTCCACAGCTGTAAATGTTGGTCAGGGTACGAAGGCCTGCCCTTGTGGAGACCAATGCTATGTTATGCGAAAGCTCGGCAAGCTTTTTGCTGCGTCGGCTCTCAAAAGGGGAATGGAAATGCAGTTCACATTGTCATGGCGAGATCAGGCTGCTGCCACGGCTTGATCAGTGCAACATATGCCACAGTGACTAGGCAACCACCAATATAATATATCGTGTCCTTCGTCAACTACTCGATGGTCAACTAATCGAGGCCCATATTGACTGCTCCGTAACGGGACTCCACTTGCGTACGAAATCGCCCCAGTCAGTACCAGTGCCTCACCTGCCTGGAATTCCACTGACGCTGTGCATGTCGCACGCCTCAAACCGTATTAATCTCCTGTTATCACTGATATTTAAACGCTCGGGACGGTGCTTCTGACGCTGGGGATAATGATACATGCATACTGCGTGTTTCTTGCGGACGATGCACGTGGGCTCCCCGACGAAGACGACGAACACTCTCTGGCTCTCGAGCTGTCAGCTTCACTGGCCTGGCCAGCGCTGCAGTTATCTTTTGTAAATTTTCTTTGTAAATAGTCTCCAGTTCTTAATCCTTCGTTCGCGTCACAATGTGAACAGATGTGTCATTGTGATTAACTTCCTCTAGGTACCAAACGTAGGGCTCCTTGAAAGGCTACTGTTGATAATTACCTCTAGAAAGCAGGGTTTCTGTGCACTCGCAATTCTTTACCCATTGACAATTATAGAGTAACGCCTTATTACCTTCCGAGTAAATGCAACAAGGCAGCATTTCTCAGAAGACAGCTCTAAATTCGCTTTTCGCATGTACAACGGTGTTAACGTAGCGGCTTTTTGTGGCTTTGCTCTTAACTGCAGTAGTGTTACAGCAGACCCCCAGATGCACATTTTCATCCGCATAGATCTATGATTCAACTGTGTTGTGCATGCATCGTACAGAGGCATCCAACACTAGGATGAATAGTGTCGGACTCAACACGCTGCTTTGGGCTACTCCATGCAATGAATTGCGGCTAGTCATGGCGGCATCCTGCATCACGAAAAAACGCCTATCGGTCAAATTATTGCATAATTACTCAAAAGTGCGGCCACTGATTCCGGCTTTAATCAAAGCCTCTGTAATAGCATAATGTACTACTTTCTCGCAGCCACCTTTTATGTCAAGAAACAATGCTGCAGTGAGTAGTTTCAGATGTTTCTGATATTGACAAACGTGACAAAATTCATGATATTATCATCAATAAGCGCCCACGCCGGAAACCTGTCATAGCATCTGTATACCTATCGTAATTGTACGGTGATGAAAAACACGTGCAAGTGGCCAGTGCCACTTCATTCTCCTCCGCTAAATCATTACATTCACACGGGGGAACCAATGCACAGGATTGACACACGGAGTAAGTGCGTGTTGGGGCTGCAAGCCGGCAAGTATTGAGCAAAATTCCTCAGAAATCTCAATATATCGTCAACTTTCGTGCAAAGCCAAAGATTTGAAAGGGAAGTGGTCTTGCCGTGATGCGCGAAGTGGACGTAAGGTTCTCCACATCTGAGATAAGCGTGGATGTGGAACCAACGACTCACAGAATCACTTCAACCTTTAAAATTTTCGTGCATCAATACGGGACTGAATCTTCTTTTGCTTCCACCTTGCCTCTCTGAGACGGTGGAGGGATTTAGTTCACCTGTATCTTCTTTCAGCCTGACGGCCAATCTTTCGTAGGCGCTACAGACCAGCTTCGAATTTTTCGTATTTCGGAAAGGTTGAGAACTGCCCGTAGGCGCTTGCATGGATTTTTCAATTTCATATTCCAGAGTAAAATGATTCGCTTCCTGACATACTGCCTCCGCGTGGGACTGAAACGCCGACAAACGAATTCGTCGGAGAGTCGTAGATGGGTATGTAAATATTCATTTGATGTTCAGATGTGGGAATAAGGTGACTTCCATGTCTGAAAACTATTGCACATTTGTTACAAGACGCCGAGAGACCATGGTCAAATGCAGGCAGCTGCTGTATGTAAGTCCCCGTAACTATTTCGGGCTACCTTTGTTGAGACCATAAAGAGAGTGTTGCGTGCTAAGCAATGGTAGTCTTCCCCAGGAGTAAAAGAAAGTACTTCAAACCGGGTGGTGAGCATTAGAATCTCTGGTGAGAATTCAAAGGCCGGATGTCGGTTGGAGTCGTAACGACTTGAAAACACAACGTAGGCAGCGACTAGAGTGTACGTAAGAGCCTACGTTTTTAGAAATAAACAAACTTACTTGTCGTCGTGAGGCGGGACTGGGTTATGAACCGACATACATACGTATGTCGGTTCGTATCTAATATATAGGGTTTCCCAACTATCATGTACCAAGGATTAAAATATGCAAATACCACGTAGCTTGATCAAACTAATCTAATGTTGTTTGCCATCGCCTATTTTTGTATTCCGCCTAGTTACATCTGTAGCCTAATTAATTTATCCGTTTCAAAAATAATACAATTAGATATAAAATCTCAATAAAAGAATGGTAGAGCAACATGAAAAAACTACCGATACAGGTTTCTGTTGTCAATACGTGTTACATAATAGTGATTTTCCGAGCGTTATAGAAACCTGCGACTGGCCGCTTCAGGTACTTTGCCTGTGTCAGCGGGCTTCTTTCATGCTCGGAAAAGAACTTTGATGTAGCACTTACTGACCAACAGAAAGCTGCACCGGGAATTATTCACCTTGCTGTACCATTTTCTGATTGTCACTTTTCGTCTAAATGTAATATTTTGGAAAGTGATTAAATAATTCAGACTTATTGTTTTATCGAATCGAATTCACGCACGATATTTGTCAGTCATTAGATTTAGGCGGACGGATTGACAGCATTTTTGTTGACTTATCCAAAGCTTTCGACACCGTCCCACACCCAAAACTCCTCTACAAGCTTAACTCCATTCTAAATAACCCTTCTCTGGTTGGTTGGATACATAGCTTCCTAACCCAGCGTTCTCAGTCTGTGCAATTTAACGGCTCTATTTCCTCTCCTGTGAGTCTTTCATCCGGCGTCCCAGAAGGTTCCGTTTTAGGCCCGCTTCTTTTCTTATTATATATTAATGACTTGCCGCATTGCGTGTCCGTTAGTATTCGTCTTTACGCTGATGATTGCGTCCTCTATCATAGTATTAACACACCAATGGACCATGATTTACTTAATGACTCCTTTGCAAAATTTTGTAGGTGGTGCAAGGAATGGCAAATGAACATTAATTTCTCTAAAACTGCATGTCCTTCTCCAGACGCCCATCTACATCACTTTTCACGTACACTTTCCATGGTCAAGATTTAAAAAGAGTAACCGAATTTAAATACCTTGGTCTTCATTTTTCCCATGACATGTCATGGTCGAAACACATTGACATCATATGTAACAAAGCTTTTAGACCTCTCGGTTACCTCCATCGTTCACTGCGTAAGGCTCCAAAGGATACCAAACTGATGACGTATAAAACACTTATCCGCCCCATTCTTGATTATGGCTGCATCATATGGAATCCTCATAAGAAATCCGATATTAAAAAGTTAGAATCAGTCCAAAAGAAATCAGTGCGCTTCATTTTTCGCAACTATAGCCGAGATTTTTCCCCTTCTTCCCATTATACCGCTACAAGTCTTACAGTTCTTTCATCTCGCCGCCGCTTAGAATGCATGAAATTTTTACACACGCTGATTCATTGTGAGCGCCTTGATACACTAAATAATTATTTAAACTTTAGTCCACCTTCTATCACTAGGAGTTCTCATAATCTCAACCTTATCCCTTTCTTTTGCCGAACGGAGATGTTCAAGCACAGCTTCTTTCCACTGGCCATTGAACTCTGGAATTCACTGCCTGGAAGCATCCGCTCTTTACCTATGCAAGAATTTTTGAAAGCAATTACATATACTTGATATTCATATTTTTTTGTGCCTGTATCTCGTTTTCTTGCTTTCCTTTTTGTTCACTACCCACTCCTGCAATAGTCTCACCGATGCCGCAGTATGTATAAATAAATAAATAAATAAATAAAATTAGGTGGAATGCTCCAAAAATTGTGCGTCTCCAAGTGGCGCCAAACAACAGTGCCTTGGTTCTTTGCCGCTAAGCGGCACTCGCATATTTTAAAAACTTGGTGCGTGGTAATTGGGATATCCTGTATACAACGACTTTGATCACATCACCATAACCCGCCGTGGTTGCTCAGTGGCTATGGTGTTTGGCTGCTGAGCACAAGGTCGCGGGATCGAATCCCGGCCACGGCGAGATTCATAGCTTGAATCCCGCCGTGGCCCCAATCGAAATGGGAAAACACCCGTGTACTTAGATTTAGGTGCACGTTAAAGAACCCCAGGTGGTCAAACTTTCCGGAGTCCTCCACTACGGCGTGCCTCATAATCAGAAAGTGGTTGTGGCACGTAAATCCCGCGAATTGAATTTTTAACATCACCATAAGCAGACGAGATGAATGCCTCTTCGCCAGAAATGCGGATGGCATTCTGAACGTTTGGTTCACAAATTAGAAGCTTTGCGTAGACAGCCTCTCAACTCTGAAATTATACATTTGAGGCCTGGGTATTCTATTAGAAGAGACGCTTTTTGACTTCATTGCGAAAGAGCAGCAAAGAGTGGGCCATGGTGCTGTGCGAATCTTTCAAGCGCTACGAGCAGCAAGAAAGTCGATGCTTTTCAGTAGTAGAGAAGTGACATTCGTGAAAAAAGTTGCATCGCAATCTCTTGCGAATCCTTGTCTCGCATATGATACTGCAGTGACATTGTAATTTGATCTACCAGTCATTTGCTGTAGCTCTACTGTTCTGAATCTCTTCGGCATCACTGGCCACACATCGCTCATGAAGCATGAATAGCGCGGCCCTATTTTCCTTTGACATTTTTCTCTTATTGGAGACAGACGGAAGAAGAGGTGGCGCTGCCGAACGAGAAATCTACTTTAAGCCGGACGAGGATTTCACGGACTTTCGTTTCCACGAATAATGTCTCATTGTTACAGCAGGCACATTACTGTGTGATGATGCGTCTCTAGCCATCTCTCTCAAGTTTATGTGATCTTTCTTAAGGCCTCGTAATTATTTTGAGGATGCAACGTGCAAGCGTTCAGAGTTTTGGCACCTGAGCTGCGTTGCACAGCAAGTGTCAGCGTCGTGTTCTCCGGAACATCGTTGACATACCGGTGAATTTCGGCAGACAGCCCACACATGTCTATTTCTTTGACATCTTCTACAATTATGTGGGTTATCTACGAAAGGCCGTACCACAAACCGACTGTGGTCGACCTTTACATCTAGTGGTATTGTGGTAATCCTTGAATACGAGCCTTGCACAGTTCGAATGGACAAGGGACCGATCTTGCCATAAGGCAACGCCATCTGTCGCAAGTTTTATTAAAATTGGCAAGTTGCTGTCGTTAATCGATGCTTCAATTTCATAAACACCAGCAGTGGTTTCACTGTCCTACGTAGCGAAGTAGGGGACATTATTGTTGCTCAGAAGGTTTACTACCAATAAAGCATCAATTGCGCTTCGTTGGCGGACATCAATAGGCAGGGCGTTCTGCGGATTATTCATTAAGATATCCTTAATCTCTCCTGGGACAAGAGCCTCCTCGGAAACTGAAATCATTTGTCGATGAAGACACTTGAGGTTGTTGGCAGGTACAATGTACAAAGACAATTGTGCACGTCGAAGAACTTCGCTGTGGCTTGGCAGTTGACTTACTTGAAAACAGTCCGCTGATGTTTCTTTTCTTATTGCAGCACTCTGTCGAAGCCATCCTCATCTCAGGCGTTTTCGCTTAAGCGGGAGCGCAACACAGTGTCCTCATTGTCGGCTTGAGTTTGAGGACAGTTTCTTTTCCTCGAGCCGGTTCCTGCCGAAGTACTCAAGTCGCGTAGGCTTTGTGTCGACTCAGGTTCAATTGCGTTAGTCATGGGAGTGGCCCACGTCTCCACGTAAAACAAGGAAAAAACGGAAATACTGCAGCTCGAAAGAAGAGCGGTTTGTTTGGTTTCGTTTGGTTTTCATCCTACCATGGCGCACAGCTACTACGGGGCATCCACTAACATTTGGATGTTATTAGAAAACTTTCGTTAGTACTAAATGTGGTAAAATTGTCAGGAGGAAATGAATAAATATAAGGTATGAAGAAAGAACAAAAGAAAGTCTTCCTGAAATAACTATCAATTCTTTCAAGGCTGGGCAAACGTCCCTATGGCAGTTTTCAATAGAGCAGACTCCAAGAGGAAGGATATTTAGAATGGAAAAATTTAAACCATGTTGTATAAATTTTCATTTTAAAATGTTTTTTTCTTTACAGAAGAAAAACTGCTGCTGATAAGAAAACGTTATCTATGGCTTCGTCTTCTCCACAGATTGTACAAAGAGGAGGGGGGGGGGGCGAGGTCAACCCTGTGATTACTTGCTTCCTTGCTTTCCTTTGACAGTTGCTCACACCCACTTTTGGAGATTGGCCAACAATCGCACTATTGACCAATTTTCAATAGCAGAAAAAGTTATATTTTATTAAACTTTAAGGATTTAGCAAGCAAATCGTCCTGATTCAATTATATATCTCTCATCAGCTGCACCAAAATCCTTATTATAATGTCCCAGAGAACAGGCTCCGAAAGATAGAATATCGGGAATCGTTATATTCAATCTGGCACCATGAAACTTTCCGTCTAAGGTAGGTCTTCTTTAATGTGTGCACAAGAACCTATTCGCCCTCATCTCATACAGACGAAAGTTGGAAAGCGCGCAAATTTATTGCGAGGCATAAATATTTCTACGTAACAAAACCCTTCGCAGTCTCGATGACGAGTCCGTGTCCCATCTGACTGACTACATCAACGATTGCTGGCACAGTGGTGCCCTGGCAACTGCCTGGAAGACTGCCAACGTTATCCTAATCCCAAAACCTCGCAAACCATCTAGCCTCAATAACCTAAGGCCCATCTCTTTCACTTCATGCGTAGGCAAGGTGGTGGAACACGCCTTCTTAGCACTCATCAACAGTCACCTCCAAGACAACTCTCTCTATGCCCACACCATCATTGGATTTCGCCCTTAACTTTCTACTGAAGACGCTATGATGCAGCTCAAACATCAAGTGCTAAACGATCGTTCCCGTAACATTAAAGCCATCCTCGGAACTCACTCAAGCCTTTGATAACATTTCCCATGCAGCTAGTCTCCCACCTACACCTGGGAGAGCGAGCGTACTATTACATTCGTGACTTTCTCTCCAATCGCACGGTCACACTCTCGGCAGGGGATTTACGATCAGACCAGCTTCCCCTTGGCAGGAAAGGCACCCCGCAAGGTACATTTATCGCTTCCATGCTCATGACCTTAGTCATGATTGGCCTTGCCCAGCAACTACAACGAGTCGACAATATCAACCATACAATCTACGCCGGCGACATCATCTGATCGTACCGAGGCAGTGATGGTCAAGTGGAGTCATCCCTCCAAGTGGTGATTGACACTGTTGAAGCCTATCTCCATGAGAGCGGACTGCACTGTTCGCCGGCTAAATCGGAGCTTCGGCTCTACAAGCCCATTCAGCGGGGTCGCCCTCCCAAATACCAATCTGATCACTGACCCTGTGACGCCATCACCCTACGCCTTCAAGATGGCAGTCCTATCCCACACGTCCCTAGTATCCGGGTCCTCGGCCTCACCATCTCTACCAACTGCTCCCACGCCTTGGCTCTGAACAAGACCTGTGCCCAATCTCGAAACACCCTACGACTTCTTAAACGTATCTCTAACCGACGAGGGGGACTCAAAGAAGAAAGCCTTCTCCGCCTCGTGCAATCTTTTGTCATATGTCACATTACTTACGTTGCTGCGTACCTCAGCTGGTACCGGGCTGTGCAAAACAAGCTTGACACCCTCATACGAGGGGTCTACAAGCAAGCACTTGGCCTCCCGCATTGCCCCAGCACTGAGCTCTTCAACCAACTGGGAGTTCACAACAAGCTTTCCGAACTCACTGAAGCCCAACAACACTCTCAGCTTGAACGGCTCACCCTTACTGAAACGGGACGCTTTATCCTATCCAAGCTTGGCTTCACCTACCATGAGCAACAGTGTCCCAAACAACCGATCCCGACCGACATCCGTAGCTGGATCTACATAGACCCTATCCCTAGAAACATGCACCCTGAATATAACAGGGCCCGGCGCCAAGCTTTGGCCGGAGCTATCATAAAAGCCCTTGCTCGTGTACCTGGCGTCACATTTGTTGATGCAGCCCAATATTCCCATGGCACACGATTTGTGGCCGTCGACACACGCGATGAAGTCCTACACCACGCCTCCAGCGTCACTACCCCCACTGCCGAGAAGGCTGAAGTGGCCATCGCCCTGGCCGCTCTAGATCCCACCTGTCACACCATCGTGTGTGTCTCGCGCTCAGCTGTCACTAACTTCAGCAAAGGCCGTATTTCTCCACAAGCTCTTCGCATCCTCTGCCAGCCACCACACTCTAAGGAGAGCATGATCTCCCTGACATGAATCCCGGCCCATGCGGGCCCTGTCCATCCACACCTCCCCAATCTCAACGAGGTCACCCACTCATTTGCGCGAAGCCTGGTCAACCACACCGGAGTCACTGGAGATGAGTTGGACACCAGGGACAATCTGACAACGTATAACGATCTCGTTAAGGCCTTTTACCTCAGTCACGGAACCTTCCCCCCGCCTCACCCCAAGTTCAGTCGGGCGCAGGCTACCACCCTGCGTCTGCTACAAACACGTACCCTTCACCCGCCCGTCTCCGCCTTATATTTCGAGACGTCTGCACTACCCCTAACTGCCGGTTTTGTGGCATTCACCCGGCTGCGCTTCCGCATATGCAGTAAGAGTGCCCAACACAGTACACACAGAATAACACCACGACTCTCTCGTCGAGGTTGCATGAGGCTCTGTGGAGCTCCACCCTAGGCGATCAAACCTGGGCGACCCAGCACGCCCGTGAGGCGGTGGCGAGGTAAGCCCTCGACGTCCCCTCATGGGAGACTCAAGCCCGGTCATCATAATGTGCTGATTGTACAATAAAAGTTTATTCCTTCTCCTCCTAGTGGCAGATCCACGTATTAGAAGGGCACCTGATGAACAATTAAGGGTGGTCATGTAACCAGGACAGTCCTGCTAATATGCGCCTAACATCAGTTTTTTCCGGCGGCATCATGCCAGCGCTTAAGATTTTTTTGCTACGACATGGAGGGGTGGTCAGGAAACAAATAGAGGGAATCGCTAAAGCACTGCGTTCAAGTATCTCTATACATATGCTTCATTTGTTTAAAAATATGGCCCTGTTTTATTGCGATAGACATTATATGGACGCTCCATGCACATTTTGGCGTCGCCGTGATGTTCAGTAAAAAGTTCACAGGCGATAACAACGTTGCGGCGCGCTGTATGCTCTATGTCCGGGTGAATGCACGGGAGGGGTGCAGACAATTGCGCCTCAATGTGGCGCTCGCGAGGGAGGCAGATCGAGAGCAAACGCGCCGTCTTCTGTCGCTCGAAAGGCTGGGGGAAGGGGACTGAGGGGGAGCATGGTTGGGCTCCGGCAGCAAGTTCGTATTTAGCGAGCGGGCGCAGGGGGACGGACGATCGCGGCTCAATCTCGCATGCGAAACAGAAGAAAGTTGGAAGGCGGAGCGGGAGGGAGGGGATGGCTTCTACTCAGCCAGTGACTGTGTACTTCGCGGAACAACCACACAACAGGCATCCAAATATATGTACGCCGTACGCGCACGTGTGAACGAGTATCGGCTAGCAGACTACGCGACGCGCCATCCTCACTGTTGTAGTTGAGCCAGTGTCCGCCAGGCTGCGACTGGGCTTGAAATAGCAGCCAATACATGGCATCTACAGAAGCTCTTACTCATGAAGGCAACACTGCACAAATAAGCACAGATGGCTACGACATTCAGGCTCACGGCTCCATGAAGGCGACTCTTTACCTCCTTGCTGTGCTCGAATTTCACCTTTGTGGCGTAGAATCTAAGTGTTACATCCAAGGCTAAACCGTCCTTGACGCCAATTCGCTTATTTTCGTCGGATTCAAGGACTTCAACAATGAAACCTCCAAATCGTTGTGCCATGCCTGCTAACAGCCGGCCTGCCTAGCGAGCCGCATCAGTCATCTTTAAACACAAAAGAGCCTTTTAAGCGAGCCGGAGGTTAAAAAAAGTATGCATATCCCAGGCACTGTGGAAATCAATGCAAGCTAAGCTTGCGGTGCTGGATGCTTTAGTTGACGATAAACAGGGGTGACGTTGGCGCCTAAACTTTGATTTCTTCAACGTTTATTCTAACACGAGAGTGGTGAGTTGATGTTAAACGTTACCTTGCGTGCACCACTGCCGTTTGCGTAGTACACAGAACACCCCGGGAGAGGTTTTTGGTTGAGGCGTTATTGCGATCCATATTTCATGAGTTCTGGGCAGGGCTGAGCATTGTCATTGCCTCGCATGGCACACCTCAACGTGGCAGAAGTATTAATATTGAATGGGATTATGGGGCTGTACCTGCCAAAACCCCAATCGGATTAGGAGGCACATCGTAGTGGCAGACTCGGGATTATTTTGACACCAAGATCTCGTTTAAGATCTCCCTAAATCCAAGTGCATGAGCGTTTTCTACTTGGCCCCCATCTAAATGGGGGCGAAGTACGACCGCGGCAATTCCATAGCCAAAAAGCTTCCGCGGCCGGCTCAAAAGTGTTCATTTCACGGTCGACCGCTTCCGTAGAGTCGCCTGAATCCTGCGGCTCACTTTAATTATTACGGCTCTGCTTCTGCACGCCCTGCGTAGTTTATCTGCTTGACACATTTGCATGGTGTTTATTTTTGAGAAATAGTAGCAACGAAGCGTACCGTAGCTTGAACTTAAGCTTATCCAGTTTCCCCGCAACCGCTGTCGATAGTAGTAGGGTTTCCTTACCTTCTCACGTCACCTTCCCCACCTCTCCCTTGTTTGGGAAGTGCCTCTTCTCCCTCCTCTCTACAATTCAATCCACGTCCCCCCTGGGCTCGCACGTTAGCAGACAGGGAAGCGCTGCAGTTTCTCCAATGCTTCTGAGAGGAGTCACGGATAA
Source organism: Dermacentor andersoni (assembly GCF_023375885.2). Taxonomy (NCBI): domain Eukaryota; kingdom Metazoa; phylum Arthropoda; class Arachnida; order Ixodida; family Ixodidae; genus Dermacentor; species Dermacentor andersoni. The sequence goes on along the minus strand of NC_092822.1, from coordinate 72,500,668 downwards.
TTACAGCTGTCAAGTGACTATTGTGGAAACACCCATGCATCTCCAGAGGACATTGCGCACGTTCGACGGGTTGGCGTGAAAATGCATTTCTCGTAGCGCCTTTCCTGTCTGACTCGCTCCGGTTATGTATACACATGCCCTGAACATCCCCCCCCCCCCCCCCCCCCCCCCCCGACGCGGTGTGCCGGACAGCAGCAGCCGCAGCAGCTGCAGCAGTGGGGCAGTCGAAGGAAAAGGTAAAGAAAGCTCCGTTTTAAAAGGGAATTGTCGTGCGCAGCAGGCATACGAAAGGTGCAAGCTCTTCTTCGGGGCGTTGCTTCACTACTACGGTTCCGGTACTTGACTGTTTTCGATAGTCCTAGGCAACTCCGCACAGTCACTCGTGCTACAGTATATCAGATAGCACGGCAAGTGTTACTGCCTCTGTATTGAAGGATGCTCTGAGAATATTAATGCGGATGTTGTGCGCTGATATAACATACCTAAAGCTGTTAAGTTATCTGATCAGTGTCCCAGGCGAATAAAAAAATTGAATATAGGGCTTTACGTGCCGGAACCACGATCTGATTATGAGGCACGTCGAATAGAGGGACTCGAGAAATTTGGACCATCTGGACTTCTTTAACTTGCAACAAAGTCTTTGAGGATAAATACAAATGGCAGTTCCATCTGTGAGTCGGGGTGCGAATTTCTTTTCATAATTAGCTGATCCGTTAAAATATAGCCTGCGTCTGATAACTGGCACTTGTTCGTGCTCGCAGTACGCAGTGTTCGAGGCAGGGTCGAGGCTTGGGAATGCAACAGACATCCAATGCACGTAGGAATTCTCAAACCCTAGTGAAACGTCAGAAGATAATCATCAAGCGCACCACCAATCGAACCAAAATGCGCTTTTTTGAATATAATTCCGAAATTTAGCGAGAGTTTTGTTTTGAGCATTGTCACTTGTATTAGTGTAAATGCATGACTTGCAAACGAATGGAACAATTAATAATAGAATTTGGCTGTGCACACAGTGTCTTAAAGCAAACTAGCGACGTTGTGGCCAGGCTGAATGCTTCAAATATGGAACGAGAGCTGTTGCAGTTGCTTCTAAATTTCTTGCGAGCAAATTAGCAACTCGTCACGTTGAACGAGAAAAGAGCTTCTAGTTACACTACAAAACGAAAGCCTGCTATCAAAACGATATGTCGCCTCGTGGCAACACATGTGTTACGATCAACTTCGTACTTTCCGACGTATTGTTATCGTTTCTCCTACCATTGCCAGCTTATAGATGTGCATTAACAAGAATATTCTTGCTGCTTAAAGGGCATCTCCGGCGCTTTTAAAACATATTCGGATATTGCATGTTCAACTGGCATTAGCAGTCCTTCCACCAGTAGGGTGGTTCAATTTGCTTAGAAATTCATCAGTATTATTAAATAAAGAATAAACAAGATACCCAAACCAAAACGGGTAGCTGCTTCGTGTGACGTCACGATGAGTCGATGACGTCAGATCCTAGACTACCCTTAATGTAAACGCGCAGAACACGCGCTAAATACGCAGTACATGTGTCGCTAACGACAAAGAAGCGAAGTTGATGATGCGTCATGACAACACAAGGAGCTTTACCGTGCAAGAAATGTTATTGAGAAGGCATTGAATTATTATTGGTCAATGTTAAGTTTTTCATTGAGGAATTGTGGAAATTTTTTTGGAGAATTGTTGGGCGGATTGTTGAGTGGTCTTGAATATTGGCCACTGAAATTTAATTGGAACACCATTGGGTGCCTCAATGTTGAATAATTGTTAAGTTACCATTGAAATTCCATTGCGCTTAGACGGCTTGTGTTCATTTTGTTGAATGGTTGTTGGGTTACTATTGATAATGCATTGAACTGAGGTTGTGGTAGTTCTGTTGACCTGTTGTTGAGTTATCGTTGTCACAGCACTGAAAAGTACGTTGTGGCCCGGTTGAGATGGCATTGAGATTTCAGAAGTGGCCATTGAAATATGATTGACATTTCGTTGGGCTAGTGGATTTTTATTCATATATTGAACTTGCTTTGCTATTCACACTTGCATGCCCCGGTGCCTGCTCATAACTTTCACAAACAAAAGCAAAGGAGAGACTGATCAATTTGAAGTACCTTTATTTACTCTAAAGATGCGTGCCCATGAAACGTTATTACAGTACATAAACGCACCAATACATCGAACCTGGAAACATAAGCTAGTACCTACAGCACTCTTAACAATGTAAATACATCTGAAAAAACCTATACATATGAATTAAATCAAAACGATCATTGTGGTCTTCCCTTGCGACTTCAATTTATGACTAGAAGGCAAAATGACTCAAAAGGCAGGGCTTAAGCATACCCTTTTGACAACCAACTTTGAACACATGAACACTTGAAGCTGCTTGCGTGTGAACACACACGACATCTGAATACGTTACATTAAAATGTTTCGCACACTAACCCATCACAGGAACAGTTACGGTTGATTGTGAGAAGGCAAAATAACAGACTCGAAACAAATGACTTCACGTAAATATATACAAGCTTTAGCACACGTCTTTCACCGCGATTAAAATTTAATGAAGTACCAAAGTCGACTTGTCTGAGCTTTTTGTCTTCGAGATGTATATATTTTCAGGTTGCCCAATGATTTTATAAAATAACATCACCCAACTTAGCTATTAATTGATGAGACATCATTTAGAAAGTTGTCTGGCATGGTGAACACCTGAATCCAGTTTCTGACGAGCTAGGTTTGCAAGAACAGTACACTATTTGTATATTTTAAATTGAGGTACAGAAGAGTTTGTTGGTGGTATTTTCCTCAATTTAGTGAGCTCATTTTCAGTTAATTTTTCTGGACTTGCACAAAGCTAATTAGAGCACTTTTTGGGGCCTTTTTCACTATACCCAGCAACTAAGTGGTACCTGAGTCAATAAAGAGATAAGGAAAGGCTAATACCTTGAACGATAAGAGAAAACATAACTATTTAGCACAGAAAATTGGTAGTAACACACGGCTAACATAATTCCAAAGAGCCAAATAGATGGTCACCTGCACTTGCAATATCAAGTACCCCAGAAATCGTCATAAAGGATGGGAAAAGGTTTCAATGACTGGACAGCCAGATTGGTGAGACAGTGAAAAACGCAAATAAATGCGTATACGAAAAACCAATGACCTCAATTGCGAAGGTAAAATGTTATTAAAATGCTACCAGAATTTTATTGCATAAAACACATAAACGTTGCAAGAAAATTGGGACAAAGCAGTAACAAAGACGAAGGGAGACACAGCACCCGTGTTGAAAAGAAATTTCAAGTGATATACATGTATATTTAAGCCCAAGACAATTTTTTCTCCAATATTTAGAAAAAGACCCCATGCACTGACGGCATAAAACAAGGTTCCTGCGCCTGGAGAATGCAGCACAGTACAAAGCAGCGTCATGAGAACCGAAAACTAGAGCTTAGTATGTTTAAAACGTACGAATACTTGCATACCTACAGGCTTGTGACATGTCATGCCTTGGATGGATGAAATTCATAAACGTCACACAAATGAAGTTACCATCACTCTTATTGGCTTCCTCAGGGGACTCCTTCAAGTTGAACTAGAAAAATGTACATCAGTGTTAAAAACAGAGAAGATAGGACCCTACAGCGTTCTTTCTGAAATAAACAGCGCAAATATTTCATGTATCAATTCTATGGACACTTCGCCAATTCGGTGTACATTTATACTTGACAACCACCCAAACAGAGAGGAGAAGGATGAATTAAGGTAGGAACACACACGAATGCTGACTCAACTAGAAGTTTATTTCTGAATACAAAGATTTTAAACACATTGGCCAACTTCACAAAGAAAAAGCCATGGATGCGCAGCAGAAACAGCCCGGCAGAACAAAAGAAGGACCGAAAGACATGTCCTGTAGAACACACATGTGCGTCAAAAACAATAAAAAACATGAAAACTGGAAGGTTTGCCCTGTAAGTGATATTAACGTGAAATACTGCAGCAACTCTTTCCCACCATGGGTCACAGGAATCTTGCTTATGAATTTTTCTTCGTGATCAATAAATAATTCTTCCATAAGTCCTCTTGTGTTCTGGTCTTTGTGATGAAACAACCGTTCTTTCTGCTCTATACCTCAACACCAGAGCAGTTCCAGAAGCAATATTTATTGATCACAAACGAAACAAATGCATAACAAACTTATCTGTTGCCCTTAGTGGGAAAGACTTGCAGTTCTCAAGAGTTTTTCTCGTTGGGTAGTATCACTCATCGGACAAATATTTCGCTTTTTCGAAAGATTTGTCCGATAGTTCTCGTTTTTCACGCACGTTTATTCTACATGACATGGCTTTTTCATATTTTTTTTTGTCGCTCGTGGCTGTTTCTGCCACGCATGCACGGCTCTTTACCTTTGTCAAGTTGACCAGCGTCTTTATTACCCCTGTCTCCAAAAATAAACTTAGCTGAACTTGCGCTCGTGTGTGCTCCTACCTATTTCGTCGTCCGCCTCTCTTCGCGTTGCTCTTTCCAGTACGCACGTATCACTTGGTTAGGCTGGTAAACATTCTCGCAAGCAAAAAGAAATACCTCCCTCAAAAGGTAGCCCGTCCTTCACTACTAAAAGCCAGAGCAAATCGAAAGTAAGCCATGCGGCAGCGTCCATGCGGCAGCTAGTACACCACAGAGCAGCACAAAAAATAGTTGAAAATCCCACTTGATGGAGAGTGGCAACAGAGGTGCGAGTTTGCTAGTGAATCAGCCACATATCAACGGGTGTCTCTTGCACGACGCCAAGCTGCTCTTGACGTAGACCACTTTAGCATCTGGACATGTGCTACATGTGTGACCTGCGAGAAGGGAATGCGGACAGAAAATGAGATTGCGCGGATTCAGAATCTGCCACACACTGCACATAACTACGCACTCAATAGAAGTACACACTATACTGGCAAGTAAAAATTTGCGACTCTTTACGAGTGCTGTCTAGAAAAGGAAGAAATGGGTCACTACGCTAAATGTTAGCTAAGAGACGCACAGCGATGTTTCACAGCAGGGAGAAATATTTCCTGCTCTCTCGCAGAACCAAAGACCACGCGACAGTGCATAGCCAACACCAAGCAGATATCGAATCTTTGGGTAGAAGTCCAGCACCAGGAATGACCTAAAGATACGCCGAGAGCGATGCGAGCGTGAGCGTGCCTGTACGAGTGAGAACATGCACTGCTTCTTTGAAGCTAGCCGCTCCGGCGTGTCTCCGATCATCCCACGCGATTTGTGTGCAGAACGTCGCGTACACGCCCTTGCGCGTTTTGCGCGGTAGCGTCTGCGCAGTGAGCTAGCTTCATGCACGCGTCATTGTTCACCGCGAAAACGGTGCTCGAGGCGACGACGCGCCGAGTGGCGCTCCTTTCGCTTCTGCAAGCAACGCACATTCGGATCGGCCCAGCTCCAAGAGGCAGCAGAGAACGGTGGCATGTTTCGGTTATCGCCAATTAAAATTGTACAGTGCGCCTTCAACAGAAACGCGCCGCGCTAGATAAAGATGCTTACTGCGGTAGTTTTGGCAGTGATAAGCAATAAGGCGAGCCCGTCGGCGGCTGTGTTCCTTGCCGACGTCGTCACCACACCTTTGTTCATTTGCGCTGCGTATCCGTGAGCAGTCACCGCGCGGAAGCTGCGACTTATCGGTTGGCCGTTCTCCGCCAATCCCAAAAAGGCAAAATATATTTTGCAGTGCGCCGCACCGTTAGGCGCAGCCTAAATCGAGGCACGCTTAACCGCTACGGCACAAAAGGTGATCACACTAACCGTATGGTATACGATGAGCCACTACGCAATAAAAAAAATATCATTACGATGTCTTACGTGCGAATGTATTAGTCCATAACATTTGCAGCTCCACGTCACGATTCGTCATCTTGATGAAAACGCAATATGACATTTCGCAAAACTTCCGTTTCCCGGCACAAATTTCAAGGCAAGTGAGCTCGCCACAGCCAATCAGAGAGCCAACATGGCGGATAATGGCGGCCGTGCAGCCGCCATGCGTGTCGAGAATAGGACCCCAACTGAACATACGGGACCTGTCCTTCAGGCTTGGGAGAGGACGACAGTTCGGCGAGGCTCAAATAAATCGCATGCTTTTGCAAGGCGAGAGTCGGGAGCAGCCGCAGATACAGCGATTAGCTGTGATACTGTTGCGGCTGTTTCTGAATCAGAAGCTCCTTGAAGTCAATGGTTACAGCGGCTGCGCGCTGCGATCTCAAAGCGTGTTCGTTGTTTTATCTCTTGTACCACGGCCGTTGGATAAAAATAGCTTATTTACTTTTCGGACAGAGTGTGCGTCGCAGGAAATTCGAAGATCTCTCACGTGTATGTTTCCAGCGTGTGCGCCGATTGCATCCTACGGTTCCCACAGCGCGTCGGATGCTCGAAGGCAGCGTCGTCGCGTGTCGGCGCCTGTCTTATCGCCGGCCGCGCTGCCGCCGTGTCTACTTTTGGGGAACTCCACATGCGCGTAGTCACCGTGTTTGCGAGTGAACTTTGCATTTTTCTGCTCCCCGAAACGTGCTCATTTTGGATCGTACCAATTGCTATGTCATCTAGTGTATGTTAAAACTACGATGGCATTTGTACACCGGCGAAGAAATAAGTCGTTTTGAATTTGGGCGGTCATGAAGCTAGTCTAACGCTGCAGTTTTTAGAGAGAGAAAATGGCTACGAAAGTGGGGCGGTCCCGGAGATAGGCGCTTGAAAGCGCCAGCTTTAGCGACAGCACGAGGAAGTGGCACGCTGCGCACGCGCCAAGCATTTCAGAAGTTACTGGCTGTCGAACGAGAGGAGCATGCGCGCGTTCGTGGCCTAATGGTTAGAGCACCGGGCTCAACGGCCGACGTTCAATGTCACCCCATCGGTCACGCATTATTTTCTTTTTATGAAAACGAGGCGAAAGAAGAACCTACCTGCCGCAAAGCGACAGCATCGAGGTTGGAACGCTTGGCATTAAATTTTTGGAATGTCTTCATATGCGCGTCCTAATTATTGATACTGGACTCAACTGCTACACAACAAAAAAACAACTACAAAATCAACACAAATTACCTAATAAATTGTTTATTGAGAACACTCAACGGTAATATTGTTGTGCAAGTGTTGAGCGAACTCAATTGCTTTTGAAAATTTGTTGAAGTCCGTTGTTTCAACAATTCCCCAACAATATATCAATGGTTAATTAACAGTCATTTTTGTACGGGTTTACAGATTTTCCATGCTAGACAGCTGCAATTTTAGCGACGTTTCAGCAGCAGTGGCGGTGTAGTCTGTGACATCAAACACACAGGGTGGCCAGTAAAAGTCGTGAGTTGGGAACCCAACCAATCTTTGAAATTGATTTTCAGCAAAACTAAATGACTAAATCAGCCGTATTGTTTCGCACAGATATTTGGATTGTAAAAGACAACATCTATTCAAAATCTTATTAAGATAAGTGAACGTCGAAAAATTGCCGCAGTTGCCCTTTAAGGCACCAATAACAGTATTGCTGGGGCGTAAACTGAACTAACCAAACCAAATGAAGCTTAAACGTGTATCACCATATTGAAAGGGCAGCACAAGATGACAGAGAAAGCAGGAGAGGCATAGGACAGCGATGCACTCACAATTATCATCATTAGAAAGCATACGCACGCGTATGTACTATCCCGTAAACCTGCGTGCTCTCCCATCGATGACATCTTTACCAGTGCACAGGCAAACAGCAAAACACAGTAATCTAGTGGTATAGTATGAAATGGTTTAAAATTCAAATTCACTCTCATGCGAAGTTAATGAAGACACGCTTACACAACGCGTTCCTTTTTTCTGGTATCAGTAATCACCCTTGTAGTCTGATTGCTATGTGCAGAAAGAGCCATGGTGTCTATATTGTTACGTGTAGAAGGGTACAAACGGAAGAGGCTATTTACAAGCTATTTACACTGGACTGGAGCCAGAGCACCAGGCCGACATTTTCTCGCGCCAAGGGCACAGACGCACTTCGTCGTCGTTCTCGCGGCGGCTCGTCTCTCGGGTATCTACCGATAATATCGTAATACTACCCCCCGGCGGCAAAAGCGCCGTCACGGTGCTGTTAAATATTCAAGGCACGTGGAGAGTTGAAGGGCTCGAGTCGGGTGACGTGGACAATGTCACTGGTTGTCACACCGGAGCACGTAGTGGGCGTGGCTAGAGCAATTTCATAGGTGACATCGGTCACTTGGCGGAGCACAAGATATGGGCCAGTATAACAGGAAAGCAGTTTCTCACAAAGGCCAACTTTGCACGATGGTGACCAAAGCAACACGAGGGTGCCGGGCGCAAAATGGACATCACGGTGACGGAGGTCGTAGCGTCGCTTCTGTTTGTCTTGAGAGACTTGTAGACGAACGCGCGCAAGTTGACGAGCATTAAACTCAGCTTCTGCCTGAAGGGCAGAAGCTGAGTTTCGCACGAGTGGTGCTTACGAAAGCCATGTTGGAACCTGCTGAAGAATTAGTCGGTTTCCAGAAATGGTATAAGGTTAGAATAGATTACATGCTCAAGCATTTTACAGGGGATACTCGTTAAAGGAATTGGTCGGTAGTTTAAGGCAGAGTGTTGGTTACCGGATTTAAAGACGGGAATCACCTTCCCCACCTTCCAATCAGGTGGCAAAGTAGAGCACTGGAGAGACTGCATGAAAATGTGGGACAAAATTATGGAAGAGTACACTTCAGTGTTTTTCAGAAATTTCGCGTTTATCTCATCAGTTCCGCAGGCAGACGGCAGCCTAAGTTTCCGGATTAAGTTAATGACTCCTTCAAATTCAATCACGAGAAAATCCATTGGAAAAAACCTGCTGTCGCATAGCTGCGGCACCGAAATCGCTCATGAATCGGAAAAACATTGCGAAAAAACGTCGTTAAGAATGGAACAGCATTCTTCGTTGAGCAGTGCACGCCCATCGGAATCAGTTAGTGTTATTACAGTGTCCTTCATTGGTTTAACGCTTTTCCAAAACTTAGATGGGTCAGTACACAATAGCGAGGGAAGCGTAATGTTGACATAGTCGCTCTTGGCATTTTCGATGGAAGAGCGATATGCGGAAAGAGCTTCGCGATAAGCGTGCCAACGACAAGCACTACTGCCGAGCTTTGCAGAACGGAAGAGGCGCTTTTTCTTATTAAGAAGCCTTTTTAGGTTTGTTGTAAACCATGGCGCTCGCTGCTTTTTGGACATAACTTGTAGTGGTATATGCCTATCGATCAATGAAGCGACTTTGTTTCTAAAAAGGCTCCAATTCTGCTCGATTGACCTGTCATAAAAGCCAGGCATATAATTATCGATGAACTGTTCCAGTTCCTTATTTATTGCTGCATAGTCCCCTTTCTTGTAGTTTCTTATTGTCTTGGTAATAGTAGTTCGGGGTGAAATGTCGACGTTTAAGTTAAGTGCAAGGCAGCAATGGTCGCTAAGACCAGGAAAATAAGTCAATGAGTGCATTAAGTTTGGTGTCGTGGTCAGGATCAAATCCAACACGTTAGAAGACGTAAGGCCTACTCTTGTTGGTTTGGTGACTAGTTGGGTGCAATTGAAGTCTGAACATAAATTGACAAATACTTTATTCTCAACGGTCGTCTCAGTGTTCGTAGGTCTAGTATCTGACCAATCAATCTTAGGAAAGTTAAAGTCTCCTAACAGAAACAAAGGAGCACGCGGGAATTGTAGAACTAATGAGTTCAACACGTCATGCAATAATTCACAAAAATCAGATGTCGCGTTGGGCGGCCTGTAACACACACAAAAAAGAGCGCTTTGATGACGGAAAGGGATGATCGCACAAACAAGTTCTAAGGAAGAATTCAGTGGTATCATATGGGACGCTAGGTTATCGGCTACTGTATAAGAACACCTCCCCCTTTTCCGTTGTGACGATCACATCGACAGATGGTGCATTTTTTATCACAGTCAAATAGTTCACTACTGGCTACTTCGGGAGAAAGCCACGTTTCTGTAAGCGCCACAACGCCAGCAGAGTATGAGTCAATGATAGCCGATAAAGTGTCTCTCTTATTGGTTATGCATCGCACATTTGAAAGCAGCAAGGATATGTTTCATGGAACAGGGAGCGTAACGTTTGTTGTGTTAGAACAAGGAAGTGGCACGACCTGCAGACGTAGAAGCGGATGAGAACTCGTTTGAAATTGCGGCACTGCCAGATTCTAGTTCACAAATACTATCGGTTGCTCGCGAGTAGACAAAGCACCTTTTGTGTGTTTGTTGTAACGTACCGTGAACTGCTTCTTACTAGCTTTTCCGTATTCAAAAAGCTTTTTGCGCACACTTCTTGTAGGCTTGCTGAAGTCTTCGTTAACCGACACGTCACAAGCCCTCAGTTTGGCTCTTGCGGCCAGAATGCTCTCGCGTAACTTGGAAGACGCAAGTTTGTTTATGACAGGCCGGCACTTGCCCGGTGTGAATTTCCCCAGCCTGTGAGCACGAGATATGCGTTCGTCATCGGTACCCAGGTTAAGCATTAACGCTGTATTAAAGATTTTACAAACCTTTTCTTCACACTGGGCTCATGCTTCGGCAACACTGTCTTCAATGCCATGTAATATAAGATTATCTCGGCGGGAGCGATCTTCAAGCTCGTTAAGACGTTCGGTTAAAGTTGTCAGTTGCGGTGACACGCCCAAGCTCGCGTTTTCTCCACTCAAGCGCATAGTGTCTTCTATCAGAGAAAGCGTGTTGTGAATGTCGCAAATTTTTTCCTCAAGTGAATTCAGCACTTCCTTGACAGCGTTTAGAGATGCCATAACTTCATTGTGCTTAGAGTCATATCCAGATCGAAATGTAGCCAATATTATTTTTAAAGACACTAAATTACTTTGTTTACAGAAACCCCCTGAGAAATTTCACGTCAATTCAAGTTTTATTTGATGTGGCTTTATTATTTGCCGTCAGCCATATTTCGAACCATCATTTGGTAACGCCGTCGACTATAACGAAGTATTTCCGCGTAAAGTGGCATATAATGCTTTCGCATTAAAACGTGCAAATCCAACGAGCTAGCAGTGTGAACAGTCCCACCAGCTAATACCGCAGCGGCTATATTGAGCACTACGTAATATAGATGATATTACTTTTGAATTTGACAGCCCCTTCTGTAAGGGACATAATTTAGTTTTTGATGCCGCTGCTACACTTACTTCGATGGCACTGTGAAACGTACAGCTTTCCTTCTATAATTGCCTAGGTGTTATGTGGCTCTCAGAACTACATTACTCTATTGTTCTTTAGATTGTAATGCTATGATGTTATATGACGGATCTAAATGTTTGCCCTAGTGCACTCTTAGAAAATTAGTCCTTGCTTGTTCATTCATGTTTCGGTAATATTGACGGGACGTCGAAAAGTCGAGGGACAAACGCGCTACTCGGAGGAACAGTAACAAAATCGGACCGTCTAATATCGCCCAACAATAACTTCGCTTTTTCCTTTAAATTCCAGTATATATTCTTATCCTCATTGACTTGCTGCACCACAGATGCGGCAATACTTATTAGCATATGAATTGATGTCGGCTTGGTATTCTCTTAATGAATGTGCCTTTATGGTTACCGATACACTTATATGCGATGCCTTTATGATTACCGAAACTTACATACATAGAAGTTTGTGTATACCGATCTCGTAAAACGTATTGGGGTAGCCTAATGCGTGAATAGATGTTCCACTGTAAACTCCATAGCTCTACGAATTTTCAAGAGTTCATCCGCAGGAACTTAGGAGATGCGGTGACGAAACGTGCTTTGTTTAATGTAGAAAATTTCCTCACGAAAGGAGCAGGTAAAAGTGACAGGAGTGCTTTACAGTATTCACGCAGAGAATAAGGAAGACGCACGTAGCGTCAACACTTGTAACACAGATTTTCAAAACGTCAGAACGGTCGTATTTGCGTCCATTCCTTTCGTCCACCATTGCCCTTATTCTTTCTTGCAAGTTTCTTTTTGTGGTCCCACCGGGACTTGTATTGCAAGATCGGCAATAACAAGGTGGCCAACTGCTTCCACGCGTGAAGTGTACAAACCATGTCGGCCTTGCTGTAACTTAAACGACACGCAGCATTCCTGACTTGCTACCGTAAAGGTCTGAAGCGTTCCCGGTAAACTAAGGGGTCTGTTCCGCCACTTCTTTCTTCTCATTAGCTTTAGTGTAAGCACTGTGGAAGCCTGTAGAAAGGTCGAAGACACCTAGGTTCTGCCAAGGTGGCCTGTTTTACGCGCGGCTAAGAACCTTATTGTTCTCGCAGCCTGTCTTGCCACTCTTAGTGTTTGCCCGGGAGCTAAAGTTTCCGTATATATGAAAACGGCGGCCAGAAAAGACGACCATGGGCAGGGAAACACGACAATAAGCGGACGGGTGTATTTCCACGAATACTCGACCTGTGGCTTCTCGGTAGCGCGTAACTATGTTATTTTTTCTTTCCTTTTTCGCCCGCACATGTTGTAAGAGCTGTTAAACTTCGCTGAACATATATTATGTACGTAGGCGCGTTCACGGCCGCATGCATACGTGAAGTTCTGGAACCACGATGTTAGGACCATTGAGAATTGACACCACATTGTGCTACCTATTTTAGCTAGTACAATAAAAACCCGCCAATAGCTGCTAATAGCGGATAAATCAGCGCGTTCTTTAGGCATGTGAGGCTCCCTGGGCTGGACTTCGCGATAAGGTAGCCTCGCCGCCTGCAGGATTGACTGACTCAGCTTTGTCGGATGCTCGGTTGCCATAGTCAGAAGTGCGAATCTTCCTAAGCTGCAATTTCAACTGCTCCACTGAACTACATCCTGACATACAAATTTCAGCTTACCTTAATTATATATATATATATATAAGGACAGCTGGAATTTTAACTCATCTACTGCACTACATCTCCAGCGTTCGAGTGGCGCCTGACACCGGCAAAAGATTCCGAGAGCAAGTGGGGCTATACTAATCCAAGCACCACCACATTAGGAAGGCCCACTAAGCATCAACAAAAGACAATCCCTCACCAGAACACGAATTCGCCTCCTTGGAGCAATATTCGGCAACTACCTCCCAAATGACTCTTTGGATCAACCAATGGTCCTCAATACTGTTACGTTTCGCCTACGAGAGAACGAGGCCTTCTCTGCGCTGCGCTCAAGAAACGCCGAAGGACGACCGACTTCGGTTATGAGCATCATCAAGCGACATCCCTCCGGACAGCGGATGCAGTCCCCTGACCATCGGGATCTCCTTCCCCCGGCGGGGCGGTCTGTTACGTTTCGCCTACGACGCGCGGTATAGCCGGCGCGGATGCAACGGACGCCGGGGCTTCGTTCAAAGCGGCGGACATTTTGACCCGTTCGGAGCTCCCGCAAAGCCACCCCGCCAAGCGCGTCCAGGCGTGTTTCAGTGCCACGTGTCTTCGTGTGTGCGTGTGTGTGTGTGTGCCCACGCTTGTCAAAGCGCGGCAGCCGGGGAGAGGAGCTCCCCAAGTGTGAAGCGAGGAGGTCTGACAGGCGCCAGCTCGGCGATGCGTCACTACACTCGTCTCAACATGTCTCTCAGCTCGTCCGTGCTCCGCCGTCACGTGGTCTCATCCCGTGACCTTCCTTCTTGCCCGCGACGCCGAGAGTATAAGAGCAGCTGCCCCCGGACGCCAGGAGAGAGGCTCCGATTTCTTCTGTCGAGTTACGTGCTCTCCCGTCTCTCACTTCGGTCGACCTGACCGCCCGCTCTTTTGCGATGTTAGAATAAACCAGTTGTTCTGTTACCAGTCGACTCATGCTTTGCCGAGACCTTCGGATGCTTCCAGTGCCCCAGGCCGCCAGGCCAACGCTACCCTTGGGGCTTGCGACCCATTTGCAACAACGGGCGTCAGCGCTGAGTTTGCAACAACTCGTGCCAGCGGTGCGATTCTAACAGCTGGTTGCCAGCGGTGAGATCGCGACAACGGAGGCCAGCAGCGAAGATATGCGGTTGACTGTATGCTGAGCAGCACAACGACCATCCGGGAGCAGTGCAACGAGCCCTGTGTGATGACTGGTTGCCTGCAGCGGAACGACTGCGCTGAATTCTTGGCTGCGAGGTTTGGTGAGTGCGGGACTTTTTCTGAGTTTTGCCAGGCTTTTGTTAGTCTCAGAAACAGAGGTGGTAATTGTGGTTGTCGTTGCTGCCGGGTTAGTTTGTGGCAAGACAATAGTAGGCAGTAGAGAAAGCAGCATTCAGAGCAGCCATGGATTTGAAGTCGTTGCGCAAACCGAAATTGCTGGATCTTGCAAGAGAGTTGGGTCTGGATGTCTCAGACAAACTCAGAAAACCGGAACTGCTAAGGGCTATTCTTGAGTTAGAAGCTGAGGATGACGAGCTGTCGGAATGCCTTGAGACCATTGAGGAGAGGGAGACGGCAAAAAGACAGGAGCGCGAACGTACAGAACAGAAAGAGAAAGATGAGCGCGAACGAAAAGAACAAAAAGAGAAAGAAAAAGAAGAGCGCGACCGTCAACACGCTTTGGAAATGAAGCGTCTCGAGGTAGAGATGGAACGCGCTCGTAATCGAAGTGAGGCACACGGTGCAGGAGAACGAGTATCGTTCAAAATGACTGACGTGATGCGGCCGTTTAAGCTTGGAGAGGACATTGGTTTGTTCCTGGTCAACTTTGAGCGAACGTGCGAGAAGCAGGTGTTCTCTCGGGAAACGTGGCCACAGCGCTTGCTCACTTTGTTACCCGGCGAGGCGGCCGACGTAGTCCCTCGCTTGAAGAGAGAGGAGGCAGAGGATTTCGACCAAGTGAAATCGAGTCTGCTAAAAAAGTACAGGCTGTCAGCGGAGGCGTTCCGTCGGAAGTTTCGGGAAAATGAGAAAGGCAGAAGTGAGTCATATACAGAGTTTGCCTACAGGCTAATGTCAAACACGCAGGAGTGGCTCAGAGAAGAGAAAGCGTTTGGTGACCACGAGAAAGTTCTGCAGTGTTTCGGGCTGGAACAGTTTTATAGTCGGTTACCTGAGAACGTGCGGTACTGGGTCTTGGATAGGCCAGACGTTAGTACGGTGGCTCGAGCCGCTGAGCTAGCCGAGGAGTTTGTGACGCGTCGGGCTCGCGGAGCTAAGGACGGTCAAAAGGGTGAATTTGGCTCCAAGTTTGAGAGGCCGAAGTTCACGCCCATGAGAGCAAAGGGGGACAGACGTAGTGCGGATGCGAGTGAAAGCAGTCCGACCGAACGTAAGGAGACGGCGGCAGCCGAAGCCGAACGCAGAAAGCGGTTCGAGACGAGGCAAGTGCGCGTGTGTTATACGTGTCAGAAGCCGGGTCACTTTTCGGCGCAGTGTCCAGAACCAAAAACAAAAGTCGTGTTTTTGTCATTATGCAGCACTGACGAGAACATGAAGCTTCTCGAGCCTTACATGCGAGACCTCCTCGTGAACGGGAAATAGTGCCGAGTGCTTCGCGATTCCGCAGCTACGATGGATGTAGTTCACCCCTCTTACGTAGAACCCGATATGTTCACGGGCGAGTGCGCATGGATCAAGCAAGCCGTGGAAGCTCATAGCGTGTGTCTGCCCGTAGCAAAAGTGCTTATTGAAGGACCTTTCGGAGCGCTTGAGACGGAGGCCGCAGTGTCATCTATGCTGCCCCCCCAGTACCCGTACCTATTTTCGAACAGGTCCGATCACCTCCTGCGCGAGAAGGGGCTTTTGTTTGGTGAGGCTAGCGTTCAGGCCTTAACCAGATCGAAGGTTCGGGAGCTCGCTGCAAAGGCGGTAGTTGCGGGGCCGACGTTGTCGAACGATGAGAAAGGGTCAGAGGCGCAGCAAGCTGATATTCAGAGCACGCCCGAACTGAATAAAATTGAGCCTGTAGCGTTAAAGGCACCAGATACTGGAGAGGAAATTCCCGATGCGGGAAAGTTAGAAGAGCTATCTGCAGATTTGCTCATCGCGCCTACGTCAGACGGACTTAATAGGTTGCTAAAAGTCAGCCGGTCGGCTTTGATAGCCGAGCAAAAGAAGGATGGCAGCCTAGAAAACATACGCTGCATTGTCAAGGAAGGTATCGCCAAGAAAAATGCTCGCTTTGTGGAAAGAGGTGGGGTCCTGTACCGAAAGTATCTAGACCGCAGAGGAGTGGAGTTCGATCAGCTGATCGTACCTCAGTGCTACCGTCAGGATCTGTTGCGCTTGTCGCATGGGGGTTCGTGGTCCGGACACCTAGGAGTTAAGAAAACTAAGGACCGTCTCTTGCAAGAGTACTATTGGCCAGGGTGTTTTCGGGACGCAGACCACTTTGTGAAGACATGCGACACCTGTCAGCGGGTGGGCAAACCAGGGGACAAATCGAGGGCGCCCTTGAAGTTGGTACCTATCATTACGGAGCCTTTCAGACGGCTCGTTATTGATACAGTGGGACCTCTGCCGGTAACAGCCACGGGGTACAGACACATTTTGACTGTGATCTGCCCAGCGACAAAGTTCCCTGAAGCAGTGCCGCTTAAAGAACTAAGCTCAGTTGAGATAGTCAATGCACTACTGTCCATATTTGCGCGAGTTGGTTTTCCTGCGGAAATCCAGTCAGATCAGGGCACGGTGTTTACGAGCGCTTTGACGACAGCCTTTCTCGAAAGGTGCGGGGTAAAGCTGTTACACAGCTCAGTGCACCACCCCCAGTCGAATTCCGTTGAGAAGCTCCACTCCGTCATGAAGCGCGTGTTGAGAGCATTGTGTTTTGAACATCAAACTGACTGGGAGCTGTGTCTGCCTGGGGTGATGTTTGCATTACGTACCGCGCCGCATGCGGCCACGGGGTTTTCGCCAGCTGAGCTGGTGTACGGTCGCTCGCTGCGGTCTCCGCTTCGCATGCTTCGAGAATCGTGGGAAGGCAGGGGCGACGACCCATTCGTGGTGGAGTACGTGCTTAAGCTCCTCGAACGCTTAAGAAGGGCACAGGAGTTGTCAGGTGAAGCAATGGGAAAGGCCCAGCAGAGGGCCAAGGTTTATTATGACCGGACAGCCAGGGCCCGTCGTTTTGAGGTGGGCGATGAGGTCATGATATTGCGCACGTCGCTAAAGAACAAACTCGACGTGCAGTGGGAGGGCCCAGCACGGATTGTTCAAAAACTGTCGGACGTTAACTACGTGGTCAGTCTGCCAGGAAAACGGAAAGCACAGCAAGTTTACCACTGTAATCTGCTCAAACCTTATAAGCAACGGGAAGCAGTAGTATGTATGATGGTAAACGCTCCCGAAGAGCTTCCGGTCGAGCTTCCGGGACTAGGCTCAGTAACGAACAGGAAAGACACCGATCAAGTCATTAGTGACTTAATCAGTAAAGCATCGCTGTCGCCTGAGCAGAAAACCGAACTACACCAGCTCTTACAAGAGTTTCAAGGTCTGTTCTCTGAGAGGCCTGGTAGGACTTCTGTCCTTACTCATGACATAGAACTTACCTCCCCAGAGCCAGTACGATCCAAGGCGTACCGGGTGTCACCCCGCCAGAGCGATATTATGGAGGCTGAGGTAAAGAAAATGCTACAGCTCGGTGTTATTGAGGCGGGTGAGAGTGATTATACCTCCCCTTTGATTTTAGTTGAGGTACCGGGCAAGGAACCTCGTCCTTGCGTCGACTACCGCAGGCTTAATTCCATCACTAAGGATCAAATTTATCCGATCCCTAACATCGAGGAGCGCCTTGAGCGAGTGAGTAGCGCTCAGTTTATTTCCACCCTAGATCTTGTCAGGGGTTATTGGCAGGTTCCACTTGCAGAAGAGGCTAGTAGGTATGCGGCGTTCATTTCACCAATGGGGACATTCCGTCCTAAAATTTTGAGTTTTGGTTTGAAGAACGCGCCATACTGCTTTTCAAGCCTCATGGATAAAGTGTTGCGGGGACAGCAAGAATTCGCTTTACCGTATCTAGACGACGTAGCGATATTCTCCGCATCCTGGCCTGAGCATATGGCCCACTTGCGGGCAGTGCTAACCCGCCTGCGCGATGCGGGCTTGACAGTCAAGGCTCCCAAGTGCCAGTTAGCACAGGCCGAGGTTGTCTACCTCGGTCACGTGATTGGTCGGGGTCGTCGCCGCCCCTCTGAAATAAAGGTGGCCGCTGTGCGAGACTTCCCGCAACCGCGCACGAAGACCGATATTCGGTCGTTCTTAGGTGTCGCCGGCTACTATCAGAGGTACATCCCCAGGTACTCTGATATCGCGGCTCCCCTAACGGATGCTCTAAGAAAGACAGAGCCGCAAACAGTCGTCTGGGACGAGACAAAGGAAAGAGCTTTTAGCGCCCTAAAGAGCGCCCTAACAAGCCAGCCTGTGCTACGATCGCCCGACTACACAAAAGGGTTCGTTGTTCAGTGTGATGCTAGTGAGCGAGGCATGGGCGTTGTACTGTGCCAACGGGAAAATGGAGAAGTCGAACACCCCGTCCTGTATGCTAGTCGTAAGCTGACCAGTCGTGAGCAGGCGTACAGCGCCACCGAGAAAGAGTGTGCGTGTATCGTGTGGGCCGTTCAGAAATTGTCATGCTACCTAGCCGGCTCGAGGTTTATCATTGAGACGGATCACTGCCCTCTCCAATGGCTGCAGACCATCTCTCCCAAAAATGGCCGCCTCCTGCGCTGGAGCCTCGCTTTGCAACAATATTCCTTTGAGGTGCGTTACAAAAAGGGGAGTCTCAACGGTAACGCCGATGGCTTAAGTCGAAGCCCCTAACGTGGGAATCAGCCTCAAAATTGCTTGTTACTGATGTTTTTCTTCCTGAGGCAGGATTTTTAACCTATTGCTTTTGTGTAGTGTTTCAAAGTGATGATGTGCTTTCTAGTGCAATTTTCCGATTTGTGGACGCGTTCTGAGTGCTGCTAAACTACTGTAAGGAACTAGGCAGTAGTATAAAAGGGGAAAGAGCCTGGCAGGGCTTAGTGAGGGTTGTGCCGTGCTTGCTGACTGAGCGGTTGACTTTCGGCGTAGTTCTAACGCTTGCCGGGAACGAGAACAAAAATGTCAACTCTCCCGAAGTCACTTTGCAGTGTCCTGTGTGAACCTGAACGAGAGAACGAGGCCTTCTCTGCGCTGCGCTCAAGAAACGCCGAAGGACGACCGACTTCGGTTATGAGCATCATCAAGCGACATCCCTCCGGACAGCGGATGCAGTCCCCTGACCATCGGGATCTCCTTCCCCCGGCGGGGCGGTCTGTTACGTTTCGCCTACGACGCGCGGTATAGCCGGCGCGGATGCAACGGACGCCGGGGCTTCGTTCAAAGCGGCGGACATTTTGACCCGTTCGGAGCTCCCGCAAAGCCACCCCGCCAAGCGCGTCCAGGCGTGTTTCAGTGCCACGTGTCTTCGTGTGTGCGTGTGTGTGTGTGTGCCCACGCTTGTCAAAGCGCGGCAGCCGGGGAGAGGAGCTCCCCAAGTGTGAAGCGAGGAGGTCTGACAGGCGCCAGCTCGGCGATGCGTCACTACACTCGTCTCAACATGTCTCTCAGCTCGTCCGTGCTCCGCCGTCACGTGGTCTCATCCCGTGACCTTCCTTCTTGCCCGCGACGCCGAGAGTATAAGAGCAGCTGCCCCCGGACGCCAGGAGAGAGGCTCCGATTTCTTCTGTCGAGTTACGTGCTCTCCCGTCTCTCACTTCGGTCGACCTGACCGCCCGCTCTTTTGCGATGTTAGAATAAACCAGTTGTTCTGTTACCAGTCGACTCATGCTTTGCCGAGACCTTCGGATGCTTCCAGTGCCCCAGGCCGCCAGGCCAACGCTACCCTTGGGGCTTGCGACCCATTTGCAACAACGGGCGTCAGCGCTGAGTTTGCAACAACTCGTGCCAGCGGTGCGATTACAACAATACCCAGCAGCTGCGGACCACCTGACCAAGGCGGCGGTCAGGCCTGTAACGCAGCAGTGGGTGCTCAGAATCTGTGGACCCGGACAGGCCGCCAATGGAAACTGACCCTCGCAACTTTTAACACCGGAACTCTGTTGAAAAAGGCTAGCTTAGCAGGACTCTTTGATGAACCATCGGACATTGTTTGGGATATCATTGGTGTTAGTGAAATTTGAACTGGTGAGAATTATGCAGGGCTGGCTAACGACCATGAACTCTGCTATAGAGGTCTCCCATATGAGTAGCCATACGGGGTACGATACCTAATCTAGAAGGACATAGCGGGCAACGTTGATGAATTAATTCTACAGTAATAATGAGAGGATAAAGCAGTCGTTATGAAACTCAATTACAGGTATAGATTAAAGGTACTGCAAGCCTAAGCTCCGATATCTAGTCATCATGATGATGGTGAATCGGATCAGTTTTATGAAGTTGTTGGATTAGAGATGAGAAAAGTGCAAACTCAGTTTACTGTAGTAAAGGGCGAGTTCAATGCAAAAGTGGGGAAAAAGCAGGCTGGCGAACAAGCAACTTAGAGGTTGAAAACAAGCAATTGGCAACGACGCCGTCGGTTCTAGGAATACTAGAGGAGAGATGCTGGCAGAATTCACGGAAAAGATAACCTGCGAATAATAAACACCTTCGTCAGGAATCGTAGCAACAGAAAGTCGACTTGGAAAAACCCTAATGCTGAAACAAGAACGGAAGTGATTTCATACTTTCTGCCGAGCCCAGCACAGTGCAGGATGTAGAAGAGTTAGGAACGGCAAAGTGTAGTGATCATAGGTTACTGAGTGCTAGGGTTCACCTCAATGTGAAGAGAGACAGGGTAAAATTGGTTAAGAAGAAACAGGCTGACCTAGATGTAGTAAGGGTAAAAGCAGACAAATTCAGGCTAGTGCTCGCAAACAAATATGCGGCCTTACAAAAGAGAGATGAATATGACATAGAGTTGATGAATGAAACCGTAACTAGTTTGGCTTCAAAGATAGCAATTTAAGTGCGAGGTAAGGTACCATGGCAGGCAATAAGTAAGCTCTCCCAAGTAAGAAAGCACCTAATAAAGGAACGACAAAGAATGAAAGTGTCCAACTCAAGAGAAAAGATAGAGTTCGTGAAACTGTCATAATTGATCAAGAAGGAGAAAATAAGGGATATTCGAAATTATAACACGAGAAAGACTGAAGAAGCCGTAAAAAGTTGACGCAGACTGAAACCAGTGAGAAAGAAACTTGGCATAGGAAAAACTAAGATGTATGCACTGTAAGCTAAGCAGTGTAATATCGGCAGCAATCTCCAAGGTTTAATAAAAACAGCGGAAGAATTCTACACTGACCTGTTCAGTGCCTAGAGGAGCCACGATACCTCCATTTGAAGCAGTAATGAAAAGGTTGCAGAGACTCCTTCTATGAGTAGCGATGAGGTTTGAAGGGCCTTGCAAGACATGAAACGGGGAAAAGCGCCAGGGCAAGATGGAATAAGACTCGATTTTATCTAAGGTGGAGGGCACATAATCTTTGAAAAACTAGTGGCCGTCCATACGAAGTGTCTATCGACTTCAAGGGTCCCAGAAAACTGGCAGAATGCAAACATTATACTAATGAACAGAAAGGGAGACGTTAAAGAATTGAGAAACTATAGGCCCATAAGCTTACTCCCAGTATTATATAAAATATTTACCAAGAGAATCTCGAATAAAATAAGGGCAACACAGGACTTCAGTAAACCAAGGGAACAGGCTGGCTACACAAAAGGGGTACTCTACATAGGATCACAACCATGTCACTAACAAGGTAATCGAAAAATCCGCATAGTAAAATCAGCCTCTCTAATGGCTTTCATAGACTGCGAAAACTCATTTGATACAGTAGAGATGCCAGCAGTCACAGATGAATTACGTAATGGAGGAGTACAGGAGGTTTACGTAAATATCTTGGAAAATATCCAGAGAGATTCCACAGCTGTCTTATTCGTCCACAAGAAAAGTAGGAAGATACCTATAAAGAAAGGGGTCAGACAAGGAGAGATAATCTCTCCAATGCTATTCACTGCGTGCTTGGAAGAAGTATTCAAGCTATTCCACTGGTAAGGCTTAGGTAAGGATCAACGGTGAATAGCTCAGCGAACTTCGCTTTGCAGATGACATCGTCCTTTTCAGCAACATTGGAGACCAGTAACAACAAATGATTGGTTACCTTAACAGAAAGAAAGTAAGAGTGGGGTTGAAGATTATTATGCAGAAGGCAAAGATAATGATCAATAGCTGGGCAAGAGCACAAGAGTTCAGGATCGCCAGTAAGCCTCCAGAGCCTGTGAAGGAGAACGTTTACCTAGGTGTGTTGCTGACAGGGAACCCTGATCATGAGCCGGAAATACACGGAGCAATAAAAATGGGTTGCAGGACTTACAGCAGCTGACATTGTCAGCTGCTGACTGGTAGCTTACCATTATCATTGAAAAATAAAGTGTAAAATCAGTGCATTTTACCGGTGCTGACATATGGGGCAGAAACTTGCAGACTGATAAAAAAGCTTGAGAATAAGTTAAGGACCACGCAATGAGCTATGGAACGAATAATCCTAGGCATATCGTTAAAAGACAGAAAGAAAGTGGTTCGAATCAGAGAGTAAACGGGTATAGCCGATATTCTAATTGACATTCAGAGAAAAAGGTATACAACTGGGCAGGTTATGCAAGTTACAGGTTAGGTAACTGGTGGACCATTAGGGTTACAGAATGGGTGCCAATAGAAGAGATGCGTAGTCGAGGACGGCGGAACACTAGGTGGGGCGATGAAATTAGGAAATTTGCGGGCGCTAGTTGCGATCGGTTGGCGCAGGAAAGGGGTAATTGGAGATCGCAGGGAGAGCCCATTGTCCCACCGTGGACATAAAGTAGGCTGATAATGATGATGATTCACTTTCTTTACCAGTTCATGTGAATATAATTGCGATAACAATTACGTGGACACTCCAGGCGCACTCTTGCCGTCGGCGTCGCCATGATGCCCGTATTAAGTCTAACGGCAATATCATTGCAACCTGCCCGCCGTACGCTGATGTGCGAAGGAAAGCACGCGAGAGAAGCCGCATATCCAGCTTTTCCGGACACGTACCAACTAGCGCCCCAAGCGGGCCCGGCACGCAGCTAGCGCGTTTTCAATGGAACGAGCGGGGTTTTCGCGAATAACAAAAGCTGCAGGACGATTATTGAAAAACGCAGGTGACAAACGTGTTCTGGAAGACAATCCACGCGAGCCAAATGCAGTGATCACTCTATGGCACGTAAGAATTTTGTTCCCACAGCGGTTAAAGTTTTAGCAATGGAAGCCTATGGAAACGACGAAAATTTGTGCTCGATTTTTGAGGCAAGAACGATGACTGTAATAAAACTATCCCGTCTATCGTAATACGCAGTGCAGCGTATGTAGTCCGGAGACTCAACTTTCGATCGATGCCTATCTCGACTCTCCACATATGGCGTGAGAGTGTTCCCGAAAGCGATTTTTGTAACACTGTCGTGAAAATTCACGTGGTATCTATAAAAACATGAGCGTAGCGCTTGGGAAAGCCGCGGTAGCCGTGGCCGAGTGGTAGAATAGCGAGCACCTTTGGTCCCGCGTCACGGTGGCCGCAGTTCGATTCCCGCTTCGAACTTTTTTTTTCAAGCCGCATAGGACCTAGATTTGTAGTCTCTCACTAGATGGCAGGATCACAAAACCCAAGATTTGCTTTCGGTTTTGGTTTTTCAGCAGCGCATTTTTTTAAAGCCGCATAGGACTTAGTTTTATAGTCTCCTATCAAATGGCAGAAACACAAAACTCAATATTTGCTTTCGGTTCTGGTTTTACAGTGGTGATCTTGAAATATTATCCTTTCTACTTTTCCTTCATAAAACGTAGCAGTATCGTGTTCATTTGTTTAGTCATCGGTTTTATGAAGATTTTATTCATTGGACATCATAACTAGAAGCTTGCGCATGGCTTTGTGTTAAGGAAAAAAAAAAACTTTCGTGCTTTGTAGCGTGGAACGTGGGAGAACAAAATGGCTATTCTTATTGCGTTCTTCTTGAAGGTCCGTTTTCTTCGACTTTCGGCTGTCCTAAATGGCACACACTCCGAGCGAATCACGTCCACCTGTGCGCCAATGCCACCCGGTGGCCAGTGCCAATCCTATGCAACATTCGTGCGGAACAAAGAGTCTGCTAGGCTGAGTCGCTGCCCGAACGTTATTTCTAAAGATTCATCCAAATAAGAAATGCACCGACTAGGAGAAGATGTGCAGCGTCCGGACTAATAGCTACTGTTGATGTGTTCCCTACAGCCGAGTGGTATCAGTCCGTAGGTGTGGCCGTAAAAAACCATTTGAATAAATGTTCCGTGCTGTGTCTGCCCCGGTCTCTCTGCAGAGAAGCTAGCTTGGCTAGCCGTCAGCATTTAGGATCAGCATATGGTGTCCTTCGTTCGGTGCATTTGCTTTTAATGCGCAGCATTCTTTGGTGAGTACCCCAGCAATTTGGTGGCAAAATCGTGCAAAATCGTGTCTGTAACGCCAAAAGCTTGACGCATTTCCCATATATATATATATATAGGTCTTCATAAAAAGGGTTCGAGTGGCCAACTTGAAATTGGAAGTGGCATCAGCATAAATTTGGGCGTGATACAGAGATGGGCCAAGCTGAATTTGGTAGTAATATGGGAGTGGCCCTACCTAAATTTGGGGTGAAATGGTAGTGAGCCAAGCTGAATTTGAGGCTGATATGGGGGTGGCCCAACCTAAATTTGAGGTGATATAGGGGTGGGTGAGCCTAAGTTTGGGGGAATATGGGGGGTGGGCCAGCCTGGATTTGGGGATGATATGGGAGTGGGAGAACCTAAATTCGGGGGTGACATGGGGTGTGGGCCACCCTAACCATGGGCGTGATATGGGGCTGGGCCAAGCTGAATCGGGGGGGGGGGGGCTAACCTAAATTTGGGAGTGATTTGCAGTGGGCCATTCTAAATTTGAGGTGATAGAGGGGTGGGCCAGGCTAAGTTTGGGGCTGATATGGGGGTGGGCCAACCTGGATTTGGGGATGATATGTGGGCGGGTCAACCTAAATTTGGAGGTAACGTGGGGACGGGCTAACCTAAACATGGGGGTGATGTTTGGCTGGGCCAAGGTGAATAGGGAGGGGGGTGATGGGTGGACTAACCTATATTGGGGGATGATTTGCGGTGGGCCATCCTAAATTTGAGGTGATCGAGGGGTGGGCCAGCGTTAGTTTGGGGCTGATATGGGGGTGGGTCAACCTCGATTTGCAGGTGGTATTGGAGTGGGCCAATATAAATTTGGTGGTGTTGTGGAGGCGGGCCAATCTGTATTTGGGGGCGATATGGGGGTGGGCCAACCTAAATTTTGGGGTGCGTCGACTGGAAATTTGTGGGACGATTTATGGAAATTCGTGGGTGGACCAACTTGAAAATTAGGGGTGGCCCAATTGAAATTGGGGATTGGGCCAACTCCAAGTTTAAGGCTGGGCGAAAAGAAAATCGGGCGTGGCCGACTTTAAATTTGGGGGTGGGCCAACTTCAATTTGAGGGTGTGCCAACTTGAAATTTGGGGATGGGCCTACTTAATGTTTGGGGGTGGGCCAATTGAAATTTGGGGGCCTGTTTACGAATAGTTAGACAACACCAGTGGTGTTTCTGCATCTTTTTCATCATCGCAAAAGTACGTATATTAATAATTGTTACCTAATACTCCTCAAGGTGAGCTACCACTCGAGCCTTCCCAGCCCACTGGGCTAATAATGTCACAGAAGTACTCTCACCGTGACAACTGCGACGTTCAATGTGGAGATCAGAAGAACAAATCGCAGACCAAGCTGACCATTTTCACACCAATGTCATCGCTAACACTCCTCGCTCGTGCTAGAGGCAACACAAGCTTACAACGATTGTAATTCAACTTTCACTCGCACGCTAGTCGACACGCTCTCAGTGCACAATTTCGCCCACCATTGGATAGAACCTTGCTGGATGTTTCACTGTCATGTTGCGTCGTTTTTCACGAATGCTGTCTCCCGAAAAGGGAATACATTTTTGAGATTGACGAGGCAAGCTAGTATATAACTCATACGAAGCAAATGTAAAAATGGCTATAGTGATTTTTCAAAAATGAATATAAGTAAATAAGATTTCAGATGGTATTATTTCGACCGGGCATGACAACGAGTTCTTCCCACCTGTCACAGTGCTTTGACTGAAAACCTAATCATATTGCCCAAGCGTGTTGCCCCTATACTACATGTGCTAAATGTACAAAAGTGCGGTGCGTGGTCACAGCTTCAAGCCAGACTATATTGTGTAGGGTTGTTGATATTGTAGTAATGTGGAGTTTTCTTCTTTATGAGAGCAGAAAAAGAAAAAATATAACAGATGGTAGCTAAGCGCAAAGTACATAGGAAGATCTGAAACCAGCAATTATTTTTAATTTCTGGGTTGGTCCTCTCCGCCGGTAGATCGCTGTCCGATCACTTCAAAGAATTTTGTTTGTGTGCAACTGCAGCAAAAACGAAGATACTACCATTTCATTGCCAGGACCTTTAGGCCCTACACACACACAAGGAGGACACCAGATAATTGGCAATATCAGTTTATAAACTGACATTGTTTTGCTAATTTCAGTGTAGCGTGGTGCCTGCGGACGGAGTATTTTCTTAGTATCAGTCCAGTGTTAGCAGTGAGAAGCAGTTCGGTCTACCATTGCCATGAGGGCATACTAGCCATTGTAGCGCTTTACTGTAGGACAAGTTAAGTGCTAAAAACTTGGTGTGCCTTGTCCTTTCCGCATATCGTCCATCCATTCTGTTATGGTGACGATCAACGTTGTGTCCGTCAGGCCTCCTCCTCATTTTTAGCTTCACCATCGCGAGAGTGGACAGAGAAAGGAAGCTTTCTTCACAATCAGCCCCAGCGGGATTTCACCACTCGTAACTGCTGTAATTTGCATTCAGTGGCTGGGCATGCTAACCACATCCTTAGTTTCACAATGACTAGAGTACGCAGAAAAAGTAGAGCTTTGGTCTCTATCACTACCACGAGCCCATGTCAATGCAGATATAAGTACGTGCAGGGGCTGGGTATGCTAACTTCTCCGCTACCACCTGCATCACCACCTTAGATTTTCCAGGCATACCTGCTTCTTGTTTTGATCGCAGACGCATGCAGGATAAACGCGGATAACTAAAAAATCTCAGTGCCCTTCCACTCTGTGAAGAAACATGACCTGCAAATCTGTGTATGTGGGCCCCTTAATGGCGAACTGCACCTCCACCGTATGTCGGCCCCGCATTGCACTGTCTTCGGGATCGGCCCACGCATGGGGAGTGCTTAACGCCTGCTTCATCTCCGCCGCGGGTCTCCCCGGCATGGCGTTACGTTCGGGATCAGCCCATGTATGGGGAGCGCTGAACGCATGCTTCACCACCGCTGCCGGTCGGGCCGGTATTACGCTATCTTCGGTATTTGGCTCTGCACGCGGACGCGATAGTGGGGAAAGTAGCCCTTAAGAGGAAGCTTTAGCTCTCGTGGTCCTATCTAAATAAATGTAAAAGATGAATTCGTTTTTCTCGACAGCCACTGCATCTAATTTGACAAGGTTGGTTGCATTTCAAACAAGAACATAAAATCTAATGTCTGTTGGTTTCGAATTTTTGATTTAGGTCATCATTTGTTTATTCAATATTGTCAAAAATCGCAAATTTTAAGAAAACGAAACCATGAAGATTACAACTCTTTTTCGGCAATGAAAACTGATGTCACGATTATGTACATTGCATCAAACAGCACATCTAAAGCAGACAAAATTGATATATTACGCATGAATCTCAAAAAATTTAGTGATATGGAAATACAGCTTTTCCACAACCCTTGTTCACAACGTCACGACTTCACGTAAGATATAAATCGGCATATTGGATTTGTCGGCTTTGAATTGAGTAATGAATGCTGTTTACAGAACCGCGATATCAGTTCTTGATGCGGAGTTAATAATTTCTAAACTTCGTGCTTGTGTACTTTTCGCACTTTCGTATTTTTGAATATCTTTTACAAAAATTCAGGCCCTAAATAGAAATTCCGCTTCCAATAGTCACTAGAATTTACCTTTCTCTCCTGAATCCAACAAATTTCATTAAGATCGGTCCAGGCGTTATCTCAGAAAAGCGTTTCGGCGTTTTACCAGTTTTACATCTATTTGAATAGGCTGAGTCGGAGTAGGGCCCGTGTTAAAGCTTCCTCTTAACGACTTCGCTGTAAAAGAAAGAATAAAAGAATAAAAGAAAAAAAAAGAACGCTGCAGCCATCAATATCGCCGCCTCAGATTTCGTCATGATGGCACCGTCACCATCGGCACGGCTGCGTGAGCAGCTACCAAGCTGTTCACTTTCGTTATCTTCCTTCCCTTGGCGGCCGCGCATTGTCTCGATGCCAGCGACGCGCTAAATCTGCACCATCATACCGTCATGCATCGCTTCTGCGACCAAGCAAGCTTTCGGCGGCACACGTACACTGCCGCATTGACACGAAAACTTTAAAATGCTTGTCTTCGAGAAAGCAGCATGAATAAAAATGGAACGCGACTATGTGGCCACAGGGAACATGTTCACGGGGCCATACTATTGATGACAGCATCACAAAAGGCTAGATGTGGTCAGGTTGACTTTACAGGTTTGGAAGGAATGACTGACGGGCTAGTTGCTTCATTATCACATAAAGAACAGCGCTTAAAGTTAGCGCAGTTTGTGTGTGTTTCCTCCTTTGTGTCCCGTCGTGAACAGCTGTTCTTTCTGCGGCTTTACAGATGTTCTTTTTCTGCATCAGTTACGCCTTCCAAGATTGTTTACTTGGAAAATTTTTTTTTCGCATGGCTCTTACAGAAGCACGTTTAGTCGAAAGTTTTTTGCTTGGCTGCATAATCTCGAGGACGGGCTCCAAACTGTTCATTTTCTTTAGCCACGTAAGAACCATTACTGAAAATTTAATTAACGTAGCTTTGTTAATTACGCAAACAACTTCTCAACTTACTCCGCATCTAGAGATTACCAATCTGAACACTCGAATGATAAAATGATGTTAAAATTGTTTGCATCGTTTCAATAGTTTTGTTTCGTGCAGTTAAAAGCAGCCGGCATATTGATGGTGCTGTAGACTTCTTATAAAGTAAGTGTGACAGCCCGCCGTGGTTGCTCAGTGGCTATGGTGTTAGGCTGCTGAGCACGAGGTCGCGGGATCGAATCCCGGCCACGGCGGCCGCATTTCGATGGGGGCGAAATGCGAGAACACCTGTGTACTTAGATTTAGGTGCACGTTAAAGAACCCCAGGTGGTCGAAATTTCCGGAGTCCTCCACTACGGCGTGCCTCATAATCAGAAAGTTGTTTTGGCACGTAAAACCACATAATTTAATTTAAGTGTGAAAGCTTGGACAGGTTATCTTGGCACAAATCAACTTCATGAGCTTAAGCACATGGCCCAACCTTGCACGTCTGTCTTTACAACCGATTCTCATACATTATACAAGAAGCACCTCAGCGCTACGGCACATCCCACAAGGTGTGCGAGAACATTGTGCGCACTCCCGATTTGGTTTCTGAGCGTTGGTGGTATCAGGCTCGGTTTCCTGGCATCATAAGGAATAAAAACAGCTTCCTGGAGGAAAGCATTGGGTACATCTTCAGTACTTTGTAACATATGGATAAGCACGGATATGTACGTTATAACGAAAAGTACTGAAATATTAAGGTGAGGGTTTCGCTGGATGTATTTTAGCTGTCTAATCATAAGATCTAAAGAAAAGAATACTGTGATTTTGTGACAATTAATGCTAACATGAAACATGAGCTCCGACAGAGTACCCGTAGTGGAACTGGCCTCTGGACTACAGGGCTACATTGAACCACGATATGCTGGTTTGATAAATACCAGTAATTGAAAAGTGGTTCGCTCTTGAATTTCCTGTATGTCGGCGTCGCTGTGCAGTGTTGGGGGCCCTTTTTAAACCACAAGCATTATGTTTAGCTAATATTGAAAGCAACTGTATTCTTTTTTTAAGGGGTGGGGGTTGGGCTTATTTTTAGCGTCTAACCACAGTTCCAAAGTTATCAGTTAGCTCAAGATGCGCCTGCATGTGTTTCTAATATCCAGTATGTTGTCACGGATTCAATAGCGAAAGAGCGTTATCTTATCAGATTGAGCGCGTGAAGCGAACACTAGCGTACATTCTCTATCACATTTGACGACCCGAGATTGCGCTGCAATGTACGAGCATTCCTATCTGACGAACCGACGCCTTGATCCGTAGATCGGAATCAGAGGAAGCACTTTGCGCGCAGCCATCGTTATGTTTCAGTGTTATTTTCTTTTCCAGCGCAAGCTCATCTTATAATGAGTAACATTCGTGACTGACTTGAATGATATTGCGCGACACAAAAAACGACACGGACGTGAGAGACGACACACCAAGCGCCCCTTTGCAAGGTGACTGACTCTTTCGGAAGTGTTTTGTTCTTGACATTACTACAACGTGAGAGTATAGAGGTGCTCCATCTTCATTGAGTGAATACTGGGAAACTGACTATAGCCTTTTCTTGCGTCTGCGTTTGCACATTTACCGGGCCAATTTATTTTTCATAACTTACTTTTTAATTTGGGGGCTGTAAAGCGCAACCTTTTATTAACACGATGTTTTAATAACACAGAAAATTTAGATGCTTATTAGTCGGCTTTCACCTCATGGTAACGAATTTATATAAAGACATACTTATTATGATAATTAAAAGCCTATTCGTTTGACAACGTTTCATCTGAGTTCCCCTTTGCAAGGTCATACAGACTTGCAGGTGGTTCGTGTCGGGGACCCTCGACATAGTCCGACCGCCAAACAAAGGGTTATTCCGAATGTTTCATTCAAAAGAGCTACCCGTGACCAGCCCAGCTAGGTTTCTTTCATTTCGTACTTCGTCGTAGCCGCTAATAGTAGCTCACAAAGCAGAGCACTGAGTGTGGATATGGCAGCTAAGGTGTTCTATATACTGTCTTGTCACCCGCCTAAAATTGCCCGCCGTGCTACTGGCCATTTCTAGAAAATGGTTTATGTTACGCCCAGCCATTTGCAACACAGCAACTTTGTTTTGCGATGGGCGAGTCCAGGTGAGAGACAGGGTAGGGTGGTTATGGAGATAAAGACACGCTATTTTCTGCAATAACTTAAGAATGCATGAATGAAGGCCTTCATTTATTGAGAGAAAGGAGGAGCAAGCATCCGTGGAAGCACGTCTTAGCAGATTGGGAAAGAAGCGGGGGACAAAGGGGAAAAGCTGAGGCCCGGGTTGCAGGCGAAGTCGCAGCTTAGGGGCGAGAGAATATAAGCAAGAGTTGGTGAAACCAGTTGAATTCCAGTGTAGACTTGTGATGTGCCGAGTAATTGAGCATCCGTCCTTTGCGGCAGTATAGGCTCCCGCCGTTTTTGGTAACAAACCTTTACTGAAAACCAATCTTAGCAATTACTTATTCATCAGCCATGCGTAGCCACGTATTCTTCAGTGGCAGGGTCTGTGGATTACAACTACGCTGTCCCGACAAGTTACGGCTATAACATGACGCTTGCGGTTACGGATGCCATACTTGTGACTCTTACTATACTACTACTATACTGCGCGAATACTGTAAACATGGGTTTACTGCACAATTTAGTGAACAGACACTTTAGAACCGCGTTTTTCGCCTTACATACGCTCAACGCAAGCACCACTGCAGCAAGTTAGGGTGCACGTCCCTTCAAGACAGAGACGCGAACGCAAAGAACGCGTTTGAAGACATGGTCTTGGGCCTCGTGCCAGACATATCCAAGCCAACAATATGTTAACAATCATGCCATCGTTTTATGCAAAGAGGTTATCTATTTAAACTTCTGGAGTGACAATCCAATCCGCCACCTACGGGAGCGCGTGAAGCCGCCGGGGGCCACATTGTTAGAGAAAAAGGCCACAGTACGTGGCTTTGGTATACGCGCGACGCAACCTGTGCTTGCGGTTCTGCGATGAAAAAATAAAATGAAACCCTTTTAGGAAGTATATCAGTCCGCCACTGTGTGTCGCTGTTGTCAAAAATAAAATGCCATGGTGGTGGGTGCTTTGTGTTCTGTGTACAATATGTTGCGAAAACTGAAAAACAGTCGTTTCCTGTTTTCTTCATTCAGTAACCTGCCGCGTGCATCGGCACTGTGATGCCCTTTCGTCGATACGTGGTGTGGGCCCGTATTGACACAACGACATGACCTCGAAATATAGTATCATTATGCCATTTCTTTAAAAAATCACTATTTGTGTAAATGAGAGTTCTTGGTGTAAACCTAGAAAACAATAAAAAAATTTTCAACGGTAGGTCTCATTTTTGTCCGGCATTTCAGTTCTAGCTGAAAAGAGTCGGTGAAAGCAAATTTACAATAAAGCTAAGGGGACCCACAATCTGCACGCTGCCGCAAGCCTACAAGTGCTCCAATGACAATAACCTGCCAAAGTTAAGGTCATGTGTCAGCTGGCGGATCAAGCAATCTTTACTTTTTTTTTTGTTCTGCATCCGTTCTGCCTGCGTCTGCGGCAAAATAATGAAGTGGGAAGGCAGATAAACAGAAATTGGTGGAGGCAGGTGGTGGCGTAATGGTTAGCGTGCCCATCTCCCAAATGCAAGATGGTGCATTTGGGAGATGGGCTCGAATCCCAGTGGTTTGTTTGTGAAGCCAGCTTTCTGTCCTCTCTGGTGACTGCGAAGCTCAGAATGAGGCGGCAGCCTGACGACAATAGTCGCCGTCAACGTAACAGAATAAGCGGGTGTGCAAGGTCACACCTAAAGCCGAAAGCATATTCAGAGGAAATACACTATGCTCTTGTCGACAAAAAAAAAAAAAAAAAAAAAAAAAACATCCGTGACGAGTAACGAGCGGTGATGATGAGCGAGGCTGTAGACGGATAATGTCCCCATACACAGGACCACGCTTCAATCCCGGTGCTCAGCGGAAATATACATAGACAGCGTGTCAACTAGCGTGTAATTGATACTTCATTAAGGTCGCTGCGTGTTTGTGTTGTGTCTAGCAGGAGCGAGTAGTGTAAGAGATGACACTGGAGAGAAGGCGGTGAGCCAAGTCCGCGAAAAGTAATTTAGGATAGCCATAATGAACGTCGACGCCATGTTGAATAAAGCCTGCGACTTCATTTGCTCAGCCGCCAGAAAGGCTTGAGTGGTGGCATACCGCTGGGCGTATTTGGTACCCCCAGCGATAAACACACACTTTGCGGAAGTAAACAGAGGAAAGGGACGTAGTGAGTTGGCCGCCCTTTTCGATCTCTGCCATAGTTTGAAAAATGAATGTTGCGAAGTGTGACGCACAAAATAGTATATGTCAACCCAAATGAATCATCATGGTCATACTTGCGCGACGCGCCATGGTGGCCTGCCACCAGGACATCATGAAGTTGCAGCCATGAGAGTTTTCATTGGGCACTTGAGAATAAAAACGAGCACATCAGACACGTCCGAGGGACATTTCTAGGCTACAAGAGCACATCGCCCTCCCCCCCCCACACGATATATATATATATATATATATATATATATATATATATATATATATAAATCGCGAATATAAGCTTACGCATAGGGACATCATAAGATCGAGCACTACGGCGCTTGTTGATCTTGTTTAGGATGACGTCAGCATTCATTCAGCGTTTATTTCTGAGAAAATGAGTTGAAGTTCCGTTTATTTGCATCACAATGACAGGCGTAATCAGGCAAACATTGACAGCATTTCATTAGAGCGTGCCTGTCTAGCCTGTGGAGATTACGTATGACAATGACAACAAACACAGAAAGCTTTGCTTACATCGATTCGCACATACATAGGATCCGCATAATTTTTTGACTGTCAATTTACATGCTTAAGAATGGCGCTCATTAACGCAATATTTCCATTCGCAGTGAGCAAAAGCGGCTCTCGTATCCACATAGAATTGATTTAAATGGCTTTAATCCCATGCACATTATATCATTGCCAACTTCCGTGGGATTGGAGTCGTCAAAATGGGATACACTTGACAGAGAAATCAGGAGGTTGATGAACGGCAAGAAGGCAAAAGCTTGCACAAGACCTGAGGGATATAAAATGACTTTTTGAGCAGCTTGGTCAGGGGGCCACGCAATGGTTTCCACGTTTATTAAATATCCTCAAAAAATGCGGCCATTTTGGGAAAGGTGAAACCGCTGGAAATTTCATAACAGCATTAGCCTAAATATAAAAGATGACTTAAAAATAAGAAACCATAACGTTGACAAGGTGGCCAAATTTTGGCAGAAATAAATTGGCTGTTGAAGCAGTTCAGCTGAAACGCAATGGTGCGAAATAAGGCGAGAATGTCGGCAAGTGTTGAACAAAGGTCAAGTAGGTCTTGTGGCCGACGCCAGCGCTCGGCAGCTGTCAAGCGACTGCACGTATTAGCGAGATGCCTAGTCGTCAGTAGTTAAAGCATGATTCGGGTCTGAAATATTGGATGCGGACTCCATCACATTGAACGCAGTGCATTCTATGGTGTCATTCTTCGACAGATGGTACCGATTCTCGCGCAATGAGGATGGGAACAAATTGTCTCACGTGCCGGCTGTCACCTTCCTCCTACTGCCAACATTCCTTCCCCTCCATAGTTGCTTAGGGGTTCGGCTGCTAATCACGAGGTCTCGGGATCAAATCCCAACCACCGCAGCCGTATTTAAATGGGTGTGAAATGCGAAAACCCGCGTACTTAGGGTTAGGCGCACGTTAAAAAATCCCAAGTGGTCTAAATTATTCCCGAATCCTCCACTACGGCGTGCCTGCCTCAAAATGAAATCGTGGTTTTGGCAAGTAAAACCTCATAATGTGTTATGTAACATTCGTTAAGGATGTCCTGGACAGTCGCACAACTCTTGAATACAATTAAGTGTCAGGAGTTGTGCGCGAGGTCTTTGAGTGTGTGGATAGCCTTTATGGCGTTCGATAGCTGCTAGTCTATATTACGGCTACATAATAAAGGCGGAACGGCAACATGGTAGAGAATGTGGACAATATACAAATCCCGCATATATTACTGCACAATAACTCTAAATAGCGTTCTTGCTTCACGCACGTGGATAACCGCCATAGGAGACGACTTTGGAAACTAACTGCAAGTATTGTGTATGTCGTACCCAAGGGTGTACCTGGCCTGGTGGCCAGTAAATGTGACGTAATATTGCGAGCAGCTTCGGCCATAGCATGCTAACGGACGACGACACAGTCTGAAGTGACTAGCGCAAGAGGCAGGGGACACTAAAGACGCTACAAGGACAAGCGCCCAGTTGGAAGCTTACGCTTATCCTTGTCGCCTCTTTAGTGTCCCGTGTCCACTCTTGCGCTAGTCATTTTAGCACGGAATACCAACTAACCCGGTCTCACACCCTGCCACGACACAGGGACAGTTTGCTCAACTCTTGTGCCGTGACTTTTGTGTCAAGGTGAAAAACCAACATATCCATGTATATGTCTTAATACTTAAGCACATCTAGATTTGCAGCTGCGGCGGTAGCCCATGAGTGCGCATTGAAAAGTCATTAGCGAAATAATTCTGTGCGCCTGAACGAATTCAATAGGGGAAAATGAAAATCCGTCCACGACGACGTCTCTAGTAGACGCTGTGCGATGTTCGGACGTTAACAATGTGTGCCGACTGAAGAAAGGCTGCCCCGAAGTGCTTCTGACGGTTAGGCTAGCTTCTTTACTCCGTAAAATGAAAAAAAGAAAAAACGAAAAAGAAAAGGAAAATAAAGAAGCAAGAAAAAGAAAGAACCGCATCAAAAGCCCAGAATCAACCATTGCTCGTCGCGACTAAACGCTCTTAGGATGACGCGTAATTTCCAGGCGACGAGCGATTACGCTTTATCAAGAACACTGATAACGCCAGCGGGACAAGCATTGTGGCGAAGTTCAATGCACAGGGATAGCTTTATTTTTTTTTAATTTTTTTTAGTTGACGTCATCACGCGTCACCGCGGGAAGCTTGAAAAGTTGAAGGTCAGTACGCCACGTGGTGGCACTCACGCAAACTATAACTCTTGTGTCCAGAAAAGCTGGATACGACGATCGTGGCTGACTCGCGCGCGCGAAGGAAGAAAGCTGAGAGCTGACGCGCCGTCTTCCGCCCCGCAAAAAGCCCTGGGGTGATATCGGAGGGAGGGTTAGGGGTGCAGCAAGGCGCTTCGGCAGCGACTGCGCATTCCGCGACCGGGCGCAAGGGGAACTGACGATCGCGGCTCAATCGCCCGTGCCATATATAGACGAGAGCGGTAGCCAGCGCGGGAGGGAGGGGGGAAGGCGGCTTTGACTTTTCCACGTGCGTACTTTGCACGGCCGCACGTGGCTGCGCGCGCCGTGTGTTGAAACGGATCTGCAGACGGCTCATATCTTTGTGCCCATATTCTCCTCGCCATTCTTGTGTTAAAGCGATAGTCCGCACGAAGCTCATTTCACTTCCTGCTGCTGCCTCGCTGGGTCACACCAGCGTATCCACAGCTAGCGCCGGCGCTCATCGATTGTGATGTAGTCGTTAGTTTGCGGACGCTATCCTTACTTCGTATAGCACTCTAGTAGTTTGTAGTAGTAGTTTCGGGTGATACTGCGACTTTATTATTACGTTGAAAGTTTCCTGCTTGCCTAGAACTCTAAAGTTACATCACAGTCTTTTGAAGACTGTGATCTGACGTGAAGGATAACAGTGCTTCATTTTGAAGAACTTTTTGAGATAGAACAGAATTGTCTTCGCTCTTGTGCAAATACCCTTCTCTAAAATGCATCGTGGAGTGGAGTGATCTGTCAGGCATGCTCGGCTTTAGCCCTCGCTTCTACTTGAACTTCCAAGAACTAAAGTACTCAGTCAGTCAATCAATCAATCAATCGTTATAGGTACAGATCAATACAACATACGGTGATATGTCAGTCACTTGCTGCGTGCTCGAAGAATCGCTGCAACTAATACTTAGGCCCGTTAAAATCATATAGAAATCCAAGCTTTACTGTATTCCACCTAACGGGTGTTCTTGTTCCGGGCGCTTCTGGCCGAGAAATTGAGTCTATTTCGAGGCGCTGTAACAGAAGAGTGTGCCGAAACTTGAATATAGTAAAAAAAAAACTTTTTCTCCAATTGAAAATAATCTGCACTTGCTTATGTTTCACGTGTCACCTGGTGCAGAGCTCCGGGGGAACGTGAGCACAAGCGCAGGGTTAAATCTTCATGTCATTTTTAATGTTTAACAGTTTGGGTAAATTTGATGTTTCTTTTTTTATTTCAGAGTGCCTGCAATTATGACTTTTTGGAAAAAGGGCACATTGTATAACTTTCGGTATAATCTGAGAGTTGCCGTGTTTATCAGTAACGTTCTGAAAATCACGATTTTCAGGGCCGCTAATATTCGAGCTGAAAAAATTTTCCAGTCGAAGTTATCTGATCAAATCATTTTACAAGTTTATGGAATAGCAGATGCACTTAAGGCATGAAACATGCATACAATCGATGTAAATATTAGTGGTGATTGAGTCAAATTTAGCAGCAATCTTACGGCGCCGTTGGCTTGTGTATATGAAGAGGAATTTTTCATGGACCTTTCAGGTTTCGTCGAAGCAGAAAAACTAGTCTCCCTCCTGATCCTAACAGGAAACAAATGCTATTTTCATAGAACTTAGCAGTTTTCTATAAAAGGTTGCCTGAAAAGGGAAACAACTGAAGGTGCACTAAAAAAAAAAAACAAGCTGCTAAGTTTGAGCGTCCCTTAGAAAAATGGTGTTCTTTGTCAGATGTATTCAATCCAACATAACAAAAACAGATAAGAAAGTTATCTTTGTTGTGGGAAAGCTTAGTCTTCTTGTGCTTTCTTTGTTTTAAATGTTGATAAAAGCCTGCGTTAGAAATTAGGTATCCAATATTCCCGACTCAAACTCCAACGTTGCCTTGAAGAATAGCTTGTGCGAAATGTAGTTGTGTAACTAATAATTGCGCCTATTAACAGAGAATTCTTAAGTGTTATTATCTATACAATTATTGCTGCATCAATATGCAACGAAATATATGATAGTGAGGTAATTTCAGTTGGCTACATATTGCTGCAGAAAGACGCACATGGCAAAGCTTATGGTGCGTTTCTACTTAAGAATAGCCGCCTCCCCTCTGTCAAACGCTATAAACAATACATGATCATGCTTAGGAAACCCAATGACCTAGTTATTTCACAAGAAAGTTAAACTTGAGAAATTCTGTTTGAAAAACGGTGTCGCTCAAAAGTGGTAATATTTTGGCTAGGCCACGCTCGGCATTGCTATTTTTCTTTATTTACTAGTAATAGGTACGTACTCTAAATCAGGGCACCTCCAACAGAACTCGAAACCACTTTAATGTAAGGGGCGCATTAGCCATTCAAACCTGTACAGTAAACTCTCAGTTGTACGAACGTCGGTTTATCGAATATTTCAGAATAACGAACTTTTTAAAAATCCCCCGCAGTTTTCTTATAGATTATATGCAAAAATGTTTCACTTGAACGAATTTAGGAAGTCAATATTTCAGTTTAACGAACTCGCTCAGAGGACCAAGGCTTATTTTCACGATCAGTTACTTAGTTATCTGATCGTAACTTACCAGTTACGATCAGATACTTCGTTTAAAGACTATGCACAGTGTGACAGTGCACTGATTACCTGTGCTGGACAGACGGATCTGGAGATTGTTTCCAGTGTTCCTCCTGAAGGAGAAGAAGAGTGCGACGAAGAAGAGGCAACTGCCGAGCCAGTTTCAAGCCCTATAACTCTAGCTGAGGTTGTAGGGTACATTGGAAAGTTGAAATACTTTGTGCTTCAACAGCAAGCTGTGCCAGAAGAAGTGTACAAGAAAAATGACTCTTTGGACAGTTTGTTACTTCCTGTGCTTTAAGAGTACAAGTGCAGAAGAAGATTACAGATTTTTTTCTGAGTGAGAAAGGCAGCGTTATAACTGGCATGAACCTTGTACTTGTTGATATGTACAAATTCCATTTCACACATTTCTAACACTATGGATGCCATTTCTTTTGCTCCATGAATTTCACTTCAAACTTTTGACTCTGTATGCCATGTCTTAGGTTGGTCTAGTGAATATTCAGTTTAGTGAACTTTCAGTTAAGTGAACTATTTCCTTCGGTCCCTTGAAGTTCACTCAAGTGAGAGTTCACTGTATTACTATAGGCATACTTTCAAACATCTCATATCATCAGGCAGTATTACCATTAAAAATATCTATATTAAAGATGACCACGAGAGCATCCACGTTCGCAACTTCTCAGGCTTCGGTGAGGTTTCCAGTCCTTGCGTTCCCTAATTTCAATCGATTGTATTTTTTTAGAGAGTACAAAAGACGTACATCGACGATACAAGCGTCGCAGACATTTTGGTAATGAGTCTACTGGGAAGTTTGCACAAAGGTATCCTCGGAAATAAAGTGCAAAATTTACGCTTTTCTGTCTGTGGGAACGGTTTCTAAAATACTATGCACTTAGCCATTTAACTTCGCCGCCTTTCGCGTAAACGAACCTGGCGCGTGCACAACTATGCTACGCAATGTGAAATACCTTACACGGTCTTGTATTAGATCCTTCCTTCTTATTTAATTTCCATGTACTACACACTTCTTACTAAATCTCGCATTGTGGGTAGGTGCCATATAATAGAGCCACGTCGTGTTTATCAGCACCTCCATGAGGTCTTTATCACCAAGAGCTAGTTGGTGTTGTGACCATACGTACTGCCTGCTTTATGGCCAACACCAAGTACAGCGCATGGGTCGTAGTATCAAAATCATCATGGTCAACACTCGGTAGTCCTAAGAAACAGCAATTTGGTGTCGCACAACAAAAGTACTCGTGCATAATGTGGCATAATAGTTAGAGAATTGAGCTACTTTGTTGGGGGAATGAACTTGCTCACCTAATATTTTTGGGAAGTATGAACTACTTCACAGCAAAAAAGCAGCCTCCGGCCAGCAACCACGGACAGTAGAGTCCTGAAAATTCGGAAATAATATTTCGCTTTGAGGGAACTTCTTTATTTCCCTAGAGGCACTGCCCTCGAAAATGCAGCTGGAAATAGCAATGTTGGAAAGGTTGTACTGCGCTTTATCAAATTGCCAATTCGTTTGAGGTTGAAGCTAACTTACTTCTGACGAAGTAATAAGTCTTGCTACAGTTGTACATTGTTGCTCCCTGCCTAAATTCATCGAGTGTAGCTAAAAATTATTTGGCCGGACATTTCGGAAGGACCTTTTGAAGGCGCTGTATTTATGGCAATGACAAATTTCTTTGGTGAAGTTATTCTTTTCTTATTATGGAGTTTTACGTGCCAAAACCACTTTTTGATTATGAGGCACGCCGAAGTGGTGGACTCCGGAAATTTCGACCACCTGGGGTTCTTTAACGTGCACCTAAATCTAAGTACAAGGGTGTTTTCGCATTTCGCCCCCATCGAAATGCGGCCGCCGTGGCCGGGATTCGATCCCGCGACCTCGTGCTCAGCAGCCCAACACCATAGCCACTGAGCAACCACGGCGGGTTTGGTGAAGTTGAAAGTTCTCACCAGTTTAATAACCATTCCCAGTGATTTTACGTAAGACGCTGAAGTAATACAGACTTCTGATGTTTTTCGCCCTTATTTCTGATCTCTGAGCTAGTGAACGCGAAAATATGACAGGCTGCTGTGCCACACTGCGTGATTACATGGAGGCAAGGGGTGCTTACCCCTCCTCACCTCGTTCTTCTGAAGTGGTTGCCCTTGGTGACAAGCGGCAAAGTTCCAGGAAACTGCCGAGCCCTTTCCGTGGCTCGAACTTAGGAGTCCGGGCACAGAGAACACCATGACGAATCCACTGGCAGCCTTTAGAATTCCACAGAACTGCTGACCCTTGCTGGGGAGGCAGGTTTTATGCAGCTTGAACTTCTCCTTTGACGAAGGAGGGAAGTGACGCGGTTGACTTCAGCACCGGTCCTGCCTCGTACCTGCCGACGACGCGACGCCAAGAGGAATTTAAGGCAGAGCCAGCCCATTGTTAGAAGAGATAGTCGCGACCAGCCGCCCCATTGGCCTGGTGTGCTCTTCGGCTCCGCTAATTTATGCTATTACCTGCTATATTGGAAATACTGTATCAAGCTTTTCGTCATCTCCTCGTCGGCTCCATGACTCCGTCTCTCGATCCAGACCCCGACTCGCAATAATACCCAGGAATTGTGACATTCGTTCAGTTTATTTTTTACAGCGAAGCTGTTTACCTCTGCGAACCGGCGATTCTTTCGTGGCAGTCCACAGAAAGCTCCCCATACGTGGGCCGATCCCGAATATCGCGCGATGACGAGTCGACCGGCGGCGGAGGTGAATCAGGCGTTAGGAACTCCCCATGCGTGGGCCGATCCCGAAGATAGTGCAATGCCGGTTGAGGTTCAGGTGTAGTTCGCCGTTGAGCCCACATATACAGCTTCGCTGGCCATGCTTCTTCACAGAGTGGAATGGCATTGAAGTTTTCGACGTATGTCGACCTTATAAAATTGAAATTCGCAGCATAACGTATGCTATGACACCAAACCACGGAGTAAGATAAGACAGGAGCGCCGACTCAGCTCGTCTGGAAGACACACACTCTGAAACGCCGGTTCCTCCTTCTAGGCGTATTCGCCAGCTGGTGCTACGGATGAGGAAAAACACTGGCCAGGGAAAACAGGTCCTCCAACAAACCGCTGATGATGAGGCGTGGGCGGGCCAAGCTGGGGTCTCTCTGTCGTTGCTATAGCAACGGCGCACGGTCGTGCTGGCCCAGAATCTTCCTGCGCCTGCTTGCCCTTTCGTTTTGTCGTCTGCTGCGCGCGCGCACTGATTCCTGTAGCGCGCACAGCTCGTGTGGTTCACAGAATGATGTTAGCAGAAGTTTTTGTAACATTTTATTTCATTTATTTTGTACAAGCCAAATAGCGGCGTCTGTAAGTGGGACTACCTGTAATACTACAAGACACATGAACAGAAAATAAACTAATTGCGGAAAGAAAAACTAGGAAAAGGGGGTGAGCATATAATGTCAGTTCGCGCGGTCTCGAGCAATAGCAGACGGCAGCGAAGAGAAGCCTTTAATGCAAAGGTGACGTGTAACACTCTTTATCCGAGCATTTATCAAGTCCACAGGTACTTCGCCTGCTTGTTTTTTTCTCGCGATTCTTTTCGTGCCGCCCGGTGCTCTTGCGAGCAAAACTGCCGCATTCTCAATGAGGCATAATAATGCAGAATTCCCGCTAGTGTTTCCTCCTTATGTACTTCACAAGGGAAGCTGAGATTATGTGTCTCCAGCACGTGGTCAATTGTTGCTTCCTAGACATTCGTCTACTTTGCATGGGAAGAATAGTCCTCAGTCGCATGCAATGATCTACAAAGATGCACATTTGGACAAGTTAACCGGCCGCGTGTTTTGGCGGCAATGAGATTGGAAAGGCTTTCTTGAACGTGTTGGAACTTGAAACCAAGTGTGTCGCTGCATGTTACACAATTAGACCTTTGTGGAAATTTTCGTAGCACAAACCCGGCAACAAAGTATATTACGCAGTCTATGATTGCGGGATTATTCTGTTTCAGGAAAAATGTCCTCACACTCCCGTCGGTCTCTCTTAATTACACCGTCTAGTTTTCTGGTCATCTTACTGATCTTACCTTCTGGTATCTCATCCGAGGCAAAATTGATTTAATCTCTTCGACAATCAAGCAAGGTATTTATGCACTCTCGGTGAATTCGCAGTTACCGTATCTTGGAGGTTTTATCAGCTTTTGTACGGAAAGAAGGCGATAAAGCTGAAGGAACGTTGGCATAGTAAGGTGATCACTCTGCACACCTGCTTGGCGAAGGGTTCCGAAGAAGGGTCTTGATGAAGTTTACTCGTCAAGACATTGGAAAATCTACATGTAGATAATAAATGCCTGCACAGGCCAATTGTTGAGTGGTGGCTTAATCGAAGACCCTCGTTCGTGCTTCTTGTGAGAAAGATATCTGATTCCCATCAGCAAGCTCTTTTTCCCATGCATTCAAAAATTGCAATGCTTTTTCCAAGACAGCAAAATCTTTTCCGTCCAAACGAATGCCTTCGTGCGGAAGCTTTCTGTTTAAGGCATTGAACATATCATTTATGAGTCTCCTGAAACGGATGGTGCCATCACACTGCTGAAATGCCAGAAGTTGTTAGCCAGTGAAGTCTTCAGCAATTCAGTTGCGGATGGCTTAAATACTTGCAGGACATATTTCACCCTCATTTTTTGGTTTGACTCGGATTTACATGTGACCATGTGATTTTGGGGCAAATTTTCAGAACTCCTGGGCTATTGTTATCGGTTTTGAAACGGGTAACGTAATTATTCCATCGCATCAGCTCCCTGCCAACTTTTAAGACTCGCTTTTTTCAACGTTCTCTTGCCAATTCATTTGAGTAAATGAGGGGCATCGGAAAAAAACATAGATGAATATTTATTCCTTAAGAGGATGCTGAAACGAGCATCGAGGATTGTCCACTTTGCTAGAGAAACCGATTTAGTGCAAAAACTAGCGATTCGTGCTCGCACATCACAGACGACGCGGTCCACTGCTGCAACAGCGTGTTCCTGTAAGGGGATGGCTTCCAGCAAGAGCTTTGCAAGCTCAGTACCTGAAAAAAAAAAAGATAAATTAACTTGTGGCGTTTTATGTGCCACAACCATGATCTGATAGTGAGGCCCGCCGCAGTGGGGAACTCCCCATTAATTTCTACCACCTGGGGATTTTTCACTCGCCCCCAATGGACGGGACACGGGGTCATGCTTCTAAGCTCGAGGCCGGTATGTGATCCCATGACGTCGTGCTTAGAAGAGCAACACCATAGTTGCTAAGCCATTACGGCGGCTGAAAGTGAAAGTTGAACAAACCTAAGATTCCTTTTTTCCGCAATATAATCAAGAAGATATTATGCGAAGCATATTAACGTAGGTTTCGGGCCTTCGCGCGACGCCCGGCGGTGGCCACCATTGACCTTCAAGTGACCTTCAAGTAGGTCACGTGACGTGACGTCACGTGATGACGTCACACCGGCTGCAGATGGGGCCTCATATCGCGCCGTCGGTCGCCTCGCGGCGGTGGCCACCATTGACCCTGAAGTGAGATCACATGATGTGACGTCACGTGATGACGTCACACCGGCTGCAGATGGGGCCTCATATCGCGCCGTCGGACGTCGCC
Source organism: Dermacentor andersoni (assembly GCF_023375885.2). Taxonomy (NCBI): domain Eukaryota; kingdom Metazoa; phylum Arthropoda; class Arachnida; order Ixodida; family Ixodidae; genus Dermacentor; species Dermacentor andersoni. The sequence continues at coordinate 72,456,343 of NC_092822.1, read as the reverse complement.
CGGCGGAGGCCTCCACGCTTCGGTTCGCGCCGTCGCGCGCGACGCGGCGGCGGCGCCACCATCGCTGCATCACGTGATATGTGACGTCACGCCAGGGATGAAGCGGCGCGCGCCCGCCGTCGCGTCAGTCTCTGTGTCCGCAACCGCGCCAGTGTCTTTGCGCCGGGCGTGTATGCGGTCAAGATGCCTCCAAACGCTAAGGATACGCTAAGGTTAAGCCCAGTGGATGCTTCGCATCCACTGGGCTTAACCTTCATAAGCCTCCAATTTTCTTTGTATTCAATAACACCAATATTACATCCGTATTTTTGTTAACTGTTATTCTATGCTGCTGGCAGTACTGACTGTGTGCATGTGCTCTGTTTCTCTACCCTTATCTTTCTACGTCCCCTTTTCCTAAATTTGGGATAGCAAACCGGGTTTTTGGTCCCGGAAACCTCACGGACTTTGCTTTCTTTATGCTCGCGCTATCTCACTGCTGCCCGTATTGACCCCAAGCAAACAAAAACGTTGCCACCCTGTTGCTGAAACTGGACCGTCGGTTGCAAAAGGAATTGGTGAATAAATAGCCTTTTTATTAAACACTTCTGAAGAAACTAGTGATCAATTAGTTACCTTTGCATATCTCGATAAGTGCTTTTAATGTGAAATGTGTTCCGACGATTATGACTGTTGGTGTTTATCGTAATGGATGGATGGATGGATGAAAAACATTATTAAGGTCCTTTAGGGCGCGCACTAGCGCGCAGCGGGCCGCTCCCACGTCGTAATCGTAATCGTGTTTATCGTAATTTCCTAGAAAAATGGATTTGTACGCGTTATTCTCGCACATGAGGGTACTGATACGCGGGGTTTGACGCAGTTGGGCTACGATATGGGTAGAGCTGTTCCACGATGTGGTATATAAATAAAAGTTTGTTGTAGACAGTTAAGCGCTGCGTGTATGTACTTACTTCTTTTGTCCATGAACCCGTGTCACCATACGTTTCATTTTAGTTCTATTAAGCAGTGCGAAAGCTCTTTTCAGTATTCATAGTTCAGATGGGTGCTTGTCTGCAGATCATAGGTCTCGGCTATAACTTCAATTTCTGTAAACGTACATATTAAATCAAAATGCTCTTTTAGGTACCTAATGCACAAACTAATATATATATATATATATATATATATATATATATATATATATATATATATATATATATATATATATATGTTGCAATGGATAGAACTAGTCTTTTGTAACCACAGGAAATAAAATTTTTGTTCAGGGCCTGCAAGTTTGGATAAGACATAAGCTAAATTAGTAAGTACAAAACATTAATGCCGAAGTCTGCAGATTTGTAGCTCTGCGCCGAAATCAAATAACGCACTTCTGTAAACAGCATCCGTTATTCTAAGAAAATTGACGGCCGAGATGATAACTGTGCTTCTACGGTGTCTAAAGTTTACGCATTTCTTTTATGTGCAACAGAGCTCAGCAAGATTGGTGCAGTGGTACTTCCCTCTTCCCGTGTGCCAAGATAGGTACTACATGCTAGCTAGCGTAGAAAACACTTCATAGCGCACATTGGGCCCACGATCCGCGGTTTGCAGACCCCGGCTGTAGCTTCTGCTTATCAATCTCTCTCGTGCTGTCGTATAACGTCTCCTGTTTTACAGGCCTGTGTTTTTTTCTTTTTTATTTGGTAAAACCGTGTCAGTTAACTCTTGCTCGCGCTAGTCTTTCCATAAATCTCATGATCTGTCGTGCTGTACCAGCCACGATGAGAACGTACCCTTGGTCGGCCCTTTGGACGCAAGAACACCGACCGGCGGCTTGTAGCTGTCTGCAAATGGCGCAAACATGAAGACCAAAGCATGGTCTGTCAACGCAGTTTCACTGGTGTCGTCATGTTACACTTGACCAATGTAGGAGAATATCCTGGCGTTTACCTCTCTGCCTTGTTGCACCAGGAAGAAGTATTATACATCGTGTGGGTTCTTGTTGTGTGGAACATAAAAGACATAGATGTGGTCGCGTGAAGTGTAAATTATAGGCTTTCTGCCCGATTAATAACGGAACCAAGATGCTTTATAATTTACTGAGGAAGCACATTTGCTCCTTAGTAGCTACGGATTACCTATAAACACCACCACTCCCCGCGCGCCTTCTAATTGGCACGGTAGTTTAGTGGCTGCGGCATTGCCTTGCTCATCTCGAGGTGGCAGGTTCGATCCCTGCCGCTCGGCGAGTGCATTTCCATGAAGGCAACACCGAAATACTCGTGAGCTTGGATTCAGGAGCACGTTAAGGAACCAGCTGGCTAAAAAATGGGGCTCATGTTAGTGTGCCCCATAATCAGACTATGGCAGTAACACGTAAAACCCCAGAATTTAACGTTGTTCAACTATAGGCCCCATTCACTGTCTTGATGAGCATTAGCTATACCATGAAAATACAGACCAGATAACTTATGCTGGAACCCAGATTCGTTCCAGATTATGTCATGGGACCATACCTTAAAAAAATAACTATTGAAATGTTGTTGGCCTATTGTTGATGAATTCTTGGCTGAATAGCCTTTCACAATACCTCACCAATTTTTGAAATCACAGAACAATAATTCAACGATGAAGTTGTTGGGTAGTTCACAACAAAAAGTCGTTGATTAAAAGATGTTGCCATATTGTTGAATAGTATTGGGTATTATTGAGCCATTGTTGAGTAGTTCCCAACAATAAAGTCGTTGACTACAATGTGTTGATATAATGTCGAATTATATTGAGTATTATTAAGTCATTGTTGAGTGTTCACAAGAATAAAGTCGTTGGCTAAGTGCTGTTAACTTATTGATGAATTACGTTGAGCCTTATTGATCAATATTGAGTTTCGAAGCATATGTAAAGAACACACGCACATGCGTATGTGTGCTTCTTTTGCACATACATATTGTTTAATTGATAACTTAATTACCATTGCATATATACAGGGTGTTGTTTCACGTTACCCGAACCATAGACGTATCTACCGAGTGTGCGGGGGCCAATGCCCCCTGCCCACCATGTAGATAGACATATAGCTCAAATTACGTGACTTGCTCCTCCACCCTCTCTGAAATGGGGGAAGGGCCCCAACTTCCCCTCCCCACTTCAGAGAGTGGGGGAGGGGATATGCCCCCTAACGTTACTGGTAGGGAGCCCCCTGTCGAGCCAGTAGATACGTCTGTGGTTCAAGTTACGTAAACGCCCTATATATATATATATATATATATATATATATATATATATATATATATATATATATATATATATATATATATATATATATATATATATATGCTTCCCATATATACTTCCCACAAGCTGTGCGAGAATGGAATGAACTGAGCCCGTGTGTTACCGCGCAAACAATGTTGTCCAAATTTGTTGAGTTTACCGAGAAGGCAGTCCATTCTTTTACTTATTGATATTATTTCCGTCTCTGTATTTGTTCCCACCTATCCTGTATTTTCGTAAGCCAGGATTGCAAATGTACATGTGTCAAAATTGTGTACCCACTCCTGTAATAACCCCCATGGGATTGACAATATGTTGAAATAAAAAAAAATAATATATAATTATGACTGCATGATAGAGGCATCTATGGCTATCGCAATGTTTGTTTTGAAAATTTGATGCACTTCTTAAACAACTCTCTCTCATTCACACACGTTTTCTTATGCCGGGTGTCCCAGCTAACTTTAGCGAGAGTTTACATATATGGGAATGCCACGTAGCTAATCTTGTTTCCCATCCCTTGGTGATACTCAACTTTTTTTTTAATTGCGCCTTATGGTATATCTAATACTAATTAATTATTCTACTTATACAATATGTAATATTATAGTAGGTTAGTTGAAACATGTCCAAAAGAAAATTGTTGAGCGACATGCAAAACTCCCGATACAGTTTTCTGTTGCTCACACGAGCCACATAAAGGTATTTTTCCGAGCGTGAAAGTAGCCCGCAAATGCAAGCAAACTTGCCGCGCGACTGGCCGCTCGAGGCACTTTCCGTATATTCGCGGGATTCGTTCACGCTTGGAAAAATACTTTTATGTGGCAGGTGTTCAGCAACCGGAAGCTGTATCGGCAGTTTTTCATATCGCCGTACAATTTTTTCATTGACAGGGTAAGTTACGTAAAAAACCCTACGCGCGCACGCACACACATACGCACACACATATATATTTATGTGACTTCAGGATAGAGGCATGTATTGTTGCCGCAACGTTTTATCTAAAACGTTGATGCACATCTTGGAAAACAACGTGCTCTTTTTCATGCGTATTCTCTCTTATACAGGGTGTTTCAGCTAACTTTAGTCAGAGTTTAAAATCATAACGATGCGCTATAAAACGACGTAACCAAATGTATGTTGCTCACTTTTGTATTTAGTGTGTCATGCTATTGTTGTATTTTTCTTAATCGGATAATTAGTCAAGAATAATTAACCAACTTCTTAAGCAAAAAAAATTTGGCAGAAATTCCAATTAGAAAGTAGTAGAGCACTTTGCAAAACGTCTGATTAGGCAATATCTAACTTTATATTAAGTATGAGTGTATTTCAGCTTAGTGCAGATGCCTACGAAAAGAATACCACCTGACATACCCGCTTCCGCGCCGTGATTTCAGCGCTTTCTAACTGTGCGCGTACAAACGAACACAGCACCTAGCAGGGCGTGCGGAGGCTTAAAACGCGACAGGGCAGTGACGAAGGCGTTGACTGTGCTATTTACTTCCCTCGCGGCGGTTATGATAGCGATAAGCAGACGGGTGTTCACACCGGCTTAATGCCATGTTCGTTTGTGCGCGGAAGGCATGGGACCACTGCAATTACGACTCGCAAGCGGACATGTCACGTGGCTTTTTTTCTATTTCGCGGGCATATACAGCAAGCTGGAAAACACTAATATTTAACAGAGGACGACGCAACGAGCTATGGAAAGAAGAATGATAGGTGTAACGTTAAGGGATAAGAAAAGGACTGATTGGGGGAGGGAACAAACACGAGTTAATGATATCTTAGTTGAAATCAAGAAAAAGAAATGGGCATGGGCAGGACACGTAATGAGGAGGGAAGATAACCGATGGTCGTTAAGAGTTACGAAATAGATTCCAAGGGAAGGGAAGCGTAGCAGAGGGCGGCAGAAAGTTAGGTGGACGGATGAGATTAAGAAGATTGCAGGAACAAGATGGCCACAATTAGTACATGACCGGGGTAGTTGGAGAAGTATGGGAGAGGCCTTTGCCTTGCAGTGCCATGCCATGCCATGGCACTGCAGGCCAGTTAGATGATGATACGTAAGGAGGCTGCGTAACCAGGCTGATGATGATGATGATGATGAGTACTTAACAGATAGAAAGACAAGCTCCTCATTCGGACTTTTTGCAAACCGCTCTGCAATTTTCTCATTGGAATTTTCCTAGCTTCGTTGCTTCAGAAGTTATTTAATTAATCGTAACTAATTATTTAATTGGGAAACATACCAAAATAGCGCGACGGACTAAATGTAAGCAACATGCAGTTAGTGGCGTCGTCTTGGAATGCATCTAAGCATGTTCTTAATCTTCACAATTAGGTTAGCTGAAACACCCTTAACACACACACACACACACACATATATATATATATATATATATATATATATATATATATATATATATATATATATATATATATAAACCAAAGGACCAGGCAGGATTCCGTTAAGGCTACTCAACAATAGACCATATTCACACTATCAATCAGGTGATAGAAAAATGTGCGGAATATAACCAACCTTTATACATAGCTTTCATTGATTACGAGAAAGCGTTTGATTCAGTTAATACCTCAGCAGTCATGGAGCCATTGCGTAATCAGGGTGTAGACGAGGCGTATGTAAAAATACTGAAAGATATCTATAGCGGCTCCACAGCCACCGTAGTCCTCCGTAAAGAAAGCAACAAAATCCCAATAAAGAAAGGCGTCAGGCAGGAAGATACGATCTCTCCGATGCTATTCACAGCGTGTTTACAGGAGGTATTCAGAGACCTGGATTGGGAAAAATTGGGGATAGGAGTTAATGGAGAACACCTTAGTAACTTGCGATTCGCTGATGATATTGCCTTGCTTAGTAACTCAGGAGACCAATTGTAATGCATGCTCACTGACCTGGAGAGGCGAAGCCGAAGGGTGGGTCTAAAAATTAATCTGCAGAAAGCTAAAGTAATGTTTAACAGTCTCGGAACGGAACAGCAGTTTACAATAGGTAGTGAGGCACTGGAAGTGGTAACGGAATATATCTACTTAGGAGAGGTAGTGACTGCGGATCCGGATCATGAGACTGAAATAATCAGAAGAATAAGAATGGGCTGCGGTGCGTTTGGTAGGCATTTTCAGATCATGAACAGGAGGTTGCCATTATCCCTCAAGAGAAAAGCTTATAACAGCTGCGTCTTACCAGTACTCACATACAGGGCAGAAACCTGAAGGCTTACGAAAAGGGTTCTACTTCAATTGAGAACGACGCAACGAGCTATTGAAAGAAGAATGATTGGTATAACGTTAAGGGATAAGAAAAGAGCAGATTGGGTGAGTGAACAAAGGCGAGTTAATGATATCTTAGTTGAAATCAAGAAAAAGAAATGGGCATGGGCAGGACACGTAATGAGGAGGGAAGATAACCGATGGTCATTAAGAGTTACGGAATGGATTCCTAGGGAAGGAAAGCGTAGCAGAGGGTGGCAGAAAGTTAGGTGGGCGGATGAGATTAAGAAGTTTGCAGGGACAACATGGCCACAATTAGTACATGACCGGGGTAGTTGCAGAAGTATGGGAGAGGCCTTTGCCTTGCAGTGGGCATAACTGGGCTGATGATTATATGTATGTATATATATATATATATATATATATATATATATATATATATATATATATATATATATATATATATACACACACACACACACACACACAGTACAAAAATATATATACACAAGATAGTGAATGGGGAAACGGCGGCGCACTGGCTCAATTGGTAGAGCATCGCACGCGTAACGCGAAGACGCTTGGATCGTTGCCCACCTGTTGATCGTTGTCAACTGTCATTTCCATAAATTTATACATTCTTTGTTTCATTTATTACGCACACAATTAATTTCCCCTGTTTTGGCCTTGGTGACAGTGTTTGGTGGCTTCTTCCCCTATTGTGTATATATATATATATATATATATATATATATATATATATATATATATATATATAGTAAGTGACTTCGTCTTTAACCTGTACCGAATGCGCGGTACACGGCCATATTTCCATTTCACCCCCATCGAAATGCAGCCGCCGCGGCCGGCATTAGATCCCGCGCACTCGGGTTATTAGCGCAATACCTCAGTCGCTAGGCCACCACGGCGGGTGTGGCGGAGAAAGTAGTGAAGATCGTTTTTATAGAGTGCCTTTCGCTTAGATGTTACCCCTTAGCGCTCAATACATCGAAACGAAAACTCTGGCCTATATCTACAACTTGATTCTCATATTTTGCATGGTGGCCAAAGTCTTTTCTGTGAAATAGACGGGGTACTGGCCAATCTGGTGGGAATTTGATTGTTCACCAAGTACAATTTGAGCTGCTATACTTTTCCGGTGACAAATCGTATAGCGAAGAAGCACACGCACAAGTGTATAAAGAATGGGACTGCCGATCGTCTGCGGTTTGGCATGATGTCCAACTAACAAACAAAAACAGCGACATTTCTGTATTTTTCTAGTCCATAGTTCAGTTCGCATGGTTGCGTACGGATTACTTTTATTTAAATCCACACAATGAAAACTGAACGTGCACACATGGCACGGCGTTTGCGACGTTTGAATGTAGTGCCATTTCCCGCGCACTCCATTAGTTCCGGCCGGTGCACCGCGTTACAGCGATAAAGAAAGTGATTCATCAAACAAGCGAAGCAAAAAACTTTCATACACTTGGAAATAGCAGCAATGGTTCAGCAATAACATTATACTACAAAATTCGTTAGTAAATGTTACAAATCATGATGATATTAGCGTGTATTAGTATGCGTGTACTTGTATGATTGCACGCTTGCGCTGTTGACGCTTCGGCGCATTCCGGGAGTTTGTGCAAGCCGTTTGCTTAAAAGATTTCTGCATTTTCTGCGTTCTTCGCGTGCTTCGCTGTGACTTCTTTGGAATATTCCTTCGTGTTGCTCGCTTTTTATGGACTCGTTGCCTCGAAGATTGCCATGTTCGCCTCCAACTCAGCGACATAAAAGGTGGGCGGGTGTTTCAATTCCCCTTGTTCGTTCATTGCGATGCGGTGAACAAAAGCGCGAAAATGCGTACAGCGCCTGTGCGTGTATACCACGCTCCTCTTTTCTAGTTTTCCTTCGTAGTACTATCCTTCCGTTGCGAGAATCGGTTATACAGCCCTAGATTTGTGGTGCTGAACATGGAGTTTTGTGCTGGTTTAACTTCGCACTCCGCTTGTGGTGATGTAAGGCAGCTATATATGCGGTGCCAGCTAAAACAGGGCATGTTGTACCCCACGATTTCTGTTGCGGTGTTCGAGCACCGATTGAGCTATCCATATTAATGAGCGCAAAACAATGCGACGTGAAACCATCCTGTACTGTAATTGAAGATATTTCACTTGCGCCACGCCGTCTAGTACATGGCGTGCGAGTGGGCTTGTGGCAACGAAGGGCTGTGGGATCGACGAAAAAATATTCTGCTGCACTGTTCGCTTCGCGTTGCTACAAGGCCACTGACACGCCGTGTGGCCGACGTTCATCCGATCGGAATAGACATAAGAGGCTATGGCGCGATAATTATAGATCATTTCAATGGTGTACATGCAATTTTTCGTTATAGGTGAGATAGTATAGGGGTGGTGCCACGGAGTGCTGCGAGATCATCGAGTTGTCAGCCTTGCCCATTGCTTTTTTTTTTCACCAGTTCGCGCGCATTCAGCTTTCTTTCTTCATCTCCGTTCTACGCCATCGAGTCCTTCGCGCTTACGGCTTCGCGTAGGTGCTCTTTGCATACACGGGAAAAGCAGATTCCATGGCACTCTAGGTCTTACTTTACTGGGATAGAACATTTAAAATGGTGTATTAGCTTCAAATTTCAGCTTCTCGCACTTCAGTAACTGGTTGATTTAACAAAGCCTTAAAATCAGATAAGGAACACGATGCCTAGGCATATGTCTATCGTCTGTGGCGGATACGGGTTCTCCTCCGTACTCTTGGGACAAAGGAACGACAACACAGTAGTGCAAACAATCACAAGGGCATTTATTGCACCTTTCATAGATCAATGGCTGCTAGCCGAGTGGCTATCCACAAAACATGCCGATGGGCGCGCGACAAATCTAGAAGTCCGACTCACCGCGAGCGAGCGAATATGTTCGCCCCATGCTGGATCCCAACGCCTGGTCGTTCGCGTGTTCGGTCACGCCAACGGAGGCGCGCTCGAAGGCCGCCACGCGAGGCGGTCTCGCAGAAGCATGGGTCGCCGCGCGCGCGTGGGACGTCCACCCGTGCGCCCGACCCGCCGGGAAAGAGGGTCGCTCCACCCGCGGCACGGCACGTCCGTGCTGCTTGCTGTCTCCAACCCAAAAGAGCGCGCCTTGTCTCTCCCGCCGAGGGTAACCCCGCAGCCGCGCAACACTAGCGCCATCTCTCGGACTGCGCCTGTACCACTCGGACCGCCGCGTGTGCGGCGAAGCCGCACTACAGGAGACGCGCTATGCGGGAAAAACATCAGGGGAGGCGCGAGGGTCGCGCAACCCCACATCCCCCCAACCTTAAATCACTTCTTATTCCGGCGAAACATGTGACACGGTCTAACATCAACACGTGCTTCGCGAACAAGGTGGTACATGCTACAGTGGCCGCGCCGGGGAAATGTCCACACGCTGTCCATAACATGCGAGCCGACTGTCCTTGGGTACACCGCTGGCGTCCGCCGGTCACAGCAGCAGCTTTGCGACTCGACGGCACGATCCCAGGCCAGGACTCCGGAGACGACGACGCAGCAGTCGGTACGAGCAAGCGTCGCTCGCGCCGACGCGCCCTGCTGGCAAGAGCCGCCGTAGCTGTCGGTGACCGCTGGCTCCTTTGTCCGCCGCCGAGGGTTGTGAGCTGGATGCAGGAGGCCGCCGAAGTCGCTGCGCCGAACTGGCCACAGCATCACCATCGCCCGGGGTGACTCCAATGACGCTGCGTAGACTCAACACACTCGGCAAACACTACAGTAGTGCAAGGGAGAGGAATTCTGCATGCGCATCGCCCACGTGGTACGATGTTCAACTCGGCTAGTAAAAGATCGGGCAGCTACTCAGATGCTAAGTTCACGTGAACGAAGCTCGCTTTCTTGAGTCGAACGAGTAATTTCAATTCGTGCGAGGCTAAATAGAATGAGGGGAGCAAATTGCAACGCCTCAACGCCACGGTCCACCAGGTTGTGTCCCTCCACGTGCGACAGGCAGCTTCGTAAAGCCTTAGGCCTACAGCGTCGCTACTCTGACAACAACCGGCATCCAAAAACAACACCCAAAATGGGCGCAAAACAGGCAGCCGCGAGGAGACGTCAGCTCTATTAGGTGGTCCTACTCCGCTCGGTGCACACAGCATCCGAGTTGACGGCGCCCACCGTCCCAGACGGTGTCGGAGCGCCCGGTGCCAGGCCGCAATACCAGTCAGCCCGTCGTGGCACCCGTGGCCCGCGGCCACCCGGCTCCCAGAGCCGCGACTTCATCCGAGTCAAAGAGATAGAAGAAGCTATTTACATAAGAAATTCGGACCACCCACGAGGCTTCCGTACTCACTCGCTTCAGGCTTGCCACTGCTCCGCGGGCGCTCAGCCTCGCTCTCCCAGGATGCAGACCACGTGGCTCTCGTACTGACGAATGTCATTAAAAAAAACACTTGCGAAAAGGCTTAGCATGTTGACATGTTCAAACACACTACGGCCACCGCCGCCTCGCTCAAGAAAGCACGCCGCCGACGCTAGCGATCAAAATCCACGCTAGGCCTACGCTTCGGTTCGAACAAAGGTCTCGAACGAAGCAACACTTACAGTTATCGTCCGATGCCCCAAGAGCCCCACGTTGGGCGCCAGATGTGGCGGATACGGGTTCTCCTCCGTACTCTTGGGACAAAGGAACGACAACACAGTAGTGCAAACAATCACAAGGGCATTTATTGCACCTTTCATAGATCAATGGCTGCTAGCCGAGTGGCTATCCACAAAACATGCCGATGGGCGCGCGACAAATCTAGAAGTCCGACTCACCGCGAGCGAGCGAATATGTTCGCCCCATGCTGGATCCCAACGCCTGGTCGTTCGCGTGTTCGGTCACGCCAACGGAGGCGCGCTCGAAGGCCGCCACGCGAGGCGGTCTCGCAGAAGCATGGGTCGCCGCGCGCGCGTGGGACGTCCACCCGTGCGCCCGACCCGCCGGGAAAGAGGGTCGCTCCACCCGCGGCACGGCACGTCCGTGCTGCTTGCTGTCTCCAACCCAAAAGAGCGCGCCTTGTCTCTCCCGCCGAGGGTAACCCCGCAGCCGCGCAACACTAGCGCCATCTCTCGGACTGCGCCTGTACCACTCGAACCGCCGCGTGTGCGGCGAAGCCGCACTATAGGAGACGCGCTATGCGGGAAAAACATCAGGGGAGGCGCGAGGGTCGCGCAACCCCACACGTCCCACTGTGTTTCTCGGCGACATATATACGTTATCGGCAGCATAAACAGCAAAATAAGATGCCATAAACAGCTAAATAATTAGCAAAGTTTCTTATTACCATAGAATTAGCTAGTTAGGTCAAAAAGCTATCTTTGCTTTGAATTCGAGCACTACAGAGAAAGCTGATTGTAAGGGGAGCGCATCCTTGTGAACTAAACGCGCTTTGCCACGAGCTTTTAATAATGCTTTTTCTGTGGAGCAGTTCCGTGAAATACTTTCGTTGAGAGTAAGCAAAACTTCACTAGCATTAGGTTTCATCATCATCATTAGCCTAGTTACGCCCACTGCAGGGCAAAGGCCTCTCCCATACTTCTCCAACTACCCCGGTCATGTACTAATTGTGGCCATGTTGTCCCTGCAAACGTCTTAATGTCATCTGCCCACCTAACTTTCTGCCGCCCCCTGCTACGCTTCCCTTCTCTTGGAATCCAGTCCGTAGCTCTTAGTGACCATCGGTTATCTTCCCTCCTCATTACATGTCCGGCCCATGCCCATTTCTTTTTCTTGATTTCAACTAAGATGTCGTTTACCCGCGTTTGTTGCCTCACCCAATCTGCTCTTTTCTTATCCCTTAACGTTACACCCATCATTCTTCTTTCCATAGCTCGTTGCGTCGTTCTCAATTTCAGCAGAACCCTTTTCGTAAGCCTCCAGGTTTCTGCCCCATATGTGAGTACTGGTAACACACAGCTGTTGTACACTTTCCTTTTGAGGGATAGTGGCAACCTACTGTTCATGATTTGAGAATGCCTGCCAAACGCACCCCAACCCATTCTTATTCTTCTGGTTATTTCAGTCTCATGATCCGCATCCGTGGTCACTACCTGCCCTAAGTAGATGTATTCCCTTACCACTTCCAGTGTTTCGCTACCTATCGTAAACTGCTGTTCTCTTCCGAGACTGTTAAACAGTACTTTAGTTTTCTGCAGATTAATTTTCAGACCCACCCTTCTGCTTTGCCTCTCCAGGTCAGTGAGCATGCATTGCAATTGGTCTCCTGAGTTACTAAGCAAGGCAATATCATCAGCGAATCGCAAGTTGCTAAGGTATTCTCCATCAACTTTTATCTCCAATTCTTCCCACTCCAGGCCTCTGAATACCTCCTGTAAACATGCTGTGAACAGCATTGGAGATATCGTATCTCCCTGTCTGACGCCTTTCTTTATAGGGATTTTGTTGCTTTCTTTGTGGAGGTCTACGGTGGCTGTGGAGCCGCTATAGATATCTTCCAGTATTTTTACATATGGCTCATCTACACCCTGATTCCGTAATGCCTCCATGACTGCTGAGGTTTCGACTGAATCAAACGCTTTCTCGTAATCAATGAAAGCTATATATAAGGGTTGGTTATATTCTGCACATTTCTCTATCACTTGATTGATAGTGTGAATATGGTCTATTGTTGAGTAGCCTTTACGGAATCCTGCCTGGTCCTTTGGTTCACAGAAGTCTAAGGTCTTCCTGATTCTATTTGCGATTACCTTAGTAAATACTTTGTAGGCAACGGACAGTAAGCTGATCGGTCTATAATTTTTCAAGTCTTTGGCGTCCCCTTTCTTATGGATTAGGATTATGTTAGCGTTCTTCCAAGATTCCGGTACGCTCGAGGTTATGAGGCATTGCGTATACAGGGTGGCCAGTTTCTCTAGAACAATCTGACCACCATCCTTCAACAAATCTGCTGTTACCTGATCCTCCCCAGCTGCCTTCCCCCTTTGCATAGCTCCTAAGGCTTTCTTTACTTCTTCTGGCGTTACCTGTGGGATTTCGAATTCCTCTAGGCTATTCTCTCTTCCACTATCGTCGTGGGTGCCATTGGTACTGTATAAATCTCTATAGAACTCCTCAGCCACTTGAACTATCTCGTCCATATTAGTAACGATATTGCCGGCTTTGTCTCTTAACGCACACATCTGATTCTTGCCTATTCCTAGTTTCTTCTTCACTGTTTTTAGGCTTCCTCCGTTCCTGAGAGCCTGTTCAATTCTATCCATATTATAGTTCCTGATGTCCGCTGTCTTACGCTTGTTGATTAACTTAGAAAGTTCTGCCAGTTCTATTCTAGCTGTAGGATTAGAGGCTTTCATACATGGGCGTTTCTTGATCAGATCTTTCGTCTCCTGCGATAGCTTACTGGTTTCCTGTCTAACGGCGTTACCACCGACTTCTATTGCGCACTCCTTAATGATGCCCATGAGATTGTCGTTCATTGCTTCAACACTAAGGTCCTCTTCCTGAGTTAAAGCCGAATACCTGTTCTGTAGTTTGATCCGGAATTCCTCTAGTTTCCCTCTTACCGCTAACTAATTGATTGGCTTCTTGTGTACCAGTTTCTTTCGTTCCCTCCTCAAGTCTAGGCTAATTCGAGTTCTTACCATCCTGTGGTCACTGCAGCGTACCTTGCCGAGCACGTCTACATCTTGAATGATGCCAGGGTTCGCGCAGAGTATGAAGTCGATTTCATTTCTAGTCTCACCATTCGGGCTCCTCCACGTCCACTTTCGGCTATCCCGCTTGCGGAAAAAGGTATTCATTATACGCATATTATTCTGTTCTGCAAACTCTACTAATAATTCTCCTCTGCTATTCCTAGAGCCTATGCCATATTCCCCCACTGACTTGTCTCCAGCCTGCTTCTTGCCTACCCTGGCATTGAAGTCGCCCATCAGTATAGTGTATTTTTTTTTTTACTTTACCCATCGCCGATTCTACGTCTTCATAAAAGCTTTCGACTTCCTGGTCATCATGACTAGATGTAGGAGCGTAGACCTGTACAACCTTCATTTTGTACCTCTTATTAAGTTTCACAACAAGACATGCCACCCTCTCGTTAATGCTATAGAATTCCTGTATGTTACCAGCTATTTCCTTATTAATCAGGAATCCGACACCTAGTTCTCGTCTCTCCGCTAAGCCCCGGTAACACAGTACATGCCAGCTTTTTAGCACTGTATATGCTTCTTTTGTCCTCCAAACCTCACTGAGCCCTATTATATCCCATTTACTACCCTCTAATTCCTCCAATAACACTGCTAGACTCGCCTCACTAGATAGCGTTCTAACGTTAAACGTTGCCAGGTTCAGATTCCAATGGCGGCCTGTCCGGAGCCAGGTATTCTTAGCACCCTCTGCAGCGTCACAGATCTGACCGCCGCCGTGGTCAGTTGCTTCGCGGCTGCTGGGGACTGAGGGCCGGGGTTCGATTGTTGTATTCATATAAAAGGTTGTGGCCAAGTACTGCACCAGGGTGGCCAATCCTGCTCTGGTGAGAGAGTGCGTTACCGGTTCTGGTCACCGGGATCAGGCCGCACTCCAGGCCTGTTTGTGCAATTTTCTCAACACACGGTTTTTTTTTTGTATTTTCCGGTGGAGAATAGCGCGGCACCGGGATTTGAATCACGGTCCTCTTGCACTGGAGACGGATACTCTACCGTCCCCGTAGGAGTTAAATTAAAAATTAATTTATGGGGTTTTATGTGACAAAACCACTTTCTGATTATGCACGCCGTAGTGGAGGACTCCGAAAATTTCGACCACCTGGGGTTCTTTAACGTGCACCTAATTCTAAGTACACGGGTGTTTTCGCATTTCGCGCCCATCGAAATGCGGCCGTCGTGGTCGGGGTCCGATCCCGCGACCTTGTGCTCAGCAGTCTAACACCATAACCACTGAGCAACCACGGCGGGTCCCGCAGGAGTTGTACGCCTCATTTAACCTACAGTGGTGCCCTACATGGTCAGTCAAGGTGGACCAATCTGAGCTCGGTTATACCGCATGGATGGCACTCGGCTAGAGAACCTGGCATTTATGACCTGCACATGTGAGTGTGAGGCCATACATATTTGAAGATATATATCTTTCTTTTGTTTTGTTTTTTTTTAGGAGGGTTCCCGTACAGTGATAAAATAAAGGCAAAGACATTACAAGAAAGAAAAAAAAAGAAAAAGGGGCGGAGAAAAAAAAAAAAGGAACATAACAGGAAATTTGAACTCGTGACCCTTCGATGTTGCCCGGAAAGATAGCTCAGTCAGTTGGTTCGACAGGCCCCAGGCTACTCTCAAGCGCCGCAGCTCCTGCTCCGAGCCTCACACTTACGTGGAAAGAGACTCATGTTGTCCGCGGTAGGACAACATACTTTCTAGGAAAAATGGCCGCTCAAGGAGAAGAGCGAACTCGAGCGGCTTTAGAGGCTA
The DNA here is from genome assembly GCF_023375885.2 of Dermacentor andersoni. Taxonomy (NCBI): domain Eukaryota; kingdom Metazoa; phylum Arthropoda; class Arachnida; order Ixodida; family Ixodidae; genus Dermacentor; species Dermacentor andersoni. The sequence goes on along the minus strand of NC_092822.1, from coordinate 72,440,388 downwards.
GGAAAACTGCCTTAAAATATTTAGACTTGAGGGAAAGCTTCGTTAACAAACTATAACACGGCAATCAGCACTCGAATACGACGAGAGAAATTACTGAGACGTGGAAAATTCCCTTGAAAAAAATCTGGTTTGCTAGACAAATGCTTGTATGTATTGAACCTCTTAAAAGATGAGGGGTGAAATATGCGCTCACCGAGAGGGCATCTTCAGCACGAGACATCCACAAGGCACCTTACAGAGATGTGGAGAGCTTCGCGGCCGGAACGAAGCCTCCCTTCTCCGCCGGCCAAGAGGGGGAAACGCGCTTTCCGATCGCTCAAGGTTGCGTGGACAAAGCATAACTCTAGCGTCTAGGAAAAGCTTAACCAGGTGCGATGGCGGCACGCATAGCGTGGGAAGCTAGCCGCCAGAATAACTATACCAAGGACTGCTGCTGATGAGGGCGAAATACCTTCGTGTAATTATAATAACCCTAATAGGACTACTTTCGAAAAAAAAAAAAAAAGGAAACGGCCCAGAGGGCTATACTACGAGAGCTATGACTGATAGTTTTCTATATATATATATATATATATATATATATTCATCTCATCTATGGGATCGCATGCGCGCGCTGTTTCTTTGTCTCTGCGTGTAGTACAGTTAAGAGAGCCAGTTTAAGGGCGGAGAAGAAGAAAGAAGAGAAAAGCAAAAACTGCAGCGCCGTGGTTTTAAAGCGCACCCGTGGTAGAGAAACGGAATGCGACATAAGCGTGCGTAGCCATGATACGCACACGACAAACTGCCTTAAAATATTTAGACTTGAGGGAAAGCTTCGTTAGCAAACGATAGCACGGCAATCAGCCCTCGAATATAATTATAACTCTAATAATAATTGTAAATATTCATCTCATCTATGGGATCTAATGCGCGCGCTGTTTCTTTGTCTCTGCGTGTAGTACAGTTAAGAGAGCCAGTTTAAGGGCGGAGAAGAAGAAAGAAGAGAAAAGCAAAAACTGCAGCGCCGTGGTTTTAAAGCGCACCCGTGGTAGAGAAACGGAATGCGATATAAGCGTGCGTAGCCATGATACGCACACGACAAACTGCCTTAAAATATTTAGACTTGAGGGAAAGCTTCGTTAGCAGACGATAGCACGGCAATCAGCACTCGAATATAATTATAACCCTAATACTAATTGTAAATATTCATCTCATCTATGGGATCTAATGCGCGCGCTGTTGCTTTGTCTCTGCGTGTAGTAGTTGAGAGAGCCAGTTTAAGGGCGGAGTAGTTGGAAGGCATACTTTCTAGGAAAAATGGCCGCTCAAGGAGAAGAGCGAACTCGAGCGGCTTTAGAGGCTAGGAAAACTGCCTTAAAATATTTAGACTTGAGGGAAAGCTTCGTTAACAAACTATAACACGGCAATCAGCACTCGAATACGACGAGAGAAATTACTGAGACGTGGAAAATTCCCTTGAAAAAAATCTGGTTTGCTAGACAAATGCTTGTATGTATTGAACCTCTTAAAAGATGAGGGGTGAAATATGCGCTCACCGAGAGGGCATCTTCAGCACGAGACATCCACAAGGCACCTTACAGAGATGTGGAGAGCTTCGCGGCCGGAACGAAGCCTCCCTTCTCCGCCGGCCAAGAGGGGGAAACGCGCTTTCCGATCGCTCAAGGTTGCGTGGACAAAGCATAACTCTAGCGTCTAGGAAAAGCTTAACCAGGTGCGATGGCGGCACGCATAGCGTGGGAAGCTAGCCGCCAGAATAACTATACCAAGGACTGCTGCTGATGAGGGCGAAATACCTTCGTGTAATTATAATAACCCTAATAGGACTACTTTCGCAAAAAAAAAAAAAGGAAACGGCCCAGAGGGCTATACTACGAGAGCTATGACTGATAGTTTTCTATATATATATATATATATATATATATATATATATATATATATATATATATATATATATATATATATTCATCTCATCTATGGGATCGCATGCGCGCGCTGTTTCTTTGTCTCTGCGTGTAGTACAGTTAAGAGAGCCAGTTTAAGGGCGGAGAAGAAGAAAGAAGAGAAAAGCAAAAACTGCAGCGCCGTGGTTTTAAAGCGCACCCGTGGTAGAGAAACGGAATGCGATATAAGCGTGCGTAGCCATGATACGCACACGACAAACTGCCTTAAAATATTTAGACTTGAGGGAAAGCTTTGTTAGCAAACGATAGCACGGCTATCAGCCCTCGAATATAATTATAACTCTAATAATAATTGTAAATATTCATCTCATCTATGGGATCTAATGCGCGCGCTGTTTCATTGTCTCTGCGTGTAGTACAGTTAAGAGAGCCAGTTTAAGGGCGGAGAAGAAGAAAGAAGAGAAAAGCAAAAACTGCAGCGCCGTGGTTTTAAAGCGCACCCGTGGTAGAGAAACGGAATGCGATATAAGCGTGCGTAGCCATGATACGCACACGACAAACTGCCTTAAAATATTTAGACTTGAGGGAAAGCTTCGTTAGCAGACGATAGCACGGCAATCAGCACTCGAATATAATTATAACCCTAATACTAATTGTAAATATTCATCTCATCTATGGGATCTAATGCGCGCGCTGTTGCTTTGTCTCTGCGTGTAGTAGTTGAGAGAGCCAGTTTAAGGGCGGAGTAGTTGGAAGGCATACTTTCTAGGAAAAATGGCCGCTCAAGGAGAAGAGCGAACTCGAGCGGCTTTAGAGGCTAGGAAAACTGCCTTAAAATATTTAGACTTGAGGGAAAGCTTCGTTAACAAACTATAACACGGCAATCAGCACTCGAATACGACGAGAGAAATTACTGAGACGTGGAATATTCCCTTGAAAAAAATCTGGTTTGCTAGACAAATGCTTGTATGTATTGAACCTCTTAAAAGATGAGGGGTGAAATATGCGCTCACCGAGAGGGCATCTTCAGCACGAGACATCCACAAGGCACCTTACAGAGATGTGGAGAGCTTCGCGGCCGGAACGAAGCCTCCCTTCTCCGCCGGCCAAGAGGGGGAAACGCGCTTTCCGATCGCTCAAGGTTGCGTGGACAAAGCATAACTCTAGCGTTTAGGAAAAGCTTAACCAGGTGCGATGGCGGCACGCATAGCGTGGGAAGCTAGCCGCCAGAATAACTATACCAAGGACTGCTGCTGATGAGGGCGAAATACCTTCGTGTAATTATAATAACCCTAATAGGACTACTTTCGAAAAAAAAAAAAAAAGGAAACGGCCCAGAGGGCTATACTACGAGAGCTATGACTGATAGTTTTCTATATATATATATATATATATATATATATATATATATATATATATATATATATATATATATATATATATATATATATTCATCTCATCTATGGGATCGCATGCGCGCGCTGTTTCTTTGTCTCTGCGTGTAGTACAGTTAAGAGAGCCAGTTTAAGGGCGGAGAAGAAGAAAGAAGAGAAAAGCAAAAACTGCAGCGCCGTGGTTTTAAAGCGCACCCGTGGTAGAGAAACGGAATGCGATATAAGCGTGCGTAGCCATGATACGCACACGACAAACTGCCTTAAAATATTTAGACTTGAGGGAAAGCTTCGTTAGCAAACGATAGCACGGCAATCAGCCCTCGAATATAGTTATAACTCTAATAATAATTGTAAATATTCATCTCATCTATGGGATCTAATGCGCGCGCTGTTTCTTTGTCTCTGCGTGTAGTACAGTTAAGAGAGCCAGTTTAAGGGCGGAGAAGAAGAAAGAAGAGAAAAGCAAAAACTGCAGCGCCGTGGTTTTAAAGCGCACCCGTGGTAGAGAAACGGAATGCGATATAAGCGTGCGTAGCCATGATACGCACACGACAAACTGCCTTAAAATATTTAGACTTGAGGGAAAGCTTCGTTAGCAGACGATAGCACGGCAATCAGCGCTCGAATATAATTATAACCCTAATACTAATTGTAAATATTCATCTCATCTATGGGATATAATGCGCGCGCTGTTGCTTTGTCTCTGCGTGTAGTAGTTGAGAGAGCCGGTTTAAGGGCGGAGTAGTTGGAAGGCATACTTTCTAGGAAAAATGGCCGCTCAAAGAGAAGAGCGAACTCGAGCGGCTTTAGAGGCTAGGAAAACTGCCTTAAAATATTTAGACTTGAGGGAAAGCTTCGTTAACAAACTATAACACGGCAATCAGCACTCGAATACGACGAGAGAAATTACTGAGACGTGGAAAATTCCCTTGAAAAAAATCTGGTTTGCTAGACAAATGCTTGTATGTATTGAACCTCTTAAAAGATGAGGGGTGAAATATGCGCTCACCGAGAGGGCATCTTCAGCACGAGACATCCACAAGGCACCTTACAGAGATGTGGAGAGCTTCGCGGCCGGAACGAAGCCTCCCTTCTCCGCCGGCCAAGAGGGGGAAACGCGCTTTCCGATCGCTCAAGGTTGCGTGGACAAAGCATAACTCTAGCGTCTAGGAAAAGCTTAACCAGGTGCGATGGCGGCACGCATAGCGCGGGAAGCTAGCCGCCAGACTAACTATACCAAGGACTGCTGCTGATGAGGGCGAAATACCTTCGTGTAATTATAATAACCCTAATAGGACTACTTTCGAAAAAAAAAAAAAAAGGAAACGGCCCAGAGGGCTATACTACGAGAGCTATGACTGATAGTTTTCTATATATATATATATATATATATATATATATATATATATATATATATATATTCATCTCATCTATGGGATCGCATGCGCGCGCTGTTTCTTTGTCTCTGCGTGTAGTACAGTTAAGAGAGCCAGTTTAAGGGCGGAGAAGAAGAAAGAAGAGAAAAGCAAAAACTGCAGCGCCGTGGTTTTAAAGCGCACCCGTGGTAGAGAAACGGAATGCGATATAAGCGTGCGTAGCCATGATACGCACACGACAAACTGCCTTAAAATATTTAGACTTGAGGGAAAGCTTCGTTAGCAAACGATAGCACGGCAATCAGCCCTCGAATATAGTTATAACTCTAATAATAATTGTAAATATTCATCTCATCTATGGGATCTAATGCGCGCGCTGTTTCTTTGTCTCTGCGTGTAGTACAGTTAAGAGAGCCAGTTTAAGGGCGGAGAAGAAGAAAGAAGAGAAAAGCAAAAACTGCAGCGCCGTGGTTTTAAAGCGCACCCGTGGTAGAGAAACGGAATGCGATATAAGCGTGCGTAGCCATGATACGCACACGACAAACTGCCTTAAAATATTTAGACTTGAGGGAAAGCTTCGTTAGCAGACGATAGCACGGCAATCAGCGCTCGAATATAATTATAACCCTAATACTAATTGTAAATATTCATCTCATCTATGGGATATAATGCGCGCGCTGTTGCTTTGTCTCTGCGTGTAGTAGTTGAGAGAGCCGGTTTAAGGGCGGAGTAGTTGGAAGGCATACTTTCTAGGAAAAATGGCCGCTCAAAGAGAAGAGCGAACTCGAGCGGCTTTAGAGGCTAGGAAAACTGCCTTAAAATATTTAGACTTGAGGGAAAGCCTCGTTAACAAACTATAACACGGCAATCAGCACTCGAATACGACGAGAGAAATTACTGAGACGTGGAAAATTTCCTTGAAAAAAATCTGGTTTGCTAGACAAATGCTTGTATGTATTGAACCTCTTAAAAGATGAGGGGTGAAATATGCGCTCACCGAGAGGGCATCTTCAGCACGAGACATCCACAAGGCACCTTACAGAGATGTGGAGAGCTTCGCGGCCGGAACGAAGCCTCCCTTCTCCGCCGGCCAAGAGGGGGAAACGCGCTTTCCGATCGCTCAAGGTTGCGTGGACAAAGCATAACTCTAGCGTCTAGGAAAAGCTTAACCAGGTGCGATGGCGGCACGCATAGCGCGGGAAGCTAGCCGCCAGACTAACTATACCAAGGACTGCTGCTGATGAGGGCGAAATACCTTCGTGTAATTATAATAACCCTAATAGGACTACTTTCGAAAAAAAAAAAGGAAACGGCCCAGAGGGCTATACTACGAGAGCTATGACTGATAGTTTTCTATATATATATATATATATATATATATATATATATATATATATATATATATATATATATATATATATATATATATTCATCTCATCTATGGGATCGCATGCGCGCGCTGTTTCTTTGTCTCTGCGTGTAGTACAGTTAAGAGAGCCAGTTTAAGGGCGGAGAAGAAGAAAGAAAAGAAAAGCAAAAACTGCAGCGCCGTGGTTTTAAAGCGCACCCGTGGTAGAGAAACGGAATGCGATATAAGCGTGCGTAGCCATGATACCCACACGACAAACTGCCTTAAAATATTTAGACTTGAGGGAAAGCTTCGTTAGCAAACGATAGCACGGCAATCAGCCCTCGAATATAGTTATAACTCTAATAATAATTGTAAATATTCATCTCATCTATGGGATCTAATGCGCGCGCTGTTTCTTTGTCTCTGCGTGTAGTACAGTTAAGAGAGCCAGTTTAAGGGCGGAGAAGAAGAAAGAAGAGAAAAGCAAAAACTGCAGCGCCGTGGTTTTAAAGCGCACCCGTGGTAGAGAAACGGAATGCGATATAAGCGTGCGTAGCCATGATACGCACACGACAAACTGCCTTAAAATATTTAGACTTGAGGGAAAGCTTCGTTAGCAGACGATAGCACGGCAATCAGCGCTCGAATATAATTATAACCCTAATACTAATTGTAAATATTCATCTCATCTATGGGATCTAATGCGCGCGCTGTTGCTTTGTCTCTGCGTGTAGTAGTTGAGAGAGCCAGTTTAAGGGCGGAGTAGTTGGAAGGCATACTTTCTAGGAAAAATGGCCGCTCAAAGAGAAGAGCGAACTCGAGCGGCTTTAGAGGCTAGGAAAACTGCCTTAAAATATTTAGACTTGAGGGAAAGCTTCGTTAACAAACTATAACACGGCAATCAGCACTCGAATACGACGAGAGAAATTACTGAGACGTGGAAAATTCCCTTGAAAAAAATCTGGTTTGCTAGACAAATGCTTGTATGTATTGAACCTCTTAAAAGATGAGGGGTGAAATATGCGCTCACCGAGAGGGCATCTTCAGCACGAGACATCCACAAGGCACCTTACAGAGATGTGGAGAGCTTCGCGGCCGGAACGAAGCCTCCCTTCTCCGCCGGCCAAGAGGGGGAAACGCGCTTTCCGATCGCTCAAGGTTGCGTGGACAAAGCATAACTCTAGCGTCTAGGAAAAGCTTAACCAGGTGCGATGGCGGCACGCATAGCGCGGGAAGCTAGCCGCCAGACTAACTATACCAAGGACTGCTGCTGATGAGGGCGAAATACCTTCGTGTAATTATAATAACCCTAATAGGACTACTTTCGAAAAAAAAAAAAGGAAACGGCCCAGAGGGCTATACTACGAGAGCTATGACTGATAGTTTTCTATATATATATATATATATATATATATATATATATATATATATATATATATTCATCTCATCTATGGGATCGCATGCGCGCGCTGTTTCTTTGTCTCTGCGTGTAGTACAGTTAAGAGAGCCAGTTTAAGGGCGGAGAAGAAGAAAGAAGAGAAAAGCAAAAACTGCAGCGCCGTGGTTTTAAAGCGCACCCGTGGTAGAGAAACGGAATGCGATATAAGCGTGCGTAGCCATGATACGCAAACGACAAACTGCCTTAAAATATTTAGACTAGAGGGAAAGCTTCGTTAGCAGACGATAGCACGGCAATCAGCACTCGAATATAATTATAACTCTAATAATAATTGTAAATATTCATCGCATCTATGGGATCTAATGCGCGCGCTGTTTCTTTGTCTCTGCGTGTAGTACAGTTAAGAGAGCCAGTTTAAGGGCGGAGAAGAAGAAAGAAGAGAAAAGCAAAAACTGCAGCGCCGTGGTTTTAAAGCGCACCCGTGGTAGAGAAACGGAATGCGATATAAGCGTGCGTAGCCATGATACGCACACGACAAACTGCCTTAAAATATTTAGACTTGAGGGAAAGCTTCGTTAGCAAACGATAGCACGGCAATCAGCCCTCGAATATAGTTATAACTCTAATAATAATTGTAAATATTCATCTCATCTATGGGATCTAATGCGCGCGCTGTTTCTTTGTCTCTGCGTGTAGTACAGTTAAGAGAGCCAGTTTAAGGGCGGAGAAGAAGAAAGAAGAGAAAAGCAAAAACTGCAGCGCCGTGGTTTTAAAGCGCACCCGTGGTAGAGAAACGGAATGCGATATAAGCGTGCGTAGCCATGATACGCACACGACAAACTGCCTTAAAATATTTAGACTTGAGGGAAAGCTTCGTTAGCAGACGATAGCACGGCAATCAGCGCTCGAATATAATTATAACCCTAATACTAATTGTAAATATTCATCTCATCTATGGGATCTAATGCGCGCGCTGTTGCTTTGTCTCTGCGTGTAGTAGTTGAGAGAGCCAGTTTAAGGGCGGAGTAGTTGGAAGGCATACTTTCTAGGAAAAATGGCCGCTCAAAGAGAAGAGCGAACTCGAGCGGCTTTAGAGGCTAGGAAAACTGCCTTAAAATATTTAGACTTGAGGGAAAGCTTCGTTAACAAACTATAACACGGCAATCAGCACTCGAATACGACGAGAGAAATTACTGAGACGTGGAAAATTCCCTTGAAAAAAATCTGGTTTGCTAGACAAATGCTTGTATGTATTGAACCTCTTAAAAGATGAGGGGTGAAATATGCGCTCACCGAGAGGGCATCTTCAGCACGAGACATCCACAAGGCACCTTACAGAGATGTGGAGAGCTTCGCGGCCGGAACGAAGCCTCCCTTCTCCGCCGGCCAAGAGGGGGAAACGCGCTTTCCGATCGCTCAAGGTTGCGTGGACAAAGCATAACTCTAGCGTCTAGGAAAAGCTTAACCAGGTGCGATGGCGGCACGCATAGCGCGGGAAGCTAGCCGCCAGACTAACTATACCAAGGACTGCTGCTGATGAGGGCGAAATACCTTCGTGTAATTATAATAACCCTAATAGGACTACTTTCGAAAAAAAAAAAAGGAAACGGCCCAGAGGGCTATACTACGAGAGCTATGACTGATAGTTTTCTATATATATATATATATATATATATATATATATATATATATATATATATATATATATATATATATATATTCATATATTCATCTCATCTATGGGATCGCATGCGCGCGCTGTTTCTTTGTCTCTGCGTGTAGTACAGTTAAGAGAGCCTGTTTAAGGGCGGAGAAGAAGAAAGAAGAGAAAAGCAAAAACTGCAGCGCCGTGGTTTTAAAGCGCACCCGTGGTAGAGAAACGGAATGCGATATAAGCGTGCGTAGCCATGATACGCACACGACAAACTGCCTTAAAATATTTAGACTTGAGGGAAAGCTTCGTTAGCAGACGATAGCACGGCAATCAGCACTCGAATATAATTATAACTCTAATAATAATTGTAAATATTCATCTCATCTATGGGATCTAATGCGCGCGCTGTTTCTTTGTCTCTGCGTGTAGTACAGTTAAGAGAGCCAGTTTAAGGTCGGAGAAGAAGAAAGAAGAGAAAAGCAAAAACTGCAGCGCCGTGGTTTTAAAGCGCACCCGTGGTAGAGAAACGGAATGCGATATAAGCGTGCGTAGCCATGATACGCACACGACAAACTGCCTTAAAATATTTAGACTTGAGGGAAAGCTTCGTTAGCAAACGATAGCACGGCAATCAGCCCTCGAATATAATTATAACTCTAATAATAATTGTAAATATTCATCTCATCTATGGGATCTAATACGCGCGCTGTTTCTTTGTCTCTACGTGTAGTACAGTTAAGAGGGCCAGTTTAAGGGCGGAGAAGAAGAAAGAAGAGAAAAGCAAAAACTGCAGCGCCGTGGTTTTAAAGCGCACCCGTGGTAGAGAAACGGAATGCGATATAAGCGTGCGTAGCCATGATACGCACACGACAAACTGCCTTAAAATATTTAGACTTGAGGGAAAGCTTCGTTAGCAGACGATAGCACGGCAATCAGCACTCGAATGTAATTATAACCCTAATACTAATTGTAAATATTCATCTCATCTATGGGATCTAATGCGCGCGCTGTTGCTTTGTCTCTGCGTGTAGTAGTTGGAGAGCCAGTTTAAGGGCGGAGTAGTTGGAAGGCATACTTTCTAGGAAAAATGGCCGCTCAAGGAGAAGAGCGAACTCGAGCGGCTTTAGAGGCTAGGAAAACTGCCTTAAAATATCTAGACTTGAGGGAAAGCTTCGTTAACAAACTATAACACGGCAATCAGCACTCGAATACGACGAGAGAAATTACTGAGACGTGGAAAATTCCCTTGAAAAAAATCTGGTTTGCTAGACAAATGCTTGTATGTATTGAACCTCTTAAAAGATGAGGGGTGAAATATGCGCTCACCGAGAGGGCATCTTCAGCACGAGACATCCACAAGGCACCTTACAGAGATGTGGAGAGCTTCGCGGCCGGAACGAAGCCTCCCTTCTCCGCCGGCCAAGAGGGGGAAACGCGCTTTCCGATCGCTCAAGGTTGCGTGGACAAAGTATACCTCTAGCGTCTAGGAAAAGCTTAACCAGGTGCGATGGCGGCACGCATAGCGTGGGAAGCTAGCCGCCAGAATAACTATACCAAGGACTGCTGCTGATGAGGGCGAAATACCTTCGTGTAATTATAATAACCCTAATAGGACTACTTTCGAAAAAAAAAAAAAAAAGGAAACGGCCCAGAGGGCTATACTACGAGAGCTATGACTGATAGTTTTCTATATATATATATATATATATATATATATATATATATATATATATATTCATCTCATCTATGGGATCGCATGCGCGCGCTGTTTCTTTGTCTCTGCGTGTAGTACAGTTAAGAGAGCCAGTTTAAGGGCGGAGAAGAAGAAAGAAGAGAAAAGCAAAAACTGCAGCGCTGTGGTTTTAAAGCGCACCCGTGGTAGAGAAACGGAATGCGATATAAGCGTGCGTAGCCATGATACGCACACGACAAACTGCCTTAAAATATTTAGACTTGAGGGAAAGCTTCGTTAGCAAACGATAGCACGGCAATCAGCCCTCGAATATAATTATAACTCTAATAATAATTGTAAATATTCATCTCATCTATGGGATCTAATGCGCGCGCTGTTTCTTTGTCTCTGCGTGTAGTACAGTTAAGAGAGCCAGTTTAAGGGCGGAGAAGAAGAAAGAAGAGAAAAGCAAAAACTGCAGCGCCGTGGTTTTAAAGCGCACCCGTGGTAGAGAAACGGAATGCGATATAAGCGTGCGTAGCCATGATACGCACACGACAAACTGCCTTCAAATATTTAGACTTGAGGGAAAGCTTCGTTAGCAGACGATAGCACGGCAATCAGCACTCGAATATAATTATAACCCTAATACTAATTGTAAATATTCATCTCATCTATGGGATCTAATGCGCGCGCTGTTGCTTTGTCTCTGCGTGTAGTAGTTGAGAGAGCCAGTTTAAGGGCGGAGTAGTTGGAAGGCATACTATCTAGGAAAAATGGCCGCTCAAGGAGAAGAGCGAACTCGAGCGGCTTTAGAGGCTAGGAAAACTGCCTTAAAATATTTAGACTTGAGGGAAAGCTTCGTTAACAAACTATAACACGGCAATCAGCACTCGAATACGACGAGAGAAATTACTGAGACGTGGAAAATTCCCTTGAAAAAAATCTGGTTTGCTAGACAAATGCTTGTATGTATTGAACCTCTTAAAAGATGAGGGGTGAAATATGCGCTCACCGAGAGGGCATCTTCAGCACGAGACATCCACAAGGCACCTTACAGAGATGTGGAGAGCTTCGCGGCCGGAACGAAGCCTCCCTTCTCCGCCGGCCAAGAGGGGGAAACGCGCTTTCCGATCGCTCAAGGTTGCGTGGACAAAGCATAACTCTAGCGTCTAGGAAAAGCTTAACCAGGTGCGATGGCGGCACGCATAGCGTGGGAAGCTAGCCGCCAGAATAACTATACCAAGGACTGCTGCTGATGAGGGCGAAATACCTTCGTGTAATTATAATAACCCTAATAGGACTACTTTCGAAAAAAAAAAAAAGGAAACGGCCCAGAGGGCTATACTACGAGAGCTATGACTGATAGTTTTATATATATATATATATATATATATATATATATATATATATATATATATATATATATATATTCATCTCATCTATGGGATCGCATGCGCGCGCTGTTTCTTTGTCTCTGCGTGTAGTACAGTTAAGAGAGCCAGTTTAAGGGCGGAGAAGAAGAAAGAAGAGAAAAGCAAAAACTGCAGCGCCGTGGTTTTAAAGCGCACCCGTGGTAGAGAAACGGAATGCGATATAAGCGTGCGTAGCCATGATACGCACACGACAAACTGCCTTAAAATATTTAGACTTGAGGGAAAGCTTCGTTAGCAAACGATAGCACGGCAATCAGCCCTCGAATATAATTATAACTCTAATAATAATTGTAAATATTCATCTCATCTATGGGATCTAATGCGCGCGCTGTTTCTTTGTCTCTGCGTGTAGTACAGTTAAGAGAGCCAGTTTAAGGGCGGAGAAGAAGAAAGAAGAGAAAAGCAAAAACTGCAGCGCCGTGGTTTTAAAGCGCACCCGTGGTAGAGAAACGGTATGCGATATAAGCGTGCGTAGCCATGATACGCACACGACAAACTGCCTTAAAATATTTAGACTTGAGGGAAAGCTTCGTTAGCAGACGATAGCACGGCAATCAGCACTCGAATATAATTATAACCCTAATACTAATTGTAAATATTCATCTCATCTATGGGATCTAATGCGCGCGCTGTTGCTTTGTCTCTGCGTGTAGTAGTTGAGAGAGCCAGTTTAAGGGCGGAGTAGTTGGAAGGCATACTTTCTAGGAAAAATGGCCGCTCAAGGAGAAGAGCGAACTCGAGCGGCTTTAGAGGCTAGGAAAACTGCCTTAAAATATTTAGACTTGAGGGAAAGCTTCGTTAACAAACTATGACACGGCAATCAGCACTCGAATACGACGAGAGAAATTACTGAGACGTGGAAAATTCCCTTGAAAAAAATCTGGTTTGCTAGACAAATGCTTGTATGTATTGAACCTCTTAAAAGATGAGGGGTGAAATATGCGCTCACCGAGAGGGCATCTTCAGCACGAGACATCCACAAGGCACCTTACAGAGATGTGGAGAGCTTCGCGGCCGGAACGAAGCCTCCCTTCTCCGCCGGCCAAGAGGGGGAAACGCGCTTTCCGATCGCTCAAGGTTGCGTGGACAAAGCATAACTCTAGCGTCTAGGAAAAGCTTAACCAGGTGCGATGGCGGCACGCATAGCGTGGGAAGCTAGCCGCCAGAATAACTATACCAAGGACTGCTGCTGATGAGGGCGAAATACCTTCGTGTAATTATAATAACCCTAATAGGACTACCTTCGAAAAAAAAAAAAAGAAAACGGCCCAGAGGGCTATACTACGAGAGCTATGACTGATAGTTTTCTATATATATATATATATATATATATATATATATATATATATATATATATTCATCTCATCTATGGGATCGCATGCGCGCGCTGTTTCTTTGTCTCTGCGTGTAGTACAGTTAAGAGAGCCAGTTTAAGGGCGGAGAAGAAGAAAGAAGAGAAAAGCAAAAACTGCAGCGCCGTGGTTTTAAAGCGCACCCGTGGTAGAGAAACGGAATGCGATATAAGCGTGCGTAGCCATGATACGCACACGACAAACTGCCTTAAAATATTTAGACTTGAGGGAAAGCTTCGTTAGCAAACGATAGCACGGCAATCAGCCCTCGAATATAATTATAACTCTAATAATAATTGTAAATATTCATCTCATCTATGGGATCTAATGCGCGCGCTGTTTCTTTGTCTCTGCGTGTAGTACAGTTAAGAGAGCCAGTTTAAGGGCGGAGAAGAAGAAAGAAGAGAAAAGCAAAAACTGCTGCGCCGTGGTTTTAAAGCGCACCCGTGGTAGAGAAACGGAATGCGATATAAGCGTGCGTAGCCATGATACGCACACGACAAACTGCCTTAAAATATTTACACTTGAGGGAAAGCTTCGTTAGCAGACGATAGCACGGCAATCAGCACTCGAATATAATTATAACCCTAATACTAATTGTAAATATTCATCTCATCTATGGGATCTAATGCGCGCGCTGTTGCTTTGTCTCTGCGTGTAGTAGTTGAGAGAGCCAGTTTAAGGGCGGAGTAGTTGGAAGGCATACTTTCTAGGAAAAATGGCCGCTCAAGGAGAAGAGCGAACTCGAGCGGCTTTAGAGGCTAGGAAAACTGCCTTAAAATATTTAGACTTGAGGGAAAGCTTCGTTAACAAACTATAACACGGCAATCAGCACTCGAATACGACGAGAGAAATTACTGAGACGTGGAAAATTCCCTTGAAAAAAATCTGGTTTGCTAGACAAATGCTTGTATGTATTGAACCTCTTAAAAGATGAGGGGTGAAATATGCGCTCACCGAGAGGGCATCTTCAGCACGAGACATCCACAAGGCACCTTACAGAGATGTGGAGAGCTTCGCGGCCGGAACGAAGCCTCCCTTCTCCGCCGGCCAAGAGGGGGAAACGCGCTTTCCGATCGCTCAAGGTTGCGTGGACAAAGCATAATTCTAGCGTCTAGGAAAAGCTTAACCAGGTGCGATGGCGGCACGCATAGCGTGGGAAGCTAGCCGCCAGAATAACTATACCAAGGACTGCTGCTGATGAGGGCGAAATACCTTCGTGTAATTATAATAACCCTAATAGGACTACTTTCGAAAAAAAAAAAAAAAGGAAACGGCCCAGAGGGCTATACTACGAGAGCTATGACTGATAGTTTTCTATATATATATATATATATATATATATATTCATCTCATCTATGGGATCGCATACGCGCGCTGTTTCTTTGTCTCTGCGTGTAGTACAGTTAAGAGAGCCAGTTTAAGGGCGGAGAAGAAGAAAGAAGAGAAAAGCAAAAACTGCAGCGCCGTGGTTTTAAAGCGCACCCGTGGTAGAGAAACGGAATGCGATATAAGCGTGCGTAGCCATGATACGCACACGACAAACTGCCTTAAAATATTTAGACTTGAGGGAAAGCTTCGTTAGCAAACGATAGCACGGCAATCAGCCCTCGAATATAATTATAACTCTAATAATAATTGTAAATATTCATCTCATCTATGGGATCTAATGCGCGCGCTGTTTCTTTGTCTCTGCGTGTAGTACAGTTAAGAGAGCCAGTTTAAGGGCGGAGAAGAAGAAAGAAGAGAAAAGCAAAAACTGCAGCGCCGTGGTTTTAAAGCGCACCCGTGGTAGAGAAACGGAATGCGATATAAGCGTGCGTAGCCATGATACGCACACGACAAACTGCCTTAAAATATTTAGACTTGAGGGAAAGCTTCGTTAGCAGACGATAGCACGGCAATGAGCACTCGAATATAATTATAACCCTAATACTAATCGTAAATATTCATCTCATCTATGGGATCTAATGCGCGCGCTGTTGCTTTGTCTCTGCGTGTAGTAGTTGAGAGAGCCAGTTTAAGGGCGGAGTAGTTGGAAGGCATACTTTCTAGGAGAAATGGCCGCTCAAGGAGAAGAGCGAACTCGAGCGGCTTTAGAGGCTAGGAAAACTGCCTTAAAATATTTAGACTTGAGGGAAAGCTTGGTTAACAAACTATAACACGGCAATCAGCACTCGAATACGACGAGAGAAATTACTGAGACGTGGAAAATTCCCTTGAAAAAAATCTGGTTTGCTAGACAAATGCTTGTATGTATTGAACCTCTTAAAAGATGAGGGGTGAAATATACCCTCACCGAGAGGGCATCTTCAGCACGAGACATCCACAAGGCACCTTACAGAGATGTGGAGAGCTTCGCGGCCGGAACGAAGCCTCCCTTCTCCGCCGGCCAAGAGGGGGAAACGCGCTTTCCGATCGCTCAAGGTTGCGTGGACAAAGCATAACTCTAGCGTCTAGGAAAAGCTTAACCAGGTGCGATGGCGGCACGCATAGCGTGGGAAGCTAGCCGCCAGAATAACTATACCAAGGACTGCTGCTGATGACGGCGAAATACCTTCGTGTAATTATAATAACCCTAATAGGACTACCTTCGAAAAAAAAAAAGAAAACGGCCCAGAGGGCTATACTACGAGAGCTATGACTGATAGTTTTCTATATATATATATATATATATATATATATATATATATATATATATATATATTCATCTCATCTATGGGATCGCATGCGCGCGCTGTTTCTTTGTCTCTGCGTGTAGTACAGTTAAGAGAGCCAGTTTAAGGGCGGAGAAGAAGAAAGAAGAGAAAAGCAAAAACTGCAGCGCCGTGGTTTTAAAGCGCACCCGTGGTAGAGAAACGGAATGCGATATAAGCGTGCGTAGCCATGATACGCACACGACAAACTGCCTTAAAATATTTAGACTTGAGGGAAAGCTTCGTTAGCAAACGATAGCACGGCAATCAGCCCTCGAATATAATTATAACTCTAATAATAATTGTAAATATTCATCTCATCTATGGGATCTAATGCGCGCGCTGTTTCTTTGTCTCTGCGTGTAGTACAGTTAAGAGAGCCAGTTTAAGGGCGGAGAAGAAGAAAGAAGAGAAAAGCAAAAACTGCAGCGCCGTGGTTTTAAAGCACACCCGTGGTAGAGAAACGGAATGCGATATAAGCGTGCGTAGCCATGATACGCACACGACAAACTGCCTTAAAATATTTAGACTTGAGGGAAAGCTTCGTTAGCAGACGATAGCACGGCAATGAGCACTCGAATATAATTATAACCCTAATACTAATCGTAAATATTCATCTCATCTATGGGATCTAATGCGCGCGCTGTTGCTTTGTCTCTGCGTGTAGTAGTTGAGAGAGCCAGTTTAAGGGCGGAGTAGTTGGAAGGCATACTTTCTAGGAGAAATGGCCGCTCAAGGAGAAGAGCGAACTCGAGCGGCTTTAGAGGCTAGGAAAACTGCCTTAAAATATTTAGACTTGAGGGAAAGCTTGGTTAACAAACTATAACACGGCAATCAGCACTCGAATACGACGAGAGAAATTACTGAGACGTGGAAAATTCCCTTGAAAAAAATCTGGTTTGCTAGACAAATGCTTGTATGTATTGAACCTCTTAAAAGATGAGGGGTGAAATATACCCTCACCGAGAGGGCATCTTCAGCACGAGACATCCACAAGGCACCTTACAGAGATGTGGAGAGCTTCGCGGCCGGAACGAAGCCTCCCTTCTCCGCCGGCCAAGAGGGGGAAACGCGCTTTCCGATCGCTCAAGGTTGCGTGGACAAAGCATAACTCTAGCGTCTAGGAAAAGCTTAACCAGGTGCGATGGCGGCACGCATAGCGTGGGAAGCTAGCCGCCAGAATAACTATACCAAGGACTGCTGCTGATGACGGCGAAATACCTTCGTGTAATTATAATAACCCTAATAGGACTACCTTCGAAAAAAAAAAAAAAAGAAAACGGCCCAGAGGGCTATACTACGAGAGCTATGACTGATAGTTTTCTATATATATATATATATATATATATATATTCATCTCATCTATGGGATCGCATGCGCGCGCTGTTTCTTTGTCTCTGCGTGTAGTACAGTTAAGAGAGCCAGTTTAAGGGCGGAGAAGAAGAAAGAAGAGAAAAGCAAAAACTGCAGCGCCGTGGTTTTAAAGCGCACCCGTGGTAGAGAAACGGAATGCGATATAAGCGTGCGTAGCCATGATACGCACACGACAAACTGCCTTAAAATATTTAGACTTGAGGGAAAGCTTCGTTAGCAAACGATAGCACGGCAATCAGTCCTTGAATGTAATTATAACTCTAATAATCATTGTAAATATTCATCTCATCTATGGGATCTAATGCGCGCGCTGTTTCTTTGTCTCTGCGTGTAGTACAGTTAAGAGAGCCAGTTTAAGGGCGGAGAAGAAGAAAGAAGAGAAAAGCAAAAACTGCTGCGCCGTGGTTTTAAAGCGCACCCGTGGTAGAGAAACGGAATGCGATATAAGCGTGCGTAGCCATGATACGCACACGACAAACTGCCTTAAAATATTTAGACTTGAGGGAAAGCTTCGTTAGCAGACGATAGCACGGCAATCAGCACTCGAATATAATTATAACCCTAATACTAATTGTAAATATTCATCTCATCTATGGGATCTAATGCGCGCGCTGTTGCTTTGTCTCTGCGTGTAGTAGTTGAGAGAGCCAGTTTAAGGGCGGAGTAGTTGGAAGGCATACTTTCTAGGAAAAATGGCCGCTCAAGGAGAAGAGCGAACTCGAGCGGCTTTAGAGGCTAGGAAAACTGCCTTAAAATATTTAGACTTGAGGGAAAGCTTCGTTAACAAACTATAACACGGCAATCAGCACTCGAATACGACGAGAGAAATTACTGAGACGTGGAAAATTCCCTTGAAAAAAATCTGGTTTGCTAGACAAATGCTTGTATGTATTGAACCTCTTAAAAGATGAGGGGTGAAATATGCGCTCACCGAGAGGGCATCTTCAGCACGAGACATCCACAAGGCACCTTACAGAGATGTGGAGAGCTTCGCGGCCGGAACGAAGCCTCCCTTCTCCGCCGGCCAAGAGGGGGAAACGCGCTTTCCGATCGCTCAAGGTTGCGTGGACAAAGCATAACTCTAGCGTCTAGGAAAAGCTTAACCAGGTGCGATGGCGGCACGCATAGCGTGGGAAGCTAGCCGCCAGAATAACTATACCAAGGACTGCTGCTGATGAGGGCGAAATACCTTCGTGTAATTATAATAACCCTAATAGGACTACTTTCGAAAAAAAAAAAAGGAAACGGCCCAGAGGGCTATACTACGAGAGCTATGACTGATAGTTTTCTATATATATATATATATATATATATATTCATCTCATCTATGGGATCGCATACGCGCGCTGTTTCTTTGTCTCTGCGTGTAGTACAGTTAAGAGAGCCAGTTTAAGGGCGGAGAAGAAGAAAGAAGAGAAAAGCAAAAACTGCAGCGCCGTGGTTTTAAAGCGCACCCGTGGTAGAGAAACGGAATGCGATATAAGCGTGCGTAGCCATGATACGCACACGACAAACTGCCTTAAAATATTTAGACTTGAGGGAAAGCTTCGTTAGCAAACGATAGCACGGCAATCAGCCCTCGAATATAATTATAACTCTAATAATAATTGTAAATATTCATCTCATCTATGGGATCTAATGCGCGCGCTGTTTCTTTGTCTCTGCGTGTAGTACAGTTAAGAGAGCCAGTTTAAGGGCGGAGAAGAAGAAAGAAGAGAAAAGCAAAAACTGCAGCGCCGTGGTTTTAAAGCGCACCCGTGGTAGAGAAACGGAATGCGATATAAGCGTGCGTAGCCATGATACGCACACGACAAACTGCCTTAAAATATTTAGACTTGAGGGAAAGCTTCGTTAGCAGACGATAGCACGGCAATCAGCACTCGAATATAATTATAACCCTAATACTAATTGTAAATATTCATCTCATCTATGGGATCTAATGCGCGCGCTGTTGCTTTGTCTCTGCGTGTAGTAGTTGAGAGAGCCATTTTAAGGGCGGAGTAGTTGGAAGGCATACTTTCTAGGAAAAATGGCCGCTCAAGGAGAAGAGCGAACTCGAGCGGCTTTAGAGGCTAGGAAAACTGCCTTAAAATATTTAGACTTGAGGGAAAGCTTCGTTAACAAACTATAACACGGCAATCAGCACTCGAATACGACGAGAGAAATTACTGAGACGTGGAAAATTCCCTTGAAAAAAATCTGGTTTGCTAGACAAATGCTTGTATGTATTGAACCTTTTAAAAGATGAGGGGTGAAATATGCGCTCACCGAGAGGGCATCTTCAGCACGAGACATCCACAAGGCACCTTACAGAGATGTGGAGAGCTTCGCGGCCGGAACGAAGCCTCCCTTCTCCGCCGGCCAAGAGGGGAAAACGCGCTTTCCGATCGCTCAAGGTTGCGTGGACAAAGCATAACTCTAGCGTCTAGGAAAAGCTTAACCAGGTGCGATGGCGGCACGCATAGCGTGGGAAGCTAGCCGCCAGAATAACTATACCAAGGACTGCTGCTGATGAGGGCGAAATACCTTCGTGTAATTATAATAACCCTAATAGGACTACTTTCGAAAAAAAAAAAGGAAACGGCCCAGAGGGCTATACTACGAGAGCTATGACTGATAGTTTTCTATATATATATATATATTGTAACGATGTTAGTAAAAGAACGATATTTATTAAAGGCGAACTTGTGCCCACTAGTAAAAGTCACTGCGGTCGTGAAGAATATCCGCGGCAGTCGCGTTCTCCAACTGGGCTCGAACCGTCTTCCTCTTCGCCTCGCGTGACACCTCGTGCGCGTGGCGCGTGCGAGCCGAGTCCAACTGGCTGCCCGTGCCACGAAGATCGCTGCCTATGGTTGCTGAACACCACCACTGTACGGCGTGCACGGTGCCCAATGCAAAGGGCGCGCAACTTAAATGTCACCAAGTTGGTCGTGGCATTATCCCCCTCCTTACCGCATCGGCCCGATGCGTGAGAGGAAGTAGGGGTTCCTGTGGGCTCTCACTTTTTTTTTTTTTTGTTGTTGTTGTTGTTCATGACCTCTCCTGGTAGGGTTTCATGCGGACAACATGCACAACTTCCGTGGAGTTGCGCCGTCTGGGGCTCTCGTGTCCAGCGGATTTGACTTCGTAAGTGACGTCGCTTATGCGACGAAGTATTTCGTAGGGGCCGAAGTATCGGCACAGAAGCTTTTCAGACAGTCCACGGCGTCGCACTGGGGTCCATACCCACACCTTGTCACCGGGCTGGTAATGAGCTTCACTACGGCGCTGGTTGTACCGGTTGGAGTCGATGCGTTGTTGGCGGCGTATTCGGTACCTTGCCATCTGTCGTGCCTCCTCGGCTCGTTGCAAGAAATCATCTAGGTCAGATGAGTTATGGTTTTCTTCATCTAACGGCAACATAGCATCCAAAGTTGAGGTTACTGCTCGGCCGAATACAAGTTCAAACGGGGTGACTCGTGTTGTTTCCTGAACGGCCGTATTATATGCGAAGGTGATGTATGGCAAAATTTCGTCCCACAGCCTATGTTCAACGTCGACATACATCGAAAGCATGTCGGTCAGTGTTCTGTTGAGGCGTTCAGTTAAACCGTTTGTCTGCGGGTGGTACGCCGTAGTTTTCCTATGATCAGTATGTGTCATTTGCAACAAGCATTTCATTAGGTCCGCAGTAAAGGCCGTTCCACGATCGGTAATAACAACTGTGGGAGCGCCATGCCTGAGCACGATATTGTGGACAAAGAATTTTGCAACCTCGACAGCCGTTGCATTGTACAGGGAATCAGTTTCTGCGTAACGGGTCAGATAGTCCGTGGCCACAACTATCCACTTTTTGCCTAAAGATGATGTTGGGAAGGGTCCAAGGAGATCCATACCGACTTGTTGGAATGGGGCTTTTGGTGGCTCTATTGGCTGGAGGAGGCCGGCCGGTTTTACGGATGGAGTCTTGCGCCTTTGACACTCGCGACATGTCTTGACGTAGTGCTGCACGGATGCTAATAACTTGGGCCAGTAGTATTTCAGACGAATCCTGGCGACTGTACGGCTCACGCCCATGTGTCCAGACGTCGGCTCATCGTGACATGCATGCAAAATTTCGTCTCGCATAGATGTGGGTACGACAAGTAAAAACTTTGTCTCGCTGTTCTCGAAGTTTCTCTTGTAGAGGACACTGCCTCGCAGACAGAACGAGGATAGCCCCCTAGAGAAAATACGCGGGAGTTGAACGTCGAGTCCCTCCAGGCGCTGTATAAGGGGAAGCAATTCCGGGTCATCTCGTTGTTGTTGAGCAATTTGTGGCGCGTCAACCATGCCAAGGAACGGGAAATCCTCTTGTTCTGACACAGTTGTCTCGACGGGTGCGCGGGACAAGCAGTCGGCATCGCTGTGTTTCCTCCCGGATCGGTATACGACAGTAATGTCATACTCTTGAAGCCTAAGGCTCCATCTTGCTAGTCGTCCGGATGGATCCTTGAGATTCGCCAGCCAGCAAAGCGAATGGTGATCGCTGACCGCTCTGAATGGTCTACCATAGAGGTAGGGCCGAAATTTACATATTGCCCAAATGACTGCAAGGCATTCTTTCTCGGTTGCGGAGTAGTTTGCCTCTGCTTTCGAGAGCTTACGGCTGGCATAAGCAATTACTTTCTCCTGGCCGTTATTCCACTGCACTAGTATGGCACCGAGGCCGACGTTACTCGCATCGGTATGAACTTCAGTGTCGGCTGTCTCATCAAAATGGGCAAGGATTGGAGAAGCTTGCAGGCGTTTCCTTAACTCGTCAAATGCGTCTTGTTGTTCGCTTTTCCACATGAAAGGTTGATCTTCTCTTGTCAGTATTGTAAGGGGCTCAGTAATGTTTGAGAAGTTTTCCACAAATCTTCTGTAGTATGCGCATAAACCCAGGAAACGTCGCACTGACGTTTTGTCTGTGGGTGTCGGGAACCTCGCAACAGCTGCTGTCTTTTCGGGATCTGGACGAACGCCTGCAGCACTGATAACGTGTCCGAGAAACCGAAGTTCATCGAAGCCGAATTGACATTTTTCCGGCTTAATTGTCAAGTCTGCTGCGCGAATAGCTTCTAATACTAGTCGCAGGCGCTCGAGATGTTGGTCAAATGTGGCGGAAAATACGACCACATCATCCAAATACACTAAGCATGACTGTCATTTCAATCCTGCAAGCACAGAGTCCATCATTCGCTGGAAAGTTGCGGGCGCGGAACAGAGGCCGAATGGAAGTGCTTTAAATTCGTAGAGGCCATCAGGGGTTACGAATGCTGTCTTTTCACGGTCCCGTTCATCCACCTCTATTTGCCAATATCCACTCTTGAGATCCAGGGAGGAGAAAAACTTTGCACATCGGAGCCGATCTAACGTATCGTCGATACGCGGAAGGGGGTACACATCCCGCTTGGTTACGCTGTTCAGTTTACGGTAGTCGACGCAGAATCGAAGTGTGTTATCCTTTTTCTTAACGAGCACTACCGGAGACGCCCATGGACTGCTGGAAGGCTGAATAACGTCATCTGAAAGCATCTCCTCTACTTGCTTCTTGATGATCTCCCTTTCTTTTGGTGAAACTCGATACGGGTGCTGGCATACTGGTCTTGCGGCGTCCTCTGTAATGATTCTGTGCTTCGCAACAGACGTGCGCCGTACCTTCGAGGACGTGGAGAGGCAGTCAGAAAAATCCTTTATCAGGGCATATATCTGTTTCTTTTGGGCTTCCGGGAGTCTCGGGTAGACGGTAATTGATCTGTCGACACTGCAGGTTCCTGGAAGGGCAGTTGACGTAGTTAGGCTGCATAATTCGGTCGCTGCACAGAACTCGCGGAAATAGGCAATAGCTGTTCCTTGTGCGATGTGTTGGAATTCATTACCGAAATTTGTAAGTGCGACATGTGCACGGCCATCGCTTAACTGAACAAGGCCCCGAGCCACGCAAATACCTTTGTTGAAAAGGAGCTCTATGTTTCCATCCGCTATGCCTTCGCGGTCGGAAAATCTTTCATTTTCCACAAGAACCATTATACTGCAGCGTGGCGGCACAGTTACGTCATCGTCAACGACGCGCAGTGCAGCGAGACGTCGCTCCTCGGATTCTTCCACAGGTATAGCTTGTTTTGTGGAGAAAGATACACTGGACCTACGTAGGTTAATTATGGCGCCGTTAGCTTGTAGAAAATCCATTCCCAATATAAGTTCCCGTGAACATTCTGGCAGTACAATAAAGTCAGAAACGTAAGTGAAGCCTTTTATCGTAAGTCTTGCGGTGCATCGGCCAAGGGCGTAATAAGATGACCGCCTGCCGTGCGTATCTGCGGACCAGTCCACTTCGTCACAACTTTTTTAAGGTGCTTCGCCATCTTGAAGCTTACTACCGAATAATCAGCGCCGGTGTCGACTAAGGCATTCAGCTCGCATCCGTCTATTATCAACGGCAAATCTGACGTAATCGTTTCGTTCCTGCACCTGTAGACTGGAATTATCTCGTCACCGCACTGGAATCGCGTTGGAGGATCTTCGTAACTCTGGTTATCAGCGGCCTCACCTCCACAGGTCGCTTGCTTCAGTTTTCCTGGTGTGGGCTTGGTGAACGACGCCTAGGCAATCTTGGAGACGCGCGTGGGCTAGGCGATCGGTAGCGCATGGGCGACGGTGATCGTGGTTGACGTTGGCGAGGAGTCACGGGGCTTTGGCGCGTCGACAAGTATTCTTCGATCTCCGCTGGCCGTTCACCATTTCGGGGGCATGGTGCGCTTAAGGGAAAACCCCTTAACCCAACTTGACGGTACGGGCAGAACCTATACAGGTGACCCGCTTCTCCGCAGTGGAAACACAGAGGCCTGCGCTCGTGGTCACGCCAGACGTCACTTTTCCGGGGCCTTTGTTCCGCAAAATGAGGTGCACTACGTGCTAAAGGCTGATAGGCAGCCGGTGGTTCCAGTAGACGAGGTGCACTGCGTACTGTAGGCGGGTAGGGAACGGTCGTCGCAACTGCTCCACTACTGTGCACCGCGGGTTGCCTGAGTACGTCGGCGTACGTTGGGGTGCGCCGCGTCGGCTGTGGCTCACGCTCTGGATCCCGTATGATGTTCCTGAGTTCGTCCCGGACAACGTCGACTATAGATAGTGCAGCTGGAGCCTGAGGTATCTGCAACTTGTTGAGCTCTTCCCTGATCACTGACCGGACAAGCTCCCGCAGGGCTTCCAGGTCGTTTGGCAGGCCTCCAGGGAAGACATGGACAGGTGCGCAGCTTGCCTCACGGTTGTATTGCCGAGCCCGCTGTTCCAGGGTCTTTTCGATGGTCGTTGCTTCACATCTGAACTCGGCGACCGTGCGCGGTGGGTTGCGAACGAGAACTGCGAAGAGTTCCTGCTTTACTCCACGCATGAGATGGCGTAGCTTCTTATCTTCACTCATGGTGGGATCAACCCGCTTGAACAGGCGGGACATGTCCTCGATGTACATCGCCACGTTCTCGTTTGTGAGCTGGTTCCTGGCTTGAAGTGCGATTTCCGCCTTTTCTTTACGATCCGTGCTGGCGTACGTTGCTAGCAGTTGTCGTCGAAATTCCTCCCAAGAGGTCAAAGAGGGTTCGTGGTTTTCATACCACGTTTTTGCGAAGTCTTCCAAAGCGAAATATACGTTACGGAGCTTCTGTCTCTCATTCCATTCATTAAAGCTCGCCACTCTCTCGAACAGCTCCAACCAATCTTCCACGTCTTCGAACGAGTCACCATGGAATGTTGGCGGCTTGCGAGGTTGGCTTACGACTAGCTGTGCCGGTGTTACCTGGGTAGTCATTGTGGCGGCGTCCGTTGTGGGAGTTTCTCTTGGCACGAAGAGAAGAGGGCCGAATTCAGGCGAGTCGCCTCGAAGACGGCGGCTGGTCCGCTGGTGTACAGGTGTCAGTTCCAGGGGATGGACTCGCAGGTTGTTGGGGCTACGCTGACTTTCGTTCGTGGGGCTTCGACTCATACCCAGCACCTCCAGCAGAAATGTAACGATGTTAGTAAAAGAACGATATTTATTAAAGGCGAACTTGTGCCCACTAGTAAAAGTCACTGCGGTCGTGAAGAATATCCGCGGCAGTCGCGTTCTCCAACTGGGCTCGAACCGTCTTCCTCTTCGCCTCGCGTGACACCTCGTGCGCGTGGCGCATGCGAGCCGAGTCCAACTGGCTGCCCGTGCCACGAAGATCGCTGCCTATGGTTGCTGAACACCACCACTGTACGGCGTGCACGGTGCCCAATGCAAAGGGCGCGCAACTTAAATGTCACCAAGTTGGTCGTGGCAATATATATATATTCATCTCATCTATGGGATCGCATGCGCGCGCTGTTTCTTTGTCTCTGCGTGTAGTACAGTTAAGAGAGCCAGTTTAAGGGCGGAGAAGAAGAAAGAAGAGAAAAGCAAAAACTGCAGCGCCGTGGTTTTAAAGCGCACCCGTGGTAGAGAAACGGAATGCGATATAAGCGTGCGTAGCCATGATACGCACACGACAAACTGCCTTAAAATATTTAGACTTGAGGGAAAGCTTCGTTAGTAAACGATAGCACGGCAATCAGCCCTCGAATATAATTATAACTCTAATAATAATTGTAAATATTCATCTCATCTATGGGATCTAATGCGCGCGCTGTTTCTTTGTCTCTGCGTGTAGTACAGTTAAGAGAGCCAGTTTAAGGGCGGAGAAGAAGAAAGAAGAGAAAAGCAAAAACTGCAGCGCCGTGGTTTTAAAGCGCACCCGTGGTAGAGAAACGGAATGCGATATAAGCGTGCGTAGCCATGATACGCACACGACAAACTGCCTTAAAATATTTAGACTTGAGGGAAAGCTTCGTTAGCAGACGATAGCACGGCAATGAGCACTCGAATATAATTATAACCCTAATACTAATCGTAAATATTCATCTGATCTATGGGATCTAATGCGCGCGCTGTTGCTTTGTCTCTGCGTGTAGTAGTTGAGAGAGCCAGTTTAAGGGCGGAGTAGTTGGAAGGCATACTTTCTAGGAGAAATGGCCGCTCAAGGAGAAGAGCGAACTCGAGCGGCTTTAGAGGCTAGGAAAACTGCCTTAAAATATTTAGACTTGAGGGAAAGCTTCGTTAACAAACTATAACACGGCAATCAGCACTCGAATACGACGAGAGAAGTTACTGAGACGTGGAAAATTCCCTTGAAAAAAATCTGGTTTGCTAGACAAATGCTTGTATGTATTGAACCTCTTAAAAGATGAGGGGTGAAATATGCCCTCACCGAGAGGGCATCTTCAGCACGAGACATCCACAAGGCACCTTACAGAGATGTGGAGAGCTTCGCGGCCGGAACGAAGCCTCCCTTCTCCGCCGGCCAAGAGGGGGAAACGCGCTTTCCGATCGCTCAAGGTTGCGTGGACAAAGCATAACTCTAGCGTCTAGGAAAAGCTTAACCAGGTGCGATGGCGGCACGCATAGCGTGGGAAGCTAGCCGCCAGAATAACTATACCAAGGACTGCTGCTGATGAGGGCGAAATACCTTCGTGTAATTATAATAACCCTAATAGGACTACCTTCGAAAAAAAAAAAAAAGAAAACGGCCCAGAGGGCTATACTACGAGAGCTATGACTGATAGTTTTCTATATATATATATATATATATATATATTCATCTCATCTATGGGATCGCATGCGCGCGCTCTTTCTTTGTCTCTGCGTGTAGTACAGTTAAGAGAGCCAGTTTAAGGGCGGAGAAGAAGAAAGAAGAGAAAAGCAAAAACTGCAGCGCCGTGGTTTTAAAGCGCACCCGTGGTAGAGAAACGGAATGCGATATAAGCGTGCGTAGCCATGATACGCACACGACAAACTGCCTTAAAATATTTAGACTTGAGGGAAAGCTTCGTTAGCAAACGATAGCACGGCAATCAGTCCTTGAATATAATTATAACGCTAATAATAATTGTAAATATTCATCTCATCTATGGGATCTAATGCGCGCGCTGTTTCTTTGTCTCTGCGTGTAGTACAGTTAAGAGAGCCAGTTTAAGGGCGGAGAAGAAGAAAGAAGAGAAAAGCAAAAACTGCTGCGCCGTGGTTTTAAAGCGCACCCGTGGTAGAGAAACGGAATGCGATATAAGCGTGCGTAGCCATGATACGCACACGACAAACTGCCTTAAAATATTTAGACTTGAGGGAAAGCTTCGTTAGCAGACGATAGCACGGCAATCAGCACTCGAATATAATTATAACCCTAATACTAATTGTAAATATTCATCTCATCTATGGGATCTAATGCGCGCGCTGTTGCTTTGTCTCTGCGTGTAGTAGTTGAGAGAGCCAGTTTAAGGGCGGAGTAGTTGGAAGGCATACTTTCTAGGAAAAATGGCCGCTCAAGGAGAAGAGCGAACTCGAGCGGCTTTAGAGGCTAGGAAAACTGCCTTAAAATATTTAGACTTGAGGGAAAGCTTCGTTAACAAACTATAACACGGCAATCAGCACTCGAATACGACGAGAGAAATTACTGAGACGTGGAAAATTCCCTTGAAAAAAATCTGGTTTGCTAGACAAATGCTTGTATGTATTGAACCTCTTAAAAGGTGAGGGGTGAAATATGCGCTCACCGAGAGGGCATCTTCAGCACGAGACATCCACAAGGCACCTTACAGAGATGTGGAGAGCTTCGCGGCCGGAACGAAGCCTCCCTTCTCCGCCGGCCAAGAGGGGGAAACGCGCTTTCCGATCGCTCAAGGTTGCGTGGACAAAGCATAACTCTAGCGTCTAGGAAAAGCTTAACCAGGTGCGATGGCGGCACGCATAGCGTGGGAAGCTAGCCGCCAGAATAACTATACCAAGGACTGCTGCTGATGAGGGCGAAATACCTTCGTGTAATTATAATAACCCTAATAGGACTACTTTCGAAAAAAAAAAAAAGGAAACGGCCCAGAGGGCTATACTACGAGAGCTATGACTGATAGTTTTCTATATATATATATATATATATATATATATTCATCTCATCTATGGGATCGCATGCGCGCGCTGTTTCTTTGTCTCTGCGTGTAGTACAGTTAAGAGAGCCAGTTTAAGGGCGGAGAAGAAGAAAGAAGAGAAAAGCAAAAACTGCAGCGCCGCGGTTTTAAAGCGCACCCGTGGTAGAGAAACGGAATGCGATATAAGCGTGCGTAGCCATGATACGCACACGACAAACTGCCTTAAAATATTTAGACTTGAGGGAAAGCTTCGTTAGCAAACGATAGCACGGCAATCAGCCCTCGAATATAATTATAACTCTAATAATAATTGTAAATATTCATCTCATCTATGGGATCTAATGCGCGCGCTGTTTCTTTGTCTCTGCGTGTAGTACAGTTAAGAGAGCCAGTTTAAGGGCGGAGAAGAAGAAAGAAGAGAAAAGCAAAAACTGCAGCGCCGTGGTTTTAAAGCGCACCCGTGGTAGAGAAACGGAATGCGATATAAGCGTGCGTAGCCATGATACGCACACGACAAACTGCCTTAAAATATTTAGACTTGAGGGAAAGCTTCGTTAGCAGACGATAGCACGGCAATCAGCACTCGAATATAATTATAACCCTAATACTAATTGTAAATATTCATCTCATCTATGGGATCTAATGCGCGCGCTGTTGCTTTGTCTCTGCCTGTAGTAGTTGAGAGAGCCATTTTAAGGGCGGAGTAGTTGGAAGGCATACTTTCTAGGAAAAATGGCCGCTCAAGGAGAAGAGCGAACTCGAGCGGCTTTAGAGGCTAGGAAAACTGCCTTAAAATATTTAGACTTGAGGGAAAGCTTCGTTAACAAACTATAACACGGCAATCAGCACTCGAATACGACGAGAGAAATTACTGAGACGTGGAAAATTCCCTTGAAAAAAATCTGGTTTGCTAGACAAATGCTTGTATGTAATGAACCTCTTAAAAGATGAGGGGTGAAATATGCCCTCACCGAGAGGGCATCTTCAGCACGAGACATCCACAAGGCACCTTACAGAGATGTGGAGAGCTTCGCGGCCGGAACGAAGCCTCCCTTCTCCGCCGGCCAAGAGGGGGAAACGCGCTTTCCGATCGCTCAAGGTTGCGTGGACAAAGCATAACTCTAGCGTCTAGGAAAAGCTTAACCAGGTGCGATGGCGGCACGCATAGCGTGGGAAGCTAGCCGCCAGAATAACTATACCAAGGACTGCTGCTGATGAGGGCGAAATACCTTCGTGTAATTATAATAACCCTAATAGGACTACTTTCGAAAAAAAAAAAGGAAACGGCCCAGAGGGCTATACTACGAGAGCTATGACTGATAGTTTTCTATATATATATATATATATATTGTAACGATGTTAGTAAAAGAACGATATTTATTAAAGGCGAACTTGTGCCCACTAGTAAAAGTCACTGCGGTCGTGAAGAATATCCGCGGCAGTCGCGTTCTCCAACTGGGCTCGAACCGTCTTCCTCTTCGCCTCGCGTGACACCTCGTGCGCGTGGCGCGTGCGAGCCGAGTCCAACTGGCTGCCCGTGCCACGAAGATCGCTGCCTATGGTTGCTGAACACCACCACTGTACGGCGTGCACGGTGCCCAATGCAAAGGGCGCGCAACTTAAATGTCACCAAGTTGGTCGTGGCATTATCCCCCTCCTTACCGCATCGGCCCGATGCGTGAGAGGAAGTAGGGGTTCCTGTGGGCTCTCACTTTTTTTTTTTTTGTTGTTGTTGTTGTTCATGACCTCTCCTGGTAGGGTTTCATGCGGACAACATGCACAACTTCCGTGGAGTTGCGCCGTCTGGGGCTCTCGTGTCCAGCGGATTTGACTTCGTAAGTGACGTCGCTTATGCGACGAAGTATTTCGTAGGGGCCGAAGTATCGGCACAGAAGCTTTTCAGACAGTCCACGGCGTCGCACTGGGGTCCATACCCACACCTTGTCACCGGGCTGGTAATGAGCTTCACTACGGCGCTGGTTGTACCGGTTGGAGTCGATGCGTTGTTGGCGGCGTATTCGGTACCTTGCCATCTGTCGTGCCTCCTCGGCTCGTTGCAAGAAATCATCTAGGTCAGATGAGTTATGGTTTTCTTCATCTAACGGCAACATAGCATCCAAAGTTGAGGTTACTGCTCGGCCGAATACAAGTTCAAACGGGGTGACTCGTGTTGTTTCCTGAACGGCCGTATTATATGCGAAGGTGATGTATGGCAAAATTTCGTCCCACAGCCTATGTTCAACGTCGACATACATCGAAAGCATGTCGGTCAGTGTTCTGTTGAGGCGTTCAGTTAAACCGTTTGTCTGCGGGTGGTACGCCGTAGTTTTCCTATGATCAGTATGTGTCATTTGCAACAAGCATTTCATTAGGTCCGCAGTAAAGGCCGTTCCACGATCGGTAATAACAACTGTGGGAGCGCCATGCCTGAGCACGATATTGTGGACAAAGAATTTTGCAACCTCGACAGCCGTTGCATTGTACAGGGAATCAGTTTCTGCGTAACGGGTCAGATAGTCCGTGGCCACAACTATCCACTTTTTGCCTAAAGATGATGTTGGGAAGGGTCCAAGGAGATCCATACCGACTTGTTGGAATGGGGCTTTTGGTGGCTCTATTGGCTGGAGGAGGCCGGCCGGTTTTACGGATGGAGTCTTGCGCCTTTGACACTCGCGACATGTCTTGACGTAGTGCTGCACGGATGCTAATAACTTGGGCCAGTAGTATTTCAGACGAATCCTGGCGACTGTACGGCTCACGCCCATGTGTCCAGACGTCGGCTCATCGTGACATGCATGCAAAATTTCGTCTCGCATAGATGTGGGTACGACAAGTAAAAACTTTGTCTCGCTGTTCTCGAAGTTTCTCTTGTAGAGGACACTGCCTCGCAGACAGAACGAGGATAGCCCCCTAGAGAAAATACGCGGGAGTTGAACGTCGAGTCCCTCCAGGCGCTGTATAAGGGGAAGCAATTCCGGGTCATCTCGTTGTTGTTGAGCAATTTGTGGCGCGTCAACCATGCCAAGGAACGGGAAATCCTCTTGTTCTGACACAGTTGTCTCGACGGGTGCGCGGGACAAGCAGTCGGCATCGCTGTGTTTCCTCCCGGATCGGTATACGACAGTAATGTCATACTCTTGAAGCCTAAGGCTCCATCTTGCTAGTCGTCCGGATGGATCCTTGAGATTCGCCAGCCAGCAAAGCGAATGGTGATCGCTGACCGCTCTGAATGGTCTACCATAGAGGTAGGGCCGAAATTTACATATTGCCCAAATGACTGCAAGGCATTCTTTCTCGGTTGCGGAGTAGTTTGCCTCTGCTTTCGAGAGCTTACGGCTGGCATAAGCAATTACTTTCTCCTGGCCGTTATTCCACTGCACTAG
Source organism: Dermacentor andersoni (assembly GCF_023375885.2). Lineage (NCBI taxonomy): Eukaryota > Metazoa > Arthropoda > Arachnida > Ixodida > Ixodidae > Dermacentor > Dermacentor andersoni. The sequence continues at coordinate 72,408,423 of NC_092822.1, read as the reverse complement.
TATGGCACCGAGGCCGACGTTACTCGCATCGGTATGAACTTCAGTGTCGGCTGTCTCATCAAAATGGGCAAGGATTGGAGAAGCTTGCAGGCGTTTCCTTAACTCGTCAAATGCGTCTTGTTGTTCGCTTTTCCACATGAAAGGTTGATCTTCTCTTGTCAGTATTGTAAGGGGCTCAGTAATGTTTGAGAAGTTTTCCACAAATCTTCTGTAGTATGCGCATAAACCCAGGAAACGTCGCACTGACGTTTTGTCTGTGGGTGTCGGGAACCTCGCAACAGCTGCTGTCTTTTCGGGATCTGGACGAACGCCTGCAGCACTGATAACGTGTCCGAGAAACCGAAGTTCATCGAAGCCGAATTGACATTTTTCCGGCTTAATTGTCAAGTCTGCTGCGCGAATAGCTTCTAATACTAGTCGCAGGCGCTCGAGATGTTGGTCAAATGTGGCGGAAAATACGACCACATCATCCAAATACACTAAGCATGACTGTCATTTCAATCCTGCAAGCACAGAGTCCATCATTCGCTGGAAAGTTGCGGGCGCGGAACAGAGGCCGAATGGAAGTGCTTTAAATTCGTAGAGGCCATCAGGGGTTACGAATGCTGTCTTTTCACGGTCCCGTTCATCCACCTCTATTTGCCAATATCCACTCTTGAGATCCAGGGAGGAGAAAAACTTTGCACATCGGAGCCGATCTAACGTATCGTCGATACGCGGAAGGGGGTACACATCCCGCTTGGTTACGCTGTTCAGTTTACGGTAGTCGACGCAGAATCGAAGTGTGTTATCCTTTTTCTTAACGAGCACTACCGGAGACGCCCATGGACTGCTGGAAGGCTGAATAACGTCATCTGAAAGCATCTCCTCTACTTGCTTCTTGATGATCTCCCTTTCTTTTGGTGAAACTCGATACGGGTGCTGGCATACTGGTCTTGCGGCGTCCTCTGTAATGATTCTGTGCTTCGCAACAGACGTGCGCCGTACCTTCGAGGACGTGGAGAGGCAGTCAGAAAAATCCTTTATCAGGGCATATATCTGTTTCTTTTGGGCTTCCGGGAGTCTCGGGTAGACGGTAATTGATCTGTCGACACTGCAGGTTCCTGGAAGGGCAGTTGACGTAGTTAGGCTGCATAATTCGGTCGCTGCACAGAACTCGCGGAAATAGGCAATAGCTGTTCCTTGTGCGATGTGTTGGAATTCATTACCGAAATTTGTAAGTGCGACATGTGCACGGCCATCGCTTAACTGAACAAGGCCCCGAGCCACGCAAATACCTTTGTTGAAAAGGAGCTCTATGTTTCCATCCGCTATGCCTTCGCGGTCGGAAAATCTTTCATTTTCCACAAGAACCATTATACTGCAGCGTGGCGGCACAGTTACGTCATCGTCAACGACGCGCAGTGCAGCGAGACGTCGCTCCTCGGATTCTTCCACAGGTATAGCTTGTTTTGTGGAGAAAGATACACTGGACCTACGTAGGTTAATTATGGCGCCGTTAGCTTGTAGAAAATCCATTCCCAATATAAGTTCCCGTGAACATTCTGGCAGTACAATAAAGTCAGAAACGTAAGTGAAGCCTTTTATCGTAAGTCTTGCGGTGCATCGGCCAAGGGCGTAATAAGATGACCGCCTGCCGTGCGTATCTGCGGACCAGTCCACTTCGTCACAACTTTTTTAAGGTGCTTCGCCATCTTGAAGCTTACTACCGAATAATCAGCGCCGGTGTCGACTAAGGCATTCAGCTCGCATCCGTCTATTATCAACGGCAAATCTGACGTAATCGTTTCGTTCCTGCACCTGTAGACTGGAATTATCTCGTCACCGCACTGGAATCGCGTTGGAGGATCTTCGTAACTCTGGTTATCAGCGGCCTCACCTCCACAGGTCGCTTGCTTCAGTTTTCCTGGTGTGGGCTTGGTGAACGACGCCTAGGCAATCTTGGAGACGCGCGTGGGCTAGGCGATCGGTAGCGCATGGGCGACGGTGATCGTGGTTGACGTTGGCGAGGAGTCACGGGGCTTTGGCGCGTCGACAAGTATTCTTCGATCTCCGCTGGCCGTTCACCATTTCGGGGGCATGGTGCGCTTAAGGGAAAACCCCTTAACCCAACTTGACGGTACGGGCAGAACCTATACAGGTGACCCGCTTCTCCGCAGTGGAAACACAGAGGCCTGCGCTCGTGGTCACGCCAGACGTCACTTTTCCGGGGCCTTTGTTCCGCAAAATGAGGTGCACTACGTGCTAAAGGCTGATAGGCAGCCGGTGGTTCCAGTAGACGAGGTGCACTGCGTACTGTAGGCGGGTAGGGAACGGTCGTCGCAACTGCTCCACTACTGTGCACCGCGGGTTGCCTGAGTACGTCGGCGTACGTTGGGGTGCGCCGCGTCGGCTGTGGCTCACGCTCTGGATCCCGTATGATGTTCCTGAGTTCGTCCCGGACAACGTCGACTATAGATAGTGCAGCTGGAGCCTGAGGTATCTGCAACTTGTTGAGCTCTTCCCTGATCACTGACCGGACAAGCTCCCGCAGGGCTTCCAGGTCGTTTGGCAGGCCTCCAGGGAAGACATGGACAGGTGCGCAGCTTGCCTCACGGTTGTATTGCCGAGCCCGCTGTTCCAGGGTCTTTTCGATGGTCGTTGCTTCACATCTGAACTCGGCGACCGTGCGCGGTGGGTTGCGAACGAGAACTGCGAAGAGTTCCTGCTTTACTCCACGCATGAGATGGCGTAGCTTCTTATCTTCACTCATGGTGGGATCAACCCGCTTGAACAGGCGGGACATGTCCTCGATGTACATCGCCACGTTCTCGTTTGTGAGCTGGTTCCTGGCTTGAAGTGCGATTTCCGCCTTTTCTTTACGATCCGTGCTGGCGTACGTTGCTAGCAGTTGTCGTCGAAATTCCTCCCAAGAGGTCAAAGAGGGTTCGTGGTTTTCATACCACGTTTTTGCGAAGTCTTCCAAAGCGAAATATACGTTACGGAGCTTCTGTCTCTCATTCCATTCATTAAAGCTCGCCACTCTCTCGAACAGCTCCAACCAATCTTCCACGTCTTCGAACGAGTCACCATGGAATGTTGGCGGCTTGCGAGGTTGGCTTACGACTAGCTGTGCCGGTGTTACCTGGGTAGTCATTGTGGCGGCGTCCGTTGTGGGAGTTTCTCTTGGCACGAAGAGAAGAGGGCCGAATTCAGGCGAGTCGCCTCGAAGACGGCGGCTGGTCCGCTGGTGTACAGGTGTCAGTTCCAGGGGATGGACTCGCAGGTTGTTGGGGCTACGCTGACTTTCGTTCGTGGGGCTTCGACTCATACCCAGCACCTCCAGCAGAAATGTAACGATGTTAGTAAAAGAACGATATTTATTAAAGGCGAACTTGTGCCCACTAGTAAAAGTCACTGCGGTCGTGAAGAATATCCGCGGCAGTCGCGTTCTCCAACTGGGCTCGAACCGTCTTCCTCTTCGCCTCGCGTGACACCTCGTGCGCGTGGCGCATGCGAGCCGAGTCCAACTGGCTGCCCGTGCCACGAAGATCGCTGCCTATGGTTGCTGAACACCACCACTGTACGGCGTGCACGGTGCCCAATGCAAAGGGCGCGCAACTTAAATGTCACCAAGTTGGTCGTGGCAATATATATATATTCATCTCATCTATGGGATCGCATGCGCGCGCTGTTTCTTTGTCTCTGCGTGTAGTACAGTTAAGAGAGCCAGTTTAAGGGCGGAGAAGAAGAAAGAAGAGAAAAGCAAAAACTGCAGCGCCGTGGTTTTAAAGCGCACCCGTGGTAGAGAAACGGAATGCGATATAAGCGTGCGTAGCCATGATACGCACACGACAAACTGCCTTAAAATATTTAGACTTGAGGGAAAGCTTCGTTAGTAAACGATAGCACGGCAATCAGCCCTCGAATATAATTATAACTCTAATAATAATTGTAAATATTCATCTCATCTATGGGATCTAATGCGCGCGCTGTTTCTTTGTCTCTGCGTGTAGTACAGTTAAGAGAGCCAGTTTAAGGGCGGAGAAGAAGAAAGAAGAGAAAAGCAAAAACTGCAGCGCCGTGGTTTTAAAGCGCACCCGTGGTAGAGAAACGGAATGCGATATAAGCGTGCGTAGCCATGATACGCACACGACAAACTGCCTTAAAATATTTAGACTTGAGGGAAAGCTTCGTTAGCAGACGATAGCACGGCAATGAGCACTCGAATATAATTATAACCCTAATACTAATCGTAAATATTCATCTGATCTATGGGATCTAATGCGCGCGCTGTTGCTTTGTCTCTGCGTGTAGTAGTTGAGAGAGCCAGTTTAAGGGCGGAGTAGTTGGAAGGCATACTTTCTAGGAGAAATGGCCGCTCAAGGAGAAGAGCGAACTCGAGCGGCTTTAGAGGCTAGGAAAACTGCCTTAAAATATTTAGACTTGAGGGAAAGCTTCGTTAACAAACTATAACACGGCAATCAGCACTCGAATACGACGAGAGAAGTTACTGAGACGTGGAAAATTCCCTTGAAAAAAATCTGGTTTGCTAGACAAATGCTTGTATGTATTGAACCTCTTAAAAGATGAGGGGTGAAATATGCCCTCACCGAGAGGGCATCTTCAGCACGAGACATCCACAAGGCACCTTACAGAGATGTGGAGAGCTTCGCGGCCGGAACGAAGCCTCCCTTCTCCGCCGGCCAAGAGGGGGAAACGCGCTTTCCGATCGCTCAAGGTTGCGTGGACAAAGCATAACTCTAGCGTCTAGGAAAAGCTTAACCAGGTGCGATGGCGGCACGCATAGCGTGGGAAGCTAGCCGCCAGAATAACTATACCAAGGACTGCTGCTGATGAGGGCGAAATACCTTCGTGTAATTATAATAACCCTAATAGGACTACCTTCGAAAAAAAAAAAAAAGAAAACGGCCCAGAGGGCTATACTACGAGAGCTATGACTGATAGTTTTCTATATATATATATATATATATATATATTCATCTCATCTATGGGATCGCATGCGCGCGCTCTTTCTTTGTCTCTGCGTGTAGTACAGTTAAGAGAGCCAGTTTAAGGGCGGAGAAGAAGAAAGAAGAGAAAAGCAAAAACTGCAGCGCCGTGGTTTTAAAGCGCACCCGTGGTAGAGAAACGGAATGCGATATAAGCGTGCGTAGCCATGATACGCACACGACAAACTGCCTTAAAATATTTAGACTTGAGGGAAAGCTTCGTTAGCAAACGATAGCACGGCAATCAGTCCTTGAATATAATTATAACGCTAATAATAATTGTAAATATTCATCTCATCTATGGGATCTAATGCGCGCGCTGTTTCTTTGTCTCTGCGTGTAGTACAGTTAAGAGAGCCAGTTTAAGGGCGGAGAAGAAGAAAGAAGAGAAAAGCAAAAACTGCTGCGCCGTGGTTTTAAAGCGCACCCGTGGTAGAGAAACGGAATGCGATATAAGCGTGCGTAGCCATGATACGCACACGACAAACTGCCTTAAAATATTTAGACTTGAGGGAAAGCTTCGTTAGCAGACGATAGCACGGCAATCAGCACTCGAATATAATTATAACCCTAATACTAATTGTAAATATTCATCTCATCTATGGGATCTAATGCGCGCGCTGTTGCTTTGTCTCTGCGTGTAGTAGTTGAGAGAGCCAGTTTAAGGGCGGAGTAGTTGGAAGGCATACTTTCTAGGAAAAATGGCCGCTCAAGGAGAAGAGCGAACTCGAGCGGCTTTAGAGGCTAGGAAAACTGCCTTAAAATATTTAGACTTGAGGGAAAGCTTCGTTAACAAACTATAACACGGCAATCAGCACTCGAATACGACGAGAGAAATTACTGAGACGTGGAAAATTCCCTTGAAAAAAATCTGGTTTGCTAGACAAATGCTTGTATGTATTGAACCTCTTAAAAGGTGAGGGGTGAAATATGCGCTCACCGAGAGGGCATCTTCAGCACGAGACATCCACAAGGCACCTTACAGAGATGTGGAGAGCTTCGCGGCCGGAACGAAGCCTCCCTTCTCCGCCGGCCAAGAGGGGGAAACGCGCTTTCCGATCGCTCAAGGTTGCGTGGACAAAGCATAACTCTAGCGTCTAGGAAAAGCTTAACCAGGTGCGATGGCGGCACGCATAGCGTGGGAAGCTAGCCGCCAGAATAACTATACCAAGGACTGCTGCTGATGAGGGCGAAATACCTTCGTGTAATTATAATAACCCTAATAGGACTACTTTCGAAAAAAAAAAAAAGGAAACGGCCCAGAGGGCTATACTACGAGAGCTATGACTGATAGTTTTCTATATATATATATATATATATATATATATTCATCTCATCTATGGGATCGCATGCGCGCGCTGTTTCTTTGTCTCTGCGTGTAGTACAGTTAAGAGAGCCAGTTTAAGGGCGGAGAAGAAGAAAGAAGAGAAAAGCAAAAACTGCAGCGCCGCGGTTTTAAAGCGCACCCGTGGTAGAGAAACGGAATGCGATATAAGCGTGCGTAGCCATGATACGCACACGACAAACTGCCTTAAAATATTTAGACTTGAGGGAAAGCTTCGTTAGCAAACGATAGCACGGCAATCAGCCCTCGAATATAATTATAACTCTAATAATAATTGTAAATATTCATCTCATCTATGGGATCTAATGCGCGCGCTGTTTCTTTGTCTCTGCGTGTAGTACAGTTAAGAGAGCCAGTTTAAGGGCGGAGAAGAAGAAAGAAGAGAAAAGCAAAAACTGCAGCGCCGTGGTTTTAAAGCGCACCCGTGGTAGAGAAACGGAATGCGATATAAGCGTGCGTAGCCATGATACGCACACGACAAACTGCCTTAAAATATTTAGACTTGAGGGAAAGCTTCGTTAGCAGACGATAGCACGGCAATCAGCACTCGAATATAATTATAACCCTAATACTAATTGTAAATATTCATCTCATCTATGGGATCTAATGCGCGCGCTGTTGCTTTGTCTCTGCCTGTAGTAGTTGAGAGAGCCATTTTAAGGGCGGAGTAGTTGGAAGGCATACTTTCTAGGAAAAATGGCCGCTCAAGGAGAAGAGCGAACTCGAGCGGCTTTAGAGGCTAGGAAAACTGCCTTAAAATATTTAGACTTGAGGGAAAGCTTCGTTAACAAACTATAACACGGCAATCAGCACTCGAATACGACGAGAGAAATTACTGAGACGTGGAAAATTCCCTTGAAAAAAATCTGGTTTGCTAGACAAATGCTTGTATGTAATGAACCTCTTAAAAGATGAGGGGTGAAATATGCCCTCACCGAGAGGGCATCTTCAGCACGAGACATCCACAAGGCACCTTACAGAGATGTGGAGAGCTTCGCGGCCGGAACGAAGCCTCCCTTCTCCGCCGGCCAAGAGGGGGAAACGCGCTTTCCGATCGCTCAAGGTTGCGTGGACAAAGCATAACTCTAGCGTCTAGGAAAAGCTTAACCAGGTGCGATGGCGGCACGCATAGCGTGGGAAGCTAGCCGCCAGAATAACTATACCAAGGACTGCTGCTGATGAGGGCGAAATACCTTCGTGTAATTATAATAACCCTAATAGGACTACTTTCGAAAAAAAAAAAGGAAACGGCCCAGAGGGCTATACTACGAGAGCTATGACTGATAGTTTTCTATATATATATATATATATATTGTAACGATGTTAGTAAAAGAACGATATTTATTAAAGGCGAACTTGTGCCCACTAGTAAAAGTCACTGCGGTCGTGAAGAATATCCGCGGCAGTCGCGTTCTCCAACTGGGCTCGAACCGTCTTCCTCTTCGCCTCGCGTGACACCTCGTGCGCGTGGCGCGTGCGAGCCGAGTCCAACTGGCTGCCCGTGCCACGAAGATCGCTGCCTATGGTTGCTGAACACCACCACTGTACGGCGTGCACGGTGCCCAATGCAAAGGGCGCGCAACTTAAATGTCACCAAGTTGGTCGTGGCATTATCCCCCTCCTTACCGCATCGGCCCGATGCGTGAGAGGAAGTAGGGGTTCCTGTGGGCTCTCACTTTTTTTTTTTTTGTTGTTGTTGTTGTTCATGACCTCTCCTGGTAGGGTTTCATGCGGACAACATGCACAACTTCCGTGGAGTTGCGCCGTCTGGGGCTCTCGTGTCCAGCGGATTTGACTTCGTAAGTGACGTCGCTTATGCGACGAAGTATTTCGTAGGGGCCGAAGTATCGGCACAGAAGCTTTTCAGACAGTCCACGGCGTCGCACTGGGGTCCATACCCACACCTTGTCACCGGGCTGGTAATGAGCTTCACTACGGCGCTGGTTGTACCGGTTGGAGTCGATGCGTTGTTGGCGGCGTATTCGGTACCTTGCCATCTGTCGTGCCTCCTCGGCTCGTTGCAAGAAATCATCTAGGTCAGATGAGTTATGGTTTTTTTTTATTTTTATTTTTTTTATTTAGCAATACTGTAAGCCATTTACAGGCTCATACAGGAGTGGGTCACAATCAAAACAACGAAACATTGTTGGTCAAAACAGAAGAAAGCAATGAAACACGCCAATTATTACAATTCAAAGATATAACACGCAAACAAAACGACAGACCAAAGCAATTAGTAGTAGGCATATAATACAGGGAAGTGGTAAGAGCTACGAACAATTCAGATGTGGTGGGAAACGGCCAAAACACAGTTGCGCAGCGCAACGTTGTAGCAAAGCAGTACATAATCGGAAACAGACCTAATCATAAAAAAGTGCACGTATCTTGGTTGCAAATACTTCGATGGAGTCAACATGTGCAATTGGTTCCGGCAGGCGGTTCCAGGCTTCAATTGCAGATGGAAAAAATGAATATTTAAATGTGTTGCAACGCGCAGAAAACTGTCTGATGCACTTACGGTGATTTGTTCTTTCCGAATGTTGGAAGGGTGGCCTAATGTACTTTGTTTTATCAATATTTATGTGCCCGTGATAAAGAAGGAAAAGAAACTTCAAGGCAGCGATACGCCGTCCTGATATTAGAGTCGGGATATGTGCTTGTTCACGTAAAGCAGTCACGCTGTCGTACGGAGAGTATCTGGAATAAATAAAACGGAGTGCCATGCGCTGTATTCTATCAAGTTTATCAATGAGGTAAGACTGCTGCGGGGACCATACAATGCTGGCATACTCAAGTATTGGCTGAACGAGGGTTTTATACGCAGTTAATTTGACATCGGATGGTGCTGTTGCCAATTTCCGACGTAAGAAATTGAGCTGCTTAAATGCCTTTGCACATGTGATGTCAATATGAGTGTCCCATTTGAGCGAGCTCGAGAATGTCACACCCAAATATTTTACAGTATCTGATCTTATTATAGCCGTGCCTCTTATGTTGTAAGTGAACATGTTAGGTACCTTTTTATGTGTAAAAGTGATGCATGCTGTTTTACTGATGTTGAACTTCATTCCCCACCTATCACACCAGTTGGCAATGCTGTTTAGTGAGGTGTTTAGCTTAATTTGATCATCCACAGACCGAACAGTTGTGTAGACAACACAATCATCTGCAAAAAGGCGTACGGTTACGTTAGGCTCAACACATGATGGGATGTCGTTGACATACACAAGAAAGAGCAATGGCCCCAGCACGGACCCCTGTGGCACACCGGAAAAGACTTCAAGGCTTTCTGACTCATTATTGTTTACTGATACATATTGTGATCTGTGTGCGAGGTAAGATGCTATCCATGCAACAGTGTTAGATGCAATTCCAATAAGTTTAAGTTTTTCGATCAGTTCACAGTGAGGCACGCGATCGAAGGCTTTGGAGAAATCGACGAATATGGCGTCTCCTTGTAATCCGGAATTAATTATCTCTGCAAAGTCATGCGAAATTTCCAATAGCTGTGTCACTGTAGAAAGGCCCTTCCTGAAGCCGTGTTGTTTAGGGTATATCAGGTTATTGTTTTCTAAGTAACTAATAATGGATTTGTTAATAATGTGCTCCATTAATTTGCAACAACAGCTTGTTAAAGAAATTGGTCGGTATGTGTCTATGTGCAACCTATTGCCACCTTTGTGAATCGGGATTACTTTTGCGACGAGCCAGTCTGAAGGTAATGCAGCTGCTTGAAGAGACGCCGTAAAAATCCTGTGTAAGAACGGAGCCAGTTGGGCAGCAAATCTTTTTAGAAACGTATTGGAAATATTATCGGGGCCGGGCGTTTTCTTTGTGTCAATGTTCAAGAGCAGGTTCAGTATGCCTGGCTCAGCTATAACTACGTCAGGCATCGCTGAATCAGATGCAAACGAAACATCACTTGGATGGGGAGAGCGTGTGAACACGGATTGAAAATGGGCATTAAAAGCGTTAGCAATGGTGTGTGCATCATCGGTAGGAACACCAGCGATTTCAATTTGTACTATTGGGTTTTCAGGTTTTGACAGATAGCGCCAGAATTTGTGCGGCTGACTGTGCATGAAGTTCGTCAGAGTATTCGAGAAAAAGTTATCTCTCGCCTTTTTTAATTCAAACTTCAACGCAGCCGAAAGATGCGCGATTTCCACTGGGTTATGTTTCTTCCTGCGCATCCTTCGCAATTTTCTTTTCAAGTGGATGATACTGCGGGTAATCCAGGGTGTTTTTCTATTTGTTCGTTTACGTATTGTGGGGATAAAATTTTCTTCACAATGTTTTATGGCACCCTTAAATTTCTCCCACAATCCGTTAACATCATATGAAGGCAGTAGTGCGAAATCCTCAAACACAGTTTCTAAATAATCTATGATGCTGACGTCATCTGCTCTTCTATAATCTTTAAAATTAGTGTAAGGATGATCTTGGTGACGCGCCTGTGACGTCAGCCCAGAAAAGGTCAACAAAATCATTTTGTGATCAGAAATACCATCTTCTATGCTAATTTCTGGTTTGAAAGTGTTCGAGACGAATGCCAGGTCTAGCACTGATGCGACGCCTCCCTGCTGCCTTGTTGGATGGTTAACTAGCTGCGATAATGAGAAGCTAAACATTATTTTCAGCAGTTGGTCACAGCTTTCCTTTTCCCTAGCCCCAAACGTTAGGTTATCCCAGTCTATCCCTGCCAGATTGAAATCGCCGGTTAATATCAGCTTGGTTCTGGCATTTACCTTGGTGTGGAGGAAATCGTGCAATTGCATCATGTATTCGACGGAAGCGTTAGGACGCCTGTACACACCACCTATCAGAACAGACATTCCGCACGCGTTAACGGTACACCAGATGCTTTCATGACCAGGTATGCCCTCGTGTTTTTGAAATAGAACGCTATTTTTTATTACTAGGGCTACGCCCCCACCGCGACCGTCACGGTCTGTGCGAAGGAGGCTATACGCCACTGGAGCTACTTCAGAGTCATGAATGTCGGGGTGCAGCCAGGTTTCGGTAATTACCATGATGTCAGGAGAGTACAACAAGACAATTTCTTCCAATTTTTCTCTTTTGTTCACAATGCTACGTGCATTAAGGCACAACAGTGTCAAGGGGCTTGTGTTTTGCGGTCATTTATCAGTTCCGGGCGGAGCAGCGTCATCGTCAACGTGTGCACGCCTAATCACAGTTCTTCTGTTTTTCTCGCAGTCCCACGCGTACCAGCTGTTGCCAATCTTCATTTTATCAAACCGAAGGCTCACCTTTTCACCTTTCGCGCGATCAACCTTCGACGACTGCCACAATTTTTTTCGCACTTCACGAACAGCTGGCGAAAAATCCTCAGAAATAGATATGGTATTGGTTTCCAGTTTGAAACAGTTACGAAGGACGGCAGCTTTTTCAGAGAAGTCATACAAGCGTAGTATTACTGGTCGTTCTTTGTTCTTAATCTTTCTACCAATGCGATGAATGCGTTCGAGTGATCGCACCTCTACCCCGAGCTTTTCTTTAAATATGCTCTCCGTGACATGTTTTGCCAAGGATGTATTAGTTTCATCATTGTCTTCCTTTAGACCAAAGATGACAACGTTATTGCGGCGGCTCCGATTTTCTAGATCATCCAGTTTTTTGGCCATGTGTGACACTTCTTTCTGTACGGCCGTAATTGCTACTTCACACTTATCAACCTTCTCCTGGTATAGCTTAAGTGATGCGAGTGTTCCTTCAATTTCTGTCAGCCTAGTCTGCACATTAAGTAACCCGGTCTGAAGAAGCGTTTGAGAGGCCTGAATTTCAGTAACCACTTTAAGAACTTCGTCAATCTTAGGCCCCGGATTTTCCTCCACATCTCCACTCAGTTGTAATAGCAAACGCACAACATGCAATGATTCACAGCAACAGCGGAAAAGACAGCCGGGGCTTGGCAGCACCACTAACCCAACAGAGCTAGTTCTCAAGCATTTAGAAAAGGACCATTTATCACCAACCTGTATGAAGACGAACAAAGGTTTGAGCATTGCGTCTCGGATGGTGCCACCAAGCCCACTGAAGTCGGCGCGCCGTTGGCTCTCAGTTTTATACTGTCTCGACATTGTCGCCGTCGTCGCCGGTGCGCAGAAGGGACGGTCCACCTCCCATGATGCCTCGGGTGGTGGTGAGTCAGTCGACTCGACAACGTGCGGAATCAGCGCAGCGTAGGGCACGTGTAGGCATGGTACTGATGACGTTGTCGAAGGAAGATGTTCAATCAGTATCGGAAGGCCATCGCCGATGCGCACTTGCCCTTGCACGAACACCTGTATGAAGACGAACAAAGGTTTGAGCATTGCGTCTCGGATGGTGCCACCAAGCCCACTGAAGTCGGCGCGCCGTTGGCTCTCAGTTTTATACTGTCTCGACATTGTCGCCGTCGTCGCCGGTGCGCAGAAGGGACGGTCCACCTCCCATGATGCCTCGGGTGGTGGTGAGTCAGTCGACTCGACAACGTGCGGAATCAGCGCAGCGTAGGGCACGTGTAGGCATGGTACTGATGACGTTGTCGAAGGAAGATGTTCAATCAGTATCGGAAGGCCATCGCCGATGCGCACTTGCCCTTGCACGAACACCTGTATGAAGACGAACAAAGGTTTGAGCATTGCGTCTCGGATGGTGCCACCAAGCCCACTGAAGTCGGCGCGCCGTTGGCTCTCAGTTTTATACTGTCTCGACATTGTCGCCGTCGTCGCCGGTGCGCAGAAGGGACGGTCCACCTCCCATGATGCCTCGGGTGGTGGTGAGTCAGTCGACTCGACAACGTGCGGAATCAGCGCAGCGTAGGGCACGTGTAGGCATGGTACTGATGACGTTGTCGAAGGAAGATGTTCAATCAGTATCGGAAGGCCATCGCCGATGCGCACTTGCCCTTGCACGAACACCTGTATGAAGACGAACAAAGGTTTGAGCATTGCGTCTCGGATGGTGCCACCAAGCTAACGGCAACATAGCATCCAAAGTTGAGGTTACTGCTCGGCCGAATACAAGTTCAAACGGGGTGACTCGTGTTGTTTCCTGAACGGCCGTATTATATGCGAAGGTGATGTATGGCAAAATTTCGCCCCACAGCCTATGTTCAACGTCGACATACATCGAAAGCATGTCGGTCAGTGTTCTGTTGAGGCGTTCAGTTAAACCGTTTGTCTGCGGGTGGTACGCCGTAGTTTTCCTATGATCAGTATGTGTCATTTGCAACAAGCATTTCATTAGGTCCGCAGTAAAGGCCGTTCCACGATCGGTAATAACAACTGTGGGAGCGCCATGCCTGAGCACGATATTGTGGACAAAGAATTTTGCAACCTCGACAGCCGTTGCATTGTACAGGGAATCAGTTTCTGCGTAACGGGTCAGATAGTCCGTGGCCACAACTATCCACTTTTTGCCTAAAGATGGTGTTGGGAAGGGTCCAAGGAGGTCCATACCGACTTGTTGGAATGGGGCTTTTGGTGGCTCTATTGGCTGGAGGAGGCCGGCCGGTTTTACGGATGGAGTCTTGCGCCTTTGACACTCGCGACATGTCTTGACGTAGTGCTGCACGGATGCTAATAACTTGGGCCAGTAGTATTTCAGACGAATCCTGGCGACTGTACGGCTCACGCCCATGTGTCCAGACGTCGGCTCATCGTGACATGCATGCAAAATTTCGTCTCGCATAGATGTGGGTACGACAAGTAAAAACTTTGTCTCGCTGTTCTCGAAGTTTCTCTTGTAGAGGACACTGCCTCGCAGACAGAACGAGGATAGCCCCCTAGAGAAAATACGCGGGAGTTGAACGTCGAGTCCCTCCAGGCGCTGTATAAGGGGAAGCAATTCCGGGTCATCTCGTTGTTGTTGAGCAATTTGTGGCGCGTCAACAATGCCAAGGAACGGGAAATCCTCTTCTTCTGACACAGTTGTCTCGACGGGTGCGCGGGACAAGCAGTCGGCATCGCTGTGTTTCCTCCCGGATCGGTATACGACAGTAATGTCATACTCTTGAAGCCTAAGGCTCCATCTTGCTAGTCGTCCGGATGGATCCTTGAGATTCGCCAGCCAGCAAAGCGAATGGTGATCGCTGACCGCTCTGAATGGTCTACCATAGAGGTAGGGCCGAAATTTACATATTGCCCAAATGACTGCAAGGCATTCTTTCTCGGTTGCGGAGTAGTTTGCCTCTGCTTTCGAGAGCTTACGGCTGGCATAAGCAATTACTTTCTCCTGGCCGTTATTCCACTGCACTAGTATGGCACCGAGGCCGACGTTACTCGCATCGGTATGAACTTCAGTGTCGGCTGTCTCATCAAAATGGGCAAGGATTGGAGAAGCTTGCAGGCGTTTCCTTAACTCGTCAAATGCGTCTTGTTGTTCGCTTTTCCACATGAAAGGTTGATCTTCTCTTGTCAGTATTGTAAGGGGCTCAGTAATGTTTGAGAAGTTTTCCACAAATCTTCTGTAGTATGCGCATAAACCCAGGAAACGTCGCACTGACTTTTTGTCTGTGGGTGTCGGGAACCTCGCAACAGCTGCTGTCTTTTCGGGATCTGGACGAACGCCTGCAGCACTGATAACGTGTCCGAGAAACCGAAGTTCATCGAAGCCGAATTGACATTTTTCCGGCTTAATTGTCAAGTCTGCTGCGCGAATAGCTTCTAATACTAGTCGCAGGCGCTCGAGATGTTGGTCAAATGTGGTGGAAAATACGACCACATCATCCAAATACACTAAGCATGACTGCCATTTCAATCCTGCAAGCACAGAGTCCATCATTCGCTGGAAAGTTGCGGGCGCGGAACAGAGGCCGAATGGAAGTGCTTTAAATTCGTAGAGGCCATCAGGGGTTACGAATGCTGCCTTTTCACGGTCCCGTTCATCCACCTCTATTTGCCAATATCCACTCTTGAGATCCAGGGAGGAGAAAAACTTTGCACATCGGAGCCGATCTAACGTATCGTCGATACGCGGAAGGGGGTACACATCCCGCTTGGTTACGCTGTTCAGTTTACGGTAGTCGACGCAGAATCGAAGTGTGTTATCCTTTTTCTTAACGAGCACTACCGGAGACGCCCATGGACTGCTGGAAGGCTGAATAACGTCATCTGAAAGCATCTCCTCTACTTGCTTCTTGATGATCTCCCTTTCTTTTGGTGAAACTCGATACGGGTGCTGGCATACTGGTCTTGCGGCGTCCTCTGTAATGATTCTGTGCTTCGCAACAGACGTGCGCCGTACCTTCGAGGACGTGGAGAGGCAGTCAGAAAAATCCTTTATCAGGGCATATATCTGTTTCTTTTGGGCTTCCGGGAGTCTCGGGTTGACGGTAATTGATCTGTCGACACTGCAGGTTCCTGGAAGGGCAGTTGACGTAGTTAGGCTGCATAATTCGGTCGCTGCACAGAACTCGCGGAAATAGGCAATAGCTGTTCCTTGTGCGATGTGTTGGAATTCATTACCGAAATTTGTAAGTGCGACATGTGCACGGCCATCGCTTAACTGAACAAGGCCCCGAGCCACGCAAATACCTTTGTTGAAAAGGAGCTCTATGTTTCCATCCGCTATGCCTTCGCGGTCGGAAAATCTTTCATTTTCCACAAGAACCATTATACTGCAGCGTGGCGGCACAGTTACGTCATCGTCAACGACGCGCAGTGCAGCGAGACGTCGCTCCTCGGATTCTTCCACAGGTATAGCTTGTTTTGTGGAGAAAGATACACTGGACGTACGTAGGTTAATTATGGCGCCGTTAGCTTGTAGAAAATCCATTCCCAATATAAGTTCCCGTGAACATTCTGGCAGTACAATAAAGTCAGAAACGTAAGTGAAGCCTTTTATCGTAAGTCTTGCGGTGCATCGGCCAAGGGGCGTAATAAGATGACCGCCTGCCGTGCGTATCTGCGGACCAGTCCACTTCGTCACAACTTTTTTAAGGTGCTTCGCCATCTTGAAGCTTACTACCGAATAATCAGCGCCGGTGTCGACTAAGGCATTCAGCTCGCATCCGTCTATTATCAACGGCAAATCTGACGTAATCGTTTCGTTCCTGCACCTGTAGACTGGAATTATCTCGTCACCGCACTGGAATCGCGTTGGAGGATCTTCGTAACTCTGGTTATCAGCGGCCTCACCTCCACAGGTCGCTTGCTTCAGTTTTCCTGGTGTGGGCTTGGTGAACGACGCCTAGGCAATCTTGGAGACGCGCGTGGGCTAGGCGATCGGTAGCGCATCGGCGACGGTGATCGTGGTTGACGTTGGCGAGGAGTCACGGGGCTTTGGCGCGTCGACAAGTATTCTTCGATCTCCGCTGGCCGTTCACCATTTCGGGGGCATGGTGCGCTTAAGGGAAAACCCCTTAACCCAACTTGACGGTACGGGCAGAACCTATACAGGTGACCCGCTTCTCCGCAGTGGAAACACAGAGGCCTGCGCTCGTGGTCACGCCAGACGTCACTTTTCCGGGGCCTTTGTTCCGCAAAATGAGGTGCACTACGTGCTAAAGGCTGATAGGCAGCCGGTGGTTCCAGTAGACGAGGTGCACTGCGTACTGTAGGCGGGTAGGGAACGGTCGTCGCAACTGCTCCACTACTGTGCACCGCGGGTTGCCTGAGTACGTCGGTGTACGTTGGGGTGCGCCGCGTCGGCTGTGGCTCACGCTCTGGATCCCGTATGATGCTCCTGAGTTCGTCCCGGACAACGTCGACTATAGATAGTGCAGCTGGAGCCTGAGGTATCTGCAACTTGTTGAGCTCTTCCCTGATCACTGACCGGACAAGCTCCCGCAGGGCTTCCAGGTCGTTTGGCAGGCCTCCAGGGAAGACATGGACAGGTGCGCAGCTTGCCTCACGGTTGTATTGCCGAGCCCGCTGTTCCAGGGTCTTTTCGATGGTCGTTGCTTCACATCTGAACTCGGCGACCGTGCGCGGTGGGTTGCGAACGAGAACTGCGAAGAGTTCCTGCTTTACTCCACGCATGAGATGGCGTAGCTTCTTATCTTCACTCATGGTGGGATCAACCCGCTTGAACAGGCGGGACATGTCCTCGATGTACATCGCCACGTTCTCGTTTGTGAGCTGGTTCCTGGCTTGAAGTGCGATTTCCGCCTTTTCTTTACGATCCGTGCTGGCGTACGTTGCTAGCAGTTGTCGTCGAAATTCCTCCCAAGAGGTCAAAGAGGGTTCGTGGTTTTCATACCACGTTTTTGCGAAGTCTTCCAAAGCGAAATATACGTTACGGAGCTTCTGTCTCTCATTCCATTCATTAAAGCTCGCCACTCTCTCGAACAGCTCCAACCAATCTTCCACGTCTTCGAACGAGTCACCATGGAATGTTGGCGGCTTGCGAGGTTGGCTTACGACTAGCTGTGCCGGTGTTACCTGGGTAGTCATTGTGGCGGCGTCCGTTGTGGGAGTTTCTCTTGGCACGAAGAGAAGAGGGCCGAATTCAGGCGAGTCGCCTCGAAGACGGCGGCTGGTCCGCTGGTGTACAGGTGTCAGTTCCAGGGGATGGACTCGCAGGTTGTCGGGGCTACGCTGACTTTCGTTCGTGGGGCTTCGACTCATACCCAGCACCTCCAGCAGAAATGTAACGATGTTAGTAAAAGAACGATATTTATTAAAGGCGAACTTGTGCCCACTAGTAAAAGTCACTGCGGTCGTGAAGAATATCCGCGGCAGTCGCGTTCTCCAACTGGGCTCGAACCGTCTTCCTCTTCGCCTCGCGTGACACCTCGTGCGCGTGGCGCATGCGAGCCGAGTCCAACTGGCTGCCCGTGCCACGAAGATCGCTGCCTATGGTTGCTGAACACCACCACTGTACGGCGTGCACGGTGCCCAATGCAAAGGGCGCGCAACTTAAATGTCACCAAGTTGGTCGTGGCAATATATATATATTCATCTCATCTATGGGATCGCATGCGCGCGCTGTTTCTTTGTCTCTGCGTGTAGTACAGTTAAGAGAGCCAGTTTAAGGGCGGAGAAGAAGAAAGAAGAGAAAAGCAAAAACTGCAGCGCCGTGGTTTTAAAGCGCACCCGTGGTAGAGAAACGGAATGCGATATAAGCGTGCGTAGCCATGATACGCACACGACAAACTGCCTTAAAATATTTAGACTTGAGGGAAAGCTTCGTTAGTAAACGATAGCACGGCAATCAGCCCTCGAATATAATTATAACTCTAATAATAATTGTAAATATTCATCTCATCTATGGGATCTAATGCGCGCGCTGTTTCTTTGTCTCTGCGTGTAGTACAGTTAAGAGAGCCAGTTTAAGGGCGGAGAAGAAGAAAGAAGAGAAAAGCAAAAACTGCAGCGCCGTGGTTTTAAAGCGCACCCGTGGTAGAGAAACGGAATGCGATATAAGCGTGCGTAGCCATGATACGCACACGACAAACTGCCTTAAAATATTTAGACTTGAGGGAAAGCTTCGTTAGCAGACGATAGCACGGCAATCAGCACTCGAATATAATTATAACCCTAATACTAATTGTAAATATTCATCTCATCTATGGGATCTAATGCGCGCGCTGTTGCTTTGTCTCTGCGTGTAGTAGTTGAGAGAGCCAGTTTAAGGGCGGAGTAGTTGGAAGGCATACTTTCTAGGAAAAATGGCCGCTCAAGGAGAAGAGCGAACTCGAGCGGCTTTAGAGGCTAGGAAAACTGCCTTAAAATATTTAGACTTGAGGGAAAGCTTCGTTAACAAACTATAACACGGCAATCAGCACTCGAATACGAAGAGAGAAATTACTGAGACGTGGAAAATTCCCTTGAAAAAAATCTGGTTTGCTAGACAAATGCTTGTATGTATTGAACCTCTTAAAAGATGAGGGGTGAAATATGCGCTCACCGAGAGGGCATCTTCAGCACGAGACATCCACAAGGCACCTTACAGAGATGTGGAGAGCTTCGCGGCCGGAACGAAGCCTCCCTCCTCCGCCGGCCAAGAGGGGGAAACGCGCTTTCCGATCGCTCAAGGTTGCGTGGACAAAGCATAACTCTAGCGTCTAGGAAAAGCTTAACCAGGTGCGATGGCGGCACGCATAGCGTGGGAAGCTAGCCGCCAGAATAACTATACCAAGGACTGCTGCTGATGAGGGCGAAATACCTTCGTGTAATTATAATAACCCTGATAGGACTACTATCGAAAAAAAAAAAGGAAACGGCCCAGAGGGCTATACTACGAGAGCTATGACTGATAGTTTTCTATATATATATATATATATATATATATATATATATATATATATATTCATCTCATCTATTGGATCGCATGCGCGCGCTGTTTCTTTGTCTCTGCGTGTAGTACAGTTAAGAGAGCCAGTTTAAGGGCGGAGAAGAAGAAAGAAGAGAAAAGCAAGAACTGCAGCGCCGTGGTTTTAAAGCGCACCCGTGGTAGAGAAACGGAATGCGATATAAGCGTGCGTAGCCATGATACGCACACGACAAACTGCCTTAAAATATTTAGACTTGAGGGAAAGCTTCGTTAGCAAACGATAGCACGGCAATCAGTCCTCGAATATAATTATAACTCTAATAATAATTGTAAATATTCATCTCATCTATGGGATCTAATGCGCGCGCTGTTTCTTTGTCTCTGCGTGTAGTACAGTTAAGAGAGCCAGTTTAAGGGCGGAGAAGAAGAAAGAAGAGAAAAGCAAAAACTGCAGCGCCGTGGTTTTAAAGCGCACCCGTGGTAGAGAAACGGAATGCGATATAAGCGTGCGTAGCCATGATACGCACACGACAAACTGCCTTAAAATATTTAGACTTGAGGGAAAGCTTCGTTAGCAGACGATAGCACGGCAATCAGCACTCGAATATAATTATAACCCTAATACTAATTGTAAATATTCATCTCATCTATGGGATCTAATGCGCGCGCTGTTGCTTTGTCTCTGCGTGTAGTAGTTGAGAGAGCCAGTTTAAGGGCGGAGTAGTTGGAAGGCATACTTTCTAGGAAAAATGGCCGCTCAAGGAGAATAGTGTACTCGAGCGGCTTTAGAGGCTAGGAAAACTGCCTTAAAATATTTAGACTTGAGGGAAAGCTTCGTTAACAAACTATAACACGGCAATCAGCACTCGAATATGACGAGAGAAATTACTGAGACGTGGAAAATTCCCTTGAAAAAAATCTGGTTTGCTAGACAAATGCTTGTATGTATTGAACCTCTTAAAAGATGAGGGGTGAAATATGCGCTCACCGAGAGGGCATCTTCAGCACGAGACACCCACAAGGCACCTTACAGAGATGTGGAGAGCTTCGCGGCCGGAACGAAGCCTCCCTTCTCCGCCGGCCAAGAGGGGGAAACGCGCTTTCCGATCGCTCAAGGTTGCGTGGACAAAGCATAACTCTAGCGTCTAGGAAAAGCTTAACCAGGTGCGATGGCGGCACGCATAGCGTGGGAAGCTAGCCGCCAGAATAACTATACCAAGGACTGCTGCTGATGAGGGCGAAATACCTTCGTGTAATTATAATAACCCTAATAGGACTACTTTCGAAAAAAAAAAAGGAAACGGCCCAGAGGGCTATACTACGAGAGCTATGACTGATAGTTTTCTATATATATATATATATATATATATATATATATATATTCATCTCATCTATGGGATCGCATGCGCGCGCTGTTTCTTTGTCTCTGCGTGTAGTACAGTTAAGAGAGCCAGTTTAAGGGCGGAGAAGAAGAAAGAAGAGAAAAGCAAAAACTGCAGCGCCGTGGTTTTAAAGCGCACCCGTGGTAGAGAAACGGAATGCGATATAAGCGTGCGTAGCCATGATACGCACACGACAAACTGCCTTAAAATATTTAGACTTGAGGGAAAGCTTCGTTAGCAAACGATAGCACGGCAATCAGCCCTCGAATATAATTATAACTCTAATAATAATTGTAAATATTCATCTCATCTATGGGATCTAATGCGCGCGCTGTTTCTTTGTCTCTGCGTGTAGTACAGTTAAGAGAGCCAGTTTAAGGGCGGAGAAGAAGAAAGAAGAGAAAAGCAAAAACTGCAGCGCCGTGGTTTTAAAGCGCACCCGTGGTAGAGAAACGGAATGCGATATAAGCGTGCGTAGCCATGATACGCACACGACAAACTGCCTTAAAATATTTAGACTTGAGGGAAAGCTTCGTTAGCAGACGATAGCACGGCAATCAGCACTCGAATATAATTATAACCCTAATACTAATTGTAAATATTCATCTCATCTATGGGATCTAATGCGCGCGCTGTTGCTTTGTCTCTGCGTGTAGTAGTTGAGAGAGCCAGTTTAAGGGCGGAGTAGTTGGAAGGCATACTATCTAGGAAAAATGGCCGCTCAAGGAGAAGAGCGAACTCGAGCGGCTTTAGAGGCTAGGAAAACTGCCTTAAAATATTTAGACTTGAGGGAAAGCTTCGTTAACAAACTATAACACGGCAATCAGCACTCGAATACGACGAGAGAAATTACTGAGACGTGGAAAATTCCCTTGAAAAAAATCTGGTTTGCTAGACAAATGCTTGTATGTATTGAACCTCTTAAAAGATGAGGGGTGAAATATGCGCTCACCGAGAGGGCATCTTCAGCACGAGACATCCACAAGGCACCTTACAGAGATGTGGAGAGCTTCGCGGCCGGAACGAAGCCTCCCTTCTCCGCCGGCCAAGAGGGGGAAACGCGCTTTCCGATCGCTCAAGGTTGCGTGGACAAAGCATAACTCTAGCATCTAGGAAAAGCTTAACCAGGTGCGATGGCGGCACGCATAGCGTGGGAAGCTAGCCGCCAGAATAACTATACCAAGGACTGCTGCTGATAAAGGCGAAATACCTTCGTGTAATTATAATAACCCTAATAGGACTACTTTCGAAAAAAAAAAAGGAAACGGCCCAGAGGGCTATACTACGAGAGCTATGACTGATAGTTTTCTATATATATATATATATATATATATATTCATCTCATCTATGGGATCGCATGCGCGCGCTGTTTCTTTGTCTCTGCGTGTAGTACAGTTAAGAGAGCCAGTTTAAGGGCGGAGAAGAAGAAAGAAGAGAAAAGCAAAAACTGCAGCGCCGTGGTTTTAAAGCGCACCCGTGGTAGAGAAACGGAATGCGATATAAGCGTGCGTAGCCATGATATGCACACGACAAACTGCCTTAAAATATTTAGACTTGAGGGAAAGCTTCGTTAGCAAACGATAGCACGGCAATCAGCCCTCGAATATAATTATAACTCTAATAATAATTGTAAATATTCATCTCATCTATGGGATCTAATGCGCGCGCTGTTTCTTTGTCTCTGCGTGTAGTACAGTTAAGAGAGCCAGTGTAAGGGCGGAGAAGAAGAAAGAAGAGAAAAGCAAAAACTGCAGCGCCGTGGTTTTAAAGCGCACCCGTGGTAGAGAAACGGAATGCGATATAAGCGTGCGTAGCCATGATACGCACACGACAAACTGCCTTAAAATATTTAGAGTTGAGGGAAAGCTTCGTTAGCAGACGATAGCACGGCAATCAGCACTCGAATATAATTATAACCCTAATACTAATTGTAAATATTCATCTCATCTATGGGATCTAATGCGCGCGCTGTTGCTTTGTCTCTGCGTGTAGTAGTTGAGAGTGCCAGTTTAAGGGCGGAGTAGTTGGAAGGCATACTATCTAGGAAAAATGGCCGCTCAAGGAGAAGAGCGAACTCGAGCGGCTTTAGAGGCTAGGAAAACTGCCTTAAAATATTTAGACTTGAGGGAAAGCTTCGTTAACAAACTATAACACGGCAATCAGCACTCGAATACGACGAGAGAAATTACTGAGACGTGGAAAATTCCCTTGATAAAAATCTGGTTTGCTAGACAAATGCTTGTATGTATTGAACCTCTTAAAAGATGAGGGGTGAAATATGCGCTCACCGAGAGGGCATCTTCAGCACGAGACATCCACAAGACACCTTACAGAGATGTGGAGAGCTTCGCGGCCGGAACGAAGCCTCCCTTCTCCGCCGGCCAAGAGGGGGAAACGCGCTTTCCGATCGCTCAAGGTTGCGTGGACAAAGCATAACTCTAGCGTCTAGGAAAAGCTTAACCAGGTGCGATGGCGGCACGCATAGCGTGGGAAGCTAGCCGCCAGAATAACTATACCAAGGACTGCTGCTGATGAGGGCGAAATACCTTCGTGTAATTATAATAACCCTAATAGGACTACTTTCGAAAAAAAAAAAAAAAAAGGAAACGGCCCAGAGGGCTATACTATGAGAGCTATGACTGATAGTTGTCTATATATATAAATATATATATATATTCATCTCATCTATGGGATCGCATGCGCGCGCTGTTTCTTTGTCTCTGCGTGTAGTACAGTTAAGAGAGCCAGTTTAAGGGCGGAGAAGAAGAAAGAAGAGAAAAGCAAAAACTGCAGCGCCGTGGTTTTAAAGCGCACCGGTGGTAGAGAAACGGAATGCGATATAAGCGTGCGTAGCCATGATACGCACACGACAAACTGCCTTAAAATATTTAGACTTGAGGGAAAGCTTCGTTAGCAAACGATAGCACGGCAATCAGCCCTCGAATATAATTATAACTCTAATAATAATTGTAAATATTCATCTCATCTATGGGATCTAATGCGCGCGCTGTTTCTTTGTCTCTGCGTGTAGTACAGTTAAGAGAGCCAGTTTAAGGGCGGAGAAGAAGAAAGAAGAGAAAAGCAAAAACTGCAGCGCCGTGGTTTTAAAGCGCACCCGTGGTAGAGAAACGGAATGCGATATAAGCGTGCGTAGCCATGATACGCACACGACAAACTGCCTTAAAATATTTAGACTTGAGGGAAAGCTTCGTTAGCAGACGATAGCACGGCAATCAGCACTCGAATATAATTATAACCCTAATACTAATTGTAAATATTCATCTCATCTATGGGATCTAATGCGCGCGCTGTTGCTTTGTCTCTGCGTGTAGTAGTTGAGAGAGCCAGTTTAAGGGCGGAGTAGTTGGAAGGCATACTATCTAGGAAAAATGGCCGCTCAAGGAGAAGAGCGAACTCGAGCGGCTTTAGAGGCTAGGAAAACTGCCTTAAAATATTTAGACTTGAGGGAAAGCTTCGTTAACAAACTATAACACGGCAATCAGCACTCGAATACGACGAGAGAAATTACTGAGACGTGGAAAATTCCCTTGAAAAAAATCTGGTTTGCTAGACAAATGCTTGTATGTATTGAACCTCTTAAAAGATGAGGGGTGAAATATGCGCTCACCGAGAGGGCATCTTCAGCACGAGACATCCACAAGGCACCTTACAGAGATGTGGAGAGCTTCGCGGCCGGAACGAAGCCTCCCTTCTCCGCCGGCCAAGAGGGGGAAACGCGCTTTCCGATCGCTCAAGGTTGCGTGGACAAAGCATAACTCTAGCATCTAGGAAAAGCTTAACCAGGTGCGATGGCGGCACGCATAGCGTGGGAAGCTAGCCGCCAGAATAACTATACCAAGGACTGCTGCTGATAAAGGCGAAATACCTTCGTGTAATTATAATAACCCTAATAGGACTACTTTCGCAAAAAAAAAAAAAAAAGGAAACGGCCCAGAGGGCTATACTACGAGAGCTATGACTGATAGTTTTCTATATATATATATATATATATATATATATATATATATATATATATATATATATATTCATCTCATCTATGGGATCGCATGCGCGCGCTGTTTCTTTGTCTCTGCGTGTAGTACAGTTAAGAGAGCCAGTTTAAGGGCGGAGAAGAAGAAAGAAGAGAAAAGCAAAAACTGCAGCGCCGTGGTTTTAAAGCGCACCCGTGGTAGAGAAACGGAATGCGATATAAGCGTGCGTAGCCATGATACGCACACGACAAACTGCCTTAAAATATTTAGACTTGAGGGAAAGCTTCGTTAGCAAACGATAGCACGGCAATCAGCCCTCGAATATAATTATAACTCTAATAATAATTGTAAATATTCATCTCATCTATGGGATCTAATGCGCGCGCTGTTTCTTTGTCTCTGCGTGTAGTACAGTTAAGAGAGCCAGTTTAAGGGCGGAGAAGAAGAAAGAAGAGAAAAGCAAAAACTGCAGCGCCGTGGTTTTAAAGCGCACCCGTGGTAGCGAAACGGAATGCGATATAAGCGTGCGTAGCCATGATACGCACACGACAAACTGCCTTAAAATATTTAGACTTGAGGGAAAGCTTCGTTAGCAGACGATAGCACGGCAATCAGCACTCGAATATAATTATAACCCTAATACTAATTGTAAATATTCATCTCATCTATGGGATCTAATGCGCGCGCTGTTGCTTTGTCTCTGCGTGTAGTAGTTGAGAGAGCCAGTTTAAGGGCGGAGTAGTTGGAAGGCATACTATCTAGGAAAAATGGCCGCTCAAGGAGAAGAGCGAACTCGAGCGGCTTTAGAGGCTAGGAAAACTGCCTTAAAATATTTAGACTTGAGGGAAAGCTTCGTTAACAAACTATAACACGGCAATCAGCACTCGAATACGACGAGAGAAATTACTGAGACGTGGAAAATTCCCTTGAAAAAAATCTGGTTTGCTAGACAAATGCTTGTATGTATTGAACCTCTTAAAAGATGAGGGGTGAAATATGCGCTCACCGAGAGGGCATCTTCAGCACGAGACATCCACAAGGCACCTTACAGAGATGTGGAGAGCTTCGCGGCCGGAACGAAGCCTCCCTTCTCCGCCGGCCAAGAGGGGGAAACGCGCTTTCCGATCGCTCAAGGTTGCGTGGACAAAGCATAACTCTAGCATCTAGGAAAAGCTTAACCAGGTGCGATGGCGGCACGCATAGCGTGGGAAGCTAGCCGCCAGAATAACTATACCAAGGACTGCTGCTGATAAAGGCGAAATACCTTCGTGTAATTATAATAACCCTAATAGGACTACTTTCGAAAAAAAAAAAGGAAACGGCCCAGAGGGCTATACTACGAGAGCTATGACTGATAGTTTTCTATATATATATATATATATATATATATTCATCTCATCTATGGGATCGCATGCGCGCGCTGTTTCTTTGTCTCTGCGTGTAGTACAGTTAAGAGAGCCAGTTTAAGGGCGGAGAAGAAGAAAGAAGAGAAAAGCAAAAACTGCAGCGCCGTGGTTTTAAAGCGCACCCGTGGTAGAGAAACGGAATGCGATATAAGCGTGCGTAGCCATGATATGCACACGACAAACTGCCTTAAAATATTTAGACTTGAGGGAAAGCTTCGTTAGCAAACGATAGCACGGCAATCAGCCCTCGAATATAATTATAACTCTAATAATAATTGTAAATATTCATCTCATCTATGGGATCTAATGCGCGCGCTGTTTCTTTGTCTCTGCGTGTAGTACAGTTAAGAGAGCCAGTGTAAGGGCGGAGAAGAAGAAAGAAGAGAAAAGCAAAAACTGCAGCGCCGTGGTTTTAAAGCGCACCCGTGGTAGAGAAACGGAATGCGATATAAGCGTGCGTAGCCATGATACGCACACGACAAACTGCCTTAAAATATTTAGAGTTGAGGGAAAGCTTCGTTAGCAGACGATAGCACGGCAATCAGCACTCGAATATAATTATAACCCTAATACTAATTGTAAATATTCATCTCATCTATGGGATCTAATGCGCGCGCTGTTGCTTTGTCTCTGCGTGTAGTAGTTGAGAGTGCCAGTTTAAGGGCGGAGTAGTTGGAAGGCATACTATCTAGGAAAAATGGCCGCTCAAGGAGAAGAGCGAACTCGAGCGGCTTTAGAGGCTAGGAAAACTGCCTTAAAATATTTAGACTTGAGGGAAAGCTTCGTTAACAAACTATAACACGGCAATCAGCACTCGAATACGACGAGAGAAATTACTGAGACGTGGAAAATTCCCTTGATAAAAATCTGGTTTGCTAGACAAATGCTTGTATGTATTGAACCTCTTAAAAGATGAGGGGTGAAATATGCGCTCACCGAGAGGGCATCTTCAGCACGAGACATCCACAAGACACCTTACAGAGATGTGGAGAGCTTCGCGGCCGGAACGAAGCCTCCCTTCTCCGCCGGCCAAGAGGGGGAAACGCGCTTTCCGATCGCTCAAGGTTGCGTGGACAAAGCATAACTCTAGCGTCTAGGAAAAGCTTAACCAGGTGCGATGGCGGCACGCATAGCGTGGGAAGCTAGCCGCCAGAATAACTATACCAAGGACTGCTGCTGATGAGGGCGAAATACCTTCGTGTAATTATAATAACCCTAATAGGACTACTTTCGAAAAAAAAAAAAAAAAAGGAAACGGCCCAGAGGGCTATACTATGAGAGCTATGACTGATAGTTGTCTATATATATAAATATATATATATATTCATCTCATCTATGGGATCGCATGCGCGCGCTGTTTCTTTGTCTCTGCGTGTAGTACAGTTAAGAGAGCCAGTTTAAGGGCGGAGAAGAAGAAAGAAGAGAAAAGCAAAAACTGCAGCGCCGTGGTTTTAAAGCGCACCCGTGGTAGAGAAACGGAATGCGATATAAGCGTGCGTAGCCATGATATGCACACGACAAACTGCCTTAAAATATTTAGACTTGAGGGAAAGCTTCGTTAGCAGACGATAGCACGGCAATCAGCACTCGAATATAATTATAACCCTAATACTAATTGTAAATATTCATCTCATCTATGGGATCTAATGCGCGCGCTGTTGCTTTGTCTCTGCGTGTAGTAGTTGAGAGAGCCAGTTTAAGGGCGGAGTAGTTGGAAGGCATACTTTCTAGGAAAAATGGCCGCTCACGGAGAAGAGCGAACTCGAGCGGCTTTAGAGGCTAGGAAAACTGCCTTAAAATATTTAGACTTGAGGGAAAGCTTCGTTAACAAACTATAACACGGCAGTCAGCACTCGAATACGACGAGAGAAATTACTGAGACGTGGAAAATTCCCTTGAAAAAAATCTGGTTTGCTAGACAAATGCTTGTATGTATTGAACCTCTTAAAAGATGAGGGGTGAAATATGCGCTCACCGAGAGGGCATCTTCAGCACGAGACATCCACAAGGCACCTTACAGAGATGTGGAGAGCTTCGCGGCCGGAACGAAGCCTCCCTTCTCCGCCGGCCAAGAGGGGGAAACGCGCTTTCCGATCGCTCAAGGTTGCGTGGACAAAGCATAACTCTAGCGTCTAGGAAAAGCTTAACCAGGTGCGATGGCGGCACGCATAGCGTGGGAAGCTAGCCGCCAGAATAACTATACCAAGGACTGCTGCTGATGAGGGCGAAATACCTTCGTGTAATTATAATAACCCTAATAGGACTACTTTCGAAAAAAAAAAAAGGAAACGGCCCAGAGGGCTATACTACGAGAGCTATGACTGATAGTTTTCTATATTGTTACGTCCAAGCGCGTCAAAGGGACGCGGGGATCAAGAAGAGAGGGGAAGAGGAGAACGAAGACTGTGCAGCGGCCATTCCTGTTCTTCGTAGCCTGCAATTCCTGCTCTCGCACGCCTAAATAAACCCCTTTTCCCCGTGCTTGTAACAAATTGGTGGACGGTGCGGGGTACACCTCGTAACCACGGAGCCTACGCTGCTACAACTTCGCCGAAGCCGTCGACTTGCCGGACTTCCGCCACCCTCCCCTGCCATGCCTGAATACGCCTGCCAGATTCCCGAAGGATCTGACGCGGCTTCAAGGCCAACACCTGGTGTTCCGTGGCAATACTACCGGGTGCCACTCACTTTCGGAGGAAAAGCCGGAGAAGATGTCGACGAGTGGCTCACGAACTACCGCAGGGTGAGCCGGTCTAACGGTTGGAACTCGACCGCACAATTGTCCAATGTTGTGTTTTCCCTCACCGACACAGCGCTCGTCTGGTATGAGAATCACGAAGACACGCTCACTTCATGGGAGCTTTTCGTCGAGGAGCTCAGAGCGTGTTACGGAGACTCTAGCGCAAAAAAGAAACGCGCTGAACAGACGCTTTCGCAAAGAGCTCAGATTCCCGGCGAGACCTGTACGACTTATATTGAAGAAGTGCTGAAACTGTGTAAGATAGTCAACTCTCAAATGTCTGAAGATGACAAAGTTGGACATTTGTTGAAAGGAATAGCCGAAGACGTCTACAATTTTTTGATCGGCAAGGACAGCTTGGATTCCGTGTCTGAAGTCATTCGCCACTGCAGGACCTTTGAGACGCTGAAGATGCGACGGATAATACCGAAGTTTGGTCGCCTGGCTAATGTCACGACGGTGGCAAGTGTAGACCCGAGCTCGTGTGTTGACCTTCCATCCACTATACGGCAGATCGTTCGCGAAGAGTTGCTCCATCAGGAAGAGATGTACCGTTGCACACCCGGCATCACTGGCGCATACTCACCACACGAGATTAGAAACACGGCCGTTTCGACATCATGGCAACCCACGGTGAACTCAGCGACCATCGAGTATAGGTCTACCCCACAAACGAGAGGGACCATGAGCTATCAAGGTCATGACTACGACCAACGCCCACGCCGCACGCACGCCTCCCAACGGCCGATGCCTAGCCATGATGAATGTCACCCACCTACTGTCTATGCAGTCGACAGCAACATGCGCGACTACATGGAAGAACATCGCAATTTGAGGCATCTGCCGGTGTGTTTCCAATGCGGTGTCGCGGGCCACATAGCGAGGTTTTGCAATCGTCGCCCAACAACGTGGAATGGTCGATCCGGATCTTCAACAAGGCCCACACCTCCTACGAGGACAACTCAACAGCCGTACACCACCTCTTGGTCAGCTGGCGTCCCTTCTGGCAACGATTACTGGCAGAGAAGCTTCCGGAGCCGCTCGCCGGCATCTGACAGGAGTTTGACGCCACCACCGACTTCTCGTGCACCGCGTTTACGTCAATCTCCATCGCCAGTGCGCCGCTCCGCCTCGCCTTCACAACCGGAAAACTAGCTAGCGCGGCCGATGGGGGTGAGGTCGCTCGACACGTGCTATCGACAGAAATGCCCCCTGCAGTTGCTATGATTAAGAACAAAGTGCATGTGCTTGTTGATGGTGTTCCTACAATGGCTTTAGTGGATACCGGAGCAACTGTATCCGTAATGAGTCTCAGTTTTAAAGGTCGGTTGGGGCGTAAAGTTGTATTTAGGTCGGACCAGGCTGCAACGTTTTGTGGAGTGAGCGGCGAGTCGTTGCGCCCTGTTTGTGTGTGCACTGCTGAAGTGTCCTTGGCTGGTGGAGTTTTCGCGACGGAGTTTGTAGTTATTCCCCGATCGACGCACGAAGTGATTTTGGGCATCGACTTTTTGCGGCAGTGTGGTGCGACTGTTGATTGTCGCACGGGGGAAGTTTGCGTCGATGGCCATGTTTCGTCCGGGCTCTTAGAGGAGACTTGCAGTCAAGGTGAACTTTGTGTGTCTGCAGATACTGTTGTGCCTGCGTCCACCTCGGTGTGCGTGCCGGTTGTGTGTCGCGGTGCAGTTCCAGACAGTTTCGATGCCTCCGTAGAGCCAATGCATCTAAATTGTGTGAAGAAGAACGTTTTTGTCCCTCATTGTGTGGTATCCATCGGCAACGGGCGTGCTGGCTTGTGGACGGCCAACTGCTCGGCAGAACCCGTCCTGCTTCCAGACGGCTTGAAACTCGCCTACTTTACAGAATACACGTCTTCGTCCGTTGCCGTACTAACAGATCCGCCGTGTGAACCTGCTGACCTTCGCCACGTCTCCGACAAAAAGCTTCTGTCTATGATAAACAAGTCACTCAGCACAAGGGAGCGCCATACCTTGGTGGATACGCTTTCTAAGCATCTGTCAGTGTTTGACTTTGCGCAGCCGGACAAAGCGTTCTCGATTCCCGAGTCACGAACACGCCATAGTATCGATACAGGATCTGCGCGCCCGATCAGGCAAAAGCCTTATCGCGTGTCGCCTAACGAGCGGAAGATAATCGGGGAACAAGTGAGTGACATGATGAAAAATGGAATAATACAAGAGTCCTCGAGTCCTTGGGCAGCTCCGGTCATACTTGTCAGAAAGAAAGACGGTAACTGGAGATTCTGCGTCGATTATCGAAGATTAAACGCCGTGACTAAGAAAGATGTCTACCCCCTGCCCCGGATTGATGATGCAATTGATTGCCTGCATTCGGCCTCTTATTTTTCTTCAGTGGACCTGCGCTCAGGATATTGGCAAATCCCGATACACCCGGCAGCCAAGGAGAAAACAGCCTTCATAACCCCGGATGGATTATTCGAATTCAATGTGATGCCATTTGGGTTGTGCAACGCTCCAGCAACCTTTGAAAGGTTCATGGACACCATTCTGCGTGGGTTAAAGTGGAACATCTGTATGTGCTATCTTGACGACGTTGTTATATTCGGGCGCACATTCAATGAGCACAATACGCGCCTGGATATTGTCCTCGACTGCATCAAAAACGCCGGCCTGGTTCTGAACTCCAAGAAATGTAAATTTGGTGACCGTCAAACCCTTGTGCTGGGTCATCTTGTTGACAAAGACGGTATCCGACCTGATCCCCTCAAGACGGCAGCTGTCGAGGCATTCAGTGCACCGCAGTCCGTGAAGCAACTTCGTAGTTTTCTGGGTCTTTGCTCTTACTTTCGCCGATTTATTCCTGGTTTTGCTGACGTCGCTTATCCTCTGACAAATCTGCTACATAAAGACGCACGGTTTGAGTGGACACCCGAGTGCGATTCTGCATTTCGTCAGCTGAAGTTCCTGTTAACCTCTCGACCTATCCTTCGCCACTTCAATCCTACTGCGCCGACAGAAATCCACACAGATGCTAGTGGCGTTGGTCTGGGTGCCGTATTGGTCCAACGCTATGACGACCGTCAGCACGTGATTGCTTATGCAAGCCGCTCATTAAGCAAACGTGAACGGAATTACACGGTGACAGAGCAAGAATGCCTCGCTGTAATCTTTGCGGTTCAGCGATTTCGCTCGTACTTGTACGGACGCCCATTCCAAGTCGTCACAGACCACCATTCCCTGTGCTGGCTCGTGAACCTTCGCGACCCTTGTGGTCGCCTTGCGCGCTGGGCTTTGAGGTTGCAGGAATATAACTTCACTGTTTCCTACAAGAGTGGCCGAAAACACGCGGACGCAGACTGCCTTTCCCGTATGCCGCTTGCCACGACGGACTGCGACGCAGACGATTTTGATCATCTCGTCGCTTCTGTGACACCCGCTTTTCCAGATATCGATGCGTTCAAAACAGAACAACGGACAGACACTAAATTGGAGCCACTCTTTACTTCTGCCCATTCAAGTGCAACAAGCAGCTACTGTGTACGTGACGGGCTCCTGTACAAAAGGAACTACTCAAGCACGGGTGCACGTTTCCTTCTAGTGGTGCCGGAGCGTCTCCGGCCAGCAATCCTTCAGGCTATGCACGATGACCCTACCTCCGGGCACTTAGGCACTGTGCGCACACTTTATCGCATTCAAGAACGCTTTTACTGGCCCCGGATGCGACATTCGGTTGAGTTTTATGTCGCCAGCTGCATACAGTGCCAACGTCGGAAACGCCCAACCACTGCCCCATCTGGTCTCCTTCAACTTGTGCCGCCTTCCAGCTCACCCTTTCGGCAAGTTGGAATTGATCTGTTAGGCCCTTTTCCAAAGTCATCTAAGGGGAACCGCTGGATAATTGTCTGCGCCGACTATTTCACACGCTATTGCGAGACGGCGGCTATACCATCAGCAACTGCCACCGAAGTGTCGCTTTTCTTACTTCACGCTATTGTTCTACGACATGGACCACCTGGTGTTATCATAAGCGACCGGGGACGTCAATTCACGGCGGATATAGTGGAAGAGCTTGCGCGTTTGTGTCACTCGCACCTCAGGCACTCGACGCCATATCATCCGCAAACGAACGGCCTGACTGAGCGCACTAATCGAACGATCACAAATATGCTTTCCATGTATGTTGCGTCCGATCACAAGAATTGGGATGAAGTTCTACCGTTTATTACTTACGCATATAACACCGCCAAGCACGAGACAACCGGCTACAGCCCCTTCTTCCTTCTATATGCTCGGCCGCCCCGGTATACGCTCGACACTGTCCTCCCTTTTTACCACCACGACAATCCTACGGTCGCCGATACGCTGTGTCTCGCTGAAGAGGCTCGGAGACTTGCGCGTCTTCGGACTTTGGCATCACAAGAAAACTCCAAAGCCCGCTACGACGCACGACATCGGCCAGTTACATATAACCCTGGTGATCTCGTTTGGCTTTGGACTCCCACAAGGAAGCGCGGTTTGTGTCAAAAGCTGCTGGCAAACTACGATGGACCGTATGTTGTCATCGACAAAGTCAGCGAAGTGAACTATACTCTCGCGCGCCTCACGAACACTGGTAGACGTTCTGCTAGGACACACGTCGCGCATGTCGCACGGTTGAAATCATGCACGCCACGACAAGCTAGTTGACTCGCCCAGGGGGCTTTGTCTGCGAGGGGAGGTATGTTACGTCCAAGCGCGTCAAAGGGACGCGGGGATCAAGAAGAGAGGGGAAGAGGAGAACGAAGACTGTGCAGCGGCCATTCCTGTTCTTCGTAGCCTGCAATTCCTGCTCTCGCACGCCTAAATAAACCCCTTTTCCCCGTGCTTGTAACAATATATATGTATATATATATATATATATATATATATATATATATATATATATATATATATATATTCATCTCATCTATGGGATCGCATGCGCGCGCTGTTTCTTTGTCTCTGCGTGTAGTACAGTTAAGAGAGCCAGTTTAAGGGCGGAGAAGAAGAAAGAAGACAAAAGCAAAAACTGCAGCGCCGTGGTTTTAAAGCGCACCCGTGGTAGAGAAACGGAATGCGATATAAGCGTGCGTAGCCATGATACGCACACGACAAACTGCCTTAAAATATTTAGACTTGAGGGAAAGCTTCGTTAGCAAACGATAGCACGGCAATCAGCCCTCGAATATAATTATAACTCTAATAATAATTGTAAATATTCATCTCATCTATGGGATCTAATGCGCGCGCTGTTTCTTTGTCTCTGCGTGTAGTACAGTTAAGAGAGCCAGTTTAAGGGCGGAGAAGAAGAAAGAAGAGAAAAGCAAAAACTGCAGCGCCGTGGTTTTAAAGCGCACCCGTGGTAGAGAAACGGAATGCGATATAAGCGTGCGTAGCCATGATACGCACACGACAAAGTGCCTTAAAATATTTAGACTTGAGGGAAAGCTTCGTTAGCAGACGATAGCACGGCAATCAGCACTCGAATATAATTATAACCCTAATACTAATTGTAAATATTCATCTCATCTATGGGATCTAATGCGCGCGCTGTTGCTTTGTCTCTGCGTGTAGTAGTTGAGAGAGCCAGTTTAAGGGCGGAGTAGTTGGAAGGCATACTATCTAGGAAAAATGGCCGCTCAAGGAGAAGAGCGAACTCGAACGGCTTTAGAGGCTAGGAAAACTGCCTTAAAATATTTAGACTTGAGGGAAAGCTTCGTTAACAAACTATAACACGGCAATCAGCACTCGAATACGACGAGAGAAATTACTGAGACGTGGAAAATTCCCTTGAAAAAAATCTGGTTTGCTAGACAAATGCTTGTATGTATTGAACCTCTTAAAAGATGAGGGGTGAAATATGCGCTCACCGAGAGGGCATCTTCAGCACGAGACATCCACACGGCACCTTACAGAGATGTGGAGAGCTTCGCGGCCGGAACGAAGCCTCCCTTCTCCGCCGGCCAAGAGGGGGAAACGCGCTTTCCGATCGCTCAAGGTTGCGTGGACAAAGCATAACTCTAGCGTCTAGGAAAAGCTTAACCAGGTGCGATGGCGGCACGCATAGCGTGGGAAGCTAGCCGCCAGAATAACTATACCAAGGACTGCTGCTGATGAGGGCGAAATACCTTCGTGTAAATATAATAACCCTAATAGGACTACTTTCGAAAAAAAAAAAAAGGAAACGGCCCAGAGGGCTATACTACGAGAGCTATGACTGATAGTTTTCTATATATATATATATATATATATATATTCATCTCATCTATGGGATCGCATGCGCGCGCTGTTTCTTTGTCTCTGCGTGTAGTACAGTTAAGAGAGCCAGTTTAAGGGCGGAGAAGAAGAAAGAAGAGAAAAGCAAAAACTGCAGCGCCGTGGTTTTAAAGCGCACCCGTGGTAGAGAAACGGAATGCGATATAAGCGTGCGTAGCCATGATACGCACACGACAAACTGCCTTAAAATATTTAGACTTGAGGGAAAGCTTCGTTAGCAGACGATAGCACGGCAATCAGCACTCGAATATAATTATAACCCTAATACTAATTGTAAATATTCATCTCATCTATGGGATCTAATGCGCGCGCTGTTGCTTTGTCTCTGCGTGTAGTAGTTGAGAGAGCCAGTTTAAGGGCGGAGTAGTTGGAAGGCATACTTTCTAGGAAAAATGGCCACTCAAGGAGAAGAGCGAACTCGAGCGGCTTTAGAGGCTAGGAAAACTGCCTTAAAATATTTAGACTTGAGGGAAAGCTTCGTTAACAAACTATAACACGGCAATCAGCACTTGAATACGACGAGAGAAATTACTGAGACGTGGAAAATTCCCTTGAAAAAAATCTGGTTTGCTAGACAAATGCTTGTATGTATTGAACCTCTTAAAAGATGAGGGGTGAAATATGCGCTCACCGAGAGGGCATCTTCAGCACGAGACATCCACAAGGCACCTTACAGAGATGTGGAGAGCTTCGCGGCCGGAACGAAGCCTCCCTTCTCCGCCGGCCAAGAGGGGGAAACGCGCTTTCCGATCGCTCAAGGTTGCGTGGACAAAGCATAACTCTAGCGTCTAGGAAAAGCTTAACCAGGTGCGATGGCGGCACGCATAGCGTGGGAAGCTAGCCGCCAGAATAACTATACCAAGGACTGCTGCTGATGAGGACGAAATACCTTCGTGTAATTATAATAATCCCAATAGGACTACTTTCGAAAAAAAAAGAAAGGAAACGGCCCAGAGGGCTATACTACGAGAGCTATGACTGATAGTTTTCTATATATATATATATATATATATATATATATATATATATATATATATATATATATATATATATATGCATCTCATCTATGGGATCGCATGCGCGCGCTGTTTCTTTGTCTCTGCGTGTAGTCCAGTTAAGAGAGCCAGTTTAAGGGCGGAGAAGAAGAAAGAAGAGAAAAGCAAAAACTGCAGCGCCGTGGTTTTAAAGCGCACCCGTGGTAGAGAAACGGAATGCAATATAAGCGTGCGTAGCCATGATACGCACACGACAAACTGCCTTTAAATATTTAGACTTGAGGGAAAGCTTCGTTAGCAAACGATAGCACGGCAATCAGCCCTCGAATATAATTATAACTCTAATAATAATTGTAAATATTCATCTCATCTATGGGATCTAATGCGCGCGCTGTTTCTTTGTCTCTGCGTGTAGTACAGTTAAGAGAGCCAGTTTAAGGGCGGAGAAGAAGAAAGAAGAGAAAAGCAAAAACTGCAGCGCCGTGGTTTTAAAGCGCACCCGTGGTAGAGAAACGGAATGCGATATAAGCGTGCGTAGCCATGATACGCACACGACAAACTGCCTTAAAATATTTAGACTTGAGGGAAAGCTTCGTTAGCAGACGATAGCACGGCAATGAGCACTCGAATATAATTATAACCCTAATACTAATCGTAAATATTCATCTCATCTATGGGATCTAATGCGCGCGCTGTTGCTTTGTCTCTGCGTGTAGTAGTTGAGAGAGCCAGTTTAAGGGCGGAGTAGTTGGAAGGCATACTTTCTAGGAGAAATGGCCGCTCAAGGAGAAGAGCGAACTCGAGCGGCTTTAGAGGCTAGGAAAACTGCCTTAAAATATTTAGACTTGAGGGAAAGCTTCGTTAACAAACTATAACACGGCAATCAGCACTCGAATACGACGAGAGAAATTACTGAGACGTGGAAAATTCCCTTGAAAAAAATCTGGTTTGCTAGACAAATGCTTGTATGTATTGAACCTCTTAAAAGATGAGGGGTGAAATATGCCCTCACCGAGAGGGCATCTTCAGCACGAGACATCCACAAGGCACCTTACAGAGATGTGGAGAGCTTCGCGGCCGGAACGAAGCCTCCCTTCTCCGCCGGCCAAGAGGGGGAAACGCGCTTTCCGATCGCTCAAGGTTGCGTGGACAAAGCATAACTCTAGCGTCTAGGAAAAGCTTAACCAGGTGCGATGGCGGCACGCATAGCGTGGGAAGCTAGCCGCCAGAATAACTATACCAAGGACTGCTGCTGATGAGGGCGAAATACCTTCGTGTAATTATAATAACCCTAATAGGACTACCTTCGAAAAAAAAAAAGAAAACGGCCCAGAGGGCTATACTACGAGAGCTATGACTGATAGTTTTCTATATATATATATATATATATATATATAAATATATATTCATCTCATCTATGGGATCGCATGCGCGCGCTGTTTCTTTGTCTCTGCGTGTAGTACAGTTAAGAGAGCCAGTTTAAGGGCGGAGAAGAAGAAAGAAGAGAAAAGCAAAAACTGCAGCGCCGTGGTTTTAAAGCGCACCCGTGGTAGAGAAACGGAATGCGATATAAGCGTGCGTAGCCATGATACGCACACGACAAACTGCCTTAAAATATTTAGACTTGAGGGAAAGCTTCGTTAGCAAACGATAGCACGGCAATCAGTCCTCGAATATAATTATAACTCTAATAATAATTGTAAATATTCATCTCATCTATGGGATCTAATGCGCGCGCTGTTTCTTTGTCTCTGCGTGTAGTACAGTTAAGAGAGCCAGTTTAAGGGCGGAGAAGAAGAAAGAAGAGAAAAGCAAAAACTGCAGCGCCGTGGTTTTAAAGCGCACCCGTGGTAGAGAAACGGAATGCGATATAAGCGTGCGTAGCCATGATACGCACACGACAAACTGCCTTAAAATATTTAGACTTGAGGGAAAGCTTCGTTAGCAGACGATAGCACGGCAATCAGCACTCGAATATAATTATAACCCTAATACTAATTGTAAATATTCATCTCATCTATGGGATCTAATGCGCGCGCTGTTGCTTTGTCTCTGCGTGTAGTAGTTGAGAGAGCCAGTTTAAGGGCGGAAAAGTTGGAAGGCATACTTTCTAGGAAAAATGGCCGCTCAAGGAGAAGAGCGAACTCGAGCGGCTTTAGAGGCTAGGAAAACTGCCTTAAAATATTTAGACTTGAGGGAAAGCTTCGTTAACAAACTATAACACGGCAATCAGCACTCGAATACGACGAGAGAAATTACTGAGACGTGGAAAATTCCCTTGAAAAAAATCTGGTTTGCTAGACAAATGCTTGTATGTATTGAACCTCTTAAAAGATGAGGGGTGAAATATGCGCTCACCGAGAGGGCATCTTCAGCACGAGACATCCACAAGGCACCTTACAGAGATGTGGAGAGCTTCGCGGCCGGAACGAAGCCTCCCTTCTCCGCCGGCCAAGAGGGGGAAACGCGCTTTCCGATCGCTCAAGGTTGCGTGGACAAAGCATAACTCTAGCGTCTAGGAAAAGCTTAACCAGGTGCGATGGCGGCACGCATAGCGTGGGAAGCTAGCCGCCAGAATAACTATACCAAGGACTGCTGCTGATGAGGGCGAAATACCTTCGTGTAATTATAATAACCCTAATAGGACTACTTTCGAAAAAAAAAAAAAGGAAACGGCCCAGAGGGCTATACTACGAGAGCTATGACTGATAGTTTTCTATATATATATATATATATATTGTAACGATGTTAGTAAAAGAACGATATTTATTAAAGGCGAACTTGTGCCCACTGGTAAAAGTCACTGCGGTCGTGAAGAATATCCGCGGCAGTCGCGTTCTCCAACTGGGCTCGAACCGTCTTCCTCTTCGCCTCGCGTGACACCTCGTGCGCGTGGCGCATGCGAGCCGAGTCCAACTGGCTGCCCGTGCCACGAAGATCGCTGCCTATGGTTGCTGAACACCACCACTGTACGGCGTGCACGGTGCCCAATGCAAAGGGCGCGCAACTTAAATGTCACCAAGTTGGTCGTGGCATTATCCCCCTCCTTACCGCATCGGCCCGATGCGTGAGAGGAAGTAGGGGTTCCTGTGGGCTCTCACTTTTTTTGTTGTTGTTGTTGTTGTTGTTCATGACCTCTCCTGGTAGGGTTCCATGCGGACAACATGCACAACTTCCGTGGAGTTGCGCCGTCTGGGGCTCTCGTGTCCAGCGGATTTGACTTCGTAAGTGACGTCGCTTATGCGACGAAGTATTTCGTAGGGGCCGAAGTATCGGCACAGAAGCTTTTCAGACAGTCCACGGCGTCGCACTGGGGTCCATACCCACACCTTGTCACCGGGCTGGTAATGAGCTTCACTACGGCGCTGGTTGTACCGGTTGGAGTCGATGCGTTGTTGGCGGCGTATTCGGTACCTTGCCATCTGTTGTGCCTCCTCGGCTCGTTGCAAGAAATCATCTAGGTCAGATGAGTTATGGTTTTCTTCATCTAACGGCAACATAGCATCCAAAGTTGAGGTTACTGCTCGGCCGAATACAAGTTCAAACGGGGTGACTCGTGTTGTTTCCTGAACGGCCGTATTATATGCGAAGGTGATGTATGGCAAAATTTCGTCCCACAGCCTATGTTCAACGTCGACATACATCGAAAGCATGTCGGTCAGTGTTCTGTTGAGGCGTTCAGTTAAACCGTTTGTCTGCGGGTGGTACGCCGTAGTTTTCCTATGATCAGTATGTGTCATTTGCAACAAGCATTTCATTAGGTCCACAGTAAAGGCCGTTCCACGATCGGTAATAACAACTGTGGGAGCGCCATGCCTGAGCACGATATTGTGGACAAAGAATTTTGCAACCTCGACAGCCGTTGCATTGTACAGGGAATCAGTTTCTGCGTAACGGGTCAGATAGTCCGTGGCCACAACTATCCACTTTTTGCCTAAAGATGATGTTGGGAAGGGTCCAAGGAGGTCCATACCGACTTGTTGGAATGGGGCTTTTGGTGGCTCTATTGGCTGGAGGAGGCCGGCCGGTTTTACGGATGGAGTCTTGCGCCTTTGACACTCGCGACAAGTCTTGACGTAGTGCTGCACGGATGCTAATAACTTGGGCCAGTAGTATTTCAGACGAATCCTGGCGACTGTACGGCTCACGCCCATGTGTCCAGACGTCGGCTCATCGTGACATGCATGCAAAATTTCGTCTCGCATAGATGAGGGTACGACAAGTAAAAACTTTGTCTCGCTGTTCTAGAAGTTTCTCTGGTAGAGGACACTGCCTCGCAGACAGAACGAGGATAGCCCCCTAGAGAAAATACGCGGGAGTTGAACGTCGAGTCCCTCCAGGCGCTGTATAAGGGGAAGCAATTCCGGGTCATCTCGTTGTTGTTGAGCAATTTGTGGCGCGTCAACAATGCCAAGGAACGGGAAATCCTCTTCTTCTGACACAGTTGTCTCGACGGGTGCGCGGGACAAGCAGTCGGCATCGCTGTGTTTCCTCCCGGATCGGTATACGACAGTAATGTCATACTCTTGAAGCCTAAGGCTCCATCTTGCTAGTCGTCCGGATGGATCCTTGAGATTCGCCAGCCAGCAAAGCGAATGGTGATCGCTGACCGCTCTGAATGGTCTACCATAGAGGTAGGGCCGAAATTTACATATTGCCCAAATGACTGCAAGGCATTCTTTCTCGGTTGCGGAGTAGTTTGCCTCTGCTTTCGAGAGCTTACGGCTGGCATAAACAATTACTTTCTCCTGGCCGTTATTCCACTGCACTAGTATGGCACCGAGGCCGACGTTACTCGCATCGGTATGAACTTCAGTGTCGGCTGTCTCATCAAAATGGGCAAGGATTGGAGAAGCTTGCAGGCGTTTCCTTAACTCGTCAAATGCGTCTTGTTGTTCGCTTTTCCACATGAAAGGTTGATCTTCTCTTGTCAGTATTGTAAGGGGCTCAGTAATGTTTGAGAAGTTTTCCACAAATCTTCTGTAGTATGCGCATAAACCCAGGAAACGTCGCACTGACTTTTTGTCTGTGGGTGTCGGGAACCTCGCAACAGCTGCTGTCTTTTCGGGATCTGGACGAACGCCTGCAGCACTGATAACGTGTCCGAGAAACCGAAGTTCATCGAAGCCAAATTGACATTTTTCCGGCTTAATTGTCAAGTCTGCTGCGCGAATAGCTTCTAATACTAGTCGCAGGCGCTCGAGATGTTGGTCAAATGTGGTGGAAAATACGACCACATCATCCAAATACACTAAGCATGACTGCCATTTCAATCCTGCAAGCACAGAGTCCATCATTCGCTGGAAAGTTGCGGGCGTGGAACAGAGGCCGAATGGAAGTGCTTTAAATTCGTAGAGGCCATCAGGGGTTACGAATGCTGTCTTTTCACGGTCCCGTTCATCCACTTCTATTTGCCAATATCCACTCTTGAGATCCAGGGAGGAGAAAAACTTTGCACATCGGAGCCGATCTAACGTATCGTCGATACGCGGAAGGGGGTACACATCCCGCTTGGTTACGCTGTTCAGTTTTCGGTAGTCGACGCAGAATCGAAGTGTGTTATCCTTTTTCTTAACGAGCACTACCGGAGACGCCCATGGACTGCTGGAAGGCTGAATAACGTCATCTGAAAGCATCTCCTCTACTTGCTTCTTGATGATCTCCCTTTCTTTTGGTGAAACTCGATACGGGTGCTGGCATACTGGTCTTGCGGCGTCCTCTGTAATGATTCTGTGCTTCGCAACAGACGTGCGCCGTACCTTCGAGGACGTGGAGAGGCAGTCAGAAAAATCCTTTATCAGGGCATATATCTGTTTCTTTTGGGCTTCCGGGAGTCTCGGGTTAACGGTAATTGATCTGTCGACACTGCAGGTTCCTGGAAGGGCAGTTGACGTAGTTAGGCTGCATAATTCGGTCGCTGCACAGAACTCGCGGAAATAGGCAATAGCTGTTCCTTGTGCGATGTGTTGGAATTCATTACCGAAATTTGTAAGTGCGACATGTGCACGGCCATCGCTTAACTGAACAAGGCCCCGAGCCACGCAAATACCTTTGTTGAAAAGGAGCTCTATGTTTCCATCCGCTATGCCTTCGCGGTCGGAAAATCTTTCATTTTCCACAAGAACCATTATACTGCAGCGTGGCGGCACAGTTACGTCATCGTCAACGACGCGCAGTGCAGCGAGACGTCGCTCCTCGGATTCTTCCACAGGTATAGCTTGTTTTGTGGAGAAAGATACACTGGACCTACGTAGGTTAATTATGGCGCCGTTAGCTTGTAGAAAATCCATTCCCAATATAAGTTCCCGTGAACATTCTGGCAGTACAATAAAGTCAGAAACGTAAGTGAAGCCTTTTATCGTAAGTCTTGCGGTGCATCGGCCAAGGGGCGTAATAAGATGACCGCCTGCCGTGCGTATCTGCGGACCAGTCCACTTCGTCACAACTTTTTTAAGGTGCTTCGCCATCTTGAAGC
This sequence comes from Dermacentor andersoni, assembly GCF_023375885.2. Lineage (NCBI taxonomy): Eukaryota > Metazoa > Arthropoda > Arachnida > Ixodida > Ixodidae > Dermacentor > Dermacentor andersoni. The sequence goes on along the minus strand of NC_092822.1, from coordinate 72,365,604 downwards.
TTACTACCGAATAATCAGCGCCGGTGTCGACTAAGGCATTCAGCTCGCATCCGTCTATTATCAACGGCAAATCTGACGTAATCGTTTCGTTCCTGCACCTGTAGACTGGAATTTTCTCGTCACCGCACTGGAATCGCGTTGGAGGATCTTCGTAACTCTGGTTATCAGCGGCCTCACCTCCACAGGTCGCTTGCTTCAGTTTTCCTGGTGTGGGCTTGGTGAACGACGCCTAGGCAATCTTGGAGACGCGCGTGGGCTAGGCGATCGGTAGTGCATGGGCGACGGTGATCGTGGTTGACGTTGGCGAGGAGTCACGGGGCTTTGGCGCGTCGACAAGTATTCTTCGATCTCCGCTGGCCGTTCACCATTTCGGGGGCATGGTGCGCTTAAGGGAAAACCCCTTAACCCAACTTGACGGTACGGGCAGAACCTATACAGGTGACCTGCTTCTCCGCAGTGGAAACACAGAGGCCTGCGCTCGTGGTCACGCCAGACGTCACTTTTCCGGGGCCTTTGTTCCGCAAAATGAGGTGCACTACGTGCTAAAGGCTGATAGGCAGCCGGTGGTTCCAGTAGACGAGGTGCACTGCGTACTGTAGGCGGGTAGGGAACGGTCGTCGCAACTGCTCCACTACTGTGCACCGCGGGTTGCCTGAGTACGTCGGCGTACGTTGGGGTGCGCCGCGTCGGCTGTGGCTCACGCTCTGGATCCCGTATGATGCTCCTGAGTTCGTCCCGGACAACGTCGACTATAGATAGTGCAGCTGGAGCCTGAGGTATCTGCAACTTGTTGAGCTCTTCCCTGATCACTGACCGGACAAGCTCCCGCAGGGCTTCCAGGTCGTTTGGCAGGCCTCCAGGGAAGACATGGACAGGTGCGCAGCTTGCCTCACGGTTGTATTGCCGAGCCCGCTGTTCCAGGGTCTTTTCGATGGTCGTTGCTTCACATCTGAACTCGGCGACCGTGCGCGGTGGGTTGCGAACGAGAACTGCGAAGAGTTCCTGCTTTACTCCACGCATGAGATGGCGTAGCTTCTTATCTTCACTCATGGTGGGATCAACCCGCTTGAACAGGCGGGACATGTCCTCGATGTACATCGCCACGTTCTCGTTTGTGAGCTGGTTCCTGGCTTGAAGTGCGATTTCCGCCTTTTCTTTACGATCTGTGCTGGCGTACGTTGCTAACAGTTGTCGTCGAAATTCCTCCCAAGAGGTCAAAGAGGGTTCGTGGTTTTCATACCACGTTTTTGCGAAGTCTTCCAAAGCGAAATATACGTTACGGAGCTTCTGTCTCTCATTCCATTCATTAAAGCTCGCCACTCTCTCGAACAGCTCCAACCAAACTTCCACGTCTTCGAACGAGTCACCATGGAATGTTGGCGGCTTGCGAGGTTGGCTTACGACTAGCTGTGCCGGTGTTACCTGGGTAGTCATTGTGGCGGCGTCCGTTGTGGGAGTTTCTCTTGGCACGAAGAGAAGAGGGCCGAATTCAGGCGAGTCGCCTCGAAGACGGCGGCTGGTCCGCTGGTGTACAGGTGTCAGTTCCACGGGATGGACTCGCAGGTTGTCGGGGCTACGCTGACTTTCGTTCGTGGGGCTTCGACTCATACCCAGCACCTCCAGCAGAAATGTAACGATGTTAGTAAAAGAACGATATTTATTAAAGGCGAACTTGTGCCCACTAGTAAAAGTCACTGCGGTCGTGAAGAATATCCGCGGCAGTCGCGTTCTCCAACTGGGCTCGAACCGTCTTCCTCTTCGCCTCGCGTGACACCTCGTGCGCGTGGCGCATGCGAGCCGAGTTCAACTGGCTGCCCGTGCCACGAAGATCGCTGCCTATGGTTGCTGAACACCACCACTGTACGGCGTGCACGGTGCCCAATGCAAAGGGCGCGCAACTTAAATGTCACCAAGTTGGTCGTGGCAATATATATATATTCATCTCATCTATGGGATCGCATGCGCGCGCTGTTTCTTTGTCTCTGCGTGTAGTACAGTTAAGAGAGCCAGTTTAAGGGCGGAGAAGAAGAAAGAAGAGAAAAGCAAAAACTGCAGCGCCGTGGTTTTAAAGCGCACCCGTGGTAGAGAAACGGAATGCGATATAAGCGTGCGTAGCCATGATACGCACACGACAAACTGCCTTAAAATATTTAGACTTGAGGGAAAGCTTCGTTAGCAAACGATAGCACGGCAATCAGCCCTCGAATATAATTATAACTCTAATAATAATTGTAAATATTCATCTCATCTATGGGATCTAATGCGCGCGCTGTTTCTTTGTCTCTGCGTGTAGTACAGTTAAGAGAGCCAGTTTAAGGGCGGAGAAGAAGAAAGAACAGAAAAGCAAAAACTGCAGCGCCGTGGTTTTAAAGCGCACCCGTGGTAGAGAAACGGAATGCGATATAAGCGTGCGTAGCCATGATACGCACACGACAAACTGCCTTAAAATATTTAGACTTGAGGGAAAGCTTCGTTAGCAGACGATAGCACGGCAATCAGCACTCGAATATAATTATAACCCTAATACTAATTGTAAATATTCATCTCATCTATGGGATCTAATGCGCGCGCTGTTGCTTTGTCTCTGCGTGTAGTAGTTGAGAGAGCCAGTTTAAGGGCGGAGTAGTTGGAAGGCATACTTTCTAGGAAAAATGGCCGCTCAAGGAGAAGAGCGAACTCGAGCGGCTTTAGAGGCTAGGAAAACTGCCTTAAAATATTTAGACTTGAGGGAAAGCTTCGTTAACAAACTATAACACGGCAATCAGCACTCGAATACGACGAGAGAAATTACTGAGACGTGGAAAATTCCCTTGAAAAAAATCTGGTTTGCTAGACAAATGCTTGTATGTATTGAACCTCTTAAAAGATGAAGGGTGAAATATGCGCTCACCGAGAGGGCATCTTCAGCACGAGACATCCACAAGGCACCTTACAGAGATGTGGAGAGCTTCGCGGCCGGAACGAAGCCTCCCTTCTCCGCCGGCCAAGAGGGGGAAACGCGCTTTCCGATCGCTCAAGGTTGCGTGGACAAAGCATAACTCTAGCGTCTAGGAAAAGCTTAACCAGGTGCAATGGCGGCACGCATAGCGTGGGAAGCTAGCCGCCAGAATAACTATACCAAGGACTGCTGCTGATGAGGGCGAAATACCTTCGTGTAATTATAATAACCCTGAAAGGACTACTTTCGAAAAAAAAAAAAGGAAACGGCCCAGAGGGCTATACTACAAGAGCTATGACTGATAGTTTTCTATATATATATATATATATATATATATATATATATATATATATATATATATATATATATATATATATATATATATTCATCTCATCTATGGGATCGCATGCGCGCGCTGTTTCTTTGTCTCTGCGTGTAGTACAGTTAAGAGAGCCAGTTTAAGGGCGGAGAAGAAGAAAGAAGAGAAAAGCAAAAACTGCAGCGCCGTGGTTTTAAAGCGCACCCGTGGTAGAGAAACGGAATGCGATATAAGCGTGCGTAGCCATGATACGCACACGACAAACTGCCTTAAAATATTTAGACTTGAGGGAAAGCTTCGTTAGCAAACGATAGCACGGCAATCAGCCCTCGAATATAATTATAACTCTAATAATAATTGTAAATATTCATCTCATCTATGGGATCTAATGCGCGCGCTGTTTCTTTGTCTCTGCGTGTAGTACAGTTAAGAGAGCCAGTTTAAGGGCGGAGAAGAAGAAAGAAGAGAAAAGCAAAAACTGCAGCGCCGTGGTTTTAAAGCGCACCCGTGGTAGAGAAACGGAATGCGATATAAGCGTGCGTAGCCATGATACGCACACGACAAACTGCCTTAAAATATTTAGACTTGAGGGAAAGCTTCGTTAGCAGACGATAGCACGGCAATCAGCACTCGAATATAATTATAACCCCAATACTAATTGTAAGTATTCATCTCATCTATGGGATCTAATGCGCGCGTTGTTGCTTTGTCTCTGCGTGTAGTAGTTGAGAGAGCCAGTTTAAGGGCGGAGTAGTTGGAAGGCATACTTTCTAGGAAAAATGGCCGCTCAAGGAGAAAAGCGAACTCGAGCGGCTTTAGAGGCTAGGAAAACTGCCTTAAAATATTTAGACTTGAGGGAAAGCTTCGTTAACAAACTATAACACGGCAATCAGCACTCGAATACGACGAGAGAAATTACTGAGACGTGGAAAATTCCCTTGAAAAAAATCTGGTTTGCTAGACAAATGCTTGTATGTATTGAACCTCTTAAAAGATGAGGGGTGAAATATGCGCTCACCGAGAGGGCATCTTCAGCACGAGACATCCACAAGGCACCTTACAGAGATGTGGAGAGCTTCGCGGCCGGAACGAAGCCTCCCTTCTCCGCCGGCCAAGAGGGGGAAACGCGCTTTCCGATCGCTCAAGGTTGCGTGGACAAAGCATAACTCTAGCGTCTAGGAAAAGCTTAACCAGGTGCGATGGCGGCACGCATAGCGTGGGAAGCTAGCCGCCAGAATAACTATACCAAGGACTGCTGCTGATGAGGGCGAAATACCTTCGTGTAATTATAATAACCCTGATAGGACTACTTTCGAAAAAAAAAAAAAAGGAAACGGCCCAGAGGGCTATACTACGAGAGCTATGACTGATAGTTTTCTATATATATATATATATATATATATATATATATATATATATATATATATATATATATATATATATATATATATTCATCTCATCTATGGGATCGCATGCGCGCGCTGTTTCTTTGTCTCTGCGTGTAGTACAGTTAAGAGAGCCAGTTTATGGGCGGAGAAGAAGAAAGAAGAGAAAAGCAAAAACTGCAGCGCCGTGGTTTTAAAGCGCACCCGTGGTAGAGAAACGGAATGCGATATAAGCGTGCGTAGCCATGATACGCACACGACAAACTGCCTTAAAATATTTAGACTTGAGGGAAAGCTTCGTTAGCAAACGATAGCACGGCAATCAGCCCTCGAATATAATTATAACTCTAATAATAATTGTAAATATTCATCTCATCTATGGGATCTAATGCGCGCGCTGTTTCTTTGTCTCTGCGTGTAGTACAGTTAAGAGAGCCAGTTTAAGGGCGGAGAAGAAGAAAGGAGAGAAAAGCAAAAACTGCAGCGCCGTGGTTTTAAAGCGCACCCGTGGTAGAGAAACGGAATGCGATATAAGCGTGCGTAGCCATGATACGCACACGACAAACTGCCTTAAAATATTTAGACTTGAGGGAAAGCTTCGTTAGCAGACGATAGCACGGCAATCAGCACTCGAATATAATTATAACCCTAATACTAATTGTAAATATTCAACCCTAATACTAATTGTAAATATTCATCTCATCTATGGGATCTAATGCGCGCGCTGTTGCTTTGTCTCTGCGTGTAGTAGTTGAGAGAGCCAGTTTAAGGGCGGAGTAGTTGGAAGGCATACTTTCTAGGAAAAATGGCCGCTCAAGGAAAAGAGCGAACTCGAGCGGCTTTAGAGGCTAGGAAAACTGCCTTAAAATATTTAGACTTGAGGGAAAGCTTCGTTAACAAACTATAACACGGCAATCAGCACTCGAATACGACGAGAGAAATTACTGAGACGTGGAAAATTCCCTTGAAAAAAATCTGGTTTGCTAGACAAATGCTTGTATGTATTGAACCTCTTAAAAGATGAGGGGTGAAATATGCGCTCACCGAGAGGGCATCTTCAGCACGAGACATCCACAAGGGCACCTTACAGAGATGTGGAGAGCTTCGCGGCCGGAACGAAGCCTCCCTTCTCCGCCGGCCAAGAGGGGGAAACACGCTTTCCGATCGCTCAAGGTTGCGTGGACAAAGCATAACTCTAGCGTCTAGGAAAAGCTTAACCAGGTGCGATGGCGGCACGCATAGCGTGGGAAGCTAGCCGCCAGAATAACTATTCCAAGGACTGCTCCTGATGAGGGCGAAATACCTTCGTGTAATTATAATAACCCTAATAGGACTACTTTCGAAAAAAAAAAAAGGAAACGGCCCAGAGGGCTATACTACGAGAGCTATGACTGATAGTTTTCTATATATATATATATATATATATATATATATATATATATATATATATTCATCTCATCTATGGGATCGCATGAGCGCGCTGTTTCTTTGTCTCTGCGTGTAGTACAGTTAAGAGAGCCAGTTTAAGGGCGGAGAAGAAGAAAGAAGAGAAAAGCAAAAACTGCAGCGCCGTGGTTTTAAAGCGCACCCGTGGTAGAGAAACGGAATGCGATATAAGCGTGCGTAGCCATGATACGCACACGACAAACTGCCTTAAAATATTTAGACTTGAGGGAAAGCTTCGTTAGCAAACGATAGCACGGCAATCAGCCCTCGAATATAATTATAACTCTAATAATAATTGTAAATATTCATCTCATCTATGGGATCTAATGCGCGCGCTGTTTCTTTGTCTCTGCGTGTAGTACAGTTAAGAGAGCCAGTTTAAGGGCGGAGAAGAAGAAAGAACAGAAAAGCAAAAACTGCAGCGCCGTGGTTTTAAAGCGCACCCGTGGTAGAGAAACGGAATGCGATATAAGCGTGCGTAGCCATGATACGCACACGACAAACTGCCTTAAAATATTTAGACTTGAGGGAAAGCTTCGTTAGCAGACGATAGCACGGCAATCAGCACTCGAATATAATTGTAACCCTAATACTAATTGTAAATATTCATCTCATCTATGGGATCTAATGCGCGCGCTGTTTCTTTGTCTCTGCGTGTAGTACAGTTAAGAGAGCCAGTTTAAGGGCGGAGAAGAAGAAAGAAGAGAAAAGCAAAAACTGCAGCGCCGTGGTTTTAAAGCGCACCCGTGGTAGAGAAACGGAATGCGATATAAGCGTGCGTAGCCATGATACGCACACGACAAACTGCCTTAAAATATTTAGACTTGAGGGAAAGCTTCGTTAGCAGACGATAGCACGGCAATCAGCACTCGAATATAATTGTAACCCTAATACTAATTGTAAATATTCATCTCATCTATGGGATCTAATGCGCGCGTTGTTGCTTTGTTCTCTGCGTGTAGTAGTTGAGAGAGCCAGTTTAAGGGTGGAGTAGTTGGAAGGCATACTTTCTAGGAAAAATGGCCGCTCAAGGAGAAGAGCGAACTCGAGCGGCTTTAGAGGCTAGGAAAACTGCCTTAAAATATTTAGACTTGAGGGAAAGCTTCGTTAACAAACTATAACACGGCAATCAGCACTCGAATACGACGAGAGAAATTACTGAGACGTGGAAAATTCCCTTGAAAAAAATCTGGTTTGCTAGACAAATGCTTGTATGTATTGAACCTCTTAAAAGATGAGGGGTGAAATATGCGCTCACCGAGAGGGCATCTTCAGCACGAGACATCCACAAGGCACCTTACAGAGATGTGGAGAGCTTCGCGGCCGGAACGAAGCCTCCCTTCTCCGCCGGCCAAGAGGGGGAAACGCGCTTTCCGATCGCTCAAGGTTGCGTGGACAAAGCATAACTCTAGCGTCTAGGAAAAGCTTAACCAGGTGCGATGGCGGCACGCATAGCGTGGGAAGCTAGCCGCCAGAATAACTATACCAAGGACTGCTGCTGATGAGGGCGAAATACCTTCGTGTAATTATAATAACCCTAATAGGACTACTTTCGAAAAAAAAAAAAAAAGGAAACGGCCCAGAGGGCTATACTACGAGAGCTATGACTGATAGTTTTCTATATATATATATATATATATATATATATATATATATATATATATATATATATATATATTCATCTCATCTATGGGATCGCATGCGCGCGCTGTTTCTTTGTCTCTGCGTGTAGTACAGTTAAGAGAGCCAGTTTAAGGGCGGAGAAGACGAAAGAAGAGAAAAGCAAAAACTGCAGCGCCGTGGTTTTAAAGCGCACCCGTGGTAGAGAAACGGAATGCGATATAAGCGTGCGTAGCCATGATACGCACACGACAAACTGCCTTAAAATATTTAGACTTGAGGGAAAGCTTCGTTAGCAAACGATAGCACGGCAATCAGCCCTCGAATATAATTATAACTCTAATAATAATTGTAAATATTCATCTCATCTATGGGATCTAATGCGCGCGCTGTTTCTTTGTCTCTGCGTGTAGTACAGTTAAGAGAGACAGTTTAAGGGCGGAGAAGAAGAAAGAAGAGAAAAGCAAAAACTGCAGCGCCGTGGTTTTAAAGCGCACCCGTGGTAGAGAAACGGAATGCGATATAAGCGTGCGTAGCCATGATACGCACACGACAAACTGCCTTAAAATATTTAGACTTGAGGAAAGCTTCGTTAGCAGACGATAGCACGGCAATCAGCACTCGAATATAATTATAACCCTAATACTAATTGTAAATATTCATCTCATCTATGGGATCTAATGCGCGCGCTGTTGCTTTGTCTCTGCGTGTAGTAGTTGAGAGAGCCAGTTTAAAGGCGGAGTAGTTGGAAGGCATACTTTCTAGGAAAAATGGCCGCTCAAGGAGAAGAGCGAACTCGAGCGGCTTTAGAGGCTAGGAAAACTGCCTTAAAATATTTAGACTTGAGGGAAAGCTTCGTTAACAAACTATAACACGGCAATCAGCACTCGAATACGACGAGAGAAATTACTGAGACGTGGAAAATTCCCTTGAAAAAAATCTGGTTTGCTAGACAAATGCTTGCATGTATTGAACCTCTTAAAAGATGAGGGGTGAAATATGCGCTCACCGAGAGGGCATCTTCAGCACGAGACATCCACAAGGCACCTTACAGAGATGTGCAGAGCTTCGCGGCCGGAACGAAGCCTCCCTTCTCCGCCGGCCAAGAGGGGGAAACGCGCTTTCCGATCGCTCAAGGTTGCGTGGACAAAGCATAACTCTAGCGTCTAGGAAAAGCTTTACCAGGTGCGATGGCGGCACGCATAGCGTGGGAAGCTAGCCGCCAGAATAACTATACCAAGGACTGCTGCTGATGAGGGCGAAATACCTTCGTGTAATTATAATAACCCTAATAGGACTACTTTCGAAAAAAAAAAAAGGAAACGGCCCAGAGGGCTATACTACGAGAGCTATCACTGATAGTTTTCTATATATATATATATATATATATATATATATATATATATATATATTCATCTCATCTATGGGATCGCATGCGCGCGCTGTTTCTTTGTCTCTGCGTGTAGTACAGTTAAGAGAGCCAGTTTAAGGGCGGAGAAGAAGAAAGAAGAGAAAAGCAAAAACTGCAGCGCCGTGGTTTTAAAGCGCACCCGTGGTAGAGAAACGGAATGCGATATAAGCGTGCGTAGCCATGATACGCACACGACAAACTGCCTTAAAATATTTAGACTTGAGGGAAAGCTTCGTTAGCAGACGATAGCACGGCAATCAGCACTCGAATATAATTATAACCCTAATACTAATTGTAAATATTCATCTCATCTATGGGATCTAATGCGCGCGCTGTTGCTTTGTCTCTGCGTGTAGTAGTTGAGAGAGCCAGTTTAAGGGCGGAGTAGTTGGAAGGCATACTTTCTAGGAAAAATGGCCGCTCAAGGAGAAGAGCGAACTCGAGCGGCTTTAGAGGCTAGGAAAACTGCCTTAAAATATTTAGACTTGAGGGAAAGCTTCGTTAACAAACTATAACACGGCAATCAGCACTCGAATACGACGAGAGAAATTACTGAGACGTGGAAAATTCCCTTGAAAAAAATCTGGTTTGCTAGACAAATGCTTGTATGTATTGAACCTCTTAAAAGATGAGGGGTGAAATATGCGCTCACCGAGAGGGCATCTTCAGCACGAGACATCCACAAGGCACCTTACAGAGATGTGGAGAGCTTCGCGGCCGGAACGAAGCCTCCCTTCTCCGCCGGCCAAGAGGGGGAAACACGCTTTCCGATCGCTCAAGGTTGCGTGGACAAAGCATAACTCTAGCGTCTAGGAAAAGCTTAACCAGGTGCGATGGCGGCACGCATAGCGTGGGAAGCTAGCCGCCAGAATAACTATACCAAGGACTGCTGCTGATGAGGGCGAAATACCTTCGTGTAATTATAATAACCCTAATAGGAGTACTTTCGAAAAAAAAAAAGGAAACGGCCCAGAGGGCTATACTACGAGAGCTATGACTGATAGTTTTCTATATATATATATATATATATATATATATATATATATATATATATATATATATATATATATATATATATTCATCTCATCTATGGGATCGCATGCGCGCGCTGTTTCTTTGTCTCTGCGTGTAGTACAGTTAAGAGAGCCAGTTTAAGGGCGGAGAAGAAGAAAGAAGAGAAAAGCAAAAACTGCAGCGCCGTGGTTTTAAAGCACACCCGTGGTAGAGAAACGGAATGCGATATAAGCGTGCGTAGCCATGATACGCACACGACAAACTGCCTTAAAATATTTAGACTTGAGGGAAAGCTTCGTTAGCAAACGATAGCACGGCAATCAGCCCTCGAATATAATTATAACTCTAATAATAATTGTAAATATTCATCTCATCTATGGGATCTAATGCGCGCGCTGTTTCTTTGTCTCTGCGTGTAGTACAGTTAAGAGAGCCAGTTTAAGGGCGGAGAAGAAGAAAGGAGAGAAAAGCAAAAACTGCAGCGCCGTGGTTTTAAAGCGCACCCGTGGTAGAGAAACGGAATGCGATATAAGCGTGCGTAGCCATGATACGCACACGACAAACTGCCTTAAAATATTTAGACTTGAGGGAAAGCTTCGTTAGCAGACGATAGCACGGCAATCAGCACTCGAATATAATTATAACCCTAATACTAATTGTAAATATTCATCTCATCTATGGGATCTAATGCGCGCGCTGTTGCTTTGTCTCTGCGTGTAGTAGTTGAGAGAGCCAGTTTAAGGGCGGAGTAGTTGGAAGGCATACTTTCTTGGAAAAATGGCCGCTCAAGGAGAAGAGCGAACTCGAGCGGCTTTAGAGGCTAGGAAAACTGCCTTAAAATATTTAGACTTGAGGGAAAGCTTCGTTAACAAACTATAACACGGCAATCAGCACTCGAATACGACGAGAGAAATTACTGAGACGTGGAAAATTCCCTTGAAAAAAATCTGGTTTGCTAGACAAATGCTTGTATGTATTGAACCTCTTAAAAGATGAGGGGTGAAATATGCGCTCACCGAGAGGGCATCTTCAGCACGAGACATCCACAAGGCACCTTACAGAGATGTGGAGAGCTTCGCGGCCGGAACCAAGCCTCCCTTCTCCGCCGGCCAAGAGGGGGAAACGCGCTTTCCGATCGCTCAAGGTTGCGTGGACAAAGCATAACTCTAGCGTCTAGGAAAAGCTTAACCAGGTGCGATGGCGGCACGCATAGCGTGGGAAGCTAGCCGCCAGAATAACTATACCAAGGACTGCTGCTGATGAGGGCGAAATACCTTCGTGTAATTATAATAACCCTAATAGGAGTACTTTCGAAAAAAAAAAAAGGGAACGGCCCAGAGGGCTATACTACGAGAGCTATGACTGATAGTTTTCTATATATATATATATATATATATATATATATATATATATAAATATATATATATATATATATATATATATATATATATATATATATATATATATTCATCTCATCTATGGGATCGCATGCGCGCGCTGTTTCTTTGTCTCTGCGTGTAGTACAGTTAAGAGAGCCAGTTTAAGGGCGGAGAAGAAGAAAGAAGAGAAAAGCAAAAACTGCAGCGCCGTGGTTTTAAAGCACACCCGTGGTAGAGAAACGGAATGCGATATAAGCGTGCGTAGCCATGATACGCACACGACAAACTGCCTTAAAATATTTAGACTTGAGGGAAAGCTTCGTTAGCAAACGATAGCACGGCAATCAGCCCTCGAATATAATTATAACTCTAATAATAATTGTAAATATTCATCTCATCTATGGGATCTAATGCGCGCGCTGTTTCTTTGTCTCTGCGTGTAGTACAGTTAAGAGAGCCAGTTTAAGGGCGGAGAAGAAGAAAGGAGAGAAAAGCAAAAACTGCAGCGCCGTGGTTTTAAAGCGCACCCGTGGTAGAGAAACGGAATGCGATATAAGCGTGCGTAGCCATGATACGCACACGACAAACTGCCTTAAAATATTTAGACTTGAGGGAAAGCTTCGTTAGCAGACGATAGCACGGCAATCAGCACTCGAATATAATTATAACCCTAATGCTAATTGTAAATATTCATCTCATCTATGGGATCTAATGCGCGCGCTGTTGCTTTGTCTCTGCGTGTAGTAGTTGAGAGAGCCAGTTTAAGGGCGGAGTAGTTGGAAGGCATACTTTCTAGGAAAAATGGCCGCTCAAGGAGAAGAGCGAACTCGAGCGGCTTTAGAGGCTAGGAAAACTGCCTTAAAATATTTAGACTTGAGGGAAAGCTTCGTTAACAAACTATAACACGGCAATCAGCACTCGAATACGACGAGAGAAATTACTGAGACGTGGAAAATTCCCTTGAAAAAAATCTGGTTTGCTAGACAAATGCTTGTATGTATTGAACCTCTTAAAAGATGAGGGGTGAAATATGCGCTCACCGAGAGGGCATCTTCAGCACGAGACATCCACAAGGCACCTTACAGAGATCTGGAGAGCTTCGCGGCCGGAACGAAGCCTCCCTTCTCCGCCGGCCAAGAGGGGGAAACGCGCTTTCCGATCGCTCAAGGTTGCGTGGACAAAGCATAACTCTAGCGTCTAGGAAAAGCTTAACCAGGTGCGATGGCGGCACGCATAGCGTGGGAAGCTAGCCGCCAGAATAACTATACCAAGGACTGCTGCTGATGAGGGCGAAATACCTTCGTGTAATTATAATAACCCTAATAGGACTACTTTCGAAAAAAAAAAAAAGGAAACGCCCCAGAGGGCTATACTACGAGAGCTATGACTGATAGTTTTCTATATGTATATATATATATATATATATATATATATATATATATATATATATATATATATATTCATCTCATCTATGGGATCGCATGCGCGCGCTGTTTCTTTGTCTCTGCGTGTAGTACAGTTAAGAGAGCCAGTTTAAGGGCGGAGAAGAAGAAAGAAGAGAAAAGCAAAAACTGCAGCGCCGTGGTTTTAAAGCGCACCCGTGGTAGAGAAACGGAATGCGATATAAGCGTGCGTAGCCATGATACGCACACGACAAACTGCCTTAAAATATTTAGACTTGAGGGAAAGCTTCGTTAGCAAACGATAGCACGGCAATCAGCCCTCGAATATAATTATAACTCTAATAATAATTGTAAATATTCATCTCATCTATGGGATCTAATGCGCGCGCTGTTTCTTTGTCTCTGCGTGTAGTACAGTTAAGAGAGCCAGTTTAAGGGCGGAGAAGAAGAAAGAGGAGAAAAGCAAAAACTGCAGCGCCGTGGTTTTAAAGCGCACCCGTGGTAGAGAAACGGAATGCGATATAAGCGTGCGTAGCCATGATACGCACACGACAAACTGCCTTAAAATATTTAGACTTGAGGGAAAGCTTCGTTAGCAGACGATAGCACGGCAATCAGCACTCGAATATAATTATAACCCTAATACTAATTGTAAATATTCATCTCATCTATGGGATCTAATGCGCGCGCTGTTGCTTTGTCTCTGCGTGTAGTAGTTGAGAGAGCCAGTTTAAGGGCGGAGTAGTTGGAAGGCATACTTTCTAGGAAAAATGGCCGCTCAAGGAGAAGAGCGAACTCGAGCGGCTTTAGAGGCTAGGAAAACTGCCTTAAAATATTTAGACTTGAGGGAAAGCTTCGTTAACAAACTATAACACGGCAATCAGCACTCGAATACGACGAGAGAAATTACTGAGACGTGGAAAATTCCCTTGAAAAAAATCTGGTTTGCTAGACAAATGCTTGTATGTATTGAACCTCTTAAAAGATGAGGGGTGAAATATGCGCTCACCGAGAGGGCATCTTCAGCACGAGACATCCACAAGGCACCTTACAGAGATGTGGAGAGCTTCGCGGCCGGAACGAAGCCTCCCTTCTCCGCCGGCCAAGAGGGGGAAACACGCTTTCCGATCGCTCAAGGTTGCGTGGACAAAGCATAACTCTAGCGTCTAGGAAAAGCTTAACCAGGTGCGATGGCGGCACGCATAGCGTGGGAAGCTAGCCGCCAGAATAACTATACCAAGGACTGCTGCTGATGAGGGCGAAATACCTTCGTGTAATTATAATAACCCTAATAGAAATACTTTCGAAAAAAAAAAAAAAGGAAACGGCCCAGAGGGCTATACTACGAGAGCTATGACTGATAGTTTTCTATATATATATATATATATATATATATATATATATATATTCATCTCATCTATGGGATCGCAGGCGCGCGCTGTTTCTTTGTCTCTGCGTGTAGTACAGTTAAGAGAGCCAGTTTAAGGGCGGAGAAGAAGAAAGAAGAGAAAAGCAAAAACTGCAGCGCCGTGGTTTTAAAGCGCACCCGTGGTAGAGAAACGGAATGCGATATAAGCGTGCGTAGCCATGATACGCACACGACAAACTGCCTTAAAATATTTAGACTTGAGGGAAAGCTTCGTTAGCAAACGATAGCACGGCAATCAGCCCTCGAATATAATTATAACTCTAATAATAATTGTAAATATTCATCTCATCTATGGGATCTAATGCGCGCGCTGTTTCTTTGTCTCTGCGTGTAGTACAGTTAAGAGAGCCAGTTTAAGGGCGGAGAAGAAGAAAGAAGAGAAAAGCAAAAACTGCAGCGCCGTGGTTTTAAAGCGCACCCGTGGTAGAGAAACGGAATGCGATATAAGCGTGCGTAGCCATGATACGCACACGACAAACTGCCTTAAAATATTTAGACTTGAGGGAAAGCTTCGTTAGCAGACGATAGCACGGCAATCAGCACTCGAATATAATTATAACCCTAATACTAATTGTAAATATTCATCTCATCTATGGGATCTAATGCGCGCGCTGTTGCTTTGTCTCTGCGTGTAGTAGTTGAGAGAGCCAGTTTAAGGGCGGAGTAGTTGGAAGGCATACTTTCTAGGAAAAATGGCCGCTCAAGGAGAAGAGCGAACTCGAGCGGCTTTAGAGGCTAGGAAAACTGCCTTAAAATATTTAGACTTGAGGGAAAGCTTCGTTAACAAACTATAACACGGCAATCAGCACTCGAATACGACGAGAGAAATTACTGAGACGTGGAAAATTCCCTTGAAAAAAATCTGGTTTGCTAGACAAATGCTTGTATGTATTGAACCTCTTAAAAGATGAGGGGTGAAATATGCGCTCACCGAGAGGGCATCTTCCGCACGAGACATCCACAAGGCACCTTACAGAGATGTGGAGAGCTTCGCGGCCGGAACGAAGCCTCCCTTCTCCGCCGGCCAAGAGGGGGAAACACGCTTTCCGATCGCTCAAGGTTGCGTGGACAAAGCATAACTCTAGCGTCTAGGAAAAGCTTAACCAGGTGCGATGGCGGCACGCATAGCGTGGGAAGCTAGCCGCCAGAATAACTATACCAAGGACTGCTGCTGATGAGGGCGAAATACCTTCGTGTAATTATAATAACCCTAATAGGAGTACTTTCGAAAAAAAAAAAGGAAACGGCCCAGAGGGCTATACTACGAGAGCTATGACTGATAGTTTTCTATATATATATATATATATATATATATATATATTCATCTCATCTATGGGATCGCATGCGCGCGCTGTTTCTTTGTCTCTGCGTGTAGTACAGTTAAGAGAGCCAGTTTAAGGGCGGAGAAGAAGAAAGAAGAGAAAAGCAAAAACTGCAGCGCCGTGGTTTTAAAGCGCACCCGTGGTAGAGAAACGGAATGAGATATAAGCGTGCGTAGCCATGATACGCACACGACAAACTGCCTTAAAATATTTAGACTTGAGGGAAAGCTTCGTTAGCAAACGATAGCACGGCAATCAGCCCTCGAATATAATTATAACTCTAATAATAATTGTAAATATTCATCTCATCTATGGGATCTAATGCGCGCGCTGTTTCTTTGTCTCTGCGTGTAGTACAGTTAAGAGAGCCAGTTTAAGGGCGGAGAAGAAGAAAGAGGAGAAAAGCAAAAACTGCAGCGCCGTGGTTTTAAAGCGCACCCGTGGTAGAGAAACGGAATGCGATATAAGCGTGCGTAGCCATGATACGCACACGACAAACTGCCTTAAAATATTTAGACTTGAGGGAAAGCTTCGTTAGCAGACGATAGCACGGCAATCAGCACTCGAATATAATTATAACCCTAATACTAATTGTAAATATTCATCTCATCTATGGGATCTAATGCGCGCGCTGTTGCTTTGTCTCTGCGTGTAGTAGTTGAGAGAGCCAGTTTAAGGGCGGAGTAGTTGGAAGGCATACTTTCTAGGAAAAATGGCCGCTCAAGGAGAAGAGCGAACTCGAGCGGCTTTAGAGGCTAGGAAAACTGCCTTAAAATATTTAGACTTGAGGGAAAGCTTCGTTAACAAACTATAACACGGCAATCAGCACTCGAATACGACGAGAGAAATTACTGAGACGTGGAAAATTCCCTTGAAAAAAATCTGGTTTGCTAGACAAATGCTTGTATGTATTGAACCTCTTAAAAGATGAGGGGTGAAATATGCGCTCACCGAGAGGGCATCTTCAGCACGAGACATCCACAAGGCACCTTACAGAGATGTGGAGAGCTTCGCGGCCGGAACGAAGCCTCCCTTCTCCGCCGGCCAAGAGGGGGAAACACGCTTTCCGATCGCTCAAGGTTGCGTGGACAAAGCATAACTCTAGCGTCTAGGAAAAGCTTAACCAGGTGCGATGGCGGCACGCATAGCGTGGGAAGCTAGCCGCCAGAATAACTATACCAAGGACTGCTGCTGATGAGGGCGAAATACCTTCGTGTAATTATAATAACCCTAATAGAAATACTTTCGAAAAAAAAAAAAAAAGGAAACGGCCCAGACGGCTATACTACGAGAGCTATGAGTGATAGTTTTCTATATATATATATATATATATATATATATATATATATATATATATATATATATTCATCTCATCTATGGGATCGCAGGCGCGCGCTGTTTCGTTGTCTCTGCGTGTAGTACAGTTAAGAGAGCCAGTTTAAGGGCGGAGAAGAAGAAAGAAGAGAAAAGCAAAAACTGCAGCGCCGTGGTTTTAAAGCGCACCCGTGGTAGAGAAACGGAATGCGATATAAGCGTGCGTAGCCATGATACGCACACGACAAACTGCCTTAAAATATTTAGACTTGAGGGAAAGCTTCGTTAGCAAACGATAGCACGGCAATCAGCCCTCGAATATAATTATAACTCTAATAATAATTGTAAATATTCATCTCATCTATGGGATCTAATGCGCGCGCTGTTTCTTTGTCTCTGCGTGTAGTACAGTTAAGAGAGCCAGTTTAAGGGCGGAGAAGAAGAAAGAAGAGAAAAGCAAAAACTGCAGCGCCGTGGTTTTAAAGCGCACCCGTGGTAGAGAAACGGAATGCGATATAAGCGTGCGTAGCCATGATACGCACACGACAAACTGCCTTAAAATATTTAGACTTGAGGGAAAGCTTCGTTAGCAGACGATAGCACGGCAATCAGCACTCGAATATAATTATAACCCTAATACTAATTGTAAATATTCATCTCATCTATGGGATCTAATGCGCGCGCTGTTGCTTTGTCTCTGCGTGTAGTAGTTGAGAGAGCCAGTTTAAGGGCGGAGTAGTTGGAAGGCATACTTTCTAGGAAAAATGGCCGCTCAAGGAGAAGAGCGAACTCGAGCGGCTTTAGAGGCTAGGAAAACTGCCTTAAAATATTTAGACTTGAGGGAAAGCTTCGTTAACAAACTATAACACGGCAATCAGCACTCGAATACGACGAGAGAAATTACTGAGACGTGGAAAATTCCCTTGAAAAAAATCTGGTTTGCTAGACAAATGCTTGTATGTATTGAACCTCTTAAAAGATGAGGGGTGAAATATGCGCTCACCGAGAGGGCATCTTCCGCACGAGACATCCACAAGGCACCTTACAGAGATGTGGAGAGCTTCGCGGCCGGAACGAAGCCTCCCTTCTCCGCCGGCCAAGAGGGGGAAACACGCTTTCCGATCGCTCAAGGTTGCGTGGACAAAGCATAACTCTAGCGTCTAGGAAAAGCTTAACCAGGTGCGATGGCGGCACGCATAGCGTGGGAAGCTAGCCGCCAGAATAACTATACCAAGGACTGCTGCTGATGAGGGCGAAATACCTTCGTGTAATTATAATAACCCTAATAGGAGTACTTTCGAAAAAAAAAAAGGAAACGGCCCAGAGGGCTATACTACGAGAGCTATGACTGATAGTTTTCTATATATATATATATATATATATATATATATATATATATATTCATCTCATCTATGGGATCGCATGCGCGCGCTGTTTCTTTGTCTCTGCGTGTAGTACAGTTAAGAGAGCCAGTTTAAGGGCGGAGAAGAAGAAAGAAGAGAAAAGCAAAAACTGCAGCGCCGTGGTTTTAAAGCGCACCCGTGGTAGAGAAACGGAATGCGATATAAGCGTGCGTAGCCATGATACGCACACGACAAACTGCCTTAAAATATTTAGACTTGAGGGAAAGCTTCGTTAGCAAACGATAGCACGGCAATCAGCCCTCGAATATAATTATAACTCTAATAATAATTGTAAATATTCATCTCATCTATGGGATCTAATGCGCGCGCTGTTTCTTTGTCTCTGCGTGTAGTACAGTTAAGAGAGCCAGTTTAAGGGCGGAGAAGAAGAAAGAAGAGAAAAGCAAAAACTGCAGCGCCGTGGTTTTAAAGCGCACCCGTGGTAGAGAAACGGAATGCGATATAAGCGTGCGTAGCCATGATACGCACACGACAAACTGCCTTAAAATATTTAGACTTGAGGGAAAGCTTCGTTAGCAGACGATAGCACGGCAATCAGCACTCGAATATAATTATAACCCTAATACTAATTGTAAATATTCATCTCATCTATGGGATCTAATGCGCGCGCTGTTTCTTTGTCTCTGCGTGTAGTACAGTTAAGAGAGCCAGTTTAAGGGCGGAGAAGAAGAAAGGAGAGAAAAGCAAAAACTGCAGCGCCGTGGTTTTAAAGCGCACCCGTGGTAGAGAAACGGAATGCGATATAAGCGTGCGTAGCCATGATACGCACACGACAAACTGCCTTAAAATATTTAGACTTGAGGGAAAGCTTCGTTAGCAGACGATAGCACGGCAATCAGCACTCGAATATAATTATAACCCTAATACTAATTGTAAATATTCATCTCATCTATGGGATCTAATGCGCGCGCTGTTGCTTTGTCTCTGCGTGTAGTAGTTGAGAGAGCCAGTTTAAGGGCGGAGTAGTTGGAAGGCATACTTTCTAGGAAAAATGGCCGCTCAAGGAGAAGAGCGAACTCGAGCGGCTTTAGAGGCTAGGAAAACTGCCTTAAATATTTAGACTTGAGGGAAAGCTTCGTTAACAAACTATAACACGGCAATCAGCACTCGAATACGACGAGAGAAATTACTGAGACGTGGAAAATTCCCTTGAAAAAAATCTGGTTTGCTAGACAAATGCTTGTATGTATTGAACCTCTTAAAAGATGAGGGGTGAAATATGCGCTCACCGAGAGGGCATCTTCAGCACGAGACATCCACAAGGCACCTTAAAGAGATGTGGAGAGCTTCGCGGCCGGAACGAAGCCTCCCTTCTCCGCCGGCCAAGAGGGGGAAACACGCTTTCCGATCGCTCAAGGTTGCGTGGACAAAGCATAACTCTAGCGTCTAGGAAAAGCTTAACCAGGTGCGATGGCGGCACGCATAGCGTGGGAAGCTAGCCGCCAGAATAACTATACCAAGGACTGCTGCTGATGAGGGCGAAATACCTTCGTGTAATTATAATAACCCTAATAGAAATACTTTGGAAAAAAAAAGGAAACGGCCCAGAGGGCTATACTACGAGAGCTATGACTGATAGTTTTCTATATATATATATATATATATATATATATATATATATATATATATATATATATATATATATATATATATATTCATCTCATCTATGGGATCGCAGGCGCGCGCTGTTTCTTTGTCTCTGCGTGTAGTACAGTTAAGAGAGCCAGTTTAAGGGCGGAGAAGAAGAAAGAAGAGAAAAGCAAAAACTGCAGCGCCGTGGTTTTAAAGCGCACCCGTGGTAGAGAAACGGAATGCGATATAAGCGTGCGTAGCCATGATACGCACGCGACAAACTGCCTTAAAATATTTAGACTTGAGGGAAAGCTTCGTTAGCAAACGATAGCACGGCAATCAGCCCTCGAATATAATTATAACTCTAATAATAATTGTAAATATTCATCTCATCTATGGGATCTAATGCGCGCGCTGTTTCTTTGTCTCTGCGTGTAGTACAGTTAAGAGAGCCAGTTTAAGGGCGGAGTAGTTGGAAGGCCTACTTTCTAGGGAAAATGGCCGCTCAAGGAGAAGAGCGAACTCGAGCGGCTTTAGAGGCTAGGAAAACTGCCTTAAAATATTTAGACTTGAGGGAAAGCTTCGTTAACAAACTATAACACGGCAATCAGCACTCGAATACGACGAGAGAAATTACTGAGACGTGGAAAATTCCCTTGAAAAAAATCTGGTTTGCTAGACAAATGCTTGTATGTATTGAACCTCTTAAAAGATGAGGGGTGAAATATGCGCTCACCGAGAGGGCATCTTCAGCACGAGACATCCACAAGGCACCTTACAGAGATGTGGAGAGCTTCGCGGCCGGAACGAAGCCTCCCTTCTCCGCCGGCCAAGAGGGGGAAACGCGCTTTCCGATCGCTCAAGGTTGCGTGGACAAAGCATAACTCTAGCGTCTAGGAAAAGCTTAACCAGGTGCGATGGCGGCACGCATAGCGTGGGAAGCTAGCCGCCAGAATAACTATACCAAGGACTGCTGCTGATGAGGGCGAAATACCTTCGTGTAATTATAATAACCCTAATAGGACTACTTTCGAAAAAAAAAAAGGAAACGGCCCAGAGGGCTATACTACGAGAGCTATGACTGATAGTTTTCTATATATATATATATATATATATATATATATATATATATATATATATATATATATTCATCTCATCTATGGGATCGCATGCGCGCGCTGTTTCTTTGTCTCTGCGTGTAGTACAGTTAAGAGAGCCAGTTTAAGGGCGGAGAAGAAGAAAGAAGAGAAAAGCAAAAACTGCAGCGCCGTGGTTTTAAAGCGCACCCGTGGTAGAGAAACGGAATGCGATATAAGCGTGCGTAGCCATGATACGCACACGACAAACTGCCTTAAAATATTTAGACTTGAGGGAAAGCTTCGTTAGCAAACGATAGCATGGCAATCAGCCCTCGAATATAATTATAACTCTAATAATAATTGTAAATATTCATCTCATCTATGGGATCTAATGCGCGCGCTGTTTCTTTGTCTCTGCGTGTAGTACAGTTAAGAGAGCCAGTTTAAGGGCGGAGAAGAAGAAAGAAGAGAAAAGCAAAAACTGCAGCGCCGTGGTTTTAAAGCGCACCCGTGGTAGAGAAACGGAATGCGATATAAGCGTGCGTAGCCATGATACGCACACGACAAACTGCCTTAAAATATTTAGACTTGAGGGAAAGCTTCGTTAGCAGACGATAGCACGGCAATCAGCACTCGAATATAATTATAACCCTAATACTAATTGTAAATATTCATCTCATCTATGGGATCTAATGCGCGCGCTGTTGCTTTGTCTCTGCGTGTAGTAGTTGAGAGAGCCAGTTTAAGGGCGGAGTAGTTGGAAGGCATACTTTCTAGGAAAAATGGCCGCTCAAGGAGAAGAGCGAACTCGAGCGGCTTTAGAGGCTAGGAAAACTGCCTTAAAATATTTAGACTTGAGGGAAAGCTTCGTTAACAAACTATAACACGGCAATCAGCACTCGAATACGACGAGAGAAATTACTGAGACGTGGAAAATTCCCTTGAAAAAAATCTGGTTTGCTAGACAAATGCTTGTATGTATTGAACCTCTTAAAAGATGAGGGGTGTAATATGCGCTCACCGAGAGGGCATCTTCAGCACGAGACATCCACAAGGCACCTTACAGAGATGTGGAGAGCTTCGCGGCCTGAACGAAGCCTCCCTTCTCCGCCGGCCAAGAGGGGGAAACGCGCTTTCCGATCGCTCAAGGTTGCGTGGACAAAGCATAACTCTAGCGTCTAGGAAAAGCTTAACCAGGTGCGATGGCGGCACGCATAGCGTGGGAAGCCAGCCGCCAGAATAACTATACCAAGGACTGCTGCTGATGAGGGCGAAATACCTTCGTGTAATTATAATAACCCTAATAGAAATACTTTCGAAAAAAAAAAAAGGAAACGGCCCAGAGGGCTATACTACGCGAGCTATGACTGATAGTTTTCTATATATATATATATATATATATTTATATATATATTCATCTCATCTATGGGATCGCATGCGCGCGCTGTTTCTTTGTCTCTGCGTGTAGTACAGTTAAGAGAGCCAGTTTAAGGGCGGAGAAGAAGAAAGAAGAGAAAAGCAAAAACTGCAGCGCCGTGGTTTTAAAGCGCACCCGTGGTAGAGAAACGGAATGCGATATAAGCGTGCGTAGCCATGATACGCACACGACAAACTGCCTTAAAATATTTAGACTTGAGGGAAAGCTTCGTTAGCAAACGATAGCACGGCAATCAGCCCTCGAATATAATTATAACTCTAATAATAATTGTAAATATTCATCTCATCTATGGGATCTAATGCGCGCGCTGTTTCTTTGTCCCTGCGTGTAGTACAGTTAAGAGAGCCAGTTTAAGGGCGGAGAAGAAGAAAGAAGAGAAAAGCAAAAACTGCAGCGCCGTGGTTTTAAAGCGCACCCGTGGTAGAGAAACGGAATGCGATATAAGCGTGCGTAGCCATGATACGCACACGACAAACTGCCTTAAAATATTTAGACTTGAGAGAAAGCTTCGTTAGCAGACGATAGCACGGCAATCAGCACTCGAATATAATTATAACCCTAATACTAATTGTAAATATTCATCTCATCTATGGGATCTAATGCGCGCGCTGTTGCTTTGTCTCTGCGTGTAGTAGTTGAGAGAGCCAGTTTAAGGGCGGAGTAGTTGGAAGGCATACTTTCTAGGAAAAATGGCCGCTCAAGGAGAAGAGCGAACTCGAGCGGCTTTAGAGGCTAGGAAAACTGCCTTAAAATATTTAGACTTGAGGGAAAGCTTCGTTAACAATCTATAACACGGCAATCAGCGCTCGAATACGACGAGAGAAATTACTGAGACGTGGAAAATTCCCTTGAAAAAAATCTGGTTTGCTAGACAAATGCTTGTATGTATTGAACCTCTTAAAAGATGAGGGGTGAAATATGCGCTCACCGAGAGGGCATCTTCAGCACGAGACATCCACAAGGCACCTTACAGAGATGTGGAGAGCTTCGCGGCCGGAACGAAGCCTCCCTTCTCCGCCGGCCAAGAGGGGGAAACACGCTTTCCGATCGCTCAAGGTTGCGTGGAC
This sequence comes from Dermacentor andersoni, assembly GCF_023375885.2. Lineage (NCBI taxonomy): Eukaryota > Metazoa > Arthropoda > Arachnida > Ixodida > Ixodidae > Dermacentor > Dermacentor andersoni. The sequence goes on along the minus strand of NC_092822.1, from coordinate 72,342,044 downwards.
AAAGCATAACTCTAGCGTCTAGGAAAAGCTTAACCAGGTGCGATGGCGGCACGCATAGCGTGGGAAGCTAGCCGCCAGAATAACTATACCAAGGACTGCTGCTGATGAGGGCGAAATACCTTCGTGTAATTATAATAACCCTAATAGAAATACTTTCGAAAAAAAAAAAAAAGGAAACGGCCCAGACGGCTATACTACGAGAGCTATGAGTGATAGTTTTCTATATATATATATATATATATATATATATATATATATATATATATATATATATTCATCTCATCTATGGGATCGCAGGCGCGCGCTGTTTCGTTGTCTCTGCGTGTAGTACAGTTAAGAGAGCCAGTTTAAGGGCGGAGAAGAAGAAAGAAGAGAAAAGCAAAAACTGCAGCGCCGTGGTTTTAAAGCGCACCCGTGGTAGAGAAACGGAATGCGATATAAGCGTGCGTAGCCATGATACGCACACGACAAACTGCCTTAAAATATTTAGACTTGAGGGAAAGCTTCGTTAGCAAACGATAGCACGGCAATCAGCCCTCGAATATAATTATAACTCTAATAATAATTGTAAATATTCATCTCATCTATGGGATCTAATGCGCGCGCTGTTTCTTTGTCTCTGCGTGTAGTACAGTTAAGAGAGCCAGTTTAAGGGCGGAGAAGAAGAAAGAAGAGAAAAGCAAAAACTGCAGCGCCGTGGTTTTAAAGCGCACCCGTGGTAGAGAAACGGAATGCGATATAAGCGTGCGTAGCCATGATACGCACACGACAAACTGCCTTAAAATATTTAGACTTGAGGGAAAGCTTCGTTAGCAGACGATAGCACGGCAATCAGCACTCGAATATAATTATAACCCTAATACTAATTGTAAATATTCATCTCATCTATGGGATCTAATGCGCGCGCTGTTGCTTTGTCTCTGCGTGTAGTAGTTGAGAGAGCCAGTTTAAGGGCCGAGTAGTTGGAAGGCATACTTTCTAGGAAAAATGGCCGCTCAAGGAGAAGAGCGAACTCGAGCGGCTTTAGAGGCTAGGAAAACTGCCTTAAAATATTTAGACTTGAGGGAAAGCTTCGTTAACAAACTATAACACGGCAATCAGCACTCGAATACGACGAGAGAAATTACTGAGACGTGGAAAATTCCCTTGAAAAAAATCTGGTTTGCTAGACAAATGCTTGTATGTATTGAACCTCTTAAAAGATGAGGGGTGAAATATGCGCTCACCGAGAGGGCATCTTCAGCACGAGACATCCACAAGGCACCTTACAGAGATGTGGAGAGCTTCGCGGCCGGAACGAAGCCTCCCTTCTCCGCGGGCCAAGAGGGGGAAACGCGCTTTCCGATCGCTCAAGGTTGCGTGGACAAAGCATAACTCTAGCGTCTAGGAAAAGCTTAACCAGGTGCGATGGCGGCACGCATAGCGTGGGAAGCTAGCCGCCAGAATAACTATACCAAGGACTGCTGCTGATGAGGGCGAAATACCTTCGTGTAATTATAATAACCCTAATAGGACTACTTTCGAAAAAAAAAAAGGAAACGGCCCAGAGGGCTATACTACGAGCTATGACTGATAGTTTTCTATATATATATATATATATATATATATATTCATCTCATCTATGGGATCGCATGCGCGCGCTGTTTCTTTGTCTCTGCGTGTAGTACAGTTAAGAGAGCCAGTTTAAGGGCGGAGAAGAAGAAAGAAGAGAAAAGCAAAAACTGCAGCGCCGTGGTTTTAAAGCGCACCCGTGGTAGAGAAACGGAATGCGATATAAGCGTGCGTAGCCATGATACGCACACGACAAACTGCCTTAAAATATTTAGACTTGAGGGAAAGCTTCGTTAGCAAACGATAGCACGGCAATCAGCCCTCGAATATAATTATAACTCTAATAATAATTGTAAATATTCATCTCATCTATGGGATCTAATGCGCGCGCTGTTTCTTTGTCTCTGCGTGTAGTACAGTTAAGAGAGCCAGTTTAAGGGCGGAGAAGAAGAAAGAAGAGAAAAGCAAAAACTGCAGCGCCGTGGTTTTAAAGCGCACCCGTGGTAGAGAAACGGAATGCGATATAAGCGTGCGTAGCCATGATACGCACACGACAAACTGCCTTAAAATATTTAGACTTGAGGGAAAGCTTCGTTAGCAGACGATAGCACGGCAATCAGCACTCGAATATAATTATAACCCTAATACTAATTGTAAATATTCATCTCATCTATGGGATCTAATGCGCGCGCTGTTTCTTTGTCTCTGCGTGTAGTACAGTTAAGAGAGCCAGTTTAAGGGCGGAGAAGAAGAAAGGAGAGAAAAGCAAAAACTGCAGCGCCGTGGTTTTAAAGCGCACCCGTGGTAGAGAAACGGAATGCGATATAAGCGTGCGTAGCCATGATACGCACACGACAAACTGCCTTAAAATATTTAGACTTGAGGGAAAGCTTCGTTAGCAGACGATAGCACGGCAATCAGCACTCGAATATAATTATAACCCTAATACTAATTGTAAATATTCATCTCATCTATGGGATCTAATGCGCGCGCTGTTGCTTTGTCTCTGCGTGTAGTAGTTGAGAGAGCCAGTTTAAGGGCGGAGTAGTTGGAAGGCATACTTTCTAGGAAAAATGGCCGCTCAAGGAGAAGAGCGAACTCGAGCGGCTTTAGAGGCTAGGAAAACTGCCTTAAATATTTAGACTTGAGGGAAAGCTTCGTTAACAAACTATAACACGGCAATCAGCACTCGAATACGACGAGAGAAATTACTGAGACGTGGAAAATTCCCTTGAAAAAAATCTGGTTTGCTAGACAAATGCTTGTATGTATTGAACCTCTTAAAAGATGAGGGGTGAAATATGCGCTCACCGAGAGGGCATCTTCAGCACGAGACATCCACAAGGCACCTTAAAGAGATGTGGAGAGCTTCGCGGCCGGAACGAAGCCTCCCTTCTCCGCCGGCCAAGAGGGGGAAACACGCTTTCCGATCGCTCAAGGTTGCGTGGACAAAGCATAACTCTAGCGTCTAGGAAAAGCTTAACCAGGTGCGATGGCGGCACGCATAGCGTGGGAAGCTAGCCGCCAGAATAACTATACCAAGGACTGCTGCTGATGAGGGCGAAATACCTTCGTGTAATTATAATAACCCTAATAGAAATACTTTGGAAAAAAAAAGGAAACGGCCCAGAGGGCTATACTACGAGAGCTATGACTGATAGTTTTCTATATATATATATATATATATATATATATATATATATATATATATTCATCTCATCTATGGGATCGCAGGCGCGCGCTGTTTCTTTGTCTCTGCGTGTAGTACAGTTAAGAGAGCCAGTTTAAGGGCGGAGAAGAAGAAAGAAGAGAAAAGCAAAAACTGCAGCGCCGTGGTTTTAAAGCGCACCCGTGGTAGAGAAACGGAATGCGATATAAGCGTGCGTAGCCATGATACGCACACGACAAACTGCCTTAAAATATTTAGACTTGAGGGAAAGCTTCGTTAGCAAACGATAGCACGGCAATCAGCCCTCGAATATAATTATAACTCTAATAATAATTGTAAATATTCATCTCATCTATGGGATCTAATGCGCGCGCTGTTTCTTTGTCTCTGCGTGTAGTACAGTTAAGAGAGCCAGTTTAAGGGCGGAGTAGTTGGAAGGCCTACTTTCTAGGGAAAATGGCCGCTCAAGGAGAAGAGCGAACTCGAGCGGCTTTAGAGGCTAGGAAAACTGCCTTAAAATATTTAGACTTGAGGGAAAGCTTCGTTAACAAACTATAACACGGCAATCAGCACTCGAATACGACGAGAGAAATTACTGAGACGTGGAAAATTCCCTTGAAAAAAATCTGGTTTGCTAGACAAATGCTTGTATGTATTGAACCTCTTAAAAGATGAGGGGTGAAATATGCGCTCACCGAGAGGGCATCTTCAGCACGAGACATCCACAAGGCACCTTACAGAGATGTGGAGAGCTTCGCGGCCGGAACGAAGCCTCCCTTCTCCGCCGGCCAAGAGGGGGAAACGCGCTTTCCGATCGCTCAAGGTTGCGTGGACAAAGCATAACTCTAGCGTCTAGGAAAAGCTTAACCAGGTGCGATGGCGGGGCGCATAGCGTGGGAAGCTAGCCGCCAGAATAACTATACCAAGGACTGCTGCTGATGAGGGCGAAATACCTTCGTGTAATTATAATAACCCTAATAGGACTACTTTCGAAAAAAAAAAAGGAAACGGCCCAGAGGGCTATACTACGAGAGCTATGACTGATAGTTTTCTATATATATATATATATATATATATATATATATATATATATATATATATATATATATATATATATATATATATATATTCATCTCATCTATGGGATCGCATGCGCGCGCTGTTTCTTTGTCTCTGCGTGTAGTACAGTTAAGAGAGCCAGTTTAAGGGCGGAGAAGAAGAAAGAAGAGAAAAGCAAAAACTGCAGCGCCGTGGTTTTAAAGCGCACCCGTGGTAGAGAAACGGAATGCGATATAAGCGTGCGTAGCCATGATACGCACACGACAAACTGCCTTAAAATATTTAGACTTGAGGGAAAGCTTCGTTAGCAAACGATAGCATGGCAATCAGCCCTCGAATATAATTATAACTCTAATAATAATTGTAAATATTCATCTCATCTATGGGATCTAATGCGCGCGCTGTTTCTTTGTCTCTGCGTGTAGTACAGTTAAGAGAGCCAGTTTAAGGGCGGAGAAGAAGAAAGAAGAGAAAAGCAAAAACTGCAGCGCCGTGGTTTTAAAGCGCACCCGTGGTAGAGAAACGGAATGCGATATAAGCGTGCGTAGCCATGATACGCACACGACAAACTGCCTTAAAATATTTAGACTTGAGGGAAAGCTTCGTTAGCAGACGATAGCACGGCAATCAGCACTCGAATATAATTATAACCCTAATACTAATTGTAAATATTCATCTCATCTATGGGATCTAATGCGCGCGCTGTTGCTTTGTCTCTGCGTGTAGTAGTTGAGAGAGCCAGTTTAAGGGCGGAGTAGTTGGAAGGCATACTTTCTAGGAAAAATGGCCGCTCAAGGAGAAGAGCGAACTCGAGCGGCTTTAGAGGCTAGGAAAACTGCCTTAAAATATTTAGACTTGAGGGAAAGCTTCGTTAACAAACTATAACACGGCAATCAGCACTCGAATACGACGAGAGAAATTACTGAGACGTGGAAAATTCCCTTGAAAAAAATCTGGTTTGCTAGACAAATGCTTGTATGTATTGAACCTCTTAAAAGATGAGGGGTGTAATATGCGCTCACCGAGAGGGCATCTTCAGCACGAGACATCCACAAGGCACCTTACAGAGATGTGGAGAGCTTCGCGGCCTGAACGAAGCCTCCCTTCTCCGCCGGCCAAGAGGGGGAAACGCGCTTTCCGATCGCTCAAGGTTGCGTGGACAAAGCATAACTCTAGCGTCTAGGAAAAGCTTAACCAGGTGCGATGGCGGCACGCATAGCGTGGGAAGCCAGCCGCCAGAATAACTATACCAAGGACTGCTGCTGATGAGGGCGAAATACCTTCGTGTAATTATAATAACCCTAATAGAAATACTTTCGAAAAAAAAAAAAGGAAACGGCCCAGAGGGCTATACTACGCGAGCTATGACTGATAGTTTTCTATATATATATATATATATATATTTATATATATATTCATCTCATCTATGGGATCGCATGCGCGCGCTGTTTCTTTGTCTCTGCGTGTAGTACAGTTAAGAGAGCCAGTTTAAGGGCGGAGAAGAAGAAAGAAGAGAAAAGCAAAAACTGCAGCGCCGTGGTTTTAAAGCGCACCCGTGGTAGAGAAACGGAATGCGATATAAGCGTGCGTAGCCATGATACGCACACGACAAACTGCCTTAAAATATTTAGACTTGAGGGAAAGCTTCGTTAGCAAACGATAGCACGGCAATCAGCCCTCGAATATAATTATAACTCTAATAATAATTGTAAATATTCATCTCATCTATGGGATCTAATGCGCGCGCTGTTTCTTTGTCCCTGCGTGTAGTACAGTTAAGAGAGCCAGTTTAAGGGCGGAGAAGAAGAAAGAAGAGAAAAGCAAAAACTGCAGCGCCGTGGTTTTAAAGCGCACCCGTGGTAGAGAAACGGAATGCGATATAAGCGTGCGTAGCCATGATACGCACACGACAAACTGCCTTAAAATATTTAGACTTGAGAGAAAGCTTCGTTAGCAGACGATAGCACGGCAATCAGCACTCGAATATAATTATAACCCTAATACTAATTGTAAATATTCATCTCATCTATGGGATCTAATGCGCGCGCTGTTGCTTTGTCTCTGCGTGTAGTAGTTGAGAGAGCCAGTTTAAGGGCGGAGTAGTTGGAAGGCATACTTTCTAGGAAAAATGGCCGCTCAAGGAGAAGAGCGAACTCGAGCGGCTTTAGAGGCTAGGAAAACTGCCTTAAAATATTTAGACTTGAGGGAAAGCTTCGTTAACAATCTATAACACGGCAATCAGCGCTCGAATACGACGAGAGAAATTACTGAGACGTGGAAAATTCCCTTGAAAAAAATCTGGTTTGCTAGACAAATGCTTGTATGTATTGAACCTCTTGAAAGATGAGGGGTGAAATATGCGCTCACCGAGAGGGCATCTTCAGCACGAGACATCCACAAGGCACCTTACAGAGATGTCGAGAGCTTCGCGGCCGGAACGAAGCCTCCCTTCTCCGCCGGCCAAGAGGGTGAAACGCGCTTTCCGATCGCTCAAGGTTGCGTGGACAAAGCATAACTCTAGCGTCTAGGAAAAGCTTAACCAGGTGCGATGGCGGCACGCATAGCGTGGGAAGCTAGCCGCCAGAATAACTATACCAAGGACTGCTGCTGATGAGGGCGAAATACCTTCGTGTAATTATAATAACCCTAATAGGACTACTTTCGAAAAAAAAAAAAAAGGAAACGGCCCAGAGGGCTATACTACGAGAGCTATGACTGATAGTGTTCTATATATATATATATATATATATATATATATATATATATATATATATATATATATATATATATATATATATATATATATATTCATCTCATCTATGGGATCGCATGCGCGCGCTGTTTCTTTGTCTCTGCGTGTAGTACAGTTAAGAGAGCCAGTTTAAGGGCGGAGAAGAAGAAAGAAGAGAAAAGCAAAAACTGCAGCGCCGTGGTTTTAAAGCGCACCCGTGGTAGAGAAACGGAATGCGATATAAGCGTGCGTAGCCATGATACGCACACGACAAACTGCCTTAAAATATTTAGACTTGAGGGAAAGCTTCGTTAGCAAACGATAGCACGGCAATCAGCCCTCGAATATAATTATAACTGTAATAATAATTGTAAATATTCATCTCATCTATGGGATCTAATGCGCGCGCTGTTTCTTTGTCTCTGCGTGTAGTACAGTTAAGAGAGCCAGTTTAAGGGCGGAGAAGAAGAAAGAAGAGAAAAGCAAAAACTGCAGCGCCGTGGTTTTAAAGCGCACCCGTGGTAGAGAAACGGAATGCGATATAAGCGTGCGTAGCCATGATACGCACACGACAAACTGCCTTAAAATATTTAGACTTGAGGGAAAGCTTCGTTAGCAGACGATAGCACGGCAATCAGCACTCGAATATAATTATAACCCTAATACTAATTGTAAATATTCATCTCATCTATGGGATCTAATGCGCGCGCTGTTGCTTTGTCTCTGCGTGTAGTAGTTGAGAGAGCCAGTTTAAGGGCGGAGTAGTTGTAAGGCATACTTTCTAGGAAAAATGGCCGCTCAAGAAGAAGAGCGAACTCGAGCGGCTTTAGAGGCTAGGAAAACTGCCTTAAAATATTTAGACTTGAGGGAAAGCTTCGTTAACAAACTATAACACGGCAATCAGCACTCGAATACGACGAGAGAAATTACTGAGACGTGGAAAATTCCCTTGAAAAAAATCTGGTTTGCTAGACAAATGCTTGTATGTATTGAACCTCTTAAAAGATGAGGGGTGAAATATGCGCTCACCGAGAGGGCATCTTCAGCACGAGACATCCACAAGGCACCGTACAGAGATGTGGAGAGCTTCGCGGCCGGAACGAAGCCTCCCTTCTCCGCCGGCCAAGAGGGGGAAACGCGCTTTCCGATCGCTCAAGGTTGCGTGGACAAAGCATAACTCTAGCGTCTAGGAAAAGCTTTACCAGGTGCGATGGCGGCACGCATAGCGTGGGAAGCTAGCCGCCAGAATAACTATACCAAGGACTGCTGCTGATGAGGGCGAAATACCTTCGTGTAATTATAATAACCCTAATAGGACTACTTTCGAAAAAAAAAAAGGAAACGGCCCAGAGGGCTATACTACGAGAGCTATGACTGATAGTTTTCTATATATATATATATATATATATATATATATATATATATATATATATATATATTCATCTCATCTATGGGATCGCATGCGCGCGCTGTTTCTTTGTCTCTGCGTGTAGTACAGTTAAGAGAGCCAGTTTAAGGGCGGAGAAGAAGAAAGAAGAGAAAAGCAAAAACTGCAGCGCCGTGGTTTTAAAGCGCACCCGTGGTAGAGAAACGGAATGCGACATAAGCGTGCGTAGCCATGATACGCACACGACAAACTGCCTTAAAATATTTAGACTTGAGGGAAAGCTTCGTTAGCAAACGATAGCACGGCAATCAGCCCTCGAATATCATTATAACTCTAATAATAATTGTAAATATTCATCTCATCTATGGGATCTAATGCGCGCGCTGTTTCTTTGTCTCTGCGTGTAGTACAGTTAAGAGAGCCAGTTTAAGGGCGGAGAAGAAGAAAGGAGAGAAAAGCAAAAACTGCAGCGCCGTGGTTTTAAAGCGCACCCGTGGTAGAGAAACGGAATGCGATATAAGCGTGCGTAGCCATGATACGCACACGACAAACTGCCTTAAAATATTTAGACTTGAGGGAAAGCTTCGTTAGCAGACGATAGCACGGCAATCAGCACTCGAATATAATTATAACCCTAATACTAATTGTAAATATTCATCTCATCTATGGGATCTAATGCGCGCGCTGTTGCTTTGTCTCTGCGTGTAGTAGTTGAGAGAGCCAGTTTAAGGGCGGAGTAGTTGGAAGGCATACTTTCTAGGAAAAATGGCCGCTCAAGGAGAAGAGCGAACTCGAGCGGCTTTAGAGGCTAGGAAAACTGCCTTAAAATATTTAGACTTGAGGGAAAGCTTCGTTAACAAACTATAACACGGCAATCAGCACTCGAATACGACGAGAGAAATTACTGAGACGTGGAAAATTCCCTTGAAAAAAATCTGGTTTGCTAGACAAATGCTTGTATGTATTGAACCTCTTAAAAGATGAGGGGTGAAATATGCGCTCACCGAGAGGGCATCTTCAGCACGAGACATCCACAAGGCACCTTACAGAGATGTGGAGAGCTTCGCGGCCGGAACGAAGCCTCCCTTCTCCGCCGGCCAAGAGGGGGAAACACGCTTTCCGATCGCTCAAGGTTGCGTGGACAAAGCATAACTCTAGCGTCTAGGAAAAGCTTAACCAGGTGCGATGGCGGCACGCATAGCGTGGGAAGCTAGCCGCCAGAATAACTATACCAAGGACTGCTGCTGATGAGGGCGAAATACCTTCGTGTAATTATAATAACCCTAATAGGAGTACTTTCGAAAAAAAAAAAGGAAACGGCCCAGAGGGCTATACTACGAGAGCTATGACTGATAGTTTTCTATATATATATATATATATATATATATATATATATATATTCATCTCATCTATGGGATCGCATGCGCGCGCTGTTTCTTTGTCTCTGCGTGTAGTACAGTTAAGAGGGCCAGTTTAAGGGCGGAGAAGAAGAAAGAAGAGAAAAGCAAAAACTGCAGCGCCGTGGTTTTAAAGCGCACCCGTGGTAGAGAAACGGAATGCGATATAAGCGTGCGTAGCCATGATACGCACACGACAAACTGCCTTAAAATATTTAGACTTGAGGGAAAGCTTCGTTAGCAAACGATAGCACGGCAATCAGCCCTCGAATATAATTATAACTCTAATAATAATTGTAAATATTCATCTCATCTATGGGATCTAATGCGCGCGCTGTTTCTTTGTCTCTGCGTGTAGTACAGTTAAGAGAGCCAGTTTAAGGGCGGAGAAGAAGAAAGAAGAGAAAAGCAAAAACTGCAGCGCCGTGGTTTTAAAGCGCACCCGTGGTAGAGAAACGGAATGCGATATAAGCGTGCGTAGCCATGATACGCACACGACAAACTGCCTTAAAATATTTAGACTTGAGGGAAAGCTTCGTTAGCAGACGATAGCACGGCAATCAGCACTCGAATATAATTATAACCCTAATACTAATTGTAAATATTCATCTCATCTATGGGATCTAATGCGCGCGCTGTTGCTTTGTCTCTGCGTGTAGTAGTTGAGAGAGCCAGTTTAAGGGCGGAGTAGTTGGAAGGCATACTTTCTAGGAAAAATGGCCGCTCAAGGAGAAGAGCGAACTCGAGCGGCTTTAGAGGCTAGGAAAACTGCCTTAAAATATTTAGACTTGAGGGAAAGCTTCGTTAACAAACTATAACACGGCAATCAGCACTCGAATACGACGAGAGAAATTACTGAGACGTGGAAAATTCCCTTGAAAAAAATCTGGTTTGCTAGACAAATGCTTGTATGAATTGAACCTCTTAAAAGATGAGGGGTGAAATATGCGCTCACCGAGAGGGCATCTTCAGCACGAGACATCCACAAGGCACCTTACAGAGATGTGGAGAGCTTCGCGGCCGGAACGAAGCCTCCCTTCTCCGCCGGCCAAGAGGGGGAAACGCGCTTCCCGATCGCTCAAGGTTGCGTGGACAAAGCTTAACTCTAGCGTCTAGGAAAAGCTTAACCAGGTGCGATGGCGGCACGCATAGCGTGGGAAGCTAGCCGCCAGAATAACTATACCAAGGACTGCTGCTGATGAGGGCGAAATACCTTCGTGTAATTATAATAACCCTAATAGAAATACTTTCGAAAAAAAAAAAAAAGGAAACGGCCCAGAGGGCTATACTACGAGAGCTATGACTGATAGTTTTCTATATATATATATATATATATATATATATATATATATATATATATATATATATATATATATATATATATATTCATCTCATCTATGGGATCGCAGGCGCGCGCTGTTTCTTTGTCTCTGCGTGTAGTACAGTTAAGAGAGCCAGTTTAAGGGCGGAGAAGAAGAAAGAAGAGAAAAGCAAAAACTGCAGCGCCGTGGTTTTAAAGCGCACCCGTGGTAGAGAAACGGAATGCGATATAAGCGTGCGTAGCCATGATACGCACACGACAAACTGCCTTAAAATATTTAGACTTGAGGGAAAGCTTTGTTAGCAAACGGTAGCACGGCAATCAGCCCTCGAATATAATTATAACTCTAATAATAATTGTAAATATTCATCTCATCTATGGGATCTAATGCGCGCGCTGTTTCTTTGTCTCTGCGTGTAGTACAGTTAAGAGAGCCAGTTTAAGGGCGGAGAAGAAGAAAGAAGAGAAAAGCAAAAACTGCAGCGCCGTGGTTTTAAAGCGCACCCGTGGTAGAGAAACGGAATGCGATATAAGCGTGCGTAGCCATGATACGCACACGACAAACTGCCTTAAAATATTTAGACTTGAGGGAAAGCTTCGTTAGCAGACGATAGCACGGCAATCAGCACTCGAATATAATTATAACCCTAATACTAATTGTAAATATTCATCTCATCTATGGGATCTAATGCGCGCGCTGTTGCTTTGTCTCTGCGTGTAGTAGTTGAGAGAGCCAGTTTAAGGGCGGAGTAGTTGGAAGGCATACTTTCTAGGAAAAATGGCCGCTCAAGGAGAAGAGCGAACTCGAGCGGCTTTAGAGGCTAGGAAAACTGCCTTAAAATATTTAGACTTGAGGGAAAGCTTCGTTAACAAACTATAACACGGCAATCAGCACTCGAATACGACGAGAGAAATTACTGAGACGTGGAAAATTCCCTTGAAAAAAATCTGGTTTGCTAGACAAATGCTTGTATGTATTGAACCTCTTAAAAGATGAGGGGTGAAATATGCGCTCACCGAGAGGGCATCTTCAGCACGAGACATCCACAAGGCACCTTACAGAGATGTGGAGAGCTTCGCGGCCGGAACGAAGCCTCCCTTCTCCGCCGGCCAAGAGGGGGAAACACGCTTTCCGATCGCTCAAGGTTGCGTGGACAAAGCATAACTCTAGCGTCTAGGAAAAGCTTAACCAGGTGCGATGGCGGCACGCATAGCGTGGGAAGCTAGCCGCCAGAATAACTATACCAAGGACTGCTGCTGATGAGGGCGAAATACCTTCGTGTAATTATAATAACCCTAATAGGAGTACTTTCGAAAAAAAAAAAGGAAACGGCCCAGAGGGCTATACTACGAGAGCTATGACTGATAGTTTTCTATATATATATATATATATATATATATATATATATTCATCTCATCTATGGGATCGCATGCGCGCGCTGTTTCTTTGTCTCTGCGTGTAGTACAGTTAAGAGGGCCAGTTTAAGGGCGGAGAAGAAGAAAGAAGAGAAAAGCAAAAACTGCAGCGCCGTGGTTTTAAAGCGCACCCGTGGTAGAGAAACGGAATGCGATATAAGCGTGCGTAGCCATGATACGCACACGACAAACTGCCTTAAAATATTTAGACTTGAGGGAAAGCTTCGTTAGCAAACGATAGCACGGCAATCAGCCCTCGAATATAATTATAACTCTAATAATAATTGTAAATATTCATCTCATCTATGGGATCTAATGCGCGCGCTGTTTCTTTGTCTCTGCGTGTAGTACAGTTAAGAGAGCCAGTTTAAGGGCGGAGAAGAAGAAAGAAGAGAAAAGCAAAAACTGCAGCGCCGTGGTTTTAAAGCGCACCCGTGGTAGAGAAACGGAATGCGATATAAGCGTGCGTAGCCATGATACGCACACGATAAACTGCCTTAAAATATTTAGACTTGAGGGAAAGCTTCGTTAGCAGACGATAGCACGGCAATCAGCACTCGAATATAATTATAACCCTAATACTAATTGTAAATATTCATCTCATCTATGGGATCTAATGCGCGCGCTGTTGCTTTGTCTCTGCGTGTAGTAGTTGAGAGAGCCAGTTTAAGGGCGGAGTAGTTGGAAGGCATACTTTCTAGGAAAAATGGCCGCTCAAGGAGAAGAGCGAACTCGAGCGGCTTTAGAGGCTAGGAAAACTGCCTTAAAATATTTAGACTTGAGGGAAAGCTTCGTTAACAAACTATAACACGGCAATCAGCACTCGAATACGACGAGAGAAATTACTGAGACGTGGAAAATTCCCTTGAAAAAAATCTGGTTTGCTAGACAAATGCTTGTATGTATTGAACCTCTTAAAAGATGAGGGGTGAAATATGCGCTCACCGAGAGGGCATCTTCAGCACGAGACATCCACAAGGCACCTTACAGAGATGTGGAGAGCTTCGCGGCCGGAACGAAGCCTCCCTTCTCCGCCGGCCAAGAGGGGGAAACGCGCTTCCCGATCGCTCAAGGTTGCGTGGACAAAGCTTAACTCTAGCGTCTAGGAAAAGCTTAACCAGGTGCGATGGCGGCACGCATAGCGTGGGAAGCTAGCCGCCAGAATAACTATACCAAGGACTGCTGCTGATGAGGGCGAAATACCTTCGTGTAATTATAATAACCCTAATAGAAATACTTTCGAAAAAAAAAAAAAAGGAAACGGCCCAGAGGGCTATACTACGAGAGCTATGACTGATAGTTTTCTATATATATATATATATATATATATATATATATATATATATATATATTCATCTCATCTATGGGATCGCAGGCGCGCGCTGTTTCTTTGTCTCTGTGTGTAGTACAGTTAAGAGAGCCAGTTTAAGGGCGGAGAAGAAGAAAGAAGAGAAAAGCAAGAACTGCAGCGCCGTGGTTTTAAAGCGCACCCGTGGTAGAGAAACGGAATGCGATATAAGCGTGCGTAGCCATGATACGCACACGACAAACTGCCTTAAAATATTTAGACTTGAGGGAAAGCTTCGTTAGCAAACGATAGCACGGCAATCAGCCCTCGAATATAATTATAACTCTAATAATAATTGTAAATATTCATCTCATCTATGGGATCTAATGCGCGCGCTGTTTCTTTGTCTCTGCGTGTAGTACAGTTAAGAGAGCCAGTTTAAGGGCGGAGAAGAAGAAAGAAGAGAAAAGCAAAAACTGCAGCGCCGTGGTTTTAAAGCGCACCCGTGGTAGAGAAACGGAATGCGATATAAGCGTGCGTAGCCATGATACGCACACGACAAACTGCCTTAAAATATTTAGACTTGAGGGAAAGCTTCGTTAGCAGACGATAGCACGGCAATCAGCACTCGAATATAATTATAACCCTAATACTAATTGTAAATATTCATCTCATCTATGGGATCTAATGCGCGCGCTGTTGCTTTGTCTCTGCGTGTAGTAGTTGAGAGAGCCAGTTTAAGGGCGGAGTAGTTGGAAGGCATACTTTCTAGGAAAAATGGCCGCTCAAGGAGAAGAGCGAACTCGAGCGGCTTTAGAGGCTAGGAAAACTGCCTTAAAATATTTAGACTTGAGGGAAAGCTTCGTTAACAAACTATAACACGGCAATCAGCACTCGAATACGACGAGAGAAATTACTGAGACGTGGAAAATTCCCTTGAAAAAAATCTGGTTTGCTAGACAAATGCTTGTATGTATTGAACCTCTTAAAAGATGAGGGGTGAAATATGCGCTCACCGAGAGGGCATCTTCAGCACGAGACATCCACAAGGCACCTTACAGAGATGTGGAGAGCTTCGCGGCCGGAACGAAGCCTCCCTTCTCCGCCGGCCAAGAGGGGGAAACGCGCTTCCCGATCGCTCAAGGTTGCGTGGACAAAGCTTAACTCTAGCGTCTAGGAAAAGCTTAACCAGGTGCGATGGCGGCACGCATAGCGTGGGAAGCTAGCCGCCAGAATAACTATACCAAGGACTGCTGCTGATGAGGGCGAAATACCTTCGTGTAATTATAATAACCCTAATAGAAATACTTTCGAAAAAAAAAAAAAATGAAACGGCCCAGAGGGCTATACTACGAGAGCTATGACTGATAGTTTTCTATATATATATATATATATATATATATATATATATATATATATATATATATATATATTCATCTCATCTATGGGATCGCAGGCGCGCGCTGTTTCTTTGTCTCTGTGTGTAGTACAGTTAAGAGAGCCAGTTTAAGGGCGGAGAAGAAGAAAGAAGAGAAAAGCAAGAACTGCAGCGCCGTGGTTTTAAAGCGCACCCGTGGTAGAGAAACGGAATGCGATATAAGCGTGCGTAGCCATGATACGCACACGACAAACTGCCTTAAAATATTTAGACTTGAGGGAAAGCTTTGTTAGCAAACGATAGCACGGCAATCAGCCCTCGAATATAATTATAACTCTAATAATAATTGTAAATATTCATCTCATCTATGGGATCTAATGCGCGCGCTGTTTCTTTGTCTCTGCGTGTAGTACAGTTAAGAGAGCCAGTTTAAGGGCGGAGAAGAAGAAAGAAGAGAAAAGCAAAAACTGCAGCGCCGTGGTTTTAAAGCGCACCCGTGGTAGAGAAACGGAATGCGATATAAGCGTGCGTAGCCATGATACGCACACGACAAACTGCCTTAAAATATTTAGACTTGAGGGAAAGCTTCGTTAGCAGACGATAGCACGGCAATCAGCACTCGAATATAATTATAACCCTAATACTAATTGTAAATATTCATCTCATCTATGGGATCTAATGCGCGCGCTGTTGCTTTGTCTCTGCGTGTAGTAGTTGAGAGAGCCAGTTTAAGGGCCGAGTAGTTGGAAGGCATACTTTCTAGGAAAAATGGCCGCTCAAGGAGAAGAGCGAACTCGAGCGACTTTAGAGGCTAGGAAAACTGCCTTAAAATATTTAGACTTGAGGGAAAGCTTCGTTAACAAACTATAACACGGCAATCAGCACTCGAATACGACGAGAGTAATTACTGAGACGTGGAAAATTCCCTTGAAAAAAATCTGGTTTGCTAGACAAATGCTTGTATGTATTGAACCTCTTAAAAGATGAGGGGTGAAATATGCGCTCACCGAGAGGGCATCTTCAGCACGAGACATCCACAAGGCACCTTACAGAGATGTGGAGAGCTTCGCGGCCGGAACGAAGCCTCCCTTCTCCGCCGGCCAAGAGGGGGAAACGCGCTTTCCGATCGCTCAAGGTTGCGTGGACAAAGCATAACTCTAGCGTCTAGGAAAAGCTTAACCAGGTGCAATGGCGGCACGCATAGCGTGGGAAGCTAGCCGCCAGAATAACTATACCAAGGACTGCTGCTGATGAGGGCGAAATACCTTCGTGTAATTATAATAACCCTAATAGGACTACTTTCGAAAAAAAAAAAGGAAACGGCCCAGAGGGCTATACTACGAGAGCTATGACTGATAGTTTTCTATATATATATATATATATATATATATATATATATATATATATATATATATATATATATATATATATATTCATCTCATCTATGGGATCGCATGCGCGCGCTGTTTCTTTGTCTCTGCGTGTAGTACAGTTAAGAGAGCCAGTTTAAGGGCGGAGAAGAAGAAAGAAGAGAAAAGCAAAAACTGCAGCGCCGTGGTTTTAAAGCGCACCCGTGGTAGAGAAACGGAATGCGATATAAGCGTGCGTAGCCATGATACGCACACGACAAACTGCCTTAAAATATTTAGACTTGAGGGAAAGCTTCGTTAGCAAACGATAGCACGGCAATCAGCCCTCGAATATAATTATAACTCTAATAATAATTGTAAATATTCATCTCATCTATGGGATCTAATGCGCGCGCTGTTTCTTTGTCTCTGCGTGTAGTACAGTTAAGAGAGCCAGTTTAAGGGCGGAGAAGAAGAAAGAAGAGAAAAGCAAAAACTGCAGCGCCGTGGTTTTAAAGCGCACCCGTGGTAGAGAAACGGAATGCGATATAAGCGTGCGTAGCCATGATACGCACACGACAAACTGCCTTAAAATATTTAGACTTGAGGGAAAGCTTCGTTAGCAGACGATAGCACGGCAATCAGCACTCGAATATAATTATAACCCTAATACTAATTGTAAATATTCATCTCATCTATGGGATCTAATGCGCGCGCTGTTGCTTTGTCTCTGCGTGTAGTAGTTGAGAGAGCCAGTTTAAGGGCGGAGTAGTTGGAAGGCATACTTTCTAGGAAAAATGGCCGCTCAAGGAGAAGAGCGAACTCGAGCGGCTTTAGAGGCTAGGAAAACTGCCTTAAAATATTTAGACTTGAGGGAAAGCTTCGTTAACAAACTATAACACGGCAATCAGCACTCGAATACGACGAGAGAAATTACTGAGACGTGGAAAATTCCCTTGAAAAAAATCTGGTTTGCTAGACAAATGCTTGTATGTATTGAACCTCTTAAAAGATGAGGGGTGAAATATGCGCTCACCGAGAGGGCATCTTCAGCACGAGACATCCACAAGGCACCTTACAGAGATGTGGAGAGCTTCGCGGCCGGAACGAAGCCTCCCTTCTCCGCCGGCCAAGAGGGGGAAACGCGCTTTCCGATCGCTCAAGGTTGCGTGGACAAAGCATAACTCTAGCGTCTAGGAAAAGCTTAACCAGGTGCGATGGCGGCACGCATAGCGTGGGAAGCTAGCCGCCAGAATAACTATACCAACGACTGCTGCTGATGAGGGCGAAATACCTTCGTGTAATTATAATAACCCTAATAGGACTACTTTCGAAAAAAAAAAAAAGGAAACGGCCCAGAGGGCTATACTACGAGAGCTATGACTGATAGTTTTCTATATATATATATATATATATATATATATATATATATATATATATATATATATACATATATATATATATATTCATCTCATCTATGGGATCGCATGCGCGCGCTGTTTCTTTGTCTCTGCGTGTAGTACAGTTAAGAGAGCCAGTTTAAGGGCGGAGAAGAAGAAAGAAGAGAAAAGCAAAAACTGCAGCGCCGTGGTTTTAAAGCGCACCCGTGGTAGAGAAACGGAATGCGATATAAGCGTGCGTAGCCATGATACGCACACGACAAACTGCCTTAAAATATTTAGACTTGAGGGAAAGCTTCGTTAGCAAACGATAGCACGGCAATCAGCCCTCGAATATAATTATAACTCTAAAAATAATTGTAAATATTCATCTCATCTATGGGATCTAATGCGCGCGCTGTTTCTTTGTCTCTGCGTGTAGTACAGTTAAGAGAGCCAGTTTAAGGGCGGAGAAGAAGAAAGAAGAGAAAAGCAAAAACTGCAGCGCCGTGGTTTTAAAGCGCACCCGTGGTAGAGAAACGGAATGCGATATAAGCGTGCGTAGCCATGATACGCACACGACAAACTGCCTTAAAATATTTAGACTTGAGGGAAAGCTTCGTTAGCAGACGATAGCACGGCAATCAGCACTCGAATATAATTATAACCCTAATACTAATTGTAAATATTCATCTCATCTATGGGATCTAATGCGCGCGCTGTTGCTTTGTCTCTGCGTGTAGTAGTTGAGAGAGCCAGTTTAAGGGCCGAGTAGTTGGAAGGCATACTTTCTAGGAAAAATGGCCGCTCAAGGAGAAGAGCGAACTCGAGCGGCTTTAGAGGCTAGGAAAACTGCCTTAAAATATTTAGACTTGAGGGAAAGCTTCGTTAACAAACTATAACACGGCAATCAGCACTCGAATACGACGAGAGAAATTACTGAGACGTGGAAAATTCCCTTGAAAAAAATCTGGTTTGCTAGACAAATGCTTGTATGTATTGAACCTCTTAAAAGATGAGGGGTGAAATATGCGCTCACCGAGAGGGCATCTTCAGCACGAGACATCCACAAGGCACCTTACAGAGATGTGGAGAGCTTCGCGGCCGGAACGAAGCCTCCCTTCTCCGCGGGCCAAGAGGGGGAAACGCGCTTTCCGATCGCTCAAGGTTGCGTGGACAAAGCATAACTCTAGCGTCTAGGAAAAGCTTAACCAGGTGCGATGGCGGCACGCATAGCGTGGGAAGCTAGCCGCCAGAATAACTATACCAAGGACTGCTGCTGATGAGGGCGAAATACCTTCGTGTAATTATAATAACCCTAATAGGACTACTTTCGAAAAAAAAAAAGGAAACGGCCCAGAGGGCTATACTACGAGCTATGACTGATAGTTTTCTATATATATATATATATATATATATATATTCATCTCATCTATGGGATCGCATGCGCGCGCTGTTTCTTTGTCTCTGCGTGTAGTACAGTTAAGAGAGCCAGTTTAAGGGCGGAGAAGAAGAAAGAAGAGAAAAGCAAAAACTGCAGCGCCGTGGTTTTAAAGCGCACCCGTGGTAGAGAAACGGAATGCGATATAAGCGTGCGTAGCCATGATACGCACACGACAAACTGCCTTAAAATATTTAGACTTGAGGGAAAGCTTCGTTAGCAAACGATAGCACGGCAATCAGCCCTCGAATATAATTATAACTCTAATAATAATTGTAAATATTCATCTCATCTATGGGATCTAATGCGCGCGCTGTTTCTTTGTCTCTGCGTGTAGTACAGTTAAGAGAGCCAGTTTAAGGGCGGAGAAGAAGAAAGAAGAGAAAAGCAAAAACTGCAGCGCCGTGGTTTTAAAGCGCACCCGTGGTAGAGAAACGGAATGCGATATAAGCGTGCGTAGCCATGATACGCACACGACAAACTGCCTTAAAATATTTAGACTTGAGGGAAAGCTTCGTTAGCAGACGATAGCACGGCAATCAGCACTCGAATATAATTATAACCCTAATACTAATTGTAAATATTCATCTCATCTATGGGATCTAATGCGCGCGCTGTTTCTTTGTCTCTGCGTGTAGTACAGTTAAGAGAGCCAGTTTAAGGGCGGAGAAGAAGAAAGGAGAGAAAAGCAAAAACTGCAGCGCCGTGGTTTTAAAGCGCACCCGTGGTAGAGAAACGGAATGCGATATAAGCGTGCGTAGCCATGATACGCACACGACAAACTGCCTTAAAATATTTAGACTTGAGGGAAAGCTTCGTTAGCAGACGATAGCACGGCAATCAGCACTCGAATATAATTATAACCCTAATACTAATTGTAAATATTCATCTCATCTATGGGATCTAATGCGCGCGCTGTTGCTTTGTCTCTGCGTGTAGTAGTTGAGAGAGCCAGTTTAAGGGCGGAGTAGTTGGAAGGCATACTTTCTAGGAAAAATGGCCGCTCAAGGAGAAGAGCGAACTCGAGCGGCTTTAGAGGCTAGGAAAACTGCCTTAAATATTTAGACTTGAGGGAAAGCTTCGTTAACAAACTATAACACGGCAATCAGCACTCGAATACGACGAGAGAAATTACTGAGACGTGGAAAATTCCCTTGAAAAAAATCTGGTTTGCTAGACAAATGCTTGTATGTATTGAACCTCTTAAAAGATGAGGGGTGAAATATGCGCTCACCGAGAGGGCATCTTCAGCACGAGACATCCACAAGGCACCTTAAAGAGATGTGGAGAGCTTCGCGGCCGGAACGAAGCCTCCCTTCTCCGCCGGCCAAGAGGGGGAAACACGCTTTCCGATCGCTCAAGGTTGCGTGGACAAAGCATAACTCTAGCGTCTAGGAAAAGCTTAACCAGGTGCGATGGCGGCACGCATAGCGTGGGAAGCTAGCCGCCAGAATAACTATACCAAGGACTGCTGCTGATGAGGGCGAAATACCTTCGTGTAATTATAATAACCCTAATAGAAATACTTTGGAAAAAAAAAGGAAACGGCCCAGAGGGCTATACTACGAGAGCTATGACTGATAGTTTTCTATATATATATATATATATATATATATATATATATATATATATATATATATATATATATTCATCTCATCTATGGGATCGCAGGCGCGCGCTGTTTCTTTGTCTCTGCGTGTAGTACAGTTAAGAGAGCCAGTTTAAGGGCGGAGAAGAAGAAAGAAGAGAAAAGCAAAAACTGCAGCGCCGTGGTTTTAAAGCGCACCCGTGGTAGAGAAACGGAATGCGATATAAGCGTGCGTAGCCATGATACGCACACGACAAACTGCCTTAAAATATTTAGACTTGAGGGAAAGCTTCGTTAGCAAACGATAGCACGGCAATCAGCCCTCGAATATAATTATAACTGTAATAATAATTGTAAATATTCATCTCATCTATGGGATCTAATGCGCGCGCTGTTTCTTTGTCTCTGCGTGTAGTACAGTTAAGAGAGCCAGTTTAAGGGCGGAGAAGAAGAAAGAAGAGAAAAGCAAAAACTGCAGCGCCGTGGTTTTAAAGCGCACCCGTGGTAGAGAAACGGAATGCGATATAAGCGTGCGTAGCCATGATACGCACACGACAAACTGCCTTAAAATATTTAGACTTGAGGGAAAGCTTCGTTAGCAGACGATAGCACGGCAATCAGCACTCGAATATAATTATAACCCTAATACTAATTGTAAATATTCATCTCATCTATGGGATCTAATGCGCGCGCTGTTGCTTTGTCTCTGCGTGTAGTAGTTGAGAGAGCCAGTTTAAGGGCGGAGTAGTTGTAAGGCATACTTTCTAGGAAAAATGGCCGCTCAAGAAGAAGAGCGAACTCGAGCGGCTTTAGAGGCTAGGAAAACTGCCTTAAAATATTTAGACTTGAGGGAAAGCTTCGTTAACAAACTATAACACGGCAATCAGCACTCGAATACGACGAGAGAAATTACTGAGACGTGGAAAATTCCCTTGAAAAAAATCTGGTTTGCTAGACAAATGCTTGTATGTATTGAACCTCTTAAAAGATGAGGGGTGAAATATGCGCTCACCGAGAGGGCATCTTCAGCACGAGACATCCACAAGGCACCGTACAGAGATGTGGAGAGCTTCGCGGCCGGAACGAAGCCTCCCTTCTCCGCCGGCCAAGAGGGGGAAACGCGCTTTCCGATCGCTCAAGGTTGCGTGGACAAAGCATAACTCTAGCGTCTAGGAAAAGCTTTACCAGGTGCGATGGCGGCACGCATAGCGTGGGAAGCTAGCCGCCAGAATAACTATACCAAGGACTGCTGCTGATGAGGGCGAAATACCTTCGTGTAATTATAATAACCCTAATAGGACTACTTTCGAAAAAAAAAAAGGAAACGGCCCAGAGGGCTATACTACGAGAGCTATGACTGATAGTTTTCTATATATATATATATATATATATATATATATATATATATATATATATATATTCATCTCATCTATGGGATCGCATGCGCGCGCTGTTTCTTTGTCTCTGCGTGTAGTACAGTTAAGAGAGCCAGTTTAAGGGCGGAGAAGAAGAAAGAAGAGAAAAGCAAAAACTGCAGCGCCGTGGTTTTAAAGCGCACCCGTGGTAGAGAAACGGAATGCGACATAAGCGTGCGTAGCCATGATACGCACACGACAAACTGCCTTAAAATATTTAGACTTGAGGGAAAGCTTCGTTAGCAAACGATAGCACGGCAATCAGCCCTCGAATATCATTATAACTCTAATAATAATTGTAAATATTCATCTCATCTATGGGATCTAATGCGCGCGCTGTTTCTTTGTCTCTGCGTGTAGTACAGTTAAGAGAGCCAGTTTAAGGGCGGAGAAGAAGAAAGGAGAGAAAAGCAAAAACTGCAGCGCCGTGGTTTTAAAGCGCACCCGTGGTAGAGAAACGGAATGCGATATAAGCGTGCGTAGCCATGATACGCACACGACAAACTGCCTTAAAATATTTAGACTTGAGGGAAAGCTTCGTTAGCAGACGATAGCACGGCAATCAGCACTCGAATATAATTATAACCCTAATACTAATTGTAAATATTCATCTCATCTATGGGATCTAATGCGCGCGCTGTTGCTTTGTCTCTGCGTGTAGTAGTTGAGAGAGCCAGTTTAAGGGCGGAGTAGTTGGAAGGCATACTTTCTAGGAAAAATGGCCGCTCAAGGAGAAGAGCGAACTCGAGCGGCTTTAGAGGCTAGGAAAACTGCCTTAAAATATTTAGACTTGAGGGAAAGCTTCGTTAACAAACTATAACACGGCAATCAGCACTCGAATACGACGAGAGAAATTACTGAGACGTGGAAAATTCCCTTGAAAAAAATCTGGTTTGCTAGACAAATGCTTGTATGTATTGAACCTCTTAAAAGATGAGGGGTGAAATATGCGCTCACCGAGAGGGCATCTTCAGCACGAGACATCCACAAGGCACCTTACAGAGATGTGGAGAGCTTCGCGGCCGGAACGAAGCCTCCCTTCTCCGCCGGCCAAGAGGGGGAAACACGCTTTCCGATCGCTCAAGGTTGCGTGGACAAAGCATAACTCTAGCGTCTAGGAAAAGCTTAACCAGGTGCGATGGCGGCACGCATAGCGTGGGAAGCTAGCCGCCAGAATAACTATACCAAGGACTGCTGCTGATGAGGGCGAAATACCTTCGTGTAATTATAATAACCCTAATAGGAGTACTTTCGAAAAAAAAAAAGGAAACGGCCCAGAGGGCTATACTACGAGAGCTATGACTGATAGTTTTCTATATATATATATATATATATATATATATATATATATATATATATATATATATATATATATATATATATATATATTCATCTCATCTATGGGATCGCATGCGCGCGCTGTTTCTTTGTCTCTGCGTGTAGTACAGTTAAGAGAGCCAGTTTAAGGGCGGAGAAGAAGAAAGAAGAGAAAAGCAAAAACTGCAGCGCCGTGGTTTTAAAGCGCACCCGTGGTAGAGAAACGGAATGCGATATAAGCGTGCGTAGCCATGATACGCACACGACAAACTGCCTTAAAATATTTAGACTTGAGGGAAAGCTTCGTTAGCAAACGATAGCACGGCAATCAGCCCTCGAATATCATTATAACTCTAATAATAATTGTAAATATTCATCTCATCTATGGGATCTAATGCGCGCGCTGTTTCTTTGTCTCTGCGTGTAGTACAGTTAAGAGAGCCAGTTTAAGGGCGGAGAAGAAGAAAGGAGAGAAAAGCAAAAACTGCAGCGCCGTGGTTTTAAAGCGCACCCGTGGTAGAGAAACGGAATGCGATATAAGCGTGCGTAGCCATGATACGCACACGACAAACTGCCTTAAAATATTTAGACTTGAGGGAAAGCTTCGTTAGCAGACGATAGCACGGCAATCAGCACTCGAATATAATTATAACCCTAATACTAATTGTAAATATTCATCTCATCTATGGGATCTAATGCGCGCGCTGTTGCTTTGTCTCTGCGTGTAGTAGTTGAGAGAGCCAGTTTAAGGGCGGAGTAGTTGGAAGGCATACTTTCTAGGAAAAATGGCCGCTCAAGGAGAAGTGCGAACTCGAGCGGCTTTAGAGGCTAGGAAAACTGCCTTAAAATATTTAGACTTGAGGGAAAGCTTCGTTAACAAACTATAACACGGCAATCAGCACTCGAATACGACGAGAGAAATTACTGAGACGTGGAAAATTCCCTTGAAAAAAATCTGGTTTGCTAGACAAATGCTTGTATGTATTGAACCTCTTAAAAGATGAGGGGTGAAATATGCGCTCACCGAGAGGGCATCTTCAGCACGAGACATCCACAAGGCACCTTACAGAGATGTGGAGAGCTTCGCGGCCGGAACGAAGCCTCCCTTCTCCGCCGGCCAAGAGGGGGAAACACGCTTTCCGATCGCTCAAGGTTGCGTGGACAAAGCATAACTCTAGCGTCTAGGAAAAGCTTAACCAGGTGCGATGGCGGCACGCATAGCGTGGGAAGCTAGCCGCCAGAATAACTATACCAAGGACTGCTGCTGATGAGGGCGAAATACCTTCGTGTAATTATAATAACCCTAATAGGAGTACTTTCGAAAAAAAAAAGGAAACGGCCCAGAGGGCTATACTACGAGAGCTATGACTGATAGTTTTCTATATATATATATATATATATATATATATATATATATATATATATATTCATCTCATCTATGGGATCGCATGCGCGCGCTGTTTCTTTGTCTCTGCGTGTAGTACAGTTAAGAGGGCCAGTTTAAGGGCGGAGAAGAAGAAAGAAGAGAAAAGCAAAAACTGCAGCGCCGTGGTTTTAAAGCGCACCCGTGGTAGAGAAACGGAATGCGATATAAGCGTGCGTAGCCATGATACGCACACGACAAACTGCCTTAAAATATTTAGACTTGAGGGAAAGCTTCGTTAGCAAACGATAGCACGGCAATCAGCCCTCGAATATAATTATAACTCTAATAATAATTGTAAATATTCATCTCATCTATGGGATCTAATGCGCGCGCTGTTTCTTTGTCTCTGCGTGTAGTACAGTTAAGAGAGCCAGTTTAAGGGCGGAGAAGAAGAAAGAAGAGAAAAGCAAAAACTGCAGCGCCGTGGTTTTAAAGCGCACCCGTGGTAGAGAAACGGAATGCGATATAAGCGTGCGTAGCCATGATACGCACACGACAAACTGCCTTAAAATATTTAGACTTGAGGGAAAGCTTCGTTAGCAGACGATAGCACGGCAATCAGCACTCGAATATAATTATAACCCTAATACTAATTGTAAATATTCATCTCATCTATGGGATCTAATGCGCGCGCTGTTGCTTTGTCTCTGCGTGTAGTAGTTGAGAGAGCCAGTTTAAGGGCGGAGTAGTTGGAAGGCATACTTTCTAGGAAAAATGGCCGCTCAAGGAGAAGAGCGAACTCGAGCGGCTTTAGAGGCTAGGAAAACTGCCTTAAAATATTTAGACTTGAGGGAAAGCTTCGTTAACAAACTATAACACGGCAATCAGCACTCGAATACGACGAGAGAAATTACTGAGACGTGGAAAATTCCCTTGAAAAAAATCTGGTTTGCTAGACAAATGCTTGTATGTATTGAACCTCTTAAAAGATGAGGGGTGAAATATGCGCTCACCGAGAGGGCATCTTCAGCACGAGACATCCACAAGGCACCTTACAGAGATGTGGAGAGCTTCGCGGCCGGAACGAAGCCTCCCTTCTCCGCCGGCCAAGAGGGGGAAACGCGCTTCCCGATCGCTCAAGGTTGCGTGGACAAAGCTTAACTCTAGCGTCTAGGAAAAGCTTAACCAGGTGCGATGGCGGCACGCATAGCGTGGGAAGCTAGCCGCCAGAATAACTATACCAAGGACTGCTGCTGATGAGGGCGAAATACCTTCGTGTAATTATAATAACCCTAATAGAAATACTTTCGAAAAAAAAAAAAAAGGAAACGGCCCAGAGGGCTATACTACGAGAGCTATGACTGATAGTTTTCTATATATATATATATATATATATATATATATATATATATATATATATATATATATATATATATATATATATTCATCTCATCTATGGGATCGCAGGCGCGCGCTGTTTCTTTGTCTCTGCGTGTAGTACAGTTAAGAGAGCCAGTTTAAGGGCGGAGAAGAAGAAAGAAGAGAAAAGCAAAAACTGCAGCGCCGTGGTTTTAAAGCGCACCCGTGGTAGAGAAACGGAATGCGATATAAGCGTGCGTAGCCATGATACGCACACGACAAACTGCCTTAAAATATTTAGACTTGAGGGAAAGCTTTGTTAGCAAACGGTAGCACGGCAATCAGCCCTCGAATATAATTATAACTCTAATAATAATTGTAAATATTCATCTCATCTATGGGATCTAATGCGCGCGCTGTTTCTTTGTCTCTGCGTGTAGTACAGTTAAGAGAGCCAGTTTAAGGGCGGAGAAGAAGAAAGAAGAGAAAAGCAAAAACTGCAGCGCCGTGGTTTTAAAGCGCACCCGTGGTAGAGAAACGGAATGCGATATAAGCGTGCGTAGCCATGATACGCACACGACAAACTGCCTTAAAATATTTAGACTTGAGGGAAAGCTTCGTTAGCAGACGATAGCACGGCAATCAGCACTCGAATATAATTATAACCCTAATACTAATTGTAAATATTCATCTCATCTATGGGATCTAATGCGCGCGCTGTTGCTTTGTCTCTGCGTGTAGTAGTTGAGAGAGCCAGTTTAAGGGCGGAGTAGTTGGAAGGCATACTTTCTAGGAAAAATGGCCGCTCAAGGAGAAGAGCGAACTCGAGCGGCTTTAGAGGCTAGGAAAACTGCCTTAAAATATTTAGACTTGAGGGAAAGCTTCGTTAACAAACTATAACACGGCAATCAGCACTCGAATACGACGAGAGAAATTACTGAGACGTGGAAAATTCCCTTGAAAAAAATCTGGTTTGCTAGACAAATGCTTGTATGTATTGAACCTCTTAAAAGATGAGGGGTGAAATATGCGCTCACCGAGAGGGCATCTTCAGCACGAGACATCCACAAGGCACCTTACAGAGATGTGGAGAGCTTCGCGGCCGGAACGAAGCCTCCCTTCTCCGCCGGCCAAGAGGGGGAAACACGCTTTCCGATCGCTCAAGGTTGCGTGGACAAAGCATAACTCTAGCGTCTAGGAAAAGCTTAACCAGGTGCGATGGCGGCACGCATAGCGTGGGAAGCTAGCCGCCAGAATAACTATACCAAGGACTGCTGCTGATGAGGGCGAAATACCTTCGTGTAATTATAATAACCCTAATAGGAGTACTTTCGAAAAAAAAAAAGGAAACGGCCCAGAGGGCTATACTACGAGAGCTATGACTGATAGTTTTCTATATATATATATATATATATATATATATATATATATATATATATATATATATATATTCATCTCATCTATGGGATCGCATGCGCGCGCTGTTTCTTTGTCTCTGCGTGTAGTACAGTTAAGAGGGCCAGTTTAAGGGCGGAGAAGAAGAAAGAAGAGAAAAGCAAAAACTGCAGCGCCGTGGTTTTAAAGCGCACCCGTGGTAGAGAAACGGAATGCGATATAAGCGTGCGTAGCCATGATACGCACACGACAAACTGCCTTAAAATATTTAGACTTGAGGGAAAGCTTCGTTAGCAAACGATAGCACGGCAATCAGCCCTCGAATATAATTATAACTCTAATAATAATTGTAAATATTCATCTCATCTATGGGATCTAATGCGCGCGCTGTTTCTTTGTCTCTGCGTGTAGTACAGTTAAGAGAGCCAGTTTAAGGGCGGAGAAGAAGAAAGAAGAGAAAAGCAAAAACTGCAGCGCCGTGGTTTTAAAGCGCACCCGTGGTAGAGAAACGGAATGCGATATAAGCGTGCGTAGCCATGATACGCACACGACAAACTGCCTTAAAATATTTAGACTTGAGGGAAAGCTTCGTTAGCAGACGATAGCACGGCAATCAGCACTCGAATATAATTATAACCCTAATACTAATTGTAAATATTCATCTCATCTATGGGATCTAATGCGCGCGCTGTTGCTTTGTCTCTGCGTGTAGTAGTTGAGAGAGCCAGTTTAAGGGCGGAGTAGTTGGAAGGCATACTTTCTAGGAAAAATGGCCGCTCAAGGAGAAGAGCGAACTCGAGCGGCTTTAGAGGCTAGGAAAACTGCCTTAAAATATTTAGACTTGAGGGAAAGCTTCGTTAACAAACTATAACACGGCAATCAGCACTCGAATACGACGAGAGAAATTACTGAGACGTGGAAAATTCCCTTGAAAAAAATCTGGTTTGCTAGACAAATGCTTGTATGTATTGAACCTCTTAAAAGATGAGGGGTGAAATATGCGCTCACCGAGAGGGCATCTTCAGCACGAGACATCCACAAGGCACCTTACAGAGATGTGGAGAGCTTCGCGGCCGGAACGAAGCCTCCCTTCTCCGCCGGCCAAGAGGGGGAAACGCGCTTCCCGATCGCTCAAGGTTGCGTGGACAAAGCTTAACTCTAGCGTCTAGGAAAAGCTTAACCAGGTGCGATGGCGGCACGCATAGCGTGGGAAGCTAGCCGCCAGAATAACTATACCAAGGACTGCTGCTGATGAGGGCGAAATACCTTCGTGTAATTATAATAACCCTAATAGAAATACTTTCGAAAAAAAAAAAAAAGGAAACGGCCCAGAGGGCTATACTACGAGAGCTATGACTGATAGTTTTCTATATATATATATATATATATATATATATATATATATATTCATCTCATCTATGGGATCGCAGGCGCGCGCTGTTTCTTTGTCTCTGTGTGTAGTACAGTTAAGAGAGCCAGTTTAAGGGCGGAGAAGAAGAAAGAAGAGAAAAGCAAGAACTGCAGCGCCGTGGTTTTAAAGCGCACCCGTGGTAGAGAAACGGAATGCGATATAAGCGTGCGTAGCCATGATACGCACACGACAAACTGCCTTAAAATATTTAGACTTGAGGGAAAGCTTTGTTAGCAAACGATAGCACGGCAATCAGCCCTCGAATATAATTATAACTCTAATAATAATTGTAAATATTCATCTCATCTATGGGATCTAATGCGCGCGCTGTTTCTTTGTCTCTGCGTGTAGTACAGTTAAGAGAGCCAGTTTAAGGGCGGAGAAGAAGAAAGAAGAGAAAAGCAAAAACTGCAGCGCCGTGGTTTTAAAGCGCACCCGTGGTAGAGAAACGGAATGCGATATAAGCGTGCGTAGCCATGATACGCACACGACAAACTGCCTTAAAATATTTAGACTTGAGGGAAAGCTTCGTTAGCAGACGATAGCACGGCAATCAGCACTCGAATATAATTATAACCCTAATACTAATTGTAAATATTCATCTCATCTATGGGATCTAATGCGCGCGCTGTTGCTTTGTCTCTGCGTGTAGTAGTTGAGAGAGCCAGTTTAAGGGCCGAGTAGTTGGAAGGCATACTTTCTAGGAAAAATGGCCGCTCAAGGAGAAGAGCGAACTCGAGCGACTTTAGAGGCTAGGAAAACTGCCTTAAAATATTTAGACTTGAGGGAAAGCTTCGTTAACAAACTATAACACGGCAATCAGCACTCGAATACGACGAGAGTAATTACTGAGACGTGGAAAATTCCCTTGAAAAAAATCTGGTTTGCTAGACAAATGCTTGTATGTATTGAACCTCTTAAAAGATGAGGGGTGAAATATGCGCTCACCGAGAGGGCATCTTCAGCACGAGACATCCACAAGGCACCTTACAGAGATGTGGAGAGCTTCGCGGCCGGAACGAAGCCTCCCTTCTCCGCCGGCCAAGAGGGGGAAACGCGCTTTCCGATCGCTCAAGGTTGCGTGGACAAAGCATAACTCTAGCGTCTAGGAAAAGCTTAACCAGGTGCAATGGCGGCACGCATAGCGTGGGAAGCTAGCCGCCAGAATAACTATACCAAGGACTGCTGCTGATGAGGGCGAAATACCTTCGTGTAATTATAATAACCCTAATAGGACTACTTTCGAAAAAAAAAAAGGAAACGGCCCAGAGGGCTATACTACGAGAGCTATGACTGATAGTTTTCTATATATATATATATATATATATATATATATATATATATATATATATATATATATATATATTCATCTCATCTATGGGATCGCATGCGCGCGCTGTTTCTTTGTCTCTGCGTGTAGTACAGTTAAGAGAGCCAGTTTAAGGGCGGAGAAGAAGAAAGAAGAGAAAAGCAAAAACTGCAGCGCCGTGGTTTTAAAGCGCACCCGTGGTAGAGAAACGGAATGCGATATAAGCGTGCGTAGCCATGATACGCACACGACAAACTGCCTTAAAATATTTAGACTTGAGGGAAAGCTTCGTTAGCAAACGATAGCACGGCAATCAGCCCTCGAATATAATTATAACTCTAATAATAATTGTAAATATTCATCTCATCTATGGGATCTAATGCGCGCGCTGTTTCTTTGTCTCTGCGTGTAGTACAGTTAAGAGAGCCAGTTTAAGGGCGGAGTAGTTGGAAGGCATACTTTCTAGGAAAAATGGCCGCTCAAGGAGAAGAGCGAACTCGAGCGGCTTTAGAGGCTAGGAAAACTGCCTTAAAATATTTAGACTTGAGGGAAAGCTTCGTTAACAAACTATAACACGGCAATCAGCACTCGAATACGACGAGAGAAATTACTGAGACGTGGAAAATTCCCTTGAAAAAAATCTGGTTTGCTAGACAAATGCTTGTATGTATTGAACCTCTTAAAAGATGAGGGGTGAAATATGCGCTCACCGAGAGGGCATCTTCAGCACGAGACATCCACAAGGCACCTTACAGAGATGTGGAGAGCTTCGCGGCCGGAACGAAGCCTCCCTTCTCCGCCGGCCAAGAGGGGGAAACGCGCTTTCCGATCGCTCAAGGTTGCGTGGACAAAGCATAACTCTAGCGTCTAGGAAAAGCTTAACCAGGTGCGATGGCGGCACGCATAGCGTGGGAAGCTAGCCGCCAGAATAACTATACCAACGACTGCTGCTGATGAGGGCGAAATACCTTCGTGTAATTATAATAACCCTAATAGGACTACTTTCGAAAAAAAAAAAAAGGAAACGGCCCAGAGGGCTATACTACGAGAGCTATGACTGATAGTTTTCTATATATATATATATATATATATATATATATATATATATACATATATATATATATATTCATCTCATCTATGGGATCGCATGCGCGCGCTGTTTCTTTGTCTCTGCGTGTAGTACAGTTAAGAGAGCCAGTTTAAGGGCGGAGAAGAAGAAAGAAGAGAAAAGCAAAAACTGCAGCGCCGTGGTTTTAAAGCGCACCCGTGGTAGAGAAACGGAATGCGATATAAGCGTGCGTAGCCATGATACGCACACGACAAACTGCCTTAAAATATTTAGACTTGAGGGAAAGCTTCGTTAGCAAACGATAGCACGGCAATCAGCCCTCGAATATAATTATAACTCTAAAAATAATTGTAAATATTCATCTCATCTATGGGATCTAATGCGCGCGCTGTTTCTTTGTCTCTGCGTGTAGTACAGTTAAGAGAGCCAGTTTAAGGGCGGAGAAGAAGAAAGAAGAGAAAAGCAAAAACTGCAGCGCCGTGGTTTTAAAGCGCACCCGTGGTAGAGAAACGGAATGCGATATAAGCGTGCGTAGCCATGATACGCACACGACAAACTGCCTTAAAATATTTAGACTTGAGGGAAAGCTTCGTTAGCAGACGATAGCACGGCAATCAGCACTCGAATATAATTATAACCCTAATACTAATTGTAAATATTCATCTCATCTATGGGATCTAATGCGCGCGCTGTTGCTTTGTCTCTGCGTGTAGTAGTTGAGAGAGCCAGTTTAAGGGCGGAGTAGTTGGAAGGCATACTTTCTAGGAAAAATGGCCGCTCAAGGAGAAGAGCGAACTCGAGCGGCTTTAGAGGCTAGGAAAACTGCCTTAAAATATTTAGACTTGAGGGAAAGCTTCGTTAACAAACTATAACACGGCAATCAGCACTCGAATACGACGATAGAAATTACTGAGACGTGGAAAATTCCCTTGAAAAAAATCTGGTTTGCTAGACAAATGCTTGTATGTATTGAACCTCTTAAAAGATGAGGGGTGAATTATGCGCTCACCGAGAGGGCATCTTCAGCACGAGACATCCACAAGGCACCTTACAGAGATGTGGAGAGCTTCGCGGCCGGAACGAAGCCTCCCTTCTCCGCCGGCCAAGAGGGGGAAACGCGCTTTCCGATCGCTCAAGGTTGCGTGGACAAAGCATAACTCTAGCGTCTAGGAAAAGCTTAACCAGGTGCGATGGCGGCACGCATAGCGTGGGAAGCTAGCCGCCAGAATAACTATACCAAGGACTGCTGCTGATGAGGGCGAAATACCTTCGTGTAATTATAATAACCCTAATAGGACTACTTTCGAAAAAAAAAAAAGGAAACGGCCCAGAGGGCTATACTATGAGAGCTATGACTGATAGTTTTCTATATATATAAATATATATATATATTCATCTCATCTATGGGATCGCATGCGCGCGCTGTTTCTTTGTCTCTGCGTGTAGTACAGTTAAGAGAGCCAGTTTAAGGGCGGAGAAGAAGAAAGAAGAGAAAAGCAAAAACTGCAGCGCCGTGGTTTTAAAGCGCACCCGTGGTAGAGAAACGGAATGCGATATAAGCGTGCGTAGCCATGATACGCACACGACAAACTGCCTTAAAATATTTAGACTTGAGGGAAAGCTTCGTTAGCAAACGATAGCACGGCAATCAGCCCTCGAATATAATTATAACTCTAATAATAATTGTCAATATTCATCTCATCTATGGGATCTAATGCGCGCGCTGTTTCTTTGTCTCTGCGTGTAGTACAGTTAAGAGAGCCAGTTTAAGGGCGGAGAAGAAGAAAGAAGAGAAAAGCAAAAACTGCAGCGCCGTGGTTTTAAAGCGCACCCGTGGTAGAGAAACGGAATGCGATATAAGCGTGCGTAGCCATGATACGCACACGACAAACTGCCTTAAAATATTTAGACTTGAGGGAAAGCTTCGTTAGCAGACGATAGCACGGCAATGAGCACTCGAATATAATTATAACCCTAATACTAATCGTAAATATTCATCTCATCTATGGGATCTAATGCGCGCGCTGTTGGTTTGTCTCTGCGTGTAGTAGTTGAGAGAGCCAGTTTAAGGGCGGAGTAGTTGGAAGGCATACTTTCTAGGAAAAATGGCCGCTCAAGGAGAAGAGCGAACTCGAGCGGCTTTAGAGGCTAGGAAAACTGCCTTAAAATATTTAGACTTGAGGGAAAGCTTCGTTAACAAACTATAACACGGCAATCAGCACTCGAATACGACGAGAGAAATTACTGAGACGTGGAAAATTCCCTTGAAAAAAATCTGGTTTGCTAGACAAATGCTTGTATGTATTGAACCTCTTAAAAGATGAGGGGTGAAATATGCGCTCACCGAGAGGGCATCTTCAACACGAGACATCCACAAGGCACCTTACAGAGATGTGGAGAGCTTCGCGGCCGGAACGAAGCCTCCCTTCTCCGCCGGCCAAGAGGGGGAAACGCGCTTTCCGATCGCTCAAGGTTGCGTGGACAAAGCATAACTCTAGCGTCTAGGAAAAGCTTAACCAGGTGCGATGGCGGCACGCATAGCGTGGGAAGCTAGCCGCCAGAATAACTATACCAAGGACTGCTGCTGATGAGGGCGAAATACCTTCGTGTAATTATAATAACCCTAATAGGACTACTTTCGAAAAAAAAAAAAAAAGGAAACGGCCCAGAGGGCTATACTACGAGAGCTATGACTGATAGTTTTCTATATATATATATATATATATATATATATATATATATATATATATATATATATATATATATATATTCATCTCATCTATGTGATCGCATGCGCGCGCTGTTTCTTTGTCTCTGCGTGTAGTACAGTTAAGAGAGCCAGTTTAAGGGCGGAGAAGAAGAAAGAAGAGAAAAGCAAAAACTGCAGCGCCGTGGTTTTAAAGCGCACCCGTGGTAGAGAAACGGAATGCGATATAAGCGTGCGTAGCCATGATACGCACACGACAAACTGCCTTAAAATATTTAGACTTGAGGGAAAGCTTCGTTAGCAAACGATAGCACGGCAATCAGCCCTCGAATATAATTATAACTCTAATAATAATTGTAAATATTCATCTCATCTATGGGATCTAATGCGCGCGCTGTTTCTTTGTCTCTGCGTGTAGTACAGTTAAGAGAGCCAGTTTAAGGGCGGAGAAGAAGAAAGAAGAGAAAAGCAAAAACTGCAGCGCCGTGGTTTTAAAGCGCACCCGTGGTAGAGAAACGGAATGCGATATAAGCGTGCGTAGCCATGATACGCACACGACAAACTGCCTTAAAATATTTAGACTTGAGGGAAAGCTTCGTTAGCAGACGATAGCACGGCAATCAGCACTCGAATATAATTATAACCCTAATACTAATTGTAAATATTCATCTCATCTATGGGATCTAATGCGCGCGCTGTTGCTTTGTCTCTGCGTGTAGTAGTTGAGAGAGCCAGTTTAAGGGCGGAGTAGTTGGAAGGCATACTTTCTAGGAAAAATGGCCGCTCAAGGAGAAGAGCGAACTCGAGCGGCTTTAGAGGCTAGGAAAACTGCCTTAAAATATTTAGACTTGAGGGAAAGCTTCGTGAACAAACTATAACACGGCAATCAGCACTCGAATACGACGAGAGAAATTACTGAGACGTGGAAAATTCCCTTGAAAAAAATCTGGTTTGCTAGACAAATGCTTGTATGTATTGAACCTCTTAAAAGATGAGGGGTGAAATATGCGCTCACCGAGAGGGCATCTTCAGCACGAGACATCCACAAGGCACCTTACAGAGATGTGGAGAGCTTCGCGGCCGGAACGAAGCCTCCCTTCTCCGCCGGCCAAGAGGGGGAAACGCGCTTTCCGATCGCTCAAGGTTGCGTGGACAAAGCATAACTCTAGCGTCTAGGAAAAGCTTAACCAGGTGCGATGGCGGCACGCATAGCGTGGGAAGCTAGCCGCCAGAATAACTATACCAAGGACTGCTGCTGATGAGGGCGAAATACCTTCGTGTAATTATAATAACCCTAATAGAAATACTTTCGAAAAAAAAAAAAGGAAACGGCCCAGAGGGCTATACTACGAGAGCTATGACTGATAGTTTTCTATATATATATATATATATATATATATATATATATATATATATATATATATATATATATATATATGTATATATATATATATATATATTCATCTCATCTATGGGATCGCATGCGCGCGCTGTTTCTTTGTCTCTGCGTGTAGTACAGTTAAGAGAGCCAGTTTAAGGGCGGAGAAGACGAAAGAAGAGAAAAGCAAAAACTGCAGCGCCGTGGTTTTAAAGCGCACCCGTGGTAGAGAAACGGAATGCAATATAAGCGTGCGTAGCCATGATACGCACACGACAAACTGCCTTAAAATATTTAGACTTGAGGGAAAGCTTCGTTAGCAAACGATAGCACGGCAATCAGCCCTCGAATATAATTATAACTCTAATAATAATTGTAAATATTCATCTCATCTATGAGATCTAATGCGCGCTGTTTCTTTGTCTCTGCGTGTAGTACAGTTAAGAGAGCCAGTTTAAGGGCGGAGAAGAAGAAAGAAGAGAAAAGCAAAAACTGCAGCGCCGTGGTTTTAAAGCGCACCCGTGGTAGAGAAACGGAATGCGATATAAGCGTGCGTAGCCATGATACGCACACGACAAACTGCCTTAAAATATTTAGACTTGAGGGAAAGCTTCGTTAGCAGACGATAGCACGGCAATCAGCACTCGAATATAACTATAACCCTAATACTTATCGTAAATATTCATCTCATCTATGGGATCTAATGCGCGCGCTGTTGCTTTGTCTCTGCGTGTAGTAGTTGAGAGAGCCAGTTTAAGGGCGGAGTAGTTGGAAGGCATACTTTCTAGGAAAAATGGCCGCTCAAGGAGAAGAGCGAACTCGAGCGGCTTTAGAGGCTAGGAAAACTGCCTTAAAATATTTAGACTTGAGGGAAAGCTTCGTTAACAAACTATAACACGGCAATCAGCACTCGAATACGACGAGAGAAATTACTGAGACGTGGAAAATTCCCTTGAAAAAAATCTGGTTTGCTAGACAAATGCTTGTATGTATTGAACCTCTTAAAAGATGAGGGGTGAAATATGCGCTCACCGAGAGGGCATCTTCAGCACGAGACATCCACAAGGCACCTTACAGAGATGTGGAGAGCTACGCGGCCGGAACGAAGCCTCCCTTCTCCGCCGGCCAAGAGGGGGAAACGCGCTTTCCGATCGCTCAAGTTTGCGTGGACAAAGCATAACTCTAGCGTCTAGGAAAAGCTTAACCAGGTGCGATGGCGGCACGCATAGCGTGGGAAGCTAGCCGCCAGAATAACTATACCAAGGACTGCTGCTGATAAGGGCGAAATACATTCGTGTAATTATAATAACCCTAATAGGACTACTTTCGAACAAAAAAAAAAGGAAACGGCCCAGAGGGCTATACTACGAGAGCTATGACTGATAGTTTTCTATATATATATATATATATATATATATATATATATATATATATATATATATATATTCATCTCATCTATGGGATCGCATGCGCGCGCTGTTTCTTTGTCTCTGCGTGTAGTACAGTTAAGAGAGCCAGTTTAAGGGCGGAGAAGAAAGAAGAGAAAAGCAAAAACTGCAGCGCCGTGGTTTTAAAGCGCACCCGTGGTAGAGAAACGGAATGCGATATAAGCGTGCGTAGCCATGATACGCACACGACAAACTGCCTTAAAATATTTAGACTTGAGGGAAAGCTTCGTTAGCAAACGATAGCACGGCAATCAGCCCTCGAATATAATTATAACTCTAATAATAATTGTAAATATTCATCTCATCTATGGGATCTAATGCGCGCGCTGTTTCTTTGTCTCTGCGTGTAGTACAGTTAAGAGAGCCAGTTTAAGGGCGGAGAAGAAGAAAGAAGAGAAAAGCAAAAACTGCAGCGCCGTGGTTTTAAAGCGCACCCGTGGTAGAGAAACGGAATGCGATATAAGCGTGCGTAGCCATGATACGCACACGACAAACTGCCTTAAAATATTTAGACTTGAGGGAAAGCTTCGTTAGCAGACGATAGCACGGCAATCAGCACTCGAATATAATTATAACCCTAATACTAATTGTAAATATTCATCTCATCTATGGGATCTAATGCGCGCGCTGTTGCTTTGTCTCTGCGTGTAGTAGTTGAGAGAGCCAGTTTAAGGGCGGAGTAGTTGGAAGGCATACTTTCTAGGAAAAATGGCCGCTCAAGGAGAAGAGCGAACTCGAGCGGCTTTAGAGGCTAGGAAAACTGCCTTAAAATATTTAGACTTGAGGGAAAGCTTCGTTAACAAACTATAACACGGCAATCAGCACTCGAATACGACGAGAGAAATTACTGAGACGTGGAAAATTCCCTTGAAAAAAATCTGGTTTGCTAGACAAATGCTTGTATGTATTGAACCTCTTAAAAGATGAGGGGTGAAATATGCGCTCACCGAGAGGGCATCTTCAGCACGAGACATCCACAAGGCACCTTACAGAGATGTGGAGAGCTTCGCGGCCGGAACGAAGCCTCCCTTCTCCGCCGGCCAAGAGGGGGAAACGCGCTTTCCGATCGCTCAAGGTTGCGTGGACAAAGCATAACTCTAGCGTCTAGGAAAAGCTTAACCAGGTGCGATGGCGGCACGCATAGCATGGGAAGCTAGCCGCCAGAATAACTATACCAAGGACTGCTGCTGATGAGGGCGAAATACCTTCGTGTAATTATAATAACCCTAATAGGACTACTTTCGAAAAAAAAAAGGAAACGGCCCAGAGGGCTATACTACGAGAGCTATGACTGATAGTTTTCTATATATATATATATATATATATATATATATATATATATTCATCTCATCTATGGGATCGCATGCGCGCGCTATTTCTTTGTCTCTGCGTGTAGTACAGTTAAGAGAGCCAGTTTAAGGGCGGAGAAGAAGAAAGAAGAGAAAAGCAAAAACTGCAGCGCCGTGGTTTTAAAGCGCACCCGTGGTAGAGAAACGGAATGCGATATAAGCGTGCGTAGCCATGATACGCACACGACAAACTGCCTTAAAATATTTAGACTTGAGGGAAAGCTTCGTTAGCAGACGATAGCACGGCAATCATTACTCGAATATAATTATAACCCTAATACTAATTGTAAATATTCATCTCATCTATGGGATCTAATGCGCGCGCTGTTGCTTTGTCTCTGCGTGTAGTAGTTGAGAGAGCCAGTTTAAGGGCGGAGTAGTTGGAAGGCATACTTTCTAGGAAAAATGGCCACTCAAGGAGAAGAGCGAACTCGAGCGGCTTTAGAGGCTAGGAAAACTGCCTTAAAATATTTAGACTTGAGGGAAAGCTTCGTTAACAAACTATAACACGGCAATCAGCACTCGAATACGACGAGAGAAATTACTGAGACGTGGAAAATTCCCTTGAAAAAAATCTGGTTTGCTAGACAAATGCTTGTATGTATTGAACCTCTTAAAAGATGAGGGGTGAAATATGCGCTCACCGAGAGGGCATCTTCAGCACGAGACATCCACAAGGCACCTTACAGAGATGTGGAGAGCTTCGCGGCCGGAACGAAGCCTCCCTTCTCCGCTGGCCAAGAGGGGGAAACGCGCTTTCCGATCGCTCAAGGTTGCGTGGACAAAGCATAACTCTAGCGTCTAGGAAAAGCTTAACCAGGTGCGATGGCGGCACGCATAGCGTGGGAAGCTAGCCGCCAGAATAACTATACCAAGGACTGCTGCTGATGAGGGCGAAATACCTTCGTGTAATTATAATAACCCTAATAGGACTACTTTCGAAAAAAAAAAGAAAATGGCCCAGTGGGCTATACTACGAGAGCTATGACTGATAGTTTTATATATATATATATATATATATATATATATATATTCATCTCATCCATGGGATCGCATGCGCGCGCTGTTTCTTTGTCTCTGCGTGTAGTACAGTTAAGAGAGCCAGTTTAAGGGCGGAGAAGAAGAAAGAAGAGAAAAGCAAAAACTGCAGCGCCGTGGTTTTAAAGCGCACCCGTGGTAGAGAAACGGAATGCGATATAAGCGTGCGTAGCCATGATACGCACACGACAAACTGCCTTAAAATATTTAGACTTGAGGGAAAGCTTCGTTAGCAAACGATAGCACGGCAATCAGCCCTCGAATATAATTATAACTCTAATAATAATTGTAAATATTCATCTCATCTATGGGATCTAATGCGCGCGCTGTTTCTTTGTCTCTGCGTGTAGTACACTTAAGAGAGCCAGTTTAAGGGCGGAGAAGAAGAAAGAAGAGAAAAGCAAAAACTGCAGCGCCGTGGTTTTAAAGCGCACCCGTGGTAGAGAAACGGAATGCGATATAAGCGTGCGTATCCATGATACGCACACGACAAACTGCCTTAAAATATTTAGACTTGAGGGAAAGCTTCGTTAGCAGACGATAGCACGGCAATCAGCACTCGAATAAAATTATAACCCTAATACTAATTGTAAATATTCATCTCATCTATGGGATCTAATGCGCGCGCTGTTGCTTTGTCTCTGCGTGTAGTAGTTGAGAGAGCCAGTTTAAGGGCGGAGTAGTTGGAAGGCATACTTTCTAGGAAAAATGGCCGCTCAAGGAGAAGAGCGAACTCGAGCGGCTTTAGAGGCTAGGAAAACTGCCTTAAAATATTTAGACTTGAGGGAAAGCTTCGTTAACAAACTATAACACGGCAATCAGCACTCGAATACGACGAGAGAAATTACTGAGACGTGGAAAATTCCCTTGAAAAAAATCTGGTTTGCTAGACAAATGCTTGTATGTATTGAACCTCTTAAAAGATGAGGGGTGAAATATGCGCTCACCGAGAGGGCATCTTCAGCACGAGACATCCACAAGGCACCTTACAGAGATGTGGAGAGCTTCGCGGCCGGAACGAAGCCTCCCTTCTCCGCCGGCCAAGAGGGGGAAACGCGCTTTCCGATCGCTCAAGGTTGCGTGGACAAAGCATAACTCTAGCGTCTAGGAAAAGCTTAACCAGGTGCAATGGCGGCACGCATAGCGTGGGAAGCTAGCCGCCAGAATAACTATACCAAGGACTGCTGCTGATGAGGGCGAAATACCTTCGTGTAATTATAATAACCCTAATAGGACTACTTTCGAAAAAAAAAAAGGAAACGGCCCAGAGGGCTATACTACGAGAGCTATGACTGATAGTTTTCTATATATATATATATATATATATATATATATATATATATATATATATATATATATATATTCATCTCATCTATGGGATCGCATGCGCGCGCTGTTTCTTTGTCTCTGCGTGTAGTACAGTTAAGAGAGCCAGTTTAAGGGCGGAGAAGAAGAAAGAAGAGAAAAGCAAAAACTGCAGCGCCGTGGTTTTAAAGCGCACCCGTGGTAGAGAAACGGAATGCGATATAAGCGTGCGTAGCCATGATACGCACACGACAAACTGCCTTAAAATATTTAGACTTGAGGGAAAGCTTCGTTAGCAAACGATAGCACGGCAATCAGCCCTCGAATATAATTAGAACTCTAATAATAATTGTAAATATTCATCTCATCTATGGGATCTAATGCGCGCGCTGTTTCTTTGTCTCTGCGTGTAGTACAGTTAAGAGAGCCAGTTTAAGGGCGGAGAAGAAGAAAGAAGAGAAAAGCAAAAACTGCAGCGCCGTGGTTTTAAAGCGCACCCGTGGTAGAGAAACGGAATGCGATATAAGCGTGCGTAGCCATGATACGCACACGACAAACTGCCTTAAAATATTTAGACTTGAGGGAAAGCTTCGTTAGCAGACGATAGCACGGCAATCAGCACTCGAATATAATTATAACCCTAATACTAATTGTAAATATTCATCTCATCTATGGGATCTAATGCGCGCGCTGTTGCTTTGTCTCTGCGTGTAGTAGTTGAGAGAGCCAGTTTAAGGGCGGAGTAGTTGGAAGGCATACTTTCTAGGAAAAATGGCCGCTCAAGGAGAAGAGCGAACTCGAGCGGCTTTAGAGGCTAGGAAAACTGCCTTAAAATATTTAGACTTGAGGGAAAGCTTCGTTAACAAACTATAACACGGCAATCAGCACTCGAATACGACGAGAGAAATTACTGAGACGTGGAAAATTCCCTTGAAAAAAATCTGGTTTGCTAGACAAATGCTTGTATGTATTGAACCTCTTAAAAGATGAGGGGTGAAATATGCGCTCACCGAGAGGGCATCTTCAGCACGAGACATCCACAAGGCACCTTACAGAGATGTGGAGAGCTTCGCGGCCGGAACGAAGCCTCCCTTCTCCGCCGGCCAAGAGGGGGAAACGCGCTTTCCGATCGCTCAAGGTTGCGTGGACAAAGCATAACTCTAGCGTCTAGGAAAAGCTTAACCAGGTGCGATGGCGGCACGCATAGCGTGGGAAGCTAGCCGCCAGAATAACTATACCAACGACTGCTGCTGATGAGGGCGAAATACCTTCGTGTAATTATAATAACCCTAATAGGACTACTTTCGAAAAAAAAAAAAAGGAAACGGCCCAGAGGGCTATACTACGAGAGCTATGACTGATAGTTTTCTATATATATATATATATATATATATATATATATATATATATATATATATATAGATATATATATACATATATATATATATATTCATCTCATCTATGGGATCGCATGCGCGCGCTGTTTCTTTGTCTCTGCGTGTAGTACAGTTAAGAGAGCCAGTTTAAGGGCGGAGAAGAAGAAAGAAGAGAAAAGCAAAAACTGCAGCGCCGTGGTTTTAAAGCGCACCCGTGGTAGAGAAACGGAATGCGATATAAGCGTGCGTAGCCATGATACGCACACGACAAACTGCCTTAAAATATTTAGACTTGAGGGAAAGCTTCGTTAGCAAACGATAGCACGGCAATCAGCCCTCGAATATAATTATAACTCTAATAATAATTGTCAATATTCATCTCATCTATGGGATCTAATGCGCGCGCTGTTTCTTTGTCTCTGCGTGTAGTACAGTTAAGAGAGCCAGTTTAAGGGCGGAGAAGAAGAAAGAAGAGAAAAGCAAAAACTGCAGCGCCGTGGTTTTAAAGCGCACCCGTGGTAGAGAAACGGAATGCGATATAAGCGTGCGTAGCCATGATACGCACACGACAAACTGCCTTAAAATATTTAGACTTGAGGGAAAGCTTCGTTAGCAGACGATAGCACGGCAATGAGCACTCGAATATAATTATAACCCTAATACTAATCGTAAATATTCATCTCATCTATGGGATCTAATGCGCGCGCTGTTGGTTTGTCTCTGCGTGTAGTAGTTGAGAGAGCCAGTTTAAGGGCGGAGTAGTTGGAAGGCATACTTTCTAGGAAAAATGGCCGCTCAAGGAGAAGAGCGAACTCGAGCGGCTTTAGAGGCTAGGAAAACTGCCTTAAAATATTTAGACTTGAGGGAAAGCTTCGTTAACAAACTATAACACGGCAATCAGCACTCGAATACGACGAGAGAAATTACTGAGACGTGGAAAATTCCCTTGAAAAAAATCTGGTTTGCTAGACAAATGCTTGTATGTATTGAACCTCTTAAAAGATGAGGGGTGAAATATGCGCTCACCGAGAGGGCATCTTCAACACGAGACATCCACAAGGCACCTTACAGAGATGTGGAGAGCTTCGCGGCCGGAACGAAGCCTCCCTTCTCCGCCGGCCAAGAGGGGGAAACGCGCTTTCCGATCGCTCAAGGTTGCGTGGACAAAGCATAACTCTAGCGTCTAGGAAAAGCTTAACCAGGTGCGATGGCGGCACGCATAGCGTGGGAAGCTAGCCGCCAGAATAACTATACCAAGGACTGCTGCTGATGAGGGCGAAATACCTTCGTGTAATTATAATAACCCTAATAGGACTACTTTCGAAAAAAAAAAAAAAAGGAAACGGCCCAGAGGGCTATACTACGAGAGCTATGACTGATAGTTTTCTATATATATATATATATATATATATATATATATATATTCATCTCATCTATGTGATCGCATGCGCGCGCTGTTTCTTTGTCTCTGCGTGTAGTACAGTTAAGAGAGCCAGTTTAAGGGCGGAGAAGAAGAAAGAAGAGAAAAGCAAAAACTGCAGCGCCGTGGTTTTAAAGCGCACCCGTGGTAGAGAAACGGAATGCGATATAAGCGTGCGTAGCCATGATACGCACACGACAAACTGCCTTAAAATATTTAGACTTGAGGGAAAGCTTCGTTAGCAAACGATAGCACGGCAATCAGCCCTCGAATATAATTATAACTCTAATAATAATTGTAAATATTCATCTCATCTATGGGATCTAATGCGCGCGCTGTTTCTTTGTCTCTGCGTGTAGTACAGTTAAGAGAGCCAGTTTAAGGGCGGAGAAGAAGAAAGAAGAGAAAAGCAAAAACTGCAGCGCCGTGGTTTTAAAGCGCACCCGTGGTAGAGAAACGGAATGCGATATAAGCGTGCGTAGCCATGATACGCACACGACAAACTGCCTTAAAATATTTAGACTTGAGGGAAAGCTTCGTTAGCAGACGATAGCACGGCAATCAGCACTCGAATATAATTATAACCCTAATACTAATTGTAAATATTCATCTCATCTATGGGATCTAATGCGCGCGCTGTTGCTTTGTCTCTGCGTGTAGTAGTTGAGAGAGCCAGTTTAAGGGCGGAGTAGTTGGAAGGCATACTTTCTAGGAAAAATGGCCGCTCAAGGAGAAGAGCGAACTCGAGCGGCTTTAGAGGCTAGGAAAACTGCCTTAAAATATTTAGACTTGAGGGAAAGCTTCGTGAACAAACTATAACACGGCAATCAGCACTCGAATACGACGAGAGAAATTACTGAGACGTGGAAAATTCCCTTGAAAAAAATCTGGTTTGCTAGACAAATGCTTGTATGTATTGAACCTCTTAAAAGATGAGGGGTGAAATATGCGCTCACCGAGAGGGCATCTTCAGCACGAGAC
The DNA here is from genome assembly GCF_023375885.2 of Dermacentor andersoni. NCBI lineage: Eukaryota > Metazoa > Arthropoda > Arachnida > Ixodida > Ixodidae > Dermacentor > Dermacentor andersoni. The sequence goes on along the minus strand of NC_092822.1, from coordinate 72,297,447 downwards.
ATCCACAAGGCACCTTACAGAGATGTGGAGAGCTTCGCGGCCGGAACGAAGCCTCCCTTCTCCGCCGGCCAAGAGGGGGAAACGCGCTTTCCGATCGCTCAAGGTTGCGTGGACAAAGCATAACTCTAGCGTCTAGGAAAAGCTTAACCAGGTGCGATGGCGGCACGCATAGCGTGGGAAGCTAGCCGCCAGAATAACTATACCAAGGACTGCTGCTGATGAGGGCGAAATACCTTCGTGTAATTATAATAACCCTAATAGAAATACTTTCGAAAAAAAAAAAAGGAAACGGCCCAGAGGGCTATACTACGAGAGCTATGACTGATAGTTTTCTATATATATATATATATATATATATATATATATATATATATATATATATATATATGTATATATATATATATATATATATTCATCTCATCTATGGGATCGCATGCGCGCGCTGTTTCTTTGTCTCTGCGTGTAGTACAGTTAAGAGAGCCAGTTTAAGGGCGGAGAAGACGAAAGAAGAGAAAAGCAAAAACTGCAGCGCCGTGGTTTTAAAGCGCACCCGTGGTAGAGAAACGGAATGCAATATAAGCGTGCGTAGCCATGATACGCACACGACAAACTGCCTTAAAATATTTAGACTTGAGGGAAAGCTTCGTTAGCAAACGATAGCACGGCAATCAGCCCTCGAATATAATTATAACTCTAATAATAATTGTAAATATTCATCTCATCTATGAGATCTAATGCGCGCTGTTTCTTTGTCTCTGCGTGTAGTACAGTTAAGAGAGCCAGTTTAAGGGCGGAGAAGAAGAAAGAAGAGAAAAGCAAAAACTGCAGCGCCGTGGTTTTAAAGCGCACCCGTGGTAGAGAAACGGAATGCGATATAAGCGTGCGTAGCCATGATACGCACACGACAAACTTCCTTAAAATATTTAGACTTGAGGGAAAGCTTCGTTAGCAGACGATAGCACGGCAATGAGCACTCGAATATAATTATAACCCTAATACTAATCGTAAATATTCATCTCATCTATGGGATCTAATGCGCGCGCTGTTGGTTTGTCTCTGCGTGTAGTAGTTGAGAGAGCCAGTTTAAGGGCGGAGTAGTTGGAAGGCATACTTTCTAGGAAAAATGGCCGCTCAAGGAGAAGAGCGAACTCGAGCGGCTTTAGAGGCTAGGAAAACTGCCTTAAAATATTTAGACTTGAGGGAAAGCTTCGTTAACAAACTATAACACGGCAATCAGCACTCGAATACGACGAGAGAAATTACTGAGACGTGGAAAATTCCCTTGAAAAAAATCTGGTTTGCTAGACAAATGCTTGTATGTATTGAACCTCTTAAAAGATGAGGGGTGAAATATGCGCTCACCGAGAGGGCATCTTCAACACGAGACATCCACAAGGCACCTTACAGAGATGTGGAGAGCTTCGCGGCCGGAACGAAGCCTCCCTTCTCCGCCGGCCAAGAGGGGGAAACGCGCTTTCCGATCGCTCAAGGTTGCGTGGACAAAGCATAACTCTAGCGTCTAGGAAAAGCTTAACCAGGTGCGATGGCGGCACGCATAGCGTGGGAAGCTAGCCGCCAGAATAACTATACCAAGGACTGCTGCTGATGAGGGCGAAATACCTTCGTGTAATTATAATAACCCTAATAGGACTACTTTCGAAAAAAAAAAAAAAGGAAACGGCCCAGAGGGCTATACTACGAGAGCTATGACTGATAGTTGTCTATATATATATATATATATATATATATATATATATTCATCTCATCTATGTGATCGCATGCGCGCGCTGTTTCTTTGTCTCTGCGTGTAGTACAGTTAAGAGAGCCAGTTTAAGGGCGGAGAAGAAGAAAGAAGAGAAAAGCAAAAACTGCAGCGCCGTGGTTTTAAAGCGCACCCGTGGTAGAGAAACGGAATGCGATATAAGCGTGCGTAGCCATGATACGCACACGACAAACTGCCTTAAAATATTTAGACTTGAGGGAAAGCTTCGTTAGCAAACGATAGCACGGCAATCAGCCCTCGAATATAATTATAACTCTAATAATAATTGTAAATATTCATCTCATCTATGGGATCTAATGCGCGCGCTGTTTCTTTGTCTCTGCGTGTAGTACAGTTAAGAGAGCCAGTTTAAGGGCGGAGAAGAAGAAAGAAGAGAAAAGCAAAAACTGCAGCGCCGTGGTTTTAAAGCGCACCCGTGGTAGAGAAACGGAATGCGATATAAGCGTGCGTAGCCATGATACGCACACGACAAACTGCCTTAAAATATTTAGACTTGAGGGAAAGCTTCGTTAGCAGACGATAGCACGGCAATCAGCACTCGAATATAATTATAACCCTAATACTAATTGTAAATATTCATCTCATCTATGGGATCTAATGCGCGCGCTGTTGCTTTGTCTCTGCGTGTAGTAGTTGAGAGAGCCAGTTTAAGGGCGGAGTAGTTGGAAGGCATACTTTCTAGGAAAAATGGCCGCTCAAGGAGAAGAGCGAACTCGAGCGGCTTTAGAGGCTAGGAAAACTGCCTTAAAATATTTAGACTTGAGGGAAAGCTTCGTGAACAAACTATAACACGGCAATCAGCACTCGAATACGACGAGAGAAATTACTGAGACGTGGAAAATTCCCTTGAAAAAAATCTGGTTTGCTAGACAAATGCTTGTATGTATTGAACCTCTTAAAAGATGAGGGGTGAAATATGCGCTCACCGAGAGGGCATCTTCAGCACGAGACATCCACAAGGCACCTTACAGAGATGTGGAGAGCTTCGCGGCCGGAACGAAGCCTCCCTTCTCCGCCGGCCAAGAGGGGGAAACGCGCTTTCCGATCGCTCAAGGTTGCGTGGACAAAGCATAACTCTAGCGTCTAGGAAAAGCTTAACCAGGTGCGATGGCGGCACGCATAGCGTGGGAAGCTAGCCGCCAGAATAACTATACCAAGGACTGCTGCTGATGAGGGCGAAATACCTTCGTGTAATTATAATAACCCTAATAGAAATACTTTCGAAAAAAAAAAAAGGAAACGGCCCAGAGGGCTATACTACGAGAGCTATGACTGATAGTTTTCTATATATATATATATATATATATATATATATATATATATATATATATATATATATATATATATATGTATATATATATATATATATATTCATCTCATCTATGGGATCGCATGCGCGCGCTGTTTCTTTGTCTCTGCGTGTAGTACAGTTAAGAGAGCCAGTTTAAGGGCGGAGAAGACGAAAGAAGAGAAAAGCAAAAACTGCAGCGCCGTGGTTTTAAAGCGCACCCGTGGTAGAGAAACGGAATGCAATATAAGCGTGCGTAGCCATGATACGCACACGACAAACTGCCTTAAAATATTTAGACTTGAGGGAAAGCTTCGTTAGCAAACGATAGCACGGCAATCAGCCCTCGAATATAATTATAACTCTAATAATAATTGTAAATATTCATCTCATCTATGAGATCTAATGCGCGCTGTTTCTTTGTCTCTGCGTGTAGTACAGTTAAGAGAGCCAGTTTAAGGGCGGAGAAGAAGAAAGAAGAGAAAAGCAAAAACTGCAGCGCCGTGGTTTTAAAGCGCACCCGTGGTAGAGAAACGGAATGCGATATAAGCGTGCGTAGCCATGATACGCACACGACAAACTGCCTTAAAATATTTAGACTTGAGGGAAAGCTTCGTTAGCAGACGATAGCACGGCAATCAGCACTCGAATATAACTATAACCCTAATACTTATCGTAAATATTCATCTCATCTATGGGATCTAATGCGCGCGCTGTTGCTTTGTCTCTGCGTGTAGTAGTTGAGAGAGCCAGTTTAAGGGCGGAGTAGTTGGAAGGCATACTTTCTAGGAAAAATGGCCGCTCAAGGAGAAGAGCGAACTCGAGCGGCTTTAGAGGCTAGGAAAACTGCCTTAAAATATTTAGACTTGAGGGAAAGCTTCGTTAACAAACTATAACACGGCAATCAGCACTCGAATACGACGAGAGAAATTACTGAGACGTGGAAAATTCCCTTGAAAAAAATCTGGTTTGCTAGACAAATGCTTGTATGTATTGAACCTCTTAAAAGATGAGGGGTGAAATATGCGCTCACCGAGAGGGCATCTTCAGCACGAGACATCCACAAGGCACCTTACAGAGATGTGGAGAGCTACGCGGCCGGAACGAAGCCTCCCTTCTCCGCCGGCCAAGAGGGGGAAACGCGCTTTCCGATCGCTCAAGTTTGCGTGGACAAAGCATAACTCTAGCGTCTAGGAAAAGCTTAACCAGGTGCGATGGCGGCACGCATAGCGTGGGAAGCTAGCCGCCAGAATAACTATACCAAGGACTGCTGCTGATAAGGGCGAAATACATTCGTGTAATTATAATAACCCTAATAGGACTACTTTCGAACAAAAAAAAAAGGAAACGGCCCAGAGGGCTATACTACGAGAGCTATGACTGATAGTTTTCTATATATATATATATATATATATATATATATATATATATATATATATATATTCATCTCATCTATGGGATCGCATGCGCGCGCTGTTTCTTTGTCTCTGCGTGTAGTACAGTTAAGAGAGCCAGTTTAAGGGCGGAGAAGAAAGAAGAGAAAAGCAAAAACTGCAGCGCCGTGGTTTTAAAGCGCACCCGTGGTAGAGAAACGGAATGCGATATAAGCGTGCGTAGCCATGATACGCACACGACAAACTGCCTTAAAATATTTAGACTTGAGGGAAAGCTTCGTTAGCAAACGATAGCACGGCAATCAGCCCTCGAATATAATTATAACTCTAATAATAATTGTAAATATTCATCTCATCTATGGGATCTAATGCGCGCGCTGTTTCTTTGTCTCTGCGTGTAGTACAGTTAAGAGAGCCAGTTTAAGGGCGGAGAAGAAGAAAGAAGAGAAAAGCAAAAACTGCAGCGCCGTGGTTTTAAAGCGCACCCGTGGTAGAGAAACGGAATGCGATATAAGCGTGCGTAGCCATGATACGCACACGACAAACTGCCTTAAAATATTTAGACTTGAGGGAGAGCTTCGTTAGCAGACGATAGCACGGCAATCAGCACTCGAATATAATTATAACCCTAATACTAATTGTAAATATTCATCTCATCTATGGGATCTAATGCGCGCGCTGTTGCTTTGTCTCTGCGTGTAGTAGTTGAGAGAGCCAGTTTAAGGGCGGAGTAGTTGGAAGGCATACTTTCTAGGAAAAATGGCCGCTCAAGGAGAAGAGCGAACTCGAGCGGCTTTAGAGGCTAGGAAAACTGCCTTAAAATATTTAGACTTGAGGGAAAGCTTCGTTAACAAACTATAACACGGCAATCAGCACTCGAATACGACGAGAGAAATTACTGAGACGTGGAAAATTCCCTTGAAAAAAATCTGGTTTGCTAGACAAATGCTTGTATGTATTGAACCTCTTAAAAGATGAGGGGTGAAATATGCGCTCACCGAGAGGGCATCTTCAGCACGAGACATCCACAAGGCACCTTACAGAGATGTGGAGAGCTTCGCGGCCGGAACGAAGCCTCCCTTCTCCGCCGGCCAAGAGGGGGAAACGCGCTTTCCGATCGCTCAAGGTTGCGTGGACAAAGCATAACTCTAGCGTCTAGGAAAAGCTTAACCAGGTGCGATGGCGGCACGCATAGCATGGGAAGCTAGCCGCCAGAATAACTATACCAAGGACTGCTGCTGATGAGGGCGAAATACCTTCGTGTAATTATAATAACCCTAATAGGACTACTTTCGAAAAAAAAAAGGAAACGGCCCAGAGGGCTATACTACGAGAGCTATGACTGATAGTTTTCTATATATATATATATATATATATATATATATATTCATCTCATCTATGGGATCGCATGCGCGCGCTATTTCTTTGTCTCTGCGTGTAGTACAGTTAAGAGAGCCAGTTTAAGGGCGGAGAAGAAGAAAGAAGAGAAAAGCAAAAACTGCAGCGCCGTGGTTTTAAAGCGCACCCGTGGTAGAGAAACGGAATGCGATATAAGCGTGCGTAGCCATGATACGCACACGACAAACTGCCTTAAAATATTTAGACTTGAGGGAAAGCTTCGTTAGCAGACGATAGCACGGCAATCATTACTCGAATATAATTATAACCCTAATACTAATTGTAAATATTCATCTCATCTATGGGATCTAATGCGCGCGCTGTTGCTTTGTCTCTGCGTGTAGTAGTTGAGAGAGCCAGTTTAAGGGCGGAGTAGTTGGAAGGCATACTTTCTAGGAAAAATGGCCACTCAAGGAGAAGAGCGAACTCGAGCGGCTTTAGAGGCTAGGAAAACTGCCTTAAAATATTTAGACTTGAGGGAAAGCTTCGTTAACAAACTATAACACGGCAATCAGCACTCGAATACGACGAGAGAAATTACTGAGACGTGGAAAATTCCCTTGAAAAAAATCTGGTTTGCTAGACAAATGCTTGTATGTATTGAACCTCTTAAAAGATGAGGGGTGAAATATGCGCTCACCGAGAGGGCATCTTCAGCACGAGACATCCACAAGGCACCTTACAGAGATGTGGAGAGCTTCGCGGCCGGAACGAAGCCTCCCTTCTCCGCTGGCCAAGAGGGGGAAACGCGCTTTCCGATCGCTCAAGGTTGCGTGGACAAAGCATAACTCTAGCGTCTAGGAAAAGCTTAACCAGGTGCGATGGCGGCACGCATAGCGTGGGAAGCTAGCCGCCAGAATAACTATACCAAGGACTGCTGCTGATGAGGGCGAAATACCTTCGTGTAATTATAATAACCCTAATAGGACTACTTTCGAAAAAAAAAAGAAAATGGCCCAGTGGGCTATACTACGAGAGCTATGACTGATAGTTTTATATATATATATATATATATATATATATATTCATCTCATCCATGGGATCGCATGCGCGCGCTGTTTCTTTGTCTCTGCGTGTAGTACAGTTAAGAGAGCCAGTTTAAGGGCGGAGAAGAAGAAAGAAGAGAAAAGCAAAAACTGCAGCGCCGTGGTTTTAAAGCGCACCCGTGGTAGAGAAACGGAATGCGATATAAGCGTGCGTAGCCATGATACGCACACGACAAACTGCCTTAAAATATTTAGACTTGAGGGAAAGCTTCGTTAGCAAACGATAGCACGGCAATCAGCCCTCGAATATAATTATAACTCTAATAATAATTGTAAATATTCATCTCATCTATGGGATCTAATGCGCGCGCTGTTTCTTTGTCTCTGCGTGTAGTACACTTAAGAGAGCCAGTTTAAGGGCGGAGAAGAAGAAAGAAGAGAAAAGCAAAAACTGCAGCGCCGTGGTTTTAAAGCGCACCCGTGGTAGAGAAACGGAATGCGATATAAGCGTGCGTATCCATGATACGCACACGACAAACTGCCTTAAAATATTTAGACTTGAGGGAAAGCTTCGTTAGCAGACGATAGCACGGCAATCAGCACTCGAATAAAATTATAACCCTAATACTAATTGTAAATATTCATCTCATCTATGGGATCTAATGCGCGCGCTGTTGCTTTGTCTCTGCGTGTAGTAGTTGAGAGAGCCAGTTTAAGGGCGGAGTAGTTGGAAGGCATACTTTCTAGGAAAAATGGCCGCTCAAGGAGAAGAGCGAACTCGAGCGGCTTTAGAGGCTAGGAAAACTGCCTTAAAATATTTAGACTTGAGGGAAAGCTTCGTTAACAAACTATAACACGGCAATCAGCACTCGAATACGACGAGAGAAATTACTGAGACGTGGAAAATTCCCTTGAAAAAAATCTGGTTTGCTAGACAAATGCTTGTATGTATTGAACCTCTTAAAAGATGAGGGGTGAAATATGCGCTCACCGAGAGGGCATCTTCAGCACGAGACATCCACAAGGCACCTTACAGAGATGTGGAGAGCTTCGCGGCCGGAACGAAGCCTCCCTTCTCCGCCGGCCAAGAGGGGGAAACGCGCTTTCCGATCGCTCAAGGTTGCGTGGACAAAGCATAACTCTAGCGTCTAGGAAAATCTTAACCAGGTGCGATGGCGGCACGCATAGCGTGGGAAGCTAGCCGCAAGAATAACTATACCAAGGACTGCTGCTGATGAGGGCGAAATACCTTCGTGTAATTATAATAACCCTAATAGGACTACTTTCGAAAAAAAAAAGAAAATGGCCCAGTGGGCTATACTACGAGAGCTATGACTGATAGTTTTATATATATATATATATATATATATATATATATATATTCATCTCATCCATGGGATCGCATGCGCGCGCTGTTTCTTTGTCTCTGCGTGTAGTACAGTTAAGAGAGCCAGTTTAAGGGCGGAGAAGAAGAAAGAAGAGAAAAGCAAAAACTGCAGCGCCGTGGTTTTAAAGCGCACCCGTGGTAGAGAAACGGAATGCGATATAAGCGTGCGTAGCCATGATACGCACACGACAAACTGCCTTAAAATATTTAGACTTGAGGGAAAGCTTCGTTAGCAAACGATAGCACGGCAATCAGCCCTCGAATATAATTATAACTCTAATAATAATTGTAAATATTCATCTCATCTATGGGATCTAATGCGCGCGCTGTTTCTTTGTCTCTGCGTGTAGTACAGTTAAGAGAGCCAGTTTAAGGGCGGAGAAGAAGAAAGAAGAGAAAAGCAAAAACTGCAGCGCCGTGGTTTTAAAGCGCACCCGTGGTAGAGAAACGGAATGCGATATAAGCGTGCGTAGCCATGATACGCACACGACAAACTGCCTTAAAATATTTAGACTTGAGGGAAAGCTTCGTTAGCAGACGATAGCACGGCAATCAGCACTCGAATATAATTATAACCCTAATACTAATTGTAAATATTCATCTCATCTATGGGATCTAATGCGAGCGCTGTTGCTTTGTCTCTGCGTGTAGTAGTTGAGAGAGCCAGTTTAAGGGCGGAGTAGTTGGAAGGCATACTTTCTAGGAAAAATGGCCACTCAAGGAGAAGAGCGAACTCGAGCGGCTTTAGAGGCTAGGAAAACTGCCTTAAAATATTTAGACTTGAGGGAAAGCTTCGTTAACAAACTATAACACGGCAATCAGCACTCGAATACGACGAGAGAAATTACTGAGACGTGGAAAATTCCCTTGAAAAAAATCTGGTTTGCTAGACAAATGCTTGTATGTATTGAACCTCTTAAAAGATGAGGGGTGAAATATGCGCTCACCGAGAGGGCATCTTCAGCACGAGACATCCACAAGGCACCTTACAGAGATGTGGAGAGCTTCGCGGCCGGAACGAAGCCTCCCTTCTCCGCCGGCCAAGAGGGGGAAACGCGCTTTCCGATCGCTCAAGGTTGCGTGGACAAAGCATAACTCTAGCGTCTGGGAAAAGCTTAACCAGGTGCGATGGCGGCACGCATAGCGTGGGAAGCTAGCCGCCAGAATAACTATACCAAGGACTACTGCTGATGAGGGCGAAATACCTTCGTGTAATTATAATAACCCTAATAGGACTACTTTCGAAAAAAAAAAAAGAAAACGGCCCAGAGGGCTATACTACGAGAGCTATGACTGATAGTTTTATATATATATATATATATATATATATATATATATATATATATATATATATTCATCTCATCCATGGGATCGCATGCGCGCGCTGTTTCTTTGTCTCTGCGTGTAGTACAGTTAAGAGAGCCAGTTTAAGGGCGGAGAAGAAGAAAGAAGAGAAAAGCAAAAACTGCAGCGCCGTGGTTTTAAAGCGCACCCGTGGTAGAGAAACGGAATGCGATATAAGCGTGCGTAGCCATGATACGCACACGACAAACTGCCTTAAAATATTTAGACTTGAGGGAAAGCTTCGTTAGCAAACGATAGCACGGCAATCAGCCCTCGAATATAATTATAACTCTAATAATAATTGTAAATATTCATCTCATCTATGGGATCTAATGCGCGCGCTGTTTCTTTGTCTCTGCGTGTAGTACAGTAAAGAGAGCCAGTTTAAGGGCGGAGAAGAAGAAAGAAGAGAAAAGCAAAAACTGCAGCGCCGTGGTTTTAAAGCGCACCCGTGGTAGAGAAACGGAATGCGATATAAGCGTGCGTAGCCATGATACGCACACGAGAAAGTGCCTTAAAATATTTAGACTTGAGGGAAAGCTTCGTTAGCAGACGATAGCACGGCAATCAGCCCTCGAATATAATTATAACTCTAATAATAATTGTAAATATTCATCTCATCTATGGGATCTAATGCGCGCGCTGTTTCTTTGTCTCTGCGTGTAGTACAGTAAAGAGAGCCAGTTTAAGGGCGGAGAAGAAGAAAGAAGAGAAAAGCAAAAACTGCAGCGCCGTGGTTTTAAAGCGCACCCGTGGTAGAGAAACGGAATGCGATATAAGCGTGCGTAGCCATGATACGCACACGAGAAACTGCCTTAAAATATTTAGACTTGAGGGAAAGCTTCGTTAGCAGACGATAGCACGGCAATCAGCACTCGAATATAATTATAACCCTAATACTAATTGTAAATATTCATCTCATCTATGGGATCTAATGCGCGCGCTGTTGCTTTGTCTCTGCGTGTAGTAGTTGAGAGAGCCAGTTTAAGGGCGGAGTACTTGGAAGGCATACTTTCTAGGAAAAATGGCCGCTCAAGGCGAAGAGCGAACTCGAGCGGCTTTAGAGGCTAGGAAAACTGCCTTAAAATATTTAGACTTGAGGGAAAGCTTCGTTAACAAACTATAACACGGCAATCAGCACTCGAATACGACGAGAGAAATTACTGAGACGTGGAAAATTCCCTTGATAAAAATCTGGTTTGCTAGACAAATGCTTGTATGTATTGAACCTCTTAAAGGATGAGGGGTGAAATATGCGCTCACCGAGTGGGCATCTTCAGCACGAGACATCCACAAGGCACCTTACAGAGATGTGGAGTGCTTCGCGGCCGGAACGAAGCCTCCCTTCTCCGCCGGCCAAGAGGGGGAAACGCGCTTTCCGATCGCTCAAGGTTGCGTGGACAAAGCATAACTCTAGCGTCTAGGAAAAGCTTAACCAGGTGCGATGGCGGCACGCATAGCGTGGGAAGCTAGCCGCCAGAATAACTATACCAAGGACTGCTGCTGATGAGGGCGAAATACCTTCGTGTAATTATAATAACCCTAATAGGACTACTTTCGAAAAAAAAAAAGGAAACGGCCCAGAGGGCTATACTACGAGAGCTATGACTGATAGTTTTCTATATATATATATATATATTCATCTCATCTATGGGATCGCATGCGCGCGCTGTTTCTTTGTCTCTGCGTGTAGTACAGTTAAGAGAGCCAGTTTAAGGGCGGAGAAGAAGAAAGAAGAGAAAAGCAAAAACCGCAGCGCCGTATTTTTAAAGCGCACCCGTGGTAGAGAAACGGAATGCGATATAAGCGTGCGTAGCCATGATACGCACACGACAAACTGCCTTAAAATATTTAGACTTGAGGGAAAGCTTCGTTAGCAAACGATAGCACGGCAATCAGCCCTCGAATATAATTATAACTCTAATAATAATTGTAAATATTTATCTCATCTATGGGATCTAATGCGCGCGCTGTTTCTTTGTCTCTGCGTGTAGTACAGTTAAGAGAGCCAGTTTAAGGGCGGAGAAGAAGAAAGAAGAGAAAAGCAAAAACTGCAGCGCCGTGGTTTTAAAGCGCAGGCGTGGTAGAGAAACGGAATGCGATATAAGCGTGCGTAGCCATGATACGCACACGACAAACTGCCTTAAAATATTTAGACTTGAGGGAAAGCTTCGTTAGCAGACGATAGCACGGCAATCAGCACTCGAATATAATTATAACCCTAATACTAATTGTAAATATTCATCTCATCTATGGGATCTAATGCGCGCGCTGTTGCTTTGTCTCTGCGTGTAGTAGTTGAGAGAGCCAGTTTAAGGGCGGAGTAGTTGGAAGGCATACTTTCTAGGAAAAATGGCCGCTCAAGGAGAAGAGCGAACTCGAGCGGCTTTAGAGGCTAGGAAAACTGCCTTAAAATATTTAGACTTGAGGGAAAGCTTCGTTAACAAACTATAACACGGCAATCAGCACTCGAATACGACGAGAGAAATTACTGAGACGTGGAAAATTCCCTTGAAAAAAATCTGGTTTGCTAGACAAATGCTTGTATGTATCGAACCTCTTAAAAGATGAGGGGTGAAATATGCGCTCACCGAGAGGGCATCTTCAGCACGAGACATCCACAAGGCACCTTACAGAGATGTGGAGAGCTTCGCGGCCGGAACGAAGCCTCCCTTTTCCGCCGGCCAAGAGGGGGAAACGCGCTTTCCGATCGCTCAAGGTTGCGTGGACAAAGCATAACTCTAGCGTCTAGGAAAAGCTTAACCAGGCGCGATGGCGGCACGCATAGCGTGGGAAGCTAGCCGCCAGAATAACTATACCAAGGACTGCTGCTGATGAGGGCGAAATACCTTCGTATAATTATAATAACCCTAATAGGACTACTTTCGAAAAAAAAAAAAAAGGAAACGGCCCAGAGGGCTATACTACGAGAGCTATGACTGATAGTTTTCTATATATATATATATATATATATATATAAATATATATATATATATATATATATATATATATATATATATAGATATATATATATATATATATATATATATATATATATTCATCTCATCTATGGGATCGCATGCGCGCGCTGTTTCTTTGTCTCTGCGTGTAGTACAGTTAAGAGAGCCAGTTTAAGGGCGGAGAAGAAGAACGAAGAGAAAAGCAAAAACTGCAGCGCCGTGGTTTTAAAGCGCACCCGTGGTAGAGAAACGGAATGCGATATAAGCGTGCGTAGCCATGATACGCACACGACAAACTGCCTTAAAATATTTAGACTTGAGGGAAAGCTTCGTTAGCAGACGATAGCACGGCAATCAGCACTCGAATATAATTATAACCCTAATACTAAATGTAAATATTCATCTCATCTATGGGATCTAATGCGCGCGCTGTTGCTTTGTCTCTGCGTGTAGTAGTTGAGAGAGCCAGTTTAAGGGCGGAGTAGTTGGAAGGCATACTTTCTAGGAAAAATGGCCGCTCAAGGAGAAGAGCGAACTCGAGCGGCTTTAGAGGCTAGGAAAACTGCCTTAAAATATTTAGACTTGAGGGAAAGCTTCGTTAACAAACTATAACACGGCAATCAGCACTCGAATACGACGAGAGAAATTACTGAGACGTGGAAAATTCCCTTGAAAAAATCTGGTTTGCTAGACAAATCCTTGTATGTATTGAACCTCTTAAAAGATGAGGGGTGAAATATGCGCTCACCGAGAGGGCATCTTCAGCACGAGACATCCACAAGGCACCTTACATAGATGTGGAGAGCTTCGCGGCCGGAACGAAGCCTCCCTTCTCCGCCGGCCAAGAGGGGGAAACGCGCTTTCCGATCGCTCAAGGTTGCGTGGACAAAGCATAACTCTAGCGTCTAGGAAAAGCTTAACCAGGTGCGATGGCGGCACGCATAGCGTGGGAAGCTAGCCGCCAGAATAACTATACCAAGGACTGCTGCTGATGAGGGCGAAATACCTTCGTGTAATTATAATAACCCTAATAGGACTACTTTCGAAAAAAAAAAAAGGAAACCGCCCAGAGGGCTATACTACGAGAGCTATGACTGATAGTTTTCTATATATATATATATATATATATATATATATATATATATATATATATATATATATATATATATATATATATATATATATATATATATATATATATATATATATATATATATATATATATATATATATTCATCTCATCTATGGGATCGCATGCGCGCGCCGTTTCTTTGTCTCTGCGTGTAGTACAGTTAAGAGAGCCAGTTTAAGGGCGGAGAAGAAGAAAGAAGAGAAAAGCAAAAACTGCAGCGCCGTGGTTTTAAAGCGCACCCGTGGTAGAGAAACGGAATGCGATATAAGCGTGCGTAGCCATGATACGCACCCGACAAACTGCCTTAAAATATTTAGACTTGAGGGAAAGCTTCGTTAGCAAACGATAGCACGGCAATCAGCCCTCGAATATAATTATAACTCTAATAATAATTGTAAATATTCATCTCATCTATGGGATCTAATGCGCGCGCTGTTTCTTTGTCTCTGCGTGTAGTACAGTTAAGAGAGCCAGTTTAAGGGCGGAGAAGAAGAAAGAAGAGAAAAGCAAAAACTGCAGCGCCGTGGTTTTAAAGCGCACCCGTGGTAGAGAAACGGAATGCGATATAAGCGTGCGTAGCCATGATACGCACACGACAAACTGCCTTAAAATATTTAGACTTGAGGGAAAGCTTCGTTAGCAGACGATAGCACGGCAATCAGCACTCGAATATAATTATAACCCTAATACTAATTGTAAATATTCATCTCATCTATGGGATCTAATGCGCGCGCTGTTGCTTTGTCTCTGCGTGTAGTAGTTGAGAGAGCCAGTTTAAGGGCGGAGTAGTTGGAAGGCATACTTTCTAGGAAAAATGGCCGCTCAAGGAGAAGAGCGAACTCCAGCGGCTTTAGAGGCTAGGAAAACTGCCTTAAAATATTTAGACTTGAGGGAAAGCTTCGTTAACAAACTATAACACGGCAATCAGCACTCGAATACGACGAGAGAAATTACTGAGACGTGGAAAATTCCCTTGAAAAAAATCTGGTTTGCTAGACAAATGCTTGTATGTATTGAACCTCTTAAAAGATGAGGGGTGAAATATGCGCTCACCGAGAGGGCATCTTCAGCACGAGACATCCACAAGGCACCTTACAGAGATGTGGAGAGCTTCGCGGCCGGAACGAAGCCTCCCTTCTCCGCCGGCCAAGAGGGGGAAACGCGCTTTCCGATCGCTCAAGGTTGCGTGGACAAAGCATAACTCTAGCGTCTAGGAAAAGCTTAACCAGGTGCGATGGCGGCACGCATAGCGTGGGAAGCTAGCCGCCAGAATAACTATACCAAGGACTGCTGCTGATGAGGGCGAAATACCTCCGTGTAATTATAATAACCCCAATAGGACTACTTTCGAAAAAAAAAAAAAAGGAAACGGCCCAGAGGGCTATACTACGAGAGCTATGACTGATAGTTTTCTATATATATATATATATATATATATATATATATATATATATATATATATATATATATATATATATATATATATATATATATATTTGTCTCATCTATGGGATCGCATGCGCGCGCTGTTTCTTTGTCTCTGCGTGTAGTACAGTTAAGAGAGCCAGTTTAAGGGCGGAGAAGAAGAAAGAAGAGAAAATCAAAAACTGCAGCGCCGTGGTTTTAAAACGCACCCGTGGTAGAGAAACGGAATGCGATATAAGCGTGCGTAGCCATGATACGCACACGACAAACTGCCTTAAAATATTTAGACTTGTGGGAAAGCTTCGTTAGCAGACGATAGCACGGCAATCAGCACTCGAATATAATTATAACCCTAATACTAATTGTAAATATTCATCTCATCTATGGGATCTAATGCGCGCGCTGTTGCTTTGTCTCTGCGTGTAGTAGTTGAGAGAGCCAGTTTAAGGGCGGAGTAGTTGGAAGGCATACTTTCTAGGAAAAATGGCCGCTCAAGGAGAAGGGCGAACTCGAGCGGCTTTAGAGGCTAGGAAAACTGCCTTAAAATATTTAGACTTGAGGGAAAGCTTCGTTAACAAACTATAACACGGCAATCAGCACTCGAATACGACGAGAGAAATTACTGAGACGTGGAAAATTCCCTTGAAAAAAATCTGGTTTGCTAGACAAATGCTTGTATGTATTGAACCTCTTAAAAGATGAGGGGTGAAATATGCGCTCACCGAGAGGGCATCTTCAGCACGAGACATCCACAAGGCACCTTACAGAGATGTGGAGAGCTTCGCGGCCGGAACGAAGCCTCCCTTCTCCGCCGGCCAAGAGGGGGAAACGCGCTTTCCGATTGCTCAAGGTTGCGCGGACAAAGCATAACTCTAGCGTCTAGGAAAAGCTTAACCAGGTGCGATGGCGGCACGCATAGCGTGGGAAGCTAGCCGCCAGAATAACTATACCAAGGACTGCTGCTGATGAGGGCGAAATACCTTCGTGTAATTATAATAACCCTAATAGGACTACTTTCGAAAAAAAAAAGGAAACGGCCCAGAGGGCTATACTACGAGAGCTATGACTGATAGTTTTCTATATATATATATATATATTCATCTCATCTATGGGATCGCATGCGCGCGCTGTTTCTTTGTCTCTGCGTGTTGTACAGTTAAGAGAGCCAGTTTAAGGGCGGAGAAGAAGAAAGAAGAGAAAAGCAAAAACTGCAGCGCCGTGGTTTTAAAGCGCACCCGTGGTAGAGAAACGGAATGCGATATAAGCGTGCGTAGCCATGATACGCACACGACAAACTGCCTTAAAATATTTAGACTTGAGGGAAAGCTTCGTTAGCAAACGATAGCACGGCAATCAGCCCTCGAATATAATTATAACTCTAATAATAATTGTAAATATTCATCTCATCTATGGGATCTTATGCGCGCGCTGTTTCTTTGTCTCTGCGTGTAGTACAGTTAAGAGAGCCAGTTTAAGGGCGGAGAAGAAGAAAGAAGAGAAAAGCAAAAACTGCAGCGCCGTGGTTTTAAAGCGCACCCGTGGTAGAGAAACGGAATGCGATATAAGCGTGCGTAGCCATGATACGCACACGACAAACTGCCTTAAAATATTTAGACTTGAGGGAAAGCTTCGTTAGCAGACGATAGCACGGCAATCAGCACTCGAATATAATTATAACCCTAATACTAATTGTAAATATTCATCTCATCTATGGGATCTAATGCGCGCGCTGTTGCTTTGTCTCTGCGTGTAGTAGTTGAGAGAGCCAGTTTAAGGGCGGAGTAGTTGGAAGGCATACTTTCTAGGAAAAATGGCCGCTCAAGGAGAAGAGCGAACTCGAGCGGATTTAGAGGCTAGGAAAACTGCCTTAAAATATTTAGACTTGAGGGAAAGCTTCGTTAACAAACTATAACACGGCAATCAGCACTCGAATACGACGAGAGAAATTACTGAGACGTGGAAAATTCCCTTGAAAAAAATCTGGTTTGCTAGACAAATGCTTGTATGTATTGAACCTCTTAAAAGATGAGGGGTGAAATATGCGCTCACCTAGAGGGCATCTTCAGCACGAGACATCCACAAGGCACCTAACAGATGTGGAGAGTTTACGGGGAGCAAAAAAAGCAACACTGTAGTTTTATATGAAGGAGCTGCCTTTAAAATGTAGGCATAACAGTTAAGTAGATGAACAGAAATAATTTTTATACTAAGGAGGGGAATGAGAAATAAATTTTTTGCACGTGATACATAAATTATTAGCTAATATATAACATAAATATTAGCAAATAAATTATTACCTGCACGTGATAAAGCCACAGTTAAGTTTTTGGCCCTCCATAACAAAATCGCGGCGAACAAATGTCCTATTCTGTCCACTCAGAATATATCTAGGACACACATTTGGGACCCATAATTTTCTACTTTCTCGAAATGAACCATCAACCTGTATGAGGGGAGAGGCTGACCGTGCTCCACATCCTATTGGAGTGTCGGGAAGCCGAAGCTGAGAGAAAGAAACGTTTTCCTCTTGCATACCGTTATTACGTCTCTTTTCACCCGGCTACATTTCTTGGTAAGGAACCGCTTTTTAACACCAAGGCAGTCCTCGGTTTCTTAAATGATGTTATCTTACATGTTATAAGTCCATTAACTTCGTAGAGCATCCTCGTTCTCGAGGACGACGCTGCGATAATTGTTTTGCATTGCACATGCCTCCAGATCCCTATGTTTCAAGGGCTCAAGGAAGCAGTAGTGCTCTAGACAATCTTAGAATCTGATATATATTATGCATCGTATGCGAGGTCTGTGAGAAAAGCATCTGACCTTTGGCCGGAGAAAAAGAAGCTGACCTAACTGGAGCGTTGGAAACCTAGTCACCCTCAAAGTAGTCTCATTGGGAGTCCACACAGTTCTCCCAGCGGCGCTCCCATTGTTGGAAGCATTCCGAGAAGGCCTCTTTCAGAATGGAGTTTAGCTCAGCTGTCGTTGCTGCTATCCTGAAGAAGGTCCACGTTACGCCAGACAGCAGCCTTTCAGCAGAGGGAACATCGGATCGGATCGGAAAACATTTATTGGGCTCTAGAAAAGAGATCTTCGCGGCTTCAGACGGCCTCTTCCATCTTCTGATGGATTCTTCCGTCTGTAATCACAGGGTTGGTGCCCTAGTCCAAGGCTCCACTGAGTATGGCTAACCCGCGAGCTCGCTCTACTAGGCGCTTTTCGCCGTTCAAGCTTACGCTGGAAAGCATACTCTCCCACTGTTCCGCACTCTGGTTTTTAATTTTATAGGGAGTTAGGGACTCAATATTTTGACCGGCCCATGATATGTGGTATAGATCTGGTTTCTCTCCGCACCATGAGCACTTAGCCTCATACTGTGTAGGGAAAATTTTATTGAGAAGGTTTACATTTGGGAAAGTACCCGTCTGCAGTTGTCGCCATGCAACAGCATCCTCTCTGCTTAGATCCTTATCTGGGGGTGGGTACGTCAATAACAATAATAACAGACTCTCAAGCAACATGCCGTAATTATACAAACGGCAGAGGGAACATGAGTTTGGTGGGAATTTTCTTTGGGTAGGTTCAATCAAAGAAATAATAGGGACAGATATGCGGGCATCACTGTCAACAGTACTTTGTTTAGTGAATGCTTACTTATTCTAAGCACCTAACACATTTATTAACATCCACTTTATCGCTTTGTATTCTAACATATGAAAAAATATATATTTATGTGGCTTTTCCCCATATGCTTAAATACATTTGTGAATAGGCGCTTGGCGAATACTCTATAAAGCTTCTTGCGGACATGTCCACGACTCCCAATCTGAAATTGTTGAAATTGGTTCCCGCTTCCTTCACTTGAGTGTTTAAAGGGTTATACCTACCTATTTATTAATGTACACTTTATCACTTTGTATTCTGAGATAATAAAAATATTTATTTATGTGGCTTTTTCTCACATGCTTAAGTAAATTTGGCGACTACTGTATAAAGCTTCTTGCAGACCATCGGACATGTCCACTGCTCTCATTCTGAAATTGTTGGAATTGTTTCCTGCTTCCTTACTTCACCTGCCTGTTTAAAGGGTTATTGTAAACCAGTGCTCAGTAATTTATGGGCTTAACTTTTTCAAAAAGATGAATGGGCTTTCCCGTCGCTCCTGTTTAGCTGGTTGAGGATCACATTTTGTGGAAAAATAGCTCTCTCCAACTTAGGAGTTATATATATTTTTTAGTGGTGTGAAAATACTCGAAACTTTCGGATTGAATATTGTCCTATTTGATTTCGTCTTTCAATGGTCATTATTTGTAAATGAGAATAATATTCTAATATTTCAAAACACAAATGAAACATAAAATTTGAGCCAAAGTACGGTTAATTTTCACCTCCTAGAACATAGTATAGACATGAAATGCAAGAACTTGTACGAATAGCAGACCAGGCTTTAAGTAGCCGTACTTTAGAGGCTATACAGCAATCATTCATGCTTACTGAAGAGCCCTGTGCGTGTGAAGAAACTTTGCTGCTCCATTTGAGCTTTTATTAAACAGCTCTTCATAGTATGCAGTGACAGAAACTTGCTAATTTTTAAAATACTAGGATGTGAACATCATTTTAAAATAATCGTGATATCAGCTGTTCATTATTCAGAAGCTATCCAATATTCGATTTGCTTATGGCATTATTCGTTTCGGTAGCAAAAATCAGTATTCGCACGTACATATTATTTTTATTTCAGAGTTAAATTCTTCAGAGTGACTTTTAAAAAAAAAAAGGAACTGCTAAATAATTGTTTTAGGTGACAATAAAGCAGCTAAACCCTTCTTGGTATATTCAGTTTTACAGGTTTTATTTTTCTATGCAGGATAAAGCAGCCTAATTTCTTTCTGTAATGAAACTTACAAAAATTTGCTTTGTAATAAACTAGGTGAAGTGGCAACACTCGCAAGCAACTGCAATGACAGACGTCAAGCAATTAAGCGAAAAATTAGTTTTGGAGATACCCAAGGGGCAACAGCACGACAAGAATATTTTCTAGAAGTCCCAGAAGGTTGGAGCACCTCCAGTTTGATGCTAGGCAGCGCTTTGTACTGAAAATGCACATTTTTCAAAATGCTCCATCGCAGCCACAGATGTACGGCAGTGAACCTCAAGAGTTAAAGAAGTCAGTCCTCTGGCGTATGGCTCTTAGAAGACTGAGCATTTATTGATATCTGTCACATTCTGCATGTGTCACCAGCTTGATGCACAACTACAGGGAATCATCATTATAACAGTCGTTCAGTTGTTGATGCAGAAAACACACTTCTTTGTAAGCGGTTTCTTTTAGAGTGTCCTAAGCCATGGTAAGGCGAGAAGTGGACTCCAATTGCATCTGATCTCGTGAAACCTAACTTCCAGTGAAGCCACACTCAATTCTAGTGACATGACAGTATTCTATTTGGAGCATGGAAAAGCACAGTGAAGTGCTGCACATTTCAATTATAAGAGCGACAACACTCGAGGTAGCTTGGTGATAGTAGATTGTGACATCACAGACGGGTGGTCTGCCATTTCTAGGGCGTTGAGCCTTGCCCCGTGGCTTTTGATCGTCTGCATCCTTTGGTTTATTTGTAGCGTTATCTTGTCGTAACCTTCCTGGAGAGTCCCTACTGTCGTCGCAAGTTTGTGTGGCCCTTCCTTCATTGACGCGACGGTACTTGCAAGCCCGCCGAGATGTTCCTTGATTTCTTTAATGCCGCTATCCGTGCTCCAAGGATGTGTGTTTGTCACGGCTTTTCTCTTATGTGGATTGCACGTGGATTCCGCGACCGGTACCTCGACTACCATGGATTCTAATGTGGTTTCGGTTTTTTAGAGTCGGAGGGTGGTGGCGTTGGCGGCGTTTTGAGATGTCTGTTTTCCTCGACAAGTTCTGTTATTGTATGCCTTAACTCTTTGTTTTCGTGTTCTAGTCTTTTAATCGTATTTGCGATTTCTACTTGCTCTGGCCGTGCCGTCGGACTCACCTGGTTGGCGGCCTGCTGTTGGTGCTGCTGCTGAGCTTGTTGGGCCCACGTCAACCGATCATCACCGCCAGCTCATGGAGCGGCGGGCGAATATCCTTGATGTGGATCTCTGGCTCGGGTTCCTGGAGCGCCCTGCGGACAGTGACGACGGGCGGCCGCGGTTCCTGGATCTCGAGCAGCCCCGCTCGCCGGACACGCGAGCATCTGCGTTGGCGGCCGCGTTATCGTTGATGGCGCTACTCTCACCGTTCTTGAGCGGCGGGAAGTGTTGCTTACTAAGGGCGATTGGTCCCGATCTCTTAGTGCTTTTGCTTGCGTTTGCTGCGATTCTTCTTTCAATTCGTCTTCGGACGACGTAGGGGAGTTGGAAGCGGTTCCTGCATTCCTTGCTGGCCGTGACGTGATTTCGCTCGCAGAGCGCACACTTGATCCAGGTGCACACATGGTCGGCGTTAGGGTTAGCTAGTCCACAGCCTTTGCAAATGGCGTCGTCGGGCGAAGGGCATACGTCGGCACGATGGCCAAGTCTGGCGCACACGTGGCACATGGCGATCTCCTTGCAGTAAAAAGAACACTTTATCAGGGCGTTGTCGTATCTGACATAGTTCGGGACTCAAAAGCCGTCCAGGGCACATTATGAACATGCCAGTGTCCTTGATTCTCTTTGCCGCCAGTGCGAGCGGGTTGCGTGGGTTGGCGAGCTTGCGGTTTATGGAGTCCTGCGTCTCATCGAGCCGTCGAGCCCCCTCTTATAATGCCTTTGCGCGTTCCGTGCGGCGCCGTCCTATATGCAGTGGTCTCAAACGTTTGTTCTCCTACGGAAATATTGCGGATCCTGAGGTATCTCGCTGCGTTCGCTTCGGACGTTGTGCTGACCACCATGATGTTTTGTTTCAAATTGGGGCATATCGTGTCCTCGCTTCGCTCGTTAGGTTCAATGCAAGCACCCATGCAACTTGCTTTGGTGA
This sequence comes from Dermacentor andersoni, assembly GCF_023375885.2. Lineage (NCBI taxonomy): Eukaryota > Metazoa > Arthropoda > Arachnida > Ixodida > Ixodidae > Dermacentor > Dermacentor andersoni. The sequence continues at coordinate 72,275,371 of NC_092822.1, read as the reverse complement.
CCGTAAGTTGGCCTACCTTGGCTATGTTGATTCCGCCACGAATGCGAATCACGATCTTGATGTCGTCTTGCGGAAGCGTGGGCATCCTGCTTGCTTTGATCACGGAGTTTCTCACTGTTGAGACGGTTGCATTCGTATTTCCTCCCTTTCACTGGAGGTTAGCGAGGTGGGGCTGGCTCAACGCAGTCTTCGTTACAGACGGGCGCGGCGCCACGATAGTCCAGCTGGCGTCTGTAGTTATAGCGCACATTTCAATATCCACAATAATTAAAATAAGGTGAACCACTCCACTGATTGTGCATTTGGGGCTGCAGCGGGTCAATACTGAAAGAGTGCATTATTTTGCAGTGGCCTTTATTCTGTAATTGAACGTACAACAATTTTTTATATATTTTGTTAAAGCTCTGGGCAGCTTAATTACGCCATTTCATATTGTAGTCTGAACAAAAGAATTTTACATTGCTTTTTTTCGTGTAAATTGTATGTCACCTATTTAACTCAGTTCAGTTGTTGGCATTTCACAATTGAAAATCAACATTATTTCACCAATAAAAAGTTATTGTGTTGTTATTAATAAAGAAATTAATGAAGTACCTTTGTGCTGGCTCAATGAATGTTGTAATTTTGTGGAGTTTCCAGAGAATCAATGATGGTCCATCTATTCAACAATGGAAATTCAACAACCATTTTTGTAAGGGTTTCACGAGCGTTCAAACTGTCCCCTGCAGGTTACATTGCGTGACTACTTGATTCGATGGATGACGATTCCACTTATGAATAAAATAGTTTCGGCTAGTAATAGCCGCATACCTTACAGTCTGAATTAAGCTTTTCCTGCTAAGCGACTGTTTACGAACTGCGCGAGCGTCCTAGGCGGTGGTAGGTGCTGTATTACAGATATCTTTGTTCTAAATAGCGCATGGTCGAAGCACACGGCATCCACGGTTATATATCGTTATATTATCAGCGTTTGTATTAATAAATGTCATGCGGCATGACTATGCGAGGTCGTATTGCTGCATCAGCCCGTTTTTGCTTGCTTTTTCGAAAAAGAGTATAACCGAATTTTTTTTTCCGGTTGTGTTCGTTCCGCTTTTCACGACGCACTCACACGTATTACGAAAATTTTGCCCTAAAAATAGCCATCGCATTCTTTTTATGCTATCCCTCTCATGTTATGGCTGTATAAAGGCCAAAATGCAATGCCGAAGCATACAGCTTATATCTATATGTATCATGCTGGTTTACCAACCGTAGTGACCGCTGTGTTGAGCAGCGCCATCGGCCTCACGCAGCAAGGCTAGCATAGGCATATAGTAATTTCAGGACTGCTACACTTGAAATGCATGAGAACTATGCCGTTGTATCAGAAATATTTGGTAGCGCCTGCCAGTTAGATGTTACGTGGATGTCTTAGGTTGGCTGTGCACGAGCATGCGCTCTTATGTTTTATGTTTTACTCCCTACGCCAAGCGATCAGACAGTGAGCTCATTTTTCATTTAATTCTGGCAATACAGAGATACGGATTTTCTTTGTTGAATTAAAACCTATATAAGCAAAATAGTTCACAACATATACACACACCGCGACTGATAAAGAACGTACACCTCGGCTGATTACGCGCGTCACATTTTTGCACCCCCAAGACATGTGTCTGCCTACTGCAGTTACCGATGCACCTGAAGGCTTCCCTGACGACCTTATACAAGCGGATATGGCGTAAATTTCACAAAGTAAGATCTAAAACATCCCGAAATCGCTCCGCAGCACGCGACAGCAATACTTTCAAGCAGCGCCGCGCCAGATCGCCCAAGCCAGAAAGGAGGAAAGGCTCACCGCGTGCCCTATCCTCCTCGCCCGATAAAAAAGTCTATATATCGAAACTTTCGCTCCCGGGCAAGCACGGAGAGTTGCGAGAAGAGTTGCCAGAACAATATGGCTCTGAGCCGCACGTAAAACAGGTGACCTTGACAGAGCCTAGATGCCTTCGACTTTTCTATAGTCTTCGACAGTGCTTACCCCAGAGTTAATGAGAAGAAAGAAGTGCCGGAACGGGCCCCTTAGTTTACCGGGAACGCTTCAGACCCTTACGGTAGCACTTCAGGAATGCTACCTCGTTTAAGCCCCACCAAGACCTACATGGTTTGTACACTTCGGGCGAGAAAACAGTTGACAACCCTGTTACCTCCGCGCACGCAATACAATTCACAGAAACACAAACACGCAAGGACGAATAAGTGCAAAGGTAGAGGAAACGAATGGATGCAAATATGAGTTCTGCCGATGAAAATCTGTGCGTTACTCTTTAAAAGTGTTGCCGCTACGTGCTCCTTCATTATTCTTTGCGTGAATACTGTGAAGCCCTCTCGTGACTTTTTCTGTTCCTTCTGTGCGGAAATTTCCAACGGTAAAGAAAGCAAGTTATGTCACCGCGCCTCGTAAGTTCCTGCGGATGAATTTTTGAAAATGTGTGGTGTTATTGAGTGTACAATGCGAACATCTATTCACGCGTTACGTTCTCCGAATACGTTTGCGAGATCGGTAAAAACAAGCTTCTATGTATGTAAGCTTCCAAAGGCAAAATCTCGCCCCCTTTCTTTTTTCTTTGTTTTATCGCGGCTTGTAGATATGTTAGGAATTCGTCGGTGTTATATTTTCAAGTGTTGTCACTAGAAAGTATGCGCAAGGTATCTCAGTGGTGTATGTCTAAGCCCTATTCGTAAATCTCTCATGCCTACAATAGGTAGCACAATGTAGTGTCATTTGTTACTGGTCCTAACATCCTGGTCCCGGAATCTCATTTATACATGCAGCTGTGAACGCGTCCAGGTACGTGATATATTTGCGGCGAATTTGAACAGCACATACAACCTGTGTGGGTCAAAAATGAAGAAAAAAGAAAAAAATGGTTCACCACTTATCGAGAAGCCCCAAGTCGCGTATCCGCGGACATACATCCGTCCGCTTATTGTAGTGTTTGCCTGCCTGTGGTCGCCTTTTATGGCCATCGTTTGCATACATACCGAAACATTTTTTTAATAAATAAAAATAATTGATTAAAGGTTTGTTAATAGATATTGCAATTCATGTTGTTATAAGCGTGTATTTGTATGCGGGCACTCGTATGAATGCGCGTTTGCGCTGTAGATGTTTCGGCGCTTTCCGGGAGCTTGTGTCCGCGGTTCGCTTGTGAGATTCCTGCGTTTCGACGTTCTTTCTGTGCTTCGCTGTAACTCCTTTGGAATACTCGTGCGTGTTGCTCGATTTTATGGGCTTGTTGTTGCCTTGAAGATCACCGTGATCGCCTTCGACTCGGTCACATCAAAGGTTAGTGAGTGTTCTGAATTCCCCTTGTTCGTTCATTCCAACGCGGTGAACAAGAGCGCGAAAGTGCATACACAGAGAGAGAGAGAGAGAAGGGAAGACGGAAAGGCAGGGAGGTTAACCAGACTGAGTCCAGTTTGCTACCCTACACGTGGGGAGGGGAATGGGGAGTGAAAGAGGGAGAGAGAGGGGTGTAGGATGTCTAAAGTCGGGCACTCAAGTCTGTTGTCCTCAGGTAGCGAAAAAGCGCTCGAGCTGCTTTCTGGGCCAATGAACTGTGAGGCCAGGCTCCCAAGATCTTCGCTTCCGTAAATGGCCTGTCATCCAGTCTATTTAAGGCACACTGGAGAGTCTCGCGTTGATTATCGAAGCGAGAACAGTGGCACAGAAGGTGACTGATGGTCTCTTCGCACTTGCACTTAGCGCACATTGGTGAATCCGCCATTCCAATACGATAGCTGTAGGAGTTCGTGAATGCTACTCCTACCCACAGCCGACACAGCAGTGTTGCGTGACGTCGTGGAAGGTTCGCTGGTAATGTAAGTTTCAGTGATGGGTCGAGGCTCTGTAAACGACACTTAGAGTTCTGTGGTGTATGCCAGCAACCTAACGTGATTGTACGAGCCAGACTGCGAGGCTGTCTTGCAGCGTCGACTCTGGATAAAGGTATAAGGAGTGTCGGTGAGCCAGCCTGGGCACGTCGGGCAGCGTCATCGGCGAGGTGATTACCAACGTTGCCACAATGTCCCGGCAGCCACTGAAATATGATATCATGTCCTCTTTCAGAAGCGCAATGGCAGGCTTCGTTGATTTGTCACACCAGCTGTTCATAATTGCCACGTCGTAAACTTCTCAAGCTCTGGAGGGCTGCTTTCGAGTCACAAAATATTGCCCATTTGTTGGGCGGTTCTTTTTCAATGTATTCGATAGCAGCGCGAAGAGCGGCCAGTTCAGAGCCCGTAGATGTCGTTACGTGTGATGTCTTAAACTTGATGACGATAGATTGAGATGGTAGAACAACGGCGCCCGTAGAATTTTCCGAAACGGAACCATCGGTGTAAACATGAATTCGGTTAGCGTAGGAACAATGCCGAAGTTCCAATGTGATCTTCTTGAGAGCCGCGGTGGTCAGGCTAGCTTTCTTCACTATTCCTGGAACAAGGTACACAGGAGGCTTCTTCAAGCACCACATAGGGTATGGCGTTCTTGTTGCGGGTGAGTGCCTCAAAGACAAAGAGTGCCGGTTAGCCGCAATTGATCTGGAGAACGCTGCCCTGGGTTTTTTCTCAGGCAATCGAGCGAGATGGTGGTCAGGGACTCTGGATATATGGCGAACATGTACCCGGAGCGCGTCGATATCTATATAGGTCCTTATTGGGTGGTCTCTCGCGGTGGCAATTGTTGCCATGGTTGAAGCATTTCGAGGTAGCCCCAGACATGTTCGAAAGGCTTGGCCTTGAATGCTCTGTAGGACATGGATGTTAGTTTTGCTGGCATTGGACAGCACTGGTGTGCTGTATTGCAAGTATCCTAGGAAGAGCGTCCTGTATAGTTGAAGCATAGATGCCACGGATGTGCCCCACGTTTTACTGGCAAGAAACCTTAGTATATGGGAGATAGAAGTAAGCCTCTTCTTCAAATATGTGATGTGGGGGCTCCATGAAAGGTCTCTGTCTATAATAACGCCTAGGAATCGGCGAGCTTTTGCGTAGGAAATTGGTTGGTGGTCAATAAAAATGGGGTACCAGGTCATGGGCTTGTGGGTAAAGGCGACTAAGGCGCACTTCTCGGTCGAAATGCTGAGGCCTTGCGCACGCAGGTACGATGATGTTAGGGTCACGGCTTTTTGGAGCCGTGCACGCACCTGGAGACATGTAACTGCCGAGGCCCATATGCATATGTCGTCAGCATATATGGAAAGGTTTACTTATGTGGTAGAACGTCGGCAAGGCCAAGGATTGCAAGGTTGCACAAAGTGGGGCTAAGAACCCCACCCTGAGGGACGCCACGGTAAGTGTAATGGTCAGCAGTTCGGCCATCTGCACTGTGCGCAAAGTGCATACAACTCATGTACGTGCCTTCCACGCTCCTCCGTGATCGTTTTCGTTCCAAGTACTATCCTTTGTTGCGAGAATTATTTATACATCACTAGATTTGTGGTATTGAACATGAACTTTTGTCCCGGTTTAACTTCACACTCCGCTTGTGGTGACGTAACGCAGCTTGCGCTGCCAGCTAAAACTGGGCATGTATAACGCCACGATTTCTGGTACGGTGTTCGAGCACAGATTGAGCTGACCTTATTAATTAGTTCAAAACAATGCCAGGTGAAACCATCGGAACTGCACTGTAAGCAAATATATGCCGTTTGCGCAACCCCGTCTCTTACATGACGTGTGAGCGGGCTTGTAGCAACCAGGGTTGGTGGGATCAGCGAAAATGTGTTCTGCTGCGCTGTTCACTTTGCGTTGCTGTAAGGCCACTCACATGCCGCGCGGCCGACGTTCGCCTGATCAGAAAACATATAGGAGGCAATGGCGAGATATAATAAAGCATTTCAAGGGTGTACGTGCGATTCTATGTAGTAGCTGAGATAAAATAGGTGTGGTACCACCGAATGCAGCGAAACCATCGCATTATGCGCCTTGCCAACCACCAGTCTTTTGATTTCTACCAGTTCGCGTGCATTCTACTTTTTGTTTTCCTGTTCTCCGTTCGACGCCATCGAGTGCTTCAGCAAACGGCTTTGCGTATGCGCTCTTTGCATTCACAGAAATGGGAAATTCCATGGCACTCTAGGTCCTACTTTACTGGGGTAGAAGATTCAAAATAATGTAAAAGTGTAAAATTTCATATCACTTACCACTGTTTTCAAATCAGTAAAGGAACGAGATGCCTGCGCATATATGCCATGTTGTCCCACTGTGTTCCCAGGTGGCATGTATACGTATACGTCAATAATAAGTTACTTGTGACCATAGAAGTAGCTAGTTAGGTCAAAAAGCTATCTTTGCATTGAATTCGACCACTACAGGGAGAACAGATTGAAAGGGGAGCGCATCCTCAGGAACTAAATGACCTTTTGTCACAAGCTTGGAATAATGCTTTCTCGGTGGAGCAGTTCTGTGAAATACTTTCTTTGAGAGTAAGCAAAACTTCAGTAGCATCAGGTAGACGGGGAGTAAAAAATGCTACAGTGCGCTTCTATATGAAGGAGCTGCCTTAAAGATGTGGCCATAACAGTTAAGTATATGACCAGAAATAATTTTTAAAGGAGAGGAATCAGAAAAAAATTATTTGACCAGCTCACAATGCCATTGCCAAGGGCAGCCATACTTTAGTGTTTTCAATTACTCACTTATATCAGTTCCTTTATGTCAGCGTAATCGTCTATGTAGCTCTTTTGATTGTTGCTTTTGGTGCAATGTGGCTTCACGTTTTACTACTGACATCCATTTTCGTATTTAAATGGAGCTGGGGGAAACTCGAACCGGCACGCGAAAGGTGAATTCTTTTGGCCATTTGTTCTGTAGCCTCGCCATCATCAAATGCACTGATGCCATGAAAATATATTGCAAGGAAAAAAAAAACATTGGTGATGCAACTGCAAGCATGTCCTCCAGTGATCATTTGGCCTTCAGTAGCAGACATCATGCCTTTAGGTACTCAGCTGAGACTCTGCAATTGCACCAGGACTGGGAGTAAATTTACGTGTCAGTTTTGAACATTGTGATCACTGTGAACATAATAAACGTAGAATGTGCATTTTTCAGAGAACATGCCTGATATAGAAGGGGCGTTCAGATACTTAGTGTGCACATTAGTGGTCTACATGGGTTCACATCTTTCTAATTTTACCAGAATTAACGTATTATGACCTATGTCGTGCAGCAGTGCACTGCTCGGGGCATCAAACAAAAGTAGCAGCAATGAATTGAGAAAGTTGGCTGAAGAAGGAGCGGTGATCGGGGCTTTCCGCATTTCAAGGGCCAAATTCCAAAAGGATTGATGCCCGGCTGGACAGTGTGTAGTGTCGGTCATCATATATTGTAGCCGGCGCGGCATGCATGTCCATGGCATTGAGTGTCTTCAAATTGCAAAAGTTCCATCACTTGGAAATTGGGAAGTTGAGGCGAGGTGGCAGGGCTCCCCTCTGCATCAGTCAGTACACGTCCTCTGCTATACTGACAATCCTACCTTAATGAGAACCAGTGATGCATGTCATCCTATTATGCAGCCAAGTACATTCCTTGTTTTGTGTTAAGGGGATACTAATACATCCTAGATCAATTTAAAATACGAAACATGGTTTTAAATATCTACTTCTCTTAATTTTGTGGTAGTTGGTTGATTATTGGAAAAATAAAGCTGACAGTTCAATTTTGTGAGTATCGCCCCAAATTTTCGTGCTGATGCCTCACTGTCAAATCTTGGAGTTCAAGTATTTTTTAAAAAATTAGGTCGTTTTGGTTCAGTACAGATTCCTGAAATTTCATTAAATTTGAGTTTTTGGCTTTTTTGGAATACAATGAACACCATTATTTGTAAAAACTACAGATACACCTGAGCAGACGCCATCAAAATTGATGACGTCTTAGCAAGCTGGTGTGGCAACTTCAAGGCAGCAGTGCCACCAATCCGTCCTCTTACGCCTTTTACAGTTTATTCAGCCTCTTGTCACGGTGCCAGTGAATCTCTTGAATTGGAGGAATGTCATTTACAGATACATCTAAGATTATCTTTCTCTTTAGCGGTTTCATGCAACCCGCCGTGGTTGCTCAGTGCTAGGCTATGGTGTTAGGCTGCTGAGCACGAGGTTGTGGGATCGAATGGCGGCCCCGGCGGCCGCATTTCTATGGGGGCGAAATGCGAAAACACCCGTGTACTTAGATTTAGGTGCACGTTAAAGAACCCCAGGTGGTCGACATTTCCAGAGCCTCCCACTACGGTGTTCGTCATGTTCAGAAAGTGGTTTTGGCACGTAAAACCCCATAAATTAGCGCTTTCACGCAGTGGTTGCTTAGTGGCGTTGGCCCAGCGCCACTAAGCACGAGGTCACAGAATCAAAGAACCGCATTTTGGTATAGGTGAAATGCAAAACTACCCGTGTACCGTGCAACCCTAGGTGATGAAAATTAATCAGGAGTCGCCCACTATAGCGTGCCTCGATATTAGGTGGTCGTTTTGGTACGTAATATCTCAGAAATTAGTTACTTTCATTGTTCCTTAGTACTCCTTTAAACTGCAGTATTAATTATATGTGCCAAAACACGTGCTCGAAGTATTATCCATAAATCTTTATAAAAGTGTATATAAATGTCTACTTATTGATAAAATAAAAAAGGGCTAACAGGTTGAATAGCACACTGTGGTATAAGGGTTATAAACACTGGTAAGGTGCCTCAGAAAGGCTGCCCAACGTTTCGATAGGAGGACCTATCTTTGTCAAAGGCAGCCTCGTAATTCTAGGCATGTTAGTTTTAAAGAGTTAGTAGAGCGACGTCACTTGCGATTGTTGTCGATGGCGGGTGGTTGCAAAGGAAGAAACTTCAAAGAGAAGGAGCGCTGTCGCCTGACGTCTGTAAGTGTGGTTCCTAAAACGAGGGAACAAGAGCAGGAGATTGGGAAGGCGGGGAGAAAAGAAAGGAAATAAAATGAGAAAAATAAAGAAAAGAAAACACACCATGAGGGGAAAAAACACGAAGAGGAAAAGACAGGCACAGGAGGGTGTTGGGGAAGCGAGATGTTAGGGAGCATTTAGGAGTGTAGTTGGCTGCATGTCTTTGTCTCTTTAGAAAAGCCGGTCAGGTTGTCAGTGCCCGAGCAACAAAGAAGACCCCAAAAAGTCATTGGTTCAAAGAATGACGTGAGGGGCGTAGCATAGAGGAAAAGATTATACAAGAGAAGACGCTCCCATAGCTAGAGCCCAGCGGCCGAATTGACTGTAACGAGCCAAGCGGATGGGATTAGCATCCTCGGGTTTCGGTTTTGGCCACGCGAGTTTTGAACGCCACTCCGGCTCCGCTGATCGGCGCGGATTTTTTTTCCTTTTTACTGCTGAACCACGCGAGGCCTTGGCGCGGAATCATTTCATTGTTATCTAAAAATGAGTGCGAATGATCTTCACAAGCCTCCACCGAATCTATGCCACGTGCAATTTCATAAAGTAAACACAAGACGTCTTCTGAAATTATGAATCTTTATTTCGCTCTATAGAAGTGCTCGTTCCGGGCTTTTGGTGCATTCATCCAAACGTGTAGTACCAGATAAGCAGCAGTCGTTGCCATACGAAGCTCCTCCTGATGGCATCAGCTTAATAAAGTTAATTACAAGCATATATCATTTTGGTATATTGACCTAACAGGAATATTGATTGTTTGTAAAGGAGAAACGTGCGTAAGTGGTGAATGGGCGTCATTACAGATAAATTCACTTTTACATACATTTCGTAGGAAACAAACTCCTCCCAAACAATGCAATAAAATATGAAGAAAACATTTTAACTTCAAGCATCCCTCCCATCAAAGGCATTATTTTCTGCACTTTAGGAGCACAAATGCACAAGTGACTGCACGTTTCCAAAACAACTTGGCCTCAGTCGACGCGATGGTACACTAAGTACACAGAGGTGGGCAAAACACAGGCTCTAAGCCAGACCATGTTACAGCCTCGCAGAATGCCTTGTATTCGCACTCAAGACAAACTGGTGGGTGCGAAGCCTGTTTTCAGTCACTCAAAAGACAATTCTAGAACTGTCAAGTTCTTGGTTTTTGAGCTCCTCGGCGTTATCTTTTACGCGTCCTGCCAGCGCAAGCAACACACTCCCGTGTTATCACTCTTGACAATCGCTCGTCGCGCTTTCGACAAGCGTTAGTGCCAAAAGTAGGTATACATGGTTGCAGGGCCATAAAAAGCGTTACGAACTTGTCCCACTAAAATTCAGTACACGCCAAACTGTCTCCACGGCTGGCTTGCTTTTTTGGTAACTGCTTCATAGCGCCCAGCGCGGCGAGCATGCCTCAAAAGTATCCCAAGAAGTTACGAAATTATTTACAATAATTATGGGGGTCAAAGAATGTGTCACGAACTTGTCCCAGTAAGATTCAGCATACGCGAAACCGCGGCACACAGCCGAGCTGCTTTTCGCTAACTGCGGCACAACGCCAGGTGCGGCGCGAGTGAGTACCTCAGAAGTATCCCACAGAGTAGCGAAATACAATAATTTTGGAGGTCAGGGAAAGCGTCACGAACTTGTCCCAGTAAGATTCAGCACACGCAAGACCGTCGCCACGGTTCAGCTGCATTTAGCTAATTGCGTCACATAGCCGGGTGCGGTGTGCGTGCCCAAAAACTACCGTAATAAGTTACAATAACGTTGAGCCTCATGAAGAACGTCACAATCATTTCCGAGTGCGAGTCAAAAACTCAAGTTAACTGCGCCAGAACGAGCGAACCGCTCTCCTCTAACTGCGTCACTAGTCTCGGTTTTGTGCCGTAAGCCTAAATTTGCTTGAAATACGTCGCAGACTGTCAAAATTTGTCACCTTGCTTTAGTCCAATAGTGCAGTGGCGCAGTGTCGAAATGCAAAAGCAACGCAAGAAACGCCGGCAGCCCGACAAACGGGCTATATCCAAAAGAGACGGGTGCCCGAACAGACGAACTTCACTTGCACAGACGGCCTGGCTCGTTTCGGTGGCACGTCTGGCTCATGACGCATCATATGGCGCGCCTGGCTTGCCGCTAGATTGTTGCTAGGTAACGCAAGAAAATAAGGTCGCGAAGTATATAAGTTCATTTATACGCAAATAATTTTACTTTTAGCGGGGAAAAAATTAAAAAACTAATAAAACTTCTCTAAGTTCATTTCACATCCTTTTTTCCGATGCTCGCTTCAACTAACGAATGGGATTAACACTAGGTGTGACGTGTTTCCTATTGCCGGTTTTCGCCGAGTGTCCCTTTTTGTTGAATTTTTTTCTCTATGAGCGTAGCATCAATTTGTCGTGTAATCTTGACGCCGTTAAGATGGCGACATGGAGCCTGGGGTGCAATGCATGAGGTAGCTGGAAGGCAGCGGCATGATCTTTCAAGGGACGTTAGCCCCAGTATCTCAACGTACGTGTCGTCACGGCGGTATACAAAAGTGGCGAAAACCGGTGTGTTTGAGGCGCCGAAAAAGGCATCCTGGCGTCTGGAACTTTCGAATGGGCTGATGAAGGTGTTTCAAAAGAACATATTAAAAAACAGACAAAAAAGGGGGGAACCGAAACCGGCATAACAAATAAGAGAGTGTCATGAGTAAAAGCGGATGGGGGCAGGTATACATGGGAAAAGGAGGTTAAACGTTGATATAAACGTAAAAACATAGGATAGTAGGTATAATTGAGTAGTAGGCTGGGAAAAAATTGACATGTAGAAATATATCAGGTTAAGAAATAAGGTTAGCTGGTGGTACAATGTGTTTTGTGTCTTGGTTGATAATATCAGAATTTCATATTTAATTTACAGCTTCTAAAGATTTTAAACACTTTCTGGACAGAACAATATACATTGATGATGAGGCACTAAAGACAACGCTGCATAGGCAACTTTTCGACAAACAACAGTACCTAGAATGTACGAGCCACTATCCCAGACATTGCAAACAAGGCATCCTTGAAGGCGAAGCCACACGGCTACGTCGCATTTGCGTTGAAAACCAAGACTACATAGATAGACTCGATGACCTCAAAGACTCTATCAAGCAGGAACCACCCAAACAGTGCCCTTCAAAAAGCCTACACCGATGCAACCAAACTTCATCTAGTCGAGGTCCTGAAGCCCCGACTTAGGATCACAACAACAACGCCTCTTCTGACTACTAAATTCGCAAGCATACTCCTAAATGTGAACAACATCCTCAGTAAATACTACCGAATTTTCACCAGAAACCAGACACTTCATAAGATTTACCCGCCCAGAGTAGCCAAAAGACGCAACACTAATTTTAATGAAATTATTGTGCATACCAAACTAAGCACAAAGACGAAGTTGGGAACCGGTCCCTGTGGCCACCCCGGGTGCTCTACATGCCAACATATTCAATTTACTACTACAGTAAAAAGTACAGCGCCGAATTGCTCACTCAAGGTTACTTAGAGTTTCGCCTGTTCATCAAGCAATGTAATCTACCGTTTAGAATGTCCCGCGTGTAGCAAACAATACATAGGTGAGACTGTGCATCAAATTCATACAAGACTGAACGGTAACCGCGCCGATACAAACCACAATTAACCTAAAGCAGTAGTCAGCCACTTCAATGAACATGGTCATATATTCAACAAAGCAAAGGCTTTATATACTAAAAACAAAGTTCCGTTCACTTCGCGAGAGGAAATATACAGAATCATGCCTCATACACAAGTTTAGATGCCTACACCCGACGGGAATTAGGCACGTGGCAAATAAGAATCTTTTGAAAGCTATAATTTAAATTATAAATTCTCATATCAACCAAGCCACAAGAAACATTGTGTCACCAGCTACCCTTAGTTCTTAACCTGACCTATTCCTACATTTCCATTTTGCCCCAGCCTACTACTCAATTTTATATATTATTTCACGTTGTTACGGCCCTATCAACTCTACGACCCCCTTTTCCCATGTACACTCGCACCCGCCCGCTTTTACTCTGTCACCCTCCTAAATGGTCACTTTTATTTCGCTTCCCCCTCTTTTTTGTCTGTTTTTAATATATTTTTAAACACCCTCACCAACCTATTTCAAAGTTCATGTCATGTCCATGTCCATGTCATTACTCGTCCGTGTCTTTTTTAGCGCAGTTCCCTTCCTTAAGTATGTACGACCGACTCGCCCAACAACGTGCTCTCCTGTATTTCAAAGTCCCAGCCGCCAAGATACCTTTTTCGGCGCCTCAGCCACACAGGGTACCGCCATTTTTATATGCCGTCGTGACGATACCTACTTTGAGCTACTCGGGCTAAACTACCTTGAAATATCATGCCACTGCCTTCCAGCTACCCCATGCATTGCACGCCAGACTCCTTGCCACCATCTTCTTTACAATTACCCTACGCATTGATGCTATGCCCATCAAGTCATTCTTTCAACTGATGTTTTTTTGGTTATTCTTTATTGCTCGCAGCACATACCGCCTCACCAGCTCTTTTAAAGACACAAAAACATGCCGCCAACGACACCCCTAAATGCTCCCTAATCTCTCGTTTCCACAACACCCTCCCATGCCCGTCTTTTTCTTGTTCTTTTTTCTCTCTTGGTGCCTTCTTTTGTTTTTCTCCTTTTCCTTCTTTTCTTTTCTGCACGCATTTCCACTCTCCCGGTCGTGTACCCTCGTCTTAGCAACCACGCGCACAGACGTCAGGCGACCGCACTCCTTCTGTGTGAAGTCTCTCCCTTTACAATCAGCCCCCACCGGCAACAACCGCACTTTACTAACCCCTTTACAGCTAACATACCAAGGATGACTAGGCAGCCTATGACGAAAGTAGGGCCTCCTATTGAAACGTTGGCCAGCCTTTTTGAGGCACCTTCTCTTTGTTTAAAAGACTTATACCACACTGCACCTTTAGTTACTGCTGATACGTGATGCCGATTCTTAGGACAGTGGCACTAACGAGAAAGACTCTCATCTAATGTTATTCATCTAAGCTCATCCTAATGTTCTTAAAGTTTTTAGATACGTTGATGATTTTTTAGTTGTTATTGACAATAGATGCCCCTTGCCATGCCATGATATGGTTGAGCAGTTTTTAGATGTTTTTAGAGCAAACGCAAAAGGACTTACTTTAACTAACGAGTTTCGGAAGGACAGTTCGTTGCAGTTTTTAGACCTTAACCTAACACTTAAGAGTCATCACGTTTGCTGCGCATACCTCCGTCGATGTAAAAAAGAATTCCTACAATATGACTTAGCGCACTCTAAGGCTGTGAAGCGTGGAATCGGCCTACTTTGCCTGGAATCGGCTCTGCACAAGTCATGTGTGCATAGGATACAGGTGAGTTTTCGCCATCAACTTGAGATACTTCTAAAAGCAGGCTACCCTCAGTCTGTCTTAAATGCCGTGGTCGAGTCCCTCCTACAGAAGCTAAAAACTAGCGCTGCGAGTGGGAAAACGCACTCGAAGGAAAGGGAGCGAGTAAAACCAGAAGTAGTACCTTATGTGCACCGTGTGAGCCATAACCTCGAGAAGGTAGCTACCAGATATGGCATTCCGGTTGTCTTTTCGGCTCTCGACAAGTTAGCTCAATTGGGTCCCCGGATCACACGCGAGGGGCCGCAGGGCTGCCAGAAGCAGTACGTCAAACAATTCAGGGACTGTGTTAAAGGGGTGATCTACGAGATACCCCTAGATTGCGGCAAGTCATACGTCGGACAAACGGAACGTTGTATTAATCACAGACTGAGGGAGCACGCTAATAGTATCGGTAAGTGTGAGAAGGCGCATCTTCCTGCGCACTGTAAAGCCTATCGTTGTACGCCATGCTTTGAACAAGTATTGATTCTTGGCAAAAGTAGGGACCAAACTGCAAGGAAGTTTTTGGAAGCGTTTTATATTAAAAAGAAATGGTCTGATTGTGTCAGCGATACATCTCTCGTATTATATTCCACAGAAATGTGCTTTATCCAAAGTATGTTATCATGACCATGTTGTTCTGTCACACCTTGGCTCCCTGCGCATGAGCGGAAGTTGTCCTTTCTTCTATACGTTTGTTCAGGCTGTTAATAAACAGTTGGTAGTTTGGCGCTTCACTGTCTTCCTTTCTTCTGTCCCTTTTCGAGAAATGTGTTTTGCACCACAAAGTATACCTAGCATATCTACGCACCAACTTGCCCAAGAAGAAGTCCTTTTGGATAAAGACAGAATTGTGCTGCAGTGTGTGAGGCCACGATGAGGCACGTCGAGAAAATGGCTTAGTCTCCCTCTAGGTCTCGGTTGGGGACATCAACTGGTTGTCAACAAACTTCTGAGTTCACTCTGAGATTTTGTGCAGCCTGTTCTTTGCAATTCGATTAATTTAAATAATGAGGTGGTGGTTGGCACACACTGTCTTAGTGGCTTATGTACATTTCTTACGGCAGAATAGAATCTCGCATATTACATCTGGAGCAGAGCAAGCGAACCTAATGTGTAGTGGTAATCTTACTAACGATCGACAGTCACCTCTCTCTTCGAGCTAGTAATCCTGCCTGCCAACAAAAGCAGGAGTAGTTGCCCAAGATGGCGTGAAAACGATTCAATGAAGAGTGGCACATGCCCGGGGTCACGTACCCAGTGACCTAAGCTGGTCTGACAGTTGATTATAAGCCCCCTTTTCTCAACACAGCAGCGCGATCTCTACCCATTTACACAAATAGCTGGGAAAATAGAAACAAGCACCCGAAAATATGAAGCATCCTAAGAATGCTAATCGCATTAAATAATACTAGATGCTTTGGATGCTTTCGTTTACTTATTAATTTTCTTGGTTGTGCTGTATAAATCCGGGTTTTTTTAAACGCGTGGCATCCAGACAGCATAAGAACCTAGTAAGAAGTCAAGTAAGTTTCGCATTTAATATCTGCAACAGGCACTATTGTTGTGATATTTCTTGCAGTAGGGCTGATTTGAAGATGTGCTTGAAAGGCTCAAAACTGCTTTTCTAACATTTACCTAAACACACAGGTTCAGATAAGTTGAAGCAGTGCGCATTGAGAAGGTTATCCTGGCGCAGCATACCATGGCCTTTCATGGTGGACCAGGAAAGTTTGCAAAGGCCTCGCTTCACCGTATGTTAACAGATGATGACCTCATGAACCATTTAATATTTTGAAATAAAACCAAGGGCAAAATAGGCCTTGACCCCAGCAGGGTCAACGCAGTTATAGGCAAATACCACACATCCTTTCCCGTTGCATTTTTACATTCACATTTCCTATCTTAAATTAGCAACTCGTCAATGGCAAAACAAATAAATTTCAAGTAGTCCGTGTGTGTAATTGTGTCCTACAAAAGCGTACCATTAAAAATGACGGTTCATCATCATCATCATCTTCATCAGCCTATTTTATGTTCACTTCAGCATCAAGGCCTCTCGCCGCGATCTCTAATTAATCCTGTCGTGCGCCAGCCAATTCCAACTAGTACCCGGAAATTTCCGGATTTCGTCGCACCACTTTGTCTTCTGTCGTCCTCTACTCCACTTCCCTTCTCTAGGTACCCATTCTGTCACCCTAATGATCCAACAGTTATCTAATCTGCGCAATACATGACCTGCCCAACGCCATTTTTTTTCTCTTAACGCCTATTAGAATATCGTCTCTACCCGTTTGCTCTCTGATCGAAACCACACTCTTTCTGTCTCTTAAAGCTATGCCTAGCATTCTTCGTTCCATCGCTCTTTGCGCAGTCCTCAATTGTTCTCATGCTTCTTTGTCAGTCTCCAAGTCTCTGCGCCATATGTCAGCACCGGTAAAATGCGCTGATTGTGTACTTTCCTTTTCAGTGATAACGGTAAGCTCCCAGTCAGGAGCTTACAATGTCTGTCGTATACGATCCAACCCATTTTTATTCTTTTGTGAATTTCCTTCTGATGGTCAGGGTTCCCTGTGATTAGTTTACCTAGGTAAACATACTCCTTCATAGACTCGATAGGCTGACTGGCGATCCTGAATTCTTGTTCCCTTGCCCGGTTGTTAATCATTATATTTGTATTCTGCATATTAATCTTCAGCCCCACTCTTACACTCTCTCTGTTAAGGTCCTCAATCATTTCTGGTAACTCGTCTGCATTGTTGCTGAACAGAACAATGTCATCGGCAAACCGAAGTTTGTTGAGGTATTCGCCGTCGATATTTACTCCTAAGCCTTCACAGTTTAATAGCTTGAATACTTCTAAGCACGCAGTGAATAGAATTGGAGAGATTGTGTCTCCTTGTCTGACCCCTTTCTTTATAGGTATCTTCCTTCTTGTGTAGAATTAAGGTGGCTGTCGAATTTCTGTACATATATTCCACGGTATTTACGTAAGCGGTCTGTACTCCTTGATTACGCAATGCCTCTAAGAATGCTGGTATCTCTACTGAATCAAATGCTTTTTCGTACAATGCGTTGGCGGGCTAGTTGGTGCGAATCCATTAATAATTTGTTTAGCGCAAAACAACAGGCACAAGAAAGACGACAGGACAAGGCGCTTTTTCGTAATCTATGAAAGGCATATAGACAGGCTTATTGTACTTTGGGGATTTCTGGATAACCTGAATAATGACATGGATGTGATCCACTGTAGAGTAACCTTTCCTGAAGCCAGCCTGCTCCCTTGGTTGACTAAAGTCCAATGTTGTCCTTATTCTATTGGAGAATAGCTTGGTAAATATATTATGTAATACTTAGAGTAACCTATCGGGCATAAAAGTTTTCAGTTCTTCAATGTCTCCCTTTTTCATAATTAGTATAATGTTTGCATTCTTCCAGTTTTCTGGGACCCTTGCAGTTAATAGACATTTGTTATAGAGAGCCGCTAGTCCTTGAAGTGTTATGTCTCCTCCATCTTTCATTAAATCGGGTGTTATTCCTTCTTCCCCGGCCGCTTTTCCCCGTTTCATGTCTTTCAAAGACCTTTTGATCTCATCTCTAGTTATAGGAGGAGTTTCTGTATCCTGTTTATTGTCGTTTCGAGTGGAGTTCTCCTGAGTGCTATGTGGACTGTACAGGTCAGTATGGAATTCTTCCGTTTCATTTATTATACCTTCGAGATTGCTGAGGATATTACCCGGCTTATCTTTCAGTGCATACATCTTGCTTTGTCTTATGCCATGTTTCCTTCTCACCGATTTCAGGCGGCGACCATTTTTTACGGCTTCCTCAGTCTTCTTCACGTTATAATTTTGAATATCACTTGTTTTCGCCTTGTTGATGAGTTCTGACAGTTCCGCGAATTCATATTATCTCTTGAGTTGGACATTTTCATTCTTTGTCATTTCTTATTAGGTCCTCCGTTATTTGGGAGAGCTTGCCTACTGGTTGCACTTGGTGTCTTACCTGCCACTTCAGTTGCTGCCTCTGAAGCCAGCGGCATTACGGTTTCATTCACTATCTCTGTGTCATCATCATCATCTTTCTCTTCTAAGGCTGCAAATTTGTTTGAAAGTACCAGCCTTAATTTGTCTGCTTTTACCCTTACTGGCTCTAAATTGACATGTTTCTTCTTGGCCAATCTTACTCTTTCTTTCTTCGAATTGGGGTGAATCCTAGCCCTCGCTAACCTATGATCATTGCACTTTACCCTACCTATCACTTTTACATCCTGCACTATGCTGGGATCTGCACAAAGTGTTAAACCAATTTCATTTCTTGTTTCACCATTAGGGCTTTTCCAGGTCCAGTTTCGGTTGCTACGCTTCCTGAAAAAGATGTTCATTATTCTCAGCTTACTACTTTCTGCGAATTCTTCCAGCACCTCTCCTCTAGCGTTTCTAGAATCGACGCCATAGTCGCGAATTCCCTGTTCACCCGCCTGCTTTTCCCCCACTTTTGCATTGAAGTCACCCATTAATACTGTATATCGAGTTTGCACTTTTCTCATCGCTAATTCAACACCATCATAAAACTGATCTACTTCCTCATCGTCATGACTGGATAACGAAGCGTAGGCTTATGCTACCTTTAATCTATACTTATTAGGTTTGATTACGACTACCGCTACCCTCTCATTAATGCTGTAGAATTCGTCAAATTAAGAATCCTACTCCGTATTGCTTCTTATCTGGCAGACATCTATGGCAGAGGACATGACTGTTATTTAGCAACGTTTAAGCCTCACAAGTTCTAACCTTACTGAGGTCGATGGCATCCCATAGAATTTCTGTTAGTTACCTGAACAGTACTACTTAGCTAGCCTCACTCGACATAGTGCGGCAATTAAAGCTTGACACGGTCAGTTTCCATTGGCGGCCTGTCCTGACCCAGAGATTCTTAGCACCCTCTGCTGCGTTACAGGTCAGACCGCAGCCTTGGACAGGTACTCCGCAGCTACTGAGGACTGAGGGCCATGAGTTAATTGTGGATATCATTGGGGAGGTTGTGGCCGAATACTGCACTAGGCAAGTCAATTCCTATTCTGGAGAGGGAGTGTCTTTGTTCAATCTTAGTGGGCCTTCCTAATTTGGTTGTACCTGGATCAGTATAGCGCCACTCGCTCTCGGCATCTTACGCCTGTATCAGGCGCAACTCCAAGCCAGCAGATGTAGTGCACTGGAGGATGTCATACGCAGATACACCATCGTAAAAAAAAGGGAGGGAGAGATTTGAAGTTCCGACTACCGCAACCGAGCATAAGACATAGCTCAGTAAGATAATCCCGCACGCGGCTAGGCTACTTTGTCGCGTAGAAGTGCGGCCCAGGGGGTCCTACGTGCACAAGAGATTGGCGGCTGTGTTGTCGCCGCGGTCGCAATGCAGTTCACGGGATTACAAACTAAAATAAGCAAGAAAGAATAACTGCAGATGCAGACGAAAAGAATGGACGCATATACGATCGTTGTGACGTGCTGGAAATCTGTGTGTTAACTTGACAGCTAGGTGTCGTTGCTACATGCTTTTCCTTCTTTGCTTGTATATTGCAAACAAAAACCTTCCCGTCATTTCACTCTGTTCCTTTTGTGCGGAAATTTCGCTTCCTCAAGGAAAGCCCGTTATGGCAGCGCGCCTCGTAAGTTGCTGCGGATAAGTTCTAGAACATTGGTAATGTTAAGCAGCGTGCAGTGTCAACATCTATACGCGTACTAGGTTTCCCGAATACTTTTTCAAGATCTCTACACTCTAAAAACTAGGAAAGGTATCGCAAGAGTGAAGCGGCCGGTTCACTCTTCAAAGCGTCGTTTTACTCTCGCAAAATGTCGAGGAGAGTGAAATGCATTGTTCACTCTCTCACCAAGGAAAGAGTGAAATGTGCTTTTCACTCTCCCCTTCAGAGAGAGAGTAGAATGCCCGTTCTACTCTTGCGGCAATAGACAACAAAACGTAGCGTAATCTTCTGCTTCAACTGTAGGTGGCTGGCCCCGAGCATGGCAATGTTTCATTCATGCACGCTGAGCAAAGAACACATCGTTTTCCTTCTAAGAGAACAGGCCGCCGCAGTTCAAAGGAACGCGTATCGAGCGCTCTACTTTTTCACTCGGAGTTGCTCCACCGCGCGCGTGCGCGCTCAAGATCGCGGAACAACACAGCACCGGAGAAAGGTGATCCCTCCGCCGAGCAGCACAGCAGCAGCAAAGGCCAGCCAAGGGAGATCGTATGTCAGCCATCTCGCGTCGCCACGAAAACACGACAGTCGTTCGTCATGCCTTGGATATAACAGCAAATCCTCCACGGTAAGTGAATTCTAACTTAGGTGCACATTGTCCGTATATGTCATGCTATCGCCAGGAAGTCGTCGCTGCGCTTAGCCGACGCGATTGACAAAGGACAAGGCATGCGCGCTGTGTCTCTCGATGTCAATCGAAAAAGCCAGTCGTCGCGATAACTGCATGTGATTTTATCACTTTGCCGTTGTCCGTAAGAGCTTCAAAGATCGCAAACGCTGCCAGAACTATGGTATGTTCAATAAGACGCCAGGCGAGAGGACGCTTAAAATGGTTCGCTCACCAGCCTGTGATTCCGAGCCTATGCGGAGCGTGATTAGCGTGCGTTTTGTGTGTTTGAATTTATTCAGTTTGGCAGTATACTGTGTACGGAACGCTGTTGAACTAAGGAATCACATAACAGAAGGCGTCATTTTGCTGGCAGCATGCTTTTTTTATAAATAAACCGCGCGCTTGACGGTGTCTCGCTCAGGGGGAATCTGCGACCACTGAAGTTACGTGCAGCACCAGTGCTACTTAGAAACTTTGCCGCAGGCATTCAGCTGCATGCTGCAAGAGGTCAGTTGGGCGCGTTATCTTGAACTTACTGAAAACGCATGAGGAATCCATGTTTTATGCTGAAAAAAGTATAAACCCCATATAAGCGATCTTGCGCGCGGCAGCTACAAGCGACGCGATGGAGATGGCTGTCGCGTTCGCTCGTCGCCTACAAGTACTCCGTGCGAGCGACGATATTGAGCGACGCCTCCCCGGTGTTGCCGGCATGAGGGCTGCAATCACTCGTGACGCGTGCTTTAGTAATTTACGTTGATGTATTTTACTATAAAAAGTAGCATAAAATATTTCCGGTGGTCTTGCCGTAGGTTGTTATCCTTGCACGTATAAAAATTGAATCACTTGCTCGTTCCGCGCGATAATCGGTAGTATTTGAGCGATGTACATCCAGTTCCGGCTTCGCGCTATTGGCTAGTCGCTCATAGCACTTTCGGGCGACGAGCGACGATTTCTAAATTTCGAGAACCGAGCCATCTGTTCAAGCGACGGCCCGTTTTGTCGCTCGAAGCCGTCGCTCGTCGCCGTCGCGCACTAAATCGCTCTCACAGTGTTTATCCCTAAGACTGAACTGTTTTTGCTCATGTATTGAAATGGTGTGATTATAGGCAGGTCTGGTTTTGTCTCCTGTTGCGGTTTTCGTGCACGGTGCGAAACTGAAAGGATACTTATGTCTACGAACTCGGTGAATTGTCGAGCAGCTAGTTATGCATCGGCATCGAATATAACGGCTGCTGTGTGGAATTACAATTGCAAGGGCGCTTTGCGTACGCCTATTGTTTTGGACATCCCTTTGCATTTGCTAATATGAGTTGGCGTGTCAGAGTTATATCATATGAATAGCTAAATTAGCCTTCCTCTAGGGGTTACAAGCGTAATGTGTGCATTTTCCTATTGCATGGCAGATCAAAATGTGTTTATCGCTTGAATATTTTTAGTAGAGAAAAAATATCAAAATAAAATGTTGCTTTAATTCCGTGTTACCAGTCTGTCGTACACAGAACAATAGGTTGGTGTAATAAACTAATAACTGCGGTTTAGCTGCAACTTTTACATGCCTTCAAGAATCTAAAATGCTAGATTTCAAACTGCAGCAGTAAGTCGGGTCTGTAAAAAATGAACTCCATTGCGCACCTCATACATGAAAATAAGTTCATGCCTTTTAGTAAGCTTAGATGCAGGTCGCAGTGAACTTTCTTGTTATTATTGAAATGTGGGTAAGCTTGCCATAACAAGCCTTGTTGCCCTTTTTTATAGGCACATCCATATATCCATTGAACTGAAGGACAATATTTTCATCCCTACTGAGCATCATGTTTGCAGCTATAATCCTCAAATTATGGTTTCAGCAGTGGCACAACCAGGGATGGTGCGGGGGGCACACTGGGCACGTGCTTAGGATGTGTCACAAGTGGTGTTTGCGATACACCAGACTCATGACAGACCTATGATGTCTGAAAATGACCAATATTCTATTCATTAGCAGGAGTATTCGAACATTCGTGCCGAACGAGGATGAACTGTCCGTTATTTTTTTTTTTTTGTGTAAATCTAAAATTGAAGTTAATTTAGCACTTGACTGTTGCAGTCATTTGGATGTTTTGCATGCATTTCACAAAGAGCTAAAACTTTCTTTTATTGCCATGGCCTTGACTGTCTTGATGTTGTTTTGCACCATGCCCTTGTGTTTACTTTTGCATAAGATATTTTTCAGGCACCTGCTTTATATAACGCAAGAAGGCAGCTGCAAGGACACGAGGATGTGAAAGAGCCAGTGCGGCGCGACTTCACGTAGTGCAGAGGAGCCAATGTCAAAAAATCAAAATACATTGGCATGCAATTTGGACAAGAAAACTAGTATGTGGGTATATTGGGTGTACCATTTGACCAAATGTAAACAAAATCAAGATACAGTATGTTACACCAAGATGAAAATTCTCACGTGCTCCAGGCAGTCATCTTAACATGGTATATTTATGTAATGTCTCTGATTGGAAAGTCAAATCAAGTATGCTCTCTGGAGACAAACACATAGCAGCAAGTGTCATTGAAAAGTTAGAAATGTGTTTTAAAAAAGCTGATTAGTTCTGAGAAGTGACTGCTTTTTGTCTTGCCTCTCAACAGATACATCCATGTGATAAAAAAATAGTGGTACAATGAAATTGCATATTTGCTTAGTGACATGATACATACTTGCAATGAGCACGGTGCCTGTGTTTACTATAAAAAGCAACAGCCCATGCTTGGTTAGGTTAGGCCCCCTACAACATGCAGGCATGGGTGATCGGCGCTTTTTTTTTATTTCTGTGTCGTGAGGTTTATTGACGTGCGTATAGGTGCAATGGCACGCAGTATGGCTAGTACAAAGGGGGGGGGGCAGATATATGTAGCTCACTGTACACGACACAGGGCAAAGGAAATCCGTATTCAGCAACTATGTTAAATGCAATGTATGTAAATTTTACAACGCCACTCATTCGAAACGCGCACAGGTGAATATTGAAGAAAAATTTTCCGGGGTGCATAATTTAGTGCGTAATTTACACTAATTTTGCTCTAACCACAAGACATAATAAATTGAATATACTGCACGGAAAAACCTAGAGCGAATTAAATTGTGTGTCAGCTTCGTGTGTATAAATATAGTCTTTCCTATGCATTAGGTTTTTCGCGTAATGCATTACCAGTTGACAGCCTATCGTATCATGTGTACTCTGTTTACATTGCAGTTGTTTATTAGTTTACTCATTTGTTTTGCAATTTATGAAATGCCGATGTATATATATTTTCAACATTTGACATAACCCTGTATGTTTTGTAGGGACAACCTAGGACGTGCATTTCTCAGCACCCAGTCAACTGCCAGAAGCGACTCGAACACAGGCCACCAGCAAGTGGACATCAGTTGCAATTTCACATTATGCAGTTGGCTGCTGCCTTGTACTGAGGCTTTTTTTTAATGAGATGGTGGTGTCGTTCTAATGTACATTTTGACCACAAAGGTGCGATCATGTCTCACAGAGGCATATATGGTTCCTATTCTCTGCGAGGGACGTGTTCTCGTGTTCGTGAAGCATTTGTGTTTGGCAGTATTGTCGCCCAATGAGTCAGATATAAACACTGTAACTCGCGACTGCCGGCAAGTAGTTGCAAGAAACACAATATATTATGACGCTGTAAAGTTATTTCATTAATTCGAAGGAAAGTTTTGCAGCGGGAAAAAAGGTTGCTATTCCAGGTAAACATGTCTTTTTCTCACAAGTTATTTAACCAAACTGTGGATGCGTGAAATTCATGACTTATGAATAGATTTTAATTCATCCTTTAGTAATGCTTCTAAAAGAGACCAGAAATAGCATGTGACTACCTCTCCAATCAGCAGATCATACACTTACAGTCATAAGTGGTAGTTCCATGCAGTCTCGCACTCTATATAACCTTTCCTTTCAGCAGCATTGGAACTGGCGGCTGCGTTTTCAGAACGAGGACTGCACTTGGCACTGTATATGTATGTGTGAATTCGGTTTTCTTTGTATGTGTCGGCTCACTGACACAAACAGTGCAAAAATCAGTTGTACCATGAGGCTGACGACGCCTTCTGCTGCTAGAAATGCGGCACTTCATATTTTATAGTACTGCATGACATTTAAATCAAAGCTAGCACATAAAATGATCAAGAAAACTAACCGCTGTTATAGCTGTTTTCCTCAAAGAAAGCTTGTCCTTTATGGGCTGTGTTAATCTGAGCTCTCCACCGATGTTTCAGTAATATTATCCCTTAGTGAGTGAGAGATTGGGGGCAATTAATTGTGTTAGTCTTTAAATGGTGTCCTAATTATGTGTATTTGTTCCAACAAAGTTGTCTAGATTACTTTATTGTGTAGTGTAAAGCTTATGAAACCATCAGCAACTAGTGAGTTGCTAACATGCATATGCATTTGTCACTATACAGGTGGCACTCGGCTGTACCACTGCAGTGCTGCAGAAACTGCCAGCACCAGCGGCTTTGCAACAGCTGTTTCACAGCATGTCGGTATGTGCTAATTTATAGTTATGTTGGGATGGGTTAGTATTATGGACCACTGCTACTCTGTATTGTGACAGATCCATATGATAAGTGATGTAATGGGCACAGCGAAAACCTGTGAATATTTTACTATGGTACATAAAAAGGCTCTCCTTTTCATCACTGGAGCAGCGGAGAAGAGCATGCAGGCACTCTTGAATGTACATATATTTCAAAACATGAGAGAGAGACACACACACACATATATATATATATATATATATATATTTAACTATTTAACTCGGCTCCCTAAATCTAAGCCCATGGGCGCACTTGCTTTGCGAATCCCATGCATATATACTTTTTTGGAATTATATATATTTTTTTTCGCACCGTAGCTGGACCACAGAGTTGCCGGAACGGGCCGTGCCTTGTATATGTGTACTGTGACATTGTGTTTCTTTCCACAAGTTGCCGCTCTTCTGTCTTCCTTCTGGGCCCCTTCTCTATTGTGCCCCCCGCCACCCGATTCAACTTGCCCTCTCTCCCGCTACAACGGCAGCCCACGCACTGGTGCTGCGGAGCGACCGTTTTCTCCCTCCTTGCCTCGGGTGCACGGGAACCTAGCTGCCGCTACTTCCCGCCCCCCTCACTCTCCGACTCACGTCTCCCTCCTCCTGTGTGCTTTTTTCTTCTTTTTCTTTTCTTTTTCTTTTTCTTTCCTTTTT
The DNA here is from genome assembly GCF_023375885.2 of Dermacentor andersoni. NCBI lineage: Eukaryota > Metazoa > Arthropoda > Arachnida > Ixodida > Ixodidae > Dermacentor > Dermacentor andersoni. The sequence continues at coordinate 72,249,400 of NC_092822.1, read as the reverse complement.
CTTTCTTTTTCCCTTTTTTTTTTTTTTTTCCCTCACTGACCTCCTTGCTCTACATACATGTGACTCCGCCTTCCTCTTGCCCTGCATAGCTGCCAAAGGCCGCTGTAAATCTGCCAAGGCGCCGAAAATCAATCACTGTCACAACTGTTCCTCTCGGTTTGATGTATGTAAGAACGACCGGGCACCCGGTCTGGTGTCTTCACTACCAGGGCCGAACTGCCATTTTTTTGTAAACCCTGATGAAGATCGGTCCACCGATCGAAACTGTCGAAATTAAATACTTGTTCTGTTTACCTTGTAGCACCACTCAAGTTCTTTATATATATATATATATATATATATATATATATATATATATATATATATATATATATATATATATATATATATATACATACATACATACATACATACACATACATTTAAACTAAAGGCAGGGACATTCCATCTTTCATTTTAAATTGACTTGTACAGCGCAAAAATACAAAACAGACCACAGAGAAGCCCGCATGTTAAGAGGTTTGATACACACAATAATTCAACAGATTTGATGCTTCAGGTGTGCTATTTTACGCAAGGGAGAAGGGAAAGGAGAGAAAACGAGAAAAAAGAGTGGAGTGGAAAAGATGTTTCTCATGCCAAAAAGCATGAGAAACATCGTGCAGCCAGAATCGCCAGCAGGACATCTAAAAAGCACTCTGATAGAATTACATACAGGGAAACCTTACGTATTGTTTGTTTCAATCAACTCAGATCACATGCAGCCATTACTGCAATCAAGTTGTTTCCTTATGTCATGAGGACAAACTGGGGGGTGCAGGATAGGTCCAGAGAGGCGCACGGGGTCGTTTTCTTCATATTGTGGTGCTCCCACAGTGCGTAGCACTGTGGCGTTTGGCATCGTCAATTGTGACGGCATTCTGATTTTGATGCGCGTGTTTACTTGAAATGTTCAAAAAATGTCGAGAAGTGGTTTAGGGGCCCTTTAAGCCACCCTGAGCAATTATTCGTTCAGATATATCTAAACATACTTTAGTGATGATGCATAATAAAGTGATCTAGTCTGGCTTCTCAGTGTTCTAAAATTTTGGGTTTCGAGAGACATGTTTCCCGTGCCTCTTGATTATCTCTTCTAATGAGGCTCAACTGTAATGTACACACACAATTGTGTAACTCCTCCTGCAAGTATTATTCATAAGCCTGGTCACTGATGTGCAAAGCTTGTGGTTAAGTTTTGATGTCCGTAGTTTTTAGAGCTATGTTTATTAATTCAGGCTGTTCTTATTGGTTCTTCGATGCTGGAGACAATGCCTACGAAATTATTGGCCCTTATGACGAGAGCCCTCAAGGGGCAAACAACATCTCTGTTGCAGAAGTGAGCCCGATACCACCTCAAGTTACCATGACAGGTGGCACGGCAGCAATAGATACAGAGACGGCCATGTCTACTGCAGCTGCAACAGTGTACGAGGCAAGCAGCAGTGTGTCAGCATCAGCAGCAGTGTCAGAAGGAACCCCACCAGGCCTGGTAGAGCAACATGTGTGCTATCATTGTGACTTTTTTTGTAGTGCATACAACTCATTTGCTCAACATACAAAAGCTTTTCACCACGACTGTGAGCCAGTGTTCTTGTGCAGCAAGTGCAAGACTAAGTTAAGTGTTATAACACAGTACAAGCACCACTTTAGGATATGAAAACATATTACAGTTGTTACCTCCCCAGCCAGCCCACATAGCGACAACAATGTAGAACACATGGTGGGACACACATCTTCTCGATTAGAAGATAGTAGAGACTGTCAGTGTTGTTGTTAGATTACCTGGTTTTTGTAGGCAACTAGAAGGACAACACAGGTGTCATAAGATTGTTGTTTATGTTGTTGTTGAAGAGGTAAAAAAGAAGTTTGATGCAGCTGAAGTGCCAACTGATATTGAGCAAATCAAAAGCAACCACCTGAGAAAGCAACACTATTGAAATTTGGGTATCTATGTGCCGCCAACTCTGGTAAGGATGGCATAGGACAGAAGTGTGTTGAAAATCACACAGACACTGCTGTTCCATCACTGGTCACAGTGAGCAGTGACTTGTAGGGCAAGAGAGTCAACTGAAACGAACATTATGACATAGTGTCATGCTGCCATGTGACCACTTTCCATGTTATTTTGCATGATACAGCTCAACCTCCAGAAACGAGACTGCAACTTGTCTGTAAAAAGCTTTCACAAAAAATTATTCATAACACTATTAACACAGCAGTGTCTTCTTTCTTTGTGGTTTCGAGGTTCCCGGGTGTCCATTAATGCAAGAATTGCGGAAAAAAAGAACATGTGCTGTACTTGCACCTTTTTAACACGTACGAGGGGGACAGAACTTTTCTAGTCATGCATCTTCATCATACTATCAAGCTTTGAAATGCCTATATTAATTAATATTACCAGTTATATCTGAGTGCATTGTATGCATTTAGCAGGTGTAAAATCAGGTCAGTTGGATCAGATGCCTTATCTGCAAGAGAGCCCTATATTCAAGAAATTTGAATTAAAATAGGTACATTAGAGACGCAGTCTTTCTGCACTTTATTGCGTGTGGTTTAAGCGTTGCTCAATACTTTTGTGGATGGCAGTTTCAACCGGCACAGCACTGCGCTTTGTCACGGTCAAGTGTCTTCAAAGCAGTGTTTACCATTTGTGTTGATCTGTTTCTGTATTCATAGAGCAAGTTCTTAATTTATTTTTTTCCACATTCTTGTGCTTGCACTAAGCTTGTATAAAGCAGTTACAAAATGGGCGTCACTATAACGAACTGTTTTGTTGAGCTTACACTTGCAAATAATAGTGTTCAGATGGCCGCACTTCTATGTAGGTGCTCCGATAGCATTGTGTATGTTCTCATGTTTGTATAAAGCTTATATAAGCTAGTTACAAAATGTATGTCACTAAGCATTGTGATATTCTTTAAAGAACTGCTTGGTTGGTTGGTGAATTAGTATTGAGGCGGTGGTATTTCCATGTAGGCCCACTGCTAGCTTTCTGTGTGCTCACGTGTTTGTATTAAGCTTTTACAAGGGAGTTACAGCATGTACGTCACTAAGCGCTGTGATATTTTTAAAGAACTCCTTTGTTGGTTTTACACCTATGAGTAATAGTACTCAGGTGGCACTAGTCATGTGTAGGTACACAGGGACCATTTGTATACATTATGCTCATGTAAAGCAGTTACAAGTGTATGTCACTAATCACTGTGATATTTGTTGAAGAATTGCTGTGATGGTTTTACACATGTGAGTAATAGTGGTCAGGACACAGTACTTGCGATGTATAGTTGAACTTATACAGTGTCAAGACATGGGCTGTATACGTACCAAAAGAAATGTATGTCATTATATTGTTGCGATTATTACTGTTTGGATTTTATTAAACTCTAATAACATTTTTTCTTGTATCTATTGAGGTATGGCAATTTGTCATGCAACCAAACTGAGAACCTGAACTTGTGCATACAAATAAACAGCTAATTTAAGAGTATACTGCTCATAATCTGCGAAACCAGTTTAACAAATCTTGTACTACAATGCTGGAAAAATGACAGAGCTAACAGGGATGTACAGAAAAAGTTTGCACTGGCTGAAGGACTGCCCCACACTGGAGTTGGTAATGTTGCGTTTATTGGAGTAGAACAGTAAGTGCACATTTATTAAAAATGTGACAGCCAATGCAGAAACATTAGGCAGACGAGTAGATGTGGCACAGTTTTTTTCAGGGCCCTCCGTGCCTACTACTGCATTTCTAGTCTTCCTGTGCTCTTCGTATAAGCCCCTGTTCGGCCAAGGTTTTTACTCCATGACAGTTCTACTGGGTTCGTAGCAATATTGAAGAAAAAAATGCAATGGTTTTCAAGAACTTTCGAGGCCCCGACACAGTAACTTCAAGGACCTCGTGCGATTTTTTCAGTAGTTTGGACAGGCAATAACTTGTTTAACAACATCGTTAACTTTAATGCAAACAAAAGAATGCAAAACAAATCGCATTTCACTTATTTCAAACATTTGAAAGACTGCTAATTTTCCTTTCACCGCCCATCACTAAACGCACACAAGGAAGCATTTCAAAAAAGCGCTCAATGTTTTTCTGCTATAGCACAATTAACTATATGGACTTGCAACATTTGCAGTTTTTGAATACTGTTTGGTTTGACAGTGTATGGGACGTCATCTGCTGCCTCAGCGTTTCACCACCAAATAAGCAATCGTCATTTGTAATTTCCTTTTATTGTGTCTGTAGCTCTCAATTTACTCATCACGGCTTTTCTTTGAATGCCTCAGCTGTTCAGCTTCCTGCTTCTGCTCCTCCTAGTACATTTGTCGCCGGTTCCATGTGCCTAAAACTGGTATCTGCAGCTCCTTTGTAATTTAAACTTTAAGGATGTCGCTTTCCTTCTATTACCTCCACAGACAATTCTCTGTGACATGCGAAGAGTGTCACAGAAGGGAAAAAAAACGCTTGGCAATGTCTGCTAAGTCTAGCCAAGTGTACAAATTTAAGGACTTTCCAGTACTTCTAAAAATTCCAGGGTTTTCAATGCCTTGAAAATGGCATTTTAGAAATAAAGTGGTTTCAAGGATCGCTACAAACCCTGGATTCTAGCACCTAAATAATTTTACAAGCTTATTTTGGCATGGAGTTCGGAAATTCATGCTTCTTAGCTAACGCTGCACTATCTCTGTACATTGAAGCCACGAGAGTGCAACCATATTGGAGTAAAGAAAAATACTGAAAGCTTTTAATACCACTCTTTTTCTATGGAGCTTCGTATTGCCTAGTTAAGTTTACGAATGTGCCTGGTTTTGGTGGGCGTTTCTTCGACATTTTCTGTGAGAAGTAGATGACTCACCCCCGTATTCAGAAATGTATATTAATACGAAGCTCATGCTTGACTTTATATAAACGACGCCTGGTGCGAACGTCCCCCAGACGCTCATTGCCTTTCTTTTGGTGCGTTCACGACTTGCGTCATTTAGATCAAGCCAAGCATGGGCTTCAAGTAATGATTCATTTCTGAATATGGGGGTAAGTGTGCGCAATTCCGGGCAACGCATTGTGCCATTGACACTGAGAGGAAACGGGGAAAACAAAGTTAACGCCCTATGCTCCTAAACTTTCGCGTACCTGTGGTGTGCGTGTATCGTGGAAGAAGAAACAGCGCAAACACCAGGACGAAAAAAAGCATCAACCACACCAGCGCTTCGTGGTGTGGTCCATGTTTTTGCGTCGTCCTTGTGTTGCGCTGTTTCTTATAAAATGCTCAACCAACTAGCCGGCAAGTCCATCCTGTGCATATATATTGAACACACGTATGAATGTAGATGGTCTTCGAAGCTTTTAGAACGAGGACTGCCACAGGATACGAGCAGTGCACGCGTAACAAGTGGACACATTCGTCATTTAAACATGCGTGCCAATGCATGTGACGCGGCTATCGGCATAAGCAGTCTCCAAATGCTGGAATGCATGCTCTTCAAAACGCTAACGATCCGCTGCTAATGCAGGACAACAGCTCACAGCGGACTGAACCAAACTCTAAACTAAAGCACTTGAAAAGAACGCCTACACGGCAGCGTGAGGCACGTCGAAATGCCTGGTACTGGCGTCGCAGTTGACCACATACGAATGAATGCAACTGGCGGAAAAAATAAACAGAAATGCTCACCAGTATACGCGCGACTTAAATTCACATACGTGGATGGTTGGCACGATACTTTGTATCAGCGTATTTTCGCAGAACATATAATGCATGGACTGGAAAAGCACTCGATCGTGAGCTGAACGGCACATTTGTTTTTTTCCTGGGGTGACGACAAGCCGTGAATAGTTCTCACGTCGTCGTCTACGTTGTATTCCTTCGTTAGTCGTAGCAAGGAATGGAAATGATGCAAACGCAAACGTATTCCAGTACACAAAAGCACAGCACACTGCAGAGAAACTCCACCCACCACAGCCGATTCCTCAAATACATTTGTTATATATACAACCTCTAAAAGAACACGACTAGGCGTGGTGGCTCTGTGGTGTAATGGTTAGGATGTGTGCTTTGAATTGTATAGATGCGAGTGTACGCGGGTTCGAATCCACGTTATGTATAGAGCAATGTGGTTCTTCATAAGTATGTGATTCCCTTGACTATTGTGTTCTAATTAGATTATGTGACTCCTGATTGTGAAATTTGCGAAGATAATTGCGGATTAAGTGTTAATTAGCTTTTTTTTCTCCGCAGTGGTGTTCGGGACGCATACGCATAAGCCGATTCCGAGCAGTCACGCCTCATGGTAGGCAGCAATAGCCAGGCAAAATGACTTTAAAATCCTGCATAACTTTGTTCACGCCTATTCTGAAGGCCGCTTGGAATTGTGCCACTGACTCTGAGGAGCCGCCTAGGGAACGGTATATCAGCGGCCCTAATTTGATGTGATTTCCTGCCTGCATGCGCGGCCAGGACTTCGCTAAGAGGGTATTGGGAAGAGTACTAGCACTTTGTTTGGGGGAGTAGAAGTACTCGGTCTGGTGGAGTGCCATTACCCATGCGGTGAGAGTTTTAGCACTCTGCGGAAGAGTACTAGCACTCCCTGTGGGAAGAGTATTATCACTCTGCGGAAGAGTTCTAGCAATCCCTTGCGGTGGAGTAACAAAACTCTGTCAACAGGAGTTGACCTACTGTCTCTCAAATAGGGTCGATCTACTCTCGAAAAGAGAGTGAAATATGGGACAAGCCGCTACTCCCTCAAAGAGAGTGCCCGGAACTCTCTTTGTTTTCAGAGTATGAGCTTGCTTCTATGTATTGTGGCTTATAATGTGGGAATCTTGGCAGCTGTAGATGTCCAGAATTTTTCTGCGTTATATTCTGCAGTGTTATCATTAGAAAGTATGTGCAAGGTATGTCCGTAGTGTATTTGCACAGCCCGTTTCGTAAAGATCTTGTGTTGCATGACATAGTGTCAATTCTTGGTGGCCCTAACCTCTTGTTTCTAGAATCTTATGCATGCACGCGGTCTTGAGCGCGCCTCGGTACATGATATATTTTCGCTGAATTTGAACAGCACATAACACTTGCGCGTAACAATAAAAAAGGGAAAAGTTTTTCAGCGCTTACCGAGAGGCCCCGAGTTGCGTATGATCCGCTCGTCGCGTCGGTTTGTCTGTTCATATGATCTTAAGAGTGTTTGACTTAAGGCTGTCCTAATGACTGTCTTAAGACTGCCTTAATGACTGTTCATAGGATCTTAAGTGCATAATGCCTCCATACTCAAATGGTTCTAAAATTTAAAAGCTGCCTTCACTGCCAAAGTATTTGGCGACTCCACTAGATGAGCTACATTTCTGCATTAGCAGTGCTACTTGCCTGTCATTACAATGAATAGTTGTCTGTGAAGCGCGCCTCAATTCTAGTGGCATGGAGGACATGTTTAAGTAGCCTGAAAGTGTTATCGTAATACAGGAACTGCGGAGAAGCTATGCTCAAGTGCGGTTACTGCTCGCGGAACGGTACGTTCACCAAATATAAGCAATCGAAACGGCTCTGCAGGTTATGTGATGTGCCAGTGGTTTCGCCAATTTTAACAGACCACATTGAATTAAGGTTGCTCCTTTATTGAAGGAGGTCCATGTGATGCCAGACAGCAGCCTTTCAACAGAGGGAACAAGAGTTGTGTGGCATTTTTCTTTTGCTTCAATGAAAGAAACAACAGAGGCAGAGTAACCAGCATCAGTGTCAACAGTACCATGTTTAGTGAACGCTTCTTCAGTCTAAGCAGCTAACCTATTTATTTATTAACATGCATTTAAACAATTTGTAATCTAAGATATGAACAAAATTATGTATGTGGCTTTCGCCCATATGCCTAAATAAATTGAGCAGCACTGAAAAGATCCTTGGCGACTATTATTTAAAGTTTCTTACAGATCATCGTACATGTCCACTACTCCCATTCTGAAATTGTTGGAAGTGTCTTCTGCTCCCTTATTTCACTTGCTAGTTTACAGGGTTGTTATAAACGATTGCTACGTAGGCTATGGGCCTAAATTACGAAAACGATGAATTGGCTTTCTTGTTGCTCTTGTTTAGCTCGTTGAGGATCAGATTTTGGAGAAATATATCTCTCCAATTTAGAAGTTTTATATTGTTAGTGCTGTGAAAATGCTCGAAACTTTCGAATAACAAATTGAACAGTTCTATTCGATTCAGTTTTGAATAGTCACGTAAATGTAAATATTATTGGAATATTTTAAAACACCAATAAAATACATTTGAACCAAAGTACGGTAACTTTTCACCTCCAAGAACATAGTATAGAAATGAGACGTGAGAAGTGCAAATAGCAGACCACGCTACGCTACTTAAGTAGCTGTACATTAGAGGCTGTACAGCAATCTTTCATGCTTAATGAAGAGCCCTTTACATGCGAAGAAACTTTTTCTGCTCCATTTGTGCTTGTAATGAAGAACTCTTCATACCATAGTATGCAATGACAAAAATTGCTAACTTTAAGGATACTAGGATGTGAACGTTACTTTACATAATTTGTGACATCAGCTATTCATTATTCAGAAGCTATTCAATACTTGATTTGCTGTGGCATTGGCTTCTGTCAAGTAGTCAATATGAATAAGTTGCTCGACATGACCTGCGCAAGAACGTTACCATGGCAGAAAACACAACTGGATTATGCGACAAGCACAGCAGCACAATGAACTGCTCTACGGCGTTACTTATTGCGATGGCCATGTTTCAAAAGTATACAATGTTTACTGAAATTCGCATAAGTATTGTACCTAATGATTCTTCATCAGTTTTCCAGATTATTTCTTTAAAGTTCCCTTTGCCAGGTAACATATTTTTTGTTCTTGTGCTGGATTATTCAGAGGTGGACATTACTAGCACAAGAAATGGAAACACATTCAACTGATTCTCAAAAATTTACTTATTCATTTATAACTACATCGGACATATTGCATATTGCGTTTGATTCAGTCAAAACATCAGCAGTCATAGAGGCATTACGGAATCAGGTTGTAGACGGGCCATATGTAAAAATACTGAAAGATATCTATAGCGGCTCCACAGCCACCGTAGTTCTCCATAAAGAAAGCAACAAAATCTCAATAAAGAAGGGCGTCAGTGGAGATATGCTATTGCTATTCCAATGCTATTCACAGCGTGTTTAAAGGAGGTATTCACAGACCTGGATTGGGAAGAATTGGGGATAAGAGTTATTGAAGAATACCTTAGTAACCAACGGTTTGCTCATGATATTGCCTTGATTAGTAACACAGGGGACCAATTGCAATGCATGAACACTGACCTGGAGAGGCAAAGCAGAAGGGTGGGTCTAAAAATTAATTTGAAGAAAACCAATGTAATGTTTAACAGTCTCGGAAGAGAACAGCAGGTTACGATAGGCAGCGAGGCACTGGAAGTGGTAAGGGAATACATCTACTTAGGGCAGGTAGGGACCGCGGATCCGGATCATCAGACTCAAATAATCAGAAGAATAAGAATGGGCTGGGGTAAGCTTGGCAGGCATTCCCAGATCATGAACAGCAGTTTGCCATTATCCCTCAAGAGGAAAGTATATAACAGCAGTTGCTCACCAGTACTCACGTATGGTGCAGACGCCTGGAGGTTTACAAAAAGGGTTCTACTTAATTTAAGGACGACGCAACGAGCTATGGAAAGAAGAATGATGGGTGTAATTTCGGGGGGGGGGGGGCGCGCCGAAGCCCCATCGCCCCCCCCCCCCTGACTACGCCCCTGCTCATCTCCGAAAGGTTTCCATACTTTGTGCGCAGCTGTGACATTGCCAAAAAGTGGCAAGATCGCAAGTTTGTAGAAAGTTGCACTTCATTCTACGCCACTCTTGCCTACTGCTCTCGTGTGGCTGCGATCTCATTGATAATCTTGGCGGAGTGTTTCTCTGAGCCCTTAAAAAGTGCGATGAGCACAAGGCACACGTTACCTCCACAAAATGCATGTTCGCGTGTGCGCGGCGAGTTGTCAGCTTGCTGTGCTCTGTGCCGACGGGCGCACTACGCCACGCTTCGCACTGCGCCAAATGTCTGGTATGCAATAGGTATTTTGTTTGTTAACAAGTTCAGGGCTGCAGTTTTGTTACAACGTTTCCCGACGCCGTTTCTAATCGCACTACGTCAGTGGTCCTAGTGATCGCCAACCGCGTTATCAGTACGGGCTAAGCCAGCCAAAAAAACGCCTCCGTGCCAGTGGCACGGAGGCGTTTCCAGCGCTCGTTCCGCTCGGACGTGTTTTTCCGTAGCTCCGGAATTTCGCCCCGTTTGCTGGTTTCTTTTCCCCGCTACTGGAACTCTGTTACTTATGGACCGCTTTGGCGGTTCGCATTTACTACTGGTGCCTATCTACAAGGTCCGTCGTCATCTACACCCTCCTGCTGCGTCGTCCAACTCCATTTCTTGCGCGGCTTCGCGAGTGCGAGTGCCCCCGCGGCACTCGCCGCGTCGGCGCGGAGCATCCAAGCTGTTGTCCGCTGAGTCGAAAGAGCGGAGCGTTGCCGATGCAACTGCCATCCAACTCAGGAGCGTCTCCTTCGTGGGGACAAGTGCAACGTGCGAAGGCGGTACCCTGAGCATGGATACCACCAACATGGAGCAGAACAGCCCTGCTGTCGTGGCGCACATCTCAGCCAAGAGAACGAAGGAAGCTACTGGCCTTCCATCGGATGAAAATGTAGCTCCAGCAGCCCCGAAAAGACCTCGCTCATCACAAGGCCTGCCCGCACGACCGACACGCACGTCTCCGGAGTCGCCTACGACATCGTGGTACAAAGTGGTTATGAAGCCTCGTGCTAGATATGACATGTCCACTCTGCACAACCGTATCATTTAAGCGGCCCTGGACGCCTACCTCGAGACTTCCCGATTTCAAGGTTTTTCTCTACACAAACCCACTAATACGGTCTCAGTATGGGTGTCTGCTATGGCACTAGTTTATAAACTCGAAGAACTGCAACAAATACAAGTCTTGGAAGAGTGTGTCCTTCCAGTCCAGGCGTACTTCGCCAGCGGTACCGATTTAAGACGCTACGTGGTTAATGGCGTTGACCTTGACGAAGAAACCGAGATGCTCCTGCAGGAACTATCATGTCCCACACACAAGGTCGTGGCTGCTCGCTACCTAGGCAGCGGTCGTACGTGCCTAATCACGCTTCAAGGTCCTAATTCCCCACCTGAACGTATCCTGTATTACGGCTGCGTACTGCGACCACGTCCGTTCAAGCCTTCCGTTGTGTACTGCTACTCTTGCTTTAGACAGGAACACATGAAATCATCCTGCCCCTACCCACCTAAGGACGACACCATGGAGCCTGAACCGTCGGCATCGTTTAGATGCGGCCTATGCCAAACAAACGATCATGACATCACTTCCATGACGTGTCCTACGAAGTTGAAGGCCACTAAGAAGGCTCGACAACGCCATTCTCGACAGCCAGCAAGGACCCCTCGAGATTCATCAATGGAACAAGTCCCTGTGTACAGCCGTTACGCCGTTCTGGCCTCGCTGGAAGAGGACGCTAGCCAGGTGACAAAAGCAAGTACAGCGACAAGTGATGCTGCCACTCGTACCTATAGCGCAGCTGTTAGGTCGTCCACTTCACGACCGCAACGGGCATCACAATCGATAGAAGACACGCCGCTTCCTTTGGCAGAGAAAGAGTTCGAGATCGACGCTCGCCTGGCCAACCTTGAAAAGGAAATCCAACGTCTCAAGGAACGCCGTACAGTGCTCCGGCGTCGTCATGACGGAGCGCGGCCGTCGCATTCGCCGTCGACGTCAAGTCCTGCTCATATGGCTAACCCGGCATCTGTGTCGAAGCCTCTTTCACCCCAAGAACTCCTGCGCTTCGTTGCGCAACAGCTCCAGCATCTCACCTCGGTTCTACTGGCCAATCTTAATCTATGATGGCTGCTACGTCTTCAAGTGTGCCAGAAGGCATCTTACAGTGGAACTGTCGCGGCATCGCGGGGAAGGTCGGAGAGCTGCGTCAGCGTCTCACATATGGGAAGCTGCGTGTTTGGGCTCTACTGCTTCAAGAATCCAACGGCCTGCCACCCATTTCAGGATTTGTGGCATGCTCATCGCCTTCAATGTTCGACCGTAGGAGTGCTACGCCCGATGTCCCTCCAGGAAAGGCTGCAGCGTATGTAAGATGCACTCTTCATCAGGCTCGCGTTGATCTTTCACGGTGGTGTACTCTGTGGCAAGAAGTCGTGGCCGTATTGGTTCGTCTCCAACGCACGGAAGTTATCGTCGTTTCATACTATGCCTGCCCCTACAGCGGTCGTGCGGCTCGGTTGTGTCTCGGCTGGCTGGCGCACCTACGACAGAAACATCCTGGTTGCCCCATTATGGTAGCAGGAGATTTTAACGCGCCCCACACCACATGGGGATACGCTATTTCCAGTGCGCGTGGTACCTGTGTGCTGGACACATTTATAGACGCCCAATTCACTCTGCTTAATAATGTGTCAGTGCCTACTCGTCGGCGAGACCACCCTCGCGCGCCGCCACACTCACCGGACTTATCTTGGTGGCTAGGAAGGACGACCGTCCCGTGGTCATGTGAACCCAACTGCTGGGGTAGCGGCCATCATCCGATTCACCTTGGCTAATCTTCGGGCGGAACAGGCCGCCTCCGCCGACTATGTCGAGTGGTGGACTGGGATCGATACAGGGCGGTATCAGAAAGCAATGTGTCCAACTTCATGGTGGACCCGTCCCATTGTCTTAAGGCGGCATTAGTTGAAGCGACACGTACGTCGGGGGTTGATGAATCGCGAACCGCTCCTGATTTGCAACTTCTGCGTCTCTGGGTGTCGCGCCGCCAAGCAGAACTTGCATCAGAACGTGACCCTGCATCAAATACCCTTCGCTTAGAGGCCCAACGCCTTAATGCAGTAGCTCGGCGCCTGGAACACCGCTTAGAACGTGGCAGCTGGATGGACTGGTGCTCTTCTCTCGGACCTTCGTCGTCTAATGCCTCCATTTGGCGCACCTTCCGAGTAATGGAACGTGGTCGGCGCCCTCCAGAGCCCGCAGCCTACGCCCTGTTAGCATCCGGCCATACACCAGCAGTATTCGCAGAAACTGTCGCCCACACCTTTTTTCCGGCTTTGGACACAGCACCGCCTTCCTTCGTTGTTCAAAACTGCCTTCCCGCGGACGCAGGCACGCCACCTACGCTCTCTGACATCGAGGGTATACAAGCTGCCTTCAACTATGGCGGAATTTTGAGCGGCAATCGACCTGTCGAAGCCATGCAAGGCACCAGGACCGGATGGCATACCATATGAACTTTATAAAAACACGGAAGGCAAGGTTCTCGAAGTGCTGTTGGGGGCCATAAACGAAGCTTGGGCTACAGGAGTCATTCCCGATCCTTGGCGACATGCAGAAATGGTCCCTATTCCCAAACACGGAAAACCCCAAGATAATATCGCTCATATGCGCCCAATAGCACTAACCTCAACGTTAGGCAAGCTGATGGAGCGTATGCTCGCGACACGTATTACATGGTGGCTCGAGCGGTACTCATGATATCATCCTGGCCAAATCGGGTTCCGTGCTCATCTAGGCGCAGAGGATGGCCTTGCGTACCTATCTTCTATGGTTCTCATCGGAGGCCGCTCCCGAAAAATTCGCACGATTCTGGCAATGGATATTCGTAAAGCGTACGACCATGTGAGTCACGAAGCAATTGTCGGAATTCTCTATTGGCTTCAGTTCCCTAGCCGTGTCTTCACATTCGTCGAAGCCTTCCTGTGAGCTCGCACCTTCTCCATTCGCCTGGCTGGCCAAGCAGCAGGTCAGTTCGTTGCACATCGGGGTGTCCCACAAGGATCTGTGCTCGCACCAGTCCTTTTCAATATTGCTCTCCTTCCACTAGCCTGGAAGCTAGCCACGATACATAACACACAGTACATAATGTACGCAGATGACATCACTGTCTGGTCAGTTGATCCTGAAATCTGCCACCAAGAACAAGCGCTCCAAGAGGCCCCAAACATGACGCACAACTGGTGTGCTCAGATAGGCCTTGACATTTCCAAGGACAAAACGACGTACATGTCAGTAGCGAACAAGTTTAGGCGCCGTCTACTGCCACTCCGGCCTCTTCAGTTAACTCTGGATCAGCAACCATTACACGAGGCTTCAATTATCCGTGTACTCGGCCTTGAAATGGATTCCTCCGGATCTGCGGGACCATGGGTCAAGAATGCAAAGCAACAGGCCGCAGAAACGATACAGTTGATTCGTCGGATTGCGAAGAAATCTGGCGGAGCGAGCACCAACATGGCTCGCCTTCTTGTCCGTTCTGTATTGCAACCACGACTCGTCTACAGAGCCCAGTTTCATCATCTCACGAAGGCACAATGGGCTCGCCTTGAGGCCATTATTAACGAAGCTATGTGGGCCATAACGGGACTACCACGTCTCACTCCGTTGCCAACCCTACAGGCTGAGTCCCAACTCAACACTATTGACGAACTGGTACACCAAGGTCGATGCGCGCGTGCCCTAAAGCCATCATATTTCGGCTCGGCTGCTTCACTGGCCCGGTACATGGGACACGAAATAGACAATCCAGCATCTACGATACCCGATGTAGCTCCGTGGAAAAGGGTACAATTAGGTGACAATAAGCCTCTTGGTCGTCTGTATAGCCCGGTTCCTCGTCAGGCGAATGCCCACGTTTCCCGCCTTCATCGCGCCGATGACAATCAAGACGATGCGACTCTTGTAGCATACATGATGCCAGTGATAATGGCAACATGATTCACACAGCTCTCGTGTGTCCATTGATACCAGAGGCAGGCCAAACGTGCTCGTATGTTGCCGATGCTGCACCACCGGCCTACCTTGCCGAGCTTGCTGCCATACGAGACGGCTTGGCCGCGTTGCTACCTACTGTTCAAGATGCTCGATACTCTCAACTCATCATCGCACAGACTCGACTCAAGCCATCCACGACATACGTAGGGTGTCTCGGTCCACTCTATTCTCAGATAGCATTCACCGTCTTGCTGCCACTACGAATATCCTCATACGCGTCCAGTGGGTGCCTCGAGCAGCCCTGCCGGGTCTCCTTGAAGCAGATATGGCAACCCACCCACAGATTACAACATACCCACTTCCACATTTTCCTGAAGACGCCTGTGCACGACTGATCCGGGAAAAGGAAAACCTCCGACGTACCACGCGAGCTCTCATACCTCCGTGTAGGTCAGACCTCCCTGGTGGGCTAAGCCGCCGAGAGGAGGTTACGTTAAGGAGGCTACGTGTCGGGGTCGCGCTCACCCCGTCTGTGACCGCTCTCTGGCCTCAACAATACCATGGTCCTCACGGCTCATGGTGCCCATTTTGCAACACAGGAATCCAAAATGTGACAGTGACACACCTATTATGGACGTGCCCAGGACTTCATCTAAGCCGTGTCCGCCACCTCCGGGCAACAGGCCTTCGGCCTGGCCGCCCACCCGACCTTGATCGTTGGATTCATGGACCCCATCATCGCTCGCTCCTAGATTTTTTGCACGAGTCGAATCTGTTCGCGTATTTTTAACATCTTTTGTATTATGCCTAAGGGCATGCTTTCGAATAAAAAAAAGTGGCACATAGTCAAGCGGAATGCATGGCTACTGTTGATTACTTTTTTGTCATATGAGCAGTTTCGCAGTATATTGTGCGACTAGGCTTTGGACGTGTCAATACCTATCTGCAACAGTGTTTGCAATGATCTGGGCAGGAATTGCGGGTGCCCGTAGATGCCCAACATGTCGGCTGCCATATTGTACAATACCTTGTAAAAGTGATCTGCCGAAAAATACCGCTTCTGCTATATTTAGCTTTTGCAAGAAATTACGTGGCTGCTGGCATCTCCTTTGAAAGCCTTTATATGGTCTTCGCATGGCAAGGGCCTTCTACTTTTGTGAGTTCGCTTATTCCAAAATTTCCCGAGGTTTTTATAGCTTCAAGTTGACGGGATTCCTAGTCTTCTTTAACGTGTACCCAATGGACCTTACGTAGGCGTTTTTGCATTTCCCTGCCATAGAAATGCAGCCATTCTGGCCGGGATTCGGGATTCGATCCCATGCCTTCTGTCTGAGCAGCGCAATGCCTGAGCCAGTACACTACGGTATTTACTTTGCAGGAAGAAGGGCTTAGTTTCTGAATAATTTATCTCACCCTGTCGGCGTTGTTTTTAAAGGTATTTCATGTTTGTATTCTGTTGCTTCAATACTAGTAATGATTGTTAATCAAACGATGTGTCCATCTTTTCCCTATACCACTTGTTTCAGTAGCCTGCTAATTATGATAGCTCATTCTCCCACAGTAATCCATGTTCCCTTGAAACATAAGCATTGCCTGAAACCACATGTTTTTAAATAAGATTTGTTCATTACATTCTATGTCCTGAATGCTGAACCTTTATTATCTGTTTCAACCTAGGCAAATTAGCCTATGTGTTTACATGTTGTATGAGCGAAGATAAGTTGGCTTTACTTTTTCAGGTGCCCTGCTCGCTAACACCCAAGCAACACATTCCAGCGCTCTTCTCTCGGCAGACTGCGTGCATCGAAGTACCATTAAAAGGTCCAATAAACAGTGCTTGTGACATGTATGACATGCTTTTGCTTAAGCCGGAGGACTTCAGGCTTAATAAAAGCTCAAGTAGGTGCACAGAAATACCTACGTAAATTATACGTATCTTTTTAACTTAAAAGTATATGCCAATATTTTGCTTGACCTTTCGCACTCCGAAATTACGCTTTACTGCAGATTTTTGAACAAACCATTACAGCAATAAATGCACTACACTAAGACAAGTACAAGTAATCATACATGTAACAAACTTGCAAGAATTATGTTCGTATACTTATAGTAAATATGAAAATCAGGTACAGTCTTCTTCAGGGTGCATTTTCTTGCAGGTCATACATAGAAAACGTACTCGTGGGTCATACAAAACTCGTTCGTGACGTATCACATCACTGTCGGTAGTTCTAATGAATTTATGCCGAAAATTTTTTTTATCTTCGAATCAAGCAATGTACCAGGCAAGCCTGCATGTGAAAGTGGCATTCTTGTTGAAAACATATTGCAGACCTACTTGTCTTCAATTCTGATCGCAAATACACAAGTGTACAAGATAGGTTTAAAGAGTAAATTATAATGAGCAACATCAATTTATTCTGAATGGACCTGGGATGAATGTAGCAAAAAATAGTTCCGAACAGGGGCAAACAGATATGGGTTCTACAGGGCAGAATTAAACGGTTCAGGATTGAACAGGACTAAGCAGGATATAAACGGGTCAGGATTAAACAGGAATAAACAGGATTTAAACAGGTCGGGACTGAACAGGATCAAACGGGGTCCTGTTCCATATCCCTATTTGATGAAACTTGTTTGAAAACAAATACGATTTTCTAGTAGGGTTGGCCGATATCTACGACATGGCGCTCACATTTTATATGTAGGCCAAAGTCTTTTCTATGACATAGATTGGATGCAGGTGAATGCCATGGGAATCGGCTTGGGCACCAAGCACAACGTGCGCTGCTATACTTTTCCGGTGACAAATCATATAGCGCAGAAGCACACGCACAAATTTTTAAAGAATCGGACTACCGACCGTCTGCGGTTTGCCATGATGCCGAGCTAACAAGCACAAACAGCGACATTTCTGTACTTTTCTGGTCAATAGTTCAGTTCGCATGGTTGCGTACGCATTACTTTTTTCATCCAAACGATGAAAACTGAACGCGCACACATGGCGCGACGTTTCCGACGCTTGAATTTTGCGCCATTTCCTGCGCACTCCATTACCTGCAGCCGGTGCACCGTCTTACTGCGATAAAGAAAGGAGCTTAGAAAAAAAAGCGAAGATGAAACTTTCATACACTTGAAAATCGGAGCAATTGTGCATCACTAACATTATAAAACAAAATTTGTTATTACATGTTACAATTCATAATGATATAAGCGCGTATTTGCATGCGTGTACTGGTACGAATGCGCGTTTGCCTTGTTGACGCTTCGATGCATCCCGGGAGTTTGTGCACGCCGTTTGCTTGAGAGCTTCCTGCGTTTTTTCTGCCTTCTTTGTATGCTTCGCTGTGGCTTCTTAGGAATATTCCTCCGTGTTGCTCGCTTTTTATGGGCTCGTTGCCTCGAAGATCGCCATGATCGCCTCCGACTCAGCGATATCAAAGGTGAGTGAGTGTTACGAATTTCCATTGTTCGCCCATTGCGACGCGGTGAACAAAAGCTCGAAAATGCGTACAGTGCCCTGTACGTGTCATCCGCGCTCCTGTTTTCTAGTTTTCATTCTTAGTACTATCATTCCGTTGCGAGAATTGGTTATACAGCACGATATTTGTGGTGTTGAACATGAAGTTTTGTCCTGGTGTAACTTCACACTCCGCTTGTGGTGTCGTAAGACAGCTATGTGGTGCCTGCTAACACAGGGCATGTTGTGCGCCAAGATTTCTGGTGCGGTGTTCACACACCGATTCAGTTAGCCTTATTAATGAGCACGAAAGAATGCGACGTGAAACCATCTGAACTGTACTGTAATCGAAGATATTTTGTTTGGGTCCTGTTTGCTCAATGTGTCCTCGCAAATAAAAGTCAAAGTAGAAAAAATATATAAGAACGTAGTTAGCTTGGCTGGCTTTAGTATCTCACATTAATGGTTTGGCGCAGGTGAAAAAAAAATGTTATTTTTTAAGTGACCTGGCGGCACGAATGAACCACCGCAACGCTTAGCCTCATCGGACGTCGCTGCGGGGTTTGCCAACTTCTCTGATAGTGTGTTGATTTGGCTTGTCTTGTATGTTCCGATATAAGACTGGAAAAGTCAAGGCACCTTTGGCATCAAATATGTATACGAACATTAAACCCACAAGGTTCCGCAACTGGAAATCTAAAGCACCTGTTTGGAAATGTCAATGCATCTTTCACATGAAAAGTTTATGGGAACTTTATACCCATAAAGTTCCGGAATTGGCATCCGCGCGCTCCGTAGATTCCATGATTAAGTGTAAATTCCGTGGCCAGCCCGTTCACCATCAAAACGCCCTTGAAATTTTCTACTAGGATGGGGCTGCTTGCGTTATGTGACTCCCAGTGCATGGGTGTTGCCGCGAAATCCAGCCCGAGTTCTCAAATTTCGCGGTGAAATGTCTTTTCGAGCGTGAAAAAGACGTTCCAGACAAAATCCAGAATCATTTCCGTCGCCGGAGGTTGCTTTGGTCGGCGGTGCATGGACAGCATAAAATAATTTCGGGGGGGGGGGGGCGGGGGCTGAAGCCCCATAAGCCTCCCCCCCCCCTGGCTACGCGCCTGCCTTCAACAACAATTGCAAAGCATATACCTGATCCTGAAAAGTCTGCACATGAAGACATCGGTAGCATCAGCGTGGGGTCTCCACATAATTCGGCAAGCCAAGAAATTACTGAAAGCACGAGTACAAGAATGCCAACAGAAAACCAGTGGCTTGGTACACGGTGAATTCTTCACGAAGCCCTAACTTCAGCAGATCATTGTTTAGGAGTTCCAGAATGCACAATTCTATGCCATTTTCACGCCGACTCTAAGGAAGCACCTCTGCACAGTTGCAAGAAAAAAAGCTAGATGCTCCAAGAGAAATGAGCCCACTCAAGCCATGGAAGTTATGTTTACCTTGTCTTCCTACAACTGCTCGAAACCTAAGACTGCTGTTTTCCACGAGGGAACGAAAATCAACATTGGTGCCTCGCCGAACACAATTCATCTGCGCCGTGGAAGGTGCCGTCAATCAGCCCACAGATGAGGCCCACACCAGTGCTGTCCATGTGCTGTACAAATTGCAGAAGCACAGCCTACAAGCTTGTCTGCCTTAGTGTGAAGAAGGAAGCTGCATGGGCTCTAAAACCAATCGCACCACTGAACGAAAACCAACGAATCAAGTTTGCTTCGTGCTGAGAAAAGTTGCATGAGAAACCACGAATTGCATGAGCCAGAATGAGAAACCTCATGCTGGCTTTTCCTACAGTTCTTTCTAAACACAGATAACGTTTGGTTTGTTGTGTAGGTATGTAAATAATAAAAAGGCCTGCATCACTATGTGTGAAAAAAAAAGCATGCAAAAAGAACGTACAGTGCACAGGTGCGGTGTCTATCATACCATTTCGTGCAGTAGGTGCTACATTGGCTAACCCGGCCAATGTATAGATGACTGGCAGCGTGACCAAGCAAACTTGATGCATGGGTCAGTTAGCAGTGGTAGTGCACTGCTCTCGGTGCACATGCACCTATGTTCGACAGCGGCTTGATTGTGGCAAAATATAAAGACAAAAGTGCTAGAGATGCATCTAAGGCTTTTCTTATATGTATGACGGGGAACCTAGCACTAGCTCTCCATGCAGAGAATTACTAGACAGTGAGACTGCTTGTTACCATTCTGAAACAAGTGTCACGCTAGTCATGCCATGTGTCCTTTTCCTTTCTCTGTGAGCAGTATGTATTCAGATATATTTTCCCCTTTCAGCTTTCGCACGATATCACTGTGCGAGTAATAAAACTTAACTATTAGTAGCGCTCTATCCTGTTGCCTCCTTTCCTTCCTTGTGAATTGTGTGCTAAATAAGGCTTTTTTTGGTGAAACAGTGCTAGCTTAATGCATCAACTACCTCCATGGCAGTTTGCAATAAAGGAGTGTTAGCATTCTCTAAAATGATACCCATGTAAAACAGTGTCAAAAGAGCGCTTTAATGAAACAACATGAATGCATCTATCATAAAGGCCAACCCTCGTTTTTTTCCTTAACATATTTTTCAATACCAATATTTAGGTACAAGCTCACCCTATTATATCACCTTGTCAATGAAGCAAGGCACAGTGGTGCCCAGCTGTCGCGGGACCAACTTGGATGTGGAGATTGACGCAGATTAGCAACATAGAATGCTGTGCTTACACTTCTTATCCAGGTCCAGTCATACGTATAGCAGCTCTAGAGCAAGTGAGCTTAGTGTCACAAGCGAAACAGTATAAAGAGTGATACTGAACAAAGCAACTTTCGTAAGCATAAATAGGATTGAAATGCAGACATTATGTCCATAACTAACTTCACTTTGAGCAGCAAAGCATCCAAGTTAAGAAAGATTATATGTATGAACTATCTATGCGAGAAAGAATAATCTAACGCCCTCTTTTTGTCATGCCCCTCCCCTTATGCATGGATGTCTCCCTGGCTGAGTAAGCTGGGCTGATCCCAGGCTTAGTGCAATCAAAGGTTGTCACTTGGTGGGCCAATCCCGATACCACTGCATAACTTGTACAATGAGTTTAATGTGTATTGTAATGCTGGTCATCCTGCAGGCACTGCATCATTATAGCACCTATAAGGCTAATGGTATTACCTGATAAGGTTCACTAATAAGTGTCCCCAGAAGTATAACTTAGCGTGTGTACCCGGAGGCTATTATCACAATTCGGTAATCATCCTTCTATCGCTTCAACCTAATTTCCATCAACATAGTACAAGCTTTAATATAGTTTTTCATCCATCCATAGTACAAGCTTTAAGCATATGCACAAGGTTAATGCATCCGCGCACCGTAGAGAATACCGCAATAGCTTCCTATCCCATTCAGCCTTTACAACAAACTGTGGGAAGTTCGATACCATTATTTGAACAAGCGAAATTATTCTGGAATTGCATAAGCCTTTTCCATACATACGAAAATCACCAGTTCTACGAAGTGCATATGAGCATTTTGTAGACAGAGAACACCAACCACAACAGTTGAAGCTCGGGAAAATTGGCAAGAGTTCATTTTGATGGTGCTCACAATGAAAGTGAAAGAGCGCTGTGCTCTTTTAATCTCTGTCTGATTGTTACTTCCTCGATATGTGGGCACTGCGAGCACCTCATCTCCCTGTCCCTTATATCTTTAGTGTGTATGCACTCTTAATAGAACGAAAAGGAACATAAAGACAGGATAATCCTACGTTGGATAGAATGAGTAAGAAACATACCTTCTGATGCAGTAAATCTTGATGAAACAGTTTTCCATCAATATAAGATACCTGCCACTGCACTGAAAAAGGCGTATTCGATTTGCTGTGCAAAGCAAGTTTGTTTTACAGAACATTGCATTTGTTCAATTACTTCGACAAACTGGTGGTTATGGAGTATTGTGGAAAGGTGGAATTATTGAAAACCACCTTAATTTTTGTCTAAAAAATAATCATACAGTCAACTCCAGAGATCAAGCTAGGTACTAGTATGCGGCAGACCAAATGGTAAACTGGTCTTTCCACGACTGTTGAGGTAAAAACAAGTGCTGAAACATTCTCGACACACTCAACATGTTTTGGGGAAAACGGTATATCCAAATTAAAGATGTTAAAGAACAAATATTTAAAGTTATATAGTGCTTTTCTGCTGCAAAGGTTTGTCACTCCTCCGGTATGATTGAGCTTACTGCTGAGGATAATAAATAGATCCTCTTTATGGATTTTCAGGAAATTATTACAATAAGGAGACAGTGATGTGACATCTCTGAGCGCCTGAGGACAATGTTGGTAATTATGTAACACAAACTGCTGACATGCAACTGAGCATTCGCGCAGTGTCATCTCGTGCCACATGATTCATGCAAAACTTTACACGGCACTACACAGAAAATAATTATTTGAGCTGCATTAGTAGATTACTCTACCAGACTACCACAAAAATAGAGTTGCCAAGAGAGGAGGCTTCAATATGCCAATAAAGACAGAATAAAAGATGGATGGTCAAACCACAATAAAGTTCCCACTCCAGCTTGCCATGATGCCTTGAATATTGACGAAGCCTGCTAGGGGTCTAATAAATGTGACTTTGGCAAATATTGACAACATTGCATTATAAGTGAGCTAGAAACTGAACTTCGCAAGTTTTAAGCAAGTGAACTGAACTGCAATAGATAAAATACAAGAAAATATTCTGGAATGCATGATCTGCGCCTAACATGCCGGCCGTGAAATCCTGGCACAAATTTTGAAAAATTGAATTTTGACCTTCATTTTCTCTTTATAATTAAAATCTTATTGAAAATTTAGTAGAGAAAACGTCCTCGGTGAATACTTAATCCATCTAAAATGATTTAGTGTTTCTCTTTGACATTTTTTTAAAGCGAAATTTGCAAGCTTGTTTACCGAGTCATGTGAGCCTAGTCATCCTATACGCATTCAAACCGTGCACTTATTCTTGGCCTCGTTTAAGGTACCTTGGTATTCCATGCAACATAAAACTGAATAACAGGAGTCACTGTAAAGGGAGGAACAAATGGGATGTCCCGTGTGTGATGCCACAGCAGAGTTTTAAAGGGACTGACAACCGATTTCTAAGGAGCCGGGTCATTTGGCGCACATTTAAATGCTCTTTCTCAGAAGTAGTTACACCTGCAGCGCTTACAATATCACGTGGAAATTTCGTAAGCAGAATTGTTCGATCAGGATTGCCCCCGCCCTAAAAAAATAGGAGCCCCGACGCCAGAAACACAGAAGCGACAGCAATGCCTATAGCCTATTTCACTAATTGTGAAAGCAGAATGATGGGTATCTTTCGAAGGAATGAGTTCGTTAACCGTTTGCAAAAGCCCCTTCGGAAAATAAAATGCTACCATAATACGCTACTGCATTTGTAGTGCCCTATTCCTCCTATGTATTCAAGTTGTCGAGGATAAATACTTCTTGGGTAAGATGGTGCTTACTGAACATGTTGCTTTCTGGCGCTAAAAACTCGAAAAAAAGAAGACAGTGATACGCAAAAGTAAAAGAAAGACGAGCGCCGCACTAACAACTGTTGATTTAAAAAAACAGGGCATCCCATATATACACAAATATGCACATGCGCAATCGCATAATACAAGCGAAGGACGTCAGTCAGCCCACGGCATTTTCAATTTTTATATGCTTAGCAATCTGAATTCTGAATCACAAAGCGTAACAGAAGTATGACTCACGCGAAGTAGACCAGTGGTATTGATATGGAAGGCCTCTAACAGTTCACGTGCAGTTTTGTTTTTGCTTCTGCCTAGGATCCTGACGTTAAAAAAACAGTGGTCAGTTGCATCTTTCTTTAAAATACTTGCGTGCTCTCTCATTCGGTCGTTGACGCAGCGCCAAGTTTGCCCAATTTAGCACCTTACCACAGCTGAGCGGAGTCAGGAAAAGCACTCCAATGGAGCAATGCCCGTAACACTTAACGAACCGTACTGTACACCCGTTCGTAGGGCCACCCGTGATTCGGGGGCAGAGACGGGCCACCTTGTTCGGGATGGAGAAGACCACAGGTACTCCATACCTGTACGCCTCTTTCTTGAGACTGTAGCTAACACTGTGAAGGTATGGAACGTACCTTCACAGAATAAGGCTAGAAAATTTTGTGGCCTTATTGGAAGGCTGTCTCAAAAGCACTTTTATTCTTTTTGACAATCAACTGTACTTACAGTAAACTGTACTCACGTAGCGCCTCTGCTACGGGGCCTCTTTCTTTCTGAAATGGATATAACCCTCGACAACTGTTTTTAAGAATACGCACGTGGTAAAGGTTTTGAGATGGACAAACAGTGTTCTTCAACTGACAATAATGAAATCAGCGCGGTCTTCAGGCTTTTTAAACTTCATGACAAGAGCCTGCGTTTTACCCATTAGATTCCGGTGGAGAACGTGCTACAGTTTTTAGATTTAAATGTGATGTTTTTAAAAGAACATGTTTGTTGGTACTACTCATCATGCTATAAAGAAGAGCTGTTACCATACGTTGTAAAAGTTGTAAAACGAGGGATTGCAATAACCTGCCTGGGGTCTGCGCCTAAAGTATGTGTTCATAGGATCAAGACGAGTTTTGAAAATCAGATCGAGCAGCTTTTAAAAGCCGGCTACCCTCGCTAGGTGTTGACGTCAGTGGGGGAAACTTCGCTCTGGAAGCTAAAAGGCAACAGAAAGCCTAAGGAGGGCGATGAAGTTGAGCGTAGCACTCGAAAAAAGACACAAGTGATGCTGTACCTTCACAGGGTTAGCCGCAATCTCAAGAAAGTGGCGAACAGGTATGGATTATCTGTGGTCTTCTTCGCCCGAACAAGATGGCCCATCTCTGCCCCCGAATCACGGGTGGTGCTAGGAACGGGTGTGCAGTACAGCATATTAGTCATTACGTGTATTGCTCCAATGGAGTGGTTTGCTTGATTCCGCTCAGCTGTGGCAAGTGCTGCATTGCGCAAACTGGGCATTGCATCAACAACCGAATGATAGAGCGTGCAAATATTTTAAAGAAAGGTACGACTGCGCACCTGTCTCCATATTGCAGGTCTGGTCCCGACTGTGAACCATGGTGTTTTTTATGTCAGGATCCTAGGCAGAAGCAAAAACATAACCCCACGTGAACTGTTAGAGGCCTTTCATATCCATGCCACTGGTATAGCTTCCATGAGTCAAATTTCTGTTTCGCTTTATGATTCGTAATTCAGATTGCCAAGCGCATAAAAATTGATGACAATGCTAGTTCAGCACAATGCGTTGGCGGGCTAGTTGGTGTGAATCCATGAATACTTTGTTTAGCGCAAAACAACAGACAGAAGAAAGACGACCAGGACAAGGCGGTACTCTCAACTGTTGTTTCGACATCTCAACTGATGTTGAGAGTAGCGCCTTGTCCTGGTCCTCTTTCTTGTGTCTGTTGTTTTGCGCTAAACAACGTATTCATGATGACAATGCCTTCGGCTGACTGACATCCCTTGCTTGTTTTATGCATTCGTGCAGGTGCATTTTTGTGTATATCTTAGATGCTCTGTTTTTTCGGAATAAAGAGTTATCAGTGTAGCGCTCGTCTTTCCTTTTTTTTCCCTCTGTCTTCTTTTTTTGTGTTTTTTGCGCTAACAAGCAAGATGCAAGTTCTCGCAATGCCACTATGGTCTCCGTGAATGGGCTACAGCGTGCACCACCCTGCTTCTGAAATTGTGACGACAATTCTCTGCTCATAAGAATTCATGTATTAGATGCGTTTTGCAAATTACACAGAAAGCTTCTATTAGAAAGAAATGTACCACATTTCAATGTATCTAACGAAGCCGAGTAGCCGCTTACACTTATAAAAGGTTACATAATAGGGCATCCTATTTTTTGTCATGCTGATGCCACATGAGGGTGCCAAAGGTCATTTTTCGCTATTTGTCAAGTATCAAAAATATAAATCCTTTTCTAATGAGAAAAACAGTGCTCGTTTCAGCGAATGTGAGACGCAGTTTTCCCATCAGCGAGGCTATCTCGAATTAGGATCTGAATGGTTGCCTTTCCCTTTAAGAGAAAAGTGGTTTCATTGCCTAAATGGAAAAGAAAAGAAAGCTTTGGATGGGGCTTAGTATGGTACTACATTAAAATATTAACAAGTGTCTATTCAGTCCCTACTTAACCCAGAAGATAGCAAGAGCTAGATCCCTTAGTACCACAATGGTGTGTCTACGACAAAAGGGGCTAAGGATAGAAGTTAGGTGGTCATACACATTGTATTCGTCAAATTGAAGCGTGGTCTGAACTTTGTTTGCCACGTTTAATAGCATTGTTCACACAATATGCTATAATATTATTTTTTTAAGAAAGCATGTCTTGAGCATGGCGTGCCTAACCACTTTTCTTAGGTGAGGAAATATTGTTTCTTGTCCTTTTTAGGGAACTGGTTGTACATTATTCACAGCATAATACGTTGTTTCCCTAAGAATGTCAAAGACATTTGCATATTTTACGTTGACCATATTAACATGCGCGCAATGCACAGCATTGCTTCAAGGGTACCACTATCTATTCAGGCACACATAAGCCAAGTTCAGCGGTCAACCTCATAACCAAGACAATATTAGTCATGCATATTGGCAATTTGACAGAATAATAAGAGGGGAAGGTTAGAGGGAGGCTCCTGTTATAAGAGAAGCAATAGCAGAGTTGAAGCTTTATCATGTGTCATATGCAAAAGGGTCGAACATGCCCAGCTTTCGGTTACATTCTCCCTTGTGACCGCCGCAACAGGCTGAATGACATGCGTAACCAGCAGTTTGTGGGACCACATTTTCATAACCTGCAATTTTTATTACATCTGAAGAGATCAGCCACAAGCTCCATGCTGTGCTGCACTCGAGAAGTATTATAAACTGGCAACATTGAAGTGTTATGCTGCATGGTTTGTTGCATGCTTCAGGAATTATTTATTATACACATAGCTCATAGGCTCCAGTTGGAGTATTGTGCGAGGTGGCAAGAAAACAAATTCTGAACTAACAAGGTGAACATTCAACAAAACAAGTCAGACGAAAGAAGAAAAAATAGCGTACTCTCACAATCGGAATAAGTATCTGACAGCTAGCTTATAAATAGCCAATTAGAAATGTTTTACTACTGGTAGCGCTTTAGGAGGTGCAATGTAGAATTCCAAGCTTCATACACTTTAGGCCACCTTTCGTGTTTTTTTTTTTTTTTGAGGTCGCTTTCTCTGTAGAATTATAGGAATGAATACCCCCTCCAAAAAATCAAAGAAAAACATGTAATACACAATAATGTATTACACAATAGAGAATACTTAAGAAAATGTAATTAAGAACATAGTGTCTTGTGGGCACAGATGTTAGAAGTCTACATGAAAGCATAATAATAAAGGTGGGCCAAGCTTTTCTGCTTTTCTCGGGCAACCTGTTGCAAGACATACAGGTAAAAGAATATGCATGCCTCACTACACAGTCCCTAAAAATATCTATCACAATGCAGTAAGTAGGTATATCATGCATATCTACAATAGCCCCTAACTATAGTTAACTCAGAAGGGGCTACCTATGTAACTTGATCAAACTGAAGGTGGGCCAAATTTTAAATATATGATTCAAGTAGACCGAAAATGGATGCTATGAATAGGGCATCTACGGCAATAGTGTTGTACATTATTGTTGTACATTATGTCGCACCTGCTAACCTGTGAACATAATATTTTATAAAAATTCTGCAGACACTCAATTCTTTGTTGGGGACGTAGCACGCATTTTTTTAAAGCTTGCTCTCTCAGCACCCACATTGTTGCATACACATACACATTATTAATAAAGGGAAAATCAGACATCCACCCGCTCCTAGTAATTGCTACAAAGGAAATCCGTACGGGTTCCTCGATAGGAAAGCCTCACAGTTGAAGAAAAATTCCTCCTGATCTGGGACTCGAAGCCGGGACCACCGCCTATCCGGGGCAGCTGCTCTACCATCTGAGCTAACCAGGCGGCTAGCAGATGGCAGGGCTAAGTCGAATTTGTCGACAACACGAAGCAAAGGCAAGGGTCTGACGTAATAGTTTTGTGGAAACCCGCAAGACGGAGAGAAGTAATTAATAAAGGCGAAGAAAAAATATGTCACGCCCTTGCCTTTGCTTCGTGTTCTCGACAAATTCGACTTCACCCTGTCATCTGCTAGCCGCCTGGTTAGCTCACATGGTAGAGCGGCTGCCCCGGAAAGGCGGTAGTGCCGGGTTCGAGTCCTGGACCAGGACGAATTTTTCTTCAACTGTGAGGCTTTCCTTTTGAGGAACCCATACAGGTTTGCTTTGTAGCGATTGCTACGAACGGGTAGATGCGTGACTTTCTCTTTATTAATTACTTATCTCCACCTCCTGGGTTTCCGCAGAACTATTACGTCACACACACATTATCAACCATTATTTAACTTGTCGTGCAGCTCAAACAGCAGCAGCGATCATGAAACCAATAACTGAAAACATTGTGTTTTTAGATTACAGAGCTTTTTCAGTGCGTTTGCTGCTGCCGCTTTAGGCTCCTTCAGGAATTTATCTGACCAAACTTCCCTAAAGCAAGTGCCCCTCTGATGTTCTCGTCAGAGGTATTGCATTGCTAATATAAAAGCAGTACAAGTACAATCAATTATTTTACATGCAGTTTAACAATGTCATGCCACCCATCTCTCCACAGCTTTAAAACACCTTAACCAACACAACTTCATTCGCTAGAGTCATAGAATTTCACATGAGCCATCATAGAATTTTACCATGAGTCCACATTTGTGAACCCACGAAAAATTCAGGAGAGTTTCCTAATGTGGATGATACCAACAAAATATGCAGCTCGTGCAAGTGGCAGCGACTGCTTTGTACACACCTTGTCGCAGCATGCCAATCAGACACTTTTCCGTGCTGTTGAGGCTGCAGAAGTCCCGCAGGTGCATAGGTGGAGGTGCCTCTCGTTCACAAAACCTTGACATCACTGAACAATAAAAAATGTTTAATTTATTGTAATCCCTGCCGAAACTTCGAACTTGGGATATAACAAGCTCACGTTATATTTTGAAAAGCCTCATACAACCAGTTACGTGACGCTGCATCTGGTTGTGCAAATATGTGATTGTTACATCACAGGCGGTTATCTCACACGTAAATCTAACTGCAGTGAACATGAATCTACTATGAAAAGCTTCACACAAACGTACATCTGTATAAAGTGAAATGTGAAATGTACTACCAAGAAAACTCGTTAGGACATGAAAAGTGTTCAAATACCTCATTTGTTTATGCGGCGGAACAAAGCACTGTCCGAAAAGGATGATGCGCTAAAGATTACAACAGACCACTAACTTTTTCTGGAGGGACAATACAGAAAAGAGAAAGATTTTCCGATTAAAAAGAAACATTGCTGTTGTAATTTCGGCTTGTATGCAAGATCGGAACCCTTTACAAATACACTAAAACACACAGGACACTAATCTGACGACACTCTATAAACAGAAGAATTTGAATACAAGCTAAATCGGGTCATGCGTTGCCACAGCAATCGGGGGTTATCTTGCGCAGCTATTAGCTGTGAAGACGACGCATCGACGTACTTCTTCTAGAAATGCCTATACCATTTCTCAATGAAAAATTATGTACGCAAACAGTAAAATTCCTTGCTTGAGTTTTTGTGGCCATTTACATCAAAGAACCACCCGCGCGGGCGTGCTTCACAGGAGAAAGCAAATAAACCATAGATCAAGCTGTTGGCGACATCAATGCGTTTTAGCGCAATTTCCATGTAACTTTTTGATAAATGTACATTGCGACATGAGGAACAAACATTTGAAAGCACATTTATAATTCTTGTTGCTTTACTAATGCGGAATCGGTTGTTGCGATCCGTACAACAACGCACGCGTTACGAACCATAGACTAGAAGAATGCGCGCAAGCGCCGGACTTATGCGCAATTAATGAAACGTTCCTTTCCTTCGAGCGCTTCCTAACCTTACGTGAGGCCTCCTTACAGCGAAGAACCGATGGAGGAAGCAAGCGTACTCTGAAAGCGGCCTTCACCCGTCCTCACGTAAGGAGCGATTGCCGCATGCCTGGGTTCGAGATTATCTCTTAAAAGCTTTGCGCGAACACCATTATTCAATAAAAGATGTTGTATTGTTGCACAGTCGTTAAATTGAAGAGCTAATATAGAGAAGCGTGGACGCTTTCTCCTACCTTTGTTTACAAAACTTAAAGAAAGTAGCGCATTACAGTGCAAAACTTAAATGTGCTCCATCAACGGTGGCACACCGGCGTCGTGCAACGCCTAGAAACGCCTAGCAACGCTTCCATGCCGCACGCGTGACTGAAACGAACATGCCTGGAAAGACGTACCGTGCTCGCGCTTCTCCGCAGGTGGGGGACAGCGCGGATGATGAGGTAAGGAAGATTTCATTGTTTGGCCCTTACCTTTCTAGGCATACTCGGGAAACGCTCCTTTTAGTGTCACAGGTGCCGCGGCATCGACTGCACCGACGGTCCTTCCGGCGCACACAGTGTTGAATTGCGGATCAACTACAGGACGTAATGGCACAACTTTCACCAAATTCTTCCGTACAGTGTGATATGATACGAGAGTGCCAGAGGAGGAGATTCTTAAGACAGAGGCTTTTAATGAGCCCGGAAGAAAAAAGCGCGAAGGGTCATATCTACAATATTCGACATCGGCGCACCACACGAAAGATACTGCGAACTACATTACGTGGTCCCAGGGGTTTTGTGATTCTCAATGCATACAAAATGCACCACAATGTCTCTCGGCACAGCGTACACACGAATAAACAACCAAATCAACCGGCGTCAATGCAGCGAGCACTCACGTGTAGCGACAGCTGAAGATGAGAAAATAATACCATCTGTAACTTTACCGGCGCTACCGGTGCCGCCACCTCTAGGCCACCGGTGATCTCATGGATGGTGACAGCGTCGTATTTGGATGTTATGCGAGTCGTACCGCATCGTGTACGGCGTGTTTCAGCAACGTTGCTTTTAAGAGAGAGGACAGCAATCTGCGTAGTGGCCGTATAGACGTCTCAGGACCGGGAATCGGTTTGAAATTCGCAGCATATTGTAGTTTGTGCTGTGAATGTTCCGAGATGTTCCTGTTTTTCTGAGGCGTAATTCACGACACATTTGGAGTACAGCAGTGTCATCGACGAATTGTTTCGCCTTGTTTCTTGTGTGTCGTTTTTCGGGTGTGTACTGTTCAAGAGTAGTGCCCTCCATGCATCGGACGTTGCTGTCACGGTGGCTTGATTTGTTGCTTCATTGTGAACGTGTTTCTACTCTACGGGTGTCACACGGCGCACTTTTGATGGCGATCAGGCCCGATCCGGATCGAATTTCTCGTTTATGATTAGCTCCTTTGCGTAAGCTGCGCGCAGGAGCCAATCGCAGTGAAGAATTACGATTTGGATCGGGCTTGATCGCGATCTAAGTGTTGGTGTGACACTGGTATATGAACGTCCGTACTGTCTGTCACCGGCGCTTTCGTACCCGGGTTGCGTTGTTTGCATGTGTGTGAATGCGTGCGCGACCGCGTGCTGTATGCGTCGTTAGTTTGTCAGAGTTTCTCAAAAATCTAGGTGTTAATAAAGGACACGGCTTCCGAAATCATTTTGTGTGTATGTGTGCGTGAGTGCAGCTTTATGTGAAAGCTGCAATACCAGCCATTGGGCACGCAATCTCTGTAGAGCTTCAGAATGGCCCCAATTTAGCACTAGGGGCTAAATTGTCAGGATATCAAAAATGAAAATGTTCCTCCCATGTTCTGCTCAAGCATTAAACTGGTATGCATGATACCATCCAGTATGGTTGCCACAGAGCTCCAGATTAAACCAGCTTTTGTGCCAAACAGGCGCCCCTGTATGGTGCCAGTGCGTCCTGTATAAGCCAGTTTAGTTGCAAACAGGACCTCTGTTAAGACCTATTTTCGTGTAAAGTGGTCGTGCCTAAACCTGTTTGCTTGCCAAACGGTACCCCGTTCAGACCTGTCCATGTGTAAACTGGTCCTGTTTATGTGTCCATGTGTAAACTGGTCCACTTCGGCCGCCGCTGATTGGCTGTAGGCCTAGGAATAACGATGACGACCGGCGCTCCTAGCTTCTGTTTCCTTTCTAAAACGTCAGAGTGACGTCAGTGGTGTTCCCCTTACTCTTCACGTTTCCTGTGATAACTGAACATGCTTCGGCGCGTACACGTGATTCAAACAGTCACCGCGCATCAATGGATCTTTCTGCGATTCCTTTGTTTGGAGTAGACCGCAGCACTACGATGGATGCGAGCCTGCTTTTTTTTTTTTTTGCTTTTTGATAACGGAGGAGAGAGGCGACTTCGAGAACAACGGGACCCGTTCGCCATGTCCGACGAGTCTTTTCGGAGGCACTTTCGCCTTTGGAAAACGACGGCGATGTGGCTGTGCGAGCAGTTATCGGACGACTTGGCGCGCGACAGAGAAGGGCTCACCGGCTCACCGTTCAAGATCAGGTGATTTTCACCCTTCAGTTTTATGCTACCGGTGGCTTCCAAACGGCTGTCGGTAGCGAAGCCACCGTATCGCTTTCCCAGCCGTGTGTCAGCCGCCGCGTTCGCGCCGTATCGGAAGCAATCGTCCGTGTCGGCACCCAACAGCGCTGGGTGTTGCTTCCGCGTACAAGATCGGAGATAGCGCTCGTCAAGCAAGGTTTCTTGCGGAGCGGCAATATCTCTGACGTCGTAAGATGCGTGGACGGCACCTACATCGCCATAACCGGCCCGTACCGGCCCCCAGCCGAGAAGCAGACGTATTGGTGTCGGAAGGGATACTACGCGCTGAACACCATGGTGGTAAGCACGCTCTACTCATGATATATTGACACGTGTACTTATATTTAACGGGCGACCACGTTTCGCCGCCTAACAAATGTTATCGCACAGCGCGGGACGCGTCTGCATGTATCCGAAGTTTCCGGAAAGTTATCGATGCTTCTATCCGCTGTTTGTTCTCGCCCAACCTTGTCTTATCTGAATTCATCGCCTGACGCGAATGGTGTAGAACTTTGTGGAAGGCACGCGGGTCCCAACGATTAGTCTGGAACATTCGACGACTGCTGTATAAAAGCCGACGCGCTTGACCCGCTGATCAGATTTTCGACGATCGCCGAGCGTGTTCGCCGCTATCGTTGTGCTATAAGTGTAGCCTGTTTTGTGGGCACAGGTTCGCCCAATAAAAGTTTGTTTTGTTGTTCACAGTATTGCTACTGTGTTATTCAACGTCAACACCACGTGACATCTGGTGGAGGTGCTTTTGGTTCATGTACCGGACGCCCCCGACAAGCCGTGATCCAAGCCCGGACCGCAAAGAGAACACCAACGTAGTCCCGGAGCATCGAGCAAGCCGCCGTCTTCAACAGCTGCCCCCGGAGCACGGACTTCTACCTGAGAAGACCAAGAAGATTGTGGACAAGACAACCCCAATGGCAGCCCCAGCGTCCCCCATCGTGCTGCAGCAGCCCAGGGAACCTCCGACGTTCCGCGGATCAACATTCGAGGACCCGGAAACCTGGCTCGAAACATATGAGAGGGTCGCTAAGTTTAACAGTTGGGACAGCGACGACAAGCTGCGGCATGTCTATTTCGCATTGGAAGACGCCGCCAGGACGTGGTTCGAGAATCGGGAAGCCACCTTAACGACGTGGGACCTTTTCCGAAGCGGCTTCTTGCACACGTTTACAAGCGTCGTGCGAAAAGACCGAGCCCAAGCTCTACTAGAAACCAGAGTGCAGCTGCCAAACGAGACGATCGCGATCTTCACGGAGGAGATGGCCCGTCTTTTCCGGCACGCCGACCCGGAAATGTCGGAGGAGAAAAATGTTCGCTTCCTGATGCGCGGCGTCAAGCAAGACCTTTTCGCCGGACTTATTCGTAACCCACCGAAGACTGTGGCTGAGTTTTCTGCAGAGGCATCGACGATCGAGAAAACTCTGGAGATGCGCACCCGGCAATATAACCGCCAGGGGCACACGCCGCAGTATGCCATCCAAGGACTGTGTTCGGACGACCTTCAAGAGACCATCAGGGCCATTGTGCGCGAAGAACTGCGCAAGGTCCTGCCTTCGTCGCAGCCTCAAGTAGCTTCGATCGCTGACATCGTGAAAGATGAGGTTCAGTGATCGCTTGGGGTTCCTGAGGTGCAACCTCAATTACCGCAGCCCCAGCCAGAAGCGATGACCTACGCCGCCGTCGCACGCCGTCAAGGTCCCCCTCCGCGACCACGCCTGGGCCCTGCAACGACGCAATTCCGTCGTCCGCCGCCGCCGCCGCCGCCAGCACGCCCACCCGTCGCCCAGCGCACCTACGCGAGGAAGACGGACATTTGGCGAGCCCCCGACCACCGCCCGCTCTGCTACCACTGTGGCGAAGCAGGCCATGTGTACCGCCGATGCCCATACCGCGACCTGGGATTGCGAGGCTTCGCCGTCAACGCACAGCGCCCGAGGGAAGGTGAACGCCCTCGTGACATCGCCGACTACCTCGCCGCTACTCAGTGGAGCCCTCGACGACCGTCCCGTTCGCCGTCACCAGGCCGCTACCTGTCGCCGCAGCGCCGACCATACACCGGCCCAGCCCGGGGCCGCTCTGCGAGCCCATATCCGGAAAACTAAAAGCAGCAACCGATGGAGGTGCGGTTGCTGTTCGTCGAACTGACGAAGATCCTCCGCCGCCGACGAAGACGACAGAGAAGCCATCTCGACGACCTAATGACGACACGCCGCCGTCCCGACGAAGTCAGGAAGCCAAGACTACACCGACGAAAGACGGCTTGACGACGCGACGTTCCAGCTTCAGTTCAACACGACGCAGCCGTGATCCGACGCCAAGACCCAACTGCAACGCCAGACGAAGAACCACCGACCTCGACGTACTTCTTGACGGCCACGCAGTCACTGCCTTAGTCGACACAGGGGCCGATTACTCCGTAATGAGTGGACACATCGCCGCCCAGTTGAGGAAGGTTAAGACTGCATGGGAGGGCCCCCAAATTCGGACCGCTGGAGGACACCTCATTACGCCGACTGGAGTCTGCACGGCAAGAATTACCATTCATGACCGGACTTACCCTGCCACCTTCGTTATCCTGCAACAGTGTTCACGAGACGTCATTCTCGGCATGGACTTCCTGAACCAACACGGCGCAATCATCGACCTGAAGTCGCAGTCAGTAACGCTGTCGGAAGATCATGCGATACCGTCGGAGAGCCCTCGTAGTCACCACGCCTTGAGTGTGCTCGAAGATCAAGTGAGCATCCCGCCGCGCGCCAGCATTATTATTTCCGTCGGCACTGAAACACACGCAGACGTAGAAGGCGTCATCGAGGGCGACCAACATCTACTGCTCGACCGCGAAATTTGCGTCGCAAGAGGGATCGCTCGACTCCACGGAGGGCAAGTGGAAGTTATGCTAACCAACTTCAGCCAAGAGTTCAAGCACATCAACAAGGGCACGACAATCGCATACATCGAGGAAATTGTGGAAACCAGCAATGCCTTTGTCCTCTCGGATTCAGCCGCATCTACCCCGATGAGCATTGACCCCGAACCAGACTTCGACGTGAATCCAAGTCTTCCTATGAGTAAGCAGCAGCAGATCAGAAGTCTTCTCCGACGATACAAAGACTGCTTTTCGACGTCATCGAGGATTCGACAAACACCAGTCGCAAAGCATCCCATAATAACCGAAGAGAGCGCTCGACCACTCCGCCAGAGCCCTTACCGAGTTTCGACGCGAGAACGTGAAGCTATTAAGCAACAAGTCGACGAAATGCTGCGCGACGACATCATCCAGCCGTCGAAACGCCCGTGGGCCTCTCCTGTAGTCCTGGTAAAGAAAAAGGACGGAACCCTACGCTTCTGCGTCGATTATCGTCGACTGAACAAGATCACGAAGAAGGATGTGTACCCCCTTCCACGGATAGACGACGCATTGGATCGGCTCTGCAACGCTAAATACTTTTCTTCGATGGACCTCAAGTCTGGCTATTGGCAAATAGAAGTCGACGAAAGAGATCGCGAAAAGACAGCCTTCATCACCCCAGACGGCCTCTACGAGTTCAAGGTCATGCCATTTGGACTGTGCTCGGCGCCTGCAACGTTCCAGCGCGTGATGGACACGGTTTTAGCAGGATTGAAGTGGCAGACCTGTCTCGTTTACTTGGATGACGTCGTTGTATTCGCCGGAAATTTCGACGATCACCTTAGGCGGCTTGCCACAGTACTAGAGGCCATCAAGTCATCAGGGCTCACTCTGGAACCAGAAAAGTGCCGCTTCGCTTACGATGAGCTTTTGTTCCTAGGCCACGTGATCAGCAAATCAGGAGTACGCCCCGACCCACAGAAGACAGCTGCCATCGCAAAGTTCCCGCAGCCAACCGACAAGAAGGCAGTGCGCAGATT
This sequence comes from Dermacentor andersoni, assembly GCF_023375885.2. Lineage (NCBI taxonomy): Eukaryota > Metazoa > Arthropoda > Arachnida > Ixodida > Ixodidae > Dermacentor > Dermacentor andersoni. Next base: position 72,212,546 of record NC_092822.1, on the reverse strand, counting down.
CCTTGGCATGTGTGCCTACTATAGGCGCTTTGTCACGGACTTCTCACGCATCGCAGAGCCGCTAACACATCTAACCAAATGTGACGTCGCGTTCAAGTGGGAAAAGCCGCAGGCCAAGGCATTTCAAGAACTCAAACGACGCATGCAGTCGCCGCCGGTACTTGCACACTTCGACGAGGACGCCGATACCGAAATCCACACTGACGCCAGTAGCCTAGGCCTCGGTGCCGTCCTAGTCCAGAGGAAAGAAGGACTTGAAAGGGTGATATCGTATGCTAGCCGGTCGCTGTCAAAAGCGGAAAGCAACTATTCTACGACTGAAAAGGAATGCCTCGCCATCATTTGGGCTATAGCTAAATTCCGCCCTTACCTCTATGGCAGGCCATTCAAAGTCGTCAGTGACCATCATGCATTGTGTTGGCTAGCTAACTTAAAGGACCCTTCAGGACGGCTGGCGCGGTGGAGCCTCAGACTACAAGAATATGACGTCACGGTAATATACAAGTCCGGAAGAAAACACTCCGACGCCGACTGCTTATCGCGCGCCCCCATCGATCCCCCGCCGCAAGACGACGAGGACGACGACGCCTTCCTTGGGATAATAAGCGCGGAAGACTTCACTAAACAGCAATGAGCAGACCCGGAGCTAAAAGGCCTCGTCGAGTATTTGGAAGGAAACACCGACGTTGTCCCTAGGGCATTTAAGCGCGGGTTGTCGTCGTTCACGCTACAAAACAACCTGCTCGTGAAGAAGAACTTCTCACCAGTCCGCGCCAGCTACCTTCTTGTTGTACCGTCAGCGCTGCGTCCAGAAATACTGCACGCCCTACACGACGATCCAACCGCTGGGCACCTCGGATTCTCCCGGACGCTGTCGAGAATACAGGAAAGGTATTACTGGCCGCGTCTGACCACCGACGTCGCCCGTTACGTCAAGACATGCCGAGACTGTCAACGACGCAAGACACCACCGACAAGGCCAGCAGGATTACTACAGCCGATCGAACCTCCTCGCCGACCATTCCAGCAGATTGGGATGGATTTGTTGGGGCCGTTTCCGATATGAGCATCCGGGAATAAGTGGATCGTCGTGGCGACGGACTATCTCACCCGCTTTGCTGAAACTAAAGCTCTACCAAAAGGCAGCGCAGCCGAAGTGGCGAAATTTTTCGTCGAGAACATCCTGCTGCGACATGGTGCCCCAGAAGTCCTCATCACCGACAGAGGAACGGCTTTTACAGCAGAGCTCACCCAAGCTATTCTGCAGTACAGCCAGACAAGCCACAGGAGGACAACTGCCTACCATCCGCAGACGAATGGTCTCACGGAGCGCCTGAACAAGACCCTCGCCGACATGCTAGCAATGTACGTCGACGTCGAACACAAGACGTGGGACGCGATCCTGCCGTACGTAACCTTTGCGTACAATACGGCGGTACAAGAAACAACACAGATCACGCCGTTTAAGCTGGTTTACGGCAGGAACCCGACGACGACGCTTGACGCCATGCTGCCGCACGTAACTGACGAAGAGAATGTTGACGTCGCTAGCTATCTCCAGCGCGCCGAAGAAGCCCGACAGCTCGCCCGCCTGCGGATCAAGAACCAGCAGAGGACCGACAGCCGACACTACAACCTCCGACGACGCTTCGTCGAGTACCAGCCCGGCGACCGTGTTTGGGTGTGGACCCCGATACGCCGACGAGGACTCAGTGAAAAACTACTGCGACGATATTTCGGTCCCTACAAGGTCATCCGACGTATTGGCGCACTGGAATATGAGGTCGTGCCAGACGACATTTCGCATTCACAGCGACGCCGCGCACGATCTGAAGTGGTCCACGTGGTGCGTCTTAAACCCTTTTACGGACGCTGACGAACTTCCTTATGTTGTTGTTTTCTTTGATATAGGAGTGCTTTTCTTTTTACTTTCGTTTGTTTGCAGCATCGGGTCGATGCTTTTTAAGAGGGGGGTATTGACACGTGTACTTATATTTAGCGGGCGACCACGTTTCGCCGCCTAACAAATGTTATCGCACAGCGCGGGACGCGTCTGCATGTATCCGAAGTTTCCGGAAAGTTATCGATGCTTCTATCCGCTGTTTGTTCTCGCCCAACCTTGTGTTATCTGAATTCATCGCCTGACGCGAATGGTGTAGAACTTTGTGGAAGGCACGCGGGTCCCAACGATTAGTCTGGAACATTCGACGACTGCTGTATAAAAGCCGACGCGCTTGACCCGCTGATCAGATTTTCGACGATCGCCGAGCGTGTTCGCCGCTATCGTTGTGCTATAAGTGTAGCCTGTTTTGTGGGCACAGGTTCGCCCAATAAAAGTTTGTTTTGTTGTTCACAGTATTGCTACTGTGCTTTTCAACGTCACCACCACGTGACAATATATAAAACCCCAACTCGCGACAGCGACTTAATTTACTGATATACTACAATTCATAGGTGTGCGACTCTAATATGCGAGTGCTGGCCATCGACCCTCGCTTCGCGGGCTCGCGTCACGACGCATACGTGTGATGTGGCTCAGCCCTGCGGAGCATTTTCGCGGACACCCAAATCGTCCACACAGGAGAGTTTCTCCTTTGTCAGTACAGAAATGAATGTAAACGCTTTTATGAACCACAGCCAATGTCTGTAATGAATTCGGCGCAATTGCTTCGCTACATTTATTCTGCAGGCGACAGTGCATACCCACTGGAGCCATGGCTCATCACGCCGGTTCCGAGACATCCCGCGCTATCGTCTCCGAAGGGCCGTTTTAATCAAGCTCACGCGTCAATGAGGTCTGTGGTGGAGCGCTGCATCGGCCTTATGAAGAGTCGGTTCCGCTGCTTGCAGCGTTATCGTGCGCTGCAGTACTGCCCCGCTGTAGCGGAAAAGATTGTCGCGGCTTGTGCAGCGCTGCATAACATATGTCTCGACGCCAGCGAGCTGCTTCTTGACAACGACAGCAACATTGCCGGTGAGGATGACGACGATGACCAGGAAGACGTCTTGCCAAGTGATGACGGCGGTCCGACCGATGGCCGCAGAACGCTGTACGCAAGGGGAAAGGCCACACGGGACAGGCAAATAGCACTGTATGGCATCAGTCGCAATGCACGTTTGCTACACATTCAGCGACCTCGCCATCGAGCGCAACGTCACGCACTGGACAGCTAGAAAGTTATGCACAATGAGCTTACTTCCGGCACGGCGCCACATGTGCGTCATTGTGCTCCGTGTGGTGGGACTACAGTTACTCCCAATTTTTCTCCTTCACTGTGTTTGGGCTGCAGCTAGCAGTTTACTGCCTCTGAGACGCAACACCTGTGTGGCTGTGTGTCATGCAGTGTGGGTACACGTACTCGCAGTTTTGCTTGTGTGCTGTGTTTTGGCTGAAGCTAGCAGTTTACCGCCTCTGAGACGCAACACCTGTGTGGCTGTGTGTCGTGCAGTGCGGGTACACGTACTCCCTGTTTTGCTTGTGTGCTGTGTTTTGGCTGAAGCTAGCAGTTTACTGCCTCTGATACGCAACACCTGTGTGGCCGTGTGTCGTGCAGTGCGGGTACACGTACTCGCAGTTTTGCTAGCTTGTTGTGTTAGGGGCTGCAGCTAGCAGTTTACTGCCTCTGAGACGCAACACCTGTGTGGCTGTGTGTCGTGCAGTGCGGGTACACGTACTCGCAGTTTTGTTAGCTTGTTGTGTTAGGGGCTGCAGCTAGCAGTTTACTGCCTCTGAGACGCAACACCTGTGTGGCTGTGTGTCGTGCAGTGCGGGTACACGTACTCGCAGTTTTGCTTGTGTGCTGTGTTTTGGATGAAGCTAGCAGTTTCCGCCTCTGAGACGCAACACCTGTGTGGCTGTGTGTCGTGCAGTGTGGGTACACGTACTCGCAGTTTTGCTAGCTTCTTGTGTTAGGGGCTGCAGCTAGCAGTTGACTGCCTCTGAGACGCAACACCTGTGTGGCTGTGTGTCGTGCAGTGCGGGTACACGTACTCGCACTTTTGCTTGTGTGCTGTGTTTTGGCTGAAGCTAGCAGTTTACTGCTTCTGATACGCAACACCTGTATGGTCGTGTGTCGTGCAGTGTGGGTACACGTACTCGCAGTTTTGCTAGCTTGTTGTGTTAGGGGCTGCAGCTAGCAGTTTACTGCCTCTGAGAGGCAACACCTGTGTGGCTGTGCGTCGTGCAGTGCGGGTACACGTACTCGCACTTTTGCTTGTGTGCTGTGTTTTGGCTGAAGCTAGCAGTTTGCTGCTTCTGATACGCAACACCTGTGTGGTCGTGTGTCGTGCAGTGTGGGTACACGTACTCGCAGTTTTGCTAGCTTGTTGTGTTAGGGGCTGCAGCTAGCGGTTTACTGCCTCTGAGAGGCAACACCTGTGTGGCTGTGTGTCGTGCAGTGTGGGTACACGTAGTCGCAGTTTTGCTTGTGTGCTGTGTTATGGCTGAAGCTAGCAGTTTACCGCCTCTGAGACGCAACACCTGTGTGGCTGTGTGTCGTGCAGTGTGGGTATGTGTAGCTGTAGTGTTCTCGCTTTCTGTTGGCAGTAGATGAATGTAATGCACCGTGCCTCTTGCATGAACAGTGAGAAAAGAAGAGCAGTAAGACTGGATTCGTATCATTACAACATTCCAGCATCATAGCGTAATGGCATTATAGCATGCCGTTGCGATGTTGCCATTAGTTCATCCCCCTAATGCTGTTGTGATTTCTTTCTTGTCACTTCATCGTATTTGTGTCACTTTCAGTATCACTCTCACCACCTTGCCTTTGCATATTGTGCTGCTGTCCATGCCGTTGTCGTGGTACCGTGAAATCAGCTGTCATTATTTCATCAGTCATGCCGTTACACTCATTGTGCCAGCATCTCTGAGTCAGAATTGCACAATACCATCTCCATCATTGGCTTTGATCTCATGATGACACCATTGTCATCCTGTTTTTGTCAGCATACCAGGTTCATGATTCCATCATCATGTCATCTCACTGTGTGTGTTAGGCCATTGGCATCATATATCCTCCATAGCATCAACATTTCATGGTTGACTTGCAGTGGTCGTAATGCCGTCATCACCACACCATCGTGTACATCGTATGGTTTCTTTGTTGTCGTGAATGCTTCAACCAGAACTGTCATTCAATGGTTGCTGTACTGTCGGCCTTGTGACATTCCGGTCGTATCATAGCAGTGATGTAGTAGTGGGTCCAGTCTCGCATTTCTCTTGACAGAATCTTCTCAACTTGGTATCAACTCTGTTGCACCACTGTAGAGCAAGGAGGTCTATTGCAAGTGTTCGTATGAGCCATTTAGTGTGCAGTTGCTAATTTTCGAGGAGCAACAGCTTTCTTCAAAAACATAGACGAAAGGGTTGCGTGAAGCAATTTTAATGCATGAGACTGCAAGAACAATTTTTGCTAAATGAAAGTGGGACTCATACGTTCACCTTATGTGGAGGAGCAGTATTTTTTATGCATGTAATCTAACGTGATTGCTTCTTTCTAGCACAAAAGCGCCACTTCGAGCTAAATGTGTAATATTTTCCTAACCTGCAATGTTGCGGAAGTTTCTAAACATGTGAAAGTGTTGCGTACTTCCTTTTCTTTAAATAGTTGAAGCATTTTGTAGCCTCCACCATCTATATAATAGGAAGCTCCACCTCACGGCCAACTGAAAATGGCCACTGAAAAGGCAGCTTTGGAATTTTTTCTATGTCCACTGACCTCGAAATTGAAATTTTGAGTATGCATTCCCTTTTGTACTCTAATTGTTCATGTCAAACGAGGTGACTAAACATGAATTAGTTTTCCTTATCACGAACCTCAAATATTGGTTGCATGCTCCCGGGCCATGCCCACGGATGTATAACTCTGCACTTGGCGCACCGTGTTTGTGATGTCGTACACTACACGACCACTTAGACCACAAACGACGAAGCTAGGTCCCTTTCGCACGAGTCAATGGCCAGCAATCATCATATTGAGATACGTCACAACCGGTACTTTTCTTCGTCTACCTGCAGCACACTGTGTTGTGTTTGGGCATGTCAGCTGCCTTGCACAGTGGCCAAAAAAATATCGATCCTGCAGTGCTAACTCTGAGCAATCGAAGGTTTATTCGCAATTTAAAATTAGGGATGAGCTTCTAAGCCAATTATACCACCCCATGGTAACAGGAATGTCAATGGCATTTGGATATTAAAACATCCTAATGTACTTAAACACCAGAAGTTCTATTTAAAGTGTATCCAAACTGTACAAGTGGCTTGCGTGACATAACCGTCAAAGCAATCGCATTGAAATGTGTTGAACTTTAAAGAGAAATAAAAATTGCGGTCTTACAAGACAAATGGCACCCGTGGATAACGTAGGGGCAAATTTTACTACAAATCCGCTGACAGGTAATTTTGGAAAGCTTCACTGAAAGAAGGTCACCATGACGTGAAATGTGTAACATAACACGATTATATATATATGTACATGAATGTGAATGACAGCCACCAATGATCTTCAAACATGTGGTACAGCGTACATAGCATTGCTGCACATTCAGTACGCTTTACGATGTACAATATTGGCAGCATATTTCCAACACCTTTGCGGACTCGAACTATGAGGTTCATGTTAAAAACTGCAACTTACGCAATGGCTCTTCGTTTGAGCGGCTGACAAAATTTAAATTGCATTCCCTTTTGTGTTGCACAATTGTGAAAATAAATTTACAACGGAAAATAAGCATTGTGTTAAAAGCAATGTGGGGCTGATCATACGAAGCTTTCTGTTTTTAGGTGCGTTTTGCAATTCGCTGGTCACCTCATTTGGTTCAATGATATGTTACGAGCTATGTTGCATTATCATATGTATCTCAAAGTGTCACCTGTATTGCTGTGACTGAGAAAGTCCGATTTTTGTTGCATGGCTGGCAAAGACAAGCTTCTTATTACCGTGTATTTCCATGTACTCCTACGAGGTCGTGTTCACTCATGACCGAAACCAAAAATGCATGCAGTTCATATGCCAAGCCGTAGGTTCCACCTCCTTTATGTCCATGTGAATTATTTAAAAGACAGGTTTCGTAGCACAGGCTGTAAAGGAACGCACTCGAACTTTTGTGGCAACAGTTTGTTGTTCTGTATGCACTGGAAGACATGCTATGTGGCCTGTGCTGTTACTGTGCTTGCTCAAGTGGTGTCGTGCGACAATTCGTTTAATAGAATTTGTCCTCTTTGAACGATTGGCCATATTAATCGTGTTCCCTTTAGTTTGTTGTTGAATACTTGCATAGTGTTTACCTACGTGTGTTACATTGTGACGCACATCGAGATTTATTTGTGCTGGAAGTCGTTAATATGAGGAGATTTTTCCTCTGAGGCGGACACACATTTGCGTCCTATCATCGAGGAGCGGTTTACTTTTTTGACATGTTATGCTCGTATGTAGTGCAAAGAAGTGTGCATGCCTAACACCTCATTAGTATTTCCTTTCAGCATGAGCGTAGGAAGCAATGGTGACAGCAGTTGGCGGTTCGGACGTAAACTTCTAATCCATGTAATTTTAGCTAAAATAGGTCTTGCGTAGTCTCTTCATCACAACACCGCAATGAAGGTTACTGCATTTTTTTGACATACCACTAACCAGTACACATTTACTGTGCACACACAGTACACATAGAACCTTTGCGTAATTTAATTTTGTCATGAGATGTAGGTTCCTAGCTAGAAAAACAAATGTCAACATGTGCACGCAACAAGCAAATGCCACATTAACTTATTTGATCTACAGGGCTTTTGTGCTTACTTTCTTTTTTGCCTTGCTGTGGCTCTGTGTGTACACTGGTACTGACCAAGCAGCAATAAAATCAATTGGTTGTAGTACCTCTCTTGAGTTTACCTTCTGTGTGTGGTTTCCTTTCTTCACTTGACATGCTTGTCTCACATGCATAAAGTACTGCAAGGTGCCTTTCATCTGTAGTGACCAGTACAAGGAACATCTATATCACTATTACAGCTATGTTGACATTGAATGCACACATTTATCGCGTGAGGTCGGAATTACGTTCATACACGACACACTTACGGCTTGCAGTACTCATGCTTCCTGCAACGCCGGTGCTATACCGCGCACAAAGATGACGAAAATAAAATTTTCAGACACATTATGTTGTTACCAGTCACGCAGCCATGCTCGTCTAACATCTTCACTCGGCAAACCACAACCGAAACTAATAGCAAACGGCTAAACGGCATTACATTCGATTTACGTTGTCACGGTTACTTCCAGGGTGCCCCAGGCACTATGTTCGTCGTGTACAAGGTCTTCCACTTCATTTTAGTGCAAGTTCGGATTCCCTTCTGATGACGTCAGCACTCGCCGAAGTTCAGAACAACTGAACGCGCATCTGATGACGTCAGGCCGAAGTGGACAGTCCACTAGGTGGATTCTTGCAGAATAGCGCCCAGGTCCCTGTTAAACCCAGTTTGAACCTGTATAACCCAGTTTTAATTTAAATAGGATTTTGCAATAGGGAAGCTTTTTGTTTCGTTCTATTGTGCGCTAAGGGGTCACATCTAAGCGAAACGCACTCTATAAAAACGATCTTGACTACTTTAACCGCCGCACCCGCCATGGTGGCGTAGTGACTGAGGTATTTCGCTACTAACCAGAGTGCGCGGAATCTGATGCCGGCCGCGGCGGCTGGAGTTCGATGGGGGTAAAATGCAAAAACGCCCGTGTACAGCGCGTTTGGTACAGGTTAAAGAACCCCAGGTGCTCAAAATAAATATGGAATCTCTTACTACGGCGTGGCTCATAATCAAAGCGCGGTTTTGGCACGTAAAACCCCAGACTTGAGTTTTGCCATCTTTCTTCGCCATCTTACCCATGTTTGCCATGGAGGCAATGCCGTGTCCTAACACACAGCCAAAATACTGGCGACTTACAATGGACGCCGATAGAAATGCAGGATGCGTCCAATCATCGGTTGTTGGTCACTTCTTGTAGGGACGTATATAAACGTGGTCACACTACACGAAATATCCGACGAGCGAAGCGGATTCGGCCGCTTTTGATGCCGAGGAGGGCCGAAAGCGGCGCGGTGAAGGCAATCGCTCCAGGACCCATTTTTACCGCTTTCGCCGCCGCCGGAAGCTGCGTTTTTGATGCGCATGCTGAGCTCGTGCGCTGTTCGAATGCCTGCGCAGGCATGCACGCGCGACACTGATGGCACCGCGAGAGTAACGCAGTGTTACAATAGAAACTTTTCTGCGCTACAACGGTGAGAGTAAAGTGTTTCTAACAATTCATGATCTGCGGCTACAGCCGACGCCCGGCAATTATTGCCGGGAGCAACCGCGGTTGTGTTGTGGTCAGCCAAAGAAATAACGGTGGACGAGTATTGCAACAGAGCACAGTAAATAGCCGTTAAAATTAACGGAGGTGCTATGCTGAACGGCTCAAAAGAGCGTGATTGAAAGCGAACAGTCCATCAATTCGCTTCATTCTATTTGACAACCTGTCCAGCCTGTCCCAACCTATCCCGCTCCTGCAGGACGGGCGGACCCACCACCGTCGCCGCGGCGATCTTGGTTGCTCAGCCCGTCGCAGCTTTTGAAGCATAGTCATCATTGAGTTGCAGAGCAGAATCGTGACAATTTCTGATTTTTGCGACATTTCCTCGCCTTCTCAAAAGCTCGCAATGGTGCTGTGCTCAGTATCCCGCAGCTGGAAGCCCAGCAACGGCGCAATACAAGCAGTCGCAACAAAAGCCTGCGAACGAGAGGCACTCACGTGAACTCTCATCTCGTTCCGAAAGTCGCGAAACCAAAAAAGAAACTGCCGCGACATCTCGCTGTCGTCGCGGAAAAGCGAGAAGCGGCGGCGGATCCGCCAAAGAGCGCGTCAACAGATGAGAACACGCTCTCTTTTTTCCGGCGAGCGAATCCGATTCGTTCGCCGAATTTTTATAGTAGTGTGAATGGGCCTTAACAAATGTTGTCGAACAGCGCGGGACGCGTCGGCATGTATCGGAAGTTTCTGGAATGTTATCGATGCTTCTATCCGCTGTATGTTGTCGCCGAACCTTGAGTTTTCTGATTTCATTGCGTGACGCGAATAGTGTAGCACTTTGTGGAAGACAGGCGGGTCCCAGCGATTAGTCTGGAACGTTCGACGAGTGCTCTATAAAAGCCGACGCACTTGACCCGCTGACCAGATTTTCGGTGATCGCCGAAACTGTTCGCCGCTATCGTTGTTCTCTTGAGTGTAGCCTGCTTTTGAGGGCACATGTTCGCCCAATAAAACGCTAGTTTCTATAATCACATTTTTGCTGCCTTCTTCACCGTCACTACTACGTGACATCTTGTGGAGGTGCTTTACGTTCGTGTACCGGACGTCCCCGACAAACTGTAATCGAAGCCTGGACCACAAAGACAACACCAACGTCGTGCCGGAACATCGAGCAAGCCGCCCGCTACAGCAGCAGCCCCCGGAACATGGAATGCTACCGGAGACGACCAAGAAGATCGTCCAGAGACGACCAAGATGACAGCACAATGGCAGCCGCAGCTGCCCGTATAGTTCTGCAGCATCCCAGAGAGCAACCGACGTTCCGAGGTTCCACATTTGAGGACCCGGAAAGCTGGCTGGAGACGCATGAGAGGGTCGCTACGTTTAACAGTTGGGACAGCGACAAGCTGCGACATGTCTATTTCGCATTGGAAGACGCCGCCAGTACCTGGTTCGAGAATCGAGAAGCCACCTTAACGACGTGGGATCTGTTGCGAAGCGGCTTCTTGCAAACATTTACAAGCGTCGTGCGAAAAGCGCGAGCCCAAGCTCTACTAGAATCCAGAGTGCAGCTGCCAAATCAGACGATCGCGATCTTAACGGAGGAGAGAGTCTTTTCCAGCACGCCGACTCGGAAATTTCGGAGGAGAAAAAAACTTATTCATAACCCGCCGCAGACTATAGCTGAGTTTTCTGCAGAGGCATCCACGATCGAGGAAACTCTGGAAATGCGTACCCGGCAATATAACCGCCATGTGCTCACGCCGCAGTACGCCATCCAAGGACTCGGTTCCGACGACCTCCAAGAGACCATCAGGGCCATTGTGCCCGAAGAACTGAGCAAGGTCTTGCCTTCGTCGCAGCCTCAAGGGGCCTCAATCGCCGACATTGTGAAAGACGAGGTTCAGCGATCGCTTGTAGTTCCTGAGGTGCAACCTCAATTACTGCAGCCCCAGTCAGAAGCGATGACCTACGCTGCCGTGGCACGCCGTCAAGGCCCCCCTCCGCAACCGCGCCAGGGCGCTGTAACGCTGCGATTCCGTCGTCCGCCACCGCCAGCACGCCCACCCGTTACCCAGCGCACCTACGCGACGAAGACGGACATTTTGCGAGCCCCCGACCACCGCCCGCTCTGCTATCATTGCGGAGAAGCCGGCCATATGTACCGCCAATGCCCATACCGCGCCTTGGGACTAAGAGGGTTCGCCGTCAACGCGCCGCGTCCACAACTTGGGGAGCGCCCACGTGACATCGCCGACTAGCTAGCCGCCGCTTAGTGGAACTCTCGAAGACCGTCCCGTTCGCCGTCGCCAGGCCGCTTCCTGTCGCCGCAACGACGACCATACGCTGGACCAACCAGGGGCCGGTCCGTGAGCCCATATCCGGAAAACTAAAAGTAGCAACCGATGGAGGTGCGGTTGCTGTTCGTCGAAATGATGAAAATCCACCGCCGCCGACGAGAACGCCTAAAAGACTATCTCGACGGCATAACAACGACGACACACCGCCGTCCCTACGAAGTCTGGCAGCAAAGAACAGGCTGATGAAAGATGACCTGACGACGCGACGTTCCAGCCACAGGTCAACGCGACGCAGCCGTGATCCAACGCCAAGACCTAACTGTAACGCATGACAAAGAACCACCGACCTCGATTTGCTTCTCGACGGCCACGCAGTCACTGCCTTAGTCGACATAGGGGCCGATTACTCCGTCATGAGTGGACACATCGCCGCCCAGTTGAATAAGGTTAATACTGGATGGGAGGGCTCCCAAACTAGCACGGCTGGACGACACCTCATTACGCCGACTCGAATCTGCACGGCAAGACTTACCGTTCATGACCGGACTTACCCTGCACCTTCGTTATCCTCCAACAATGGTCACGCGACGTCATTCTCGGCATGGACTTCCTAAACCAACATGGTACAGTCATCGACCAGAAGTCGAAGTCGATAACCCTGTCTGAAGATCAAGCGATAGCGCCGGAGAGCCCTCGTAGTCACCATGCCTTATGCGTGCTCGAAATTCAAATGAGCATCCCGCCACGCTCCAGCATTGTCATTTCCGTCGGCACCAAAACACCTGCCGATGTAGAAAGCGTCATCGAGGGTGACCAACGTCTACTGCTAGACCGTGAAATTTGCGTCGCAAGAGGGATCGCTCCACTCCACGGAGTGAAAGGGGAAGTGATGCTAACCAACTTCAGCCAAGAGTTCAAGCACATCAGCAAGGGCACGACAATCGCGTACATCGAGGACGTTGTGGAAACGAGCAATGCCCTTGCCCTCTCACATTCTGCCGCATCTACCCTGCCGACCATAGTCCCCGAACGAGACTTCGACGTAAATCCAAGTCTCCCCACGATCAAGCTCAGTCTCCCCACGATCAGTCTTCTCCGAGGATGCAAAGACTTCTTTTCGACGTCATCAGGGATTCGACAAACATCAGTTGCAAAGCATCGCATAATAACCGAAGAGTGCGCTCAACCACTCCGCTGGAGCGCTTACCGAGTTTCGACGCGAGAACGTCGAGCTATTAGGCAACACGTCGATGAAATGCTCTGCGACGACATCACCCAACCGTCGAAAAGCCCATGCGCATCTCCTGTTGTCCTGGTAAAGAAAAAGGACGGAACCCTACCTTTCAGCGTCGATTATCCTCGACTGAACAAGATCACGAGGAAGGCCGCATACACCCTTCCACGGATAGAAGACGCATTGGATCGGCTCTGCAATGCTAAATACTTCTCGTCGATGGATTTCAAGTCTGGCTACTGGCAAATAGAAGTCCACGAGAGAGATCGCGAAAAGACCGCCTTCATCACGCCAGACAGCCTCTACGATTTCAAGGTCATGCCATTCGGACTGTGCTCGGCGCCTGCAAGGTTTCAGCGCGTCATGGACACGGTGTTAGCAGGATTGAAGTGGCAGACCTATCTTGTCTACTTTGATGACGTCGTTGTCTTCGCCGGAAATTTCGACAACCACCTTAGGCGGCTTGCGACAGTATTAAACGCCATCAAATAATCAGGGCTCACTCTGAACCCGGAAAAGTGCCGCTTCGCTTACGATGAGCTTCTGTTCCTAGGCCACGTCATGAGCAAATCCTGAGTACGCCCCGACCGGCCGAAAACAGCTGCCATCGCAAAGTTCCCGCAGCCCATCGACAAGAAGGCAGTGCGTAGATTCCTTGTAATGTGCGCCTACTACAGGCGCTTTTCAAGGACTTTTCACGCATCGCTGAGCCGCTAACGCATCTGACCAAATCTGATGTCGAGTTCAAGTGCAAATGCAGCAGGCCGACGCATTTCAAGAACTAAAACGACGCATGCAGTCGCCGCCGGTACTTGCATATTTCGACGAAGTCGCCGATACCGAAATCCACACTGACGCCAGTAGCCTAGGCCTCGGTGCACTTCTAGTCCAGAACAAAGACGGCCATGAACGAGTGATATCTTACGCTAGCCGGTCGCTGTGAAAAGCGGAAGGCACTTATCCTACGACTGAAAAGGAATGCCTCGCTATCATTTGGGCTACAGCCAAATTCCGCCCATACCTATATGGCAGGCCATTCAAAGTGGTCAGCGACCATAACGCGTTGTGTTGGCTAGCTAACTTAAAGGACGCTTCAGGACGGCTGGCGAGGTGGAGCCTCATACTGGAAGAATCTGACGTCAGTATAATCTACAAGTCCGCACGAAAACACTCTGACGCCCACTGCCTATCATGCGCACCTATCGATCCCCCGCCGCAAGACGACGAGGACGACGACCCCTTCCTTGGAATAATACGCGCGGAAGACTTCACTAAACAGCTACGAGCAGACCCAGAGCTAAAAGGCCTCGTCGAATGTTTGCAAGGGAGCACCGACGTTGTCCCTGGAGCATTTAAGCGCGGATTGTCTTCGTTCACGTTACAAAACAACCTGCTCGTAAAGAACTTCTCACCAGTCAACGCCAGCTACCTTCTTGTTGTTGCATCAGCGCTGCGTCCAGCAGTATTGCACGGCCTACATGACGATCAAAACCGCTGGGCACTTCGGATTTTCCGAACGCTGTCGAGGATACATGAACGGTATTACTGGCCGCGCCTAACCGCCGACGTCGCCCGTTACGTCAAGACATGTCGAGACTGTCAACGACACAAGACACCAACGACAAGGCCAGCAGGATTACTACAGCCGATCAAACCTCCTTGCGGACAATTTCATCAGATCGGGATGGATTTGTTGGGACTGTTTTCGGCGTCAACATCCGGAAATAAGTGGAGCGTCGTGGCTACGGACTATCTCACCCGCTTCGCTGAAACTAACGCTCTACCTAAAGGAAGCGAAGCCGGAGTGGCGAAATTTTTCATAGAGAACATCCTGCTGCGACATGGTTCCCCGGAAGTGCTCATCACCGACAGAGGAACAGCCTTTACAGCAGAGCTCACCCAACCATTCTACAATACAGCCATACAAGCCACAGGAGGACAATTCCTTACCACCCGCAGACGAGTGGTCTCACGGAGCACCTGAACAAGACCCTCGCCGACATGCTAGCAATGTGCGTCGACGTCGAGCACAAGACGTGGGGCGCGGTCCTAGCGTACATAACCTTTGCTTACAACACGGCCGTGCAAGAAACAACACAGATCACGCCGTTTAAGCTGTTTTACGGCAGGAACTCGACGACGACGCTCGACACCGTGCTGCAGCACGTCACTGACGAAGAGAATGTTGACGTCACTAGCTATCTCCAGCGCGCTGAAGAAGCCCGACAGCTCGCCCGCGTACGGATCAAGAACCAGCCGCGTACCGACAGCCAACACTACAACCTCCGACGACGCTCCGTTGAGTACCAGCCCGGTGACCGTGTTTGGATCCCCACACGCAGACGAGGACTTCGTGAGAAACTACTGCGACGCTATTTCGGACCCTACAAGGTCATTCCACGTATTGGCGCACTGAACTATGAGGTCGTGCCAGACGGCATTTCGCATTCACAGCGGCGCCGTGCATGTCCTGAAGTAGTCCAGGTGGTGCGTCTTAAACCCTTTTAGGCACGCTGACAAGCTCGCTTCTTTTGTTGTTTCTCTGCTACGGGTGTTTTTCTTTATTGCTTTCGTTTGTTTGCAGCGTCGAGTCGATGCTTTCTTCAGAGGGGGGGGGGGGGGGTTATTGACACGTGCATTTGCCTATCTTTATCGGGCGACCACGTTTCGCCGCCTAACATAGGTTATCGAACAGCGCGGGACGCGTCTGCCTGTATAGAAAGTTTCTGGAATGTAATCGATGCTTCTATCCTCAGTCTGTTCTCGCCGAACCTTGTGTTGTCTGATTTCATCGCGTGACGCGAATGGTGTAGAACTTTGTAGAAGACACGCCGGTCCCAGCGATTAGTCTGGAACATTCGACAACTGCTCTATAAAAGCCGACGCGCTTGGCTCGCTGATCAGATTTTCGATGATCACCGACTGTGTTCGCCGCTACCGTTGTTCTTTTGAGGGTACAAGTTCCCCCAATAAAACGCGTTTCTATAACCACAGTTTTGCTGCCTTCTTCACCGTCACTACTACGTGACTATATATATAATGTGTTGTGTTGCAGCAGTTATTACGACGTTTATTACGCGTCGGAGATGCGGTGAACCGACCGCGCCCAAGGCACGGATCACACACAAGAGCGAGCTCCACAAGCTTTGATGAAGAACGCCATGTGAACCTCACATGATGATGATCATGTACACATAACAAAAAATAGCCTATAAAAGCCCACACTAATGTCCCCTCGCACGAGAGCAGCCATCCTGGCCGCAATTCAAAGGGGCGGCGTACGCCTCGTGAAAGGCTTCATAAGGGAAATGTGGACAACTTCAGCAGCGCGGCAGCGGCGGTCATTTGGAGCAATAACTGGTGCCAAGCGATAGTTAACCGGAGAGGTCTCCTCCAAGACTTTGTAGGGCCCGATGAACCGAAGCTGAAACTAGTCACACAAGCCAGGAGTACGAACTAGTGTCCAGAGTAGCACTTCCTCGCCAGGGCGGACACACGACGCGATGAGAGGCGTCGTAATGCTGCTTGCGATGCTGTTGCTGTGCTCAGGTGTTAATGCGGGCGATCTGGTGATTACGTAGAATGCGGGACATATTCTTCACAGGAGGATGGACATCGATTGACTATTGGCGCGAAGAAAGAGACGTCAAGAAGAGAAGAGGGCGAACGACCATAGACGAGGTAGAATGGCCAGTAACCGTTCGTGCGCTGAACGGCGGCATTGAACACAAAAGTCACGAATAGCAAAATTTCGTCCCAGTTCCTGTGATCTGGTTCAATGTACATGGCCAGCATGTCTGACAGCATGCGATGAAATCGCTCTGCTAGGCCATTGGTTTGCGGATGGTAACTGGAGGTAGTCTTGTGGGTGGTTCCGGAGGCTCTGAGTACTTCGTCTATTGGTTGCCAGAGGAACGCTTTTCCACAGTCGCTCAGGAGGACGCGAGGAGTACCGCCACGCAGTGTTAAGGCTTGACGTAAGAATGCAGCAACTTCACAGGCTGAGGCAGAACTCACACAAGCTGTTTCGGCGTTGCATGTCAAGTCCCCAACGGCTGTCACAATCCATCGTTTACCGGTCAGTCACAGGAGGAGGACCATACAGGTCAATGCCAACGACTTCAAATGGTTGCGACGGACACGGAACCAGTTGCAATTGTCCGCTTGAAATAGATGTACGGAGCTTTCGACGCTGACATAGGGCGCAGGAAGGGACGTACCTCGCTACACTGGCGGACAAGCTAGGCCAGTAAAAGCGACCTTTGATGCGGTCATAGGTTTTCTGGAAACCAAGGGGACAAGCAGTCATGTCGTCGTGAGAAGCCTGCAGGACATGAACGCGTAGAGAGCGTGGCAGGACAGAAACCCAGCGTTGACCGTCAGGCTGATAGACATGACGGTACAGGACGCGGTTGTCAATTTTATATTGCGCCAGCTGTCGACGAAGGCGGGCGTTAGGCGGGCGCGAAGCTCCTTGAAAGTGGTCTATGATGCACCGACAATGAGAGTTGGCAGGCTGATGAGATTGGAAGAATGTGTTGTCGTGTGTAGGCATCTCGTCAACAGTGGCCAACGAGAAAGCATGTGAAGAGGGATCGTGCGAAAGCTTGTCATGGATGGTAGTTGGAGGTCCATTGCATAGTGTCGTAGGAAGCGGACAGCGAGAAAGCACGTCTGCATGCTGTTGTTTTTTCCCGCACGTGTAGGTAATAGTAAAGTGGTATTCTTGCAGGCGAAGAATGCACCGACCACGTCGTCCAAACAAGTTCTTCAGCGTTGAAAGCAAGCATAATGCATGAGGGTCTGTAACGATGGTAAAATGCCGGCCGTGAAGATAAGGTGGAAAGTGCTGCACAGACCAAAGGATAGCTAGGCATTCCTGCTCCGTGATGGTGTAATTCTTTTGGGCGTTTGTGAGAACGCCACTTGCGAACGCGGCGAGCCTCTCACCTAAAGTGTCGTCTCGCTGTAGGGGAATTCCCCCGATGCCTTTACCACTTCCATCCGTATGCAGGAGGGTTGGTGCAGCTTCACAAAAAAGGTGAAGTACTGCTTCAGATGTGAGAGCGCGCTTCAGATGGGCTAACGCTGATTCACATTCGGCAGACCACACAAAGGGAACATTAGAACCCAGTAATTTGTGCAGAGGTTGCGCTATTGAGGCGAAGCCTCGTATGAATTGGCGAAAATAGGAAGCGAGGCCTAGGAAATTACGCAAATCTTTGGCCTTTTCGGGACGAGCGAAGTGCCGAACTGCCGAAACCTTGCCAGGATCAGGACGAATGCTGTCTTCGTTCACAATGTGACCTAATACCTTGGTAGTCTTTCTCGCAAAATGACATTTCTTGGTGTTTAGCTGAAGTCCAGCGTTAGCAAGACACGTGAGAACTTCATCCAGACATTTAAGGTGCTGAGAGAAGGTTGACGAGAAAACAACAACATTGTCGAGATAGCAAAAGCATGTCTTCCACTTCAGGCCAGGAAGAACGGTGTCGCCCATGCGCTCGAACGTTGCGGGCGTATTGCAGAGGCCGAATGACATGACATTAAGCGCGCAGAGCCCATCTGGTGTTGAAAACGCTGTTTTCTCTTTATGGTCCTCATGCATAGGTATCTGCCAGTAGCCAGAACGCAGATCGAGACTGGAGAAGTACTCGGCACCCTTCAGGGAATCCAAGGCATTGTCTATTGGCGGCATAGGGTATACATCCTTGCGTGTGATCATGTTAAGTGCTCGGTTGTCGACACAAAATTGAATAGACCCGTCTTTTTTGCGAACCAAAACAATGAGGGATGACCAAGGGCTTGCAGAGGGGCACATAGGGTGAAGAAGAGCAGAGGGGCATATAGGCTGAACTTCTCGTCAATGACTTTCCTCTCGGCTAGCGATACGCGATACGGTCTGCGGCACACTATGGATGTGCCATCTGTCTCTATCCGATGCGTCATACGCGAAGTGTTTCCCAACGAAGATGAAGGCGCGTCAAACGAAGCTTCATGTTTTGGAGCAAAGCTAGCAACTGTTGTGACGGCGAAGGTGCCAGGTCGGAACTAATGGCAGCTTCAAGAGGGGAAGGATACGCGGCCTGTCCAGTACAAGGAAATTCAGAGGAAGCTGCTTAAAAAAAACAATAGAGATAGACTCCGATTCAGTGGCGCTAGCCAATGTAGTGCCTTTAGGGATGAGAATCTTTTCGGATGTCGGGTTTGTAGCGTAGAAAGGTGCAGAGCCATGAAGAAACCGAACCAGCCCTGATGCAAAGGCTATCCCTCTTGCGAGACAGCGTGTAGATGGCAATACGAGCACGTCGTCACAGCCAATGACATCAGACGTGATAGTAACAATGCTTTGATGGCGAAAGGCTATCCCTCTTGCGAGACAGCATGCAGATAGCAATACGAGCACGTCGTCACAGTCAATGACATCAGACATGATAGCAACAATGCTTTGATGGCGAGGACGTAGCGCGGTATCTTCTACAGCAAGCAAGTGAAGCGGTGCGTCGTCTGCATGAAGTGAATAAGTCGTGTCGGTCATGTGGAGAATGCGTTGCTCGTAACAGATGGTGGCGGAGGCCGTAGAAAACAAATTCCATCCCAATGTGAGCTGCTGGGCACACGAACTTAGCACTGCAAATTGTCCGTAATGCAGAAGTACATCGATGGAAATACGAGCAGTGAACATGGCGGTAAGTCGAATGGCGGCCCCTTGAGCAGCGAGTAACGTAGGTCCATCATAGGGGTCGTAACTTTCCGGAGTCGCGGACCAATGCACGGTGAGTAACTGAAACAATAGCACCAGTGTCTATCAAAGCTTCCACTTATACGCCTTCTACTACAACCAATATCATATTGCACGGACGCGATGGAGGAATTTCTGTCCTGTCGTTCGATGCAGCTTTTCCTTCAAAAGCTGCATAATTCAGTTTTCCGGACGACGCTCGGTGAATTGAGCAAAGAGCAAGCACATCCTCCATGTACGACATATAAGATTCCCCGAGTTGTTGCTTGCGAGTGTCGAGCGTCATTCTTGCGAGGCCGGAACGAACGGCCTGTGTGCGAAGATTTGGTGAAGACGCTGTTTGAAAGCACCGCAGTTCGTGAAATCAACCTCATGGTTGAAAAACCAAGTATTCGTTACTCCTGTGATATAAAAGGCGACGTGAGGTAGCTTGGACGCATCGTCCCAACGGTTAGACGAACTCACTCGGTCGTAGTCGTCCAGCCAATCCTCGACGTCTTCAGCCCGAAGTCCAGCAAACAGATGGGGATCATGCTGGTGCCCACTGATAATACAATAGGGAGAGGATGAGGTAGTCGAGGCCGAGATGGTTGAAGTAGAAGTGCCTGCTGGCTCGTCCTGCTACATGCTGGCAGACAGCTGGAACAATCGGAGAATAGAAATCGGTGGTAACTCCGTTAGACAGGATACCAGTAAGCTATCGCAGGAGATGAAAGATCTGATCAAGAAACGTCAATGTATAAAAGCATCTAACCCTACAGCTAGAATATAACTGGCCGAACATTCTAAGTTAATCAACAAGCATAAGACAGATGACATAAGGAACTATAATATGGATAGAATTGAACATGCTTTCAGGAACGGAGGAAGCCTAAAAGCAGTGAAGAAGAAACTAAGAATAGGCAAGAATCAGATGTATGCGTTAAGAGACAAAGCCGGCAATATCATTACTAATATGGACGAGATAGTTCAAGTGGCTGAGGAGTTCTATAGAGATTTATACAGTACCAGTAGCAACCACGACGATAATATGAGAGAGAATAGTATAGAGGGATTTCAAATCCCACAGGTAACGCCAGAAGAAGTAAAGAAAGCCTTAGGAGCTATGCAAAGGGGGAAGGCAGCTGGGGAGGATCAGGTAACAGCAGATTTGTTGAAGGATGGTGGTCAGATTGTTCTAGAGAAACTGGCCACCCTGTATACGCAATGCCTCATAACCTCGAGCGTACCGGAATCTTGGAAGAACGCTAACATAATTTTAATCCATAAGAAAGGGGACGCCAAAGACTTGAAAAATTATAGGCCGATCAGCTTACTGTCCGTTGCCTACAAAGTATTTACTAAGGTAATCGCAAATAGAATCAGGAACACCTTAGACTTCTGTCAACCAAAGGACCAGGCAGGATTCCGTAAAGGCTACTCAACAATAGACCATATTCACACTATCAATCAAGTGATAGAGAAATGTGCAGAATATAACCAACCCTTATATATAGCTTTCATTGATTACGAGAAAGCGTTTGATTCAGTCGAAACCTCAGCAGTCATGGAGGCATTACGGAATCAGGGTGTAGATGAGCCATATGTAAAAATACTGGAAGATATCTATAGCGGCTCCACAGCCACCGTAGTCCTCCACAAAGAAAGCAACAAAATCCCTATAAAGAAAGGCGTCAGACAGGGAGATACGATATCTCCAATGCTATTCACAGCATGTTTACAGGAGGTATTCAGAGGCCTGGAGTGGGAAGAATTGGGGATAAGTGTTAATGGAGAACACCTTACTAACTTGCAATTCGCAGATAATATTGCCTTGCTTAGTAACTCAGGGGACCAATTGCAATGCATGCTCACTGACCTGGACAGACAAAGCAGAACGGTGGGTCTAAAAATTAATCTGCAGAAAACTAATGTAATGTTTAACAGTCTCTGAAGAGAACAGCAGTTTACGATAGGTAGCGACGCACTGGAAGTGGTAAGGGAATGCATCTGCTTAGGGCAGGTAGTAACCGCGGATCCGGATCATGAGACTGAAATAATCAGAATAAGAATGGGCTTGAGTGCGTGTGGCATGCATTCTCAGATCATGAAAAGCAGGTTGCCATTATCCCTCAAGAGAAAAGTGTATAACAGCTGTGTCTTACCAATACTCACGTATGGGGCAGAAACCTGGAGGCTTACGAAAAGGGTTCTACTTAAATTGAAGACGACGCAACGAACTATGGAAATAAGAATGATGGGTCTAACCTTAAGGGATAAGAAAAGAGCAGTTTGGGTTAGGGAACAAACGCGAGTTAATGATATCTTAGTTGAAATCAATATAAAGAAATGGGGGCATGGTAGGTCATGTAATGAGGAGGAAAGATAACCGATGGTCTTTAAGGGTTACGGACTGGATTCCAAGGGAAGGAAAGCGTAGCAGTGGGCGGCAAAAAGTTAGGTGGGCGGATGAGATTAAGAAGTTTGCAGGGACGACATGGCCACAATTTTTATATGACCGGTAGTTGGAGAAGTATGGGAGAGGCCTTTGCCCTGTCGTGGGGTTAACCAGGCTGATGATGAAGATGATTATGATGAAAGTTAGCAGGGACACCCGGCATAAATAAACGTGTGTGAATGAGTTTTTCAAGTGCATCAACTTTTCAAACAAAGCCGTGCGGTAGCCGTAGATGTCGCTACCATGTAGTCATATATATATATATATATATATATATATATATATATATATATATATATATATATATATTGGCCCCTCTCTTACTTCAGAAAGTGGGAGAGGGACCAAGTCACGTAATTTGAACTATAGGCGCACCTACATGGTGGGCAGGAGGCACTGTGCACCTACCCACCCGGTAGATACGTCTAGAGTTCAAGTAACGTGAAACGACACCCTGTATACAGGGTGTTTCAGAGAACACTTTCAAAAAGATTTTAAATGGTGCCTGTGGCACATAGCTCAATTCTAGTTAATTAGCTGGTCTGCTCGAAGCGGCGGGCACTACTGCACAAAAAATTGTAATACAATATCGAATAATGAACAAGAATTCACAAATAACATTTTAGCTTATTATCTTATGACCCATATTACAATTTACAAATTCTAGCAGTGGACTTAGCAAGACGGATCCACTTGGAATCAATTGTCAGGGCGACACCAGTTTCAAGACAAATTCTCGAACATTGCGGAGAAATGCATTAGCGTTTTAGTTACTTGTGTGCTTCAGTGCATGAAAGGACGTTTTGTTAACAATTTAACTGGAATGCCAACGCATTTCTCCGGCACGTTCGGAAATTTATATCTCGAACTGGTGTCATCTTGAAAATTCGTTCCATATGGATCCGCCTTGTGTACTCCATAGCTAGAATTTGTAAATTGCAACATGGGCCATAACGTAAATAATTACAAATATATTTAGTGAAATTTTATTGTTGAGTCACTTTTGCATCTCAATTTCTGCGCAAGTATTGTCCGACATTGCTGCATTTTTTGGCGCATTGTCACCTTTTAAGCACATCATCTACTAAGAGCTCTTAGCAGGAACCAATATATGCAATGAATCATGCAGAAATCAATTCCGCAACTATATAGCTAAAATTGATGCGAAAATAGCCCGTATTACATAGACTATCAGCAGCAAATGCTACGTACTTTTACCCTTCAAGATAATTGCTGCATTGTCATGCCTAAATGCCTACATAGAGGTTCTTCTGTCTGAAGTACGCTTGGAAAATTCGTTCCACAAGTACCAAAAACCACGGCATGCCCTGTTTCGCGAGGTGCACGAACAGCGCACAAATCGAAAAAAACCGCGCAGGCAGCCGCCAAAGGCCCAAGTAATGAAACGTTCCTTTCCTTCGACCGCTTCCTTGCCTTATTTGAGGCCTCGTTACAGCGAAGGACTGATGGAAGAACCAAGCGTACTCTGAAAGTTCCCTTCGCCCGTCCTCACGTAAGCAACGGTTGCCGCATGCCTGGGTTCGAGAGGATCTCTTTAAAGCTTCACGCGAACACCATTATTCAATAAAGATATGTTGTATCGTCACACAATTTTGAATTGAAGCCCTGGCATAGAGACGCGTGCACGCTTTCTTCAAGTTTTATTTACTAAACGCAAAAAAGTACCGCACTAGAGCGGAAAACTTGATGGGCTCCAGCAACTCTGGCATGCCGGCGTCCTCCAACGCCCTGTAACGCCGAGGAACGCCACTCATGCCGAACGTGCGAATGAAATGCACATGGTTGGCAAGACATACCCTCACAGAGCACCTATAATAACTTAGAAAAAGGAAACTGTACCTTCCACAGTGCAACAGAAATAAGAGTAGTGGTGGCGTTGGGAACTAAAGTATGCGACCAAGAAATGGCGCTGGAAAAATCAAAACTAATATCATCATCACTACGTAGTGAGCAATATGGCTCACGGTAGCGGCCGGTGGGGCTCGTTGCTCTGCTCGCTCTCTGGTTATGGGCATTTTGATGCCGCTTTCCGAGCGGTGTTCGTGTGCAAGATACTCTAAAATGACTACCGATACCTTTATTATATTGGTAGGTGATCGAGAGGCCTCAACTGGCAAAAAAATATGTCAAACAAGTAAGCTTACATTGTTTATTGTCAATCGTGAATGAAGCAGTGCATGCCCACAATTTTTGTACAGGTCAGGTGATGCCAATGCTGCCAATCACTGAGTTTACAACATACAGATAGTACAAACATACACAGATAGTACAAACACAGATAGTAATTTATTTAACGGAACTGAAAACGGAAATCGAGCGAAGTTTTGTCATCGTGTTTTGCGTGCCTCTAAAGCAAGGACAAGAATATTGTGCTCGGCTACACTCGTACTTGTGTTGCATACAGTGCTGTTTGACATGTTTAATACTATACGTATGTTGTCTGCCTTCGACGATTTCAGCTAGATTAAAAAAATAAACATAAGAAGTGCTCGGCAAAGATGTACTGTAAATAAGGTAAGCTCGAGCTTCAATGTCTCATTGTTTCCATAACATATTAGAGATACGCACGAAGTGTAGAGGGGAAAAAACATAATGCTTAACTTTAGATCACAAATTGTGTGTTCTTGATATTTCTACTGCACATTTAATGTTGAGGTGCAGCAGTAAAGGCTTTGACACAAGTGGCGTAGTCGTAGGAAGGCGAGTAAGGTTATGGAGACAACCGTTTCTACAAAGAGTTCTCCATATATTATGTTTAAACAAGAACACTAAATAAACATATAAGTATGCCCAACTAATTCCACGGATCCTGGTAAAACGCCATTTACTGTTTTATGTTGAAAAAGACATCTCGGGTTGCGTGCTAAAACAGTGCAAAAAGGTCACAAGGAGTCACTGCACTTGAGTAACAGAGGTGAGCAAGGGAAGCCTCAGCGCAAACAATCAAACATATTTGTGAGGGCCGTGATGAAGAAAAGTTCCCATGCTGAGGCTTCCCTTGCTCGTCCTCTGTTGATTGGCTGAATGTTAAGCCAAACTTTGAGCGTATTCAAAAACTTTTTGTGAACACACTGTCCTCAAGTATGTCATCTGCTATTTGAGGAGAAAGAAAAATTGATTTGATTGGTTTGTCATGTTTGAGAAGTGGTGAGTAGGCCAGTTGTGTGAAGTTGCCCGTTCTAGCCATCTCTTACGGTGCAAGGCTAGCCTAGTTACTGATTTCATGCAAACTGTACATGAGCGTTTTGTAGGTAACAAATGAAAAATGCAATATCCAGATCTAATTCTTATCATATCACTAACCATCTTAACAATGATCCCTTGGATTTCGTTATGTCGTATAAATATATCGGTGTACACATAACAAATAATTTAAATTCGACCAATATGGAGTATGTAATTAACAATGCTATTCACCTCCTCGGGTACTTGCAGTGCAACTTTTCCAAAGCACTGTCTACATTAAAACTACTTCCCTACTAGAAGCTAATACGCTCAAAACTTGAATATGCATCTGCAATATGGGATCCAAGTCGCGTTAGTCTTATTACTTCACTAGAACTAGTGTAAAATAACCCTGCTCGTTTCATTCTTTCTTATTTTAACCCTACCGCGAATATAACCTTAATGAACCTAACCAGCACTTATTCCCCTAGCTAATCGCCGCCATCGCCTTGTTTGCCTATTTCATAAAATTTTCCGTCATACCACACTTCACGATGGCTTCATGTCGCGGCCTCATGTATATTTCAAACTGCATCGATCATCGCAGTAACGCAGGAATTTATTCTTGATACGCGAAGTCTTTCTTTCAATAGTTCATCCCCCGTACATTTGAGGAATGGAACCACTCACCTTCTCTCAAGTATCGTAGCCATCGCCGATAAACAACTTTTTTTGCAAAACATTACCTAACATTGTACATTCAGGAGAATCATTGCATTACCAGAACTCACTGCTCTTGTTCGTTTGTTTTACTCGACTGCTTTGTACCTACTGTCCTCTTTAATGGCATATGACCCTGAGCGTACTTCAAATAAAAAATAGAATAATAAAGTGAAGAGCGACTACCCGAGTTTCAGTGAGCATGGAGCATAATTTCCTCAAAATTACACTGAGCGGTTTTGAAGGCTTTAAAATTCTTTGCAGTTTCGTGGAACAAATTAACGCTATTAGGGAGCATGCCAGACTTGGTGGTAATGCCCGTGAATCTGATTTGCAAATAGCAGATGACAGAGTTTGTGCATTACCAAGTAGGAGCTTGCTACATTACGAGAAAAGAAACAAGTTGGGACTCAACTTGTTACTTCTCCGATTGTCATAAAACGCCCTTAAAATCAAATAAGCTTGTATGTCAAATTTTATCATTCCCGCTCGGTTTGATACAAAACTGTAGACTGCTGCTTTCCTGATAGCGCTCATAGCCCTCTATCTGGTAAACATGCAAATATTTCATGGTGAAGCACGTAGTTCAAGAGGAGCTATTGTCATTATGATGACCGTTGAGTTTCTTATGGCTTCGCGTGGGCAGCTTGCAAACCAATAATCTCTCTTTTGTACTTCCTGAAAAGAGAAACCATGAAGCCATGACAAACATGCAAACAAATAATGGTGAAACAAAAGTTTGTCCATATAATGAACAAATCACAGTTCTAGTTAAAATTTTCAGAAACATTCCTTGCGAGGATTCCGGCTCTGTGGTGGCACATTCACTGTTGACGTATACGTCCAGAGACAATGGAGTGCAAAGTGGTGCTCAGATGTGAGCAGCATCTTGGAGGCTGTTGGCAAAAGAAGAATACCTCAGTTACTAAAATGGAAGCGTGGGTGAGTTTGTGATTCATGAATGACTAAGAACAGTGCACAAAACATTTCATGACACACACACGCACACACACACACACACACACACACACACACACACACACACACACACACACACACACACACACACACACACACACACACACACACACACACACACACGCGCGCGCGCGCGCGCCCGCACGCAGTGTTTTAGTGTGCATTTATTTAAATGGTGTCCTTGTACGGGCTGTACTTAGCGAAGCCTCGATTAATTTTTTTGCTAGCTACTAGGTAATAAACACTGTAATCTTATTATCTATCAAACGATATTAATCGAACTGTATCACCGGAAGTACACTCGCACTAATGTGCTGTGAATTTATTGCAGTGTATCATTAATGCAGACACAGCCAAAACACTTTATTCTTTATACTGTACTCCGTGTTAGGAATTTTACGAACGTGGCGAAATAACAAACACCTTGTTTGAATTGCCCTTGAAGAGCAATACCTTAATTATGATTGACCACAATGAGAAAAAAATGACTACAGGAATATGTTTAATCCGCCTCGCACCCGAAGAAACTGAAAGCTGAAAGTGCGAAGCAGTGTTTTTTTACTCACCCGTGCACAGACCCAGAGGCTACAAGGTTTATCTGCTCTCTTGGGTAGTTTCCAGACAGACTGTGCTCTAGTCAAGTGACGAGTTTTCACGCTAGCTAGTACATTTGTTTTCAACCAACCCGTCATTACGCGGCCAGACGCTGCAGATCACTGACGACGGAAGCCATGTATGAAATTCAGCGTCTTTAAACACGTTCCCCAGGTAGCGGCAATCGAATGTCGGACGCACAAACTGGCTGAGATATTATTGGTGTCTAATTAAAAGGAAACCGCGTGATGCTGCATAAATGAAACGACCACCCCGTTCGCAAATATACCCGCCGTACAGTTTGAATCAATAAACGGCACGGAATGCAGTCGATACTAGTGGGCGGCTGGTTATCACACGTCAGTGAGGTCTCAAAACCTTTATTTAAGTAGTAAAGTACAGGTTTTAACAAAGTAGGTTTCATAAAAAGATTTGTATCTTTATTTTGCAAAAAAAAAAATGCACGTTAAATATGTTTGACGGTTACTGTATGTACATTTGCAGATCCAATCCTTAGCCGCGTTGAGCGCCCCTATCACACAAAATACAAATTAATGTATTCGACCAAATTAGAGTAGCTCGACTTGCGCGCTTATGCTGGAACGCGCCGCGGTTGATTTTTCGCCCTTTATGGCGATCCCTGGAACTTGAGAGTGTGCGGGACCTGGTACCGTGCGCAGGCGTCTCCGCAGGCAGGCGAGAGCGCGCATGCGCAAGCAAACGTCACGTTGCTAAGCAGTGAGGTGAAGCGCTCGTTCAGGGCAGGAGCGGTGTAAGGACGCATCAAGGTAGCTTCGGAGCTGCCTTACGCTGAGGAAGCGCCAAGGACGCCTTCAGTGAAAAAAAAAAATTAAATTATGGGGTTTCTGATTATGAACCACTTTCTGATTATGAGGCACGCCGTAGTGGAGGACTCCGGAAATTTCGACCACCTGGGGTTCTTTACCGTGCACCTAAATCTAAGTACACGGGTGTTTTCGCATTTCGCCCCCATCGAAATGCGGCCGCCGTGGCCGGGATTCGATCCCGCGACCTCGTGCTCAGCAGCACAACACCATAGCCACTGAGCAACCACGGCGGGTGCCTTCAGTGAGGGCCCCTTAGTAAGGAAGCTTTCAGAGTGACATAAGGTGGCCTCACAGCAATGAAGGCTTCTTTACTGAGGTAAGGAAGATTTCATTCTTTGGCTCTAAGTACCACGAAGGTCGCGCAGCGTAGAGATGGGCATCAGATATGAACTGCAAAGAATAGTTATTGCATGGTGTAATAGGATATTTTACGCCAAGAGTATTCACGACTCACGAATGCAGTATCCACTAGCGAGTTACACTGAGCGTATGTGGTATCTGTTCGCGAACAATAAAAACTACAATAAGAACAACGCTACAAGCTGCTCAATATATTGCTACCAATCCGAGGCACCAAAGGAAATAAAATTCGGTCGTCTCGTATTCGGCGCAAAGTTCCTCTTAAGAGAGAAGAAGAAGAAGTGTCGAAGCGAGCGGACGCACGTCGCATGGGCTCAGCAAATTTTCGAAGTTTTCGACAGGACAATTTTGTTAGGCCACCAAATTTTTTGGCAACATCAACGCAGCTGATCGTCAGGACCACGAGGATACCACCTTCGAGCCGGTAGGCCCATTTTTGGACTTTTTATCGGACTTCGAAGATCTCCGACGTGGCCGGGGAGCTAAGTCTCGCGTTAGGCTTAGCCACACCCGACACCCGGGAGGGCACCGAGTAGGTCGGAGCGACAAGACTTCGACCGAAATGGATACCCGGGGCTCTACCAACCCTGCGACAAGCAATTTTATTGCCGGGCCGGCCCAAAACCCGGCAGAATTCCAAGATATGGAGGAGGCGCCCGCCACCACGCACTCGAGCACGGAGGAAGCGGGCACCGGAGCCGCAGAAGAGGACCTCATGCAGCAGGGCGCCACGGGCGAGGCGAGCCGGCAGCAAGACGGGGAAAAAAACTGGCAAATCTACCATTCCAGGCGCCAGAAAAAGAATCTCAAGCGCGCTACAGAGAGCGACGTCATTTTGAAGACGAGAGGATCCCAAGCCACGGAGAACAATAACAAGACGACGCCGGCAGCCACAGCTGGCAGCGGCGTCACGCAAGACGGCGTGACGGGCGCGCTGCAGCAACAACAACAACAAAAGGTGGGAGCGCCGCGGCAGCCGAGGCAGAGGCTGCCACCGCTACCGACGGACGACGCGAAGATCATCATCCGGCCCAGAGGGGGGCTGAAAATCAAGGACATGAAACCATATCAAGCAACGCAAGCCATCATAGAGGCCTGCGGGATGAAATTCAAGGAAGAAGACTTCCTGGTCAGGCTCCGACCAGGGTCCAACATCGTCATCGCAAGTGCTTCCAAGGAAGAAGTAGCGGACGTCATCAGAAAGATCAAGTACCTACCATACAGCGGCATCAATTACGAAGTAAACGCTTACGTGGCCATGCCTGGGGACGTAAAGCGGGCGGTCATCCACGGGCTACCTATAGGATTACCATCTGAAATACTGGAATCCAAGCTGCGTCTACGTACTCAAGGGGTGGAGATCCTGGCGGCAAGGATGCTGGGCAAGTCGGAGACGGCGCTAATCACCTTCGACGGCCCCATCATTCCCAAGTGGGTCATCTTCAGCGCAGTAGAATACAAGACATACCCCTACAGACCAACCAGACAGTTTTGCTACGTATGCGGCACGCAAGGACACCGCTCGGACGTCTGCCCAACGCCGGGAGCGAGAACCTGCAGGCAGTGCGGAGCAAACAACCCAGTTGAAGGACATCAGTGCCAACCAAAGTGCCTGGTATGTGGAGGTGAACACGCCGCCGGTACCCGGGACTGCCGGATGCGCCTCAAGAACATCGACGAGCTGCGAGGACGAGCCTCGCAGAAAAGCCGAGGGCGGAGCCGGAGCCGTAGGCGCCGTCCCAGGTGGCTGAGCTCAGAAGGAGAGCAGAGCCGCTCGCGGAGCCGGGGCCGCAGCCAAACGCGGAGCCGGGACCGGAGCCACTCCAGGGACAGCTCCTTCCCACCGCTGGGGCCACCACCCGCAGCCAAAGGGCAGTGGGAACAGCAGCCAAAACCACAACAACAACAAAAGAAGGGCGGAGTTAAGGTAAGCTGGGGGGCAGGCCCTCCCAAATCACTGTTTCCGCACTCGGACAATAACAATAACGACAACGAACTTAAACTACTAAGGGAAGAAAACAAGGCTCTAAGGCGAGAACTAGAGCAGAGTAGGAAGAAAACAGAACAACTAGAGGAGAGAATCAAAGAACTAATCAGGGAACTGCGAGAGCAAAGGGTGGGTAGCCTGCCGCGACAGCAGACTCCACCTCCAGCTATGGAGCAACAGCCACATCAGCCGGAAAAGGGAACCATAGAATTGCAAATGCAATCATTTATGCAAAAAATGCAGGAGCAAATGAATTTGATGCAACAAAAGATCGCAATGCAAGATCAAAGCTTTCGCAACTACATAAAAAATCAAAATACGCAAAAGATAACAAATGAGGCCAGAGATAGACTCTATCACGAAAAAAGATTCGGCACCGAAAACCAAAGTATAACAACAACCAACGATAAACCAACATGGCTAGAAACAACACATTAGATATATGGCAGTGGAACTGCAGAGGCTACCGCAAAAAGCAAAGCCCGCTGCAGCAATTCATAAATTCACAGTTAAGTCCTCCTGACATAATCGCGCTACAGGAGACAAACACCGTGCCGACACTCAAGGGATACACGTGCCAAGAAAAAGATCGCACGGCCACCTTAATTAGTAAACAACTAGTCGCCATAGCACACGATGAAATTCCGGACACGCGGATAGAACACATCGTGACAGAGATAATTCCAAAGAAAAAGGGAAAACAAAAAAGCACTTTTATCATTAACTTATACAGTCCACCGCGACAAAATGACGGGGATTTTCAGAAACTTTTCATAGGAGCCAGCAAGCTAGCGAAATCCAACACCCTGCTTATAATGGGTGACTTTAATGCCAGGGGGCAGAGCTGGGGATATCAAAAAGACACTAAGAAGGGAACGCAAGTTGGCGACGCAGCAGAAATCACAAGCTGCACCCTTTTAACGGACGCAAACCATCCAACGCGCCTAGGCAACAGTGTTAGTCCCGACACATGCCCAGACCTGACATACGTCAGGGGAGCTAGGCAAGCCACGTGGGAGAACCTGCTGGAGAACCTGGGTAGCGACCATTATATTATAAGAACGCAAGTGTCAGCAGAGAACATCAAGCGCAAGATAGGAACAGCCAAAATAACGGACTGGAACGCTTTTTGCAAAGAATGTAAGCACATGGAGGGGGCGATAACCTCCATAGAGGAATGGTGCAAACAACTTAAGGAAATACAGCAACAATACACCCAGGACGTCGAAAGGTCAGAGCAAACACCGGAGGTGGACTCGCGACTCCTCAGGCTATGGGAGGCAAGGCGTGGACTAACAAAAAGGTGGAAGAAACAACGTCTAAATAAGAAGCTAAAGAAGAAGATAGCACAGGTTACCAAGGAGGCAGAGGAATACGCAGCCCAACTCACACGACAGAGTTGGCAAAAGTTTAGCGACTCGCTGAATAGAACCCTCAGCACCGCAAAGACCTGGCGTATCCTCAAGGCTCTAATGGACCCAACCAAGACCAAGTCAGAAAGTAACAAGGCCATCCAAAGACTAGTACACCAATTTGAAGGGACAGAAGAAGAGCTACTGGAAACAGTCCGTGTAAAGTGCTACGGGCAAGATAAACCCGAAGCGTACACGGAGAGATACCGAGGCGAAGAAAACTCCGACCTAGACAGACCCATCACCAGGGAGGAAGTTTTCGCAGCCGTTAAGGCATCGACCCGGAATACAGCAGCAGGTGCGGACAAGATTCGGAACGCATTACTCCGCAACCTAAGTGATGAGGCGGTCACACAGCTGACAAACTTCCTCAACGCACATTGGGAAGCGGGGACACTTCCAGAGGAATGGAAACATGCGGAAGTAGTTATGATCCCCAAGCCAGGGAAAAAGCTACTAGTAGAAAACCTACGGCCGATATCACTCACTTCGTGCCTTGGCAAGTTGTACGAGCGAATCGTGACAAGGAGGCTACAACAATACATGGAAGATGAAGGTCTGTATCCCCACAGTATGTTCGGCTTTCGCACCAAATTATCAACCCAAGACGTCCTACTACAAATTAAGGAGGGGGTTCTAAGCAACATCCCCTACAACGGAGAAAACATAATAATGGCACTCGATGTCAAAGGAGCATTCGACAACGTCAGCCACGCGGCCATCCTCAAGGGACTGGACGATCTCAATAGCGGACGAAGAATCCACGGCTACGTGACAGCGTTCCTATCAAACAGAACAGCCACGGTGGGGTTAGGAGACCTGCAGACAGACAAGTTCCACACGCCTAACAAAGGAACCCCGCAGGGATCCGTGATCTCACCGATCCTTTTCAACATTGCAATGATTGGGATAGCACGGAAGCTGGAAGAGATCGACGGCATACATCACGCCATTTATGCCGACGATATCACCATCTGGACTAACCAAGGCTCGCTCAGCCAAAAAGAAGAACGACTACAAGCCGCAGCAACATGCGTGGAAGAATGTGTTAGGGAAAGAGGCCTCGCCTGCTCGACGGAGAAGTCAGAGCTCCTGCGAGTCAGAAGAGGAAAACGCTCGGAAGAACAAATCAGCGTCACCCTAGAAGGACAAAAAATACCAGAAAAAGAAGCCATCAGGATTCTGGGAATGTGGGTTCAGAGCAATCAACGCTGCACACACACCATAAACCTACTCAAGCAAGCGACGGCACAGGTGGCACGTATGATCACCCGCATCTCGCAAAAAAGAAGTGGCATGAAGGAGGAAGATACATTCAAGTTGGTTAAGAGCCTCATAATCAGCCGGATTACGTACGCCCTCCCATATTACAAGACAAACAAAGGCGAACGGGACCAGGCCGACGCCATCATAAGGAAAGCCTTCAAAACAGCGCTTCACCTGCCGGCCAACACCTCGACAGAGAAGCTGCTGGCCCTCGGACTCCACAACACGTTCGAGGAGCTCAAAGAAGCACAATTAGGGTCGCAGCTACTCAGACTCCAGTAGACTACCACGGGCAGAGAGCTCCTAAAAAAACTGGGGCATAAAGAAATTGAAAGGGAAGAACAAAGAACGGCAAACCTACCCGATGAGTATCGCAGTACCATCAAGGTAGGGTCCCTGCCAAGAAACATGGACCCGAATTTACACACAGCCAGGCGGAACGCTAGGGCAAAGTATGTAGAAAAATACCTAGCAACCAAAGCGAACACGGTATACACGGACGCCGCGGTATATCTTCGAGAACGAAGGGAAAAAGAACAAAGAGTCGTCGCGGCAGTAATAGGCTCGGACTATAGGGAAATCGCTTGCGCGTCGGCACGGGATTGTACGGTAACCGAGGGAGAGGAAATGGCTGTTGCTCTAGCAGCTGTGGAGGGCTACCGCACAAATAGATCCCTTATAATTCTAACAGACTCCAAGGAAGCATGCCGAAACTACATTAACGGCAGAATCGGTCTAAAAGCGCTCCAAATCTTCCTCCGCGCTGGCCAACAGAATAAACCCATTAGACACACCATCTTTTGGGTACCGGGGCACACTGAGATTGAGGGCAACCAAAGGGTAGATAGGATCGCTCGCGAGCATACAAACCGAGCGGACCTAAACAGAGATCCTGAGGACTTCATGACAGTGATCCCAACGTACTCTGACTTACTAAATTACCATAGAGGGACGAGGATCAGATATCCCCCGCCTCACAATACACTCACTCAAGAACAGGCAGTTTACTGGCGAAAGCTGCAGACAGGAACTTTCCCAAATTTACATAAACTATACAAAATGTTCCCAGGTCAATACAGGGACACATGCCCGTGGTGTGGCGCAATACCCACACTTTATCACGTCACATGGGAGTGCAATACGAATAAGGCATTCCACAAAATAGAAAATCCGAGTGCGGAGCAGTGGGAGAGCGTGCTCTCCAGCGGCGACCCTAGCCTCCAACGGAGGCTGGTGGATCATGCCCGACGAGCAGCCACGCTCAGTGGTGCCCTGGAATAGGGGCGCCAACCATGCAGGCCGGAGATCGGCATCAACCAATAGGAGATGAAGACATCCGGCCCGACCGCTGAATTACTCTTTCTAGGGCAATAAAGTTTACTTCCTCCTTCCTCCTCTTAAGACCATGAAATACAAATCACGTGGGATAAAATGGGCCGAAACACAGTCGAAGCTGAATCGCAAGCGATAACAATACGGCGTCGTTGACGCAATACTCTAAGCGTGTGCTGTAGCAAAAGGCATGCAAGGAAATAGGAGGGGCACTTCACCTCATCTCTTGCGCTACTCGTACTCGTAATGAACCATTAACAAAGTGCCCGCTTCTCAGTTCTCTTGTCTGCAGCATTCTTACTATACGAGGGACTGAAATATTATGATAGCGGCTGCCTAGAGGATATAGGCAATGGGCACAGGCACAGTAGTTCCAGCCTTTCTTTGCTGGCTTCAGGCAAGACGACCGATCCTTATACAGGCATCCATAAACAACATTTCGTCTCTCTAACTTTCATCTTAACACTGCTCTTAACGCCTTAATTACAAGGTCAGTGATAAAGCGCCTCGCATAGCTATAGCTACCTGACAGTGAGCTTGAAGAGCAAATTAGTGCACTCCACTCGCCGCTCTATAATGAAAAACTCAGTTGCTCTCCAAATCAAAATCGTACAAACAAATCGCTGCGCACGCAGTGCCAAGGAATACATCAAAACACTGCAATACCTGCATCACAAATGACAACGCAAAGAAAAACAGTCACAAACTTACGACTACCCAAACGAGCGCAATTACGTAATTGTGCACAGTTCAATTTCACACGGCATGCTTGGCCACACGCTTGGTCATGTGACCGATGTGACGCCGTTGTCGTGTCGCCACCTTACGTAAGGCTGCATCATGTTGATGGGTTATTGAAGCGCCGCGATGTGACGACTTGACAGGCGCGTGGCGCGTTTCTTATTATCGACTGTGAATCACGTCGTGCAGATCCTGACCCCGCCCTATCTTTCGCTGTTGTTTCGCGCGCTGGCTCGCTTGTCACAAGCGCACAAGCGTGGCGAGCTTACACCGTGGAGTAACGGTATCAAACCACTACACGGCCACGTGCGCGCGCAACAGAAAACAGCAACAAAAATGTGAGCATCCTTAACACAAAACTTCAGGATTTGACACAGTTATTTTTACGATAGCAGCGTTCTATTTCAGTGTGATTGCCTTTCGTTTCCGCCTTTAGTTGGCTCATCTCTAGCATCGCGAAACCGGCTAATTGACGACGCAGTTGAATAGGTTCCACGCTGGGACGCCACGCTGCCGCGTTCGAGCAGCTCGTTCCACACAGGCAGGCGTGGTCTCCGAGATTGCACCGGTGCAATCTCTAAGGCCACGTCTAGCTGCACTAGTCTGCGTGGTGCCGCAGTGAAAGAAATTGCGATGGCGATAAACAGCCTCTGCTTATGCGTAACCACGCGCAATGGGAAGCAGGAACAGTGTTCGCGGGACGGCATATTCAACGCAAGTAACCGAAATCCTGAACATGGACACCGAATGTGTGCTGAACCCCGCGGAATGTGACTGAGCCTGAAAGGGTCGGGCATTTCTTCTTTCGGAATCAAGTTGCGCAAATGTATTGGCAGGGTAATTTCACTTCCTTGAAACGAGGCTTTATAATGCAGATATCTATGGAGGTGGTAAGTGGAATTTCCCTTTCCTAGGTCCAATAATTCTTATATCGCGTTTCTTTATAACAAAGTTTCACTCTAACTTGTATTTCTTAATATGTTGTCTTACCTTTTAATTATTGGTGCCAAATCTGAGCTCAACCTTTATTAAGAACAAGCTGAATTCTTGTGGGTA
The DNA here is from genome assembly GCF_023375885.2 of Dermacentor andersoni. Lineage (NCBI taxonomy): Eukaryota > Metazoa > Arthropoda > Arachnida > Ixodida > Ixodidae > Dermacentor > Dermacentor andersoni. Next base: position 72,176,072 of record NC_092822.1, on the reverse strand, counting down.
CATCAGCATGTGGCGCTGTTTAAGCCAGCTCCCTGAATCATGAAGTGACCAATGTGTGATAACCGTCACAAGGCAAATCTCTAGAACGTGCATTTGAAACATTTTGCTTATGTAGCGGTGTTATTGATTTTATTTATCAAAACATGTTTGAAACCTTTGGCCACTTTAGTACTACATTTGTGCGATTAATCATGCTTTATGTCAAGCGTGGCTTTAACGTCTGCTATCGCTTTTGTAGCCTTGCTAATGTTGGAATGGTGCTACGGTGGATTGAAAAAAATGGCCATAGGCATTGGTGCTGTCGATACAGCCAAGCGTTTTTCAATATTTCGCAGATTAGGAATATTCCCATTGACTTTTCCAACGACCAGATATCAGCAGACACTGAAGTTCTTTATAAGTAACGCTTTAATGAAAAGGTGCATGGTGTTTCTATATTCCTGTGGGTGCCAAACATTTATGCAAAAGAAAGCTTGCGTAACAGTGTAGCTGGAGTCCTTTATATAATTCCACAGCACAAATGTTGAAGAGTGTTGACAGGCTAAGAAAAATGAGTTTGGGTCTACTGAGACCATCGCATATGTGCTGTGTGGGCCGTTCGTAACCACATCACTGCAGCTAAGCATTTAGTTGGACAGTTGATATGGAAGGAGGCAGACCATCTAGAATGCATGACTGAATTTCAGCGTCTAGAGACTGTCTAAAATATCATATTTGTGCTAGTGCTTCCCCTGGCAAGTGTTCCCACTGGAAATTGGCACGTTTGATACATCTTGGTGTCGTTTTTTCAACTACTCCCTAGCCCAATGAACAAGTAGTGCTTTTCGATCCAGTTTGAAAGTTCTAATACTTGCAATGAATGTTAAATACAGAATAAACATTCCGCCTTCTTTTGAAGATCTTTGAATGGCTTGTACATACGTCACAGTGGGGCCCTAAACGACCCCCTGCCACTCAAGAAAATTATAGAAATGTCAATCAACAAATTGCTTTACTAATTTATAGGGCTAGGTTACACAACTACTGACTAGAAGATATCGTACCTAGCAGTTGAAAAATCCGTTTAATATGTTGCAAAACGTTTTTATAACAGGTACAAAACATCTCGCAAAATTTATTACAGCTGTATTCGAAACGACTGTATGATATCTTGCAAAACATCTTAGAGTCACTTCTAAAACGGCTACGAGATGTCTTCCAAAATGTGTTATATCCCCTCTTTGGCGGTGCATCAGACGATCGGCACGACGGCTACGAGGCGAGGTGTTTTAAGACATTCGTTCTAAGACAAAGTTGAAGTAAAGTGTCATCAATAAGTCTTAAATAACTTGCCAAGACGTCTTGTAAACGTTCATAATAATTTTGAAGACGTCTTGCTTATCTTGTCAAGACGTCTAGTAAACGGCTAATAGACTAATGTGTGTTCAGTGAGAGAGGTGCTTGTCCAGCCATGGGTAAGAGATGTCGTACCTAGCGTGATTTGCAGGCAGTTCTCAGCAATCAGCGCTTGTTTCCGCGAAAAGAGATTATGAATAAAATTTCGCTTACAGAGCTAAAAAGTGACGTGGCAGTGTTGAAGAAGCGCAGCTTACAGGCAGCGCAGACTGCTGCAAAGTCGTAGCTCAATGTGGTCCGCGGTTTAAAATATTTACCCAATATGTGCTGCACTTTAGTTTTCTGCAGATTAATTTTTAGACCCACCCTTCTGCTTTGCCTCTCCAGGCCAGCAATGCGTGCTCACTGACGGTCAGAACGTTTAACGTTAGAACGCTATCTAGTGAGGCGAGTCTAGCAGTGTTATTGGAGGAAAAGAGGGTAGTAAATGGGATATAATAGGGCTCAGCGAGGTTAGGAGGACAAATGAAGCATATACAGTGCTAAAAAGCGGGCATGTACTGTGTTACCGGGGCTTAGCGGAGAGACGAGAACTAGGAGTCGGATTCCTGATTAATAAGGAAATAGCTGGTAACATACAGGAATTCTATAGCATTAACGAGAGGGTGGCATGTCTTGTTGTGAAACTTAATAAGAGGTACAAAATGAAGGTTGTACAGGTCTACGCTCCTACATCTAGTCATGATGACCAGGAAGTCGAAAGCTTTTATGAAGACGTAGAATCGGCGATGGGTAAAGTCAAAACAAAATAGACTATACTGATGGGCGACTTCAATGCCAGGGTAGGCAAGAAGCAGGCTGGAGACAAGTCAGTGGGGGAATATGGCATAGGCTCTAGGAATAGCAGAGGAGAATTATTAGTAGAGTTTGCAGAACAGAATAATATGCGGATAATGAATACCTTTTTCCGCAAGCGGGTTAGTCGAAAGTGGACGTGGAGGAGCCCGAATGGTGAGACTAGAAATGAAATCGACTTCATACTCTGCGCGAACCCTGGCATCATTCAAGATGTAGACGTGCTCGGCAAGGTACGCTGCAGTGACCACAGGATGGTAAGAACTCGAATTAGCCTAGACTTGAGGAGGGAACGAAAGAAACTGGTACACAAGAAGCCAATCAATGAGTTAGCGGTAAGAGGGAAACTAGAGGAATTCCGGATCAAACTACAGAACAGGTATTCGGCTTTAACTCAGGAAGATGACCTTAGTGTTGAAGCAATGAACGACAATCTCATGGGCATCATTAAGGAGTGCGCAATAGAAATCGGTGGTAAAGCCGTTAGACAGGAAACCAGTAAGCTATCGCAGGAGACGAAAGATCTGATCAAGAAACGCCAATGTATGAAAGCCTCTAATCCTACAGCTAGAATAGAACTGGCAGAACTTTCTAAGTTAATCAACAAGCGTAAGACAGCGGACATCAGGAACTATAATATGGATAGAATTGAACAGGCTCTCAGGAACGGAGGAAGCCTAAAAACAGTGAAGAAGAAACTAGGAATAGGCAAGAATCAGATGTGTGCGTTAAGAGACAAAGCCGGCAATATCGTTACTAATATGGATGAGATAGTTCAAGTGGCTGAGGAGTTCTATAGAGATTTATACAGTACCAGTGGCACCCACGACGATAGTGGAAGAGAGAATAGCCTAGAGGAATTCGAAATCCCACAGGTAACGCCAGAAGAAGTAAAGAAAGCCTTAGGAGCTATGCAAAGGGGGAAGGCAGCTGGGGAGGATCAGGTAACAGCAGATTTGTTGAAGAATGGTGGTCAGATTGTTCTAGAGAAACTGGCCACCCTGTATACGCAATGCCTTATAACCTCGAGCGTACCGGAATCTTGGAAGAACGGTAACATAATCCTAATCCATAAGAAAGGGGACGCCAAAGACTTGCAAAATTATAGACCGATCAGCTTACTGTCCGTTGCCTACAAAGTATTTACTAAGGTAATCGCAAATAGAATCAGGAACACCTTAGACTTCTCTCAACCAAAGGACCAGGCAGGATTCCGTAAGGGCTAGTCAACAATAGACCATATTCACACTATCAATCAAGTGATAGAGAAATGTGCAGAATATAACCAACCTTTATATATAGCTTTCATTGATTACGAGAAAGCGTTTGATTCAGTCGAAACCTCAGCAGTCATGGAGGCATTACGGAATCAGGGTGTAGATGAGCCATGTGTAAAAATACTGGAAGATATCTATAGCGGCTCCACAGCCACCGTAGTCCTCCACAAAGAAAGCAACAATATCCCTATAAAGAAAGGCGTCAGGCAGGGAGATACGATATCTCCAATGCTATTCACAGCATGTTTACCGGAGGTATTCAGAGGCCTGGAGTGGGAAGAATTGGGGATAAAAGTTGATGGAGAATACCTTAGCAACTTGCGATTCGCTGATGATATTGCCTTGCTTAGTAACTCAGGAGACCAATTGCAATGCATGCTCACTGACCTGGAGAGGCAAAGCAGAAGGGTGGGTCTGAAAATTAATCTGCAGAAAACTAAAGTATTGTTTAACAGTCTCGGAAGAGAACAGCAGTTTACGATAGGTAGCGAAGCACTGGAAGTGGTAAGGGAATACATCTACTTAGGGCAGGTAGTGACAACGGATCCGGATCATGAGACTGAAATAACCAGAAGAATAAGAATGGGTCGGGGTGCGTTTGGCAGGCATTCTCAAATCATGAACAGCAGGTTGCCACTATCCCTCAAAAGGAAAGTGTACAACAGCTGTGTGTTACCAGTACTCACATATGGGGCAGAAACCTGGAGGCTTACGAAAAGGGTTCTGCTGAAATTGAGGACGACGCAACGAGCTATGGAAAGAAGAATGATGGGTGTAACGTTAAGGGATAAGAAAAGAGCAGATTGGGTGAGGCAACAAACGCGGGTAAACGACATCTTAGTTGAAATCAAGAAAAAGAAATGGGCATGGGCCGGACATGTAATGAGGAGGGAAGATAACCGATGGTCACTAAGAGTTACGGACTGGATTCCAAGGGAAGGGAAGCGTAGCAGGGGGCGGCAGAAAGTTAGGTGGGCGGATGACATTAAGACGTTTGCAGGGACAACATGGCCACAATTAGTACATGACCGGGGTAGTTGGAGAAGTATGGGAGAGGCCTTTGCCCTGCAGTGGGCGTAACTAGGCTGATGATGATGATGATGATGATGATGATACTATTTTGTACTTCATACTTCGCCACATTCATTCTTCAAACTATGCCAGAGCTCGAAAAGGGCGGCCAACTCACTACGTCCCTTTCCTCTGTTTACTTCCGCAAAGTGTGGGTTCATCGCTGTGGTTACCACACACACCCCGCGGTATGCTATCACTAAAGCCTTTCTGGCGGCTGAGCAACTGAAGTCGCAGGCTTTATTCAACATGGTATCGACGTTCAATATGGCTATCCTCAATTACTTTTCGCGGACGTCGCTCACCGCCTTCTCTCCAGTGTCATCTCTCACACTACTCGCTCCTGCTCGACACAACACAAACACGCAACGACCTTAATGAAGTATCAATTACACGCTAGTTGACACGCTGTCGATGTATATTTCTGCTTGCACCGGGATTGGAGCGTGGCCCTGTCTATGGGGACGTTATCCGTCTACAGCCTCGCTCAACAACACCGCTCGTTACTCATCACGTTTTTTTTTTTTTTTTTTTTTTTTTGTCCACAGGAGCATACTGTATTTCTTCTGAATGTGCTTTGGGCTTTAGTTGTGCCCTTGCACGCCCGTTTATTCTGTTACGTTGACGGCGACCGTTGTCGTCAGGCCGCCGCCTCATTCTGAGCTTCGCTGTCACCAGAGAGCACAGAAAGCTGTCTTCACAAACAAACCACCGGGATTCGAGCATATCTCCCAAATACACCATCTTGCATTTGGGAGATGGGCACGCTAACCATTACGCTACCACCTGCCTCCACCAACTTCTGTTTATCTTCCTTCCCACTTCACGTGTTGCCGCAGACGCAGGCAGAACGAATGCAGAAAGGAAAACAAAGTAAAGATTGCTTGAGCCGCCAGCTGACACATCACCTTAACTTTGGCAGGTTATTCTCATTGGAGCGCATGTAGGCTTGCGGCTGCGTGCAGATTGTGGGTCGCCTTAGCTTTACTGTAAATTTGCTTTCACCGACTCTTTTCAGCTAGAACTCAAATGCCGGACAAAAATGATACCTACCGTTGAATATTTTTTTCTTGTTTTTTATACAAATAATGATTATTTATACAAATAATGATTTTTTTTAAGAAATGGCATAAGGTTGCTATATTTCGAGGTCATGTCGTTGTGTCAATACGGGCCGGCACCACGTATCGACGAAAGGCATCACAGTGCCAATGCACGCGGCAGGTTACTGAATGAAGAAAGCAGGAAACGGCTATTTTCAGTTCTCGCAACATATTGTACACAGAACACCATGTGCCCACCACCATGACATTTTATTTTGGAACACAGCGGCGCACACACGGGGACTGATATACTTCCTCCAGGGGTTTCATTTTATTTTTTCACAGCGTGACCGCAAGCACAGGTCGCGTCACGCGTATACCGCAGCCACGTACTGTGGCCGCGCTCCTTTTCCTCTAACAATGTGGCCCCCGGCGGCTTCACGCGCTCCCGTAGGTGGAGGATTGGACTGTCACACCAGAAGTTTAAATACATAACCTCTTTACATAGAAACGACGGCATGATTGTTAACATATTGTTGGCTTGGATATGTTTGGCACGAGGCCTAAGACCCTGTCTTCTAACCCGTTCTTATGTTTGCGTTCGCGTCTCTGTCTTGAAGGGACGCGCACCGTAACATGCTGCAATGGTGCTTGCGTTGAGCGTATGTAAGGCGAAAAACGCAGTTCTAAGAAGTCTGTTCACTAACTTGAGCAGTAAAACCATGTTTGTAGTATTCGCGCAGTATAGTAGTAGTATACTAAGAGTCACGAGTATGGCATCCGTAGCCGCAAGCGTCACGTGATGGTCGTAACTTGTCGGCACAGCGTAGTTGTAATCCACAGACCCTGCCACTAAGAGATACGTGGCTAGGCATGGCTGATGAATAAGTAATTGCGAAAATTAGTTTTCAGTAAAGGTTTGTTACCAAGAATGTTGCGAGCTTATACTGCCGCAAAGGACGGATGCTGGGCGGTGACACCAATCATTTACTCGGCACATCACACATCTACACGGGAATTCAACTGGTTTCGCTAACTCTTGCTTATATCCTCTCGCCCCTAAGCTGCGACTTCGCCTGCCACCTGGGCCCCAGCTTTCCGTCTTTGTCCCCTGCTTCTTTTCCTATCTGCTGAGGCGTGCTTCCACTGATGCTTGCTCCTTCTTTTCTCAATAAATGAAGGCATTCATTCATGCATTCCTAAGTTACTGCAGAAAATAGCGTGTCTTTATCTCCATAACCGTACTGTCTCTCACCTGGACTCTGCCATCGCAAAACAAAGTTGCGGTGTTCCAAATGGCTAGGCATCACATATACAACTTTCTAGGAATGGCCAGTAGCACGGCGGCCAATCTTCAGTCGGTGACGAGACAGTATGTAAAACACCTTCTCTGCCATATCCACACTCAGTGCTCTGCTTCGTGAGCTACTATTAGCCGCTGCGCCGAAGTACGAAATGAAAGAAACCTAGCCGGGCTGGGCGCGGGCAGCTCTTTTTGGATTCGTGATTCTTTGATTTCAAATAAATATATTTCTTATCTAAGCCTAAATGACAGTGATATAGGCGAGGTGAGTTACGGTAGCTCGTTGGCTTGGACTAACGACGCTCTTCACGCAGCACTTTCGTCTTATGCGTGTTTGCGAACGGGAATGAAGGACAGGAGGGTAACACGCCATCCTGAAATGAAACTTTCGGAACAACCCTTTGTTTGGCGGTTGGACATATGTCGAGGGTCCCCGATACGAACCACCTGCAAGTAGGTATCACCTTGCAAAGGAGAACTCAGATGAAACGTTGTCAAACGGATAGGCTTTTAATTATCATAACTATATCATTATTCCAATAAAGAAAGGCGTCAGGCAGGAAGATACTATCTCTCCAACGCTATTCACAGCGTCCTTACTGGAGGTATTCAGAGACCTGGATAGGGAAGAATTTGGGATAAGAGTTAATGGAGAATACCTTAGTAACTTGTGATTCGCTGATGATATTGCCTTGCTTAGTAACCCAGGGGACAAACTGCAATGCATGCTCACTGACCTTGAGAGGAAAGCAGAAGGGTGGGTCTAAAAATAATCTGCAGAAAACTAAAGTAATGTTTAACAGTCTCGGAATAAAACAGCAGTTTACGATAGGTAGCGAGGCACAGGAAGTGGTAAGGTAGTACATCTACTTAGGGTTGGTAGTGACCACCGATCCGGACATAAGACTGAAATGATCAGAAGAATAAGAATTGGCTACGGTGCATTTGGCAGGCATTCTCAAATCATGAACAGCAGATTGCCGCTATCCCTCAAGAGAAAAGTGTATAACAGCTGTCTTACCAATACTCACGTATGGGGCAGAAACCTAGAGGCTTACGAAAATGGTTCTCCTCAAATTGAGGACGACGCAACGAGCTATGGAAAGAAGAATGTTGTGTGTAACGTTAAGGGACAAGAAAAGAGCAGATTGGGTGAGGGAACAAACGCGAGTTAATGATATCTTAGTTGAAGTCAAGAAAAAGAAATGGGCATGGGCAGGACACGTAATGAGGAGGGAAGATAACCGATGGTCATTAAGGGTCACCGACTGGATTGCAAGGAAAGGGAAGCGTATCAGGGGGCGGCAAGAAGTTAGGTGGGCGGATGAGATTAAGAAGTTTGCAGGGACGACATGGCCACATTTAGTACATGACCGGGATAGTTGGAAAAGTATGAGAGAGGCCTTTGCCCTGCAGTGGGCGTAACCAGGATGATGATGATGATGATCATATCTTTATTGAAATTTCTTACCATGAGGTGAAAGCCGACTAATAAGCATTTAAATTTCCTATATTATTAAAACATCCTGTTAATAAAAGGTTGCTGCGCTTTACAGCCCCCTAAATTAAAAAGTAAGTTATGAAAAATAAATTGGTGCAGTAAATGTGTAAACGCAGACGCAAGAAAAGGCCTAGCCCGTTTCCCAGTATTCACTCAATGAAGATGGAGCACCTCTGTACTCTCACGTTGCAGTAATGCCAAGAACAAAACACTTCCTAAAGAGTCAGTCACAAATGTTACTCATTATAAGATGTGCTTGCTGTGCAAAAGAAAACAACATTTGAACATAAGGATGGCTGCGCGCAAAGTGATACCTCTGATTCCGATCCACCGATCAAGGCGTCGATTCGTCACACAGACGTCGGCTCGTACAGTGCAGCGCAATCTGGGGTCGTCAAATGCGATGGAGAATGTACGTCAGTATTCGCTTCACGCGCGCAATCTGATAAGATAACGCTCTTTTGCTGTTGAATCCGTGACAACATACTGGATATTGGAAACACATGCAGGCGCATCTTGAGCTAACTGCTAACTTTGGAACTGTGGTTAGACGCCAAAAAAAGCCCCCCCCCCCCCCCTTAACAGAAAAGAATGGAGTTGCTTTCACTATAAGCTGAAACATAGTGCTTGTGGTATAAGAAGGGCCCCCATCACTGCACAGCGGCGCCGACATACAGGAAATTCAAGAGCGAACCACTTTACAATAACTTGTATTTATTAAACCAGCATATCGTGGTTCAATGTAGCCCTGTAGTCCAGGGGCCAGTTCCACCACGGGTACTCTGTCGGAGCTCATATTTCATGTCAGCATTAATTGTCACAAAATCACAGTATTTTCTTTTCTTTATATCTTATCATTAGACAGCTAAAATACATCCAGCGAAACCCTCACCTTAAAATTTAAGTACTTTTCGTTCTAACGTACATATCCGTGCTGATCCATATGTTACAAAGTGCTGAAAATGTACCCAATGTTTTCCTCCAGGAAGCTGTTTTTATTCCTTATGATGCCAGGAAACCGAGCTTGATGCCACCAACGCTCAGATATCTAATCGGGAGCGCGCACAATGTTCTCGCACACCTGGTGGGATGTACCGTAGCGCTGAGGTGCTTCTTGTATAATGTGTGAGAATCGGTTGTAAAGACAGACGTGCAAGGTTGGGCCATGTGCTTAAGCTCATGAAGTTGATTTGTGCCAAGATAACCTGTCCAAACTTTCACATTAAATTTATAAGAAGCCTACAGCACAATCAATATGCCGGCTACTTTTAACTGCACGGAACAAAACTATTCAAACGATACAAACAATGTTAACATCATTTTATCATTCGAGTGTTCAGATTGGTAACCACTAGATGCGGAGTAAGTTGAGAAGTTGTTTGCGTAATTAACAAAGCTACGTTAATTAAATTTTCAGTAATGGTTCTTACGTGGGTAAAGAAAAGGACTAGTTTGGAGCCCGTCCTCGAGATTATGCAGCCAAGCGAAAAAATTTCGACTAAACATGGTTCTGTAAGAACCATGCGAACAAAAACTTTCCAAGTAAACACTCCTGGAAGACGTAACTGACGCAGAAAAATAACATCAGTAAAGCCACAGAAAGAACAGCACTTCACGACGGGACACACAGGAGAAATCACACACAAACTGCGCTAACTTTAAGCGCTGTTCTTTATGTGATAAAGAAGCAACTAGCCCCTCAGTCATTGCTACAAACCTGTAAAGTCAATCTGACCACATCTAGCCTTTTGTGATGCTGTCATCAAGAGTTTGGCCCCATGAACGTGTTCCCCATGGCCACATAGTAGCGTTCCATTTTTATTCATGCTGCTTTCTCGAAGGTAAGCATTTTAAATTTTTAGTGTCAATACGGCAGTGAACGTGTGCCGCCGAAAGCTTGCTTGTTCGTAGAAGCGATGCATGACGGAATGATGGTGCAGATTTAGCGCGTCGCTGGCATCAAGACAATGCGCTGCCGCCGAGGGAAGGAAGATAACGAAAGTGGACAGCTTGGTAGCTGGTCACGGAGCCGTGCCGATGGTGGCAGCGCCATCATGACGAAATCTGAGGCGGCGATATTGACGGCTGAGGCGATTTTTTTTTTCTTTTTATCTTTTATTCCTTTTTTTACAACGAAGTCGTTAAGCTTTACCTCGGGCCCAACTCCAACGCGGCCTATTCAAATAGATGTAAAAGGCAGGAACGATTTTCTGAGATAACCCCTGGGCCGATTTTAATGAAATTTGCTGGATTCGGGAGAGGAAGGTAAATTCTGGTGAGTATTAGAAGCGGAATTTCTATTTAGGGCTTGAATTTTCGTAAAATATTTTCAAGAATTCGAAAGTGCGAGAAATACACAAGCACGAAGTTTACAAATTATTAACTCTGCATCAAGAACTGATATCGCGGTTCTGTAAACACCATCCTTTAGACAATTCAAAGCGGATCAATCCAATATGCCGATTTATTCCTTACGTAAAGTCGTTACGTTGTGAACAAGGCATGAGGAAAAGCTGTATTTCCACATTACTGAATTTTTTTAGATTCATGCGTAATATATCAATGTTGTCCGCTTTAGATGTGCGGTTTGATGCAATGTACAGAATTGTGATATCAGTTTTTATTGCCGAAAGACAGAGTTGTAAACTTGATGGTCTCGTTTTCTGAAAATTTTCGATTTTTTCCAATTTTGAATAAACAAATGATGACGTAAATCAAAAATTCTAAACCAACAGTCAGCAGATTTTAAGTTTTTCTTTGAAGTGCAACAAACCTTGTGAAATTTGATGCAGTGGTTGTGGATAAACACGAATTCTTCTTTTACATGTACTTAGATAGGACCACCAGAGCTAAAAGTTCCCCTTAAAGGCTACTTTCCCCACTATCGCGTCCCCGTGTAGACCAAAATGCCGAAGTGGGCGTAATACCGGCCTGACCCGCAGCGGAGGTGAAGCAAGCGTTCAGCTCTCTCCATACGTGGGCTGATCCCGAATGTAGCGCTATGCCAGGCCGACCTGCGGCGGAGATGAAGCAGGAATTAAGCTCTCCCCATACGTGGCCCGATCTCGAAGACAGTGCAATGCGGGGCCGACATACGGTGGAGGTGCAGTTCGCCATTAGGGGCCCACCTACACAGCTTCGCTGGTCATCTTTCTTAAGAGAGTGGGAGGGCACTCAGATTTTTTACTTATAAAACATCAGGTCATCGAAGGCGAATCCAGGGACACCAAAGCCGTCCTCTGGCTCGACCTAGAAAGCGCCTTCGACAAAGTGACGCACTCTGTCATCCTCGCGCAGGTGTCCCATATAAACCTAGGTGAGAGATCATACAAATATTTCAGACTTCCTCACCGGCTGAACGGCGGAGCTCAGAGCCGGTGACCTGAAGACGGACGAGAAGACATTAGGGAGCCAGGGCACTCCCCAAGGCTCCGTCATCTCACCCATGCTATTTAACCTTGTTATGACTCAAGTTGCCAAAAGACTATGCCAGCTTGAAGGACTGAAGCACACGATATACGCGGACGACATTACGCTGTGGGTGGAAGGGGGCTGTGATTCCCGCATAAAATCCACACTACAGACGGCCGTCGACACGACCTAAGAAAGCCTGAAATGTGCGGGACTGCATTGCTCCCCAACTAAGTCGGATCTCCTGCTTTACGAATCGATCAAAACGCACCGAATCAAGAAGCAAAGAAAACACGAAAAGAATAAGATCCGCACCAGGGATGGTAACACAATACCGACGGTCAGCAAGATCCGAGTCCTTGGAATGACGATCGAAGTGCTCGGCAGGAACGAATACACCATCACCCGCATCATGGGTAAGGCAGCCAACGCCACCAGACTGCTCAAGCACGTTACCACCAAGAAAGGAGTCATGAAGGAGGAAAACTTCATCAGACTTATACACTCCTTCGTAGTCTGCCACATAGGGTACGTGGCAGCCTTTCACAAGTGGGTGAAAAGCGAAAAGAACAAGCTAGACATCCTAATCCCGAGGGCTTACAAGACACCACGCGGTCTACCCGAAACTACCAACACGAAACGTCTGCTCTAGCTGGGCATACACAACACGCTCTACGAGATCGCCGAAGCACAAAGAGACGCTCAGTTAGAAAGACTGTCATCAGATCCTGTAAAGATCAGAAAGATACTGTGCAGTCTAGGCATCGGTTATCACGAACAGCCGGGAACAAAATTCCCCAACCACGTACGACGGAACATGCGGGTTGACCTCTTGCCGAGTAACATGCACGCGGAATTCAACGAAGGCAGAAGACGCGCTAGAGCCAAGGCACTCACGGACCTGCACGCGGAAGACACCGGCGCCAGATACGTGGATGCAGCCGAATATGCCGGCCGCAACGGCTTCGCAATCGCGCTGGTCGACTCCGGACGCAACGTGCGGGCGACCGCCAGCACATCGAGCAAGCAAGTGGAGGAAGCAGAAGAAATAGCCGTCGCCCTGGCCATCGTAGACCGAGAATGCCACATGATCCTCAGCGACTCCAGACAGGCGGTGAAGAACTACGTCAAAGGAAGAATTGCCCCAACGGCGGCACGCGTCCTGCTCCTACAGACAGACCGCGACAAGAAGACTCGAATCAAGTGGTTCCCGGCGCACGCAGGACAAGCGTCGGAAAAGCATGCCAATCGCAACGAAACGGCACACGCCTGACCGCGAGGACTAAGCGACCGCGCCCAAGGCTACGGCTGCCCGCTGTGGTTCAGCGCCAAAGACCGGATGACCAGCCATAACGAACTGACCAAGGCTTTCGGCTGGCCCGCAGACTTCTCCCGCCGCCCTGCAAAGGGCTGAGCAGGTCGCAGGCCGTGCTGTTCAGGCAACTACAAACGAGAACGCTTCCAAGCCCGGCGCTATTGCATAGGACGTACCCAGAATCGCACCCACATGACAAGTGCAGAGCGTGCTGCAGGGAGACGGGCACATTCGAGCACATGCTATGGGATTGCTCCAAAGATCCAAGAGAAGCTAACTCAGGACGTGTACCGCCGCAGCTTGAGGAAGCAACGCGGAGTGACGACCAAGAAAAACAACTCCAGGGCGTCCAGCAGGTCATCGAGGCGCTGGCTAGGCAGGAGCTTGGCGAGCCGGCAACGGCTAGCGGGGATCCTCACAGAGCGCCCACCACGATGACGACGTAGGCCATGTCCGAAGCGCGCCTTCGCGCTTTACTGCAGGCTCAATAAATGTTTTCCCAATCCAGTCCAATTACTTATGCGCGTTTGTCCTGCATGCGTCTGCTATGAAAACAAGAAGCAGGTATGCATAGAAAATCTGAGGCGGCGGCGGCAGGTGGTAGCGCAGAAATTAGCATGCCCAGCCCCTGCACGTACTTATATCTGCATTCACATGGGTTCGTGGTAGTGATAGCGACCAAAGCTCTACTTTTTCTGCGCGCTCTAGCCACTGTGGAACTAAGGATACAGTTAGCATGCCCAGCCACTGCATGCAAATTGCAGCAGTTACGAGTGGTGGAATCCCGCTGGGGCTGATTGTGAATAAAGCTTCCTTGCTCTGTCCACTCTCGCGATGGTGAAGCTAAAATGAGGAGGAGGCCTGACGGATACAACGCTGATGGTCACCATAACAGAATGGATGGACGACCTCCGGAAAGGACAAAGCATCCCAAGTTTTTAGCACTTGTCCTAGTATGAAGCCTAAAATGGCTAGTATGGCATGCCGTCATGGGGATGGTAGACCGAACTGCTTGTCACCTCTCACACTGTACTGATACTAAGAAAATACTCCGTTCGCAGACACCACGCTGCACTAAAATTAGCAATACAATATCACTTTATAAACTGATAGTGTCAATTATCTGGTGTCCTTCTTGTGTGTGTGGAGGGCATAAGGGTCCTGGCAATGAAATGGTAGTATCTTTGTTTTCGCTGTAGTTGCACACAAACAAAATTCGTCGAAGTGTTCGGACAGCGATCTACCAGCGGAGAAGACCAACCCGCAAATTAAAAATAATTACTGGTTTCAGATCTTCCAATGTACTTTGCGCTTAGCTACTATTGGTAATATTTTTTTTCTTTTTGTGCTCTTATGAAGGGCAAAACTGCACATTACTACAATATCAACAACACTACACAAAATAGACTGGCTTTGAAGCTGTGACCATGCACCACACTTTTGTACATTCAGCACATGTAGTACTGGGGCAACACGTTTGAGGAAAATTATTAGGTGTTCGGTCAAAGCACTGTGAGAGGCGTTAAGAAATCGTTGTCATTCCCGGACGAAACAATACCATCTGAAATCCTATTTACTTATACATATATTTTGAAAAATCACTATAACACTTTATACATTTGCTTCGTATGAGTTATATACTAGCTTGCCTCGTCAATCTCAAAAATCTATTCTCTTTGCGGGAGAAGGCTTTCGTGAAAAACTACGCAACATAACAGTAAACCATCCAGCAGCGTTCCTATCCAGATGATTGTCGAAATTGGGCACTGAGAACGTGTCGACTAGCTTGCGATTGAAAGTTGAATTATGATCGTTGTTTGTGTTGCGTCTACCACTAGCGAGTAGTGTTAGCGATGACAATGGTGTGAAAATGGTCAACTCGGTCAGCTATTTGTTCTTGTGGATCTCCACATTGAACGACGAAGTCGTCAGGATGAGAGCACTCCTTCGACATTATTAGCTCAGTAGGCTGGGAAGGCTCGAGTGGCAGCTCACCTTGAGGGGTATTGGGTAACAATTAATAATTTACATACTTTGCGATGATGAAAAATATGCAGAAACACCACTGGTGTTGTCTAACTATTCGTAAACAGGCCCCCAAATTTCAATTTGGCTACCCCTAATTTTCAAGTTGGTCCACGCACGAATTTCCATAAATCGTCCTCCAAATTTTGAGTCGGCGCACCCCAAAATCAGATTGGCCGACCACGAGATTGCCCCCACATTTAGGTAGGACCAACCCCATATCACCCCCACATACAGATTGGCCCGCCTCCACAACACCACCAAATTTAAGTTGGCCCACTCCAATACCACCGGCACATCGAGGTTGGCCCACCCCCATATCCGCCCCAAGCTAACGCTGGCCCACACATTTAGGAAGGCCCACCGCAAGTCAGCCACAAATTAAGGTTAGTCCGCCCATAGATCCCCTACCCCAATTCAGTTTCGCCCAGCCGCACATCCACCCCATGGTTAGGTTAGCCCGTCCCCATGTCACCCCCAAATTTAGCTTGGCCCACCCCCATATCATCCCCAAATCCAGGTTGGCCCATCCCCATATCAGTCTCAAACTTAGCCTGGCCCACCCCTCTATCACCTGAAATTTAGGATGACCCACCGCAAATCACTCCCACATTTACGTTAGCCCATCCCCATATCACCCCCGATTCAGCTTCGCCCAGCCCCATATCACCCCCATGGTTAGGGTGGCCCACCCGCCATATTCCCCCAAACTTATGCTTACCCACCCCTATATCACCCCAAATTTAAGTTGGGCCACCCCCATATCAGCCTCAAATTCAGCTTGGCTCATTACCATTTCACTCCAAATTTAGGTTGGGCCACTTTCATATCACTAACAAATTCAACTTGGCCCATCCCTGTATCGCCCCCAAATTTATGGTGATGCCACTTCCAATTTTAAGTTGGCCACCCCAACCCTTTCTATAGACACCTATGTATTCATATGGGAAATGCGTCAAATTGTTTGGCGTTACAGACACGATTTTGCACGATTTTCCTACCGAATTGCGGGAGTACTCAGCAAGGAATGCTGCGCATTAAAAGTAACTGCACCGAACGAGCGACGCCATATGTTGATCCTAAATACTGACGGCTAGCCAAGCTAGCTTCTCTGTAGAGCGACCGGGGCAGACACAGCACGGGACATTTATTCAAATGGTTTTTTTACGGCTACACCTACGGATTCATACCACTTCGCTGTAGGGAACACATTAAAAGTAGCTATTAATCCAGGCGCTGCACATCTTCTGCTATTTGGTGCATTTCTTATTTGGATGAATCTTTAGAAATAATTAGCGTTCGGGCAGCGACTCAGCCTAGCAGACCCTTTGTTCCACACGAATGTTGCATAGGAATGGCACTGGCCACCGGGTGGCATTGTGGCCCAGGTGCACCTGATTGGCTCGGAGTATGCGCCATTAAGGACAGGAGAAAGTCGAAGAAAACGGACCTTCCAGAAGAACGCTATAAGAATAGCCATCTTGTTCTCCCAGGCTCCACGCTACAAAGCACGAAAGTATTTTTTTTTTTTTTTTTGCAAAACGCAAAGCTATGCGCAAGCTTTTATTTATGATGACCAATGAATAATATCTTCACAATTGCGATGACTTTAAAAATGAACACGACACTACTGTTTTAGGAAGGAATAATAGAAAACATAATATTTCAAGAGAACCACTGGAACACCAGCACCGAAAGCAAATCATGATTTTTGTGTTTCTGCCATCTGATGGGAGACTATAAAACTAAGTCCTATGCGGCTTTTCAAAAAAACTGCGCCGCTGAAAAACCAGAACCGAAAGCAAATGTTGCGTTTTGTGTTTCTGCCATCTAGTGAGAGAGTACAAAACTAGGTTCTATGCGGCTTACAAAAAAGCGCGAAGCAGGAATCGAACCGCGGCCACCGCGACGCGGGACCAAAGGTGCGAGCGATTCTACCAGTCGGCCACGGCTTCCGAGGCTTCGTGCAGCGGTACGCTCATGTTTTTATAGATACCACGTGAATTTTTACGACAGTGTTGCAAAAAACGCTTTTGGCAACAGTGTTACGCCATGTGTGGAGAGTCGAGATAGCCATCAATCGAAAGCTGAGTCTCCGGACTACATACGCTGCACGAGTATTACGATAAACGCCGTAGTTTAATCACAGGCACTGTTCTTGCCTCGAAAATCTAGTGAAAATTTTCGTCGTTTCCATAGGCTTCCATTGCTAAATCTTTACCCGCTGTGGGAACAAAATTCTTACGTGCCATAGAGTGATCACTGCATTTGGCTCGTGTGGATTGTCTTCTAGAACACGTCTGTCATCTGCCTTTTTCGATAATCGACCTGCAGCTTTTGTTATTCGCGAAAAACCCGCTCGTTCCATTGAAAACGCGCTAGCTTCGTGCCGGGGCCGCTTGGGGCGCTAGTTAGTACGCGTCCAGGAAAGCGGGATATCAGAGATGTTTCTGCATTTTAAATAAAATAAAGATGATTATGCAACAAAAATGGCAGGCATGTGATTAAGGTGACCGGCGCTTGGCAGGGGTTATTGGAAGGGTCTAAAACACTTGTATTGTTTTAACTATCAGAACATGGATAACGATCCATTTAGTGTTCAATAAACATAACTGTGATGTATTTAACTATACTGACCTTCGTTCATTTCAGTATTGCGTTGATGGTGAAGAACGAGTGGAATTTCGGTACAAAGATTTGAATTTATATTTAATAGATTTCATTCAGTTAGAGAGCAGTACAAAGATTTTAAACCCTATAATTTTCCACGAATACCACTTTGAACCAAGCCAAGAAAAACTTGAAGTATGTGTATGGCAAATATTCTTTAGCATCTACCTTAGGTTGAAGAGAAGATATGACAGCTTACTATTGTCACGTGGTGGTGACGTTGAAGAACACAGTTGCAATACTGTGAAAGACAAAACTAACTTTTATTGGGCGAACCTGTGCCCACAAGAACAGGCTACACTTATAGCACAACGATAGCGGTGAACACGGTCGGCGATCGTTGAAAATCTGATCAACAGATCAAGCGCGTCGGCTTTTATACATCAATCGTCGAATGTTCCAGACGAATCGCTGGGACCCGCGCGCCTTACACAATGTTCTACATTATTCAGTTCGCGCACACATGCAATCAGATTACACAAGGTTCGTTCACAGACAGTGGATGGAACCACCGATAACATTTCAGAAACTTCCGACACATGCAAGCGTACCCTGCGCTGTGCGATAACATTTGTTAGGCGGTGAAACGTGTCGCCCGATGAAGACAAGTACACGTGTCACTATTCTCTGTTGCATCACACAGGCTCCAAGAAATCTTGCTTTTATCTTCATTACCTTCATCAAAATATTTTCTTATGTAACGAAGAAGAGAGACGATAGTGGGCTCAGCGCTACTGGGTCAAAACGCTAGTGGGTCGAGCGCTCTTCCTAGGCATCGGTTCTCTGGCTTGGAAACTGTCACTGGCCTGACCGCTGACGCTTGCCTACTTCGAGCTCTGCCAAATAAACACCTTTGGAATTGGTGGAGTGTGCTGGATAGCCTCAGACAATAATCTTGGAACTCCGGTCCCGTACCCTACCATCTACCATGCCCCGCGACGCGTCATAGCAAACGCCTCCTTCCGCACCCACTGCGTGTCCCGGGGTGCCGCGTCACCGCCACCCTCCTATCTACACTCGAGCGAACACCACGGACGTGGACAAATGGCTCGCGGCGTACGACAGGGTAAGCTCCCATAACAAGTGGGACAAAGCGGCCAAATTGAGCCATGTTCTGTTCTACCTCACTGGTGTGCCCAGCCTGTGGTAAGATAACCATGAAGCAGAGTTTCAGACATGGTCCGAATTGAAGACTTCCTTAGCCGATTTATTTGGTGGCCCTGCTGTTCGCAAAATGCGCCCCGACCAGCGTTTGCGAGAACGAGCACAACAGCCCGGTGAAACATTCACCAGTTACATTGAAGATGCCCTAGACCTATGCCGCAAAGTCAATTCGACTATGGTGGAGTCTGATCGAATCCAAAGCCTCCTGAAGAGCATAGAGAACGACACCTTTAACATGTCTCTGGCCAAAAATTCTCCCACTGTGTCAAAGCTATTAGGAACTCCGCAGGCAGCGGTCACTTATCTATCGATCTCTACCGCGTAACGAACACCTCACTGGTTTGGCTGTCATGTCCGACCAGGCAGCTTTGCTCGCAAAAATGAAAGCGTTCGTCCCCGAGGAAGTTTCCCGGCCACTCTCATTGATGGATTTTGCACAGCCGCAACCGGTACACGTGCGAAAGCCGAGATTTGCGCCTCCGCTTAGCTGCGCCATAGCGCAAGATATCAATGAGATTTTGCCTGAGCATCACCAGCACGTTCTGACGGCTCTCGTCACCCAGGGCCAACAACTCCCTCAAGGGGGACCTCTCAAATACGCCGAAGTCTTAGCTATGCCCCGAAAACAGCCTGTCATGCAAACACTTCACCAGCCACCCCGTCCAACGCCTACTCCTACATGGATGGGACCTGCTGCAGCGACTGGGTGGCGTACCGCGGACAATCGGGCGATATGTTTTACGCAGGCCACGTCACATGTCACTACAGTCGTGTGTGGTCACCTAGCGCTACACCATATGCGCCAAGTCTTATGGTGGGTTCATCGCGCCCATATTAGGATGACGAACCTCGGGCAGCATCACCACCATTGCGCCGGTCTGCCAACATCCGCCGCTCACTTTATCCACGTCGAGGCTCCCCATCACCGATGCGGCCTCGTCCCGTAGCTCAGGAAGAGGAAAACTAATAGTCGCAGTCCGTGAGGCAAGGGCTGCAACGCCGTTCAAACGCGAAAGTCATCAACGTAGCTCGACCAATGCGATAGACGTGTTAGTTGATGGTATGCGCACATATGCCGTGGTCACTTGAGCCGCTGTATCTGTTAGGGACGCAAAGCTTTGTAGCTTTCTTCGAAAGGTCACGACGTCCCTTGCTGGATTCTCCCACCGCACAGCAGGCGCACCGCGTATTGACCCCATAGCGGCGTGCACCGCTCGTGTACTGATCGAGGACGTTATATATGCCGTTGAATTTATTGTGATTTCATCGTGCTCCCACGAAATTATCCTGAGGTAGTGGTACTTTCTCACCCGCCACAATGCCGTCATTTATTGCGCATGGGCCGAACTAGAACTGTCGCCGATCTCAGATATGACGCTTACCAATAATACTTTTTTGCGAACAAACTACTCGTCAGTAACGACACCACCGTGCCTCCCAACTCGTCCATGATTGCCTCTATGCATCCAGCAGCCTCTCTGACGCCGTCGCACTACTTTCTCTGTCTGGCCGCTTATATACTGAAAAAAAGTCTGCTGCTACCTTTTGCGACAGTGAACGTCAAACAGGGCTCCACACCTATTTCCAGACCCCTTGACGTACCCTGTGATGCTGCTTCAAGGCGAATGTCTTGGCTATGGGGAAGCGATTGACGCCGTACAATTTACGGATGTCACCGAATACACGTCCTGCACCAGTTACTGCACGCTCAGTTCTCTCTCTACGTCCGACCCTTTGCCCACAGGTGTATTCGATTCATCTACTGCCGATGGCCTTACCCCTGCTCAGAGTCCTCAGCTTCTGACCATCTTAAAAGGATTTCGTTCTTCTTTTGATGTTTTGCAAGCTTCCCTGGGCCGGATGTGTGCTGTTACGCACCATATTGACACTGGCTCCCAATCGCCACTGCGTGAACAGCCATATCGCGTCTCTGCCGCTGAAGGTCATGTGAATAATTAGAAAGTGAACGAAATGCTTCACCGCGAAGTGATCCTACCCTCAAACAGTTCATGGGCATCACCTGTCGTCCTTGTTACAAAAAAGACGGCTCTTCTCGGTTCTGTGCAGGCTATCGGCGCCGTAACAAGATCACTCGCATAGATGTATACCCGCTACCGCAAATCGATGACGCTGTCTATAGCCTACGAGGAGCTGAATTCTTTTCATCCCTACATTTATGCTCCAGCTTGTGGCAGGTGCCCATGGCCGACGTCCACAGGCCGAAGACAGCCTTTGTCACACCCGACGGCTGACACGAATTTAACGTCATGTAGTTTGGACTTTGTAATGCGCCAGCAGCCTTTGAATGCGTGATGCCCACAGTTCTGTGCGGTTTGAAGTCGCACACGTGCTTATGTTACCAAGACGACGTTGTTGGTTTTGCCCTGACCTCACTACGCATTTTCAATGCCTACGGCGTGTATTGACGTGCCTAACAAACGCTCGCCTACAACTTAACCTAAAGCAGTGCCGAGTTGCAGCGCGGGAGTTCGCGATATCAGGTTACGTCGTCTCGAAGGATGGCAAGCCTCCCCGATACAGCCAAACTTCGTTCTGTCGCCGAATTCCCTAAAGCGACGTCCGTCAAAGAACTGCGCAGTTTCCTGGCCTTGTGTTCCTACTTCAGGCGCTTCATTCGTAATTTGGCCACCGTCATATCGCCCCTGATCCTTGGAAGCATTGGGCCCTTCCATTCGTGGTCGTTCGAGTGCGACGAAGCGTTCGTTAAGCTCAGTCGTTTGCTGACGTCTCCCGTTTTGCGCCACTGCGAACCAACGGCACCTATTGAGGCACACACAGATGTTAGCGGTGTTGGCCTTGGCGCAGTCCTAGCACAATGCAAACAAGAGTTTCTGAATATGTGGTGGCATATGCAAGCCGTACACTTACTAAGGCCGAGACCAATTACACCGTCCCGGAAAAAGAATGCCTGGCGATCATCTGGGCGCTTGCTAAGTTCCGGCTCTATTTGCATGGTTGCCAATTTGATGTCGTCACAGACCACCATGCACTATTGGCTGTCGTCCCTGAAGGATCCCTGAGGCCGTCTCGCCCTTTGGGTACTTCGCTTGCAGGATTACGATATTCGCGTACTGTACCCGAACGGATGTCAGCATGCTTACGCTGACGCCCGTTCACATTCCGCCTTGCCTGCAGACAATGCCCGCTGCTCATTATCACAGCTTGACGTTTCTTCCATCGGCATTGGAACCATCACTTTCGAGCAGCGCAAGGCCTCCTAGATTTCCTCCATCATAGACTTCCTTACTGATCCGTAAACGCAGCCAACCACTCGTGCGTTGCGCCGTCAAGCTCGCCATTTCGCCGTTCGCGACGACTTGCTTCACCGACGCAACTACACCACTGACGGCCGCCAGTGACGGTTACCAGTAGTACCTCACAGCCTGCGTTCTGAAATATGCGCATTGTTCCACTCTGATTCACAGTGTGCGCACACGAGACTTTTCAAAACCTTCCAGCGCCTCCAACAACGTATACTGGCGAGGAATGTCCAACTAGGTTCACAAGTTCGTTTGCTCAGGCCCCGAATTACAGCGCGGGAAATCTTCACCCCAGCTCTCGCTAGCTGGTCTGCAGCCTCTACACTTCCCTGACCGACCGTTCGGCCGCGTTGGAATCGATCTGTATGGACCACTTCCTTTGACATCAGCTGGTTACCGCTAGGCCATTGTTGCAGTCGATCACTTCACACGATACGCCGAAACGGTCGCCCTTCCGGCAGCTACAGCGCGTGACGTTGCCAGATTCCTGCTTCACCAATTCACTCAGCGGCACGGTCCACCTCAAGAACTGCTCAGCGATCGCGGACGCGTCTTCTTCTCGGAAGTAGTTGAAGCCATTCTCAGAGTGCCACGTTGTTCATCGCACGACTACGGCCTACCACCTTCAACCGAATGGTTTCAGAGAACGCTTCAACCATACTCTCGGCGACATGCTTCTAATCTACGTCGCCTTCGACCACGCGAACTGGGACGCCATCCTACCTTTTGTAACCTGCGCGTACAACACCGCTATGCAGACCATCACTGGATTTTCGCATTATTTCTCGCTATATGGTTGGTACCCTTCGCATGCCATCGACGCAATTCTGCCGTGCCGGCCGGATGCATCCGAGTGCCTGTCTATTTCTGCCACAGTCCGACATGCAGAAGAGGGCCGCGGCCTCGCTCGGGCCTTCCGATGATCAAGAGCGCCAGAAGAGCATTCGCGGTGGCGCCACTTTCGAGGTCACCTTCGATCAGGGAGCCTTGGTGTGACTACGATTCCCTTTCACTGCCCCTGGCCTCTCTTAAAAAGTGGTTCCGAAGTATTAAGGCCCTTATCGTGTCCTCGAACGCGCATTACCCGTAAAATATGTAATAGATCAGTTCAGCCATCTTCAGACATGCGCCACCGTATACGAGACATTGCTCATGTCGACCGTCTAAAGCCTTACTACGACCGACTCATCCTGACGAGCTGTTAGGTCGCCCGCTCCCGGGGGTGATTGTAACGAAGAAGAGAGACTCTAGTAGGTTCAGTGCCACTGGATGAAA
Source organism: Dermacentor andersoni (assembly GCF_023375885.2). Lineage (NCBI taxonomy): Eukaryota > Metazoa > Arthropoda > Arachnida > Ixodida > Ixodidae > Dermacentor > Dermacentor andersoni. The sequence goes on along the minus strand of NC_092822.1, from coordinate 72,152,546 downwards.
AGGCTAGTGGGTGAAGCGCTCTTGCAAGGCGACGGCTCTTGTGCCTGGAAGCTGTCACTGGCCTTACCGTTGACGTTGCGCTGCTTCGAACTCTGTCAAATCAACACCTTTAGACTTATAAGAATCGAATGCCTATGTAGTGCTTTGTTGAAAACAGGAAACCAACTAAGCTTCTGAAGGCGTTTTTGAGAAACTAAACAACAAATCACATTTACGTATAGTTAAACTTTTACATATTATATTCTTCGCAAAACCCACAATACAACTCATAGTGAGCTTATTGCCAGCATACGCACAACTGTGCAAAATATTTTAGTAACAACCTTGAAGGATTTCATAAAAACAGCACTTCTAGCGAATAAAGAGCCACAAAGAATATCAATGCTTCAGGCATGGAAGGCTGCTAAAGTCATCGTCATCCCTGTTATCCAGATATTAGGAATGGTTAGGACAATACGCATGAGCGATGATCAGAACTTGCCCGTTATTCAGCAGTGAAGAAGAAAGCAACAGTTAGTCCAATTTTTCAGTCACGTACAGTTTAGGTTTCATCAGTCTATTTTATAGTTTGTTTCTAGTTTCTACATTTGGAATAAATATTCCTTTTAGGGTATCCCCTCCAGCCTTTATTTTGGCTTTCATTCCATTGTGCTACGACACAATATAGCCTCGTTATCATTCTCAACCTAGGTGTTTTTGTTTGTTTGATTGATTGTTCGTTCATTTGTTTGTTTGCCTCCAAGATGAGTAACAGCCACTATGCGGTATCGGGCGAGAATCAGCTGAGTTGAAAAATAATTAGTCGAATCCAAAAAAAGGTGCCCAGTTGAGATATTTGAACCGATAAAAACATCAAGTAAGATATAAATGTCGTAGTTCAGCAAGGAAATCCTCCTTATTCAATTTCTCACCTAATTACAGCTTCACCAACAATCCTATGATAATGTCCCAAAGTCTAGACAAGAGACTTAGAGATTGAATATGGGGTATGGTTAGAATAAATCAAGCACCATGAAATTATTGTTCTAAAGCATGTTTACCAAGGATGAAAGACGACCTTATGACAGGAAGAAAAGTCTTGTTGGTTCATGATCATTTGGTAAACATGATTTCAACTCTTTTGTACGGCAGAGGTTTCCAGTCCAAGAAAAAACCTTAAAGCCCTTCCATTCTGTGAACGATTACCAGTGAAGCTGTGTATGTGGGCACCTTAATGGTGAACTGCGCCTCTGCCGTGGGTCGGCCTGGCATTGCACTATCTTCGGGATTGGCCCACGCACGGGGAGTGCTTAACGCCTGCTTCACCACCGCCAGGGCCTGTATTGCACTATCTTCGCGATCGGCCCACGTATGGGGAGTGCTTAACGCCTTCTTCACGTCCGCCACGGGTCTGCCCGGCATTTCACTATTTCCGGGATCGACCCACGTGTAGGGAGCTTTTAAGGCGTAAGACTTTAGTGTCTCATGAGCGTCCGGGCGCAGTCCATGGTGGACGCAGGAAAGCGGTGATCACCGGCGAAGGGAGCAAGGAGACGAGCCGCCACCGGCGAGAGGAGGAAGTAGAGGAGGCGCCATGCCAGTAGCGCTGTGCGAGTGGGCGCGTGGGAGAGCGTGGGCATGCGCGTTGGGCTGCGCGCGCATTGGCGACAAACCTTGCAGCCATATTGCTGTGAATTCATCCCATGCTCGTGGCCATGGCGGCGTCCGTTCGCAGAACGGTTCAGACAACAGTAACAGAGGCAGTCATCGATAGGCTTTCGCCTATCGCAGTCTAGTTCAGCAAAGTGCTGATAGATTTCTTGCTTACCCCTCCAGAAATGACACGAAAATTTCCTTGAACTGTAGCGGCATGCAGCTTCGCTGTAATAGGAGATGTCGGTACTCAGTTAAATTTGTTAATGAAAGGTTGCAACAATCTTTCATGACTGCGCGACTCCTGAAGCTAGCAGCACTTATAAAAGCTCATAGAGGATGGATCGGGAGAGCGGGACCACCAAGAGCCAGTCTCGCCAAGCTGTCTGCTAATTCATTCGTAACTAATCCCTTGCGACAAGACACCAGTATAAAAATATTCAAAGGTGATTGAGAGGGTATTAGACAATGAAATGTATGAGCCACTATTTGCAGTGAGAGCTTCTCAGTTGAAAATGACAACAGAGGTTGCCTTCGGTACTAAATAAATTTCTGTTGTACAACAGGATTTTTCTGTATTAACTACAGATTCCTGATGGAGCGACAGACTTTTCTGATGTACAACAGACATTTCATCTTGTGACTACAGAAGTACACTCTGCCGTATGTATGTTCTGACAACAGAAAGCTGAAGCTCTACAACAGATTTTTGTAGTACTACAGAAAAATTTGTCATCACAACAGACACCCTGTTACCCCAAGAGAAATGTTCCTGAATTAACCGGACAAACGTCTGTAGGGCTACAGAGAGCGGTTGAAATACAGAAACCTATTGTGGCAACAGGCCCCCAATTGTCACAAGAGAAGTGTTCCTGAAGTAATGCGACCAACTTCTGTTGTACTGCAGAAAAATGTTGTACGACAGAAAGCTATCGTTGCAACAGGCCCCCACTCGTCATAACAGAAGTGTTCCTGAAGTAATGCGACAAACTTCTGTTGTACTACAGAGAACTGTTGTTCTACGACAGAAACCTATCATCGCAACATGTACCCAATGATGACAACAGAAGTGCACTGAAATTATGCGATGTGAGAAACTTCTGTAGTGCCCAGTAGAAAAAGACAACCGGAATTCTTGTCGCAACTACAGAAATTTCTGTTGTACGACAGAAGTTTCTAACGTTTCTGTAGTTGCGACAGACATTTCTGGTGTTATGACAGAAATTCTGATATCGCAACAGAAGCATTTTGTCGCGAAGACCAAGAGTTCTGCAATTGCAGAAGAAACGTTCTGTTGCGACAAGAGTTCTGAAGTCGGAACAACAGCTTTCTATCGTGACAGCGACTCTGACGTTACGACAGCAATTCTGACGTCACCACAGAAACATTCGATCGCGACGGCCAAGAGCTCTGAAGTCGCAACAGAAGCGCTTTCCATTGCGGCCCTTTAACATTGTATGTCAGTTTCGCATCGGTGGTGTACACTGTACTTTTCTCTTGCGCGGTATTCCATCGTGCTTCTCTGTAGCCGGCCATGCTGATTGCACCGAAACCGGTATTAAAGTCGACGTGGCCAATTGTTATAATTGTGCCGTGACGACGCCGCACCAGCAACGCCCTACTGGCCTCCTAAAAATGGGCCACTGATCAAGATTAAACCATCTGTGTGAATGGCTGGGTATCCTTTTTGTTTTATTTGGTAAGATGTGGCACACAGGCCTGCGGACATACATTGACACATTAGTTAATTTCCCAGAAATATTGCACAAACTTACGCGAAGCGGAAAAGAAGTTTTGGGTTGTTCCACAAAGTTGCGTGAAAAGCTGTCTTGCTCGGGTCTCATTAATCTGGTACAGAACTGCCGTGAGAAGCCAGTATGCTGTCAGAATGGACTCATCCACGAGTCTTCATGTAGCTATCTTGCATTGAACCTACGAATCATATGCGCGCTCAAAAGTGTAAAGAGCGAGAGACAACTGTCGAAAGTAGCAGTGAGAAACCTAAGAGTGCCCCGGTCACTGTTGTCTATTTCTGAATTTGTTATTCAATATAGATATCGTACAGCAAAATCGATGTTCTAGCACTCCACGATGTACCTGTCGATGGTAACAACACTTTTGCTCTTGTAGAGATGCGGCAGTTGACGTGGTGGAGTGAAAGCGCATCTTGGCTTCTAGTGAATATATCGTAGACTTCTGAGTGAATAGCATGAGCTTGAATGCCTACATCCGGGTCAATATATTGATGATATTTATAAGGTAAAGGCACAGTTACAAACTTTGAACACAGAAAAATACAGAGGTGCACTAGTGCGTGCGCGAGAGCAGCGTTTCCTGGAAGAACAGCCTTGCAGTAGGGCCCTTGTGATGAGCGCCAACACCTGCTGTATAAACAAATACTAGATATAGAGTATGGTGGAATCATTGTTAATGAGCCTACTCTAATAACTAAAGCGTTGTTCGAACATTATCAAAAACTATTTCGAGACCATAAGCCATTGAATACAGATGCTGCCAAAAAAATTGTATCGTTGCTGCTCCAGTAAAATCAGGATGGCTACGATTTTACAAATGAAAACATTGATATTAATGAGGTAACTACATGCGTCGATTCGTTAGCCAAGGGCAAGACGCCCGGCCCGGATGGCCTTACTGCCGAATTTCATCAGTGTTTTCGCTCCCTCTTATCGCCATTATTACTTCAGGTGTACCGATGATGATGATGATGTGTTGTGTTTAGTGGCGCAAGGGCCAGGTTTGGCCAAAGAGCGCCATGACAAGTGTTAATGTTGACGATGTATTATGGAAGATGTGACTTGGCTGTAAAGTGGCCTAAAAATAGTCGCTGTAAAGTGCGTAAAATCTACGTGCTATAAAATTATGGCAATTATTAATGACGAATACTATGACCATTAAAATCCATCGTAGGAGAATGATGCAAAATGGAAAATGCATAAAATAGTAAAATTACTTGGAGCACTGCTGCCTCGCCAGAGCCCTTGAAACACAAGGGCCTAGAGGCGCGTGCTATACGAAAGAGCTATCACAGCGGTATCCTCTGAAGAAAGGACCCGCTACGAACATGTGGGGCTAAGAACATGCAAGACAACATCTTTCAGAAAACCTAGAACTGCGTTGGTGTAAAATAAAGGTTCTGGGCCGAGTAGCATTACGGGATGTAGGGTGATGTGCTGCCGGTATGCTAGAGAAAAATGTTTCCTTCTCTCAGATTCGGCTGCCCGGCACTCCAGGAGGACGTGGAGGACGGTCAGCCTCTCCCCGCATCTACCACAGGTTGGAGGCTCGTTTCCCGTGAGAAGAAAGTTATGCGTGCCAAACGTGTGTCCTATTCTGAGGCGACAAAATAGGACATCTGTCCGGCGGGATTTTGTTACAGGAGGCCAGAAACCTAATTGTGGCTTTATTACATGCAGTTTATTATTTATTTCTTCGTCCCACACGCGTTGCCAGTGGTTTCGTAGTTTCCTTCTTAAGAAAGGCTTCAGGTCTGTGACAGGGACCGAAGCAGTAAGATTAACTGCATGAAATGAAGTTGATGTGGCCATCTGGTCGGCTAGAATGTTTCCCTCGATGCCCCTATGTCCAGGCACCCAGCATATCATCACATGTTGGTTAGATATATATGCTTTACACAGTGCGGAGTAGAGTTCAATTATTATAGGATTTTTGTGCTTACAGAACGATATCAAAGACTTCACAACACTTAGGGAATCCGTATATATAATTGATTTTCTGAGTTTTGATTTCCTTATATGCTTCACGGTCGACAGCAGTGCGTAAGCCTCAGCCGTAAAGATGCTAGTTTCCGGATGCAGTACGTCGGACTCCGAGAAGGATGGACCGACGGCTGCGTAGGACACCCCGTCGCGTGACTTCGATGCATCTGTGTAGAACTCCGTGCAGGAGTATTAGTACTGGAGTTCCCAGAAATGCATTTGGATTTCAATCTCTGGAGCATGCTTTGTGACTTCCACGAAAGATATATCGCATTGCATGAGCTGCCACTCCCAAGGAGGTAGCAGCTTGGCTGGATGCATTAGGCGAAACTCGAGCAGTGGAACATGCATTTCATCACTAAGCTCCCTCACACGCAGCGAGAAAGGCTGTTTTACAGAGGGTCGATTGCGAAAGAGTGTAGCATATGTCATGTCATTATTGGTATTAAAACAGGGATGTTTTGGATTTGAGTGGACTTTCAGAAAATATGTTTGGCTGATGTATGTTCTCTGCAGATGAAGTGACCACTCATTTGATTCTACATATAAACTTTGTATGGGACTCGTTCTGAAAGCGCCAGTGGCCAGTCGGATTCCTAGATGGTGGACTGGGTCTAGCATCTTTAGTGCGCTCGGGGCGGCAGAGTGATAAATCACGGCGCCATAGTCAAGTCGTGATCGAATGAGGCTTTTATAGACATTCATTAAGCACTTCCTGTCACTACCCCATGTAGTCTGGGATAGAAGTTTGATTATGTTCATCGTTTTTAGACATCTTTCTTTAAGATATTTAATGTGGGGGACGAAAGTGAGTCTTTAGTCAAGTATGACACCTAGAAATTTGTGTTCTTTGTTTACAGGTTTCTGTTCTCCACGCAGTTCTATGCAAGGATCTGGGATAAGTCCTCTCTTTCTTGTAAAAAGAACACAAGAGCTTTTGTTAGGATTGATCTTAAATCCATTCCTGTCTGCCCACGTTGACACTTTGTTCAGGCCAAGCTGTACCTGTCTCTCGCAGACTGCGGGGTTAGAAGATTTGAAAGCTATTTGAATGTCGTCTACGTAGACAGAGTAAAAGATGGCGGGTGGTAATGAAGCATGAATCGTGTTCATCTTCACGATAAAGAGCGTGCAGCTGAGCACGCCTCCTTGGGGTACACCCGTTTCTTGCGCAAAAGGACGTGAGAGTGCATTGCCGACTTTTACCCGGAAGGTACGATTTGACAGATAGCTTTCTATTATATTAAGCATATTACCATGGATGCGCATTTCTGACAGGTCTCTTACGATTCCGTAACGCCACGTTGTGTCATACGCCTTTTTCACATCGAGAAATATCGATAGGAAGAACTGTTTGTGTATAAATGCGTCCCAGATATTCCCTTCAACACGTACGAGATGATCGGTTGTAGAGCGGCCTTCTCGGAAGCCGCACTGATAAGGATCAAGCATTTTGCTCTGTTCAAGGAAATGAATGAGTCCCCGATTTATCATTTTTTCAAACACCTTACAAATGCAACTTGTGAGGGCTATCGGGCGGTAACTAGCCACTGAGGAAGGGTCTTTGCCTTGTTTCAAAACAGGGACCACAATGGCTTCCTTCCACGCGGTTGGAAGGTACCCTGCATCCCAGATGGTATTGAAAAGTGTGAGTAGTGTAAGTTGCGTCTCATTGTGTAAGTTTTTGAGCATTTCATACATGATTCTATCAGATCCTGGTGCGGAACTCTTGCATGCGCTCAAGGCAGCTTTCAACTCGGCAGCCCTAAAAGGGCAATTGTACGGTTCATTCTGTCGGCGTTTATTGATGAGTGGCTTGCATTCTTCTATTTGTTTATATTTCAGGAAGGATTGCGAATAATGATTTGAGCTTGATACACTCTCAAAGTGCTCCCCAATTGAGTCGGCCTGATCTTTCAGTGTATCGCCCTGTGTATTCACTAGAGGGAGTGAATATGTTTGCCGCCCTCTAATCCTATTAACCCTGTTCCAGGCTTTGGCCTCATCTCTAAACGAGTTAATACTCAATAAAAACTTGTGCCAACTTTCTCTTCTGGCCTGTCGGCGGGTTCTCCTACCTTGGGATTTTATTTTTTTAAAGTTGACAAGATTCTCAGCGGTGGGAGAAGCTCGCAGCAACTCCCACGCCTTGTTCTGATTCTTACGGGCGGTCCGACATTCGCTGTTCCACCATGGTACGCGTGGTTTGCATGCCAAACCACTTACTTCGGATATGCATTTTGACGCGGCATCTATTATGAATGCTGTAAGATAATCCACAGCAGCATCAATTTCTAAAGAAGACAGGTCAGCCCACGAGATGCTAGAGAGAGTTCGAAATTTCTGCCAGTCGGCTGTGTCTATCTTCCACCTAGGAGCTTGTGGAGGATATTCGTTTCCTTTAGATATTCTTATCAGTATGGGGAAGTGGTCGCTCCCGTAAGGATTGTTCATAACTTCCCATTCGAGTTCAGGCAGTGTACACGGGGAAACTAGGCTGAGGTCAATTGATGAAAATGTTTTGTTAGCGAGAGAATAATATGTGGGTGCCTTCTTATTCAGCAAGCATGCACCAGAAGAGAAGAGGAACTGTTCAACAAGACGACCTCGCGCATCTATACGAGAGTCGCCCCACAGACTGTTGTGCGCATTGAAATCTTCAAGTACAACGTAAGGTTCTGGCAATTCATCTATGAAGGACTGAAATTCATGTTTGCTTAGTTTGTAGTGTGGGGGTATATAAATTGAACAAATAGTGATAAGTTTGTTTAGCAAAACAATTCGAACCGCCACTGCTTCAAGGGTCGTTCGTAGCTGTAAATGTTGACATGCTATGCTCTTTTGGATTACAATTGCAACACCTCCCGATGATGCGATTGCATCATCGCGATCTTTGCGAAAAGTAACATGCTGTCGGAGAAAGTTTGTGTGTTGTAATTTTAGGTGTGTTTCCTGTAGACACAGCACTTTTGGATTGTGTTTGTGTATAATTTCTTGCACATCATCGAGGTTCGTAAGAAGACCTCTGACATTCCATTGAATGATTTGTGTATCCATATTTAATGTAAATAAGTGCTGTGTGTACGGAAAGGGAGGTGATGCCTTAGGTTACAGAGCTCTTTCGAGGCCCTGTAATCGGGATTTTGCCCTTTCTGGAGCGTTCGAGGGAGCCTCGCCGCTCCTTAGGCGCTTGGCGCGCCGTGGGGATAGGTGTGGTGTCCATTGCCTCTTGTGAGGCGCCGGACACGTGCTCTTCCGAGCGAGGAGTTACCAGGGAGAGTCCCGCCTTGGAAGGCAAGACCCCAGCGCCCACCAGCCCGGAGGTTGATGGGGCTCCCTGGGGGATTTGCCTGCGCCGGCTGTTGCCAGCGCTGGAAGGGGCCGGGAAGGTTGGGGCAGTCTCGGCTGCGCCCACCTTCGGGGTCGATGGGCCCGTCTGCTGTGTTCACGGAGCAGCGCTAGCTGCAACCGCCGCGGGGGCAGATGGCGTAACTGCCGACTCACCGTCTGTGGGTCGGACAGCCGCCGGAGGCCGTTGTGGCGCTGCCCCCCTACGCGCCACATCGGCAAAGCTGCTCTTAGACAGGTATGACACTCGCCTCCGTGCCTCTTTGAAAGTGATATTTTCTGTTACTTTTATGGTCACAATTTCTTTTTCTTTTTTCCAGGACGGGCAGGACCGCGAGTATGCGGCATGCTCGCCATCACAGTTGACACAATGTGGAGTGTTCTGGCATGTTTCGGAGGAATGTTCTTTGTCACTGCACTTGGCACAAGTCAGCCGGCCTCGACAGTTCTGTGAACTGTGACCGAACCTTTGGCACTTAAAGCATCTAAGGGGATTGGGCACGTATGGCCTAACAGGAAGTTTGATATAACCGGCCTCGATGGACTCGGGAAGGACACTTGAGCCGAAGGTGAGTATCAGGTGTTTCGTTTTGATCTCTTTTCCATCTCGCCTCATCTTAATTCGCTTAACATTGATAACATTCTGGTCACTGAAGCCCTCCAAGAGTTCAGCCTCAGTGAGCTCCATCAAGTCATCGTCAGAGAGAACACCACGGGTAGTGTTCATCGTGCGGTGCGGGGTTATAATTATTTGGGTTTCCCCAAATGAAACTAGTGTTGACAATTTTTCATATTGTTTTTGATCGCGGAGCTCCAAGAGGAGATCACCGCTTGCCATCCTCGACGCCTTATATCCAGGACCAAAGACTTCAGTCAATGACTTCGAAACAAGAAAGGTGAGATAGTTCTTACTGGTTTATCTGGTTTTTCAGAATGGATGACATGGAAACGCGGTAAGGATTCTTTTTGGCGGCCAAAAAATTGGAAGACTTCATCGGTGCGCCCTCTTTTCTGAGGGCAATCAGGTAGTGGAGGGAAGGAAGTAGCCATGTGTGGACGTGTAGCTTTCGGCAGCAACGCCAGCCACCCACCATGGAGTCCAACAAGGGGACGCTGCAGGGCCTGAAAAACAGGGCCTGCAATCGCTAGCTGTACGTTGCCACTATAACCCAATATGACATAACCAAGGTTGGCTACTCACACAAGGTTAACCCTTGCTGCCGGGAAGGTCGGAAGTAACGAAGAAATGAGAAGGAGACAGGAAAGATGGAAAGTAAGGAAAAGACGAAGGTTGTAGGGAGAGAGAGACAGGAAAAGGCAACTACCGATTTCCCCCGGGTGGGTCAGTCCGGGGGTGCCCTCTACGTGAAGCAGAGGCCAAAGAGGTGTGTTGCCTCCGCCGAGGGGCCCTAACGGTCCGAACACCCGGCATCGGCTCAACCCCCAGGATCCCCCTTTCCCCGGACACGGCTAAGCCGCGCACGGCTACACGCGGGAGGGTCCAACCCTCGTGTGCTCGGGTACGTGGTGTCGCAACACACCAAACGCCTGCTGACGCAGACGCCCCTGTGGGGCAGCTGTACCGAGAGGCCTTGGAAGTAGGGTACCTAACCGCCACAATGTACGAAGGACACACCGTCCTTATAGCCAAAAGCGATGATGAGACAAAATTGCAATACGTTTACGGGTATCGACTTATCTTCTTATGCAATGTTGATTATAAAATTTTTGCTAAGGTATTAGCTAACCGTTTGCAAATTGTAATAAGGTCTGTGGTCGGTGATCATCAAACATGTGGCACAAGGGGCCGGTCCATTCAGACGAACATTCATGTTGAAAGATCGGTGCTAGAGTGCGTAGCTGAGGGGATTGGACAGGTGGCAATGGTACAGCTAGATCTGGCTAAGGCTTTCGACAGGGTGAATCACTCATTCGTGTTTACTGTAGTAGAACATATAAATATCGGATCCCTGCTCCTTAGAGGTGTCAGGATATGTTACCCTAAAGGCTCAGCGAGGCTGATTGTGGATGGCTCTCTCTCTCTGATCTGATTAGGCTTGCATCATCAGTACGACAAGGATGCCCTTTGTCACCGCTTCTGTTCTGCTTGTATATAGAGCCACTTTGTAGGAGCCGTCTTAAAGAACAAAATTTCCAAGGGTTTAAATTACTGATTAATGAGGTTCGGGCTCTTGCGTACGCAGACGACGTGGCCTTTTTTTGTACAAAAAAAAAGAGTGTAATGACTGCTCTTGCAATTATAGAAGAATTCTGTGCGGCTTCTGGAGCAAGCGTTAACTTTAAAAAAAGTTCAGCTTTTTGTTAGGATTAGGGGCTACAATGCCATCACATTACGCAGGCAATAAATGGAAGGAAGATCTGCATTATTTAGGTGTGCCTCTCCCACAGTATAGAAATAGCAACGCTCATTGGTCGGGAGAAGCTAGCAAAATTCAACGTAAAGTGAATTCATGGCGAGGGCGGAATTTGTCAATGTTCATTCGTGCTGAAGTGTGCAACGCGTTCCTAGCTTCCCGTCTTATGTATGTGCTGCAAGTACAGCACTGCATCGCGTATTTGCAACATTTATTTGGAGTTCGAGTTGTGAATTGATGCCGCGGGACAATCTGTTCCTTCCCCTTGAACGTGGTGGTCTAGGATTAGTCCACCTCTTCATCAGGCAAATTGTTTCTCGCCTGTTTTTCTTTCGAGACAGTGACCATCCATTTTTGCGTGAAATGTGGCAACTCCGTTTAGTTCATCATGTTCCTAATATATTAGTGTCATCAAATGCCAAAGATGTCCCACAGGCTCCTTGGGGCTTTCTCAAGGAGGTTGTTGACACATTTCTTTTCTTGAAAGTTAGATTCAGCCTGGAGTACGAGTTCACTGCCAGTCAAAAAGCAATTTCTGCGGCACTGGTGGACTATATTTTCCCAGAGCCTTTGTATCGTGCACTTTATTTAAGCAGACCTTATCAGGATGTACTTAAGCTCGTCCGAAAAATGTGTGTACCTCCTGGAGTAAACACATTTTTCTTTAAATTACATTCAGAAAAACTCCCTGTTACAACTTGGTTAAATTCGAGGGGTTTCTTTGTGCCATAGTCCTCAAACTGTCGACTCTGTCCACGCGCCGAAACCATAGATTACTGTTTCATAGACTGTAGGGACGCTGTATTTTTTTCGGACATTCTCCAACGGACGCTTAACAAGGACATTGACATGACTCCGTATTCAATTAGATTTCTACCGTTTAAGGTTACGGTGGTTCTCCCTATGACATGTTCATAGTACTTGGTTTATATAGCCTATGGAGAAGTAGACTGTGTGATCGCCACGCCGAAAGCCCGCGATCTACAAGATCCTTCTTTCGCGAAAGTGCTGCTTATGTGAGAAGTGCGTACGCTGCGCAGGAACCCCCGCCAGACTGGATGTACTTGTTGAATGCATGTGTGTGTTTGCCTGAGTTTTATGTGTATAGCTGTGTCCACTTTGTGATACACCTTCAGTTTTGTTTTCCATGGAATAAAGAAAAATAACGAAAAACAAACTCGGCTTGGTGCAGTGGTAAGATGATGGGCTCGTGATCCTCAGGTCCCAAGTTCGAGTCCCGGGCGGGAAGGTTTTTTTTTTTACTTCTATATTTTCCTTTTTTGTACCAATAAATTCACATATCCTTAAAATGGTTTCTGTCAATTTTTTATGAAATATTGATCAGGAACTACAGAACTTTCCACTACAGGACGTCACACTACAGACAACAGAACGACAGAAACAACGTCCCAAAATACGACAGGCTGAAAATTTCCTGTTGTGTTTTTCAAGTGGGTTACCATAAAGATAAACAATATGTTACTATAAAAGCTTTTCAGATTGCCGCGTTAACTTCATAGACTGCTGCTGCCAAGGGTGGCGAGGCCCAGTCAGGCACGTTCAGTGCCTTTTGTCGCGTCCCCCAAGGTATTTCTGTAAGGAATGTCTTGAATAAATGAATAAAGAAAGAAAGAAAGAAAGAAAACTTTCCGTACAGCCAATGGAACCGCCAGAAGCTCAGCTAAAGAAACCTGTACGTCGTCAGGAATTCTTCAGGAGAAGAACCAGTGAAACGCGGAAGCGAAAATTGCATTTCCTTATTTTTCTTCGGGTTGCGATGCATCTGTCGCTGTGATGGAACTTATTTTCATCTCCAATAAGTAGTTTTGTACAAGCCGATTTAATACACTGTAAAAAAATGTTTCCCGTTCTTTGTACATGTATCGTGAAATGTAGTCTCGAGATTCTCTCTCTCACGGCCAATAGAACGGACCTCACAGCATCGTACATCTAAGGGAACAATAAGTGGCTGCACGAAGATGACCCCGGATGAGTACAGAACCAAGGCCAAGAATACTGGGAAAATATTACAGGCTGAGAAATAAACATTTCGGGCAGAACCATTCATATGAGGGCGGATTAACCAGCGAAGCTGTTTGTTGTTGGAAAATGTTTGCGGTTTCCAGTGCCCGCTCTTCATTGGTAGCTTGCGTTCGACGCCAACAAGTAAACTCTCGCATCTGCTCTCGCTGGCGTTCTTCGGAGGCAGAGTCACTGGTCGCATTCTCCGACTTCACACGGGTACGTTGTCGTTAGTTACAGTCGCGCCTCTGCTATCAACGCCTCTCCTCGTACTCTGCTTGTTCCTCGGCCGTGCGCACAATTCGTAGCCTTCCCATTTTCCCGATTTTGTTGGAGTTGCACCTGTTGCAATGGTTTAGCTCTGCTAAGCGCAATCCAGTTCTTACACAACGCGGTGGACACCGCGGCCCACAGCCTCGTGTTTTGCCGCCTCAACTGCTGCTTCGTTATATTGAGGACAGACGACAACAGACGCAGCCGGTAGTAACGGCGGCCACCGCGGGTGCACTCCCCCACTCCCCAGGTGCGGCGCGTGGTGAAATCCCGTGTGCTTTCTTTCTTCGCCGCCGTACTATCGTTTGTTCTCCCATATTCGGCCCTCGCCCCGCAATCTTTTTTGTTCACTTTACGGATGTAATTTGGCCCAGATACCCCCTCCCCCGTACGAGACCACGCGTACGGCACATTCATAGAGGTCCGTCAGGTAAACAGCTTCGCTGTAAAATGACTTGTTTTTTCTATGAAAATCATACATGTTTCCGAATATATGGACGGTTATTAACCGAAATCTATACAAAATAGTATGTAAGCGTGCTTCGAAGTATAGTAGATTTGTCGGTAACAAACTTTGGTTAAACAAAGCTACTACAAATGAAGCAAAACAACGACAGGGTTGACTCGGGTCCAAACGCCTGACTCGTTCGTCAACTGGCAGCAACTGAACCAGCAGCGTCCGTCACTGCTGCAGGTGCTCGTCGCACCATAATAATAATTATCGGCTTTTACGTGCCAAAACCCGGATCATATTGCCACGCTAGCTCCGAGGATAAGCAGAAGGGAGACCTTGCACACTGCGAGTACTTCGCCTTCGCACGTGCCCTGAGATATTACCGGAATCACTATACTAGCACGAAGTGGTGTCGTGACGCTGCCGACGGAAATTCGACGAGCGGCTCTGTGGAGGCAAGCGTCCCATGGCGCCGCTTTTTTATTTTGTGGAGAAAGAAATACAGCGTCGGCGCAAGCAGATGCTTGCGCCATACTCAGGAAGAAAGTCTATTCCAAGTATGAATTTGCGGGAGCATTTCCGGAGAACAAAGGAACTGATGGGAAAAGTACAATTTTGAATTTGTACCTGAGAAGTGCACACACCAAGTGCTTTGACGAGAAGCCCGCCAGTTGTACATACTGTTTCCTTGTCCAAGGCGTAACAACTTTCTTTAAACTGCTTGTCCGATTTCTGCTGATAATTGAGTAGTCAGTGCCGGGGTGTATTCAAGCATTTCGGCCGTCGATCAGCACAGGTAGGTTCATTCAAAAGTTGTGTCCAGCCTGAGACACCCGCGTCGTGAGGTCTCTGTCTGTCTCAGGTCGCGTCCGTGGGAGTTCTTCCGCATGTCGAGTATGCGCGACCTCAACTCGAAAGGTCACTTACGTCAGTTTTCCAGGCGAGGGCTCGGAGATCGTCCTTGCGACATCCGACTTGTACATCCCTGATAGGATGGTCGTGGTGACGGCGATCGCCAGTGACGCCTTTATGTCGGTGGCGTGCGCTGTGGGGCGGTAAAATCTTCAATCCCGAGTGGCTGTAGTCCGAAACAGACTCGGGGCGAATTAACAGGAAGCCCCTGGAGTGCAAGGCGGCGGTACTGGCACTCGCGGTAGACATGACCCTCCTCTCTACAATGGTAACAGAGCGGACCTCGGTCGGGCATGCGACAAATGTGCGGTCGAGCCCCTCACAAATAAGGATCCACCTGTGCTGACTAAAGCATTGCATACGGGGTGACGGCAGGTAGCGGCGCTGGTACAGAGATAGGGTGCCCGAATGCGTCGGCATAACTCGTACGCTGCTAGTAGCTCACGGTAGGAGGTGTCGCCAGCGAAGGGACGGCGCCCCTTCATACGGTAGCGTGAGTTGTGCGTCGAGGTTTGCTTGAAGTTGTGAACGGTTGAAGTGGTGGAGTGGCCTGAAGTGGCTTCTTCGTAAAGTGGCGCGCCGAACGCATGCTGCGCTGAACCCCGCGCGAAACTTGCTATGAAATTGGCTGAAGGCTGCTGCACCTGAAGCAGCTATCCCAGCTTGTCGCGGACTACCGATCGAATAATCTGACGAAGCGACTCGACGCCAGTTGCAATAGCTCCTATGGCACTGGTAGCAGAGGAGTGATTCACTTTCCGATCATACTGGTGTGAGCGCTGGTGCAGCGCCTTCTCCATGGCGATGGTTGCAGTGAGGAACTCCGCAACCATTTTGGGCGGACTACAAGCGAGTCCACCAAAAAGCTGCTCTTTCACGCCTCGCCTCGAAACGCAGCTTCTTGTCCTCTGACATGAAAGTTCCGCTCACATGAAGAGACGCCTCATGTCTTCCACGTACATAGCCGCACTCTCATTAGGTTTCTGAATGCGACACTGCACTGTCCATTCTGCTCGTTCCCGGTGATTGGAGCTGGCGCAGGTGTCCAAGGAGCTGCGACAGACTTCACGCTAATATGTCAGGACGTCTTCGCGGTTCTGAAACCACTTGCGAGCACCATCCAAAAGGCTCAAGTAGACGCTTCCGAGCTTCGCTTTGTTGTCCCATCCATTGAACTCCGCTACGCGCTCGAGGTCCGCTATCCAATTTTCCACCTCTTCAAGAATTTTGGCATGGAAGGGACCTGGCACGCGCGGTCTTTGCAGCGTGTAATGAGTAAGTACCGCAGCATTCATCACAGGGTTAGTCTTGGTAGTATCGAATGTAGCATCCATACCTTCGGATATTGTCACTGTTCCCGCAGGTAAGGGGTCAAAGCGAAGGGGCCGGTCCCTGGATTCTCCGGCTGGCGTGGGAGAAAGTACTCCCTGCGATTCTCAGGCTGAGGCAGAAGGGACAGCTGGGTACGGTAGCATGGCAAGTTGCGCTGTAGGACTCGCGGTGGAGTCGAGGGAGACAAGAAGGATAGGTGGACGCAGCTCCGTAGTGACGCGCACGCTTGTCTTGGTAAACCTGACATTTTGTTCGTACTTGAAAGCCGTTGTCAGGTCTGCCTCCAGGTCTGCATCTGCGAGCATGTCCTGTATTGTGCGATTGAAATCGATGAGCTCCGCCTGCGTCGCTAAGACTAGGTCGATATGTTGGTGCTGCACGGCAATGCGGGTGGTCTCATCTGTCAGCAGGACATCTGGAAGCAGGGCATGCAGCCATCAGTATCCGTCAGTTTTATGGTACACGCGTTCCCAGTGATAAACGGAAGCATAGAGCGCGCATACACCTTCCTTTCAATAATTATTTTGCCTTGCCCTCTACCTGTTTTCCTTGGCATATATATATATATATATATATATATATATATATATATTCTTTGCAGAAACTCAGTGCTTCGTTCTGCATAGTGACAGTGATCACTTCTTGTCAGAGGCGGGGTGGTCGCTGCCAACGTAACAGCGGCGACGAGCAACCAAGGAGAGCCGCCGCTGCCCACGGAAGGCAGTGACAAGACGCTAGTGTGGAGAAGCAGCAGCTGTGCGGCGAACCCATCAACAGCCCTGTCACATAGGCTACCGGATTTCGACCAAGAAACAGATAAGTGGCACGCTCATCTGCTGAAGGTTGACGCGTATTTTGAAGCAAGCGAAGTCACCGATGACGCCAAGAAGAGAACTTTGTTGGTGGCGGCGCTGGGGTCT
The DNA here is from genome assembly GCF_023375885.2 of Dermacentor andersoni. NCBI lineage: Eukaryota > Metazoa > Arthropoda > Arachnida > Ixodida > Ixodidae > Dermacentor > Dermacentor andersoni. The sequence continues at coordinate 72,135,541 of NC_092822.1, read as the reverse complement.
AACACGGTTGAAGTCTTGCGCGGAATGGCAGCACCGCCTCCACCGAACCTGCTCAATTACATAGAAGAGATAGGTAGGGTAAATAAGTTTTATGACACAACGCCTAATAAGATTTCAAAGAGCTTCAAGTTTTTGCATCTCAACCAACAAGAAGAGGAGTTCATGCAGTCATTCATTGTTGAGATAAGGAAGGTTGCCCAGAATTGCAATTTTTTGCCGACCTTAGACAGGATGCTCTGGGGTCGTATTGTACGCAGCGCTTGTTCGAAAAAGTTTGCAAAAGCAACCACTCGCGAAAAATTAATTACCCCTGAAAAAAATAAAAGCCCTTGCCTTGGCTGCGGAAACGGCAGACATGGGTCGCAGCAAACAGATAAGCTGAACGATGCAGTGAATGTCCTAAAGGGTTGTAACAGTCTCATGCCACCTAACGCAGGGAATGAGCAGAGTAGCGAGCTGAAACAATGAAAGTGTTGCAGCCAGCTTGGTTACAAAATTTCTACATGTTCGCGAAAAAGTCGGCGATGCTTCAAATGTGGGCGGGAGAGGGCATTTGGCTCGTCTGTGTGCGAGCACAGAGGTACAAAAATAGTACTAGCGCCAACAGCAGGAAACCCAAGACAGACGGGCGACACAGCACACTGCAAATCTCGTCAATCCCGGGTACTGAGCCTTTCGTCGCGGCTCTTCGGAAGCTTATCGTGTGGGATGGCGTCACCATATGGATATACATGGCTGGACATTTTTTGCTGCAGGCTTGGTAATCTCGTTTCTTCCTATCTATATTTTGGGCCTATTTGCCACTTGCCTAAGCAAAGCGCTGACCCCAAGACAACACGGGTGGACTATCTAGCTGCTCGTTTGCGGATACGTCTTGGCATCATCAGCTAAATGGCTACAAATATCCGGACTTTGTGGGCCACCGACAAAATGGCAGCAGTGGCGTGAACAGGACTGGATTATTCACATGGATTGAGAGCAGTATCCTTTTCCTGCAGGTTGGTGCAGTCTCTTTGTTCCTTTTGCAACTTCGTTACTATACTTTAAATGGCATCACGCCACTGCTGCCATACGATACCACACCAAGGTTTCTTGTAACTTATTGTTGGTCATCATGGCAAAAATAAGTGAACAATTGGCAGATGCCCTTGAGGACCTAACGAGAGTAACTGGAATCGACCTCAACAGTTTGAAAGATTCTCTGGAACGAGACTTTCGAAATGACATCAGAGAAATGAAAGCTGATCTCAAGTATACTGATGACAAATTTGATGAGATGGTAGCCAATCTGAAAGCAGTTCTAGAAAAAAAAGTAACCCTTGCGCTTTGAAAATTACAACCTAAACAAGCGTTTTCATCAGGTAGAAAGTCAAATAATACCAAACGAGTCACGAATCGTGGACGCTATTCGCGAAATGCCAATATCAAAATAAAAGGAATACCTGTGAATGCTGATGAAAACCTGGTGGAAATCATGAAAAGGCTTGGTGGCTATATTGTGGAACCCATATCAGCGTCTTCTACTGACGTGTGCCACCGGTTTTGAGCACTAAAAAGCCAGTCTAGGAAGAACATTATTGTCGAGTTTGCACTTCGAAAGAGGTGGAATGCATTGCTGAAGAATGGAAGACGAAATAGACTAACGTATAGATAGGGAACTTCGCTTTTCTGAGTCTGTTCCCATTTGCATCAATGAACACCTGTGCCCAGAAAGAAAGCGCCTTCTTGCACAGGCCATTGCGAAAAAACGTCAAACGAACTAGAAATTAGTTTGTGTGCATGATGGGCACATCTACGCCCGCAAATCTGAAAACAGTGCCAGATTAGATTAATCTCTAGATTAAACGACTTGAATAAAGTAAGTTAAAAACAGTGATGCCCCTGTAAACTACCTCAAAACTTTCCAATCGCAGATCTACAGTTTATTATCACAATAACATTGCTGCTTTTCATATTGTTACGTGAAGCTGAAACCGAATACTATTTACAATTTATTTAGAGGGAAGCTCACGGAGACCAAAATGGCGACGCTATATCAGGCCGGCACACACGTCATCTTCGTCCTCCTCAGTGCAGCCACACTGTGGCTGCTGTACCGTAGCATCACCCCCGGCTGTAGAAGCACCGTCCCGGTGCTTAATCTACACATCCGCGATGAAAGGTGTGTGGTGTGGTTTTAGACTTGCCACGTGAGCGATGTCACTTGCAGCTGATGATGACGCTGAGAGATCGGAGAGGATGATTTCATACGTGACATCGGTCATTTGTCGTACCACACGGTAAGGGCCAGCGTAGCGCGACAGCAGCTTTTCGGAAAGGCCCACACGTCGAACGGGTGACCAGAGAAGCACCAGAGAACCCAGAGAAAAGTGCACGTCACGATGGTGGCAATCATAGAGGCATTTATGATGCTACTGGGAGGCCTCGAGACGGGTGCGGGCGAGCTGGCGCGCGTGGTCGGCGTGTGCGATCGCGTCGCGGGCGTATTCAGAGGTGGAACGTGTGGCCGAGGGCAGCAAAGTGTCCAAGGGCAACACGGGTTCTCGGCCATATAGGAGATAGAATGGTGAACAGCCGGCGGTGTCGTGACGCGATGAATTATACGCGAACGTCACATATGGTAAGTGAAGATACCAGTCGTGGTAGTCGGTCGCAACTTACTTCGAAAGCATGTCGGTGACGGTCCGGTTGAGGCGCTCCGTGAGGCCGTTGGTCTGTGGGTGATAGGGCGTGCTGAACTTGTGCTTTGTCGAGCAGGAGCGAAGGATGTCCTCGACGACTGCCGACAGAAAGCTGCGGCCACGGTCAGTGAGTAATTGTCGCGGAGCACCGTGCACTAAAATGATGTCATAGAGCAGAAAGTCAGCAACGTCAGTAGCGCAACTTGTCGCGAGGGCTCTGGTGATTGCGTGCCGCGTAGCATAATCGGTAGCGACGGCGACCCATTTATTTCCGGAGCCCGAGAGAGGAAATGGTCCAAGGTCTAGACCAACACGGAAAAAGGGCTCGGGTGGGATGTCGATTGGGCTGGAGACATCCAGCTGGAAGTGTGGAGGGCTTCTTCCGGTGCTGACAGAGCTCACAAGCGGCAGTGTAGCGCCACACGGAGCGGGCGAGACCCGGACAAAAGAATCGACGGCGTACACGGTCGTATGTGCGCGAGACGCCCAAGTGTCCAGTCAAGGGAGCATCGTGAAGTTGAAGGAGGACAGTCGAACGCAGGTGCGATAGAATGACGAGCAGAAGGTCAAGGCCGTGTGGATAGAAATTGCGGCGGTATAATGCTCCCTCCTTAAGGAGAAACATCCGGAGAGAGGCGTCACCAGGAGTTGACTCCAGACGTTCGATGAGGGCTCGTAATGAAGGATCGCGCCGTTGCTCGTTGCCGATTTGAAGCAACTGGGACACAGAGAAAGCGCAAGCGATGGCGTCCGCATCAGCCGCTTCGTCGACGGGGTAGCGGGACAAACAATCGGCGTCCTGGTGCAAGCGTCCCGTCTGATATACCACGGCCACGGAGAAAGTGTATTCTTGCAGGCGTAACGCCTAGCGAATGAGTCGTCCCGTGGGGTCCTTGAGCGAGGATAGCCAGCGGAGAGCGTGGTGATCAGTGATGACACAGAAGGGGCGTCCGTACAAGTATGGACGAAATTTCGCAACAGCCCACACAAGAGCGAGGCACTCACGCTCTGTGATTGAATAATTGCGCTCGGCGGGTGATAGAAGTCGGCTGGCATAGGCTATAAGGCGATCATGTCCACGCTCGCGCTGTGCTAACACTGCGCCTATGCCGTGACCACTGGCATCAGTTCGAACTTGCGTTGAGGCAGACGGTTCAAAGTGGGCCCAAATTGGAGGCGTGGTAAGGAGAGTAGTCAACTGTGAAAAAGATGCGGCATGATGAGGACCCCAAGAAAAAGGGGCGTCTTTCTTCAAGTGGTCGGTAAGGGGACGTGCGGTGGTCGCAAAATCCTTTACAAAGCGTCGGAAATAAGAGCACAGCCCTACGAAATTACGAACGTCCTTGGTAGACTTCGGAACAGGAAAATTCGTAACGGCGCGAATTTTGCCCGGATCGGGTCGCACGCCTCTGGCGTCTACGAGGTGTCCAAGGACGGCGATTTGGCGGCGAGCGAAATGACATTTTGACGAGTTCAACTGAAGACCGGCGCCGCGGAACACGTCAATAATCGCTCAAAGACGGTCTAGATGCGTGTCGAATGTGGGCAAATAAACTATGACATCGTCCAGATAGCACAAACAGTTGGACCACTTGAACCCCTGAAGTAATGAGTCCATCATTCGTTCGAAGGCGGCGGGAGCGTTACAGAGACCGAAAGGCATCACCTTAAACTGATAAAGGCCGTCAGGGGTAACAAATGCAGTCTTCTCTCGGTCCATGTCATTGACGGATGTCTGCGAGTAGCCTGACCGTAAGTCGACAGAAGAAAAATAGGTGGTACCGTACAGGCAGTCCAGAGCGTCATCAATACGTGGCAAAGGGTACACGTCCTTTTTTGTGATTTTGTTCAGGTGGCGATAATCTACACAAAAGCGCCACGTCCCATCCTTTTTGACAAGTACGACGGGAGATGCCGAGGGACTACAGGAAGGCTCAATAATGATGTCCCTTGCAAGCATCTTTTTGACTTCCTGTTGGATAACAGCTCGTTCCGACGCAGAAACACGGTATGGACATCTGTGAATAGGGTTCGCATCGCCAGTATTTATGCGATGGGTCACGACGGACGTTTGACCTAAGGGTCTATTGTCAAAGTCAAAAATGTCGCGATAGCCTTCAAGAACGCGGCAAAGAGCTTTAGCTTGAGCAGGTGTAAGGTCAGAGGAAACCATCTTCTTAATCTCGACGTCAGTACCGTGCGATGACGTCACGGTATGGACTGAGCTGTAACGATCTTCCACTGTGAATGGCTCGACCTCATCATCCTGCAAAGCGCTAATTATAGCCAAGGAGATCCCTGAGGCAGAACTTTCGCGGTTAGCGCGAAATTGACAAGTGGAAGGCAGGTGCGGTTGCCAGTAATTTTCAACACAGTGTGTGGCACGGTAACACCATGTGTAAGCATAACGGCCGGAATTGGTGCGGCCACGTAATTGCCGTCAGGTACAGCTGGTGAGGACGACAAGTCTACGTGTGTCATAGAGTGAGGTGGTAGGCGAATAAAATCTATGCAGCTCAGATGGCTGGGAGGCGGGTCCACAGGGCCGGCAAGAAAAGGCAGGTCAAGGCGAAGTGAGCCGGCCGAACAGTCAATGAGGGCAGAATGATGGGCAAGAAAATCCAGACCGAGAATGAGTTCGCGAGGGCAATGCTCGATGCCGGTGAAGAGAACGACGGTGTGTCTCTCAGCAATGGTGAGTCGGGCAGAACACATGCCAACAATAGCGACAGTCTCTCTGTCAGCGACTTGTACAACTCGGTTCGAGGCAGGCGTCAGAACTTTCTTGACCCGACGGCGAAGAGCAGCACTCATAATGGACACATGCGCCCTGGTGTCTCAAAAGACAAACTGTAGAGCTCACCCAAAACGCCGCGGAATGTGCCTCTCACCTGGCTGACACTAACTGGGTGGACCGGTGCAACACAGCAGCTATACAAATGTCTGGTAAGAACACCTGGAGATTTTTCCGCCATCTTATTGACCCCTCACAATCAAGAGGAGAGACACAAAGACATTTACAACGTGCATTCCATAACTTCAAAGGCACCACAACACACCTGGCCGAGACATTACGCGACAAGTAGTTGTGCCAGAAACAGGACCCCAAAGGCATGGGATATCTTTATGCAGGCAAAGATAATCCGGAGTTGGACCAACCGTTCCAACTCTACGACCTCAAGGCGGCTCTGGCCAAGATGCGCAGGGGCACGGCGCCAGGTAGGGACAAGGTCGCAGTCACACTGCTGGCCAACCTCCCGGACCAGGCATATGAAGCCCTGCTCGAATACATTAACGCAACTTGGAAAGGGGAAAAACCGGTACCCTTAGATTTTGAAGACAGCACTGGTTACATTCCTTCCTAAATCAGGCAAGGCAATCAACACAGACAACTTAAGACCTATCTCGCTCACATCGTGTGTGGGCAAACTGATGGAAACGATGGCGCGCGTTAGACTCAGAATATTTGGAACACCGTAACACTTTCTCGGACACGATGTTCGGCTTTCGCCCCCACAAGTCAGCGCAGGACATCCTGCTCCAACTTAACAGAGATGTATTACAGCCTATCGAACACCCTCATAATGACAAGGTTATCTTAGCCTTGGACTTAAAGGGTGCTTTCGATAACGTTAAACACAGCGGCATGCTGAGTCACCTCAGCGAGACGCACTGCGGCCGCAACACTTTCAATTACATAGAAGGTTTCTTGACAGATCGGGCTGCACTGATCCGTGTTCAAGACACCGAACATGGGCACTATCAAATGGGCACACGGGGTACGCCACAAGGCGCGGTGTTCTCCCCACTGCCCTTCAATTTAGCTTCGCTGCACCTTCCGGCACAGTTGAATGATATTGAAGGCATACGGCCAATTCCTAGTTTCTTCTTTACTGCTTTTAGGCTTCCTCCGTTCCTGAGAGCTTGTTCAATTCTATCCATATTATACTTCCTTATGTCAGCTGTCTTGCGCTTGTTGATTAACTTCGAAAGTTCTGCCAGTTCTATTCTAGCTGTAGGGTTAGAGACTTTCATACATTGGCGTTTCTTGATCAGATCTTTCGTCTCCTGCGATAGCTTACTGGTATCCTGTCTAACAGAGTTACCGCCGACTTCTATTGCACAATCCTTAATGATGCCCACAAGATTGTCGTTCATTGCTTCAACACTAAGGTCCTCTTCCTGAGTCAAAGCCGAATACCTGTTCTGTAGCTTGATCTGGAATTCCTCTATTTTCCCTCTTACCGCTAACTCATTGATCGGCTTCTTATGTACCAGTTTCTTCCGTTCCCTCCTCAAGTCTAGGCTAATTCGAGTTCTTACCATCCTGTGGTCACTGTAGCGCACCTTACCGAGCACGTCCACATCTTGTATGATGCCAGGGTTAGCGCAGAGTATGAGGTCTATTTCATTTCTAGTCTCGCCGTTCGGGCTCCTCCACGTCCACTTTCGGATAGCCCGCTTGCGGAAGAAGGTATTCATTATCCGCATATTATTTTGTTCCGCAAACTCTACTAATAACTCTCCCCTGCTATTCCTAGTGCCTATGCCGTATTCCCCCACTGCCTTGTCTCCAGCCTGCTTCTTGCCTACCTTGGCATTGAAATCGCCCATCAGTATAGTGTATTTTGTTTTCACTCTACCCATCGCCGATTCCACGTCTTCATAGAAGCTTTCGACTTCCTGGTCATCATGACTGGATGTAGGAGCGTAGACCTGTGCAACCTTCATTTTGTACCTCTCATTAAGTTTCAGAACAAGACATGCGACCCTCTCGTTAATGCTATAGAATTCCTGTATGTCACCAGCTATATTCTTATTAATCAGGAATCCGACTGCTAGTTCTCGTCTCTCCGCTAAGCCCCGGTAGCACAAGACGTGCCCGCTTCTGAGCACTGTATATGCTTCTTTTGGCCTCCTAACTTCACTGAGCCCTATTATATCCCATTTACTGCCCTCTAATTCTTCCAATAGCACTGCTAGACAAGCCTCACTAGATAACGTTCTAACGTTAAACGTTGCCAGGTTCGTATTCCAATGGCGGCCTGTCCGGAGCCAGGGATTCTTAGCACCCTCTGCAGCGTCGCAGGTCTGACCGCCGCCGTGGTCAGTTGCTTCGCAGCTGCTGGGGACTGAGGGCCGGGGTTTGATTGTTGTGTTCATATAGGAGGTTGTGGTCAAGTACTGCACCAGGGTGGCCAATCCTGCTCTGGTGAGGGAGTGCGTTACCGGTTCTGGTCACCGGGATCAGGCCACACTCCAGGCCTATTTATGCAATTTTATCAACACACGGATTTTTTTTTAATCCGGGGGAAAGTGGCGCGGCACCAGGATTCGAACCACGGACCTCTTGCACGCGAGCCGGGTGTTTTACCTCTACGCCACCACTCACTCTAGAAATTGGCAGGAATCAGATGTATGCGTTAAGAGACAAAGCCGGCAATATCATTACTAATATGGATGAGATAGTTCAAGTGGCTGAGGACTTCTATAGGGATTTATACAGTACGAGTGGGACCCACGATGATAATGGCAGAGAGAATAGTCTAGAGGAATTCGAAATCCCACAAGTAACGCCGGAAGAAGAAAGAAAAGCCTTGGGAGCTATGCAAAGGGGGAAGGCAGCTGGGGAGGATCAGGTAACAGCAGATTTGTTGAAGGACGGTGGGCAGATTGTTCTAGAAAAACTGGCCACCCTGTATACACAATGCCTCATGACCTCGAGCGTACCGGAATCTTGGAAGAACGCTAACATAATCCTAATCCACAAGAAAGGGGACGCCAAAGACTTGAAAAATTATAGACCGATCAGCTTACGGTCCGTTGCCTACAAAGTATTTACTAAGGTAATTGCAAATAGAATCAGGAACACCTTAGACTTCCGTCAACCAAAGGACCAGGCAGGATTCCGTAAAGGCTACTCAACAATAGATCATATTCACATATCAATCAGGTGATAGAGAAATGTGCGGAATATAACCGACCATTATATATAGCTTTCATTGATTACGAGAAAGCGTTTGATTCAGTCGAAACCTCAGCAGTCATGGAGGCATTACGAAATCAGGGTGTAGACGAGCCGTATGTAAATATACTGAAAGATATCTATAGCGGCTCCACAGCCACTGTAGTCCTCCATAAAGAAAGCAATAAAAGCCCTACAAAGAAAGGCGTCAGTCAGGGAGACACGATCTCTCCAATGCTATTAACAGCATGTTTACAGGAGGTATTCAGAGACCTGGATTGGGAAGAATTGGGGATAAGAGTAAATGTTGAATACCTTAGTACCTTGCGCTTCGCTGATGATTGCCTTGCTTAGTAACTCAGGGGACCAACTGCAATGCGTGCTCACTGACCTGGAGAGGCAGAGCAGAAGGGTGGGACTAAAAATTAATCTGCAAAAAACTAAAGTAATGTTTAACAGTCTCGGAAGGGAACAGCAGTTTACGATAGGTAGCGAGGCACTGGAAGTGGTAAGGGAATACATCTACTTAGGACAGGTAGTGACTGCTGATCCGGATCATGAGAGTGAAATAATCAGAAGAATAAGAATGGGCTGGGGTGTATTTGGCAGGCATTCTCAGATCATGAACAGCAAGTTGCCATTATCCCTCAAGAGAAAAGTGTATGACTGCTGTGTCTTACCAGTACTCACGTACGGGGCAGAAACCTGGAGGCTTACGAAAAGGGTTCTACTTAAATTGAGGACGACCCCACGAGCTATGGAAAGAAGAATGATAGGTGCAACATTAAGGGATAAGAAAAGAGCAGATTGGGTGAGGGAACAAACGCGCGTTAATGACATCTTAGTTGAAATCAAGAAAAAGAAATGGGCATGGGCAGGACATGTAATGAGGAGGGAAGATAACCGATGGTCATTAAGGGCTACGGACTGGATTCCGAGGGAAGGGAAGGGTAGCAGGGGGCGACAGAAAGTTAGGTGGGCAGATGAGATTAGGAAGTTTGGAGGGTCAACATGGCCACAATTATTACATGACCGGGGCAGTTGGAGAAGCATGGGAGAGGCCTTTGCCCTGCAGTGGGCGTAACCAGGCTGATGATGATGATGATGAAGGCATACGGCATGCGCTGTATGCTGATGATATCACGATCTGGGCCACCGAAGGCAACTTAGGGCACATGGAGGAGAGTCTGCAAGCAGCAGCGCGGGTAGTGGATCGCTACGCGGAGCACTGCGGCCGCCATTGTGCAGCAGCAAAGTCAGAATTTGTTCACTTTAGGGCTTCCCCTAAGGATAATACAAACATCCACTTATCCCTCAGCAGTGGCCTCATCCACGAGTCTAAAGAGATTAGAATTCTGGGACTCTTCGTACACCACGACACAACACTTGAAAAGCTCCGGAAGATTGGAGACCAGGTGGGTCGAATGGTCCGTCGGGTCTCCAATAAGAGAGGAGGGTTACGAAGCAAGGACGCGGTGCGGCTCGCTCACGCTTTCGTAACTAGCCGCATCCTGCATTCAGTACCCTACCTCCACTTGCGGAAGCACGATGAAGACAGGGTAGAGGTTATCCTCCGCAAAATGATGAAAAGGGCTCTTGATCTTCCGGTATCCACTTCCAACGGATGACTTCTCGATCTTGGAATGGTCAACATCTTCCAGGAGCTCAAAGAAGCTCATCTAACAAATCAATACACAAGGTTAGCCCAAACACGATCGGGCCAACTACTTCTGGCTCGACTACACATTCAACACGACTTTCACATACAAGAAAGAGTCAGAGTGCCAGAACTATGGAGACGCGCCATCCGAGTTCGACCTCTTCCAACCAAGATGGATAGAGAAGACCATATTGGACGCCGCCAAGCTAGGGCGGAAGCTTTGGAACGTCACTATGGCAACAAACATGGAGTTTACAATAGATGTCGCTGGGCCAAGCCACGGGGGAGGGTATACAGCAGCAGTCATACATCAGGGAACACAGGTGGATGGGCTCACTTTTCGTGCACCAGGTACAACACAAGCAGAGGAGGTAGCGATCGCCCCAGCTGCCTCGGACTCTAATTCTAAATATATCATTACAGATTCGCGTGGCGCGTGCCGCAATTACGAGGCTGGTTGGGTCACCCTATTGGCCGAACGAATACTGAGAAACTGCAGCAAGGATGTCGATCCCACCCCCCGCTGTATAGTTTGGACTCCTGGCCATCAGGGCCTTCAAGGGAATGAAGTTGCTGATGCGGCAGCCCGGGCACTCACTTACCGGGCGTCCCCTTTGGCCCCTGAGGTCCTGGAACAGAAGGCGGAATTCTCTTAACTTTCAAAGACATTTCTACTTATTATAAGGATAGCCATCGCCGGTACCCAGCCCCAGCTAAGGGACTGGGGAAAGCGAACGAACGCGTTCTACTTCGCTTATACACCAACACAAAGCTGTGCCCGGCAGTAATGAAACATTTTGATCCTGCGATCACTGGCAGGTGCCAACACTGTGGCGAGGTGGCTGACACTTATCACATGGTGTGGGCCTGCCAGCAAAATTCGGCTCTCACCCCCCACCCCAACCCTACCCGAGAGGACTGGGAGGCGGCCCTGCTTGGTTGCTCAGACCTTCAGGCCCAAGAGGCCTTGGTCAAGAGGGCCAGGCTGGCGGCTTCGACCAGTGGGGTCCTGGACTAGGGACTCCACCTAGTATGCAGGGCTGCTGCGCGAGTCCACACCTCTCTTAATAAATGCTTTCCACCAACAATAAATGCTTTCCACCCCGGTGTCAATCAACGCGCACACAGGAACATTGTCGGCGAGAGCGTTCAAAAGACTCTTGTTCGTGCGTAAGGTGAAGCGAGGATTTCGTGCCAATGTCGTCAATGCAGCTTCAGCTCCAGAAGCTGCACTGTGTAGTTTTCCGGTCGGGGGTGCGGCGAGTAGGTCGGAGAAGGAGCACGGCGTGACGGGGGCGAGCGTGATTAGCGGCGGGAGGGAGAAGGCGAGCGGGAGTAGCGGGGTCCTGTCAAAGGTGTCGCAGGGTCAGATGATGGAGCAGGCATAGAAGGGGCGAAGGAAAAGGATGCGCTAGAGGGGCGAGGGGGGTAATCAGGATTATAGCGCGTCAGAGAAGTCCAGCGGCTGCGGCAGTGGCGAGCGATATGTCCAATGCGTCGGCAGGTAAAACAGATCGGCTTGTCCACGGTTCGCCATTCGGAGGCGTTGCGCTGTCCATAAGAGGAGTAAGAGAAGCGCGGTGGGTACGTGCGTGGAGACAAAGGTTCCGAGCGTACGGAAAGAATGGATTGCAGGCCGACGTTGGCCAACTCTTGACGGACGACGGCCTGGATCAAGGAGATTGTCACCGGAGAATGATGAGGTAACGGGAATGAAGGGGCCGCCGGTTGTGCCGCTTCGACCTCACGACGAATGATGCGGGTCAAGTTTTCACATCGCGACGGCTGGTGGAAGAGGACGTCACAGGATGACGTAGAAGCTCTGTTGGGAAGTCGCGTGCTGTGCTGGGATACCCGGCGGCTTTTGGCATGCTCGAGACGGCGGCACTCCTTGAGGATAGCATCGATGCTGGTGACGTTCGTAAACACCAGTAAATTGAAGGCGTCGTTAGCAATGCCTTTGATGACGTGATTAACCTTATCGTCCTCAGTCGTGTTCGGGTCAGCCTTGGCACAAAGGGCCAAGTCGTCGAGAATGTGAGACACGTAGGACTCGGTCGAAGTCTGTACACGTGTGGCAAGGGCTTTCTTGGCATTGACTTGTCGACCAAACGGAATGCCAAAAAGGTCGCGTGGCTTGTCTTTGAAGAGATCCCAGCTCTAGATCTCCTCTTCGTGCGCCTGAAACCACGCCAATGGAGCTCCGTCGACGTAGAAAAGCACGTGGCAAGCACAATAGTCGGATCCCACCTGTGACTGGTGCTGACACTTTCATATAAGCGGAGCCAGTCGTCAAAATCAGGACTGCCGACTCCGTTGAAAACACCAGGAGCCCGAGGTGGGGAAACGGCGACGTAGGTCGGGGCTGCAGGCGGAGACGCCTGCGTAGACGAAGTGCCGCCAGCAGGAGCCGAAGTTGCATTGTCGCCGTCGCGACCGCCGCGAAGCTCCATGACGGGTACGGGGAACGTCCACCTCCACCAAATTAATGTTAAGTGAAGCTGAAGCCGAATACTATATACAATTTATTTACAGGGAAGCTCAGGGAGGCCAAAATGGCAGCGCTATATTGTCACGTGGTCGTGACGTCAAAGAACACAGTAGTAATACTGTGAAAGGCAAAAACTAGCTTTTATTGGGCGAACCTGTGCCCACAAAACAGGCTACACTTAAAGCACAACGAGAGCGGCGAACACAGTCGGCGATCGTCGTAAATATGATCAGCGGGTCAAGCGCGTCGGCTTTTATAGAGCAATCGTCGAATGTTCCAAACTAATCGTTCGGACCCGCGTGCCTTCCACAAAGTTCTACACCATTCGCGTTACGCGATGAAATCAGATAACACAAGGTTCGGCGACAACAGAAAGCCGGGTAGAAGCATCGATAACTTTCCAGAAACTTCAGATACATACAGGCGCGTTCCGCGCTGCGCGATTACAGATGTTAAGCGGCAAAACGTGGTCGCCCGATAAAGATAAGTACACGTGTCAATATCAAGCCGGCACACACATCGTCTTCGTCCTCCTCAGTGTAGCCACACTGTGGCGGCTGTTCCGTAGCAATATGAACGGTCGTTCTGTGTGCATCAAGGATGATGAAATGCATCACTTCTTTACTTGCGCTAATTTTTCGGTCTATGCAATAATATTTTCCTCAAACCTAGTACCACAATGATTCAACATATTTGTACTAGACAATTGTGCTCACTTCGCTAGTTACAAGCAGAGTGAAAGAGGTCGCTTTGTATCCTTGCAAATTGCGATTTCGCTTCCTGCAACAATAATTGGGAATTCACGTTCTGCACTCTAAAAACTAAAAGTTCCGGGCACTCCCATATTTCCCTCTCTTTTCGAGAGCAGATCGACCCTCTTTGAGAGAGAGAGTAGGATAACACCTCCTGACAGAGTTTTGTTAGTCCACCGCAAGGCAGCGCTAGTAATCTTCCGCAGAAAGCCAACACTCTTCCCACAGGGGTAATAGTACTCCCCCAGACCGAGTGCTTCTACTCCTCCAAACCGAGTACTCCTACTCCCCCAAACAGAGTGTTTGTACTCTTTCATAACAGCGCGCTAGTACTCTTCCCAATAGTGTGAAAGCACGATGTAAATCCATGGTCACGTTAGAAGGGATTCGCAATACTTGCATGTGGGGAATATTTCATTTCTGCGTAAGCAGCTCCTGCACTTGTGCTTTCTGAATGGGATGTAATCTTTGTCGCCGAGTTACTCAAATAAATCATTTTCTCTCCTAAAAGGTCAAAACCTTTATTTATCAGTCACAAGACAAACTGAGTAATAATATGAGGAACACTGACAAATACATAAAATCAGATTACAATGATGCCCATGAACTTTAGAATACATCTTGTAATAAAACATAAATATTTTCTCTATAGTTTCATCAGTATTACAGTGTAGAAATATCCTTTATTTTCAATTTGCTCCGGCTTCTCAAAAATGAAATATACAATGGAACGTTAAACATAGAACAAACGTGTGCCACCTCACAAAGTATTGACACTATGATCGAACAGAAATATGTGCTACATTGTTGGCCAGCAACCACATTTCTGGTACAATATGCATGCACTTATATGGCATAGGTTAGCAGATGAGCTGCTAAGCATGGGGCTGGTATTGTAGATGAATTATACAAGAAACTTTTTTGTGTGCCATATTCTAAGACAGCAGGTCATTTGATAACGTTCTGTACAGCGTATGAATGTTCCTGACTGAGAGTACAGTGCATTTAGAACTGTGTAGTATATTCTCATGTGAGGCCGCAGGTCTAGCTAGCTTTGTTGATATTTATATAAGGTTATTCATGTATGGGGGGGGGGGCTGCACCTCATTGTTTTTAAATATGTGTTGTCGCGGTTGTGGAGCAATATCCTGCCCTGCCTCAAACCAGTACAGAGCCGTATCATATTTCCGATACGGTTGGCCTCCTCATAAAATTAGCTTCCTGGTGCTGCTGGGATTGATCCGTTACACTTTCTCACAAATGAAATTAAATTTACAATATTATTTAGTGTGCAGCAAATGAGTACAAAACTCCAAGGATCATTGGCCTCGAAATCTTGAGCATCCCATTTCTTTTCATATATTGTAGCTTTTCGTTCCCATTGTGGTAAGAACGCTATACTCCTGAGGAGCAGCTTGCATATTTACATGATCTATTAGTGTGACTCGTTGAAAATGCAATCTAACACAAGTGTGCATGGGTTCAGACGTGGACCAAAAATCAGATCTGATGAATATGGTTCATCACAGGCGACATAAGCATAAGTACAGGCAGGGAAGTGCCCAAGAAAGACAAAAATGAAGCAAATGATAAATCGATATTTTTGAGATTTCCTGTTTCACATACCTCTTCCACGCATGTGGATTTCGCGTGCGACTATTCATATACTTGCACAATGAACCAACTACCTGAAGCCAAAGCTTTCTTCCTACTGAAGGGGCTGAGATGCACTAAAGTAATAAAAAACTATAGCACTTCACAGAATCTTCGTTTCAAATAAGTACATATGTGTCTGGAAAGATTAGTACATCGCCTCGCTGTGCACTATATCTTAAGTCCCGAGATTTATAGTGCAAAAATGCTTTAATTCTATCTTGCCTTATAAAAACTATGTCTACAGAAGCCATGAAACTAAGTGGCTTTTGCCTAACGCTATATGTTCACATCCGCCAATCGATGAACAAGTGTTCTAATCAGATGCTTTCTGTTCTTTGCATTGAACGTGTCTCTACCTCCACTAGCATACTTCGTTACAAAGTAGATTGAGTGACCCTAATCAAAATATCAAATGCCTGCCAGAAGCTATCATATGACTATTTGACGGAAGGAGAAACCAGAATTTCGCATTTTAAAATAATTTGAAATTTCAAGTGACTCTCCGCAATCTACGATGCAAGTGTGCATCACGGTGTACACAGTTAAAAGCCTTAATTGCTACTTGCTTTCGCTTCGCGAGGCACGAACGGTTCTAATGAACTGATTTCGGGAGAACGTATGTAAACGATAATGACTTCTTAAACATGGGATTCTCTTCCCCCAATCCTTCTCCTTTCTGAAACCTAAAGGAATCCATACTTCTAAAATTAGGTGTAAAAAATACATAAAAGGGAAGTCATGAAAATCTGTCTGCTTCATGCCAGCATTTAAAATACAGAATGGCAGTGGTGTGTATTTGCAGCCTTGCATTCACGTGCTGCTAAATGTAAGCTATGAAAGGTGTTAAATGAATGTAAGCACCTAATCAAGCATGAGCTGTTGCTTTTTATAGTGAACACAAGCACCGTGCTCATAGAAAGTATGTGTCCTGTCACTAAGAAAAAAACTAAGCATTTTACGACTATTTTTTTATCACAAGGATAAATCTGTTGAGAGGAAAGACAAAAAGCAGTCACTGCTCATAAAACTAATCAGCTTTATTTTAAAACACGTTTCAAACTATTCAATGACACTTTCTCCTATCTGTTTGTCTCCAGAGAGCATACTTGATTTTGGCATTCCCATCGCAGACATTACATAAATATACCATGTTAAGATGACTGCCTAGACTACGTGAGAATTTTAATCTTGGTGTGACATACCGTATATTGAAAGTTTTTTCTGACATTTATTCAAATGGGGGGTGCACCCAATATACCCACATTCTAGTTTTCTCGTCCAGAGTGCATGGCAATGTATTTTGTTTCTTTGGCGTACGCTCCTCTGCACTACGTGGAATCGCGCTGGGCTGGCTCTTTGATATCCTTGCGCCCTTGCAGCTGCCTTCTAGCCTCATTAAAGCGGGTGCCGAGAAAATATCGTATGCGAAAGTCAACACGAGGACATGGTGTAAAACAATAACAAGAGGGTCAAGAAGTAAGGTCATGGCACTAAAAGAAAGCCTTAACTCATAGTGTTCCTACTGAAATGCATGCGAAACATCTAAATGACTGCAACAGCAACTGCTAAACTAACTTCAATTTTTAAATTTAAACGAAGAAGAAATAACCGACAGTGTATACTTCTTAAACACCAATGTTAAAAAACTCCTACTAATAAATAGAACATTGGTCGCTGGCAGATGTAATCAGTCTGTCACTGCTCTGATGTACTGCAAACACTACTTGTGACACATCTTATGCACGTGCCCGGCGTGCCCCCCGCCCCATCTCTGGTTGTGCTACCGCTCAAGCCGTAATTTGAGGATCACATCTGCAAACATGATGCTCAGTAGGAATGAAAATATGGTCATCCAGTTCAATACATGCGACTGATTGCGCCTATAAGAAAGAGCAACAAGGCTTGCTTTGGCAAACTTACCCACAGTTCAATACAAACAAAAAAGTTCACTGCGGCCGGCACCTAAGCTTACTAAAATGCATGAACTTATTTTAATTTATGAGGTGCGCAATGGACTTCATTTTTGACAGACTCGTCTACTGCTGAAGTTTGAAATGTAGCATTTTACATTCTTGAAGGCATGTAAAAGTTGCAGTTGGCCCGCAGTTATTAGTTTATAAGACAAACCCTTTGTTTTGTGTACGACAGACGACTGGTAACACGGAATTAATGCTACCTTTTATCTGAATTGTTTATTTCTCCACTAAAATTACTAAAGCGATAAAGATATTTTGACCTGCCATGCAGTAGCAAGATGCACACGTTACACTTGCAACCCCCAGAGGAAGGGTGATTTAGCTGTTCATATGACATAACTCTGCAACGCCAACTCATATTAGCAAATACACAGGCACGTCGAAAACAATAAGCGTATGCAAAGCGCCCCTGCAAATGTACTTCCACACAGCCGCCGTTATATTCGATGCCGATGCATAACTCGCTGCTTGACAATTCACCGAGTTCGTAGACATAAGCACCCTTTCAGATTCGCACCGTGCTCGTAAACCGCAATAGGAGACATAAAACCAGACGTATAATCACACCATTTCAATACTTGAGCAAAAACAGTTGAGTCTTAGGGCTAAACCCCACGAGAGCGATTTAGTGCGTGACGGCGATGAGCGACGGCTTCGAGCGACAAAACGGGCCGTCGCTTGAACAGATCGCGCGGTTCTGCAAATCTAGAATTCGTCTCTTGTCACTCGGAAGAACTATGAGAGACTAGCCAATAGCGCGAAACCGTAACTGGATGTACATCGCAAACGATTGAATTTTTGTACTTGCAAGGATAAGAACTTGCTGCAAGACCTTCAGAAATATTCATGCTACTTTTTACAGTAAAATACATCAACTTGAATTATTGAAGCACGCGTCACGCTAGTTTCGACGCGTATTTCCAACCCTCATACCGGCAACACCGGGAGAGACGTCGCTCAAAATTGTCGCTCGCACGCAGTACCACTTGCAGGCAACGAGCGAACTCGACCGCCATTTCCATCGCATCGCTTGTAGCTGCGCGCGCAAAATCGCCTATATGGGGTTTATACTTTATTCATCACAAAACATGAATTCCTCATGAGATTTCCTCATAACGCGCTCAACTGCCCTCTTGCAGCATGCAGCTGAATGCCGGCGGCAAGGCTTCTATGTACACTTGCTATGCATGCTTCTATGTATACAGTGCTATAGCACTGGCGCTGCACGTAACTTCAGTGGTCACAGATTGCCCATGGCGAGACACCGCCAAGCGCGCAGCTTATTTATAACGAACGCATGCCGCCAGTAAAATGACGCCTTCTCTTGTGCGACTACTAAATTCAGAAGCGTTCCATACGCAGTTTATTGCCAAACCGGATAAATTCAAATACAAAACGCCCGCTAAGCACGCTCCGCATACGCTCGGAATCATGAGCTGGTGAACAAACCATTTTAGCGTCCTCTCGTATCACGTCTTATTGATGAAATCATGGTGCTGGGAGCGTTTGCGATTTTCAATGTTTTCACGGATAGCGGGAAGCCATAAAATCGCATGATGTTATCCCGTTGACTGGCTTTTTCGATTGATATCGAGAGACACAGCGCGCTTGTCTTCGGTTGTGAATCGCGTCGGCTAAGCGCCACGACGACTTCCTGGCGATAGCATGCCATATACGCAGAATGTGCACCTAAGTTAGAATTCACTTACACACTAAACAATTTCTCACCCATAAGGGTGTAAATTAGCTTGTCCCCAGACGAGCACCCTTTGCCACCTATTGAGTGCTTAAAAAAGGGTGCTAGGAAAGGGTGCAGAGGCTAGCACCCTTAAGGAAGGGTGCACAGCATAAAATTTTAAAGGGTGTAGTGGTCACACCCTTATTAAAGGGAGCTATTTTACCGTAACACCCTATGAAATGGGTGCTGGAAGTGTGCTCTACATTGATTCACCCGAGCAGCAAAAGCCGAGGATTAACGCACGAAAAACATAGAATGCTCTACTCCACAGACAATGCTGTGTGCAGGCCGCATGCTAGCAACCGATATTTGAACAAAACAGTGTATATATATATATATATATATATATATATATATATATATAGTGCAAAATTATGCATCTTTCCCACCCATGGATGCCACTTGTCACACATTGCATAAATGTTCTATAGCTATACCTATTCTTGGACCATAATCCAAGGACCCTAGCAGCACATATGCATGCCATGTGAAATGGAAAATTTAATCAGGAAAGCAATGCATGTGAACCATTGCTTTCCAAGGAAATATACGACTGTTGAACTGCAACAGTCGTATGTTTCCCTCGCAACAAAGGCAAATAATATACACCACACAGCACCTGGTAATCTTTTGCCCATTTGAGACATGCGTGGCACAGGTGTTTTTATACATATGAGAGTGCGGGATAGTTTCGGTATCAAAGTAAGTTTATTAAGAACATCAATAATTAATGCAACACGAATACATATGAACAATAGAAATAGAACAATACAACTGAACAATAGAAAGCAGGTCGACGCTATATTTTTAGAATACTCGAAGGCTTTCGATCTGGTCGTACATAACGAATTAATTTAAGAAAACTGATGGAAATGAATGTAAATTATGTTGTTATGTGGATCCGCTCATATCTTACAGATCGGACACAATACGCTGGTATAAATGGTAACAAATCTAACCAATTAAACATAACCTCAGGCGTTCCACAGGGATCCGTTCTAGGACCACTTCTTTTTCTAGTTTAAATAAATGATATTGCTCATCACATAAATAACGACATAACCATCCTGTTATTTGCAGGCGACTGTTTATTATATCGCGAAATCAATAACCAAAACGACCAGGCGTCACTTAGTCAAGCCCTTAAAGCTGTAGAAGTCTGGTTCATAAGAAGTAAAATGAAAATTAACGAATCTAAATCAGTACTGCTCAGAGTTACAAACAAAAGGAAGCATGTTATTGAGTGTAATTATGAGATGAACTCAACGATTCTAACTGAAGCCGAAACGATAAAATACCTAAGTTTAACAATTTCTAAAGACTTAAGTTGGAAATCACACGTAAACAGAACTTGTGGAGCTGCAAAAGAAAAAAGTTATGCTTCCTTCGCCGAAAATTAAAGCTGGCAACCACACCCTTCCAAGTACTTGCATATTTAACTCACATTAGACCGACGTTAGAGTATGCCAGCGTCATTTGGGATCCGTTTCAATCAGGATTAATAAATCGCATTAAGAAGATATAGAAAAAATCTGCAAGGTTCATTCTTTCCCGGTATTATCGCATTGACTCTGTTTCCGAAATGCATTGGTTACTTGATTTGCCTCCACTGGCTCCACAACGGAAGTTGGCTAGACTTAAATTTCTTTTGTTATCAAAAGTTACCACTTTGTTGTCAAAAGTTTGTTACCACTTCAATATTGTTACGGCCAAGACGGCCAACAGCACATTCAACATGGCTCACTTTTGGTGACTTTGTTCAAGAACTTTGTAGCCACTACTCTAGGGGTACTCAATGTGAGCCCGAGGAAAAGGCGCTCCAACACGACAAGAGCGTTGAACAGCTTGCTGTCGTACTGGATATTGAAGAGCCAGTAAGCAGATAAGACAGCCGCCAGCCCCTCCTCCCCATTTTTCACCGCAAACAACCTGTCGCGGTCCACCTTGATGTGGAGAAGGTCAGCCTCTACAACGTCTGCTCCAGAAAATACGATGCAAGGGGTTGCAGGAACGCTCGGGCCCTGTAGTGGCAAGAAAAAATATTGCATCATCACCAATAGACCATGAATAGTACATTGTCACCTCTTCATACTTAGTCACCCTTTACGAAGATTTCTGCAGGTTATACATCATTTCAACGCAATACAAACGATGTTAACAATACAAATGGCTAGTCTGACATTTATGCATGCCATTTTGGTTTATGCCCGACGAAAATTTTGGGACCACGCCCAGAATTGCCCCCACTTCTTGAGATTGCAGCTTTATTTTATAATAAATATGTTGCACAGAATTCGCTGAGGCCAATTCACACTTAATTTATACATTGATGAAAACTAAAACAGCGCACTTCTCTAGCCAGCTGTTTTGTGCATGCCATTTTAAGATTCCACTTTCACAAAAAAGTGAGTGCATTACCAGGCAGAAGCAAAAATTTGCGTGGCTAATACTTCGGGTGACAACACTGGAAACTATCTGGCATATAGAAGAAGGTATGGGCCGCACTTCTTGCAATTTAGGAAGGAGGGGATTGGTCCATATTTGAAAGTGGCATTTTCAGTTCCATTTTAAAGGACTATAGAGACTTTAGTCGCGTGCTTTCTTTTAAATGATGTGGTAGACATAATAAATGGTTGGCCATATGGTATTCGCCTACAACCGCCAAATAATTCTTATTAGAATTTTTCTTATAATTCAATTTCATAAATCCAATGATGGTTATGAGATGCAGTTGACTACGTCACGCGAGACATGAAGAAAGAACGACAATATAATCACTGGTATAGTTTCAATTCACTACAACAATCAAACGTGTTTTAAGAGCTATAGACCCCAAATTATGTATCAGCAGTTATATTGCAGCTTTTTCTCTGTCTCACGTGACCTAAACAGCAACTACACATCACAGACATTGTTAAGATGAAATCAAAACAGAAGCATTAAGAATAAATTCAATTATAAATTATTCGGCGTTCGTAGGCCAATAATACTGGTTGATAATGGATACTAATGTCTAATGAATCATTTGTAGGAAAATATGCACCGCATTCGTCTTGGTGTTGCACTCACCAGGTGCTATACGCATATCATCAGCTGCAGTGACATTGGTCCCAACTGTGATCACTGCCAACCGCCAGAAACACTTGGGCACATATTTTGCTCATGCCCAGCGTATGTGCGAAAACGGCAGAGCCTTTTTCCTACTATTCAACGAGTGACTAAAAGACCAATATCTTAAGAGATTGTATTAGGTCCTTGACCTGACACAAACAGCACAGCTGTGGTCACTGGAGTGACTATAGCTTTCCTTCAAGCCATTGGACTCTAAGCACGACTCTAGTATGACCTCAACGTGATGGACATGTATACAGGTATATGCACCTCCTTATCTTCTCATTCATCGCTCTTTTTCTCTCCCCCCTTCCCCAGTGTAGAGTAGCAGGCCAGTGCAAACTGACGCTCAAGCCGACCTCTTCGCCTTTCTTCAAATAAACCTCTCTCTCTCTGGTACCTAGTTGCAAGACCTATTCCAGGTTCTTTGCTGCTAATACTTCACGGCTGCTCGGGCCCTGCTCATCACCACACTTGTAATTGAAGTCTCCCTTTAGCCCATTGGCATTCAAAATTCCAGTAATGTTAAGCTTGCTCGGGCCCTGGTCATCACCACCCTTGTAATGAAATAGTCTCTTCAGTCCATTCACATTCGAAACGCCAGTAACGTTAAGCGCATAAAGTCTGAAGACGCAACATACCATGCATTCAGAGTAGAGTAGGTGGCAGCTCCCTGGGAAACACCTTTATGCTTTTAGAGTACTGGCTTTACTTATTTCTTTACTACTTTGTTTGAAATATAATTCTTAGGATTGCTTTTATATTATTGGCTCCCAAAATTGGGGGAGCAGCCTACACAATAGTACAGCCACTGTCCGTATGTGGTATTTATCTACCATGTTTATTGATGTGCTATATGTTGCTAGGTACCAAATACACAAGAGAATAACCAACACATGCTTAACATAAGTATACATTTTGTGAAAAAACATGAGTGTCATTGGCACTAAAGCTAACCACACGAGGAGGTTCTACCTAGAATTGTGGTATATAGAAGCCACGCAAGGAATCCTGAACAGATCCACGGGAGCACTTCCAAGCAGCATTATTATTTAGCCTGCCATGCTGTAAAAAATTATTTACGAGTTATTGCGCTGAACTTACGTCCTTGACAAATCAAGTTTTTCAGAGATCACGTGGGCCTGACTACGCAGAATGAGAACTTGTCTCTACAGGAATTCAAGTCGCCCATTTAAAAGTCGTTTATTCCTTTTTGGATGGGCCCAGATATTTGTTGATATTATGCTTCCCGTGTTCGATGTAGAACTATCACAGTAAAGCACCGTGCTTTGCTGACCAGTTTTAAGCAAAGCTCATGGGTACTAATCATACATTGTACCAGAACAAACTCGCAAGAAACTTACCTCCTCTCGCACAAACAAAGATGACAGACCATTAACTTCCTTGACATTGAAAGACAGTATCCGAAGTTCTGCAACTGTTAGGACGTCTGCAAAGCGAAAGGTTTATAGCAAACACTTTAATGCACTTTTTTAGTATCTTCCTAAAATTCCCTAAATCTGTGACAAAGGTTGGTTTTGCAAACTATTCGCGCCGTGATTTTCTGTCCCTAAAAGCAACTGAACACTGGTGCTAGGGTAACATCCCCTTATTTATGTCCACTGCACCTTGAAGACCTTCCCCATGGGTATTCCAACATTCTATAGTGCCTGCCATGGCCCAGAATATTCTTGATCTAGGCATGCAACTGTGCAACACTATGCCAGTTTATTTCCATTCTACACATCAAACAACGTACCATTAAATAATTTCAGTTTTAGACCAGATATGAGTTGAAAACCTCAAGAACTGTCTTCAAAGAACGAAATCGTTAAACACAGATGTACTGTAATTTTATGCCTATAAGATGAGATCTTGCAAAAATAATTTGTCGTGGAGTGTAGGTCTAAAAGCTGCCGATTAAGCCTTTGTAACAGCACTCACGTCGTGTTCGCAGCCTCTCCGGTGACATCTCACGAGCCTGTTCAAGTGATACCATTACACTTGCTTCGCAAGGGATGCGTTTCATTTCTGCCATTTTCACAATTTTGTTGATCCCTTTTGCAATACATGGTGAAGGGTCAATCTTAGTTAGTCTTGCAAAGTCACTGCAAAACTGCAAAAAATAAGATATATACAAAGTGCACTACAACAAAAACCCAGCAAATACATAGCAGTTATTTTTACCATGGTATCTACAAGCACAGCATTTACATTGTAGATTGGGCAGGAGACAGATGTAAACAATCCAAGTGAGCAGTCTGACCTTACAAAATAGAAATGGCAACTTTTTTCTGAAGCTGTACTTGAAACTAAAAATTTCTAGTTACACAGAAAAGAAAACCAATTTATGGTGCTCATTGTTTAACCTTCTATTGAAATAGAAATGAATCGAGGAGTTGTCACTGTCTTGGCGATGGCTACCCCTTCTCACTTACTACAAGAAGTTAAAAAAAAGGGAGTGTTGCTTTCGCTAAGTTCATAGGTTATATCTTCAACACAGTTCTCTAGTATTTTTCACACATAAGCACTGCACACGCATAAGCACAATGTACACACACTATGTAGTTCAGTCAGTCGTCATTACAAATGTCAGTGTCTTGATAGAAGCGTTGAACGACTTTCATTGCCTTGTGGTGTACCTTTGATGGCCATGCGTCTGTGGCACAAGGCTAGCCTTGGTGGCATAGCTAATGAGTCTTCTGCCCAAATGCATTACAGCAATAACTTTTTCGTCAGAACAATATTTAGAGAGCAGTAGTTAAGTGTTTTTCGCAGTACAATAGAACATGTGTGTGCATTAAAATTAGTTTTTTAAGCAGTTACAGAAGCTCTAGCTCTTTTTATATGCAGCTGCCTCCTCAATCATGCAGGTTAACTTAATGCAAATGCTGTTTCATACATAGTAGCAAAAGTTTACTTACCCGCTCAAAGCTCATCATGTATGGGTACTTCCTCTTCGCCTCATGAATACTATTTGTTGCGATGTCAGAAATTCCTTGGCGCCATGTCGAGGCCATCCTTTCATTGATTTCATCCTCGTCAGGAGAGCCTTTGCGAGATTCACAGCTGAGCCACTCCGTGTGCATTTCAAAACTTTTTTCTTCTCCGGCTATTGTAGAGATAGCAACATCCTGTGGGAAGCAACACCAATACAGCTGATTGCGGCATAAATACACCTGCCGTATGCAAGGAAACATTGCAATAATGTTCAAGAGGTATTGTCAAATGCTAATGGCCCCATTCACTATCCTTTTCATGTGATACATTTACACCAACACACAACTACATAGCTAATTGTATGGATTAACATATGGCCTTGTTCCCACCTGCTAGACAGGGAACAAACCCACAAAGGACTGCGGTTGAGCACCAAACAACTTTGTTAGTACCCCAAAGGCGTTTCAACTGTCCCCTTGCGTTATTTTGCCATTGGTCTTTCTGATTTGTGGTTTTTAGTTTTGCCTAGCTAAATTGATTCGATAAATATTTCGCCAGCATAAATTCAATCACGCATCCAAAATACTTTAATGCCACCTAAAACAACAGAGAGCACTAAATAGACAGAATTAAATTCGGAGCGCTTCTATTCAGTGAAAAAAAATTGAAACATTTGAAAGCATTAGCAAATGAAAATATTACGCTCGCCATTAGCTTGCTACACATCATCCTAGATAAACGAATCAAAATATTGTATTTGACTACGGAATGCCCCTCACCATCTTTTGCACTTCGTGCCGCTGGAGCTCTACCGTGGCTGTTTCTTCCCTGCCCTTCCTGCGTGACCCAAACTTTGCACGGTTCTCGCCCCCTCGCGACCATCGCACGGAAGAACCCTTCGCTGATTCTTTAATCTGTAGAGCAAGGCTACCTTCCAGGAGTCCTGAGAGTTGCATGAACAATAAAATAATATTGTGGACAAATTCAGAGGTCGCTTATAGTAAAGGAAAGGGTCAAATGAAATTTTTAGTACGCATTAAAGAAACAAGGAAAAGGCAAAGCAGTGCAAACAACACAAATGAGAAAGAAATATGCTGACTACTACCAATTCAAAGTGGTTTTATTAGCATGTGCAATAAGTTCTGTCAAGAAAGAACGGAAAGATTAAAGACACCCCAAAAAACAAAAAGATCACACACAATTTCTGAGAGAAAAGAACCTAAGGTTTCAGGTAGGGCAGTTTCTTTACGAGCGTGATCGAATGCGTGCTGACACAAGTCTCTCCCCTCGTGTAGGTAATGAAAGCTTCATAGGTTTCCCTAGGCATTTTCCCCTAATATGAAAATGCACGTCTGGTGAAGCTTCTGTCTGCAGTTATTACATTTGCAGTGTATGGGAATATTGCTATCTCTGCCAGTCTCAATCAATTTGCATGCTCAAGGATTTGTACGATAATCGATGTGCCCAGAATCACACTGCCTAGAATCCCCACAGCTGGCTGTCCCCGGTAATATAACAATTTACTTACAGCTCCACTTCCTACTACGTCCTTCAGCTACGGGTATTTCTCAAGCAAAAGTGAGGTCACCCTTGAATAGAAAGTACGAGTTGGGAACCTGAAAAATATTCGCAATATTAAGATTGTTGTTGTCCAAATTTAGCGAGATTATGGCTTTGCCCCTAACACACTGAGAAGCTATGAATAATTTTGCAAATGCCTTTGAGGAGAACAAGTAAATTTTTGTAGTTCCAAGGTGTGCAGATTAAATGAATTTATAAATGAAATCTAATGCAGTGAAACATAGATTAAAAGCCTGTCTGACCACACAACATTTCCGAATCGGCAGGTTTTTCCAGCGTACATTTTCGAACTTGTGCAGAACAGTGCGTGCTTCCAGCTCAAATTAGCCAGCGAATTTCCTTTACTAATTATGGGATAATGGCAATTTTATTAATTATGTGGCTTTTCGAAGTACACGAATTTCAATTAGTAACATTTTGTTTTACTCATTCTCCCAAAGAATCGCAAAAAATTAAGGAAACCTGGCGGTCACATTTTTACACATTAAGTGTGGTAGCAAGAATATTGCAAAATTTCGTACCGACTGGCCTTATACTTCAGCAGGCATTTCTAACCCCACAGCCATCAAAAGTAAGGGGTAATTTACTTAGTGCCATCTTCTTCATTTCTGTGAACAGCATGTCCACAATTTTCCGGAACGCTGCGGACGAAATCGGGCTACCAGTGCTAATACTGTCATGAAGATTGCCAAGGCTAGGCAGCACAAAAGTGTGCTGCAAGAAAGGGCCTACAAAAAAGCTGCCATTCAGAGCTCAGTCTTCAACACGTTGCTACAGTAACAAAAATATCAGTGCCCTACGTGAGCTACAGGTAAACACAGAAAAAAATTAATGTTAGCTCTTCTATTGCATAAGAGTATTCTAAATAGCATGATATCAGTGCCAACCAAGCCCAGTACTAATTTTACTGTTAAGGTTCCAGACCTAGTACAGCACTGGCATTAGGAGACACTGATATGAGTATAAGGACAGCAATGAACATTCTCGTGCTTTTGTTTGGGAAAGTTACAATCAATTGCGCCTCGACTCTAACTGCAAGAATACCAGCCAAGGATACACAAAGCGTGTTGTGTTTTGGAATACTTAGGGTACTTCGACCTTAATAAACATTCTCACTCCGAGAAAGCCCGTCGTAGTTATTATGAGGAAAGAGGAGTTAAGTCTGAACAGAATCTCAGTGATACAGTCACATCTGCAACAAAGTTCAGTATGATGCGAATTCGTAAAATTTACTGCCACAACTGCAGCGCGTATGATGTGCAGAATTTCAGGCGCAGCAATTTTCTTTGCCACTGCGGACAATATAAACGTGGGAGCCGCGAACAAACCAGTGAGCTATATGTGTTACTGACATTGGCGCCGCCGTTCTGATCCAATCGAGCATGCGCATTGAAACAGAAGCTAGAAGTCATGGCAGCGCTGATCCCAAGGTTCACAACCAGGTGAACACAGCCAAACGCCAGTTACTACAATCGTAAACAAGCAATCAAATCACATATGCATTGCATCGGGTGGTTCAGCATTTCTTGGTTTCGTTACGTGATGGTTGGCTTTGGACTTTAATTCAGATGGGATAAAGCTTCGTGTTCAACCATCTTTCTATAAGGTGCCTTGGTTTTCTTAACAATCTTTGTTTGCTCTTCCCCCTTCCAAGTGCAGAGTACTAGGCTATAGGCATGTATTAGGCCGACTTCTATGCCTTTCCATTCAATAAATCTCTCTTCAAAACATGATTACGGGTGAAACCAATATTATTCTGCGACCCTGTGAGACTACCTAAAATTCTAATGTGACACTCAAACACACTTACAGATCGAAGGAAATTCCAAGGCCATTTTCATGATCGTCGCTGCCACTGGCCACCATAATGCTCGCCGCAATGTGCTGCAAGGAAAAAAAATAGCATAGCACTTTTTCCAAGCAGTTTTTCTGAAATTTACGGATTATTGATCAATTATCGATTAGGTATCGTATGGATATCGATTGGCCTACACTACGCATTTCCATGCTTACCGGCGACCTACATGAAGTTTTTCCAAAATTTATTGATCGATTATCGATTAGGTATCGATTGAGTATTGCTTGACTATCGATTACAAGTTGCTTAATTATGATTGAAACAATTACCCCTACCTTACCTGGGCTTACAAATGAACCAACTGCACAACCAAGCTCCAACTGGGTTAAGCTCAGTTTAGCGGAATCAGCAACGCTGTGCTAGTTTTTTGTTCGCATGTGAAACGCTCGGCTTAAACAGCTCCACTGTTAAAATAAATAGCCGACACATGAATTCGTAACTAAGCTGTGAATTTGCAGAACACGCGACTACCAAATACAAATACCTCAGTCGTTGTTGACGCACACTGCTGCTCACTGGCCACTTGTGGGCGCAGTAACATTTTCGATAAGTCTGGGATAGTGTCCTCAGGAGAGAGATCCACATACTCATCGAACGTCTTGTCCAGTATCTGAAAGCGGTAAAGCACAACTGGTTTTTATATCGTGCAGAGACCTGAGGAATCTCTATGCACTACAAGGCTGTAAACTGCCTCCATTACTTAATGTGCTGCAAACCACTGTAAATGTGCAACAGCGGACTGTTGTTTTTGGATTAGAAAGCAGTCTAGTAATGTGCCCCTGGATTTGCTGTTATATGAGCGAAATGCACTAATAAGCATTTGCTTGGCGAGCGATCCTCCACAAAGCACTTAAAACGAATCGGGACAGTAACTGAGGCGCTCGTACAGGGACACGCATCACACCTTTGAGCGCGCTAACATGTAGCTCACAGAAAATGTTTAGCCTTTAGTTGCTGACATGCACAATGCTATTTCTTTTTCTGCTATGCTTCACAGCCACTGCAAAAGTAATTCTATGTATATGGCGGACAGTGGTACAGTGGCGATGACAGGCTGCACGCGCGCGCGCTCTATGACTGAGCAAGGGGAGCAGCTGTATGGCAAAGGGCAAGCGTGTACGGTCTGAGGGCGCCTGACTGACTAGTCGCACTCCGTATAAGCAGCACCTCCAGGCGACAAGGCAAATTTTGGGAGAGTCGAAAACTAAGCGGCGACATAAGAGACATGGACAACAATGCTCGTTGCTGGTCGCCTTCACACTAAAGCACATAGCGAGTTTGGCGATACGCGGCTTCGCTGTAAAAATGCAATCTACCGTCGCGACGAGAAAAGCACCCCGCAACGAAAAAAGCGCAACGCGAGGTTTGCAGCGCTACCGCGCCTGTGCGAGAATTATGTAGCGCGAACGAGTATTATACTTTCAGTTTAATGCAAAGCGATACACTTCTTTTAGCGATGTAAACACCACTCGGATTCAAACATGTCGCGAAGAGTCTGCCTCATCATAATCGTCAGTACTTCCGCATAACGCTACATTAGCAGGTGCAGTTAGAATCAAACAAGGGAACACGTGCACTTGCCTGAAACGAGCTTGACGTCAGGTCGACTTTGCCGCCGAGAACCAGGCACGCGCAAATTGCTTCTTTGAGAGCGTTGAGGTAGCCATCCGCAAGGATATATGTCCTTGCCGTACCAAGGTGGGGCACACTAACTAGGCAGCATGGCATCGCAAGCAAATTTACATACACAGTACCCCTGGCACTTGCAAACAACAGGCTGTCAAACATGAACCGACGCAGCAGTAAGAGCAGTGAGAATTACGCGGCAAACCGCACTAAGTAACCATGTCAGAACAAGAGACACTTGCGAAATTTGTCATTACAGCATGCCGCAGAAATGCCATAGTCTAAACAAACTTTAAACTATTTAGAAACAGATATTTTGCGCCGACTGGTAGCAAGAACAGCGCACAGCCACGCTAATTTTTGCCTATTGCCTTGTAAAGTGCAGTACACAAAACTGCCCATAGATGGCGCAACGATTTAGATATTGAAAAAATTACTGACACTTTTTGGTACGGTTTGCGTTTCGCCTTTGCGTTTTTACTAAGAGAATGAGAACCTGAAGCTTCACCCTTGTTGCCAGCAATGGTATTAAACCTGACCATGTTCAGCACCTACTGCAGTGCGTGAAAAGATAACAATCGCTGCAGTGAAGCAATCAAAAGCAAAAAGAAACTCATAATCACTAAGTAATATTATTATTCGAAAACGCGTAATAATAAATTATTGGTAATAGTCTAACTCTAAAAGCAGAAGACCTGCCATTAGTTGTTACTGCTCTGTCGGAAACTCTGTATTCTGTTGGTTCTCCTTTTTTTTCTTTTTATGGTGTCCATGTTCTGGAATGGCGTGCATGGGCACGTTGCAAGTGCTAGGCGGCGCCCTGTCTTTCCGACCCCTAGCGCCATCTGACGAATAGTTGCGCGAATTCGGTAGGATGACTCACGGCGTCAGCAGCCCGCGCTGCGTGTTTGGCGCCCTGTCAAACGGTAGCGATGGCGCGAAACAGCGTGCCGATATTAATTTTAGCCGGGTTTCGGGAATTACAAGATCTTCACAGCTTTTCCCATGAAAAGAATTTACAGAAAGGAAGTCGTCTAATTGAAGTGGGGCACGTCTATGACGTGAGGGAAGTGTTGAACTCGCACTGATCGGAAGTGACTGCTAGGTGTATTCCGCAAACGAAAAATGACGCGCCAGCGAGATGCGTGAAGCTCAGCGTAAGTTACTTCGTTATATAATCTACGGTGTGGACGCATGAAATTATAGGCGACATTGATTCTTGAAGATCGGCGACAGCAGACAAATCCTAGCGGAGAGCTGCGATTGCCGTGCTGGCATCGCAGGGAAGTGCAAGGACGCCGCGGTAGTTTCCCTGTACATACAGGACGGCAAATACGAATCCAAAACATCTCATCCAAGAACGTGGGGCGTACCAACGACTCGTAAGACCTACCCGAAGTATTCTAACGTTGCTCTCCCCAAACACAAAAAAAGTGGGAGGAGCTTACCAGTTGCGTCAGATTACGCTGGGAAAATATTTTCGCCCAAGTTACTGGAAGTGCGATACTTTTATGTTGCGATTTTCCAGTGCGTGCAAAGGAGGTTCCAATAAACCACGCCGTCAAAAATTTTCATCTCAACTGCCCCTTAGTTGATATGCTGGGCGCAGAAGGGTGTATGCCAGCTCAAAGAGCTGCAACCCCTCCTCAAATCTCTCAGCAAGCCCTATAGCGCTCTTTAAATGGGAGAGGATTGGGAAAGAGTTCCACTGCTTTACTGCGGTACAGTGTGGGAACAAACTACTTTGTTTGCTGCAGATCCTGGTACGCACTGCAGGTGTCCCGTTGCTGCCATCATTGCTGTAAAAGCAAAGAATTCAGCGTTAACGCGCTTGGCATAACGCCGGAACATAAAACAGCTTATGCCGTCGGAGGAGCGCTATCCAGTGTTGAGGCCGTTCTGCTTCATACGGTCGGCTTGGAAACCTGTAAAACTTTGTTCCTCGTGAGATGGTGTACGTGCTGTTGCAGCCCACTACGCAACAGCTCGTGTTGCACTTCGCCATTGCTCAGAAAAGGCAACAGTTACGCGCGAAACAGAGCGCAGACAGGCTATCCGAACGCAAGCGCGCCGGTCGTATCCTGCCGGTTCCGCGCGCGCCGCCGCGAGGGGCGCCCTTGTAGGCGCGGGAACTACGTTCGCAACCTGCCTATGGGTTGGGGCGGTGTGCTCGGTCTGTGTCGTCGCTGTTCTAAGGCCCAAACTGCGCAGGCAAGCTTGCAAGGCTAAGAGGATGCGAGCAGTACCGACTTCGAAGGAACATAACAAATGTAAACGATGTGAAACAGTGAACTTGTGCTGCTTTTTGCGTTGAAACCGTTACGTATATATGCATATATAATTACAATGCATTCGTGAAGGTAAGAAATGACATAAACTCGTATTTAGCAAGAAAAATAAATATTTGTCCTGCACAAAAGCCTTATTGTGTTCCCGTGGCCCTGTTAGTTTAAATCTTTCTTTGTATCCTGTGTACATTAACAAATATACTACACTACATGTACAGTCGAAGACAAAAGTTTGTGGGCCACGTGTTCCGCGAACGAAGCTGATAGCTTTATTAAGCGCTGGCTGGAGGCTACACAAGTGGTGAAAGTCCAAAATGCTGCTCTTTCAGCTCCCAAAGTGCCGTACACAGCCGACAGTATAATGAGCTTGCGCACCGTGCCTTCTGGACCTGAACCTCGGCCAGACGCTACCGCCACTCAGCCGATCGCTACGTTGGCAAGGCTCCTGGTGAGGCCGCGGTGGTTAACCGGGCAACCTCTAAAAGCTATCCGCTTCGTTTGCTGATCACATGGGCCGCAAAATTTTGTTCCCTACTGTACACCCTTATCAGCACTTCAGCACCCATTAGTTATAGCACCCTTCTGGCACCCTCGTTTACACCCTTCCGGTAAATGCACCCTTTGCGGCCTGCTCGTAGGGTGCTCCCGCCCAAACAGGGTGCTGGAAGGGTGTGCAGTATGGTGTAAATCTGTTGAACACCCTTCTTTACACCCTTAAGGGTGAGAAATTGTTTAGTGTGTACCGTGGAGGATATGTTCTTATGTTCAACGAATGACGAACGACTGTCGTGTTTTCGCCGTGACGCGAGATGCCTGACACAGACCCCCCTTGGATGGCCTTCGTTGCTGCTCGGTGGATGGATCACCTTTCTCCGGTGCTGTGCTGTTCCACGATGTTGAGCGCGCGGGTGCTGAAGCAACTCCAAGTGAAAAAGTAGAGCGCTCGCTCCGCGTTCCTTTGAACTGTGGCTGCCTGTTCTCTTACAAGCAAAAGGGTGTGTTCTTTGCTCAGCGTGCGTGAGTGATAGACCGCCATGTTCGGGGCCAGCGTCCTACAGTTGAAACTGAAGCTTACGCTACATTTTGTTCTCTATTGCCACAATAGTAGAACGGGCATACGCTCAGAAGGGCAGAATGAAAAGCACATTTCACTCTCCTTGCTGACGGAGTGAACTATTCATTTCACTCCACTCGACGTTTTGCGAGAGTAAAACAACGCATTGAACAGTAAATCGGCCGCCTCACTCCTCTAATGCCCTCCCTCGTTTTTAGAATGTGACTGTAGAGGCACTAAAATATCTTAGGTCTTGTTTACCGCCCTCCAGATTCAAAGCTTGAATTTTTTTCATCATTAGGAGCCCTTTCTGATAATGTGTCTATAAAGGAGCTTGTGCTATACTTTTCCGGTGATATGAAAATTTATATGCAAACAGCGTCACTAGCGCAGACAGAAATTGCTTCTTTGATAATTACGCTCTATTAAATATAATTACTTTACCAACGTGCGTAACTTGTTACACTTCATCTTCTTTATGTTTCTTTATCACTAACAATGATAAAATAATATAACTTCCGGAACTTCGATAACTGACATCAGTGACTGTTTTTCAGTATTTGCCTTTATTGCTAATACTAACGCTAATCATACTTCTATATTACTGCCGTCTAATTATCGATGCGTTGATCCAAAAGCCCTCGACACCTTGTGCAATGAAATAGGTATGGCTAACTTCTCCCATATATTGTCACTATTTGACGCAGATGTTGCATACGATGCGCTAATGACTCATTCGAAACGGATATATCAAGGCTGCTTTCCTTTAAAATGCTGTCTCATACAAAAATCGAGATAACCATGGATCAGAAACGCCTTATTGAAAAAATAGAAAAACAACAAAACTAGATGCGCAATTCATTAAATTCAAACATACCGTGAAATTGTCTCGATATACAAAATATCGCAACGGCATGAACAAACAACTGCATCAAGCCAAGTACGACTACTTGAGCTATTACTTTTCAGCTAATTCTTGCATAAGCCCTCATCGTCGTTGGTATGAAATTGGTTTACTACTTGGTCGTTGAATCTGC
Source organism: Dermacentor andersoni (assembly GCF_023375885.2). Classification (NCBI taxonomy): domain Eukaryota; kingdom Metazoa; phylum Arthropoda; class Arachnida; order Ixodida; family Ixodidae; genus Dermacentor; species Dermacentor andersoni. The sequence goes on along the minus strand of NC_092822.1, from coordinate 72,101,127 downwards.
ATTATGATAGTGGTGCTGTGCTGACATGGCAGGGTCTCTCAAATGCCTTTATTGATTTCTTTGTAAGTATCCCAAATATACCAAACTGGCCTATTCGCTCTGCAAACATGTCAATTCACTAACACCAGGGGTCTCAACATCGATATTTATGTCCCCTACAATCGCAAATAATATAATTTCTGTATTCAGAAATCTTAAAAACAAGAAGGCTTTTAGATATTAACGGCTTTCAAATAAAACCTCTAAATTATGTAGTTGATTCATTAGCCACAATCAACATACATATTCAACAATTGTCTAAGTAGTTTAGTCTTTCCTAAGCAGATGCAAATTGCAAAACTTATTGTTATACTCAAAAGGAGGCGGCACCTCTGAATTGTCGAACAATACACGAATTTCTATTCTACCGCTAATTTATATAGAAAAATATTCACACGAGAATAACGGATTTTTTACACAAGCATTACGTTTTCTCGAATGATCCGTTCTGGTTCAGACCAAAAAAGATCCACTAAGTTGGCAGTGCTCAAGCAAAAGGAATTAATCATAAATTCATCTGAAGTGAGCCACCTTGTCCTCCTCGTAATTTATATTGACTTTTCCAAAGCCTTTGACTTATTCAATCACGATTCTTAGTAAATAAACTAAATCACAACGGCATGAGGAGGAATCTTAATTCTTTGATACGGATTACCTTCCACATCGCAGCCAAATTGTAGCACAGAACTATGCTCTGTCTGATGCCTAATACATAAAATTGGGCTTGCCTAAAGACAGCGTCTTAGGCCTTTTTATTGTTTTAGTTTACTTAAAGATATATTGTACACTAAGTTACCGGTGAACCTTACTGTCTACTCTAACGGTCTTACTGTGCTCATTACGGGTAAAGGAGAAAATGACTTGTGCAATACAGGTAATGAGTTTTCGCAATACATGTGTCAGTGGTCGCAGGAAAATTGCCTCATGGTTAGCACAAGCAAAACTAGAGCCATAGTACTTCGGGCAGTTGTAAAAGGTATCGTGCTTACGTTTGGGGACAACTACATTGAAATCATGCGCAGCATCAAATGTCTGAGGGTAACCTTCTCGGAATCGCTTAATTGGGATGCACAAATTGTAAACATACGATCGAAAATGGAAAGAGTGATTGGTGTGCTATGTCATCAAAGATAAGCGCTATCAACAAGAATTAAACTATTAATCTAGAACACATTCTTAGATCAAATGCTTTACTGCAATACTGTCTGGGGCACAAGTGCGAAGTATAATTTATCCAAGATTATTGTTGCACAGAAACGTGCGATAAGGTTAGTTGCTCACATACCATGGTATGGCCACACAGAAAACTATTATTGCGAGTTTAACAACATTCCAAACTCCACTCTTTATGCCTTTAGGTTAATTCTTATATATGAAATTCCATTCAAACAAACCACGTAGATATGTTGACACTTTTCAGCCTTCAAAGTCATGTGCCAATCTACAGTGTACGCGTTGCACCACTTGGTCTACACCAATTTGTCGGTCAGTGTACAGCTTTCATTCAAGCGCCTGTAAACTTCCCTCTTACCTTAGCACACTTAACTCACTGAGAGAAATACCGAAAAATAAGTAAATTAGTGTTTTTCCGCTCCTGCAGTCATAGATAGTCTTTCATTCTGTTTTGTATGTTGCGTGATTTCTTATGCTGAATCACAAAATGTTAACAAATTCACTAAGACTGTTCTCCATTTTGTTGATATATTTTTGTACTGATCCCTACTGTATGTACTTTTACTCTTGTTCTTTTGCGAATTCACAATGTGTCCCAATGTTGTCAGTATTTTCTGTACGCTTGTCAAGGCAAAGCTGTTTACTCGCCACAGTGTCATGAGGGACATAATGGGGTTTCCTCAAGCCGTTGCATGCGGCTTTAGCCCTTAGGTCTGTTTTTGTATGTTGCGTTATTGTTTAGGTTGAATCACATAGCGCTAACAAATTCACTAAGCCTGGTAAAGATACGTGGTAAAGATAGGTGGTATATTTGGGAAGATTTCTTTCTGTATTCTGTGAAAAGTGACAAATAAAGGATATTATTAGTTTTGTTCTATTACTTGCTGTCCTGTTTAAATGGTTCAGAGAGCAATTTACGGAGCACATCGCATCCGTTTACCCCAACTGCAAAGCGCAAAGTTAAAGCTTTCGTGCTATCCAGGAAAACTACTTGTACTGGGTGTTTTGGCAATGAAGGCTTTTTACAAGTCGGTGGAAGTTGATTGCTCACTGACGCTATTAGACTGTAAAGGTGCCAGCCTGTGAAGCACCAGAAGCGATCCCTTTCATCCACATGATGATTGTACCAAGCTCGACAACACAGCGGGAACCGGCAGGAGCTGGTGGCATAATGGAAGACTACGCGACGACCTTGGACTATTCAATGGAACGCCGCCTAGGTTGTACATCAAGGACACAGCAACACCAAGATTGTGCAACGCAATATATGTTCCATTTGCATTTATAGATAAGGTTTATGCTGAGCTGGATAGACTAGTGGAACACGGCCTAATGTAGCCAGTTTCTTATGCAGAATGGGCAACGCCGATAGTACGTGTATTAAAAACCGTAGGCGCGGTGCGCATTTGTGGCTTGTGTTTGAACTAGAAAGGTACCCTCTGTTGGTCATAGACATCTACGTAAGCTCGCATGGGGGATAGCCATTCAGTATTCTAGATTGGCGAAATGCCTACAACCCGACTACGGTGAAAGAAAGTCGCGGATGCTGGCTCTCATAAAAACACGTAAAGGGTTGTTTTCTTGTAATAGGTTGTCGTTTGGAATTGCATGAGCATCGGCGGTATTCCAGAGAATGATCGAGTCAATATTGCATGGAATACCAGGGTACAATTATATCTGGATGACGTTTTGATAGCAGAGACTGCTGATAAGCCGAACGCAAACATGTGAGCAGTGTTCCAGAAATTTAAATAGCACACCATTAAATGGCGCGCTCCCAAGTGCCAGGTTAACGAGGCCACAGTGACGTATCTAGGCCATCAAACTTACACAGCAGGATTGCAGAAAAGGAATAAAAAAAATACATGTGATCATATGAAGAGCGTTAAGAGATCCCTAGGGCTCCCAGACTCAACCTCGACAGACCTCCTCCTCGAAATGGGAGTCCACAACACGCTAGTTGAGCTCACTGAGGCAGTACGAGTGTCTCAGTTGGAAAGATTAGGCCAGTCTAAAACAGGGACAAAAATCATGGAATGGGTAGGGATCCAATGCGACAGGTGTGCCCCGACTGACAAGAAAAACATTCCGTTGGACGTGCGTAAACGCTTCCGAAGGTACGCCTGTACAGCCGAGGAGGTTGCAGTAGCGCTCGCTTGTGTGGGTACAAAAGCGGGAGTAATATTATGCGATAACAAATAAGCTATACGAAATTTTAACAAAGGGAGAATCTTGGGAGAAGCCCTCCACGTTCTACTGAAAAACCCTCCCAGGAGGGACATAACTTTTATTTGGGTACCGGCCCATGAAGAAGTCCCAGGCAACGAAGCCGCTCACGAGCTCGCCCGAGCGCTCTACCACCGGGCAACTCTAGAGCAGCCAGTTCCAGGGATAAAAGATAGCATCATCACGTACAGGGAAATTGTCGATCATTACAAAGCAGAAAGAAGAATCTTTCCGCCTCGGCATCGGTCTCTCTCTCTGGAGGACGCTCGCATTTGGCGACGCCTTCAGGGAAACAATTATACATCACCACATTGGGTCTACTTAACGGAGACGAGGGACTATAACGACGCCCTCTGCATAATTTGTAAGCAAAAAGGTACGCTACACCATATAATATGGGAGTGTGCTAGCTCCCCAGGCGCCAAGGAAAACATTGACAGTAGAGAACCCTGGGAGGCCTTGCTCCAGAGCGAGGCTGAAGACGACCAGCGTCGAGCAATCCGCCTGGCCGTTGAGGCCGTGAAGAGTCACCGTCCTCAACGCGCGGGGACTGCTTCGTCGTCCCTCCTACCTACGTGTAGGTTTCTCGCATAGTTCCACCACCGATCCTGCACATAGCCTATCTGAATATTCTATCATCTCTCTGTTGCCTTCCCAGCTCTTATACACATACACCAAGTTGGCTCAGCACTAGAGGCCTGTTGACCTCTTTTTCTTTATCCCTGTTACTGCCGTCGCCGTTCGCCCAGACATGTTCGTTCATTGAGCCCCCTATCGCTCCTGGTACATTGGCTAAGATCAAGTGATACATGGAGTCTTCTACGCATCTGGCTTTAACCATCCCTGTATAATACGGCATGAATATATGTGGGTATTAGCATCCGAGAGGTATCTCACAGACTTGTGTACGAACATAAGTCGTTTCAGGAAATCATGACTTCGACGAACACTCGTCTGGTCGGGATCGCTCATAGCCAAAGGTAAAACGGACGCCAACCAAAAACATTAAAATGAAACAAATCCAGAAGTGCCGGCTCCCATATGGAGGCCTTCTTAACAATCTTGTGGACAAGGCCCCCGTATGGGAGCCGAAGCGTCTTGCTTTCTTTTTTTTATGTTTTTGGCCGGCGTCCATTTTATCCTTGACGATGATTTCACTTACCGTGTCATGTCTTTGGAGGTACCAAACTTCTCCGTACTAACCTTAATACCGTAGCCTTCTTTCTTTCCAATTTCCCTTCTACTACTGGCATATCTCGCTCTTTCCTCAATATAATGGCTACATCTACAACCTCTAATCTCTCGTTCTTCCCACCTGCCAGCATCGCGAGTTTCACTTGATGCTAAGTCGCTGACACTTGTCGTGGTCTACGTCTGCATTCCTGTGTTTCGTGTGCCCTATTGTTACACCATGCACAATAGATCCGCTCATGTTGGTCACCATGTCCCATATGACAATCGCCTGATGACCAGCACTTTCGCAGAGAAAACAAATCTGATGCGTCCTGCGTCCACTTTGGCCTCTATAGCTCAGCTCATCTACTTGAGTGGAAGAGTATCTAATCCCCTTTCCCAGATTACTTAATTCTTGTGCCTCCACACACTGGTCTGCATGTTCAGCCATTTCTTCCTACCTGTGTAGCTTTCGCTCTTTAAAAATTATCGACAATCTGTTGCCATATAGGGCCAGGAATGGCTCATCTATAATACTGTCGTGAACCCCTTCATACGTTTTTTATGTTTCTGCTTGAGGAAAAAACAGTGCTACAACGACGCGGACTAAAAGAAGACCATGCAGGACGGACAGGCGCTACTTCTAACTAAATGTTTATTTGAAGAAACAGGGCTTATATAGATAGAAACAAGTATATTACCGCCGTGACGTCATGACCTCTTTATCGTACCAGAAATGCTCTTTTTCGGTAAGTGCCACTGACGGGCAGGTAATGCACGTGCCCTCCGCCTTTGCAATGTAGAACGCTTCAAATATCTCTCTTTCTAGTCTATATTTAGAACGTGCCAAAAACTTGGTGCCAGGAAGATGCGTACGGCATTTGTGGCATTTGTAATGTTCAGCCAGATGACCCCACCTAGCATGAAAATCTCACTTAGCATCAACATCCACTCAAGGATAGCGTTTTCCCGTCCGTACTGCTCGTATGCATGCTCGTGCTATTCGCGCACTCGTCCGTGTTTTATGCAGCTCCTGCTGAGTCTGAGTCTTCTCAAAGAACATCATCGTCTCCGCTGATAAGTTTAGATCTTTAGCTATTGTCACCATACGATCCCGCTGCATGTGCAACTCACGAATATTAGTGACTGGGTTGGAATAGAATCCTTACAGGCTCGTCGATGTTTTTACCGTTCTTGAGAGCGCTGACGCACAGCGGCACAGCACACAGAATGTTATTACACATCGAAAGTGCACGACACACCTTGAATATAAATAAACACGAGGAACGCAAATCAACACAAACCAATAAATATAACATCAATCATGCCATCTTACCACAGTCGGGCAGCATCTTCGTCCGCCTCTCAGTTACCGATAATATCGAACACCCTTTCTTTCTGGCGTCTATTGGGTACTCAGCAAAGCCCTCTGTCGGCCGCGTTGTGTCCCTGACTGGTTGCGTCCCTGACGTCGTCATTTTCGCAGCAACTTGAGTCCTCTGTAGTCGTCGTCTTGGGCCACCGTGGTTTCCGCTGACGTGACAACAGGTCTGGAGGGTTAGGCGTGGTGGCGGTGGGTGCTACCCGGTGCTAACAGAGACGTGGCGTCCCGGAGACTGTCTTGCGTAACGTCTTCCGTTCGAAAGGGGATTGCTACTAGGGTGCTCGTAACTATCCTGAGAGGTTCCCACAGGTCCTAGCAGCTTCTCTCGAACTTCACCGAGGTCGGCAACAACGCCTCAGAATGTCAGTGTTACGCCCTCCGGAGTCGAGCACCCGCTACGCCCGTCACCAGTACGCTGTTGGCAATACAACCTCCTTCAGCCAGAGTCAGGCACACAATGCTCGCGCAGTGCTGTTCCTTTCCCGATCACGGTTTGGGTGAAGCGCTTCGAGTGTTCGTGCCGTTTGGAACTGTCCGCGTTATTCGTAGTGATCGTTCTTTTTACTCCGCATATCCCTTAGACGTGACACAGCAGGCCGCGAGGAGTTGCTCATGTTACTTCATGACTCCCATCAGGGAGTGTCTTCTATGAAGGTGTGAGCAAGGTCCTTGATTTGGTGGCACAATTTGCACCAGGAAATCCAGCGCGTTGCAGCTATGTTCAAGTACTGCTCATGACAACTGTACGAGCTCTCGTAAACTTACTGGAGACAGGGGAAAGGTGGTAGCGGTTTTACATAGACTATGCAGAGCCATGCACGGTAAGATGGTTTAAATTCTGGTGGATTCCCACAGTAAATGGACCCAGGCTGTTCCTGTAGCGCATGCTTATTCCCACAGTACTGTCGAAGTTCTGAGAGTAATGCTTTGTCAGTTTAGCACACCACGAACAGTGGTGTGGGATAATGAAACGCATTTCACAGGCTCGGCAATCCGTCCGTTCACGCAATGCAGCGGCATCGTACACAATTGAACAGCCCTCCATCACCCAAAGAGCAATGGGCTGGCTTGGAGCTCTGTGCGTGCTGTTAAGGACGGGTTCAAAAAGAGCGGAAGCGCCCAGCTAGTGACTTCTCCGGCTCGCGTCTTTTGCAACCATTTTTTAACCTTCACTTTGTGCGATAGTGAGCGGAAGAGATGCCAGACACCTGGGGCGCTGTAACGTAACGCTATTCCAAACTTTTCTATTCCAATTCTGCTGTCAGCTCTCCACGATTGGTCAAACACTTTTTTCGACCACCCCCACTTCCCCTGTCTGTCACGCGAAGTCATCAAAACCGCGATACCTCCCCATCTGATATGATGTGTACACAATGATTATGCATGATTTGACAGAAAAAAGAAAAACAAACAGTTATTTCTGATTCGACCCCTTTTCGCCATTAGCCCTCGGCTATTGGTTAAAAGTTTTCGGGCTGCACCCACTTCACCTGCCTGTCACGCGACATCACAAAACCGCAAGTACTCACCCCGCAACTGGTAGAGATTGGGGGGTTTCAACCACCCTGGAACTTCGGAGTCCCACTCTACCCCCATTATGCCCGACGACCCACGTCCTCGTCCATTCCTCCACCGACGTCACCCACCCTAGTTTGTGCCGGCGCTTTGCGTCAGTGAGATTCCCCTATGTTCTCCGGCAGAAATGACAAAGACAATGAAGATCGGATCTCCTTTCAGGAGCGAGTGAACGTCCATAACCAGGGGCACTATGTTAGAAAGTTGAGAAACCGTATTCTACGTCTCGGACGTCGCGAAACTCTGGTTTCTAAACCATGAAGCCGACCTAACTACTTGGTTGGTCTTCAAGACCACATTTCCCCAAGTTCTTGCTCGGCCAACAGTATGAAATCTTCGTGCAGAACAACGTTTCCGCACACGTTCCCAAGAGATCGGTGAGAATTTGGCGAGTTCTATTGAAGACATTTTTCACCTTTGCAAACACGTGATCTCGTCTATGCCAGAGGAGGAGAAAATCAAGCATACAATGAAGGGTGTTGAGGAAAACGCGTTGAAAATGTTATTCGAAGAGCCTTCGCACTGTCGTCGAAGTGATAGAACTGTGCCAGAGTTACAACAAGTTACGCAGGCAACGGCTTCACAACCGACGACCCCCTATGCTCACCGACTCTCTGTCTAGCCTAGGAGTCGCCGAAAACCATGCTACTCTGTTCGTAAAGATTCGGGAGTTCGCTCACGCAGAGGTCGCTCGCTAGCTATCTGATTTCTTCTACCCTGGGGCCACCACCCGTTTTCTAACAACCAATCCACGACTTCATCCATGAGCACGTTTCTAAACCGTTCCTCCAGCCCGTGAACAGACGCCTGTCACTGCACCTCTCACGTACGCAGAAGCAGTTGCCTGATCTCATCCTCACACGCTCTGGCGACCCCCTATGCATCGACCGCCGACCTTCGTGCTGCCACCTGTGCCACTACTTGACCGACAGCATTTCCTTCCTATGTCGCTACCAGATCGACAGCATTTTCCGATTCCACAGGCACAACTCAGGACTTACCCCCATAAGTGGCGCACCGTCGATGACTGTCCATTGTGTTCTGCTTTTGGTGGTGCTGGTCACAAACCATCGCCGTCGATGCTGGCTTCCTTCTCCGAACACCCGGCGTGCGACACCTTTCCCCCCTCAGTTTTTGTCTTCGCCTTCCAGCCTTCGTATCTCTTCCTTTTGCCCTGATCGCTCAACCGCGTCTACCCGCTGCTCACCATCTCCAAGTCGTCTCTCGCTTTCTGCGACGCGTCGCCGTACGGAGTCCACCGAGCAGGAAGACTAATGGCCGCAGTTTCCGAGGCACGAACTGCGTCCACGTCACAATGCCGAAGTCATCGGCGCTCTCCAGCCATCGTAATTGAAGTATCCATCGAAGGAATTGCCGTCCTGCCATTTGTCGACACAGGAGCCGCCGTATCCGCAATTTCCGCCGAACTCTGTCACATGCTAAGAAATGTTTTGACGCCTCTCTCCGACAACTCCCTTCGAATCTCGAACACTCGAAACATTAGGCCTCTCGCTGCCTGTACTGCCCGAGTCGTTATTCAAGGACTTTTGTATGGCGTCGAATTTTTCGTGCGGCCCTCGTGTTCCCATGGCATTATATTCGCCTGGGACTTCCTAGCAAATAATGTACGCCGTTATTAAGCGCTGCCACGCCGACCTCGAACTTTCTGCACTTGCTGACCTTGAGACTTTCAACAACCGGCCTTCCAGTGATAAATTTCTTGTGTCCGAAGACCATGCCGTCCCTCAGTGCTCTTCCCTGCTTGTGCCTGTGTAGTGTGCAGAAGCTTGTGCTTGTGCCCTTCATTCGCCGCAAATGTTCTCCGCTGCGCTTTGCTCTGTTACTCTTCGCAGTGGTGTCACGAAGATGCTCGTCGAAAGTTCCACGGCGTGCCCTTTACCTTTATTTCATGGTGAATGCGTAGGCCTCATTCAACCAATCGACACCTTTTGCATCTTTGACGCTCGTGCCGCTTCTACTTCTACAGACCTTAGCGCAGTTGTAACATTGTGGTTCATCAGTCCCTCTTGGAAGCTTTCCACCGCCCCATAGACGATCAAACGTCATATTCAGAACGAAACCAGCTTTCAACTCTCATACAGCGATTCCCGGCTTGTTTTGAAGCCATGCTTCCGGTATAGGCACACATCGACCGTCTTTTACCAGATAGATACGAGCAGTCATGCACCTGGACGGCAACGCCCTTGCCGAGTATCTGCCTCGGAGCGCTGTGTCATTGACGACCAAGTTCCTGAGATGCTCAAGTGCGGCGTTGCGCCGCCTTAAAACAGTCCCTGGGCTTCACCGGTCGTCCTTCTTAAAAAATAGATGGTTCTATTCCGTTCTGCGTCGACTACCACCGTCTGAAGAAGATAACGAGCTAAGATGTTTACTCGTTACCGGGAATCGACGACGCCTCGGCTGTTTGCAGGGAGCGGAGTTCTTCATGGATTTACGTTCTGCATACTGGAAAGTCCCAATGACAGCATCTGATCGACCTAAAACAGGATTTGTTACACGTGAAGGATTATACTAATTGAGCGTGATGCCTTTCAACCTGTGTAACACTCCAGCAACTTTTGAGAGAATGATTGATAATATTTTACGTGGCCTCAAATGGAACTCATGTCTCTGGTACCTGGATGACGTAGTGTTCTTTTTTGGCTAATTTCCGCACACATATCGGCCATCTCGAGCCCGTTCTGAAATGCCTCACTCACGCCGGACTTCAACTTAACCTAAATACTGTCGTCTTGGCGCCTGAAAACTCACCATTTTTGGCCATATTGCATCGCGTGACGGCCTTCTTTCGAATCCAGCCAAGCTCTGTGCTGTGGCGGAATTTCCGCAACCAATGAATTTAAAGGAGATTCACAGTTTCCTTGGTTGATACTCCTATTTCAGATGCTTCATTCGCAATTTTGCCTCCATAAGCGCACCCCTGATTGACCTTCTAGCGGCAACAAGGAACTTTTAACTTGCTCACCCGCCTGCGATGAGGCCATCACGAAATTAGGCAGCCTGCGAACTTCGCCACCTATCCTACGCTACTACGATCCTGCAGCCCCTCCTAAGTCCACATCTATGCCGGCGGCGTCTGACTCCCCGTCGTACTCGCGCGAAGAAAAGTGGGGTTCGATGACTATGTCGTTGCCTACATTATCCGAGCCCTGACAAGGCCGAGGTTAGTTACTCCGTTACAGAGAAAGAGTATTTAGCCATTATTTTGGCGTTTGGAAAATTCCGCCCTTATTTGTATGGTCGCCCTGTCGATGTCGTCACTCACCAAGCCGCGTTTGTCGCAGACCCACCCTTATGCACCCATCACGCCGACTTGCTCGCTGGTCCCCTAAGCTACAGCAGTGCGACATTCGTGTTCTTTACCGTACCGGCCGCAAACACATGTTCCCTGACGCCCTTTGTCGCTCACCGATCTCCATTGACAGCGCTTGGCTATCCGCCTTTGAGCGCACGCTTCCATCATATGCTCTACGCCACATGCCGTTGGAGCAGCGCAAGGATCCTTGGATCAGTGCTCTCACCAGCATCCTTACTGATCCATCCGCGTCTTCACGATATCACGCACTTCGCCTCCAGGCTACCCATTTCTGCATGCGCGACGACCTCCTTTATCACATGTAACTACCTTTCTTACGGTGGCAAGTGGCTTCTTGTGATACCCCACCATCTCCGTGACTTCAAATGCGACGCTTTCCACGCAGACCTAAAGGGCGCGCATGCCGGCCTCTTCAAGACCTACGATCGACGATTTCCTTGGCGCGACATGGATAACGACATCCGAAAGTTTATTTAAAAATTACCACCTGAGACAAGTCTACCCGTCACAACCCCTTCACTGACCTTCGAAACCCTTTGATCGTGTTAGCATTGGCTTATACGGACCGCTACCATCCACTCCAGCAGGGAACTGCTGCATTATTTTTGCGGTGGATCACTTGACCCGCTATGCTTAACCAGCTGCTCGGCCGACTGCCACCGCCTGCGACATTGCCTCGTTTCTGTTAAGAAATTCCCCTGGGGAATTTCTGAGCGATGGATGCCACGCCTTTCTTTCCGACGCTTTGAAGGCACTACTCGCCGAGTGCCGCATCGTCCACCGACAAGTACAGCGTACCATACGCAAACTAACGGCATGGGAGAGCGCTTAAACCGTTCTCTTGGTGATATGCTTCCCAATGTACATCGCCTCTGATCATTGAGACGAATTGTGATGAAGTTCTCTCTTCCGTAGGGTATGCGTATGGTCCAAATACGGTCCAAATAACTACTGCCATTTTCCCCGCACTTTCTCTTATACGGACGAGAACCAGCTAATAGGTTCGGCCAGCTTGTCCTCTCTTTTTCTACCGAAGACCAGTGGCAGCAGCAATCTCGTCAAACTGCCGACCGTTCTGCAACAACCTTTTCCCCTAGCTCTCTGGTCTGGCTTCTGGTGTACGCTACCACACCCGGCCTCTCCGCAAAACTTGTTGCAAACTACCTCAGATCCTACCGCATTCTCGAGAAAACGCCCTCTCCGGACCTACGCCATCGCGGCCGCGAACTTGCCCATGTCGCTCGCAATAATTAAGTCATACTATGACCCAATAGTAGTCTCTTCGTCTTAAAACGCCAGAATGGCGCCATTTTCTGTGGAGGGTGGTTAAAACGAAGAATAGTAGCCTGTGCCTAAACGTCATCGTCACCAGCATGAGCTCGTAGTTGATATCCTTCGCCGAACGTCTAAACGCCTAAGCGTCATCGTCACCGGCATGAGCTCGTAGTTGATATCCTTCGCCGAACGCGGGTGACCGCTGCCCGTTCGTCTACGTCCACTGCTAATTAAGGTCTTAGCATAGCCGAAAATATGTGAAGTATACTAAGAATTCTTATCGCATTAAAGATCCTCATTGTTTTCGATGCTTTAGTTTCCTTATTAATGCGAAAGCGTAAGATGGCACATTAAAGGCCAAGATATAGTCCGACGTTCTCGGCGCGCCAGGCCGCGGCAGGCGAAGTCGGATACGCTGCGCTAGCGACGCCAGGGGTGCAAGAAATTTGCTTCCTCTACAGGTCGGCGTGCGCGCGCAGCGCGAGGCTGGCACCATCTCTGCGTCCGGGAGCGCAACTTCACGGCTCGCGCATGAAACGAAAACTTTTGCGGCATGGCGTTAACTTGTCCTGGAAGCCAGAACATCGCACTCATATTGCTAGTACGTCGGCTACGTCAAAAACGGAAGCGGACCATGTACATACGAAAGCTATTCGACAAGCGCCCTCAACTCGGCGACTACCACCAGCTAGTACAGGAGCTGAGAAATGCAGCTTACCTGTGGCGAGACCACACTGCTTTCGTATAGCTTCCCACGCGTTGTTCTTCCGCTCTGTGTCGCGGTAGTGCATGCGTTTCATCACATCGTATACACATGGATGGTTGCGAATCGCTTCAAGCAGGCGTCCTCACTCGCACTGTCATCAGACACGGATGTTGAAAAAACCACAGCCGCACTGTCAGTACGCGCACCGCAGGCCGCCATTCTGCCTTCTGCTCGCTGCCGCTACAGCGCGCAGTGCATTCTGGTCTAGCGTCAGCCGCGTGAAATAGAACACGCTCTATCTCCGCGCCAGCGGCGTTGAGTTCGCCAAGCGCACCTGGGCACGCCGGCTACGCCGTGACGCCGAACTGTAGAGTGCGCGTTTTTCACCGACGTCGCTTAACCGCGACGCGCGTGGCCGCGCGCGCGCGTTACGCCGGAGTATATCTTGCCCTTTAGCGAAAATTTGGCGTCGGCGTTGCGGCGTGGCCGAAGCATGGTGCCGAAATTGGCCGACGGCGCAAAGAGTGAAAACACGTCAAGAGTGTGTTTAGAAAAAGTTTATTTAAACAAGAGACGATACAAACACTAAGCCACAATCACGGCACAGCTCTACCAAGAGAATAACATATACAAAGTACGAAGTATTGTATACACGGCACGTTTTCGAAGTAGTGTCCAAGTGCTCACTCACTAGCATAAAACCACATAGGCCCATGGAAACGCACAATCACAAATACACATATTGTCACATACATAAAATGAAGTTCAATATATACAGTGTACACAATGGTTATGTGCAATGACGATGTAACTGAGGCAGTTTAGATTATTTTCTAGTGATGCTATGAGATGTGTATATGCAAAAATGATCATTTGTATGAGAACACACACACAGAGAAATCACGGGCACCTAGATTCTATACACATTCAATAAATACTTTTGATGGCCTGGCTAAAAGAACCCGGCCGGGCCTAAATTAAGGCATACACGTCCATCAGCCACCGACAGGAAATGGCCTGACCACTGTTGAAAGAACTCCTCTTCTTCAAGGAAGAACAACGTCTCTGACAGAAATGACAGTGGCTCCTAGTAGAACCTCTCCAGAAGTGGAAACAGAGCGCAGCGACGATGTACAGCGGCAACTGCCTCGCACCAGTTAGGCCATAGGCAAAAGGCTCCCACAGCAATGAAATATCGCGCGATGCGGCCACGTGAAGAGCGACTAGGTGCAATAAAGCGGTTAACTCCTTGGCCATGGAAACCAGACTGCACGCCCTGTAAAATATCATATCAACGACCCATTGCAGCAGCAGATGTTTATTGGATTCTTGAAGGGGCAATTGGGACAAAGCGAAGATGGGACCATGTCCCACCGCTATAGCCTGTCACGCGTTGGGAGCACTTGCCACCCTAGACGACACATGAAGTCGCGTATGTGGCAAGGCAGATATGACGCGTTATCGCACCCCACGACACAAAAGTGGAGCGTTTGTGGTGCGCTAGGGAGACTAGATGGAGCAGTAAGGTTGACATTGTATCTACGACACGGTTTTCAAGTACCCCTACACCAGGACATACTTGTTGTACATGGCGATAAAATACCACGGCCGTACAGAGCAATATGCAGGTGCGTTTAACAATTGTGGTTCACGCTTTAAGTGCACGACCAGTAGCATATAACGAACTTTTGTTCCAAGGAAGTAGCAGGCAACTTCATTCGCGGGACACTGATCACGCTGTTACAGGCGGAATAGAAATCGCTGAGCAAGCTGCAGGCAACGGACAGACACGGATGGGAAGACGAACCCACCGCGAGAGCGTGGTTGCCCAAGCGCCACTCGACAGACCAGTTCTATATTGGCTGACCAGAAGAAAGATCCAAAAAGGGACCGCAAGGACCTAGTAACCCCTAATGGTTGATGTACACGTGACAAACGTACCACACTCATTCGCAAAACAAACACTGTGCTGAGTACCTTCAGTATAATAGGGTTAAATCATATCCTGAAACATTCTGAATATTTCGTCTTACATTTTCAAGAATTGAGAGCGACACAGAGTCTGATGTGCCACCATAGGTGTAACCAAGGTCTAAAATACAAAAGAATCGCTCATTTGAACACGGAATACGGAGGCGTGGTTGTGGTGAACCAATAACGACATTTTGGAAAATTAGGTGCAGCACCTGAAATATTTCCGTACTTATTGAATATTCGAAGGCTACGGGATAAGCTATCTTCATTCCGGAGATGCAGAAGAACGGGGGTTAACCAAGAGGCCCTATTTTTAATAGTTACATCATGCGAGGCCAACAAATAAAGACACCAAGGACAGCATAGGGGAAATTACTTGTACTTACTAGTTGAAATAAATAACTGATAAATTAATTGTGCTGACATTCCATGATGGGTTCAAAGGACAAGTGCGATTCGTGCTCGCAGCCCTTCTTCGGTCGACAGCAATTTCTCCGATTTTGTGGGCCTTGTGGCCACCGGTTCCACTGCAAGTGCTTGAACATCGTTGGCAAAGAGTACGACCTATACATGTCCACTCGATCGAGCACGTGCAAGTGCCCCCAGTGTAATAGACGCAACGAGGGCGATAGTAAAGGGCTCTCAATGCCTACTGAAAGTTCCCCGCTGGAGCAAGCCGCCACCGCCTGTGATGGAGCCTGCGGCCAACTTCGTCGTCCTGCTGGCCCTGTGGGACAAAATCGCGTCACTTTGAAGTGTGGTTCTTCATCTAAAAAAGGACAGCGACTGCCTTCGCTTGCACCTGGCCCGGAACACAGAGCTATTGCGCGAGTGCACGTAGCAGCAGGAATGCGATGGAAAGGAGAGGCCTCTTTTGGCGCCTTCATCGACGTCCCTTTGGTCACACGCCACAAGTCTACCTGTCCTATCCGCGGACGTCACGTCGGTACGTGAACAACAGCCCAGCGTCAAACGGGCTCCCGCTCCGGTGGGTGTATCCTCGCGGGAAGCAAATATGCGTCTAGGGGTGCTATGCAGGATGCGCCGAGTTTCTCGTTCACCCGAGTTTTACCCGAGTTTGCCCGACGGCAGTCAGTGAACGGAGATAGCGCGGAACGCGCAAAAGCTACAGGCAAAAAAATATGTAGACAAAAAGCCGCGTATGACAACGTGAGCGCACCCTGCGCGGCACGCTGCTTCCACGTTTCAAGCGCAGAAGGCTGCACAACGAAAGGCGCCAGCGCCGCGTATTGTTATCAGCGGATTATCGCAACTTAGCAATACCGTGACTGCCCCGCTGTGTGTCTGCACACTTGCCGTGAACCGCTTGCCACGCCTTTCCCAGACGCGTCTAGGGCGTGCCTCCTCTTTCATGCACTATCATTCTTTCCTCCTTCGAATGCGAACAGGGTACATGCGGCGCATTCTTGCGCCTACACTTTCACGCAAACGAATACGTTAAAGTACAACAAATAAAATAACGAACATTTTTATTGCTTTAAGTATCTGTTTTTTTGTTTTCAGTGCTAGAAATTTGTGATGACAAACGGAGATCGAGCAAATTATTAAATTTTGCACTTCTTGCCGCGAGTGGCGACAGTGAGGCGAAAGCTTAGAAGCAGATACATTGAAGAGGGTCACACACACGAGGGCGTTCATACAGTGATAAGTCGCCTAGGGGCGCTGCAGTACCATTCTCAATAAAGTCAGTCATGATCCATGGAGGGTCATGGCCACTCTTTCTCTATTAGGGGAATAGAAACGCAGCGCCGCGGTACGGCTGTTCATCGCAGGTGCTTCACTAGGCTATTAAGGCCCCAGCTTTAGCAACTAAAAACGACACAACGGCTGTCGTTGCAAAATGGCGGTATGTTATTTTAGAGTCTGTAGTGACGCAGTTCAGTGAAAATGTATCAGTTTATCTTTGTGCGCGAAGCCTCTGCGATACCTTGCGAAAAGTGCGTGCTTCCCAGCGACACAATTCATCGCTTGTCATCGCTTGCCCAGTGAAGGTGCCTCTGAGCGCATGTACGCAGTATATGAGTGTGTTGTGCAGTCGAAGGTGCTTGCGGATTACCTCTGCTGGCGCATGTACGCAGTATATGAGTGTGTTGTGCAGTCGAAGGTGCTTGCGGATTACCTCTGCTGGAGCCAGCAGCGATCGCAGATGGATATCGTAACGACACCGCAGCAATCGCATTTGGCAGGTGAGGGCTCTTGTGTGCAGTTATGAAATCAGACTTCGAACGGAGAGAGGTGTTGGAACTGTTGAGTGCGCAGTGCTTGTGATGAAGAAATGCCATTGCACTGGGTCTAGAAGAGCGAGCGATTCTCAGACGCTGATCGTGTTTACGACGCTGTGGCTCCGTTTCATCACCGATGACAGAGCAGCCATCTCATACGACTGCTGCGATACGCACTCCTCAGCATCGTCGTCCCCCTCCTCGCATCGACACCTTGCAAGCAGCTACAGTGACGTGCCGACAATTTGCTGTGCACTACGCGCCACAATGCAGGCAATGAAACCGTGTTGTGGGGCCATCTGAGCCCGAGAAGATGTATGCATAAGCCAGCGACACTCAACGCTTTCTTTTTGATAGTGGTGCTCAGTACATCACCGATGACAGTGCGTTGTGCGTGCTTTATGTCGCCGGTCAAGATTGTTGATGCCTCTCAGCTCGACACCGCGTCGCTGTTGCCGGAAGATAAGTTGGGCGTGGCCCAACTGTAGTGGGTGCGCGCACAAGAGTTACATGCCTCGCGTAGGGCGTGACCTCTGGTTTTGATTGACAGGCGAGCTCGTGCTAAACTCGTACATCGCGAAACCCCCTCCGAGTTCAACTCGGGAACATGGCGGCGGCAGCAGCAGCCTGTGTCAATGCATCCAGCGGCAGCAAGCGTCAGTATGACCGTCCGGACCCGTTCACCTACATTACCGACGGAAAGTTTCAGCGTCATTTTCGCCTGTCGAAGACATCAGTGCGCTTGCTGTGTGACGTGCTAGGCGAAGGCTCTCGTCTGCGGAGACAGCGTGGCGGGCTTCATTCGCTCACCGTCGTAGAGCAAGTCCTCTGTGCCCTCTGTTTCTACGGGACTGGGACTTTTCAGGGAAGCGTCGGCGCCGAGCGTTACATTGGACGCCATCAAACTACTGTTAGCCACTGTGTCAGAGATGTGTCTGACGCGCTTATCGATGCGGCAGTGCGTAAGCGGTGGCTAGCTTTCCCGAATACTGCGGCTGAGCGGGCATATATAAAAGAATGCTTCCTACTTCGTGGGAACATTACGAACGTAGTCGGGTGTGTCGACGGAACGTACGTAGGAATGAATTCGCCTTCAATGTCAGCGTTACCGTGATTAACATTGAAGCAATATTTAGACGCGCCATACTGCCAAATTTGTCACTTCTGTGTAGCCGACTGAAATTTTGTGTTAGCGACATCTCACATGCGGCTGCTTATGATACTGACTTTTTCGCTGGTTGATGACTTTTTTCCGGTTGTTCTACTTGTCTGTCAGGGTGCCTTCCAAATCGCCCAGTTTCTTGGGAAAGAGGTTAATTAAGTATAAATAGATAAATGGATGTCACAAATTGTGTGAAGTAACCTATGAATGCTAATTTCATAAAGAACTTGGGGTTCTTCCTTGGTGAAGTAACTTAGTATGCACAATGCTGAATTTTGGTCTTGCGTAATCTATCGGCCGCACTATGAAACAGCGAGGCATTGCACAATTTGTTGCAGCGCGAGATGTTGATGTTGCGCCAAGCCGGTTGTGCCTATGCATTTGTGGCGAAATGAAAATGCATTAAGAATCTTGGTGTGTTGGCTTGCATGAAGAAAATACTTAAGAGTGTTTGCTCTGTTCACTGTCGATGCATGTGCCAGAGGGTCAATGCATCTTTTTTTTTTTTGGACGGGCGGGGGGGAGGCGGCGTTATTCTGAATTGATAAATCATATATTTTCGTCTCATAATGGGGCTCTAATTCTTAAGCAGTAGAACAATGCACTTCCAATGCTCTGCAGAACTCTCTGTACGTGAAGATGTCATGAAGCACCAAGGCAAAATTACATATCGGGAGAAATGTGGTGCAGATGCCAATGAAAAGTGGGTCTTTAACCCACCATGATAAAAATAAATATTGCAGAGCATATAGACCGTTTGTACAGCTTTAGAACAATGATTACACAAAATGTGATATGCTCAAATGAGTAAACACTTGCCACAATGCCAAAGTAGGATGAGCGACATGCAGCATATATTGGCATTGAACATGTCTCGTAACCGTTATTTTTATTCTAAGCCCTCTCTGTCACACCTTTCCCTCCGGCACTCCCTTTACTGAAACCTGGCACTGTCTTTCCGTTGGTGTCATGATGGTAATGGTAACGGCAGCAGCAAGGCTGGTTAATGCTTGCCCCTTTGATTCGCGTGAGTTTAGTGGTAAAAAATATGGCACGTGCATACATACACCTGTGCTGCAAAATATAACACTTGTGATTTTTTGGAGAGCTAATTTGTGTTGGGACATTTCAAAGATGTGCGCCATTGTGGCCTAATAACTAGAGCATTGGTGAGGTTGAAGACTGGGTGTATTGGTATAGAAGCTTGAAATTGAATTGCATAACAATTCGACGGGACACAAAGAGAAATACAGACAGCAGAATGCTCTGCTGTATGTGTTACTCTTCTTCGTGTGCCGTTGAATTGTTGTGCGATCCAAGTTCAAATAGAGCATTGGGCTTCTTTGGTGCAGGACCGAGGAAGTGTGAGCTATTCGACAATATGCCAGTGCCTTGCCACACAATTATGGAAGTCGGAAGGTTTGCAAACAAAGCTTTGCTTTCACATCCACCTGCTCATGTAATACAAGCACTGATTGAAAGAACCATCATACAAAAATAATGGTAAAATCAATGGCCTGTGAAAAGTGTAATTTGTATATTTACACTGTTGACATAATAGGTGCCATACCAGCCTCAAAATTGTACTGGACAAACAGTTTGTTTCCTATGTGAAGCACAACCTTCCATTACATGCTGTGCAGATAACCAAGTTCAGTTTGTTTTGACGTGCTACACAACATTCACTGTAATCTGTTTGTGATTCTAAAGAAGTGCCAAACACCACCTCTTTTTCAAGGATGTCATGGGAATATTTGGCGAGACCTTTTTACAGCCCCTCATAATGGAAGTGTGGCCAGCCAGCTTTGCTTGGATGCCTTTATAGATTTCTGCTCCTGATCATTGTGTGCTATCAAGTTGCAGAAGTCTATGCAACTGGTGCAAGGCATTACATGTTTCTCTAGTCGGATACAACTTTAGGAGGCTGCGGAATCTGCACTTTAAGGCAGGTGAACACAAGCCTGCACCAATGGGCACGCACTCTAGACTGAACTCGTGCCGCCAGACAGACTAATACCTGCTCGTTGGAAAGGGACTATTTCTTTAGACATGGAGGCAATCGACTGCTGCGCTTTGGTCATCTGGGCGGGGCCTCTCCTGTCTTCTGAAGTTTTATCCGACTCTAAAGGATGCTGCTTTTCATACTACACGAAAGGACAAAGTGTACAATTATTTGGCCTATGAAATAGATACACGAGAAGTGTGCTATGCAAGGGCTTAAGATGTGTGAAAATTAGTACATGCAATTATAAGACAATGTTAAAGAATATGTGGTATCGAACATGTATGTAATGGCACATTTGAATTGGGGAGTGTTGCAGTCATATGCACAGTCTATAGGTGATAGCATGATTAAACTCCTGCTGTTTCCTGTCTTCATTGTGAATTATGCACACCGTTCATCTTGTGGCTAATCAACACGCACTGTATTCTTGCACATAGAAAGAACAAACTGCACAATGACGTGTATGCTGCATTAGTGTATTTTTTATTTACATGGTCAAAGAGTGGCACAGGTTGTCTTATGTTTTTGCCTATTTTGAAGGGACACCAAGTGCATGTTAGAAGTCTCCTAATATGCACAGCACAATGTTTACTGCAATAATTTTATTTATATTCTTGAATAATAAACAAAATATTAAACTGAAAGCTCCTTTATAAGGTGCCTTCTGTGGGCTTGACAGGAGAGCAGTGAGGGCACCGATACTACTGTTGCAGAGCAGCCCTCTGGACCTTTGCCACACACTCAAGAGCACGTGCCTGGCGCTCGCCTACTGCCACCAAGCGGTTGAGTGCCTCCAGCAGCAGAATGTTTTGCTGCAAAAAAAGTGTATTGGAATGAATCAGCTGCATACAAACTATTATTTACAAAGAAAAATGCTCGTTGCACTATTAGTAACAAGTGCTATTAACTGTGGAAGCCTTTGGTGTAGTATGCATAATAAAACAATGTGTCGGGACAACGTTGCTTTATTTTTCATAACTGGGGTTTTCTTTTTCAGAGCCAATTGTCATGTTGATTAGTGTGCCAGCAGCTGAGGTGCCCCCCACATTCACGAGTCTACTGTCAGCACCACAAACCTATTTTTGTTCGCTGCAAAACAAATGCTTCACCCTACAATCCCGTCTTATACGAGCTGATTGCATCCTATGCCTACAAACATCATGTTTTTATCCAATTACGCAATTTTCTACCATACTCGGCTGTAGTTCTCTCTCCTTGACGTCCATTCTGTCACGCTTATGTAATCACCTGTTATGAATTGGCAACAAGTGATCGAATATGTGCATGGCCTGCCTGCCGATTCCATTTTTTTTCTTAATCTCAACTAGCATATCTGTTGCCATGGTTTACTACGCCACTGTCTTCCTGCCTTAATGCTATCTCCAACAATTTTTGTTACATCGCTTTCTGCACAGTCCTTGACATCTCAAGTTTCTTTGTTAACCTCCAGGTTTATGTCCCATATTGCATAACCGGCAGAATGCAATGATTTTAAACTTTTTTCAAGGATATCGGTAACGTGGCGATCACAATTCGGTAATGCCTTCCATGTGCTGTTCAACCCGTGAAATTTTTGTATAAGTTTCCTGCTTTATATCAGTACCTGCTATTGATATTTCACCTGGATAAAGATACTCTTCCATAAATTTTGCGGGCTTGATGTCACTCATGAATTTCTGTTATCTCGCGAAGTTAGTGAAGGTTACCTTCATCTTTTCCATATTTTCGCTGGCCCGCTTGCATGTAAAAGCACGAACACTCATTGGTTCTCACTGCCTTCTTTAAACTGCTGGACATTCAGTTCGTTACTACGAAAGTGACTTAATCCGTGCACTCTTATTATGCTAAATATGAAACAGTAGAAATATACTTATCTGCAGTTTGTCGATGTCTCCTTCACTGTGTTGGTAGCGAGATCCATCGTCGGTACCACCTCCTTGTCGCATCGTAGCTATATAGGCTGTCTTCCTTTTTTACACACTATGTAATGTTCGTGACGCTCGCAGTCACGCAGAGTGGATGAACTCGCAGAAGCAGCACCGGACAAGTTGTTTCTTCAGCACGGCGCCGTGAACAATAGGTGCGCGTTGCGATATGTAAAATCGCCGAAGCTATTGGCAGTCTTACGGGGTGCCTGGAAAGATTGCTGACGGAGGAACAGAACTGTCCAATAAATAGTGGTCATCGTCGAGCCTGATCACTACGTCGCGCACTGCAAGCTCGTTGTACGAGTTTGTTTACACTGGGCCTCTTCGATGTTTAGCCGCCATGCTCGCCCGGTGAATGGATGTGATGACGCCACCACAGCGTTCCCTCGTGGTATAATGCGAAGCGTACTAAATTACAAATTAGTCTAATGCATATTCAGTGTACATGTTTTAAGCGTTAAAATGCTTCTATACCACGTTAAAGTAACTAATAATATTGTACTAAATGCATTTGTTTTATAACTTGCTTGTGCATGTAATGCACTCGGTGGAACGACAAACAAGTGAAAGAAGGCACGACCATGCACCGACGATATGATCACGTGAGCCCCAGTTTGTCGACCGCCCAGAAGGCAACGCCCAAGGAATGATAGCCAGCCAGAGTGAATCTAGATAAACCAATGAAACTGGAGGCTTGTCGAAAGATAAATTGTGTCTCGGTACCATTCGTGCTTTCATCTTGGGGTGTCGCCAGAGCTCGTGAAGATCCCGAGTTTCGCCAAACTCGGCGCATCCTGCATAGCACCCTAGGCCTACAACCTATTTCCTTCCGTCCCAAGGCAAGGGCGATGCCGTCGCTGGGTTGCAAGTACTTCCACACTACTTTGTGCGCCGGGAAGGCGTTCGCTTGTCGTGTCTCTCTTGACTCCTTCGACAACTTGGGAGGAAATCTGCGCTACGCTGAAAAAAGTCGCTGATAGCAACAATGTTGCGTTCCAAAAGCTAAAAGCGAAGCACGAGAGTTAGGCTTCTTTCCGGTTTACAGTGAACGAGAACGTTTTCGAAAAAATCAACTCTGCCAACATTGGGCCGAAGGGTTGCCTTTTCAGGCCTTTCTACGGCAGGCATGATGCATCCAGGGATACCAGCAACAAAATGACGTGATTTATTTTCTAACCTCATTAATGAAGTGCTCTGTTTTTTTTTTCAAAACGTTCATGGTGTACGTACAAAATCGTTCTATTTCTACGATGACGTGCTACCCTGTTCAGACCATGTTGTATGGTTAACTGAAACTTGGCTTTGCAATGACTTACTGTCCAAGAATCACTTTCCACCGGAACGGACAGTTTATAGATCTGACTGGGCGAATGATGGGATTGATAAATACGGCAGTGGTGTGCTAATTGCCATCTGGAACAATCTCAGTGCTACAAGGCGTGCGGACCTTGATATTGTACTAAAGACAGCGTGGGTTGAAATTCCTGTTAAGAGCGACAAGAATTTATTGCTCTGCGCAGCCTACTTTCCTTTTAACATAAATAACGTGCAGTTTTTTGAGCACATAATAACTTAGTTGAAGCTATTGATGTTGCGAAATATAATGTCCTCGTAACTGGCGATTTCAAGGCTCCGTCTATTGTTTGCAATTCTTCACTCACGACATATCAGTGTTTTCGACATCCTCTCGCTTTGATACGTTGCTCTTCTTTAACGAATTACTTGGATTGACGCAGTTTAACACGGTTCCTAATTCGCTGGCAGTGTTTTAGAGTTGATTCTAATTCATTTCTGCGTAGATGATTTTGCTGTGGATGCTATCGGTTTGGTTCGTGTTGACCATTGACATGTTCCGCTCAACTTCGCAATTATTCTAGACCCGACTCATGTGTTGGGCAGCTTGTTCGCTCATTTCTTAATCCACACGGTGATTACCTAGGTCTGTGATGTGTGGTGCGCGACATGGTGCGGTGATCGGGACGGTCAAGAGCAGACGACAATGAGTGCGAGTGCACCGAGGCGGATTCCGTGCTGGAAGAAGGAAAACAACGACGCCGAAGAGCGTCCGGCACGAGAACGCGCGGCGCATGAAAAACAACAAAAAGAAGAAAAGCAACCAATTAGGAAAGACCACGGGGAGTTAGGCAGCCAATCGGAAAATGCCAAATCGGCCAGATCAGAAGAAAAAGCGTGGTGCGCTGGCAGAACGAGAGGATACGTAAGGAGACGCAGAGGAGACGCAAGGGAGACGCCAGGAGAGTCCCAGGAAGCGACGGCAGGCGGAGGTCAACCACCGGACCGGGCGTTGAAGACGGGCCGTCGGGTTCCGGACCCGACCCACCAGGACTTCACCCGACCGGGGCCTCCTGCCAACCTGTTCCTGTGCGTCGCCCGTCTACCTGAGCGTGCCGCCAGCTCCTCAAGGCCGGTGAGCTTCTGCGCCCGTGGGCAGCACGAGAACAGTCGGGCTGCAGGCCCGAGTTCTACGCCAGCTGCCCGGCCAGAACGCCGCCCCCGTCTGTCGTGCCGCCTGCTGCCCGAGGTCGGCGTTCGAGCTCCTGTGCCCGTGGGCAGGACCACAGCAGTCGGGCTACGGGCCCGAGCTCTACACCCAGCTGCCTGGCCAGAACGCCACCGCCATCTGCTCGTGCCACCGCCGTGGCAAGCCTGGACTCGCGCACCACTTAGGTCCATACTAGCCCCAAATGTGTGTCTTGATGTGTATTTGAGTGTTTCTTTTATGTTCTCTATTTTCTTCTATTTCCTTTAAGCTTTTTTTGTTCCATTAAACGTTTGTGTGTGTATGTGTTCGAAACGAACGGCTTTGTCCTCAATTGGGTTCTCGGAGGCTCCGCCTAAGAGAACCGTTAAAACATTTGAGCACACGAACCTTTGTCCCATATTAGGGTCATCACAAGGTCTTTACCACTACTTGAATGATGCCGACTGGTCTTAATTGTACCATGCCACATATATCAACACAGCAGTTAGCATCCTTACTGATAATGTAAAAAGTAGTCTGGAAGCCTTCATTCCCTGCAAAGAATTTCGTTCTTCTCGCTATCCTAAGTGGCTTTCTGAGGAATTACGCTATCTACTCACTAAAAAGATAAGGTGCCATAGGAAGTTCAAGAAAGCAGAATCATCGGAGTGGTAAGGAAAATTTAGTGTCTTGCAAAGCCAGTTGAAATGCGTAATGCGTAGAGACAGTGATGCATACATTAAGTTTGTCGAAGAGCGCGTAAAATATGACCCAAAACGTTTGTGGTCCTATGTAAAAAATTTCGGTTCTGAGCGGGCTGAGAATAATCTAATAAATCATCCATCTCGTGGCATTCTTGGAAACTGCGACAATATCTCCAATGCCTTCGTTGAACATTTTCCCTCGGTTATCCTACCCGTGTACTTAGATTTAGGTGCACCTTAAAGAACCCCAGATGGTCGAAATTTCCGGAGTCCTCCACTACGGCGTGCCTCATAATCAGAAAGTGGTTTTGGCACGTAAAACCCCATAATTTTTTTTTTCGGTTATCCTAAATACAGTGCATCCTCCTAAGTCTGGTGACTGGCAGCATAGCTTCAGTGACCATTTCAACATTTCTAGTTTTACAGAACACGATATCGCGGCGGCCATAAGTTGAATCCAAAGTATTCTCTTGCTTACGACCGTAGATCAAGTCTTGTTCTCAAAGGCTGTTCTCTATTTGTTCCTCTCGTTACGCGCATACTTAACTTCCTTTGCACACAAGTGTGTTTCATCCCCAGTGGGAGAAGGCAATAGTGCTAGTTCATAAAATGGCCGCATGAGCGACATCAAAAGTTATCGCCCCGTGTCCCTCTTGTCTCCGTTTGCAAAAGTGTTTGAAAAAGCTTTGTTTACACATCTATCGTTTTTCTGTAAGTATAACATTAGGGTATAGCAACATGGCTTTGTTCATTCATGGTAGGTTTGTGGAAACAAACCTTGTTTCTTTTGTTGATGCTGCAGGACCCGTTGTTACTAACCGAAGACAGTTAGACACCGTATGGCTGGACTTGTCAAAAGCATTTGATGTTCATTCTGATCATTTTCTTCTCCATAAACGCTTGAGCTAAGGCTTTAGTAGTAGCCTATGCACGCTGAATAAAGACTACCCCTCAACTAGGTTAAATTATGTTTGCGTTGTTGCTAAGTACGCTTTGCCTTATGAAGCAACATCCACTGTTCCGCAAGGGTCGATTTTAGGCCCATCATTTGAAGAATATTGTGCGAACCTTCAAGAATATTTGTGTCATTCGCATCTGCTTTATGCGCTGAGGTTATTAATTTTATCGTGAAATAGAATCAGAGCAGGATTGTGAATTATTACAGAAAGATGTGAATTCGGTTGCGGAGCAGTGTGCTTCCAACTTTTTGCGCATTCATCCAACTAAGACACTTGTTGTTTGCTTTAATCGAAAAAAATACCCTTTACTATGCCGACTACTCATTTCGTGACATTCCTTTGGAAAGAGCGAGTTGTATGCGTGACATGGGAATATTGTTTGACTCCCGGCTAACTTTCGAAGAAAACGTTTCAAGCATCATTATTGCAGCGTACAGAAAGTTAGGTTTTATATCAAGGATCACCAAAAATTGACGAATGTGAACTGCGTTATTCTCATGTATTGTTCTTTTGTCCGCTCAAAGCTAGAGTATAGTTTAGTTGTACGGAACTGTATTAATTTGAGCAATGTTGCAAAAATTGAATGTGTGCAGTGATGCTTCATTCGAATCCTGTACCATCGATTTCTTGGAGGCCGCGTATTTTTTTTTTTTTTTTGTGCCTATGGGCATGTACAGCGCATGTTTAATAATGGTTGGATGGATGGAATAGCTTTAATGAAAGGTCCTGCGAGCTACAGGACGCAAGGCCTCCTAGAGCGGGCTACTTACTCCCACATTGGTACCAGTTGTTGTAACTCCCTGGCCGCATCGTGGGCTCGCTGCAGGGACGGCCCAGAGCTGCTCCGCCAGGTCCGTGCTCCGTAATGTTTCTTGTAGCCTGGCGGAGTCTTGATTGTTGTTTGCGTGGGCCCGATCACACGGCCAGAGCAAGTGATATACGTGTAGTGTGCTATGGCAATTTTCGCATTATGATGTTGTGTTTAAGTCAGGCATGTAGTGATGTAGTCTGTTCTCGCGCGGTACGTGTTTGCTTGAAGCATTCTGAACGTGAGGGCTTGAGGCCTGGTGAGCTTATTGTGAGGTGTGCTGTATATTCAGGGGTCTAGATGAAAGTGCTTTGTGATGTAGTTATATGTGGAGGGAGCGTCCTGATTCTCGCTGGGATGGTGTTTAATAATAGACCCCTAGAAATAAGGCGGAAACACAGTGATTACTTATTCTTGTATCAACTAATTCACAACGACTTATCCTGTCCGCGGTCACTGCCAGCTCTAACTTTTTGCGTGCCTCACCATAACTTCCGTAATCCTACCATTTTTCTACGTGAATACCTCTTGGACTTCTAACGCTATAACACGTCGCGTAATACAACAAAGTACCTTGCGTCATGATCTTGATATATTCAGCTCTACTATTTCCTCGTTATGTGACTTGTGTATTTCATTAATTCAATTTTTTCCACTTAGTACCACTGTTCATTGAGATATTTAGTTTTTCGGATTTAGGTTCTTTTCATAACACAAGAGCACCAATATTAAGGCCTAATAGCTCTTGTTGGGCACTTTCAGAAAATAAATAAATGAAATAATGGCAACGAACATCGATGAAAAAACAACTTGTCGGAGGTGGGGAGCGACGCGACGTCTTCGCATTACACGTGCGATCCTCTAAGCAATTAAGCTACCGTGGTGCCTTTTTCCTATTCACTTTCTTGGGTATTATTGTTTAGTGCTAGAACTAGCCTTGGGAGTGTCAGGCAGCACGACCACTCACAAACCCTGGTGGCGAATATGGAACACAGGCGCCACGAGTACGTGATCTTTCTGGGCGAAAGCAACTGGTCGATAAACCCGCACATGCTTGCTGACCGCATCCATGTTGTCGGATTCGAGACTTGTTACGTAATCAACGAGAAGAAAGCGGAATAACCGAGGGGCCCGATTTTTAACAATCCTAACATGAGAGGCCAACAAAGACCCAAAAGAGAGCATAGGGGAAAATGTTCGTTCTTATTAATTGAAAAAAGAAATGGTACATTAGTGGCAATGAAAGTAGAGGAAACAACTTGCCTCTGGTGGGGAGCGATTCCACGTCTTGTGCGATGCTCTACTCCGCTGAGCTATCGCGGCACCGTTTTCCCGTCCACTTTCTTAGACATTTATGTTTTACTGCAAGGAGTAACCTTGGGAGTGTTAGCCATCGCCACTACTCACAAACCTTGCCGACGGACGCGGAACACACTTTCTGCTACAGGCGTAACGAGTACCTGATTTTTTCGGGCGAAGGCAACTGGCCATCCGCATGCTACCTTAAGGCATCAATGTTGCCGGATTCCAGACCGTCGTTACGTAATGAACGAGAAAAAGGGGGGTTAACCCAGGGGCTCGATATTTAATAATCACATAATGAGAGGATTCCAAACCGTCGTAATGCAATGAACGAGAAGAAAGGGGGTTACCCGAGGGGCCCGATATTTAATACTCACATCATCAGAGGCCTACAAACAAAGACACCTAAGATAAAATAGTGGAAAATTACTTATACTTACTAAGTGAATTAACGAACTGGTAAATCAACGGCAATGAAAGGGGATAAAAAAACAACTTGCCGCAGGTTGGCCACGATCCCGCGTCTTCGCATTACACGTGCGACGCTTTAACCTGTTAAGCTTCCGCGGCGTTGTTTTCCCATCCAATTTCTTGAGTATTTATGTTTTACTACTAGAAATAACCGATGGCATGGCGAAAGTGGATAACATTTCTAAATGCTGATGCTCGTACGACAACAAGATGACAACCCCGCAGGGGCGTCTGCGTCAGCAGGCGTTTGGTGTGTTGCGACACCACGTACCCGAGCACACGAGGGTTGGACCCTCCCGCGTGTAGCCGTGCGCGGCTTATCCGTGTCCGGGGAAAAGGGGATCCTGGGGGTTGAGCCAATGCCGGGTGTTTGGACCTTTAAGGCCCCCCGGCGGAGGCAACACACCTCTTTGGCCTCTGCTTCACATAGACGGCACCCCCGGACTGACCCACCCGGGGGAAATCGGCAGTCGTCTTTTCCTGTTTCTCTCTTCTCAAACCTTCGTCTTTATCTCTCACTTTATATCTTTCCTGTCTTCTTCTCGCTTCCATTTACTTCCTTTCTCCACGGCGGCAAGGGTTAACCTTGTGTGGATATCCTACCTTGGGTACACCATATTGGGTTATAGTGATGGCGTACGGCTGGCGTCGTGCAGGCTTATACACAAGCTCTGCCGCGTCCCCTCGTTGGGCTCCGTGGTGGGCGGTCGGCGCTGTTGCCGAATCTTATATATTCTCATGGAAACTTCTTTCCCCAAACTTCCTGATCGCCCTACGAAACGAGGGCGCACCGAAGATGTATTTCAGTTTTTCGGACGCCAAACACTGAACTTCCCCGCTTCCATGTTATTCATTCCGAAAAGCCAAACAAAGCAGTGCGAAACATTTCACCATTCCTTGTTTCAAAGTCCCTAACTGATATTTTTGGTCCAGGCTACAAGGTGTCGAGGATGGCAAGCGGCGACCTCCTCTTGGAGCTCCGCGATGCAAAACAGTATGAGAAACTACCGCAACTAGTGTCATTTGGAGAGACCCCTATAACAGTAACCCCGCACCGTACAATGAACACCACCCGTGGTGTTGTGTCAGATGATGATTTGCTTGAGCTGACTGAAGCGGAACTACTGGAGGGCTTCAGCGAACAAAATGTGATCAATGTCAGAAGAATAAAGATGAGGCGGGATGGAAAAGAGATTCAGACTAAGCACCTAATAATTACTTTTGGATCAAGTATCTTGCCCGAATCAATCGAGGCCGGGTACATCAAGCTCTGTGTCAGGCCGTACGTGCCAAACCCACTCCGATGTTTCAAATGCCAGCGCTTCGGCCACAGCTCGCAGAGCTGCCGAGGCCGGCAAACATGTGCAAAATGCAGTGCCCACGAACACACATCTGAAGCTTGTGAGAATGCTCTCCACTGTGTAAACTGTGATGGGGAGCACGCCGCGTACTCGCGGGCGTGCCGATCCTGGAAAAAAGAGAAGGAAATTGTAACAGTTAAAGTAAAGGAAAATATAAGTTTCAAGGAGGCACGCAGGCGGGTATCGTACCTGCCCAAGAAAACCTTTGCCGATGTGGCGCGTCAGGGGGCAGCGTCACAACGGCCTCCGGCGGCTGTCCGACCCACAGGCAGTGAGTCGGCAGTTACGCCATCTGCCCCCGCGGTGGTTGCAGCTAGCGCTGCTCCGTCGACCCAGAATGAGGGACCATCGACCCCGAAGGTGGCCGCCGGCGAGGCTGTCCCAACCTCCCCGGCCCCTTCCAGCGCTGGCAACAGCCGGCGCAGCCAGATCCCTCAGGGAGCCCCATCGACCTCCGGGCTGGTGGGCGCAGGGGTCTTGCCCTCCAAGGCGGGACTCTCTCGGGAAACATCTCGCTCGCAAGAGCACGTGTCCGGCGCCTCAAAAGAGGCAATGGACACTACACCCATCCTCAAGGCGCACCAAGCGCCTAAGGAGCGGCGAGGCTCCCTCGAAAGCTCCAGAAAGAACAAAACCCCTATTACAGGGCCTCGAAAGGGCTCTGTAATCTAAGGCATCCCATCCGTTTCCGTAAACACAGCACCAATTTTATTTTAAATATGGATACCCAAATCATTCAATGGAACATTAGAGGTCTCCTTACAAACCTTGATGATTTGCAAGAACTCATCCACAAACATAATCCAAAAGTGCTGTGTTTACAGGAAACACATTTAAAATCCAGACACGCAAACTTTCTCCGTACGTATGTTACGTTTCGCAAAGATCGCGATGATGCCATCGCATCATCGGGTGGTGTTGCGACTCTCACACATAACAGTATAGCATGTCAACCTTTACAGCTTCGAACGCCCCTTGAAGCAGTGGCGGTGCGAGTTGTTCTGCTAAACAAACTCATCACTATTTGCTCGCTTTATATACCCCCACATTACAAATTAACTAAACATGAATTTAAGTCCTTTATAGATGAACTGCCAGAACCCTATGTTGTTCTTGGCGACTTCAATGCGCACAGCTCCCTGTGGGGCGACTCTCGTATAGATGCGCGAGGTCGTCTTGTTGAACAGTTCCTTTTTTCTTGTGGTGCGTGCCTTTTGAATAAGAAGGAACCCACATATTACTCTCTAGCAAACAGGACCTTTTCTTCAATCGATCTCAGCATAGTTTCTCCTTCTATTCTGCCTGAACATGAATGGAAAGTTACAAAGAACCCTTACGGAAGCGATCACTTCCCCATACTACTAAGAACACCTCAAGAAAACGAATATCCACCACAGGCACCTCGGTGGAAGATTGAGACAGCTGATTGGGACAAATTTCGAACTCTTACTGGTATCTCATGGCATAACATCTCCTCGTTAGAAATTGATGCTGCTGTGGAGTATTTTACAGCCTTTATAATAGATGCCGCATCTAAATGCATATCACAAGTAAATGGCCTCTCGTGCAAACGGCGCGTCCCGTGGTGGACCGACGATTGTAGGATCGCACGTAAAAAACAGAACAAAGCGTGGGGTTTGCTACGCGCTTCTCCCACTGCAGAAAATCTTATCAACTTTAAACAAGTAAAATCCGAAGGCAGGCGAACCCGCCGACAGGCTAGAAGAGAAAGCTGGCAAACTTTTTATCGGGCATCAACTCGTACACAGATGAGGCGAAAGTCTGGAACAGGGTTAGCAGGATAAGAGGGCGACAAACATACTCCCTCCCTTTGGTAAACACACAAGGCGAAACTCTGCAAGACCAGGCAGATTCACTTCGGGAGCACTTTGAGCGTGTGTCGAGCTCAATCAATTATTCCCAGTCCTTTCTTAAACATAAAGAAATAATAGAACGTAAGCCAATCATACGAAAATCCAGGCAGAATGAACCGTATAACCGGCCTTTCAGTATTGCCGAGTTGAAAGCTGCCTTGAACACATGCAGAAGCACTGCACCGGGACCTGACAGAGTCATGTATGACATGATCAGAAACCTACATACTGACACACATGTTACACTACTTACATTATTCAACACTATTTGGGCTTCCGGATACCTCCCATCCACATGGAAAGAAGCGATTGTAGTCCCTGTTCTGAAGCACGGAAAAGACCCCTCCTTGGCGGCAAGTTACCGTCCGATAGCTCTAACTAATTGTCTGTGTACGCTTTTTGAAAAAATGATAAATCGCAGACTTATACATTTCCTCGAGGCCAACAATATGCTCGATCCTTATCAGTGTGGATTCCGAGAAGGGCGGTCGACGACCGATCATCTTGTGCGCATGGAAGGAAATATCCGCGATGCCTTTATACATAAACAGTCTTTCCTATCGATATTCCTCGATATGGAGAAGGCATATGACACGGCGTGGCGTTACGGTATCTTGCGAGACCTGTCGGAAATTGGCATTCGTGGAAATATGCTGAACACAATTGAAAGCTATTTGTCAAATCGTACCTTCCGAGTAAAAGTCGGCAATGCGCTGTCACGTCCCTTTACGCAGGAAACTGGTGTACCCCAGGGAGGCGTGCTCAGCTGCACTCTCTTTATCGTTAAGATGAACACGCTACGTGCTTCACTACCACCTGCCATTTTTTATTCCGTATACGTAGACGATATACAAATAGGCTTCAAATCCTGTAACCTCACAGTATGCGAAAGACAGGTACAGCAGGGCTTGAACAAGGTTTCCAAGTGGGCAGACGAAAACGGATTTAAGGTCAACCCCCACAAAAGTTCTTGTGTTCCCTTCACAAGAAAGAGAGGCGTGGTCCCAGATCCTTGTGTAGAACTGGGCGGACAACAAATCCCTGTCAACAAAGCACACAAATTCCTTGGTGTTATTCTTGACTCCAGGCTCACTTTCATACCTCACATAAAACATCTTAAAGAAAAATGTCTTAGAACAATGAACTTACTTAAAATCCTATCCCACACAACGTGGGGTAGCGACAGACAGTGTTTATTGAATATTTACAAGAGCCTAGTTCGATCACGGTTAGATTATGGTGCCGTAGTATATCACTCTGCCGCACCGAGCGCACTTAAGATGTTAGACCCCGTTCACCATCTGGGTATCCGTCTGGCCACTGGCGCATTTAGGACAAGCCCTGTTGAAAGCCTATATGTAGAGTCAGATGAGTGGCCACTCCATCTTCAGAGAACAAACATCAGCTTAACGTATTTCCTCAAGGTTCGCTCTAATAAGGAACATCCGTGTTTCACAATCGCTAACGACTTGACGTGTGAAACACTTTTTCATAACAGACCCTCTATGAGACTTCCTTTCTCACTGCGTGCAAGAGAACTTAGCATGGAAATGGATGTCCCAGTTCTCGAACAACGCCTAATGCCTCCAGCTAAGCTAGTACCGCCCTGGGAGTGGCAGCTGATAGAGTGTGACACATCCTTTATAGAGGTCACTAAACATGCACCAGAGACACATATCAAAATGCATTTCTTGGAGCTCCAGTACAAGTACTCGTGCACAGAGTTTTACACACACGCTTCTAAGTCGCATGCCGGGGTGTCCTACGCATCCATTGGTCCGTCCTTCTCGGAATCCGGTGTACTGCACCCTGAAACAAGTATATTTACGGCTGAGGCCCATGCACTATTGTCGGCTGTGAAACATATCAGAAAATCAGAAAATCAAATATTCAAAAAACAATTTTATTTACAGACTCCTTAAGTGTCGTTAAAGCCTTGAAGTCACACTGTAAACACAGAAACCCCGTAATAATCGAGCTCTATTCCAGTCTCTGTAGAGCATACATGTCTAACCAGCATGTCATTATATGCTGGGTGCCCGGGCATAGGGGCATTGAGGGTAACGTTCTAGCAGACCAGATGGCCACATCAATTTCATTGCATGCAGCTAATCCTACTGCTTCGGTCCCTGTCACAGACCTGAAGCCTTTTTTAAGAAGGAAACTGCGAAACCACTGGCAACGTAAGTGGGACGCAGAAGTACATAACAAACTGCACGTGATAAAGCCACAATTAGGTTCTTGGCCCTCCGTAACAAAATCACGGCGAACAGATGTCCTATTCTGTCGCCTCAGAATAGGACACACATTTGGCACACCTTATTTTTTACTCCATGGAAATGATCCTCCTACCTGCGGTAGATGCGGGGAGAGGCTGACCGTCCTCCACGTCCTCCTGGAGTGTCGGGCAGCCGAATCTGAGAGAAACAAGCATTTCCCCCTAGCATACCGGCAGCAGATCCCCCTTCATCCCGCAATGTTACTCGGCCCAGAACCGCTATTTGATACCAACGCAGTCCTAAGTTTCCTGAAAGATGTTGTCCTGCATGTTATTAGCCCCACATGTTCATAGCGGGTCCTCTCTTCAGAGGATACCGCTGTGATAACTCTTTCGTATAGCACGTGCCTCTAGGCCCTTGTGTTTCAAGGCCTCCGGTGAGGCAACAGTGCTCCAGCTATTTTTACCATCTCATATATTTTCAATTCTATGTCATTCTTTTACGATGGATTTTAATGTTCATAGTATTCGTCATTTGTCATCGCCATAATTTTATATCACGTAGATTTTATGCACTTTACAGCCAAGTCACATCTCCATAATACCTCGTCAACATCACCACTTGTCATGGCGCTCTTTGGCCACACCTGGCCCTTGCGCCATTAAACACCACATATCATCATCAACAAGATGACAACAACGGGACGACGACTACGCTATGATGACGACGTCATGACGATGGCAGCACCACTGATCTAAAGCTATCACTGGGTTGCATATGTTATAGCTATCAAATATGGGGAGGTGCAAATAACATGCCCGTGCGTTTTACTAGACCGACTGATGTCCGAGCCTAACCTAAGCCCGAAGCTCCTAGGCCCGAGTCCGGCTTGGGCCTGAGTCATCGATTTCTTACGTTACCCTAGCCCGTTAGTCGGCCCTGCAGACCAGCTATACCTTTGTGGTATTCTATCAAAAATAGTAGCAGTTTATAGCCAGTTACCTGCCGAACTTTTAGCAAGAGATTGGTCCTAATAGTACGTGAAATCTATACTTTTTCGTGGTTACTTTGTTCATATTGTGCGAGTTGCGTTGCATATCCGATGCGTCATATTCATTGTGTGCTCCTGCATAGATGTATGGCTCTGAGAAATACGACCGCAACAATTATAAAACCTGTGGTGACTTCAGTTCTGCGATTTAGCCATGACCCTCGAATAATACACCGCGAGAGCAAACTGCTGATGGTCAATCATCTTCCAGCGAAGCGAGTTGAGTTCATATCTCGGTGTTCTCAACGAATACAGGAGATATAGACCATCCTTCACCTTCTTAATCCAGTGTCGCTGCATGGCACCGCGGCAATACTAATGCAAGAAATATCAAGAATTGCTAGCATTGTCATGTAGACTACATATGGTGGAGGCCTAAGCCATATTATCACAAATTTTTGTTTACGACACAATATTGATTCTTCATTCGGAAAACAGCACTGCGTGCACAAAAATATTGGTGATTGTAAACTGCGTGGGAATATTTCTTACATTATTTTTTAGGGTAATAATGTAGTAGATCAGTATGAATACTTCGTTCCTGGTTGTATTTTGTCGATTGGTTTAACCTCGCATAGAAAAGATTAGTAAGTAATTTTTTCGGAGGAAAATACTGTGCTTCCGGTAAATTAACCTGACCAAACATCCTTATTAAACACGTTTCCTAAGTTATGCAATATTTTGATTGATCCGTAAATCTTCAAATTCAAATTCTGAGCAGCAAGCCTGGGCCCAGTGCTACCAAGCAGTGGGCAACATTGGAGAAAGTTAATGGTGTAAAATATTAAATTTAAGGTTTTGTTTATTCTACGGCGGGGGGTTTATTAGCGTTTGCAGAGGAACGGGTGAAGGAAGCCGCAAGAAGAGTTCTTAGGCAGGAAAAGAGTGTCTGCAATGTGAAAGCATGTGGAACATTCATTTTCAATTTATTTTAGGTGAACTTTTAGGTGAATCTATGGCAGCGCAAAGCATTCCCGTAAACCTCATCCCAGGGCGTTGTAACGTATATATATGCCAAACTTTCCTATGGCAACTCTACAGTCAGCCCTCCCCGATTCGTCAAAAAATAATCGGGCCAGCCCACTTCGCCTGTCTTTCACGCGACGTTGCGGAAGTCGCCAAAATGCCCAGCTTGCTATAATATTTGCACACTGATCATGCATGATTAAACGAAGCGATAGAAAATAATTATGTCTGATTCGTCGACTTTTCCGCCATTAGCCCTTTGCTACAGGTCAAGTGTTTTCGAGCTGCGCTCAATTCGCCTGTCTATCAGGCGACGTCATAAAGCCACTGAAACTCACCAAGTCAAAGGGACGTGAACGCGTTAAAGATGCATTAGTATGCCGAGCGAAATTAAACATTTTTCTTAACTGGACACGGCCCTGTTCCGAAAGCGACAGAAGATGGCTGCTCGATGATCGCTCTGGTACTGGAAATTGGGGGCTACCGGTGAGAGTGGGCTCCTTTGCGTATAAGAAAAATTTTTGCGTGGCAGTATGACGTTGTAGGACCCTTTCGACACATATACGACATTGCTGTGCGAACTGTTCTTTGTAAAAGATCTGTTTTAGCTGCATTTCTTACCTTCCGTTACGCGCCGCCACGATTTTCGACTAGCCACCGCAAGCAAAGGGGAAGTGCACCAATAGCAGACACCAACACCCCCCTCGTCTTCGGGTTATCTACTTTCACTGTGCTGGCTCGGCTTCGTCGCAACCCTCTTCACTTGGGTGAGCTCCCCGCCTCGCGACAGCCAATAATTATATCAGAAAAACTACTCAATGTAGTCAGTGCTATTCACTTGGAAAGCCAAAAAGGAAGTCAACTACGATAAACGAGGATTGCGAACGATTGGACTGTTCAAGCCACGCTGCGGATTACCGCCCGATGCTTGCATCGGTTGTTACGTAAATTTGATGTCAAGATTATGGAATAATTTTACGTTAAAAGGTGCCTGGATGACCTATGAGCACGCAACAAAGCAGTTATTTGCAGAAGTAGTGCTAATACTTGGGCTTAAGTGGTCAGTGTTACATTGCGTCTGTACACCTGAGCAAGTTAATCGAGAAAGCGGCGCTACTTGCTAGAAATGACAGTAAATAGTGGGGTGGTGCACCAGAAGCATGACACAGTGACAACCAGGGCCGATATATTACAAGCTTTGGAAAAGCCCACGTTGGCTTCGCCTCGCGTGATTGGCTTAGTTCACCTAGGCAGCGATATCAGCGTGGCCTAGAAGAATCGCGTAGGACGAAACCGAACGTTCGCTTTTCGAACGCGTACAAGATAGCGGCTCAGATTATGCAAGTGTACCACCGAGCTCATACCATTTTCATGCATTCCATCGTCTAGGCTATAAAAGCTAGGTTACCCGGTCTAATGTTTTTTCGTGGGCACCAGACCCGGCTCCTCTTGGAGCTTTTAGTTATTAGTACTACTTGGCAGATTCGTTTCCCAGCGTTTTCTCAGGAAACGGGCAGCGCAGCGCAGCACCGAGCTTGGCGCTCTACACAGGTTGTGGGCTTGTGACCGGTTCCAACTCGCTGTTTTTGTAGTTTTGTTTTTCAGCAGTATCATGCTGTGCATCTGAACAGTGACAATTTTTCTTGAACGAAGGTGCTTCGGAGGAACATTCACTGACCTGTCGTTCAAGTCTAAATCCACCTGACTTCCTCTTTCCACAACATACAGAAGGAATTATCGCGGCCCCAAGGCCACATTCATGCGGTTCAGGGAAACACTCATAGGCGAAAGGATACCTTCTTATACTTCTGCATGCTTCGCTTGATGGCGGTGGTGCAATATCAAGGGCAGTACATTTCTATTTTTGAGGCAAGCTTCTCAAGAAAAAATGTCATTGGCAATTTAGCGGTATATGCAAGAAAAATGCGTTAGAATTGCGTTGCACCTCTTTAGCTTCGCATACACCTTG
The DNA here is from genome assembly GCF_023375885.2 of Dermacentor andersoni. Classification (NCBI taxonomy): domain Eukaryota; kingdom Metazoa; phylum Arthropoda; class Arachnida; order Ixodida; family Ixodidae; genus Dermacentor; species Dermacentor andersoni. The sequence goes on along the minus strand of NC_092822.1, from coordinate 72,062,761 downwards.
ACTTCACTCGACACTCGTCCTGCCTCTTGGATGAGCAAATTGCAACGACGGTGGTCCAGAGCAGACTGAGGCGATGGCGCTTCAGTGACGCCATCCTTTCCTGCTCTCAGTATGCAAGACATGACACATGCGCCACCCCACATCAGCGTTTGCAAAATGTCGAGTAATGCCAATAAGAACGCAACGCTTTTTTGGGTTAGCGCTGTCTTGCGGTGCCACCTAACGCCAGCAGAGAGAAGTTGATCGCAGATCATAAGTCTTCCTTGTGCACTCATCTGTTAACCATCATTAAGGTTTTATTCTATCCCTTAAGCAGGCATTTCATAATCGATGTCGCCAGCTAAAACCATTTTGTTAGATCAGCTCAATCGCTATTGGGAGCGCGCTAGTTCCGCTAACAAAACCATTACTTTTTGAAACAGTTTCCCTGCATTCCGGCGTCTCACTAACATCCAGTTTTAACGCGATGGCATTAAGGGTGGCGTTGGCGTTTCTTGAGCGAAAAATATTTTTTGCTACGCTGAAGTTATTCTATCCCTAAATTTGCTCATACATTGTCTGACATTCTTTACGAAGTTATTCCTCGGAATTTTGAGAGTGACAGCCCACAAACGCATGCCATGAAAAACAACGCCAAAAGGGCATGCCTTTTAATTTAAAACTTCTCCGACTGAAACAATAAAGTGCAAAAAAAATAACAGAGTATCAGTACACGCAATAGGCCGGGTTTCTACGAGAAAGCTCGCCTTCTTGCATAGCATTTACGGCCAGTGTTTCCTGGTAAACGTTACGAACGCATAAGCTGCAATTGCCGGGAAGCATGAGAAATTAAGTATCCTTGAAGGCTACCGCATTCTACTTTTAAAGGCGAACCTTAAGGGCCCTCCAAATTTCTTTGAGTGACCTCTCAAGAAGGCGCAGTTTCTCTCCAAGACGAAGGAATGAAAGGTACAGAAAGATTTAGCTTTGCTCACGACAATTTTGCATCACGTTCTACGAATACGCGGAGGCTACATGCCACGGCACAGCAAGACAGAGAACTGCTGCTGGCTGGCAGGAGCAGCGCCGTAACTAGAGCCATGTGTAGCAGAGCGTTTATGCGATAGGCAACTACCAGTAGCAGCTTTACAGACGTCGCCCCTTTTTGTTGCATGGGGTGACACTGGCGGAAAATCGTCCGAATATTTAGGTGGCAGTGTAAGAATAAAAACATCGTGTTAAAAAGCTTATTTCAAAAAGACACGATACGAACACTTAGTCACAATCAATGTACAATTCCACCAGGACGATCACATATACAATGTACGAAGCATTATATACACGGCACGTTTTCGAAGTATCGTCGAGTCCTCACTCATAAGCATATAATCACATAGACCAACGGAAGCGCAGAGTTATACGTAAATAATTGTTATATACATAAAATGATGCTAAATGTATACAGTGTGCACAATGTTACTGCAAAATGATAATGTGACAGACACTTTACATCATATTCTAGTGATGCTATGAGATGTCTAATCAAGTTTGACGTTTACTATTCGTTCCCATGCGTGAAGTGCAGTCGCCACTGAGGGTATGTGTAAAACTCCTCAGCAGATGTGTAATGTGTGATGCTGGTTCTTGCCTGCAGAAAAAACCGGAACGCGGCCCTTGCTCCGGCAGAGAGCATTGAGCAGAGCCTGAAGGTTTGTTCAATGGCTTCATGTTTTTGCAGCAAAGCACTGTGCGATTCCCCGAACGCTGTCTAACCTAGATGCCTGGGCCACGGTGAATTCTTTAAAAATAAACCCTTCAAAAACACAAGTTATTTTGTACACGCCTAAAAGAAAAACACTGACAAAGACGTTGAATTTGTTTTTGGGCTCTCAGCAGTTAGAGTTGGTGGACTCTGTTAAAACCCTTGGAATACATTTTTCGAAGCACCTTGCATGGAATGTACAAGCGCCGACAAAAGTGGTATACTCCACGCAGATTGCTACTGCAGCGGCGTCGCTCGGTATTTTGGCGAGCTGAAGCACGAAACATTGACACGAGTCAAGCGACATCCATGCAGATAATAAAGGGCACCCATTGGCTGTCTCGATCCCAGATTCTGCCTGTAGATGGCGTTGCAATGCAGTTTGCCATTGCTCCGGCACCCGCTACGTGGAGTATACCACTTTTGTCGGCGCCTGTACATGTCGAAAACCTCCATTCAAAGATGTCGTCTGCCATTCGTGTCCTTGCACGTACGCGATGTATTCTTCCTACAAAGGTGAAGATTGTGATCTACAATGCGTTACTGTCCTCTATGTTGCAGTACTGCAGCATAGTGTGGCGTACTACTGGCGTAACAAATTGCGCAAGCTGTATTTGCTGCAGAAAAGAGCTATACCACATATTGCTGCTGTACATTATGCTTCTTCTACAAAACTTCTTTTTACAAAGTATGAAATTCTTCCAGTGTTCTGTTTATATAATTATAGGCTGATGCTGTGTTATAAAGCTTTTGTGAAGTATGGTACCAATACCATAATTATCTTGTTAAGTTAAAAGCAAAAACAAGTGTTCGTTCTACCAGGCACAAAGAAATGTGGACTGTACCCACCCCTAGAACTTCTTATGATGAACAATCTTTGTCCTCTAAGCTACCTTCCCTTCTGAACCTATTAAACCATGATGATTTTGATCCTTCGTGCAATCAAAATTCTCTCATAAAGCGTTTCGCCCAGTCCATTTATTATCAGGAATAGTACATGCTTTCGAATTCTTTTACCTCTACTTGTCGATCGCTGTTTTACATGTTCATGCCATTTCAAGCCTATGCAATTGGGTTGTATTGTTCTTGCGCTTTGTTACAAAACATTTTTTTGTAGCTCGATGTTATGTAATATTCGTTGATTTATTTGAACTCTTTGTGCATGACTGACCGTCTTTACGGTCCTGCCGCTTCATGTTGCGGTTGAATGCCACCACCCACTCTGTAAAAATAGCGCGGGTCGTCCATGACTTGTTGTTCGCCCTGTACTGCACAGGTAGGCTACGGTATCCATTGAAACAGCATGGCTTGGCACGTTTTCCAATGAATAATGAAGGACGCTTGTCAGAGCCATCCATGTTTGTGCAAAGAGGCACCGTCACACGTTTTTTGCTGTTTGCTGCCGTGACAGCGCTGCCCCTTAAATTCGAGCATCCTAGCCGGCAACATCTCGTAGGATAGCCCGGTCTCATTGGCGTTGTAAATGTCTGGCGGCGTGAAGTTGCTTAAAATGCCGGCCACATTGCTCACCTTCCAAGCTCCGTCAACGTCTGCGGACATCGATTTGCTGCACAACGCTTTTCCGATGATGTTATGGCGGGCCTTGAAACAGTTCAGCCAGCCAACGCTGGCTTTAAAATTGTCAATGCCGAATAGGCAGGCATGGTTCAAGGCTTTTTGCTGGACGGTGTTTCCGTTGAGGGGGACGTTCTTACCTCGTCCTTCAACAAACCACGCATGTACCGCCTTGTCCAGCTCTTCATGGAGGGGCTGCGTCACCTTCTTGTGCTTGGAAGATGTGCCTGAAGCAAGTGCCTTTTTTACGCTGCCCTTATTCCCTAGAATCATAGACAGCGAACTGGCCGGAATCCCAAAGTCTTCAGCGATTGCCGCTTTCTTCCTTCCACTCACCGCTTGGGCGATGATTTCAGCTTTCTGCTCTAGGCAAAGGGTTTTGCGTTGACATCTTGTCCCCCGCACGGATGAAAGCTCGTTGTCGTCGTCGAAGAGATACGCTGCGAGGGACGCGTCCACGAAAAAAAACCCCAAAATGGCTTAACTGCAATCACATGATTTCATGCTTACTACGGCTTTGGATTTAACTTGGACTTCTCTTTTGCCAATAACACTTGTTCTGGTTTCGATTTTAACCGCGATAATTTCGTTGAAGCGGAAACGCTCACCAAAAGTGGCTCGTGCCGAGAAACGTAGGGCATTAATTTCTATGGGATACTGACGGGGAATTAAGAATTATTCGTTGGCCTGGAAATTTCGTTGTAGCGGTATACGTTGCGGCGGGATTTAACTGTATTAGATATATATGAATATGGTAGTTCTAATATGGCCGGGTGGATTACTGTGTAATAGAACTTTGAAACGATCAATCGAAGGTGTATTTTCTATACAGCAACTATCAGCGTAGTCAAGCATGCTTGGTACGCAGACCACTATAGAGAGGTATTCTCAGATCACTTTCAGAGGTAGTTTCACTTTCGCGAGGATCAACAATGGACAGCTGCACACAAGCGTCGGGCAAATGCAAGAATCTTGACGGCTGAGTCGTGAAATCTCGCGAAAATGAAGTTATCGCTCAATGTGATCGTCAGATAATGTTGCCCTAGGCGGCGGCAGCCAATAGTAGGTACAAGCAGACTTGCAGGCCGCCAGGCTTACAAACTGACAGACTTAGAGGCTGACAGACCTACAGGCTGACAGACTTACAGGCTGACAGACTTGCAGGCTGACAGGCTGACAGACTCGCAGGCTGACAGACTTACAGGCTGGCAGGCTTACAAGCCAAAATAACGTATAGCCGACAAGCTGACAAGCTGGCAGCCTGTTTTGTTTCTTGACTGGGTCTTATTCAGTTCTGCTACCTGTTTTGTCAGCTCTTCGTTAACTTTACGCAAAGAGTTGGCCTCCCTAATTAACTGTTCTATACTGGCATCATTGCTTCCAGTCACCGCCGGCGTAGTGGCGCCACCGACGATTCTCGCCGTACCTTTTACTTTATCCGCCCAGGCGGTCCCAACTGTCGGCTTGGCACCAGTTGTTACATCTTCTAAGCGCGCCTGCGCTCCTCCCGACTTGGAGCGGCTTCTCTCCCTCGCTGCCGATGGCGACCGGGCGCGTTCTCTTTGCACCTGCGCTTCTCCCGACTTGGAGCGGCTTCTCTCCCTCGTGGCCGATCGTGGCCGATCGTGGCCGGGTGCCTTCGCTTCGGTGAGCTCGTACCACATAGGGTGTTCGAAATCTAGACCTGCTTGCACGCCTTGTCTTCGGTGGGATGGTCTCCTCCACAGAACTTGCACTTGGGCGTGCAAACGTGGTCCGCTCGTGGGTTGAGGGCTCCACACCCTCTACACTGAACAGAGTCCGGCGTGGGGCACACGATCAAGCACACGACCGAGCCTACCACAAGGGAAGCACACATCAAATTGTTCCCCGTAGAGATAACATCTCAACAAGGTCGTCCCGTAGCGCACAAAGTTTGGCACTCTCAGTCCACCGAAGAGGAAGATGACTGAGCCCCACGTCTTGATGCGCTTGGTGACCAAAGCGAGCGGATTGCGCTCATGCACGATATTTCATGTGATAGTGAACTGGGAGTCCCTGATGTCGACTCGTATAATCACCCCTTTGCACGTGGCGTGCGGGGCCGTTTTGTACGCATTGACTTTGTACTCCGTTTGCACGATTTTTAGGGACTTAATTCTCACGTACTTTGCCGCATGGTCTTGTTCAGGCGCGCTCACCACGACGATATTTTGTGTGAAGTTAGGGCACACCATGTCTTCACTTGCTAGCTCTGCCGTTAGGCCTGAAGCCTCGATCACGGCAGTTCCAATAGCGGTGGTACTTACTTTGCTGAAATTTAGTCCTCCTCGTGGCCTGATTATAATCTTCAGATGCTCCTCGGGCAGTTTAGGCATCCTTGAGGCCTTGACTATACGATTCTTAATCGAGCCGGTGTAGGTGGCGGGTCCCTTACTGGCGCCCGTAGCGGCGTCTCCACCGGAATATTGCGAGGTACTTCGCGCCGCGTTGGCCGCGTTGCTGCTCTTCATTCCAGCACGGGATCGTAGCCCGGTAGTCACTTACCAACCAAAATCTTCCTCGTTGTTGACCTCTTCCTCTTCCATACGGGAGTCTGCCATGTCCGCCTGGCACGTAGTCCGGCAAGGCCTAATCGGCCCTGCTCCTCGCTAGGGTTAGCTCCGCAGGTAGTGGGATGAACAGAGAAAGTCCAATAAAATTGTCAAAAATTGGTTCCAACTTCGAAACTTCGTATCAGTCGAGTCTGGGCAACTTCACGAATCTGATGATGTGCTTGAAATTGTCGTACCTAGAAAAATTGGCCAGCGGGACATCAAAAAAGACGGCGCCGATGTAAGAGACTAGTCTGCTCCGTACTCTTCTTCTTCCAGTATAATGTATATGTTTCTTAGTGTTTTCTGCGTTCTTTTTCTATTCTCTAACTGACCTATGCAAATTTGTTGTATATTGCGCTGGACCGGCCACTAGCCATTTTAGGCTATCGGTCCAAATATTCTTGGACATATATTTCTGATGTTCCTGAAAAATAAAGTTTAAAAAAAAAGTTTCTTTTCCATTGCCGCCACCCATAATATTTTTTCAGCCTCTCTGACTTTGTGCGTGACGATTTTATTGCTCTGTTGCTTACCCTACAGGGCGCATACTTGCTGGTAGGATTCCAAGTTATTTTCCTCTACTGTAAAACAATGTTTTTTTCTGTATAAATACCTCAACGCTTTCCCAGCCCATTTACTGTCTTCCATATTCCTCCAGTCGTTCTTCATAATCAATTTTACTGTAAGCTTCACTCGCCTCAGAACTGGAAAAAACGAAATCACGAAACATGCAATTTACGATACCTGAAAGCAAAGCTCTTTACTTTTCAAAGCGAGATCAGCATGCCATAAGGAACGCATTATGAATCGAGATAGAACAATTGGAAGAAGAAATACGTGCTTGCTGCGGTAAAGATAGGGAAACGATGGAACCCGTTTTATTAGAATGTGAAGATATCTGGCCAGCGGTCAATTCAGATACCACTGGCCTTTTTGAAGCCCTGGGCTTCAGTGAAAGCAGAGTGAAAGCAAAAATATCGAAAATGGAGATAATTGATCGGCCATAGGAAGATTGGTAGAAGAAAAGTAGGGAAACGATTACAACAGAGTGGTACAGGAACAATGTTCCCAATAAGGGTCCAGAAAGTCTCGTGACGGATATTATTTGTGTTTTCTTTTCTTTTTTGGGGGATATAGGTACGACATTCGGAATATATCAAGAAGAGCTTGGTGGCGCAACCGTTCCCAAAGGGGCGCTCATAGCATCCCTCCATACTCACGGTATGCCCGACGCGAATCGTCTAGTACTTTCTGGAAGCCGCGTTGGCGCCACCGATTACACTGGAACCATACAGAAAGAAATTAAACAAGAGCGGACACTCCCATAGAGCCCAGGGGCCGAATCGACTGTAGCGCTCCTAGTGCCGACATTGATGCCTCAGCCCCACTTCCGGTTTTGGTTCTGGGCGCGCGCGTTTTGAACGCTAGCAGGAACGAGTTGTGCCGGCTGCCCTGATCGTTGCGGCATTTTTTTGTTGTTGTTGTTGTTGGTGCTTCTACTACTGAACCGCGCTCGTTCTTGGTACGGAATCATTTTATTTAATCAAAAATATTGCGAAGGATCTTAAAAGGCCTTCATCAAATCTATGCCACGTCCAATTTCATAAAGAAAACGCGCGATGCCTTGAAAATGAGGACATAACTTATTTTGCTCTCCATAAAAAAATAATTCCGGGCTTTTCGTGCCTTAATCCAACGTTGCAGCACCACGTAAGCAGCAGTAGTTCCGGTACGAAGCTCCATCGGGCCGCATCCGCTGAATAAAGTAAATTACAAACATGTGTCATTTTGGTATGCAACCATTAATTCGACATTAGGCGAAATATGTGATATAACTAATGATGAATGGGTGGCGTTACAAACAAAAGCAATTCGCTTTTATATGCATGGCGTAGAAAATGCGTGACTCATCACAAGCAATACCATAAAATATGAAGAAAACATCCAATTTCCAAGCATTCTCCCATTCCCAGGCCTTGTTTCCTGCCTTTTAAGATCACAAATACAGGGGCGATCGCGTGTTTTCACAACTTGGCCTAAGCCGACACGATGATACGCTACATACACCGAAGTGGCCAAAACACAGGCTCTCAACGAGACCATGCTAGAGGCTCGCAGAATTCCTTCTACTCGCACTCAAGACAAATCCGTTGGTTCAAAGCCTGTTTTCAGTCGTTCAAAACACAGAATTGTTTATTTACAAGTTCCTGGTGTTTGAGCTCCTCGGCGCTATCTTCTGCGTGTTCTGCTGGGGCAGTCAACACAGTCACGTGTTAATTATCGCTCTTCGGAATGTTACGAACGGCCTGCAAGGGCACTGAGCTACAAACTTGGCGGCAATGGCAGTGGCAACGGTGCAGCGATGACGTACTCACAATCGTGTGCTTCTTCCACGCAGGCCTGTTCCACATCAAGTTCTTCGGCTTAACATAGCTGGTCACCTAGCTGTGCGCTCGTCATATCAGCATAGCTTTGTCACCTGACCGTATGACACGTGCTGCTAGAGGCCTGTGACGTCAACTGGACTATCATTTCCATCGGCTCTACGAAGAGACGACCACTACAAATGCAGCGAGCGCTCCCGCTCGAGGTTTCATTTTGGCAGGAGCGGCAACGGTGCAGTGACGACGTACTAACAATCGTGTGCTTCTTTCACGCAGGTCTGTGCTGCTCTATTTTACTGAAATTATTTTTTTTTCGTTTTGTTTCCTGCTGTTGCTGCTGCTGCCATGGTGTATTTGCATGGCAATGTCTAAAGAAATCATGGATCTTTTCGATGACCTGAAACATGAACGTATTGCAGAGTTTAAAGATTTTAGAGATGCATTTGACAGAGATTTTCGGAAAGAAATGAGGGAGTTGAAGACCAGCCTGACGTTCATCAGTAAAGAGTATGATAAAATGAAAGTGGCGAACAAAGGAGTGAAAGAGGCGAACGTTGAACTTGAAAGTCGTTGCAGTGACCTTGCACTGCAGTTGAAGGCTCATGAAAGTCGTCTCCTCCATGCCGAACAATACTCTCTAAACACAAATGTTGAAATTAAAGGCGTTCATTGCAACATGCCAGAGAACCTAACCGAGATAATACGTAGAATTGCAGCAAAAGTGAATGCCTCTATTTTGCCAATTGACATTGACGTAATTCATCGCGTCCCGACAGCAAACTCGGCAATAAAAAATATACTTGTGCAGTTCAATCGGAGGCAGGTCCCTGACGCTTTCCTTCAAAAAGCGCACGCTGCAAAATTGGTATGCTGTGACATTGGTTTTGGTTCTGACATGCGAATTTTTGTTAATGAGCACCTTTGCCCTGAACTCACGCGCATTCTGGGCGAGGCAACTGCGCAGAAGCGCCAAGCCAAATGGAAGTATGCTTGGCGGCGCAATGGTAAAATTCTTGCTCGTCAAACTGACGATACGCCCACAATCAGAATTGCATGCAGAGATGACATTGCGAGGCTCACTGCATCATCACATAGTGTCTAAAGCAAAAGTTGTCACTTGCTCAGAAATGGTAACGCCTGAAAACATGTCACCTGTCTATGCTTCTGAAACCAAGCGCACTTGCAGTGCGACATGTTTATTCTGTAGAATATTTGTCATACCCTCGTACATCCCTCGTAAGGATGTTACACGCAGAACGAATTCCGTCATATTACGTTGTTGTTTGCCTGTGCTTAAGGCTGTGGCACTAAACAGTTTCAGTTGGGATGACGCATCCAGTTCGATTGCCCAATTTTATATCGTACAAACTGACAGCCCTACGTGGTTATTGTTACTATACCAGAGATATCTGCATATGACAGCAAGAACTCGGCCTTCCAGTTACACATGTTGCGCCTGTTAACCATTTTCCGTATGCTCACGTGCTTTATTCTTCTTATCATTTCTTGATGACAGTCAATCGGTATTTTCAACGTGTTTGCTCCTGTGAACTGGGATCCAGCATGAAAAAGAAAAGCTTGTTCTCAGCGTTGCATTTAAACATTCCCTCAATGAGGCATAAACACGAACAACTAGATAAGCTGTTACATAATTTTCCGGTATCTTTTGATATCTTCATATTTACTGAAACATGGTGCGCAGAACATTATCTCATTTCGATGGAATCATTCTCGCACTTTTTCTTGAACAGAGGGACCCGCGGGGGCGGCCTGGCAGTCTATATTAAATCTTGTTACACATTCGAGCTTGTTGATGAATTTTCAGTTATAACAAGTGACTATGAAATTCTCAGCTTACGTCATAACCATCAAATCGTATCTGTAGTCTATAGGCGCCCGAGCTGGAACAGTGACCAGTTTTTCTATTATGCTAACAAATTTCTAGAGTTCTGTTCTATTAACCGTTATATTGTGGTTTTTGGTGGCTATTTCAATATAAAGGTAGCTGAAGATAAGTACACGTCACTTAGCTATGTCAACATAATTGAATCCAATGGTTTTACAAACGTAATAGTGTCTCCCGCAAGAAAACTGCTTCCAGCCAGACAACTACAGATTTATACGTCCTGAATGCAGACACTATTGTTGAATGTGCTAGTACATTGTACAATGTCGTCCGACCTTAACGACCACTGTCCAATTTTTGTGTTGGTTGTACAAGAACTTTAAACTTTCACTAGAAATGCCCTGACGGCCTATCAGTCAATTAATGACACAAATCGTAATAAATTTAGAGAAAGGATAAACAGTGCTGACTGGCCGGAAATTTATGCTAACAGCAGTACAGATGAAGTGTAGAATATATTTATATATAAATTTCGTGAAATATATGATGCATGTTTCCCGTGGTCCACAAAGCGCCAATCTTAAAAAAAAATGAGAAAACCATGTATTACGCCATCCCTTTATTAACAGATAAAAAAGAAAGACAAGATGTATCAAAAATTTTCATCTAGCCGAGATTTAGCCGACCTGACTGCCTTGAAACAGTTCAGAAATAAATTAAACAGCGCAAGGCGCGTAAGGATTACTATACTAATATATTTGAGAAAGACGGCCGCTGTGATGCAAAATTAATTTGGAAAGCAATAAACGCAGTCGTTAACATGCCCAAGCCTTGTAATTCTATAGGGTGTCTTACAATGAACGGTGTAACCTTAATGGGCACTGAACTGGCAGATAGCTTTAATAAACACTTTACTAGTCTCCCTAAAAGAGACGAGAACAAAGATGCTACCTGCCTAATTTCTGTACAGACACCTGACTCCTTCTTTGTCCACCCTACGCACCCATTCGAAGTTATTGCTACATTAATGGCCTTGAAGTTTATCTCCAGCCTTGACGCAGAGGGCCTGTCAGTAAAACCAATTAACTTTTTAGCTCACCTTCTTGCACCTCACTTATCGTATATATTTAGCCTATCGGTATCTTCCTCCGCCTTCCCAGACAGACTGCAACTAGTGAAAGTGATTGTGATCCATCAATCTGGGACGACACAAGACATTGGCAACTATCGACCAATATTGATTCTGCCAATTTTCTCGAAACCACAAGAAAAAATTTTGCTTAAGCGTTTGGAAATTTACCCGAATGATAGTCGCCATTTCACAGATTCCCAATTTGGTTTTAGATAAGGCTTATCTACGGAATCAGCGGTACTTGAGCAAAACTAATTAATTTAGCAAAACCGTGAAACTAAACTGCTAACACTGGGCATTGTTGTCGATTTCAGCAAAGCATTTCACTGTATTAATCATAACATTCTTTTAGATAAACTTTATGCATAAGAGGCAATCCGCTTAAGCTGATAAGGTCATACTTTGGAAAACGGCAGAAATCTCTACGTGTCGATGGTTGTAGCTCTAGTTTTGAATATATAAGATGCGGAGTACTACAGGGCAGTATCTTATGTCCGTTCCTTTTTAACGTATATATAAACGATCTCGTCCATGTCTTCAAGAAAGCTAAATTTGTAATATATGCCAACGACACTAGTTTATTTTTATCTGGAAACTCATCGAATGAACTCCTTTATAAAGCGAACGTCATATTAGAAAGCGTCCATAACTGGTCACATGTAAACAGCTTAAAGAATAATTATAATAAAACAAAGGCGGTTATTTTTCGTTCTGTAAATCGGAAAGTAACCATACTAATCCCACTGCTTATTTGAAACTACGCTATCGAAATCGTAAGTAAATATAAATATCTTGGCGTAATATTTAACGATCATCTTAAATGGGCTGATCACTGCCGTCATCTTTCTTTAACCTTGTCAAAATCTGTAGGAGCTATTTCACGAGGTCGCGACTTGTTTCCCGTGAAAGTTAAAAAATTAATATAGCTTTCATTATTTCATTCTCAAATAAGCTACTGTCATCTTGCATGGGAAACTTCGGCTCGCGTGCGTCTAAATCAACTACTACTTCTGCAAAAAAAGATATCCGCATAGTTTCTGGCTCAGACTGTCTAGCTCATGCCAGACCACTGTTTATTAAACATGGAATATCTCCCATTTATCATCTAGTGTCATTTACCATTCTTCGCGCCTTAAATAACTTGAGCTTACCTCGGGCTAAGTTCATAATCCAACTCTCATCGGTGACACGAACGCACACTCATACATGAACCAACACAAAGAGAAATGGCATCTAGCCTGACTTCGCACAACGTATGGCTCCCAAATATTGCATTTGCTGGTTCCGAGCACCCTTAACACAACAATTGGTACACAGAAAATATGAACCTAAACAGAAAAACAATTGTTCAGCAATTTTTTGAGCATGTGGTTGGTTCAAACCCAAATTAGGCTATTATTTTTATATTTTTTTGCCGTTTTATGAAAAGTAAATACTGCTATGCATTGTGTTTGAACTTCATATATTATCTCGTAGTGTTGAATTGCAATTATGTTTTTATCCTTGTTCTTCTGCTGTACTGCAATTTCATACTTTGTGCGACTTTTAAGTGCATTGTATATTTGAATTTTACTTTGTCTTACATTAGGTTTAATTATAATTCTGAATTGTGTATGGTTCTTTGATTCATGATGTATGTCAAATGGTACTTTTTTCCCTTCACTGCTGCCATATTGTAAATTGGCCCCGGACCGCGTCAAGCTGCTTCAAGGCAGCTTTTTGTCCCCGACCTTTTTCTCTTGGAGGAATAAAGAAATCTGGAATCATGAAAATATTTCCAGCCAGCCGCAGCGGTGGGGGGGGGGCGATATTCAGAGAACCAGACCTTCGAACACGCCCGGCCCGTTGCCGATACCATGTTCTGGGAAAACAACAATTCGCCGAGTCCCCAAGCGAGCGCCACCGCTATGACTAAACGCGGTCGGATGCGCCGTGGGCCGCCACGGGCTGTTTGGAGCAGGGGAGTCCCTGGAAGATATATTGCGCTGCCGTCTCGCGCAGCTTAGTATACATGGACAGACGCTGCGGCCTTTGTCTGCAGAGTCAACACTGGGATGAAGAGGCGCCTGCTCGGGGAAAAGCACCGCGTCTTTGAGAAGCCACTCACCTCGGCGTGGTCAGTGAAACATGAGCGGAAGTGTGCGTAACCCTCCTCAATAATAGTGGGTCGGCTACGATGGCATTGAACGTTCTGAGTTTGTAGCAGGTTGCACGGTCGTTTTCCCTCACCTAGGGATCTAGGGAGGACAGATTGTTTATAAGCAGCTGTTTTGCGGCTGCTCAGTGTGCATTCCTCTTGCAGCCATTGTAGACTGATGAACTGTAACGTCCTCATGTAAATTCTGTATATGAACCCATATTCCTCGTCCTCGATGAGAACAAGTATCTCCCTTCAACAACGTCCTGAGCGTGCATGAGTTAGACGAAGGCATGGGTCAGCTACCATATATTTCATGCCCGACTGCAAGCATTACAACTGGCTGACAGTGGTTCATTTTGCGGTTGTTCTGTGTAGAACAGCAGGGAAGCTGGATTGTTGATTGTTAGCTAGCTTGTGTTTCCCTAGGTAGGGATAGCGAGCAGGACCAAGGCAGTAAAGCAGCAATCGTGGAGTCAAGAACACTGCTGAGAGACGAATTGTTGATTGTTGGTGAGGAACTGGGCCTAGAGGTACGTAAAGAAATGTTAAATCGGAATTATTGCAGCTAATTTCCCATCAGGCCAGTGAGGCGGGCACTGAAAATGGGTCACAAATTTTTAAGAAAAGAGAAAACGGGAGAGAGAAGGACGGGGCAGAGAGGAACGTGAGAAAGATCGCGAGTGAAGGAAAATGCAACTTGAACTTGAAAGCAAACGTTTGGAGCAGTGTCAAGGAAGTCAAGGGGCTCTGAGACGATCAAGTGAAGCCGAATCATACCGCATGGACAGGCTGTTAAAGCCGTTTGAGGTCGGGAACGACGTACGCTTTTTTCCTAGCAAATTTCGAAAGGACTTGCGAGAAGATGAACTTCGGTCCGAGTACATGGCCACAGCGGTTGCTGTCTATGTTGCCGTGTGATGATGCGGAAGTAATTCCCAGACTCAGTGCACAGGACGCATATGATTATGCAAAGGTTAAGGCTAGTCTTTTGAAGAAGTACCGCCTTTCAGTCGAAGATTTTCGGCAGAGGTTTAGAAGCACAGGCAAGAAGGATAGCGAGGAATATCCGGAGTTTGCATATAACTTAAAGGCCAACCTAGTCGAATGGTTGAAAAGCACGGAAGCTTACGTAAGCACAGACATTATTGTTAAATGCATGTGTCTAGAGCAGTGTTACATAAGCATCCCTCAATCTGTGAAGCTGTGAGTGCAAGACGGAGGACATGTAAACACTCGAAAGAGCGGCTGAATTAGCCGACGAGTACGCAACGCGTAGAAAGCTGAACGCCGAGGACGGAAATTGGGACGGTCGAAATGGACCGCGGAAACCATTTCCGTTCAAAAAAGGTTCGCAGAATGATGACCGGAACCTGGAGACCAGGAGGAAAAGCCCTAAGAAAGGAGCGAGGAGAAATCAGAATAGGAAACCGTAGAAAAAGGATGAGAAAGTTTGAATCTTTCAGACCGATCCGCTGCTATAAGTGCCACAAACTGGGACATATCGCTCTAAACAGCGGGAAGCCTAGCGTAGTTTTTTCCTACGTGGATGCAAAAGACGAGAATATGGAACGTTTAATCCCATATCTTCACGGCCTGCAAGTTAATTTTAAACCATGCCAGGTGCTGCGAGACAGTGCCGCCACGATGGACATTGTCCGTCCGTCTTAAGTGACGGCAGATGACTTCACTGGAGAAGTAGCATGTGTAAACAGGCTGTAGAAAAACACAGCGACTGTCTCGCTGTGTCCAAAGTCAAAATTAGAGGACCGTTTGGGGAGTTCGTGACCGAGGCTGAAGTTTCTAAATTTTTGTCGCAGCGGTACCCCTACATTTTTTCGAATCGTTCGGATTAGTTACTACGTGACAAAGGGCTTACACTGGGAGAGGGCGTAGTACCGGCATTGACGCGAGGACAAGCTGGTAAAATCGCGTCGCTTTCGGCTGAAAATGCACAAGCTGCTCCAGTGGAAGTAGCAAAAGAAGTAACTTCAGTAACTGAATCCGAGCTAGGCTCGAGGGTCGAAAAAACGGTTGAGGAAAGCCTGCCAGCTGACCAGCCCAATGAGAGCGGATCACTAGGGTATCAACGTTCACGCCTACATGAAGAGCCAGCTGATGCACTCGCAAGCGAGACAGGGTCGTTCCTATCACCGGCCTCAAAGAACTTTGATGGGCTCTTACGTGTACAAAACGAGTCACTGGCAGCCGAACAAAAAAGGATGACAGCTTAGCTAAACTACATCACACAGCTAAAGAAGGCATTGCTAGGCGCAACGTGACGATACAAGCGACAGGAGAATTGTTGTATCGGCGCTACAGAGATCGAAAGGGTAGGACTCTAGATCAGTTAGTCGTACCTACTAAGTGCAGGGAGGACCTTTTGAGTCTCTCTCATGGAAATGGATGGTCTGGCCACCTACGCATAAAGAAATCAAAGGAAATATTGCTTACAGAATACAACTGGCCTGGCTGTTTCAAAGACTTAGAAAATTTTTGTAAGCTCCTGCGCTGCCTGCCAGCGCTCGGGTAGACCAGGAGAAACATGGAAAGCTTCACCAAAGGTAGTGCCCTTAATAATAGAGCATTTCAGACGACTTGTGATAGACACGGTAGAGCCTCTACCAAAGACAAAGTGGGGTTACAGGTACTTGTTTACCATGCTGTGTTCGGCTTCAAAGTTTCCGGAAGCAATCCCTCTGAAAGAGCTCAGCTCCACCTAAGTAGTAGACGCGCTTTTGACAGTATTTGCACGAGTTGGGTTTCCAGCCGAAATTCAGGCGGATCAAGAGTCAGTATTCACCAGCGCACTGACTTCCACATACTTGCAAAAGTGCGGGGTAAAGTTAATACACAGTTCCGTCTATCACCATCGATCAAGTATTGTAGAGAGGTAGCGCTCAGAGCTTAAGCGAGTTTTGCGGGCGCTCTGTTACGAGCACAAGGAGGACAGGGAGAATTGCCTTCCGGCCACTTTGTTTGCGAACGGCTTCTCATAAGGCTACAGGGTTCTCGCCAGCAGAACTAGTGTATGGGAGGATACTCTGTTCTCCACTGAGAATGTTAAGATAGAGTGGGAGGAAAGACGAGACCGTCCAACAGTGGTAGAATGCGTGGTAATCTACTGGAACGGCTAAGTGCAACCCAAAAACTAGCCGAAAAGAACATGAGCGTAGCTGAAAAAGAACGCCAAGTTCTATTACGACAAGAATGTGAAGCTTGGTACGTTTAACGCCGGAGACCCGGTAATGATCCTCAAACCTTCAAGAAAAAACAAGCTTGAAGTTCACTGGGACGGGCCCGTTAAAGTGTTGCACAAACCTTCAGATACTAAACCTTCAGAAACCTTCAGGATATACCACTGCAATTTGATGAAGTCGTACGTAGAGCGGAGCGGAGTAGTTAACTGTACCATCAAAGAGCAGCATGACAGTAGTACCAAGTTTAATGAGTATAAGGCGATCTCCAACTCTGAAATCAGCCTAGAAGTAGCAAAACATTCGGTAAGCTCGCACGCTCTTAGACCCGAGCCGCTAGATGAGCTAAAGAGAGCAGCATTCCGGGTAAGTTGGTAATCCATTACTTAAATGATATTGCGCGACAAAAAAACGACACCGACGTGACAGAAAGCGACACACCAAACTTGGTGTGTCGTCTTCTCTCACGTCCGTGTAGTTTTTCTTTTTTGTCGCGCAATATCATTTACGTAATGAGCTAAAGGGGATGTTAGGGAAATCTCTCGACAGATTCAGCAATCGGCAAGGTAGAACCAAACTAATAACGCATGAAATAGAGCTGACATCAACCGAACCCGCGAGATGAAAGCCTTGCAGGGTGTGTCCTCGACAGAGTAAATTATGGAGGCAGAGAAACAGCGCTTGCTAGAGTTGCGCGTTATTGAGTTATCGAAAATGCAGAATGGACCAGAATAGTATGTCGGAAAACCTACAAACATGGCTACATCCAAAAGAAAAAAAGGCAGAGAGATGGGTCGCCGAACAAGCGAACTTCATAAGCGCCGCCGGCCTCGTTTGCTTCGCGGGTGTGTCTGGCGCATGACGCATGAATCTGGCTCGTCTGACGTGCTCGTGAGCTTGCTGCTCGGTAACTCAAGAAATATATGTCGCAAAGTATAACTTCATTTATATGAGAAACATTTTATTCAGAGGAAAAGATTAAAAGAAATAAAACACCGTTTGTTTACATCATTTTCTATTCTGATTTTCTGATGCTCCCGGCAACTAATGGACGGCATCGTGACGCATTTCTAGCGTGACGCATTTCTTGTTGCCAGTCTTTTTCTGGTACTCCCTCTTGCTGAATTTCTTTCCCCATGCTGTTACCTTCGACGAGTCATGTATAAAAGCCGATGCGCTTGACCCGCAGATCATATTTTCTACGATCGCCGACTCTTCTCGCTGCTCTCGTCAGTGTGAGCGTAACATTTTTTCTGGGCACAAATTTGCCCCCTCCCCCCCCCCCCCACCAAAGAAAACGTGAACTTTGTAATTTACACTATCGAGACTGTGTCGTTCTTGAGTGTGCAGTAAATTGAGAGTATGTTACACGTACATGCGGTAAGGTGACATTCCTCATCTTTTCATGACCAACGATTACAAATATCCCCTGACGCCCGCTCACCTCCCACAACTCAATGCGGTGGGTGAGAGGCTCATATCTCCACAAATCTCGTTGAGGCAACTGCGACGGCTGATGCATAGCGGAGGACAATATGGCATTAAGGGACCCCTTGTAAAAGTTTGTATCCACGTGGACGTAGTGTAACATCGCTGCTTCGTGCCATCGAACAAGACGGTGCCCTCAGTGCGCATCTGAAGTGGCGGATGCTAGCGGAGACGAGGTACTTGGCGTGGCATTGAGACAATGTAATGTGCTGCCGTGGCACAGGGTGCTGTGTGCACGCTGTACAAGGTACATGATATACAAGCACTACAACATCAAGTGCGGCTTGGTCCGTTTGGTTGATATTATAAATGCGGACGCGCAGGACGACATCGAGTTTCGCTCGGAATGCACAGATTTCAACAGCCATGACGCCGGCTCAACCAACTCTGATGTTGGACGAGGACGAGTTTCTCGCTATTGCGCCAGGTGAGGGAAAGAAGCCGTTGGGCACCATTTACGACGAAAATGCGGAGGTGCTCTCCTTCCGACAAAATAACATCGGTGAGCAGCGCTTAGTGGACGCCAGTGCAAAGCCAACCGTCTTCATGCATGCCATGAACAAGATCCGCAAGTTTGACCTCCGAGGTGCCACCCCAAGTAGATAGGGACACGCCTGTGGCTTTCCGCAATGTCAAGGCGGTGGAACCGCTAACGAAGCAATAGTTCGAGGAAGTCTTTGTGCAGGAAGCGGTCGGGCACAACATGGCCTTAATGCATGGCATACCCAACACCGTGCAGTGCTGTATGAAGCAACCGAAACACATGTTTGCTATGATCTGCCACTTGGGTAAGGCCACCGCATTTCTAAACGTTTCTGCCTCCGAGATGCACTGTCCCGACCTATTACAGTTGCTTCAGCGTCTCCGCCTTAGCCCTGGCGAGAGCGTAGTGGTCGTAGAAGAAATGAACAGCACTTATTGAGCGCACGTGGTGATTGACGCACCAGTAGTCGGTGCCATCTACTTCGACCAACTCCTGCGTCTAATTTTCGGCATACTCCGCAATACCCGGATATCCGCCTTCAGGCCTTATAGTGTCGTCGACTACTTAAAGCGCATCAAATTCAGCACCGCGGGTCGGCACACGCACTCACTTTCCTCTGACATTATGATACCCCCAAAGAGGAGATATCTATGTACAAGCCGCGAACACTGGAAATCGCCGCCACTCTGCTTTCCCTCGACGCCGGGTACTTGAAGAAGGAGCGAGCGCAGGTATACCAACACAACGACACTTGCAACAAGCACAATAGCACCAAGCGCCGCTCCGTGCCGATTGAGGAATACATGGTCACAGTGCCTTTCCCCAGTATGAATATTAAGACGCGGAAGACACACATCAATCACCTCTGAAGCAATAGCAAAGCCATGCATGAGACCCTCAAAACGACCAGCTACGATTCAAAGGAACAGTTCTGGGAGCATCATGGTATCGCGGACAAGGCAGAGTATGTTTCGGTTCTTCGAGCGGGTATTCCTCGTCCCACCCTAATGCTACCCCGTACCGTGCCAAAAAAGTGGGTGAATCAATTTAACCCATGGGACACGTCCATACTAAATTCAATTAATTTTCAGATCGTGTTTGACATATGATATACTGGCATTGACATATCATCATGCTTGACATTCCACCAATTACGTGGTGGAATATGTAAATAAAGTCAACCTAGTTACGTTCAGCCTGAACCGGGTAGTACATGAAATTGTGAAAGTGGACGGCGACATCGACTACGCGCAGCCACTGACATCTGGGTGTAAAGATGCTCATTGCTATCGAGCTCACTGCATAAGAGGCTGCCTGGTGTTTGCTCAAGCTGGACATGTCGGAGGCGAGTCACAAAATTATCTTTGTAAACACTGCCTGCCTCGAGGAGACTAACGCAGAAATGGCGGAAGAAGGTTTAGACAAATCCAGCATAGATCTTTGGAAAGGGAGTATGATCGAGCGCTACGAAGACCGTGCCCATGAAATAGAAGCCATCATAATGGCGCAGTTCGCTACAGACTTCAACAACTGCACTTGCAAGAAGAAATTTCAGCGAGTGATATTTCGCTACTGCGGTTACTCCATCGACGAACTACTTTACTTCAAAGGAGAACATTCCATGCCCTTCTATCCGTTCCGTAAGGAGGAAAGCATCTTAAATCAAAACTGATTCGAGCGGCTTTACGAGGCAAACATGTACCTCATTTGAGAGCGAAAATCCTGCTACCAGAGCGATGTAAACATTGACGAACTCTGGGGGGTTTGTGATCCCCTACACCCACCCAATGACAATGAACGGGGCACAACTCCTCAACTTTCTGATCTGAGACTGCATCAGCCGGTCATGGAGAACGACGACTCTGATCCCTTAGGAATCGGTGCGGTCGAGTCAAAGGTCAGTTTAAGCACTGCCCCACCATGTGCACGTGCCAAAATGTCATGAGCAGAGATCAGTACTAGGGGACCATACGGAAAACGAATGAAAAACATTAATAGATCGTCCGAGCGGTCTTCCACCGCCCCATCACCTCGGACTCTCCACCACTGCAAATCTTCATGGGAGTGGCTGCATCCGGGACGACATTTCTACTGAGCACCATCATAGACGCCTACAAGAGGCACTCTAACACTGCTGGCTCGGACAATGTAAATGCCTATGTGGCCTGGTCAACAACAGTAAAGGCAGTGGGGGCATTCGGCGGAGTAACTGTACACGCAGCATCCAAGCTTAGCCTCAACACGTGTGGCGGACTCCAGGATAAAGTATTGAACACCTCTTGCTATGCATTCAAGAATTCAAGTGCGTGATTATCAAAGAAGTTAGTATGATGTCTGCCGAAATTCTTCAGAGAATCGACACGTGACCCTGCACCATCTCTTGCAAATACCTGCAGCCTTTCAGCAGGTCAAACGTCATCCTCTGCGGAGAATGGCGTTACACCAGCTTACCCCATTCGTACAGCCGAGATGGTCAAGCCCGTCAAGACAGAAACTCTGTTTAATAGGGCGATTGCATGTCACCATCTCTCATATTTTCCAGTCACGAAGATCGTACGGCAAAACGACATCAGGTCCTCCAGCATAATTACAAATATTGGGGACGGTGTTGAATTAGACCTCAAGGAAATCGCACTGATCTAAGGTCGCTTCGTCACACAGCAGGAAGCACAAGCTTCTTGACCCTGTGGCATCAGCTTGTTCTATTCTGACAAAGACTCTCACTACTAGCACAAACGCAAGCACGGCCATAGTAGCCGAAAATAAGGCTGTAGCACGCACGGCACAGGATAGGATCATTGGGTATCGGTTAAGGGGGATAGATGGGTAGGTGAGCCGACCAGTGTAGTTGCTTTCTTCTCCGCATCATGACAGCAGGAGCGGCACTGCGGTCACAGGCCTGTCGCGAAGCGCGTCTGGTCTGCTCCTGAGTGTGTTGTTTTTGCACGCCTGTTATATTTAAAACAATTGGTTTTGACCGTAAAAGATGAAATAAGATGGTTATGCTGAAGCAGTGTATAAAAGTGCGATGTTTCTTGCTGCAATAGGTAATTTTCATAAGCGGTCATTTATATCGTCTATTAACACGCTGACGGCACGGTGCACTGCGCTCGCAGTCAAGATAGTCCTCCCAGTTACTGTAATTTCTTTAGACCTTTAAGAAGCAAAGTGAAGACTGTGGGCGTTGTTGGTGAATAACAGGCTCGTAATATTTGGGGGACAGAGTGAAACTGTTCCTGCATGGAAGAAAACAAGTCCTAGGGGCACCACTTGCTTTCTACCAAATTGAAAGTTCGGCTACACACGCAAGCTACGGGCAAAAATATCATTGGTTTCGATGCGCTGAGACCCATAACTATCAGAGAGACGTGAGCTTGCCCTTCGCGGCGTTAAACGAAATGTTTCAACAGCATTAGTTATTTTCCAGCGCCAATTCAAGGAGCACGCCACCGAGCATGCAACCGGCAGGAAGATTGTGCAGATTCAGATGGCGTATGTGCGGCTAATGAGTGACGCTGTTCTCTCGATGCTACCTGACGCAGCGGCTTACATATTGATTAAAATTCCTGGAAAAAGCACAAGCAAGGTTCAGACGCGATGTCGGCTGTTGAAATAATCCTGAAGAGACAGCGAGCCGAACATACACACACTTTAAGCAAATAAAATGAGAATCTGAATGTCGCGCGTTCAACAGATGAAGAATGGGTACTTTAGACAAGTGCAGAAATGAACCACCTCAATAACGGCCGACAGAATGATCCTGTGTGGGAAAAATTCAGCTTGTAGTGCAGTAGCCGTGGTTTACAACAAAACGGCCAGCGGATGCCCTGCCGCTGGCGTTAACATTTTTGTTTCCTTTCGACAGTTCAAGCGTTTAGGAGTGATTGGTCATGAGCTGCGTAAAATCGAAATTACGAACAGCATCATCGCTCTAATATATTGCTCGCATGCACTTCCTTGTGACGACCATGAACTTAGCTCCTAAACGTACTCGAGAAAAGAAATTGTACTTTACACTACGCTGCATGCATTGTGAGCGCCGTGATGCAGTACAGTGTAATATGTGAAGCTATAGTTGAAGTAAAAGCTAGGCGTTGCTGGTTTGCGTGTGTGACCGAAGAATTACCTGAACAACTATTGCATATAAAGATACGTGTATAGGATGATCATGACTCTTCAAGTATTACTTTTTATGCTGCAGGCTACTCCGCTCATCATACATCATCAAACAACGTAAGGATTTGTTTTTGTTTATCATCACTAACAAGCTTATTTGCATTGTCAAGAAGCATTGCCATGTAATATTGCAAGCGGGTCTCGTTTATAATAGTCCAACTACGGGTACAGAAATCGAACCAAAGGGTTACAGTTGTGCGAATATCAATATTTATGCGAATGTATTTTACATTCCTTGAAGCCAATTGATTTGTCTTCCGCATTTCTTTACATAAAAATGCCCAGCCCACCACGAATCGCCGTTCGCATACAACCCCTACCTATTATATATCCATTCCGCAAAGCAAACTTTCGTCTATCTCGCTCTAGAAGAACTGTTGAAGGGCTAATTCGTCCACACAGAATTTGCGCTCCACCTTGTAGACTCAAGTTTAATATGTTTAGCGAACTAAACAGCGGTAATAGCTCATATATTTTGCTCCTCAGACCGCGAAAGAAACAGGTGATGGAAAAGGTATGCATGTTACCTTCATAAGTGACAGAGCTCTGGTGCATTCAGAAGTTTCTAACTGCCTAATGTGTGACTCGGAAGGCAGTTTTCAGTTTAAACACGTTGTTGAATGTGCGGCAGTTCCAGTGTAATACGGTCGCTGCAGCACACGATGCGCACCACTTGTGACAGGCCTCCGACCGCAACGCCACGTTTCTCGTCATGAAGCGGAGAAGCGCTGAACTACGCTTCACTCCCAGCGCACGGCACACCTACCCATCTAGCCACCACATCTACGGTCTACGGAACAGGAGAAAGAGGCAATGCGCAAGATCGAAACACTATCCTAAGCCGAACATGGAAACCTGCCAGGTAATAAAATTCTGCGCACTGACAAACCATACGTGCTTGCCTTCAACATGGAGGTTACCGATAGCCTGGTTAATGGGTCAGTAGGCATACTGCAATACATCCAATACGACCCACGCCGGAAGCCGCAATACATGTGGTTGCAGTTTGGTGAGCTTGGCTCCAAACTTACGATTGGAACCACGGCGGCCGCCAAATCCCAGCAGTTACGGAAGCTCAACATAAAGATACGGCAAAACTGAACACCTATTGAGAGGCGAGGCGCACAGTTACCTGCGGTATCGATAAGAAGACGAAGATATCGGTGAGGCGATGCCAGCTGACCGCTGAGCAGGCGACATCATCATTCATAAATCACAGGGTGGCACGCACAAACAATTAAGTCGTGTACCACTACAACCACACTCACACGCAAATGTTCGTAAACGTGGTACTGAGTCGTACTACAAACATCAGCGAAGTCTACCTCACCAATGTTCACAGCAACTGCACATTCAACCATAGGAAGTCCAATCCGGAGAGAACGCTAGCCGATGCATTTCGTTGATTGCAGTCCCACAAACTCGGAACCGTCACCACCAAGTGCTACCCCATGATTAAGCAGCCGCACTACTTGTTTTCCGCACTTAACGTTAGTTCCCTTGCGGCACATGCAAAGAACATACCATAGAGAAAGAAATTCAACAAGAGGGGACATTCGGCGAAAACTAGCAACAGGTAAGACGTTACGCCTAGTGTTCGCACAATACGTGATCTGACGCGAGCATCGGATAAAAAGAATGTCAAGTGAACTTAAATGTAATATATTTTCATTCTTTCTCGCTAAAATTTAAAAACTATGCGTACAGATGAAGTTACGCTTCACCCTCTATTGCGTTACCTGGCGACAAGGCAGTGACGCGCCAACGCGCCACATGCAAGCGTCATGCGCCAGGCGCGCCGCCGCAGCGACTGAGGCCGGCTGCACATGTGAGCGCTCGCCTAGTCGGTGATCCGTTTTTCTTTATTGGTTGTAGCCTGACTCCTGTCGTATTCTGCGTCCCTTCTGCAATTCGACACGGCACCAATCGCTATCGGACAAGACCAAGCGAACAATTTCATTTGAAAGTCGTTTGCGCTGCATTTCAAAATATTTACTCATACAGCACGGCACCGAACGTTCTGAGGCGGTTATAGAAAAAAATTCAGTGCTGTTCCACTCTCTGAAGGTGGATGACCATCGAAACTGTTTAGCGCATGTCACATAGGTGACCCAGAATATTCAACAAAGGTACGAACATATGTATTGTCCTAATATGTGGTCTTCGTGGCGATATAGGTACGCACAGACAGGCCCTGCAAACTTCTTAATCTCATCAGCCCACCTAACTTTCTGCCGCCCCCTGCTACGCTTCACTCCTCTTCGAATCCAGTCCGTAGCCCTTAACGACCAGCGGTTGCCTTCCCTCCTCATTACATGTCCTGCCCAAGCCCATTTTGTTTTCTTCATTTCAACTAAGACGTCAATAACTCGCGTTTGTTGCCTCACCCAATCGGCTCTTTTCTTATCCCTGAACGTTCCACCCATCATTATTCCTTCCATAGCTCGTTGCGTCGTCCTCAATTTAAGTAGAACCCTTTTCGTAAGCCTCCAGTTTTCGGCCCCGTACGTGAGTACTGGTAAGACACAGCTGCTATACACTTCTCTCCTGAGAGATTATGGCGACCTGCCGTTCATGTGCCAAGCGCACCTCAGCCCATTCTTATTCTTTTGATTATTTCAGTCTCATGATCCGAATACGCGGTCACTACCTGCCATAAGTAGATGTATTCCCTTACCACTTTGAGTGCCTCGCTACCTATCGTAAATTTCTGTTCTCTTCCGAAACTGTTAAACATTACTTTAGTGTTCTGCAGATTAGTTTTAGACCCACCCTCCTGCTTTGTCTGTCCAGGCCAGTGAGCATCGTCAGAGTTGTCGGACGATATCGCCGCTGCCACCAATTGAAAGGGTTGAAAGTCGTAGAGAGGAACTTGGGAGGCACTAGGCGTACAGGGTTTATTTACAGTATTTACATTTTAAACAAGAGATACATGCGACAGTCTAGCGTGGCTCCCAAAAGGAGCCCGCAAGACGAAGCATACAGCATACAAGCACTAGCACACAGCTCACGAGCACGAAGCTCCATACACACTGCTTGTCGAGCACGAGCACACTGCTCACGAGCACACTGACGAGCACATACTAGCAGCTGACAAACTGCCACTTATAAACACTCCGTGCTCCCTAGATCCCTAGGTGAGGGAAACGTTCGACCAGTCATCGTAACCGAGCCGCTTTTGAGCGGGAGGAGTTACACACACACACGTACGCACAGCTTTCACTGCCCCCACCGAGGCCAGATGGGCTTCGCAGAACTCGGGGCTTACGCCTTGACCAAAGGAGGCGCCTCTTATTCCCCAAGCTGACCCTCGCAGCATGCCCGCCGGTTCTCCATTGTCTTGGGTCCTGAAAGGCGCGTGGGACGGCGCCGCCACATACATTCCTTCGGGAACTCCCCCGCTCACGGCAGACCAGATCGGCGGTGGCGGGTTCAGTAACATGCCTGGTTCGTCGAACTCATCTCGGCCTTCCCACGACGGAGAGTCGCTGACGCGGCGTATTGTCCTGCGCACACGGTACACTTAGTGGCGCCGTTCGACTGGAGAATGACGGTGGCTTCCCAGAAATGTGGACGCCACTGTCGCACCTGGCTGGCAAAACTTTGCATGTCTGCACCACGGCAGGCCATTCCCAACAGCTCCTCCATGGCCCGAAAAATCTCGACTGGCCAGTGCTGACAACCGCTGGGCAGGAAGAGAATGGCTGGCGAGCTAGAATACGGCTTCTCTCCGCAACAACTGCGGCCTTGGAATGCCCTAAAACATCTCACAACAACCGGCACAGAAAGGTCGATCCTGGCAACAAATTACCACTCAGCGTGCAAACGCCCGGAATCAGCTGTTAACCAACCAGGCTTCCTATCAAAATTTCAATGCAAGCCACTCAACTGGGAACCCCAAATTTTGTCCCAAAATTTCGTGTCGCCAAAGCGAACGTTGACGTTCCCCTTGAGTTCGACCAAACCTGACCGTCGCACTGCACAAGAGTAAAGGTTTACGCAGAACTAAACCGAAGGCTCTCTACCACCAATACGCGAACATAAGCAGCCTAAGTTCACGAACAGCCGGTTCTTATCCTATCACAGTGGCGTACTTATCGCACGTACTGGTGCCACTGAACAGTCTGGTCAACTCCACAGGTACGTAACCACAATTGCGCTAGCTATGTGGTCCCTATTGCGAACACATGCTTGCGTTGCACGCAAACGTTCCATCACGTTTACACACGTGTCGTTCTCGAGGCCATACAAGAAACGTAACTGAACTGAGAAACTGAACTTGCGTAACTTACGCACACCGCAGAACCCTTAAAAAGTGCGTCTGCTAATAACTCGTTCCACGCACGCTTATTACAGAAGTCAGAAGGCGGTCGCCCTCAACACACACGAGCAACCCAGTCATAAATCTGCTTCTTTCCATCCACACGGGACACGCGCTAATGAATCTAAGAGCTCTTCTCAGTGCAAATGATGCACTAACTGAAAATCTACCTAGGTCTGGGAAACGTTCTAGGTCAGGAAAACGTTCGACCAGTCATCGTAACCGAGCCGCCTTTGAGCGGGAGGGCTTACATACACACGTACGCACAGCTTTCACTGCCCCCACCGAGGCCAGACGGGCTTCGCAGAGCTAGGGCTTACGTCTTGACCAAAGCAGGCGCCTCTTATTCCCCAAGCTGACCCTCGCAGAGTGGCCGCCGGTTCTCCATTGTCTTGCGTCCTGAAAGGCGAGCGGGACGTTGCCGCCAGATACATTCCCTCGGGAACTCCCCCGCTCACGGCAGACCAGATCGGCGGTGGCGGGTTCAGTAACATGCCTGGTTCGTCGAACTCATCTCGGCCTTGCCGCGACGGAGAGTCGCTGACGCGGCGCACTGTCCTGCGCGCACTGTAGACTTTGTGGCGCCGTTCGACTGGAAAATGACGGTGGCTTCCCAGAAATGTCGACGCCGCTGTCGCACCTGGCTGTCAAAACTCTGCATGTCTCCACCGCGGCAGGTCATTCCTAACAGCATGCATTACAATTGCTCCCCTGAGTTACTCAGCAAAGCAATATCACCAGCGAATTGCAAGTTATGCAAGTTACTAAGGTGTTCTCCATTAACACTTATCCCCAATTCTTCCCAATCAAGGTCTGTGAATACATCCTGTAAACACGCTGTGAATAGCATTCGAGAAATCGTATCTGCGTGCCTGACGCCTTTCTTTATTGGTATTTTGTTGCTTTCCTTATGGAGGACTACGGTGGCTGTGGAGCAGGGAGATACGATCTCTCGAATCAGTTGCTCTAGCGAAGTAACTATAGGTATCTTTCAGTATCTTTACAAACGGCCCGTCTGCACCCGGATTCCGTAATGCCTCCAAGACTGCTGAGGTTTCGAATGAATCAAACGCTTTCTCGTAATCAGTGAAAGCTATATATAAGGGTTGGTTATATTCCTCAAAGTTCTCTATTACCTGATTGATAGTGTGAATATGGTCTATTGTTGAGTAGCTTTTACGAAATCCTGCCTGGTCCTTTGGTCGACAGAAGTCTAAGGCGTTCCTGATTCTATTTGCGATTGCCTTGGCAATTACTTTGTAGGCAACGGACAGTAAGCTGATCGGTCTATAATTTTTCAAGTCCTTGGCGTTCCCTTTCGTATTGATTAAGATTATGTTGGCGTTCTTCCAAGATTCCGGTACGTTTGAGGTCATGAGGCATTGTGTATCCTCCTGAGACCCACCATCTGCCCACCATCCTTCAACAAATCTGCTGTGACCTGATCCTCACCAGCTGCCTTCCTCCTTTGCATGGCTCCCAAGGCTTTCTTTACTTCTTCCGGCGTTACTTGTGGGATGTCAAATTCCTCTACACTATTCTCTCTTCCATTATCTTCATGGGTGCCACTGGTACTGTATAAAGCACTATAAAACACCTCAGCCACTTGAACTTTCTGAGCCATATTAGTAATGATATTGCCGGCTTGCTCTCTTAACGCATACATCTGATTCTTGCCTATTCCTAGTTTCTTCTTCACTGCTTTTAGGCTCCCTCCGTTCCTGAGAGCATGTTGACTTCTATCCATACTTCCTTATGTCAGCTGTCTTGCGCTTGTTGATTAACTTGGAAGGTTCTGCCAGGTATATTCTAGCTAGAGGGTTGGAGGCTTTCATACATTGGCGTTTCTTAATCAGATGTTTGGTCTCCCGCGATAGCTTAGTGGTATCATCTCTAACGGAGTTACCACCGACTTCCATTGTACACTCGTTAATTATGCCCATAAGATTGTCGTTCATTGCTTCAACACTAAGGTCCTCTTCCTCAGGTAAAGCCGAATACCTGTTTTGTAGCTTGATCCGTAATTCCTTTATTTTTCCTCTTAACGCTAACTCATTGATCGGTTTTTTTATGTACCAGTTTCTTCCGTTCCCTCCTCAAGTTTAGGCTAATCCGAGTTTTTACCATCCTATGGTAACTGCAGCGTACCTTGCCGAGCACGTCCACATATTATATGATGCCTGGGTTGGCGCAGAGCATGAGGTCTCTATCCACTATCCCTCAAGAGAAAAGGTATAAAACAGCTGTGTCTTACCAGTACTCACGTATGGGGCAGAAACCTGGAGGCTTACGAAAAGGGTTTTGCTTAAATTGAGGACGACGCAACGAGCTTTGGAAGGAATAATGATGGGTGTAACGTTAAGGGATAAGAAAAGAGCAGATTGGGTGAGGGAACAAACTCGAGTGAATGACATCTTGGCTGAAATCAAGAAAAAGAAATGGCCATGGGCAGGACATGTACTGACGAGGAAAGATAGCCGATGGTCATTAAGGGCTACGGACTGGATTCCAGGGAAGGGAAGCGTAGCGGGGGGCGGCAGAAAGTAAGGCGGGCGGATGAGATTAAGAAGTTCGCAGGGACAACAGGGCTATAATTAGCACATGACAGGTGTAGTTGGAGAAGTATAGGAGAGGCCTTTGCCTTGCAGTGGGCTTAACCAGGCTGATGATGATGCTATGTTTCGCAAAGATCGCGATGATGGTGTCGCATCATCGGGTGGTGTTGCCATTGTAATTCATAAAAACATAACGTGTCAATTTTTAAAGCTACAAAGACACCTTGACGCAGTGGCGGTTCGAGTTATTCTCCTAAACTCATCACCATTTGCTCGCTTTACATACCCCCACATCAAATATTAAACACACATGAATTTCAGTCCTTTATAGATGAATTGCCAGAACCTTATGTTGTTCTTGGCGATTTCAATGCGCACAGCTGCCTTTGGGGCGACTCTCGTATAGATGCGCGAGGTCGTCTTGTTGAACATTTCCTTTTTTCTGCTGGTGCATGTCTGCCGAATAACAAAGAACCTACATATCACTGTATTGCAAACAGAACATTTTCTCCAATTGACCTTAGCATAGTTTCCCCGTCTACACTGCTGAACTTGAACGGGAAGGTACCAAGAACCCTTAACGGAGCGACCACTTCACCATACTGCTAGGAACATCTAAAGCAAACGAATATCCCCCACAGGCTCCTTGGTGGAAGGTTGATACAGCCGACTGGGAGAAATTCCGAACTCTTACTAGTATCTCATTGGCTGACATGTCTTCGTTAGGAATTGGTGCTGCTGGTGGAGTATTTTACAGCCTTCATAATAGATGCCGCATCTAAATACATATCTGACATAAGTGGTTTGGCATGCAAACGGCGTGTCCCGTGGTGGAACGACGAAGGTAGGATTGCTTGTAGGAAACAGAACAAAGCATGGGGGTTGCCACGCACTACTGTCACTGCAGAGAATCTCATCAACTTTAAGAAAGTAAAGTCCCAAGGCAGGAGAACACGCCGACAGGCCAGAAGAGAGAGTTGGCAGAAGTTTATATTGGTTATCAACTCGTATACAGATAAGGGCAAAGTCTGGAACAGAGTTAATAGGATAAGAGGGCGGCAAACATATTCGCTCCGTTTGGTAAACGCACAGGGCGACACCCTGGAAGACCAGGCAGACACACTTGGGGAGTACTTTGAGAGCGTGTCAAGTTCATCCCATTATCCCCAATCATTTCTTAAATATAAACAAATAGAAGAATGTAAGCCATTCACATAAGAAAATGCAGACAGAATTAACCGTTCAACCATCCTTTCAGTATTGGCTTTAGTTCTTTTAGGTATTTGTAAAAATGATTCCTCACAAATGTTCTTGTGTTCTTTTTACAAAAAATACAGGCCTGATTACGGATCCTTGCTTAGAACTGTGTGGACAACAAATAGCTGTCAACAAAGAGCACAAATTTCTAGGTATTATTGTTGACTATAGGCTCACTTTCATTCTACACAATAAATATCTTAAAGAAAAATGTCTAAAAACAATGAACTCATTGATACTTCTATCCCAGAATGCATGCGGTAGGGGCAGGAAGTGTTTAATGAATATTTAGAAGAGCCTAATTGGGTCACGATTGGATTACGGTGCTGCGGTATATCACTCTGCAGCCCCAAGTGCGCTAAAGATGCTAGATCCTGTCCACCATCTAGGTATCCGCTTAGCCATTGGCGCTTTTAGAACAATCCTGATTGAAAGCTTATATGCAGAATCAAATGAATGGTCACTCCCCTTACAGAGACCATACATCAGCCTCACATATTTTCTCAGAATACACCCTAATTATGAGCATCCATGCCTTCATAACGTAAACGATAGGATATATGCTACACTCTTTCGTAATCCTCCCTCTGTAAGACAGCCCTTTTCACTGCGCGTGAGGGCGCTTAGCGTTGAAATGGATGTCCCGCTCCTGCAGCATCACTTAATGCTTCCAACCAAGCTGTTACCGTACCCTTGGGAGTGGCAGATGGTAGAATGTAACGTATCCTTTCTAAAAGGTACAAAGCATGCTCCAGAGGTCGAAATTCGAATGCATTTTCTAGCACTTCAGTATAAGCACTCCTGCACAGAGTTCTACACAGACGCTTCCGCTGCACATGCCGGGGTATCCTACGCAGCCGGCGGTCCATGCTTCTCGGAATCCGCTGTGCTACATCGGGAATCAAGTATATTTACGGCCGAAGCCTACGTAGTATTTCGCCTGTGATGTATATGCGGAAATGGAAACTTCGAAACGCAGTTATATATAGGTGCTCCCTAAGCATCCTGAAGGCTTTGATGTAGTTCTATAAGCACAAAAATACAGTCCTTACTGAACTCTATTCCTACCTGTGCAAAGCTTATCTGTCTAATCAGCATACTATTATATGCTGGGTGCCTTGGGGCATGGAGGGCAACGTTCCGGTGGATAAGACGGCCACGTCAATTCCATCGCCTGCTGTTAATCCTA
Organism: Dermacentor andersoni; assembly: GCF_023375885.2. Lineage (NCBI taxonomy): Eukaryota > Metazoa > Arthropoda > Arachnida > Ixodida > Ixodidae > Dermacentor > Dermacentor andersoni. Next base: position 72,030,703 of record NC_092822.1, on the reverse strand, counting down.
CCGCTGCTGTCCCTGTCGCAAATCTGAAGCCTTTCTTTCGAAAGAAAGTTCGAAACCACTGGCAAGGCATGTGGGACACAGAAACAAATAATACGCTGCGCGTCCTATTCCGTCGTATGAGAATAGGGCAGACATTTCGTACTACTCATAATTTTGTACTCAATGGAAATGAACTTCCAACCTTTCATAGATGTGTTCAAAGGCTAACCGTCCTTCACGTCCTCCTGGAGTGTCGGGAGGTCGAAGCTGAGAGAAACAAACATTTTCCTCTTGCATACCGCTATTCTGTCCCTCTTCACCCCGCTATGTTTCTTGGCCACAAACCACTCTCTAGCACTAAAGTAGTCCTCGGTTTATCGAATGATGTTATCCTACATGTTATAAGTAGAGCGTCCTTATTCCAGAGGATGTCGCTGTGATAATTTTTGGATAGCACGTGCCTCCAGGCCCTTGTGTTTCAAGGGTTCTAACGAGGCAGTAGCAGGCACGTACCCAGGATTTTTTTTCGGGGGGGGCCCACCACCTCCATCATCATCATCATCATCATCATCATCATCATCAGCCTGTTCTTTGTCCACTGCAGGACGAAGGCCTCTCCCTGCGATCTCCAATTACCCCTGTCCTGCGCCAACCCATTCCAACTAGCACCCGCGAATTTCCTAATTTCATCGCTCCACCTAGTGTTTTGTCGTCCTCGATTGCGTTTCCCTTCTCTTGGTAGCCATTCTGTAGCCCTAATGGTCCAAAGGTTATCTAACCGGCGAATTACATGACCTGCCCAGCTACATTTTTTCCTCTTGAAGTCAATTAGAATATCGTCTATACCCGTTCGCTCTCTGATCCAAACCGCTCTCTTTGTCTCTCAACGTTATGCCTAGCAATCTTCGTTCGATCGCTCTTTGCGCGGTCCTTAACTTGCTCTGAAGTCTCTGTCCCATATGTCAGCACTGGCAAAATGCACTGATTGTACACCTTCCTTTTCAATGATAATGGTAAGCTTCCAGTCAACAGCTGGCAATGTCTGCCGTATGCGATCCAACCTATTTCTATTCTTCTGTGAATTTCCTTCTCATGATCAGGGTTCCCTGTGATTAATTCACCTAGGTAAACGTACTCCTTCACAGTCTCTAGTGGCTGACTGGCGATCCTGATCTCTTTTCCTTTGCCCGGCTATTTATCATTATCTTAATCTTCTGCACAATAATATTCAACCCCACTCTTACACTCTCTTTGTTAAGGTCGCCAATCATTTGTTGTAACTCGTCTGCATTGTTGTTGAATAGAACAATGTCATCGGCAAACCGAAGGTTGCTGAGATATTTGTCGTCGATCTTCACTCCTAAGCCTTCCCAGTTTCATAGCTTGAATTCTAATCACGCAGTGAATAGCTTTGGAGAAATTGTGTCTCCCTGTCTGACCCCTATATCTATAGGTATCTCCCTGCTTTTCTTGTGTAGAATTAAGGTAGCTGTAGAACCTCTGTAGATATGCTTACGCGAAGGACGAGTCAGTAAGACGAGAAACTATTTACAGATTATATTTACAACAACGGTTGCAGCGCTGACCGGTTAGATTCACACCGCGAGCCCAGTTCGTTCTTCCTCCTCTTTTCTGGAGTGATGGCGCCTATGCACCTCGTTCAAACAAACAAATACCACACGCATGTAGCAATATTTTCCAAGCTTTTTACGTAAGCGTTCTGTACTCCTTGATTACGTAGTGCCTCTACGATTGCTGGTATCTCTACTGAATCAAATGCCTTTTCGTAATCTATATAAGCCACATAGAGAGGCTTATTGTACTCTGCAGATTTCGCGATAACCTGATTGATGACATGGATGTGATCCATTGTAAAGTATCTCTTCCTGAAGCCAGCCTGTTCCCTTGGTTGACAAAATCCAGTGTTGCCCTAATTCTATTGGAGATTATTTTGGTAAATATCTTATATAATACTGGCAGCAAGCTAATGGTCCTATAATTTTTCAATTCTTTAACGTCTCCTTTTTTTGTAGATTAGTATAATGTCTGCATTCTTCCAATTTTCTGGGACTCTTGCAGTCTATAGACACCTCGTATAAAGAGCCGCCAGTTTTCCAATCATTATGTCTCCTCCATCTTTGATTAAATCGACTGGTATTCCACCTTCTCCTCCCGCTCTTCATCGTTTCATGTCTTGCAGGGCCCTTCTGACCTCATCGCTAGTTGTAGGAGAGTTTCTGTATCCTGTTCATTACTGTGCCTAAGTGAGGTACTGTACTGGGTCAGCTTAGAATTTTTCCGCTGCTTTTACTATATCTTCGAGATTGCTGATGATATTATCCTTCTTATGTTTTAGTGCATACATCATGGTTTGTCCTATGCCAGGTTTCTTTTTTACTGATTTCAGGCTGCGTTCATTTTTTACGGCTTCTTCAGTCTTTCTCATGTTATAGTTTCGAATATCAGTTATTTTCGCCTTGTTGATCAGTTTTGACAGTTCCGCGAATTGCGTAACGCTGTGCGGCCGCCAGTCCCATACAACCGCGTAGAGCGCAGGACTCTGCGATTCTAGACGTACTGCGCTCACCGCGAAAGGTTAGAAAAGCACCCACATAAGCACAGCAGAGAAGCGGCTACGTGAGGCGGTTCGACCGATAACTGTAGAAGCGTCATTCAAAACAAGCAATTGTTCTCTACTTCCGGCGGCGTTTTCTCTATTTCCTTTTTAAATAAAAAGATATTGATCCATAAATATTCTCATAAACAACGGGTAACTTTTTTATTATTCGCTTTTGTTCGCAGTTTGGTTGTTGCCTTGGCTCTCTCCCTTAGTAGATCGCTTAATTTCTCAACTCCTTGCGATTTTTGTTTCCAGTTGCCAATTTTGCACGAAAAGTGCTATACAATTAGGGAAAAACAGACGAGGTAACGGGCGACAGTTATCTTGCTTATGGGTTTAAGGGTTATTGCAGGGTTTCATGATGGACGCTCTTTAACATTATTTTATTTCCCACCATATCTAACCCATATCACGTGTATATGGTTCCGGGCAGCGCTTCCGGCGCATCTGCCAGCCTCGCGGCGAGCCGTAACTCGAGGAAATAATGAAGCAAAGGGATAAGTTAAACGCAACTGGCGTTTTCTCCGGCCGCAATTCGCTCCATGAGAGTACAGACCAGCTGAGTAACAGCCGCATCCCTCTCCTGGTCCAAGGATCAGCCTAAACAAAGAAGGTTGAACTAACAAAAGCAACAGCTATGCGCGGGACGGTTGAATAGATGGTGACAACTGAACGCATCTCGAGTTAATAGCGTGGGTGCGCAATCTATGAGAAAACCGTCCTTCACATTACAAGAGATGCCGATAACTACCGCCACCTAAAAGGAGTGAAAAAGGCAGCATAATGCTGACCGATGAACAGCTGCCAAGTCTCAACATTGACCTGGCCGCGTTTTAGGAATGTTTGAGGAGTGGTGGCGTGGGTGGGAAGGGGGGGGGGGTATGCCACTTGATTTCGGGGGGGGCCCGGGCCCCCCCGGGCCCCCCCTTGGGTACGTGCCTGGGCAGTAGTGCCCTAGCCAATTTAAGCTTCTGACATATTTTTTACATTGTATCATTCTTTCGCAATGGATTTTCATGCTCATAGTACACGTCATTTGTCATCGACATAATCTTATTACAAATAGATTTTACGCACTTTAGAGCGACTATATTTAAGGCGCCTTTACAGCCACATCACATCAACTTCATAGTACTCATAACTACACTGTGAACTCATCACCATGGATCTGGTGCTCTTTGGCTACACCTGGCCCTTGCGCCAATAAACATCATACATTCATTCATTCATTCTCTCGCTTGGGTCATTGCAAGGGCTTTTGGCAAGTGCCTTTAGTGGAGGAGACCGAAACGTTTTCAGCATTTGTGACACCTTCTGACATACATGAATATAGCAGACAGCCTTTTGGCTGGAAGAATTCGCCAACTTGGTTTCAAAGATGATGAAAATGTTTTGAAGCTACATCTTGGGATGCTTTTGCAACGTCTACACTGATGACAATAAAGTTTACTTGAGGTCAGAAAAAGAGCACTCTGAGAACTTGGGCATTAGTCTGCCATCGCTTAGTGATGCAGACTAGTGCAGTGAGTTCGTGAATTCGATGCAGTGAATTCTTCAAGCCTCGGGTAGTTTTTCTTGGAAGGGTGTTTCATGGCGTTACCAACAGCACCAAACATGAACCGGAGCAACGAATCTCGAAGCTTACAAAGCCACGTGGTCTGCATTCACTCAGAGTTTTTTTTCGGGGTGGCTGGTCACTTCAGACCATTTATCAAAGAGTTTGCTACAATGGCAAAATTTTTGACTGAACTTAGCAAAAATGATGTCCCTTTTCTCTGAACTAAAGAATGTGAGGCAGCCTACCAGGAACTCCTACATCGTGTATCGTCTGACCCAGAGCTTACGTTACCTGACTGAAGCCTGCCCTTTGAGATGAATACTGACGCTCCTAACTGCGTTGTTGGAGCAATCTTATACCAAAAGAACACACGATCTTTCCCCGAGTCAGCAAGTACGAGTGATATGTTATTATTCCTACACCTTCAGTCCTCATGGAGTTAAGCATGCTACTACCGAGAAAGGGGCCCCTGGCTGTTTTCACGGCAGTGCGCTATTTTCGGTCTGATAGCGATGGGAAAAAGTTTAAAGTATACACGCATCATCAAGCCGTGACTTACCTCCTGAACACGTCGGAACCAAGAGGGAAGCTTGCTCGTTGGATAAATGAACTACAACGATATGACTTCCAAATCTTGCGTCGTTCAGGCACCCATCTGACAGACGCCGATGCATTGTCTTGATTGGCAATTGAGCTCCCAAATGAGATGATTAATATGACCAAGCTGGGCGAAGCATATGACGACCTATATTTTGAAAATGGAAAATTCATGGTACCCGAGGCTCTTCTTCCAAGAATACTCCCCCTATACCACGACGCTGCACAGTCTGGCAGCCACGATGGTTTATGGCGCACATACAAGATTTTTCAAAGGTTTAGAACACCTAAAAAGAGACACTCAAAGTTATGTAGGTCATGCCATTTGTGCCAGATAAACAAAGCCAAGTACCGGCCACGACCAGACGAGTTTATGTTACCTGTACACTCGCACAAACCTTTTGAAGTCATATATGTAGACTTCGCCGACCTGAAAAAGAAGAGCCCAGGTGTACACGAAACTCAGTCACTTGTGGTCGTAATAGATCAGTGTACCAGAATGGTGGCTGTATGGCCCGGCAAGGAAGATGCAAACAGTGTCATAGCCCTCATTGACAGAGGGACATTGTCCGATTTGAAGGTTGTGATATTAAACAATGGGCCTCCATTCCTTAGCGGGAAGATTGAAGAGTGGGCAGAGAACAGTGGCATGACAATGCGGCGTTGTGCGCCCTATCACCCGCAGCGAAAGAGAATGTTGGAGAGGGTGATAGGGGATTTAAAGTAATTCATGTCGATGTATCCAAATTTTAGCGGCGGCTCGAAATGTTGCCGAGAAGCGGCTGCGGCTCATTATAACCGGACTCATACAAGCAGTCTTCTGTGCAGTCCGTATTTTGCTTCCTATGGTGAGGTTCCAAAGCTAAGCACAGACAAAGAGCTTGGAATTGCAGACAGACTACTGCTAACTGAGCGTTACACATCATCTGAAGAGCGATACAGATACAAAAAAGCCCTGAAGTTTCACTTTGGCAAGTAGCGACAAGGAAAGCGATTGCCGGCCAGTGAAGCAAATATTCTTGGACCTTTTGAAGTAGTGGACTTATCGGTGCAACAAGGTGTACTCAACAATGTAGGGTACATAAATAATTGACAGTTGGAGTTCGCGGCCATAGGCAACGTTTTTCGTTATCACCCCAGGAGGATTGATGCCGAAAAAGGGGGAAGTGTAACTTATCCGAAGAAGAAGCAAGAAAGGTGCTTCACAAGGCGAAGAAGTGGGGCTGGGAGGAGCTTAAATAAAAATGATGGCCGCCTTGTTGGTCTAGTCACCTGTTCTGTTACATAAGCCCTTGTCGAACCTTGTATTATAACATTGCATGCCCCTCATGAATTGTGTAGTAGTTTTTGGAATCCACGCGGGCACTAGCAATTTCAGTACGACATTCGACGAGTGATGTATAAAAGCCAAAGCGCTTGACCTGCTGATCAAATTCCGGTGATCACTGAATGTGTTCACTCCTATCGCTATGCCACTCTACAATACTGAGTGCGTTTAAGGTGCTTCATCCCGTCCACCATTTGGGTATGCGCCTGGCCGCAGGTGCCTGCAGATCAAGCCCCATTCAGAGTCTGCATTGTCACGTACAAATGGCCGTGAAAAAACAGCAGCAAAGCTGTCACTAGCTAATTAACTTTCAATATGGCGAACCTGTGCCCACAAAAGCACGTTACATTCTAAGCACAATGATAGCACCGAACACATTCGCCGATCGTCGAAATTTGACCAGTAGGCCAAACGAGTCGGCTTTTATACATCCCTGATCGAAGCTTCTATTGTATCCGTGAGTGCCCGCGTGCTTTCCAGAAACTATTACAAATCCGTGTCATGCACGCCATGATTTCTGCCCAAACGTCTGCAAGGTGAACGCATAAAGACTCCACTTCGTAGATTTCAGCTTGCACAGGTACCAAAAGTCACCGACACAAAGAGCAAGAATCTGTAAATGCCTCTTTGCTACTTTGTTCCGTTATGTCAAAGATACCTGGCAAGATCATCATAAGCAGCCAATTTTATGTCGAAGAAGGCCTCACCCTGCGATCACCAATCATCTCTGTCGTGCGCAAACCGATTTCCGCTAGCGCCTGCGAATTTCTTAAATTAATCATCCCACCTAGTCTTCTGCCGCCCTCGACTGCGCTTTCCTTCGCTTGGCACCCATTCTGTAACCCTAATGGTCCACAGGTTACCTAACGTATGCTATACATGACCTGCCTAGCTCCATTTCTTTCACCTAATGTCAATTAGAATAGCGGCCATCCATGTTTGCACTCTGATCCACACCGCCCTCTTCCTGTCTCTTAACATTATGGCTAACATTTTTCATTCCGTCGCTGTTGGCGCGGTCGTTAACTTGTTCTCGGGCTTCTTTGTCAGTCGCCAAGTTTCTGCCCCATATGTTAGCACCGGTGGAATGCATTGACTGCTCACCTTTCTTTTTAGCTATAATGGTAAGCTTGCAGTCAGTATTTGACAATGTTTGCCGAATGCGCTCCAACCCATTTTTATTCTTCTGTAAATTTCCTTCCCGTAATCAGGGTCCCCTATGTTTATAGACCGAGGTTAACGTACTCCACAGATTCTAGAGGCTGACTAGCGATCTTGTACTTTTGTTCTCTCGCCCATAATTATCTTTCTTTTCTGCACAGTAATTTTAAAACCCACTTTCATACTCTCTCTGTTAAGGTCCTCAATTATTTGTTGTAACTCGTCCCCAGTGTTGCTGGAGGGGACAATGGCATCTGTAAATTGAGTGTTGCTGAGATATTCTTATCCTTAAGCCTTCTCCATTTAATAGCTTGAACACTTCCAAGCAAGCAATGAATAGGATTGGAGAGATTGTGTGGCTTGTCTGCATCATATCTTTATAGGTATCTTCCTACTTTTCTTGTGGGGAATGAAGGTAGCTGTGGAATCTTTGTGGATACTTTCCAAGATACTTACGTAAGTGTCCTGTACTCCTTCCTTACGTAATACCTCTATGACTGCTGGTATCCGTAATAAAATGAATGGCTTTTCGTTATCTATGAAAGCCATATAGTGAGGCTGATTGCTTTCTTGATAACCTGATTGATGACATGGATGTCATCCATAATAGAGTATCCCTTCCTGAAACCTGCCTCTTACTTTGGTTGGCTAAAGTCCAGCGTTGCCCTTATTTTATTGGAGATTATCTCGGTGAATATTTTATATAATGTTGGAAGTAAGCTAATTGGGCCTATAATTTTTCAATCCTTAAAAGTCTATCTGTTTTGGATTAGCTTATTGTTGGCATTCTTCCAGCTCTCTGGGTCCATTCAAGTAGATAGATAGTTCGTACAAATGGCCGCATTTCGCATTGTCTCCACCATCTTTCATTAAATCGATTGGTAGTCCATCTTCTTCCGCCGCTTTTGCCCGTTTCATGTCTTGCAAGGCCCTTCTAACTTTATAGCTGTTTATTGAAAGAGCCTCTATAACTTGTTCATTACTACTTCGCATGGGGGTATCGGGGCTCCTTTGGGTACTGTACAGGTCAGTATAAAATGTTTCCGCTGCTTTTACTATATCTTCGACACTGCTGATGATATTACGCTGCCTATCTTTAATTTGGTTCGTCCAATGCCTAGTTTCCTTCTCTACTGTTTGAAGGCTGCGTCCATTTTTACTGCTTCCGTATTTCTCACGCTATCATTTATAATATCCCTTATTTTCTCTTTGTTCATTAGTTTTAACAGTTAAACGAATTTTAACTGATCTCGCGTTGGACACTTTCACTCTTTGTCGTTTCTTTATTAGCTAGTTGTCACTTGGGAGAGTATACCTACTGGTTGCCTTGGTGCCTTAATTCCCACTTCAGTTGCTGCTTCTGAAGCCAGCCTCGTTTCGGTTTCATTTTGTTGCCTCTATGTCATCTTCATCTCTTTGTTCTAAGGCTGCATACTTGTTTGCAAGTGCCAACCTGAATTGGTCTGATTTTACCTTTACTGCGTCTAGGTCGGTTTGTTTCTTCTTGACTAATTTTACTCTTTCTCTCTTCAAATTGAGGTGAATCCTAGCCCTGACTAACCTCTGATCATTGCACCCCCCCTTTACCATGCTTAACACTTCTACATCCTGCAATATGCTGGGATCGGCATAACGTGTGAAATCAATTTAATTTCTCGTTTCACAATTAGAACTTTTGCAGGTCCACCATTTCTTTCAACGCTTCCTTAAGAAAGTGTTCATTATTCGCAGCTTATTCCTTTCCGCGATTTCTACCAACATCTTTCCTCGAGTTTTCCTAGAATCAACGCCGTAGTTGCCAATTGCTTGTTCCCCAGCCACCTTTTTCCCCACTACTCTAGTTCATCATCGTGACTGAAAGTTGGAGCGCAGGCTTTTACTACCTTTAATCTATAACTCTTACTAAGTTTGATTACGACTACAGCTACCCTCTGATTAATGCTGTAGAATTCGTCAATGTTGCCCGGTATGTTCTTATGGATTATGAATCCTACCCCATGTTGCTTCTTATTTGGCAGTACTCTATAGCAGATGACGTGGCCGTAAGCCAGTGAACTATATCCCTCACCAGTGTTAGCCTCACTAAGCCCAATGCTATCTCAAACAATGCCTTATAGTTCTTCAAAGAGTCTTACTAGGCTAGCTTTAATCGATAAGGTTCAGGTGGTAAACGTTGCAAGGGTCAGTTTCCAATGGCGGCCTGTCCGGGTCCAGAAGTTCTTAGCACCCTCTGCAGCGTTACAGGTCTCGCCGCCGCCTTGATCAGGCGCTCAGCAGCTGCATGGCACTGAGGGCCATTGGGCAATAGAATGAGTCATTTGGGAAGGGAGTGGCCGAATACTGCCCCGAAGAGGCCAATTTCCCTTCTGGTGAGGGAGTGTCTTTTTGAAGCTTAGTGGGTCTTCCTGGTAGTCGATCTTCTCCTACCGTTTTTTCCCGTTTCATGTCTTGCAAGGCCCCTCTAACTTCGTCGCTAGTTATAGGAGATATCACTCACGATATTATCGCCAGCATGGTGATGTGGCCAACATTACGTTATGTCAACAGCTGTGTGTAAATTGTATTTTGCCTGCGTACTGAGAACAACCGAATGTCTTAGACACGCCGCGCAGAACGCAATACGAATAGCCTTTTTGTTCTTCTAGGTAGCGTACTAAATTTTGGGCAGCTGGTGGTCAGGCTCATTAGTCATAAAAGCAGCCACGAAACGCAGCTGTGTTAAGTGCTAGCTTAAGAATATTTACATCTGGATGCCTGCGGAAAACTTGCGCAAGTGCGTGCGCCACTCTAGGCAGCTGTGGCTCCATCGCCGTCCGGCCTGATGTGTCGAAATCGATTCGAAGTACTGAAATCCAAATGGTGCTTTAGATGCCATGTAAAGTCTAGCTGCAATAAAGCTTCACTTCGTCAAAGTTTGTTATACAAGAGTAGCATATATGCTATCATATCAATATTGGCACAGATGTGGGGCTGGTAATTGTCTTTTTTTTAACAGGCAGCAACTATCACTTAAGCAGACGGTGCGTCCACACCGTAGTTAGCGGATATGACACAAGCCCCCACGATGTTTCAATGTTTTGAGCTAGCTAAGACTCAATAATCTGAATTGTGTGTCATTTCAGCATGTGAGCGGCATTTTTGTCAGTTTCGGTGTCCATAACATCTATTTTTCTAGCTCATCCTAACGCACCCTTTGTGCTTCAAGCATAATATTTTGCATGAAAGTTATTTTAGCGTATGCTTTCTGCAACAAAGCCGCTTTTGCTGCCCGTAATTTTGATGCAGCTCGTCTTCTAAGAAATGAAAGATAAGTTAAGCCGAAAGCCTCAATCATGTCTTTTTCGCCTCTAAGACAGCGATCTATGTTAGAATTCCAGTGCATCCTGCACAGAAAAGCAATGCATAGCACTAATTTCTCATTTATGTCCGTTGCTTGCCTTCGCCGTATTGCGCTGTTTACGCTCAGAAATGCAGGCAGAAACTCCACTGGAGTTGTCTAAGTATGCATACCCCCAAAGTTTTTGTGGCCCACCCCCGAAAATTCCTAAATTTCAGTTCGTGCGCCTCCAAATTTCGAGTTGGGCCACCCCTAAATTTGATGTTGGCACAACAACCAATTTCAATTGGTCCACCCCCAATTTTCAAGTTATGCCAACTCCAAATTTCAGTTCGCCCTCCACGAAACTTCAGTTGGGCCGCCCTTGACTCTCAAGATATCCCACCCCCAGAAATTCACTTGGCCCTACCCCAAATTTTACTTCGGCCAACCCTAACTTTCAGGTTCACCCACCCCGAAATTTCAGTTTGCCCACTCCTGAATTGAAATGGGCCCACCTGCACTTTCAAGTTGGCCAACACCCCCCTTTCCATTGGCACACCTCCAATATTCAGGCGTGCCCACCCCCAGCTTTCAAATTGGCCCATGCACCAATTTTAGTTGGCCCATCGCAAATTTAAGATTGTCCCAACCCAAAATTCTAGTTGTCCCACACCCACGATAGGCTTTCCCATAAATTTTATGTGTAGCCATATGTACTCCTATGGGTATTGTATCTGAATAATTTATTTTTGTTTCAGAAGTTCATTATTGCCTAAAAAGCAACTAATCATCCATACTTAAAGTAATCTAATGATTAAATGTCCTAACTTCAAGACTTCCCCATTTTTTGCACGTAGAAGGCAGTACACTTTTCGCGTAATGTACAGATTTCGCTGGGCACTCGCCAAAGAATGCTTAGGCATGAAAACTTCGGTTTATTGTTTCCTTTCTCTAACCACAAATACTGTATAGAGGCTTCCATAATTCCAGGATCCCGTTTGTGTTTAGGCTCATTCCATGTTACAAGGCACGAATGGTCTACAACTAGTCGTTCTATTGAAAACGCACTGGTTTGGCGCCGCGGCCCTTTGTGGCGCTAAGTGGTGTTTTTCCAGAAAAGCTGGATAGGGTAGGTCTGAGGCTTTATGGTATGAAGACGTGCACGTGTGAAATGGGATGAATTCCAACAAGGACGATTAGCTTACGTGTAAGCAAAGAAAGCTTTTTCGCTGCGCCTGCTCTAGAAATAGGGATGGCAACTCAGTTGACGCCATCATGGGCAGATCGGGCAGCTGCGTCCGCTTCAGCATTGTCATGTATGCCACAGCGATGGTGGACTTTTTGATCTCTGCAACTAACTTCTCATGTAATCTATGGCACAGTGCTAGCAAACTCGGCCTGGTTGCCTTGGAATGGCAGAAGATTGACCATGGGTGAGGTGATTCCTCTTGAGTGAAATGAAGAGCCACCCCGAAGGCTATCATTTCAGCACCTGTCGTTGATGACACACTTGACGTTTTTCTGTTGTAGTTTCATTAATGTTGCTGTAATCACCACCGCGGCAGCTGAACGAGTAGGTGGGACTGGTCCATTAAATTAAACACCTATTCGGCCACTGTGCGCCTCATGTAAATGTCCCGATGTGGCCTGTGTCCGCGCAAATGATGGCATGTTAGCTTTCTTCATGATTCCTGGTAAGTTTGTACAGGCATCATAAAGGCGAGGATTGTCTTGCTGCAGGCATGTAGATCGATGGCAACGAGGTACAATTTGCAGCAAACATACGACTAAATGTTGTACGTGGCCTTTCTGCAGGCGAAGAAACAAGATGGTGAGAAAGGAGTCGGGTAACATCCGAATAAGCGTCTGAAAATCTTTATTCATCTAATAAAGCAGGGACTTGGTTGAAGCGGCCCTGAACCACCACTTTGGCTTGGCGAAATAACATAGTCCGCGGGTAGCTTACGCTGCTGTGAATATCTCAGCCAAGTTGTGCCGTCGTACGGGGTGCGTGGAGCTCACAAGCGGATCGCGAAGTCACCTTTCTCTCAAATTCTTTCTTTTCAACAGAATGCCGTGTCCTCACTCTTTTCTAGATGAACCATTTCACCATCGGCTACTATTTGCGGGTAGCTGATATCAAGCTACGGTCGGCTACATGGCGTAAATACCGCTGCCGCCAGCGTCCGCTGGCTAAGCGCACCCTGGCTCGCTGATGACAACCGCATTTGGCTTGTTTGCGCGTCATAGGCACTAAAGGCGGAAATCCTGGCGTCTACATTAACATGCCAAATGAAATTCTAACTACGCGCCATGGTGACATTTAGAAGGTTATGTCATAGCCTTTGCAGTGCTAGGCATGGGAGAAGGAACGGGAGCACGGGGGATGTCGTTTCTGATTGCCAATAATTTCGCTTCTGCTGAATATATTGAAGCACATTTCGTGGCCAAATATTTCTGAAATAGCATATTTGCACTTGAAATGCCCTTCTACACTTTGATAAAAAGTGGTTCAGGGCCACTTTATACATGTCTCATAAAAACTATGACCTACTAGTATTCTCAATAATTTCTTGTTTACTATGCTAGTCGTTTATTAAATGTGTATTTCTAGGTCAAATATTTTGCCGCCTTGAAGGTACCTAGCACAAGAAACTTCAAAATAAAGTATCCGACAGAATTACAGTAGCTCCGTTTGCGCGCTTCATACTGGAACACGCCGCGATTGATTTTTCACCCTCTGTGGCGATCGCTGCAACCTGACAATGTGCGCGGCCTGGCTGTAGCGCATCACACAGCGTTATAATCGGGCACATGTATTTGTTTTCATTATTTGGTGATGGTAGTGACGATAGCTTTCTTATTAGTGTGATTTACACTGATTGGTTCGGTTACGACCTTGGACACAATCTTAGTCAAAGTTAAATTTGTACACGACTGTTGTTGGGCAATTGGGTGACTTGGATTGGTATGGCGTTTCAAAGCACACTCTTCTAGTACAAAATGCTTTAGCCATTCCTTTTCTGGATTTAAAATTTCCACATTGAAATTTCCAACTATGATCTCAGGAGCAGTGTCATCACGGCTAATCCATGGCAAGTGCGTGTTCATGAATTTATCGATATCACAGTGTGCCTGAGAATATATACCCAGTCGATATCACCATTCCGTCTTTCTTTTGTACGCCACAGCCATCCTTACAGCGGTGGAAATCGTCTTGCGAGTCAATGGTGCATGGCTATACATACATTTTGTCCCTTGCGGATATAGCAGTGCCTCCTGCTCAATAGTCCATGTGATGTTGACAATCAATTTCTGTATATTTATCGACTTAAAACAATGCATCTTGATTTTAAAGCGAAACTTTATGTGGCTAGGTGAAACGAAAACATGTCTGTGGCCGCCTGTATACAGAAAACTATCGTCAGCAATGGCTCCAGCGTCGTCGTCTTTTTCCACAGCTAGCACCGTTGAGGCCGATCATTCCGGCGCAGAATTTTACTTCTGTTCTGTAGTTATAATGGGGAGGCCGCCTTTTGGGGGGTATAAGCCATGGCGTAAGGGAGTCTCAACCATTCATTGTCTTACGTGACGGAAAGATGTAGTTTTGAAGCAATGCAATTTTGAAGAATCGCAAGCGTCAGTGGCGAGCGGATGCTGTAACCACGCCATCGAGCAACGTCGAGACATTGAATGCAAGCGACAACGGTGGACTGCGGGCAGCTGAATGTGTGTGTAGCCTCATTAAGAAACACAGACGTAACCAACAATTGAGAAAGACTTTAATGGACCGTCGAGATTAACCCAGGGATAATGTACGGGGCCGCACCTTTCACCTTGGCTGGTTTACCATCTGTATAAAGTGCTTGGGTCGTGATATGTATTTAATTTATTATTCAATATTATGGTTATTAGGCGCACAGCACTTGAAGCGTGCTTTGCCTCCGCCACAGGTCGGCCCGGTATTGCAGTACCTCCGGTATCAGCCCATGCTCACCTTTCTTTATTGTTGACGCACGTACACAAAAAATACATGGAAACCTTGCTATATACAGCGTCGCTGTGAAAAAAAAAGCCCAAGAGTCCACCAGCCCTCGAAAAAGGATTAAGGCGCACAACATGGACTACTTCAGCTCACGAGTGGTGCCGCTGTGATTTCGTAATTCCGTCTGGCACGATCTCACAGTTGAGTGCGCCTAGACGTTGGATGATCTGGTGGTGTCGGAAACAGCTTAGCAAAATATTCTCATAAAACCCTTGTCGGCGTTTCGGTATCTATATTCAAGTACAGTCGCCACGGTGGTATTCCACATAGCGTCGGCGAAGATTCACTGTCGGCTCTTCGTCCTTTGCTGGTGCTTCATTTGCAGACGTGCTTCTTCGGCGCCCTGCAGATGGGCGGCGACGTCGAGATTCTCTTCATCGGTGAGGTGCGGCAAGCATGGCGTCTAAAGTCCGTCGCGACATTACTTCCGTAAACCGCCTTGCACAGCGCAAGTTGCGTGTTTCTTGCACTGTCGTGTTGTAGGCCAAGCTTAGGTACGGGAGGACGGCTTCTCACGTCTTCTGCTCAACGTCGACGTACATTGCTAACATATCGGCTAGGGGTTTGCTCAGCTACTCTGCAAGACCATTTTTCTGCAGATTGCAGGGAGGTGTCTTTCGGTAGCTTGTCTCGCTGTGCTGCAGAATGTCTTGGGTGAGCTCTACTATAAAGGTCGTTTCTCTTCTGGTAATGAAGACTTATGGAGCACCATGCCAAAGGAACATGTTCACGACGAGGAATTTCGCCACTTTGGCAGCACTGAAGCCCCGCCGAAACTCAGGCTGCATTGCCTTTCGGCTGGGCTTTATCCTTAAGGTAGTACAGGTAAGGTAGTTAGGTAGTTCAGGAAAGGTAGGTAGAAATGTAAATATAAAGTACTACACAATTTCTGTCGCGCATACGAACCGATTACTCGAAGTTCCGTAATAGCATGCACACCAGCTTGCTCTGCGTGATCTGTGTGTTTCTTGCGTTGCCTTATTATAACCTAAGGGTACGTACGGAAGAACGGCTTCTCATGTGTTGTGCTCACTATTGTGGTCATTTTTCATTATTCGTGCGATCAAAGTTGGGTTTACATACTAGTGCTCAAATTATATAAGCAGAATTCAGTATCATCGCGCAACGGCGGGGCTTAAGCCGAAAGGTAGCGCAGGTAAGGTACGTATAAAGGTAGGTAGAGAGTACTACACAATTCGTGTCGCGCATGCCGTCCGATTGCTCGAAGTTCCGTGAGAACATACACAACATATTGAGCCAACGATAACACCCGAGTATGTTCCAAAGCATGCTGGCGTGTCTTGCACAGAGCGAAAGCATTAAGCTGTTAGCGGGTGAAATACTGTTCCCTAGGAAGGGTTAAATAAGTGCATGGTGTCACTATTGTGATTTATTGTTCCTTTACCCTAATGAGAGCAGCGTTCACAACTGCTATTTCATTGCTCAAGAATAAATAATACTACCCGGCCTTTCACGGAGGGAACAATGTGATGAATCGCTGTAATGATTCACGTTAAAACTATGTACGTCAATAAACAACACTTATAGGAACGTTTCTATTTATTCAGTCATCTAACTCTTTTACCTATTTTTGTTTTAGCGTTGCCATAAAGATTGACGATAAACTACTTACACCCTCACTGAAGCGTCTCGAGTACAGTTTTACGTTCTTTTTGGTGGGCCTGCTGATTCGAAGTAGGAAAACAAGAGACAAGGCTGTTGTTTCTATAGTTACACCTCTTATGGCTCGTAAGGTTATTTACAATCCAGAGTATGGCTTTTATCCTGACATCACAGCGGTGTGTTTCTTTTGATCAAGTAGGCTGTACAAGCCATATATGCATATTCTTTCAGTGTTTCTACCATATGTTTTATGTATTGGACAAAGTGACTAACGAACTAAACCAAAATAGCGCTTAGCGCTTCAATCCTGAAGGTATACACAAGGAGCTAATTGATTAGTAGCCTTTACATTAAGATGCGTCAATTCAAGCTAACTATAAGAGACGCTGTAAGCTTTGTATTAGTTCAAGGACGTATTGCATTCGAATTTTAAGGACTATACGTTAGTATCGTTATGGCATGATTTAGTATGATTTGCAATTAGCTGATCTCGGTATGGCATCTATTTCGCAAACCCGCTGCAACGTAGTTTATATGTGAATAAAATACATGCTAGAGGGCCACTGCTGTATGACGGAAATGGTAAAGCACATTATTCAGGACTCGTATGCCTTAAGCCATTTTCTCTATCCAAGTAATATGGTTTCATTTGGCGCTTAACTATGTGACGTATTTACTCATGGTAATTCGATGCTGACGAACCTATACAGCCGGTATTCCATTTATTAGCCGTTGCGTAGTAAGGAAAACAAATAAATGATTTTAAATACATTAACCGCCATTAATTTTATTGCACCATTATTGATTATTTGCACGATCAAAGTCAGGTTTACATACTTGTGCTCAAATGCCATCAAAAGAATTGAGTATAATCGGGTAACTGGCTACTAACATACAGTGTGACTAATAATTTCAGTCAGGCGCATATCATTGATCTCCATTATAAAGAGAACAGCACCAAGAACAAGCCCTTGAAGCTACCCAAATTACAGTTATCATGTCTGAAATAGCATAGAAAAGAGTGACAATTTGAATTCTATTACGTTAGTAATTCTTGGAAAGTAGCAGAGGAGGGCGTCATAATCAAAAGCTTTTAGACCATGATATGTTCAACTGTGCCGAATTCTTACTGAGATCGAGAAAAGCGCATGCGTAATGCTTCGCTTGGTAATATTCCATGTAAAATATCAGCTAAGGAGACTAGGACTAGGTCAGTTGAATATACCTTCCGGCAACAAAACTGATAAGAAATAACATCGAACATTTATAAGGATTTCGTCAAGCCTATGGCCACTGCCTTCTCTGTAACGTTGTACTGAAGAAAGCCAAGCACAAATGATCCCATAGATTGTCTTCAGACAACAGTCACCTTTTTATAAAATGGCAGTAAGCCTTTTCTTCTTAAGCTCATTAGTAAAAAAATTTAGATTTGAACATTTTGTTAAGCCTAACAAGAAATGTAGTATCAGATGAGCAGCTAATTTATATGGTAAGGTTGAATGCCATCCAGCCAAACAACACCGAGCATTCAAAATGGAGAGAAGAGCAAGGAACTCATCAGGTGTTGTTGGCAGCATGAAAAATTAAAAGGAAAGTCGAGCTGAGCTACATTCAATATGTTATAATGCGGTCACATATTGACTGAAAAATTGATATATCAAACATTATGATATATGATATATGATATGTCATGATATATCAAACATATTTCATCAAGTATAATCAACAACGTCTTTCAAGTGACACTAAGGTTTATTCTCAAGCTTCGTACAATATATATATATATATATATATATATATATATATTACACACACAGTGCGGTGACGAAGTAAAACCTTCTGCTCTAATGCAGGCATGGAAGCCGCCAAATCGTCCCTTGCTGCTGCTTCCCCGGCTACTCACACTGCTTTGTCCGGCGTTACGGCCTTTGCTTGTTTCGCCCGGTACACCTGCAGTACCCTAAAAAACACTGAAACGCTCGTTCCAGACTTTTCTACTGGCAACGGGAGGCAAGTTCTTGCTCGACGACAGGAAAAAGGTCGCTTTGCTGTCGAACTTGAGCTTCCAGTGTCAACGCCTTTTCCACGACTTAACGTCGCAAGCGGACCCCATCACTATGCAGTTCCAAGATATCATCCGAGTGCTGGAGAAGTACCCCGAAGACAGCATCAAAGCCTCGTTCATCGAATTATTTTCAGGGACCAAAGACAGCAAGCTGGAGAGTCTTCTTAAGACCGCCAATTCGTTAAAACGTTTGGCTCCAGCCTCCGTGTTCGGCGCCTGGCACGACGAAGCGCTACACAGCGAAATCCTGGTGCACCTTCTTTTGAGGGACCATGGATGACGTCCAAGAAAGCCCAAGAAATTGGATGGAGTGTGGAACTAGCACACAAGGCACTCCCGGTATTCAAGGGGTATTCAAAGCAGGGCGTTTCTTCTCAGCGGCAAAATGACGTCACTGACGGTCGCATCCCTTCTCTGGGTGCTCAAGACTGCGGTTTTTGCCAAGCTACTTCCTCGACCCCACGGGGTCAAGATGGCACCAGACAGCATGGCGCTCCGTAAGAATTTCACGAGGCCAGTCAGTACGCCACAGTTCATTATTGCAGTTGTAAATCAACTCACCACAGAGCATACGATCCAGGCTGTCCAGGAAGTAATGTCACACGCCGCGCTTTTAAGAAACTGGGACATTACGTTTCAGGCTGTTCGCAGAACCGAGCACGTCGAGCGTCTCCTGTAAGAGCTCATATCATTTGTTCGTCTGCAGACATAGAGTCAGCAATCTACAATGTAGGCGCCTAGCCCCCTTCCGACAATTCACACGGAAGTGTTCGTGGCCGACACACCACTCAAGTTGCTCGTCGACCCAAAAGGTCCAGTTTCCATAATGAGCATCGGCTTGTACCACGAGCATTTTCAAGATTTTCTTTGTCTGCTTCGAGCCTCCGACTCAAGAGCTATTCCCAGCAAGAAATAATACAAGCAGCAAATTTTTCTGCTGTGTTCCAATACCGCAATATATTTCCAAGGATCACGTTCATTGTCACCTATCAAGGCAGTTCCCTCCTAGGCCTAGAAGCCATCAAACCCCTGGGCATTTACATGAAGGAATCTTGACTCATTTTCATCAAGTGTCACCAACTTCAGCTGATGCAGGTGCCAAGGCATCCTCTCTGCCACAGAGAGGATGCTCCAGAGGAATTTTCCCGTCCGTTCTCAGGACAATTGGGACTCGTCAATGGCTTCATTCGTGACGTTCGACAGCAACAGCAACAGCAAAATTTCATCCTCTACCCCTGGTGCTCCACGAGCAAGTTTCAGTTGATATGCATCAGTTGGAGACAGCTGACCCCATCGAACGCGTCTCAGCCGGCGAGTCGATTTCTCCGCATGTTGTGCTTCGGAAAAATCACAATTGCACTCGACTTTGCGTCGATCGCCGGGAACTCAGCAAGGCCATACTGGTCAACGCTTTTCCGCTACGAAGAGCTGATTAACATTTCCATGGACTGATTTATGCCACTGTTTTCAGTAAGTTGAACTTAAAATCTGCCTATCACCAGGTCCTTTTAGCCGAGGAAAGCCGAGATCTTACAACATTTATTACTCATGATGGTCTCCACCGCTTTAACGGAATAGGTTTCGCTTTGGTATCTGCGCGATTCGCTTTTCAGCAGATCTGACCTGCCTTTATAGACTGTCCGGGTGCGTTATGTTACCTTGACGACGTCCTCGTTTGGTGTTGTAGCGAAGCCTGGCCATGACCGAGCGGTACTTGCAAAACAAGAGGCAGGAGAGGTATGACATGGCGTTGGAAAGGAAATAGGGATCAGTCTGAAGGGGTACCCTTGCGAGAAAGTGGTGCCTTAGGTCTTTCCAGTTCTCGCAACATTGGTGACCCCGGACCATGGACATAGCCACACCTTCCGACAGCTCCTCGACGGCTCGGCTCGACATTCTGCTCCTCCTTCTATCCCTGTGGCCCACTACGCCATCAAGATGCCGCCGTACAGCCACAAGCATCCTGACATCTGGTTTCTTCAGCTGGAGGCCAGCTCCCAGGCAACGCACGTAACCTCTCAGCAGACCTACTGCGTTCACCTACTTACTGCCCTACCTGGTGACTTGGCCTTCCAGGTACGTGACTTCCAGGCTGCACTTCAGTCTCTGACGGCCTACGCACCCAGGAGGCCAGTATCCTGGAGCGCATGATCCTTTCCCAGAAACGCCGCCTGCAAGAGTTCCTATCTATCACAGAGCTCGGCGATCGTCAGCCATTCCACCTCTCTCGACATATTCAGCATCTGCTTAGACCACAGGCCTCCACCTTCGATGACATATCCTGCTTTAGTGGACACGTACCAACTAGCGCCCCAAGCGGCCCCGGCACGAAGCTAGCGCGTTTTCAATGGAACGAGCGGGTCTTTCGCGAATAACAAAAGCTGCAGGTCGATTATCGAAAAAGGCAGGTGACAGACGTGTTCTGGAAGACAATCCACACGAGCCAAATGCAGTGATCACTCTATGGCACGTAAGAATTTTGTTCCCACAGTGGTTAAAAATTTAGCAATGGAAGCCTATGGAAACGACGAAAATTTGTACTCGATTTTCGAGGCGAGAACGGTCCCTGTGTTTAAACTATACTGCATCTATCGTAATACCCCGTGCAGCGTATGTAGTCCGGACACTCAGCTTTCGATGGATGCCTATCTCGACTCTCCACACAAGGCGTAACACTGTTCCCAAAAGCGTTTTTTGTGACACTGTCGCAAAAATTCACGTGGTATTTATAAAAACATGAGCGTACCAACGGGCAAAGCCTCGGAAGCCGTGGCCGAGTGGTAGAATCACGCGCACCTTTAGTCCCCCTTCGCGGTGGCCGCGGTTCGATTCCCGCTTCGCACTTTTATTTAAGCCGCATAGGACCTAGTTTTGTAGTCTTTCACGAGATGGCAAAAACACAAAACCAACCATTTGCTTTCGGTGCTGGTTTTTCAGTGAAACAGTTTTTTTTTAAAGCCGCATAGGAGTGGCATAGTCTCCCACCAGATGGCAGAGACACAAAACTCGTGATTTGCTTTCGGTTCTGGTTTTCCAGTGGTTCTCCTTAAATATTATGTTTTCTATTTTTCCTTTTTAAAACATAGCAGTGTCGTGTTCATTTGTTAAGTCATCGCATTTATGAAGATATTTTTCATTGGACATCATAACTAGAAGCTTGCGCATAGCTTTGTTCTATGCAAAAAAAGAAACTCGTGCTTTGTAGCGTGGAACCTGGGAGAACAAAATGGCTATTATTATTGCGTTCTTCTGGAAGGTCAATTTTCTTCAACTTTCGCCTGTCCTTAATGGCACATACTCCGAGCGAATCAGGTCCACCTGGGCCGCAATGCCACCCGGTGGCCAGTGCCATTCCTATGCAACATTCGTGCAGAACAAAGGGTCTGCTAAGCTGAGTCGTTACCCGACCGTTAATTATTTTTAAAGATTCACCCAAATAGGAAACGCACAAACTAGGGGAAGATGGGCAGTGTGTGGATTAATAGCTACTGTTAATGTGTTCCCTACAACCAAGTGGTTTGAATCCGTAGGTGTGGCCGTAAAAAAACCATTTGAATAAATGTCCCGTGCTGTGCCTCCCCGGTCGCTCTACAGAGAAGCTAGCATGGCTAGCCGTCAGTATTTAGGATGAACATATGGCGTCGCTCCTTCGGTGCAGTTGCTTTTATTACGCAGCACTCTTTGGCGAGTACCCCAGCAATTTGGTAGCAAAATCGTGCAATATCATGTCTGTAAGGCCAAAAAACTTGACGCATTTCCCACATGAATACATAGGTGTTTAAAAAAAGGGTTGGGGTGGCCAACATGAAATTGGAAGTGGCACCAGCATAAATTCAGGCGTGATACAGGGATGAACCAAGTTGAATTTGGAGTGAAATGGTAATGAGCGAAGCTGAATTTTAAGCTGATATGGGGGTGGCCCAACCTAAATTTGAGGTGATATAGAGGTGGGTAAGCCGAAGTTTGGGGGAATATGGGGGTGGGCCAGCCTGGATTTGGGGACCATACGGGGGTCAGAGAACCTAAATTTGGGGGATATGGAGGGTGGGCCATTCTAACTACGGGGGTGATATGGGGCTGGGCGAAGCTGAATCGGGGGTGATATGGGGATGATCTATCCTAAATGTGGGAGAGATTTGCGGTGGGCCATCCTAAATCTGAGGTGATAGAGGGTGGGCCAGGCTAAGTTTGGAACTGATATGGAGATGGGCCAACCTGGATTTGGGGATGATATGGGGGTGGGCCAACCTAAATTTGGGGGTGACATGGGGACGGGCTAACCTAACCATGGGGGGGATGTGCGGCTGGGCGAAACTGAATTGGGGTAGGGGATCTATGGGTGGACTAACCTTAATTGGTGGCTGACTTGCGGTGGGCCATCCTAAATTTGAGGTGATCGAGGTGTGGGCCAGCGTTAGCTTGGGGCGGATATGGGGGTGGGCTAACCTCGATTTGCATGTGGTATTGGAGTGGGCCAACCTAAATTTGGTGGTGTTGTGGAGGCGGGCCAATCTGTATTTGGGGATGATATGGGCTTGGTGCTACCTAAATGTGGGGGCAATCTCGGGGTCGGCCAATCTGAATTGGGGGGCGATAGGGGGGAGGGCCAACCTAAATTTTGGGGTGCCTCGATTCGAAATTTGGAGGACAATTTATGGAAATTCGTGCGTGGACCAACTTCAAAATTAGGGGTGGCCCAATTCAAATTTGGGATTGAGCCAACTTGAAGTTTAAGGCTGGGCGAAAAAAAATTCTGGCGTGACCGACTTTAAATTTGAGGGTGGGCCAATTTATATTTGATGGTGTGCCAACTTGAAAGTTGGGGGTGGGCCTACTGAATGTATGGGGCGGGCCAATTGAAATTTGGGGGCCTGCTTATGAATAGTTAGACAACAGCATTGGTGTTTGTGCAATTTTTCATCATCGCAAAGTACGTATATTAATAATTGTTGCCCAATACCCCTCAAGGTGAGCTACCACTCGAGCCTTCCCAGCCGACTGAGCTAATAATGTCAGAGGAGTGCTCTCATCGTGACGACTGCGACGTTCAATGGGGAGATCCAAAAGAACAAATCACAGACCGAGCTGACCGTTATCACACCAATGTCATTGCTAACACTACTCGCTCGTGCTAGACGCAACACAAGCTTACAACGATCATAATTCAACTTTCAATCGCACGCAAGTCGACACATTCTCAGTGCACAATTTCGTCAATAATCTGGATAGGAACCGTGCTGGATGTTTTACTGTTAGGTTGCGTCGTTTTTCACGAAAGCCTTCTCCCGCACAGAGAATACATTTTTGAGATTGACCAGACAAGCTAGTATATAACTCATACGAAGCATATGTATAAAGGAGTTATAGTGATTTTTCAAAAAATATGTATAAGTAAATAAGATTTCAGATGGTGGTATTGTATCGGCCGGGCATGACAACGATTTCTTCCCGCCTGTAACAATGCTTTGACCGAAAACCTGATGATTTTGTTCAAACGTGTTGCCCCTGTACGACTGTGTAGTGTTGTTGATATTTTAGTAATGTGGAGTTTTCCTCTCCATAAGAGCACAAAAAGAAAAAAAAATATTGCAGATAGTAGCTAAGCGCAAAGTACATTGGAAGATCTGAAACCAGCAATTATTCTTTATTTGTGGGTTGGTTTTCTCTGCTGGTAGATCACTTTCCGATCTCGTCAACGAATTTTGTTTGTGTGCAAGTGCAGGAAAAACAAAGATGCTACCATTTCATTGCCAGGACCTTTATGCCCTCCAAACACACAAGAAGGACGCCAGATAATTGTCACTATCCGTTTATAAACTGATATTGTTTTGCTCATGTCAGTGTACCGTGGTGTCTACGAAAGGAATATTTTCTTATTATCAGTCCAGTGTTAGCAGTGAGAAGCACTTCGGTCTACCATCCCCATGAGGGCATACTAGCCATTGTAGCGATTTATACTACGACAACTGCTAAATACTTGGTGTGCTTTGTCCTTTTCGCAGGTCGTCCATCCATTCTGTTATGGTGACCATCAACGTTGTGTCCGTCACGCCTCCTCCTCATTTTAGCTTCACCATCGCGAGGGTGGACAGAGCAAGGAAGCTTTATTCACAATCAGCCCGAGCGGGATTCCACCACTCGTAACTGCTGTAATTTGCATTCAGTGGCTGGGCATGCTAACTACATCCTTAGTTTCACAACGGCTAGAGCACGCAGAAAAAGTAGAGCTTTGGTCGCTAGAACACCAGGAACCCATGTCAATGCAGATATAAGTACGTGCAGGGGCTGGGCATGCTAACTTCAGCGCTACCACCTGCCGCCGCCACCTCAGATTTTCTATGCATAACTGCTTCTTGTCTTCATCGCAGACGCATGCAAGACAAACGCGGATGAGTAATTGGATTGGATTGGGAAAACGTTTATTAAGCCTGCAGTAAAGCGCGAAGGCGCGCTTCGGAAATGGCCTACGTCGTCATCGTGGCAGGTGCTCTGCGGGGATCCCCGCTCGCCATTGCCGGCTCGCCAGGCTCCTGCCTAGCCAGTGTCTCGATGACCTGCTGGACGGCCTGGAGTTGTTTTCCTTGGTCGTCGCTCCGCATTGCTTCCTCAAGCTGCGGCGATATACGTCCTGAGTTAGCTTCGCTTGGATGTTTGGAGCAATCCCATAGCATGTGCTCGAATGTGCCCGTCTCCCTGCAGCACGCTCTGCACTTGTCATGTGGGTGCGATTCTGGGTACGTCCTATGCAATAGCGCCGGGCTTGGAAGCGTTCTCGTTTGTAGTTGCCTGAACAGCACGGCCTGCGACCTGCTCAGCCCTTTGCAGGGCGGCGGGAGAAGTCTGCGGGCCAGCCGAAAGCCTTGGTCAGTTCGTTATGGCTGGTCATCCGGTCTTTGGCGCTGAACCACAGCGGGCAGCCGTAGCCTTGGGCGCGGTCGCTTAGTCCTCGCGGTCAGGCGTGTGCCGTTTCGTTGCGATTGCCATGCTTCTCCGACGCTTGTCCTGCGTGTGCCGGGAACCACTTGATTCGAGTCCACTTGTCGCGGTCTGCCTGTCGGAGCAGGACGCCTGCCGCAGTTGGGGCAATTCTTCCTTTGGCGTAGTTCCTACCGCCTGTCTGGAGTCGCTGACGATCAGGTGGCATTCTCGGTCTACGATGGCCAGGGCGATGGCTATTTCTTCTGCTTCCTCCACTTGCTTGCTCGATGTGCTGGCGGTCGCCCGCACCTTGCCTCCGGAGTCGACCACCGCGATCGCGAAGCAGTTGCGGCCGGCCTATTCGGCTGCATCCACGTACCTTGCGCCGGTGTATTCCGCGTGCAGGTCCGTCAGTGTCTTGGCTCTAGCTCGTCTACTGCCTTCGTTGAATTCCGGGCGCATGTTCCTCGGCAAGGGGTCAATCCACACGTTCCGTCGTACGTGGTCGGGGACGGGGCATTTTGGTCCCTGCTGTTCGTGATAACCGATGCCTAGACTGCGCAGGATCTTTCTGCCAGCCTTTGTTGATGACAGCCTTTCCAACTGAGCGGCTCTTTGAGCTTCGGCGATCTCGTCGAGCGTGTTATGTATGTCCTGTATTACGTTTCGCCTCCGACGTGTTGTAATGCCGGCGCGGATGCAACGGATGCCGGGGCTTCGTTCACAGCGGCGGACATTTTGGCCAGTTCAGCGCTGTCCCAACGCCTCCTGCTATGCACGTCCAGGCATGTTTCAATGCCACGTGTCATCGTGTGTGTGTGTGAGTGTGTGTACATGTTGGTGCCCACGCTTGTCAAAGCGCGGCAGCCGGGGAGAGGAGCTCCCCAACTGCGAAGCGAGGAGGTCTGACCGGCGCCGGCCCGGCGGATGCGTCACTTCTGTCTCAACGTGTCCGTGCGCCGCCGTCATGGGCGCCTCTCGCGAGCCGTTCCTTCTTGCCCTCGACTCCGCCAGCATAAAAGCAGCTGCCCCCGGACGCCAAGAGAGAAACTTCGATTTATTCAGTCGAGTAACGTGGTCTCCCATTTCTCCACTTCGGTCGACCTGACCGGCCGCTCTCTTGCTATGCTTTAATAAACAAGTTGTTCTGTTAGCAGTCGACTCATCCTTTGCCAGGACCTTGGGATGCTTCCAGCTGTGCCCCAGGCCGCCAGGCCAACGCTACCCTTGGGGCTTGCGACCCAGATGCAACACCAGCTGGAGGAGACGTTTCGTGTTGGTAGTTTCGGGTAGACCGCGTGGTGTCTTGTAAGCCCTCCGGATTAGGATGTCTAGCTTGTTATTTTCGCTTTTCACCCTCTTGTGGAAGGCTGCCACGTACCCTATGTGGCAGACTACGAAGGAGTCTGCCACATATAAGTCTGATGAAGTTTTCCTGCTTCATGACTCCTTTCTTGGTGGTAACGTGCTTGAGCAGTCTGGCGGCGTTGGCTGCCTTACCCATGATGCGGGTGATGGTGTATCCGTTCCTGCCGAGCGCTTCGATCGTCATTCCCAGGACTCGGATCTTGCTGACCGTCGGTATTGTGTTACCATCCCTGGTGCGGATCTTATTCTTTTCGTGTTTTCTTTGCTTCTTGATTCGGTGCGTTTTGATCGATTGGTAAAGCAGGAGATCCGACTTAGTTGGGGAGCAATGCAGTCCCGTACATTTCAGGCTTTCTTAGGTCGTGTCGACGGCCGTCTGTAGTGTGGATTTTATGCGGGCATCACAGCCCCCTTCCACCCACAGCGTAATGTCGTCCGCGTATATCGTGTGCTTCAGTCCTTCAAGCTGGCATAGTCTTTTGGCAACTTGAGTCATAACAAGGTTAAATAGCATGGATGAGATAACGGAGCCTTGGGGAGTGCCCTGGCTCCCTAATGTCTTCTCGTCCGTCTTCAGGTCGCCGGCTCTGAGCTCCGCCGTTCAGCCGGTGAGGAAGTCTTTGAAATATTTGTATGATCTCTCACCTAGGTTTATATGGGACACCTGCGCGAGGATGACAGAATGCGTCACTTTGTCGAAGGCGCTTTCTAGGTCGAGCCAGAGGGTGGCTTTGGTGTCCCTGGTTTCGCCTTCGCGTATATCGTGTGCTTCAGTCCTTCAAGCTGGCATAGTCTTTTGGCAACTTGAGTCATAACAAGGTTAAATAGCCTGGGTGAGATGACGAAGCCTTGGGGAGTGCCCTGGCTCCCTAATGTCTTCTCGTCCGTCTTCAGGTCGCCGGCTCTGAGCTCCGCCGTTCAGCCGGTGAGGAAGTCTTTGAAATATTTGTGTGATCTCTCACCTAGGTTTATATGGGACACCTGCGCGAGGATGACAGAGTGCGTCACTTTGTCGAAGGCGCTTTCTAGGCCGAGCCAGAGGGCGGCTTTGGTGTCCCTGGTTTCGCCTTCGATGACCTGATGTTTTATAAGTAAAAAATCTGAGTGCCCTCCCACTCTCTGAAGAAAGATGACCAGCAAAGCTGTGTAGGTGGGCCCCTTAATGGCGAACTGCACCTCCGCCGTATGTCGGCCCCGCATTGCACTGACTTCGGGATCGGGCCACGTATGGGGACTGCTTAATTCCTGCTTCATCTCCGCCGCAGGTCGGCCTGGCATGGCGTTACATTCCGGATCAGCCCACGTATGGGGAGAGCTGAACGCTTGCTTCACCTCCGCTGCGGGTCAGGCCGGTATTACGCTATCTTCGGGATTTTGCTCTACACGCGGACGCAATAGTGGGGAAAGTAGCCTTTAAGAGGAACCTTTAGCTCTGGTGGTCCTATCTGAGTACATCTAAAAGGAGAATTCATTTTTCTCCACAACCACTGCATCAAATTTTACAAGGTTTGTTGCACTTAAAAGAAAAGTTTAAAATCTAGTGACTGTTGGTTTAGCATTTTTGATTTATGTCATCATTTGTTTATTCAAAATTGGCAAATATCGCAAATTTTCAGAAAACGAAACCATCAAGTTCACAACTCTGTCTTTCGACAATGAAAACTATCCCAATTCTGTACATTGCATCTAACAGCACATCTAAAGCGGTCAAAATTGATATATTACGCATGAATCTAAAGAAATTAGTAATGTGGAAAACCCTTGTTCACAACGTAATGACTTCACGTAAGATATAAATCGGCATATTGGATTTGTCCACTTTGAATTGTCTAAAAGATGCTGTTTACAGAACCGCGATATCAGTTCTTGATGCGGAGTTATTAATTTGTAAACTTCGTGCTTCTGTATTTTTCGCGCTTTCGAATTTTTGAAAATCTTTTACCAGAATTGAAGCCTTAAATAGAAATTTCGCTTGCAATAGTCACTAGAATTTACCTTTCTCTCCCGAATCCAGCAAATTTCATTAAAATCGGCCCAGGGGTTATCTCAGAAAAGAGTTTCGGCGTTTTACATCTATTTGAATAGGCCGCGTCGGAGTTGGGCCCGAGTTAAAGCTTACTCTTAACGTCTTCGTTGTAAACAAAGGAATAAAAGAATAAAAGAAAAAAAAACGCCTCAGCCTTAAATATCACCGCCTCAGATTTCGTCATGATGGCAGTGCCACCATCGGCACGGCTCCGTGAGCAGCTACCAAGCTGTTCACTTTCGTTATCTTCCTTTCCTCGGCTGCAGCGCATTGTCTTGATGCCAGCGACGCGCTAAATCTGCACCATCATTCCGTCATGCATCGCTTCTGCGACCAAGCAAGCTTTCGGCGGCACATGTTCACTGCCGTATTGACACTAAAACTTTAAAATGCTTGCCTTCGAGATGGAACGCGACTGTGGGGCCATGGGGAACATGTTCACGGGGCCATACTATTGATGACAGCATCACAAAAGGCTAGATGTGGTCAGGTTGACTTTACAGGCTTGGAAGGAATGACTGACGGGCTAGTTGCTTCATATCACATAAAGAAAAGCGCTTAAAGTTACCGCAGTTTGTGTGTGGGTCCTCCTTTGTGTCCCGTCGTGAAGTGCTGTTCTTTCTGTGACGTTACAGATGTTCTTTTTCTGCGTCAGTTACGTCTTCCAAGAGTGTTTACTTGGAAAATTTTAGTTTGCCTGGATCTTACAGAAGCATGTATAGTCGAAATTTTTTCGCTTGGCTGCATAATCTCGAGTTCGCGCTCCAAACTGCTCATTTTCTTTAGCCACGTAAGAACCATTACTGAAAATTTAATTAACGTAGCTTCGTTATTTACGCAAACAACTTCTCAACTTACTCCGCATCTAGAGGTTACCAATCTGAGCATTCGAATGATAAAATGATGTTAACATTGTTTGTATCGTTTGAATAGTTTTGTTTCTTGCAGTTAAAAACAGCCGGCATATTGATGGTGCTGTTGACTTCTTATAAAGTAAGTGTGAAAGCTTGGACAGGTTATCTTGGCACAAATCAACTTTATGAGCTTAAGCACACCGCCCAACCTTGCACGTCTGTCTTTACAACCGATTCTCATACATTATACAAGAAGCACCTCGGCGCTACGGTACATCCCACAAGGTGTGCGAGAACATTGTGCGCGCTCCCGATTAGGTTTCTGAGCGTTGGTGTCATCAGGCTCGGATTCCTGGATTTATAAGGAATAAAAACAGCTTCCTGGAGCAAAGCATTGGGCACATTTTCAGTGCTTTGTAACATATGGATCAGCACTGATATGTACGTTAGAACGAAAAGTACAGAAATATTCAGGTGAGGGTTTCACTGGATGTATTTTAGCTGTCTAATAATAAGATCTGTAGAAAAAAGTACTGTGATTTTGTGACAATAATGCTGACATGAAATATGAGCTCCGACACAGTACCCGCGATAGAACTTGCCCCTGGGCTACAGGGCTACATTGAACCACGATATGCTGGTTTGATAAATGCCAGTAATTGGAAAGTGGTTTGCTCTTGAATTTCCTGTATGTCGGCGCCGCTGTGCAGTGGTGGGGGCCCTTTTCAAACCACTAGCACTATGTTTCAGCTAATATTGAAAGCAAATGTATTCTTTCTTTTAGGGGGGGGGGGGGGGGGGGGGCTTTTTTTCGCGTCTAACCACAGATCCAAGATTATCAGTTAGCTCAAGATGCGCCTGCATGTGTTTCTAATATCCAGTATGTTGTCACGGATTCAACAGCGAAAGAGTATGGGTATATCCAGTATGTTGTCACGGATTCACGCGCGCAATCTTATCACATTGCGCGCGTGAAGCGAATATTGACGTTCATTCTCCATCACATTTGACGACCCGAGATTGCGCTGCAATGTACGAGCATTCCAATCTGACGCACCGATGCCTTGATCCGTAGATCGGAATCAGAGGAAGCACTTTGCGCGCAGCCATCGTTATGTTTGAGTGTTTTTTTTTCTTTCCAGCGCAAGCTCACCTTAGAATGAGTAACATTCGTGACTGACTCTTTTGGAAGTGTTTTGTTCTTGACATTACTACAACGTGAGAGTAGAGGTGCTCCATCTTCATTGAGTGAATACGGGGAAACGGACTAGGCCTTCTCTTGCGTCTGCGTTTACACATTTACCGCACTAATTTGTTTTTCATAACTTACTTTTTAATTTAGGGGGCTGTAAAGCGCAGCAACCTTTTATTACCACGATGTTTTAATAACATAGAAAATTTAAATGCATATTAGATGGCTTTCACCTCATGGTAAAGAATTTATATAAAGACATACTTATGATAATTAAAAGCCTATCCGTTTGACAACGTTTCATCTGAGTTCCCCTTTGCAAGGTGATACAGACTTGCAGGTGGTTCGCATCGGGGACCTTCGACCTATGTCCAACCGCCAAACAAAGGGTTATTCCGAATGTTTCATTTCAGGAAGGCGTGTTACCCTCCTGTCTTTCATTCTCGTTCGCAAACACGCATAAGACGAAAGTGCTGCGTGAAGAGCGTCGTTAGTCCAAGCCAACCAGCTACCGTAACTCACCTCGCCTATATCGCTGTCAATTAGGCTTATATAAGAAATATATATATTTCAAATCGACGCATCATGAATCCAAAAAGAGCTGCCCGCGACCAGGCCAGCTAGGTTCGTAGCGGCTAATGGTAGCTCACGAAGCAGAGCACTGAGTGTGGATATAGCAGAGAAGGTGTTCTGTATACTGTCTCGTCACCCACATAAAGTTGCCCGCCGTGCTACTGGCCATTCCTAGAAAATTGTATATGTGACGCCCAGCCATTTGCAACACAGCAACTTTGTTTTGCGATGGGAGAGTCCAGGTGAGGGACCGGGTGCTTATGGAGATAAAGACACGCTGTTTTCTGCAGTAACTTAGGAATGCATGAATGAATGCCTTCATTTATTGAGAAAAAGGAGGAGCAAGCATCAGTGGAAGCATGTCTCAGCGGATTGGGAAAGAAGCGGGGGACAAAGAGGAAAAGCTGGGGCCCGGGTGGCAGGCGAAGTCGCAGCTTAGGGGCGAGAAAATATAAGCAAGAGTTGGAGAAACCAGTTCAATTCCAGTGCAGATGTTTGATGTGCCGAGTAAATGATTGGAGTCACCGCCCAGCATCCGTCCTTTGCGGCAGTATAAGCTCCGGCCGTTCTTGATAACAAACCTTTACTGAAAATCTTCGCAATTACTTATTCATCAGCCATGCCTTGCCACGTATTCCTTAGTGGCAGGGTCTGTAGATTACAACTACGCTGTCCCGACAAGTTACGACCATAAAGCAGCGCTTGCAGTTACGGATGCCACACTCGTGACTCTTACTATACTACTACTATACTGCGCGAATACTATAAACATGGGTTTACTGCACAAGTTAGTGAACAGACATTTTAGAACTGCGTTTTTCGCCTTACATACGCTCAACACAAGCACCATTTCAGCATGTTACGGTGCGCGCCCCTTCAAGACAGAGACGCGAACGCAAACATAAGAACGCGTTAGAAGACTGAGTCTTGGGCCTCGTGCCAAGCATATCCAAGCCAACAATATGTTAACAATCATGGCGTCGTTTCTAAGTAAAGAGGTCATGTATTTAAACTTCTGGTGTGAGAGTCCAATCCGCCACCTACGGTAGCGCGTGAAGCCGCCGGGGGCCACATTGTTAGAGGAAAAGGAGCGCGTCCACAATACGTGGCTGCGGTATACGCGTGACGCAACCTGTGCTTGCGGTTATGCGGTGAAAAAATAAAATAAAATACCTGGAGGAAGTATACCAGGCCGCCATTGTGTGCCGCTGTGTTCAAAAATAACATGTCATGGTGGTGGGTGCCTTGTGTTCTGTGTACAATATGCTGCGAGAACTGAAAAATAGTTGTTTCCTGCTTTCTTCATTCAGTAACCTGCCGCATGCATCGGCACTGTGATGCCCTTTCGTAGATACATGGTGCCGGCCCGTATTGACACAACGACATGACCTCGAAATATAGCAAGCTTATGCCATTCCTTAAAAAAAATCATTATTTGTGTAAGTGAGCGTTTTTGGTTTAAACCAAGAAAACAAGAAAAGGTATTCAGCGGTGGGTATCATTTTTGTCCGGCATTTGAGTTCTAGCTAAAAAGAGTCGGTGAAAGCAAACCTACAATAAAGCTAAGAGGACCCTCAATATGCACGCAGCCGCAAGCCCACATGCGCTCCAATGAGAATAACCTGCCAAAGTTAAGGTCATGTGTCAGCTGGCGGCTCAAGCAATCCTAACTTTTTTTTTCGTTTCTGCATCCGTTCTGCCTGCGTCTGCCGCAAAAACGTGAAGTGGGAAGGCAGATAAACAGAAATTGGTGGAGGCAGGTGGTAGCGTAATGGTTAGCCTGCCCATCTCCCAAATGCAAGATGGTGCATTTGGGATATGGGCTCGAATCCCGGTGGTTTGTTTGTGAAGACAGCTTTCTGTGCACTCTGGTGACTGCGAAGCTCAGAATGAGGCGGCATCCTGACGACAACGGTCGTTGTCAACGTAACAGAATAAGCGGGCATGCAAGGTCACCCCTAAAGCCAAAGACACATCCAGAGGAAATACACTATGCTCTTGTCGACAAAAAAAAACGTGATGAGTAACGAGCGGTGTTGTTGAGCGAAGCTGTAGACGGATAATGTCACCATAGACAGGACCACGGTCCGATCCCGGTGCTCAGCGGAAATACACATCGACAGCGTGTCTACTGGCGTGTAATTGATACTTCATTGAGGTCGTTGCGTGTTTGTGTTGTGTCTAGCAGGAGCGAGTAGTGTAAGAGATGAGACTGGAGGGAAGGCGGTGAGAGAAGTCTGCGAAAAGTAATTGAGGATAGCCATATTGAACGTCGACGCCATGTTGAATAAAGCCTGCGACTTCAGTTGCTCAGCCGCCAGAAAGGCTTGAGTGGTAGCATACGACTGGGCGTATTTGGTAACCACAACGATAAACACACATTTTGCGGAAGTAAACAGAGGAAATGGACGTAGTGAGTTGGCCGGCCTTTTCGAGCTCTGGCATAGTTTGAAAAATGAATGTGGCGATGTATGACGCACAAAACAGTATATGTCAACCCAATTGAATCAGCGTGGTCATACTTGCGCGACAGGCCATGGTGTCCTGCCACCAGGACATCATGAAGTTGCAGCGATGAGAGTTTTCATTGGGTACTTGAGAATAAAAACGAGCACATCAGTGTTGTCCGAGGGACATTTCTAGGGTTCAAGAGCACATCGCCCCCCCCCCCCCCGAAAAAAAAACTCACGAATATAAGCTTACGAATAGGGACATCATAAGATCGAGCACTACGGCGCTTGTTGATGTTGTTTAGGATGACGTCAGCATTTCATTCCGCGTTTATTTCTGAGAAAATGAGTTGAAGTTTCGTTTATTTGCATCACAATGGCAGGCGTAATCAGGCAAACATTAACAGCATTTCATTAGAGAGTGCCTGTCTACTCTGAGGAGTTTACGTATGACAATGACAACAAACACAGAAAGTTTTGCTTACATCGATTCGCACATACATGGGACCCGCATAATTTTTTTGATGTCAATGTAAATGCTTAAGAGTGGCGCTCATTAACGCAATATTTCCATTCATAGTGAGCAAAAGCGGCTGTCGTATGCACAGTAGAATTGATTTAAATGGCTTTAATCCCATGGACATTATATCGTTGCCAACTTCCGTGGGACTGGAGTCGTCAAAATGGGATACAGTTGACAGGGAAATCAGGAGGTTGATGAACGGCAACAAGGCGGAAACTTGCACAAGACCTCAGGGATATAAAATGACTTTTTGAGCCGCTTGGTCAGGTGGCCACGCAATGGTTTCCACGCCTATTAAAATCCTCCAAAATATGAACAGAGGCCGACAAAAATGCGGGCATGTTGGGAAAGGTGAAACCGCTGGAAATTTCTGGACAGCATTAGCCTAAATATAAAAGATGACTTAAAAATAAGAAACCATAACGTTGACTGGGTGGCCAAATTCCGGCACAAATAAATCGGCTGTTGAAGCAGTTCAGCGGAAACGCAATGGTGCGAAATAAGGCGAGAATGTCGGCAAAGGTTGAACAAAGGTCAACTAGGTCCTGTGGCCGACGCCAGCGCTCGGCAGCTGTCAAGCGACTGCACGTATTAGCGAGATGCCTGGTCGTCAGTAGTTACAGTATGATTTGGGACGCGGACTTCATCACATTGACTGCAGTGCATTCTACGGTGTCATTCTTGAAGACATGGTACCCATTCCCGCGCAGTGAGGACGGGAACAAATTGTCTCACGTGTCGGCGGTCTCCTTCCTCCTACTGCCAACATTCCTTCCCCTCCGTAGTTGCTCAGCTTTCATTGGGTTCGGCTGCTAATCACGAGGTCTCGGGATCGAATCCCCACCACGGCAGCCGTATTTCAATGGGTGTAAAATGCGAAAACCCGCGTACTTAGTGTCAGGTGTACGTTAAAAATCCCAAGTGGTCTAAATTATTCCCGAATCCTCCACTACGGTGTGCCTCATAATGGAATCGTGGTTTTGGCAAGTAAAGCCTCATAATGGGTTATGCAACATTCGTTAAGGATGTCCTCGGCATTCGCACAACTCTTGCATACAAGTAAGTGCCAGGAGTTGCGCGTGAGGTCTTTGAATATGTCATCATCATCATCATCATCATCATCATCATCATCATCATCCAGGTTACGCCCACTGCAGGGCAAAGGCCTCTCCCATACTTCCCCAACAACCCCGGTCATCTACTAATTGTGGCCATGTCGTCCCTGCAAACTTCTTAATCTCATCCGCACACCTAACTTTCGGCCGCCCTCTGGTACGCTTCCCATCTCTTAGAATCCAGTCCGTGTATAATAGCTGTGTCTTACCAGTACTCACCTACGGGGCAGAAACTTGGAGGCTTACGAAAAGGATTCTACTTAAATTGAGGAGGACGGAACGAGCTATTGAAAGAAGAATGATGGGTGTAAAGTTAAGGTATAAGAAAAGAGCTGATTGGGTGAGGGAACAAACGCGAGTTAATGACATCTTAGTTGAAATCAAGAAAAAGAAATGGACATGGGCAGGACATGTAATGAGGAGGGAAGATAACCGATGGTCATCAGGGGTTTAATATCTGGATAGCCTTTACGGCGTTCGATAGCTGCGGCTATATAATAAAGGCGGAATGGCAACATGGTATATAATGTGGAGAACATACAAATCCCGCATATATTACTGCACAATAATTTTAAATAGCGTTCTTGCTTCACGCACGCGGATAACCGCCATAGGAGACTACTTTGGAAAGTAACTGCAAGTACTGATGTCGTACCCAAGGGTGTACCTGGCCTGGTGGCCAGTAAATGTTACCTAATATTGCGAGCAGCTTCTGCCATTGCATGCTAACGGATGACGACACAGAGTGAAGTGACTAGCGCAAGAGTGGACAGGGGACACTAAAGACGCTACAAGGACAAGCGCCCAGTTGAAAGTTTGCGCTTATCCTTGTCGCCTCTTTAGTGTCCCGTGTCCACTCTTGCGCTAGTCACTTTAGCATGGAATACCAACTAGCCCGGTCTCACACCCTGCGATGACACAGGGACAGTTTGCTCAACTCTTGTTTCGTGACTTTTGTGTCAAGGTGAAAAACCAACATATCCATGTATATGTCTTAATACTTAAGCACATCTAGATTTGCAGCTGCGGCGGTAGCCCATGAGTGCGCATTGCAAAGTCGCTAGTGAAATAATTGTGAGCACCTCAACGAATTCGACAGGGGAAAATCAAAATCCGTCCTCGACGGCGTCTCTAGTAGGCGCTGTGCGATGTTCGGACGTTAACAATGTGTGCCGACAGAAGAAAGGCTGCCCCGAAACGCTTCTGACGGTTCGGCTAGCTTCTTTACTCCGTAGAATGAAAACAAAAGAAGAAGAAAAGGAAAAGAAAAAAAGAGAAAGTAAAGAACCGCATCAAAAGCCCAGAATCAACAATTGCTCGTCGCGAGTAAACGCTGGATGACGAGTAATTTCCAGGCGACGAGCGATTACGCTTGATCAAGAACACTGATAACGCCGGCGGGACAAGCATTGTGGCGAAGTTCAATGCGCAGAGATAGATTTTACTTTTTTATTTTTGTTTGGTTGACGTCATCACGCGTCAACGCGGGAAGCTTGAAAAGATTAAGGTGAGTACGCCACGTGGTGGCACTCACGCGAACTAAACCCTTGTGTCCAGAAAAGCTGGATACGGGCACTTCTCCAGCAGCTGTTGCTCCATCGCCTCCCAGTTCCAGTACAAATAGTACTATTAGGTGCATCGGATGATAGCCTCTCTCCTCTGGCATCTGAAATCGCACAGCTTATTCGTAGGTTAAATGCAAAGGGACTCACAAAACTCATGTACTTCCATTGAGTGCTAAAATTTTTTCTAGATAACTTTTATTTGCTTTTAATTTATTAATTTTTGCTCCTTTACACAATTGTAGTTCCAAGTTTGTACACCTTTGTAGTAGTTTGGAGCGATAAAAGTTTGTAAAAAGATCATTTTTAGGTTTTTTTATCTATTTATCACCTCTAAATCTCGAAAGTTTAATTTTATAACTAAGAAGCTTATTATTAGTACAGCTAGAAGAAATGAAAAAGGTTTTCCAAACTCTTTTGATTTGTTTAGTTTTAAGTTGCGATAATACAAAAATCAATTTATAGATATTCAAATATAGCTGATTTAGTTAATGATTATGGTTGAATGTCCATTT
This sequence comes from Dermacentor andersoni, assembly GCF_023375885.2. Taxonomy (NCBI): domain Eukaryota; kingdom Metazoa; phylum Arthropoda; class Arachnida; order Ixodida; family Ixodidae; genus Dermacentor; species Dermacentor andersoni. The sequence continues at coordinate 71,993,313 of NC_092822.1, read as the reverse complement.
TTCTGGAGATGTTTTTGAAATTCTGAATAAACAAATTTATTTATTTCTTCATCAGATATTTTCTCAGCATCTTGTGCTATAGCTGCTAATTGCACAAACTTTTAGATACTAACTATGCTCTGAAAATGCCCGGTCGCAGGAAGGAGGTGAGGACATATCACTTCAATTTGATGAAGCCGTATATAGAGCGGAGCGGAGTCGTTAATTGTACCATCAAAGAGCAGGATGGCACTAGTACCAAGTTTAAGGAGTATAGGGCGACCTCCAACTCAGAAATCGGCCTAGAAGAATGAGTAAAACTTTCGGTAAGCTCGAACGCTCTAAGACCCGAGCAGCTAGATGAGCTAAAAGTGGTGTTAGGGAAATATCTCGACAGATTCAGTGATCGGCCAGGTAAAACCGAACTAATAACGCATGAAATACAGCTGACATCAACCGAACCCGTAAGATCCAAGCCTTACAGGGTGTCTCCAAGGCAGAGAGTAATTATGGAGGCAGAGATACAGCGCATGCTAGAGTTGGGAGTTATTGAGCCTGCTGAGAGTGCCTACACGTCACCATTAATACTGGTAGAAACCCCTAACAAGGACCCTCGTCCGTGTGTTGACTACAGGAAGTAAAATTCCATCACCAGGGATCAGCTGTACCCGATACCAGACATTGAGGAACGAATTGAAAGAGTTAGCGCTGCTAAATACATTTCAACTACAGATGTCGTGCGGGAATTCTCGCAAGTTCCCCTTTGAGAAAGTGCCAGCCGCTATGCCGCGTTTAGCTCACCTGTAGGCACTTTTCGCCCTCTCGCCCTCAGCTTTGGGCTGAAGAACGCGCCGTTTCCCTTCTCTAAGTTAATGGATATTGTCCTAAAAGACTTGCAGGAGTTCGCCTTGCCATATCTTGAGGATGTAGCAATTTTTTTGGAAAACTGGGAACAGAACACATCACACCTCAAACAGGTGTTCTCACGGTTGAGGGAAGCCGGCTTAACGATGAAGGCGGAAAAGTGTAGGTTTGGCTGTTCGCAGGTTACGTATCTGGGCCATGTTGTCGGTCAGCGCCCGAGACGGCCGGCTGAGCTGAAAACAACTGCCATTGGAGAATTTTCACAGCCACGCACGAAAACAGACATTCGTTCATTTTTGGCCCTTGTGGGGTACTATAAGCGGTACATTACGAATTACTCGCAAATGGCAATTCCTTTAATGGACACCCTCCGAAAGGGAGCAGCGAATAGCGTGCACTACGCTAAGGACAAAGAGAACGCTTTCCAAAGTTTGAAAACGCTATTGGTTTCTCGTCCTGTCCTTCGCGCGCCAGAATACACAAAGGAATTCATAGTTCAATGCGACGCAAGCGACAGAGGTATGAGCGTGGTACTTAGTCAAGTCGGCGACGATAACAAGGAGCATCCTATCCTCTATGCCAGCCGTAATCTAAATATAAGAGAGGAAGCCTACATCGCTTCTGAGAATGAATGCGCTTGTTTAGTTTCGGCCGCCCAGAAGTTGTCGTGTTACTTGTACGGAGCGAAGTTCATCTTCGAGACAGACCACTGTCCTCTGACGTGGCGCAATGAAATGTCACACAAAAATGGCCGCTTGCTCCGATAGTCTCACTCTCCGAGAGTACAACTTCTCCGTTAGATATAAGAAGGGAAAGTTGCATAGCAATGCGGATGGTTTGAGCAGGCTAATTTGAATTCTCCGTTTGAGGGTCCCGCCTAAATTTTAGGGTTACTAGTGTCAATTTTGCTAAGCCAAGAAAATCTCCTCTCATTTAGCAGGATTCCCTTCATGATTGCTGAATTTGTCAGCACAAAAATTGCTTCAAAAATTGGCGTAGCGAAATGCAGCATTTTTTGTTTCTGCACTTATGTTTTCTTTGAAGCCTAGCGGGTCTAAAGTGAGATCCAAGGTACGTCATCTCGGCGCAGAGCCGTGTTGTGGGGTTCGTTTTGCAGTTGCCTGTCCTTGTTGGATGTTTTCGGGGCGGTGACAGAATACACAAGTGGTCGCTGCGAGCCAAGGCATCACCCCCTGGCCACCAGCCGTTCTCTTCCCGCCCAGCGGTTGTCAGCGCTGGACAGTCGAGATTTGCCTGGCCATGGAGGCGCTGTTAATAACGGCCCACTGACATGCAAGTTTTGCCAGCCAGTTGCGACAGCGGGCGTCAACTTTTCCTGGAATGCCACCGCAAACCGCTAGCCACGGTGTCACTAAGTCGACTGTGTGTGGAGAACAATACGCGCGTCCTCGTCTCTCCGTCGCTGGAGCCGAGTTCGACGAAGCAGGTATCGTGCCTGAACCCGCCACCGCCCACCTGATCTGCTATGAGCGGGGGAGTTGCCGCGGGAACGTCTACGGAGACCCCTTCCCACGCGTCGTTCAAGACGCAATACAATGGACACCATGGCGGCCGTGCTGCGGGGGTCAGCTCCGAGTTCTGCGAAGGCCGTCTGCCCTCAGGGGGGACCGTGAACCTGTGCGGGCGTGTGTGTGCGTGTGTGTGTGTCATCCCTCTCATAAAAAGGCGTCTCGTCTCTTGGTCGAACGTTTTCCCTCACTTTGGGATCGAGGAAGGACCGAGTGTTTATAAACCGCTGTTGTGCGGCTGCTCAGTACTTTCTCTCGCAGTCATGATAGACTGACCTACATTCTCTAGCAGTCATGCTAGACTGATGAACTGCAACGTCCTTAGTAGACACTGTAAATAAACCCATATTGCTCGTTCTCGATGAGATGAAGTCCTTCCCTTCAACAACGTCCTCAGCGTGGATAAGTTGGACGATGTAATGGACCTGCTACCTTCTAATTCATGCCAGACTCCAATCTGGACAACTGATTACGAGTGATGGGATTGAGCCCCCAATCCTTACAGCATGAACACGTCCCGTCAGCGCGCCGCGCTCGAAGGGTATACCTTGAGCTTGCCAGGCGTCCAATCTAACCTTAAGACATGTAATTTCACAGATAAATGAGTGCTTTTTTCCACCTTGTGAGCGACTATGTTTTGCGTTCTCATGTTTTTTCTCCGTGATCCTGACACGCTTGCAAGATGGAGCGCTAACAGACAAACTTTAATTCCTAATTGCAGCCATCCACGGTCCGTGCAATGCGTACGCGAGAGTTAGTACCCCTGTATATGCACAGACATTAGGGAGTGTTAATTATTTATGGCAGGCTTTTCACAGCGGGTGCTGTACGCATCCCATAACTTTCAAGGAGTGAACCAGTGTCGGTCGTTTCGCGACATAATATTGCGTTGTTTGCGCTTCCACTGGCCCGCTATTCGTGCATTTAGTATCACGTACGCGATGAGGCAAACTCTCGTAGTCCAATTGATTTGTTTGGCACGTTTATTATTCATCAGTATCTGGGTGGCGCATCAGCACCGTTCAAAAACATTGATTCCTCTAATGAAAGCCCCATTTAAAAGTATTTCCGCCTCTAATGCAGACGCCGTTCGTAAATATTCCCGCCTCTAATGTGATTCGCCTTTGTGTTCGTGCCAGTTCGCACGCTTCAAGGTGTTTCTTTTCAACGTGGGCTGGTTGCGTGTGACACACCTGTTTTATTTTGAGTGTGCATACTTCGTATTCGGTCGATGTACAGTCACGCTTCGAATCGTCTGACTGCTGGTCGGCATTATTAAAATATTGCGATCATGGCTGACTGCTCATGATTGCATTCTCGGGAGGAAGATGAGAGCACGCCACTTTGCGCATGATTTGCTTTGCCGCCACCCATTTGACCCGCTAATTGTTCTTGGCCTACGCTAATTGGCATCAGCGTTCGTACAGTAAGCCATGAATCTAAATCTGCTTAATCTCGCGGGCTCATGATAAAACTTTAGGCGAACTCGTAGTTAATGAAAATTTGGGGTTTTACGTGCCACGATCCCGATATGATCACGGCAACCGCATTTCGCCCCAATAGAAATGCGGTTGCTGTGACTTGGATATTATTCTGGGTCTTATAGGCGACTTCGTAGTAAGATCAGTTGCACGGCTTCTGTTCTGTACAGCCGCTTCTTCCGACGAAATGCGTCTTAATAGGGCCGTGCCTACGTGCGAGCTCTCGCACGTATTATACGGCGTGCTATTATTTTTATCGCTTGTTGCATGCGGCGCGGTTCTGCTTTTTGTGCTCATGTACGCAGCGGCCGGCATTATTTGCTCGAGAAATCAAAATCTTTGACTTATTAACAATTTTTAATTACCCTTTAAAGAAATTACCTTAACGCACATGTCGTAATGTACAGGTTCTAGCCGGTGTCTTTGAAGGCCATCCGACGTCATTGCTAAGGGGCTATGGTGTTGGGTTGCTAAGCACGCGGTCGCGGCATCGAATACGGACCGCGTGGGCCACATTACGATGTGGGCGAAAACATTCGTGTACTTTTATGTCGTGGTCGTTAAAGAACCCAAGGTGGTCGAAATTTCCCGAGTGCCTCACTACGGCGTGCCTCGTAATCTGACCGTGGGTTTCGCACGTGAAAGCCCATAATTTTTTTTTTTATACTTTGAATGTCATATCCACTTTCAACGAGTTCTCAGGATGACTTCAATTTAGATATACGCGTTCCGAGTGTTTGCTACGAAATGCATTGGTTTACCATAAAATATTTCTCTGCTAATACTGCTTCTGCGTCTTCTGCTAATACTGCAGAATAAGGAACTTAGTGCCATATGGTGATAGGCTATTTACTTTATCGTAAACATCCGGTATTTTTGTCTATGATTACAGGCTGCTATGACGTTGGGTTGCTAAGCGTGAGGTCGCGGGATGGAATCCCGGCCACGGCGGCAGCATTTCGATGGGGGCGAAATGCAAAAACACTCGTGTACTTGGATTTTGGCGCACTTTAAAGACCCTACCTCAAGTCGTCAAGATTCCCTGAGCGCACTAAGGCGTGCCTCATATTCAAATCGTAGTTTTGCCACGTAAAACACTATAATTTAATTTTTATAAATTGCAGGCTTGCCATGTAGTTGAATCGAGCGTTTATACCAAAGATACCGCGTGAAGGGCACGTTTAACGCGCCCAATCGGAACATGTGGCTGCACCGAGCTGACTACCGTTCGTTGCACTTCGCGATTAGGATCACTTGCGTCTGAAGGGGCTTTTCTTTTTTTTTTTCCTTTTAATGCGTGAGAATTTCTATGCGTACCCAACCACAAAACCCGTCCGCCCGTCGAATCAGACGATCACTGTCACAATAGGGCCCGCAGCAGCGAACGAATTCACCTTTCTGCTGCCGCCTCTCGCTTCAACGTAAACCAAGCGGCGAGAACGCAGCGCTTACGAAGCTCAACTCGCCGCCGTCGCAGATCGCTCTCTAGATTGGGGCCCCTGCGACTCCCTTGAACGCGAGACCCGTCCCCATCGCTGGCAGCTTTCGAGAAAATGCCCGCGCGATACGCAGCCGCTGCCAGAGTAATAAAATTAAATTATGGGGTTTTACGTGCCAAAACCACTTTCTGATTATGAGGCACGCCCTAGTGAGGGACTCCGGAAATTTCGACCACCTGGGGTTCTTTAACGTGCACCTAAATCTAAGTACACGGGTGTCTTCGCATTTCGCCCCCATCGAAATGCGGCCGCCGGGGCCGGGATTCGATCCCGCGACCTCGTGCTCAGCAGCCTAACACCATAGTCACTGAGCAACCACGGCGGGTTTGCTAGAGTATGGTTCGATGCGGATGGATAAGGCGCTTAAGAGCGATAACGGCTTATAATGATCGGAACATAATCGCTGCGCCTGCCCCGTCTGCCGCCGCCCCCTGCAGTAGTTTTCTGACCTTGCGCCGCCGTTCTCATCAGTTCTTGTAGCTGCATCGCTGTCGTTTATACTGTTAGGATCGCAACTCATAGCATCACCGGGCTGCGTGGAGATAAGCGCAGATAGCAAATTGCTTACGCGTACCTAGACAACTCCCAGAGGAGTCTCTGCGTGACTTTGTTTTTCTGGGTGAGGGGTAATGCTTGCACTTATTTAGCCGTTCAACCTCTGCTGACAAAAATAGACGGCATGCAAGCAGTTTTCAAGACACTCAATTATTACACATGTGTGAATGACTTTGGCTATTGTGACTTTGTTATGCCGCCCCGAGCACCCGTGTAAGACACAGGTTTTCAGAATTCGCATGCCAGTCTAAATTAAACCTGGCGATTGTGATGAATAACGCCACAAACATCGCGTATTTAATTCCATCAATAGGAGAGGGACTGATTCACATAAATCATGATACGGAATCGTGTTGTGCTTTAAAGGAATCATTAATTGATTATTTTTGTGTGCATATCTTATAACAATTAAAGGACTTGTACTCTGACGCCAGGATGAAACATGCTGTACGGTTTAGCCTTCGCCAGATGGAAATTGCGATAGATGCCCCGTCACCTTACGGACGGGCATTCCTTTGATCTGTGAATTTTGCAGAGGTGCACACATATCCACGTACAGCTCACCCCCATTGTACGGCCCTTGTGCCCGTGTGGGTTTCGCTGGTTATAGAAATCCCACCAGGCCAGCTACGCATTTCCACGCTTTTGTTAACTGCTGGTTTGTTTCTTGCTTGCCTTTTATTTTACCTGCACTTCATGGCATGGTCGGTGAAGTGTTACTCTCCTAAAGCTATTTCCTCCAACGCTCTTAGCGGGATATGGACATAAATTGCAATTTTAAGGTTGCCGCAAAAGTTTAGCATGGCACTGTGCATCCTTCTATACCAAAATCCAGCTTTTTGTGCACAAGACGAGGACAAAGAGGCTGAGACACAAGCGCAGAATTACAACAGTGTTTTTGTTTGAAGAAAGTGACCATATATATAGCAGAATCTGTGACACATCACGTATGCGCCGGCCACACACAATTCCTATCTCTACGCAAGAAAAATTGCGTCTTGCTAGAAAGGACGATACACGGTTTTGACACACTGCTGTCAACACACCAGTCAATTAATTCCAATTCGATGATTTCTCAGGTTAACTGATTACGATTTTCGCTGCTAATTGAGCATGTACTATATACCGGTTTACACGTGACCGTATTTGTGACGTCTGCCTGATTACTCATATAGTTTCTATAGTGGGCATCCGAAAGTCCCTCTCTCATTACTGTCACATTGTAGCGATGCTCCCGTAGCCTGTCATTCAGGCATCGTCCGCTCTGACCTACATAGTTCGACGCAAATGAGAGGCGGGAGTCGGCTTTTTGGATGCCCACTGTAGAAAAATGTATGCGTAATCAGGTACACGCCACAAATACGGTCACGTGTAAACCGTTATATAGGGCATGAGCGCATTGTGAGCGAAAATGGAATCAGTTAACCCGAGAAATTATCGAAGTGGAATCGATTGACAGGTGCGATAATAGCTGTGTGTCAAAACCGTCTATCGCCCTTTCCAGCAAGGATGTATCCTTCTTGCGTAGAAATAGGATTTTTTTGCGGGTGGCGCACACGTGATGTGTCAGATTCTGCTATATATCTGGTCACTTTCTTCAATATAAACCACTGTTTTAAGTGTGCTGTCATGTGTCAGCCTAATGTTTGTCCTCATCTTGTGCGCGAAAAGCTGCATCCATGTCCTACTAAAAGCTTGGTGTTCTGTACCGCTGCTGCGACGGTCTTCGGCACAGTCCGGTCGGTGCATGCTCGCTAAGCTGCGCCAGTTGCACCCGTGGCGCGGTTTAGGTGATGCACGCAAACGCGCTTGTAGCTGGCGGCGACGGTAGCGCAATGATCGAGGGCATAGGGTGATTGCTTCTTCAATCAATGTTCCGGTGTGTACCTGTGAGATATAGTACAATATATCGGTCATAGCACCATCCCGCCATATTTATGGTATCATCATCCTCCACTAGCTAGGCCATTGTCATTGTCATCTTCAAGTCATATTCTGGTCATCAGTATCGCGTGGCGACCTTGCTGTTGTGGCCGCCTTGCGTGCCCACAAGCTCACATTGCGCAATTTCTTGCCTTACATGGACACGGGCCATCTGACAGCATTTAGCTCAACCCTAATCGAGGCAGGATAGTCAGCTAGCTACCTGTGAAAAAGCTTTGCACACAACACCGATTCCCATACTATGTGCGATGTGCATAATATTTCCTCGTATGGAGAATTTGTCTATTTTGTGACCAGTGTTCACATTAGCAGTTCCCAGCAGAGCTATTTATGTGCTGCCGAAAAAATTGGCACAAGTCTACTTTCTAGTTTCTTTTATGCTTATTGTACAGTTGGTGGTAAATCAACATAGGCCTCTTAATCAGCCCCAGTCTATTTGTCTACTTTCCACTACTGACATTGTACTGTGATTGCAGAGGCAATTGTAGTTAAAAGTAGTTGTTTTCAATTTTTCTAGTCCACAAAAGCGGGAGAACGCTTATGATTAGGATCATGAAATATTACTGTGGTTACAGAGGAAATTCTAGTTGAAAAGGTTATCAATTTTTCTTGCCCAAGAATTATGAAGGAAGGTCATCACTTATAGCCACAAGATCACTGGCAATTGTGGGATGAACCTGCTTTGCTCCAACAATCTTGCATGTCATGCAATACCATTCTGCTCTCGTGAACCAAAGAGCTCTGCAATGAAGTCTTCATGGCCTAAGAAATAGTACGGACAAAATGGTAACGAGAGTCTATCAGTAGTTTATGTGCTAAAGAATTCAGTGGCAGTTGCTAAGCTGGAATAATTTGTTTTTAGTACAATGCGATCCTAAAACATTTCCTTGAATAGCATTTTTTGATTATTAGAAACCCCTGCTTTTAAGGTGAGGTTCCCTTTGTATGTAAATTGAGATGACCACGCAAAGACTAGGCTGTTGCGATTGACAAGGCACTCTCAGCAGTGTGCAGTGACTACTCTGAAATTGCTGATATAACAGGTTGGCTGGTTGGATGCCTGGAAGATATCATACGCTGAAGATACAAAACAAGTCCTTGACATGTTGTAAACAGATGCTAATGAAATGTATAAAGACAACCTTTACTAAAAAGAACAATTTCTTTTCACAGGTCAGTTCGCTCACCGGCGTCGGAGGCAGTAATGGTAATTCTGCAACAGCCCGTGTGATGGCCAGGCTGTTCGAGGATCAGCTTGGACAAAAGTACAGGCTGTGTGGCTAGAAGGGCAAGCTAGTGTATTCTGTCTTGCGGCTCTTCACTGTACTCCAGAGTGAGTTCACAAAGTTTTTCAATAAATTAGATTGTATTGTGGTTGAAACCCCATTATGTAAGAGTACACTGGCAATGAAAACATTTTTGTGCGTCTCTCATGTTTAAGAAAGTTGTCTCTCATGTTTAACAATGTTGTCTCTCATGTTTAACAAAGTTTCAAAGACTGATTGCATAGATTTTTTTGTGTATTAAATTGCATCCAAAATGGGGTGTATAGAAATACTCAATCTGCTATAAGTTTTCAGATGTTTATTATTAACATTTGTAAAGCAGTCGTGGCTAATGTGTTCGTTACATGAAGAGTTGGTTGTAAGCAAGGATTCATTCTCTAGACCATAGAAGTCTGTTTCACAACGCATCAAGAGTTTCAAGACAACGGGAACAATAAATGTGCATTTACAATAGTGAACTAACACGGGAGTTTATTTTTGTTATAGTAACTCTAGATGCGTTGTACATGAGGAAACCAGAAATAAACTAGAGACAACAGTGCTAAAGCACTTGGTTCATTCTGCGGACACGCCCCACTTTAGTGTCGCTACTACATGGTAGGATTTCGACTCCTTATTTGCAAGAGCAACAAAACCATACAGATGCATATATCATGCGGTTTCGAAATCTCTTGTGCTTTGATGATTTCTCTGGTATTTCTATCTTTTCCTTTCACTACATGCACTTGATTGAAGCAATACCAGCAACAACAGTCACAAGCATGCACATATTATACAAGAGCTGCACTTCTGTATTTGCATTAGATTAGCCACAGCAGGCCCATTAGCTTATTCCCAGTATTATATAAAATATTTACCAAAATAATCTCCCATAGAATAAGGGCAACACTGGACTTTAGTCAAGCAAGGGAACAGGCTGGCTTCAGGAAGGGATACTCTACAATGTATCACATCCATATCATTATTCAGGTTATCAAGAAATCCGCAGATTACAATAAGTCTCTGTATATGGCTTTCATAGATTACGAAAAAGCACTTGATTTAGTATAGATACCAGCAGTCAAAGAATCATTGCGTAATCAAGGAGAACAGACCACTTACGTAATTACCCTGGAAAATATCAACGGAGATTCCACAGCCACCTTAATTCTACACAAGAAAAGCAGGAAGATGCCTGTAAAGAAACGGGTCAGACAAGAAGACACAATCTCCAATGCTATTCACTGCGTGCTTGGAAGAAGTATTCAAGCTATTAAACTGGGAAGGTTTAGGAGTAAGGATCGACGGCGAATACCTCAGCAACCTTCGGTTTGCCGATGACATTGTTTTATTCAGCAACACTGCGGGCGAGTTACAACAAATGATTGAGGATCTTAACAAGGGGAGCGTAAGAGTGGGGTTGAAGATTCATATGCAGAAAGACAGAGATAATGATAAATAACCAAGAGTTCAAGATCGCAAGTCATCCTCGAGAGTCTGTGAAGCAGTACGTTCACCGTGGTCGACTAATCACAGGGAACCTTGACCATGAGAAGGAAATTCAAAGAATAAAAATTGGTTGGATCGCATACGGCAGACATTGTGAGCTCCTGACTAGGAGCTTACCGTTACCGCGGAAAAGGAAGGTATACAATCAGCACATTTTACGTGTGTTGACATACGGGTACAGACTTCCAGGCTGACAAAGAAGCTTGCGAACAAGTTAAGGACCGCGCAAAGAGCGATGGAACGAAGAATGCTAGGCATAACTTTAAGATACAGGAAGACTGCGGTTTGAATCGGAGAGCAAACGGGTATAGACGATATTCTAATAGACATTAGGAGAAAGAAATGCCGCTGGGCAGGTCATGTAACGCGCAGATTAGATAACCGTTGGACCGTTATGGTGACAATGGATACCAAGAGAAAGGAAGCGCAGTAGAGGACGGCGGAAGACTAGGTGGTGCAACGAAATTAGGAATATTGCGGGTCCTAGTTGGAATCGGTTGGCGCAGGACAGGTATTTGGAGATGGCAGCGAGAGGCCTTCGTCCTGCAGTTGACATAAAATAGTCTGATGATGACAATGAGCCACAGCAAGAAAAGGTCATAGGCAAATGTGTGTCAATGTCGCATTTTCTCCACTACCTTGTTCCAGACAAGTGGGTGCAATTAGCCTTAAGACAATTTCATGCTGTATTGGAAAGGCATAGCTTACAGTACACGTACCATTATCATGCAAGAGCGATCCTGTAGGCCAAGTAGGTCAAACATGGCTTTGCCTGAATGAATATCTTTGACAACACAGGTTGTATGTGAATCAAACTCTTGCCGTCGCTCCGAGTTGTAGATAAATAAGACTTCGCCCTGTCATCTGCTTGCCGTCTGGTTAGTGGCTGCCCCAGAAAGGCAGTGGTCCCGGTTTCGAGTTCCGGACCAGGACGATTTTTTTTTAACTGTGAGGCTTTTCTTTCGAGGAAAGCGAATGGTTTCCTTTGTAGCAATTGCAACAATTGCGTGGATGTCTCATTTTCCTTTCATTAATTACTTCTCTCCGCCTTGCGGGTTTTCGCAAAACTGTTACGTCAAACTTTTGCCTTTGCTTCGAGTTGTCGATAAATTTGACATCACCCTGCCATCTCCTAGCCGTCTGGTTACCTCAGGTGGTAGAGCGGCTGCCCCGGAAAGGCGGTGGAACTGCGAGCCTTTTATTTTGAGGAACCCGTATGGTTTTCCTTTGTAGCAATTGCTATAATTGGCTGGATGTCTGATTTTCCCTTTATTAATTCCCGCTACCTTGCGGGTTTCCGCAGAACTACAGCGTCAAACACCGGTCTAATGTCAAAAGTGTTGTTAGTGGGCATGTTGAAGCGCATTGCCGCAATGATGGTTACTAGCCTCTAGATCAAACATGCCTAATCATGAAAGGAAAGACTTGGCCGAATAATATTCGAAGCACAAGAAATTTTGATAGAGGATGGATATCGAGGATGTCATTGTGGCTGTGGCCAAGTACAGAGTGAGAATTCCTAGCGTGCAACGAGTAAAGTGTGCATGGGATGCTTCTGCAGATTGCATTGTGTGGTTCAGCTCTGTTGTGTCTATATTATTTTTATTTTTCTGGTGTGAAGTGTATCATAGCAGCTCCTAGGAAAATAAACCAAGTCGAGGACTACAGGAAAGTCAATTTCTTGGGTGTGAGTTGGAAGACTTTGGTAAGGCGCTACCAACTAGCCCCAACACTCAATTGGACCAAATAAAGTAGTTCCAAAATAACGTATGCACTATATATGTTCAGCTCATAAGGTGTAAGAGGGCAGTTAATCTTTACACAGGTCATAGCTAAGCATGGCTTCTAGCTCTAAATACCTCCTTTTATGCGGACTTTGCAACTTGAAATGCAGATTAAGGGTTGTATGTGCATTTCTTATCAGAAATTTTAAATAATTTAGCCCATCCTGCCTTCATCAGTAGTAATTTCTCATGGTGTATCGGATCCTCTGGTTTTATGATTGGTTAGCACTAAACGCAAAAATTGTAAATGCAAAAAAGATTAAGAGTCGTGAGATAAAAAGAGATGTTATATTACAACTTAGAATTACAATAGATTTTGTTTTCAGTGTAATGTATCTGTGTATTTTGTACTATCCCTTGTACGCCGGTGATATGGATAATTAGAGCAGTCCAAGAAAAGCCAGATTGAAAGCTACCTTGTTTATTTTGCTGTGTCTTCTTTTAAGATTCACGTATATCAGCCCTGTGAAGGCATGTGAATCAACTGTTGCTCCAAGTTGTGATGATTGCTCAGCAGGTTGTGTGATATGAAATGTTTGCAATGCATTAGGAAAGTGAAGCTTCGGCGAGCAACAAGGCGTTAAGTTCTACCTGGTCGCTAAAAGTAGCAAATTTGGTCACAAGCATCTCCAGCAGTGAGGCTATGACAGTAGTTTTTACACTATAAGACATGGGAAAAGCCTACAGGGCCGCTGTGAGCTCTCATCGCATGGCGTCAGGGCATGGACTCACGCCTATCGTCTGCTACAGTTCGGGCAGTGTCTGGGTGCCTTCTGTAGTATTTTCGTTTGTTCATATCATATTGACCGCAAATAAAGACGGGGACAGAGGGAGAGAACACATAAACAGCCCGTTTGTTCGCTCTCGTTCCCTCTTCTTGTATACTTATGGCGGTCGTCTCAAATATATTTTTGCAATGTTTTCTTTCGTGCAAATTCATTCAAAGAGCTTATTTCTTATACAAAAATTGTTTTCAAAGGCAATGGTACAGTGCCAGGCGAAGGAGCGCAGACCAGCCCATTGCGGTTTCTTCATAGGCAGAGCGACAACCGCAAAAACACAGCATACAAGAATCCAATTGTGATACCATATCTGCCGCGAAGCAACAAGTATGTCGCAAACGCTGACAATATATGATTTCTACAACAGTTACCTTGATTTTAATCCGGTAAACATGTTTCCTCATGACGAGTAGTTCGTCTTACAATATTGAATTTTGGCATTTCTTCACACAAACGCTCGGCAGTAACACGAGGACTTAACTATTACTACGGTTTATATTCTACCAGCACCACTTCCTTCTTTAAGGGGAGATGGTCCTCGAAGAAACTTTTTTTATTGCTTGTATTAGAGGTTTCAAAATTCAGTCAAGTATAGAGCTTTGTATGCAAATTTCAAGTATGGTACTTCTTTTTGTGTAGCTGTTATAGTTTTAGAGGTATGTGATGCACAATGTCAAAATATAGTCATACATATGTAATAAACTTTCACAAAAAGCATCGTGCTGTAGCTTCTTTAGCTCTTTGTAGCCGAACAGTCTGTACAATTACTGAAACTATGTAAAAACTGAGAAAATTTGAACAAATTTTTCGTAAATTCTCTGAAATGTAGCCATGTACTTTTACAACTTACTGCTTGGAGATATTGCAATTTCAAGTATATATTAGCATCGTAGATATCTGCAAAAGTATCTGTGCCCCATTTTGCTACTATGAGGCAATTGTAAGTGCACAAAGTTATTTTCATGTGATTGTGATAAAAATTAGTTGAAGGGTCCTAATTCATTTTTACAGTTCCAGTAATTGTACACGCTGCTTCAATAGATCTCGGCAGTTTGCGGTCTACAAAGAGCGAAATAAGCGACAGTACCAAGCGTTCTGCAAAAATTTATTACACAATATAGTGCCCATAAAATCATGCTGTTTTGTCATTGTGTAGGACTTATCTCAAGAACTGTAGCAGATACACAGAAATTAATGAGATATTTGAAATCTGATTGCAATGGCCTATAACTGGGCGAATTTTCAAATCTTTAGTACTTATCTTTAGGAGCGTCTACCCTCACCAGCTTATCAAGATTAGGTAGTTCTTCAAATGTTCGTTTTTCGAGCGGTAATTTGAAGTAAAGCTAATTAAAGCTTACAGGTGTTTGCACAATACGAAAAGGAATGTACCAATATATATTCCCTTTCCGTGCAACACGTTCAACTCACTTCAGCAATTTACTGCTGTTTGTTGCTTGAGGAATATACATGACGAGTCTGGCAACTGACATATGCTGCTCGGCCCAAATCTTTAGTGCAATATGCCTTTTTGACCATACGGCTGCAGCCAGAAAGAAGCCGAAGCGTCATTCATTTGTAGCATGGGACATATTGAAGATAATATAATTCCCCGATCGAGAGTCAAAAATCACGTGATGCGTGTAGGGCTTGTGCTGTCTACCTTATGATGGTTTGCGGGGTTCTCTTTAACATACTGACGAAGCTAATAGTTCTCCGTTTGTATAATTAACGTTGGATTGAGACATGGTGAGGAAGGCGCTTGAAGTTTCCTTTTCTAGGCACCCTAAGCAGCGCTGTAATACCTCGAGTACACTTTAGGCATTGCAATTGCTGCTGCAAAAACTGCTTCACGATTTCAACTCAAAGTTGTAGTAAACTGATGGTTGTCGCGAACAATGCCTACCTTGCCATAACGACAGTCTGTTGCTACCGTTGCGCGAGGGGTGGGCCATATTGTCTGCTGCGGGCCATTATAAAACATTTGATCGCTTGCAATTGATTGGCTCTATCTTGACCACGAAACTTCTCTTTCGGGTGATTGCCACCATAGTATTTGTGAATAACCTATGAAAATAGTTTATATGGCGCGCCGTCGTGTAAGCAGCCATGAGCATTTGGTTTATGGGGGCCTGTTTCAGAGAGCGTTGAAAGTAGCAGCAAACTTTTTCATACAAAATGCACGCCTCTCTCTTTTATGCATTAATAGAGTGGCCATATTTGACTAGAACTCCCCAGAGTAATAGGAATTATGATTGCAGCTTCGCTGGGCAGTGTCTTTCTAACATGGATTACATGTTGACACCAAATACCAAGTTTTTTTCTTCCATGTAAGATACAATGTCTCTCATAGCTAAGTACCAAGGGAATGTTAAGTATTTAGCAAAGCATCATACACAATTTTACGTGTTGAATTTGCAGACATCCTTTTGACATAATATATATGGACAGACGGCGCATATATGCATGGCAAAACCAGTAGACCTCTTCAATGCTACATAGCTTGTGATGTCAAAGCTGCAACTTTCATCAACCCGCGCGATTTTGAAGAAACTCTGGTTCAGGCATGACAGCAGAAAGAAGCCGACATATCCTTCGGTAAGTACAGTTCGAGCCCCCCTTACACTAAGCATGCACGAAGGGAATGAGGGCGCGCGGCAGCCGAGCGAGCCAGAACGAACGACGTCCTGGCCATGATGTCACTCGTGAGAGCGGGCAACTCCAAGTTCTCGGCGCTAACAGATTGGAATTATAGGAACTATATGAAAATTAGTGTTGGGCTATCTGTCGACTACCGATTTCATTTGTGGGCAGTAACAAGCTTGTTACTGCTGCTTTGGGAGAAAGGGTTCAAGTTGTCTAAACTGCACTTCTTTGGTGTCCTGCAGTTCATTTAGTTCTTGTTTTCATTCTTCTAGTTATAGTATGATGAAAAATGGACCCACAACACCATCTAATGCATTAACGACTGTGAAACAATGCTAGGGAATTTCGATGTTATGTAGTTTTCATATGTGTCTCTCTTTTTTTGTCAGAGGCTGTCCGGCGGATGGCAGGGATGTCAATGGCCTCACTCCAAAACATCCAAGAGGGTGTAAAGACATGGCTCAAGAACTGCCCGGCACGTGCCAAGACAGCTGCAATGACGTAAGACATGTTGCCTCCTAGTAACATTGCTATAATATTTACTGCTTCCTCCAAAAACGTGGTTTGCAAGATGAGGTCTCAAGCAAGATGCAAGAAATTCCATTTATATTTTCGCTTCTCAGCTGAAAATTAGCATGTATTTTGTTTTAGTGACAGCTTTACACAGAAATGTTTTTTTTTCTAGTAGGATAGCAGCGCCAATAGATTACATGATTTTGCTTGGTTAAACTTAGGCAATAATTTGTGGTCATGTCACAGTTTTTTGCAGTTGTGAAACATAACAACACAATATTAAGCGTGGAAATTTTCACTGCATAATGCTCACAATGAACTTAAATTATGAAAAGTTTCCTCAAGTTTGACATTGAAACCTTGTCACTAAGACAAAATGTTTTATGCATTCGTGTAGTGCAATATGAACACACATTACAGGCAGTAGACTATACTTGAAACCTAATTTCAGACTACCATGTGCATGTTTCGTCGTAAGTGCATGTTTATTTCTATCACCAGTTCCACATTTCTTCTGCATTCAAGAAAACAACAAAATAGAAGCAGTTCTTGTAAAAAGGTTCACCTCAGTGTGCATTTCAACCATTTGAGATCTTAAACTACCCAAAGGGTGTAAAACAAACTTAGTGTCCGAAGTATAGTTCATATTGTTGCCAGTTTCTTTATGGAATAAGACCCTTGAAGTGCACAAAGGAAATGAGACTGTGTGCGTCTTTCATTTTCATGTTTGCACATGTATTCCACAGCTATTTTATTGCCACTTCCTTAGCGCACTGACAAGAGATATATGAAAACCTTTATTTCACAATGTGCTGGAAGTAGCATACGAGCAGGTCACTGGTTCTATTCTACAAGTTGCTGTGCTTACCACTTTTTCAACATATGTACGAAAACAGCTGCATCTAAGTTTGCAGATCACAATACAGTGTGTTTCAGTATAAATAGCTATTGCTGTTCTTTCCTGTACAATATGCACAGAAGCCATTTAGTGGAGTCCATATTTATTGCTACAGAAATGCTACGTGATGTATTTGTAATCCTTACTGATATGCCTGTTACTGATATGCCCATGTTTCTAAGGGTTAATGTAAAATAATAATTTATGTGACTTTAAACAGGGTAAGGTATAAGCATTAATTTTCAACATCAATTTTATTGACACATATGTCAAATATTTTTATGTAACAGGATCAACTCCAAGCCTGCTGCCTCCTGCTCAGCGCAGTAATTCCACACATGCAAATTTCCCAAGGTAGGAAGACAACTCAAGATGGCAAGTTCGCATGGACGCACCTCTACCATGGGTGCATCTTACTAGAGTTATCAAATTAGGGTCATAGGATGTTTCGCGGGGAATGACCCATTATGTTATCAAATGTAAGCATGAGCTATTTTCATGTGTTTCTATTACATGAATGATCAATTTTTACCATAATGGTTACATAGAAAGGGAACTAGGAAGGAAAATGTAGAGGCATAAGCACATGGGGTAAATTTTCTCTGTCGACAACTTTCAGTGCTTAATATGGCTAAGGGCTCGGCTGATTTGTTCCTTGCCACGTATGTAACAGTTTGCGAGTTATTTCTGGTTCTTATTCAACTCATTAGGTATTGAACTCTCCTCATATTTGTAGGAATGAAGCTTTTTTGTGTTTTATTTGTACATGTACTTTCACAGTCACACTTTTTTTTTCTTGGACGTTTTGTTATGACAGTAAGGACCGCTTCTTTTTTGGCATTTATCCAACAACTTGTGAATCTTTTTGTTGGTGCTCTTGACTTTACCCAATACAATAGGTGTTTAAATAAGAAGCCTCATGTTTAGAGAAGTTAAGTCCCATGTACTTTAGATGACATATATTTTCACTGCCCCTATCAGTTCTTTTCTTCCCTTCATGTTTTGTTGTCACAGTAAGAGCTCTGCTAAGTTATTTTCTTGGAGTGTAAGTTTCAATCCGCAAATTGTATATCTTATGCTGCAATTTGGCATTTAGCTAACTAACCTCAGGTTTAGAAACATGAAGTGCCTTGCACTTGTCTAAAAGGTTTTTGCTGTTGCCATATTTTTTTCTTTGATGTTTTATCAGAGTAAAGGTTTTGCTGATTTTGTCTTGCTGTAAATGTAATGGCATGTGAATTGCCTAACTAATGTAAGACATTAGGCATTGGAACTAAAGTTTAGAGAGATCAAGTCCGTTGTACTTTATGATGTATCACTGTCATAGTGTTTTTGCTTATTTTTTCTTCAATGTTTTCCCCTCAAGGGGAAAACCTCATAACATTTTGGAACACATTCTGTGTTGAAATAAGCTTTGTCATGCTAAGATTTTAAGTCCTCTACACTTTAGACTAAGTATATTTCCACGTCACTATCTTTTGTAGACATGTTGTTTAAGGAGTCTGGGCTTTTTTTTTCTTGGGCGATATGGGTTAACTCGTGAACTGTGTCTTACGTATGCAACGCGTTGTGCGTTTCATTGAACTCATTCATGTTTAGAATATTACTTGATACTTTCAGGGAAAAATGGGGAAGGTGAGAGATGGAAATGGAAGATGAGCAAGACTTTCTCGTTCTGCTCATTGTATTTAGCGACTGTATTTTCACTGTCACACCGCCTTTATTTGTTTTCCTGTAACAGTAGAGAGACTGCAGTCTCTTTTTTTTCCTTTTTAAGTACTGTAATAATATGTGGACTGTTCCTTGTCATAACCTATGCAAAACTTTACAAGTTAAACTCACCTCCAACTTGGAGAGTGGAAAGGTTCTAAAATTTTTAAGGTTCCTAAATTTATTAAATGTAAATTTACGATGTCATTCTGCCACTTTGTTTCTTAATGTTAGCATCATGGCACTTGAATTGCCTTTCTTGTGTAACTGTGTTGTCCGAATGCGTGCTGTGTTGTTTACTTTTTTTGTTTCGCTTGCTTTCTTCATTATACTGTTTTGCAATGTTTAGTAAAATGTTGCTTGTGTAGTTGCTCATTTTATTTATTATTTTGTTTATTAAAAAATGAGTGAATAAGCATTGAGTCAAATGTGGACCTAGACTCTATTTTTATTTACAGGGTTTGTTGAATCCATGCTGTAGTGAAGTATAAAATTGGGCTGTGGATATTGCTGCTGTTGGAGTAGCCACATCTTGTTAAAGAATGCAACAAGTGAGAGCATTCCCATTACTTTTCTATGTCTATGTCGCAGTGCCAAGAGTCTCCTAATCAACGTTTTGTATTTCTCAACCTTGTTTATGTGGTAGAAACGAAATGGGAAAAAAGGCAGTAATAGTGCAGTGACGTGCTCGCGTTTTTTATGGAATGTGGAGTTGGTGTTCAGAATGTAAGTGAACTGATCACATGGATTCTATCACACGTGCGGAGTATGCCGGTGTTCGTGGCACCAATACAGCTAAGTGCCGTTTTGGTGGGCAGGAATCTATTCAGTTGATTAGATTCTCGCTGCTGCAGATTCAGGTATGGTCGCCTCTGTGTTTGTTTCTCCTTGCACTCTTAGTCCCACTATGAATTGACATACCTGGCAGGTGTTTGCCCTATTGCAAGTTTCGAGGTACCGGCAGTTGAATGGAAGTCGAAACACTCAAATCAGACTACTGCCGCTTTAAAACTTTTAACTTGCTTGTATAAAAAGCAGCTATAAAAGAAGATCTTATAAATAAGGCTAGATAAGGTTTCGTGCTCTGTTTTCCAGATTTATAAAGCTCTTGCAAAACGTTCTTAAGACACCTATGAGACATCTTGCAAAGCTACTTTCAGTTGTCTTCAAGATGTCTACGAGACTTCTTGCAAAACGTCTTTTAGATGACTAAGATGCCTTGCAAAACGTCTGATATGCCTAATTTGGCCGTACATTAGACGGTCTTGAACACGGCTACAAGACGTTTTAAGACGTCCAACAAAGTTTTGATAAGTCGTCCTGAAGATGTCTTGTAGAAGTGTAAATTAATTTCCAAGATGTCTTGTAGAAGGCTAATAGGCCAACGTGTGTTCCGTGGGAAACAGCTTGCAACTTGCGACATTTTTCCTTGGAAGGACGATTCGCTCCTCCCTTTTGACACGTCCACGGGTTGCTACCACCCATTCGTTCCGCATCATATCAGACGCCATGCCTTTGAGCATTTGAACTCTCGCTCAGCCTGAAATAAAGATTTGCCAAACGCTCGTCGGTCAGCGCTACGTCTGGTCAGGCGCGAATGTCGATATGCGGACATGGGCACGCTCTTGTCTGGCTTGCCAAAGAGCTAAGATACATCGCCACATACGAAGTCATCTACAGTCATTCCGCCCGCCCACTGAACCTCTCCATAATGTTCGCCATGATATCATCGGACCCCTTCCTGCATCAAAACAACATCGCTAGCCTCAACTATGATCGGCCGTTTTATGCGATGGCCTGAAGTGACGCTACTTCTGGACATCACGGCAAAAACTGTCACTGATGCTCTCATAAGCGCATGGATGTCATGATTCGGTGTCCCAGTCAAGATTACAAATGATAGAGGACGTCAGTTTGAGAGTAAGGTCTTCTGACAATTTAGTGACCTCCTCAGCATACATCACGTCAAAACGAATGCGTGTATCACCCGCAAGCTAACCGACATGTCGAGCGCCTACACAGACAACTTAAGGCGACACTCATGGCCCATCGCCACTCGTCAAACTGGGTTGATGCCCTTCCAGTAGTACTTTTGCGTCTCAGTGCTGATTTTAAGAAATACTTGTAGAGTTCTGCAGCCCAGCTCGTTTATGGTACCACCTGCGTCTTCTGGCCAATATTGCCCAGCCCCTCTCCACTACATGGGACGCGGCCTCACTCATCTATCAACTGAAACACGTTCACCGCGCAGTGATCCGTGTAGCCTCGCCACAAGACCACCGAAGCACACCACCTTCAAGGACTTCACTACGACATCCCACATTTTTCTGCGGACTGACGCCACTCGGCTGTCGCGGGAGTCTCCAATACGGGACGTATCTTGCCTTAGAGAGCAAGCCCAAACACTTCACAATTAACGTCGATCACTAGCCGACAGTAATTTCTAATGATAGGCTGAAACCTGCTTTCGTTGATAACACCGCCATTCACAGTTTTCACATTGCCCCGTTTTCTCTCCTTCCTACTCCCTGGCCATCACTTTCTCCAGCCCCTCGGCGTAACAAACACGTTCATGGCAGACTTCGTCTCTGCAGGCGGGGATCCCTATTACGACGTCTGGCCACGGAGCACGCGGTGCCGGCACAACAAGGATAGGCAGGAGTGGTGTGAGCTGCTTGTTTGAAAGAAAATAAACATCAATCTGAAAGGATAGTCATGTAAAAAGGTCATGTTTTCGGTCTTTCTTGTTCTCGCGACAGGTTCATACTCTTCACCACGATAGAAATTTGAAAGGGTCCTTTCTAGAATAAGTTGCAGTTGAACCATAAGTGCATTCCGAGTTTCCCAGAACTAACTTTCCTAGGACATTTAATTTCTGCAAGCAGCATGTCGCCGATGGAAGACACAATCGCAGTGATTGTTGAGTTTCCAACGTCAATTGATAAAAAGCTCATTTCTTTATCTCACAGGACACTCCGGTAAATTCGGCGCGCACTGTGCTGAATTGGTAGTCTCTCTTAGAAAACTTACAAGAGAAGCACAAGAGTTCGCCTGGAGCCTACTCCCTGTGTTAGACACTGAAGCTAGCTTCCTGATGCTTAAGGAAGTGCTTGATTCGCGTCCTTTAGTGTGATTGTTCAAACCGCACCGAGCCATCATTGTAAGCGTGGACGCTCTAGAAGTTGGCTTAGTAGTCCTTGAGCAAAAATGCTGAAATTAGCTCGTTCCAGAGGCCTTTGGATGTCATGTTCTAACCACCGCAGTACGAATGTACTCAGTAGGCGAACGTGAAGCATTATCCTGCCTTTTTTCTTGTAAACATTGGCACATTTATTTGTGGGGTCATCGGTTCACGTTTCGAACTGTCCACCAAGCTATGTTTGCAATGACTTTCAAAGGGTGTGGTCATGGCTCTATTAGTATTTATCGACGGAGCGCTCGACCCTTTTACTCAACTTTAACACAGAGTACTGTAAGGGCGGCCATAACGTAATAGGACATCCATTGTAGCGCTTCCCTGTTCCTCCTGAGTCAGAGCCAGTTCAAGAAGAAGAAATAGTGTCATTCATGATTGCATGGAATGCTGAAGAGTTTCGAACAGCTACACAGGCTGACCCAGTTTGTCAGGCCTTTAAAGGCAGAATCATCGGTGGGTGGAGAAATGCTTCTAATCTTCCGCCAGAATACAAACCATATGCATCACTGCAGTCCGAATCATCAGACGTGGACAGTCTTCTCTTCCGAAGAAAACGCATCATTCTTCCAGTTTTACTGCCACAGAAACTTCTCTCGTTCACTCATGAAGGTTACGTCGCCATTACTATTACAAAGCGCAAATTCCGAGGCATTTGCTGGTGGCCTCAGACAGACGGGCAAGCTCGTTCGCAGCTGCACTTTGTGTGAGAAAGAAGATAAATATGCCAAGTGAACTCCTGCTTCATTCAAGCCAGTCGAATGGCCACTCAAGCCATGGAAAAAATCTCAGTGCCATTTCATTTTGTGAAGCTGGATGACCAGCGAACCTGTGTATGTTGGACTCTTAATGTCTAACTCTCCATTGGTGTCACTCTGCATGGGTCTCAAACACCGTGCGCACATAAATTAAAGGCAAGTCACGACTAGTCGCTCCTCGATGTGGAGCCTCGGAAGATGATGAGGCACCAGGGGTATATATATCCATTTATTTTTGCAAAGCGTGACACGACACGGCACGACATCTTTTACTAACGAATCCCGGCACGTAGAACCGAGTTGTATCTCACCGCACTCCGAGGATAAACCTGCTTCTTCGTAGCCAAGGCGATCATGCGTTTGTCGGTGTCCCGCAGTGCAGTAATGGTGTTGAAGTCACTCGAAATTCACAGGCGGTCACACACAACGCAGGTGACACCAAATTGGTTCCCCACGAACTACCTCCTTTGGTAATATTTATATATACGTTCGGTTATATTTGTATATACATACGAGTTGACGACGGGACGCCGTCCCAGAAGCCGGAGGAAACTATACAAGCGTGACGTTTGGACGTGACCGCCGCCATGGGAGAGCGGAAAGCGACGAAAGGAGATACGCCAGTGAGCGCTTCGGACGCTGACAGAGAGAGGGCGATACGAACGTAGGCATGGCCAACGCTGTTTGAAGTGTGGTATCTCTTCTTATCAACCTAATATTGGATAGGGGTTGTATTTGGGCCCTAGATATTAAATTTACTTTTTTGAGTTAGCGGAGTGCTTGAAGCCTGCTTTACCTCCGCCGCAGGTCAGCCCGGTATTGCACCATCTTCGGGATCGGCCCACGTTTTTGGTCTACGGTCGTCGATCCACTGGAAACTAGCCATATACAGCTTCTATGTAAAATGGCGATAAGCTTTACTGGTCCAGTCGATCAGGCTTTTAACAGGCTCGTTTTTCTGTAGTTCTGGTAGATTACCCCTCCAAGGGCCCTGAAGTTAATTTCTTCAGTAAAGCCTGAAGCTGTTATGTGCGCCCTAACCTTAGTGTTTAGTCGAGGAGGGTTTCGTGATGCCATTGTGTCCGATAATGCACCACAATTTGTTTAGGCAGAGTTCCAAAGCTTTCTGAAAGGAGGAGAAATTAAGGTGACTTCTTTGGTACAACTTTGGATCAACCATCGGTACCGGTGATTACCACCATGTCCTCCAAAAAAGTTTTCCTTGTCAAACCTGGTTGTTTTACACTTTTGATGACAAAGACGAGCATTTCAAGCAGGGGTGGTATATCAAGCATTAGGGTCACAAAAGTACGATGTTCCGCGAAGCTTGGGGAGAAGGGGGGGGGGGATCTTTAAGTATTCACCCAGCGGATGAGCTCATTTTACCTGGTGCTGATGTACTGATTGGAGTATCTGAGCATCTCACGCGTACCCCAGTCCAGTGAATACGAGCTTCAGTAGCAAATGCAATGGATATGTGCACTAGGTGCCCACTTATCGAATACACCCCCTGTGCTCTGCTCTGTATTTCTGCCATTCACCATCTATTTTACTTGTTTATTATATTGGTAACTTCTATGAACGTTCCACTAGCTCAGCGCCTAAGTATGTATGTACTTCAAATAAGCAACTATATATGGAAGCACTTGCATTGGCCATTGCCACTGTTATGCACCACACAGGCTCAACCACTGGCTTCACCGTAGTTTCCTAAGTTAATGTTACTAAACTTTATATGTAGACAACGCAGAACATAAAAACAGACTGTTGTATTTCTAATATGCTCGAGCCCCCTCCACTTTTTGTTAATAAAATAAGTACATTCAAACCAAGTGAAGAAAAAAAAAGCAGATTGTCACACTAATTTCATTTCACTGCCTCATTTTTAAAGGTGTAGCAAGATTATTTATTTGCATTACGTGTTGTTGCTCATGATTACGTTTGAATTTGTTTATTTCTCATGCTCCAAATAGGGCTACAACTTTTCCCTCATCCACAGTTATCAAAGCCTTATGGCACCTTTGGATGTTCCCTGAACCGAGTAGATGTGGCACATTGCATTATTCATCAATACGTTTCCCAGCTGCCTTTACCAAATTTATTTTCTCATTAAAAGCAGCCTTTCTCGTGTTACCACATTTAAAGAGTTTGTGGTAATGCACACCTCACATGACAGATGAGTGCTTTGTAGTGCTAGAATGCTCTATCCTAGAGTCTATTTTTCTATGGAAATGCTGTCCACTTTGGTGTCCAAGAAATCGCGTGTCAAGCATTGGTGCTTGCTATTGCGCTTTGTATTTTCATTTGACCAGTGCACAAGTTCAGCGGTTTCAAGGTTGTTCCTGAAAACTATAACAAGCACCTACCACGAGAAATTGCCTATATACATATTTTATATATATATATATATATATATATATATATATAGATATATATATATATGTGTGTTTGTGTGTGTGTGTGTGTGTGTGTGTGTTTGTGTGTTTGCTGTAGAGAGTACTTGGATACAGGCATACTTAGGCAAGCAGAAATCTGGGTGGGCACACTTCATTTTCAGCGCACATGTTTTTGCTGCAGAGCTGTTGCTATACTGCCAAAATCTGTTTTTAATAGAACTACACCAGTCTGCTCCATCACTCCATCCTTTTCCAGGAAGTCTAACCGAGACGTGGGATGTTGGGACTGTGAAAATAAAAACGGGTTTGAAAGTATAATGTGTAAAAATTAAAGCACACTCAGGCAAACAAAAACGGAACAAAGCATATGTGCCGAATCAGAATTACCTTTGAGATCAAACAAAGTTTCTATGGCACAATGATGAAACCTTATTGCTCCGGCTTTTTGTTTGTGTTAAAAAACATCAAAGCACATGTTTTTTGTCCGATTTCGTGTATCATTCACCTTTTCACACAAAATAAATATGTCGTCTTAAGGTGCCCAACTGTCTCTGCATCTCCATTGATCTGTTCTCACACAATGATACCTACAGTTAAAGGCTGTAGTGATGCAGTGCACTAATACACTGTGTGCATTAGTGCATTAGTGGGCCTTCTTTGACCTTGTGCAGTGCTGAATATAGTTTTTTTTTTGTTGTTCTGTCGCATGAGTGCGCTCTTGTGATCGGATGTTGGCAGTTCCTGCACATGGTGCTCACTGCGCATGTTCCTCTAGATTCTGCTGTCTATAAAGGAATGACACAATAAAATGATGTCAATTACGAGTAGCGCCTTGTCCTGTCGTCTTCTTTGTGTCCGTTGTTTTGCGCTAAACAAAGTAATTATGGATTAGCACCAACTAGCCAGCCAACGCATTGTGTGACACCATGCTTGGTAATTTAGTTATTAAGCGACTATTTCCGAGCTTCGACATATAAAACAGCTGTCTTTACTTCGTATCCACGTCCAATAATATGCTATTGCAATCGATGCTTCAGCTGATTGAGTGCAACTGCCACATTTTCTTCACATTGCCAAATTGCGCAGGTTAACTTCCGTTAGCTGTTAACTTAGGCACAGTTAACTTCCGGTAATTTGGTACTCACTAGACCGACAAAACTGGTCGAATTGTCTGGCGGTAGAATTAAAGAAAAGACAGAATAAAATCCCGAAACACTGCATTGAGCCTGGGAACAGTTGCCTATAAGGTTAGCTTCTCCGCAGCATAGATCCTTTAAGTGGCGAAGAATACTACGGAGGGAAAGGGACCACTTTTATGGTACAAAGGACGTGTTCCTTAAGACCTTCGCTGTTTTGTTGTCTTTAAACGTCCCCTCGACTTTTTTAGTTGTATAGCGCAGCTCTTAGGTACCCGTTACTGCGGCAAGCGTTGTCGTAACAGAGTGAACGACCACAGCTAATAATGAAAGAGCGAACGCTGAGCGCAACGGGCACAGAAATTCGGGAGGAGGAAAGCGGAGGAGGAGCGTGCAGCGGAACCATGAGGCGGAAAGCGGAGAAGGTAGGTATGGCGAAAACGTGAGGAGAAAAGTGTTGTGCTTTGACAATGCTACGCGATGGCGCCAGAGAAGAGCGCATCGTCTTGGAAGTATCTTGGCGGCGGCTGATGTGAATCGCGCCCACTCGTCACACACGCGCTGCCTCTCGTGATCTTCAAGTTATCAAGGCAGTCGCGCCGTACTTCGCTCCATTTGCTACGTAGCACACGAGACAGATTGTCTGCGCCAGTCAATGTATCGCGAAGTGAAAACATGCATAAAGTGGCGCTCAAATTTGGCATTGGGGAGTATTGTAATCGTCGATGAATGTTTTTCATCTTGGTGCCTTCCTTTTCGCTAGCTTTCCCACAGGACAGTTGATTTTACTCAGCCTCTCCGTGCACGGCGCATGCGAGCGCATATAGTTAAGAAACTCCTACTAGGCCTTAATGACGGTATCCAAGACGAAAGAAGCGTGGGACAACGGCTCAAATCGCCGCAGGAACGTCAGAAACAGCTTTGAATAGCTGCCAGGAAGGAAAGAAGCAAGGAAAAAGGGGTGAAGGAAAGGCAGAGAGGTTAACCAGCTTAGCTCAACCGGTTTGCTACCCTACACATAAGAGCGGGATGGGGGGGATG
Organism: Dermacentor andersoni; assembly: GCF_023375885.2. NCBI lineage: Eukaryota > Metazoa > Arthropoda > Arachnida > Ixodida > Ixodidae > Dermacentor > Dermacentor andersoni. Next base: position 71,965,831 of record NC_092822.1, on the reverse strand, counting down.
AAATATGGGAAGGAGAGAGAGTACATAGCACAGCACACACATCGTCAGTTAGAGTACGTCACTCTTGCGTGGCACGTGACATCACTGTCACAGCTGCTTGTCCAAGCCCGTCTCTTTCAAAACCCGAACTAGTCCCTTCATCTCCTTTAGCTGCGATGTCTACGGCCGGCGACGTGAAACTCGTTTCAACTGACAATGGTCTATTGTCAAGGTGCGGTAGAACGGATGGTGTCTAGGGGTTCGCACTGTGACCAGAGATGGAGCGTGCGTGCCTGTATTGCTATAAACGTGTACTATATCCCGTGACATGGGCCCCTTTCGCCTCTTAATATGCTTCACTGCAATAACTTAAGTGTGCTTAGCCGTATAGGAGGGCAATATTGTGGCAAAGCTCACAAATAAAGTTTGAGTCATTTGGCGAAGGCCAATTTTGAGAATGAAATGAAAGGTTCAGCGCATAGAAATGTGTAGGCGCCGGCCGGAACTTTCTATTGCGTCGAATTAACAGAAAAATATAATTAACCAGATTCAAATAACAGAAGTCTACGTTAAAGCACATCTTACACAATTGAGCACAATAAATGTCACCTTGCTAGCAAAATATGCAGTTGTTTTTTCTTGAACATCCCAGCTTTTCTTTTAGCGTGTGCAGTTTGGACACGGTTACTCATTACAGCAGGCATATCCAAGTTTTTCCAGATTGGTACTTGCAAGAAACGACAAATATCATCAAGCTTCAAGATTTTAGAGGTGGATGCCGAGTACATATAAGAAGGAGAAGCGGGCGCTGTTTCGTGAACACTAATAAACGAAGGGGTCGAGTAATATTGCAAGTATTGAATATGAATCGGATATTGCATACTAGCTATTCAATACAAACATGATAAATTATTCGGTGTTTTTTATTACGTAAAAGTAGCCAAATGTTTAGCATGAGCAGAGTTAAAGCTGTTAGTTTTATCCGTCTATTAACAAAGTATATTAAAAAATCAGAAGCGGATAACGAATGTTTTCGAAGTAGTGAAGACGCAAACAAGCTTTGTTTTCGGTTTTATGGCTACACACAAACCCCGATTTTTCTTATAGTCTATCATTTAATATTATTAGCCGTCTAGTCAAGTAAATTTTCATAAGTGATCTTTTTCTTGCAGCATGTCTTGTTGCATGCGCTCACAGCAAAGAGATCGTTCAGTAAATTTAGTTTTTCGTTTTCACCCCTTCTGATTTCTTTTTTGGCAACCATTCATTTAGCACTTTTTTACAGCTTGCCATACAGAAGCTATTCATTCTTAGAATTCTTGTTTGCCACTAGGCTCTAAGAAATTTGATAGGCTGTCTATGCAGCTTTTGATATATTAACTGCTGTTTTTAAGTTTAAGTGTATAAGTTTTTAAAAATAATTTAAGTCTTCTCTGATAGTTAGCAGTGTTTTCTTTACTAGTGAGTACAAGCATGGTGCTTAATTGTACCAAGGCCTGCTGTAACTGTATGCACCTGTGTTCGACAATTCGATAGTTTCTATTCCTATTAGAAAGGTTTGGTGTTTGCCAACCTGTTTATTTGCGTTGAGTTTTCTATTTCCACTATTTCTATGTTTTCTTTCTTTCTTGGCAAAGTGTTGGTTAACATTTTTTTACGTCTAGTCATGCAGCAGCGATTCATCGTTAGATGTTATTTGTGCACTTTCTTTAGTGACATTTCGTGAGCTTCGATGTAAAGAAGCCACAGGCCTGCGCGGCACACTCAGCACAGTCACCGCGAAAGCTGGAGGAGCGGCTAAATATGAGTTCCATTTTCGGCAACACGCACTACAGGTCTTCGCGGCAAAGTACCTTCGCGTCGTTTTCACGAGAACGATCTGAACTGTCCGCCCGACGTCGAAGACAAGCTACTGCTTGTCCTGCTCTCTGCACAGCGGTCTGCTGAGCCCGAAGTTGCCTGGTTGTAGCCGCGCGCGTAGCTCTACGAATCGCTTCTTCGGGTTCGCCCCTTGCGAGGAGGCGCCATAACGTGTACGGAAGCGTAAGCACAGGTATCCAGACTACGTGGCGCACACTTCCCAAACCTCGACCCGTGCAGCGGTATGTCGCTGTTGATGATGGTGATGATTATGATGGCAACCCCTTCGAAACGGTATTGTGTCAAATAATCACCTAGCCTGCTACATCCAGGGTCGGTTATATGCAGTACGCTACTGCTATATGCGACTGCTCCAAGTCAGGGCACCTTGTGGAATATAATGGAATTGCAATGCAATGTTTCTACGTATTGACGCTACGCGGCGCGCATGTCAAATCAGACAATACGATGGTAATTATGATGATGCTTATTTAAAGGCCTTCTCTTCGAAATGGCAGAGTGAAAAACAGTCACCAAGTCTGCTTCAAATATTCAAGTATGTCATACATGTGTTCCATCACATAAGTATTTATGCATCTCCTAAATCTTCCTGAAATTCCTCAGACTTCTCCACCTACCTTGCACCACTGCCTGTGCAACTGCTACATGGCGTTCCACCAGCTGTAACAATGAACTGCAATGCAAAGGGCGCACGTATAGACGTCACGCAGCGCAAATCTCACATTCCAAGGCAAGTGCGACGACACGATGCTAATGATGCTAATGATTTCTTGGCATCCCCTTGGAAACGCGGCGGTGACTATAGTCGCCTAGCCAGGTTGATTAATTCAGGTACAAAATGTATATATATTTTCTAACATTCCTGTATACATCTCCTTAAAGTTCCTTTTCTTCATCAAACCTTCTTTCATTGCCTTGTACCGCAACACGTGTACCTGCAACGTGACGTTCTGCCTCGCGTAATATTATGCAAATGCAATGCACAACATGCACTTATCGACGCTGCGCAGCGTGCATGTCACATCGCGTGTCTCCGCGCGTGACACGGCGGGTTCCTAGGACATTTTCCCGCTGCATGCTAGCAAGCACTGGCGTGGCTCCGTGGTAAGGTAGCTGACTCCCACGCAGAGGGCCCTGGTTCGGTTCCAGCAAGAACTGGGTAATCCATTCCTCATTCCCGGCGGCAGCTGCTACGGACACCGGCGGAGGTGCTGGCGGCGGACACCATCGCGACCCGAAATCGCTGTAACACTAAGGCCATAACAGCTTACGCTGTAAAATAATCTAATTTCCCCTTATAGTTAGCACTCTTTCTTTTTACTAGCCAATACAAGCATGTTCGTTACCTATAGTGAAGTTATTATGCCTGCTTTAAGTGTATTCATCTGCATTCGGCTACGCTATATTGACTATTCGGATTGGATTCGTCCAAAAGAGATCACATTTGCCCATCTATAATTATTTGCATTTGGGCAAAGAAAGGTTTGAGGGAAGCCAGCATGGTCTGCTCGAAAGGACGCGTGGTAAGTATATCAAAATTACACGCTGACGCCCGAGTTCTCGGGAATCGTGTGCAACCTACACACACTAAAATATAAGTTGGGATATTCAAGACTATACAAGTAGGTGCTTTGCTAGCGAAGTGACTTTTAGTCTGCTCAGTTATGTAAAGTGTGGTATACAGAAAGCTTCCGTTAATTCGAGTGTAGTTCATTAACTTTTTCGGATATTTTGATCCCGATCGAAAGCTGCGGTTGGGACCCACAGATTTCTATGGGCCCAATCTTTCGTTATTTCGATCTCAAAATTGGCCTTCGCTAATTGATTCAAAGTTGATTTGCCAGCTCCGCCGCAATGCTGACTTGTTATGCGGTGACGCATACCTAAATTATTGCGATGAACCCTATTACGAATGGAAAGGGGCCACTGTACACGGATATAATTCCACAGGCAGGCACACGCCATTTCCGCCCACCGTGCGCGCAGCTAGACACCTAATAAGCATACTGGCAGCTATTCAGAGCTCTTTGTGACGTTTTTGCGGCGAGTTGAGCCCTCGCTTCATCTCTAATGCTTGTTTCGTCTTGGATGCCGTCATTAAGGCCCAGTACGAGTTTCTTATCCATGCGCGCTCTCATGCATGGTGCACCGAAAATCTGAGAAACACGATCTGTGTATTTGGAAAGCTAGCGAAAACAAAGGTCGTAAGATTAAAACCATTCATCGACGATTACGATCCTTTCTAAGGCGAACTTTGAGCTCCGCTTTATACGTGTTTTCATTTCGCGATACATTGGCTGGCAGACAATCTGTCTCGTGTGGTACGTTGCAAATGGAGCGAAGTATGGCGTGACGACCTTGGCAATTTGAAGATCGCGAGAAACAGTGCGTGTCTAACGTGTGGGCGCGATTTAAAGCAGCCGCCGTCAACAGACTTCCAAGACGACGGGCACTACTCTGGCGCCATCTCGTAGCCATCGCCGCAGCGCTACGCTTTTCTTCTCACGTTTTCGTCATAACCCCCTTCTGTACCTTCAGCCTTGTGGTTCCGCTGCACGCTCCTCCTCCGCTTTCCTCCTCGCGTATTTCCTTGCCCTCCGTGCTCAGCGTTCGCTCTTTCTTCTTTCGCTGTGGTCGTTCGCTCGGTTACGCCGACACCGACGCTCACCGCAAGAGCGTCGGTGTTAAGGAAGTGGAGGTGATGTTTAAACACAACAAAATAGCGAAAATATTTCTAAAACCCTGAAGGCCTGCCGGTAAACGTGTCATGCGTCATGGTGCCCGGCGCTTCTGCGTGTGCTAATTAAGGAACATGTCGTTCATACTGCGTCACGTGCTCACTTGTATGCCCTGTATATATTATTGCTTTCTTGCGTCTTTTTCCCGAAATATCCCTTCAAGAATTGTACTCCCTGATATGTTCATTTTTCGTGTATTTTACTTTCTAGTATTAGTTCCTTACGTTAAGTTTTACTCGGGTTATTTCCTCAAGTGTACCTTTGTGGCCTTTCGTTACTTCAGTTTTTCTTTTTTCATGTTTTGATCTTGGTAGTAATGTTGATGAGCCCTGCATTGAGGTGTATCTTTTGTATTAGACTTTAGAAGGATGCTTACTCTTGTTTGCCTTGATTTTGTAACCCCCCTTACACAATGTCCGCATAGGGCCTGTAAGGTATTTTAAATAAATAAATAAATCAATAAATAAGTAAATAAATAAATAAATAAACAAAGTGGTCCCTTCAACTGCTTACTATATTTCGCTGCTTAAATGATCTATATGTTGCGCCGAAGCTAGCTCTAAAGGCAAGTACTACCACATACAATGCTGTGCTTCGGCGGTTCTTCAGCCTTTTGTTTAATTCGACTCACCGGATAATTCCAACAGTTTCGTCGGTCCACTCTGGATCTAAATGAAGTTAATTCCGCATGATTACTTCATTTTGTTAATCTAAAGAAAAGTCGCAGTTTCACCCGATCATGCGAAGCAACGATTGCTATAGCAAATTGGTAAACAGCGAATCGAAGTCACGATAGCTGTTTTATATGTGTAAACTCGTATAAATTCGCTCACTAACTCAATTACCAAGCAAGGCAACACACGCGTACGGGCAAGCAGACACATCTCATTCGATCAGCACGGACACTCGCCGTCAAAAACCGCTGGCACGAGGAAAAGCGGCAGCAGCAGCGAGCGTATTTACTTTCGTGCTATATCTCCCCCGCTTGAAGGTGAACTACCTAAGCGATGAAAACACTGCGCACTCGAAGCGGTGAACCCTCGATGCACCTAGACCCTGTATTCATCGCACATCATTTTCACGATGAGGCCCGCGCGCCCGCGCTCAGTCGTGCTATGAGCATCCGTTGCGGCTGAAGTCTGGTGTCCCTAGTAGTTATCGCCGGGAAAGAGAAAAAAATACGCAGTTGCCGCCGCGATCGAATCTGGGTCCGATGGGTGGGAGTCAATTACGACTGAATGAATAAATGAATGAATGAATGAGAAACTTTTATTTCCGCAAGACTACAAATTTTTAGGCGTAACTTTTCACACAAAACTGAACTTTCTGGCCCACGTTGACGCAACTAAATTAAATCAAATAAAGCACTAAATATCCTCAAGGTTCTATCGCATAAGCACTGGTGATCTGTCCAAACATGTCTATTACGTATATACGGGCCCTTAAACGTGTAGCATCCTCGACTACGGTAGTGTAGTTTATGGTGCAGATAGGCAGTCCTACATTAACCGACTTGATCCAGTTCACAATCTCGGCCTACTACTGGCGAGCGGTGCCTACAGAACATTACCTGTCCAAAGTTTATACGTTGACTGCAATGAGCCTTCATTACAGCACCGCAGTGCACTACTTACACTTTCCTACGTGCTGAGAATTCGGTGATCGCCACAACATATATGCTACAGCATCGTAATGCAGTGCAAACCTCGGGTACACTGCACAAACAAACCGAACATGATTCGGACACTTATCTTACGACACGAACAATACTGTCAGACTTATGAAGTTCGTCATGAGGTCCTGCAGGTTGCTGAAAGGCCGCTATAATTGCCCCCATGGTACAACTATTCAATGCTATGTGACTGCACACTAACACATTTAAAGAAAAAAGACATTCCACAAGAACACATAGTACAACTGTTCCGAGCTAATCAAGAGAAATGTAAGAATTAAACGGCATTTTAAACTGACAGCTCTAAAACGCACGTCAATACGTAGGTATAGGAATCAACAAAAAAGGAAAAATAGCCTTCGGATAAATAATTTTTCTTCATTCAGTACCGTCGTAGTTTGTGCTATATGGACGGTAGTAAAATAAACTGCTACCGACAAGTATATGAATGCTGTCATATATACAGATTCGTTAAGCACACTCAGGGCTCTAAACCTTAACTCAGTGTCTGAACACCTGGTTTGCGTTATCCTAAAAATGTTGGCCGATAATAAATACGGAAGAACTATACGATTATTCTGGGTCCCAAACCATGTTGGGATACCAGGCAATGAAACAGCAGATAGATGTGCGTTCATGGCAGCACACAAAGGCATAACGCAAACAACACTTCCATACAAAGACAGTACCCGAGTGATTCATATGGCCGACATCAGAGTGGCAACTAGAATGAGACTCTTGCACAAATAACAAGTTACACACAATAAAACCCCTGCTTGGCGAGTGGAAGTCTTGCAGTCACCAGCAACGCTTCTATGAGGCTATCCTATGTCGACTTCCAATTGGGCACACACACCTGACACACAATTTTCTATTTCAAAACGAAAACCCGCCAACCTGCGAGAAGTGACATGAACCACTCACAGTAATGCACGTTATTATGACAGGTCTACATACTGAAACAGAGACGGAAGCTTTTACGGAATCTCTATAACTTACACATGCCTTTACACCCAGCCTCAATAATGGAAGATGATCCGCTAGTGCCCTTCACTCCTTGAGCTCTCTAGAAGAAACTGGTTTTTTGTGCAGACTATAAGGTAACGCAGCTATTGCTGCTTTAAGATTTGATTGCTTGATATGTTGTGGCTGGCGCAGCATAGCCTTAGTCGCTTTTCCGCCATTAAACCCAAATTAACTAACTAAGACGAAGAGCAAAGTCATAACAAGGTAAAAGCGGGGACCAACGTTTCGACAGGCATACCCGTCTTTTACAAGGCCTACAAAAAGGTAAGTTCACTTGTCGAAACGTTGGCTCCTGCTTTTACCGTCTTCTCGCTTTGCGCATTACTAAAAACAAGGAATGATAAACCAACCTGTACGGCACTACAATGATAATCGCAAAAGAATGAACAACCGTTACCAACTGTGGCACTATGAAAAACGCATTCCTAAAAGCGTGCTGCAGAGGGGAAAGTATGCGTGCGTCTTTAAAACACTCAGTTATAAAAATTCCGACAGGGTGCTCCGGCGTCTTAAACGTAACATAAAACTAAATTTGAAGGCACGACATTGGACGAAGGTACTTACCGATTGGCGGAGCAGCTGCGGTAGCTTTGGTAAATGCGACGACAACAGAAAATTGAAACGAATAAAAAAGAATATCGGTGATACTTCCCCAATATCTTAAATTCTGAATCGAGCATATTTAGTATTTTGTGCTTCCCGATACTGTGTTGGCCCTCTATGATCACATCAAGATGGTTTGGTGCGGCAGTCACTTGTGATACAACGAACTGTGCGAAATATCTGCATATTTACTGTATATAAGGGAATGGCTGCGTTTCAACTCTCGATGTCGACAGTTAACATAACCCTCAACACAGGGAGTTCTCTTCTAAAGGTATCTTCTTTTTAAAAAAAAGGATCAGTTGCCTTTTGAGTGGGATCACTAGAAATGAACACCATCAGCGTCCTGGGGTATAACTGCAGTAGACACCGTAACATGGGCGTTTTAAGTAATTTAGTATATTAAATGACCGGGTTATTTATTGCGAGCTTTAACTATTACCTGCAAGCAACAAGGCTTTATTTTGTTTTGTGTTGCATAGGCGCCGACTATGGAGGAGAGGAGGGGCTCCGAATCCCAAGGCCCTTCTTAAGTTTTTCGGGGGGTGGCAGTGCCCGCCCGCCGGTGATGCCGAAGCCTGGTTATAAGAAGTGAAGGAAACGGGCCTACAGTAGTGAACTAACTCTCAATATAAGCAACATTGACTGCAGATTTTTATAGTGTACGAACTGCAAGACCATAAACCAAACTTTTTCTTCTGCTTTAGAGAGATTCAATTAATTTCAAATAGACCGGCCTTGGCTTGAATTAGTGCCCAGTAAGTCCGAAAGGACGCAAATATGAAATTCAGAGGGTGGCACATACCACATTCATATTGTCATGCCGACTTGCTGTGGCATATGGATGTTGCTAGTGTGCCCTAGACTGACTATTTAATAAAAATCTTACTGCACTACATTCAAAAGTAAGCAAGAGATCAACATGACAAGTTCCTATAGCTATTCGGCATAAAATCGTCAAACTATGCAAAAGTACTGCAAAATGTTTAACATCTTGCTTTTTCGCGCAAAAAATTCGAAAAAGAAAGTAAGACAGTGAGAGGCGAAAGGAAAGGAAAGACGAGTGCTACACTGTTTCTTGTTAGCCTGACATCATCTTGTGCCCAGTTGACTCGTGTATAAAATTCAACATGCGAAAGTTTGGTCTTCACTTTTTTTATGAATTAACAAACATATTCTGCAAAAATAACTAACAGAAACAAACTTTTCGAGGTGTAATCTGTCCAAGATGATTCTTAGTGTCACGCTTTGGTATCACTTTATGTGTTATTGCAATTCTTACCTTCATTGGAGCTGTTGAAGTAGACAGCTTGGTGTGTCTTCTTCCGCTTCACGTAGCAAGGAACACTCAAACAAAAAGGCGCAACCAGAACTTGTTTTACGTCAGCCGTAATATGAGCAAGTATTAAAAGATAGCAATTTTTGCCACATCACAGAGTACACTAAATAGCCCTTAATGTTGCTTGTGAACTAGTGCTCTGCTTTAAAGTGATTTGCAGTATTTGCCATAATGTATCAGACAGGTATGCCTTTGTAGGGACGTGAGTTCGCGCGGAGGAGAGAGATAGACGAGTTGACGGCGTGAATTCCAACTGGTTTTATTTTTCTTTTGCTTCAGCCTCCCCCTTCCCTGGGGCTTCTCACCCTTCCCTCTCCTCGCCATCGGTGGAGAGTGGAGAGGGCGAGGAGGAACCGGTTCGGAGGTGCGCGCGCTCTTTCCTGCACGTTGTGGCCCTCTCGCGATCGCTACACTTTCATTCTGCAAGTCGCGCCTCATTGAAAAGGCTTGCTGACATATTTTTTTTAAAGGCCTCCAGGCTGGCTTTCTATAGTTATCTCACAATAACAGGGACAGCGTCAACAACACATTAGGAGAACAGATACCTTGTTTTTAGTAAATGGTATGTATTTCTTTATTATGGTTACAAAGCATCAATGTTTACCTTTTTTTTCTGATAATTTCGTCTGCCCTTTTTTTCTGATATCTGACCTTTGAGCCATAAATCCCCATACATCAATCAAACAATCAATAGGAGCTTGCGCTCTTAATACAGAAAGAATTTCTTCTAGATGCCATGAAACGTAAGTTACTAACGCTGGGAATACTTGCAGATATTTAAAAATCATTCGATAAGGTAAATCATCAGAACTTGTCAAAGAAACATTAAATATTGCATAATGTTTAAAAACAGAGCTGCCAACACAGGACGCAGACAAGAGCATGGGACATACACGGCGCTGTTGAAATATCGAATTGAAGGGTGTCCTTTTAAAGTTATTGAATAGGAATTGTGGAATTCCGCCGCTAAAGAGTCCTAATACATAGAGAAATTTCAGACAATCTCGCTGTCACGTCACGTGTTAAAGAAGTGTTCTGGAGTCACTATTATTCAACATTTAGATGAAAACATATATCGAACATCGATTTAATAACTCTTGAGTATATCATGCGGGAGACCAAAGTTCATCTTTCACCTCGACTGGCTGGAAAAATTTAGTAAGCAATTATATGCACTGCAATTATATGCAGTGCACTGGGCTTAGTAAACTATATGCATTGGGCAAAGCAAGCTATCACTAGTTACTACCACAACCAAAACAGTGCGTTTTAGCTCCCGAATTCGTCAGGTAAACACCGAGGGTGCTTTAAAGTTTGGGAATGCTTACCTTGATTTCGCTCCATCAGTGAAAACCCCTGGAAATATATTTGAGCAACCTTTAACGCAGAATATTCATAGCGACATGGTAGCTACTAAACTCTATCGTGCTACAGGAATACATAAAAGAGTACGCTTCTTTCTTCCTTAGTATCTTGAATTCCTTAAATAAAACATCCTTCTTCTTTCACACGTTACGCACTGTCACGTGGCTCGAGCTACAATACCTGAGTCCTGTTGAATAAATATTGTTTCGTTAAAGAAAAAAGCGGCCGTGGCTTAGCTTGGTTAAGCCTGGTGATTGCGAAGCAATAGCGTCCCTGGTGAGAGGAGCGGGAGTTAGGCCGCCGTTGGTGGCTACCGCCTCGCCTCATGACGGCGTGAGATGGGGCCCCGTTTTTACACAGCTGGTGTGACGTTACACCGACCGTAGCGCCCCTGGTGAGAGGAGCGGGAGTTAGGCCGCCGTTGGTGGCTACCGCCTTGCCTCGCGACGGCGGGAGATGGGGCCCAGTTTTTACACAGCTGGTGTGACGTCACTCTAGGTCACGTGGGGTGACGTCACGCAGCGAGGTCACGCTAAAGGTCAATGGTGCCTACCACCGCCTCGCCACGGAACGGGCTGAAGTGCGACCTAAAGTAGTATTGCTTCTCAATAAAAAGCACTGTATCCATAACTCGAGATTCTATGCTTACACTGAGCGCCTTTTGGCAGTCTTGTAGTCAGCAAGGGGCATGGCTTTTACAATTATTTGCCTCTAAAGCGTAATAAAAGAACTGCATAACCTGAGATATTCAGTTGTCTCACTAAATGGGATATACCATACTACACACCTAACCAAGAATTCTGGTGAATTACTGTCTCACGAAACCAATATGGTGACCAAATGATGTTCTACATGTTGCCATTTTTTTTTTAATAAATAGCCGCTATTGCTTTTCTCTCCTCTTTCTGATATGATGTATATGCTTCGCGCTACTAAGTCTCTGAAAAAATGCTGCTATCATCAAAGTGCCAATGAGATTTTTTTGTTTAGGATGCACAGATCTCGTCAAGCGTACTTTCTACTTATTGTACTGAAGTTTAATTTTGAATACTCTCGGCTACTTTGTTGTGGTCTCTTGAATGACTTAAGTGCCCTCCACTCATTGTCAGGTCAAACGATAAGGCGGAGGGGCGAAAGTAGAATTACGCTGTTCTTAACGCGAAATTTAGTGACGCTCAGGGCAGCGTAAGGCTGTGCATTATCGCGCAGAGGAGGCCATAGGCCACACGCTCGTAGGTTAGGGTGATAAAGTCACAGTGAATCACAAATGCAGTTGAACACTCCATTCCCTCGGCATTCACCACCAACCCTGGAAGGCTGATCTCTTTCTTTAGGCACCTCTGGTAATAAAAAATGCCAACATCGTCGACAATCTGTAATGGAGTAGCAGAAGTCTGAACGTGTAATTTGACGGAATTCAACGAACAGACGATGAAAACTTGGTGCGAAAAAATTAATTTACTGGCGGAACAACATAAGCTTCCACAGATCTCAGAGCACGATGTTGCTGCAATTAGCAGTCTCCCTGCTAAGAAATAAAATACGATAGGTATAACCTGCCATTTTCATTAACAGTCGCAGCGAGACTTGTGGTGGCAGAGTAGGTGAAGCATGTCCAGACCCGGCAGAAGTCTGTTCCTCCTGAAGAAGCTAATAACATGAACTTTAAAGTTGTTGCGCGAAGCTGGAAATTTGGCAAAAGCAGACAATTCAAACATTCGTCGCACAACGACGAACGCATTCCTCTGCGCAGAGGCGATGGGGAGAGGGTTCTGGCAATTCCCGGTACTTGTGACTTCGGGAAGTTAAAGTAAGAAGGGATGAATTGCACTGTACACTAATAACCAAAATGTATTAATAACACGTACTTTACACAATTCCGCATACATTCGCACGGCACGTGGGACAAGCCTATAATAAAATATAGTAAATAAATGAAGGGCACTTTTTTTTAAATACGCGATAAGTAAAGTAGAAGGAACTTGATATCGTTGTCTTATTTAAGCAGTTAGGTGGAATATCTTATGCAATATTGCTAACATAAATATGGTTGAAAAAACTAATTTTTCTTGTTTAACCTCCTATAGTACCTTATATTCTAATTGTCGATATTGTCGCAGTGGTGGTATCACGTTACTACTGAAACCGGTTACTTTTTGTAATCTAAAAACTTACTCTAAAAGCAAAAATCCCTGTGGATCCGTTTATATAGAGCACCGAAATATTGTAGTTGCTGTTTGTTACCGGCCTCCGAATGGCACTGTCGCCCGCGTAAATGACTCCAAAGTTTCTAACGTCATACTGGCTTTCAAAAACACAAACACGCTAGATATTTATGGTTATCTAATGAAACCACTGAAGCCTAATATATCGCTTATTGCGGTATGTATTCCTCACATCTTTACACCACAGTCAGGCAATTGTCCTGCACCAAATGCGCAATGTGCGTTGTTGCGACGCCGTTTCTCGAACCTCGACCGGCGTTACTATTTGGTAGCGTGGCGTTGTCGGTGGGCTGCAGGCGTCCGGTAGACCATGGCGACCAGGCAGGGACGAGACCACTTCTAATGCTAAGCTTGCACTGTTTATTCAATGGTTGGTGAAGGATGAGAAGAAGAGAATGAATGAATTGAAAAAATACATTGCGGGGCCCCTAAATATGCTCATAAAATCGTAGGTGGGATCTTGCTCACGTCGACGTCACGTGAGAGGCACTAAGTCTGATTGTGGATGGGCGGCTGATCCCTTCACCCAGGTGACATTCGCACGTGCGGGAACCCACGGGTCGAAAATCGTAGGCAGCTGATCCTTCCTTCTAGGCGACGTTTGTTCACGGAAAGGGCCTCCCCCAGAGTCACACAGTTTGTAAAAAGGATTCTCCCCTAGAGTCGCACACACAAAGGGGCCTGTTATCACTGCGGGCGTCTGCCCGACCTGGAACCACTCGAGACAACCATAGCGAATTAGGAATCCATCCTTCGTTTCGGTTGAGCAGGGCCTTTCGAGCATCCTTTTTGCTCGGGACGTGTTACATGCCAGTCGCAACAGCGTGTTACAGTACAGTTTGAAAACGGCTTCACGAACGATATGGGTCACTAGCGCCCGTTTTCTACTCTACCTATTTTTTCAAAAGCTCTGGTATAGGATATCTATTAATACTTACTAAATTTGAGCGAAAACACAATTTCGTACTAAATTCGCATACAAAATATAAATTTAGTATTAGGCTTGCTTAGTCATTTCACGATGGCATTTGATCATATCAATCATGAGCTGCTCTACAGACCACTGAGCTATACGGTAGATGTGGCAGGGCTCCATTATTGATTAGCTCGAACGCTTTGAGGCAAGTCCTGCATGACGCCCTCCTATAAGCGGTACGTTCTGGGTTCATCACAGACCAGCGCAGATAAGGGCACTTCCAAGCGAGATCATGCGTCAAAAAAACGCGGCCGAATTCTCACGGCTGAATGCGGCCAATAATCAAACCTAAGCTTACATGCCGCCCTGCAAATTTGGCGCCCAAAAAGCGCGCAGAAGGGTTGAGAGCGTTACAAAGCGAGAGGCGAGGGGAGCGATGAGGGTGAAGCTGTGAGGGAGAAAGAGAAGCGAAATGCGAAAGGAGAGAGCAAGCAGTCTAAGAAAGAAGTCGTCGCTTCTGTGCGTAGGTTGGATGGAGGAGGAGGAGGAAAGACTCCGCCGGTCGGGAACGAGTTAAACATGGCGTGAGCCGGCGGACGAGGCGGTTGATTTCGGTGGCAATTAACGTCGTTTCTATGCACCAGCGACGTGATGCGACTGTGCACGCGTTGTGAAGGCATACGGCCGCGTGGATGAACGCTCTCGGTGATCTCAGTGATGTTCAATTCCGCCGATGTTAACGAAAATTGTAAGAAGCCAGGCCAGCTTCGACAACTCGTGGGTGTGCGACCACAGGACGACAATCAGCAGCGATGGCCATTCATGTGCGCAGGATCGTCGGGCCCTGGAGTGTGTGCCGTACAGCTGCGAACCAATGTTGGTTAGGTAGGTGGATTTCTGCTTACCATACTACTAAGTGCTTAATTTCTGCCACTGCATGGCAAAGTTCTGACTGGTGTTCCAGAAGTCGCGGGGCGCGGCAGTGCTGAGCTTAGCATCACAAGTTGGCGGCCGGACGTAATTATATTTACTCAGTCGTGTTGTTTACTAATTGTAGCAACGTGTCATTATTTCGTATTATTGGCGCCGCCTCATGGACACCGAAGCGGCAAGGTTCTGACAGGTGTTGTATAAGTCGTGGGTCGCTTTTCTTGTCGCGACGATAGATTGGATTTTTTACAATCACTGCTCCAAGAGGGCACATCTAACTGGCAAACGGAAGCTTCAGGACTGCACCTGAGGTTATAATAAAGCAGGCCACGTAGGATCCCCGAGGCACCCAAAAGGGTAGCAGGGGAATCAAAGCTAGAAGCAGGGCGGCCCAAAGGTTGAAGCCGCGGAGGTCGAAGCGTGCCAGGGGGTGTTCGCATAAAAAATTGGATGTCCGCGATACCCGAGAAAACCATGGCCAGGCGGTGCTGCTGCACCACCTGACAGCGCCCCCAATGTGGAAACGTCAAGCAGCGCGGTCGCGCCGTGGCGCAGTCTCCGCTTTGTTTACATGGTTTCGTCCGCGCTTTTCTTCGCTTCTCGTGCTCACGGCGCTCCGTTTTCGACGGCGGCAGGTCGCCTGCTTGCGCAACTGCCATGCAAAGATTGCAGTGTGGCTTCAAGAAGGTCGCCGACACCGACAGCTTTCTTCGTGGCGGTAACCTTACAAAAGGGGAGCGTCTGCTTCCGCGCGCGTACGGCGTTGAACAAATTGTGGACGGTGATGTGACAACAAAAGTCAAGTGCGTGTCACAGGTGTCCGACAAGATCGTATACGACGTCGAGTTAGAGGTACGCACCAAGTTCAGAATTTTAGCCACATTGATTTCAATTACAACATAAGTCACTCTGGCAGCAGGAACATCACTTGTCATACTACCGGATGACTGCAGATCCATTGGGCTGCTCGTTGATGGTTCCGTCACTTGAGAAAGGCATGTTCTGGAGTCTGTTTCACATGTGTCTTGCTGCTGCTCAAGAGAAGTGTCGCTGCACTATGAAAGCACACGTCCCGCTGGTGCTGACTGCTGAGAAGACTGCTGTGATTGCCATTGGTCTGTTTGACGCGCTCCCAACTGCATCGCACAGAAATGAGACAGTATGTGTGCCTATTTGTTGCGGGATTTAAATTACTTCGAATAATGTGTTTGCTAAGGTAACGTTCCTGTGATCGTGCGCATATATTATTCTACAAGAGTGCTACCACTACAAATTATGATACTTCCACACTGCCAGTCATACCTTTTCGCGCTCTCTCGATCTGGTGCTTTCTTTCTGTATACAGGTGGGAAGATGGTAGCGATGTATGATGGATCGTGACTTAGGTCACCCTTGCAGTTGCCAAGGAAATGGGTGCTGCACATTCGCGTGTTTTTGGTGGATTCCAGGGAGTGTCATCAGCACTGCAAGCACAGAAAGAATACATGCATTACGCACCAATAAGCATGGCACTATACTAACGAGAAAGACCCTCTTCCCATCTTCAGCAACGTGGCCTAGCTTATAGCTCCATACACCCTCTCAGCCTTAAGCTCAGGAAATTCACAAATTAAGATGTTTTTGGCAAACTCTACAAGCCTTTAATATATGGTGACTCGGAGATGCCTGTAACTTGAACTCCCTATTTCTTGTCACATAACATCACTGCATGGCACGAAGAGAACTGCATTATTATAAAGCTAACGCAGTAATCTGGAAAGTTGGGCGAGTTGGTGATTAATAATCATACCGAGTTGGTGAAGCGGAGCACTGACCAGTACAAAGCGAGTGTTACAAGCACAGCGAGTGTCGTGTATTCTTGCGTGTGTCCGCCTTCTCCTGGTCAGTGCGCTGCTTCACCAGAACACTAAAGCAGTTTCCTTCCCATAGTACACAAAATCCTAGAGCACAACAGCCAAAACACACATCTGCTCAAAATTAACAATTTAAGTACTACATAGGCGCATATTGCCTAATATCATGGTGCAATAAATATTTAATGTATATCACGCCTGTTTCAATGCAGATGTTGGAGTCATTGTAATTAATTGCATTAGTCAGCAAGGTATCTTTTCACTGCTCATGAGAACTGGCTCGTACAGACTGCTCCGCGAAAGGAACCGACACCACGTTAACCAGGCATTAACTTGGTACCAGCAGCACGAGCACAAGCATTAGCGATACATTCCTCACCAAAGCAAATCAAGTTCCTCGTCGGGAGAGCAGCTAAAATAAGCTCGCGCCGATGGCAGGCTACTACAGGAAACGAAGATTTTTGGCCGGAAGAGCAGGAAGAAGGTGCAAGGTGGTAACTACCTTAAAGCATGCTTGGATGTTGTGAACTTAGAAGGCATGGCCAAACAGCAAACATAACGCGCACATCTCGAGTGGCTGCTTTCCGATCTGCCGCTTACCGACGCACGCGGCGACCGCGGCTTACATTAAATACGGTCTGCTACCACACAAAAGTAGCGCGCTGCCCCTTTCGTTACCTGCACAACTAGTAATTTAAGTTGCAGCGTTAGGAAAAGAGAAATAATTCTCTTGAGCTCGTCCATGCCGATCCCGATGGAAGGCACAGTGCAATCAAATAAATTCGGGGGTTCTAAGTGCCAAAACATTGCCAAAACCACAAAAATATCATTACCAGGCACGCTGTAATGGGGAGTCTAAGGAATATTTTTTACCCTCCGGGGGTTCTTCAACGTGCACGAAAATCAAAGCACACGGTAACATGGGTGTTCTTGCATATCGCGCCTATCGAAATGCGGCCGCCGTGGCCGGGAATCGAGCTCGCGTCGTCAAGCTTAGCGGCGCAACACGCATGCATTTACTGCTAACAAACGGCGGATGTCACCGCAATTCAACTACGCGACACGAATAAACAAATGGTCGTGCGCTAAAAACAGGCATATCACTATTCCGCTTTCATCGAGCGGCCGTGATATTGCACGCGAATGCGAATGTGTGAGACTTAGTTGACTCGACGCACTGCAGTTATCTATGCTTGCCGTCTCTCCTTCTCGTACCACTTCCCCGGAAATCTGTAGAACTTCACAGGCGGCGTACCACTTTCGTGTTTTCGAGGCTGCCATGGCAATGGACAACACAGCAGTATTGCGTGTCACCTTTCGTGGCTGATGAGGTCGCACTCGGCATCGCAAAAACCACGCGCACGAGCGCTCCCGCCTTGCAGAACACGGGCGCGCTCTGGCGCAGCGACGACCTTCGAAACTTCTATCGGTCCGCTAGGGGAGCATTCCGCGCTGGTGGATGGATGGATGGATGTTATGAGCGTCCCTTTTGGTGGGTTGCGCCTCGAAACTCTTCCTATATCTTGCCTAATGTCCTAGCTAGGTTAAACAATAAAAAATAAAGAAATAACTATGAACTACCACACCCAAATTTTCTGATCCCCTAGTGCGAATGTGCTTTTGTACGTCTTTGTCTTTTGTCGTTTCCCTACTTTTCCTCCACCAATCCTCCCATCGCCTCTTACTAATCACCATTGCGGAAATGTTTATATTTACACTGCTCTCGCTGAACCCAAGCGTTTCAAGGAGGCCAGTGGTGCCTAAATCAACCGCTGGGAAGACGTCTTCACATTCTAATAAAACATGCTCCCTCGTTTCCCTAGCTTTAACGCAGCAAGCACATGCTTCTTCTTCCTTCTTATATCTCGCTTTATAGGTGCGTGTTCGAAGGCATCCCGATCTCGCATCGAAAAGTAATGAGCTTCCCTTTGAGTTATCATCCATGGTTTCTTTCCTGATTTCCTTTTTTCCTCTTAAGTATTTACTCATGGCAGGTTTTTTTTCCATTGCCGCCACCCACGAGTATTTCAGCCTCTCTGATTTTCTGCTTGACCTGCTTTGTTGCTGTGTTGCCCACCCTACAGGCCGCATACTTAATGGTAACTTCCTAGTTCTTTTCCTTCACATTGAATCAATGTTGTTTTTCCTGCACAGATACATGAACGCTCTCCCAGCCCATTAACTTTCCTCCATATTCCTCAGCCGTTCTTCATACTCAATTTTACTGGAAGCCTCCCTCACTTCAGAATTAGTACAGCGCATGTCACCCTGCACAGCTTCATTTGTAGTCTTCCCCTCAGCGCCCAATGCGAGGCGACCCGCTGACTTTTGGTTCCCGTCGAGTCCATTTGTACCCATTGCGCCGGCGTTGAGAGCGCCGCATGGGGGGCAAAATTCAACTAGCGGGTGGTACGCCTCTCGCATCTCTCGTTCGCAACGCTTTGATTGCCTCTGGCACTGCGCGTGTTTGGGCACGTTTCGTAACGCGCGTTGTGTGTGCCTAAGTGTGTGTGTTTGGACGTTTTATTCGAAGGACGATGTACAGTCTGTTTCACACTTAAAGGAAAACGCGGAGCGCATTGCATCGCGATGCGGCGAGCGCTTGAGTCGGGCGGCAGCAGCAGCTCGTGCAGGCGCAGATGCTCGAGGTGCTCGAGTGATTGCTGTGTAGTATTCATTTTTGGCTGTGAGGTACCGACTAGCGAATAAATATGCCTTAATAAGACCTTTCTTGGGAGCTTTTCCTACCCACATTATCAAATTTCTGCAATTTCTTTATATTCTCACCTACGTAATTTTTTTAAAAGCAGGATTAGAGCTGGAGGAGTCGACACTAAAAGTAATGCTACCAAAGGAAGTAGAGAAGCCGCCTGTCCAGTGCAACTACACAGTGGATCACAGCACAGGTAAGCGAAAAACTGGACCAGAATGGCAGCTCGTTGCATAGCGAAATGATCATATACTTATGATGAAGAAAACAAAGAAAAAGGTGATATTTTGCGAACAGAAAGGGTGCTGACGTGCAGAAAGAGACAAGTGCAAAATTGCTCACATGCAGATGAGATTGAAGCACTTGCATGCACTGTACCATCACTACAGGTAGACACATTCACGAGCACTCTCACTCATATTCTCTGAGTTCACAAGCGCTGAAGGTAACTGAGTGAATTTATGCAAGTGTAAATGAATGCAAGCACAGCTGAATGCCAGTAAGTGGGAAGGACATAAAGCAGTGCCGCTGAGTGCCAGCTGACAATGTGGCCCAATTATTTATTACCAGCAAACGTAAAGAAATGTGACTGAATTTAACAGAAGCCCAAGCACGTTGAGTTCGATATAGAAGATGACAAGTATATGTGAAATGTGTTCACGAAGAACGTGGAGAACAGGATTGAGCGTATTTTGTTCGCTTTAGTTGCTTGTTCAGAGCGTTACTTGTGTTTATTTATTTTCATGGCTTGAATGCTTGGTTTACACTACATATACGCTCATTGTATTCAGATTAAGTAGGGATGGACATTGGTGCTAATAATGTCAGTGAAATTTTTGAAACACAGAGCTGTTAACTTGAAAGGTGGAACATATTCCCATGTCATTCACAATGCCACTGAAAACTTTGTGGATTTCAGTACCTGTGTCATTTAATGATGTTGTAAGAAAGCAGCACTGCATTGCTAAGAAACTATGAAAGATTAAACAGAAACACAAGTTGGACATTTGGCTTATGTCTAGTGATTGCTATGTAGTGTTCATTTTTGGCGGTGACGTACCAACTGGCCAAGAAATAGGCCTTAATTTATTTTATTTATTTATTTTACAATACTGCCGCTCTCAGCCGAGAGCCTAGCAGACGGGCATGAACACTTTCTTTTCCCCACATAAATACATGTGCGAGCTACACAAAGAATGAAAAAGCAACAATATTCAACAAAATACAAAAGATAAGGTAGATAAGCTATACAACAGAACACTAAACAAAGCAGAATAATATGAACAACAACCGGGGCATATCATAGTCAAAGCAAAAACGTGAAGCATTTGGAAATAAACAAGTGTATACATTTTTTTTTCTAAGTACTGTTAGTTTAACATAAAGAGAATAGGGAACAAACATGAGAAATCATTAATAATCTCTTGTGATGAGCTCTAGTTGTGAAACGAACAGGGATAAAGAATTTGTCGCTGTTAATGACGAGTTAAGTTCATTCCATTCTCTGATTACTCGAGGAAAGAATGAGTACCTGAATGCGTCATTAGAAAAGGAATACTCGGTTAGCGTATGTTCGTGTTGATGCCGTGCTATTCTAGATTGCGAATATGAAATGTACCGGGTGATATCAATTTTATACTGACGGTGCAGCATTTGAAACAGAAATTTGAGTCGACCTTGTTTCGCTCTCGTCGATAATGTGTTGAGGCCTGAGGAAGCTAAGAGACGTGAAGGTGAGTCAGTAGTACGATATTTGTTATGAATGAACCTTGCGGCTTTTCTTTGTACACCTTCAAGTTTAGCTATGTTAGTTGCTGTGTAAGGAAACCAAATTGTGTTAGCGTATTCTAAAATAGGTCTCACAAATGTTTTGTAGGCCAGAAGCTTAATGTTCGTTGGAGCGATCTTTAGGCGTCTTTTTAGATAAAATAGCTTTCGTAGTGCAGTAGTTGTAATGTTAGTTATGTGTGTTTCCCAATTGAGGTTTGATGTCAGTGTTATCCCTAAATATTTCTGTTGCTCAACCATGGAAAGAGGCGTGCCATTAACGATATAGGTGAAATGAGAGGGTTGCTTTTTTCTTGTTATTGTCATTGCCACTGATTTATTGACGTTAATAGACATTTGCCACTGGGAGCACCACTCGGCTAGCGTGTTAAGGGAATCAGAAAGATCGAGATGGTCGTTATGGCTGTTAATTTCTTTATATATCACACAGTCATCCGCGAAGAGTTTGATTTTGCAGCCTATATTATTGGTTATATCGTTAATAAAGATCAGAAATAACAGCGGCCCGAGTACCGAGCCTTGTGGTACTCCAGATGTGACAGGAACGACATCAGATGGCATGTGGTCAAACATAACAAATTGTGAGCGGTGTGTTAGAAAAGCTGTTATCCAAGCAGAAACTTCTCCTTTCCCGATGGCATGCTCCACTTTTGCAATTAGCTTAGTGTGACTCACGCAATCAAAAGCTTTAGATAAGTCAAGTAAAATCATGTCAATTTGAGAACGATTATTAATACTAAGAGCAAGGTCATGAACTACCTCTGTTAGTTGAGTGATGGTTGATAAGCCAGATCGAAAACCATGCTGGTGAGGCGATAGGATGTTTTCATGTTCTAGAAATACTGTCATGTGTTTTAGAATGATATGTTCTAGTATTTTGCATGAAGTGCTGGTGAGAGATATGGGTCTGAAATTGGCAACGTTATTTTTGTCGCCTTTCTTGTGGATCGGTATTATTTTAGCCTTTTTCCAGTCGCGTGGTAGATTAGAAGTTGCTAGTGATTTACGAAAAATGTGTCCCAGATATCTACTGCACCACTCAGCATATTTTTTTAGGAATTCGTTTGGAATTTCGTCAGGCCCGTTTGATTTCTTAGGGTCAATGTTGAGGAGAAGATTGTGGATTCCGGCGTCCGTTATTATTAACCGATCAAGCACTGACGTACAGAATGGTGGAAGAGGGGGGAGTGTACCATTGTCTTCCGTGAAGACTGATTTGAAGAAATTGTTATATTTGTTTGCTGTTGCACTTTTTTCTTCTTCAGTTAGTTTGGTTGTTGTCTGCTCGGTACTGCGCAGATGTTTCCAGAATCTTTGTGGGTTATTTTTTAGGAAGCTAGCAAGAGTGACACTGTAGTAATATTGTTTCGAATTTTTTAGTTTCTGTTTGAAATGCGTAACTGCAGATTTTAACTTCAAGGCTGTAGATGGTTTTGGGTTATTCTTGTTTGCCTTACGAAGCCGATTTGCGCGCCGTTTAGCATGGATGATTTCGCGTGTGATCCATGGATTCTTAAGGTGCTGTTTTTTCTTTTGCATTGGAATATAATTAGTTATACAGTGCAGGACAATGCTCTTAAAATGTAGCCACAATGCATCTACATCAGTAGATTCCCGAGATGCTTTTTCCGAAAAGGAATCGAATTCATGAGACAGATAAGTTAGTATGCTGGCGTCATCTGCTTTATGAAAGTTAAAAAAGCTTTGTACTGTGGACTGGGTACTAATACAATGATCAAGCTGGAATGTGCACATAGGTATACTATGATCAGATATTGCTTCAATAATGTCTATTTGTGCTTGACTTGTAGTAAAATGGTTGCTAAGAAATATGAGGTCGAGGATATTTTTCGTTGAGCCTTGAACGCGGGTAGGACGAGTGACAAGTTGATGTAGGTTAAAATTTAGCATTAAGTCTATTAGCACTTCTGAGGCTTCTGACGTATGATGCATTGTGGACCAGTCTATGTCAGCTAGGTTAAAGTCGCCCGCAAGAATAATCCTGGATTGATGGACATGACGCTGCATATATTTTTGAATTGCTGAAAGGCATGCACTGTCAGAGGAAGGGCTCCGATAAACGCAACCGGTTACGATTGACGTCCCGTCGCACAAAAGTTTGCAGAAAACCGCTTCAGCGTTGTTCACCTCGGGAAGAAGGACAAAGCGAAGACAGTTTTTTATCAGTAAGGCCACCCCTCCACCTCGTGAAGGTCGGTCTTTTCGGATGATTGTGTAGTTTGGCGGGGCAATCTCGTGGTCGAATATAGCGGGTGATAGCCATGTTTCCGTGATGGCCACGATTTCGGGCTCGTAATCAACTAGAAGGCTTTCCAAGGCTTCTGTTTTATTTAGGACACTGCGGGCGTTTACATTTATCAATGTTAATCTTTTGATTGTGCGGCTTGTGCCGCTTGTGCGGCTCTGCGGGTTATTCGGCGGTTTGTTTCTGCGTCGTTTTTTTGCATCGGTACTTTGTCCTTCTTCTCTTCGTCCCAAATATATGCGCGTTTGTTAATGTAAAGTTTGTCAAAAGAAAGTGATACTTTTTCCTTTTTTTCACGGTTTGGTTTTGCACTATCCCAAAGTTTCTTCCGTATGTCTCTTATTCTTTTAGAGAAGTCTTCACCAATTGAGTAGTCAGTTGTTTTTAGTTTGAAACCTCGGCTTAAGATTGCCACTTTTTGTCTGTAGTCAAGTAACTTCATTATTACCGGTCGAGTTTTATCTGTGGCGCGTTTCCCCAACCTATGTATACGCTCGATGGCAACTTTTTGTAGTCCCAGGGTGTCTTCGATAATGTCTTTGTTTACAGTTTGTTCTAACGACTCGCTAGTTTCATCGTTTTTTTCCTTTAGGCCATAGATAATTAGGTTAGATCGCCTACTGCGGTTTTCAAGGTCGTCAATTTTATGTTGAAGACTGTCTATTACTTCGCTCATGCAGGCGATTTCTTGTAGACAGGATTCGACTCTATTTTCAAGGACTGCAAGGAGGTCAAGCTTGTTTTCTATATCTACTAAACGTTTTTCTTTAATATCTTTGATGTCGGCAGCAATATCCTTCAGCTGTTTTGAAATTTGGGTTAGATCGGGGCCAGGGTTAGTTTCAATATCACCACCTAATAGCAGCAATTTTGTCAAGGCCAAGGCGACATCAAAAACCAGGATACAAAACGGTGGGCACGGCAGCACTAGCAAGAAAGGGTCGCTTGAGCGGATGCAATAACCAAAATCCTTTCTCACCTGTACAATGAATGCAAACGGGTTAGCGTGCCGCATACTGGTAGTGCCACCGTGCCCAGTGGCCGAGTCGATCCCAGGCAGGCTATTTAAGGCAGCGGAGAGCAGTGGCGCTGAACGCAGATCACGGGCCAAGATAATAAGACCTTTCTTGGGAGCTTTTGTTACCAAATAATCAAATTTCTGCAATTTCTTTCTATTCTCACCTAACTGAATTTTTTCTATGCAGGATTAAAGCAGGAGAGCTCGACACTAATAGCAACACCATCAAAAGAAGCAGAGCAGCCACCTGTCCAGTGCAAATACACAGTGGGCCACAATATCGGTAAGCGAAAATCAAGCCCACAATTGCTGTTCATTGCCCTGCAAAAAAATTATATGCTTATGATGAAGCACACCAAGAAAAAGCTGGTATTTTGCCAACAGAAATGGTGCTAGGGTGCAGAAATTGACAACTGTTTAGAATATCGCTCACATGGGGATGACATGGAAGCACTTGCATACACTGTACTATCACTACAGGTAGACACACACCAACGACCACTCTCACTCATTTCCGCTGATTTCACAGGAGTGGAAAGTCACTGAGTCAGTTTAGACGAATGTAAATGAACGCAAGCGCAGCTGAATGCCAGTAAGTGTAAAAGACACAAATGAGTGCCCCTGAGTGCCAGCTGGCAGTTTGGCCCAATTAGTTATTACCTGCAAGTGTGAAAAAATATGCCTGCGAAATAAACCATAAGCCCAAGCACATTCACTTCGATATCGAAGATGACAAGTATATGTGAAATATTTTCGTGTAGAACGTGGAGAACGCAAATCAGCGTATTTTGGTCATTTAGTTGCTTCTTCAGAGCATTACTTGTGTTTATGTATTTTCTTGGTATCAATGCTTGGTTTGCACTACATATGCACTCATAGTATTCAGATTAAGTATGAATGGACATTGGTTCTAATAGTGCTAGTAAATATTCAGATACAGAGGTGTTGACTATAAAAAGGTAGGGGACACTCGCATGTCATTCGTAATGTCACTGAAAAATCTGTGGATTTCAGTACCTGAGTCATTTCACAATGTTCTCACAAAGCAGCACTGCATTTCTAAGAAACTATCACAGAATAAAAAAAAAACATAGGTTGCACATTTGGCTTCTTTCTAGGGATTGCTATGCAGTGTTCATTTTTGGCTGTGAGGTACCGATTGGCCAAACAATAGACCTTAATAAGACCTTTCTTGGCTGTCTTGTCACCCAAATTATCAAATTTCTACAATTTCTTTCTATTCTCACACAACTGAATTTTTTTCTATGCAGGAAAAATTAAAGCAGGAGAGGTCGACTCTAATAGCAACACCACCAAAGGAAGCAGAGCAGCCGCCTGTCCAGTGCAACTACACTGTGGATCACAATATCGGTAAGCGAAAATCAGGCCCAACATTTCTGTTTATTAGACTGCAAAAAGAATATATAGTTATTATGAAGCACACAAATAAAACGCTGATATTTTGCCGAAAGAAAGGGCGTAGGGGTGCAGAAAGATACAAATGTTTGCAATATTGCTCACATGCGGATGACATTGAAGCACTTACATGCACTGTACTGTCACTAAAGGTAGACACATTCACAAGCACTCTCACTCATATCGTCTGAGTTTACAAGCGTTGAAGGTCACTGAGTGAGTTTAGGCAAGTGTAAATGAATACAAGCACAGTTAATGCCAGGTATTGTAAGGGACATAAATGAGTACCGCTGAGTGCCAGCTGACAATGTGAACCAATTATTTATTACCTGCAAATGTAAAGAAATATGACTGAATTAAACATTAGCCGAAGCACGTTGAGTTCGATATAGATGATGACAAGTATATGTGAAATGTGTTCGCGCAGAACGTGGAGAACAGGATTGAGCGTATTTTGTTCGCTTTAGTTCTTTGTTCAGAGCGTTACCTGTGTTTATTTATTTTCATGGCTTGAATTCTTGGCATACACTACATATACGCTCATTGTATTCAGATTAAGTAGGGATGGACATTGGTGCTAATAATGTCAGTGAAATTTTTCAAACACAGAGCTGTTAACTTGAAAGGTGGAACATATTCGCATGTCGATCACAATGCCACTGAAAACTCTGTGGATTTCAGTACCTGTGTCATTTCATAATGTTGTAAGAAAACAGCACTGCATTGCTAAGAAACTATGAAAGATTAAACAGAAACATAAGTTGGACATTCGGCTTATTTCTAGTGATTGCTATGTAGTGTTTATTTTTGGGTGTGAGGTAACGACTGGCCAAGAAATAGGCCTAAATAAAACCTTTATTGGGAGCTTTTGTTGCTCACATAATCGAATTTCTGCAATTTCTTTCTGTTCTCACCTAGTTGAATTTTTTCTATACAGGTATAAAGCAGGATAGGGCGACAGATAGCAACACCACCAAAGGAAGCAGAGCAGCCAAATGTCCAGTGCAAATACACAGTGGACCACAATATCGGTAAGCGAAAATCAGGCCCACAATTGCTGTTTATTGCCCTGGAAAAAGATTATATGGTTATGATGAAGCACACAAATAAAAACTGATATTCAGTCAACAGAAAGGCTGCTAGGGTGCAGAAAGAGAGAAGTGTTTACAAAATATTGCTCACATGCGGATGGCATTGAAGCACTCGCATACACTGGACTATCACTACAAGTAGCCACATTCACGAGCACTCTCTGTCATTTCCGCTGACTTCACAAGAGTGGAAAGTCACCTAGTCAGTTTAGACAAATGTAAATGAATGCAAGTGCAGCGAAGTGCTAGTAAGTGTAAAGCACATAAATGAGTACCCCTGAGTACCAGCTGGCAATGTGGGCCAATTATTTAACAGCACATCTAAAGAAATATTACTGAATTAAACAGAACCCCAAGCACGTTGAGTTGGATATAGAAGATGACAAGTATATGTGAAATGTGTTCACGCAAAATGTGGTGAACAGAATTCAGCGTATTTTCCTGGCTTTGGTTGCTTTTTCAGAGCCTTACATATGTTTGTGTATTGTGATGACTTGAATACTTGGTTTACACTACGCATGTACTCGTGTTCAAATTAAGTTTGGATGGACATTGGTGCTAATCATGCCAGTGAAATGTTTCAAGTAAAGAGCTTGTAAGTTGAAAGGTGGGACATATTTGCATGTCAGTCACAATGTCATTGAAATATCTGTGGATTTCAGTACCTGTGCCATTTCATAATGTTGTCAGAAAGCAGTACTGCTTTGCTAAGAAACTATGAAAGATTATAAACGAATATAAGTTGGACATTTGGCTTATGTCTAGTGATTGCTATGTATATTCATTTTTGGATCGGAGGTACCGACTAGCCAAAAAATAGCCCTAATAAGACTTTTCTTGGGAGCTTTTGTTACCCAAATTATCACATTTCTACAATTTCTTTCTATTCTCACCTAACTTGATTTTTTCTATGCAGGATTAACGCAGGAGAGGTCAACACTAATAGCAACGCCACCAAAGGAAACAGAGCAGCCGCCTATCCAGTGCAACTACACAGCGGACCTCAATATCGGTAAGCGAAAATCAGGCCCGAAATTGCTGTTCCTTCTGCTCCAAAACGATTATATGCTTATGATAAAGCACAAAAAGCAAAAGCTGATATTTTGCCAACAGAAAGGGTGCTGGGGTGCAGAAAGAGACAAGAGTTTGCAGTATTGCTCACATGCGGATCACATTGAAGCACTTGCATACACTCTACTATCATTACCGGTAGATACATTCATGACCACTCTCAATCATATCCTCTGATTTCACAAGAGTGGAAAGTCACCTTGTCAGTTTAGACGAATGTAAATTATTGCAAGTGCAGCTGAATGCCAGTAAGTGTAAAGGACATAAATTAGTACCCCTGAATGCCAGCTGGAAATTTGGGCCCATTAGTTATTGCCTGCAAGTGTGAAAAAATATGACTGAAATAACCCATGAGGTGATGTGTGAACCTCTCCTCTAGTTTTTTGTGTTTTGTGACTGGTTTTTTTTCGGCAAGCTATAAGCCCAAGCACATTGAGTTGATTATTTCAAAGTAGACAAGTGTATGTGAAATGTGTGCAGAATGTGGAGAACGCAGTTGAGCGCATTTTGCTAGCTTTAGTTGCTCGCTCAGAGCATTACGTGTGTTCGTCCATTGCCATGGCTTGAATACTTTGTTCGCACATTCATGCATTCATTGTATTCAGATTAAATTGTGCTGGACTTTCGTGTTAATTATGCCAGTGGAATTTTCAAGCACAGTGCTGTAGCTTGCAAGGTTTGGCACCTTTGCAAGTTGTTCACAATTTATTATGAGTCATGCACATGTGAAATTCGTGATACAAAATGCCCTGCTTTCTGTACGAAATCATGGCCCCGTAGTTTTATAATCTTAAGGTGGAAAACTGGGCATGTTGGTTGGCCATGATTTTATGTGAAAGGCACAGAGATGACAAATAAAGAGAGAAACATGCACTGGGCACCTTATGTACTTGCACCAATGTTCATTCAGGGAAAATTCCACTGGTTTATACAAAAAGCTCTATCACAGTTCATCTGTGTGCATTCGCATTCAGGTAAAGCCGTTATTTTTCTGATAATGAATTTGATCCAACACTCATGCACTTATCACCGGCCTCAATGATTACTAATCTAACCCATTAGTCGCGGCTTGGCAGGCATGAAAATTTTGTTTGCATTTGTAATCTCTACAATGAATTGGTATGTGGCGCTCTGTCCAATTTATAACATTGTTTTCAAATTGCCTCGGCCTATCATTCACTCTTACCTTGGTTTGTGTAACGTGATTTTTAACCACATGGCAAAGCAATTTTATAACGAACTTCTGCCTGACAATCGACGTATATATTTTCGTCGTTTTCGACACATGCCGGTGCTTTGCAAGAAAAGGTTTGTTATTCATTGACCACCTTGCAAGCTTGCACCGGGCAGAAAACATTACATTTACATTAGCTCGTTCGGCAATTTTCTTCAAATTATGTGACATGCGGTGTACGCAAGTTATGGCGACCGCTGGGCCAATTGGTGAGTCCGTAACTTCTTCAGGATTTCTTCTGCTACGGAAACTGTGGCAGCCTGCCTGTATTACTCGTTCAATCTGCGTAAGAAAACTCTCCGCAGCTTGATGCGGGCAGGATTTGAAAACAGTCAGCAGGTACATGTAAGGCATGTTTTGCTTGATTTTCTTGACTAGCAACTAGACTGGCTTGACTAGATTGTCCGTCGTCGACTTCGTGCCTTTAACATCAGATCAGGTTTCTAATGTGGACATGTGCAATTAGAGGAAGGAAAAGAAAGATAGGAAGATTGGCAGCTTAGCCAGCGTAAATACGATGGAACTACTCTGTGCTGGGAAAATGGCATAATAAAACAAAACAGGAGAGCCAATATTTAAAACAAGGAAAAGAATGTGTGCACATCAGTGCCATGCGACACACTGCAACAAGACCCAGCATATCAAGTAGCAGGACAACGCAAGGGTGTTCAGCACAGTTTCAACACTGTTTCCCTCCCCGAATAAGGTGCACGTAAATGCAGTCGAGTTTGGATTCCTAGCCACACCACTATGAGGGCAGTTGCATAGGAGATTGTTATCCCACACCCTCAGAAGTTTGCACTTGACATTGAGACCTGTTTAGTGCAAGGTCACAGCTATGTTGGCCTTGAGCAACTATTTAACAAGACAGCCCTAACAGGGCCAAGGTAAAACAGTTTCTGGAATTGTCTAACATTGAGCGGAATTTCTTTTTGCTTCCTGCTACCTCACTCGCTCGCCAGCCACGACCTTGCTGATGAATTGTGGGCCGTCCGGCACGCCGAGGAAGCCGCCCGACTCCAAGGACTCGAGGCCATCACCTAAGCTGGGGTGCTTATGGCCCCACCTCGCCTAAATCTACGGACATTCACCATAAAGTTTTCACTCACACTCCAGGTACGACAACTGACTAGAGGTCCAGAAGTCATCAGAACAAATGTTTCTCATATTTGCGAAGGATGTCTGACATCTTTGTGATGATGAAGCAATGATTTCAATATGAAATACATATTTGAAAAGGCCTCTTTTTTCCGTTGTTGGCAATGTATAACCAAATTTTTGCCTTCCTACGCTCGTAGCACCGAGTGCTCCAAGCTGGCGTAATCAGCTTGCTTGGTAGTGAAACTTCTCTTCAGCAGCCGTGCCCGCCAAATCTCCTCTTCCATCAGAGACGTTTGCACTTAGAGAAAATACTTTATGTACACAATATTTACATCCACAGCTATTTAAATTGAGTCTGACGTATCAACTCAACATAGCCGATAGTGCATGACACCGTTCGTCTGTCAAGACCCTTCGGTTTCACTGGGACCGGCGCCTTAACTCGGCAGAGCCGAAAGCGTACATCACGTTTCCTGTGCCCGGAACCCCTGTTAGAGGTCCGGAGCGAGGTTTTAACTCTACAGTTGCTCCTCCAGAATCCCCTCACTGCAAATCACGACAACCCAGTGACCTGATTGGGTCAACTGGGCTGTCGCTCACTGGTCGCTCTACCTCTCAAGCTTTCTTTGCGTTCCTCGGAACATTCAGATATATATATAGAGAGAAAGAAACCGCCAAATAACAACAAATATAATCCCAACCGTCCTGCTCTGGGACATGCATGAGAAAGTCTCCAGACACCTTGAAGAACTCTTACGGAGATGGAACATCTGCGTCGCCCTGTCCTTACACCTTAATTAAAACCATTGCGCACTGTGTGCCGCAAAGGGCACCCCTGCCGAATGGCACCCACTCATTCACCATGCCGTCTGGTGCGTGGTTCGTCTCCTCCGGCGGGCCCTTAAAACTGTAAGTGCAGAGATGGATTGTGCCTCCGGTGCCGGCCTGTCTTTCAAGAGACCGAGCATCGGCTCACTGATCCCTCTGGCTTTCAAGCTGCCCCTTTGTTCCCCAGGCATGCCCATTGACGCCCTAATGACGCTTTGCCCGTGGTTCGTCCCAGGCAGGGCGCGTCTGTCCGCGCTTACGGGCCAAAGAGGCCCCAGCGTCACATCCTTTCCCACGTTTTCAGACCACACGTGCGACAGGTTACTATGCCTCGAGGTAGCAACGCGGGCTCCCTGCCGCCAAAGAGCACCTCCAGATTCGCTACCCAAGCGCCGACTTGGTTTTGCTGTCGGCGAAGCCCGACAACGTGGAAGTACCACAATTCTGTGGCGAAATTACTTCTTAGCCGCCATGCCGTTTGTCAAGATCCTTTGCAGTAGACATAAAGAAGTTCCCTTCCATCTTCCTGCATTCACCCAGCACTGCGACATGTATAAGAGTTTGCTCCGCAGGACAAAAAAGAAATTATGTTTCTTGGTTCCCACAAGAGTTCTTCAATTGAAATATGTACATTTTCTTGAAACACTTTCATTCTTTCTCTTTTCATTCTAGTCATGGATAGCTATCATGAAAATCAGCTATCATAGCTATCATGAACAGCTATGAACAGCTGCGAGCACTTCGCTAAGTTTTTCATTAGATAACCTAGCTATAGAAAGTGTGACCTTGCACTAAGCTTGGACCTATGTGTATCCTGTTCCTAATATTGTACTTATCTGCTATTTTTCATAGTTTTGTTTCCAAAGAAAGCTTTTTTTTAATGAACGAGAAAGCGGCAAACTGAGAGGCCCAACTTTTGTTGGTCGCAACTGCATGAAGTTCGTGAAAGTTCATGCATTATGCTTGTTTCACATTTTAAAAGACGTAGGCGCGAACACTGCCTATCTGCTTTTGTATTTGCCGTGCAGTCCTCATTCTGTGTTAAAAACCTGCAGTGAAACTTAGCTGCGCACTTTGTTGTATTGTATATAAATCGTTATCCTTTGAAAAACACGTTCTTTGTCTGAGTAACATGTCTGCATGAATGTACAGAATGCTGATTTCAGATTGCGTACACAGATGAAGCGGTGATTCCGCTAAAGCATACTTTAGGTGGTAAGAGAAAATCTTATACTTCTTAGAACTGTGTATATGGGTACAGTTCATATCAGAAATATAACGAAGGCAGAGGCACTCAACTATTGTACACAATTACTGAATCCTTATTCAATTTTCCCTTTTAGATAATTGGATATGTAAGCATGCAGTCAAAATACCTGCCTTCAACCACTGCCTGGCACACGTTACCTTACACGACACACGGCACAATAGTACCATACCCACTTTAATACAGATGGCATTATATATATATATATATATATATATATATAGACCTCGGACTCTGCCCAGGCGGCGCTGCGGAAAAACCCGTCACCAGCGCCCCCATCGCAGCCTTGGCGCTAACTGGGTAGTGCAAGAAGAGCTGTCCGCAGGCGAAGGTGCATAGACCACAATGGACCCTTCTCTTCCGTTTGTGTTGAGGCACGGTTTCCTAAAAATCAAGGACCTGGAAAACTTCTTCCGCCTATCCACGCTTCGGAAAGGAAGCTCAGCAGGGCGAAGTACGTGTACAATATAAAATAAAGTCTCAAGTGTTATTTCGGCGTGCTGCAACTCGCAAGTACGGAGAGCATCGGGTTTGTCTATAGGCATATCAGCATAAAAATCTAAACATTTCAAATTGGTTCATATTGAATATGTCCTGAACACAAGACTTAAGTATCTCCTATATTTTTATGTATTTTATCGCAATGTTTTGTCTCGCAATTATTTACAGAGTAAATCTTTTAATAGCCTTTTCCAGGGCAGCAGACAGAAAACGGTTTCCAAGGCAGCAAACAGCTATCATAACGAAAGTAAGCTTCCTACAGTGCCTACGCGCTGCATCTTTCTCGCAGGAGCTACAGCATCGCTCAGTACCTTAATTTGAACTTTTCGCAGACGCTTCGAGCAACAAGCGCGCACAAATAAATGTAAATAAACGCGACATTTTTTTTCTTTACACACATGCGTTACCTCGCAATTACTCATCCAGTGCTCCTATACAGCAACTTTATTGCTCACATTTGAAAAACGCAGTCGAGCAGGCTCAGTAGATTAATTGTGAAGCGTGCTTGTTGTATCGGCGCAGGACATGCAAAATACCGGAAGTAGAAATGTGCTCGCGATACGACGATGCTCTAGAACAGGATTTTGAATTCATAAACGAACCAAAATGTTTGGTTAAGCTGACCTGCCAAATCTCCCCGTTCCACTTGTTGAGTCAAGCGGACGCGGACGTCTGTTAAAAGGTGGAGATATCGATGGTACATAAGCAGGATGGTTCGCAACGTTGTTTTTTCTGTTACTAACGGAGTGGCGGCTGCAGATGCTTGAGTTTTCGCATGGTTACCACGGTCCTCCGTCAGGGCCAGGCAACACAATTACAGAATAACGAAATTGTTGCACTTTCTCACGCGAGCCGCTGTGTTGTGGGGAATGCAAGTAATCCGATTAACCAACAGGTTGAACGGCCCGTATCCAGCGCTCTCGCCTTTCCCCTTCATACGATCGCAATGGAAATCGGTAAAACTGAACGTTGTTATCCTGCCCTTCACGTTCATGGCGATTTACAACACAACAGTAGCGTCGATTGCGGCGTTTCTTCGTAGCGCGCGAAGCTATTGGAGCTATCGCGGTTGCCGTCGCTTCCGCCATCAGTCTGAAGAGTGAGCCAGCAAGCGCTTTATGGCACTTCGGCGGCGCGTCCGACTAGCGTAGAAATTCATAGCCCTCTGTCTGGGTGTTAAATGCGCAAAACACTTGCAATATGGACCAAAATCTAGTTAAATCGTTGTTTCGCAGTTGCTATCTGCATAGGCAACTTAGCAAGGGAGTCAGGCTTCGCACTACGGCCGCCTCGATCACGCGCGCAAGCCCCGTGCGCGCGTGATCGAGGCGGCCGTGGCACTACTCAATTACTGTCTTGCAAAACTCCAGAGTCTGACGCCCATATATATATATATATATATATATATATATATATACTGAGCTAATCGGATTTATTTCAAGTTCATCTTGCATTTTGCGTAGGAGCCTTCGACTTGAAAGGCTAGGAATGGAGCCGTTGTCATCTTCACTATGCAGGCAACATCACGACTCGTTATACATTTTTGAACGGTTGAATGGTTATTTTGACGACAGTTGCCGCGGTAACATGGTGGCTCCACCGCTTCAGCCCCGCCAGTCGCATTCCGACGAAAATTCAACAGCGCTTGTGTCACGCTCTGGATGCGCGTTAATTAACCCCAGGTGGTCAGAATTAATTCGGAGCTCTCCCTTACTGCCTCCCTCGTAATCCACAGCAGTCGCGGGATGCTAAGTCCGACAATATAAATTCTTTGCGCACGTCTCGATTTCTTTCCTCCCTTCTTTTAACATTGACGGCCCTGCAGGTATGGCCACGGTAGCTAGTCACAACGTCACGTGCACCCGGCAGGTAAATAGGTAAAGACTAGCTAGCGTCTGCAAATCAGTCAAGCTTGCGATATTTTCAATACACGTGCGGTAGGTTCACGAACGGAGATACTGACGCGCCTTGCTGCTTCAAGATAACCACTGAATAAAGAACTACAACGCAGAGGCATGAAAGGCACGGTTTCGGGAGCATTTTTCTCGTGTTCACAAAGGCTATATCTGTCAGTTGTAGGGACTGACTTGTCCATGTTCCGGCCAGCGGAAGCGAATAGAAATATTCGTCGGTTCAACAAAGATACACGTGCCGGTTAAATCTCGCCCGCTTATTCGACGTCTCAGGATAGTGAAGCCCTGTTGCCATCATACCGTCGTGGCAACGCAACTTTGAAGCAAGTGCAGCCACCTATATTTACAAGTGTGCACATCGGCGGCGGATCATATTTGACTGAGCTTTGGGAAGCATGTTGGAAGTTGCCCAGACAAAGACAAGTTCCCGGGTAAACAGCGACTGCAGCGAGCAATCCGCAGCATAGCGAATAAAGACAAAACACTGAAGAACAACATTCCCCTGCTGAAGCAGTTTTTTGTTTTCCCGCAGCTCCCGTGCTCGGTTTCCTTACGGCTTTTAAACTTTCCGCCGCACATGGCAGCTGTTGATAGTGGCAGTGGTATACTGCTACTTATTTAAATGCGTCTGTACTATCACCAACCTCATAAGTATCGGCAACAGTTACACAAACTATATGCATACTGTTATATACTGGGAATTACTTTATTCCGCACATAGTACACATAAAGAACGTAGCCTTGTGGGAGAGATGGCGACCACACTTCACTTGGCGCGAACACACTGTCCACGTGACTGTCCCACTACAGGGCTTGCCTAGAGTCACTGGAAAAAATTTCAGAGAACCGCATTCGTTTTCCCCGCGCCGCCGACGCGTTTATTGGCCCAACCGTACCACGTGACTTTGGGGGTGCCATATACCTTCCAAGCGCCGGGCGGGCCGGCTGACTTAAGAGCCCAGGCAGCGCAGGTTCCCTACGTTTTTTTGTGTTCTGATTGTCGCGCTCGAGTTTGACTGCAAGGAAATCATCCCTAGCTGCTGCGCCTTCGGATGCAGCAACCGAACTGAGTCTGAAAAGACTTTTTTCTAGATTCCGAGCGGGAAAAATGACCGAGAGTGTCGTTCTGCGTGGTTACACCGAATCGGCCGGGAGCACTTCAAGCCTACAAAAAACACCCGCGCGTGCGAGGTATAAGTACACCTTGCTTGTGCTTTTCGGCACCGTTTTAGAAGATATTTAAGCGAAGGAGTTCATTGCCGGGATCGTTCGCGTCTTGCACGCTTGACGCGGGTACACGTGCACGCGTTGTTGCTCAACACACGTGGTTATTCCGTGCTCGTGGCACGCGAAGGCACACTTGTCGCGCGAGAATTCAGCGTCCTCACGTGCACCAGGTACTCACATGATCTCTCCGCGCACGTGAGCGCGCTCTCGCCTCGAGTCACTCTACCCATATGGCACTTGTTTTTCGCAGATCGTGACGATCGCAGTCAATAAAAACATGGACAATACAAGGCCCATGATACTTCCTTTTTTCCACTTATCCTTTGCTCATTTAAACATACGCATTTCGAGCTTGAAACCAATGGCCAGGGGGTATTCAGAACACATGCTTAAAATTTTGACCTTGTAAGCCGAGGACATGCAATGAACTGAAGCCGGCATGCATATTATGTTTTATGTTGAAATGCTACGGTGCATACCCAAATAATGTTGTGCTTGATGCATAACAAGAAATACAAAACAACAGAACACCCAGTACACTCTTCAAAAAAAGGTAGTCGCAAGCGACTCTTTTCGGGGTGCATCTGCTCGTCGCACATATGATGACCTTTTGGGTGGTAACACGTACTCTCTTGGAAATACAGTGCGGGCGACTCCCCCACAGTACCGGTGACTCTCCCGCAAGAACTACGTACTGAGGTGTATGTATTAATCCCAAAGCAGGAATTGATGTGACTACCTCAGTGGTCCATGCAAGTACCCCTTGGTAGTCAGTGGTACCCTTTGGAATGGCAACAATGACCCTTCCTAGGGTAGTCATCTGAAGACTGACAATGGTGGTGTACATGATTACCATCACAAGAGTTGGTGAAACTACCTCCTGGTACTTAACCAGACCCTTTGCAGCAACTGCTGCGACCTCTGCCTGGGTAGTCAATAGACTATCTGTACGCTAAGATGGAAGCTCCCAACATAATAGATTTTAGTTTGCATGTGCAACAAATGCCTAGTTATTCAGCCACCATTATATGTTATGATAAACTGCAATACTATAAACAACTAAAAAAAAACACTGAGCACATAGCACTACAGTGAGTGAAACACCAAGAGCAAATATTTCACTACTATCACTGTATTAGCCTCGAATGCATCAACGGACTATACCTGGCAAAAACAGAAGACAACAGTCTGATTTGCTAAATTGGAATCAATGGCCAACCTTGAGAAACACTATGCTTCAGTTTACAAGGCATACTAAACAGCTGCAATATGTCCAAACTTATGAGGTAATGTAGCATTTCAGACATTTGAACAAGGATTTAATCCTTTGCCACGACAAAGGACTCATTTATTTCAATATGCCATGGAGGCATACATGGACAGAGGAATTAAATTTCAATATTGATATTAAGCAACAAATTTACAATCTCACCAAATCAAATCAATCATACAGCATCGATGCTAATGGAAGAAAAGAAATATGCCTAAAGACCAGATAAGTGCAAAACTGGAAATTATAAATAGCGCCACTTCAATATCCCCGTGGTGCCTGCATAGTAAGTACATCCCATAACGTTTCAAATGTGCAACTTCTTGGCCATCATTTCATACAATTTGTCAAAAAAGACTCTTGTCTCACCTCCTAAATGTTTCCGTTAGCACTGCCTCCATGTTTGCGTCAAATCCTGCCTGCTCCGGTTAAGATCTCAGAGAACAGCACAACTATTAAAACTTTGCAAACATTTTATTCAATAAGAATATGAACACATCACAGTAACCTTTAGCAAGAGCACATATAGTAATCACAAGGAACACTTATTTCTTATAAGCAG
Source organism: Dermacentor andersoni (assembly GCF_023375885.2). Lineage (NCBI taxonomy): Eukaryota > Metazoa > Arthropoda > Arachnida > Ixodida > Ixodidae > Dermacentor > Dermacentor andersoni. Next base: position 71,928,041 of record NC_092822.1, on the reverse strand, counting down.
AGAATCCAGTTTACAGCAGGAAGAGAGGAGCCTAAGAATAGCTATAATGCATGCGTTGGTGTTCTCTTTGAACGAACCACAAATGGCCTTGCCATCAGGGCATATAACAAGCCTACACATGTGGATACACACTAGGCAGAACATATTTAAATAAATATAAGGATATAAGTTCACTTTCCAAATTCAACTGGAGGGTGGTTTTTAGCAAAAAGCTGCCTGCACAGCTTGACTGTGTCCAGAAAACCCCTACAAGCAGGAAATCTTCAACAGACACACATAGAATAGTCACATTCAATAAAGAGAAACGTTCACTATTTATGCATACAGAGTGTAATAATCTTTGCACAAAATTTGAACAATAACATCGAAACGCTGAAATGGTCACGCATATGTTCAGAAATAATAAAAGTAATAACCAAGCAAACATGCGGCATCTACTAGCAAAGACCTAAAATCACATTTCAACAAAATATTTCCGCAGCTCAGCTTTAGTATACCCTTTTGTATGTTTATACGTGTTTAGAACATGGAGCAGGTTATAAGACAACATTTGTAATTTATAATTAGCGCGAAAACATGGTATATTCCATGTATTAATAGGTCTTGTGTGTATGTTAGCACGACGCATGTCCAAAGATGCCAGAGTAGAATAAAAATCGGCAGTGGATGCCGTTGAAAAATAATTTTTTTTGTAACAACTTAAAGTTATACAAATTATTGACGCGGACAATGCTATGTGCTTCAAAAGCACACTTGGAGGTAGTTGTATTATCAACATTAGCGATTATTCGAACAATTTTCTTTTGCAATACGAGAACCTCATTTATGTTTGTATTGGTCATTCTGGCCCATACTAAACTGCAGTAAAGGCGAGAATGTACATGGCTTCACTTTGCTGTAAGTAATTTGAGACAACAGCTGTCTTCCGATAATGAGGCTCACTGCTGTGAAATTATAGCATAATGCCCTCCAATGTCACATTTTCACATGAAATCTACAGAATGTTTCTATTATACATGAATGAAATGCAAGCTGTGATTCTATGGGGGAATGGCACTGAGCTAATGCCTACTAAACAATCTGTGTAAGTGTGAATGACAGCATCATTAACAGGACTACCCTGCTGCTTTGCAAGGAGTCACTCCATCTCAGTAACATCAAAAGCGGGTAGTGCGCATCACAGAGATGAGACAAAGTTCCATATAAGGGCCAGAATTATGTACTATTGTTTATTGATCAAATAATGCTGACTATGTTCTGTCAAGTTAACAATGCCACAGAAAACAGCTAATTATAATGGCCACTGGTAACTCAGTGCTGTGACATACCACGTCTGGCGACTGCCTCATAGCACATGATCCTTTTGTAATACTCTAATGGCCCTTTCCTTTTGCAGCAAGCCCTTAAAGTATTAAAGTACTGCAATGCACTTGCAAAGCAGAGTTATTTCCCCGTAGTGGGATCAAGACCACATAATGAAAAGGACACCACAGGTACAGCGTAGATGAAGTGTATTCTGCAGTAGTGTATAAGTGCTGAAGCTTCCTTCTTGGTACTGCTGAGTGATTTTCATGCTGCCTAGTTCCTGTTTCGTGGTCTCACAAAGATTGTGGAATGATCAACACATTGCGACTAGAGTGGCTAAAGTTATACATTCACATTCATTGGAACCACTTTATTTGTTTAACCCTTTAATGACCACGCATATAAATACAAAACAAATTATTTTATACCTAAATGTGCAAAAGACATTGAGAATAAGCATAATCAACGAAAATAAAGGATATTTTGTAGAAACTCCTTTAGTAGTATGGGGGAAGAAGTGGGCTTCTCCCCAAGCGACATATAGCTGTGTTTGGAATCTGTACAGAGAGCTCTTCGCATATGTGTACTATAGGTGTACATTTCTTCGCATTGTGTGTCTGAGGTCACAACAGCAGGACATCTTGCACTGGTCTGTCTCCTCTGACCGTGCTTTCCAAAGAAAACGAGTCCCATGTCTTTTTTTTTCCATCCTGTGTTCCTGCTCTAAACCAACAAATGACACTTGCTGCCAGTAATTCAGTGCTGGCTCAATACATTTAACAAGAAACTTCTTACCCAATGCCAAAAATCAGGAAGAAAAATTCATATTTTTTGGTATGCTGTATGCAGAACTCATCAATGAAGGGTTAAAACTGAAGTGTCAGAGCAACATAGCCACACACTTTTCACTACATCTTAGCATGTATATCAATATACATTACAGTACGAATGCTGTATTACTAGTCTATAAATGCATCTACCACTACATCTTGAACTAATGTTTCACTCTAGATTCAAGGTGGCGATGCGATATATTTTGCTTCTTTGATCACCTGCAAAATCTTCGATGACAGCATTGCAGATATAGTTGCTATAGCCGGATTGCATGTTTGCATTTGTTAAAGAAATAATGTAAATGAAACGAACAAGTACATCAAGAGAAGCAACTAAATGTTTCAGCTAAGCCACATAACAAAGTAAGAAGAGTCAGTTTATCTAATGAAATATGCATGCGAACTTGCAGCTGATCACCTGTCTTCAAAATCCAGATTTTGAGCATGTGTCACAATTTCGCTTGCCTTTCTTGCTTTCACTTCTGCATCGACTTCAGGGCATCCTGGCGGCATTGACTTTCGCATGTCTTTTGTACTTGTTTCTTAGGCACATATACCATGAGAACTGGAATGAATCAACAGTTCAATGACTTACAGTTTTCAGGTTTGGAAAGAAACTGCAAACACAGTACAGTTAAACATGGAGTTGCCCTAACCGTAGCTTGCTTTTTGCACTGTTTCCTTCACATTCCAACATGTACCAAGTGAGCTATTTCAGCACACCTTTCAACACAATATCTGAGAATTACTTTCAGTATTGGTGTTGGTCAAAACTTTAATGCATGAGAACGGCTACAGGTACAAAAATATATTATTTAACCAAATACATATTTAGCTGAGCATGCAATTACTTTTACAAGAGGTGGCCATATGCACGCCAGATGCAGAGGGGCTGTTGATATCTTCATATTTAGTTAAGCTGCAAAGCTTTAAAAGCACCACATCTCTACTCAATCACAAGCACACAGACCTGAACAGCTGCAAGCAAGGATGGCTATAAACTTTACAAGGTACTACGAAAGGCTTTGGCAGCATGCTTGACGTAAAAAAAAATTAGGAGGTTTTATGCGCGAAAACCACGATCTGATTAAGAGGCATGACGTAGTGGGGCACTCCGGAAATTCGTATCACCTGGGGTTCTTTAACGTACACCTAAATCTAAGTACACGGGTGTTTTTGCATTATGCCCCCGTCGAAATACGGCTGCCTTGGCCAGGATATGCTTAACACCTAAAAGTGCAGAAGAAATAAAAAAAAATGTTATAAGAAAATGCTCTTACATGGCCAAGGTGCAATGTGTCCCTCAGTGCTCGGTACTGTTTTACGAGGCTCCTTGCAGCAACATCGCACAATTTATTTGGGTACCTGATGTTTAAAAAAGCATGCATGAACCTTCGACATCAAACAATACACAAAAAACAATATGCAACAGCACTGTAGCGCAACAATTTCAGTGAAATAATATCAAACAGTTGAACTGTGAGTCATCAGATGGGCGAATTTAAGTAAACTGCACCATGAAAGCATTAGGTGCGTGACAAGACCGAGGTTAGAGAATTGATCAGATGAATTTGACACAGGACAGGGGTAACATTTAATCCTTTTGTCCTGCAACAGCCAAGATAAACTGATAATCATGACTAGAGTTCACAAACTCTTAAAATACTTTCACCAAACAAGATGTTATAAAAGGTTTTAATTATTATTTCAAATTAGCTTATTACTAAAACATGCACACAAGGAAAAATTAGCCATGAATACAAACTTGAAGGAACATCTCCTATAGGAATTTACAAGGGCAGCTTATTAAGCTAGTTGTTGATCCATTATCGTGTGTACAGTGCAAAGGTTAAACGAGGACACACACAAGCACTGACTACCAATGGAGGTTTTATTGCTGAATACACACAATAGTGATATAGTGACCTGAAAAATAACTATTAAAAAGGAGAACAAAGCAGACCATCAAGAGGCACACGAAGAAATGTAGAGTTGCATAAAAAATGCTGGCCGTAGGTTTGACTTCCCAGAAACTTGAGCTCTCTTTCTGATAAGGCAATAGATGGCTTCCTGATGCATGCACTCTGCTCCCATGCCAATTGTGCTACGTCAAGTATGATATAGGTAAGACCATCCCTTTGCTTGTGAATAACTGACATTTTTTCAAACCAAGGAGTGCAGCCACGCATGCTAGTATGATGTGCCAAAAAAACTTTCTCTGCCATTGCGCACATTATATGCCTGTTCGCACAACCTCTCATGAAGGCATCTGGCAGTCTGCCCCATATGACAAGCGCCGCATGAAAGAGAAATTTCGTACACAAACTTTTATGTGGAGTCAACATGCCAAATCTTGCGCTTGACCTTGCAGATGCCTTTCTGACTGCCCTATCAGAAAAAGAGCTAAAGTTTTTTCTGGAAGTCACGTGAACGGCCTGTATTTGTGATGCAATCTTATATTTATTTTTTTATCTCGATTTCCAGCGTAGTTCATTTTTTGCCCACTCGTCTGCTTTTCGTGTTTCTATCTTCAGAAGTTAATGTTTTTCAGATAGCTCTTTCACTTGCTTCTGTAAATTCGGCACATTGATAACATCTCAGTTGACAGTCGGGACTTCTGTCTACGTACTTGTTTACCTTTGTGGTGTACACTACCTATAAGAACTGTAACCAGCAGCTAAAGAAGCTTTATTCAACGCGTCATTCTAGCGCACTCACCCACTCATTAACCCAAGACTCATGGCAAGGAAACCACGGAGGATATTGCTCCATTGAAGCATGACATAAATTATGACTGAGTGTTAACCTTTCTGTACCTTTCATGACTGTTTTTTGTGAAGAAAGAGGAATGGAAGTAGAAGAAATGCTGCTGGTGGCAACCGAACCCACAAATTTGACATGATGCATGCAGCGCTGCAGCAATTCATCTCGCCATGACTGTCTTTCCCTCCTAGTAGCCAAACCCCCATATTTCATATGAAACACGCAGCATTGTACGAATTCATCAAGCCACAACTGTCTTTCCATCCAATTCACTTGGTATTTGTATACCCGCATAAAATGTAGCGCTGGTAGTGTTAGGGTTCGTGTTGTTAGCCAGAATAAAGAAAATGGGCTCAGGGCTGCAATGCCGATATTGCCATTGAATATTTAAATTTCGAGGTAATGAGTCAACTGTAATTCAGAACTAGTCAAGGATGTATCAGTAATAAAAACATTTCGAACCAACAATGCCATATACACTTCTAAACACTTAAAAAGGCACTACACAATTTGGACATTGTTCACTGCCCCAGTGCAAAGCTTTAGAAAACAATTTTTTCCCCTCGGGGATCAAGAGTTTTCAAGGGGAACTACGCAGCAACTAAGTTATAATCATGAATAAGACAACAAAGACTTCTTTTGATTATAGACACCTCCCGCTTGCCTTAGTGACATAACCGCATGATTATGGAGGGTAATACCCTTTCTAATTAACATTGTGCTTACCATTCATATTGCAATACAAGGTTGGGAAAAATGCGCGACCAAACATAATTGAGACATTTACTGTAGAATGAATGCTCATTAAGTACATTCTATCCCAACTTTATTTACATCTGGCATAGGTTGGCAAACTGATGCATGAGTCGACTCACTCAGACTGATCTCGAAAGTGAGTCTCAGTGAGTCCGACTGAGTCAAATTTCTGTAGGTCTTAGCGCGAATGAACCCGGCTGAATAGAATTTTGGTGAGTGTGAGTGAGTTCTCATTATTTTGCTGACCAATGCATCCAGGTAATTGTTGTGACTTACATTGTCCGAGATGACGAATTGTAGGCAATCCATTCAATTTTCTTTTGAAGATTGTCAGGCACGCCTCCTGCTGTAATAGTTCAGAGGTGTGCAGCAATGTCAATGGGCATCGGAGGCAGTGTGTACGTTGACAATTCCTTATACTGTCCTTTGACTGCATTCTCCACATGTCCAACTGCGCTACCAGACAGCATTAAAAAGAGAAGTATTCATTGAAATCAACAAAATCCAGTGCTAGAAAAACAAAAGATGTGGTATCAAAGACTATCACTTCACATGCCCAAATTTACCTACTATATAGTTAGTGACGAGCTAAGAATACAGGACGGGCTCTTGATAAATATGGGAACATTTGCCATGGCAAATGGAGCCCATTGCTGTTTAAGGATAATGATATACGAACAGCAAAAATCACTAACTGAGACAACTGACTCATTACAGCATGCATGGGCTGTTAAAACCAAATTTAAAGAGGAATTTTATCACCCCCTATACAGATACCTCCTTACAAACACACCATGATCCCTCTCCACCTTTTCGCATTGGTACCATGCACAAGGAAGACGCATTATTGGTCCCTTCACAGACATGGTACCATGAGCAAAAAGCTCCCCCACTAAGGTGAAATAAGCAACCATAGTGACGCACCTGCAAACATTCCTTTTGAGGAAAACTTGTTGCTAGCTACATCGTATACAGAGTTATTGCTTTGTGAAGGACAAATACTGGGCCATAAAGTGCCAAGTCCAGACTAGCATTGTCTTGGGACCAGAAACAGAGAACAAAAGCAGGGCAGGTAAAGGCCAAGGATGATTTGATAGAACAAAAGTATACTAGAACATTCTGGTTCTCAAATACACAAACTAGACCGCTTGTGTTTATCCAAACATTATTAACTCCCTGTCCCATTTCTGGTGGCTAATGAATTAATATTTCACTGAATGCATTTTTCTGATAACTTCTAGGTGTCTTTGCTTATAAGCTTTTTTTGTGAAACATGGCTATTATTTCAAACAGGAAGTCAAAGTTTCCCTCAGCATTACATAAATCTGAGCTACTGAGATAGAAACAAATGTCAAGGTCGGATAAGACTGAAAGGTGATATGGAAGGATTGAGGAGTCACAAACACGATTGTGCTTCTTAAGCTCTTCATATATCATCAGTTATATTTGGGCTGTCTAGAATGCACAAAATTTTTAAAAAATATTTTGCGGCTTTTTGTTTTTATGTTTTCATCAATACACCTCATTTGTCGTATCTATTAGTAGCAGAGCATTCCAATATTTAACAAGGACAGTGGTATGCTATAAAAGTAGAACTAGGACTATATAGATACATAAAAATATTAGGGGGAAAAATCGTTTTATTTTTACATAGTGGAATTGCCCCTATGGCATGCATTTATTTGTTTACTAAATTCCCATGAGTTTATTCCCCAAAGTTAAGATACAACTAGCGGCAAAAAAAAGCTTTAGGACAGGAATGAGTGTCACTTGCTACTACGTTATTGAAAGCAAACAGGATCATATTTATAGGTGAAGGTGGCCATGTGCGCACATACGCTTGCACGCAATACTCAAACAAGTTTGCGTAATTATTCAGTCATATAGTGCAGAAACTGTCGTTCTCTTCAGTTCAAGCCACATATGTATCACTAACATAGACGTCACATTTCATGTTGATGAAACAGGCCTCCATTAATTCCCATGCAAACAATCTGCTTTTACCAAGAATGCCAATATGGATAAGATACGGCTCACACGTGCGGTAATTGCAGTGCATAGGCAAATGTGCATTAATCTTATTCCTGGCAGACAGCTCATGTCCCCTTGCCAAATCGTTGATGCAACAGCCTGTCGGGCTGATATGCACCCTGCCGCAATTAAGTGGAATTTCGTACACCATACCGACCGCGCAAGTAACATATGGCTTTGTATGATTTTTACCACAAAGGTTCAGCTTCTGTGGGTCTGAGATGCGTGGGCACAGGCCAGTAAGCTTCCATGGAGCCAAGAAAATAATAGGTACTTTGTACCTGTTGGCCACTTTCTTTAAATCGTGGGTCACTTCATGCGTGTATGGAACAACATGCAACCTTTTCTCCACTAGTGGCTTGGCAAGGGGCACCCAAGCGTTCTTTTTGGCTGTGACGCTCGCCTCCTTAAATCATGCGTTTGCGGAACTGCAATATTTCTATCTCAGCTATTAATGAGCCAATTTGAAAATTTTTGCAGTAGAATGCTCCCAAGAGGGCACCTAACAACTTCCAGCGTATAATTCAATTAGCTATGTGGCCTGGTGAGGGGCTCTCTAAAGTACTGCTCAAATACTGGTTTATAGCTTTCCAGCATACGATAGGTTTTAATGTTATACAGAGTTAATGCATGAGTACACATTAAATAAGATCGGGTGCATACGGCTTTTTTGGTGCCTCTGATGCTTCGGAGTGGCTTGGGGAGACAACCAAGTTAATCAATGCTCCATCACACACCGTTGTGCTTTCACCCATGTCGACGTAACACTGGAACCGGTAGTTGGAAGATCTGAAAGCACACCCAGATGGTTTATCAATAGTTTTGCACATCAGAAGTGAAGTTGTGGACACTGAACACGCATTGATTAATTAAACAGCCTTTTTTATGGTTGCTGTACTGTCCCAAACAGGTTTGTTATTTAGAGCCATCACAGCACAGCACAGCACAAATCCTGCTGCCCATATGTGAGCTAAGTACAGGACGCATTAAGCTAACGAGGCTAAGCTTATTTATGCAATGTCAGCAACCATCAGTGTATAAGAACAGATCATTTCACAAAGATAGAACCATATTGCTGATTGCCCAAGGTTTTCATAGTCCTATTGCTGAAAATGCCAGCAATTTTTTTTCCTCAGTTGGTTCAATTTACCTTCATTGCTGCGTGAATGTTGCAGCGCACAAATCACGACAAAGATTGAACAGGCAAACAACAAGTCCGTTTTCCTCGTCTTGCCTGTTTTATTAGTTAAACGCTGCAGAAATTTGCAGAATATGGCATACTGCGACCATTTATGCTAACTAAAGCACCATTACATTGAGTGAAGCTGTTACTACTCCCTCTCCTACCAGATAGGGAAGCGATTGCACACCTGACCTCAATATCAGTAGTAAACCAACTGCACAAGTTTTCAGAAGATGGAAGTCCTGAAAAGCCTAGTTTCCTTGCGGCTTCTCGACACGGCAATAATTATAGTTGAACAACGTTGTGTTCGTACGGGCAAGTATGCCCTACATTTCTTAATTTAAGCTCAAGTGCATTGGCTGCGAAGAAACAAAAATATTAGTAGTTGGCAGCACCGTGAAGTGACACAGAGCAATTTTGTAACACTCGATCTGTCAGTTCAACGCGCGGCAACCGAACAGTTATTAATCGTGCTCGACATTTCCGCTACGCATACTGTTGCTACTTTGCTCATATGAACCAGACAATTACCAAATCCTCTTTGCGCTGCATAACGCGCAGTACATTTGCGCTCACCTGTATTAGAAGATCGTTGCCTGTCATCAGGTAAACGAACCCTCCCGTCCGCAAGTTTCGTGGAGGTCGGCGAGTTTCCGGATGCCTGTGAGCTTCACGACTTTCTTTGATGGCCCCTGCGAAACGAGGCAAGCCGCTTCTTCCGCACCAGTCGGCGAGCGTTCAGTTGAAGCCGGATCGGACGACATGCTGCTACCGCTGCCAGGTTCCACAGGCGCAACGCAAGCAAGATACAAACTGCTCCTTCCGCATCAGTCGGCGGGCGTTCAGTTGAAGGCGGATCGGACGACATACTGCCACCGCTGTCAGATTTCACAGGCGCAACGCAAGCAAGAGAGGAATGCCACTCGAGTATAGATACTCGTTCACCGCCGTAGATTGCAAGGTGCCCTCAGAGCCATCCCCGCGCTTCTCATATTTGCGAAGCCAAAGTCGAAGTACATACGAAAGCCATAAGTCATGAGCTGGGTCGTGAATATTTCGCTGCGCGCGTTCGCAAAACATTTTTCGCTGATCGCTGCACTATCCTTGCTCAAATTTGGCAGAACGACCACATTTTGGTGTCTACTTCGTTTAGTATAACACTTAGCACAGTTAATTGCCTGTTTTTTTTTAATGCAAGCTTACCGGCGCTCATGAAAATGCGAGCTGCTGCGGCGACGGTGCAAGCACAAACTTGTATCGCCGTCTGTCGTCAGTTGCAGAAAGCAGCATATCAGGGAGCGCTGCCGCGTGTTGCCTGCTCCTGGAACAGGCGACCGTCCTCCGTAAGACGCTGCTTTTTAAAGCTGACGGTGGGCGGCGACACAGGTTTATGCTTGCGCCGTTACGGCAGCTGTTTGCAGCCTTGTGGGCGCAGGCAAATTTGCGTCTTTTTTTTCTTACAAACAAGGCACTTAGCTGTGCCAGGTGTAAAGTCGACGCCAAAATGCGATCGCTCTTTAAAATTTGAGCAAGAACAGAGCAGCGGTTTGCACGTTTCTTGTACAGGGATTTGCAGAACAATACACGAAGTTTGCACATTGCATCGTGGCCGCAATGATTGTACAAACAGACCACAACGTTTTAGATTCTAAATCTAAAACGTTGACAGACCACCACGGCCCACAGAAGCCTTCGTACGAGGCAATACCCCTCTAAAGGGCACTGCTTCACAGAAGTGGTGCCTTTTCGGACTGTTACCTCAGATTTTCGCTTCTAAAATTCTAGAGGGAAACGAAGGCTGGGAGGTTTACCTCCTATTCAGAGAAGTTGTAGGCATGCTTTTGTCTGATGAGCTTCCCTTAGAGTCTCTTGTTTATATGGAGGTGAAAATTCAAGAATTTTTACGTTCATTCGTTACCCGCTACCCAGAAGCCCGCATAATCCCAAGTTACATTACCTTGTGCACTACCCACGCATGATCTCTCTTTTCGGACCACTCAAACAAATCTGGCGAATGAGGTTCAAGGCATCAAAGATGAAAAACTTCAAAAACATATGTAAAACACTTGCAGAGCTTCACCAACTTTCGCAAAGCTGTGAATTCTGCGAGATTGTCTTCAACCAACGCCACACCATGCCAGGCCTGAAACCTGTGCGAAGATCTGTTTTACATACGTGCATTGAGGAGCACCTGCCTGCAGGTAACGTATGGCAGGCAAAGTCAGTCACTATGCCGCAAATGACATACCATGTGGGAGATGTGCTTTTAATAGCCATGGGAGACGAAATTGACTTATGGGGTTTTACGTACCAAAACCACTTTCCGATTATGAGGCACTTGTAGTGGAGGACTCCGGAAATTTCGACCACCTGGGGTTCTTTAATGTGCACGTAAATCTAAGTACACGGGTGTTTTCACATTTCGCCGCCATCGAAATGCGGCCGCCGTGGCCGGGATTCGATCCCGCGACCTCGTGCTCAGCAGCCCAACACCATAGCCACTGAGCAACCACGACGAGTAAGGCAGACGACCCACAATTTGCACAGATTGCAGGTATTTTTGCGGCTCAGGATGAGGTTCTGTTCTTGTTAGACAAGATGGGACTTCTTGAATTCAGGAGACATCGATAAGCATTTAAGGTATCTAAACGCAATGTAGTCTGTGCGGCGCAGCCAGAAGATGAGGTATTACCAGAGTTCCTCGATCTTTATCTGGCAGGGAAAGTGGTGCCCAGATGTGAATTAGTGTTGTTTCAATAAAAATAGCAATATTTGCTTAGCTTTGTGTTATGAACTCTAAGTGGTGTACTTCACAGTTTGTGTTCTGTTGACATTGTGTCTATATTCGTGTTGTATTTTTTTCTCGTTTTTTTTTCCATTCTGTGCATTTTCAATCAATATTCATGCGCTCCCGCCCCCCCCCCTTAAGGTATCTTTATATACAAAATACATATTAATGTACAGTGTGTTGCATAATTATACCAACCAGTGTTATTACTTATGGAGTTTGGCGTTGTACCATGCTGTTTCAATTATTTCTTACTGAATAATTAAAAAACTATTTGCCTTTCTTGCTATGCTGACTATGCAGTAATACAGCACTGCATGAAACACATTTTGCTTTTTGCGGCTATAGAGTTGAACTCGGGTAGTTACATATTATGCTGTCTTCTTTGGAATAGTCAATCAGTTATTTGAGTGAACCAACGAATCCACATTCGTTGCGACCTATAACATCATATGTGCTTTTTACTGACTCCCTTCAAGCACCATGGGAGTCATCCATTTCATGCGTCATTCCTGACTTCGTTCTGTGACTACCCTTGGAAAAAAGGTAGTCAGCGACTGAAAAAAGAGAGTCGACGTAGTCGTGACCCTCTTTTGACTCTCTTTTTTTTAAGAGTCTACTTGGGTTTGAGAGCTGTGTGTATACAACGTAGGCAACGTAGGTTTATTTTGTCGTCATATTGGAGTATGATATGCTTGCGGAGGTTACAAGCACTCATCAAAGTGAAGCGTAAAATGAATAAATTTATGAATCACGGCATACAACGAACATAAACGCGGCGTCTAGTCGAGCACCAGAAAAAAAAAAAACGCGACCAACTAAATAGTTCATACCCCCGTAAGGAAGCAAAAAATACAATGGCTCCTACTTCTGTAAGGCTGAGGCGACAAGCACTCAGCAAAGTGAAGCCAACAGAGTATATATTTATTCAAATCACCCACACAACCTACAGAAGAGTACACTTTTCAATCCGTCGGCCGGGTTCGGGTACGATGCGAACATAAGCCATGCGCCATGCGTCATGCTCTCAGCTGTTGGAGTGCGACTGTTGCCAGACCTCAAACACAGCTTCTGCTTGACCTATCAGTCGAACGCTCACAGTAGCTGATTTATCGAGCTGAAGCACATTTCGCTATCTTGTTCGAGAAAAAGACAAATTAACGGAAACACATTTATCCTATGGAATAGGGCTTTTGATAAGCATATTTAAGTATAGTCTTGCTATTGGATCCTTTTCTTGGTCGGTGCACTTCACTCGAGTCGAGGGGGCATTTTCAAGGTGTTCCTCGGCGGAAAACACGTGTCGTAATATTCATGAAATGCAATGGCGTCTTGAGTAAAGAATTGCCCGTCGCCTCGACTTGGGAGAGTCGAGGACGACCACAGAGTGAAGACGTTTTTAAGAATACGAGAGAGTAATCAAATTACTGAAAAGCTGCCCGCATTGACACTCCCTCAAGGGGCGTCAAGACGCAAGTTTGACTAACAACACTCTTGTCGGCGACTGTGGTTACACTGCAGGATGAAATGTTAGCCTCGGGGCGGTCTTCCCCCAAAATGAGCTTTTTGACTTAGTTTATGAAGAACTTTAACATCGTGAAGATTGCGTAAAAGCCTCTTGAGATCTTACTGCAATATTTGTGTTTGTTCTGCAGAACAGGATCGTGATGTGCGTCTAATGTATGAAAGCTCACTTAATCTACAGAGCCGGGTTTATTTTTTTCTACAGCGGACTAGAGATTCCCGCCACTCCTTAGGGGCTTGCTGCGCCATCTGCATAGAAGAGGCGCCTATCGCCTCTTCAGGGGCGCTGGACACCCGCTATATCGAGCCTTTTGTTCGCCTTGGAGGCCTCGCATCGGTAGACGACACCCTAGGAGCCACAAAGACAGAAGTCCATGCCCAGACTTCCGGGATGGCAGAGTAGTCCTGGCTGCAGCTGTCAAGGGAGCGAATGGCATCACCGCCAGCTGAATGTGTGTGGGCCGGAGAGCGCCCAGGAGCCGTGATGCACCCTGCCCCCTGATGCGCCATGTCGGCAAAGCTGTTCTTCAGCAGGTATGACACCCACGTTCGTGCCTCTTTAAATGAAATATTATCTTTCACTTTGATAGTTACGATTTCATTTCCTTTCGTACATGATCTACAGGACCGCACAGCGGAGTTCACACAGGTTCACACAGTTCACACAGCGGAGAGAGTTTTCACAGTTTTTAGAGGAGTTTCATAAGCGCGGAATATTGTGCATGTTTGGCGGCCTCGGCAGTTTTGTGAGTTGTCGCCAAATCGCCGACAGTTGAAACATCGCAGAGAGTTCGGGACATGCGGTCTGACCCGGGGCTTGACACAACCGGCCTCGATTGCCTGGACCAGCGCACTTGAACCGAATGTGCAAATAAGAAGCTTTGTGTGGATTTAATTCCCGTCACGCCTCACGCTATTTCGTTTTAGAGTGGTGACATTTCTCTCCTTCAAGCCTTCTTAAATTTCAACCTGAGTCAACTCCATCAGATTGCCGTCTGAAATAACACCGCGGATAGTGGTCTTACTTAATAGTTTGGTGGAAGGTCATGGTAACTGGTATGTTCCCAAAAGAGACAAGATTCTACAGCTTTTCATTGAGTTTTTTGTCCTACAGGTCGCCGCTAGCTGTTTTGGTAACGTTGTGACTTGGGCTTATGCCCACAAAACAAGGAAGCAGTTGTTTGATGTCTAAATGACGTCTTGAACCGCTAATTCAAAAGGCTTGTAGCTGTCTTGATCAACATATCTTGTAGCCGTAGAGTCCAAATGTACTTTAGTAAGCCCTGCTAACGTTATGCTAAAAGTTTGCTAATGGACGCCTTGACAAGAACAACTGAAGACTGTTACTAAATATTGCCTCAATTTTTGGGGCAGTGGTTACACCAATACGAGGTTGGCCCAAAGTTACCATTATTTTAAATGGGGAGCAGACATAAAAAAAGTTTATATTGTCTGATAGGAGGATGCACCGGTAGTTTTTCTAGATATTAACCATGGGAATAGTGTAGTATGGCCTGATTCGTCGATTGGTGCAATTTACTCAGACGAATTAATTTAATGCTGCCAGTCAGAATTATTTTGCAAATAAAACAAAATCTAACTTGAATGCTAATATGAAGCCAATGTATCCCCATTGACTGAATCAAGAATGCCACATGTGTATGAAACAGATTATTATTTAAAAACATGTGCCCTCCTGGAGTTCCACCGAACTCAAATAGTTGCTAGGAGACAAACATTTTGTCAAAGATGCTGCAGTTCAGGCGAACACAGTGAAACTTTATTACCTATTAAATTAGAAAAGATACAGAAAGTGCAATTAACAAGCGCAGCAAATAGTGGTAATGGCGGCTATGCATGAATCGTGAAGGCAAATGCCGCCGCTGCCAGATAATGCCAGCCTTGGCAGGAGAGCACTGGCTGCCCACAAAAGCTTGCTGTCACAGGCCACACACCAACGTTCCTTTGTGTCTTGACACAACAGATCTTGTACACACAAGCAAGGAAAAAAGACGAAGCAGGACATGACAATGTGCAAATTAGAACTTCTAAAAACTATAGGTGCCAAGCTAAAAGTTTGGCTGACATTAAAATAAATTTAGGCATTCTTTTCTCTTAAAATACGGGGCTCTTAAGGTATGCATGTTATCATGTCTGAAAATAATACTATACTTGCTGGCATAAGGTTATTAAATTGCAGAGCAGAGTTAGCCTTCAAATTATTATATGCTGTTTTGTGGGTAAAAAGTCGCTTATCATCTTGTCAAACAAGTCAGAAAGCCTCTCTGCAAAATATAATTATTTTATTGCAATTATCCATTCTGCAGGTAAATATATTCATCATCTTCATCAGACCATTTTATGTCCACGACAAGACGAAGGTTTTTCCCTGCGATGTTCAATTATCCCTGTCCAGCACCAACCGATTCCAAATAGCACCCGGGAATTTCCCAACTTCATGGCTCCACCTAGTCTTCTGTCGTCCTCGATTACGTTTCCCTTCTCTTGGTACCCATTCTGTAACCCTAATTATCGAACGGTTATCTAACCTGCGCAATGCATGACCTGTCCAGCTCCATTTTTTTGTCTTATTGTCAATTAGACTACCGACTATACCCATTTCCTCTCTGATGCAAACCTCTCCCTTTCTGTCTCTTAACGTTAGGCCTCGCATTCTTCGTTCCATCGCTCTTTGCACGGTCTTTAACTTGTTCCCAAGCTTCTTTGTCAATCAACAAATATCTGCCCCATATGTCCGCACCGGTAAAATGGACAGATTGTGTACCTTCCTTTTCAATTATAATGGTAATATTCCAGTCAGGAGCTGACAATGTCGGCCGTATGCGATACACCCCATTTTATTCTATGAATTTCCTTCGCATGATCAGGGTTCCCTGTGATTAATTGACCTAGGTAAGTGTTCTCCTTCACACATTCTAGAGGCTGACTGGCGATCCTGAACCCTTGTTCCCTAGCCCGGCTATTCATGGTTATTTTGGATTCTGCATATTAATCTCTCTCAGTTGCGGTCCTCAATCATCTGTTGTAACTCGTCTGCAGTATTGCTGAATAGAACGATCTCATCGGCAAACCGAACGTTCCTAGGATATTAGCGGTCGATCCTCACTGTTAAATCTTCTAAGCTAAATAGCTTGAATACTGCTTCCAAGCCCAGAGTGCATGGCATTGGAGAGGTTGTGTCTCCTTGTATGACCCCTTTTTTATAGGTTTCTTAATACTTTTCTTGTGCAGAATTATGTTAGCTCTCCAATCTCTGGCGATATTTTCCTAGATATTTACGTAGGTGGTCTGTAGTCCTTGATTACGTAATGCCTATATGACTGCTGATATCTCTACAGAACTGAATGCCTTTTCGTAATCTATGAAAGCCATAAAGAGAGGCTGATTGTATTCAGCGGATTTCTCGATTACCTGATTAATGACATGGATGTGATCCATTGTAGAGTGTCCCTTCCTGAAACCAGCCTGTTCTCTTGTTTGGCTGAACTCCAGTGTTGCCATTATTCGATTCCAAATTATCTTGGTGATTATTTTATATAATACTCGGAATAAGCTAATGGGTCTATAATTTTTCAATTCTTTAACGTCTCCCTTTTTGTGCATTAGTATAATATTGGCATTCTTTCAGTTTTGTGGGACCCTGGCAGTCAATAGACACTTAGCATAGAGAGCCACCAGTTTCTGAAGCGTTATGTCTCCTCCATTTTTTATTACTTCGACTTATTCCATCTTCTCCTTCCACTCTTCCCCGCTTCTTGTCTTGTGAAGCCCTTCTGACCTTATCGCTAGTTATAGGAGCAGGTCCTGTATACCCTTCATTACTGCTTCGAATGGAGGCATTTTAGCTCACATGGGTACCATACCGGTAAGTATAGAATTCTTCCGTTGCTGTTACTATACCTTCGAGATTGCTGATGATATTACCCTGCTTATCTTTCAGTTGATACATCTTGGTTTTAACTACTTATTCAGTGTTTCTCACGGTATAATTTCGAATATTCCTTGTTTTACCCTAGTTGATAAGTTTTGGCAGTTCTGCGAATTCTATCTTATCTTTCGAGTTGGACACTTTCATTCTTTGACGTTTCTTTATTAGTTCCTTGGCTACTTGGGAGAACTTGCCTATTGGTTGCCTTACTGCTTCGCCGCCCACATCAATTGGTGCCCCTAAATCGAGCTTAGTTACAGTTTCATTCATTACCTCTATATCATGTTCAAGTCTTTGTTCTATTGCTGCATATTTGTTTGCAAGTACCAGCCTGAATTTGTCGGCTTTTCCCTTACTGCCTCTAAGTTGACCGGTTTCTCCTTGACCAATTTAACTCTTTCTCTTTTCAAATTGAGGTGAATCCTAGCCTCAACTAACCTATGATCACTGCATTTTACCCTGCCTATCACTTTCTATGGCTACGCTTCCTGAAAAGGTGTTTATTGCTAGCAGCTTATTCCTTTCCGTGAATTCTACCAGAATCTCTCCTCTAGCACTCCTAGAATCGACACCATAGTTGTCAATTGCTTGTTCACAAAGTTGCTTTTTGCACACTTTTGCATTGAAGTTGCTGATAGTTCTGGAATTGACTTCCGTTGTTTTCAGTATAGCCATCTAAATGCTGCATGTGGGCATTCATGTCACCTAATCGGATAATTTCAGCGCCCTTACCGAAACCCTTAACATCAGCGCTTATGCATTCCACTAACTCTTTATTCTTCTCTGTGCAAATATTTCTGGTCCACAGATACGTAACGCCCAGCCAAGTTTTTTCCCACTCATTCTACCTGATAATCAAAGATGCTCTTGACATTTTGAGTTTACTTTTTTCCATTTCGCTCCCTCATGGATGAGCCTTCCGACTCCCCCTCCTTTTCTTTCGGACTTAGTTCCGTTACACCCTTCCCAAACATAATTCTCAATTACTTGCGGCTCTTCTGAGTATCTAATGTGCGTTTCTGTCACCACATACACTCCTATTATTTCTCTGTTTAAATCCTCTTCAGTCGCTGTCCAGTTTTCCTTTCTTCTGCCACCATGCATGTTTATGTAGCCTATTGCGTGGCGAGCTCTCCTTCTTGCTTTCCTCCTTTTTTATTATCGACGGCGATGCTCTTCAGAGGTTCCACTAGGGGACCTTCTTCATTACTACCTACTCTGGAATCGTAAGTGCCCGTGGGCCCCCTGAAAAAGCAACAGCGCGACCACCAAGTCACCAGCCCACTTTCGTACCAGCCTGTAATTGAAGCGGGTCCCGTCTCGTTTAAAACGTCCACACCTTCTCACTTCCCTGTTTACTTCGACAACCTCGAAGATTTTCTCTCGGCTCATTTTCCATATAACCCCAATACCAGCCACTACGGCTCTTTGTACGTGACTGTCACATACAGGCACCTCCGGCACCGTGCACACCATGATCTGCACTTGAGTAGATAGCTCGCGCAAGTTGTAAGTTGTCCATCCTCTTCGCCAAGCGCTGGGCTAGTCCGGTCCCTTTGCTGTTTAAGATGTCATTTAGCCCACCTGCTACTATGAGAAGGTTGCGCATGTGAGCATTTTTCGTTAGCTTTTCTTTTGATCGCTCCGTGTCAGAACCCACTGTCCGCCCTGAAAAGGTCCCTGCCGCCACTCTTTTAGTAAAACCGGATACGGACAGGATCCAAATCCTAGAAATGTCGCAAAGCAACTCTCACCACTGTTTCAAAAGCAATCGATGCCGCAGAAACCCAATATATTACACGCTCTCGCACGCGCTCAACCACGCACCCACGCTCTCACTTTCCTACCAAAACAAGCACAGTAAAACCACTAAGAGCTATTAGCCTCAACTACTAGTCAACCATAAGTAGTCTATTAGTAGTAAACTCAACTATTAGTAGTCTCGACTTTTACTAATAGCTAGTAGTCTCTCTAGTAACTCAACATCCCACCCGGCTGCACGTGTTGAAGCACGTGGCGCGAAAGGGCGCTCTTACGCTCCTGCAAAACCAAATGTGCACGAAAAACACCCGCGCACACAAAATATCAGAGAAAAGAAGGAAAAAAGAAAACCACCCAGTTACTATTTAAAGGCAAAAACCGGCAAATCAAAAACAGAAGCAAGCTCAAAGCATGCACAGCAACTTACCATTTCGTCGCTACCACAGAGCCCCGAAAAGCACGTCCATTCGCCACAAAATCTCAAGCAAAACGGCCAGATATAAACTGCTAAATGGCCTGCCATCTGGCGTTATATTAGCGAACTGTAATGCCAATTCGCACATGGCAGCGCCACGCAACGCGTATCTCACAACACGTGACAAGTGGCCTGATGCTATGTAAATGTTGAGAATGATGATAATGATGATTATTTTTTTAGAATCCTCATTGAAACGGTATGCTGACAAGCAGCTACTGAGCCTGCTTGACTTAATCAGGCATGGCATACACAATTTTCTTTGTAGGATTTTTCTACACTTCCTTCATCGCCTTTTGACTACCTCAAGGCTTCTCCACCTCAAATTATTTTTATATAATCTCTCCTAGATCACTTAAACGTCCTAATTCGTAAGTTGACTCCTGTTTGTCGCCACACCAATTCCATTCAAGTTAGGTTCGGTGATATTTTCTCTAAAAATGCAAAAGCACAATTTTACCGCATGCTAAGCGGTATCTTAAATTAATATTTTCTGCACAAACCTATCAAGACAGTTATTGCTACTGACGCTTCCCAAAATGAAGAAACGTGCAGAATCGGAATATTTTCTGCTATTCTCGATTGTTCTTTTTCTTTTGCCCTCCAAGACTTCATGCCAATTTTTCTAGCAGAATTTTTAGCTGTAATTCTTGCCCTTCGTAAACCAATACATCAACAAGTTCTTCTGTGGTCATTGCGGATTCCCTTGTCTGTGCTCCTCCCTGACTGCTTCAGGTTATGCCCAGGTTTTGCGAATTTTCAAATCATTAGTGCCCCCTCATTTAGCTCTGATTAGATTGGTTTCGGTACAAGGACGTAAGGAACTATTTCTAAAGGAAAGATTTGTTGGTGAAAGCATTGCTGAATGGCCCAGTCGCTGAAATCCTGCCGACATCAGCTTCCATCACAGGGGCGAGCTTTAGGAGGCAAATTATTTGGATAGTAGACTGTCCGACGCAAGCACTTGAAGTCGCAATCAATAGACTACGCTGCCGAATACCATTTCTAAATTTTTACCTACACAGATCTGGTTTGGCTCCCTCACCGAACTGTCCTTCTTGCGGGAAACATGAACCTGATCATTCTTAGTGATTGTCAGATATTCTGAATTGCAAAAACCACATGAAAAGCACCATTCGGGCTTCTTAGATTTGTTTTAAATGTTAGAAATATTCTATTTCGGGGGGTCACGACCCTTGGGCACTGGGATAGTAAGGTTGCCGATGGCATCCAGGATTTCATTGCATGGTCAGAAACATTTAGACTATCAAAACAGAACCGAAGGTTTTGTTGTAATATTCAAGATCTATTATATTATCTGTATTGCTGTTTTCGTTTATTCCTACATTCTATTCACGTCATAGGCTACAATCTATTACTTCCCATGTACCTACCGATCAACTGTGTTTACAGTTCTTTTATCATTCCTTTATTATTATTATATGGACCTACCCGGTTCTTGGCCAATCCTCAACAGTGGCTATATGGCACTAACGTCTAGGATCTACATCCACGTCTACTTACCTTCTACCGCTACCGGTACAACTGCTACATGGCGTGCTAGCTGGGGTAATATTGTGCTACTGCATAGCAAAGTGTGCACATATCGGCGCCATGCGGCGCGCATCTGCCATTGCGTGTCTTCCTCGCGTGCCAAGCACGCGAGTATAGGGTATTTTTTCGTTGGAAGCTAGCAAGCGCTGGCGTCGTAAAGTGGTAGAGTAGCTGACTCCGGCTAAGCGGGCTCGGATTTGATCCCGGCGTGAACTGGAAATTCATTTCTCATTCCCAGCAATAGCTCCTATGGACACCGGCAGCGGACACCATTGCCAACCGGAATGGCAAGAAGAACTAATCCATACCAGCTGCCGCTCTAAAACGAAGTCCGAGAGTTCCTTGGCATTGGTAGAAGGGCTTAAGCCACATGACATCGAGTACTTTAGGCCATGAGCGGTAGTCATTGTAGCTTCGGTGGAATACAATAGGACAGATGCATCACTGACAGCTGCAACTTCCTCAATATATACGATCTTCGTGCCCTTGTTCAGGTATTTATATTCCGGGCTGAAATTCGTCCATATTACCTGCAACTGTAGGATAACGCTCCCGACGCCCATCTCACGATCGAGTAGCAGGTGTTGGTTGTTCTCGACGATGGCTTCCATGTCTTCGACTGCTTCTGCCCCGAGGTAAATCATGATGCTGGCGTGAGAGGGAATGCTGATTTAGTCTTCAAGTAAATTAAAGGCGCGCTGACTGGAAGTTCTCTACAGCGGTATTGCTTGCTCTGTGGGCAGCGTTGTCGTATTGGACTTTAGGCCAATGAATGCGCCGCGTTCATTCAGCAAATCCAAGCCAAGATGTAGGTCTTTTTGTGCAGTCATGAACTGTAAGTCATGCCGTGCAAATTCCAGTCAGCCTTATGAGGTGTCCTCCCGCTGACAAGAAATGAGGGCCGCCTCATGTAGTCTTGACTTTATTCAACTTGGCGGTGCGGAATCCATTGATGATGTAATTATTTGGCTGCGGTGTTTACTGGAGTGGTGACGGTGCGTCCATCGAAAAGCACGTCAAGATCGGTGGTTCATCGTCTTGCATTGCAATTTGGTCGTGGTGTCTGATCACCCCTGTATCGCGATGTCTCACGCGCGTTTTGGCTTGTAGGCAAGAGTTCTTTAGGCGGCTTTTCGTTTCGGCGTCATCGCGATGACTCTTCCAACGTCATCGCCCGCGGCAGACGGTGTGCGGCATTTTGACGAACAGGAACTGCACCTCCATCAGTTACTACTTTCAGTTTTCCGGATTGGGGCTGATCGACATGCCCCGGGTTGCGCCAGTGTACACGCGGCGCTGCGGCAAGATGTAGCGACCTGGTGATGGTGACCGGGAAGGACGTCGGATTGTCCACTGTGTTTAGGCGAGGTAGTCAGCGATCTCACCAGGTCGCTCTTCAAACGATAGTCGCGGCGCTTTAACCGCGGACCCTCGTTGTCCCATTTCGGGATAAGAGCTCCTGCGGTACCTTGGCTCACTTCTCCGCAGTGTTAACAAATAACCTGGGGCTGCGAGCTTGTAATAAACTTTTGCAGCTCTTCCCGTGCGACCATTTCGTTTGGCCCGCGCAGGTCATTGGTGCCTAGCGCTGGTACTTCGGCGAAGTTTGTTGCAAGTGCATGGCATTTGTATTGACTGGTGCGCATTTCAAGCATCTTCTAAACTGTATTCGCCTCCGAAACTACCTCGGCGAGTATTGGGTGGGTTGCGCATCAATCCGGCGCATAGCTCTTCTCTCACACCCGCATTCGGAACCGAAATTTCTTTTCTCCGGTTATGACAAGGTCGGCTTGGCGGAATAGACAGTCATCTTCTCCATCAATATCGCAATATTCTCGTTCTGTAGTTGTACTCAGGCTTCCGCGAGAACTTCGGCGCCTTGCTTGCGTGTCGACACTCCGGAAGGTCTTCAAGAATTTCACAGAAAATTGGTCCCACGTCGTGAGGGTTGTCCCTAATTCCTCGAATCAGGTCCGAGTAGAGCTATCCAATAAAAAATAGGCATGCCACAGCTTTTCCTCGCCACCACACTTTCGTCGCCACGTTGCTTCTCTCTCAAGAGTCTCCAGCCCGGTTGGGAGGTCCTGAAACGATGTACACAGAAAGTGTCATTTCATTTCATTTCATTTTTTATTTTCCCTACAAAGAATAGACATTTCTGGTAGGGGTACTTGGCAAAAAGCTGCATTTTGACAGCTTGTCTGGGCCCGGGCAACCTGGAAACATTTAGCAGTGGTGACATTCAGGTGATGAAGCAGATAGTGACATGCACATATTCTTCCACATATATACTAACACACACATATATTGCAAATGCACAATTAAACCGAAATTAGACTTCAACAGCTCTCAGGTATAGTTGATAGCCGCTGACGATGCTGTGTTCGGCATTATGTCTCTCTCCCGACTTGGTCTTCATCTTCCTAGTCGTCCCGGGTAGACGTCCTTGCTCTGGAGCAGGATTCGAAGTCTGGGAATAGCCCATTATGTGGGACGACGCTGGTGCTGTCTTCAGGGTTTCGGGCTTGGATCACGGCTTGATGGGGCCGTCGGCTACATGACCGCACAACACCTCCATCAAATGCCACGTTGTAGCCACAGTGAAGAACGAGGCGGTGTCCAAATTGTAAGTGACAAATTTAGCTCCTTTTTGGCGAACTTGTGTCCAGCAAAACAATAACACTCATGCACAACGAGAGCACCGAGCAAAATCAGCGGTCGTCGAAAAATCTGATCTGCGGGTCAAGCGCGTCGGCTTTTATGCATTACTGCTCGATTATTCAAACGTATAATCGCTCGTGCCAGCGTGCCTTCCTGAAAGTGCTACACAATTCGTGTCGCGCTTACGATTTCATACAGACAAAATTCACACAGTAACTCGGCTGGTAATTGTCTAAGTATGCGTCGGCATTGTGCCACTTGCTCATCTCCACGCAGCCCGGTGTCATTACCAATGTTACGAAACTTATTCCGACCACTGTAAACCTTTATCAACCCTCATCGGTCGTTGGCTTATCATGTTCAATAGCGAACATGATAATGCAGATATAATTAAGATAGAGTTAATGAAGTCATTCAAACCCACGACCATTGATGTTAATTAGGGTGAAGTTAGTCAGCCACAGCTAATTAAGATAGGGTTACTTAGGGCACATGAACCCCCTACCATTGGGACAGTCGATCGCACGACGTTTGGCGTTCATTAATCAAGGTGAATTGAGGTTAATTTAACGAACCTGTTGTAAACCACCACTACATTTGCTAACAAGGGTTTGCAATCCTTTACTTGTGGTTCCGATGCTTCTTTTGAGCTCGTACTTTATAGAATCATATGCTATTCTGTATGTTGTATGCATGATTTCAATGAATGTGTGCTTAACTTTGTTGAACGCAGTGGTTGCAGACGACGACGACGACGACGAGTTGCTGCATCCATGTGCACCCACCTTATCGACCTCGAATGCTGGATTTCTACCACGCCGAGTGCTGTGAGTGATACTTATTCACTTACTACAGCAACGCGAGCACACCGCTACTCCAGAAGCATCCGTGCGTCCATTTTACGTCTAACTATCGCCTCTTAGAGATCCAACGCGAGTGCTGCCCAGCCAAGCCAACTCGAACGGGAGCTACCACAGCGTCGGAGGCCGCCCGCCCGCTGTAGTCGAGAGATATCTGTTGGGAGATAATCCTTGGCAAAGCCAAAATGCAATACAGCACAGCCGCCCTGCCTGACGCAGACCCTGAAGACACCCAAACCTCCGAAAAAATTGAAATCAACGTTGCGAACGCCTCAGAAGGTGAAAAGAACAAGACCGACGACAATGGAGGAGAGTGGTTTACGGTGGCCCGTAAATGCCGACGCGACACCAGCCTTCCGACAACTACGGCTGGAGAACCTAAGCCAGAACGCATGACAAAACAGGCACACGATTGAAAACCACGACTCCCACCACTTCCACCGTCCGATTACAAGATTGTCTTCCGTCCGCGAGACGGCCTCGACTTCAGCAAATGGCAATCTCATCCCGTCGCCCGAGCAGTGAGTCAGGCTGCCCACTCCACTGCAACCGAATCTGACGCACTCAAACTGGGAATCCGCAACGAATGGGACCTGTCAGTAGTGAGTACACCAAAAGAGGAGCTGGCAGAACGCATCAGCGGATCACTTCCCTCCACTCGATGGGAAGGAGTACCAAGTACGCGCATACGTTGCAGCCCCCAACATGTCGTGCAAGAGAGTTGCCACAGGGATCGACAGTGAAACTCACCCGAACGAACTAATTGCTAATCTACGCCCCCCCCCCCCCCCCCCCCGCAAGCACCGATTCTCTTTGCACGCATGCTCGAAAGGCCGACGGCTGCTCTCATCACCTTCGATGGGCTGGAAGCGCCAAGAACAATTTATTATTAGGGAGGAAAGCTTCTATGTCGACCATACCGACCGCAATCTCAAGCATGCAACATATGCCCCAAAACCGGGCACAGGGCGGACATTTGTCCCAAACCGGAGAATTCCCGGTGCAAGAGCTTCGGACACAAAAACTCATCGGAGGACTACCAATGCCAACTGAAGTGCGCGCTTTGTGGAGGCGATCACTCAGTTAGGGACCCGAGCTGTCCAGCCAGGCAGCGCAAGCCCTTCAACAAATTACACTTTCTAAGTAAAATGGGCTACGCCAGTGACTTTAACAGCATTCCCACCACCAACAACCCTGGGACTAGCACTAGCCAGCCACAATCTCACGGGTCAAAATCGCCGCCGGCTTTCACGCATACGAACGTAGGCAAAGGCCGATCACCCCGAAGACTAACGGACTCAAAGAAACGAGATATACCCAAGGGCATATCCATATCGATATCACAAAGCCTACCGCGCGTAAAGACACCCCGGCATGAAGGGCATGAAGCCGCTGCAAACGACGAAGGGACCGAATCACAGTCAACCATCGAGAGGAGCGAGAGGAAAGCGGTAAGGAAAGACCCTGGAACGAATCCAACAAATGTGAGCTGGGCTGAGCGGCTTTCAAACACCTCCCCCTTGTCTTGTTCTACTTCCACCAACTTTCCGCCCCTTTCAACATGCACACGCAGTACTTTTGCAGGGCAGGTGCTTCTCACAAATAACTTCGCAACCAACGTTCACGTGCAGAAAATTATTACCGATATAGCCAGAACGCTTAGACAAGAGAGGCGAACATTAGTAAACCAAATAGCAATAACTATTCGGCACCAGTTAAAACACGAGTTTCAACAAGATAGAGAGCGCCTGAGCAACGAAATGCAACGGGACAGACAGGAACTCAAGGAGAGCTTCATGCAACATAGGCAGGAACTAAAGGAAGAAATAAAAACCACCCCGCAATACATGTTCAATGAGTTAACCCATAAATTTAGACAACAAATTCGCAACAAAATTAGTCAAACAGTCACCCAGAACTCCACCCCGCATATCACCCGTCTTAGATCACTCGAGGCAAAAGACAATATCCGGACACATCCTTAGGCACGCCCTTCAATTCAGGCCGGCTCACAATAAATCATGGCTAGACAACAAAATGTAGCGCAAGCACAACCCATCAAAATTTGGCTATGGAACTGCCGCAGTTTCTGCTGGAAACGAGGAAGTTTTATGCAGTTCATACACAAACAGACGCACACACCAGACATGTTGGTACTACAAGAAACACCCATGTAACCTAAACTGACTGGATACAACACTTTCGGGTACAAAGAACACCAGAACTGGTGGATTAAAACAGCAACATTGGTGTCAAAGAGATTAACCGCAATCCACCACACATTTACCTCTGAACGCATACCGCACGAACCCACCGATATCATTCCAGTAGGCAGGAATGAACCTAGCTTCTTTGTGCTCAACATCTATAGCGCCCCTAAAGATCGGGCGGACTGTTTCGACGTACTCTTCCTACACGCACTAAAGAAAGCAAAGCAACGGTTACTTATCGTAGGGGACTTTAATGCAGCACACCCAACGTGTGCTTACGAGACAACTAATGCGAAGGGTCTACAGCTAGCACTGACGATAGCACAACTAGGCTTCACAACTCTGACAGACGCAGCCCACCCAACAAGAATAGGCAATAGTGACAGTCGAAACACCTGCCCGCACTTTACGCTGATCAAAGACATCAGAAACCAGGGATGGCACAACCTTGATGAGACCTTTGGTAGTGACCACAGTATAATAGAAACGCATCTAATAACACCACGAGTAAAAATCATAGAACGTAAAATACGGATAACTGATTGGGACAAGTTCTAAGAGCGACGCAAGCAACACAGCACCACGAAGCCTACTAATGCGACTCGAAACCAGAGACTCTGCAGGAATGGATACGACCAATTGAGACAGACTTCCGTGCGACAACGAAAATTATCAACACGTCACCAGAATATCCCAATGTCGACGGACACCCGTTATACCTTTGAGAAGCTCGCCGTTGCCTGCAAAAAAAGGTGGAAAAGGCAGAAGCAAAAGCGTAAGCTTAGGCAACGAATAGCCGCCTTAACAGCCTAGGCGGAAAGCTACGCAAATGAACTAACGGGAAACAATTGGACGAACCTATGCAATAAAATGCAGCGTGCATTGTGCACCGCCAAAACGTGGATATTAGAAATCTCATCGACCCCAATCAAACCAAAGCAACGAGCAGCAAAACCCTTTAACAAATCTCGAGACAGACACCCGGGGATGATGCGGCCCTGATACAACAGCTAAGACACTTACATAGATACAGGGCCCACACCAGCTTGCATTGATTATCCGCATGCGGAGCCTCCAGAGTTAGACCAAGACATCACACAACATGAAGTTATAGCGGCACTGCATCGAATAGCATGCAAGACCTCCCCGAAGCAGACGGACTACAGTACCGGCTTTAAAAAAAAGACACCCGCCGCGGTTGCTTAGTGGCTATGATGTTGGGCTGTTAAGCACGAGGACGCCGGATCGAATCCCGGCCACGGCGGCCGAATTTCGATGGGGGCGAAATGCGAAAACACCCTTGTCCTTAGATTTAGGTACACGTTAAAGAACCCCAGGTGGTCGAAATTTCCGGAGTCCCCCACTACAGCGTGCCTCATAATCAGCAAGTAGTTTTGGCACTTAAAACCCCATAAGGTACCTTAATTTCATTTAAAAAACCTCGAAGCAGATCGATAAAAGAACTCACGGATTACTTTCAATACCACTGGCTAGAGGGCACGCTGCCGCAAGAATGGTGGCACGCCGATATTACAATGATGCCAAAACCAGGCAAGCAGCCGTCTTTAAACCAACTGAGACTCATCTCGCTAACATCATGCATAGGAAAGTTATTCGAAAACATCGTCCTGGCAAGGCTCCAGCCGTACCTAG
Organism: Dermacentor andersoni; assembly: GCF_023375885.2. Lineage (NCBI taxonomy): Eukaryota > Metazoa > Arthropoda > Arachnida > Ixodida > Ixodidae > Dermacentor > Dermacentor andersoni. The sequence continues at coordinate 71,899,735 of NC_092822.1, read as the reverse complement.
AAGACCAAGCGTTATTACCACGCAAAATGTTCGGTTTCCAACGGGGTCTATGCACTCAAGAGGTGCATCTCCAAATTAAGAAAGAAATAATTGACTACATGAGCACCCAGCAAACCAAAGCCATCCTTGCATTAGACTTCAAAGGTGCGTTTGATAGCGTAGCTCACGATCTCATACTCACCAATCTAGCGGCAAAGCGCATGTCCGTGCGTTTCTATAGGATCGCACTGCAACAATAGGTATAGCACATATACGTTCGGACACCATCCCTCTTGCGGGAGAAGGCACGCCCCTAGGATCAGTGCTTTCTCCCTTGCTATTTAACATAACTGTGAGCAAACTACCTCCCCTACTCGATGCCATACAGGGAATTAGACATGCGCTTTATACTGATGACGTCACCATCTGGGCCACCAGTGACTAAGATAGTGAAAAAGGACGCACTACAAGCAGCAGCGGATGTCACCCAGCAATGTGCATGAGCAAGAGGAGTTACGTGCGCAGCTGAAAAATCAGAACTGCTTATAGTAAAAAAACTGCTGAGGAAACATCACCTACCCCTTTACGTCACGGTGACCGTCTAGGGTGCACCTGTAAATAAGGTAAACAAATTGTGGTTATTAGGACACCACGTCCAAGCCAACGCGAAGGCGAGATATTCCCTGGCGCTGTTGAAGAAACAAATTAGTCAGGTAGTCCATATCATCTGTAGGGTCTCCAACTGCCATCACGGCCTAAAAGAATCAGACGTCATGTGCATCGTAGACGCCTTAATCGTAAGCCGCATTACCTATCACGCGCTTTACCATCGACTCACCCAAAAGCAAGCGAACCAGCTAGACATCCTTCTACGCACAGCAGTGAAAACGGCCACAGACCTTCCTATATACACATCAACAGTCAAACTATTAGAGCTTGGTTTGCACAACACCTTGGCTGAATTAATCGAAGCTCAGAAAGTCAATCAGATCGAATGGCTGAAACGTACATCGACCAGAAGGCACGTATTCAGATAATTACGATACCCAACATCAGAGTTTGCCCCACGCGAACCACTGTCAATCACACGAAACATCAGAGAAAACATTACAGTGGCCCCCATACCCCGGAATAGGTACTTGGAACACCATAAAGGCAGGCGCACTGCACGTGCAATGGCACTGCATCGAGCATACGGCAACGAACGCGACACCTTCTATACAGACGCTGCGTGCTAGCCCAACATTACAGCTAAAGTGGTGGCGGTGGCCGACTGGAGGGGCGAAACAGTATTATCAGCCACAGTACGGACGAAGAACTGCACGTATGCGGAAGAATGTGCCAGCGCTCAACCCCCAGATAAGATAATATATATTCTTACAGAGCATGTCAAAGCACGTCAGAACTACCCACAAGCATGTCAAGCATGTCAAAACTACCCACAAGGCCGTATTTCCCCAATGGCTCATAAATTGCTATGCAAGAACCTACATATCCCACTTGTTCACCCAGTCTGCTCAACTCGGCATGCGTCCCTCCCAGGCAATGAGCGCGTTCATGCGACAACATGAAGCCTCACCCTCTGGGCACCGATAGAAGGCCAGTCCAACCCAGACAAGGTGCAAAAGATACCACATACATACACACATAAACTACAGCACTACAGACTAGCACGAAGAACGTTCCCTCCACCAAACGTGAAACTAAACCGTGCAGATGCAGCCGCTTGGCGCCAGCTCCAAACTAATACGTTCCCCGCCTTGCTCTCCGCAACACTTTTTACCCTACTCATTATCACCACAAATGTCCTTTCTGTGGAGGGCACCTAAACCTCTGCCATTCTACGTGGGAATGCTCCAAACCACCCTGCCTTCCTACAGCACCCAACGTCTCCCGACGCAGTCGGAAGCCGCTCTTTCCAGCACAGCCTTGAATGACCAGCGATACCTGAATTACCGGGCCAGCCGGGGCTCTGGACTGAGGGCTCCACCCTCTGGGACTTCATTACCAAATAACAAGTAAAGCTTACTACTACTACTACACCTACTACTACTGCTACTACTATTACTACTAGTACTACTACTACTACTACTACTTCTTGTAGCCTCGGCCTTACGTGGGTATGAGCCATTGGATTTTTTTTTCTTTTTTCTTTGTACGGGGGTATGATCCACTGCTTAAGGGGCATGAGCGATTCATTGCCTTACGTCTCGGACAAATTTCTCGTTAAGTATATATAGAAAGGCTTACAGATTTAGCAAATAGACCCAAACATCCGAGTAAGTTCCACATCATGCAGGTGCACCTTTAGCAGAGTGATAACTTTAGGTTGCTAGCGGGTGAAACTCAGTCCGCGAGGCAAGGATAAATGACTATATGTCTAAGTATTGTGATTTATTAAGCCAAAAAAGGCTTAAGTCGTTCCTTTCACGATGGCATTGAAAAGAACGCAGCGTCATGTCGAGTGGTATAAAACAAAAACACGTGATATTCTCAGAGCTAGAGGCGAGCGGCGTTTGGAACAAGCGGTGCGGCAACACACACAAAAAAATTGATGGCTCTCCCGACATTGAGAGTGAGATGCAAGGGTGTAAATGGCAACCGGTAAAGCCGATTGGTTGGGCATGATACTAGCCAAAATATTAAAATGGGCATAGCGCATGTTCGCAACGGCACACTCCACCACACCACACCCCACTGCGCCATGCTGTGCACTGGTCCTTATGGACGCTGCCCAGCTTATGGACGCTGCCCAGCTTCAGCTAGACCCGGCTGAAGGCCGCACGACGGGCAGCGAAAGATGCCAGGGAGACAGAAAACGCTGCTGAGCTACAGGAAGTACAACGACTGAAGGAGGCACCACACAGCGAGGCGCCATCGCTCGAGGCAACGCCAAACCCGCGTCGCGGAACTCACGGACCGCTGATTGAACCGGCAACTCTGTTTCAGCACCAAGAGATGACAGTGAAGTGTATGGTGACCTGTATGTGCCTTTTGGACGTGGCCATTTGAAACGCCAAATGAAATTTCAGCGCACTAGGAGTTACAGCTTGAGTGATATTGTGAACAAACGTTCGGAAGATCTCTGGAGCAGTATTAGTTGCAACTTGTTTGGGCAACAGCTAGCTTATCTAATGTGGTCCTGTACAAAGGTTAGGGGGCCAGAGACCGCACTTTCCTAAGTTTTGAGTGGCTTCCTGGATTATCTGGTTTTGTTCTCACAACTTGTCCTAAGGTTCTAGCATGGGTGCCCGGATAACTGTTCCAACGTTTGGCTCAAGGTCACTTGAAGGTTGCTGACAACGGCATCTAAAAGCATTTCATGTTTAAAAAACAGGTGTTGCGTCACTCACGTCACCCGGCGGCGGCGGGGGCGACAATCGACTGCGAGGCGAGAGCGACGGCGATGGAGGACGCTCACCCGCAGCTGAGCGGACTGCGCGGTATAGGCCTGGAAGTACGCTACGGTCGAGGATGCACTCCTAGCGAGAAACGAGGTGCGACTTGCGAAGCGGCGGGAGATGGCGTTCGACTGCGAGTGCTGCTTTCCCTGCTGAGAGAATGCAACTTAAAGTCGAACAGAAACATCGTTGGAGCATTTGACCCCGCTATAGAGCCCTTGTAGAAAACCTATCCACAATGTGTCTCTGTATGGCAACTCTGAGGCGGTCAGCAGCGGCGCGTAATGGTAAAGAAAGACACGCCGCTTCTGGCCTATGTTACCTATTTTCTGGCTGCGCGAGATTCGAGCTTTAGGCGTTCCGTGTGGTAATTATTGACAAATAAAACACTTTCACTGCTGCGTCACCGAGTGCCAGCAATACGGATACGATGACACATCCGGACGAAAGGTATGTACAATACATACGCATTGGACAATCCCTTTCCACAATTCCACATGCGGTTTCTGCATGTGTTTCATGTACTGGCTCGAAATTGCAGGGCTTTGAATTGTTTTAATTGCACATTTATTCCAGTATTTCTTATCAGACTGACACTGCTAGCGGGGGTGAACGGGCGTCCTAAGCGCGCCGCGCATCCAAGGCCGGTGGGGTAAACTCGCACGATGTCGTAAATTGACATGTACTTTGCTTCTCATAGTTAATTGAGTGCCTATGTATATTGCTCGTTTATTCTGTGTCACCACGAGTGCACAGTTCACTGTTGCGCAGCATACTAGCGTCGTATCTGCGAGTTAATCCCCGCTGCATTCTTTCTTTCTTTTATGTTGTTTTCGTGCGGGCTGCGCGAGTCGCTGTCGCGCGCTGCGCAAGTATTCTGTGGTTCGGCCGAGCGTAAACGTTTATTATCCCTGTGTTATGCTAATCCAACATTACAGGGACAGACAATGAGTCAGTCTTCTTACGGAATGTTTTTGTTCGTCAGTCACGTTGTAGTGCAATAAAGGAGACAGACAGATCATAGCAAGAACTTTTTTATTCTTAGGTGTCATAGCACAGGTTTTCCAGTGAGGAGAGAATAAAAAAAATGGATCACTGCCATAAAGAGGGACGATGGGCCACTATTCCGAATATGTAAGGCGACCAAAGCGTGCTCACTATATTTCATTTAGAAAACTTCTGGGAAAATCTTACAAGGGGCCATCCCCCACACAAGGAATCAGCTGTGCCATCCACTTTTCCATTTTGGAAGACCAAGCCCCCAAGAAAACGACCTCGCCAGCGAATGTTCCCAGCTATTCCTGCTTCCAAGAAGAAATGCAATGAGCTCTACTCGCCAGATGACACTCAGTCTCCAATGGAATTCGCAAACGCTCCTGACGAGAACCAACCCCCATTACAGGAAGTTGCTGCAGACCAGAATGCGTCTCCCAAACACTCTTCTGCTAGCCACAGCCAGTGCAGAAAAATAATTGCTGCACTGGAGGTCCAGCTTGCCACAAGTAAAGACATAGTCTAAGCAGCCGGCCGAAGTAGCAGAGTAACGAATGCAACTAAACATGGCTCGTACTGAACTCACTAGTCTCAGGTATAGCTAGGAACTTGAAGGAATAAGCTAAGAGTACAGAACTAGGAGCTGGATACACTTCAGAATGAGTTAACACCCAGCGCTGTGTGTAGAAATTGAAAACATCGTATGCACTTTGTGGCATAGAAAAATCCTAAGAATGGGATGAAGCCGTTCAGTTTTATTCACAACAGGGGCCAGCCACAGGAAGTGAGTGTACCAAACCGACTGTTCATGGTCCTCTTAAAGCTTCGTATTGACGTGTTCCACCAGCACATTCGACATCTTTTTCGGTATCCGCTAGTACGGTATCGACAATATTCTCCACTTGGTTGGATGTATGTACAGCACTGCCAATATATGTATCACAACTGGCTATTGATGAAAGAATGCTTCTGGTATTTGCGCAAAAGCACCAATCAGCCCTTGTGTTGCTCGATGGAACAGAAATACGGTGCAAAGTTCCATCGTAATTTGTGACACATTGCGGCCTCTACTGTCTAAACAGTCTAAACACACGCTTAAAGGGACACTAAAGGTTAAGGTTAAGTCAACGTGTACTGTTGAAATACCATCCCAAAAACCTCGAAACGCTTGTTTCATGCGAAGAAGAGACTTATTTTAAGAGAAAATGCGTTCAGAAGCGTTCGCGTACCTCTAGCGCAGTTCAAATCGCCCGCCCGCCGATTGAGGAGTGGTGACGTCACGGTCTCAGAGTGGCATTGCGCCGTCGGTGAGTAAAACGGCGCCCGCAGATGGCGCTACGGCTTTCCTGCGCAAAACGCGAACGCGCGGCCAGAAACAAAGCCAAGACAGAGCCGACAGCAGCGCGAAAGCGGAACTATGGTGGCTAGCGGAAGGGTAAGCGCACGACGATAAGCTGGTTCTTTATTTTATGACGCCGACTTTGACGCTCGTTACAATGGACCACCCTGACAACGATATGTTGGCTTGCGATGATAGGCTGGACTTCAGATATTTCAGCACTGATGAAACGCGACCTGCTGCTGAGGGCTCGCGCTGCCGACGTTGTTGCGTACTACTACGACGACAACTTATGTCATGGCTGTACATATTCGCACATTTGTAGCTTTTCCTTCGTGAAAACCAATTCCGCACTTACAACCCCCTCCCCTCCCCCCATCTTCGACCTGCAGTTGTTCTTGCGCTTCGGAGAATGCAGGCAAGACCGATGGAACAGCGCTACGGGAAAGCATTGCTTTGAAAGGCACTTTATACGACTTCAGAAAGTCGGCGTTGAACTCGTAATCCTTTGAACGAAAGTGCAGCGAACACAATATGCAATTTTTCGACTCTTTGTCAACGCGCTGTGGCAGAGGTACCGCACTTAACCACTTCGATCGGAGAAGTTCACCCATTGGCACACAGTCATAAGTAACATTGGATTCGCCGCTGCAACTGCCCTTGGCCAAGTTCCGCGGACCGTTCGCGCATCCCGCGGCATCACATGGACGTGGCATACTCGATGCTTGTTTCAAATGCAAGTTTCGCGAGCCAGCAGAACAACGCAGCACGACGCGATAACGAAACAACTGAAACTCCAAAGCGCGCGTGGCGCGGAGTCGAGCGCGCAGAGTAGAGCGAAAACGAAACCTTTCGACTACCCATACTACTGAAGGGTAACGTCAAAATGTTATTTTTTCTTAGAATCGAACAGAAGTAGACAAGTAGCATTGTGTTCCGTTTTATAACCTAATAAAATTATCTTTTTTATACGAGTAGTTGATTACTAGTGATATAAATTATGATGTCGAGTGCCTTAGTCGTCAGGCTAGTACCGGAATGTCGCTGGGGGGTCTCAAATCGTGTCAGGCATTTACCTCAATTTCTCCGTTACTGAGGCTCTGTTCGCGATTATATTGGCGCCTTAGACCTTCTACAGCATGTCTTTATCACTTTAACTTGACTTCATAGTAACCTTTAGCGTCCCTTTAAAGGAGCGCTTGGTGTGTCCCCACATGGGTTTATTGCATTTTTCACTGAGCTGTTCACTGTAAGCACCTCAGACAGAATATGTGAGAAGTGGGTTTCTATACCTAGGTTTTGTCATAGGAGACGGTTATAGCAGACAAGGGGTTTCGAATTGATGGCTTTTTGCAAGAGGTTGGTGCAGAGTTAAATATTCCACTATCCTCCAAAGTGACCAATTCGCAGTTGAGGTGAACCAAGAGACCCCGGAGGTTGCTGCCCGCGAAATCCCCGTAGAAAGGAGGAAGAATATAATTAGGTTTTTTCACTTATTTATTCACCCATTACTGGCATCTGTGGCTAATCAAATGTGGACAATCTGCGCCATCTTGAGCAACTTTCAATCACCTATAATTCCCGATACAGAAGCTGCCTAGGTCCACTGTGCTTGCAAAGTCCTCTCCGAATCCGTGCCTGCAAAGGAGGGAATTTCAATTACTCATTGCTTTGATGACGGCCGCCTCCAGTAAGAATTTGTGTAGTGTGTTCAGGAATATCACACATGGTATTATTTTTGCTTTTCTCATCTTAATATAAAGCGCAAGAATAAGCCCATGAACACAATTCATTGAAGAGACACACTTTTAGTGAACCCGTGCGTGCTAAGCAGCATTTCAGTACACAACGATGTCCCGCCAGCTGAGTCCAGAAACCCCCACTAGGCGTAGTAATTGTCAATAATTGTAGTCGTCCGTTTTGAGCCTTGGGCGAGTCTCGGTGAGCTCAGTACAGAATGTGGAACAGACAACTTCCTCTCCCTTCTTTTAACGGAAGGGAGAAGAACGGGCTCTTGCGGGGACTTTATTTCGACTACCCCATACGAACCTTATGCTGGATCAAACATGAGCTTGTCAGGTGGTGCACCGAGCCAAGGGAAGGCGGCGCTGACCAGCAGGCCGCAGTATTAATGGTCCCGTCGTGACCCATGGTCTGAAGCACCTCCTCGTAGCGTTTTGCAGCCATAGGCTCTTTGGAGGTACTCTGCCTGCATAAAAACTGGTAACAGCAAATGGAAATCATGCCCGTAACTAAGTTGAACAAAAAGCATGCCTTCGGCAGCCACAACTATACATGTGTAATTATAAACATCGATGTGCAACAAGCCTAGCACCATACGCGAGTCCACGTTATGCAGGGAGCAGGGTCAGAAGTGTGGCAACCTTTGCTCCAATACGCTATTCATGTGCCTAGGCCTGACGTTAATATATTTTACCATGCTTTCACTTGTCTACAGTATCTAGGCAAGTTTGTTCATGCTTCTACCTCTGTCGTGTTGTGACACAGTTCCGCTGCTATGTTTTGATGATGTGAGCATGTCTTTTTATTCATCTAATCTCCTGTTACGCTAAGCTATGCAATGTGCTGAACATTACAAAAATATTTACACTGTGGCTTTTCCTACATAACAAAAGTAAAAATAACAATGCATATGGATGTTTGACCCTCAAAATCTGCTCGAAAATATAATCGCAATGCTCTAAAAATTAGTTCTGCAAAACTCCTTCAAAATAGTCTTATTGCTTCTCCCCGAGCTGCTTCAATATGTTCAAGCCCACTTCCACCCAAGAGGGAGCTTAAATCGCACAGCATTGAAAATATTGAAGAAAAAGAAAGGATGGGATGAAAATGCTGCAAATATGCATCCTTACCATATCGGTTTTTGCAATATGGGTCACTTTACAAAGTGAGGCAGGTGGGGGTGAAAATTTTAATCTTGGCTACAGGCACCAGGGAATCTTTAAAGGGACAGCAAAGAAAAATATGTCGAACTAGATTGAAGGATTCGGCTTCCGTAGTAATCAGTTCACCGTTCGTGGCAAGAACAAAGCTTTTGTAAGCAAGAAAATCGCGAATATGGAAGGTTGGAATGGCATTACCTGATGTGGACTATGGTGCCTCAGTTGTCATCAGCACTGTCTGATTCACAGGGACATAGGAAGATTACTGCAACAGGTCTATTTTAGCTGAAGCAGTTCAAATTGAGGAGCAGCACTTCGAGCTTCAGCGGCAATTTTCTATACAGCAAGTGATATATTGGCACGTAAAACACGGTGGCCGACTTCTAGACGAATAATCTATTGATCTAGTTAGACATAATATGTTCTCTGAGTGTTCCTTTAAAGATTAATGTTTCTGCTTCAGGAATGACAAAAAACAGCTTGTAAACATTTTTACAATGCTGCAAATGTACAGCTATATTATTCTTTTGTAAATGTTGGTATGTAGCTATATATTTTTATATAGCTAAATGTTTCTTTTGTAACCAAAACATTTCATGTAGCTTGAGCATCTGGTAGGAGCCATCTCTGAAAGGTTTCTGCTAGCTGTATTTGCTTGTAGGCCTTCCAACGACCAGTGCTGCCTGACAAGCGTGTCACCAAAATTCGATGCCGTAAGCCTGAGGGCCTGCTCTTTCAGTCGTGTTGCAGTATGGTACTGCTGCCGCGCGTGACGCTAAAGTGCCAAGAATGACTGCTGCGTTGTTCTCACCTTCTGCGAAAAGGGGGAAGACAATGAACAGTGGCAACAGGCATGCTCGTAAGAAAATTAATGTGGGCAATCTCTCCATGCAAGGTAGCATCCATAATTACTGGTTCTTTCACATTTTCTCTAGTGGTAGGTAGGGCATAAAAAATGCGCTCTGAATTTACGTGCTAAGCTTCTACAAGATGCTGTCAAATCTTGGACGTAGGAGACGCATGGCATCGGGTCCAGCGTAACAAACACAGGCGCCTGTGTGAGAGCATCGGGGCTTAATAGCTAGATTATGTTTGCATACCTCGGAGATTTCAGTCCTGCTATGGTGAGCAAGTGCCCATGAAGGCTCAACATTCTCGAACAGGTCGGCAGCCGGCACCAGCTGGGCCCAAGGGAGTAACATCGGCATAATTCCTGACAGCCGGCCACTAAATCCATGAGGCAGCTGTGTCTGCTCGTATGCAAGCGGTGACAGTGCTAGGGCAGGCCGTATTTAAAAATAATATATTATGCGGTTTTACGCGCTAAAACCACATTCTGATTATGATGCGCGCCGTTGCGGGGGACTCCAGAAATTCCGACAACCTATGGTTCTCTCACGTGCACCTAAATATAAGTACACCAGTGTTTTCGCATTTCACCCCCATCGAAATGCGGTTGCTGGGATTCGATCCCGCGACCTCGTGCTTAGTAGCCCAACCCCATAGCCACTAAGCAACCACGGTTGCTAGGAGGGATTTTGTATCTTTAGACGGTTGCCCTGGTTCAACAGCAGCCCTCGAGCAAATGTGTGCGTTCCGTCTCTAGCAAGCATCCTTCGGCAAATTTATATTTCGCGGCTGCTTGCTGTTCTTCGGTGCGTGAGTTCAGCTGCCGATCTGATGGTATTGTATGCTTTGGAATTCTCACGTCACTTTCCCTCTCGTTCCTCCAATTAATTTCGTTTATAGAACACCCCTTGATGGCACTGCCACGTGACACCCTCCATTGTTGAGGCAAATCTGTGTACGTCATACACTCAGGTGCTTCAGAAAAGGCTTTAGTCTGCAACAGGTCCACTGTGCGGAGCATGCTCATCAAGTGGCTGCATGCAACTTGGCCAGCAGGGCATACGCAGTTGCCACCAACTTGCCTATGCGGGCCAATAGCTGCTGGGACAGTATAAGGTGATGCAAGGTTTTTGCTGCGATAGCACTGTGCCCTGATGTAGACAAGCCCATTGCTAAGAAAAAGTGTTCACGCATCACATTGTCATCTGCCATAGGTAGTGCACATGAGCATAACTATGTTTAGGAAACTTCAGGTTTAGCGGTGACTTAAGATTTTTAGTAACTTAGAAATGTTATCAGAGACAACTGGGCATTTTCACTGAATGCGTGAAAGACTAGGGATGTCATAGCACGTCCCACGTGCCCTCATAACGCTTTAAATGAGGGTGTGTTTCTAACGTCTTATCTTTAGATTTCACACTGTCGCCTTATTCGCGTTCGGCCCTTATCTCTCATAAGCCTGCATAACGGCCACCACCTCCACCACCACAGCTACATTAGACGCCCGTCCTTAGCTTGCCGCTCCGCCTGTAGGTACAGAGGGCAAAACCTTTGTCGAGAACTAACTCCTTACGGTGACAGCAGCCACTTAAGTACGCAGCGATCAGCCGAACACGACAAGCCATATCGTAAACATAACTACGCATAATTACACATGACATATTTTTAACAAGCTTTTATGACATTTCGACTGAGCTGGTGGGAACACTTGTTTTGCGTAAGGAACGCGCCGGGGGTCACGCTTTCTGGACAAGCATCTTGCCCTCTGTAACACGCCGGGAAATTAATCCAGAGCTTGCTGAGACGAGCAAATACAGTTCACGGATTTTGTCTGTCTGTAGCTCAGGGTCTGCGATGCCGTCCAACTCGCGCAAAAAAATTACTGTACCTTCACAACACCCTCTTAATAACAGAAAACTAGGAAGCAGTCACGGTGGCGTGTCATTACTTCTCTGTTTTGTTCTGCAAATAATGTTACTCGTATTGCTGGTAAAAAAACAACTAGTACCAGTTTACTGACGTGTAAGCATTACTGCAGCTACAGCATTTGATGAAAAGCCGCTGTAAACACACAAAAAAGCAATACCTTTGAGTGGAGCTGTTGACCTTCACGGTCGACGCGCCCACGTAGGATTCCAGGGTGAAGTCATGCTTCGGTCATAGCAGTGCCCTGTAGTAGACCTGCTGCGGTAAAATTTTACGAGCGTCTCTTCGCCTAGTGGTGGTACGCAAGAGAGATTATTTTCCCAGCAGGTGACAGGGAAAACAATGGCGCGAGAAACAGCTGCCACGCGGCCTTCAAAGGCGCAGCGGTGCCGATGTAGAACTTTTCTAGTTTTTTTTCTTTACCAAGAGAGGAACTGCACAGTGTCGCTGACCGTACACAGCGTTGACGATTTTTTGCAAGAGGTCTGTACGAGCCTACCAAGCCGAAGCTGAGCGTCAAAAACAAGCCGAAGAAGCCGATATGCCAAAGTAGAAACGTGACGACGCGAGACGCCAACGCGGACAGTAGGCCTAAGCTTGGACCTAACGGCTTAAGGAAGAGGCCGAGCTCGTAGAATGGAAGCTCAGGCTCGGCGTTGTCAATCTTTGGTGACGGCGACGAAACGATTTCAGAAGGCGTTCGTGGAGAATCCCTTTGGGAGTGTATGCGACGTTTGTGCTTTGCTGTGCTTTAGACTGCGTTTGCGAACGATTTGACCCGACTGAAGGATGCCTGCTGTAACCTTCTGTCTGCACTTCTCAAGGGGAAACGTAGCAGAGTTTAACGTATGTCGCACTTGTGTCCACTCGCTTCGACAGACAAAGATAACAAACTGCTCTGCGACCAACGGAAACCTCTATCCTCGAAAACTGTCTCATCTGCCACTTCTCAAACTGGCGAGCTATTCCACGGTCTCACCACGGATTCCTCTCATGCAGATACGACAGCTCCTCTACACCTCCGGCCAAATAACAATTGCAGAACTGGTGATTAACGTGCCCATCTGCGTTTTCGATACCATGATGCCATTAAAGAGTTGCGGCACATCTCCGGCAATTTACAGAACATAAGGCCGTGATGATGTCTGTGAACGTCACGAAGCCACCGTGACGGTGTGTGGTCGGAGGATCTCTATCCAACGGACGACGCTGAAAATAGAGCTAGACTAATAAAGAGTCAATACGTACAACAATCGTATGTCTCTTTATATGTGTTCGGATTGTGCTACACATTTGTAACCCTTACTGGCGACAAATAGGCTGCATCATGAGGTAGTGCATTAAGTGCTCGCATGTGTTGTTGAAGGTGCCAACCTACAGCACCGCACGTGTACTTCACACTGCTGCTCGTTATGTCTTGCAAGAAGTCTGACCCTGCGATCATATAGTTTAATGCATTACCAACTGTGCAGCAGGCTTTCGCCTTCAGGTGTTATAGGAGTGTAACATGCTGCCGAGCTTCCTGTTTGTTCCTTCACTTCAAAGAGAGCAGCCTTCTCGGGCGATATTTCATTGCTTAAGATGAAATAATATTGCCCGGAATGACTTCCAGAAATGATTCGCACTAAATCTATACACGTTAGCAAAGATCACTAATAGGAAGGTTGTAATTTATTGAGTGGTGCTACTTGACCTATTTTTTTGTTTTAGGGTATCTGTAAGGTTTAACAAGAAAGACGTTACGTCCAAGGTGAACCCTTTCGAGTGCACTTTTATGTTCCTTTCGAAAGGCATGCTTACTTATAATCGGAGGACAAGGAATAAAACTCTTCATTGTATAGCGACACCTCTTAGTACTAAAAAGTTAACTTTTAATCCCTGGTGCTTTCCTCTTGAAATCACAGCGGTGTGTTTCTTTTGGTGAAGTAGGCTCTACCGGCTATGTTTGAATATTCATTCAACTTTTCGGCTATATGTTCAATGCATAGCCCAAATTCACTAAAAACTAAAGTAGATTTAACGTTTCACGCTTTAATTCTAACCGTATGCTATCAACCAGGAGACAATTGTTTATTAACCTCTAAATCAAGATGCGTTAATCAAAGTTTACTATCTAGGATGCACTGCGCATGGTATTAGTTCTGAGACGTTAACTTGCATTAGGATTTTTAAGAGCTGTAGTTTAGTACACTATTGTGTGTGCGAAAACATTTATTGTTTTCACACACACAAGTTGTAGTTGCGACGAGTACGTCGTCAAAGTAATAGTCGACATTGAGAATGTAACCAGCCACCTCCGTCATTCGTCCATGGAAGATAGCAGGCATAGTTTTTATGCCAAACGGCATGAATCGGAACCTGTTCAAGCCCGAGTCACCGGAAAATGCTGCAAGTTCCTTCGACATACTAGCCATGTGTACGTGCCAGTAACCTTTCGTGAAGTCCAACGTTTAAAGTATAGCCGTCCAGTGGGTTGTGCAAACATTACGTCAGGACGAGGTATTGGTTCTCATTCTGGAATCATACCACTAATCAGTTGGCGAAAGTCAATACATAGGGCATCGGGGCATCCTTCTTTATAACAAACACAGTCGGTGCTTGAAAAGACGTCCATTTTTCTATGACGCCAAGACGTAAGGTAATACGCAAGCCACCAATACATAGGGCATCGTGCCGTCATTTTTTAACAAGCACAATCGGTGCTTGATAAGAAGATGTCAATTTTTTTATGATGTCAAGACGTAACAGTTCTTCTACCTCATTCTCAACTACTTTTTTCCAGCAAATGGCATTGGGTATTGCCAGACATGAGTGGGCGTGTCATTCGTTAGCTTGAGACGTCGCTGTAAAACATCTGTCTTCCCTGGTAGGTCAGAAAAGATCAGTTGATAGATCTAAAGAAAGGCGTCGATTTGGTTTCGTTGGGCGACAGTTAGCCTAGAAGATATGGTCACATCGCTCCATGTCTGCGTTCGCACGAGTAGAGCATAGAGCGCATTTTCCGCGTATTCAGCGCCGAGTGTTTCGGCTGTCGTCACAGGGGTAGCTGTCATAGGTGTCGGATCGCTGTCTGTCCTTTGCTCATACGTTTTGAGCATGTTGCTATGGAAGACAGCTGTTCTATGGCCAAGATCTACAGCATAGTCTAAAGGACACCTCATGTCGACCACATTGAAAGGACCTTTCCTTGTTAATAAGAGTTTCTTAGAACCCGCGGGCAAAAGGACTTGGTCACCAACGGCTAGTGCTCATTTGTTCGCTTTCTGATCATAGTAGCTGTTTTGGTTAATGTGTCCTTTGCCAAGTTCCTCAGATGCAATGTCACAGGCTCGTAGCAGTCGTTGTCTCAATTCTACTATGTATTCGTATGCTGCCCCGCAGGGGCGTCTGCGTAAGCAGGCGTTTGGTGTGTTGCGGCACCACGTACCCGAGCACACGAGGGTTGGACCCTCCCGCGTGTAGCCGTGCGCGGCTTAGCCGTGTCCGGGGAAAAGGGGATCCTGGGGGTTGAGCCGACGCCGGGTGTTCGGACCTTTAAGGACCCCGGCGGAGGCAACACACCTCTTTGGCCTCGGCTTCGCGTAGACGGCACCCCCGGACTGACCCACCCGGGGGAAATCGGCAGTCGCCTTTTCCTTTCCTCCTCTGCATTCTTCGTCTTTCTCTCCCTCTTTTAAATCTTTCCTGTCTTCTCTTCACTTCTCCTCACTTCCTAGTTTCCGGGCGGCAAGGGTTAACCTTGTGTAGCTAGCCAGCCTTGGTTATGCTGTATTTGGTTATAGCAGCGATGTACGGCTGGCGTTGGCAGGGTTCCTCTAGCAGGAACTCCTGTCACGTCCCCCTGTTGGGCTCCATGGTGGGTGGTCGGCATCGCGGCCGAAAGCCCAACTGTACTTATGGAAAACGCTTTTCCTAAACTCCCTGATCGCCCTCAGAAACGAGGGCGCACCGAAGAGGTCTTTCAGTTTTTCGGATGCCAAGTCCACAACTTTCCTCGTTTTCATGTGCTCCACGCAGAAAAACCAGCTAAACAAGTGCGAAGAATCTCCGCGTTCCTTGTATCTAAGTTTCTTACCGAAGTTTTTGGACCAGGATATAAGGTGTCGAGGATGGCCAGCGGTGACCTCCTCTTGGAGCTCCGCGATCAGAGGCAATTTGAGAAACTGCCTCAGCTAGTATCATTTGGGGAGACCCAAATAGTTGTAACCCCGCACCGCACGATGAATACCTCCCGCGGCGTTGTCTCGGACGATGATTTGCTGGAGCTCACTGAGGCTGAGCTGTTGGAGGGCTTCAGCGAACAGAATGTTATAAATGTCAAAAGAATTAAGATTAGGCGAGATGGTAAAGAAATTCCAACCAAACACCTAATACTCACCTTCAATGCGAGCGTCCTGCCCGAGTCAATCGAGGCCGGGTACATCAAGCTCCGTGTAAGACCGTACGTGCCAAATCCCCTCCGATGTTTCAAGTGCCAGTGTTTTGGCCACAGTTCGCAGAGCTGCCGAGGCCGCCAAACTTGTGCGAAATGCAGCGCGCATGAACACTCCTCTGAAGCTTGTGAGAATTCTCTCCACTGTGTAAATTGTGATGGGGAGCACGCCGCGTACTCGCGGTCGTGCCCATCCTGGAAGAAAGAAAAAGAAATAGTGACGATCAAAGTGAAAGAAAATATCTCATTCAAGGAGGCACGCAGGCGGGTAGCATACCTGCCAAAGAAAAGCTTTGCCGAAGTGGCGCGTCAGGGGGCAGCGTCACAACGGCCTCCGGCGGCTGTCCGACCCACAAACAGTGAGTCGGCAGTTACGCCATCTGCCCCCACGGCGGTTGCAGCTAGCGCTGCTCCGCCAACCCAGCAGACGAGGCCATCGACCCCGAAGGTGGGCGCAGCCGAGGCTGCCGCAACCTCCGAGGCCCCTTCCAGCGCTGGCAACAGCCAGCGCAGCCAAATCCCTCAGGGAGCTCCATCAACCTCCGCGCTGGTGGGCGCAGGGGTCTTGCCTTCCGGGGCAGGACTCTCTCGGAAAACCTCTCGCTCGCAAGAGCGCCTGTCCGGCGTCTCACAAGAGGCAATGGACACTACACCCATCCTCAAGGCGCACCAAGCGCCTAAGGAGCGGCGAGGCTCCCTCAAACGCTCCAGAAAGAACAAAACCCCTATTACAGGGCCTCAAAAGGGCTCTGTAATGTAAGGCATCCCATCCGTTTCCGTAAACACAGCACCAGTTTAATTTAAAATATGGATACACAAATAATTCAATGGAACATCAGAGGTCTTCTTAGGAACCTTGATGATGTGCAAGAGCTTATCCAAAAACACAATCCAACAGTGCTGTGTCTACAGGAAACACACCTAAAACCACAACATACAAACTTTCTCCGGCCGTATGTCAAGTTTCGCAAAGATCGCGATGATGCAGTCGTATCATAAAGCGGTGTTGCCATTTTGGTTCATAAAAGTATTTCCTGTCAGCGTTTACAGCTACAAACGCCCTTGAAGCAGTGACGGTTCGAGCTGTTCTTTTAAATAAACTCGTCACCATTTGCTCGCTTTATGTATCCCCACACTTCAAATTAAACAAACAGGAATTTCAGTCATTTATAGACGAATTGCCAGAACGTTATGTTGTTGTTGGTGATTTCAATGCGCACATCTCCCTGTGGGGCGACTCTCGTACAGACGCATGAGGTCGTCTTGTTGAACAGTTCCTTTTTTCTTCAGGTGCGTGCTTGCTGAATACGAAGGAACCCACGTATTACTCCCTAGCAAACAAAACCTTCTCTTCAATAGATCTTAGCACAGCTTCCTCGTCCATACTGCCCGAACTCGAATGGGATGTTACGAACAGTCATTATGGCAGCGACCACTTCCCTATACTGATAAGAACATCTAAAGAAAACGAATATCCTCCACAAGCTCCTAGGTGGAAGATTGACACAGCCGACTGGGAGAAATTTCGAACTCTCACTAACATCTCATGGGCCGACATGTCTGCTTTAAACATTGATGCTGCTGTGGAATATCTTACATCATTCATAATAGATGCCGCATCAAAATGCATATCCGAAGTGAGTGGTCTGGCATGCAAACGACGTGTGCCGTGGTGGAACAGCGAATGTAGGATCGCCCGTAAGAATCAGAACAAGGCGTGGGGGTTGCTACGGGCTTCTCCCACTGCAGAGAATCTTATGAACTTTAAAAAAATGAAGTCCCAAGGCAGGCGAACTCGCCGACTGGCCAGAAGAGAAAGCTGGCACAAGTTTTTATCGAGTATTAACTCATTTAGGGATGAGGCCAAAGCCTGGAACAGAGTTAATAGGATTAGAGGGCGGCAAACACATTCACTCCCCCTGGTAAACACACAGGGCGATAGACTGCAAGACCAGGCAGACTCACTTGGGGAATATTTTGAGAGCGTGTCAAGTCCAACAACTTATACACAGTCCTTTCTCAAATACAAAGAAACAGAAGAACGTAAGCCATCAACAAGAAAAGGTCGAGAGTATGAGCCTTACAACCGTCCTTTTTGTATTGCTGAATTGAGAGCTGCCTTGAGCGTATGCAACAGCTCCGCACCAGGATCTGATAGAATCATGTATGAAATGCTCAAAAACTTACACAATGACACGCAGGTTACACTACTCACACTTTTCAACACCATTTGGGATGCAGGGTACCTTCCAACCGCATGGAAGGAAGCCATTGTGGTCCCTGTTTTGAAACAAGGCAAGGACCCTTCCTCAGTGGCAAGTTACCGCCCGATAGCCCTCACACGTTGCATTTGTAAGGTGTTTGAAAAAATGATTAATCGGCGACTCATCCATTTCTTTGAACTGAGCAAAATCATTGATCCCTATCAGTGCGGCTTCCGAGAAGGGCGCTCCACAACTGACCATCTTGTACGTGTAGAAGCAAATATCTGGGACGCATTTGTACACAAACAATTCTTCTTATCCATATTCCTCGATATGGAGAAGGCGTACGATACGACGTGGCGTTACGGAATCTTAAGAGATTTGTCAGAAATGGGCATCCATGGTAATATGCTAAACCTAATAGAAAGCTATCTGTCCAGTCGTACCTTCCGGGTAAAAGTAGGAAATGTACTTTCGCGTCCTTTCACGCAAGAAACAGGTGTACCGCAAGGAGGCGTGCTCAGCTGCACACTCTTCGTCGTGAAGATGAACACGCTTCGCGCTTCATTACCACCGGCAATCTTTTGTTCTGTCTACGTGGACGACATACAAATAGCTTTCAAATCCTGTAACCTCGCAGTGTGCGAGAGACAGGTACAGCACGGCCTGAACAGTCTCAATGTGGGCAGACAAGAATGGATTTAAGATCAATCCTAACAAAAGCTCTTGTGTTCTTTTTACAAGAAAGAGAGGCCTGGCTCCGGATCCTTCCTTAGAACTGTGTGGACAACGAATACCTATCAGCAAACAGCACAAATTCCTAGGTATCATACTTGACTACAGACTCACTTTCATTCCACACATTAAATATCTGAAAGAAAAATGTCTAAAAACAATGAACTTAATGAAAGTTCTATCCCAGACTACATGGGGTAGTGATAGGAAGCGTTTAATGAACCTATACAAGAGCCTAATTCGGTCTCGATTGGATTATGGTGCTGTAGTATATAACTCTGCCGCCCCGAGCGCACTAAAGATCCTAAATCCTGTGCACCATCTAGGAATCCGACTGGCCACTGGCGCTTTCAGAACGAGTCCCATACAGAGTCTATATGTAGAATCAAATGAATGGTCTCTCCACCTACAGAGATCATACATTAGCTTTACATATTTCCTTAAAGTACGCTCTAATCCTGAACATCCATGTTTTGATGCCGTTACTGATATGACGTGCGCTACACTTTTCAGCAATCGTCCCTCCATAAGACAGCCTTTCTCGCTGCGTGTGAAGGAGCTTAGCGATGAAATGCATGTCCCACTCCTCGAGCATCGCTTAATGCACCTAACCAAGCTCTTACCTCCTTGGGAGTGGCAAGTGATACAATGTGACATATCCTTTATAAAAGTTACAAAGCACGCTCCTGAGGCCGAAATCCGAATGCATTTCCTAGAACTCCAGCACAAGCACTCCTGCGCAGAGTTCTACACAGACGCTTCGAAGTCAAATGCCGGGGTATCCTATGCAGCCGTCGGCCCATCGTTTTCGGAATCCGATGTACTGCATCCGGAAACAAGTATTTTTATGGCCGAGGGCTACGCATTACTCTCTGCTGTAAAGCCCATAAGAAAATCGAAACTTCCAAAAGCAGCGATCTATACAGACTCTCTCAGCGTCGTGAAGGCCTTAATGTCACTCAGCAAACATAAAAATCCCGTATTTAATGAACTATATTCGGCCTTGTGCAAAGCGTACTCATCTAACCAGAATATCATAATATGCTGGGTCCCTGGCCATCGGGGAATCGAAGGTAACGTTCTGGTGGACGAGATGGCCACGTCAATCACATTGCAAGCTGTTAACCCTACCGCTGCAGTGCCTGTCACAGATCTGAGGCCTTTCTTGCGAAGGAGGCTGCGAGATCACTGGCAACACATGTGGGATGCGGAAAGGGATAATAAGCTACACCTGTTAAAACCACAGTTAGGATTCTGGCCCTCTACTACAAGATCGCGCCGAACAGATGTCCTATTCTGTCGTCTCAGAATTGGACACACGTTTGGCACCCATAATTTTCTACTCACCGGAAGTGAGCCTCCAACCTGTGGTAGATGCGGGGAGAGGCTGACCGTACTCCACGTCCTCCTGGAGTGTCGAGAAGCCGAATCTGAGAGAAAGAGATAATTTTCCTTAGCAAACCGCCGACACATTCCTCTTCATCCTCTAATGTTTCTCGGTCCAGAACCTCTTTTTAATACAAACAGTGTCCTAGGTTTCCTCAGAGATGTCGTCTTACATGTTATTAGTCCCATGAATTCGTAGCGCCTCCTCTCTGGAGAGGATGCCACTGCGATAATTATTTTGTGTAGCACATGCCTCCAGGCCCTTGTGCTTCAAGGGCTCTAAGGAGGCAGTAGTGCTCTGGCATTTCTTATAATCGCGATATATTTTACCTATCGTATCATTCTTTTTATATGCATCTA
Source organism: Dermacentor andersoni (assembly GCF_023375885.2). Taxonomy (NCBI): domain Eukaryota; kingdom Metazoa; phylum Arthropoda; class Arachnida; order Ixodida; family Ixodidae; genus Dermacentor; species Dermacentor andersoni. The sequence goes on along the minus strand of NC_092822.1, from coordinate 71,879,228 downwards.
AATTTTCCTAGTACAAGTCATACGTCATCGCCATAATTTTACCATACAGATTTTACGCACTTTAGAGCGTATATTTTAAGGCCTCTTTACAGCCACCTCACACCAACTTCATAGCAATCATAATTACACCGCAAACTCATTACCACAGACATGGCGCTTTTTGGCCACACCTGGCCCTTGCGCCATAAAACCCCATACATAATCATCATCATCATCATCATCATTCGTATGCTGACTTTGTCACGTGATCTAATCTTGCGTTTGTCCACAAGTCTTTCAGAACGGTCATTGGGCCGTGAACATATCGGCAGTATAATAGCTCGAAAGGCGAGTACCCGGTAATCCGTTGTGGCATTTCTCAATGGGCAAAGAAAAAGCGCACTAGGTTATGATTCTGATTCATTGGCCATTGTTAGAACATGTGACCGAGCATGCTTTTAAAAGTGATACTGAAACGCCAAACTAGCCCACTTGCCATCGGGTGATATATAGTTATCGGTATTTGTTTAACCGACAGTAGTCGACTGAATTCTTTCATGATAGATGACATAAAGCTTGTCCCAAGATCACTGATCACATCACGTGGCAAACCCACTCAGGAAAACATTGCCATTAGGGCTTCTGCAACCAGTTTGCTCTCAACAGAGGGCAGTGTGATAGCGTACGGGTACCTTGTTTCAAAGTCAAACATGGTAAGGATGTATCTGTTGCCATTGTAAGGTGTTGGAGACGAAGAACCGACGATGTCGATGCCCACATGGGAAAAGGGGGTTTCGATGACTAGCATTGTGCCAAGTGGGGCACGGCCGAGAAGATGCCGAGGAATAGTCCGCTGACAAACGTCGCAGGACTTCATATACTGCTTGGTTTTAGACCGGACTCCTGACCACTAAAATTCAGCGAGAATCCGGTCAGTTGTCCGAGATATCCCTTGGTGCCCTGCAAAGATTCCAGGGTGAGTGAGTTTCAGCACCAACTGTCTCGGCTGTCTAGATACGACCAGTTATTCCAATTTCTTCTGAAATAGCAGTTTGTGTCTCCGGTATAATATTCCATGATATAGAAAATAACATGTTTTGTGATTATTTACAACCAGAGTGTTGCCCAGACTTTCGTAACAACGCCATACAGACCCGTCATTCCTTCGGAATTCCTCGAGTCCCCTTATGTATAGTTGTCGCGGTGGCTTTTTAATACAGGTAGGCTGGAGTTGAGGCGTGTTCTATCTGCCATTGCAGCACTTTCCTTCTGGAATTTCTCTCGGTCGTCTTTGGACACTCACAGATACTGGCCCATATTTCGCGAAAACCATTGGGTGTAGTCTGCAGGCAGGGTGGATATCGACCGACTGGCTGGGTCGTTCGTGCTTGCCACAGTGCTGTGTAAATGGCTAATTTCATATTGCGTTCGAGACTCCAGTAAGACTATGTGTCTGGGAAGATTAATACATCGCCTCACTGTGTGCTCTACCTTAAGTCCAGAAATTTACCATGCGCAAAACTGCTTTTTGTTTTGCCTTATAAAAAATATCTACAGAAGCAATCAAACAAAGGGGTTTTTGCTTAACATTATATATTCACATTCGCCAATTCATCAACACGTGCTCTGCTCAGATGCGCTCAGTTCCTTGCATTGAACGCATCTCTACCTCCACTAGTCACTAGCATACTTGGTTGGCAAGTAGATTGTGTGACCCTAATCAAAATATCAAATACCTGCCAGAACCTATCATATGACTATTTCACAGCGGAAACCACAATATTACACTTTTAAAATATTTTCAGTTCCAAGAGACTCTCCGGCTTCCAAGACGTAAGGTGTGCACCGAGGTGTAGAGTTAAATGATTTATTTGCTCTTTGCTTTCGCTTCAGGAGGCATGAGCGGTTCTAATGAACTGGTTTCGTGAGCATGCGCATAAACGATAATGACTTATTAAACATTGAATTCTCTTCCCCCAATGCTTCCCCTTTGCGGCACCTAAAAAGAAGCCATACTTCTAAAATTAGGTGTAAAAATAGATAAAAGGGAGGACATGAAAATCTGCCTGCTTCATGTCAGCATTTAAAATACAGAATCACAGTGGCTTGCATTTGCACTTTTGCATTCACGTGTCGTTAAATGTAAGCTAATAAAGCTGTTAAATGTTAAAGGTATGCAAGCACCTAACTAAGCATGAGCTGTTGCTTTTTAGCACGGGCACCGTGCTTATTGGAAGTATGTATGATGTCACTAAGCAAATATGTAATTTCATTGTACCACTATTTTTTACCACATGGATATGTCCGTTGAGAGGCAAGACAAAAAACAGTCACGTCTCACAAAAACAATCAGCTTTTTTTCTAACATTTCAATTACACTTGCTCCTATGTGTTTGTCTCCAGAGAGCATACTTGATTCTGACTTTCCCATCAGAGACAATAAATAAGTATACCATGTTAAGACGACTGCCTAGAGCCCATGAGAGGTTTCGTGTTGGTGTGACATACGGTATTTTGATTTTGTTGACATTTAGTCATAGGGTCCACCCAATACACCCACATTCTAGTTTTCTTGTCCAAAGTGCATGGTAATGTATTTTGATTCTTTGGCGCGCGGTCCTCTGCACTACGTGAAGTCGCACTCGGCTGGCTCTTTGACATCCTCGTGTCCTTGCAGCTGCCTTCTTGCGTTATATAAAGCGGGTGCCTGAAAAATATTGTGTGCAAACGTCAACAGGAGGACATGGTGCAAAACATTAACACGGTCAAGAAATACGGTAACGACATTAAAAGAAAATGCTAGCTCTTAGTCTTCCCACCAAAATACATGCGGAACATCTAAATGACTGCAACAGTAAACTGCTCAACTAACTTAATTTTTTATATTTAAAGAAACAAGGAATAACCAACAGATCATCCTCGTTCAGGAGAAATGTTACGATACTCCTGATAATGATTAGAATATTGGTCATTGTCAGATGTCATAGGTCTGTGATTAGTCTGGTGTGTCGCGAACACAACTTGTAACACATCCTAAGCACGTGCCCAGTGTGCCCCCCGCACGATCTCTGGTTGTGCCACTGCTCAAGCCATAATTTAAGGATCATATGGGAAACATGATGCTCAGTAGGGATGAAAATATGGTCCTCCATTTCAATGGATATGACTGGATCTGCCTATAAGAAAGGGCAACAAGGCTTGTTATGGCAACCTTACCACATTACAATAATAACAAGAAAGTTCACTGCGGCCTGCATCTAAGCTTAATAAATGGCATGAACTTATTTTCATTTATGAGTTTCGCAATGGAGTTCATTTTTGACAGACTAGACTACTGCGGCAGTTTGAAATCTAGCATTTTAAATCCTTGAAGGCATGCAAAAGTTGCAGGTGGACCACAATTATTAGTTTATTACACCAACTTATTGTTTTGTGTACGGCAGACGACTGGTGCCAAAGAATTAATGCAACGTTTTATTTTGATACTTTATTTGTCCACTAAACATATTAAAGCGATAAACACATTTTGATCTTCTATGCAGTGGCAAGACGCACACATTACGCTTGTAACCCCCCTAGGAAGGAACATTTAGCTGTTGATATGACATAACTCTAAAACGCCAACTCATATTAGCAAATGCACAGGCATGTCCAAAACAATGAGCGTATGCAAAGCGCCCCTGGAATTGTAATTCCACACAGCAGCCGTTATATTCGATGCCGATTCATAGCTCGCTGCTTGACAATCCAAAGATTTCGTAGACATAAGCACCCTTTCTGATTCGCACCCTTCTCGAAAACCGCAACAGGAGACATAAAATCAGACATATAATCACACCGTTTTAATACATGCGCAAAAACAGTTCAGCCTTATGGCTAAACACCAGAGCGATTTAGCGCGCGATCGAGACGAACGACGGCTTCGGGCGACAAAACTGGCCGTGGCTTGAACAGATCGCTCGGTTCTGGAAATCTAGAATTCGTTGCTCGTCGCCCGGAAGTGCTATGAGCGATTAGTGAATCGCGCAAAGCCGGAGCTGGATGTAAATCGCTAAAATACTGCCGATTGTCGCGCGGAACGAGCAAACGATTGCATTCTTGTACGTGCAAGGATAAGAACCTACTGCAAGATCTTAAGAAATATTTTATGCAACTTTTCACAGTAAAATACATTAAATTACATTACTAAAGCACGCGTCACTCTACTTTCGACGCGTATTTGCAGCCCTCATACCGGTAACAGCGGCGAGACGTCGCTCAATATCGTCGCTCGCACGGAGTACGACTTGTAGGCGACGAGCGTACACGACAGCCATCTAGATCGCATCGCTTGTAGATGTGGCGCGCAAGATCGCTTATATGGGGTTTATACTTTATTCAGCATAAAACATGGATTCCTCATGTGCCTTTAGTAATTTCAAGATAAAGCGCCCAACTGACCTCTTGCAGCATGCAGCTGAATGCCTGCGGCAAAGTTTCTAACTAGCATTGGCGCGGCACGTAACTTCAGTGGTTCCACATTACCCATGGGCTAGACACGGTCATGCGCGCCACTTATTTATAACGAAAGCATGCCACCATCAAAATGACGCCTTTCGTTATGTGACTCCTTATGTCAACAGCGCTCCGTTTACAGCTGACTGCCAGACAAAATAAATTCAAACACACAAAGCGCACTTTAAGCACGCTCCGCATAGGCTCGGAATATAGGCTGGTGAACAAGCCGTTTTAAGTGTACTCCGCCTCACGTCTTATTGAACATACCATGGCTTTGGCAGCGTTTGCTGTTTTCAATGCACTTATAGATAGCGGCAAGCGATAAAATCACACGTAGTTATCGCGACGACTGGCTTTTCGATTGACATCGAGAGACGCAGCGCTCTTGCCTAGTCCGTTGTCAATCGCATCGACTAAGCACAGTGACGACTTCCTGGAGATAGCATGTCATATACGCCGAATGTGCTCATAATTTAGAATTCACTTACCGTGGAGAATTTGTTGTTATATCTAACGAATGACGAACGCCTGTCGTGTTTTCGCAGCGACGCAAGATGGCTGACACACGATCGCCCTTGGATGGCCTTCGTTGCTGCTCGCTGGACGGATCATCTTTCTCCGGTGTTCTGCTGTTCCGCGATGTTGAGCGCGCGCGCGGTGGTGCAACTCCGAGTGAAAATGTAGAGCGCTCGCTCCGCGTTCCTTTGAACTGTGGCTGCCTGTTCTCTTAGAAGCAGAACGGTGTGTTCTTTGCTCAGCGTACATGAGTGATACATCGCCATATTCAGGGCCAGCCTCCTACAGTTGAAGCAGATAATTACGCTCCTTTTTGTTCTCAATCGCCGCAAGAGTAGAAAAAGCATTCTACTCTCTCTCTGAAGGGCAGAGGGAAAAGCATATTTCACTCCCCGTGGTGACGCATTGAACAATGCATTTCCCTACTCGACATTTTACGAGAATAAAAGAATGCTTTGAATAGTAAATTGGTGGCTTCTCTCCTGCGATGACCTCCGCAGTTCTTAGAGTGTACGTGCGTATGTTTTACGGGTGTTCGTTGGCGTGTGCGTCCTTGTGCGCGCATATATCTGTATCCGTCGTTGTCTATTTGCGTGCCTCTGTTTCTGCATGTTCGTGCCTTCTTGTATGAGCGCGCGATTGTGTTTGTGCGTATCCGAGTACGTCAGTGTGCCTGGCTTTGTGTCTGCGCGCGTGTGCGTACGTACTTGCGCATTTGGAAGTATCAGAGTTTGTGCACGCGTGCGTGTGTCGGCGTTCACGCATTTGTGTGTACGTGTTTGTTAGTGTGCGGGTCTGTCACTGCGTTCATTGATAATGATGCACGAGGTTTTTTAGCTCAAGAGTCAAGGATGGCCAAATAGTGCCAAGAAATAATTTCGGGGAGTCGATGACGTGTTGAATCTCATTTCTCAGATGGAATGAAGGCTGTATAGATGCCTAAAATATTTGCTGTAAGCTACGAAAACTATACAACCGTTACCTCCGTGTATTGGAGTGTTTGTGTAGGTCTACAAATGCGCAGTGTCTACGTGCGTGTTTTGTGTACATACGTGCGTGTGCGTCTTTGTGTGCATGCGTGTGTGTTCTTGAGCTTAAGCGTATATGCGAACGCGTAGGTGTTTACCAGTGTGTTTCAGTGTTTTCGGTTTTGTGTGTGTTATATGCGGGTGTGAATGCGCGCATGTGCACTTTATGCAGTCCACAATCTTTACTTTCAGATGTGACAAACCTATTGAAATATTGCGCACTGGTTACGAAGAAAAAACGATTTCTCTATTCAAGTGTATTTATTTATTAAGTACCTGAATCGCCTTGGAAATGTATCCCTCCGTTCAAGTGTAGCTAGGAGCTGCTGTATAGAACCATCTCTCAAATCCACAATTTTATGCCTAAGTCATTCTTGCGAATATATTGCGGAGCTGAATTCTTCCTTTTACGAAATTCCTAGTTATGACTCCATTTTCCCTGACAAATGCGAACAACGTTTTCAATATCGGAAAGTCTTTTCCACGCGCTGTAAGGCGCGTGGCTGAGATAGTGCGTCCGCGCCCCGAAAGCGTCGCATTGGCATCGAGCAAGGAGGTGTATTGGTATCGATGTGCCCTACTAACGCTAGCTTAGGGGTGGTCGCGAGCTCTGCGCGTTACCACAGCAGCGCGAGCGCGTGAGCTAAAGGGTTGAATAGTGCAGCGGTGCAAGTAGAACATCGCGAAAGAGGCTGGTCACGAAAGCGGCGGGATCTGGGAAGGCACAGCGTTCATCGCGTCATCGCCTACATCCTGCAGAAATTGACGTACGCCAGCTATACTACTGCATAAGCATGACATTTTGCGCTACATTTCTCGATCTACATACTAAATGTTGTCGGTTGTGCGTGAGTCACATTAAAGCACTCACAGTTTTGCCCGAAAGGTGAAGCACAGATTGTGATGTAGTAGGGTGTCATACGAAGCAAGGATAATAGTTTTATTGGGCGTATAGGCTTGTAAACATTCGCTTACTAACTGAATTAACAGTAAAATAATATGTAAGCGTGACTTAACAAGGACGTAGAAAGAGACAACCACCCAGACAAAGTGCTGTCTCTGTGTGCCTCTTTCTACGTCCTCGTTCAGTCGCGCTTTCACATTCTATCATTAACTCAAACAAACTAGCACGCAACACAATTTTAACTAAATTAACATGCTGCCAAGCGCTCACAGGTACACATCAACACATATGGTTCGATGAGCTCGAAATCTCGCTATCAAAATGCTGGAGCAAGGAATCGCGGCAGCGGCAGCGATCGAATTGGCCTGCGTGCATTTCTCGCTTTAACGCGACCCAACCTCTGAAATCACAGCGTATACAAAGCAACCGACGGAACGCGCACTCTGAAAACGTCGCAGATGGGTGTGAACATGAGGCCCGCGCAGGGGCACACTTGTGCACGTCGCTCATTGCTTTCAAGAAAATTCTACTTCTCACGCTTCCCCGCAACTGGAGCACATGTAACCCTAATATTTACTGGAAAACGCTGGACGCGAACGCTATGCACGGAGGCTGTCTTTCTGAAAGAAACGCGGCCTCTTGCGTGGCCCGCGATGCGACGGAGGCGAGCGCCAGCTGGAGGTATTGCAAGCAACACGCGCCGCCTCGTTAACCCCGAGACACCCGCTCACCGGCGCGCCAATGGCGCGACTTGGCGGCTGCTTTGGGAATGGTAGAAACGTTGGGAAAAGGGTTTCTTTGACTTTTGCCTATACTCAAATTATAATCCGAGAGTCCTAGTTTACCATATTTTCACGCATTTTACCCTGAGAAATTTCATTAGTTCAGTCAATTGCTTTTCGTCACATGGAAGCCCTGGGAATGGGTAGCTCAAAAATGTTTTCGCCGAAAGAACGTTGTGCGCCCATGCACGATATTCTGCGACATGGTCTCCCTATTGCTATGGCATCAATACGGCGCCCACACGTCCGCGCCGTAAGCAGCAGCCGCGGGAGAAGAATGGCTCCTCCTTTCTTTCCCATTAATCCCGGACTCGCGCGCGACAGAGAGGACCCGCTTCCGGACATCCGGACCGCCTTCCTCACTCGCTCATGCCAGACTGAGCCGCGTTCACTGGCTCACCCTCGCAAGCTTTCACTCGCACAAACAGCATGCGCGCGCAGCGAGCAGTAGAAAGCATTTACTCTAGAAAACAGAATGAGTGATCATCAGGCTGGTAGACCCCCCACTTTGAGGGTTCCGTTGGCTTCAACTCTACGGCTTGCCTGGAGTGTGGCAGCCCTCTCGGCTGACTCCCTCCGAGCTGGTGAACAAGCCGTCCCATGCCTCTCGCGTTGCGGTTTCGCGAGTGTTGTCTAGAGGAGGCTTAGCGCATTCAGGCGTGATGTGTTCCAGCGTGGGTACGCCCCTCACCACAAGCATTCATTTGGATATCTCTCGACCAATTTGTGTGGGAGGCGTAGGTGCGGGTAAGTTTTTGGTTTGCAACCTATTCCAAGTGATTGTTCCGCTTTGATTAGTTTCAGAGGGGAGGGGAGTTTAATCTCCCGCCTTTTTGTAGTATTCACGCAAATAGCGTTCGGCTCCAGTCCACCGGTTCTGTTTCGATGCTCACCTCACTGTGGGGCCGTCCCTCCTTTGTTCCGGGCGCAATGGCCACGGCGTGGGCGAGTTCATTTATCCCGATGTCAGTATGACGTATTATCTAGATGCGTTCAATTTAAAGGGGAAATTTAACTCGAGCCCATTTGTAATATTCACGTAAATTTCCATCGGCTCCAGTGTACCGGTTCTGGTTCGATGCTCGCCCCACTGTCGGGGTGCCACTGGTATGATCCGTGCACGGTGGCCACCACGTGGGCGAGTTCATTTATCCCGACGTCAGTATGACCTGGTAACTAGATGAGTTTGATTTGGAGCGTAAATTTAATTCGAGCCCTTTTCTAATATTCACGCAAATAGCGATCGGCTTCAGTCAACTGGTTCGGGTTTGATGCTCTCCTGACAGTCGGGGCGCCAGTGGTATGATCCGTGCTCAGTGGCCACCGCGTGGCCGAGTTCCTTTATCCCGATGTCAGCAAGACATGGTATATAGATGAGTTCAACTTGGAGGCGAGATTTAACTCGAGCCCTTTTGAAATATTCACGCGAATAGTGATCGCCTCTAGTTTACTGGTTTGGGTTCGATGCTCGCCCCACTGTCGGGGCGCCACTGGTATGATCTGTGCACTGGCCACCACGAGGGCGAGTTCCTTTTACTCGATGTCAGTATGACCTGGCATCTAGATGAGTTCGATTTGGAGGGGAGATTTAACGCGAGCCTTTTGTAATATTCAGGCAACTACCGATCAGCTCCAGTGTACTGGTTCGGGCTCGATGCCCACCTCAAACTCCGGGCGCCACTGGAATGATCCGTACACGGTGGCCACCACGTGGGCGAGTTCCCTTATCCCTATGTCAGTATTCCCTGGTATATGGATGAGTTCAATTTAGAGGAGAGATTTCACTCGAGCCTTTTCCTATATTCACACGAATGGCCGTCGGATCCAGTCTACCGGTTTGGGTTCGATGCTCGCCTCACTGTCGGGGCGCCACTGGTATGATCCGGGCTCAGTGGCCACCACGAGGGCGAGTTCCTTTATCCTGATGTCAGTATGACGTGGTATTTAGATGACTTCAATTTGGAGGGGAGATTTAACTCGAGCACATTTGTAATATTCACGCAAATAGCGATCGGCTCTACTCTACCGGTTTGGATTCGATGCCCGCCTCACTGTCGGGGCCCCACTGGTATGACCCGTGCGCAGTGGCCACCACGTGGGCGAGTTCATTTATACCGATGTCGCTATGAGCTGTTATCTAGATGAGTTCGATATGGCGGGGAAATTTAATTCGAGCCCTTTTGTAATATTCACGCAACTAGCGATCGGCCCTACACTCTAAAAATTTTCACACCCTTATGGGTGTAAAGCAGGTGTATTCATCTTTTCACCCTTGTAAACACCCTTGTAAACACCCTTGAAACACCCTTCTTTAATGGAAAAGGGTGTTCAACAAGAAAACACCCTTGGAACACCCCAGTCTTTCTAATTTACACCCTAATTATAAAGGAGTAAGTGAACAAGCTTACAGTATATGATAAATGAACATTCCCAGTTAAGGCGTTGATATTGGCTTTACATGAAACGCGCGCTACCTGCGCTTGAATCAGGTAGCTGGAATGATTAAATTGGGGCATCTAGGCAGCAGCGCACTGGCTCCGAACAGCGGTCAAAAATAAAGTTTCCCACGAATGTTGATATCGAACGGATGCCACTAACGCGCAGACTTTGCATAGCCAGATATCTGCAAAAGGCTTCATATGATCTATGGCAAAATATTTACAATGCTATCACGGAATACTTAAAGGTGTGCAACCAGTTAGACTGGGAATTGTTAGGAGTGAGGGCTAACGGTAAATAGCTCACCAACTTACGGTTTGTAGATGACATTGGCATACTCAGCAAAGCTGCAGACTATTTGCAACAAACGTTTGAGGACCTTGGCGAAGAAAGTGTAAGAGTCTGATTGAGAGTTAGTATGCAGAAGAGAAAAGTCATGTTCCGCAGCCTGGCGAGAGAACGAATCTCATGGTCGGCAGTCAGGCTCTAGAACCTGCGCAGAAATACGTTTATTGAGGTTAATTACTCGCAGGGGCCTCTGATCAAGGAAATTAACAAAAATAAAAAATTAGCTGGAGAGCTTACGGCAGGCATTACTAAATCATGGCCAGGGAGCTTACTGCTAATCATTGCTTTCTACCGTTACTAACGTATGGGGCCGAAACTTGGAAGTTACCAAAGAAGCTTGGGAAGACGTTGAGGACCGCGCAACGAGCGATGGAATGAAAATTATGAGGCATGACGATAATAGACTGGAAGACAGCGATGTAGATTATAGAGCGAACGGGGATAGCTGATATTCTGGTTGACATTAAGAGGAAGACGTCGTGCTGGGCTGGGCAGACATTCCAATGCGTAAGGGAGAGAACTGCTGGTCTATTGTTGTTGCAGAATGGGTGCTAAGGGAAGGGAAGCACAGTCGAGGACGGCAGAGAATAATGTGGACGTGATGGAATTTGGAAACTTGAAGACACGTGGAACCAGTTAGCACAAGACAGGGGTATTGGAGATCGCTGGAGAAACTTTCGTCCTGCGATGGACGTCAAGATAACCTGATGATGATGATGTGACGACATCCATGCCAGCTTCGCGGCATGTCATTCATGTTATGTCATGCATGCGTGTCATGCACGTTCTGATAGCTCGATTTGCGTCGATTGCGGGGAGGGGGGGGGGGGGGTGCTAGTAGCGGCGTAGCCAAGTGCGGCACGCCGGGCACTTGTAACGCTCACTAACAGTAATTTTTTTTGCTATCTGGCAATGGCCCCACTCCTTCCCCTTCCACGGTCAATTGGGACCCCTCCCCCCCTCACACGAAAAAATTTTCTGGCTACACCACTGTGGGGAGGGGGGTGTAAGATTGCTCCAGACCCCTCCCCCTAACTTGTCAACGAAAACGGGGGAGGGGTGGGCAGCTGCCACCGGGCCGCAAACCTTAGGCAGCCCAATTACCGGCTGCATTTCCCTTTGGACATGAATACTGCTCTAATGTCATTACACTGTAGGATTCGTGGCGGTTCGAGGGCCCCCATGCGACAATAAAAAAAAACGACACATACAGCCATCAGCAAGTCTTAGCTTGAGCAGATCTTTGGGAGCTGGGCAAGACTCTCAAAAAAAAAGAAAAAGCTTAGCACCCCTCTTACATGCATTGTCAACTCTGGGTCAGCGCTGACTGCACATTGCCGGTAAAAAAAAATCACTCAGGAACTCCTCTCGAATTTGTCTAAGTATGCGTAAGCATTGTGACTCTTCCTCATCTACACGCAATCCAGGTCGTTATCAATGTTATGAGACTTGATCCGACGAGTATAAGCGACACCGCTGCGGCGACACGAGCTGCTGTGGTCGGCGGCGCCAAGTGAATGGCGCAAGCAAAGTACTGCAGGTGGCGGGGCCAGATGCGCTAGTGACGTTTCGTTCGTTTTGAGCCGTTATCGCTCTTTAGCACTTCTCATCCGCGTCGAACCATTATCAGCCGTTCTCCGGCGGCGGCTGCTTCTGGCACGGCCGCGCGAACCGTATCTTGAAAGCAAACTGCAATGTGGACAGAGTGTGCCCACTGCTGAAAACTTCACGCGCTGTGTTCTCACCGTTTACTTCGCTTCGAAAACAGGCGCGCGTACACCTATCTTGAAAGTGATCTGCGAAAAGCGCGAGTGCGGCATGAGCTGAGAGCTTCGTGAGCGCTGTGTTCTCGCCGCTTCAGTCGCGTTGAAGCGAGAGCTAGCACGAAGGTGAATTCACTCGCTGCTGCGGGTTCTATTTTGAAAGATATCGTGCGGTACGGACTGACGGACGGATGGTTTTTCTTGTTGGGTAAGTATAGAAATGCTTACGTTATAAAAAAAATCGCAGGGTTCGCGAATTTCGCGATAACAATCAACACCAACCTACTCCCCCGCCCCCCGCTGAGCGATGCCGTCTTGATCGCTCCCTCGCAACCCCGAGAAAAGGGACACTACCCCTTTATCGCAGTGGAAGAAACGATGATGAAACGTTAACAACGACGAGAACGGCATTTCCTCACGCGTAGTCTTATGGCCTCCGAGATTTGCGCGCGAACCTGGGAGGCCACAGTTGGCCGCTTAGTAGCATAAAAAGACAAAAAGATAATGCCAAACGACACAGTTAAAAATTCACACAAAGAACTGATCGTAGCTATACTGTTTGGGGAAAAGAAATAAAAAATTAGACAGCCGCAACACACGCCACTAAAGCCCCCACCTCCGGCATAACGCGGAACCAACAGTTGGCAACATTGATTCGCGCTTCATTGTCCGCTTCGTCTCCGCGCCGACAGCCGCCATCCTTTCGCGCCGGCCGTTTTGTCATAGTTTTGTTTTTCTGCAAGTCCGCGCACGCAGCTCATCGGTAGATGCACGGGTGCACGGCGTCGCATTGCGACCTGCGGCATTTTCTCGTGTTCGCGTAATCGGTGTGAAACATGTCGCATGTGAAATATTTGATAGAAGTGCCTCACGTCCAAGTCAAGCCGCCGTACGGGTGTATGGCTGTGTGCCCCGTTCTCGGAAGCGTCGACGGGTTTCCGGCATGCGGATTTCAGGTACGTGCAAATGCGTTTCGCCCTCCTATTGAGCTCTGGAGCAAAGCGTGCAATAGATCATGTGAAAGATGCAGTGCCCGTCATCATGGTGGGAATTTCGAGCGGCAAACGAGAACTGTGGCACTTAGAGCACACCGAGGCTGCTAAGTCAGCGTGGAAATTGTTTTACGTTACCGTAATATGTTGCTGTCAGTCTAATCTGCGGCTTGTGGATAGCTAGCCCATTGACTTTTGCTTGTGGCAGCGATAGGTATATAAATGGAAGCGGTAATAATTTTCGAGAGCAGACAGTTGTTACGCTCGGTGTTTGGTCGTGTTCATGGCGTTATGAAAGCTAGAAAACTAACTGGCTTGATCGTGCTTAGTTCCAACTCTAAGGGGCGTAGCGTTGGCGCTGTATGTGTTTGTTTTCCGTGCCGCGAGTACCACTTTCATGCTTTTGTTGCATGAGAGTGGTAGCTGCTGCATGCCGTCTGGGCAGAATACAATAAAAGCAATTTCCTCACTTTCATACGTATGCAATGTCACGACAAAATTTCCAGCGTTTTATTCGGAGCGTAAATATCCAGTATAGTTTAGTAAGAAACTCAAATTCTGTCTTACCTTAGTAGGCGTGAAACAAGTGAAACTCTGATTGCTTTTTGAATTGTTCGCCCAAACCGCACCGCCCGCAGATGCGTCATCGGGTAATTGACAGTAGCTTCGCTACGTGAGTTGTTTTATGCGCCAATATTGCCCGGTTAAGTATCCTGTTAATTTATGCCGACGCTCGTTCATCTTGATTTTAAGCGATTACTATCCCCGAGTACCGGACGATGCCAAACTTGTTGTGAGGTGTAGCAAACGCGGTAAATTCAAAGTGGCGTGCCTGCAAGTTCCTGTTTTTACGTTTCTTGCATTCAAAGCCAACAGACACAGTATCACTGATTTATTTCCATTTCTGCTGTACTTGATCAATCTAATGTGACAACTGCATTTGCTCTTTAATGTTCTCCATTTATGTGTATTCAGCTTGGCTGCCAGAAAATGCTTGAATTTTTTTCAGTATCCAAGTGACGAAATATTTCACTTACGGCCGTGTGTGAAACACGCAAGATGACAAAACTGATAGCAAAATGATGAGATGTTTCTTTTATAGCGTTTGGACTCGACTTTTGGTGAGGATGTCGATCGACCTTGGGCCTGATGACAGCACACCCGACATGGCCAAAGTGCAGCCTATCAGTTGAGTGCCCCCGAATGGACCAACATCGGAAAATGAAACAGAGCCAGGTAGGGGCAATTTTTACTTTGGAACAGAATACTGACAGCTGCCTCTTTCTTTAAGAACTAAATAACATATTTAGAAACCCATCCTTTCTCTTTGTGCAGCCTACATAGAATTGTTTTTTGCTTGTTATACAGGTCTTCAGAAAGCAGTTCTTCTGAACCCTTTTTCCATGCACAAATAAATAAAGAGGAGTGCACTTTCTGAAGAAATTGATGCACTGAAATGTGCGTTCGACAGACAATGAGATGCAAAATAACCAATACCTTTAAAGCGGTAAAAAAAAAACAAGTTTGAAACATGTTCTAACATCATAACCCGCCTTGGCATACGGATCTAAATATAACAGCAACAGAGGTGCATGCAGAGAAGTGTTTGTAAATGTTTGCAAGATACGTACATTGTCTAAGAAATTGTTTTTACTTACTCGGAGCTTCTTGGTGTCATGGCAGTGCAGTAAAAGCTCAAAATGATGCCCCTGTTCTTAATAAAGCACCTTTAGATTTTAAAATTAAATTATGGGCTTTTACATTCCAAAGTCACAACCTGAAGTTTTGGGAACCTGGCCTTCTTTAATGTACACCTGAATGTAAGTGCATAAGCGTTATTGCATTTTACCCCCATTGGAGGGCAGCTGCCATGGCCTACATAGAAGCTAGGACCAGCATGACTGAGCAGCATGGCATCATAGTAAGTGGGCTATAACACCAGGTCAAAATGAGAAATACTGCATAGAACTACCAACTTCTTGGCTGACAAGCACTTTGCACTAAGTTAAAGGAGTATGGAGTACTGACAGCGACTATTTATGTACCAATTTCTTTTTAAGCTGACTCCGTTATTAGGGTGCGAAGCTTCAATTAGTCAAAACCAGCCTAAATTACAGAACCAGCTCAAAACACGCACCATGTATAGCTGGATTTGGACATGAAAATGGAGTCAATTCATGTCGCCGAAAATGGAGGTGGCAGTCACACTATTTCATGCATTTTGCCTAAAACATAGTCAATAATAATTAATTTCTAAAATATTCTCTTCAAACATTTTTTCAAGCATGAAAGGAGGAGCCAAATGGTGTTCAGGTGCACGGGTGGTTAGTTGCGCGGCACTTGCATGTATTCACTGGCTTCTTTCAAGCTTGAAAAAAAAAAAAACTTGTTGCACCTATTGAGCAGTAGAAAGCTGGATTGAATTTTTCAGGATGCTCTACAATTTTCGCACTGACACTTTTGCTTTGAATATAATATTTGAGCAGTTAAATAATCGTTAATAACTAATTACCTAATAAGGAAAAATGCAAGAATTGGTTTCACTCCCTCAAAACAATGGCAAACGACATTACCTTGGTGCTGTCCAGCTACGTGGCACTTGTACATATTTAAAGCTTGCACATGTCAGACAGACCACCTGGTAATTACAAGGCATATATAGCAGTGGCTAAGTTGTGTGAGCCAGCCATGTGCAGCGAATCATGCGAAACGGCCATGTTTCTTTGACTTGAGGGCATGATAAGATTTATATGCTCGACGCCTGGTATCAGTGTGTTCTAGGCCTGTTCGTAGCTTAGCTGCTACATAAACAATATTTCTCCACGTGTAAGCTCATATGCATCTTTCAAGTATATTGCCTCGTGTGTCCAAAATAAACCATCCTCGCGCTTCCTTCATTATGTCTTCATCTGTTGCTGTGCTGAATTTTTCACATGCAACTGCACAAATTTTCATAGAGTTTTCATATTTCCTCGTTGTTTGGTGGCTTTATTTTTGAACAAGTTGTTTTCGTTAAACCCTGTTGCACACAGCAGTAAACAGCATTTCTGCCTAGAGTGGGAATTTTTTTTTTCAGATTAACATTAATACACCTTGCCTGGGCAATGTAAGGCATTCTACATAACACGGCCCTGCAATAATGTTTTATATTGCATGCCAGCATCATGCAAAAGCTGTTTACTTACCAGATTAGAATATGTATAAGTGTTGGAAGTAACAGAACTGGAAGAAGCCAGCAGATAATGAGGCCAAGGAAAGCATACAGGAACATGTTTTAAGTTTTTTATATGAAGTATAGAAATGAGAAATTCTAGGTAAATGAAAGTGGATTAAAAGATATCCATCTGTGGGTGAGGAACGGACCCAGAACCTTCACATTAGGCATGTGATATACTAACCACTGTGGTACTGCAGCCGTGTTCGAGCGTGGACTATCTGAGGGGCCATTGTGGACGGTTGAATATTGCCTCGGTGGCACAGTGGTTGATGCATCTCATGCCTAATGCAAATGCTGTAGGTTTGTTCTCCCCCCATGTCTGTTTTTTTTTTTACCATTTTCATTTCCCTTTATCATTTCTACATTTAAATAGAAAATTACAAATAAGTTTCCATGTGCCTTCCCTGGCATCTTCCAGCTGTGATTCAAAAAAATTTTGACCCACAGTATCCTTCTCGTTTGGAAGAACAGGAGCTTCATTTAAAAAAAAATGAGTTCACTTTGTTCAGCATCTCAATGTGGTCTCAAATCTTATCACAGCATGTGTATTACTAAGTGAAGTTTTTGTTAAGATGATGTAGCATTGGACCTAATTAGTAGCCTTTGTGTACAGATATATGACTAGTCTAATAAATAGCAGGATTTTAAGAAGCACTTCTAACATGGTCTGATCATGTGTTTAAAATAACTAATCTAGCATGATTTCAGGTATAACTGTTGCCCCTGAAAAATATTTGGATCATCTGCATTGGTATTGTTTTTAGAGAGCACCAATACTGCTTTGATTGAAGTAGCCTCGTGGAACATGAAGCATCGCTTCTTGCTGAGTCAAGGAAATATCATCTGCATATCTGAGGTGCATGTGTCATATGCTCGAATGCTGTTTAAAGGCTGCTAATAAGAAAATTACTTCACTTGCCTTCCAGAGATTGCTTCAGTAGTCTATGCTACTCGATCATAAACAATTTACCAGAGTGAACATTCATCACAGTTGGCTTTGAAATGTTTATGCAAAATACCACAATTGCCTGCTAGACATGTGACTGCACTAAAACTTGGAATTAATGACCAGTAAGATTTATGGGACAGCAAAACTTTGTTTATTACTCCAGAACAAAATGCCAGGCACTTCGGTTATTTCTGCCATAGAGTTTCTTACAGTAATTACTAGAGGGAACTCTGGCGCTCCAGTCGTACCACCATGGGAATGATGGGAAGCACATGGATTTGTCAGATATTCGTGCTTGTGAATTGAGACGTTGGTGTGGCTTCGTATATTATACGCTATATAAATCTTATTGTCGTAAATTTCAGCGCAGTCTATACTCTTCGAAGTGCAGAAGACGGCGCCAACATGCACAATTGCTATTAATTGCAACAATTGAGCTTGTCCAGGTGGCCAAATCGAAAGGCGCCAAGCGTCTCAAGGCAGTGGTATGCCCGCGATAATTTCATCAGGGCGTTACACTCGCTTGTCGTTACATGCCTCCGTGGCTTAATGGTTTCAATATCAGACTTCTGTTCTAGAGTTCCTGTGTTTGAATCCTGTCGTCGGACGATTTTATTGTTTATTTATTTATTACACAGTATATTGTTGGAAATGACTAGTTTACAAAGTCACAAAGCCGTTTGAAGCCAAACAGACGAAGTTTAGGCAAATCCATGTACTTTCCATAATTTCCATGCTGGTACAGCCATTCTTGTTTGATCTCCTGTAGACACTAATGTCAGAGTTCCCTCTAGTAATTATTGTATGAAACTGATTTCTGCACCTCACTCTTGCAGAAGCGGCACCACACCTGCTGCGTAAACATGCACTACCTTTCATCCAAGTGCAGGGAATGCTGTGAACTCGCCCTGTACAAAGCCTGCACTAAGTAAAACAAATCATAACGTGCAGTTGCTGCCACGTTGAACTGGTGAAATGAGTATTGAAATGCAGCACCTCCTGAACTAGTTCAGGAAGTGCAGGTTAATCAAGTGGAGATTATATAGTAACAGAAGTTGAGTGATTCTGCATTACATTCACGAAATATACTTCATGATACTTTTCCATTTATTTCCTCAGTAATTAAGAATCAGAATCCATTTTGCATTGTTGGACAAAACTACAGGATGCCAACATATTTTGTAGCATTCACTGGTAGCAAACATGTCAAAACTTGTTCTAGTTTCTGGATTGCCGCTTTAACCGTTAACCCCCAAGTTAATTCCGGAAAAATTTACCAAATTTTCGTAATTTTTTACGTACTCAATTTTTCGGTGTCATTCTCATTCTAAAAATATATTACTTCATTGGTCTCTGCTTAGAAATAACACAAAAATAAGAGCTGGTCTTGAGGGCAGCTTTCCCTCAATGCCGACTGTAACTCATCTTTGACAATAAGAGCAGCATAACATCGAGCAGAAAGAGTGCGACTCGTCATTGGCGATATTGGTACTACCTGCAGTCACTAGTACAGCTTGGGATCAAGGGTTAAAGGTTGCGACTTCGTTGCTGCCCAATTTTATTTCTGCAGCTGTTACACTTGGATGTAGCGTGTGTATGTACGTGTGCATGCAATAAAATGACTTCACGCTAGAGCAAAGCAACTGTAGTGCAGGGAGGCATTAGTCATCTTTATATATTTGCTTTGTAAAGATGCGCTAAATTTATCTTTTGCAATATAGACTTGGTGCTCTTTGGCCAAAGGTGACCTTGTGCTACTCAAACCTATCAATTAGCTTTTTGCAGTAGCAGGTGCTAATTTCTTTTTCAGGATTGGTGTGTGAGTTTTAATTTGTTTTTCTTGAACTGTGCAATTCCCACTCAGAGGACTGCATGGCATCTGAGGTGCTCCTTTTTCAATCAAGAATGTTGAGGTTGTGTTTGTGAAACTCGATTTCTTGCCTCAAACGAGCTTGTACAAACTGACCAAGCTGATAATTCTACCTGCTTATATATGAAATATGTTGCGGTTATGAACCCTCATAATGAATGACACATAGTATAAAAATTTTGCATGTTTTTCGCGTTCGTGTTCACTTCTCTACTCTCGTGTCCTGTCTGCATGCCTCACCTCTTTTTTACCACAATGCAGGGGGAAAAGGTTCCGGTAACACCATGCATTCAGTATGGTGGCCCAGACGTGTATGCAAGCAACCTCCTTCATGTGGACCAAGAACTACTCTGCAGTGTCTCGCAGACTTCCATGCGAAGTCCTCGACATTGTCGTCTCATTGGAATGGCTGCTCATCTATCTGCGTGTCCATCACCAAGACGGCCAGTTGTAAAGCTCCTGTACCCGTTTAAGAAAGCTTCATGATTTTTTTATTTAGTTTTCGCGGTTGGCCGTAGAATCTTAACATTTTTGATGTTTCTAACATTTTTACCTGGAACAAAGTGGTGGCACGAAATGGTGCAATAACTTTAAACCAGTGTAATGTATTTAAGTGATGCTCAGTCTAACGCCTATCTGGTTTTGTTAGTGTTTAAGAAATTCGTATGTCTGATAAGGTAACAGCATTTGAATTTTTCATCGTGGCTCGTTTCAATGAGCTGCTAGGAAATAAGAAGCAAAACTTATCACACGCCAGTTGTAGCATTTTTGTTTTCATGACTACAGTATACACGTTTCAAAAGATGGAAAGTGGGGAAAAAAGCCTCAAGATCATAATCATCCTAGGATTGTACTGTCCTTACAACTCTGCAATGATAATGCCTCATACATCTTGGGGGCACATTGGTCACAATGCCTACAGGTATACTTGATAAGAGAATAGCTTGCACCCAGATTTGCCACGCAGTTGATGGCTGATGGCTTTTGTTTGTCGTCTTCATGTTACTACTATGTATTCAATATCCATTTAGATGTAAAGGACACTACAGGCACTGAAGTACTAAATGGCATTTCCATTTCAGGGGACAAAGTGCCCAGCATGCCTGCCACAAAACGTGTTCTAGGGGCTACCTTGCCTCTGTAGGTAAATGGACACCAGATGCTCTGTGTACAGTGTAATCGGTGTACTTGTCTGGAGTGCTTGAAAGATGTGCTACGGGCTGTACTGGCACTGTCTGAAGATAATGCATGGTTCTAGAAAGCCTGCAGCTGAGCATCTGCCACCATACTGAAGGAACTGTCCGAATTTTGTTGATGTTGAAATTTAGGAGCTGCAATGAATAGTTGTGAATGTGGCAGTGCTGCCAAACTAAAGCACAAATTACACACCTCGACTCACACAATGCACTCTGAAAGTTTTGCTACGTGGTATCTGTGTTTGCTGCCTGACCTTATGGCACCTTTACGAGCAATCGCAGGTGATTGCAGCTTCTGAGTCTTTATCAACTGGCAAGTTGAAAAAATAATGCTGTGCCACCAGTGTGGCTGCACATTCCGAGATGCAAGCTATCTTGAACGACGTGTTCGGTAGACAGTACCTGTGCAGCCAAAACATGGTGTTTGAGCCCTATAGGCAACTACGTTCACAACTGCCCACAAGTGTGCTGTCGGAACAGAAAGTTGAGAACAAGCAGCATTTTTACCGGTGTTCAAAACATTAGTGCAAGTCATTCTTTCACCAAGGCTGGTAATCATGCATATGTAATGAGAACAGGGCATTTGTTACACACAAGGGGTCATGTGTCAAGTTTAGTTAGATCAGTAATCTATGAGATGGAATTATAAAACGTATACCTTTTGTTCCTCAGTGGTCTCTTGGAGAGATGACCATTTCCGGCAGTTTAGTTTTGACTTTTTATGTCTAGATTTGGTGTGCATATTGCAACTATAACTAACAGTCAGTGCTCTGTCCTGCCCAGTTTTTATGCTGTCTTTGTGATGTTTGCAATATTTTCAGTTTAGCTGCAAAATATTGTCTACACTATTATATATTGTCTATGCAAGTATATGTCTTTACTATTACTAGTTTTCATGTTCAACTTTTGTGCAGTGCTCACTAGTTATTACTAGCGATGTTTTGTTCACACATGCTCTTGGATTGTTGCGCGAAGTGACACGGACACAGACTACAAGCAGACAGGACGAGCGCTAACTCTCAACTAAATTTTTATTGAAACGAAGAACATATATATATATATACATATATATATATATATATATATATATATATATATATATATATATATATATATATATATATATATATATACAAAGTGATTGTAGAAAACCGCAGCATAAGACCATGACAAGGTATGAAGACATCAGTTAAACATATCAGGAAGTAGGGAAGTCAAAAAAAGGAAGCAACAAAAAGACACTACTTCAGATTAACACACGTGTTGTGAAGATACTGAAATTCGCATTCTGACAGACAGATGCATGGCTAACGCAAGTCTCTCCTAATCTTTTAATGTGGAATGCTTTGATTATTTCCCGTGTGGTTTGACATTTGTGTCTCGAAAGAATTTTTGTGTCTTCAAACAAAGGTTTACAACCGCAATTGAAACAATGTGACGCTAGATGTGAAGCATTAGGGTTGTAAAGTGAATGTTTGTTTTCTTTTAGTCTAATATTAATGCACCTGCCGCTCTGTACAATGTAAGTCTTCCCGCACTTGAGAGGAATCTGACAAACTATACCAGTGTTACAAGGCACAAAAAGGGACACATGTGTAACGCCGCAATCATCTTTTCTGTTTTGCCACCCTGTTCAAGTTTCCTATTTATCATAGGCACATGATAGACAACTTGCGGGGCCGAGAAAACTTTATCCACATCATATGTATTGGCCACGTTCCATAAACCATGGGATAATCTATGTACATAGGGCACCACAGCAAACCTTCTTCTGTATTTCTTGTTTCTTAGCCTGGCCTATTACCCATTTTAAAAGCTTTTCGCAGGTTAGTGATAATAAATGCACAGGATAACTAGCCTTCTAGAGCCTATTTGTTGTGAAAAACTGTTTCATATTGTCTGGACATGACTAGCTTACTCAGCTCTTAAGTTTGCCAGTACTAATCATGTCCACACGATATGAAAGTTTTTCACATCATATAGAGAGGCATTCCACATTAAAAGATTGGGAGAGACTTGCGTTAGCCATGCATCTTTGTCTCTGTTAGGATGCGAATTTCAGTATCTTCACAACACGTGTGTTAATCTGAAGTAGTCTGTTTGTTGTTTCCTTTTTTTACTTCCCTACTTCCTGATATGTTTAACTGATGTCTTCATACCTTGTCATGTTCTTACGCTGCAGTTTTTTGCAGTCACCTATATATATATATATATATATATATATATATATATATATATATATATATATATATATATATATATATATATATATATGTGACTGCATCCTGGTCTGCTTCTAGTCTGTGTACGTGTCACTTCGCGCTACAACCCAAGATATGTTACTGTACCCAACTCGCTCACCTTTCTATCCTTGTGTTAACATAGACACACTCAGACTTGTTCTTACTTATGTGACCGGTTATTTTTGTACTTTATAATAAGATGCAGTGCTTTTCGAATAAAAACATGTGATAGTTCGTAGTTAGGTTATTTAAAAAAAACTGTTCTGCTTAAAATTTAATTGAGCAAGCCTGTGCCATTATTCGGTGCTTATGTCTTTGTATTGGTATGGTTTTACTCCTTATCTTCCTTTTTACTTTTAAAATGTGCAAACATTATTATGTAACCATTTCTCTTTAATTAAATAATAAATATACTTCTGACATTTCGTCACATTTTACGATGATTTTGTTCACTTAGGTAACCTTAGACTAGCTGATTATTCTAGTAGCTTAACTTACAATGCCTGTGGGATATTCAATGCAAGCACATGGTGAAAAATAAACTAAATTATTGCGTATAAGCAGGTCACTGGCAGTAAATGGAGCATACATATATTTTAGGAAATAGTGCATGCTTATATATTGAACAGCATGCACAGCTACACATGTGTTTTGTTCGTAAATGCTGAAACAATATTCGAAGTGGAAGCGCTTTGTTGCACTTTGTTCTTTAGCTTTCAGTGCTACCTTTAAGTCATATATGTGAAAGTACTAGTAGAAGCTATCCCGTGGAGATAAATGACAACTTTGATAAATAGAGGTATAAAATGTGTGCCTAAAACGGCAAAAAACTGCTTCACAGGCGAACGTATGCTTCTGTAGTACTGCACTTGTTGCCGTCGCTAATCCATGCATTGCTTGCGCTCTATTGCATTCAATATGAGCTACAACAACGAGCTGTGGTGTCTTTCCCTCCTGGTCGAGCTGGTGTTGCGAAAATTTTCTACCAAGAAAAGTGGAGGTTTTTAATTATTTCTGAAATGCATGCAACCATGCTTTTGGCTGTGTGCTGTTTCCACGGAGTGATAAGTACTGGTGCACCAAGGTGTGGGAGACCCTGTGTCCTTAGTGCAGCGCGCGTTGTTATTGCGCTCTGCATCCTGCCGGCAGTGTACTATCACTGCAGAGGAAGATTACGAAAAACATAGGATGTGTGCATTGCTGCAATCATGAAACTTTTGCCTGAATTTATTGCCTGAAAGGGTCGCACGTTATGCTACCACATGACGGACCAGAAGCGCAATATGACGACGCCTCACATATTCTGGCTCATACTGAACAAGGTAGTACCGTAGCTAAGGCTAGGCAGCATTCACAACAGTTAGTCTGCCCATTAACTACATGGCTGTAGTGTACGCTAAAATATTTGCAGGGATAACACCCTTTTGGAAGGGTATTGTCCATGCTACACCCATATTGAAAGGGTGGTGTCTCTGTTACACCCCATATAGAAAGGGTGTTGTTTGTTTTACACCCATAGGCAACGTGACGTCATATTAACACCCCTTCTTTTGTGGGGTGTTAATTTGACCCCTTTGCTTGGGGTGTAGCAATACACCCAAAAGGGTGTCACCCATGGGACAAGTCATTTACACCCTTAAGGGTGTTAAAATTTTTAGAGTGTAGTCTACTGGTTCAGGTTTTATGCTCACCTCAACGTCGGTGCGCCACTGGAATGATTCCTTCGCAGTGGCCACCACGGGGGCGGGTTCCTTTATACCGGTGTCAGTATGACCTGGTATCTAAATGACTGCTATTTGGAGGGGAAATTTAATTCGTTCACTTTTGTTATATTGCTACGGAACAGCCGCCACAGTGTGGCTGCACTGAGGAGGAAGAAGACGACGTGGGCCGGCGTTATATAGCGTCGCCATTTGGGCCTTCCCTTAGCTTCCTTGTAAATAAAATGTGTATAGCATTGGGCTTCAGCTACGCGTAACATTAATTTGGTGGACGTGGACGTTCCCCGTACCCGTCATGGAGCTTCGCAATGGTCGCAACGGCGACAGCGCAACTTCGGCTCTTGCTGGCGGCACTTCATCTACGCAACCGTCTCCGCCTGCAGCCCCGACCTACGTTGCCGTTTCGCCCCCGCGGGATTGTGGTGCTTTCAACGAAGTCGGCATTCCTGATGTTGATGACTGGCTCCGCTTATACGAATATGTCAGCACCAGTCACAGGTGGGATACGACTATTATGCTTGCTAACGTTCTTTTCTACCTCGGCGGAGTTCCACTTGCATGGTTCTAGACTCAAGAAGAGGAGATCTCGAGCTTTGATCTCTTCAAAGAGAAGCTCCGCCACCTTTTTGGCAATCCGTTCTGTCGTCAAGTCAATAGCAAGAAAGCCGTTGCCACACGTGTACAGACGTCGAGCGAGTCCTACGTGCCGTACATTCTCGACGTCTTGGCCCTTTGTGCCAAGGCTGACGAGACCATGTCTGAGGACGATAAGGTTAATCACGTCCTCAAACGCATTGCTGACGACACCTTCAATTTACGGGCGTTTACGGACGTCACCAACATCGATACCATCCTCAAGGAGTGCCGCCGTCTCGAGCATGCTGAAAGCTGCCAGGTATCCCAGCTCATCACGCGACTTCCCAACACAGCTGCTACGTCATCCTGTGACGCCCTCTTCCACCAGCCGTCGCGATGTGACAACTTCACCGGCATCATTCGTCGTGAGGTCGAAGCGGCACAACCGGCGGCACCTTCATTCTCGTTACCTGATCATTCTCCGGTGACAATATCCTTGATCCAGGCCGCCGTCCGTCAATAGTTGTCCAACGTCGGCCAGCAATCCATTCGTTCCGTACGCTCGGAACCTCTTTCTGCACGCACGTCCCCACCGCGCTCTTCCTACTCCTCTTATGGACAGCGCAACCCATCCCAATGGCGAACCATGGACGACAAGCCGATCTGTTTTAACTGCCGACGCATTGGACATGTCGCTCGCCACTGCCGCAGCCCCTGGACTTCTACGACGCGCTATTCTCCTGATTATCACCCACGCCCCTCTGGCGCATCCTTTTCCTTCGCCTCTTCTATGCCCACTCAATCGTCTGACCCTGCGACATCTTTGACACGACCCCGCTATTCCCTCTCGCCTTCTCCCTCCCGTCGTCAATCTCGTTCGCCACCGTCATGCTGTGCTCCTTCTCTGACCTACTCGCCGCACCCCCGACCGGAAAACTAGAAAGCGCTGCTTCTGGAGGTGAAGCTGCAATGACGACATTGACACCAAATCCTTGCTTCAGTTTACCCACGAACAAGAATATTTAGCACGTTCTCGTCGACAATGTTCCTCTGTGGGCGTTGATTCACACCGGGGCGCATGTGTCTATTATGAGTCCTGCTTTTCGCCGTCGGCTCAAGAAAGTTCTGACGCCCGCCCCGAACCGAGTTGTTCTAGTCGACGACGGAGGGACTGTCGTTATTGTTGGCATATGCTCTGCCCGAGTCACCCCTGCTGAGAGACACACCATCGTTCTCTTCGCCGTCATCGAGCATTGCCCTCACGAACTCATTCTGGGTCTGGATTTTCTTTCCAATCATTCTGCGCTCATTGACTGTTCGACAGGCTCACTTCGCCTTGACTTGCCTCTTCTTGCCAACCCTGTGGAGCCGCCTCCAAGCCGTTTGAGCTGCATGGTTTTTATTCGCCTACCACCTCACTCTGTGACACACGTCAACTTGTTGTCCTCACCAGCTGTACCGGACGGTAATTACGTGGTCGCACCAATTCCGGCAGTTATATATACACGTGGTGTTACCGTGCTGCACGCTGTGCTGAAAATTACTGGCAACCGCACCTGCCTTCCACTTGTCAATTTCGCGCTAACCGCGCAAGTTCTGCCTCAGCGGATCTCCTTGGCTATAATTAGCGCATTGCAGGATGATAAGGTCGAGCCATTCACAGTGGAAGATCGTTACAGCTCAGCCCATACCGTGACGTCATCGCACGGTACTGACGTCGACATTAAGAAGATGGTTTCCTCTGATCTTACAGCTGCTCAAGCTGAAGCTTTATGCCTCGTTCTTGAAGGTTACCGCGACGCTTTTGACTTTGACAATCGACGCTTAGGTCAAATGTCCGTCGTGACTCATCACATAAATACTGGCGATGCCAACCCTATTCACCGACGTCCATATCGTGTTTCTGCGTCCGAACGAGCCGTTATCCAACATGAAGTCAAAAAGATGCTTCCAAAGGACATTATCGAGCCTTCCTATAGTCCCTGGGCTTCTCCCGTCGTACTTGTCTTAAAAAAGGATGGCAAGTGGCGTTTTTCTGTAGATTATCGCCACCTGAACAAAATCACAAAAAAGGACGTGTACCCTTTCCCACGTACTGATTATGCTCTAGACTGCATGTACGGTGCCGCCTATTTTTCTTCTATCGACTTACGGTCCGGCTACTGGCAGATATCTTTCGATGACATGGACCGAGAGAAGACTGCATTTGTTACCCCTGACGGCCTTTATCAGTTCAAGGTTATGCCTTTCGGCCTCTGTAACGCGCCTGCCACCTTCGAATGAATGATGAACTCTTTGCTTGAGAGGTTCAAGTGGTCCACCTGTTTGTGCTATCTGGACGACGTCATCGTTTATTCGCCCACATTTGACACGCGTCCAGACCGTCTTTCAGCGATTCTTGACGTGTTCCGCGGCGCTGGTGTCCCCCTGAACTCATCAAAATGTCACTTCGGTCACCGCCAAATCACCGTAGTTGGACACCTCGTGGACGCCGGAGGCGTGAGGCCTGATCCGGACAAAATTCGCACCGTTACGAACTTTCATTTTTCGAAGTCTACCAAGGACGTTCGTAGTTTCGTAGGGCTGTGCTCTTATTTCCGACGCTTTGTGGAGGATTTTGCGACCATCGCACGTCCCCTTACCGACCTCTTGAAGGAAGACGCCCCATTTTCTTGGGGACCTGACCATGCCGCATCATTTTCGCCGCTCACTACTCTCCTTACCACACCTCGAATTCTGGCCCATTTTGACCAGTCTGCCTCAACGGAAGTTGGAACTGATGCCAGTCGTCACGCCATAGGAGCAGTTTTAGTACAATGTCAGTGTGGACATGATCACGTTATAGCCTATGCCAGCCGACTTCTATCACCCACCGAGAGCAATTATTCAATCACAGAGCGCGAGTGCCTCGCTCTTGTGTGGGCTGTTGCGAAGTTTCGTCCATACTTATACGGACGCCCCTTCTGTGTCATCACTGATCACCACGTGCTCTGCTGGCTATCCTCGCTTAAGGACCCCACGGGATGACTCGCTCGCTGGGCATTACGCCTGCAAGAATATACCTTCTGGGTGGTATATAAGCCGAGACGCTTGCACCAGGATGCCGATTGTTTGTCCCGCTACGCCGTCGACGAACCGGCCGATGCTAACGTCATCGCTTGCGTTTTCTCTGTGTCCCAGTTGCTTGAAATCGGCAACGAGCAACGCTGCGATCATTCATTACGAACCCCCATCGACTATCTGGAGTCAACACCTGGCGACGCCTCTCTCCGCATGCTTCTCTTTAAGGAGGGGCCATTATACCGCCGCAATATTGATCCACGCGGCCTTGATCTTCTGCTCGTCATTCCATCGCACCTGCCTTCGACTATCCTTCATCAACTTCACGACGCTTCCTTGGCTGGACGCTTGGGCGTCTCACGCACATTCGACCGTGTACGACGTCGATTCTTTTGGCCTCCACACCTCCAGCTGGATGTCTCCAGCCGATCGACATTCCATCGGAACCCTTTTTCCGTGTTGGTCGAGACCTGCTTGGACCGTTTCCTCTCTCGGGCTACGGAAATAAATGGGTCGCCGTCGCTACTGATTATGCTACGCGGTACGCAATCTCCAGAACCCTCCCGACAAGTTGTGCTACTCACGTTGCTGCCTTTCTGCTCTATGACATCATTTTAGTGCAGGGTGCTCCGCGCCAATTACTCACTGACCGTGGCCGCAGCTTTCTGTCGGCAGTCGTCGAGGACATCCTCCACTCCTGCTCGACAAAGCACAAGTTCAGCACTTCCTACCACCCACACACCAACGGTCTCACGGAGCGCCTCAACCGGACCATCACCGACATGTTTTCGAAGTGCGTTGCGACCCACCACCACCACTGGGATCGCCAGTTACCATATGCGACGGTCGCGTATTATTCATCGCATCACGACACCGCCGGCTATTCACTATTCTACCTCCTCTATGGCCGAGAACCCGCGTTGCCCTTAGACACTTTGTTGCCCGCGGCCACACGTTCAGCCACTGAATACACCCGCGACGCGATCGCACACGCCGACCACGCGCGCCAGCTCACCCGCATCCGTTTCGAGGCCTCACAGGAGCATCAGAGATGCCTCTATGATTGCCACCATCGTGACGCGCACTTTACTCCAGTTTCTCTGGCGCTTCTCTGGTCCCCATTCGACGCGTGGGCCTTTCCGAAAAGCTGCTGTCGCGCTACACTGGCCCATACCGTGTGGTGCGACAAGTGACCGATGTCACGTATGAAATCATCGCCGCTGACCTCTCAGGGTCATCGTCAGCTGCAAGTGACATCGTTCACGTGGCAAGACCAAAGCCATACCAGACACCTTTCACCGCGGATGTGTATATTCAGCACCGGGGCGGTGCTTCTACTGCCTGGGGTGATGCTATGGAACAGCCGCCTCAGTGTGACTGCACTGAGGAAGAAGAAGACGACGTGGGCCGGCTTTATATAGCGTTGCTACTTTGGCCTTCCGTTAGCTTCCCTGTAAATCAAATGTATATAGCATTGAGCTTGAGCTACACGTAACAATATTCACGCAAATAGCTATCGGCTCGTCTACTGGTTCGGGTTCGATGCTCGCCTCACTGTCGAGGCGCCACTGGTATGATCTGTGCGCAGTGGCCGCCGCGTCAGCGAGTTCGTTTATCCCGATGTCAGTATGACCTGGTATCTATGTGAGTTCAATTTGGAGGGGAAATTTATTTCGAACCCTTTTGTAATATTCTCAAAAATAGCGATCGGCTCCTGTCTACTGGTTCGGTTTCGATGCTCGCCTCACTGTCGAGGCGCCACTGGTATCATCTGTGCGCAGTGGCCACCACGTCGGCGAGTTCCTTTATCCCGATGTCAGTATGATCTAGTATCTAGATTAGTTTAATTTGGACGGGAAATTTAATTCGAGCCCTTTTGGAATATTCACGCAAATAGCCATCACCTTCAGTCTGCTGGTTTGGGTTTGATGCTAAACTGACAGTCGGGGCGCCAATGGCATGATCCGTGCACAGTGGCCACCACGTGGGCGATTTCATTTATACCGATGTCAGTACGACCTGGTATCTAGAGGAGTTCGGTTTGGAGGGCAGATTTAACTCGCGCCCTTTTTTAGTATTGTTACGTGTAGCTGAAGCTGAATTCTATTTGCATTTTCTTACAGGGTAGCTCACGGTATGCCAAAATGGCGACGCTATATCAAGCCGGCACACACGTCGTCTTCGTCCTCCTCAGTGCAGCCACACTGTGGCGGCTGTTCCATAGCATCACCTCCGGCTGTAAAAGCACCGTCCCGGTGCTTAATCTACACATACGCGGTGAAAGGTGTGTGGTATGGTTTTAGTCTCGCCACGTGAACGATGTCACATGCAGCTGATGATGGCGCGGAGAGATCGGCGGGGATGATTTCATACGTGACATCGGTCACTTGTCGCACCACACGGTAAGGGCGAGTGTAGCGCGACAGCAGCTTTTCTAAAAGGCCCACACGTCGAACGGGTGACCATAGAAGCACCAGAGAACTCGTAGAAAAGTGCACGTCGTGATGGTGGCAATCATAGAGGCATCTCTCATGCTCCTGTGAGGCCTCGAGACGGGTGCTGGCGACCTGGCGCGCGTGGTCGGCGTGTGCGATCCCGTCGCGGGCGTATTCAGTGGCTGAACGTGTGGCCGAGGGCAAGAAAGTGTCTAAAGGCAAAGCGGGTTCTTGGCCATATAGGATGTAGAATGGTGAATAGCCGGCGGTGTCGTGAAGCGATGAATAATACGCGAACGTCACAAATGGTAACTGGAGATCCCATTCTTGATGGTCGGTCACAACGCACTTCGAAAGCATGTCGGTGATGGTCCGGTTGAGGCGCTCCGTGAGGCCGTTGGTCTGTGGGTGGTAGGACGTGCTGAACTTGTGCTTTGTCGAGCAGGTGCGGAGGATGTCCTCGACGACTGCCGACAGAAAGCTGCGGCCACGGTCTGCGAGTAATTGGCGCGGAGCACCGTGCACTAAATGATGTCATGGAGCAGAAGGTCAGCAATGTCAGTAGCGCAACTTGTCGGGAGGGCTCTGGTGATTGTGTACCGCGTAGCATAATCGGTAGCGACGGCGACCCGTTTATTTCCGGAGCCCGAGAGAGGAAATGGTGCAATCAGGTCTAGACCAACACGGAAAAAGGGTTCGGGTGGGATGTCGATTGGCTGGAGACATCCACTGGAGGTGTGGAGGGCGTCTTCCAGCGCTGACAGGGCTCACAAGCGGCAACGTAGTGCCGCACGGAGCGGGTGAGACCCTGCCAAAAGAATCGGTGGCGTACACGGTCGTATGTGCGCGAGATGCCCAAGTGTCCAGCCAAGGGAGCATCGTGAAGTTGCTGGAGGACAGTCGAACGCAGGTGCGATGGAATGACGAGCAGAAGGTTAAGGCCATGTGGATCAAAATTGCGGCGGTATAAAGGCGCCTCCTTAAGGAGAAACATCCGGAGGGAGGCGTCGCCAGGAGCTGACTGCAGACGGTCGATGAGGGCTCGTAATGAAGGATCGCGCCTTTGCTCGTTGCCGATTTGGAGCAACTGGGACACAAAGAAAACGCTAGCGATGGCGTCCGCATCAGCCGGCTCGTCGACGGGGTAGCGCGAAAAACAATCGGCATCCTGGTGCAAGCCTCCCGTCTGATATACCGCGGAGAAGGTATATTCTGACAGGCGTAACGCCCAGCGAGCGAGTCGTCCCGTGGGGTCCTTCAGCGAGGATAG
Source organism: Dermacentor andersoni (assembly GCF_023375885.2). Lineage (NCBI taxonomy): Eukaryota > Metazoa > Arthropoda > Arachnida > Ixodida > Ixodidae > Dermacentor > Dermacentor andersoni. The sequence goes on along the minus strand of NC_092822.1, from coordinate 71,847,443 downwards.
CCAGCAGAGAGCGTGGTCATCAGTGATGACACAAAAGGGGCGTCCGTACTGGTATGGACGAAACTTCGTAACAGCCCACACAAGAACGAGGCACTCGCGTTCTGTGATTGAATAATTGCGCTCGGCGGGTGATAGAAGTCGGCTGGCATAGGCTATAACGCGATCATGTCCACACTGGCGCTGTGCTAACACTGCTCATGATGTGACCACTGGCATCAGTTCGAACTTCCGTTGAGGCAGACGGGTCAAAGTGGGCCAAAATTGGAGGCGTGTTAAGGAGAGTAGTCAGCTGCGAAAAAGATGCAGCATGGTCAGGACCCCAAGAAATAGGCGCGTCTTTCTTCACGAGGTTGGTAAGGGGACGTGCGATGGCCGCAAAATCCTTGACAAAGCGACGGGAATAAGAGCACAGCCCTACGAAACTACGAACGTCCTTGGTAGACTTCGGAACAGGAAAATTCGTAACGGCGCGCATTTCGTCCGGATCGGGACGCACGTCTCTGACGTATACGAGGTGTCCAAGGACAGCGATTTGGCTGCGAGCGGCGTGACATTTTGACGAGTTCAACTGAAGAACGGCGCGGCGGAACACGTCAAGAATCGGTGAATGACGGTCTAGATGCGTGTCGAATGTGGGCGAATAAACGATGACTTCGTTCAGATAGCACAAACAGGTGGACCACTTGAACCCCTGAAGCAAAGAGTCCATCATTCTTTCGAAGGTGGCCGGCGCGTTACAGAGACCGAAAGGCATCATCTTGAACCGATAAAGGCCGTCAGGGGTAACAAATGCAGTCTTCTCTAGGTCCATGTCATCAAAGGATATCTGCCAATAGCCGGACTGCAAGTCGATAGAAGAAAAATAGGTGGTACCATAGAGGCAGTCTAGAGCGTCAGTGAGATATTCCGTCGCCATGACGATCCACTTATTTCCGGATGTTGGCGCCGGAAGCGGTCCCAACAAATCCATCCCGATCTGCTGAAATGGTCGGCAAGGAGGTTTTATCGGCTGCAGTAATCCTGCTGGCCTTGTCGTTGGTGTCTTGCGTCGCTGACAGTCTCGGCATGTCTTGACATAACGGGCGACGTCAGCGGTCAGACGCGCCCTGTAATACCTTTGCTGTATCCTCGACAGCCTTCGGGAGAATCCCAGGTGCCCAGCGGTTGGATCGTTATGTACGGCGTACAGTACTTTTGGACGCAGCGCTGACAGAACAACAAGAAGGTACCTGGCGCGGACTCGTGAGAGGTTCTTCTTTAGGAGCAGGTTGTTTTGTAATATGAATGAAGACAATCGGCGATTAAATGCCCTAGGTACTACGTCGGTGTTCCCTTACAAATACTCTACGAGGCCTTTTAGCACCGCGTCTGCTCGTTGCTGTGTAGTGATTGCTTCTGCGCTTATTATTCCGAGGAACGCTTCGTCATCCTCGTCGTCTTCCGGTGGGGGCTCGATGGGGGCGTGTGATAGGCAGTCGGCATCGGAGTGTTTTCGTCCGGACTTGTAGATTACTGTGACGTCATATTCTGGCAGTCTCAGGCACCACCTCGCCAGCCGTCCAGAAGGGTCCTTTAAGTTATCTAGCGAACACAGCGCGTGATGGTCGCTGACGACTTTGAATGGCCTGCCATATAGGTAAGGGCGGAATTTTGCGGTAGCCCACATGATGGCGAGGGATTCCTTTTCAGTCGTAGAATAATTGCCTTCCGCTTTTGACAGCGACCGGCTAGCATAAGATATCCCCGTTAATATCCGTCTTTCTTCTGGACTAGGACGGCACCGAGGCCTAGGCTACTAGCGTCAGTGTGGATATCGGTGTCGGCGTCTGCGTCAAGATGTGCAAGTACCGGCAGTGACTGCATGCGTCGTTTTAGTTCTTGAAATGCGTCGGCCTGCGGCGCTGGCCACTTTAACTCGACATCAGATTTGGTTAGATGCGTTAGTGGCTCAGCGATGCGTGAAAAGTCCTTCACAAAGCACATGTAGTAGGCACACATGCTAAGGAATCTACGCACAGCCTTCTTGTCGATGGGCTGCGGGAACTTTGCGATGGCAGCTGTTTTCTGCGGGTCGGGGCGTACTCCCGATTTGCTGATGACGTGGCCTAGGAACAGAAGCTCATCGTAAGCGAAGCGACATTTTTCTGGCTTCAGAGTGAGCCCTGATGATTTGATGGCCTCTAGTACTGTCGCAAACCGCCTAAGATGATGGTCGAAATTTCCGGCGAAGACGGCGACGTCATCCAAGTAAACAATACAGGTCTGCCACTTCAATCCTAACACCGTGTCCATGACGCGCTGGAACGTTGCAGGCGCCGAGCACAGTCTGAATGGCATGACGTGGCCTAGGAATAGAAGCTCATCGTAAGCGAAGGGGCCTCGTAGGGGCCATCTGGCGTGATGAAGGCAGTCATTTCGCAATCTCCCTCGTCGACTTCTATTTGCCAGTAGCCAGAATTGAGGTCCATTGACGAGAAGTATTTAGTTTTGCAGAGCCGATCCAATGCGTTGTCGATTCGTGGAAGGGGGTATACGTCTTCGTCATCGTCCGGACTTCGTCAGTCGACGATGAACGACGCAGAAACGTAGGTTTCCGTCCTTTTTCTTCACCAGGGCAACAGGAGATGCCCACGGGCTTTTCGACGGCTGAATGATGTCGTCGCGGAGCATTTCGTCGACTTGTCGCCTAATAGCTTCACGTTCTCGCGTCGAAACTCGGTAAGGGCACTGGCGGAGTGGTTGAGCGCACTCTTCGGTTATTATGCGATGCTTTGCAACTGGTGTTTGTCGAATCCTGGACGTCGAAAAGCAGTTCTTGTATCGTCGGAGAAGACTTCTGAGTTGTAGCTTCTTGCTCATAGGGAGACTTGGATTTACGTCGAAGTCTGGTTCGGGAACTATGGTCGTCGGGGTAGATGCGGCAGAACCGGAGAGAACAAACGCATTACTTGTTTCCAGAATTTCCTCCATGTACGCGACGGTAGTGCCCTTGTTGATGTGTTTGAACTCGTAACTGAAATTTTTCCTTCGTGCAGTCGAGCAATCCCTCTTGCGACGCAAATTTCACGGTCTAGCAGTAGACGTTGGTCACCCTCGATGGCGCCTTCTGCGTCGGCAGGTGTTTTGGTGCCGACGGAAATGACAATCCTGGAGCGAGACGGGATGCTGACTTGACTTTCGAGCGCGGTTAAGGCATGGTGACTACGAGAGCTCTACGGCGGTATCGCTCGACCTTCCGACAGCGTTATCGACTTCGACTTCAGGTCGATGATTGGGCCGTGTTGCTTCAGGAAGTCCATGCCGAGAATGACGTATCGTGAACACTGTTGGAGGATAACGAAGGTAGCAGGGGTAAGTCCGGTCATGAACGATAATTCTTGCCGTGCAGATTCCAGTCGGCGTTATGAAGTGTCCTCCAGTGGTCCGAATTTAAGGGCCCTCGCATGCAGTCTTAACCTTCTTCAACTCGGCGGCGATGTGTCCATTCGTGATGGAGTAATCGGCCCCTGTGTCGGCTAAGGCGGTGGCCGTCGAGAAGCACGTCGAGGTCGGTGGTTCTTTGTCTTGCGTTACAGTTAGGTCTTGGCGTCGGATCACGGCTGTCTCGCGTTGACCTGTGGCTGGTACGGGACGTCGTCAGGTTGTCTTTCGTCGTCGTATTCTTTGCTTCCACACTTAGTCGGGACGGCGGCGTGTCGTTATGTCGTCGAGGTAGCTTCTTCAGCCTCTTCGTCGGCGGCGGAGGATCTTCGTCAGTTCGACGAAGAGCAACCGCACCTCCATCGGTTGCAGCTTTTAGTTTTGCGGATATGGGCTCGCTGACCGGCCCCGGGATTGGCCAGTGTATTGACGGCGCAGCGGCGACAGGTAGCGGCCTGGTGACGGCGAACGGGACGGTCGTCGAGGGCTCCGCTGAGTAGCGGCGAGGTAGTCGGTGATGTCACGTGGCCGGCTTCGCCCCAATGGTAGCAGAGCGGGCGGTGGTCGGGGGCGCGCCAAATGTCCGTCTTCCTCGCGTAGGTGCGCTGAGCGACGGGTGGCCGTGATGGCGGCGGCGGCAGCGGACGACGGAATTGCGGCGTTACACGGCCCTGGCGCGATTGCGGAGGGGGACCTTGACGGCGTGCGACGGCGGCGAAGGTCATCGCTTCTGGCTGAGGATGCGGTCATTGAGGTTGCACCTCAGGAACTCCCAGCGATCGCTGAACGTCATCTTTCACGATGTCAGCGATAGAAGCCACTTGAGGCTGCGACGAAGGCAAGACCTTGCGCAGTTCTTCGCGCACAATGGCCCTTATGGTCTCTTGGAGATAATGGAGCCCAGCGCTTGGATGGCGCACTGCGGCGTGAGCACTTGGCGGTTATATTGGCTAGTGCGCATTTCTTAAGTTTTCTCAATCGTGGTAGCCTCTGTCAGGAACTCAGCTACGGTCTTCGTTGGGTTTCGGATTAGTCCGGCGAAAAGTTCTTGCTTTACGCCCCGCATCAAGAAACGTACTTTTTTCTCTTCGGACGTTTCCGGGTCGGCGTGCCGAAAAGACGGGTCATCTCTTCTGTGAAGGTGGCGATGGTCTCATCGGGTAGTTGGCCTCGGTTTTCCAGCAGAACTTCGGCCCTTTCTTTTCGGACAACGCTCGTGAACGTCCTCAGGAAGTTATTGCGGAACAGGTCCCATGTTGGAAGGTTGGACTCCCGGTTCCAAGGAGAAGTGCACATGTCGTAGCTTATCCTCAGATGTCCAGTTGTTAAAGGTCGAGATCCTTTCGAAGGTTTAGAGCCAGGTTTCCGGATCCTCCGACGTAGCTCCACGAAAGGTAGGGGGCTCTCTAGGTTGTTGAAGTACGACGGGTGACACTGGGGCGGCCATTGCGGTTGTCTTGGCCACAATCTTTTTGGTCTTCTCAGGTAGAAGTCCATGCTCCGGGGGCAGCTGTTGCAGACGACGGCTGGCTCGTTGGTCCGGGACTACGTTAGTGGTCTCTTTGCGGTCCGGGCTCGGACCGGTACATGGACGAAACGCACCTCCACAAGATGTCACGTGGTAGTGAAGTTAAAGAACACAGTAGCAATAATGTGAAAGACAAAACTAGCTTTTATTGGGCGAACCTGTGCCCAAAGACAGGCTACAGTTAAAGCACAACGATAGCGGCGAACAGAGTCGGCGATCGTCGAAAATCTGATCAGCGGGTCAAGCGCGTCGGCTTTTATAGATCAGTCGTTGAATGTTCCAGAGTAACCGCTGGCACCCGCCTGTCCTCAACAAAGTTTACACTATTCGCGTCTCGCATACATGCAATCAGATTACGCAAGTTGCGGGGAAAAAGAGCGGATGGAACCATCCATAACATTCCAGAAACTTCTTTTACATGCAGGCACATCCTGCGCTGTGCGATAACATCTGTTAGGTGGTGAGAAGTGGTCACCCGATAAAGATAAAGAAGTACACGTGTCAATATGCTTCCTCTTTCATAGGTCACTTTTGTTTGCTTGAAAAACAAATAACATGCCTACACTGAGCGGCTTGTCGTATCTAATTGGCTGACAAGAGGTGACGAGCACGCTCAAGTGGAAAGGCATTCGATGGGGCTGAGGTACTGCACTGGAAATTTATAACCGGATGAAGAGAGTGGTGAATATATCCGCGATTGTTCCGCTTTCCGTTACTTAACATGCGGTGGCTGGTCGAAAATCGCGGAGGCATGCAACGAAAGCTACAGAATGAATAAAATGGATTTTGATTGATTGATTAACTTTTATTTTACAGTCCTGCAGAACGCGTATTAGCACGCCGCGGGCCGCTCCCACGTCGGGACCGACAGGCCTAGCCTGCCAGCCGCATCGTGGGCCTGCTGGACAGCCCAACGTTGCTCAGCCAGGAGTGGGTTGCGGAGGGCCGCCTCCCACCTAGCTGAGCTGAGGTCAGGGCTTGCTATAGAGATACATCCCCAGAGCATGTGCGAAAGTGTTGATCTATCCCCGCAAGCAGGGCACGCGTCATCAGTGTAAATCTCCGGATATATCGCATGTAACGTGAACAAGTTGGGATAGGTTTCTGTCTGCAACAGTCTGAATGTCAGCGCCTGAGGCCTAGTGAGCTTGGGGTGAGGAGGAGGATATTGTCGCCGCGAGAGATAGAAGTGTTTAAGAAGTTCATTATAAGTGGCAGGCGCGTCCCTACCATGCATAACTCTCTCTTCGGCCGTTACAGCGCCAGCGCGGTCAGTCAGTGCGCGTGCGGCAGCGTGGGCCGTCTCATTGAGGTTCGTGGGGACACCCGCCATGTGCCCAACGTGGGCTGTGAACCAAGTAAGCGAGTGATACTTGATTCTATCCGGACCTGCCTTACGAAGCAGCCCAAATGCCTGTTCTGAGATCACTCCACACTGAAATGCCCTAATGGCCGACCGTGAGTCACTGTAGATGAGGTCGCTGCTGTCATCAAGCATCGCCAAGGCAATGGCCACCTACTCGGCTATCGCCGGATCTCCGGTTCGTACAGATGCACAGTTCGTGAGTCGCTGTTTGGAATCCACCACTACTGCAGAAAAGGAGCACCCCTTCCGATATGCGGCCGCGTCAACAAAGCAGGCTCTACGCCCCTCTGTCTGGATCTGTTTGAGTATGGTTGAAGCTCTTGCTTTCCTTCTACCCTTGTTATATTCAGAGTGTACATTTCTTGGTATCGGCGATACGGAGATCAAATCTCGTATGTCCAGTGGTAACTGGCATTTTCTTGGCGCTTCTGCAGATGGTGGGTAGGCGAGCTCTTGTAATATCCTCCTACCGGCGGCGGTCGTGGATAGTCTGGCAAGTTGCGCTCTTTCCTGAGCCTCTGCAATCTCCTCCAGAGTGTTATGCACACCTAGCTGGAGGAGGCGATTGGTGTTGGTGAAGATCGGTATACCCAGGGCTCGCTTAGTTATTTTCCTGAGCAACGTGTTGAGTTTGTTCCTCTCTGCTCTTTGCCATCTGTGCATAGCCGCCACGTAGGCAAAGTGGCAAAGCACAAAGGCGTTAATCAACCGTAACAGATTGTCCTCTTTAAGGCCATGATGGCGGTTAGCCACCCTTCGGATGAGACGTACTGCGTTGTCCGTCTTGGTCGTGAGCTTGATTATCGTTTGCGCGTTAGAGCCAGTAGATTCGACCACCATGCCGAGTATTCTTATTTCGTCGACCCTAGGAATCTTGTCTCCCTTGCCCGTGCGAAGACAAATGGTGCAGTCAGACAGTGGTCTCCAGCCCATGGGCTTACGACCTCTTCTTAAGGGGCGGTAGAATAAAATGGATGCTCAGCAAAAAATAGTTGGCAGAACGAGTAGCCAGTGCCTGAGCGATCGGCGACAGCCACATTTTATTCCTTTCGGAACGGGACAGCCTGCTGCTATTCAAAGGGAAATTGGTTTTGTTCGGTATATTAATGCATATTTAACGCATAAACGTCATTTTGACGGGGTAAGTTATTGCGGTTTTGTGACGTCGCGCGACTGGCTGGCGAAGTAGGTGCAGCTCGAAAAGTTTAGACCAATAGACGAGGGCTAATGGCGAAAAGACGTCGAATCAGAAGTAGCTAGTTTTCTTTTGTTAGGTCAAATCGACAGGTGAAGTGGGGTTGGTCCAAGAAAGTTTTTGACCAATCGCGGCGGGATGATTGCAGAATTGGAATAGAAAAGTTGGAATAGGGGCCCTATAACGCAAAACTATTCCAATACGTTTTTATTCCAATCTCCTGACGTGAAATTTGCGTAACCGCCGACGCAAGCATCGGGCAGTGACACGCATGGTTTTTAAAGAGACCAATCAAATGCTTTCCTTGTTATAGGAGGTCACTTTTCTTTGCTTTAAAAACGAATAATATTGCCTACACTGAGTAGGTTGCATTATCTAATTAGCTAAGAGGCGAGCAGCACGGCTTAAAGAGGGTTTCAATGGGACCGAGCCAGTGCACTGAAAATCGATAACCGGATGAAGAGGGTGGTGCTGCGTCTGCGATTGGTCAGCTTCTCCTTACTTAGCTTGGGGTGGCCCGTCGAAAGTCGCGGCAGCATGCAACGGAAGGTTAAGAATGCCACTAAAAAGGATCATCGGCAAAGAAAAGTTGACTGAGCGAGGTCTTAAACGTGTCGAAAGTGCTTGAAAACGTTACACGGCCACGCAAAAAGTATTATTGCAGGCAAACAAACATATGCTCTCCGGCAGGTGCGAGTAGTCTGTGCCTGAGCGATCGGCGGCAGCCATCTTTTACTCCTTTCGGAATGGGACAGACTGCGGCTATTCAGAGACAGTTTCAGTTTTGTTCGGCATGTTAATGCATCTTTAACGCGTAACGTCACTTTGATGCAGTGAGTTTTTGCGGTTTTGCGACGTCGCGTGGCAGGCAGGTGAAGTGGGTGCAGCCCGAAAACTGACCAATAGCCGAGGTCTAATGGCGAAAAGGCGTCGAATCAGAAACTATTTTTGTTCTGTTCTTTTTAGTCATGCATAATCAGTTTGTTCACATCATATCAGATGGGGAGTTACCGCGTTTTACGTGGCGTCGCCCGAAAGACAGGCGAAGTGGGGGTGGTTAACAATGCTGTTGGCCAGTGGCGGAGGGATGATTAGAATCGGAATAGAAAAGTTTCGAATAGTTTTACGTTATAGCGCCCTAGTTTTATGTTATAGCGTCCCTGGAAGGTGTTGCGAATGTTCCGTCAGTTGACTACATCGAACTTACCTGTTTTATTCTCTTGCCGTTACAGCAGTGAAGGTACACGCAGTGCATGGTTACATTGCTCTTCTTTGATACATCGAAAGCTCCCAATGTCTCATAGGTTTGTTCACCGCAATATGTGGCGAGAACCATCAGCTTTGTCGAAGATTTTACGAAGACGTTGGCTTCATATTACAATTCCCGGTGCTCTACCCAAAATAGACGAGTTCGGGCCGTGCACAAATATTAGTACCCTTCCTTTAGTCAGTCTACCAAACAGGCTTACTTCACTGGGTGTCGTTTCGTCGTAACTGTAGCCTGGTTTATGGCATTCCCGGAGCACTTGCTCATAGACTGTAAGGCAGGCCGTCTTTGCCACGAGCGGTCATCGGCGGCGCCACGTCGCCACCAGTCTTCGCTTACTAGCCTAGGCGCCACTATACATTAACCACATACACGAGTGCGTGATTATATTGCGCTTAGTGTTACACTGGCGATTTTAAGTGAAGGACAGTACATAATTATGAACGTCCACCAACTAGCCCCCTTCATTGCTTTACTAAATACACGCAGTGACTGAAGTTGTCCGACAGTTGCTTTTAAATTTAGTTTACACAGAACAGGAACTCGCTGCTCTACACTCTAAACCTAGGGGGAGTATCGCAGGAGTAAAGGGGCTTATGTGCTCTTCAAAGAATTATTTTACTCTCGCATAATGTCGAGTGGAGTGAAATGCATTGTGCCCTCCGTTTGTAAAGATAGAGTGAAATGTGCATTTAACTCTGCCGTTCTGAGAGAAAGTAGAATGCGCGTTCAACTCTTTGCGGCAATAGAGAACAAAACGTAGTGTAATCTTTTAACTGTAGGAGGCTGGCCGCAAACATGTCGATGTATCACTCACGCGCTCGGAGCAAAGAGCACGCCATCTTGTTCTATAAGAACAGGCAGCCACATTGCAAAGGGAAGCGGAGCCGGCGCTCTACTTTTTCACTCGTAGTTGGCCCACAGCGCGTGCTCACAACACCGCGGAACAGGACAGCAGCAGAGAAAAGTGATCCGTCCAGCGGCCAGGAACAGTCATCCAAGGAAAATCGTGTGTCAGTCATCTTGCGCTGCCTTGAAAATAGGACAGTCGTTCCTCTTTCGTTGGATATAACACGAAATCCTCCAGGCGACTGAATTCTCACTTCCATGTGCATCCTGCATATATGAATCAGGTGATCGCCAGGAAGTGGTCGCGACGTTTAGCCGAAGCTATTGACAACGTTCTAGGAAGGCACGTCGCGTCTCAATGCCAATCGAAAAAGCCAGTCGTCGCGATAACTGCATGTGATTTTATCATTTTCCGGTGTCCGTAAGAGACCTAAGGCGAAGGTACGCATAAAATGCTCTGTTTACCAGCCCATGGTTCAGAGCCTATGAGGAGCGTGCATAGCGTGCGTTGTGTGTTTGAATTTACTCAGTTTATCAGTATATTGTTTACGGAACACTGTTGACATAAGGAGTCATACTTTCGTTAAAAACCCAGTTCCTTCCAGAGCAGAACAACTGTGGGAAAGGGGGGTTTGTTGAGTTGACAGCTGCACTGGCACCGGAGCGATGTCATTAGCAAGGATTCCAAAACCAATCAGAACCGTTTCGTTTCCGCCGTGGAGGGAAAGAACGGAAGTGTTTTGGGCGCGCTGCGCTTCTTTTCTGTTTAGTTAATTATCCGAAAACGGATGGGACAGCCATGCGTTCTGCGTTCCCCCGAGGAACTGGCAGCACTCGACGAAAAGCGGCGAGAGCTCGCCCATGATAGGGCTCGCTGTCGGTGCGCGGATCCAGCGGTTAAGGCCTAAATCCAGTGCAACGTAGCCTGAACGTGCGCACGCATTACGTCAAGTTGGCGAGAAGTGCGTCTATATTTCGACCGATGGTTTGACGCACTGCTCCGCCAGTGTAACCGGACACCGCCAACGACGGTTGCCCGCGCGCCGATAACGCGCCTTTAGAGGCCCGCGAGCCCAAGCAATCCGACAGCAACGAGAACATGCCGAGCTCAGGTAGCGGGAGGCCGAAGCAATTCGGCATCGTTGCCTGTAGGCTAGTTAACCGTAACAAAGTTTACGATGCTCCCCGGAATCAAACCAGCGCCGGGAGCTGACTATGCGCACTTGGCCACGTGCGTAGGGCTGCATGGAAACCTCAAAGGAATTAAAATGCATCGCTGTGGTTGCTGTTATTTGCTGTCGATTGCAGATAGATGCGCGCAAGCGACGGGCGCAAGTAATGTTAGCCCAGCACGAGAGCGTGCGTGAAAGTGTGCCTTTAGGTGCCGGTGCTGTGAGCGACGGCGCACCGCACGAAGCCTCCCCCAACCCGTAGACGAGAAGGGAGTTTTCATTCAAACGCATGATCCCCACGCGACGTGTTTACTCGCACGTGCGACCGTTGACCTTGCGGGGTTCAAACCGGGGCACATCAGTTCGTCACGTACGCTGGATTCACGCGATCAGTTGCCATAATGTCCATGTGGTCATTCAAGGCCACGGTGAAGGTCCAAAGTGGCGTAGAACCTCTAATGAGCTTTCGTAGGACGCCATAAGCGATCAAGGGATGCCATCGCGTTACAAAAAGACGTGGCTTGATGAAGCAATGTCTTACAGACTGTTTACGGCGACGTCATACGTGGAAGGTTGTCGGACGATCGTTGGTCTTAAGCGTTGACTACAAGTCGCAAGTGCTTGTCATAGACAGGCGGAACAATTAACTTGACATTAGGTCGCACACATTAACACACATTAGGTCGCAAAGTGTACATACGTGCACGCCGACACGGGTCACTGAGAAGTGGGACTGAGTAGGTACTGCTTATCGAAAGAGCTCCTCGACGCAGATTTGAGTCTATGCTGATATTCCACGAGCCGCTTTAATGCCAGCTTGAGCCACTGGGTTCGCGCCAGCAGGTGCGTGCATCATTGTTTGTGTAATGTGGGCTGCCACACACTATTTTGGTTGCCGTGCATGCGGGCGTCGCTAGCCATGAGTGCAGAGCAGTCATACGACCATTCCCTTCGTAGAAGAGTGCTGTGTGGTTGTGTGAACATGACGTACACCGAGAATACTTGTAAACGCTCTGAACCACTCAACTTGCATCTTTTCATCGATCTTTGAGCAAGACTTCAGCAAGAACAATGCAGCGGTAAGCGACAAATATTTTTTCGAACACGATAATCTAAATGTGGAGCACTCTGTGTGGAAGATTTTTCATCTACCCTGGGTAACTATAGTACTGCCTGGTCGAATGGGTAGCGCATCAGGCTGCTGTCATGAGGCAGTAGGGCTCAGAAGGAATGGTTGGAACAACTTCGGTCGCATACTGTGTAGCAATGTGTACATAGGTGCAGCTGTTCAACGAACCTCTTTTACACCGACATTCGTCACTGAAACTGAATCTACGGCTGCGGTCTTTGGTGACCAACACTGGCACAGCCCAAGCGAGAGATACAACCGGTAATAGAAACTGAAGCCGCGGTGGATGCTGTGATATGGCCTACCAAGCATGCCTCGGGCCAGCGTGTACAGCGGTCTAGGCAGGTGAGGTTGTAGCCCTTCTCTTACAATGACGGAAAAGACTCGATGATATATAGGTGGATGTTGTCGAAGCGACGATCGGCCGACAATCACGCAGCCGTGTGGTAAACCTGCTTTCTGGAGCTGCTGACAGGCAGCGACACAAGTTTGTGCTTGCGCCATGGCAGCAGCAGCTCGCATCCCCATAAGCAAAGGCAAATTTGCACTCTTTTGTTAAATACGAGGTAATTAATGTGCCAAGCGTTACACTGAACGACGTAGACACTTAAGTGCGATATTTAGGCAAGATTTCAGCAAGAACAATGCAGCGGTAAGCGACAAATATTTTTTTCAAACACGATAATCTAAATGTGGAGTACACTGGAAGATTTGTCATCTACCCTGTGTAACTATAGTAGTGCCTGGTCGAATGGGTAGCGCATCGGGCTGCTGTCATGAGGCAGTCGGGCTCAGAACCAATGGTTCGAACAACTTCGGTCACATGCAGTGTAGCAATGTGTACATAGGTGCAGCTGTTCAACAAACCTCTTTTACACCGACATTCGTCACTGTAGACGAGATATTGGGTACGTGCCGCTGTTCGAATCTTGGACGCCGATTTCGGTTACGGGGTTTATGCAACTGTTCATGCTGGTATCATACGAGTCGCTTTGATGCCAGCTTGAGCCACAGTGTACGCGCTAGTAGGTGTGTGCTTGATTGTTTGTGTCATGGGGGCTGCCGATTCTGGGACAGAGAAAACTAACGTACTTCCGTTTCTTGTGCGCAGCCTGCCACCGATGCCGGCGAAGAATCAGCTGCCACCTAGTATTCTCCTAGAGCAGCGGCTCCTCGATGATTCAGCACCGACTGGATCGGGCATTCCAGCGGTGAGGGCATCCTCTGTCACCAGGTTCGATGTTGAGCCAGTCGTAAGTGGAATTTCTATGGAAGCCACCGAACACCCCGACATGACCGGCGTGGCGATGGTGCCATCCTCCAAGTCTGGACAGCCTAAGCAAAAACCTCCTGTACTGGGTCAAACTTTGGCGTCGGTAAAGGGCCTGGCCCCCGAAAATCCAGGATCCTCCCAAATGAAAAACAAAGACAAACGACATCTGCATGATGCGCAATAAATGTTCTCTCTGGGACCTCCTGCGATCACATGTCGATGTTACATATACTACTACATATAAGGACACATACCCTTAAATAGAAAGAATTGTCTTTTGCAACTGTATGGAAGTTTCTAACATAAAATGGCACAATAGAGCTTGCTCTCCGTGATTAGATTCCAAGCCTGAAAGAACTTCAAGGTTGTTTCAAGACGAGGAAGATGTAAAGAAGTAAATTTAAAAACACTGAAGGACAACATACTGTAACCGTTCTAGAACAGAAAATAGTAATACAAAAAGCGTTGAGGAAAAGGCAGTGCATATCGGGAAGTTTCCTGGAGGAGACGAATGTTTAGAAATGCTCAGACAGAAAAAAAAGTATGCAGAAACACCACTCCAGTTGTCTACGTAAACAGAAGCATACCCTCAAATTTGAAGTTGGCCTACCCCAAAATGAGACTGACCCACCCCAAATTTTAGCTCGGAAAACCCCAAATTTCAATTTTACCAACTTTTCAGTTCATTTTGGCCAGCTCCTACATTTAGGATGGCCCACTCCCACAATTAGGCTGCCCAACCCCCAAATATAAGTCCACCCATGCCTGCCCTAAAATGCTAGTTTGCCCACGCCCAAATTTCAGTTGTGCCATGTGCAAAAATTGGCCCACCCCAAATTTCACGTTTGTCCATACCAAATTTTATGTTGGCCCACCCATGCCTGCTCCCAACACGCGATCATAACCACAGAGTGCCCTAAAATTAAGTCGACCAACCTCCAAATTTGAGTTTCCCCACTTCCAGATTTCAAGTTGGGGTTCCCATAAATTTCAAGTGGACCTACCCCTATTGTCTTGCTCCCATATTTCATGCTGTCCCACCCAAATTCAGGTTGGCCCGCCCTAAAGATGGCCCAACCCAAAATTTCAAATTCACCCACCACCACATCTCAAGTTGGGCCACCGCAAATTTCAACTGCGCCCACCAAATTTCACGTTTGCCCACATCCAACACTCGGATGGACGCACTGCCATATTTCAGGCGGCTGACCTCTGTGCATTTTCGCCATATATTTTTCGACGGACCCCTATGTATTCCTCTGGACACTGTATCTTATAATTTCTTTGTTTGAGTGGTTCGGTATTGCTTATAAACCTACGAGTTATCTACATTTATACACTATAATAACGTATAAATGTCTGCGCAAACTTCGCCAAAGAATGCTTACACATTGTGTTTTTGGATTTAAAATTGTGTGCGACACCAATTTTCTTGCGAACAATGCACTATAGATGAAACAATGGTTCACAACAGATTGCGCGTAAACTTGTCATTAGAATAAATACATTAGGCGAAGTGAATATTTTCACAAGTACTATCAAAAACTGCTTAGAAGGCAGTATGTTGTGTTTAAAAGTATGTAATTCACAGCACAGAATTTTAATATTAGAAAGCAAACATTACAAAATAACAACAGGTTGGTGATTCACGAGGCTGAAAAAAAAAGCGCCTACCATTGGAAGGTCGGTGGCGCACTAATTGTACAGACGCTGGGAGGGCTGGAAGAAATATTGGCGGGTCAGTTGCTGGGTCGCTGGGAATACGCAGAGCCCAATATTTTCTTCTGGGAGGGCCAGACATGCCCTAATTTCGTACAATGTTGGTAAGTTAGCGAGAAAGTCAGTAAATGTAACAAGCGCAAACCTTCACGACAGGTTTCCTGGTAAAATACTATTCTCAACAGTGTAGTCGTAGAGTGCTTTCGTGTTCACGGAAAAGGTCAACCGCACCCTCACGTTAATCACGAGATACAGGTGGCGGTCATATTTGTTTTCAACTTCGAACACGGTGGAAGGCCTATAGAGGATAGACCGGTGTTTGAACCATGAAGAAAGGGAAAGTTAGGAGAGTTTCGCGCAGCTCGGTTGAAGCCAACACGTATCGCCCAACACGCGATCATAATCGCAGAGTGGTCGGCATATTTTGTGCTACCACTGTGCAGACAGAGATGCGGATGGCCTAGAGCTTTCTTGTATTTGCCCCACCCATTAGGCCCCCAGCAAATAATGTGGGGTCTAAGTACTACAGAGGGCAACCCGCTTTGCTCTCGTTTCAGCGTCATGTAAACTTCTTTCCGAACAGTATCATATTGGCCGACACGTAGTGAAGCGGTCATTTTTTGTCGGTCGTTGAATGGCCCCTCACTAGGGCGCACGTAGCATAGGGTTTGCCGCTTCGTAGTGCACCTTCGACACCTTCTGGTGCCAAGGTCACCGACGACCTGGCACCAGAAGGCCTCCTGTCATCGGCGATCTCTACGAAATACGTGCCCCACGCACCCGCTCTGGGCATACCTCACCCTACCTCGAGAACCTTCCAAGTACATACCCGCCGTGGTTGCTGAGTGGCTATGGTGTTGGGCTGCTGAGCACGAGGTCGCGGGATCGAATCCCGGCCATGGCGGCCGCATTTCGATGGGGGCGAAATGCGAAAACACCCATGTACTTAGATTTAGGTGCAGGTTAAAGGAACACAGGTGGTGGAAATTCCCGGACGCCTCCACTACGGCGCGCCGTATAATCAAAGTGGTTTTGGCACGTAAAACCCCGTAATTTAATTTCTCGCAATAAAGCAAATTCGCAGCAAGAACATCTCAGTATTGTTTGATCTGCGGCCGCTAAAATGGTATCTGCCATGCGCACAGATGCGTGAGCGCATATCAATCGATGGCCGCGAGCACTCACTTCACATCGATGGCATGATGAAGAGCGCAATCACGTTGCTGCTTCACACGTTTACGCGTCTGCGACACTTTAAGTTACGTAACCTCAAACAATACGCTCGCGGGAACAGAGCGCATATGAAGCCACCAGGCAGCTCGCTTCTCTCTTTTGCACACGCCGCAGATTACCTTAAGGCGTGTGGGCACGTATGCCCTCGCCAGATGACACGTACGATTGACGTCAGCATCATTTATTTATTATTTTTATTTACAGTACCCTCAGGGTTCAGAAGGACGTTAGAGAGGAGGTGGGTACAATAATAAAAAATACGCGTTCAAACAATTAGTAGTATTTAGGTGATAAATTAGGAACATAATCAGTTATCGCAATCTTAAAATATGATGCCTCATCAATGCAGGCGATGGAGGGGGGAAGGAGGTTCCACTCGGCACTGCTTTTTGGTAGAAAGGAATGAGAGAAAACATTTGTGTGACAGAAAGGAATGAACACTTTAAATCGATGATCAAGACTCGACGACATGTACGAAGGCTCTGAAATGTCGATAAGCGAGTTATTGTGGTAAGACTTGTTAAAAAAGGCAGATACGGGAAACTTTTCCTCGAAGCACATCGCGCTTCGCGTCACAAATTAATAAGGCCAACGTTTGACTTCATTAAGGAAACGCTAACTGTGCGGGAATAATTTCAAAGGATGAAACGTGCTGACCTGTTCTGAACTAACGCAATGATATCTGCTTACGTTTTTTGACCAGGGTCCCAGACTGACGACGCATACGATAACATCGGTCTAATTAGTGTTTTGCAGAGCAATAGCTTCAAATGGCGTGGCGCTTTCGAAAAATTGCTGCGAATGTAGCGAAGAGATCTGTTTGCATTGTTCATGATATGCTCGATGTGTGCATGCCACGAAAAGTTACCGTTTCATCATCATCATCATCATCATCAGCCTGGTTACGCCCACTGCAGGGCAAAGGCCTCTCCCATACTTCTCCAACTACCCCGGTCATGTACTAGTTGTGGTCATGTCGCCCCTTCAAACTTCTTCATCGCATCCGCCCAACTAACCTTCTACCGCCCCTTGCTACGCTTCCCGTCCCTTGGAATCGAGTCCGTAACCCTTCATGACCATCGGTTATCTTCACTCCTAAATAAATGTCCAGCCCATGCCCATTCCTTTTTCTTCATTTCAGCTAAGATGCCATTAACTCGAGTTTGTTCCCTCACCGAATCTGCCCTTTTCTTATCCCTTAACGTTACACCTATCACTCATCGTTCCATAGCTCGTTGCATCGTCCTCAACTTAAGTAGAACCATTTTCGTAAGCCTCCAGGTTTCTGCCCCGTACGTGAGTACTGCTAAGACACAGCTGCTATACACTTTTCTCTTGAGGGATAATGGCAACCTACTGTTCATGATCTGAGAATGCCTGCCAAACGCACCCCAGCCCATTCTTATTCTTCTGATTATTTCAGCCTCATAATCCAGATCCGCGGTCACTACCTGCCCTAAGTAGATGTATTCTCTTACCACTTCCAGTGCCTCGCTACCTATCGTAAAATGCTGTTCTCTTCCGATACTGTTAAACATTACTTTAGTTTTCTGCAGACTAATTTTTAGACCCACCCTTCTGCTTTTCCTCTCTAGGTCAGTGAGCATGCATTGCAATTGGTCCCCTGAGTTAATAAGCAAAGCAACATCATCAGCGAATCGCAAGTTTCTAAGGCATTCTGCATTAAGTCTTATCCCGAACTCTTCCTAATCCAGGTCTCTGAATACCTCCTGTAAACACGCTGTGAATAGCGTTGGAGAGATCGTGTCTCCCTGCCTGACGCCTTTCTTTATTGGGATTTTGTTGCTTTCTTTATGGAGGACTACGGTGGCTCTGGATCCGCTATATACATCTGTCGGTATTTTTACATATGGCTCCTCTACACCCCGATTCCGTAATGCCTCCATGACTGCTGAGGTTTCGACAGAATCAAACGCTTTCTCGTAATCAATGAAAGCTATATATAAGGGTTGATTATATTCCGCTCATTTCTCTATCACCTGGTTGATAGTGTGAATACGGTTTATTGTTGAGTAGCCTTTACGGAATCCTGCTTGGTCTTTTGATTGGCAGAAGTCTAAAGTGTTCCTGATTCTATTTGCGATTACCTTATTAAATATTTTGTAGGCAACGGACAGTAAGCTGATCGGTCTATAATTTTTCAAGTCCTTGGCATCCCCTTTCTTATGGATTAGGATTATGTTAGCGTTCTTGCTAGATTCCGGTACGCTCGAGGTCATGAGGCATTGCGTGTACAGGGTGGCCAATTTCTCTAGAACAATCTGCCCACCATCCTTCAACAAATCTGCTGTTACCTGATCCTCCCCAGCAGCCTTCCCCCTTTGCAGACCTCCCAAGGCTTTCTTTACTTCTTCCGGCATTACTTGTGGGATGTCAAATTCCTATAGACTATTCTCTCTTCCATTATCGTCTTGGGTGCCATTGGTACTGTATAAATCTCTATAGAACTCCTCAGCCACTTGAACTATTTCATCCATATTAGTAATGATATTGCCGGATTTGTCTCTTAACGCATACATCTGATTCTTGCCAATTTTTAGTTTCTTCTTCACTGCTTTTAAACTTCCTCCGTTCATGAGGGCACGTGCAATTCTATCCATATTATACTTCCTTATGTCAGCTGTCTTACGCTTGCTGATTAACATGGAAAGTTCTGCCAGTTCCATTCTAGCTGTAGGGTTAGAGGCTTTCATACACTGGCCTTTCTTGATCAGATCTTTCGTCTCCTGCGATAGCTTATGTGCATCCTGTCTTACGTTGTTACCACCGACTTCTATTGCACACTCCTTAATGATGCCCGTAAGATTGTCGTTCATTGCTTCAACGCAAAGGTCCTCTTCCTGAGTTAAAGCCGATAACCTGTTCTGTAGCTTGATCCATAATTCCTCCCTCTTCGCTCCTACCGCAAACTCATTGTTCGGCTTCTTATGAACCAGTTTCTTCCGTTCCCTCCCGAAGTCTAGGCTAATTCGACTTCTTACCATCCTATGGTCACTGTTGCGCACCTTGCCGAGCACGTCCATATCTTGTATGATGCCAGGGTTAGCGCAGACTATAAAGTCTATTTCATTTCTAGTCTCGCCATTCGGGCTCCTCCACGTCCACTTTTGGCTATCCGGCTTGCGGAAGAATGTATTAATTATCCGAATATTATTCTGTTCTGCAAAGTCTACTAATAGCTCTCCCGTGCTATTCCTAGTGCATAGTCCGTATTCCCCCACTGACTTGTCTCCAGCCTGCTTCTTGCCTACCTAGGCATTGAAGTCGCCCATCAGTGTAGTGTATTTTGTTTTGACTTTACGCATCGCCAATTCCACGTCTTCATAGAAACTTTCGACTTCCAGGTCGTCATGAGTAGATGTAGGGGCGTAGACCTGCATGACCTTCAATTTGTACTTCTTCACAGTTTAACAACAATACCTGCCACCCTCTCATTGGTGCTATATAATTCCTGTATGTTACCACCTATATTCTTTTTAATCAGGAATCCGACTCCTAGTTCTCGTCTCTCCGATAAGCCCTGGTAGCACAGGACGTGCCCGCTTTTTAGCACTGTATATGCTTCTTTTGTCTTTCTAACTTCACTGAGCTCTATTATATCCCATTTACTGCCCTCTAATTCCTCCAATAGTACTGCCAGACTCGTCTCACTAGATAACGTTCTAGCGTTAAGCGTTTCCAGGTTCAGATTCCAATGGGCCTTTCCGGATCCAGGTATTCTTAGCACCCTCTGCTGCGTCACAGGTCTGACCGCCGCCGTGGTCAGTTGCTTCGCAGCTGCTGGGGACTGAGGGCCGGGGTTTGGTTGTTGTATAATTGTTGATTGTTGTTGGTTAGTGTTTAGCTGGATTCTAAGATATATATAGGAAGTCACGTGCTCAAAGTTGGTTTCATTGATAATATCGCCGAAATGAATTGGTGAGCTTGAGCGACGCGAGACAGACATAATTTTCCATGTAGTCGGATTTAAGAACATTAGCCATTGTGAGCACCACCTTGAAATGTTATCTAGGGCTGTCTGAACCATAAGGTTATTATGCTGATTAGCTATTTAACGGTATAGAACGCAATCGTCCGCCAAAACTCTAATTGAACTATTAACTACGGCAGGTAAATCGTTAATATAGATTCGGAATAATAACGGTGCCATGACGGACCCTTGAGGAACACCTGACTTGACGGCGCAGTGCGGGGATGCAGAATTGTTAGCTGTTACAAACTGGGTACGGTTGCTTAGAAAACATTCTACCGATTTCAGAATATTAAGGTAAATATTAAGAGTACTAAGTTTAAGAAGCAGTAAGCGATGAGACACCTTGTGAAATGCGTTCGCAAAACGAGATAGATAGTCACTGACTTGGCCTTTGTCTAAAGAGGAACAAATTTTATGTATAAACGATATTAGTTGTGTTTCGCAGGAGTATTTTTTGCGAAACCCATGCTGAAATGAAGTGAAGAAAGAGTTGGATTGAAGAAATGAGACAAGATTGGAGAATATGACGTGTTCAAGGATATTGCAAGGCAAGCTGGTAAGTGAAATGGGTCGGTAATTAAGAGGAGAATGCGGGTTACCTGATTTCATCAGAGGGACCACCTTCTCCACCTTCCAGTCTGCGGGCAAAGTTGAGCACTCAATAGATTTCGTGAAAAGGTACATAAAGATATAGTGTTCATCCGAGAACGTGTAAATTGTAAATAAATTTATATAACCAATTTCAGTTAATCCATCCTTAGGCAGTTTGGCAATTGCTATCGCGATAGCTACGCAAACAAAGCGCCAATGGCAGACGAAGCTTAAGCGACACGGTTAATACGAGCGCGGTGGACGAAGAGCTAATCAACGCAGATGTTTGAATTGTTGCACATCTGAGACGTGAAGTTGACCTTAACACCACGCTAGCTGCACCCGTTCACGTATAAGTAAGCAGAAGTCTAACGAGTTGCCCAAATGTTTCGTTATTACGACATCTTGCACGACATAGTTACAGAAAAGTAAATACCAGTCCTAAAGACGCGTGGATAAGTTCAGTAGTGCGACTGGTCACCACGTGGAGAAAATTCTGCTATCGTGATACAAGCGTCAACAAACATTCTGTTATTCTAAACATATGCAGTTCCACCACTACTTTCGCAATCGCGTTTACCCAATGAAAACGCGAACAGCCCACATACGAAGCTTAAGCGCCACGGCTATCATTACGAGGCGGTGACAGAAGTAGGCAACTGGAAAAAACTTTCACGGTTACGTATGATATACGCCCACGTGCGAACGAGCAATCAAGTCAGCGTAAAGGTTTCAATCATCGCGTACATCTGAGGTGTAAAATGCACTGTTTCCACCCTAGTAGCAACCGATCACACGTAAGTAAGCAGAACATGAAATAACGTAAAATAAAGTGACCTCGAAAGAGTGCGGGTTATAAAACGTTGAGCGAACTAGTAAATCGTTGGCGTGACTTCAACTCGGAAGCGGTCAGCGCAGACGACGGAGCAATAGTTTAGCTGCGAAGCGGCTCGCCTGATTCGCTACTAATGCCGTAGGGAAAACTAATCGTATTTTCATCTAAAAGCAACATAAATATTCAGACGTTGATTGTGCTGAAGAATGCAGATGCTTTATTAAGAGCTCTGGAAGCATCGCAAGGTCTCAGCGCAGGATAGACTGCCAGCGTGCTAGGCCTGCACTATCTCCCAGCGATCGCAAGCGAACCGGACATGCTCGTTCGCTTTCCTCGGCGCCGATGAGTTTGCCCAATGAAATGCATTGCAATTTAATCTTGGCGTAATTGCATACAAGTTGTGCCGACGAACATAGGCGCTTCGTTCTACTAGCGGCAAGCGATCGGGTCGCAAGCGCCACTGGTGTCGAAGACAGAGTGAGCTACGCCTGCCGGCTCCTAGACACTGCGAACGCGGCCTTACGGAAACACGTCTAGGATGTTTACATAGAAGTGTTTATACTGTCATCGCTTGTTTTAAACGAGAGAGCTGTGCAAATACATTTGCTTGCACATTCTGTGCAGGCTCTCACGGAGAGGTGCAGGTTCTGGACGGAGCTACGCGCCGCTCGCCCGTTCGTACCATGCGTCCCCAATCGTCGTATTCGGGAAATCGGACATGACGCGCCGTACTACGGATCGCATGCAAAATTGCACCTTCTGTCTCGCGCTTACGGCGGGAGTACAGTGGATGGTCAATCGCCGATTGATGTTACCGTGGCCGTAAACCACTGGGATGAACAATGCCCGGCACTCGATTACGCTCAGACACGGCGACACTCTAGTCAATAGAGTTGCAGGGCTGTTATTAGCAGCCCTGCAACCGTAGGTAATGACACCTGTAGCATGTACGTCATGGCTGCGTGGTAGACTTGGCGGGTCGGGCTTGGCGAATGAGCACCTTGCCGTTCTGATCATGGCCATGCTTTTTTTGTAGAGCGAAGCTCTTCAGGGCTAGTTCCCCCCAAGATAAATAGCGCCCGTGTGTCGACATAAAACTCGAGCTTTCTCCTCCGGCATCCACGTCAGACACCACCTGCGTTCGTGCCGTCGGGTACGCGCCATGATTGGTACGGCCGTACTAGAATAAAGCATTACGATGGGCCGATCCCGAAGATAGTGCAATGCCTGGCCGATCCACGGTGGAGGCGAAGCACACGTTAAGCACTCCCGATACGTGGGCCTATCCCGAAGAATGTGCAATACCGGGCTGACCTGCGGCGGAGGTGCCGCAGGCTTTAGGCACTCGCCATAGGTGGGCCGATCACGAAGATAGTGCAATGCCAGGCCGACCCGCGGCGGAGATGAAACAGGCGTCAAGCACTCCCCATACGTGGGTCGGTCCCGAAGAATGTGGAATGCCGAGCCGACCTACGGCGGAGGTGACGCAGATATTAAACATCTCCATACATGGGCCGATCCCGAAGAATGTGCAATACCGAGCTGACCTGTGGCGGGGTGACGCAGACGTTAAGCACTCCGCATACGTGGGCCGATCACGAAGATGTTGCAATACTGGGCCGACCTGCGGCGGAGATGACGTAGGCTGTAAGAACTCCCCATGCATGGGCCGATCCCGGAGATTGTGCAAATCTTAGGCCAGCCCGCGGCGGAGGTGAAGCAGGGTTTGAGCAATCTCCATACCTGGACCGATTCCGAAAATAGTGCAATGCCGGGCAGACCCATGGTGGAGATGCAGTTCGCCATTTAAGGGCTCACTGCACAGCTTCGCTGTTCATCCTTCTTTACAGAGAAGGGCAATGAAAGCGGTCAGCGCAGACGTCACAGTAGTCATCTATGCGATGCGGATCGCCTGACTAGTGTAGACAAAACTAATCGTATTTTCAATTAGGAACAAGATAAATGTTCATTCATTGTTTTTGAAGATGAATTTAGGCGCTTCATTACTAGCTTCAATGTCGAAGGTGTCGCAATCGATGACCGAGGGAACTATGCCTGCCGGCTGCTAGCCATCACCGGCTGTCAACGGAGCAGCATTGCTAACGCGGCATTGCTGAACCACGTCTGTGGTGTCTGAATTGATGTGTTTATGTTGCCATCGTTAGTGTAAACGAGAGCTACGCAAAAACGTTTGCTTTCAATTATGAGCGAAGCTACGCAGTATTCAGAGCGTCCATGCAAGGGAACCGGTTCTGGGCCGAGCTACGCGCCGCTTCCTCATTCGTACCATGTGTGCTGAGTGCTCGTATGCTGCTAGTCGGACACAACGTGCGGTACGACAAATCGCGCGCAAAACCGCACCATGTGTCTCGCACATTACTACATAAACTATCTATTACCTCTTTATAGGTGTAGACCGTACAGGTGCCGCGGAGATAGAGCCGCAAAGCGAATGAAGAAAGCGTTCAAACTGGGATACACAGCGCAATAAATGACACAGGGACAAGCAGGAACACAGGACGAGCGCTAACTTTCAACAATTGATTTAATGCAGCTGGTGAGTATATATATACTCCCTGGGACGCCACTGCAATAGGCACACTGAAGGGAGGGAGGAAAAACAGTCATGTGACTACTATGCCCCAAAAATTCAAGCTCTTTCCTTGATAAAAGTAAAGACGGCGTGCTAACGCACTCCTCACCTGATCTGGCTATCTCAGCTGCTTCCACAATTTCCCTCGTAATCTTATTCCTGTGGCGATAGACAAAAACAGTTTGTTTTAAGAGCGGTAAGCATGGGGGTGCCTTCGCGTCACATTTTCTAGAATGGGCAGCCAGATGCCCATCTATTGCGATGCTCTCCACTTTGTTACTCTGCTCCGCCAGACGCACGTTTAAACATCTGCCCGTCTACCCCACGTAGTACTTCCCACACGAAAGTGGGATCTTATACAGAACATTGCGAGTGCATGTGGGAAGTACATGCGATGCTCTCCACTTTGTTACTATGCTCCGCCAGACGCACGTTTAAACATCTGCCCGTCTACCCCACGTAGTACTTCCCACACGAAAGTGGGATCTTATACAGAACATTGCGAGTGCATGTGGGAAGTACATGCGATGCTCTCCACTTTGTTACTATGCTCCGCCAGACGCACGTTTAAACATCTGCCCGTCTGGCCCACGTAGTACTTCCGACACGAAAGTGGGATCTTATGCACAACATTGCGAGTGCATGCAACATTGCGAGTGCATGTGGGAAGTACTACGTGGGCCAGGCGGGCAGATGTTTAAACGTGCGTCTGGCGCGGCATAGTAACAAAGTGGAGAACATCGCACGCCGCAATAGATGAGCATCTGGCTGCCCATTGCAGAAAATGTGACGCGAAGGCGCCATGCTACCCGCTCTTAAAACAAACTGTTGTTGTCTATCGCCACTGGAATAAGATTACGAGGGAAATTGTGGGAGCAGCTGAGATAGCCAGAGCAGGTGACGAGTGCGGTTGCACGCCGTCTATACTTTTATCAAGGAAAGAGCTTGAATTTTTGGACATAGAAGTCCCATGACTGTTTTTCCGCTTGCCCTTCAGTGTGTCTATTGCAGTGGCGTCCGAGTGTGTACATATATACTCACCAGCTGCAGTAAATCAATTGTTGAAAGTTAGCGCTCGTCGTATGTTCCTGCTTGTCCCTGTGTCATTTTTTGCGCTATGTATCCCAGTCTGTATGTATCCCACCAACACGCCCAAACTTCTACCCTGCTGAAGAAAACGTTAGCTGGAAAATTCAAGCTGGCACATGGCCCAACCAACACGTTCAGAGAAAACGCGCGAACTGATCGTGGAAGGCACCATACATGACCACAAGGGCGAAGAGATCCAATAATATCGCGGCATACAGTCATGTGACCGACTACGCGCAAAGCAACGCAAAACGTCTATGCAACAGATAGTGGCGATTTGACTGGGTAAGGGCAGTCACTGCTCTGTTCTACGGCAGGGGTTGCTGCCCTTGCAGTAGTCTACTTTCTCGACATGTTCGGAGAGCGTAGGACAAGATTGATTCGGTTACGCCTTGGGGTAGGTGGTAAAGTACAGCTGTTCCAGTGCTCTGCCTACGGCTTTGTCACATTTCCTCCCCATATACCCGTGCAGTGTCCGTCATCCATTGCAACTTCTCCACTTATCGTCTTCATTATAAGTTTGGTCTGAGTGTGGCAGCTTCATGCTACAGTCGGACATTTCTTTACGGAAGAGCGTGCCCAGAAGGCAGCTGTGGAAGGGACTTCAATTCCGCTATATGACCAGGTAGTACGTGCTGAATTGTGCGTGTTGGTCCCACATATGGCCGGTATGGGACACACGTTTGAAAATATACTTAGGACATCCATATGACAAAGCTTTGGGGTTTGTTTAGATCCCAGAAATTCAATCGTGTGGATATCCAAAGGATGTCCTGAAATAATGTCCTCATGTCCTCCACTGCAGGACCTTACCGGGACTTGAACATTCGCATACAGATGTCCGTGCACCGGGGGCAGGTTATGTGGCCTGGTCATGAACGGTATTTCTTGCTGTGCGGATTCAGTGGGTGTTATCTTGGTGTCCTCCAGCTGTCCGGATTTGACACCCTTCCCATGCAGTCTTAACTTCCTTCAACTGGGCGGCTAAGGGGCCGGCGAGGGCGGCGTTACCAGCCCATGCTTGGGCACGGAGGGGGAACATGATTGCAGGCTGCGGTGGCAAAGGTCGTCACCTGTGGCTAAAACGTCGCTTCGTCAAGTATTATTTTGTCGGCGTATGGTTGGATTCCAGGCTTTGCCGACATCGCGCCGTGTCTTTGCTACGTCGTCCACATAAATCTTGAAGCATCGTCGGCGGATGGTCTTTGGCATTTCGACGTACAGTAACCGTACCAGCATCGGTTGCTGCTTTTAGTTAGCGCGCTAGTGCTGAGGGACCCTGAACTGGATGGGTTAGAGTACTCTCATGGTCACGGCGACCGGTAGCGGCCTGGTGACGGCTAATGGGACGGTCGTCGAGGGGTCCCACCAAATGACGGCGCATATAGTGGGCGATATCACGAGTCCGCGTACCTTGATTTGGGCGTGCCATATTCGCCGCGAACCTTCCTTGACCGAAATCATGGTGAAGACACCGGTGGTGTACAGTGCCGGCTTCTTCGTACTGATAACAGAGCGGGTGGTGGTTAGAAGCGTGTCAAACATCTATCTTCCTTGAGTACTTACGCTGGGCGAAAATTGGGCGAGTTGGCGTTTGCGGCGGCGAACGACCGAAATGCAGCGTTACAAGCACTGGCGCGGGCGCGGAAGGAGAACGTGATTTCATGTTACGGAAGCGTAGGTCGCCGCTTCTGGCCGAGGCCGATGCGATTAAGGGACTCCAAGTGACTGCTTGATCTCTGTCAATGTCAGGAATAGAAGAATACCTGAGGATCGTCAAGGAAACCATCTGGGCATGTCCCAGAATGTTCTGGTGACCTCTCGTAGCTCTTCATAGCGTAGTGCTTGGATTTAAGTCTTCAGTGCAAGCACATGGCCTTTGTAATGCCAAGCGCGCGTTTCCAGCGTCTTCTCGATATGAGTGCTTTCCGTTCGAAATTCTCCCATATTCTCATGATGATTTCGAATGAATCCATCGAAAAGCTCATGCTACACACCACGCACCAGAAAGCAAACTTTCTTGGCCTCAGACATGTCCGGGTCGGGGTGACGGAACAGGTGAGTAATCCCTTCCGTGTACATCGCAGCGCTGTCGTTTGGGATGTGCATGCTATTCCAGTATTGCTCCAGGTCTCTCTTTGCTGGCAGACGCTCGTAAAAGGTGTTCAAGGTGTTGCAAAATGATACGACGTTGTCAAGATGACGCATTAATCTCGAGCCATGTTCAGGTGGCGTCTTCTAAGGGAAGTATGACTCCGCAGCTTTCCCTTGGAGTTCCAGTTGTTGAATGTGCCGACCGTTTTGTATATTTCCAGCCGGTTCAGCTGCGTATACTGTGTCACAATTTTGTGGCACAGTTTACATTGGGAAATTTGTGGCGACGCGCACTCTGTAACACTTATGCGCAGCTTCCACCTCGTCATCGTCCACCCCGGCAAAGCGCGGCTGTGTTGCGATCGGTTGCAAAGAACACGCCACCACCGCGTCACTGCCCACCACCGGTGGCTGCGTGGCTTGCAAAACACACTTGCTAACCGGACGCGCGAAGCGCGGGTTCGATGACCTGGTATTGCTACTACTGAGGCAATAAATCGCCGCCCTTTTTCTATGTTGGGATTCCTTGCTCAGTCAACGCAACATCCCACAAATACAATTGGTTATATAACTCACTTGGGCCAAGCGGAGGGACTAGAAGAATGTGGATGTTTGCTGCCCTACCGCACACGTGCATGTGGGCGTGATGTAGGTCCCTTGTGTTCGTAGTGCTTGTAAAACGTCGTCTAGCAAACGTACGCGCTTCTGTAGATCCACCTTCATGAGATAAAATGGAGGCAATATTTTCTTAGCGTTGCGCACAAAAGGACTGCGAATTTATATGTATGTTACTTACGTACGTTCTTGTGTCATTAGGTCCTGGTGTGTGCACCTCGTCCCCTAAATTTTGCCGAATGCACGGGTATCTAGCCAGTGCTGTAATAAATCTTAATTGTAATCGATGCTCGCAGGATCCAAGAAGCCCAGGAGGCGTTTCTTGACAAAAACCACGCGTGCTCCGCACTGGGTTACATCTAGCACTTCTGCAACAACGTTGACGTGGGCGTCATGCGACCCTGGAGAGGGGTGTATGCAAACGTGACAAGCTTTGTTCAATGTCATGGGGGACAATGGAGGCATAATTCACTTACCGCTACGGCCTGGTCAAAGCACAAATACAGTGAAACACTGGTGGGTTGTGAAGTGTGGCTTTTCATGGGTGCTTTTTATGGCTTTTCGTGAAATGCATAAGTAAATTTGAATTAAATTCAAAGGTAGTTCAGATTTATCGTCTTTTTAAAATATATATTTTAACGGACGAAAGCCGGTCAGATGATGCAAAAGCCGCAATAAATGCAGTCGTTAAAGTTTCAAGAAGTGACAAAGCCTTAAAGTCTGACAACAATATTCAAGAATGCAAATTTTTGACGCCCTGCAAATACGCTTCTCGGATACATATGAACATAGTGACATAATTGGGCAAAAGTCAGTTTCGTCCAAAAGAATAGTATATTGGTCAGCCGTCTAAACTTGCAAACACTCGCTGGCTAACTAAATTAAGCAGGATAGTGTCACGCGCGCACAAGCAAACATGAACACATCTCGCTCGATGATCCCGGAAATTGGCTGTCAACACGCTAAGGTAAGGAAGCGCAGCTGAAGCGGTGAGCGAATTGACCTTCGCGCTGCCTCTCGCGCCAATGCAAACTTTGCGGCGAAAGTACATGTTACACGAAGCGCTTTGAGGATAGGGCCCGCATGGACGAGCCATTTGCAACAACCGTCGGAGTAGAAACCGCCACCCTCCCCTCACCAACGGTGCCTTGCGCGCGACGGAAGGCTGCGCACTTCATCCTCGCTCTCGGCAGCCTGCGACTTGACCTTCGTGTTGGCAGTCGCTACATCGCTAACTAAGCGCACACGAAACAACGAGGAATCGGTGAGCTGTGTCCGCCATCGCAGATCACTTTTAAGATAGGGTCCTCGCGGCCGCATGCGGCGGCGCCATGTGCAACAGCTTCTATAGCCTTCTTACCTGCGCACATCCGGTGGCTTGCGCGCGACAGAAGAGGGCCCGACTCCTCCTCGATTTCCTCACTTGCGCGCGTTAGGTCTTGCTAGGTATTAAGCACCTTAATAACAGACATGGTGATGACAGAAAATGAAGAGAGCGTAGTATTGAAATCAGTTACTATCCGAGAAAGAACTACGTTCGTAAATGTTTTCTCAGGTTAATTGCGCAATAAATGCCATACGGTGCATTGACAGCTCTTGCAGTGTACGAAGGGCAGTAAAATAAATACCAAAATAAAAGCGTGTTTTACGGCGATGCCGACTATGCCTATGATCCCAGGATTTCTTCTTGATGCAACGGCGTCACACAGAGAGAGACTTATTTTGCAGAAAGGCAGAGAAGTCAGCCTGACCTATAACTTGCCCTTGCTTGCTACAACGGCAACAGCAGTCTATATCATTCAATGGCTCATATACCCAAATGAAATGGCTCATACCCCCACTAAGGCAGAGGCTAGAAGCGCTCGGCGATGATGATAATGAAGCAACATTTGAAATAAATCGGTGGTGCACGCAGGCACCTGACGGGGTGGTTCCCTAGTTACAGGACCCATATCTTCCCAGCAGCTCCTTGCCCCTGTCGTCAATGCGAGCTGAATAGGTAGGGCGGTGCTGGATAACAAGGTCTCCCATCGCTCAAGGGGCTAGGGATTGGGGGTGTTGGTGGGATTGGGAGGAGGGGGTCTTGAGTTCTGTGAACTCTTCCAAGAGGTGCGGCAGGGTGCCCTTTTCTCTTCTGCAAAAAGGACAGAGCATATCGTATTCCGCAGGGTACATGTGGTTCATGAGTACTGGATGAGCAAGCGATTCTGCGCTCGACGCAGAATCGCCTGTTGTTGCCTGGTGAGTCTGGGGTGCGGTTCTGGCAGTCTGCACCTTTCCTCTCGGTACATCCGGGTAATATCCCGAAAGCTGGTAACCGGGTGCGGTAGCTCTTCCGGCTCGTGCTCGGCCCAGACTGACATTTCTCGGGCATGGTAGTCAGCGATGCTGTTGCCTGCTACCTGCGAGTGAGCCGGGACCCACACGAGCTCTATGGTTCTTCCCGGAGGCTTGTGCTTTGCTAGAATGGCTCGGGCCGCGGAGGAGATTACCCCCCTGGGGAAGCTTCTGTAGGCGGTCTTAGAGTCGGTGAATACGGTGTCCACGCTCGGCTGTGCGAGTGCGAGGGCCACGGCAGCTTCTTCGGCAACTGCGGGGTCTGTTGTCTTCAGGGACGCGCTGACGATCAGCCTGTCTTTTGATGTAACCACCACCACTGCACGGTCACTGTGTTTTCAGAGCGAGGCGTCCGCGTATAGGACCCTGGGGATCTCTTCCAGCTTCCGGGCTAGTGCTTTGGCTCGCGGGGTGCGCCTCTCGTCGTCCTTGCTCGGCGTAATGGTCCGGGGAAGGGGATTGGTCTGAATCATCGTTTTCCAGTCTTCCGGAAGGGCCGTCTTGATGGGTACTGGCTCGATCTGCCATCCTATCTTGCGTAGGATGGCTCGTGCGCGTTCCGTGGGACTGAGCCGGATTCTCTTATCAGAGAGGTGGGCTTCGATGAGCTCCTCCACCATGTCGTGGGCGTCCATGTCTAGCAGTTTTGGTGTGGACGAATATATGGGCATGCCCAGTGCTTGTTTCGTCGCCTTAAAAAGCATTGTGTTTAGGGTGTCCCTATTCGCCTTCGTCAGCTGGAGATATGGGGCGGCGTAGATAACCCGCGACACGAAGAACGCGCGTAGCAGACGCATGGCAACGTCTTTTTTAAGGCCTCGGTTTCTGTTGGATACCCTCAGAATCATGCCAAGTATCTGTTCGGTTGTAGTCTTGATCTTTGTGATGACGGCCTGCGCCTTCCCATCGCTCTGAAGTAGTAGGCCGAGAATCCTAATCTGCTGTGTTGGCTTGATGGTCGTTCCGGCGATGGTGATAATCACGTTCGGCGCCAGCTCCTTCTTGGATTTTCCCGGTTGGATCATGAGCAGCTCTGATTTCTGGGGAACGCAGCTCAGTCCGCACGATTTTGCGTACTCGTGCATGGTCATTGCCGCCCGCTGCAACACTTCCTCCATCCAGGCACCGGATGCGGCTCGGGCCGTCCACACCGTAATATCGTCGGCGTAGAACGCGTGGTCCACGCCTTCGATTTGCTTGAGTAGATCGGGCAGGGGCAGCAGGGCCAGATTGAAGAGCAGGGGCGACAAGACCGATCCCTGAGGGGTGCCCCTATCGCCGAGCTCGACAGGGTCCGACTTCTCCTCCCCTATTCTGATGGTCGCCGTTCGCTTTGACAGAAAATCTTTTATGTAGCCGAATGTCTTTCGGCCACACCGGGTTTTGTTTAGATTCTGCAACACGCTCGCGTCGGACACGTTGTCAAACGCTCCCTTTAGGTCGAGGGCGAGTATCCCGCGCGGCGCGTGCCTCGTTGCCGGCTTGACGACCAGTTAGTGGAGTTGGATCATCACGTCTTGGGTGCTGAGATGTTGCCTGAAGCCATACATTGTCTCTGGCATCTGATCCATTTCTTCGAGGTGCTTCTGCAGCTGGTGAAGTACCATGCGCTCCATCACCTTCTCCACGCAGGATGTGAGGGAGATGGGCCGCATGTTGTCCATCGTGAGGGCCTTGCCGGGCTTTGGAATGAAGCGCACCTCGGCGTCCTTCCATTCCTTCGGCAAGTGCGAGCACTCCCAGGCATCGTTAATGTGCTGCTCTAGGAGGCCGCGGGCCGCTGTACCGCTCATGTTACCGAGTAATTTGTAAGTTATGGCGTCCCTGCCGGGTGCACTTCTGTTGTTACTGTCATCTATCGCTGTCCACAGTTCCGTCATGGTAAACGGCCGGTCCAGTTCTTCGTTGTCGGGTCCTTCGTACCTCTCGGGCACCGGGTACTGGCCCTTCTCTGTCTTTAGGTACTTGGCGTTCAGCTCTTCCAGGAACCTGCGGCCGTCTTCCTTGTGCGTGTTCAATACTTTGGTGAGCTTGCGATTCGTCGCAGTTTTGCTACTCAGCGGGTCGATCAGTTGCTTCAAGAGACACCACGTCTTCCACGTCGAGAGCTTGCCCTGTAGGCCGTCGCAGGTCTTCAGCCAATTTTCCTTGCATAGTTTGGCCGCTTGCTCGGCGATCTGTTTGTTCAAACCTGCTATGCGCTTGGCCAGCTTTCTGTTGTGTCTCTGACGTTTCCACCGCCGCTTGAACGAGTGTCGGGCAACAGGAAGGAAGACGACGACGTTTCCACGCAGACGTGGTTTCCTTGTGTTCCTTGGAAATTGCTCGGCAGCAAAGAAAATCTCGCCCTTATCCGGATACGAAGCTCATCGGAAGCCTATGGGGACCTGTGGACTCTGGTGAGGACCCTTCTTTGCCTTGTCCTACGGATCCTGCTCGTCTGATAGACTCAAAACAAGCACGGCTGGCGCTTAGGCTTAGTGCGGCCGAGCCGCCGCGCTCGCCCGACGAAGAAGAAGTGTTTGTGCCAGATGTGAGCTCCTCATCTGTACCTTCCACTGGACTGCTGCGCGTGACAACATCCATGCCAACTATGCAGCCGAAGTGTGCAACCGATAGCTCGAATACCCAAGATGCCACACCGAAGGACAGTCCTCTTCGTGATGTGCATGTGAACCTATCCGCAGTCGTGCCGACGGACACTGGTGACCCTATGGACGTGCAGCCATTTGGCGGTTCGACGAATGCAGCCAAGCGAGGTCCCCCTATCAACGTGCTTCAACAAGACGCCATTGCATCGCAGCAACCGGCAAAAAAGGTAAGGGCCACCCCAGACAATTCCTCCACGGCCTCCCCTACGCCCGCTCCCTCTCAGTCTTACCCAACGCCCACCCCTTCTCAATCATATCGAGTTCATATACGGCCCCTTTCATGCTACGACATAACTTCAGTAGCCACAAAATATGTCCAAAGGGTCATCGACCAATCTCTTGAAACCACCGGATACAAAGGGTTCGCAGCATACAAATCTACCAACTCGATCACTGTGCACTTGGCATCTCTCAGTGATGTGCAGAAAATGTGCACTTTAACATCTATCCCGCTGTCAGAAGGTCAACACCTGCCTGTGCAGTGCTACTTTGCATCGGGCCCTAATATACAGAGGTGTGTTGTCTATGGCATTGACCCAGAAGACACCCCTGAGATAATATGTCGTGAATTGACCTCCACGACACACAGGGTGCTCGCAGCTAGATTCATGGGCAAAAGCCGTACATGCTTAGTGACGGTACAGGGCCCTCAATGTATCCCAGAACGGTTTTATTACTATGGTTGCATATTGCGACCTAAACCCTACCTCCCTCGAGCAATATTCTGCTACCGCTGCTTTCAACGTGGACACATGCAGGCATTTTGCCCACAGCGTACTATTGATCCAGAAAAGCTCACACCAGAAGGCCAACCACGATATCGATGTGGCTTATGTAAATCTGATGAGCACGATATGACAAGCACAAATTGTCCGACTAAACAGAAGGCCACAATGCGGATACGAAAGGCTGTACCAAAAACGACTATAGTAACAACACACAATCGTTATGAGGTTCTTGCAGAAGAGCCAGAGATGCTCTTGGCAGAAGAGGAAAAAGCCCCAGAAACACAACTGTATTCTTCTGTTCTTAAACGTGGCAAGCAGTCGCAGACAAAGAAACAGAAATTACCGGAACCTCTGCATCAGTCAGATGATGACCATGATGACATTGACGCTCGGATAGACGCACTGGCCAGAGAGATTGAGCGACTACGCAAACATAAAGAATTGGTAATTCTGCGTCGTCAGAAAATAGGACCGACACGTGACGCATCAACCACTGCAAATGCCACCGTTACGCCTGGATCCCGTCCGGCACCACAGGTCAACCAAGCTGTTTGGACAGCAGTTTTAGATCAACTTGCTCAACTAACGTTGCTCATTCAGAATTGCCTGCATCATGGCTAATTCTCTGCAGCAGCTGTCACAGGATGGAATTCTACAGTGGAATTGTCGGGGCCTAAACTCCAAGTTAGGAGAAATTAAAACCAAGCTTCAATACAATAAGCTACATGTATGGGCACTGCTTATTCAAGAGCATAATAAGCTATGCTCCCTATCCAATTTCAATGGGTATCATAACCCATCTATTAGAGATAGACGTGCTACTACAATGGCTTCAGCTCCGGGAAAAGCTGCAGTTTATATATCATCGCATATTGCTCACACAGTGATTGACCTGGAGCCATGGTGTAGTGGTAATCAAGAAGTTGTCGGGGTCCTAACACGACCAGTGAAGACTCCTGTCATTCTAGTGTCATTCTACGCCAGACCGCAGCGCACACGTTTGAACTTGGGGTGGATAGCCCATCTCCGGTCTACGTACCCGGGAATTCCTATTCTCGTGGGTGGAGACTTCAATGCCCCACATACAGAATGGGGGTACAAGTACAACTCCCGAAGAGGATACCAAGTTAAAAACATCATGAGCGATGCCACTTTTACACTGCTGAACCATCACGCTGTGGCTACCTGTGCTGTACCCGCAGTATCTAGAACACACGCTCCAGACCTCACGTGGTGATTGGGTCCTGGAATGCCGCAGTGGCGGGTGGAACCAGACACATGGGGCAGTGATCATATGCCAATAATGATTGGTTTGCACAGAACGTGCATAAAGAAAATTCGACGACGAGTAACAGTCACGCATTGGGATAAGTTTCGGGAATCATCGATTGATGAAGTACCCTCAGAGCCCTCAGAAATTCTTCCCGCTTTGCAAGAACTGCTACGGAGGAACACCACTGTGACCACAGTTGACGAGGAACAACCTCAACCGGACCTCACCCTTTTGCAACTTTGGGCAAAGCGACGTCAGGCAGATTTGTATGCGTCGAGGAATCCCGATGCACCAGGTAGCCGTGCACGTGCTAACCATATAGCGGCGAAGGCGCGTCAGCACGAAAAGCAACTTTCTCGACGACGATGGTATGAGTGGTGCGAGAATCTTGGATCGGGCATTGGAAACAGAGCACTTTGGCGTACGTTCCGGTCAATGGAACGCGGTCATAAGCAACCTGACCCTGCAGCGAGCGTTAGGTTCGCCACATCAATTTGCAGAACACGCTGCTAGAGCGTTTTTCCCGAAATACGATCAAGCGTCACCTATAAACTGCCCCGATATTGATGAGTCTGCCACAACCTCCAAATCCGAAATATCCAGCCCTTTCAGCATGGCCGAACTAATAGCGGCGATTGAAACTTCGAAGCAACGAACAACACCTGGTCCCGATGGTATTCCTTATGAGGTTTTCAAGAACATGGAAGGAGCAGCTCTCGACGCACTTCTTCAGGCTAATAATAAAGTATGGGAGACTGGAAACGTTCCACCTGATTGGAAGCATTCACTTGTTGTCGCGATTCCGAAACCAGGAAAGTCTCCAAATAGCCTGCAGTCTTTACGCCCAATTTCACTAACCTCAACTGTCTGCAAACTCGCTGAAAAGATGCTGGCCACACGAGTTTCCTGGTGGCTTGAACGCCACGATAAATATCATCCTGCTCAAATTGGATTCCGTTCTTACTTGGGAACTGAAGACGGCCTTTCTATGTTATCAGACGATGTTTTACAGGTTTCTCCACACAGTCATGCTGTGCGCACGGTAGTAGCAACAGACATAACGAAAGCTTATGACAATATCGACCATGAAATCATTATATCTAACCTCATCGACCTGGGACTTCCACCGCGGGTGATAAGATTCATCTACTCATTCCTTCAGAATCGCACATTTCCGATTAGAGTAGATGGAAGGCAAGAAGGATATTTCACATCGAACAGAGGAGTCCCACAAGGTTCGGTTCTGGCTCCTCTTCTCTTCAACGTTGCTTTAATACCTCTAGCCTGGCAACTACATCGGATTCCGGATGTGAGGTTCTTAATCTATGCGGATGACGTCACTTTGTGGTCCGTGCATAAAGATATATCTAGACAAACTCAACAGCTTCAAGAAGCCCTTGATGTGATGAACAACTACGCTCGGAAAGCAGGATTGGACATTTCCGCCCTAAAATCAAGCTATGTTGTGGTGGCCAACAAGAAAGGACGCACAAGAATCACGCAGCACCCCTTCACATTTAGACTCGGCGCAGTGACAATCCCTGAGGCTTCTGAGGTCCGTATACTAGGTCTCGATATTCACCAATCCGGCAGTGGTGCCCACTGGCTCCGTAAAACCAGACAGAGTTCGACAAAAACACTTCACCTTATTCGTCGCATTGCAGCAAAAGCAGCTGGAGCTCGTACTGACGTAGCTCGACGGTTGGTGCGTGCAGTCTTGCAGCCACGAATTTTATATCAAGCACAATTTCAACGGCTGACTTTGGCACAGCTGGCACAGTTGGAGACGATTAATCGCGATGCTATGCGCACAATCACAGCACTGCCCCGCATCACTCCGATACCAACCTTACAGGAACATGCCCAGCTCAACACAATTGCAGAGCTAATTTTGCAACGTGAAAAAGCACGTGAAATAAAAAAGCAACTTATTCCGGCTGTCGCTGCGTTGCATGCTCATTTTCACCGCGGCTCTCGGATTGACAATCAGCCCTGTCCAATGCCTCCCTGGGAATTCACCAGCATCACAACTAATAAGCCAACGAAGTTACTACGCAGCGATACAACAGGTATTATTGACGAACACAACAACGTCGATGCATCATGCGTTAACACCTGCAAAGTCTATACGGATGCTGCCATTCTCCCGGACGGCGGAAGGACATCATTCCTGAGTACTACGCATAATTTCATCAGCGGCCACCACCGCTATTTATCTACGGAAGCCAGCGCTCTAGTAATGGAACTTCAAGCCATCCATGACGCTGTGCAAGATGCGACATCTAAGCTGCCTACCATCAAGCAACTAGATATCTTCACTGACTCTTTAGCGGCTATTCAGGAACTCAAGAAGGTTGATAAGGCGATGGAAATCTGCGAGAGAATACACACTATGAATAGTAAGACAGCTACTTGCGTCAAGGTACACTGGATTCAAGGCCATTCAGCAAACCCTCACAACATTGCTGCTGACCAGCAGGCACACTGCCCTCCTAATCCTGATCCTCCACCTATTCCCCTCCCACCCCAACCCCGTAACTCGCTGCGAGCCCGTAAAAATGTTCTCCGGCAGGACACACGCGCTCTTATCCCACCGTGTGTCTGCTCCCTCCCCCTTCATCTTACTAGGGCGGAGGAAGTTGTGCTTAGGAGGCTTCGGGCCGGGGTGGCCCTTACACCGGCTGTTGTCTCAAGGTGGAACTGGTCGCATTTACAACTGGGTGCTACGTGTCCATACTGCTCCATTCCTGTGGTGGAATCAGATGCATACCACCTAATATGGACATGCACGGGTTTACAATCGGAACGCTCGCGTCTCCTACTGCAAGCCGGCCTCCGCTACAGTGTGACAACCAGCTATGACCGCTGGATACATGACAACAGATTCCACAAAACACTGCTTCAATTCATACACAACACAGGCCTCACAGCACACATATAATACACATATACGCTCCAAGAACTATGCCTTAAGGGCAAGCCTCTATCGCAATAAAAAAAAAAAAAAAAAGAGTGTCGGGCCGCCCATATGAGGGTCAGTCTGGCGTTCACTAACGGTGTCTGCGACGTCGTTGCGATTTCTTGCGTAAATTTATCGGGAGCCTTCTTCTGGTCCCTCGCACATTCGGTGTAGGTCATTTCTGTTTCAGCTTGTCCCGATTCTTCCTCGGACGCCTCTTCTTGTTCTTGGGTAAACTTTCTCATCTTGTCCCAATCCGTGATCCGCGCCGTCCCCAGCCCAGCCCGATATCGGGAGCCTCGGATCGTGATGCCAATCACGCTGTGGTCAGACCCGAGGTCCGCTTCTTCGCTTCTCCAGGAGACGTCTAGCGTGCCCGATAACCACAACAGGTCTGGCGTGGTGTCCCTCGCGGCACTGTCCTCTTCTGGTGGTTACGTCCAGCTCGTTCAGTAGGGCCATCTCGTGATCCTCCATTGCTTTGGCCAATGCTTTTCCTCTCTTGGACTGAAACTTATAGCCCCACGTTGTTTGAGGGGCATTAAAGTCGCGGAAGATCAGGAGCGACCTGCTCCCTGCAACCCTCTCGCCTGGCTCACGATGTGGTCAAATTCGTACTGCCGTTGTGACGGCCGGCAGTACGCGCTCATTACAAATAAATTGCCCGAGGTGCCAATTTCTCTCGCATGAATTTCGACCAGCGTGTACTCGCACCCACCCTGCGCCGTGACATGTTGAGTTACTGCGACGTGGCTGCGGACGAGCACCGCCGTTCCGTTCTCCGTGGGGTCTGTGTAAGTGACGTACCCCGGGAGTCTTGGTTTCCCGATTTTTTCTTGTAGAGCAATTGCATCGGGCTTGTTTTTTTACCCGTCAATGTGTAATAATAGTTCCCCCTCTTTGTTGCGAATCCCGCGGCAGTTCCATTGGTAAATTACGGTGGTAACCTTCCCGGTTTTCTTCTTGTGCTTCTTACTTGGCTTCTGCAGCGAGCAGCGCATACATTCTTTGGAATCACGCACACAACATATAGAGCAGCATAAATTTCAATAACGAGCAAGCTC
Source organism: Dermacentor andersoni (assembly GCF_023375885.2). NCBI lineage: Eukaryota > Metazoa > Arthropoda > Arachnida > Ixodida > Ixodidae > Dermacentor > Dermacentor andersoni. The sequence goes on along the minus strand of NC_092822.1, from coordinate 71,808,469 downwards.
AACAAGCGCAAAACAAGCATCGAAGCCACAATTGAAGATAAGGCGCTCATGACAGGAATGCAAAGCACATAGCGCTCCCCGCATACGTTTCCAGGTAATGATTATTGCGTATTGTTACGTTTCGCCTCCGACGCGCGGTATAGTCGGCGCGGATGCAACGGACGCCGGGGCTTCGTTCAAAGCCGCGGACATTTTGGCCCGTTCAGCGCTGCCGTAACGCTTCCTCCCAAGCGCGTCCAGGCATGTTTCAATGCCACGTGTCTTCGTATGTGTGTGTGCGTGTGTGTACATGTTGGTGCCCACGCTTGTCAAAGCGCGGCAGCCGGGGCGAGGAGCTCCCCAACTGTGAAGCGAGGAGGTCTGACCGGCGCCGGCCCGGCGGATGCGTAACTTCTCGTCTCAACGTGTCCGTGCGTCGCCGTCACGTGCCCCTCATCCCGAGCCGTTCCTTCTTGCCCTCGACTCCGAGAGTATAAAAGCAGCTGCCCCCGGACGCCGAGAGAGGCTCCCATTTCTTCCGTCGAGTAACGTGCTCTCCCGTCTCTCCACTTCGGTCGACCTGACCGGCCGGTCTTTTGCGATGCTATAATAAACAAGTTGTTCTGTTAGCAATCGACTCATCCTTTGCCAGGACCTTCGAATGCTTCCAGTTGTGCCCCAGGTCGCCAGGCCAACACTACCCTTGGGGCTTGCGACCCAGATGCAACAACTGGCTGGCAGTGGTGAGATCACGACAACGGAGGCCAGCAGCGAAGATATGCGGTCGACTGTAGGCTGAGCAGCACAACGACCATCCGGGAGCAGTGCAACGAGCCCTGTGTGATGACTGCAGCGGAACGACTGCGCTGAATTCTTGGCTGTGATGTTTGGTGAGTGCGCGACTTTCTTCTTCTGAGTTTTGCCAGGCTTTTGTTAGTGTCAGAAACAGAGCTGGTAATTGTGGTTGTCGTTGCTGCCGGGTTAGTTTGCGGCAAGACAATAGTAGGCAGTAGAGAAAGCAGCATTCAGAGCAGCCATGGATTGGAAGTCGTTGCGCAAACCGAAATTGCTGGAGCTTGCAAGAGAGTTGGGTCTGGATGTCTCAGGCAAACTCAGAAAACCAGAACTGCTAAGGGTTATTCTTGAGTTAGAAGCTGAGGATGACGAGCTGTCGGAAGGCCTTGAGGCCATTGAGGAGAGGGAGACGGCAAAAAGACAGGAGCGCGAACGTAAAGACCAAAAAGAGAAAGACGAGCGCGAACGTAAAGAGCAAAAAGAGAAAGAAGAGCGCGACCGTCAACACGCTTTGGAAATGAAGCGTCTCGAGGTAGAGATGGAACGCGCTCGTAATGGAAGTCAGGCACACGGTGCAGGAGAACGAGTATCGTTCAAAATGACTGACCTGATGCGGCCGTTTAAGCTTGGAGAGGACATTGGTTTGTTCCTGGTTAACTTTGAGCGTACGTGCGAGAAGCAGGGGTTCTCTCGGGAAACGGGGCCACAGCGCTTGCTCACTTTGTTACCCGGCGAGGCGGCCGACGTAGTCGCTCGCTTGAAGAGAGAGGAGGCAGAGGATTTCGACAAAGTGAAATCGAGTCTGCTAAAAAAGTACAGGCTGTCAGCGGAGGCGTTCCGTCGGAAGTTTCGGGAAAATGAGAAAGGCAGAAGTGAGTCATATACGGAGTTTGCCTACAGGCTAATATCAAACATGCAGGAGTGGCTCAAAGAAGAGAAAGTGTTTGGTGACCACGAGAAAGTTCTGCAGTGTTTCGCGCTGGAACAGTCTCATAGTCGGTTACCTGAGAACGTGCGGTACTGGGTCTTGGATAGGCCAGACGTTAGTACTGTGGCTAAAGCCGCCGAGCTAGCCGAGGAGTTTGTGACGCGTCGGGCTCGCGGAGCTAAGGACGGTCAAAAGGGTGAATTTGGCTCCAAGTTTGAGAGGCCGAAGTTCACGCCCATGAGAGCAAGGGGGGACACACGTAGTGCGGATGCGAGTGAAAGCAGTCCGACCGAATGTAAGGAGACGGCGGCAGCCGAAGCCGAACGCAGAAAGCGGTTCGAGACGAGGCAAGCGCGCATGTGTTATACGTGCCAGAAGCCGGGTCACGTTTCGGCGCAGTGTCCTGAAACAAAATAAAAGTCGTGTTTTTGTCGTTATGCAGCACTGACGAGAACATGAAGCTTCTCGAGCCTTACATGCGAGACCTCCTCGTGAACGGGAAAGTGCCAAGTGCTTCGTGATTCCGCAGCTACAATGGATGTAGTTCACCCCTCTTACGTAGAACCCGATATGTTCACGGGCGAGTGCGCATGGATCAAGCAAGCCGTGAAAGCTCATAGCGTGTGGCTGCCCGTAGCAAAAGTGCTTATTGAAGGACCTTTCGGGGCACTTGAGACGGAGGCCGTAGTGTCATATATGCTGCCCCCCGAGTACCCGTACCTATTTCCGAACAGGTCCGATCACCTCCTGTGCGAGAAGGGGCTTTTGCTTGGCGAGGCTAGCATTCAGGCCTTAACCAGATCGAAAGCTCGGGAGCTCGCTGCAAAGGCGGTAGTTGCGGGGCCGACGTTGTCGAACAATGAGAAAGGGTAGGAGGTGCAGCAAGCTTATATTCAGAGCACGTCCGAACTGAATAAAGTTGAGCCTGTAGCGTTGGAGGCACCAGATACTGGAGAGGAAATTCCCGACACGGGAAAGTTAGAAGAGCTATCTGCAAATTTGCTCATCGCGCCTACGTCAGATGGACCTAATAGGTTGCTAAAAGTCAGCCTGTGGGCTTTGATAGCCGAGCTAAGAAGGATGGCAGCCTAGAAAACATGCGCTGCAATGTCAAGGAAGGTATCGCCAAGAAAAATGCTCGTTTTGTGGAAAGAAGTGGGGTCCTGTACCGGACGTATCTAGACCGCAGGGGAGTGGAGTTCGATGAGCTGATCGTGCCTCAGTGCTACCGTCAGGATCTGTTGCGCTTGTCGCATGGGGGTTCGTGGTCCGGACACCTAGGAGTTAAGAAGACTAAAGACCGTCTCTTGCAAGAGTACTATTGGCCAGGGTGTTTTCGTGACGCAGAACACTTTCTGAGGACATGTGACACCTGTCAGCGAGTGGGCAAACAAGGGGACAAATCGAGGGCGCCGTTGAAGTTGGTACCTATCATTACGGAGCCCTTTAGACGGCTCGTTATTGATACAGTGGGACCTCTGCCGGTAACAACCACGGGGTACAGACACATTTTGACTGTGATCTGCCCAGCGACAAAGTTCCCTGAAGCAGCGCCGCTTAAACAACTCAGCTCAGTTGAGATAGTCAATGCACTACTGTCCATATTTGCGCGAGTTGGTTTTCCTGCGGAAATCCAGTCAGATCAGGGCACAGTGTTTACTAGTGCTTTGACGACAGCCTTTCTCGAAAGGTGCGGGGTAAAGCTGTTACAAAGCTCAGTGTACCACCCACAGTCGAATTCCGTTGAGAAGCTCCACTCCGTCATGAAGCGCGTGTTGAGAGCACTGTGGTTTGAGCAACAAACTGACCGGGAGCTGTGTCTGCCTGGGCTGATGTTTGTATTGAGGACCGCGCCGCATGCGGCTACGGGGTTTTCTCCAGCTGAGCTGGTGTTCGGTCGCTCGCTGCGGTCTCCGCTTCGCATGCTTCGAGACGGATCACTGCCCTCTCCAATGGATGCAGACCATCTCTTCCATAAGTGGCCGCCTCCTGCGCTGGAGCCTCGCTTTGCAACAATATTCCTTTGAGGTGCGTTACAAAAAGGGGAGTCTCAACGGTAACGCCGATGGCTTAAGTCGAGGCCCCTAACGTAGGAATCAGCCTCAAAGTTGTTTGTTACTGATGTTTTCTTCCTGAGCCAGGATTTTTAACATATTGCTTTTGTTTAATGTTTCAAAGTCATGACGTGCTTTCTAGTGCAATTTTCCATTTGTGGGCGCGTTCTGAGTGCTGCTAGACTACTGTAAGGAACTAGGCAGTAGTATAAAAGGGGAAAGAGCCTGGCATGGCTTAGTGAGGGTTGTGTCGTGCTTGCTGACTGAGCGGTCGAGTTTCGGCGTAGTTCTAACGCTTGCTAGGAACGAGAGAAAAAAATGGCAACTCTCCCGAAGTCACTTTGCAGTGTCCTGTGTGAAGCTGAACGTGAGAACCAGGCCTTCTCAGTGCGCTGCGCTCAAGAAACGCCGAGGGGCGACCGACTTCGGTTACGAGCATCATCGAGCGACATCCCTCCGGACAGCGGATGCAGTCCCCTGACCATCGGGATCTCCTACTCTCGGCGGGGCGGCCTGTTACGTTTAGCCTCCGACGCGCGGTATAGCCGGCGCGGGTGCAACGGACGCCGGGGCTTCGTTCAAAGCGGCGGACATTTTGGCCCGTTCAGCGCTGCCGCAACGCTTCCTCCCAAGCGCGTCCAGGCATGTTTCAATGCCACGTGTTTTCGTGCGTGTGTGTGTGTGTGTGTGTGTGTGTGTGTGTGTGGGTGTGTGTGTGTGTGTGTGTGTGTGTGTGTGTGTTTACATGTTGGTGCCTACGCTTGTCAAAGCGCGGCAGCCGGGGAGAGGAGCTCCCCAACTGCGAAGCGAAGAGGTCTGACCGGCGCCGGCCCGGTGGATGCGTCACTTCTCGTCTTAACGTGTCCGTGCGTCGTCGTCACGTGCGCCTCATCGCGAGCCGTTCCTACTTGCCCTCGACTCCGAGAGTATAAAAGCAGCTGCCCCCGGACGCTGAGAGAGGCTCCGATTTCTTCCGTCGAGTAACGTGCTCTCCCGTCTCTCCACTTCGGTCGACCTGACCGGCCGCTCTTTTGCGATGCTCTAATAAACAAGTTGTTCTGTTAGCAATCGACTCATCCTTTGCCAGGACCTTCGAATGCTTCCAGTTGTTCCCCAGGCCGCCAGGCCAACGCTACCCTTGGGGCTTGTGACCCAGATGCAACAGTATCTTCAAAGATACCGTCCCGGAACATACGAAAACAGCCTGAAGCTTCCGGTCTAACTACACTGCAAAAAGTTTCCGTCATTACGTGGAGGAATCGCGGTTAAAAATACGGACAGTATGTCGCATTTAAAAAAAATACAACAAAACCTTTCGTTAATATATGGAAAGTGCTCCCTGTTTTGAACTTTACTTACATTTCATTATAATAATAGATTGGCTACACTGTTGTACATGAAACAGCCAGAATGTCGTATTTTGGTTATGCGAACGTCCGTATTTTTGCGAGAAAAACTATACACGCTGCATGTCGGAACGATCGCTTGTATTCGCAGTTTCATCTAACAATATTTTATTCAGCACGCAAACTGTACGCATTAAGAAGATTCGCACAAAATGTGAGAGCTAGGCTTCCACCAAAAGTTGCAATAACAGATGGTATAAGATATACGCATCCTCTATTCCGGTAGCAGTTCACCACGCCTACAGGCCTTGTATAACGGTGATTTATGCGCAAGCATATGCGTGTGTTTGCAATGTTCTCAATTTGAACATTTTGCAGCTAATAGTACGGCCTATATGTTTAAGTGAACGAATAACCGTGGACATACGTACCAATGCAAGCAAACTTGCGGCACTCAAGTGCTGGTGCACTGGGAGTGACATTGGTGCTTTACGCCAAAAATTGGGCGCACCATAAATCAGTACTCAAACAAAGAGAATGGTTTAATGACAGTAACTTCGTTTACATTTAACAACAAATGACCTGGAAGGGAACTGGCGGTCTATACATCCAAGTATAATGGTCGGAATGAAGCTTTGAATGAGGGAAGCAATTAACCCAAAAGTAAAAGTGCTTTGCTTAACTATAATGTAGTTGATTTAAGTCATTCCCATAATATTTTCAAAATATCTTGTATCTGTAAATAACTAGGCGATTAATTGATACACAACGATCACGCATAACCTTCACTGTTCAAACGTTGTCAATTCTTGCGCTAAGATGTAATGGTAAACATTTACAAAAAAAAAGAAACGGTGAATACGCACGTTCTTCTACGGCAGAATAAAGATAACAAACATGCACGCACCGACATGTGTGGAAACTACGGGAAGGTGACCGAAGATGAAGGACCTGGTACCGTGCTAATACTGTCTGTATGTCAAACAGAAAAAAAAAGAAAAGGAAAGAAAGAACGCCCAGTGCCGAGTAGCCGTAACGATTCAGGCTTTATTTCTTTTTGCCCCAGCACGCACCACCATTTGTTCCATGTGGTTCCATTTATGGTTAAATGTTATGACACAACTCCTTATTTACCCTTTCATTACATGCACTAACCAGACCAAATTAGCACTATACTAGAGCGTATTTATCCCTCGTAGCAATGCGTCTGGTTGACCTCTCTGCCTTTCTTGTTGCATTGTCTATCTCTTTGTATAAGATGCGCTACCTTGTGGGCGAGAAAGCGTTCTCCTCTTTCAGTATTTAATTATTTGTCAAGCAATTATTTTACTGTTCCAGCTACTTAGAGCGCAAATGCGACAACGAAACCGATGCTGTTTTGTTCTCCATGCTCACCGTGTGTTCCACCAGGGGGCAGCCCGCGCTGCGCTTCCGATCTGAGGAACGGTAGATAAAGCTGCACATGTCTAGTCAGCCGGCTTTTATCGTTCCATGTTGTAAAAATGGTTAGTTTACCGTAAATATGCCTTGATTTCTACTCAAGAGTGGAGCAAGGCCATAAGGAAGAGAGATTGACGCATCGGGAGTCAAGAACACAAGCGATGGAGGCTTACGCTGCTTGAGTCTCTCCATGTTCGAATTGGAAAAGTTCCGAATTTGTCGCCGTGTGATGTACGTTTGTGCGCTCGTCATGTGCCGTCATAGCGCGGGGATACTTGCGCTGAATGTGTTTCACTTCGTGTACAAAACTGCACGCATCGAAAAAGTTGTGCTGTGTTTGGGTAACACGTATGCGCTTGGACACGCGATAGCCTGTTCTAAGCGGATGTTCAAGACTACGCACGCTCGTAACTTGCTCATGAGGTAAGACCATTTTATTTTTATTTGGTTTGCATAACGTAGGCGTTAAAACGATGTAGGTGTTACGTAGGTGTTAATAACGTAGGTGTTAATGATGTAAGCGGGCGTCGCGAACAGAGATATTGTTTCAGAAGGCCAGTAAGCAGCATCTTAGAGCAAAAATGACGCACGAATGGGTAAAAGGATTACCTATTTTTAAGATCGATATCAATGGTAGCGTGGTTGGCTCGAGTGCGATCGCAATTTTTCGTGCGACACTTCTAAGCTCTTGGTCAATTGCGTTAAAAGCGTAGGATCAAACTTCATTTATTTGCGCACTGCTATTGAGGCTTGTAGCGGCATGAGAGCATACTGTATCTGATACGGCAAGAACTATTAGAATACGGAACTGAACGTTCAAGATAATAGCAATGGCTCAATACCTGCGATCGTTACTTTCTTGCTTGCGTGCACGTTTTTATTGTCGCGACCAAAAAAAAAAAGAGTTCTCGGCTGTGTGTTTCCTTGGTGCAACTGCTTGCAGCGCAACAAGATGTTTTGCTTCGAATAGTGCCTGGGCAGTCAAAGCATTCGTGTCAGTAAGCAAGCTGTCTCTATACTATCAATTGCAAAAAAATGGGGACCTACAAGAGAAGCGAATGCAATCATCATAGGCGGTATTTTAAGAATAATTCAGCTGTATAAATAAAGCGGAGAGAAGATAAGCGTAGAAATCAGATTGTATTGATACTTAGCAGGAGCTAGGTAACTTATCATTACTAATTATTCACTTTCTTTTAATGAATGACTAAATGCTGTTCTGTTGCAGCTAAGAAGAGGTCTGCTGACTGCAATGGGCCCATCTCTCTCAAGTTATCGCAGTATTGTCGCTCTCAAATTGAGTGGGCGTTTTTCCTCTTAGCTTTTTCCTACTTGAATCATGACTATGTACTTAGCTTTGTAGCTGTTCACTGTTAGTGACATTGGAGTGCTGGTGGGCAAGCGCCCCTTCATTATTGCAACACATATGACAGAGTGAAGCTGAGGCAGTATGCGAAGGTGTTAATGTTATTACGATATCATTGAGCGATGCTCAAGTAACGAGCCCCCGCGAGAACGACGACGAAGTGGGTCTGTGCCCTTGGCGCGAGCGAGTGTCGGCCTGACGGTCTGGCTCCAGTGTAAATAGCCTGTATATAGCCTCTTTCATTTGTTTCATTCCACGCGTAACATTCTGGTGGAGGTCAGCGATCCCTGTCCTCACCACAGAACTCTGGAGTGGTCGGTACATCGAGCTTGTCACCATGCCTCGCGGTGACGAGAGTGCCTCTGCAACGGCTTCGGCTTGTCCGACTGCTCCGATCATCCCGGTTGCCCATCATCGCGACCCTGGTGTGCTCTCTGGTCTGGAGGGAGAGGACGTTGACGAATGGATCAAGCTCTATGAAGACGCCAGTGCTAATAACAGGTGGGACCCAACAATAATGCTCGCCAATGTCATCGTTTATCTCGGCGGCACCCCACGCGTGTGGCACCAAACGCACGACGGCGAGATAACCAGTTGGGACAGTTTCAAAGAAAAGCTCAGGGAACTGTTCGGCGACCCCATTGGGCGCAAGGCTGCCGCTAGAAAGGCTCTTGCGTCTCGTGTTCAGACATCTACAGAGCCATACATTTCATACATCTTCGATGTCTTGGCTCTATGCCGCTAAGCTGACAATACTATGTCTCAAGCAGATAAAGTGTCGCATATTCTAAAAGGCATCGCCGACGATGCTTTCAATCTGCTTGTTTTCGGCCACGTCCCGACTATCGACGCCATCATCGAAGAATGCCGTCACCTTGAACAAGCTAAGAGCCGCCGTATCACACATCACATCACGCGGCTACCCAATACTGCTGCTACGTCGACATGTGAGGGTCGAGCGCGTCAGACCACCCCCTGGGACGACGTAACCCGTGTTGTTCGTCGTGAGCTCGAAGTCGCCTGTTCGCCAGCTTTCTCCGTGACGCCTCCCGATCCACCGGCAACCACGATTGCGTTGATTCAGGCCGTCGTCAGACAGGAAGTTGAGAACATGGGTCTCAACTGCGTGTGTTCTTCGTCTCCGCCCACGGTTCCCCAGTTCTCTAGCAGCCCTCCTCGTCCCCGGCAGTCCTTTTCTGCCGCATCTCGCCACAACCCGCCCGAATGGCGTACCCCTGATGACCGGCCGGTCTGCTTCCACTGCTTTCGCATCGGCCACGTCGCTCGTCACTGCCGCAACTGATGGCCACCACCTCCTCGGACATACACCGCCGCTCATTCCCGCCCCTTTGGACCTTCTGCTCCCTATGCCACCCGCCAGGAACCCACTCCCGCTGATGCTCCTGCCCCGAACCTTCGCTACAGCCGCTCGCCCTCCCCTCGACGCCATCAGTTTCGTTCGCCCCAACCCCGTCGCTTCTCTCCGTCGCCTATCGCCTCCCGGATCCAGCCGGAAAACTAGACATTGCAGCTTCTGGAGATGAAGCTGCGTTGTCCACCTTGGCCTCAAATCCTCTGCTCACGTTACATACGAACCAAAACCTTCTTGACGTTGACGTTGATGGCTATCCTATCTCTCATCGATGCAGGTGCACATCTTTCTATTATGGGTGCTGCCTTCCGAAGACGACTGAACAAGCTCCCCACCCCAGCTTCTGCACGAGTCGTACGCGTTGCAGATGGCGGTACTGTGCCTATCAACGACATGTGTACGGCACGTGTTAACATCGCCGGCCATCAAACTTTTGTCCTCTTCACCGTGATTGCTCATTGCCCCAACGACCTCATTCTCGGCCACGATTTTCTCTCCGCGCATTCTGCCCTTATTGACTGCTCTGGAAGTACCCTTCGCCTTGAGCTGCCAATTCTTGCAGAACCTTCTGATGCACCCCAGTGTGGCCTACGCCCCACCGGCTTTATTCGCCTGGCGCCAAAATTATTAGCCTATATTGTACTCTTGCTTTCCCCACCAGTCCCTGATGGCGAGTACCTCGTCACTCCTCTGCCGAACATTCCAGTACAGTATGACGTTACCGTGCCTCACAGTATACTTAGTATTACTGCGAACCGCACTTTCATGCCCATCTTTAACTTTGGATTGGCTCAGCATATTATATCGCAAGGTATAATTTGCTTAGCCAATCATGCCAACGTTGATTGTGTCGGCGACCATCACGTGGCAACTTTATCGATTGATGCTTCTTGCGAGCTTAACAGGGCCATCGTGTCAGCCTCGGCCGCCGATCCCAAGATACCGAAAATCGTTGCGACGGACCTGTCTTGTGTGCAGGCTGAAGACTTTTACCAAGTATTATCGTCCTACCGCGATGTTTTCTACTTCGACGATCGATCTTTAGGCCAGACGCTCGCGGTCAAGCATCGGATTCTTACTGGCGATGCTACTCCTATTCACAGACGACCGTATGGAGTATCTGCGTCGGAACGCCGAGTACTTCAAAGTGAAGTGAACAAAATGCTAGATAAAAACATCATTGAGCCTTCTTCGAGTCCCTGCGCGTGACCTGTAGTGGTGGTTAAAAAGAAGGACGGCACATGGCGCTTCTGTGTAGACTACCCTTATCTGAACAACATCACTAAAAAGGATGTCTACCCACTCCCAAGTATAGACAATGCCCTTGACTGCCTCCACGGTTCTAGCTATTTCTCTTCTATTGATCTTCGTTCTGGATACTGGCAGATTGCTGTTGACGATATGGAGAGAAAAAAACCGCCTTCATCACACCTGATGGCCCATACCACTTTAAAGTAATGCCGTTTGGATTATACAACGCCTTTGCCACCTTCAAGCGTATGATGGACTGCTTGCTCCAAGGTTTCAGATGGTCCACATGTATCTGCCACCTCGACAACGTCATCGTCTTCTCGCCCACGTTCCACACTCACCTTGAGCGTCTAACAGCTTTACTTGATGTATTTCGAAAGGCGAAGCTGCAACTTAACTGGTACAGATGTCGTTTCGGCCGCCGCCAAATTACTTTTCTGGGCCACCTCGTTGACACTTCCTGAGTACAGCCTGATCCCGACAAAACTCGCGCTGTCCGAGCCTTTCCGGTTCCGAAGACAGCGGCAGACGTTCGAAGTTTTGTAGGGCTATGCTCGTACTTTCGTCGTTTTGTTCTAAGATCTTTTGGCAATTGCTAGACCCCCCCCCTAATTTTTTGGCCAAATTAAGTTATCTGAGTGAATGTATTAATACACATGTCATTCGATTGAGGTCTAGCAAGCAAAAATGCTAAACAAGAAGTAATTTTAATTTGCACTTAGCTAAATTGTGCAACCAAATGAATTAAGATGTTACACATGAAATGAGACATTTGTAGATGTGTTCTACAATGTTGAAGTCCTGAATAGCTTTACAGTTGAGTGGTACCACTATAATGTCTCTGTAAAGCATATAGCAAGGTTCAACATTCTAGGAGGCTGGCATCAACAGAGGTCTTATATACTGTGATGTTGAAATGAGGTGTGACCGTTAGGGTTATATAAAATTTATGCTTGTATGAGGCAGAAATAGATGGGAAAACTTATTTTTTTTGGACAATGGCAGAAATGAATGGGCAGTATTTGTATGCATAAACATTACATCACTATTGTTTAACCATGTGGTGCCCCTGCGGGCTAGAATATACGGAGATATGATTAAATAATGTCAAACTTTGCTCTAACATTAAGACAGCACCTTTTATAATATTAGAGATTACCATCATTCCGTACCGTCATAGTATGATATTTGCAGTAAATGTATTTGACTTTGTCTATAAAACCCTGCACACTTGTGCATCATGAAAATTTATCACGTTAAAAATGTCATGTAGCCTACCAATTGCATAAATATAGTGCAAGATTTTCTCGATGGTTTCTGGCCTCAGAATGCACTTCAAGGTATATTCTTGTTTGCGACAAGCATATGATGTAGTTTTCTGTTTATATTTTCTGGCACTTAAACCTGCGGCAAGCTACACCACTAGGCAGCAATACTGGAATCGTTACCGTGTGTGGAGCTGTGTTCAAACACACATGAGCAAATACAGCTTTGGCTTGTTTGAATGTGTCGCAGGTACTTTTGAAGTACTGCCTGTCCAATAACCTTGGTGGCATCGAAGGGCTGTCCACTTCTATGCGTTGCTTTCCATTTATTTATGGCATCACGTCACATTAAACCGTAATATATACGATCATTTTCTATGAGACAAATAGCCCCCTCCTTGTGTTATATTTGCAGTCGCATTTTTATGTGCGGATTACCAGTGCTCCAAGTTCTATTTTTTTCGCAGAGTAAGCTACTAGTACCTAAATAATTCTGTATAGCAGGAAACCAAAGCTGAAGTACCGAACAGTACCAAGCAGCAGCCTCAGTGCAGTCTCAAGCAGACTGAGTGGATTGGACATGAGGAGCTGCACAGCGTACCTCTTTATTACTTGCTGAACAAGTAAGTAATGTGAAAACTTAATATTTATGTATGTTCAACCACATGCCATTGGCCATTGATCCTGTCCTTAGCAACTGCGGAAGATTACTGGGGCATTTCTTTTTCTAACTTATTCTTCTAATTGCAGTGGTATTACTGCATGTATAAGCGAAAACGAATCACATGGATAATCAAAAGTCGACAATGTATAAACTTGAAACATTGATTGTGCAGTTCGTTAACTCAGAATAAGTAGAAATACGCCATGAAAATTAACAATTAACTTTTACTTGACACATGGCTAGTGTATACAGTAACCATACCTTATGCTCCTACAGTGTCACGTAAATTAAAATTTTAGTGCAGGTTTCCAGTGTATGTAACATGTTACATGTCACGTGTTTCCAGTGTATCTACATGTTACCAGCCCTGTCAGAGGGCTGCTAACATGTTTCACACGTCTAGCAACTAGCCTGTTGTGGTATTGACCGAAGGTGGAAGTCAGACTCCAGCCGTCCCGAAGTAAAAGCCGTTTATTTAACATATACAACCAATATATATAATGAACAGAAGCGCCCCCTGGGGAATAAAGAACCGAAATGAATAACGAAACTGAATATAACATACTCCCTCCCTTATTTTTAGTAGTTAGTTAGTAAGTATTAGTAACGAAAACCCCAAAGCATGCACACTGTACTTATTTAAACATATTTACAACCTAGGTACATGACAGACCACGAACTAATTGGTCTGATAGTCTTTGAGCCAGGCCGGTGGCCGGCGCTCTCGGGTCGGCCGCGTTGGACGTCGCACTGGCGACGGGCTCGTTGACTGCTGCTGCGGTATGCCAGGACACAGTGCCTGCGTCCTGGGAGAAGGAGGCTGTAGCACGGCAGGCTGCAGCACGTCGGGAGACAGCGGCTGCGGCGTGGCAGGCTGTAGCGCCTCAGGAGACCGCGGCTGCGGCGTGGCAGGTTGCAGCGCCTCAGGAAGCTGCGACGTGGCGGGCTGCAGCGCCTCAGGAGACCGCGGCTGCGGCGTGGCAGGTTGCAGCCCATCAGGAGACCGCGGCTGCGGCGTGGCAGGTGGGTCTGGTCTCCAGGTGCCCCTCTCCGGAACCCTGGAAAGCTTGGAGGCATTCCACGTACGGCCGTCTCCAAGTCGGAAAGAGGCTGGTCCCCTCCTCTTGATCACCTCAGTGGGTGAAGAAAAGGCGCAGTCTCCCTTGAACCGAACGGACGGTTTTTTGACACGGACAAAATCGCCTACGGCTATCTTCGTCTTCTTGGCGGCTCTTTTGTCCGTGTAGTGCTTGCTGCTTTGCTGCTGACGCCGAACCCTTTGACGAAGTCGCGCCAACTCCTTGGCTGGATCTTCCGCAAATGCTGGTGCCGAGAAACCCACGATATCCAGCCTGGTTCGGGGCATTCTACCATGCAGCAGAACTGCTGGGGCGACTCCGGTGGTGGCGTGCGGAGTACAGCGGTAAATGGCAAGGTATTCTGTGACAGCTTGCCGGAGTGGTCGTCTTTCGAGGAGTGAGACTTGAATGAAGTTTTTCAATGTGCGATTGAAACGTTCTATTTGCCCATTGGCTTGGGGGTAGTATACTGAAGAATGTGAAAGACTGATGCCTCTGTGTTGCAGGAAAGTTATGAACTCACGCGAAGTGAACTGAGGTCCATTGTCACAAACGATCTCTTCCGGGTAGCCTTCATGGGCAAAAACACTTCTTAAAAAGTCTTTCACGGTGCTCGTGGACACTTCGCTGCAAAAATACACCTCTGGCCATTTCGAATGGTAGTCAACAAGCGTTACAGCAAATCTGCTGTTGTAGGCTGCATGCTCCAAGGGACCAACAATGTCTAGGCCAAGCTTTTGCCACGGTCGCTCAGGCCATTCAACAGGTTGAAACGGTGCTGGTGATGTTTTGGCGGACTTATATGCCTCCAGACAGATAAGCAGCTTTTTACTGCCGTTTCCACTTGCTTATCCATTCGTGGCCACCAGAACCACTCACGCAGTCGCGCCTTCGTGCGCGTGATACCCGGATGTTTCTCGTGCGCGGTGCCGATGATCTGAGCCGTGAGGGAGGACGGAACAACGAGGCGCTCTCCACGCAGAAGCAGGTCATCGACAACAGAAAGTTCTTCCCGAATGGCGTAGAATGGTTTCGCCTCTTCTGGTATGGACTTCTTTGGCGGCCAGGAACTCAGCACGAATGACTTGACGGTTTCCAGGCAACTGTCGTCGAGGGCGGCCTGCCTGAACTTCTCCTTAGTCACGCAGGCTGGCTCAATGAACGAGACAATTTCTTCCTCCTTAGCAATCTCTGCCTCCGAGGTAGGTGCTGGTAGCCGAGAAAGTGCATCTGCTACAGTGTTTGTGGACCCCTTGCGGTATTCAACAGTCAAATTGTAGCAAAGCAGTCGTGCACTCCAGCGTGCGTTTCGAAGTGCGCGTCTTCCATGTCCTTGTGACGACAGCAAGGACACCAGTGCCTGGTGGTCTGTTCGAATTGTGAAATGGCGACCCCACAGGTACGTGTGCCATCGCTCACACGCCCAAATGCACGCAAGTGCTTCTCGTTCACCGACTGAATATTTTCTCTCTGCAGGCGACACTGTATGAGATGCGAAAGCGACTGTGCGGAGCTCGTGGCCACTTTGTTGCTGCAGGACTGCTCCCAGCCCACAGTCGGACGCGTCGGTCGACAGAATTACTGGCAATGACGGATCGAACATCTGGAGGACTGTACTTGACGAAGCATTTCCTTGACCCTCCGGAAACTGCTGTCTGCTTCGGCAGACCAGATGAATGGCTCATTTTTGCGAAGTAAGACTCTCATAGGCTCAACCACTTGTGCCAAGTGTGGAACAGACTTTTATTTATTTATTTATTTATTTATTTATTTATTTATTTATTTATTTATCATGCCCTCAAGGTACGGTTGTACATTGCAGAGGGGAGGGGCAAAGTAAGTAAATACAGAGGCAATCACAAAATAAGGAGGGAAGGCAAACAACATGGCAAAAAACATCGTATACAAAACAAGAATGGTAAATAGAAACTTGTGAGCGTGGCAAAAATACATGGCGGAACAAAATAAAGAAAGGAAAGAACATACGATATAAAAATACAAGCAATAATGTAAAACAATGGCATAAAAGCAGTTATTATACAGAACAAGCAAACGCAACAATTATTTATAACATGAAGCTTTGAAGTGTGCTTTTAAAGTTATTGGTGTCAA
This sequence comes from Dermacentor andersoni, assembly GCF_023375885.2. NCBI lineage: Eukaryota > Metazoa > Arthropoda > Arachnida > Ixodida > Ixodidae > Dermacentor > Dermacentor andersoni. The sequence continues at coordinate 71,792,818 of NC_092822.1, read as the reverse complement.
TAATGCTTGTAAGTAATGCGGGTAAGTTATTCCAATCTTTGCTCGTTTGCGGAAGAAATGAGTATGAAAAGCCGACGGTGTTGCAGTGCGGAATGTTTACCTTTTGGCGGTGGTCTATGCGAGATGAAATGTATGGTGGTGGTTGGACAAAGATAGAGCGTAAATATGTGTTATGGTAGTAGATTTTATGCAAAAGACATATGCGAGATAGTTTTCTACGGGTTGATAACAGCGGGAGGTGAAGGAGAGCTTTCATGTTAGTGACACTCGCAGTTCTTTGGTAGTTGGTGAGAATGAAACGGGCTGATCGATTCTGTATTGCCTCTAGAGACTGTATGAAGGTGTCATGACCAGGGTCCCATACTGATGACGCGTACTCTAGTTGTGGGCGAATGTAAGTTGTGTACAATAAGAGTTTTAGTGATGATGGTGCTTGAGAAAATTTTCGACGAAAGTATCCCAGCGTGCGAGTGGCCTTAGATGTTATGTGATCAATGTGAGTTTTCCAGGATAGATTGCTGGCAATGTGAACCCCCAAGTATCGATATGACGTTACACATTCTAGTGGGATGTTATTTAGCGTATAGGTGGGGCAGATGACGTTAGTACGAGAAATCCTCATAGTCTTACACTTTCTAATGTTTAATTCCATGCGCCATGTACGACACCACTCATTTATGTTATTGAGATCCTCCTGAATTAGTAGAATATCTGAAGAATTAGTTATATTACGATACAAGACGCAGTCATCCGCAAAAAGACAAATGTTCGAGGAAACGTGAGTGGGCAAGTCATTAATATAAATTAGGAATAATAAAGGACCGAGCACAGACCCTTGCGGGACGCCGGAGTCAACTGGGGCTAAAGGTGAGTTAGCGTCATTAGTGGTTACATATTGAACACGTGATGTCAGAAACGCGCGAATCCAATCAATTACGGAGGGGTCGATGTTTAGAACGCCTAATTTATGAAGAAGCAATGCATGGTTCACTTTGTCAAATGCTTTAGAGAAGTCGAGAAATATACAATCTGTTAAAAAACCAGAATCTAAATTGGCATGTAGGGCATTAGTGAAGAGGATAAGCTGAGTATCACAAGAGAAGTTTTTACGGAATCCATGCTGCATAACTGTGAAGAAGTTGTTATTTTCAAGAAAATTAACCAGATGTGTGTATATTATATGCTCCATAACTTTGCATGGTACAGATGTAAGTGAAATGGGTCTGTAGTTGTGTGGATCATGGGTTGGTCCGGTTTTGTGAATGGGGATTACTTTGCCAATTTTCCAATCATACGGTATGGTGCCAGAGTTGTAAGATTGTGAGTAAATGCATTCTAGTAGGATTGAACAGTATTCCGCTGTGTTTTGTAAGAATATAGTGTTAATTTCATCTACCCCACATGATGCTTTAGGTTTTAAGTTTTGTACTATGGCTTTGATACCAGTTGCGTCGAAAACGATGGGATCCATGAAATGGTAGTTAGTTGATTTTATCTCGGGCATCGGATCAGGGGTCTGAGGTGATGAGAATGACTGAGTGAAGGTATTGTTAAGCACGGTAGAACACAATAGGTCAGGTACTGGGTCCCCAGAAGTTGTTAGCAATGAGATTCCAGTTTTATGGTTGTTTCCTCCTATGGCTTCCCAGAAGCGTTTTGGATTAGTCTTCAATAAATTTGGAAGTGTACAATTAAGGAATGAAAATTTGGCTGACCTTAGGGCTTTAATATATGAAATTGCTGCGTGTTTATATGCTAGCCAATGTGTCTGTTTTGAGGAATGTTTCGCTGTACGGAATAAACGTTTTTTCCTGTTCGATAACCGATTAAGATATGTGCTGTACCATGGTGCTTTATTGTTAGCATAGACGGATCGAAGAGGTACGTGTTTGGTGATAAGCTCACTTATTTTATTTCTGAAGATAGACCAGTTAGTTTCTATGGAGCGTTGCAGATAAAGTGGTAGGAAAGTGTCTAGAAATATGCATAGTTCTCTGTTGATGGCTTGATAGTTAGCTTTTTTATAATCTCGGAATTTTTTCCGCTGTCGGTATGTTTTTTGTTGTGTTGTTGTAAGTGTAAAATGCAAGATGTCATGATCGCTCAGTCCGGGCATGTGTGTCACCGCAGAAAAGTTATCGGGCGATGACGTTAGAATGAGGTCCAGGAGTGATGATGTGTTATGTGCTACACGTGTTGGAAGTCTGACGATCTGCGATAAGCCGAAGTCAGAGCAAATGGAAATGAACCGATTGGCCTCGGCCGACGAAGGATTAGAAAAGGGACTGACATGTGACCAGACAATGTTAGGAAAATTAAAATCGCCTAAGAGTATAATTTCAGTTCCGGGGAAACGCATGGTAATCTTATTTAAACAATCATATAAGTCATCGCAAAAGGATGAGTCGCTTGATGGGGATCGGTAGCACACACCTAGTATTATTTTTTTAAAACTAATAGTTATACAGCACCAAATTAGCTCTAAATTGGTATCAATGGTCACAAAAAAACAATTAATACATTCTTTAACGGCGAGCAGAACGCCACCACCAATTCTACCAGTTCGGTCACTTCGGTAAACAACGTATTGGTTCTCGCACTGAAACAGTTCGGGGTTTGTTATTTTACTATTTAACCATGTTTCTGTGAGTACAATGATGTCAGCATTACAGTCGTTAATAACAGCACATAATTCGTCTTTCTTAGGAAAAAAACTACGAATGTTAGTAAAAAGAACTGAACACCCGCAATCTTTTAAGGCACCTCCCCTCGGATGGCCCTAACTTGGCTGTAACTTACGGCCAGAACGAAGAGTTGTACCAGGTGTATGCGTTCTGCGCATTTCATAAATACTTTCACTGGCTTCGTCATATGCGTAGCATTTCCCATCCAACATTAGTTTTTTATATCTTAGTTTGAAAAGCGTGTTTTTCGATTTGCCATATTCTATTAATTTTTTCCTTATGTTACGAGTGGCTTGGCAGAAATCTTCACTCATTGCTGTGTCAGTGTTTTTTAACAAACCCCGCTTTGAAGAGACTAGCTCCCTGGTTTTATAGGTTTCAAATTTAGTTATTAATGGTCGAGTTTTCACTGAATCAAAACGACCAATTCTGTGCGCCCGGCATATGTCAGAACCGGTTATGTTAACCTTCAATGTATTAGTCAGCAGGTTTAGTATCTTATTTTCCGATTCTGATGAAGTTTCGTCGGCGGTGTCCGGGATACCATAAAAGATCAGATTATTTCTGCGAGATCGATCTTCTGCGTCATCAAGACGTGAGTGAAACGCACTCGTGTCTTTTTTGAGGCGCTCTACCGTGGCATGCAATTCTTTCATATCTTTTTGGCACTGCTCGAAAACAGAAGTTTGAGTTTCGACTTTCGCTAGTCTGTCCTTTATTTCGGACATCGCTTCTGAAACAGACTGCTGCTGTTGCTTTACTTCAGCTACTGTTTCCAATATTGTTTTTTGCGCTGATTCAATTCTCTTTGTGCGCTCATTCAAGTCTTTCATCGTTTTCAGGACTTCTGCAAGATTATCGGGGCCAGGGTTCCTTTCAACATCCCCACAAAGAAGAAGCAGCAAGGAGCAAAAAGGCAATAGGACGGCTTCAGGGCACGGAAGCACGATAGCGAATGGATCATCTGATCTGAAGCTACGACAAGGTAATTTAGAAAGGCAACTAACCTGCAGGACGAAAAAAGAGGTGCGTAAGCCTTTGGTTCTTCCACTCATCGTGCCTCCGTGCCCACTGGAGAGATACTGTTCGATGCTTGGTCTTATCCTTTCCAGACGTGATGACGTTGACGTCGCAGCTGCGCACTGGCGGAATTGCAGGTGGCGCCCGATGCGCACTGTCAGGTCCACGTGAGCTGTTGCCAGCAGGTGTGGGTCCGGAGCAGAGGCGGCATCACAAATTCCGTCCAAGGGTGGAAGGTTAACCCGAAGGCCAACCACCGATGCGCCGGCCGCGAAGACAACGACGAACTGCAGGACGAAAAAAGAGGTGCGTAAGCCTTTGGTTCTTCCACTCATCGTGCCTCCGTGCCCACTGGAGAGATACTGTTCGATGCTTGGTCTTATCCTTTCCAGACGTGATGACGTTGACGTCGCAGCTGCGCACTGGCGGAATTGCAGGTGGCGCCCGATGCGCACTGTCAGGTCCACGTGAGCTGTTGCCAGCAGGTGTGGGTCCGGAGCAGAGGCGGCATCACAAATTCCGTCCAAGGGTGGAAGGTTAACCCGAAGGCCAACCACCGATGCGCCGGCCGCGAAGACAACGACGAACTGCAGGACGAAAAAAGAGGTGCGTAAGCCTTTGGTTCTTCCACTCATCGTGCCTCCGTGCCCACTGGAGAGATACTGTTCGATGCTTGGTCTTATCCTTTCCAGACGTGATGACGTTGACGTCGCAGCTGCGCACTGGCGGAATTGCAGGTGGCGCCCGATGCGCACTGTCAGGTCCACGTGAGCTGTTGCCAGCAGGTGTGGGTCCGGAGCAGAGGCGGCATCACAAATTCCGTCCAAGGGTGGAAGGTTAACCCGAAGGCCAACCACCGATGCGCCGGCCGCGAAGACAACGACGAACTGCAGGACGAAAAAAGAGGTGCGTAAGCCTTTGGTTCTTCCACTCATCGTGCCTCCGTGCCCACTCATCATCACTTGGAGTAGTATTCTACGAGGCCCAGGAACGAACGAAGGGCGGCCACATCAGTTGGCACTGGTGTGTTAACTATGGAGTCTACTTTCTCTGGAAGTGGCGAGATACCACGTGCAGTGACCTTGTGCCCTAGAAAGGCAAGTTCTGGAACGTCGAAAAGGCATTTGTTGTTCAGTTTCAGACCTGCGTTCTTGATCTTTTGCAGCACGGTCTTCAAGTTTGAAAGGTGTTGTTCTGCGGTCTTGCCAAAAATGATGACATCATCAATGTAGAACAACACGCCAGGGCAGCGGTCAAGGATTTTCGCCATCATCTTCTGAAATGCCACTGGGGCAGAAACCAACCCAAAGCAAACTCTTTTAAAACGGAAAAGGCCATCATGGGTGATGAAAGCTGTCAGATCCCTGCTGTCAGGGTGCAAGAGAACCTGATGGTAAGCAGAAGCCAAGTCAAGTTTGGAGAAGTGTGTAGCGCCTACCAAAGCGTGAAGCAGCTCCTCTGTATGGGGCAATGGGAAACTGTCTGGAACAATAGCTTTCTTCGGCTCTCGAAGATCTACACAGATCCTGATGCTACCATCTTTCTTGTTAACAACAAGAATGGGGGACACCCATTCAAATGCATCGATCCGCTCGATGATGTCAAGGCTCAGCAACCTATGAAGCTCATTTGATACTGGTGAACGGAGAGAATACGGCAGACGGCGAAGCTTCGAAGTTACAGGCTGCACGCCTTGCCGTGTCTTGATGCGATGCGTGAGCCCCTTAGCGAGACCCAACTCGGGACTGAAAAGTGAACTGAACTCATGTGCTAAGGCTGGCGCAAGAGCTTTGTTACGGGGCTGCGTGCTTGACGATGTGGAAATAGAACAGGATAGCGGGTCAACAACAGTCGGCTGCGGAGTAACGGACGTGTATTGGCACTTGAGAGCAGAACCCTCAATGCGAAGATCCAAGGCTTTAATGCCGTCTAGATCGATCAGAGAAGTGCCTCGGTGAACAACATAAAAACGTAGCGATGCTGTGCGGCCTTTAAATCGAACGTCTGCCTGGAAACAACCTAGCACTGGAATCAGCCGTTGAGAGTAGTCAAACAGACTAACATGCGGAGCAGGCAGGAGCGGAACGCTCTGAAAATATCGACTGAATTCTTGTTCCGACAGGATTGAAACAGACGACCCTGAATCAACAAGGAATGTCAAAGTGACATTCGCGACTTGCAATTGAATATGAATTCCGCTACGCGCGGAACGTTGCACAGTGAAAACTTCCTCAGCACTGCTGGATGACGAAACATCTTCATGAAATTCAACTTCACGTACTCGGCCTTGCATTTGGGTTAGCTTGCGGTTGCATACCCTTTGAAAGTGGCCCTTGTGACCGCAAAACGAACAAGTCCTGCCATGCGCTGGGCACTGTGGCGCTGACGCGATGTGGTCCCGCGAACCGCATCGGAAACAATGTGGCGAGCCGGAGCGGCTACTCTGTTCTCGGTACCGCTGAGGGGGGCGGTTCCGCTGCGGCGCACGTGAGCCGCTCGCGCTCCTCGTTAAATTCTGCTCTACGGTGGCTGCCGGTCGTGAATTCCTTTTTTTCGAAGAATGCGATGATGGTTTTCGACGCTGCCGCAATGAAATTGCTTCGACCGAAGCAGAAAGCTCCTTTAGCTCTTCAGCCGCCTGCTCAAATTGAAGTGCAATTCGAACAGAATTCTCGAATGAAAGTGTGGAACCCTCGAGCAGTAACCGCTCACGTACGCGAGGGGAAGCTATGCCGGCAACGAATTGGTCCCGCAAAGCATCATCTTGCGAGGCAAACGAGCAATGTGACGCTAGCTCCCGTAGAGCGGCAACAAAGTCATGAACGGACTCGCCTGTGTGTTGGCTGCGGCGGTGAAATCGATGACGCTCGATGATAACGTTGCGCGACGTCGAAAACTGTAGCCGTAATGCGGCGAGTGCAGAGTCGTATTCGTCAGGAGGGGCCACGGCAGACTTGTCATCGGCGCGTGCTGCGGCACTTGGCGCGGCCGGTGCTGCGGCGCTCGTCCCTGCATGTAGCGTCTGATAAATACGCTGGCCCTCCGCCCCCAAACAATGCAAAAGAATAGCCTTGCGTTGCTCCGGCTTGAATGCCGCGGCTCCGGATGCCAGCAAGTACACGTTGAACATCTGCTCCCACTGCTCCCATGGCAATGAGGGACGGCCGGGCGTCGGAAGGAAAAACGGCGGCGGAGCAAGCCCGGTGAAGCTCATGGTGGTGGATACGGACGGCGCAGCGGGGCTGGTGGTACGTTCACGACATCTTCGTCGCCAATGTGGTATTGACCGAAGGTGGAAGTCAGACTCCAGCCGTCCCGAAGTAAAAGCCGTTTATTTAACATATACAACCAATATATATAATGAAGAACAGAAGCGCCCCCTGGGGAATAAAGAACCGAAATGAATAACGAAACTGAATATAACACCTGTCTGTACACAGTAACAAAAATGTGCCATCTGTATTTTTTAATGATTTGATAGAATATGCAGGCGGTTCGCTTAGGAATGTAAAGCCATAAAATCAACACACAGTCATGTGACTTTCTCTGCACATGTTGCAGGTTCAAAAAGTAAGGTGTGAGCTGTTCCAAGGTTCCGAGCAGAAAGGAAAACCAGCATAAAAGAGTCCACACCACTGATCTCGACTACAGGGAGTGGATAGCACATCGAGTGCCCTCGACTGAAGCCAACCTTGACCCAGAAGTTGGCGCTTCACGACTTTTCAGCAGCACTTCGTCAGCATAGGTGTGCGGCATTTCTTCCTCTGTTGTGCCGTAAACTGCTCAAGCAGGCGAGAGTTATGTTTTGAGAAGATGTCCAGAATTTTTCCATTGAAGCGCCCACAGCGTCGCTAACATAGCTGGCACGCACTGGAAACACTGGTAGATGAGGAAACACTTTGTGTAAAAAAATGATCTCGCATACGGGTTCAAAGTGTCATAAAAGCGCTTACCAGGCATGTAGACAATCTCCTAAAATGTGGAAAACTATGAAGAAAAATTTTTATGGCGGCAATATTATCTGTTTACCCGCACTAGTTAGTGCACCATACGCCCTGCTTTCAGGACAAGCCCCTGCACGGCACTGCATTTCCACTGGCTTCACCTGCATCCGGTGCGGCGAGCGGCACCTAGCAAAACATATTAGAAATCAGTGGTGCATAGTGTTTTGTGTCCCTTTCTTAACGCCAACGGAACACAAGGTAAGCTGTTTCCAAAACAGAAAAAGGGCTCTGAACACATTGCCGTGTAAAGTGGCTAGCACTGGCAAAGCAAGTACTGTGGTATAGTATATTTGCACGAGACGAGCTATGAGCCGGAAAGACTGCTGGTTGCTTGCAAACGGCCAATGTATTGTTAGCACGTTGAAGTCCTTTTTTTTATTCTCATCACTTATTTATGTAAAGGACACAGCTTTCACAACTGGAGAAACCTTGGAAACATAAAACACTTCACGAAACCAGCTTCAATATATTATGTCTGCATCACATAATTTCCTGGCTGCGTGAGTGAGTCCCCACTCGTTAACATGCAAGAGTGTTCATGATGTTTACCATGTACTATCCACTTTCTCTGCAGGTAAACCCCTTCTTGAGACTTAGGCTGATGTTCCTTGAGAGGAATTGTGGCTACGAGCTTGCTTTCCAAGAGCCGGCTTTTGAGAATACGGAATGAGGTCAACACGAGAAAAAAGGGGTAAGGCGTGCAGACACGGACAGGAGAAGTGGACAACACGAATGACGTTCGTGTTGTCCGCTTGTGTTCGTGTCTGCACACCTTACCCCTTTTTTGCATTATGAATCCTTACCAACTAGCTCACCTTCCTGTCGTTCTGAGGTCAACACATTAAATGCCAGAACAATTGAATCCTTACCAACTAGCTTGGTGGCACGACAGCCATGACAACAGCCGCTTACCTGCGACGCCTTTTCGTTCTGCAGGTTCTGCTCTGGTGTGGCCCTCGACCACGCGACAACGGATGCGCTGGCGACAATCCGGAGGTCTCTTGGCTCCCGCCTTGGCCAGACGCAGCAGATGACCTTGATTTGCCACACCGGACGAAGCGCACCCCACCGGCATCACGAGGGACTGCTACATCGCCGCCCCAAGATCCGTTTCACGAGCCACCACCTTAGCTCTCACAACTGCGCCCCCTGGTTCTACCATTACCAAGCCACCAGATAACGTCACCTTTTACCCAGGACTATATAAGTGTGACACCGTGCAGCGCGGCATTCTATGGGCTCGGTGGTACGACAGCCATGACAACAGCCGCTTACCTGCGACGCCTTTTCGTTCTGCAGGTTCTGCTCTGCGTGGCCCTCGACCACGCGACAACGGATGTGCTGGCGACATCCCGGATGTCTCTTGGCTCCCGGCTTGGCCAGACGCAGCAGATGACCTTGATTTGCCACACCGGATGAAGCGCACCCCACCGACATCACGAGGGACTGCTACATCGCCGCCCCAAGATCCGTTTCACGACCCACCACCTTGGCTCTCACAACTGTGCCCCCTGGTTCTACCGTTACCAAGCCACCAGATAACGTCACCTTTTACCCAGGACTATATAAGTGTGACACCGTGCAGCGGGGCATTCTATGGGCTCGGTGGCACGACAGCCATGACAACAGCCGCTTACCTGCGACGCCTTTTCGCTCTGCAGGTAAATTATCAGTATTCATTGTATGGCCGACGTACTCGTTATATGGCCCTTGTTGTGCTGCCGAGCCCACAGTGTTGTATTGATATTGCTTTCGATTGTGCACGTGTCCTTCATCAACTACTAATACTGTCCGGAGACGTCGAGTTAAACCCAGGTCCAAGCACCCGTGCAAGCGAAACGCAAACATCCAGTGACATAATGACCGCACTGACTGAAATTCAATCTGGCCAAGCTTCACTACTAAAAGAAATGAAATCCCTGCAACGTAAGCTGTCCCAGAGCGACAGCGCTATAAAGGAGATTAAAGACCGCCTTGTCAAAATTGAAGAAGACTGCGCATCCCTGGTACTAATAAAAGAACAAGTTCACGATATCCGGACGCTTGCCGATCAAAATTCAAAAGATATATAATTGATTAAGGCCAGGCTGGGCGACTCGGAAGACCGCGCGCGACGCTCACACCTAGTATTCTTTGGATTAACAGATCGCGAACGTGAAACGTGGGCCGAGTCAGAATCGTTAATAATAGATCTATGCTGTAAAGAATTAAATATAACTGTTCAGTCGGTGGACATCGTGCCCACCGTTTGGGCAAATTCAATGTAAACAACAACAGGCCAATTATTGTAAATATTTCACATTTCAAAGTAAAAGAACAAATTCTTTCACAGGGTAGGAAACTCACAGGCACTGAATATAGAATTTCAGAAGATTACTCTCCTAGCACTCTAACAGCTAGAAGGCGTTTTGTCGAATTCGCCAAGAGACAACAGAAACCATTCAAGCTCCGACATGACAAGCTAACTATTGGAAACAAAGCTTACACGTTTGACCGCAACGCCCAAAAGGTTATCTCTCGTGCTTTAAATGCCTAGGCCCCAGCAATGCTAACTCCAAGAAAAATTGTTTTTCGTTTGTTTTTACGAACATTGGAAGCATTTTTTCCGAAGATTGACGCTCTCAGTAATCTTGGCGACACAACAGAGTCTGACCTAATTGTTATTACTGAAACTTGGCTTAATTCTGCAATAGAAGACTGAAATATTGCCATTTTTCCATAATTTCAATATTTTCAGGCAAGATCGAACTACCAAACGTGGTGGCGGCATATTCATTGGCGCTCATAAGGACCTTCAATGTACTGAAATTAAGACATCGTCCTCCCTAGAAATTCTGTTTGTCCTGTGTAATGCCACTTACCCACCCACAATAATCGCAGTCTGCTGCCCCCCTGGCAATGATCCTAACTTTGTTGCAGAATTCCACGAAACATTGCGTTCGGTAACTGAATTGCATCACCACTCTCCGATGTTACTGTTCGGTGATTTTAACTTCCCCGCCATAAACTGGACTAACCTAACATCAGCAACTTCGCAACGCAGTACCGAAAGCGATTTTGTTAACTCCTGCCTAACCTTTGGATTAACGCAACTTGTCACTGAACCTACACGGCCAGGTTGTAATTCTTCTAACATACTCGACCTCATTTTTGCTTTTGATCCTGACAAAGTTTATGCAATGACGTATTTGCCTGGTCTTAGTGATCATTCTATAATCCATGTATCGTACTCCTGTCAGCTTACACAACCTACAAAGATAACCAAAGTGATCAAACTGTATGACAAAGGGAATTACTCGGCAATTAACTCGGAACTCGCACATTTTGCTGCTTCATTCCACACCAGTTTTTTGATGCGTTCTGTCGAAACTAACTGTCTGCTTTTTAAAAACAAAATGCTCGATGTGTTCGCGAGATACGTACCCGTTATCACCCTAACCGAAAAAGTCATCCCCATGGTTTAATATCACACTAAAGCGTCTTAACAATAAAAAGAAAAGGCTTTTTCGCTCTGCTAAAGGATTTAACAACGCAGGCGCATGGAACAAGTATTACCTTGCAGAAAAACAATTCGAAGCTCTAGCAAATAAAGAAAAACGTAATTTTTTTTGCAAACGCTGCCGTCTATGTTAAGAAATAACCCCCAAAAATTCTGGAAAGTTATTAACCCTAATAACTCCCAGCCATTAGCTCTGTTTGACGATCAAAACCATCGTATTCCCGATTGCGAAATTGTTGAACAACTTAACCGTACTTTTTCTTCCGTCTTCACAACTGAACCTGTTAACATATTACTTCGCTTCCCTCTTTTGGATCATGCAGTCATGCCTGATATTACCTTTTGTCCTTACGGCATTGAGAAACTAATTGATTCATTAAAACTTACATCATCGTCTGGCGTCGATGAAATAAATGTTAAAATGCTGAAAAACACCAAAACAAATGTGAGCGCGATGTTATGTGCTATTTTTCAGCAATCATTGTCATCAGGAGTGGTGCCGGAAGACTGGAGAGTAGGCAAGATTGTTCCAGTCCCCAAAAAAGGTCCTCCATCGTGGTGCTCTAGTTATCGCCCCATTTCACTCACCAGTGTTTGTTGCAAACTAATGGAGCATGTTATTTACTCTCAGATGGTAAACTTTTTAGTATCCAATAATCTCTTTCACCCAGCTCAACATGGCTTCCGTAAAGGTCTTTCATGTGACACCCAACTAGCTTTATTTTTTCATAATCTAAGCTCTAACCTCGACTTGAACGTACCTGTAGATGCTATTTTCTTAGACTTTGAAAGGGCATTTGACAAAGTTCCACACCAACGGCTACTCCTAAAACTTTCCCGTCTCAAGATTAATCCATTTGTGCTAGACTGGATACGTAGCTTCCTCACTAACCGACAACAGTCTGTATTTGCTAACACACAGTCATCTAAAAGATATTCTGTCCTTTCGGGCGTACCACAAGGCACAGTTCTCGGACCACTACTCTTTCTAATTTACATTATTGATCTTCCTACTGAGATCTCTTCTAACACTCGATTGTTCGCAGACGATTGTGTAGTTTATCGACGCATAACTAACACTTCAGACATGCATTTGCTTCAAGATGACCTAAAACGCATTGAATTATGGTGTAACAAATGGTTGATGTCTTTAAATACTAAAAAAACCTCGCTAGTTTCTTTGCATCGCAGACAGCATCACCAATCAGGGAAATACACCATATACGGCGCCGAAATCTCATCCGTAGACTCGTATAAATACCTCGGCATAACCTTTTCAACTACCCTAAATGGGTCACATCATGTCATTAACTTAGCCAATGCCGGGAATCGAACCCTCGGTTTTCTCCGCCGGAATCTAAGACTTGCTCCCCCATCAGTAAAATTGTTAGCTTATGTTACATATGTCCGCCCTAAGTTAGAATATGCATGCTCTGTCTGGGATCCTCATCAACATAACCTATCTAATACACTGGAATCAATTCAAAACCGTGCAGCCTGGTTTATCTACTCTGAATATTCTTATCATGCAAGCGTGTCTGAACTAAAGTCCCCTGCCGGTCTTACTAATCTAAAATCGCGACGTCTTATTTCTAGACTGTGTCTTTTTCACAAATTCTATCATTCACCACTCCACATTTCAGCTATATTACCAGCTCATCGTCAGTCCAGCCGCATTAACCACAGCAAAGCCGTGTATCCTCCCCCGGCGCAGACTACCTCTCATCTACGATCATTTTTTGTGAAAACCGCCAGGGACTGGAACGGTGTGTCTGCCGACATCACGCACCACTCCGACACTCACCACTTCAAGGCTGCTCTCGAATCACTGTTTTGTTAAAGCCCATCCCTGATGTAATACCCCATCTCTGGGGCCTTTGAGGTATAATAAATAAATAAATAAATAAATAAATAAATAAATAAATAAATAAATTGGATGAGCACTTCAGGTCGAGAATGTTCAGAGCCCAATTGATTTAGTGATGTTAATATTCTACTGAAAGTTGTTCATTGTTACGTTCGTATGGTGCCCAAGCATTGCGGTGACAATTTATTTACTTGGAGTACATATCAAGGGTGTACTCCACATAAGCTGGTGACTTTTTGCTGCATCTTCAAAACTCGTTTCTTGTTCAGTTAGGATATTGAATGATTGCATGGTTTATTAGGAGTTGTGTCCTGTTTTCTTTTTCTACAGCTTCTTAGTTAAACATCTGTATAGTGAACACAAACTTGACATATGGCTTGATTTTTTAGGTTGCATGCCCTTGCTGCAAAACAAGTTAACATCAAAACTGTTTGCACCTTATTGAAGTAATCACTTAAAACAGCCATAGCCACCAATAACTCGCAAGAGATGATTATGAAAGCTTTAATATTGTTGTTTGATCTACAGGCTGTCCCATCTATCATGCACCAACATTTAATGATATGTAGAAACCGTGTAACTTGACAGAACCAACAAAATTTTGTTTGGCGTCGCTTGGAGATAGTCAGATCATTTTTTGCTTGCTGCCTAATTACAATGACTCTTAATTAGTTAATAAGTTTCTCAACTAATTAGATGAAAAGTTTAAATGAGAAAATTGTACTGCAACATGATAGCCCCCCGATACAGCTTTCTGTTGCTCAGTGTGTGCTATATATAAGTGTTTTTCCAAGAATGAAGCCTGCGAATACACATAAAGTGCCCTGATTTGCCAGTCATGCGGCAATTTTGTGTCGCAAAGCTACGAGTACAACATAAATGTGTACTTTTAAGCAAAATACTTAGCTCAGAAAACTCCTTTTATAGGCAGCCTGTGGAGACAAGGTTTGCTAGACATGGCCATCGCCCTCAAGAAAGAGGCCGAGGCCACAGCAGTTGGCTGAAGAAGCCAAGACACACAAGTAGTTCCTCCAGTGACCGTGAATAAGTTCCCTGGGGCACAAGTTTAATTCGGTGCCACCACCTTTCTCCTGCAGCTTTTCTACCTTCTTAGCTAATCAGCTGGGTCAAAGATAGCAAGGGTAAAAGACCTAACAGCTTCAAACATAGAACTTGCCCAAGCTCAATGCAGTTTAAGTGTGAAATTTTACCCTTATCTTTCATCAAAAAATTAGAAATAAGTACATGGTATGGTCTTCATATGGACACCTCTTTCCCGCAGAGAATTCGCAGTGAAAAAAGAAGCAGCTTATGAAGGCTCGAATATCGGCCAGGATTATTTGGCGTAGATAGGATAATGATTATGAATGCATCTGGTGAAGGTAGTGGTGGTAGTCTGAATAATGAGAGAATTTTGCAGAATGAATAATGAATAATAATTCATTATTGAATAAATAATGATTCATGAATAATGAATAATAATCAATAATAATTCATTATTGAATGAATGAATAATTTTTGAATGAATAATGCAGAATTTTAAACCATCCCAATAATTCTGTGTTTGATAGTCTATGCGTGTTGAGCGAGTGCTTCCTGATACAGTGCTTCTTGGTACTTGATTCTTGCTGACATCATTCTTATGCTGCTTAATTCACCTGTTTGAATTACCCGCTTCTCTTGTACAAGCAAATTTACATTCATTATAAGAAACCTTGTAGATGATTTCCAGAAACTTGCTCATGAGATTGGAGGGCGGTATGCACCCCAGGCTTAGACTCTCATATCTTGCAAATGTTAAAGATATACTCCTGCTAAACGAGTTCTTGGTATCATCGACAAGGTTATTTGCGATTACGAATCTGCCTAAATTGCTAAAATAGTCTGCCTAAAATATGTCAAGCAATATAGGTGGCACCATGGTACCAAACATAAGTGGCACCATGGAGACAATCCAGAGCATCGTCAATGCGGGGAAGTGGATATACATCTTTCTTGGTGATCGTGTTTAGGTGACAATAGTTAACGCAGAATCGCCAGCTGTTATCCTTAGTTTTGACGTCAACAACAGGGGAAGCCCACGGGCTGGAAGAGTGTTCAATAATCCTTTTGGCATGCATTTGGTCAACCTCACTCTGGATAACTTGTCACTCAGAGGGAGACAACGTGTATGTGCGTCGGCGAACAGGTGCTGCATCGCCGGTATTTATACGATACTTCACGACTGTAGTTTGACACAAAGGGTGATCGTTCAGGTCGAAAACGTCGGAGTAAGACTCGAGGAGGCCACGGAGCTCTGCGGCTTGTTGGGTTGAGAGGTCCGGTGCAATTATGTTTGTAAGGTCGTCGGTCGGAGCAGATGCGGAAGGCGCAGAATGAGCATTGGTCGAAGACGGCACAACAGATAGAGCGAAAATGTGGCACTCGTGCGACGGTGACAACGTCGCACGAGTGCCAAGGAAGTACTTGTGGGCAATGTCCAGAATTTAGGATGGGAAGACGTGTCTGATTGTCCGCAACAGAAACGATGGTATGTGTGAAGGAGGCATTGTGAGAAAGCAGGACTGAAGTCGAGGGGAGTAAGCACATAGTCTCCGTCAGGTACAGTTGGCAGGCTAATACAGGGATGCAGGTTGCCGCTAGAGGTGGCAGGCGAATAAAATCGACGGAACAAAGCTGAGTTGGAGATTGAGCAGGAAGGTCATGGGGAACATGTAGGGGTAGGTCAAGTTGTACAACACCAGCTGAACAGTCAATCAGAGCAGGATGGGAGGCCAAAACGTCGAGTCCGAGGATCACATCGTGAGGGCAACGTTCGAGCACACTAAATAAAGGGGACGTGTGGCGACCGGCGAAACTGACACATGCAGTACACGTTTCAAGAACAGCAAGAGTTCCACCGTCGGCGACCTGGAGCAGTAGTCGGAGCAGGAATAAGTACTTTCTTCAAGCGCGTTCGAAGCTCCGCACTGATGATAAAAATTAGGGCTCCAGCGTCTATGAGTGCTATAACGGGAAAGCCATCCAGCTCCACGTCCAGAAGGTTCCGATCTGTAGGCAGGGTCAGCAGAGGAATTTCAGGCCGTGGTTCTAGAGGAGCGTCGCCTCAAAGAGCTGCCCCAGCTAGTTTCCCGTCGGAGAGTGGCGACGGTAAGCTGGGGATGGAGAGCGACGCAGCGGGGCCGAACGGGAGCGGTGACAATGTGGTGATGGCGACCGGCTAGTCGCGGCGGCTCGAGCGTTGCAAGATGCATCTTCAACGTCGGTGGCGAGTGATGGCGGGCGAGGATTCAGTGGGGAGCCGCGGTAGGCGGGAAAGTTTGGTCGAGAGTGGGCTGGCCAGGAACTTCGACAGTGGCGAGAGATGTGGCCCACACGTCTACAGTCAAAGCAGATGGGTCTAGCTAGCATCACGTGTGCGCCATTCGGCCGGGTTGCAATAGCTGAGATATGGACCGTATTGGCTCCAGTGAACAGGGACAGAGGCAGCAGACGAAGCAAAGTCAGTATGGCCGGCTGAGCAGATGGACGGAAGACCCACATTGGCAAGTTCTTGGCCAATGACCGACTGAATGAGAGACAGAAGCGGCCGGGAATCGTCAAAGCACTGCGTCACTGGCGTGGTAGGAGACGCTGCTTCGATTTCCCGCTCAACGATACGCACGACTTTCTCGCAGGAGGTGGGTTCACGCGGTGGACAATGGCTTCGCATGTCAATGAAGCTGCGCTATTGGGTAGGCGCGTAAACTGTTGAACTATGCGGCGACTCTTCACGTCTTCAAAGCGGCGACATTCGTTACTGATTTCATCGACCGTTATTATGTTTTTGTTAGCAAGCAGGTTAAACGAGTCGCCCGCGACGCCTTTTAAAATGTGGCGGACATTGTCTGCCTCTGCCATATTGTTGTCAACTTTGCAGCAAAGAGCGAGGGCGTCCTGGATATACGCCACGTAAGGTTCAGTGGATGTCTGTGCATGGGTGCCAAGGCCCTGTGCAGCACGTTGGCCGCCGACGGGCTTGCCGAACAAAGCGCTAAGCTTCTGTTTGCACTGGTCCCAACTTGTAATGTCTTGTGTCTTGAACCAGACCTGTACTGTTTTCTTGAGGTAGAATATTATATTAGCCAGCATAAGCATGTTATCCCACCTGTTGTGTGCACTGGTCCGTTCGTAATTCTGCAGCCAGTCATCGACATCAGCGTTGTCAATCCCGTAAAACAAGCCAGGGTCGTGAGGCTGAGCTACGATGACCGTCGGGGGCGACAACAGGGCCATGGTTGAAGACTCCTTCGGATGACATGGCGGCCAGATTACGTCCGCTGCCGAGCTCCGTCTTGCGCAAGTGATTACTCCGCACCTCCCCCAATGATTCTACGGGAAGGAAGAAGCGTACGGCTCTTCACAGACGCCTTTTAATGGCGGAGAAAATAAGTGTAGATGAGCGATAATACTAAACTCTTCTTCGCCGTCTCCAAAGACACCATCAAAGTCTTCTGCCCACATTACCGACTGTGACAATATATACCAAGAAGGCTTCCTACCTATGCTTTGGCATATCTCCTGCTAAGTAGAGCATGAAGAGCTGCGAATTTTTAAAAATAATGTTCAAGACTGCCATTTGCAGTTGTACCATTTGGACTGACATACATTCCAAATACAGCTTGAACACAAACAGGGTCCAAGGCCTCCTTGAGTGGCTGGTTCAGGTGCATGTTGCTCTTTCGACCCAGGAGCCTTTTCTCCCACAGTTCATCTATTGGAAATACATTGCGCATATGAGCCCTGGAAAATCTGCCGGGGCCACTTTCGGAAGCTCGGTCCAGCTTTTCCAATGTGCCCTTCTCAACACTAGCGCTCCCATCAGTGCCCAACTGGGAACATGGAAAAATGTAGGGCCTGTTTACCCCATAACCTTTTGTAGAGCAAGAGATGTAGAATTTTCTAAACATATATAAACGACATGTAAAAAAATAAATTATGGAGTTTTACATGGTAAAACTGCGATCTAATAAGGGGGCACGCTGTAGTGTGGGGGTCTGAATAATTTTACCACCTGCGGTTCGCTATCGCGCACCTAAATCTAAGTACATGGGTGTTTTCACATTCCGCCGCCATCTAATGCGGCCGCCGGGGCTGTGCATTCATACCGCGACCCCGTGCTTAGCACAGCACAAAGGCAGAGCAAAAGCCCAGGTGTATATCAATTTGGTATTCACTATAGCCCTTAATTTTAGGTTACATTTTTTCATGTAACACCAAAGTGACATCCATCAACGGAAATTCTCCATGCTCAGGACATCCAATAAACTCTCTGATGATGATGGAAGTCATCAGCGGCTAAAAGGGTTTGAATGTGAACTCGTTCTTACAGATATATAGAGGAAAACAGCCCTAAAACACGGACGAGAAAGGATGAAGACAGAACGAGTGAGATAGCATGCAGCACAGTTTAGCATTGGGGGAGGCTGGCATCAACAGGCGTCTACTTACTGTGATGTTCAAATTAGGAGTTACTGTTAGGGTCACTATATATGTTTTATACTTTAATTCTAATCTTGATCAGGCAGACATAGTTTGACCACTTGGTTAAACAATAGTGATGTAATATCTATGTATACAAGTATTACCCATTCATTTCTGCCATTTGGACAATGGCAGAAATGCATGGGTAATACTTGTGCACATAGACATTACATCACTATTGTTTAACCAAGTGGTGCCCCTGCATGCTAAAATTTACAGGGCTATTATTAAGTAATGTCAACTTTTGTTGTAACATTAAGACGCCTTTTATATTATTACAGATTACCACCATTGCGTACCATCAAGGCGTGATATTTGCACTAACTGTATTTGACTTTGCTATAAAACCCTGCACAGTGGTGCATCATGATTTTTTTTTTATAGTTTCTGGCCTCAGAATGCACTTCGCGTTATATTCTTGTTTGCAACCAGAATATAATGCAGTTTTCTCTCCTTATATTTTGTGGCACTTCAAACTGCGGCGAGCTAAACCACTGGGCAGAAATACTGGAATCGCTACTGCGTGTGAAGCTGTCTTCAAACACACACAAGGAATACATAATTACTTTTTAGCGCAAAACAACGGACACAAGAAAGATGACCAGAACAAGACGCTACTCTCAACCGACATCACTTTATTGCGTCACTCCTTTATAGACAGCAGAATCTAGAAGAACATGCGCTGTGAACACCATGTGCAACAACCACCAACATCCGATCACAAGAGCACTCTCATGCGACAGAATAAAAAAAAAACCACATTGAGCACTGTGCAAGGCTAAAGCAGGCACACTAATGCACTGTGACCCCAATGACTGTATGAAGAAAGCTTCCGATAACTCTCGGGCGGTGGTATCACGGCTCTTTTTCAAAATCGTAGTATCACGAAGCATTGCGAACATGAGCGATCCATACCAGCAGGCACAGGTTACCATTTGGCTCAACATTGTAAAATATGGAAGTGCAAAGCCATGTTTCGTGATACTACGATTTTGCAGAAGTGCTGTGATACCACTGCCCGAGAGTTATCGGAAGCTTTCTTCATACAGTCATTGGAGTTGCAGTGCATTAGTGTGCCTTCTTTAACCTTGGCAGTGCTCAATATGGTTTTTCGGATTCCGTCGCATGAGTGCGCTCTTGTGATCGGATGTTGGTGGTTGCTGCCCATGGTGCTCACTGCGCATGTTCTTCTAGATTCTGCTATCAATAAAGGAGTGACGCAAATAAAGTGATGTCAGTTGAGGCAGCGCCTTGTGCTGTCGTCTTTCTTGTGTCCATTGTTTTGTGCTAAACAAAGCATTTATGGATTCGCACCAACTAGCCCGCCAACGCATTGTGTTGAACGCAACGAAATGTGGCGTTGGCTCATTTGACTGTGTCGCGGGCACTTCTGAAGTACTGTCTGTCTAATAACCTTGGTGGCATGGAAGGGCCGTCCACTTCTATGCGTTGCTTACTGTTTCGTTGTGGCATCACATCACATTATAATCATAATGTGTACGTACTTTTAGTACTTTTTCTAAGACACCCATATTCCTATCCTTGTATTATATTTGCTGTCACATTATTTATGTGCAAATGACCAGTGCTCCAAGTTCCATTTTATCGCAAAGTAAACTACTGGTACCTAACAGTTCTGTATATCAGAAAACCAAGGCAGAACTGCCGAACACTACCAAGCAGCAGCCTTAGTGCAGTGTCAATAGTCAGATTTTATTGGTCATGCAGATGCGCACAGCGTACCTCTTTATTACTTGCTGAACAATTAAGCTGTGTGAAAACTGAGTATTTATGTAGTTTCAACCGCATGCTATTGGCCATTGCTCCTGGCCTCAGCAAATGCGGAAGATTATCACGGCATTTCTTTTTCTAACTCTCTTTCCTTACTACAGTGGGATTACTGCATGTGTAAGTAAGAAACGGATCACATAGGCAATCAAAAGCCGACAATGTGTAAACTTGGAACATTGATTGTGCAGTTTGATGACCTAGAATAAGTAGAAATACACCATAAGCGATTGGCAATTACCTTTTACTTGACACAGGGCTAGAGCATACACTAAGCATAGTGTATGCTCATACGGTGTCACATAAATTTAAATTTTAGTGTAGCTTTCCAGTGTACGCTTCTATTGTTGCATTCTGTCAGAGGGATGGTAATGTTTCGCATGTCTAGCAACTAGACTGTCTATATACAGTAGTAAAAAATGTACGAACTGTATTTTTTAATGATTTGTTAGAATGTGTAGAAAAATAAAGCCATCAACGCCAACAATAAATCAACGCACAGTGATGTCACTTTCTCTGCACATGTTGCTGGTTCAAAAAAGTATGGTGGAAGCTGTTGCCAAGGTTCTGATCAGAAAAGAAAGCCAGTATAAAAGGGTCCACACCACTGATTTCTACTACAGGGGATGGACAGCACATCGAGCGCCCTCGATTGAAGCCAACCTCGTCCCGGAAGTTGGTGCTTCACAACATTGCCGCAGCATTTCGTTTGCGCGGGTGTGCGGCATTTCTTCCCATAACATGCCTCCCTGATGTGTCATAAACTACCGAAGCATTGCTGCGAGTTGTCCAGAATTTTTCTATTGCAGTGTCCACAGTGTCGCTAACATAAGAGGTGTGCAATGGAAATAACATAAGAGGTGTGCAATGGAAACACTGATAAATGAGAAAAAATTTGATGTAAGAGAACACTATCGTATAGGGGTTCAGATTGTCATAAAAGCGCATACCAGACATGCAGAGACCTCCTAAAATGTTAAAAACCACAAAGAAAATTTTTTCGGCAGCAATATTATCTGATTGCACGCACTAGTTAGTCCACCATATGCCCTGCTTCCAGAACAAGTGACTGCATGACACCGCATTTCCACTGGCTTCACCTGCATCCGGCGCGGTGTGCTGTATCCAGCAAAACATATTAGAAATCAGCGGTGCACAGTGTTTTCTGTCTCCTTTCTCGACGCCTACTGAACGCGTGGTAAACTGTTTCCAAAGCAGAAAAACAGAGGGAAAGGGCTCTGAACGCATGGCATGTTAAAGTGGCTGGTACTGGGTAACGCAAATACTGCGGCATATTAGATTTGCACCAGGCAACCTTGGAGCGCAAAAAGACTGCTGGTTACTTGCAAATGGCCTACGTATTGTGAGCATGTTGAAGTACCTTTTTTTTATTCTCATCGCTTATTTAGCTAGTGGAGACAGCTTTCACAACTGGAGAAGGAGCCTTGGAAGCATGAAACACTTCACAAAACCAGCTTCAATATATCATGTGTCTGCATCGCATAATTTCAGGGCTGCATGAGTGAACCCTCTGGTTAACATGTAAGAGTGTTCATTGTGTTTGCCATGCATTATCCACTTTATCTGCAGGTCAACTCTATCTTGAGATTTAAGCTGATGTTCCGTTTAGCGAAATTATGGCCGAGAGCCAGCTTTTGAGAATGTAGATTGAGCTCGACAGATTAAAGAACAAGTCGTTGAGGATTTCAGATCAGGAATCTTCAAAGGCCAGTTCATTTAGTGGTGTTTATATTCTGCTCAAAGTAGTTGATTGTTACGTTCATATGGTGCGCAAGCATTGCGGTAACAACTTCACTTGGAGTACATAGCAAGGGTGTACTCGACGTAAGCTGGTGGCTTTTTTCTGCCTTTTCAAAAACTGGTTTCTTTGTTCAGTTGAGATATTGAAGTTTTGCATTGTTTAGTAGGTGTTGTGTCCTATTTCCTTTTCCTGCAGCTTCTTAGTTAAACATCTGAATAGGGAGCACAACTTGACCTTTTGCTTGATTTGCTAGATTACACGCCCTTGATGCAAAACAATTTTACTTCAAAACTGCTTGTACCGTTCTGAAAAAATAACTTGAAGCAGCCACAGCGACCAATAACACGCAAGAGATGATTATAAAAATTGTAATATTTTTGACCTACAGGGTGTCCCAACTATCGTGCACCAAGATTTAAAAATATGTAAATGCGATGTAACTAGACAGAACGACGGTAATGTTGTTTGCCATCGCTTCGAGATACTCGGATTCTTTTTTGCATTCTGCCTAATTACATAATTCTTAATTAGTTAATAAAGACCTCAAATAATTAAATGAAAATTGTCAATGAAAAGTTGTAGAACAATATGAAAGCCTCCCGATACACTTTTCTTTTACTGTTACTCATTGTGTGCTACATAAAAGTGTTTTTCCAAGGCATAAGCCTGCGAATACACGTAAAGTGTCTTGAGTGACCAGTCATGTGTCAGTTTTGTACTGCAAAGCCACAAATACACCTTAAATGGGTTCTTTTAAGAAAAAGACTTAGCTCAGAAAATTATCCTTCTTTATAGAGCCTGTGGAGAGAAGGTTTCTTAGACATGGCCATGGCCCTCAAGGAAGATGTCGAGGCCACAGGCAGTTCCTCCAGTGACCGTGAAAAGGTCCCCTGGGGCACAAGTCTAATTTGGCATCCCTACCTTTCTCCTGCAGCTTTTCTATTTACTTAGCTGACCAGGTGGGTCAAAGATGGCAAAGGGAAAGAAGAATCAACGGCTTCAAACATACAACATGCTCAAGATCAATGCATTTTTGGTGTGAAATTTTTCCCTTATCATTTATCAAAAAAATGGGTAATAAGTATATGATATAGTCTTCATACGGACACCTCTTTCCCGCCGAGAATTAGCAGTAGAAAAAGCAGCTTATGAAGGCTTGAATATTGGTCAGGATGATGCGGCATAGATTTGATAATAATTATGAATGTTTCTCGTGAAGGTAGCGGTAGTAGAGTGAATAAGCAGAGTTCATAATAGATTAAAAGACATTTCGTTCCAATGCCAGAATTTTAAATCATCCCAATTAATTATTGTGTTTGATAGTCGATGCACATCGAGTGACAGTGCTTCTTGTTGCTTGCTTCTTGTTGCTTGCTTCTTGCTGACATCATTCTTATGTGCATAATTCACCTGTTTAAATTCCATATTTCTCCCGTTCAAGCAAGTGTGTGGCGTGTGGCGAATTTTGCCACTCGGAACAACCAAAATAATCAGTTTTCCGGTCTTCCGTCTTTTTTCTCACATCAGAGCAAATTAATTTAAATTAAATTAATTTTTCCCATAGGGACCAGCTACACTATTACACACGAAAATTATCAATCATCATCAGCCTGGTTACGCCAACTGCAGGGCCAAGCCCTCTCCCATACTTCTCCAACTACCCCGGTCATGTACTAATTGTGGCCATGTTCTGCCTTTAAACTTCTTAATCTCATCCACCCACCTAACTTTCTGCCTCCCCTGCTACGCTTCCCTTCCCTTGGAATCCAGTCTCTAACCCTTAATGACCATCGCTTATCTTCCCTCCTCATTACATGTCCTGCCCATGCCCATTTCTGTTTCTAGATTTCAACTAAGATGACATGAACTCGCGTTTGCTCCCTCGCCCAATCTGCTCTTTTCTTATCCCCCAATGTTACACTCATCATTCTTCTTTCCATAGCTCGTTGCGTCGTCCTCAATTTAAGTAGAACCTTTTTCGTAAGCCTCCAGGTTTCTGCCCCGTACATCAGTACTGGTAAGCCACAGGGATAAAGGCAACTTGCTGCTCATGATCTGAGAATACCTGCACGGTCTAAGGATTGCAGCGGTTGCGTAGAGGTAGAGCATCCGCTTCGCGTGCAAGAGGTCCGTTGTTCGAATCTCGGTACAATTTTCCACCAGGTTAAAAAAAAAGTCGGGGTGTTTATGAAATTGCATAAACAGGCGTGAAGTGCGGCCTGATCCCGGTGACCAGAACCGGTAACGCAATTCGTGCAGTACTAGGTCACAACCTCCTATAAGAATACAACAAAAAGCAACTGCGACCATTTTTACTTCCCTCATCTCATTCATTATATTCCATCTTCATGCCTGATTCAGTTGTACAAATAATTTTTTGCTGAGGCCCTTGTTAGGGGGGCGAAGGGGACTTCGTGCTGTGACAACAAATGGCAGAAGTGAAAAAAAAAAGTTGTTTTTTGCTTGAAGCATAATATGCATGCGGTGAAGTAGGCCACAAGCGTTGTGTAGTCTGCTGCCATCATAAGGTCGTGCCTACATCGGACAGATGTGATGCTCTATTAAAGCGAAATTAGGAATATTAAAAGATTGACTTCTTTGGCCAGCAGCGGTGGCGGTTGGTGGGGTTGACGGGATCACGTCTAAAAGCACAAATGATATTTTTGCAGGTTAGTGGAACTCGTTCGCAATATTGTATTGTATTCAATTTTTTTCCCGCCACTTCCGCTGCTGCTGCTTTGAGGGCTGTTTTGAGTATAGTCACATGTATACTTTTTCCTCGAGCAAGAATAACTGCAGAGGCATGTTCGTTCTGTCACTCCGCGTTTAGTCATGATGATGTCGTCTTACAATCTGTTCATTGCACTGGTCACTTTCGTGTCGGAAAATGTAGCGGCATCAATGTTAGGTCCTTTAAGATTAGGAGAGATGCCACGAACAAGTCATTTAGATGCCCTATATGTAAACTTGCTGCAGTGGATACCGACACAGCGGGCCAATCGACGAATCTTCAAACTGATCTGGCTGAAATAAACAAACAACTATCGCACATGCAAGCCCTAGAGGCAACATTAGATGAGCTGATAGGAATAAAATACACTGTGCAGAGCATGTAAAGGCCACTACCACATTTGTCTGATATTTACGATAACTTAAAAGACGCTATATATCGACAGGAACATGGTATCGGTGAATTGCGCCGCCTAATGGAGACTGTTGAGGAGTATCAAGGCACATCAATGGTCTCAAAGGTAAAGGAAGAAATAAACGATCTAGATCAGTACAGCCGAAGACAGAACATGGACATTCATGGCTTGCCTAAACAAGATGGCGAGAATCTGTTAATTGAAATAAATAAGATTACTACACAGCTTGACCTGCCGCCATTACCTGAAAAAGATATTGACGGAATGCACCGTCTACGCGAAAGAAAAAACAGGGACCCTATCATTCTTGTTCGTTTTGCCAGTATAACACTGAAGGCTACACAGTTCGAAAAGAAAAGAAAAATTCTCAGGAACAAAACGCAGTGCATTATAACTTTTGATAACTTCACTGCAACAAATAAGCGGTTGCTGTGGCTTGCAAAAAACAAACAAGAGAATTGAACTATAAATTAGTTTGAAGTTCGCAGGGAACTATCTTTGTACGCAAGCAGCCGAATGCTCCAGTGATAAGGCTCGTCAAAGAAAACGATCTATGCAAAATCGCCGAAGAATCAAAGACCACAAACTACCACAAACATAGAACCTTATTACAGTGTTACGTCCTTCAACAGCTTAGTAACGAAAAAGAACTGCTTCCATGAAAACGGACTTAAACCATTTCATATTGCTACGGGATTGTATTTCCAGTGACGAAGAGCCGAGCAGTAAGAAGACGACGACGACGATTGGAAGCTAGCGCGGGCTGTTGCCTCTTGGCCAGCTGCGGCGTATTGCCTTGTAAATATACTTGTAAATAGCTTTTCGTCGGTGTCTTCCTACGTAACATATGTGGTGGATGTGGACGTTCCCTGTACCTCTTCACGGAGCTTCGCAGTGGACGGTACGTCGAGCCGGCGACGACAACTCGACTCCGCCGGCTCCCACACCTGCTGCCACTTCGACGACCTACATCACTCTCCCCGCTCCCCGTGATCCTGGCGTATTCTCGGGAAAAGATGGGGAAGACGTCGATGACTGGATCAGCCTGTACAAACACGTAAGCCGCAATAACCGGTGGGACCCTACTATCATGCTCGCCAACGCAGTCCTTTAACTGGGTGGCACACCTCGAGTTTGGTATCGGACGCACGAAGATGAGCTCACCAGTTGGGATTCGCTTAAGCAAAAGCTCCGAGACTTGTTCGGCAACCCCTACGGTCACCAACTTGCCGCGCAGAAGGCGCTTTCCGGTCTTGTGCAGACGTCAACGGAGCCCTACGTCACGTACATTCAGGACGTCTTGGCTCTGTGCCGCAAAGTTGACGCACACATGACTGAGTCCGACAAGGTCTCCCACATCCTCAAAGGCATTGCCGATGACGCCTTCAACTTGCTCGTATTTAAAAACGTGGCGACAGTGGATGCAGTTATAAAAGAGTGCGCCGCCTGGAACTCGCTAAACGCCGACGTATCGACCAACAGTTTGCCCGTCTGCCCAACACCCCAGCGACATCTTCCTGTGCCGACGCTCCTCGTCCCAACAACACTGGCGATGTTACCAGGATTGTCCTGCGTGAGATCGAGGCCGCCTATCCGGCTGCCTTCGACTCCAGCCCCTCCAATGCACCTGCAGTCATTGTTTCCCTGATCCAGGCAGTTGTCCGCCAGGAGTTCGCCAACATGGGTATTCACAAAATCTGCTCGGCCCATCGCCCTGATACCCACCCGGCTTCTTCGATTCCGCCCCGTCACGCACCTTCTTACCCACCACGTTTCCGCAACCCCTCGGAATGGCGCAATGCAGACGACATGCCAATTTGTTTTCACTGTCATCGAATTGGGCACATTTCTCGGCACTCTCGCAGTCGCTGGAGTTCCCCGAACCAGTCTACATATACTGCCTACTCTCGCCCCCCCTCCCCCCCCCGGTGGCCCTTCTCGTCCTTATGCTGCCCGCTCAGATAATACCGCCACCGATTCTGCTGCGCCAAACCGCCCCTATTCTCGTTCGCCTTCGCCCCTACGACGACAATCTCGCTCCCCCCAGCCCCGTCGCTCCTATTCGCCGACTCCTTTTGGACGCTGCACCCAGCCGGAAAACTAGACGATGCAGCGCCTCGAGGTGACGCTGCATTGCTTACTACGCCGCCAAATCCTCTCCTGACGTTGCCCACTCATCCGAACCTTCTTCACGTGCAAGTCGACGGTGTTCCTGTATCTGCTCTCATAGACACTGGGGCGCATTTGTCGGTAATGAGCGCTGACCTTCGCAACCGGCTGAGGAAAATAATCACGCCCGCCACGACGCCTGTTGTCCGTGTCGCCAATGGCGGAACAGCCCCTGTAAAATTGGTATGTGTGCCGCCCGCGTCTCCTTCGCCGATCGCTCCAATACTGTGCTATTCACAGTCATCACTCACTGTCCCCACGACATCATCCTCGGCTTAGACTTCCTCTCCGCACATTCTGCTCTCATCGATTGCTCCGCCAGTACTCTCCGCCTTGACCTGCCTGTTGTGGATCTCGCTGAACTACACCCCAGTCACTTCAGTTCCGCCACTTTCGGCACTGACTCACGTTGATTTAGTGTCATTCCCACCAGTCCCCGACGGCCACTACATCGCGGCTCCTATGCAAGACGTCCTCCTTACACACAGGACCACAGTTCCATATACAGTTTTATTTATTACGGCGAATTGCGTCTGCTTGACAGTGGTTAATTTTGGCTTGACGACACAAGTGCTGCCACGCGCGATGTCTCTGGCCCAACTTTGCTCATTCGAGGATCACTCTGTAGCATCGATTTCAGTAGACGCCAATTCAGCCGATCCTCCTCTACCATCGCAGTCGGCAACTTGTACCATTGCCAACTTGCACCCGACATGCCGTCCGAGCACGCTCGTGCGCTCTACCGCGTTCTGATTTCCTACCAAGATATTTTTGACTTTAAGGATCGTCTTTTGGCCTAAACAACAGCTGTTAAACATCGCATTATTACCGGCGATGCCCCTCCTATTCATCGCCGCCCGTATTGAGTATCACCGGCTGGGCGTCAAGTTATTCACACCGAAGTTCGCAAAATGCTTGCCAAGAACATTATTGAACCGTCATGTAGTCCATGGGCGTCACCTGTTGTGCTGGTAAAAACGAAGGATGGCTCATGGCGCTTCTGCGTGGATTATCGGCACCTTAACAGGGTTACCAAAAAGGACGTGTATCCCTTACCTCGGATTGATGACGCCCTTGACTGCCTCCACGGTGCTCGCTATTTTTCCTCTATTGACCTACGCTTCGGCTATTGGCAGATTGCCGTGGACGATCTCGACCGCGAGAAGACTGCCTTTGTAACACCCGATGGTCTTTATCAATTCAAAGTGATGCCGTTCGGTCTATGTAACGCTCCTGCCACTTTTCAACGCATGATGGACTCCCTTCTTCACGGTTTCAAATGGTCCACGTGCCTGTGCTACTTGGACGACGTTATAGTATTCTCCCCAACATTCGCTACGCACCTCGAGCGCCTCTCAGCAGTCCTGGACGTTTTTCGGCGAGCCGGTCTGCAACACAACGCATCAAAGTGCCAATTCGGCCGTCGCCAGATTACCGTCGTTGGACATCTCGTTGACGCGAACGGAGTGCAACCGGACCCAGGCAAGATCCATGCTGTTACACACTTCCCTGTTCCAAAGTGTGTCAAGGATGTGCGCAGCTTCATCGGCCTTTGCTCGTACTTCTGCCGTGTAGTGAAAAATTTCGCGGCCATAGCACGACCGGTAACCGAGCTTTTGAAGAAAGACGCCCCTTTTCAGTGCGGCGATAACGAGGCCTCTGCATTCTCACTTCTAATCGACCTTCTCACAACGCCTCCCGTTCTGGCCCATTTCGATCCTTCTGCGCCTACCGAAGTCCGTACTGATGCCAGCGGTCACGGAATTGGGGCAGTAGTGGCATAACGCCAGCGTGGCCACGACCGTGTTATCGCTTACGCCAGGAGGCTCCTCTCGCCCGCGGAGCGCAACTAATCCATCACTGAGCGTGAGTGTCTGGCCCTAGTTTGGGCGGTTGCGAAGTTCCGCCCATACTTATATGGCCGACCCTTTTCCGTTGTCACAGACCATCACGCGCTTTGCTGGTTAAGCTCATTGAAACACCCTACAGGAAGACTTGGTCGCTGGGCCTTACGCCTCCAAGAATATTCGTTCTCTGTCACCTACAAATCTGGCCGAATATAAAAGGACGCTGACTGCCTGTCTCACTACCCGGTAGACGAGCCTGACGACGCCGACAGTAGTACCGCCGACGGCATTTTCTCTGTGTCTGCCTTCGCTAACATCGCCGATGAGCAGTACCGAGACCTATCGCTGCGAGTACTCATCGAGCGTCTGCGCTCTGCGCCTACCGACGCATCTGTTCGCCGATATGTCCTCCAGGGCGCCATTCGGTACCGAAGGCACTTCCTCCCTGATGGCCGTGATTTTCTTCTTGTCGTGCCAAAACATCTAAGACAGACTGTGCTCTTTGAGATGGATGACGCACCCACTGCAGGACATCTTGGGGCAGCCCGCACGTACGACCGTGTCCGCCGCCGCTTCTATTGGCCTGGTCTCGCTGGCTCCGTCCGACGCTATGTTGGTGCCTGTAATCCATGCCAGCGTCGGAAAACATCTCAGGTGCTACCTTCCGGTCATCTCCAGCCGATCACCGTCCCTGTGGAACCGTTCTTTCGTGTTTGATTAGACCTCCTCGGTCCCTTCCCCACCTCATCCTCTGGGAACAAATGGGTAGCCGTCGCAACTGATTACGCCACCCGATACGCTATCACGCGGGCTCTCCCTACCAGTTGCGCCACTGACGTCGCGGACTTTCTCTTGCGTGACATTATCTTAGTGCATGGCGCCCCTCGACAGCTGCTTACTGACCGTGGTCGTAGCTTCCTCTCGAAAGTTATCGCCGACATTGTGCGTTCCTGCTCTATTCAACACAAGCTGACTACCTCATACCATCCTCAAACCAATGGCCTGACAGAGCGGTTAAACCGTACTCTTACGGACATGCTGTCCAAGTACGTTTCGAAGGACCACCACGACTGGGACGTTGCCCTTCCTTACGTCACATTTGCTTATAATTCTTCCCGGCACGACACTGCCGGATTTTCTTCATTTTATCTACTCTACGGTCGCGAACCGACCTTGCCCCTTGACACGGTACTTCCTCCTGCTGCGATCTCAACCGAGTATGCGCGCGACGCCATCGCCCTCCCTGACCATGCACGCGAGCTTGCCCGTGCTCCACTGACGGACTCGCAAACCACGCAGCAGCGTCACTGCAAGGCCCGCCACCGTGACGTACAGTTTTCGCCTGGTGCACTCGTGCTCCTGTTGTCGCCCTCTCGTCACGTCGGACTTTCAGAAAAGCTCCTTTCGCGATACACAGGGCCCTACCGCGTGCTGCGCCAGGTGACGCCTGTGAGGTACGAAATTGCTCCTGTGAGCTCAACCTCGTCATCTACTCTGGCATCTAGTTATGTCGTGCACGTCAGTAGGCTCAAGACCTACTACACTCCTTCAGAGTCCGGCCTTTAGTCGCTCCGGGACGGCGCTTTTGCCGCCGGGGGTAGTGCTACGGGATAGTATTTCCAGTGACGAAGAGCCGAGCAGTAAGAAGACGACGACGACGATTGGAAGCTAGCGCGGGCTGTTTCCTCTTGGCCAACTGCGGCGTATTGCCTTGTAAATATACTTGTAAATAGCTTTTCGTCGGTGTCTTCCTACGTACCAATATCAATGCACAAAGTTTAAGAAACAGGTTGATATTCAGACACACCTATCTCAGCGGAATTGCTGCTTAAATTTCTTAGCTTTTTCGGAAACTTTCTATGCGAGCCAGTATGACCGCATACATTTCTCGGGCTACAAGCACGTTTCAATTTATAGTTCAAGAAAACGAGGTGGTGGCGTACCTCTTTATACTCGTGAATGTCATTGTTGCGAAATCTTGGCTGCATTTACATGCGTAACTGATCGTTTTGAATTTTAGTTTCTCAAACTATTTTGATTGTTGCTGTCTACCGCCCACCCCGAGATGCTCTAAAGAAACTGCTTCATTATATGGATTCAGTACTTGAACTTGCTAGCACGAAGAAATTACACTCGGTAATTGTTGGTGACTTCAACGCTGACTTTCAAAAATAATGACAGGATCCAACTTATTGAAATTATACTAACAAATGGCTGTGAAAAGCTTATTGAGCTTGCTACGCGGATAATTCTGAACTCAAAAACATTGATTGATTTACGTGTTGCTTCTCTCACAAAAGATGAGACATGTTCTGGAGTGCTCAGTTCGGGCATAGGTGATCATCTGCCGTTTTTTGCCGCATTGCCATTTCGTGTGCGCACAGGTAGCAAACATGACTTCAAGCGGGTCACAAATAATCACTCTATACGGCTATTTCAAACTTAACTTTCCAGTGTAAATTGGTCTCATGTTTATGCTGACGAAAACACTACAGCCTCATACGATGCATTTGTGTCCAAAGTGAATCAAATATACAATGTAGCATTTACTTCCGTCCCTGTGGTGAAGCATAAAAAAGCTAGAAAGAATGGGTAAATCAACAACTATACAAGCGCATTCAACACAGGCAAATTATTCAATAACTTCTTAAAGACTCGCGACCCTGAAATGCTGACAGAGTATAAACAAGTTAGAAACAAGCTGAGCAGTGATCTCATGACAGCAAAATTGCAATATAAGGTGATGCACCTTATATTGCAATTGCAAGATTTGAAGCCTCTATGAGTGATGGTCATAGAACGTGGAACATGTACAGAGAGCCAATAGGCTCATCTTCAGCGAGTATGCTACACGAAATTGTTGTAAATGGAGAGAAATACTGTGGGAACGATGCGGCTAATTTATTTCATATTGTCACGCGCTAAGGCAAGAATAAGCAGCAGTATCAGCAGCCAGACACGAAAATGTCAGACACAAGGAGGACGGTTCACCCGCTGGCGCAAGATCCTTGACTTCGTCGTCTTCAATCACCGTTTTTGCTGGGCACGCAACGCTGGCTCAAAACATTAGGTGGCATTATTCCCCCTCCTAATGGAGCATCGACTCGATGCTCAAACACAAAACGTACATGGAAACTAGACAAATTAGGTAAAACAAAAAAAAGGGGGGGGGGGACGCGCTAGCACACATACGGAAATGCACACGGAAAAATGTGTTCTGTGGTCGGGAACAAAAAAAAAAAAAGAACGCTTCAAAGTTCTTTGGAGGAAGACGCGACGACAGCAAAAAAAAAGAAAGAGAGGAAGGTTGTTTCACTAGTACACTTCACCGTGTAAAATACGGCTTGAGGCGGACCACATGTACAGTCTCTGCGCGTGGTAAACAGCGCTTGGGCGATGGCAGGTCTCCGTCTGGAATCACTTCATAGTCCACGTCGCTTACACGCCTTAGTACTGTGTATGGGCCGAAGTACTTGCTGAGGAGTTTCTCGCTGAGGCCTCGCCGTCTAATGGGTGTCCAAATCCAAACTTGGCCACCAGGCTCATAGGTCACTTGTCGATGGTGGAGATTGTACCTTATTGCATTGGTACACTGCTGCTGTCTTATGTGCACGCGGGCCAGTTGACGCGCTTCCTCGGCGCGCTGAATGTACTCCTCGACGTCAGGAGCTAACCGGTCGAGCTGGTCGAAATCTTCATATGGCATCATGGCGTGTAGCATAGTTTGGACATCTCGACCATAAACGAGGCGGAATGGCGGGAAGCGTGTAGTTTCCTGCGTGGCAGTGTTGTACGCAAACGTTACGTACGGCAGGATTTCGTCCCACGTTTTGTGCTGCACATCCACGTACATAGCGAGCATGTCTGCCAGTGTTTTGTTTAGTCTTTCTGCCAAGCCGTTAGTCTGAGCGTGGTATGCAGTGGCCTTTCGATGACTCGTGTAGCTCAGCTTGAAGATGTCATTCAGAAGCTTTGCCGTAAATGCCGTCCCTCGGTCAGTGATGATGAATGACGGTGCGCCATACCGAAGCACAATGTGATGCATAAAAAACTGGGCAACTTCAGATGCTGTCCCGCGTGGTAGTGCCTTCGTCTCATCGTAACGCGTCAAGTAGTCAGTTGCGACAATGATCCACTTATTGCCGGAGGAAGACAAGGGAAATGGTCCAAGAAGGTCCATTCCAACTTGATCAAAAGGCGTACGCGGAGGGTCAATGGGTTGTAGAAGGCCTGCAGGCTTGAAGGGTGGTGACTTGCGGCGCTGGCATTCACGGCATCCTTTCACGTAGCGTTTGACGCAAGCAGTCAGTCTAGGCCAGTAGTACAGTTGCCGTACCCTGTCCAGAGTCCTTGAGTAGCCCAAGTGACCAGATGTTGGCTCGTCGTGGCAGGCTAATAGGATGTCGTCGCGAAGGGCTTGAGGTACTACTAGCAGATGTGGTTTGTCGCCGGAACCTGTGTTTCTTTTGTATAAGATGCCCCCTCGTAGGCAAAATGACGACAACTGTCGCGAAAGTGGGCGAGGAATGGACGCGATGCCGCCTTCTAAGTGATCGATGACGGGTCTTAACTCAGCGTCCGATCGCTGTTTAGCGAGCAGATCCGGCCCGCTGAGTGCTCCCAGAAAGGCGCTGTCGTCTTCCTCATCAGGATTCTGAGATTTAACAGGTGCCCGTGACAACGTGTCAGCATCTTCATGTTTCCTGCCTGACTTGAATACGATGGTGATGTTAAATTCCTGGAGTCGCAGACTCCAAAGTGCCAATCGTCCAGAAGGGTCTCGGAGGTTGGTCAACCAGCACAAAGCGTGATGGTCGGTCACAACTTTAAATGGCCGCCCGTAGAGACACGGCCTAAACTTTGTGGTAGCCCAAATAACCGCGAGGCACTCCTTCTCTGTGATGGAACAATTGGACTCTGCGCGTGACAGAGTGCGGCTCGCGTAGGCGATAACTCGTTCAGTCCCGTCTTGTCGTTGCACCAGGATAGCTCCGAGACCGATATTGCTGGCGTCAGTGCGTACTTCTGTGTCGGCATCCTCATCAAAATGACCGAGCACGGGAGGAGAAGACAAGCGACGTTGTAGCTCCGTAAAGGCGGTCTGTTGTGCATCAGTCCAGAGGAATGGCGTGTCGTCACGCGTAAGGCGAAATAGCGGATCTGCAATCTTTGAAAAATTTTCAATGAAGCGTCCATAATATGCACACAAGCCCAAAAATCGTCTCACACTTTTCTTATCGGTTGGAGCGGGAAAAGCTGCTACGGCAGCAGTCTTCTCAGGATCAGG
This sequence comes from Dermacentor andersoni, assembly GCF_023375885.2. Taxonomy (NCBI): domain Eukaryota; kingdom Metazoa; phylum Arthropoda; class Arachnida; order Ixodida; family Ixodidae; genus Dermacentor; species Dermacentor andersoni. Next base: position 71,758,222 of record NC_092822.1, on the reverse strand, counting down.
CCGAACACCTGCCGCGCTTACGACGTGACCAAGGAACTTCAGTTCCTCGTAACCGAAATGGCATTTCTCTGGCTTGAGTGTAAGGTCAGCCGATCGAATGGCTTCGAGTACATTCCGAAGGCGTCGAAGGTGCTCGTCAAAAGTTTCCGAAAAGACAACGACATCATCGAGATAGACGAGGCAGCTTTTCCATTTGAGGTCAGCGAGAACGGTATCCATCATTCGCTGGAATGTGGCTGGAGCGGAACAGAGGCCGAAAGGGAGTACTCTAAATTCGTAAAGGCCATCCGGAGTCACGAAAGCAGTTTTCTCGCGGTCACGCTCATCTACTTCAATTTGCCAGTAGCCACTTTTCAGATCGACAGAGGAGAAATACTTCGCGTGCCTCAGCCTGTCCAGAGAATCGTCGACACGAGGCAACGGGTACACGTCTTTCTTTGTGACGTTGTTTAGCTTCCGGTAGTCTACACAAAATCGAAGCGTGCCATCTTTCTTTTTAACAAGAACGACTGGCGATGACCAGGGACTGCATGAGGGCTGGATTACGCCGTCTTGAAGCATTTCCTTCACCTGCGTTTGAATAGCATGTCGTTCGGTAGGGGAAACACGGTAAGGCTGTTGCCGTATGGGGGGCACGTCGTCATAGGTGATGATACGGTGTTTCGTAATCGATGTTTGACGTACCTTCGACGACCGTGCAAAGCAAGAGTGGAACTCAAGCAACAGCTTGCGCAGGGGTTGTCTGTTCTCTTCAGGAAGCGTTGGACTAATGTCAACGTTGCGTAGAGGTGCTTCAGCAGTACCGATTGCCTCAGAAACAAAACACTCAGTGACATCGGCGATCGGGTCGGTGTAGGCGATGACAGTACCGGGGAAAAGGTGCCGGTGTTCGTAGCTGAAGTTGGTGACAAGAACCTCACAGTGGCCATCGTGGAGATCGACAAGGCTTCTTGCTACGCAAACACCATGAGAAAGCAGGAGAGAGCCATTGCTTTCTACGACTGCTTCACCGTGTATGAGCTTGTCACATGCCACTTGAACCACGACACTTGCACGCGGTGGTAACGTGACAGCGTCGTCGATAACACGAAGAGGTGCTCGAGGGTGGATGGTGTTGGTCGTCGCTGTGGCGCTTTTTGTCGAGAAAGTGACGAGGCGTTGTCGAATGTTGATGATAGCGCCGTGCTCCCTGAGAAAGTCCATGCCGATGATTAGGTCTCGAGAACACTGGGGGAGAATGCTCAAACTGGCAACAAACGTAGAGCCGCGAATCTGTATTCGTGCCGTGCACATGCCGAGTGGTGTGACGATGTGCCCGCCAGCTGTACGAACTGGCGTTTGATTCCAAGGCGTGGTCACTTTCTTCAGAAGGGTGGCCAGTTTTTCGCTGATTATAGAATAATCCGCTCCAGTGTCCACTATAGCAGTCAATTCACGACCGTCAAGCAGTACAGGAATGTCCAAGGAAATTCTTTTTCTGTAATCAGCAGGTACTGTCGTCGTCGATCTATCGTCGGTCCGCGTACGCGTCAGTAGGAGTCCTTGAGCACGTCCAGACTGAGCGGCCTCGCCCCCAAAGGTCGCTGTGGTTAGTTTTCCCGTCGTGGGCTGGGCGACCGACCCTGCACCACGCTTGAATACGTACGGCGAGTCGGAGAAAACCGCCGCGGCGAAGGGGAGCTTGACTGGTGTCGAGCTGATGGAGATCCGCGCTGCTGGGCAACGTATTCTTCAATTTCAGGAGGACGCTGGCCGAACCTAGGTCGCGGCGAGTTCGCTGAGAATCCGCGTAGTCCGAGCTCTCGATAGGAGCACTGTCGGTAGACATGCCCAGCTTCGCCACAGTGAAAGCAAAGGGGACGGCGATCAGGTGCCCGCCACACGTCTGATTTCCTCGGGGTCTGTCGGTGGTCCTGGTAATACGAGGCAGCTTGGACGGGCTCTAGCATGGCCGGGCGCGCGGCGCGAAGCGGGGAGGGAGGTGGGGCAGGTTGCCTCAAGGCTTGCGAATATGACATATGTAAGCTGTCATTTCTTAGCGGTCGAGCTTCTGTATTGAAGGGTGGTTCTTTTAGCGCATGCTGGACTTCGTCACGGAGAACGCTGGACAAGGAGCTGAGCGTCGGCTGTGAAGGTACCGACAGTTTCTGGAGTTCTTCGCGCATCACGGAACGAATGAGCTCTCGAAAGAAATCGACGTGACCCCCGAGAGCTCCGAAGAAGTCCGTAGGTGAGGCAGTGTTCACTTGACGTTCGTATGATGGTGTCCGCTGGCGAAGAGTCTGCTCCATGGTGATGGCCTCGGAAAGAAATTCTGACACAGTCTTGGGAGGACTGCGCACGAGACCGTCGAACAGCTGCTCTTTTACTCCGCGCATCAGGTACCGCACCTTCTTTTCTTCCGACATGCTGGGGTCGGCTCGTCGAAAGAGACGCGTCATGTCCTCGACGTACATTGCGACACCCTCGTTCGGCATTGGTATGCGGGACTGGAGATCACGCTCAGCTCGCTCTCGGCGATCAGGGCTCGCATACGTCTCAAGAATCCGCCGTTTGAATTCTGCCCATGAAGTTAAGACATCTGCACGGTTCTCGTACAAAACACGTGCGCCATGGTTAAGGCTGAAATAGACATTTTTCAGCTTGTCTGCGTCATCCCACTTGTTGAACGCGGCGACACGTTCATAGTGCACCAGCCAATCTTCAACGTCCTCATGTATGGCGCCGTGGAAGGGATTCGGCGTTCGCGGATTGAATAGCGTACAATGAATCGGCGTTGTGCCTTCCATACCGGTTGGGGTGGTCGGAGCTGCCATTTTCTCTGGGAGGAGACCAAACTCAGGGGCTTGTCCACGGATCCTTCTGCTGGCGCGGTGTACAGGCGTAACCACCGGTACGGGGCTGGAGCTCCTGCTACCCGGAGGGGTTTGGTGCATAGATTAGATTACCCCGCACCTCCACCAGTTTGTCATGCGCTAAGGCAAGAATAAGCAGCAGTATCAGCAGCCAGACACGAAAATGTCAGACACAAGGAGGACGGTTCACCAGCTGGCGCAAGATCCTTGACTTCGTCGTCTTCAATCACCGTTTTTGCTGGGCACGCAACGCTGGCTCAAAACACCAGGTGGCAATATTAATTTTGTAAATGCCGGTGCTTCACTTCCTACATCTGCTTCTTGCCCTGAACCTAATATTCGAAGTTTTATATATAAAACATCTCGTCAACGAGACTGTTTCTTACGCCTACGTCTGTAAGTGAGACCTTCTTTCTATGGGTGAGCAGCGCAACCCGGACGAAAGATGAGAGGAAGTACACAATACAAACGCAGTCTGCGCTCGTATTGTGTGCTTTATCTCGTCTTTCGTCGGGGTTTCGCTGCCCACCCATAGGAACATACTCAATCACCAACCCGCCCAGCTTGGCGTGAAAGTGAGATTTTTTCTGTTCTAAATTCCTTGAGTAACAAATCAGCTGTTGGCGAGGATGACATTAAATTACAACCTATTGAAGCAGGTGTTCACATAATGTGTGTGCCCATGGCACAAATTTGTAACAGTAAAATATCCAGTAGAATTTATCCTGAAGACTGAAGATAGCTCTTGTCGCTGTAATATTTAAGGGTGGGAAACACAATGACTTGAATATTTAGAGACCAATTTCAGTATTGCCGGTAGTTTCCAAATTGGCTGAACGTATTATATATAAGCGTCTAAATAGTCTTTTTATTTCTGGATAAGGTGTTATCTCGGATAAGCAATATCGCTTTCAGAAGAATAGAACGACGGAAATGGCAATGTTAAGAGTCTGATATACAATTATAAATGACATGGAAGAAAAATAATTTACCATTGGTATATTCCTAGACTTTCGCAAGGCTTTAGATAGCATAAAACATAACATATTACTAGAGAAACTCCAGGTATATGGCATTAGAGGCATAGCATTAGAACATATGCATAGCTACCTTGAATCTTGGTTTCAGCATACTTCCTTGAAAGGGTACAGTTCTGAAAAGAGCATGAATAAATATGGGGTACTATAAGGCTCAATTTTAGGGCCATCATTATTTATTATTTACATAAATGACCTAACAAAGGTTCCACTGACAGATGACTGTACGCTGATGACACTAATGTCTTTTTTTTTTCTCGGATGATACCTTCATGAACTAAATGTTAACGCAACCCATTGGTTACAAGAACTTAGCGAGTGGTTATATCTAAATAAACTTGACCTAAATGCAAAAAGAAATTACAGTTTTTATTGGAAAAATAAGGAAATGGATTATAACGTAAAACATTCTTATTGTGGATCGCATCTTGAATATGTCTCAAGCCATTCGTTTCTCGGTGTTACGCTTCTTAAAAACCTAAGCTGGACAGAGCACATAAATAATGTACGCACTAAAGTTGCACGATCTGTTGGCTTGCTACAACGCGTCCGACACTTTATACCTGTTAGGCTTCTCAAACAACTGTACTTTTCGTTTGTGCACTCGCATCTTAGCTACTGCCTCTTAGTATGGGGAAATGGTAATGAAACAATACAGAAAAATTGGCAGTACTGCAACGGCGAGCTGTTCGGTTGCTGAACTTCTCAAAACAATACATGGGATCTTCTATATTATTGATGCGCTACAACATTGCTAATATTAAAGGCTCTTACAAAACAAAGATCTGCATACGCCATTTAATGAGATCTCCAACAAAACTGAACTATTTTCAACTCGTTACCTGAGTAGGGACAGAGGATACAGCCTACGTCGCACATCAATAGTAATAAAGAAACGAAGGACAAAATATGGCGCGCAAACGATCGAATATGAAACTATGTGTTTATGTAATACGTACCCTAAGATTGTTGACGAAGCTATAAATTGTAGAACAATTAACTAATTTAGACATGCAATAGAAAACATACTGTTTTTTGATCACAGCATGTTTAACGAATGTTAACGGAGTTCGTTAGTTTGATGTCAATAATGATGTTAATGTTATATTATGATTGTGTAACTTTTGTTAATACCAGAATGTTCTTATTTTTGCAGTGCTGCATTTATTTAGTTCCTTGTTACTTTAGAAACGCTTGATACTGTATATAGTTTTGAAGTTGTCTGTCTTATTAGTCTTTATTAGTAAACTGCTACTGCTGCACACGCCAGGTAAATGCCTTATTCTGGAGGATTACGCCCTCCTTTTGCCTTACTTTGCGGGCACACTTTGTATTTGTTTTACCTAAATAAACGAATAAATAAAAAATAAGGAAGAAGTATGAGTCATCTGTGTGAAAAAACCCTCTCTCACACATTCTTAAAGACTGCAAGGAATGTGGCTGCAGTCCCCTGTTCCACAAAGTTGCGTTGTAGCCAGGTATCATGACCAGACAACATGCGAGGCAATTGTGGCTTGCAACATTTAAAAAAAATGACAGACACATCAGTGATTCATCAGTTTCACTGCATAAAAATTTCTTTTAACAGGTAACACCATGTGATGTCTCCACATATCATTAAATATTGCCTGTTTCTTGATTTTAAAGCTTTAGGTGAGAGCCGGTGCTTCAGTCATGTACGTACATAAATTTCTTGGTTTACTTTTTGTCATTACACCATAATTTCTACACACAAATGACCAGAAATATTGCAGAGACTGCACGGAAGAACAAAAAAGAATAAGAAAGCGCCTTGTAATCCCAGTTTGAGTAAGTACAGCGTGTTGTCAGATAATCACACAATATGACTAGAGAGGTTATTAAAGACCACGAAATCCACAAATTCAAAGACAAATGCGTAAGCGCCGCCTCAATTGCTCTGTCAGAAAAATAAGTGCGTTTTCTTGAAGATATTATTACGATATGATCGGTAAATACGCGAGAGACGAGCCGCCGTGAGAACGACGACGAAGTGGGTCTGTGCCCTTGGCGCGAGTGAATGTCGGCCTGGCGCTCTGGCTCCATTCTAGTGTAAATAGTCTGTAAATAGCCTCTTTTGTCTGTGTCTTTCTACACGTAACATTCTGGTGGAGGTCAGCGATCCCCGTCCTCGCCACGGAACTCCGGAGTGGCCGGTACGTCGAGCTTGTCACCATGCCTCCCGGTGACGAGCCCGCCTCTGCAACGGCTTTGGCTGGTCCGACTGCTCCCGTCGTCACGGTTGCCCAACATCGCGACCCTGGTGTGTTCTCTGGCCTGGAGGCACAGGACGTTGACGAATGGCTCAAGCTATATCAACATGCCAGCGCTAATAACAGGTGGGACCCAACCATTATGCTCGCCAATGTCATCTTTTATCTTGGCGGCACGCCACGCGTGTGGTACCAGACGCATGACGAAGAGATCAGCAGTTGGGACTCTTTCAAAGAAAAGCTACGGGAACTCTTCGGCGACCCCATTGGCCGCAAGGTTGCCGCGAGAAAGGCTCTTGCGTCTCGCGTTCAGACATCTACAGAGCCGTACGTTTCCTACATCTTCGACGTCTTGGCTCTATGCCGCAAAGCTGACGATGCTATGTCTGAATCAGATAAAGTGTCACATGTCCTAAACGGCATCGCCGACGACGCTTTCAATTTGCTTGTTTTCGGCAATGTCTCGACAATCGACGACATCATTAAAGAATGCCGTCGCCTTCAACAAGCCAAGAGCCGTCGTATCACACACCACATCACGCGGCTACCCAGCACCTCCACCAGAATGTTACGTGTAGAAACACCTGCACAACTGTTGATGTATTACTGTAGCCGTGTGCTCAGGTACTGTCATTCCCACCACTTTTGTTTAGCTTTGTGCATTTTCACTTGAGATTGGTTGCCACCGTACTTAAGCAGTGTATAACGCCTCAATAGAACCAGTTTTAAGTTCAGCGCTGTGTATGTGTACTCGTCTCGTGCTTGCCCTTTGTGCTGTTGAAAAAGAATAAATACAGGTGTTCTTTGAGATTTTCTGGTAGCCGACAAAATGTGTCTGGGCGGATGCATGCCGCCCGGTACGCCAATGAGCTTTGTATCAAAACAAAATTAAGTTTACTCCTTCATGAGTGGGCGCGGCTGAGTGTAAGCAGACTACAGTCGGCTTTCTCTGGAGGTACGAAGAGCTAAACCCCTGCATTACGAAGTCACTAAAACCTGCAATTTGGTTTGTTGTACTGAAATTGCACCTTTTATTTAAGTAAGTACATTTGCAAACGGAGAGTTTTAACAAAGAAGGGGTCGAAATCGGCAAAAGCAAATTTGAATGGGAAAAAAACTTTGGATTTGAGAGTCGGCGACCAAATATATGATTTTATGTTGTGTCAACACTACCCTCAGATAAGCAGTACGAAGCGAACGCAGCTCTACTTTCGCATCCACTCTGCCCTCACTGATACTGTCACACGCAGGTAGACAACGCCATCATGAGCAGTGCCGGCAGCGGGAGCGAATGCTTTGTCCTCCTGTTCTTAACAGCGCACAAACGTAGACGGGACATGATACAAGAAGATGACACCACAAGCGCTGACTTTCAACAACGTTTATTTGAAAGAAACACAGCTTCTTATACCATTTACCACACCTGTCGCAGTCACGTGATCGCACATTATGCGAAATAAGCACTTTTTAAAACTCAAAATAGTGGTCGTACGTGCAAAAGCTTATGTTCTTTTTTGTTAGCAACAAGGACGTCGTGCTAACGCTTTGGTCACGAAGTCTGGCAATCCGGCTGCCTCAATTATCTCCCGAACCAGCTGGTCATTGTGTTTTTTAGCACTTCGCAGCGTCTGAATTCTGCGGCACAAGCTTTAGAGCGGCTATCCCTCACATGGATACCTAGATTCCTGTTAGCCTGCTCGACGCTAAGTTTATGTTTCTTTCGTTTGTGCATCTTGAAGCTTGTCCTATCTAACTTTTTCCGCATTTATATAGGGCATTATAGGGCAGCACATTCCTGGAACGCTAGAGGAGAGATGCTGGCAGAATTCTCAGAAAGGAATACGCTTCGAATAATGAACACCTTTTTCAGGAAACGTAGCAACATGGATGGAAAGGTCTGTAAGAGTGGCTGCAAAATGCTGGCTCCCACAAAACCGACCATGTCCATATTGAGAGCAGGTGGGGCACCAAGTGTGAGCGACACATTAGCAGCCACCTTAAGAACAAAAAGAAATGTGCAGGTTGGAAAGCTGGTAACACTAGAAGGCCGGGTAGTCCGTGTCGCTGTGTTGGCTGCAGCTGCCTTAGTCACACAATTGCTTCGCAATGCAAGTTGTTCATCTTCAACACTGACAGTCGATGCACACAGGTGGGATACTCTGTCCTGTGTTCTTGAACTGCTGGTTGTCTCTCGTTGCTACACTTCACTGCAACATATCTGTGTAATGCGTTGAAGCAAAGTGTATTGCGGTGACGGGATGTATGGCAGCCCTAGTTACAGCTTTGATGTCTCCGTTAACCTGAAGACACTGCCCCACTCGCTCTTGAACTCTCTATTTGCCGGTATTTTTCTTTTCACATGCTGATTGGTCCCACCTCAATACGTATGTATAGTGAGGTGAAGCTTATTAAAGTTGCCAAATGCTTTGACAGTGTCAGACATAACAGTTTTAGAGTTACATGGCCAACACAAAAGCCGGGAACTTCTTTAACCATTTTATTAGGGCTGTCAAACTAATCTTACAGCTACAGAAAAACAATGTAAACACCTCAAGAGTTGATTAGCAAGTACTACTGGAGAGCAGAAGTCCAGTGGCCAAGGGTGTAGGGCTTTAAACACTCAACCAACACACCTTAAGTGCTTAAAAATTTCTAACATATTGATGCAGGTTGATCAGACTTACTGCGATATTGGCCGCATTCCGATGAAAATAATAGTACTGGATAAGAGGACGCATGCGACTCGTCTGGGACCCATGCAAACCGCATGGGTCTCAGACATACCCAAACAGGGTTCTTGTTTACGCATGCTGCTTGCGTTCACTAATCTAAGGCTCTCTAATGTCAGCAGTATAAAGAGAGGCTGCAAAAATAGGGCTTTGAACTTCACAATTCTAACTTTGTTTCTTCTATACTCATACAACCTAAACACTACACTGTCGTGACAGCATATGCCTAGTGAAACTCTCACTTGGGCTAGTTGGTTCATGCTTGAATGTGTAAAGGTAAGGCGGTAAAGACGAGGACTGAAGAAGGACACAAACGATAGGACCGGCGCTACTCATAGCTAAGTTTATTTCCGCAACAAGCCTGCCTTATGTAGGCCAATCAAGCCGAATCAAACACGAACCGTTAGGAGTACAATACAACAATCCATCGACCATTCAGGAATCATATCTGGCACAAAAGATCAACTGAGCAAACGAGAACCACATGTGGAACAGCACTGGAAGTAATTCATGGAGCACAGTCTTTACCAAGCGAACGGGAAGAAATAACGAGACAAAAAAAGTACCGTCTCTGCTTCACTATCCGCTATCCAAAACATAAGACCATTCAAACGCCTAAGACCCATTCAGTGATAAAACCCGCACGACTATGGGAATAATTACCAACGAATAACATGGCAAAAGAAAGAAAGGTCGTCTGAGAACAGCGTCTGCGTCAAAATTAAGATCTCTAAAGTCACTCACCGAAGAAAGTGATAAAACATGTGACCGCGCAAGAAATGAAGCATGTGACGAACAATGAAATGGACAGAACAGTTCAACGATAAAGGATCTAAACAACTGCGTCCAAGTCAAAACGAGAGCAAAAACATGTAAAAAATAAAATGAAAACGCGACAAATCCTGTAAGAGCCACTAGAAGATTGTCAACAAAATAAAAACTAAGTGAAAGGAAGACTGACGGAATAAACCTAAATGAAATCACTCTAACATGAGGGCTAAATGAAACCCTCTAAAAGATAAGTCTACTTGTCACTAAGCACAATGGACGGCCTGCTGACGCATTTGTTTCTCTCTTTCTGGATAAAATAGGCTTCCACAATCTCCCGCTCAAATCTCTCTTTTCCGAAACTTCAATAATTTTGTTTTGTCGAACTGAGGGCGGCAATTAGTCAAGTCTCGGCAATGATCTGCGAGGATGATCCCTTCATTGTTGCGGAGATTACAGCAATGTTCCATTGCACGCTCTTTGAAACATCGACCTGTTTGTCCGATATAGCTGCGACCACAGCTTAGAGAGATTTGGTACACGACAGGTGTCCTGCATTCAGTGAACTTCTGAAGCTGAATTGAACAAGCCGGGCGTTTCTCTCGGTTCTGCCTAGCTCATTGCCGCACTTTTCGACGAAAGCAGTGACCACTCAGTTATAGTTACCTGTCCTAATATTACTCCAAGAATTCTTTAAACAGTTCGTTTTTTAAGCACGAAGCATGTCATGCCCAACTAGAAAATTAACCACGCAATAAGCTACTAGAACTAGCTAAAAAGTCAGCAGTCTTCTGAAGTCAGCTTGATTTGCAGCTCCTAAAATTGACTATTATTGAATTTGGGGAAGGAAAGAAGAGCTTGAATAAACGTGTATCATCAAAAAGTTGTAGAAGCGTGCTGCAGGCTAAGGCATTGAAAGGATGCCGTGTTGGCATTGGTCTACCTCTGTCCCAAAACCAGGCACCGCAGCCAAGGCAACATCACTTGGCTTTGACATCTTCAAATTCGCTTTCCCGAGCACAAGATATTCAGTTGAGCTGAACTCAAAGCACATCACCCACACTGGGGATGCAAATACTTACGGCCAAGAGGATGCCACCTTGACGAAGCAGACACCACAGCGACTATCCCAACTGCCATAACCTCCATTAAAACCAGAAGGGCAGTACACTTACCTAGCATGGGCAACTGGGCCCTTCATCCAGAGTGTCATGGCTACTCTGCCCCAAGAGGCAGTAACCATTATCCAGTATAACACTTGATGTAGGGGTGAAAGTGTGCCGCATTCAAAAAATCATGGTTTCAGGCTGGGACAATTTCCGTGATGCACTTAAGTCTGGAGAGTGAAGGTGTTGAAGAATCGCACGCAATGCGCATCCTTTACACACTGCAAAAAGCGACACGCAACCTGGAGCTTACTGGGGCAACATCCAGCCCTGACAAGCACCTGCTACAACTTTAGGGTGAGCAAGCCAAGCTGGTATACTGCATACTTAAATTGTGGCTACACGCAACAAACCCTGATCAATGTTCTGCACAAGACTGAACAGGCAAGATGTCATGCTAAAACACTTGCCAGAGATTAGTGGATGGATCACTGTGCATCATTTGAACGTATGGGTTTCAGTAAGATGCAACACATTCTTGGCTATAACAAGATGAACCAAATAATGTAACTATTGAAAACAGGCTGCTCGATCTTGAGTGGACATTTGACTTATTTGAGGAACAAACTGCAGATGCTTTCCTCGACCACCTCACAGTCACCAGAGTTGTACGCACCTTAATGACCACTTGCCAAGGCAGGTAGGAATGAAAAGCCTTTTTACGGTGGCAGAACCTGTTGTTGCTCTCGAACAAGTTAAGACTTAAAGCGCACATGGCACAGATGGAGTCATATTGCACATGTTGAGGAATCTTGCTGAAACGAGGAAGCAAGCACGATTGCTTGTAATCAATGAAATCTGGAATATTGGAATTCCCCACAGAGTGGAAACACTTCGCCATGATGCCACTATCAAAAACCAGCGAAGAAACCTGGCACCATAACCAACCTTTGATAAGTCTCACTCACATTGGCAGTGCGCAAATTGATTCAAAGAATGTGCCTCTCGAGGCTGACCTACCATATGGGAAAGACAAGGCTACTTCCACCTGTGCCAGATTGGCTCTGGCCAAAGGTTGACACGTGCTAAAATAGCCTCTTTCTGCATCAAAGCACCGCCAATTCCAGCCGCTTTGGAGCAAAGATATATGGGTTCTTAGTTGCTGTCGAACCAAGAAGAATGTTTAGCACAGTATGCAACGAGGAGGTGCTAGGAACCTTTCGTAAAGCCTGCCCAGGTATTAGGGTTGCCAGTGTTGGCAAAGCCTCTTATGCAACCGAACGTTTGAAATATGAAGTTACAGTAAACAGCCAAAGAACTTTTACCAACTGCACAGGTGGAAATGCAGGTAAAACCCAGGCAAGCACACCTGGTCGCAGGAGTGATTCGCTGATGAGGTAAGAAGGTGACTTAAGAGCGGGTGATAAGGTATACCGAATGTAAGTATGTGCAGTACGTACGAGGTCTGTTAGAAAAGTATCCAACCTTGTTTTGCGAACACCTGATGGATATGAAACAAGCGCGCTTGCATCAGCCGACCTGAAACCTTCGTGCGCATGCACGACATTTTTTCGCACCTGCCGATAGCGTCAGTTGCTGGAACGCAGCGTTTGAGTGAGGTAGTACGCAGTGCTCTCGTCGGTTTTTTATTGCAAGGAAAATGGCGGAGCGACTGGAGAAGCGCTACTATATCAAATTTTGCCAGAAACTGGGCGACAGACAAGTGCAATCTATTCGGAAGATTCAGACGGCTTTCGGTGACGATGCTATGAGCAGCACACAGATTAAGCAGTGGTACAACCGGTTTAAAGACGGCCGCACATTGGTGGAGAGCGAGCTACGCTCTGGTCGGCCATCAACATGCCGAATTGACCAGGGCATTGCGGAAGTGAACGCTGTGGAGATGCGGGACGGTCGTGTGACTATCAGAGAAATTGCGGACGAGGTGGGCATCAGCACTTTTTCTGAAAATTCCGTTATGACCAATGATTTGGCCATGAAGAGAGTGACGGCGAAATTTATGCCGAAGCTGCTCACGGTGGAGCAAAAGTAACTTCGTGTTGAAGTCTCACAGGAGATGCTGTATTCCACAAACAGTGACCCCAACTTCATGCACACCGTAATAAGAGGTGACGAGTCTTGGGTGTACGGGTACGACCCAGGAACCAAATCCCAGTCACCACAGTAAAAGCACTCCACGTCACCAAGACCAAAGAAGGCCCACCAAGTAAGCAGCAACGTGAAAGTGATGCTGACAGCTTTCTTTGATTCCCGCGGTGTGGTAGACCACGGGTACGCCCCACAGGGTGAAATAATCACGAAGGAGTACTACAGAAGGTCCTCCATCGCCTACGTGATGCTTTGCGGCGCAAGAGACCGGAGTTGTGGTCAACAGGCAATTGGCGCATCCATCACGACAATGCTCCCGCACATTGCTCGCACTTGATTCAAACTTTCTGGCGAAAAACTAGACTCCTGTACCTCAACAGGCTCCTTATTCTCCTGATATAGCCCCCTGCGACTTCTGTCTGTTTCCCAAAATTCAAGAGGCCATTGAAAGGAGCGCGATTTCAGACAATAGAGGACATTATGGCTGCAACGACAGTCGAGCTAAACTCCATTCCGAAAGAGGACTTTTGGAAGGCTTCCAACAATGGCAGCACTGCCGGGAGAAGTGTGTGGAGTCCCAAGGAGACTGCTTTGAGGGTGATTAGCTTTCCAATTCTCCAGTTATGCCAGTTTATTTTCTTCGGCCAAAGGCCGGATACTTTTCTAACAGACCTCGTATTTGTACTGCTAGGCCAAAACAGATTAATTTTCTCCAAAGCAATATGAAACGCTTATTTTTTTTTCAGGATGTCACTCATGTGCTTTAGGCAAGTGTGGACAGCGTTACATAAAGCTTCATAGGCAAAATGATACAAATGGATATAGCTGTTAAGCGTAATATTTTTCTGCGCTAAATTCTTGCTTCTTGAACTCATTCAAGATCATTAACTGTAGCACCAAAGTAGTGGACCACTACCAGAACAAAGGCATTAGTGGGCCCATCTCAATTCTTGTGCTTATGCCAGTCTTCTTTTTTAGAGCAATGGGTGCTATGGGCTAATTCCCCTGGTTGTTTTGATATCTACTGGTGTTGCCACAGGAATTCCCAAATTTCTTGCTAGAATATTGCAAATAAAGTTCTCATTTTGCTGTGAGGAGCTGTGAGGATTCAAACATACGGTCAAAAGATTGGCAGTCCACAATTTTATATTTCATCCACTCTGCTGAAGGCAAAGTCATGGTGAATACTGATCCTAAAGAGCGCAATCAAGCTAACAGGTGCCACGATTGGCCAACACCTGCTCAATGTCTGCATACTGTAATAGAGCTGGCGTCCAGGCCTTCAAGTTCTGACACATCGCCTTCTTACTTGTGAAGGCAGTCCTATGTTAATTTTTCTCCTTACATGTAAGGACAGTGATTGGGTGCATCTGCTTCATTATTCTTCCTCTAGTGCTTTTATTTTCCTCAAGCACAGCGCGAGACCTAGCAATGGGAAGCCCAAATATAAATTTGAGAAAACCAACACGAATTCAGCAGTAAGAAGCTAAAGGGTTGTTTTGGTGGAGACCAGTGGTCAAGTCCAGTTGTGAAAGAGGAGGAAGAAAAATCGAGTCTTTCCACTTCAATACTGGGAGGCACAACTCCCACAAATATATACCACTGGTACTTATTTTACTTCTCTAAAGATTACTGACTTGCATTAGCAGGTGTTTACTTCAACAAACACCGCATATTTTACCCTCTACTGCATCATTGTTTTGCGTTATGAGTGAAACTGCAATGTTCTTTATGCCACAACTTGCCCAATTTTGTGTTTTGCAGTAGGATGTTAGCAGTGGTATTAAGGCACTGAAATACTCGTGAAGAGTAGTAGAGAAAAAAAATAGAAATGAGAAAGCAGCGGTTTTTTGTGCGTAGACTATGCATACACCTTTTCTTCCGTATCTGATAAACTATTCTAAACAAGAAAAGCTTATACATAATTATTGCGCAGTCAGACCACAACTAAACCGGAGGTATCTTTGGCAGGCAAAGTACATTTATTTGGTGACATTTCCTGCAGCCCTGCTATTGGGCTTTCTTTCCTTCCTTTTCAACTGTGCAAGTTCATTAAAGGGCCCCTGAAACGGTTCGGACAAATTTTGTAGACGCGTAGGGTACAGCTTAAGTAGAACATTCACACCACAATTTAAGTGAAGCGTTACGTATTAATGGAGCTTCAAGCGATTAGAAGTTACCCTCCTCCCTAGTCATGCTTTTCCTCCTCAACTCGTTCGCCGAGCGATCGGGGCTAAGCTTCGCCTTCACTGGTTTCGCGTCACGATGCGACGTCACATCGTCCACTTCCGGTTGTTTTGGAGCCCGCCCCCGCCCGCGTGATACCTCTCCGCTAGCCGCTTGGCCGTCGACCCCCAAGCGAGAGCTATCGAAGCAGCGTGCGTTGCGAGCATTCTGTCGTAGCGCCGAACGTGTCTGGTATTCCGGTAACCACAGGCAAGCTGGTCATTTCGGCAAACGACTGGAGGCATAAACTCAAGCTGATGAAGGAACTTTAGCGTAGACGTACGTGCGGCCTGATCGGTCTGCACGGTCCAGCCACTTGTTGGCGCAGTGCTTAACCAGCCAAACAAATCGCTAATATTGCTCTAACTAAGTGTAAAACATTTGAAACATTTATAAAAACAAAGTGTTGATGATTACACTCCTGCGAAAAATACACACCAGCAGCCAAAGAAGAATACACTTCGTTACTGCTACTGTGTATGGTTGAGCTCTGTGCCACCAGGTGGCTGTACCGTGCAGACCATTCGCATTTGCGATTCTGCTCATCCCATGGCTCATCCCGTTACGGCACAGTCAAGCGGCCAGACCCTGTCCCCTTGCGCTTGCATTTGCCCTAATACCGGACTCGCGAAACGCTATTCCGTTAGTAATTTTCCGGTGTAAAGTGACGGCCACAAACGCGCAAACCCTGGCGCCGATCGGATAGCGGCAGTCCGATGCGCAGCAGCCAGCTCGCTCGTATGCTGCCTTGCAGAGGGACACGATGTCGCAGCTTGACATATTCCCAGTCGCTACGTTTGCAGTCCACAAAGCAACAAAGTCGAATCGTAGTGCTCGCGAAAAGACTGAGACCGACTCTGACCACGGAGCTCTCGTCAAAATGGAGTACGTTGTAACACAAGCAGACGACACTTGCTGTGTGCCGGAAGTGCTTAATTGTATTGAAAAGTCGTTCTTGTGCATTCTCTTTATGTTACTTTCTGTTTATAAAAACAAATGAACTAACATTCCAACTATTACGAAGATCATTTGTTTACCATAAAGTTGGAAAAATTATTGATCACGCGCCCTGGTCAGCCAATCGGATAGCTCGCCCCACTGACGTCATATGGGTGATTTTCGTCATATGGGTAGGGGCGGCTTAAAATTCCGCCGAGGAGCGTGCTCCGATCGGCAGCGATGTGCATTTTTAAAACCTTATAATAAATTACACGCTTTACGCGGAGCACTTAGATGTGTCAATTAATGATCAGAAGGACCTACTCTAACGACTCAGTATGTTTGTAGAAAATCGTCAAAATCGTTTCAGGGTCCCTTTAAGAAGTGACGAGACAGTTTGAAAATTTAAATATTTGAAAGACTTAGAGAAACCTTTTTTGGGTTGTTTCTTTTTGGTTTCAGACTCTACACATTGCATTTTAAGACGTGTTTTTCATGTTTTTTTTTCTATGTGTAGGGCATGTTAACATTTTTGCACCACGTCAAGTATGTGGTGCCATAGACTTATTGGATGGAGTCTTGCCCTTTCAATCTGTAGAATATGATGTCGGTTTTTTGTGTCCAAGGCTGTTTTACATTTGAGTGTGATTGTAGCATTTTGCTAAGTTTTGCCTCTGTCACCCAAACTTGAAAGATCGCTAGCCACTGGTGGTGGTATGACACATGACATTTTTCTTCAATAAAAGGAACTTATCCTGTGCACGTATTGTCTTTTGCCTGTTTGAATTACAATTTGTTTCCTATATTTACTGTGTTGATTTCAGATTAGGAATGGCTATCATAGTTGGCATCATTTAACCATACTGAACACAAAGCGGATATGTACTTGCAATATAGGGTCACCATAAATATGACAGAAGTTAATAATTCAAGAATAGTGCCTTTGCATGGTGGTGCAGCGATGAATTGTGACTATAAGGTTCCAGCGGCGCAGGTAGCCACTGCTTGTGCAGAATATAGTTCAACTCTTTGTTTTTTTCAAAGATACTTGTTTTTATCTGCATTTGTATAGCTCCAGTTCCTGTAAACCACACACATCTGGAGGAAGAGTGGCTTGCATATGCAGTTGGGGCAAATGAATAGCCAAATTTCTGCACGTTTTCATGTTATGGGCATATTAGTAAAGGCAGTCGCTTTTATAGCAGCCTGTTTGCCGAGCATAGAAGCCGCTGCGGGGTGTCAGGACCTCGTACACATCTTCAGTTTTGCAGGGGACACAGCATCTGGCCCATATTTTGTCACAGGCCATGTCTTCGGGGTAAGTTGAGTTTACTCCCTTGCAAAGGGAGAACCAAGCTTGTAGAAATTGAAGTAAACCGCCTGTACACCCAGTGGCCTTCTTCATTTTATGTGACATGTGTTGTTATAGCGACCCTTGCATTATGCACTTGTTGTCCGTCAGCAGTGTTTGCTCTTGAAATACTCAGGATATCTTTGAGCAAATTGGACAGGAATAACACTGAAACACCAGCAGATGTTAATTGTCGAACTTATCATAGGAAGCTTCATACAGTATGATCAGGACGTAAATAAATTAGGGCGTTCTTCAAGGTCTTGTAGCACGCCATGAGTTTAGAGCAACATGATGTATAACACGTTTTTGATCGCATGATATAGGTTCAGCAGGTGTGGCCATGGTTGAAGTAGAGCGCAAGGTCGAGAAAACAGATGTGTATGAGCAGCACCCTGGTAAAGGAGACGCTAGAAAAACTAGTGGGAAGCCTATTGAACATCTGGTTGACCCAGTTGCTGGCTTCATCCGGCAAAGTGTGATAAAGAGAAGGAAGTTATCAACACATCAGAAGATTTTTACATACAAACACTGTGCCAAGGTTCTCAGGCAGGTCTCTGTCATAACAAGTCTTAGTGCGCAAGCTATGCATGACGAACTACATATGCCTTCCGTTCGGACAAAGAACTGCGCATTGTAACTAATCAAGATGGAGTGGACAAAAAAAAGAGCAGCTCCATTATTCTGGTTTGACTGTTATGCGCAGTGTTTTGTAAGTCTGCACTGCCATACTCCCCGCTGCCTTCTTGGGTGACACCAGCAAGGACCAGTTTGAGGCAAGGGGTAATCGGCGTCTTTGCAAGCTAAAAATGCATGCATGCATGCATTGTGTCCAGAAATTAGGTAGTTCACAGGGGCACTGGAGGAGGAACAGATTATTGACGGTGGACAAAGACAAGATTCTGTGCTGCTAAACACCCAACACTGTTGCTATGTAACACCTCTGAAACAATCCCTCTCAAAGAGGAAATTATCCTTGTGCATCCATAAACAGGGCAGATAGGCAAAGCCCCTTAAGCAATGCTGCCAGCTTCAAAAGGCCCACTTGGCACCATCCTGTATTCTTCCTTCTTAGACTTTGCTTGGTGATAGCATTCTGCTGTCCAAAAGTTGTCATTGAGAGCACTGTTGGTTTGGTGACGATACAGTTCAGAACCGATTGCAACAAACCTCCCTTCCTAATTGGTCTAGAGGCTCACGGTGCTCTAGAAGCGACATCATGAGACAAGCAAGGTGACTGGATGCCTCTCAAGCCCTTGCTCGTTTATCACACTGTTCTGTTAGTAACAATCAAGAGACTTGAAACCAACAAGCTCAAGTTCAGCACTCGTGTGGTTACTATGGAGGATCTATAATAAAAAGCGCAAAAACAGAAAACTCAAGGGCAAGTGTGAAGCACCATTTAACACTTAGTATTGCTGCAGCCCACCCCCTTCTTTTATTTTTTGCTGGTCGTGCTACATTTTTTTTTACTATAGATAGGTATGAACTTCTCCTGTGCACAGCTTGCTGCAGAGAGCATAAGTGATGTTCCCAATCAGTGTCTAATCTTTATATACACAATGTGCTGAATCAAAGAGGGTTGAAACACTGCAATGGAAGCTTCTAGTAGAAAAGGTGCCTGGAAGAAAAAAAAGCTGTGCTGCAACCATCTTGGCAACATGTTGTCCCCTTAATAAAAAATTGTGTTTCCATATCAATTTCAGCCTTACAGTTTAGAGTAAAGTACCAGAGCACATATGAAAAGCGAATCAATTCTCGAAGAGCATGTGCAGTCCAGCCAGAAGCATGGGCATGAATCCGCATTGTGCTCTTGCATTGGAGGTGAATACCACGTTCCATAATGGCAAATGTGCTTGAGTAGGATTCCCTGCAATATGAATTTGTAATGCACAAAGAATTGTCAATGAAGCTTACCATGAGCACAGATGTACTTGCAAATTATATCAAAATTTTATCACAATTTCACCCATGTATTGCAGTGTAGCAAGCTACAAAAATAGCGTTGCATAACTGGGCTTTTTAATATTACTTTTCTCTCAATACACCACTGTTTCACGGGGAAGCATACTGTCACTGGAAATAAGAGTGGTTTAATTCTGCGCTCGGCACCGCGCCGCTTCTCAGCTCGCCTAAGTGGACCGACCATGCTTAGTGATAGCAGCCCCTCCCACTTTTAGTATGCTTCCCCGCGTAACTAAAATATACTGCGGCGAAGAAGCAGTACATTTGTATTGAGTGAATAAACAAATGGTTTTTACAACAGTACAGAAATAAACGCGCACCATGCAGCAGTATAACACACAGAAGAGCGTAGCAACAAAAGGTAGCTGATTCACACAGGCCGTGTAGCCCACTTATCAGTCGTACAGGGCATTATGTGTAATTCAATATTTTAGACACAAATAAATATGTTTATATGTTGACGTTCGTACTCCTTGCGTAATAGGACTGCCAGAACTTCCACAATAGAAAGTAATTTGCAACACACAAACGCAAAGAACACAGACATATGCCTCGTTTTCAACTCGGTTGTCATGCAAATGACATATAGTACGGGATAACGTGAGCATGCAGTGTGTTAGCATCATAAACTTCATACTAGGCAAAGAGCACTCCACAATCCCGCGACAACCGCTAATGAGACCAAAATGGGAGCACATGTCTGTGAACGCGCAAATGGAGCTTCTAAGCCACTCTGGTCTACCACCACCTTCACTGCACGGCTGCACCAGTCGTTACAAACACAGCACACCAACCAAGCATTCAGCACTAATCAGTGGGCTGTCGACGCAGTCGCTTTATATGACTTGTAGCTAGCATCACATCCCTCGATGTCCGTAAAGCAAACGCGGACACGGCGCCACCACATCGCGGTTCGCTGAACTGCGCTGGCGATGCGCCAGGCCACTTCGACATTTCAATTGTCAGCACCGCCGGGTTCTCAAGAAAGCACGGGTCACACAACGCAGGTTCTGTACTGCGAGAGCTCACGAAGGCCAAAGCCGCACTGCCGTACTACCACTACTCACGGCTTTCCGCCAAGTAACACAGAACCTACAACCAACACACAAGCAATGAAAGCAGAATCACATGACCAATGTTGAACAACGCGCGGTCCAGAGAACGATCAAGCCGAGGACAAATACGCCATGGCGTCGCTCGGCGCCGCCATCGCGCATTCTCAAAAATCCGTAAATGATCCTCTCCCTAGGCACCTAGGATTAGGTCTCGTGAGGCATTTCTGTACGACATTTATGGCGTCCTCGATCACCTTGCCCCGGGGTTGCCCCGAAACCAGAATGGTGCGCT
Organism: Dermacentor andersoni; assembly: GCF_023375885.2. NCBI lineage: Eukaryota > Metazoa > Arthropoda > Arachnida > Ixodida > Ixodidae > Dermacentor > Dermacentor andersoni. Next base: position 71,737,559 of record NC_092822.1, on the reverse strand, counting down.
TTGCACGGCGGTGGTGGCGCACTGCGGAGGGTCAACATCGAGGACAAAACTGCACCCCGTGCAGGTTGCTTGCAGGCAGCGCTACTTTGCCCCTGGCGCACAAAACGTGCGCGAACACGCGCGCGCGCACATTTTATTGCTTACAGGTGCTGAGCATCCGCGGCAAGCGCTCCAACCTTGTCAAACTACGTGCTCCGACATACCTGGTTGCAAGGAAACACCAATGGATTTTATAATTAATCCTGACGACCCGTTCAATGAACCTGTCCACTTTCAGCTGCTATTCACCACATTGTTATTGGGCGAGTTCGATCAGCATGTCGTCTTCGCTCTCAGACGAACTTGACAAAAGCTCATCGACTGCGGCAGCTAGCAGCGCTTCCTTTCTCATTGCCGACATCTCCACTAGCTAACTCCGTCCACTCCGTTGCAACCGCAGCTATCGGGCCAGAGCGTCCGCGATTCTGCAGTCGGCAGTGCGCGCGCGCGTGGCGCGTCCCGCATTGCTTGCTGGGATTGCATCCCGGCGCACCGCCGATTTTCTCGGTGCGAGACAGGGCAACAAAAAACCGCTCCAACAGGGTGCGCTTCCAGTGATCGAGGATGGTCGGTGCGCACCGGTGCGGTTGATCGACGATCAAAGTGCGCACCAAGGCGCCCCGGGGAGCACCGGTGCGGGTGATCGAGGGCGCTATTAGACGCACGCCAAAAAACGCCTTTCCGCTTTCTGCATGCGCAGCGCCATCTGTTGGGTGCCCCGTTAAATTTCATGCGCCGCCGCTTCTTATTTTCGTACCACTGTGGAAGGTACAGTTTCTTATCTCTAATGTTTAATCCTTCTATGGTTACGCGAGTTGCGCGGCCTTTTACTACAACGTTGCTGACATTGCTTTGAGCAGCGAGGAGAGCAACCCGCTGAGCACCCGCATCAACAGGACAGGGTCGTAAAGTCTGTTTGAAATTCACAGCACATCGTCGTTTGGTTTGTGAATGTTACAATGTGTTTGTGTTTCGCAGCGGCATTATCGACCATAGATTTGGTGCCGAATGGTATCATCGACACACTTTGTTCCGGCTTGTGCGTCGTTGTACGGAAGTCTACTGTTCATGCGGGGTGCCGTCTGTCCATCGGGCGCTGCTGCCAGGCCGTCTGGCTTTGCTTTCTTGTGAACGCGTAAGAACGTCGGTTCATTATGCAAGAAAGGGTGAGACATGCAGACAGGAGACAAGAGAAGTGGACAACGCCTCACCTGTCCTTGCATAATGAATGCCTGCCAACTAGCTCAGCTTTCTGTCGTTCTAAAGAACGCCGGTGCCATCTTTCGCGAGTGCATTCGGAAACTACTTGCGTTTTGTCTGTGTGTGCGCGTGCGTCTTATATTCGTCGTTATTGTGTCAGCGCTTTGCAAAAGTGTTTTTCATGTTACTGCGTGTGCGAACACCAGGATGTGCTACATGTTCTTCATTTAATGACCCTGTTTCACTGCAGGGACATTGACACTTTGGTTGTTTCGAGGTCAGCTTTAAACGCTTGGCAAAACGTTGCCTTGCGCTTAATCATCATTTGCACATGAACTACTTTGTAATTTCTCCTCTAATTTCGGATTAGTTTTGTGTTTATTGCAAATAATGGTTAACCAAGCTGCGACGCTCAGCAAGTTTTTCGCCACTGCTGTGCACATATGAGGTTTTTTCTATTAGGACTATCTCTCAGCATCCCGTGCACAAGTTGTGAAAGACTTAGTAGAAATAATTTTTTATGGCAGAAATTGTGCATTGATCGTATGCCATTTTTAGTGATTTATGGTTCTCTAATTTCATTCTTCTGTATTTATTAATGACAAAGTGCGATGGATTATGACTTCCATTTTGGCTATTTAGTCATCGACCTATTTACACTGTGTTTTGTGGCTCTCTGTATATGTTTTTTTGTGTGGGCATGCATGGCCAGTTACATGCCTGCGTGCTATGGTTTGACTTAAACAGGCACTATCATCCTTTTATCATGCCTAATAAAAAGCAGCCACAAAATTTCTAATTGAAAGTCTTGTGGTTGACACACTCAGGTGTCCGAAAAAGTGGTGCTTCAAGTTCGCCCGTTACTAGTTCTGACTCACATCTCTGATGCAAGCAATATTATTAGGATGTGACACAATGCATGCATGTTCTGTCACTCATCAAACTGCATGCAATAAGCTCCTTTACTAACTCGTGCTTGTTGGATGTGTTTCCATTGCCCTATAATCACATTGCAAGATTTTATAACTGTGCACACTTACAAACTCTTAGCATTATATTATGAAACTTCGATGGTACCCTCCTCCTATATTGCACAAAATCTTAGGTTAATCTACTAATAACAACGGATGTATTCTCCGTCGATAGCTTTCGATACTATCATTGTCAGTGCGTGCTTATTGCTGGTCGAGGAATGCTTCAGACAAAGGCAGCAGTATCGCCGTAAGTGTTCATACCGGAATACGTCCCCAAATGAAAATCGTTGCATCAATAGTAGCGACACCAGCTTTGATTGGGATTTACGGGTTCATTGCAAGAAACTGCAGTTGAACAGTGGACCTCTTATTCGCTCGGTAATATATGCTCCTATATGTGTCATAATGATTCGATCTCATTACCAGCACATTAATCATACTCTTACATGTACTAACAACGACATCATATATCTCAAAGTCATTAATGAGCTTTTGTATGCACTATAACTTAGGTACACATATATTGTATGCATTTCATATTCATATTTAAAGATCACGTCGCTCATACGAGTACCGTGCATACACATCGCACGCAATCTCCCACACCTCATACGTAATCTCGTTACGTCTACGCCGCACATCGCACACATCTCATACACGCTCTGCGCACTCTAACAGCGCATCACATAGATTTCGTTCACTTCGTAAAAGTCTGCGTAGCACATCATACAGATCTCCCACATATTCTATGAGATCTCATTAAATATGCATAGCATATCGTTCACTTCCCGTCAAATCTATGCGATATGCATACATCTCGTTCATTTTTGGTATAATTATCATAACAGTTTTTCAATAGGGTGGCGCGGGCGTTTGGAGGGGAGCGTGACGGCGGCCTACGGCGGCCTAAGTCAACGCTTACGGCTGCGGACGTGGCGATTTGGGGACTCAAATTTACTGCTGAGTCTCCTCTGGAATCATGTCAGCAATGAATGCTACTTGAGGCTGCGTCGAAGGAACTATCCTGTGCAGTTCTGCGTGCACGACGGTTCTGTTGGTTTCTCGATGTACGCCGGACACTAGTGCTTGGATTTCGCTCTTCAGCGAAAGCACTTGGTGGTGATATTAGCGGGTGCGCATTTCAGCGGTCTTCTCATTCATCGTTGCTTTTGTTAAAAACTTGCTACGGTCTACCGCTGATTGCGGATCACTCAGGCAAAAAGTTCATGCTTGACGTTCCGCATCAGGAAGGGGATGTTTTTTTTCTCAGACATTTCTGGCTCGGGGTGTCGGAAAAGATGGGTCATCTCTTTCGTGAAGATGGCGACCCGTACAAAAATGAGTGTTGATTAACCATTGATATATTGTTGGGGAATTGTTGAAACAACGGACTTCAACAAATTTTCAAGAGCAATTGAGTTCACTCAATCCTTGCACAACAATATTACCATTGAGTGTTCTCAATAACCAATTTATTGGGTAATTTGCGTTGATATTTCTAGTTGTTCTTTTGTTGTGTAGCAGTTGAGTCCAGTATACAATAATTAGAAATCGCATATGAAGACATTCCAAACATGTTTTGCGATGCGTTCCAACCTAATTCCTGTCACTTTGCGGCAGGTAGGTTCTTCTTTCGCCTCGCTTTCATTAATAGAAAATTATGTGTGACCGATGGGGTGGAATCGAACGTCGGCCGTCGAGCCCGGTACTCTAACCAATAGCCACGAGCGCGCGCATAATCCTCTCATTCGAAAGCTAGTAAGCTCTGAAATGTTTGGCAATGCGCCGAGTGCCACTTCCTGGTGCTGTCGCTACAGCTGGCGCTTTGAAGCGCCTATCTCCGGGACCGCCCCACTTTCATAGCCATTTTCGCTGCGTAAAAACTGCAACGTTAGACTAGATTCATGACCGCCCAAGTTCATAACGATTTATTTCTTCGCCGGTGTACAAATGCCATCGTCGTTTTAACATACACTAGATGACATAACCATTGGTACGATCCGAAATGAGCACGTTTCGGGGAGCAGAAGAATGCGAAATTCACTTGCAAACACGGTGACTACGCGCATGTGCAGTTCCCCAAAAGTAGACACGGCGGCAGCGCGGCCGGCGATAAGACAGGTGCCGACAGGCGACGACGCTACCTTCGAGCATCGGACGCACTGTGGGAACCGTAGGATGCAAGCGCGCACACGCTACAAACGTACACGGTGAGGTCGTCGAATTTCCTGCGACGTACCCTCTGTCCGTAAAGCAAATATAGTTTTTTGTCCAATGTCCGTGGTACTAGAGATCAAAGAATGAACGCGGTTTGAGATCGCAGCGCGCAGCCGCTATAACCATTGACTTCAACGCGCTTCAGATTCAGCAACAGCCGCAACAGTATCACAGCTAATCGCTGTATCTGCGGCTGCTCCCGTTATTCGCCTTGCAAGAAGCACGCGATTTATTTGAGCCTCGCCGAACTGTCGTCTTCTCGTGTTCCAAGCATGCAGGTCTCGTATGTTCAGTTAAGAACACCACAGGAAAATGAAAGAAATACAGGTAACGAACTCTTATTGTACCCCACTTGTCACCTCGTCATCTGCAAAGATGCTGCAAACTATTTTAGAAGTTTTTTTTTTGTAAAGATAGCAAAAGTAGTAGTAATGTTTATTTCTAGGTGGCGCGACAAACGTTAGGGTAGGTTCGGGTGTGTATGTGTGCGCGCAAACGGGGGCAACCGAGCTTCGTTTTGCGCACACTTTTGCAACAGTACACATGGTTACCGCTAGTTTCGTAGTCGCATTTTTTGGTCGTAGTATTTGTTGTTTACGCTATAAATTAGGTAGTTCTTAAAAATTTATGAAGGTTAGTTGATGAAAAATTATTGCTAATCAATTAGTGGTTCTTAAGTGCCGTTATTTTGTGTTTGAAAGGTTTTTATAACTGAATACGATAGTGAAGCCATGTGAAGCTGTGAACGGCTCTCGGACTCAGTTATTCGGTTGCAGTTGTGCGGTGGTTCACGCCTCGTGCTTCTTGATGAAAGTATTTTCTTTTCGGACATCATGACGCACATTTTAGTGAAATGCTTTAACGACGATAAGTGGGACGTTTATCCGGTGAAGTGGTTGGCTCACCCAACAACTAGTCTTCTATTGATGTGCGAGCCTGACGGTTTTGATGAGTTGCGCGGCAGAGGCCATGATGCCTCTTGGAGAGAAGGCACCCCGAAACAGTCGCAGCCGCACTTCTGAAGATAGGTAAGTAATCTCGTTTTCTTGGGCACGTAGCCTTCTTTTCTATTTTCACATTGACGAGCGTGACATGTTAAGCACACCGTTCACTTTCTTGAAGCAAACCGCATGCCCCGGAGCAAATGCGCGCGATACTAACTCTCGCTGCCGCCGTCACTTCGTTTGAAACAATGGTAGGCGAAGAGGCAGCGGCGCCCCATGTGCGTAAAATTGCATTGCTTCATTTGTTCCTGTCTAATAACGTTTCCTTCATTTGTATGAGAGAACACAATTGGAACATAAAAGTCGGCTTCTCTGCGCAGTGATAATTTTCTACAGTGGCCACGTCATCTTTCATGGGGGCTCACGTATGCCGTCTAAGCGCTTGTTATCGCGTTCCGTTACGTGAGAGGCGCGCTGCCTTTCAAGGTATTTAGGCAGGCACTACGAGTTTAGGAGAACCGCGACAAATAATCGTGCAGCAGGTGTGCAGCTGTGCTACGCTTGTACCACACTCGTACCGGAAGGCAGTGTTGCACTTCACGCTTACGCATTTCGTAACTATGGCGGCCTCCGTGGCAATTTGGGGCTCGAGGTCGTGGATACGATCCTTGCAGCGGCCGCATTCCAAAGGAGCGGAATGCAAAAGCGCTCGTGCATTGTGCATTGTATGCACGTAAAAATTTCCAGGAAGTCAAAATTAATACGGAGTCCCCAACTACGACGTGCCTCATAATCAGATTGTTGGTTTGGCACGTGGAACATCAGAATTATTTTTTTTTCCGTAGTGGCTCATTGTATACCATACGGTTAGTGTGATCACCTTTTGTGCCGTAGCGGTTAGCGCGCCTCGATTTAGGTTGCGGCTAATGAGGCGGCGCACCGCGAAATATATTTCGGCTCTCTGGGATTTGCGGAGAACGACCAACCGATTAGTCACAGCTTCCGCGCGGTGACTGTACACGGATACACAGCGCAAATGAACGGAGGTGTGGTGACGTGGTCAAAGAACACAGCCGCCGACGGGCTCACCTTATCGTCTATCACCGCCAAAACTACCGCACTAAGCATCTTTAGCGCGGCGGGTTGCCGTTGAAGGCGTACTGTACAATTTTAATAAGCGATAACCGAAACATGCCACCGTTCTCTGCTGCCTCTTTGAGTTGGACCGATCCGAATGTGCGTTGTTTCCAGAAGCGAAAGGAGCGCCAATCGGCGCGTTGTCGCCTCGAGCTAAGCGTCGCACTCGAGCACCGTTTGCGCGGTGAAGAATGACGCGTGCATGAAGCTAGCTCACTGCGCGGACGCTACCGCGCAAAACGCGCAAGGGCGTGTACGCGACGTTCTGCACACAAATCGCGCGGGATGATCGGAGCCACGCCGGAGCGGCTAGCTTCAAAGAAGCGGTACATGTTCTCACTCGTACAGGCACGCTCACGCTCGCATCGCTCTCGGCGTATGTTTATGTCATTCCTTCTACTGGACTTCTGCCCAAAGATTCGATATCTGTTTGGTATGGGCTATGCACTGTCGCGTGGTCTTTGGTTCTGCGAGAGAGCCGGGAATATTTTCCCCACTGTGAAACATCGCTGTGCGTGTTTTAGCTAACATTTGCCGTAGCAACCCATTCCTTCCTTTTCTCGACGGCACTCGTAAAGAGTCTCAAATTTGTACTTGCCAGTATAGTGTGTAGTTCTATTTCGTGCGTAGTTATGTGCAGTGTGGGGCAGATTCTTAATCCGCGCAATATCATTTTCTGTCCACATTCCCTTCTCACAGGTTACGTATGCAGTAAATTCCCAGATGCTAAAGTGTTCTACGCCAAAAGCACCTTGGCGTCGTGCAAGAGACACCCGTTGATATGTGGCTGATTCACTAGCAAGCTCGCATCTCTGTTGCCACTCTCCATCAAGTGGGATTTTCAACTATCTTTTGTGTTGCTCTGTGGTGTACTAGCTGCCGTATGGATGCTGTGAAGGCTTACTTTAGATTAGCTCTGGCGTTTAGTAGTAAAGGATGGGCTACCTTTTGAGGGGAGGCATTTACTTTTGTTGGTGAGAATGTTTACCAGCCTAACCAAGTGATACGTGGGTACTGTAAACAGCAGCACGAACAGAGGCGGACGACGAAATAGGTAGGAGCACACACGAGCGCAAGCTCTACTAAAAGTTTGCTTTTGATGACAAAGTTATTAAACACACTGGTCAACTTGGCAAAGGTAAAAATCCGTGCATGCGTGGCAGAAAGAGCCACGTGCGACAAGAAAAAAATATGAAGCCATGTCATGTAGAATAAACGTGCGTGAAAAACGAGAACTATCGGTCAAATCTATTGAAAAAGCGAAAGATTTGTCCGATAAGTGATACTACCCAACGGGAAATACTCTTTTGAGAACAACTTTTTCCCACTAAGGGCAACAGATAACTTGGTTATGCAATTGTTTCGTTTGTGATCAATAAATATTGCTTCTGGAACTCCTCTGGTGCTGCGGTATAGAGCAGAAAGAACGATCTTTTCATCACAAGACCAGAACACAAGAGGACTTATGGAAGCATTATTTATTGATCACGAAGAAATATTCATAAGCAAGATTTCTGTGACCATTAGTGGGAAAGAGTTGCTGCAGTACTTCTCGTTAATATCACTTACAGGAGAAACCTTTCAGTTTTCATGTTTTGTTAGTTTTTGACGCACATGTTTATTCTACAGGACGTATTTAGGTCCTTTTTTGTTGTGCCGGGCTGTGTATGCTGCGCATTCATGGCTTTTTCTTTGTGAAGTTGGCCAGTGTGTTTAAAATCTTCGTCTTCACGAATAAACTTCTACTTGAGTCAGCGTTCAAGTGTGTTCCTACCTTAATTCATCCTTCTCGTCTCTGTTTGGGTGGTTGTGAAATATAAATGTACACCGAATTGGCGAAGTGTCCATAGAATTGATACATGAAGTTGTTTGCGCTGTTTATTTCAGGAAGAAAGCTATAGGGTCTTATCTTCTCAATGTTTTTGACACTGAGTACATTTTTCTAGTTCAATTTCAAGGAGTCCCCTGAGGAAGCCAATAAGAGTGATGGTAACTTCCTTTGTGTGTGCGCTTTATGAATTTCATCCATTCAAGGCATGACATGGCACATGCCTGATTGTAGGTTGCAAGCATTCGTAGTAAGATATACTTTTCTGTTCTCATGACGCTTCTTTGTACTGCGCTGCATTCTCCAGGCACATGAACCTTTTTATGCTCTAAGTGCATGCGTTCTTTTTCTATATGTTGGAGCGAAAATTGTGAGCTTAAATATGCATATATATCATTTTCCTTGTAATCTTTTTCAACATGGGTGCTGTAGCTCCCTCTGTCTTTCAGTTACTGCTTTGTCCCAATTTTTATGCAACCTTTATGTATTTTATGCAGCAAAATTCTGGTGCTATTTTAATAACATTTTATCTGCGAAATTGAGGTAATTGGTGTTTCGTATATGCATTTATTGGCGTTTTTCACTGTCTCAGCAATCTGGCTGTCGAGTCATTGGAACCTTTCCTCATACTTTATGACAATTTCTGGGGTGCTTGATACTGAAAGTGCAGGTGACCATTTATTTGGCTGTTTGGAATTGTGTTAGCCATGTGTTACTACCAATTTTCTGTACTAAATAATTATTTTTTCTCTTATCGTTCAAGGTATTAGCCTTTCCTTATCTTTTTATTGACTGAGGTAGCACTTAGTTGCTGGGTATAGGAAAAAAGGCCCCAAAAAGTGCTTTAATTAGCTTTGTGCAGGTACAGAAAGATTACCTGAAAATGAGCTCACTAAATTGAGGAAATGCCACTAAGGAACTCTTCTGTACCCCACATTAACATAATCAAATGGTGTACTGTTTGTTCTTGACTTGTGCCAGGGAGATAAGCTGCTTTCATTGCACAAAAGCTTTACAAGTTTATTTCTGAAGAAAGCAATCCTGGCTTGTCAGAAACACGATTCAGGTGTTCATCATGCCCGACAACTTTCTAAATTATGTCGCGTCAAATAATAGCTAAGTTGAGTGATGTTATTTTATAAAATAATTGGGCAACATGAAAATATATATATCTCGAAGACAAAGCTCAGGCAAGTCTACTTTGGTACTTCATTAAATTTTAATCGTGGTGAAAGACGTGTGCTAAAGGTTGTAAATATTTACGTGAAGTCATTTGTTTCAAGTTGGTTATTTTGCCTTCTCACAGTCAGCCGTAGCTCTTCCTGTGATGTGTTAGTGTGCGCAACATTTTAATGTAACATATTCAGATGTATTTTGTGTATTCACATGCAAGCAGCTCCAAGTGTTCATGTGTTCAAAGTTGGTTGTTACAAGGGTATGCTTAAGGCCTGGCTTTTGAGTCGCTTTGCCTTCTAGTCATAAACTTAAGTCGAAAGTGAAGAGCACAATGATCGTTTTGATTGGATTCATATGTATAGGTTTTTTCAGATGTATTTACACTGCTAGAGTGCTGTAGGTACTAGCCTATGTCTCCAGGTTCGATGTAGTGGTGCCTTATGTACTGTATTAATGTTTCACGTGCACGCATCTTTAGTGTAAATAAAGGTACTTCAAGTTGATCAGTCCCTCCTTTGATTTTGTTTGTGTTTGGGAAAGTTACGAGCAGGCACCGGGGCATGCAAGTGTGAACAGCGAAGCAATTTCAATATATGAATAAAAATACACTAGCCCAACGAAACGTCAATCATATTTCAATGGCGACTTCTGAAATCTCAATGGCATCTCAAGTGTGCAACAATATGCTTTTCAATGCTGTGGCAATAATAACTCAACAACAGGTCAACGGAAGTACCACAACGTTAGTTCAACGCAGAATCAATGGTAAATCAACAACCATTCAACAAAACGAACACAACGGGCCGTCTAAGCACAATGGACTTTCAATGGTAACTTAACAATTATTCAACATTGAGGTACCCAATGGTGTTTCAATTCGATTTCAGTGGCCAATATTTCAGAGTGCTCAACACTCAACCCAACAATTCTCCAACATACTCTCAATAATTCCTCAATAAAAAACTCAACATTGACCAACAATATTTCAATGCCTTCTCAATAATTTTTTTTGTACGGGGATGGTCTCATTGGGCAGTTTCCCTCTGGTTTCTAGCAGGGCTTGCGCTTGCTCCTTGCGCACGACGCTTGTGAAGCGCTGTGGGACGTCGCGGCGAAATCGGTCCCACGTTGTTAAGGTGGTTTCTCGATTATCGAACCACGTCCTGGTGGCGTCTTTCAATGAGAAGAAGGCATTGCGTAGCTTGTTGTCGCCGTTGCAGTTGGTAAATTGAGCAACCCTTTCATACGTTTTCAGCCAGTTTTCTGGGTCTTCTAAGGATGGTCCGCGGGATGTCGGTGGCTCCCTGGGCAATGCCAGCACGATAGGTTACGCTAGGGCTGTCATTGGGGTTGTTGAGTTGGCCACGGTCTTGTGAGTGGTCTCATGTAGAAGTCCGTGCAGAGGGGACAGGTGACGCTGGCGTGTTTTCGGTCTATGGGGTTGATGAGGGCGTCCGGTACATGAACGCAAAAACACCTCAAGCAGATGGCACGCCGTAGTGACGATGAAGAAAGCAGTGGCGAAACTGTGAACGAAGAATTCATCATTTATTGGGCGAACCTGTACCCACCAAGCAAGTTGCATTCAAATAAGAACGACAGCGGAAAACACAGTTGGTGATCCAGCGCGTCGGCTTTTATACCTCAGTCATTGAAGGTTCTAAAATAATCACAGGTTCCTGCATGTCTTCCAGAAAGTTCTGCACATTTCGCGTCACGCATACATCCAATCAGATTACACAAGGTCCAGTGACAACAGATAGCTGATAGAAGCATCCATAACCTTTAGAAAAACTTTCGATACATGCAGACGCGTTCTGAGCTGAGCGATAACATTTGTTAGACGGTGAAATGCGACCACCCGAAAAAAATAAACGAGTACACGTATCGAAATATTGATACATAACATTTTGTATATATTTGAAGATGTTGGGATACCGAAACAAGATGTGCGATTCTGCTTGTTGGTTTTTCATTACGATTTCTACAGCGCGGTTCATAAGGACGAAAAAGGAATGACGAAGGACAAGCTCTGATTTCCGACTTACCTTAATAAGGGGGACCACAAATTAATATCATCGTGAGAAGTATGACTGTTCACGTGATCGGAACCAAAACTACCGGTGCACAGTGGCTAAGCGAAAAGATAATTATATCTTGAAATAAGCAAGAGCCTAAGATAGCAACCCACGTGCAGCCCAATCTACCAACATTTGGGCAGTAGTGGTTGCGGCTGTGTGCAAGTACTGATCCTTGTGTTGATTCGTGCAGGTGGCGAATTTAATCTGCACGGTCCACTGGGAAGCACTGTTAGGCAACTGCTGTATCCACAGTACGTGCACACCTTACAAGTACGTTACTGAACTTCGCCATCTACGGGACAACCAGCACTACAAATAGGGCACCGCTTCCCGTTGCTTGACATATGGGCAGCAGTGGTTGCGGCTGTGTGCAAGTACTGATGTTTCTGTTGCTCCATCCAGGTTCGTTGATTTCTATTTGTGCGCTCGATTCTGTATTGCGTTTCTTCCGCTTCCACTGCTTCGTCTATTTTGTGTTTACTTTTTGCATTGTTGACTCGAGCATGCCGACTCGTGCTGAATTATCAAAGGAATTGCAAGCTCTTCGTGAGGAGGTTGCTGAAGTGAAAACCAACGTAGTGATGTTTAATGACATCTATGAATGTGTGAAAAATAAAAATGAGGCGCTGACCAAGGAAAACAAGGTCTTCAAAGATGAGAATAAGAAACATAGTAAGCAAATGTGCGCTCTCGACCAATATTTGAGACTCATTAAGGGCCGTTTATAGTCCGACGTAACGCCCGAGTGCGCACGCTACGTCACGTCGGCGAAAACGACCCCTCGATAGTCGGGCGCACCGGCGCAGCCAACGTAACCGGCGGCTTCCGATGCGCCCCGACGGGCCCGGCGCCGATATGGCTCCTGAGCAGGGTTGCCAGGTCCAAAATTTGAAAAGTAGCCAAAAAATCCCGGGAAGTAGCCAGAAAAGTAGCCAACATTGGCCACATACAAAAATGTAGCCAAAAAGGTAGCCACGTTATAGAAAAACGTTGCATTTTCATTAATTATGCAACTCTGAAGACTATATCACAGCCAACACTTAAAGCTGCTTTTAGTAAATGTAGGAACATAAAAAAATATTATGAAACGTGTATAAATGACTATAGCTAAGAGCGCTTTGGTCAGCATGTAATATGACTAGAATATTATCACAAATGAGAATCACAGCTCCAGTTCAGGTGTAAATGCCTGAGTTAATCTTGGCACACATTTCTCGAAGAAGGTCAAAGCTCGAGGCATCCTCGAGCGATCGCTTTCGCGATCGCTTTCGGACGCGTCGTAGGCCTTTGTTACGTTCTCCAAAGTGAGATGCCCAGCCGCGCGAAATCTCGCAAATGTGACCGTATTCTCGGATACAGTTGTATATTTTCAAGCTGGGAACACATAAATGGACCGACTACACCGACAGCGCGCCGGCCAGACCGGCTGCTGACATGCTGGTAGCATGTTTACGTTTATCCCGCGGCCAGCTGTCCAAGTGTTATTTTGCAAACTTCGGGCAGCTTCGGGTTGTCTTAGGATCCCACCTCACGTTGACTTCCCATCAGGACCGGCACTAGCTGGCTGCCGTCTGGCTGCCAGCGGGCTGCTAGAACTCCGAAAATCAAAGAAGCCCAATGTGCGGAAGGCCGGATGCGGAACGTCAATGCGAAGATAGAACACGCTGTGACGTCACCTGTGCGAAATCCTTTGCATGAAATGAAAGCGCCCGAGTCAGATTGACCGTGATGATGGTCCAGCTTGAAAAGATTTGAAGCGTCGTCGTCGTGCGTTGGCCTAAATATTTGCTAATGTTGCTGCATAATATGAGCTACACAAGGTTCTATCCAATTTTTACAATAGTCAAGCTATTTCAAAAGTAGCCACAAAAGTAGCCAAGTAGCCAAGGCATTTTTTTCCCCGCCAACAGCCTCAAAAAGTAGCCAATTTGGCGCAAAGTAGCCAAATCTGGCAACCCTGCTCCTGAGCCATTCGCGCGTCAGAGTCGGCGGACCTCTCGCACCACAATGCATTGGGCGCGAAGAAAAATGCGCCAACACAACTCCGCAGACGGCTTTTGCGGACGGCGCGCGACTTGGCGAACGCTCTGCGCATGCTCCGAAGATAGCAGCCGACGGCGCGCGCGTTGAAGTATAGAGGGGATGGCGCTAGGTCGGTTGCTCTGGCGCAGCGCAACCGACCTAGCGTGGATGACTGCGAACGGCGCTCGCCCGCGCGCCGATAACGTCGGAATATAAACGTGCCTTTAATGTTTAGCTATAGGCATCCTCGAGTCAAAAGATGAAGAATGCCTGGCTATTGGTAAGTAGATTGATTGCCAAATCGCCAATACAAATATAGACACTGCCCACCGGGTGCCCACAAAAATGGAAGCCACACTAATGCGCGATTCTATTCGCGAAACAAGAAGGCTGAATTCATTAAAAAGGTAAGAAAGGCGCAGCTGTCTACCGCGGACAGAGGGTTTTCCTAGAGAACAAGCCCCAACCCTATCTATGCGAACGATAACCTCACGCCAGAGCGAAAACGCCTTTTTGCGTAGTCATTTGCGCTTAAAGAAGTCCAGCAGTGGAAGCGCCTCTGGACCAACAATCGCACAAAGCTCGTATGACCGATGACATTCGCGTATTTCGAATTGCATGTGTAGATATTCTTGGTATCTTGCGCTGGATAAGCTGTCATTTCTCATTTAAACCGACCTTAAATCACCATGGCTATCTACACGTGCCAACAAACGACATATTTCTTGCACGAAAAGTGACCAGCATTATCGCTTATGCACCTAAACATCCGCAGTCCTAGAAAACACTATGATGATCTTGTTGCATTACTTTCTTTACTTGATCATTCATTCTCTGTCATATGTTTCCCTGAAACATGGTTATTTAGCAATGAGAGCAACTTGCAAGGATTACCGGGTTATCATTCTGAATATTGTAATCACAAATTGTGCCGTGGTGGCGGAAGTGCCATACTTGTCATCTGGTCCTTCATATACACGCGTTATCTTAATATCAGATTTGAAAATATCCCATGTGAATCTGATTGGATCGAATATAACCATAGTGTTATACTAATTTACATTCGTAACACCATCGTAGCTTCCATTTATCGCTCACCTTCATCTTCGTATGCAGAATTTTGCAGTCAGTTAAGAAACATTTTCTTCATAAATTCATAATGAAAAATGAGAATATTATTTTATCTAGCGATAATAACGTTAAGATCATCAATCCTGATAGTGCATCGTGTTTAGAGTTCATCCACTGTTTATGCAGCTTTGGTGTTTTTTCGCATATTTTAGCTCCAACTAGGAATGATTTACTGGGCTCCAGTAGACTAGCCGATCATGTTATCTCCAAGATTCCGTCTCAACGCATTGCAGGAGTGGTAGACCATTGCATTGCAGACTATATTCCTATATTTTTCACCTTAAAGGTTAAAAATATACAAAGTAATAATACATTGACAAAGCGGGCATTTGAGACTGTCAGGTCTGTGCAGTTAATTTGTGCAACAGAGAGTACATCAGTGATTAAGGAGCATTGAGCAGAAACACCGTGTCTTTCTCGGAAACAATAGTTAAGTGCATAGAAAACTGTATACTGCTTCTGTATTCATCGATCCGACCAAGTCATTCGATGCGATAAATCTTCGCATACTACTTGTTAAACTCGAATCAATTGGTACATCTGTAAAGGTTAACAGCCATCTCTCATCATCGAAGCTAATTAACGTAGGAGTCCCACAGGGATCAATTTTAGGTCCACTTTTATTTCTGGTGGTTATTAATGGCCTACCCACTGTTCTTGCTAAGACCAAGCGCATACTTTACACTGATTCCACGACCATCTTTATATCGAGTAAATAAATTGCCACACTCCAGTGTAACATTAACACCGACATAAAAAGATACTACTTTATGGTGCCAAAGTAATCATCTGCACATTAATCCCCATAAGAGCACATTTATGTTGTTCCATTCCCAGCGAAATTGATTCGGCGTCTCACCGTCTGTTCACATTGGTGATTACGTCATAGAGGTTTCGAACAAAGGGTGGTTGCTCGGCGTGATCTTAGATACGGAACTAACATATCATGGACACGCCCGATCACCTGTGAAAAAGATTGCATTTGGCATCCACATACTGTCAAGGCAAGAACTTATTTCCACCTCACATTGTACAATCTTTGTATTTTGTTTATATTCATAGTCATCTTCCGTTCTGTGTACCGTCATGAGCCAATACATACTCTACGCATATTGAATACCTGCACCGACTTCAGAGCTAAGCTATGAGACTCCCCATTTGATTTGTCCTGCAGGTCACCGTTTCCTAAACACAGCATTCTCCCGTTACGACAATAAATCCGTGATGAACTATCCATGATCGTATATAGGCTCATCACACATGACATCTTCATTGAATGTGAGATCCTGAACAGATTACTAACAGTAACCGGTTTTGCCTGCGCAAAAATCTTCTTTGACCTGCCGTAAGGACCAGTTACAGCAAGCTCACAGCCCTCTTTTCTGGCATAGCAATTCAGAATAGATTAGCTTTCGAAACAATATAGTCAAACAGCGTTCATACATCCTCCCCATTCAACAAGAAATGTTTCATTAGGAGTTAACCGACTCATCTTAATTTCTTAATTATCTATATGTATGTCATGTTGCTGTATACCTTTTGTTTTTGTATAAGTAGTTATAATTAGTAATAATTAAACAAATTTGTTCTGTCATGTCGGGTTGATTATTCTTTGTAATATTCATTCTTACTCTGATATTCTTCCCACGCTTTCGATTATTTCTCAAGTTCTTGAATAATTAACATTACCATTACCTTTTGCATCCAACTTAGTTATAGATTATAAACTCGCTTAATTAGTATTTTTATTCTCACATGACCATACTTGTATTCTGTTTTTCTATAATAATCATATTTATGTAATCTTAGGAGGTCCCTCTGGCAGTACTTTTTAAGAACTCTGGCACTTCATGCTGTAATACTTTTACGATGTAAAATAAATGTTCCTGATTGTTCAAATCGATGGGGGTTTTCTAACACCGTTGCCTTTTTGAATGGCCAGAGCTTCAATGATGATTCTAGTATTGTTACATGCGTATCTGGCTATTATTGCCGTCTCTTCAAATGCCGGTGAGCAGCCGCACTGATTATAATGGAAACTAAATAATTACCTTTTCCTTTCTCCACTTTCAGGCTATTTTCCTGCAGTTTCACAATCAGCCATCTCCTTATTTGCCTCACGTACCATAGTCCACAGGAGGTAGCTATGCCCTTACCACGAACTTTGAGCATTTGTCACGGCTTGTCACCCGTTCGCTGTAGGCGTGAAGTCGTCGACAGGGTAAACAAGCCGACTGGTCGTTCCTTCACTCAAGCGAACACAGCAAAGGAGTCAGAGCCGGGAGAAAGAGAAAAAAAATGTATCGACTGACAACGACACACAAATGAAAAGAAACTAAAAAAAACACAAGTACACTATCGCACATGCGCTTAATATAGATCATGTAGATGATCTTAATATAAATGGTGTTGGGCTGCTGAGCACGAGGTCGCGGGATCGAATCCCGGCTACGGTGGCCGCATTTCAATGGGGCGAAATGCGAAAACACCCGTGTGCTTAGATTTAGGTGCACGTTAAAGCACCCCAGCTGGTCAAAATTTCCGGAGTCCTCCACTACGGCGTGCCTCATATTCAGAAAGTGGTTTTGGCACGTAAAACAACATAATTTAATTTAATAACCACAAGAGAAATACAACGAGCAATTCACAGTGGATATAAAAATTAGCACTACACAAGAATGCACTTAAAGGTGGTCCACTAAATACAGCTCAAGAGAAATGAAATGATGTCGTATGCATGGCCGGACAGCAGCCGTCGAGTCGATGAAGCGACGACTCGACGGCAGAGCTTTCCCGAAGAACGCTAGCGAGACGATCTCGTTGCAATTGATGCGATTGCAGTGCTGCGTTAGCCAGGAGTCTAGATATGACGACGACCCTCAAGAAGGTTGAGCTAACTTGAGGGGAGCTACCGTGAGCTTCGTTGCATATGTTGGGCTGTCGTCTGTCACGTCCGCTAGCCACTCGGAGTTCAGACACCGCTAAGTGGCCCAAGCGATAGTGGACGGCCGTAGTCATTCGACGCTTCTCAGCAGATCACAGGTTGAGCTTCTAGACTGCTTAGCACGGTCTAAAATCTGCGTTTAACTTATGCTTCACCTATTTCCTTAGGTAGGTGAACGGCAGATATTGGTGGAGATCCAATCAAGTTCACCCAATTTTATCGCAGCTCCTCCCGAGGTCTTGGGCACACCTCTTTTAATTAGGGGGGAGGGAACGGGTGATTCCCCCTGCTGTTAGAAGTCGCGCACTTGTATTGCACCACACAGACACATACGCACACCCTTGAGTCCATGGCATGCCTCTATTTTCCGTCCACAAAGACAGAAGACACGACGGCAGCCGGCCATAGGCACCATCGGTACACATAGACTGTCAGTAATTCGTGGACACGGGATTGCACAGAGACACCACATATTTCAGGGTAATCGCACCCCTGCCGCCTTAGCAAGCTTCTCAATGCACGCGTGAGGCATAAAATACAGAGGAGTTCCTACAAACAGCAGTCGGAGCGTCACGGTCGCTCCGACGACAAAAAAAAAAAAAAATCTGTAAACCTGCCTTCAACTTTTTAGGCCGCTTGCCCGGGTGGCCGGCAATACCCGTTTTGCTCGCCGGTTCCGCTCCCCACGACCTTTTGGGAGCCGTTGATGAGTGCTTCGCCGACTCGAATAATGCTGCACCGTGGCAACTGCTCCCCACTTTCAGAATATTATAAAATGATATTACCTTTCAGAAGTGGCATTTTCGAGAAAAAATGAGAAACACCATTTCATGGATACAAAACCCTTTACATACAACATACAATGTGCACTATACCAGAAAGAAAATTGAACAGAAAACTACACGCCTACGTATATAACACAAAAATCTCCAACTTAACTACAGAATGACCCTATAATCGGCTGAAACAATCGGCTCCCATATTCTCGCTTCCCTTAATGTGGGTGACCATGAACTGATATTCCTGAAGTAGTAAACTCCATCGAAGTACCCGACCATTCAGTTCTTTCGCTTGTCGGGTGTAGCTGAGGGCTTTGTGGTCGGTTTGAACGAAAAAATGAATGCCGTACAAGTACATGTAGAATATTTCGACCCCCCCCAGACCATCTCTAGACACTCGCGCTCCACTTTGCTGTAGGCGGCCTCCCGAGGAAGTAGCTTTCGGCTGGCATCAGCGATGGGATGGAGTTTGTTCACGTGTGTTTGTACGAGCACCGCTGCCAGACTCTTGTCCGATGCGTTTGTACGGAGCACGAAGAGCTTGTTGAAATTCGGTAGCCGCAATATCGGGTCTTTGGAGATCTGGCGTTTGAATTCCCGAAAAGCTTCTTCGCATGCTAGTGTCCATTTGACCGAGTTGCTCTCTCCCTTCCGGGTTAATTTCGTGAGGGGAGCGCTCATTTTTCTTAGTTCGGGATGAATTCCCGTTAGTACCCGGTCAATCCGAGGAAGGGGTGCACCTGCCCTTTTGTTGATGGGCGTGGTGCAGCTTCAATTTTGTCCAGCGTCTTATCCATTGGTTGCAATTTACCCCATCCAACTCGATGACCAAAAAAGTCGATCCTTTCCATCCCAAACTCACATTTACTGCGGCGCAATGTTAGCCCGGCCCCCTCGCTGCTCTTGAAAAGCTGCTTCAGGGACCTCAGATGTTCTTTCTATGTCTGAGGGGCCACCAGAACATCGTCGTAGTAGTATTCTACACAAAGTACACCTTCCGCAATCTTGCGCATCAATTTCGCAAGCACCGCAGGGGCCGTCTTTGTGCCGAAAGGCATAAAGCGGAACTGATACAGTCCGGATGGCATTCAGAAGGCAGTCTTTGCCCTGGTTTCGTCCGACAAGGGATTTGTCAGCAGCCTGTCACAAAAGCGAGCTTGGAGCAATACCTCTTCTCCCCTACCATTGCGAAGACAGCGTCGGCCCTAGTCATCCGTTCGGAGTCGGCCACCAAGATGTTGTTCAGGCGCCTAGAATCAATGCACTGCCGGTTTGTACCATCTCGTTTCTTCACCAAAATTACCGGTGAATTTTACGGAGACACTGATCTCTCGACAATGGCGAGCCTCTCTATCTCTCGCAAATTCATTTCTACGCCCTCGCGTGTCGCAAAGGGAAGGGGGTACTGCGTCACGCGGACGGGGGTGTTCGTGGTGAGCTCCGGATTGCAGTAAACGCAATCGGGTTTCCCCGGGACGTCAGGAAAGATGGGTGCGTGTTTACCAATAGCACATTGAACCTGTCTGATCCGTTCGGCATTAAGCTTCTCGGAGCGTTTCACGTCCTTCTCGCCTTATTATTTATGTATTTCAGGAATCGGAATGATCCAATGGTAGCCCGATTCCATGACACCGAATGTCGTGTTACACACGTTGGCTGGACGGCAGTCTCTCTCCTTTTATATTTTCAGCAAGTTGAAGGGGAATACTTTCCTCTCGCCTGCCATGTCGATAATATTGAAACCCGGCCACGGTGGCCGCATTTCGATGGAGGCGAAATGCGAAAACACCCGTGTACTTAGGTTTAGGTGCACGTTAAAGAGCCCCAGGTGGTCTAAATTTCCGGAGTCCCCCACTACGGCGTGCATCATAATCAGAAAGTGGTTTTGGCACGTCTTACCTTATAATCTATTATTTCAGTAATATTGACACGTGTACTTGTTTGTGTATATCGGGCGACGCGTTTCACCGCCTGACAAATGTTATCGCATAGCGCAGGACGCGCCTACTTGTATCGGAAGTTTCTGGAATGTTATCGACGCTTCCATCCGCTGTCTGTGAGCGAACCTTGTGTAATCTGATCGCATGTGGGCGCGACGCGAATGATGTAGGACTTGGTGGAAGGCACGCGGGTCCTTGCGATTACTGTGGAACAATCGACGACTGATGTATAAAAGCCGGCGCGCTTGACCCGCTGATCAGATTTTCGACGATCGCCGACCGTGTTCGCCGCTATCGTTGTGCTGTAAGTGTAGCGTGTTTTTGTGGCACAGGTTCGCCCAATAAAAGTTAGTTTTTTTCTTTCAAAGTATTGCTACTGCGTTCTTCAACGTCACCACCACGTGACAATTTAGTCGGCCTCTCCTCTCTTCTTCATTGTTTCGAAAGGCCATTTCCACTGCAGGGGCACCTTGTTTTGGTCGGTAGGAAGCAAGTTCATTACCCTGACTCCAGGGTGAAACTGCCGCTCTTTTGTCTTGCGGTTGTAAAGTTTCGCGCAACGTGCCCCTGCCTTCTCCAACCCTCCGTGTGGCACACGGGAAGTTTCCTCCATTCGGTTCCGAAGATCGAAAACATGCTGATAGGTCGTCTTTGCTTCATCGCTGAGGTCGGCATTCGTTCACAGTTCCTTCTGGATCACTAAGGGCCCCCTCGCATGTCGGCCGTATAAGAGTGCTAAAGGCGAAAAGCCTATACTGGCCTGGGGAACTTCCCTGTACGCAAATAGCAGAGGCGCTCGACATCGGTCTCAATCTCTCGATTTTTCGGCGCACATGCGCTTCAACATCAACTTCAAAGTTCCGGTGAACCTTTCCACCATACCAGTGGTCATGGGACAGTATGACGAGGCGTAGAGCTGGCTCACGGAAATAAGCTCAGCCACTTCCTTTATCAAGTCTGACGGTAAATTTGTGTCCCAATCACTCAGCACCTCCTTGGGGACGCCAAATCGGGAGAACATCACGAGAAGGGCTTCGGCCACTCCTCTATCTGTATACTGCGTATGGTCACGGCATCCGAATTGCGGGTTTCACAATCCATAAGGGTCAGAATGTAGCAGTTCCCGTGTTTTGAGGTGGTTGTATTGGACGCACTATGTCGACAGGCACCGGTCTGAATGTGGTTTGAATTACGGGCATCCTTCCAAGTGGAGCGCGTGGCACTCTGCCTTTTGGAACAATGCGTTGGCAAATACCGCAAGAAGCGACAAACCTTTTCATATCGGCGGTAATTCCCGGCCAATACAATTCCTCAGAAATCCGATCCTTTGTCTTCTGAGCGCTAATTGACAAGCCATTATACCGTCATGTGCTGTTTTCAAAATCGCGTCTCGGTGGCACCTCGGCACGACGTGCTGACGCAGACCAACCGTTCTTTTCCGTGTAGCACCGGTAAGTAACCCACTTTCCTGTTTGAATTCGAGACTTCCCTTCTCGTTTGAGCACGTCTGATTCTGGCTGATCCTAGCGAAACATTGCTTAAGCGTATCATTAATTCTCTTATCGCTCACGTACCCGTCCTGGCCTGGCAACTCTGCTGCGGCCTCGGGAGCACGGAGTTGGAAAGCCTCTTGTACTGCGCGTGCGCCTGGGCGCGGCTTATAGCTGCCGCTGCGGGTTCTTTTTTCATTTCACCGTTACTGCCGCGTTATTCGGTCTCGTATTTCGGATCCTCCGGAGATCTTGCGCATCCTATATTTCCCACAATTAGGCCGTACAGTGGCCCTAGCATACAGAGCGCTCTAAGGGGGCCGGTAAAGTACTGTGTGCCGATTTTAATCCGCGCCTCGGGCTGCAGCTACGCAGTTCCGTCAACCATGCACACAACGCTGCTTGCACCCGTTAGCTGGTCATTGTTAACCAGGTCACTCTTTATAATCACCGTGTTACACCCGGTGTCCTGCAACACAGAGATCTCTCTCCCTCCTAGGGTACCGGAAGCAACCGGAAGAGCCTTGACGAGAAATTTTGGCTGCATCGCCATTATCACGTTGATGAGGGGAACATTTTCCCCATTTCTCATCTCGAGATAGCCGTCGCGTATCTTATGCTGGTGAGCTACTTTAGTGGAGGGGTAAATGCGCGATGCCGGTGGTCTGTTCTTAGGGCCCGCTTGGCAGTTGTACGATCTGTGACCCTTTCCACCACAGGTGGAACAGACGGTGGCCGCATTCGCCGCGGGTTTGTTGCGACATAGCTGGGGTGGGTGTTTTACCGCGATTGCAGAATAACAACGCGGTAGTGGCGGATCGCCGTTTCCCCTATTTCGTGTTTCCTGTCTCTCGGCTGCAACTGGATCACCATTCTTTGTTTTCGTGAGATTTGCTCCACACTGAGCTTCCACAAATTGGTCTGCCAGCTTTAATATATCGTACAAAGATTCTGCTTTCATCTCCTTTAGGTGACAAAGTCGGACCACAAGCGTGCAAAAATTTCTCTCTAATCAGCAGTGCGCGAAGGAAGCTGTACTAGGTATTTGTTTCGCAAAGTTAGAACCATCTATCGAAATGATGATTTAGCTGAGCTGCACATTGGATTGCCGTTTCAGCCCACACTGGTTTCTCGTTATGGAACCTTTCTCGAAACCCATCTGCTGTGAAGTGGAGCCGCCTCAAAACAGCGGTCTTCACTTTTGTGTACTCCGCTGCATCATCCAGCGGGAAACTTACGCAAACGCTCAGCGCTTCTCCACTTAAAGGGAAGCTGAAGAGTCTGTCGAATTCAATAAGACGCTCATATACGGATGCGGGAACCTTATAAACCATGAAGGTAAAATTTTGGGGGGGATTTTTCACTTAGGAGCGACGCAATCGTCGGCTAAAATTGCGCTGTAGCTCCACCCGCCGTCGAGCGCCGCTCGCTACTTCTGACGCTGACGATGCGAGCGGAGACCGGACACCGCGGCTTAGTGACGTCCACACTGGTGTTCCGTTCCTTCGCAGTCTCCGCGACCGTGCCTGACCGGGCTTATTTGTGCGTGCGTACCGTCCTAATCTGCTTCGCTCGACCCTACATTCCTTTATTAGTGTGTATATAGGAGGGGTAGTTGACGTGCTCAGCATCAATTGAACTTGTAGGCCGATCATGCCGGCGTTCTGTGCAGCCTACACTTGCGCGAAAACCAGCGGCCGCGACTATGTTCCGATGTTCCATTAGTTCCTGCAAGACAAGAACCTTTCAGCTAAGTGGGAGGCTGCGGTGAAGCGAAACAACTTCAAGCGCTCAAGAACAAGTGTTGTGCTCTAACCACTTCCGTGACGATTACTACTGGAGTTTATCAATAATGCGTGCTTTGGGTTCTCCTAAAAAACATTAGCATGCTGAACGGAAGGTGCATGTTTATTGCCCACCCTTGACGCAGGTTTCATCGCCAAGCGCCGCGAATTTTCTATTCGCACGTGTGTTGTGAAACAGCCTGCATGCAGCTACCATAACGCAGTGCAAGCGTAAAGTTTGCATGTGTTGGAAAGCCTGCTCACGCCAAGGCGCTGCACTCGCCCTTCTCTCGCACACATAAGAAACCGACCATCTCACGTAGCCGACGGAATTCGCCGGTTACGAGTAGCGTGCGGATGGCGCGCTGATGAAGGTTCTATACTACACGTGCTACAACAGCCGATAAACTTTTCCCGCGTTTAAGCCGTCTGTGTAGATTGCCGACAGCTTTGGGGCAGCGCACAAATGCTGGAGATCGCATCACCGCTTACGTTCTACGAGGAGGCATGCAGGAACATAACACTGCAGTTGTTTGCCCGGAAATGTACTCACTGGAACGCTGAATGCAGCTTAGCAAAAAACATACTCGCCAAAGAACATTTCCAACACAAGGAGATGCTAGCACTTCGCCTTCGTTCGCGTGGAAAGCAGTGCTTGCACCAGCATTTTTTGCTTCTTGGAGAGGCCGGCTTTTAGGAATCAGCTCGTACATGTAGTATGTACAAGTATAAACCCCTTACAAGTGATCTTGCACGCGACAGCGACAGCGCTACAAGCGAGTCGATGGCTGTCGCGTTCACTCGTCGTCTGCAAGTCGAACTCCACGCGAGCGACGGCTTTGAGCAACGACCTCCCGGTATGAGGGCAGCAATATACGCGCCGAAACTAGCGTGACGCATGCTTTATCAATTTAAGTTGGTGTATTTTACTGAAGAAGGAGCATAAAATATTTCTGAAGGTCTTGCACTAGGTTCTTATTCTTGCACGTGTAAAATTCAATAGTTTGCTCGTTCCGTGCGACAAACAGCAGTATTTGAGTTATGTACATCCAGTTTCGGCTTCGCACAATCGGCTAGTCGCTCATAGAATTTCCGGGTGACGAGCGGCGAGTTCTAGATTTCTAGAAACGAGCGATCGAGAGATAACACCGAGCCATTTGTTCAAGCGACGGCCCGTTTTGTCGCTCGAAGCCGTCGCCCGTCACCGTCGCGCGCAAAATCGCTCTCGTAGAGTTTGGACTTGACGCCGAACTCCTCAGAGAAACGCAAGCTCTCGAAAATTTCCATGACCGTCCCAGCAAAACACCACCAAACTACTTTGCACCGTGCTTCGTGTGTAGCGGCAGCAGTCGGTCCGGACGAACACCATTGTTGACGTCACGAGGCGCCCGACCAATCACAGGCGGAAACGATGCGCGCGAACTGGGCGTGTCTGCTGCTGCACTTTTCGTCGAAATAAAATATGTTTGCGCTTTCTTTCACTAAATTTCGATGCGATATTCGAATCCAGAGGGTTGAAAACCACGGCCTACTGCTCTTCACTCATTTTTTCTGGAAATCCTTCCAGCTTTCCTTTAAACAGGTCGAAAGCGCGGTCGGCCACTGGCCTTCGGGCCTCAGGCGATACTCTCAAACCACCAGATAAATGCGTCCAAATTGCCCCTTCTTTCCTCGAAGTAGACGAGAAGCCTGGTAGTGTTTGTTCGTAAGCAGTGCTATGAAGTAATAAAACGAAGGACACCGACCAACAGAAGTGCTAAAAATGAATAAATCTTTTAGATTTCTTGGTGTTGGTTCTGTTGGTCGGTGTCCTTCGTTTTAATACTTCATGCTTCATCCCGACCAGACGGGCTTCCGTCGAACCCTCGATTTCGTAACCAGTGCTACTCCAGTACTTCTAGGTGTTCGCTGCTAGCCCTGCTTCCGTTGCCACTTTGATTAAGCTGAATCGTTAATAGTAACAACTGTACTTCCCGCTCTCCGGCTTCCTTGCCCTCCATTTGCTCCCTCTCTTTTTCTTCGCGCTCTTTCTGTTTTTCTTTGCGCTCTTTCTTTGTTTCCTCGGTGGATGAGTGCTTTGATGTAGGCGGCACGGCGGTGCTCGTCGGCGAAATGAAGCAGCTGTGATACAGAAAATACGCAAGAAGCACTGGCAATATTAGAGGAGTCAGAGTCGTCAACAGGGTAACGCAACAAGCTGTCAGCGTCTTGGTGCAGGCGGCCAGATTTGTACAACACGGAATATGAAAATTCTTGTAGCCTCAAAGCCCATCGACCAAGCTGGCCTGTAGGATCTTTTAGCGAAGAAAGCCAGCAGAGAGCATGATGGTCAGTGACTACGAAAAAAGGGTGACCGTAAAGGTAAGGACGGAACTTCGCAACCGCCCAGACTACAACAAGACATTCTCGTTCCCTAATGGAATAGTTGCGCTCCGATGGTGTGAGGAGGCGGCTCGCATAAGCAATAACGCGATCCTGGCCACGCTGGCGCTGGGCTAAGACGGCACCTACGCCATGGCCGCTAGCATCTGTACGCAATTCTGTAGGGGCATCAGGGTCGAAGTGGGTGAGAATGGGTGGTGAGGAGACAAGAGTAACGAGACGAGAGAAGGCGGCGGCTTGTGCAGTACCCCACGAGAATTGTACGCCTTTCTTCAAAAGATTAGTGAGGGGTCTAGCAATTACCGCAAAATCTTGAATAAAACGGCGAAAGTACGAGCATAGCCCTACAAAACTTCGAACGCCTGCAGCTGTCTTCGGAACCGCAAACTCTCTGACAGCGCGAGTTTTGTCGGGATCGGGCTGTATTCCGGGAGCGTCAACGAGATGGCCCTAAAGAGTAATTTGCCGGTGGCCAAAACGACATTTGGACGAGTTAAGTTGCAGCTTCGCCTTTCGAAATACATCAAGTATAGTTGTGAGACTTTCAAGGTGAGTGTCGAACGTTGGCGAGAAGACGAGGACGTCGTCGAGGTAGCAGAGGCATGCGGACCATTTGAAACCTTGGAGCAAGCAGTCCGTCATACGCTTGAAGGTGGCAGGGTCGTTGCATAATCCAAAGGGCGTTACTTTAAAGTGGTATGGGCCATCAGGTGTGATGATGGCGGTTTTTTCTCTGTTCATATCGTCAACAGCAATCTGCCAGTATCCAGAACGAAGATCAATAGAAGAGAAATACCTGGAACCGTGCAGGCAGTCAAGGGCGTCGTCTATACGTGGGAGCGGGTAGACGTCCTTCTTAGTAATGTTGTTTAGACGACGGTAGTCTACACAGAAGCGCCGCGCGCCGTCCTTCTCCTTAACCAACACCACAGGTGACGCCCAGGGACTCGAAGAAGGCTCAACGATGTTTTTATCGAGCATTTTGTTGACTTCGTTTTGAATTACTCCGCGTTCCGAAGCCGAAACTTTATATGGTCGTCGGTGAATAGCCGTAGCATCGCCAGTAAGAATGCGATGCTTGACCGCGAGCGTCTGGCCTAAAGGGCGATCGTCAAAGTCGAAAATATTGCGGTAGGACGATAATACTTCGCAAAGGTCTTCAGCCTGCGTAGAGGACAGGTCCGTCGCAACCATTTTCTTTATGTTGGGATCGACGCCCGAGGCTGGCGCGATGGGCATGCTAAGGTCGCGAGAACCATCGGTCGATAACGCTGCCACGTATTGGTCGCCGAGAAAATCAACGGTGACAAGGCAAATACCTTGCGGTAGAAATCGCCTTGCCAATCCAAAGTTACAGACAGGCATGCGAGTGCGGTTCCCAGTAATATTAAGTATACTGTGAGGCACTGTAACGTCATACCTTATTGGAATGTCGGGCAGAGGAGTGACGAGGTACTCGCCATCAGGAACTGGTTGGAAAGACAACAGTTCAATGTAGGCTATTGACCTTGACTGCAGGCGAAGAAAGCCGGTGGGACGTAAGCGGCAGTGGGGGTGCGTAAGAAGGTTCTGCGAGCATCGGCAACTCAAGGGGAAGGGTACTGGAAGAGCAGTCAATAAGAGCAGAATGTGCGGAGAGAAAGTCGAGGTCGATCGATGAGTGCCGTGACAGGATAGCCGTCAACGTCAACGTCAAGAAGGTTTTGGTTCGTGGGTAACGTGAGCAGAGGATTTGAGGGCAGGGTCGACAACGCAGCTTGACCTCCAGAAGTTGCCGTGCCTAGTTTTCCGGCTGGATTCGGGAGCCGCTAGGCGGCGAGTAGAAGCGACGGGGTTGCGGCGAACGAGACTGATGGCGTCGAGGTGAGGGCGAGCGCCTGTACCGAAAGTTCGTCGCAGGAGCATCAGCGGCAGTGGATTCATGGCGGGTGGTGTAGGGAACGGAAGGTCCAAAGGTGCGGGAATAAGCGGCGGCGTATGTCCGAGGAGGTGGTGGCCATCGGTTGCGGCAGTGACGAGCGACGTGGCCGATACGACAGCAGTGGACGCAGATCGGCCGCTCATCAGGGGTACGCCAACCGGACGGTTTGCGGCGCGATGTGGCGGAAAAGGACTGCCGAGGAAGAGGAGGCCGCTAGAGGACTGCATAACGCTGGGTTGAGACGTGGAACACACGGAGTTCAGACCCATGTTCTCAAATTCATCTGGTTCATCGCAATGCTGGTCGCTGGTGGATCGGAAGGCGTCGTGGAGAAAGCTGGCGAACAGGTGATCTCGAGTTCGCGGCGAACAATACGGGTGCCGTCATCACAGGTGGTGGTCTGACGTGGTCGACCCTCAGATGTCGAGGTAGCAGCAGTGTTGAGTAGCCGAATGATGTGGTATGTGATATGGCGGCTCTTAGCTTGTTCAAGGCGACGGCATTCTTTGATGATGGCGTCGATAGTCGAGACGTTACCGAAAACAAGCAAACTGGAAGCGTCGTTGGCGATTTCTTTTAGAATATGTGACACTTTATCGGCTTCGGACATGGCATCGTCAGCTTTGCGGCACAGAGCTAAGACGTCGAGGATGTAGGAAACGTACGGCTCCGCAGATGACTGAACACGAGACGCAAGAGCCATTCTCGCGGCAGCCGTGCGCCCAATGGGGTCGCCGAACACTTCCCGTAGCCTCTCTTTGATATTGTCCCAACTGGTTATCTCGTCGTCATGCGTTTGGTGCCACATGCGTGGGGTGCCGCCGAGATAAAAGAAGACATTGGCGAGCATAATCGTTGGGTCCCACCTGTTATTAGCACTGGCGTGTTCATAGAGTTTGGTCCAGTCCTCAACATCCTGGCCCTCCAGGCCAGAGAACACACCTGGGTCACGATGTGGGGCGACCTTGACGATTGGAGCAGTGGGACAAGCCGAAGCCGTTGCAGAGGTGGGCGCGCCACCGGGAAGCATGGTGACAAGCTCGATGTGCCGACCACTTCTGAGTTCCGTGGTGAGGACAGGGATCGCCGACCTCCACCAGAATGTTCCATGTGGAAAGACAGAGACAAAAGAGGCTATTTACAGGCTATTTACACTGGAGCCAGGCAGCCAGGCCGACACTCGCTCGCGCCAAGCGCACCGACCAACTTCATCGTCGTTCTCGCGGCGTCTCGTTTCTGGGACTTCTCTCGATGATATCGTAATAATATAAACAACGGCGTTGTCCTGGGGCTTGGCAGGATACAGTGGTTTCTGCTCAAACGGCGACGCCACACACTGTTAGGACGCCTGCACAGAAGCGCGAATACGATAAGCGACCAAGGGAACAGCGAAATTTTTCATCCAGTTCGTGATGGAAGAGTGTGGTGTCATGTACTTCACCAATCAAATTCAGCCAACCTCTGCGCTACGGTCGTGTACAGATCTAACTTTACCCGCAGCGGTTGTTTAGTGGCAATAGTGTTGGTCTGTTAAGCACGAGGTCACGGGATCAAATCCCGGCCACGGTGGCCGCATTTCGATGGGGGCGAAGTGCGAAAACACCCGTGTACTTAGATTTAGGCGCAACCTAAAGAACCCCAGGTGGTCAATATTTTCGGTGTTCCCCACTACGGCGTCCTTCATAATCTGGTCACCGTTCTCGCGCGGCAAACCCCATAATTTAAATTAATTTAATTTAATTTATATCTAACTTCAGCTAAAAATATCCACAAATTAGCAACTCAAAACCCTAATGCTTACAACTGCTATCGCAAAACAGTTGTCAATGTCGTTTCAAAGAAATAAAGTTTTCGTACAGTGCAATTACTTGTGCTGCCGTCAATGATTTCATGTAGCGCATTCCTCAATCGTACAAGGCTGCGTCATATGGGTCTATCGAATCAGGTGATACCACAGCTTCGCTGGCCAAGCATTTTTCAGTGTGGATTCGAACCCATCTATTTAATGACTTGTTCTTGCGCAAAACTGAAAAAAATTTTGCGGAGCTGAAAAGCCAGTACAAACTGCCGCCCTCTGGCCTACCTCCTCAAGTTTATGCGAGGCAACAGTTAGGTGTGGGATGACTGCTATCTTGTTTTTCGCCCATATTCATGTGCTTCAGGGTTAATTAAATTATGAGGTTTTACGTGCCAAAACCACTTTCTGATTATGAGGCACGCCGTAGTGGAGGACTCCAGAAATTTGCTTCAGGGTCGGTGCCACAGTTTGACTGCTGGCGTTCTTCACTCAAATACCGTACAAGCCGCCTTTGTGCTTGCGCTTTCTGCCTCAAAGAGCACGCATCTTTTCAGTAGTTCACAAGACCAGTCAGTTCCATGAAGATGCCATTTGCCTGACAGGGCATCCCATTGATATATCTAATGTAACGTAGGAAGGCACTGACACATGCGTCTTGTCTATCTCTGGCCTGCGCTATAAAAGATGCGATTAACCCCGGGACTCAGTTTTACGTTCCACCATCAGCAGTCTTAGCACTGCCAAAACCGACCCTCCGCCTCACCTTTCTTGGTTGCTCGACCGCACCTTATACCACCATAACGCGCACAAAGATGGCCCTGACTGACTTCTCGTCGTACCTGTCCATCTGCGATCAACTGTGCTCCTCCAATTTCACGGTCTGCAAACCAATGGCCACCTTGGTGTCACCTGCACTTATGATCTCGTTATGCACCGTTTCTTGTAGCATGGCCTCTATCGCCTCGTAAAACGTTATGTCGCTCGACATGACCGGTGCCAATGCCGAAAGGGACCAGCCATGCTTCCAGGCCGTTTCTTTCATCCTATCAACATCCCCACCGAGCTATTCTCCAGCTTCGGAATAGACGTTTTTTGTCACTTTCCAATCTGATCATAAGGAGACAAGTTAGTATACATCGCCACACGACTGGACGACGCAATACGCAAGTATCCCTGCACTATCCAGCGTCGGCGCCACATATGCCATCGGCTTTCTTCTTTATGACATCATCATGAATTTATGGCTAGCCGACAGTTGCTGACCGCTCAAGAGCGGTTCTAGCCCTGCATCATCGTGGCTAACCTTCGTTCGTGCTGGAGCAGTCAAAAGTCACAACCGCTAAAAGCCACTGGACTCGGAGAGTGCCTGAACCGAGCTCTCAGTGATGTGCTGTCAATGTAAGCTTCCACCGAACACGTCCATTGGGACGTGGCTTCGGGGTATGTTATCTGCGCGTGCAACTCGTCTAGACATGACACCACTTACTCGCCATTTTATCGCGAACCTGCTCTCCCTCTCAATACTTGCTGCTGCTACAAGATAATTTGCTACTTAGTGCAGGCTGACATGGTGCACGCCGTACCGCTCGGCAGATCGCTCGTGAAAAGTCCACAGTGCCTTAGCCTTTGCAAAAAGACGTGTAAAATATAGCCACAGAGACATCATGTTACTGTGCTCTTGGTCCCGCCGCATCGGTGTCCCCAACACAGAAAGGTTTTATCGCTGCAGTGCTCTTTACATATTATTACATCCATTCATCGACTTTATATGAGAACTTGAACCTGTCATTTATCCACTGTGGTCTACGCTACCGCCCTCTGCCATCGTGCAGGTTGTGAAACAAGCCGTACGTGACGGCTTCGTCTGGACTGTCCTAGCAAGAGCCGCATCGGCGCTCTTGCCGCGGCCCGTAGTTCCATCTGAAACTGAAGAGACTGCCATTGTCGCTCGGACTACGACGACAGCGACAAAGTATCAAGACAGCCTGTCATCGTTCGCCACGGCTTATAGCTGTTGGAACCTTTTATACGGTACTAATTTGAAAATATAGGCTCTTCACATAGCGATGTGTATTCCACGTAAGTTTCCAAGACTCGCCAAATAAAATGCTGAAGTTCTTCGGCTGTGTCTTGTTTGTAATGATATTCAGGTTTCCGGGTATCACCAAATATAAACATTGGAGAATTAGGCTTACTGGCCTTGGATGGCAGTTAGTTTCTAGAGAAGCTCGTTTCTACGAATCAACTCTCCTATAGTTACTTTGACAACATACCTAATATTGCTTTTCTAGGATTGCCATATTCTCTCAAAAATTCGTGCATTTTATCTCTCTGGCACGCATATCAGATAGTGTTTCACAGTTGCGTTTGAGCCGCAATACACAGGGGTCGTCGATTCATAATGTACAGCACTAACTTTTCTAGGGTGGACACAACTTAATCATCAGCAGTTCTCGTTGCCGTATTTAACAGGAATTGCTTGGTACACGCGCAACTTTCCTACCAACACAATGTAAGTAGAAATGTGCCGTAGCTCAGAAAAACATCTTTTACCTCAAAATGTGCCGCCTAAACTTCACGAATTAAGCCGAATCTTTCCTACGATTCTCAATGTGTAGCGAAGTGCTTGACCTGGTATTATTGTGCTATAGATGCGGAGCTCAAGAGATGGGAGGTAAACCTGAGCATATAGCAGTTTTGTACTCAGTTTGCCTGAAGCCAAGCACATTCAGCATTGAAAAAAAATTGCGGCAGAAGCAATCTCCATACGACTGCCGACGGTAATTCGTTTAGCATTGAGTAAATGTAGCGACACAACGTATTGCCGACGCCCAAACGAGTTTTGTAAAAGGCATGTGCAGCAGCAGGATTCATATTTAGAACTTCCCTAAGAACGCTTGGCGCCATTTCGTGCCGTCGCCGCCAAGCCTACGTGGGACTTTCGAAATGCCTGACGCAGTGGTAGCGTGAACGCTGAGAAACGCGTCGTGCCGAAACCGGACTGCTCTCTCGCGCTTTCTTCTTCTCCTGTCGGAGAAGCGTGGCTTCACCGAGAGCAGAAGCGAAGTTGTAGCACATTGTAGAGTGCAGAGTTCCTTTGTTGCTGCCTTGTCTTCCTTGTTTAGTTTCTGTATATTTTTACAATTGGCATTGCGGTGACTCAGCAATCGATACGGCAATTGCCGCTTTGTATGGCTACTGTGTAGTGCGATGATCTTCACATCGGTACCTCGACTCATCGGGGCTCTCGGCAAGACTACAGGACATTTCTACAAAGACGGATGGCCTAACTGCCATCCCACCACCTCGGGCTTCCTGATCCGCCACTACTTCGCTTCCATCTCTACGACCCTCTACCTTTCTCCCTCCTACCCTCTCTCTCTCTCTTTCAATCCCATCTCCTTCACCCTGCTGGCCCTGAGCCCTGCTCCCGCGTGGGTTGCAGAAGATAGTGCTAGCCTTTCCTCCTTCCCCAGAAGAACCACTTCTCTCGCGCAATATTTACTGTTAACATCACATACGCACTGTTTACTGCCTTTTCCATTTCAATTGACTGTTTTGAATGTATTAGTCTTGCACATCATTGCATTGTGCGAATGAAGCATTTGTTAGGTTGATGCTGTTCTGTTGCCTTGTTGAATAACCCTTGTTTTACCTTGATGTAATCGCAATTTTCCCCTTACCCAATGCTTTCTTGAAGGCCTGTATGGTATTCATGAATAAGTACCTTTTCTTATGCAAAGGGGGGTTTATTCGGGTAGTAGAGAAGCAGTGACAAACACAGAACCAGCAGATTGGGCGCTGGCAGAGAGCGGACTGGTTACCTGCCACACGATGGACAACGGGGATTTTCAGCCAGCCGATCTGCAGTGGAGGCGTAGCGGTAGGGCATCCGCCACGTGTGCAGGAGACCAGTCGTTCGAATCCCGTTGCCGAGCAATTTTCCACTGGATTAAAAAAAAATGTGCGTGTTGATAAAACTGCCCAAACAGGCCTGGAGTGCGGCCGGATCCCGGTGAA
This sequence comes from Dermacentor andersoni, assembly GCF_023375885.2. NCBI lineage: Eukaryota > Metazoa > Arthropoda > Arachnida > Ixodida > Ixodidae > Dermacentor > Dermacentor andersoni. The sequence goes on along the minus strand of NC_092822.1, from coordinate 71,703,752 downwards.
TAGAACCGGTAACGCTCTCCCTCACGAGAGCAGGATTGGCCACCCTGCTGCAGTAACTTGACCACAACCTCATATAGATACAACAATCCAACCCAGGTCCTCAGTCTCCAGCAGCTGCGAAGCGACTGACCATGGCGGGGGTCAGACCTGTGGCGCAGCAAAGGGTGCTAAGAATCTCTGGGTCCGGAGAGGCCGCCATTGGAATCTGAATCTGGCAACGTTTAACCAAAGAACGTTATCTAGTGAGGCGAGTCTAGCAGTGCTATTGGAGGATTTAGCGGGCAGTCAATGGGATATAATAGGGCTCGGTGAGGTTAGGAGGACAAAAGAAGTATATACAGTGCTAAAAAGCGGGCATGTCCTGTGCTGCCGGTGCTTAGCGGAGAGACGAGAACTAGGAGTCGGATTCCTGATTAATAAGGATATAGCTGGTAACATACAAGAATTCTATATCATTAACGATAGCGTGGCATGTCTTGCTGTGAAACTTAAGAAGAGGTACAAATTGAAGGTCGTACAGTTTGGCACCCCTATGTCCAGTCATGATGACCAGGATGTCGGAAGCTTCTGTCAAGACGTGGAATCGGCGGTGGGTAAAGTCAAAACAAAATACACTATACTGATGGACGACTTCAATGCCAGGGTAGGCAAAAAGCAGGCTGGAGACAGGTCACTGGGGGAACATGGCATAGGTTCTAGGAATAGCAGGGGAGAGTTATTAGTAGAGTTCGCAGAACGGAATAATAAGTGGACAATGAATACCTTCTTCGGCAAGCGGGAGAGCCGAAAGTGGACGTGGAGGAGCCCGAATGGCAAGACTAAAAATAAAATAGACTTCATGCTCTGCGTTAAACCTGGCACCATACAAGATGTGGACGAGCTCGGCAAGGTGCGCTGCAGTGACCATAGGTTGGTGAGAAGTCAAATTAGCCTAGACTTGAGGAAGGAACCGAAGAAACTGGCACATAAGAAGTCGATCAATGAGTTACCGGTAAGAGGGAAAATAGAGGAATACCAGATCAAGCTACAGAACAGATATTCGGCTTTAAAGCAGGAAGATGACTTTAGTGTTTTGTGTTTAGTCTATGAGATTAAAGAGATGTGTACGCACATTGCTGGAGACCTTCGGAGTAAGTAGGCGAGAGTAACGTTCCATGTGTCCAGCACCACCACTAAACAAACAAATGGGACGGTTGTCCTCCGTGCGCCAATGGTGTTGAAGTGGTGCATAGTGCACTACTGGCCGGGCGAGAGGGGATACGGGTGAGCGCAAAGGTAGGCAAAGGAGACCGTAGGTCTGCGGTGCAGGCCTCGCAGCGACTTCGGCGTAGGTCACGGGAGCCGCAGCCGCAGCCTGTTGGAGAAAAGGCGGAACGTGATCGGTTGCCTGCTGCTTGACGAGATACTTGAGAGCGGGCGCCAATGGAGAAGTCGATTGGCGATGGGCAAGCGGTATCAAAGAAAACTGCCAAACAACCTCTTCATGGACGAGCTCCTTGATCTGTAGGAGGAGCGAAGTGTTATCCGGGGCAACAGCCAAGGCCCACGTTGAAGTGGCCTAAGGAAGATATTGGCGGGTGGCAAAAAGTTGTTCGCGTAGTTTATTGAGGCTTTTGACAAAGACTGACAACTTCAGACACTGTTGTCGAATTTTTCGCCGACAGCATCTGCAAGGCGTCGTCTTCAATGCTTTTTAAGATATGTTTAATCTCGGTATCAGCCATTGTGACATCAACGTGGTTGCGGAGGTCGACAATATATTCTATATAACTTCCTAATGTATCCCTGCTCTGTTGCGCAAGACCACGCAAACGTTGCTCGGCGCGAAGCTTGTGAACAGCAGGGAGCTCGAATACTTGAGATAACTTGAGATAACCACACCATGAGAGAACTTTCGTGGTTGAGGTGCCACATGCTGGCACACCGCTCGGACAAAACGCCACGTACTTCAGTTTTGGTGTCGTCCCAGTGGTTGTAGATGTTCACCCGGTCGTAGTGAGTGAGCGAGTCTTCTATGTCATAGCCTTCCATACGCAGGAATTCTGGACACGCGTTTCGTTTCTTTTTTCGCCACCACGTGGCGTATCGACCTTAAAGCTTCGAAATTCGCGCCATGACGTATACCATGACGCAGAACTAAAGAAAACATGATAAAAACAAGCACACCCTGAGACTTGCTTCACCTCGGCAGTGGAAAACGAGCGCGCTTATGTATCAGCCTTATCTTGAAGACAACTAGCTACTTGCTCGACTTGCAATGAATCGACGATTTTGCTGGACACCTTGCCAGACAGCACATCGGCATTCCGGGTGAGATATCTGGCGGAGATAACGGCTACCGCAAAGCTTTCATTGGGTTTCTTTTCTTCATTGTTTTTTCTTAATATTTGTGGGCGACTGCGACCACACGCATCCGTCTAGATAGCGTTATGTTTCGTGTGTTTTCTAAGAACCGGAGTGATTCAATAAGAGGAAGCTTTAGCTCGGGCCCTTCTTCGATGCCGGCTGCTCAAATACATGTAAAATGCATAAATGATTTTATGAGAATTACTAAACCGCTCAACTGATCTGAATGGGAGTTGTTGCATTCAAGAGAGAACGTTAGATGACAGTGATCGTTGCAATAATAATTTTGATTTAGGCCATGGCATTATTGACAAGAATTATTGGAAATCGGCAAATATGAAAACAGATTAGAAGTAGGAACTTTACGAGTCCTTTAGTTCGGACAAAAACTGATATCGCATCCCTCTAAACTGCATCCCTCAGAGCATCACCATAGGAAAAATTCTATGTATGAATTTATAACTTATGTGTAGTTGTTACAATGCCTGTAAAGATTTTGCGAATGCCATATTCAGGAGTTAGTGGTGTATTTTAGGGTGGCATATGATATATTGTCACGAGCTCTCTCAGGAACCACGGCTGCCGCGCAGACAACCAGGTGGAAGAAATAAGAAAACGACATTGGCCAAGCTGCCTCGGGACCACTGGAAAAGCACATATCAACCAGATTCATCTGATTCTGCGTAAAACACCTCGTGTGCAACATTTCGTGGAGGTGCTCGGTTTTTTGCTCTGCGGCCATGATTGAGCGCGACGGCGAAAGTCCAGCGAGGCGACGGCTTCGGCATAGTTCAGCATAGCTAATGGCTCCGTTGTAGGTAGTGGGAGTTACCCAGCACAGCTCCTGTACACCTGCATAGCGGAACTGCCTCAAGAAAAACGTGTTCCGCACTGCGTGGTCTCAATGCCGAATGAATGTCAGGGGCTGCGGGCGCTAAACTGTTCCACTGAAGCGGCAGTGCTGCATCCACGCCTAAAGATTGCCACGTTTCAGGAAGATTCGCCCGTATCGCTGGTAGTACTTACAGAACTACCCGATGGAGGAGCAACCATTGTCTCGAGCCGCGGGAGCTCGAAGATACTTTCCATGAGTGATAAATCACTCAGTGATCGCGAGCGCCGAGTGTTGACGGCCCTGCTTAAGAAACACACCTCGGTATTCGACTTTGCACACCACGATGGCCCGCTGTCAATTCCTGCGTCCAGAACTCGTCACCGCATCAACACAGGAACCGCCCAGCCAATCCGACAAAAACCCTATCGTGTGTCCTCGTCACAACGCAAGATAATCAGGGATCAAGTCCAAGAAATGCTATGCAAAGGCGTCATTCGAGAATCATCTAGTCCTTGGGCAGCAACCGTGATACTGTTGAAGAAGAAAGACGGTAGGTGGGTGTTTTGCGTTGATTATCGTCGCCTAAACGCCGTTACTAAGAAAGATGTACATCCGCTCCCACGAATTTACGACGCCATCGACTGTCTCTTGGGGGCATCTTACTTTTCCTCAGTTTATTTACGGTCAGGTTACTGGAAAATTCCTATACACAAGCACGACAGAGAAAAGACAGCATTTGTAACGCCTGACGGATTATTTGAGTTTAACGTGATGCCTTTTGGGTTGTGTAACGCGCCCCCAACGTTCGAAAGGTTCATGGACACGATATTACGCGGCTTAAAACGGGAAGTTTGCATTTGCTACTTAGACGACATTGTGATCATCGGGCGAACGTTTAGTGAGCACAATAGACGTTTGGACTTGGTCTTGAACTGCTTGAAGAAAGCGGGAACGAGAAACTCTTGTGCTAGGACATCTGGTAGCTAAAGAAGGCATCCGACCAGATCAACAAGAGACTGCGGCCGTAGAAGCATTTAAGGGACCCAACTCTGTCAAGCAGTTACGAAGTTTCTCGGGCTTGTACTCCTACTTTCGCCGATTCATTCCCCGGTTTGCTGACATGGCCCATCCCCTTGCATGCCTTCTCCAAAAAAGGCGTCCCCTTTGAGTGCACTGCGGATTGCTACTTTTTAAACATTATGGCTTAATCGGCAACAGATTTATATCATGCTGTTTACATTCGGCATTTTGCGTTCTTTTGTGTGGAGTAGTATGGAAGGATTTTGCAGACATTGTCCAATTTCACTTTTTTTTTCTCGCTCCCCGTATTTATAACACTTCATTCTTCATAAAATATTTAACTTGAAGTTATACATCTGTGCACTTGAATGGTGTGGGTATATATGCCATGTAGGCGTGTATATGTAGATGTATATGTAGGTGTACATATATGTATATATATAGGGGCGTATGCGCGCCACTTCTACGGGTTATTGCGTGTGTACGTTTCAATATAACATGTCAGTGTACAATATTGCTTTGTTATTGGTGTGTGTATATGTAAATATTTTTTTTCTCGTTCTTCACAGCTTGGTGCAAACAGTTTCTTTCTTTCTTTCTTTCTTTTTGTTTTGTTTTTCTTTCTCAAGTTTTTTTTCTTCTAGTACGACATACACTGCTGTTTTGCCGCTGTTGCCACTGCCTGTAGGGCCTCATGCCTCGTCAAGCTGCTCAATGAGCAGCTTTTTGTCTGGGGTCCATTTTTCCTTTCCTTGAGGAAAATAAAACTGATTCTGATTCTGATTCTGATATCGCGCCATTAGAGTGGTTTTCCGTCAAGATTTTCTCCCGCCTGTATTCCAAGAATACCCCCGTGGGTTCTGCCTAAACCTGTCGTTACATTGCAGATTCCTGGAATTACTAAAAGGTCATCCGTTGCATCTATTGGCCTCAGGCAACTCACCCTGTTGCACATTTCTGCAAAGTACGGATATACTGTACACGTGTGTACCGATGGCTCTGTTACACCATATGCCTCCACTGCAGCCTTCGTCATTCTACATATGATCATCGCTTGGCGGTTTACACTAGACCATAGCTCAACATCAACTGCCGCAGATTTTTTTGCTATCCGAGAGGCACTTCGCTTTCTCTCCGAGGAGCCTCCTCACGTATGGACGATATTCTGCGATTGGAAACCAGCTCTTCAAACGATTGACTGTGTCCTCAGACGGGGCCCTTATTATTCTATGGCTATAGAAATTACAGAGCGTCTCGACCACGCAACTAGAAATGGCCACAATGTCACCTTTCAGTGGATACCCTCACACTGCGGCCTGATCTGGAACGAACAGGCAGACGCTGAAGCGAAAACTGCTTTAGATAATGCTTGCGAAGTACGCATTCCGTTCTCACGAACAGACATAAACGCCCTACTTCATCGCGTAAACCGCAACTCTACGTTAGAACACTCGACCCAACCAGATCGACGACACAAGCGATTGCACAAATGGGACGAATAAATGAAATTTCGTATGCCTCACAAGCTCAAAAGAAGCCACACCAGCATGGTGCATCGGAATCGCCTTGGTGTCGCATTCACCAACCGTTATAGACATATGATAGGTGCCAGTGATACTAGCCCAAACTGTGAATGCTGTGAGGTGCCAGAAACACTTGAACATACATTTTGTGTATGTTCCGCGTACGCGCAAGAACGACAGCAACTAGCCTCTTCCATTGCAAAGATCCATGAGAGAGCGCTATCAGACGAGCTTATTTTAGGTCCTTGGCCTAATGCAAACATCGCAGCCCTGGTAACAAGAGCCGCTATAGCTTTTCTTCAAGCCACTGGGCTGGACGCACGGCTTTAGAGATCCCAGAACTCTGTGAATTTTTATATACGCGTCTCTTCCTTATACCATCATCATTCATCAGCCCTTCTTTCTATCCCCGTCCCTTTTCCCCAGTACAGACTAGCAGGCCAGAGCAAGGTATAGCTCAGGGCGACCTCTCTGCCTTTCTGTAAATAAGTTTCTCCCTCTCTCTCGCATTTTTTAGAATTAAGCAAAGCGGAAGCTAAATGAAAATTTGCTTTTGAAATTTCATTTTAACTATTTCTTTTAAGTTCAAGATAAATTATTGCTGTGCAGTGGTTGTAAGAAGAAAGGATTGCTGATTGCCCATGTAGGAGCTAAAGATTCCCACTAAGTTAGGTATACAATATTATTTTTGCGGACAGAAGAAGCAAGACGGGTACCGTATATACATTATGGCGGCCGCAGTTCGATAGGGGCGAAATGGGAGGACACACGTGTAATTAGACTTAGGTGTACGTTAAAGAAACTCGGGTGGTCGAAATTTTTCAGATTCACCCACTATGCCATGCCTCATAATCAGATCGTGGTCTTGGCTCGTAAAACCTCATTATTTTTTTTCATTTACAGAATGTACAGTAATTTACAGTAATTGACAAAGCCAAGCCAACAGCAAGCTAATCATTGAAGCGTTCACTTCCTAAGACCTAAGCTCCTGCTCATCTCCCTCAGCTTTGTGCAGAGCTTTGAAACTTATTTCCAGTTGGCGTGGAAGCGCCATCCCACTGCTTTTTAGGCAAAAAAGACTGGTAGCGTTTTAGGCGGCTGACCTGCATGGCGTGATGGGAAGTCTGAATGGAGCGAGCAGCAGGTGCGACTGGAGACAGCTTATGGGTTACGTCGGTTACCTGACAGAGGATTCGGTAAGGGCCGGAGAAGTGGGACATTAGTTTTTTAGAGAAGCCGAAACGGCGGGTAGGAGACAAAAGAAGGACAAGATCCATGGGGGCGTCCCGGTGAATTCTGTCACAAATGCTTTTCCGCTTGTTCTGAAAAGCACAAAGGTGGCGGTGAGCAACTTGGCATGTTTCTTGGACTCGACCAATGACATCGGTTGTATACTGAGGCACGGACTCTTGAGCGGTAGGCAGTATTGTATTAAAAAGCAATACTGGATCTCGGCCGCACAACAAATAAAACGGCGAGTAATGAGAAGTGTCGTGGCGTGATGAATTGTACGCGAACATGACAAACGGGAGAGCAGTACGCCAGCCACAATGGTGATCAGAAACGTACATGAAGAGCATGTCTGTTATTGTTCGATTAAGCCTCCCCGTAAGACCGTTCGTTTGCGGATGGTATGCATTAGTAAATTTGTGCCTGGTAGAATAAGAACGGAGGAAGTCGCCCACAACTGTAAAAAGGAAGGAGCGACCCCTTTCGTAAGAAGTTGATGAGGATCGCCGTGGTGAACAGTGACCTTGTGCAACAGGAAGTGGGCTACGTCTCTTGGAATGGCTCTGGTGGACGCGAACCAGGTTGTACAATGTGTTGCGACGGATCCACTTATTGCATCAGTCAGATGTGGGGAAAGGTGGCAAGAGGTCTACACCAATGCGATAGAAGGGTTCGGTAGGAACGCCAAGAGGTAGGAGTAAACCAGCAGTAAGCACAGGTAGCTTCTTTCGTTGATGCAACTCACAAGAAGCGACGCAGCGGTGGACAGATCGGTACCGACCAGGCCGAAAGAATCGTTGCCGGACACGGTCGCACGTACTTTTTCCGTAAGGTGACCAAAATTTGGTAGATCGTGCAGCTTGGGCAGAATAGTGGTGCGAACATGCGGGGCAAGGACCAGCACCATCTCCCATCAACTGGCGTACATGCTACGCCGATATAAAGTGCCATCATTGAGTAAGAACATGTCAAGAGAAGGGTCACATGACCTAGATGTGAACTTTTCTAGGATACCACGTAAGCTTAGATCTCGGCGCTGTTCGGTAGCAACGTCAGCTAAGCAGATAGAGAAAATACAGAGCAGAAGCATAGGTCGCAGGAACATCGTCTGGGTGGTGGTACAAGCAGTCGGCATCTTGGTACAAACGGTCGGACTTGTAAACAACTGTGAACGAATATTCCTGCAGGCGTAGTGCCCAGTGACCTAGGCGATGGGTAGGGTCTGTGAGGGACGAAAGCCAACAGAACGCATGGTGGTCTGTAGCGAATGTAAAGTGCCAACCACATAGGTAAGAGCGAGATTTCGCCATGCCTAAAGAAGTGCAAGACACTCACGTTCAGTAATGAGATGATTCCGCTCAGCTGCAAAAAGCAGACGGCTGGCGTAGGCAATGACGCGGTCGTAGCGTCGTTGATGTTGGCGAAAATGGCACTGATTCTATGAGGACTGGCATCAGTGCGGACTTCTCTTGGAGCAGTCTGGTCGAAGTAGGCAAGAAGAAATGGAGATGTAAGGAGAAAGACAAGCTTCAAGAAGGCAATTGCTTGTTCAGGTCCTCAAGAAAATGAAGCGTCATGTTTCAGTAGAGCAGGGGGCTGGTGACCTCCGCAAAATTGTGCATGAAGCGGCGGAAGTACGAGAACAAGCCCGCGAAGCTCCGGACAACTTCAGCACACGTTGGCACGGGAAACTTTTGTATGGCACGAGCTTTTCCCGGGTCTGGGCGCACACCGGATGAATGAACATGATAACCAAGGATAGTAATTTAGCGGCGCCCAAAGTGACATTCAGACCGAATAAGTTGACGGCCAGTATTGGGCCAGCAGAGGCATGCCGGGTGCGTGAGAAATGTAGGAGCAAAAACAACGGCGTAGTCTAAGTAACAAATACAGATGGACCACTTGAGGTTATGAAGGAGTGTGTCCATCATGCATTCAAAAGTAGATGGGGCATTACATAAGCCGAGTGGTTTAAATTTGAACTTGTGTAAGCCATCGGGTGTTATAAGGTCGGTTTTCTGGCGGTCCATGTCGTCGACGGCAATCTGCCAGTAACCGGAACCAAGGTCGATGGAAGAAAAGTACTTTGCACAGTAGAGTCAGTCGAGGGCGCCATCAAAGCGTTGTAGAGGATAAACGTCTTTATTGGTGATCTTGCTGAGGTGCCGGTAATGCACGCAGAAGCACCAGCTGGCGTCCTTGTTAACTAGAACGACAGGGGACGCCCAAGGACTGGTTGATGGTTCAACGATTCATCGAGAAAGATTCCCTTCGACCTCCGTTTGAATGACTTGTCGTTCGTGCAAGGACCCACGGGATGGTCGCTTGTGAATAGGGCTTGCGTCACCTATGTCAGTATGCTGTTTCGTGAGAGAGATCTGGCCTAAAGGGCGACTCAGGTCAAAAATGTCGCTGAACGCGGAGAGCAGCTGGCATTTCTGGACAAGCACAACTTGATAACTAAGCATCAGTACGCTTTCCGGAAAAATATGTCAACACAGCTAGCTTTGCTTGAACAGAAAGAACTAATTCTAAATAATTTTGAGAAACGTTTGCTAACATTGGGAGTATTTGTCGATTTTTCAAAAGCCTTCGATTCTATAAATCATGATCTCTTGCTTAGTAAGTTAAACCACTACGGTATACGCGGCAATGCGCTTGACTTGATTAGGTCGTATCTTGGTCATAGAAAGCAGTTTGTACAAGTAAATAGCTTTAAATCTGAAGTTCGATCGGTCAATGTAGGTGTACCCCAGGGCAGTATTTTAGGGCCCCTCCTCTTTAATATCTTTATTAATGATTTAGTAAACATTGATGTTGATACGCGTTACGTAATCTATGCTGATGACACTACGTTATCCTTTTCATCTAACCGCCCTGCCGAATTGATTATAAGAGCTAATGCAGTTTTGAATAAACTACACATGGTCATCTGACAACGGTTTGACTATCAATTCACAAAAAACTAAGGCGGTGTTATTTCGCGCTAAGAACATGCAAATTACTCTAGAGGAAGATTTGCTAATGAACAATTCTAAAATTGAACTTGTACACTCGGTAAAATCGCTAGGTGTATTTTTTGATCATACTATGACGTGGCAGAGCCATATAGATTTTCTTGCTAGTAAGCTTTCACAAATCACTGGAATATTTTATTCCTTGAACTATCTTCCTCGCTTTATTAAGTGCTTGTTATATAATTCACTTTTTCTCAGCCATTTAAATTATTGTTGTTCGGTCTGGGCTACCACTTCTGACACAAATATCAACAGGCTGTACATACTGCAAAAGAAGGCTCTTCGCGCTATTTGCAATAAACCATACGATTTCCCTTCAGCTTATTTATTTCATAAACTTAACACACCGAAAGTACAGGCCCTTTTAAAGTATCGTTTAGTGCTTGCGTATAAAAATGAACAGAAAAAGAACATCAACTACATTACTTCTATGGCTAACTTAAAACTACAGGAAACTCCATACAGCACAAGAAAGCCAGAGTACTGGCACGTACCAAAATCGCGCACAAACTATGGATCACAAATGCTGTGTTCCAGACTCCCTCGGTTATTAAACGATCTTATTGTTAATAAAATTGATATTGCAACTTGTTCTCCTCCTGATATTCTTGATTTTTTCTCTCATATGTGAGTTGTACAATGCCTGTGTGCTTTTGAAGTGCAGTGAGATGTCGTGTTTTTGCTTGCTTGCTCACATCTTGTTTTTGTTGTTTTTTTTTTTCCTCGCCTGATTTGCGATGCGTGTGCATGATATGTTGTAATGCTTGAATATGTGTGTACTTGGGAAAACTGTATTTCCGCGCTGCTGCTCCCTTATTTTCTTTTTGTATTTTTAAGGGTATTTGGGGCTAGTCAAGCTGCTACGAGCAGCTTTTTTCCCCACTTTACCCCCGCAAAGCTGTATTTAGTTTTTTGTGGAAATAAAGCATACATACATACATACATAAATAGTTGGCGTGGTGAGGCGGAAGGGAACAATAACGTTTGTGAGCTGAGGAAGGACATCCGGCAAAGAAGAAGAATCAACCGGAGATGACGTAAAATAAGCAGCCGAGCACGAAAACAGGCAAACTTGGGAAGAAAACGGCGTACCTAAGTCTATACGTTGTGGTAGGACGTGGTCACTGATTTCGAAGTTGACGGGCTGAAGGCTGGTAGAGTTGTTGGTGATACTGACGACGGTTTGCGGAAGAGCAACATGATGAGCAAGGAGGACTTCCGCGAGAGGAGACACAACACAGTCACCATCAGGCACAGGTGGAGCTGTATAAAGCAGCACGCTGATCATGGCTTGTGGGGCGATTCGAATGTGCTCAGCGAAGCAGAGCCTGCTGAAAAATTCCTCAGGAGGGTCAGGACAAAATAAATGAAGGGGAAGAAGTCCAGTGGAGCAGTAGATGAGGGCGGAGTGAGCGGATAGGAAATCAAGGCCTAGAATAATGTCATGGGGACACTCCGAAAGAACAGTAAACAAAACAGACGTTTGGCGGCCGCAGCCACCAAACCGAGCGGCCCACATTCCCTTTGTGACCAGTGTTCTTCCGCTAGCGACTCGCACAACACGGGACGCCGCAGGTGCCAGGACGTAAGTGACCTGTCTACGAAGGGGGTCGCTCATCACATAGATGCGCGCCTGTAACACGCACAGGAACGACAGGGACACCATCTACGTCACATCAAGTAAATTCCTTTCCGTCGGTAAGGACAGTAGAGCAATTGCAATCGCGGTCGTTCTAGCAGCGTCACCTCTCGAAGCTGCACCCGTCAGTTCCCCGTATAGTACAGATACATGGGGGACGCGGAACGGCAAATAGTGGGTGAGCGAGACAGGGGTCGTCGTGGTGAAGGTGAGCGACTTTACCGTGTAGATGAGGACGCCTGCGTAGAGTCGTATGGCGCTGTGGAGTCTTGCGGTGATAGACAAGTACCTGACGAGGGGCGGTAAGGTTGGAGCGCAGATTGATATTGGCATGACGTCCAGGTATTGCGGCAGTGGCGGGAAATGTGGCCAACGCGGCGGCACTTGATAGATATTGGCCGGTCATCGGATGTTCGCCATTTCGCTGGGTTGCGAAAATGCCGACAGGGGTACACGCCTCGCGAAGAAGAGGTCGTAGGAAAATGTAGGGGTGCAGGTGTCCGCTCGGTTGACGGAATGGAGAGACTGAATTCCATGGTTCGCCAACTCGTCGGGCAGAACAGACTGCCCAAGGGAAATCGTCAGTCGAGAATAGTTCCAAGAAGTCTGGAAGCCAACCGGTGCCACGGCTCCGATCATCCGGTGAACGTTACGGATGAGGCTTTCAGACCTTGGCGGCTCATGCGCAGAGCGAAAGTTTTCGCACGAATACGTAGCAGCCGTATTTCGAAGACACATCAGCTGGTGTGCGATGCGACTTTTTTGCGTCTTCGATGCGTCGCCGTAGAATAATGACGTCGGCTATGGTGGAAAATATCTATGCACGAAGAGAAGGCAAGCGTCGTCTACTATGCCCTTCAGTAAGCGGCTCACTTTGCCTTCTGAAATGCTCTCGTCAACCTTGCGGCAAAGGGCGAGAACTTCCTGGATGTATGTCACATGATTGGCTCGATGCTTTTACGCGGGATCGAAGTTGCCTTTGCACAGCTCGCTGACGGCCAACAGGTTTACCGAACAACTCGTGGAGCTTTGGCTCGCATTGCTGCAGGCTCATCAGTTATTCCTTGTGGTTTCGAAACCAGAGCCATGACATTCCTTTTAGGTAGAAAATGATGTTAACCAGCATAACACTTTTGTACCACCTGTTGTGGGCGCCGATGCTCTTGTACATTTAGAGCCGCTCATCGACATCTAGATTGCATGTCCCGGAAAACGTTCCTGGGTCGCGGGAGTGCGATAAGATGAGTGTCGACGTTGCAACCCCTTCTAACAATATATGCACTTATGGCACTTAGTAGGAATATCGGCGCTGAGTTAAAGCAGTGTTTTGGTCAGGGATCGGCGGTGAGACATTTCACTTCAGGAGCAAATTGTTTTGCACCCTCCCGGCTGAGGGAAAATTAGTGCTATTTTGTTTATCTTCACTTCGTGTAGGCTCGTGTAGACGAGTGTAGTGCTGGGCAGAGGTTATGACGTCGTGTGCTGCACTTGGCTCGCTGGGCTGTAGCTAATCGCAGCAGACTGCGCGTCGTCTTCTACACCAGCTGACGAAAAGCAAATAACTTTGTACTTACCGACTGCATATTTGTGTGTTAGCCGCGTCTACACCCAAGGGAGCGTCGCATCGAGCTTTACTCGTAGCCGCTTGCCATAGTCCCTTGCACGAGCAGGGATCGCCGTCACACACGCTGGTATCGTGGACTCACGACCACGTGGACGACCGTAGCATTACCCGCATCAGCTACCCTGAAACCAAACTCCAGTCTACGGTTTCTTTTTCGTCAACAAATCTAGATAAACTGCAGGTAAATACTTGGCGAATGCGCAGTGCACGAAGTCAGCGCGCAGTGTGAAACAGCCTGCACCATCCATGAGTAAGATAATTTTACCTTCTTGGAAGATTAGCTCACCTCCCTCTGTGACACATGGTCACTTAAGCACTTCGCTACCGACTTTGCAGGAAGTGTTCTATCGTCTATATATATATATATATATATATATATATACCACTAACATTGTTTGACGTCCCCTGCCTGTATTCATCGAAAGCGCAGTATAGAAAGTGTTGTTTTCATGCTAGACTACAGCTATAAAAATGACTTCCTGTAGGTCGGCGGAGCTAAACTATTCTTCGCCAAGTAAAAACGGCGACTTTCTACACTAACTACACTCTTCTAGCCAGCGTAGATAAAAACATAGCCCTATTGACTTCAAGAAGCACGAAATTTGAACCATAAGGCTATTTATTAGAGCTCGCGTCGAAACTGTAATTGTAGAGCTAGTGCGATTCACTCTGCACGCAGTAGCGTCGTTAGAGGCTGCAGGGAGGGAGAGGGAGTGCATGTGCGTGTGCATGTCTTGAGTGTTTATGTGCCTGTGCACGTCTTGAGTGTGCATGCGCGTGTATTTGAGTTTGTGTGTTCGCCCATGCTTTTCTCTCCATATTTGAATCTGTGTGCGCACGAGCGCGTTTATGCGTCTGCGAGCATATGCGCGTTTGTGTATGCGTGCATTTCCGTGTTCGTGCGTGCATGCGTACGCGCATTTTTCTTCAAGTGTACATGCGTGGGCGCGTGTAAATGTGCATGGAGGCAAACGTGCCTGTCATCTGTGCGTCTTTATGCTCTAGAGAGACAGAGCGAGAGAGCGAGAGTGTGTGTGCAGAATACGGTGTTTGTGTGTACATGTGTGTGTGAAAAGCTAGCATTTCCTTACTTGCACCTGCTCTCGGATGTAAATGAAATATAGGCATTAAACTGTGGGGTTTTTACAAGTCAAAATCACACTCTGATTATGAGGCACACCGTAGTGGGAGACTCCGGAATAATTTCGATCACCTGGGGCTCTTCAACTTGCACCTAAATCTAAGTACACGGGTGTTTTCGCATTCCGTCCCCATCAAAATGCGGCCGCCGTGGCCGGGATTTATATACAATACAATATGCATTTATTTGCATAAACGTACAATTTATGGGGGATTTAAGGAAAAAGTTGCTCGCAGCAACTTGACGGGCGTTAAACCCGGTCTGAGGGCAGCAGCAGAAGGCACAGGCACTGATTCGGAACCGACAAAAACAATATATAAGCAAAAATATGTCAACTTTGCTTAGACATTATGCCTGCAAACAGAAATCCAATGAAAAAAAAACATTACAAACCATAAAAAACTACGGAATCCACAGTGTACACTAGAACAACAACAGCAGTGATAGAATCATTAAGAAGGTAATTACTGTAAGGAAAGAATGAAGAAAGAATGAGAAGAGGAAGGAAAGAAGACATGATTGAGCTGTTGACAGAGGCTAATAATAAACGGAGATGTGTGACGACAGTCTACTTCAGAAACAGTCAGAAACAACAAATTAATTCGCGGTCAAAAATCACTGAAATGCTCATATAAATGCGATACAGGACAAGAAGTGACACCTATGTTATTAAATTAAATCGTGTTTAACAGGCATGGTAAGCGATGGTGCAGCATTTGAAGAGCATAGTTAGTGCGAGGCTGCGGCACATACCAGTGTTCAGGTGACCGTGTACTGTATTCTGTTCTGTTTCTAATTATTTGCGCTAATGACGTGATGTATGACTGGCTTTGTTTTGCCTCTTTACGATAGGCTAGTAACAGCCTGTACTCTAACAGAGAATGAGTAATTTCAACTGTTTGAATAGAGGTGCAGTATGAGCGTCTACTGCAGCATTACAGATGCTACGTATTACATTTTTTTGAAGCAAGAGTAACCGGTTTATATTTGTAGCAGACGTACTCCACACGAGACACCAGTAGTGTACGCGAGTCAGGAAGAGAGCGCTGTACAAAAGAAGTTGGACCATGCGTGGCAGCGGTCTTAAACTGAAGAGCGCCCCAGTGACTTGCGCAAGTTTGCCTCCAAGGAAGTCGATGTGATCAGTCCATAACGTATGGCTGTCAAAAAAGACACCTAGCGTCTTCGCAGACTGAACAAGCTCAATTCTTGAAAAACCTATTATAAGTGAGTCTTTAAGTTCACACCTTTATTTCTTGGTTGATATAAAATAGCTTTTGTTTTGTCAGTGTTAATTGTTAAGCCATTTTCCTATGACCATCTCTGTATTCTTCAAGAACAGAGTTTGCAGTTGAAACCAGCCTTTCAATGTTGTTCGATGAAAAAATCACCGTAGTATCATCTGCATAGATGATGTATTTAGGTTCACTATCGACAAGAACAAGGTCATTTACGTATATATTGAAAAGCAGAGGGCCCAATATGCTTCCTTGGGCAGCACCAACTGTTACTTGCTTGAACTGGGAGCAGATGCTATTAATTTCAACAAGTTGATTCCGCTGATTTAAATAAGATTTCATTATATTCAAAGCAATACCACGAATACCGTAGTACTCAAGCTTACTTAACAAAAGTTCATTGTTAATAGAGTCAGACGCTTTACTGAAGTCGATAAGAACCCCGAGCGTGAGCAGCTTATTTTCAAAATTTCGCAATATTGGTTTCTTTTGTGTTAGTAACGCGAGCTGGGTTGACCATACCTTTCGGAAAGCATATTGACAGTCAGTGAACAGGTTATGTTTTTCAAGGAAATCTGAAATACGCCGAAATATTATTTTTTGCAACTCCTTTTGAATATACTGGAAGTATAGAAATGGATCTGTAATTATATATCACATAACTATTGCCTTTTTTAAACAGTGCAAGTACTTTAGCTGTCTGCATTTTGGCAGGAAATACCCCAGATATCAGGCAGAGGTTGTAAATGTATGTTAAGACAGGCGATATAATGTTTAAGACGTGCTTTACAGGTGTAATCTGTATACTGTCAATGTCACACGACGTGGTATTACGTAACTCAGAAAATAAATGGACTAGCTCAGATTCAGTAGTAGGATATCAGAATATACTATCGGGGCACCTGACCTGAACATAACGGATGGCATGTCTATGGGCACATAAACCAGCTGCCACTAACAAAAAAAATATTAAAACAATCAGGAAGCACTTCATCCGGGATGATAATGCCATCATGATAAAAATGGGATGTCTGTTTCATTTGAATGCGCAAAGTTTAAAAAGCAAACACGAACCTGTCTGCATGCTTCTACATGAATTACAGCATGAATTTGAGGTTTTAGCGTTCTCTGAGACTCGGTTCCGCGACGAGTACGATGCTGTACACTTCTCAGGCTATAAGTGTTCTTCACTGTCCCGAAAACAAAAGAAAGGGGGTGGTGTAGCTATTTATGGAAAACACGATGTCTGCTATGACGTAATTTCTGAGTTTTCTGTAATGCACACGCACTGTGAATCCCTCATGATCAAGTGTGCGAATACTATAATTGTGGTTATTTGCAGGTCTCCAGCCGGTGTTGTATCCATGTTATTCGATCTCATTGAATGTATGTTGGATTTTTGTACACAGCATGGCACTTCCTCATTGTACCGGGCGACATTATTATTAACCTGCTTTCAATAGACCGATCCAAGCAAGCGTTTCTGCATGTTTTCTTTTCGTTTGGCTACGAAAATGTTATTATTGTTCCAACTAGGGTGACGAACAATTCCGAAAGCCTACTTGACTTGCCTTTTACAACGCGATTAATTGGATTAGTGTCGGATGTCCTCATCTCTGATGTAAGCGATCACATGCCCCTTTTCATGTTTTTTACACGTGAGACGCAAGTGTGTTGACAGCGCAAAAGTGACACGCGCTCAAAGTACAGATTGATAACCGAGAACGTGATTGCTGATTTTGAAGCGTCAGTCAGCAAAGCGGAATGGTCTGAAATATACGCATTGTCGGGGGGCGTTTCCAGCGCTCGTTCCGCTCGGACGTGTTTTTCCGTAGCTCCGGATTTTCGCCCCGTTTGCTGGTTTCTTTTCCCCGCTACTGGAACCCTGTTTTTCGCGTTTCGTAATTACTACTGGCGCCTATCTACAAGGTCCATCGTCATCTACACCCTCCTGCTGCGCCGTCCAACTCGAGTTCTTGCGCGGCTTCGCGAGTGCGAGTGCCCCTGCGGCGCTCGCCGTGTCTGCGCGGAGCATCCAAGCTGCTGTCCGCTGCATCGAGGGAGCGGAACATTACCGATGCAACTGCCATCCAAGCCAGGAATGTGGGGACAAGTGCAACGTGCGAAAGCGGTACCCTGAGCATGGATACCACCAACATGGAGCAGAACAGCCCTGCTGTCATGGCTCACACCTCAGCCAAGAGAACGACGGAAGCTACTGGCCTTCCATCGGATGAAAATGTAGCTCCCACAGCCCCGAAAAGACCTCGCTCATCACAAGGCCTGCCCGCACGACCGACACGCACGTCTCCGGAGTCGCCAACGACATCGTGGTACAAAGTGGTTATCAAGTCTCGTGCTAGATATGACATGTCCACTCTGCACAACCGTATCATTCAAGCGGCCCTGGACGCCTGCCTCGAGACTGCCCGATTTCAAGGTTTTGCTCTACACAAACCCACTAATACGGTCTCAGTATGGGTGTCTGCTATGGCACTAGTTTATAAACTCGAAGAACTGCAACAAATACGAGTCTCGGAAGAGTGTGTCATTCCAGTCGAGGCGTACCTCGCCAGTGGTACAGATTTAAGACGCTACGTGGCTGATGGCGTTGACCTTGACGAAGAACCCGAGAGGCTCCTGCAGGAACTATCGTGTCCCACACACAACGTCGTGCCTGCTCACTACCTAGGCAGCGGTCGTACGTGCCTAATCACGCTTCAAGGTCCTAATTCCCCACCTGAACGTATCCTGTATTACGGCTGCGTACTGCGCCCGCGTCCGTTCAAGCCTTCCGTTGTGCACTGCTACTGTTGCTTTAGAGAGGGACACATGAAATCATCCTGCCCCTACCCACCTAAAGACGACACCTTGGAGCCTGAACCGTCGGCTTCGTTTAGATGCGGCCTATGCCAAACAAACGATCATGACATCACTTCCACGACGTGTCCTACGAAGTTGAAGGCCACTAAGAAGGCTCGACAACGCCATTCTCGACAGCCAGCAAGGACCCCTCGAGATTCATCAATTAAACAAGTCCCTGCGTACAACCGTTACGCCGTTCTGGCCTCGCTGGAAGAGTATGCTAGCCAGGTGACAAAAGCAAGTACAGCGACAAGTGTGCTGCCACTCGTATGTACCTGTAGCGCAGCGGTTAGGTAGTCCACTTCACGACCGCAAGGGATATCACAATCGATAGAAGACAAGCCGCCTCCTTTGGCAGACGAAGAGCTCGAGATCGACGCTCGCCTGGCCAGCCTTGAAAAGGAAATCCAACGTCTAAAGGAACGCCGTACAGTGCTCCGGCGTCGTCATGACGGAGCGCGGCCGTCGCATTCGCCATCGACGCCTAGTCCTGCTCATATGGCTAACCCGGCATCTGTGTCGAAGCCTCTTTCACCCCAACAACTGCTGCGTTTTGTTGCGCAACAGCTCCAGCATCTCACCTAGGTTCTACTGGCCAATCTTAATCTATGATGGCTGCTACGTCTCCACGTGTGCCAGAAGGCATCTTACAGTGGAACTGTCGCGGCATCGCTGGGAAACCCGCCGTGGTTGCTCAGTAGCTATGGTGTTGGGCTGCTGAGCACGAGGTCGCGGGATCGAATCCCGGCCACGGTGGCTGCATTTCGATGGGGGCGAAATGCGAAAACACCCGTGTACTTAGATTTAGGTGCACGTTAAAGAACCCCAGGTGGTCGAAATTTCCGGAGTCCTCCACTACGGCGTGCCTCATAATCAGAAAGTGGTTCTGGCACGTAAAACCCCATAATCTAATTTAATTTTTTTTAGCATCGCGGGGAAGGTCGGAGAGCTGCGTCAGCGTCTCAGATGTGGGAAGCTGCGTGTTTGGGCTCTACTGCTTCAAGAATCCAACGGCCTGCCACCCATTCCAGGATTTGTGGCATACTCATCGCCTTCAATGTTGGATCGTAGGAGTGCTACGCCCGATGAACCTCCAGGAAAGGCTGCAGCGTATGTAAGATGCACTCTTCATCATACTCGCGTTGATCTTTCCAGGTGGTGTACTCTACTGCAAGAAGTCGTGGCCGTATTGGTTCCTCTCCAACGCACGGACGTTATCATCGTTTCATACTATGCCCGCCCCTACAGTGGTCGTGCGGCTCGGTTGTGTCTCGGCTGGCTGGCGCACCTACGACAGAAACATCCTGGTTGCCCCATTATGGTCGCAGGAGATTTTAACGCGCCCCACACCACATGGGATACGCTATTTCCAGTGCGCGTGGTACATCTGTGCTGGACACATTTATGGACGCCCAATTCACTCTGCTTAATAATGTGTCAGTGTCTACTCGTCGGCGAGGCCACCCTTGCGCGCCGCCACACTCACCGGACTTACCTTGGTGGCTAGGAAGGACGACCGTCCCGTGGCCATGTGAACCCGACTGCTGGGGTAGCGACCATCATCCGATTCACCTTGGCTTATCTTCGGGCGGAACAGGCCGCCTCCGCCGACTATGTCGAGTGGTGGACTGGGATCGATACAGGGCGGTATCATAAAGCAATGTATCCAACTTCATGGTGGACCCGTCCCATTGTCTTAGGGCGGCATTAGTTGAGGCGACACGTATGTCGTGGGTGTATGAATCGCGAACCTCTCCTGATTTGCAACTGCTGCGTCTCTGGGCGTCGCGCCGCCAAGCAGAACTTGCATCAGAACGTGACCCTGCATCAAATGCCCTTCGCTTAGAGGCCCAACGCCTTACTGCAGTAGCTCGGCGCTATGAACACCGCTTAGAACGTGGTCACTGGATGGACTGGTGCTCTTCTCTCGGACCTTCGTCGTCCAATGCCTCAATTTGGCGCACCTTCCGAGTAATGGAACGTGGTCGGCGCCCTCCAGAGCCCGCAGCCTGCGCCCTGTTAGCATCGGGCCAGACACCAGCAGTATTCACAGAAACTGTCGTCCACACCTTGTTTCCGGCTTTGGACACAGCACCGCCTCCCTTCGTTGTTCAAAACTGCCTTCCCGCGGTCGCAGGCACGCCGCCTACGCTCTCTGATATCTGGGGTATACAAGCTGCCTTCACTATGGCGGAATTTTTAGCGGCAATTGACCTGTAGAAGCCATGCAAGGCACCAGGACCGGATGGCATACATACCATATGAACTTTACAAGAACACGGAAGGCAAGGTGCTCGAAGTGCTGTTGGGGGCCATAAAAGAAGCTTGGGCTACAGGAGTCATTCCCGATTCTTGGCGGCATGCAGAAATGGTCCCTATTCCCAAACCCGGAAAACCCCAAGATAATATCGCTCATATGTGCCGAATAGCACTAACCTCAACGTTAGGCAAGCTGATCGAGCGTATGCTCGCGACACGTATTACATGGTGGCTCGAGCGGTACTCATGGTACCATCCTGGCCAAATCGGTTTCCGTGCTCATCTAGGCGCAGAGGATGGCCTTGCGTACCTATCTTCTGTGGTTGTCATCGGAGGCCGCTCCCGAAGAATTTGCACGATTCTGGCAATGGATATTCGTAAAGCATACGACCAATTGTCGGAATTCTCCATTGGCTTCAGTTCTCTAGCCGTGTCTGCACATTCGTCGAAGCCTTCCTGTGCCCTCGCTCCTTCTCCATTCGCCTGGCTGGCCAAGCAGCAGGTCAGTTCGTCGCACATCGGGGTGTCCCACAAGGATCTGTGCTCACACCAGTCAATTTCAATATTGCTCTCCTTCCACTAGCCTGGAAGCTAGCCACGATACATAACGCACAGTACATAATGTACGCAGATGACATCACAGTCTGGTCAGTTGATCCTGAAATCTGCCACCAAGAACAAGCGCTCCAAGAGGCCCTAAACATGACGCACAACTGGTGTGCTCAGATAGGCCTTGACATTTCCAAGGACAAGACGACGTACATGTCAGTAGCGAACAAGTATGGGCGCCGTCTACTGGCACTCCGGCCTCTTCAGTTAACTCTGGATCAGCAACCATTACACGAGGCTTCAACTCTCCGTGTACTCGGCCTTGAAATGGATTCCTCCGGATCTGCGGGACCATGGGTCAAGAATGCAAAGCAACAGGCCGCAGAAACGATACAGTTGATATGTCGGATTGCGAAGAAATCTGGCGGAGCGAGCACCAACATGGCTCGCCTTCTTGTCCGTTCTGTATTGCAACCACGACTCGTCTACAGAGCCCAGTTTCATCATCTCCCGAAGGCGCAAGGGGCTCGCCTTGAGGCCATTAATAACGAAGCTATGCGGGCCATAACGGGACTACCATGTCTCACTCCGTTGCCAACCCTACAGGCTGAGTCCCAACTCAACACTATTGACGAACTCGTACACCAACGTCGATGCGCGCGCGCCGTAATGCCATCATATTTCGGCTCGGCTGCTTCACTCGCCCGGTACATGGGACACGAAATAGACAATCCAGCATCTACGAGACCCGATGTAGCTCCGTGGAAAAGGGTACAATTAAGTGACAATAAGCCTCTTGGTCGTCTGTATAACCCGGTTCCTCGTCAGGTGAATGCCCATGTTTCCCGCCTTCATCGCGCCGATGACAATCAAGACGATGCGACTCTTGTAGCATACACTGATGCCAGTGTTATTGGCGCCATGATTCACACAGCTCTCGTGTATCCATTGATACCAGAGGCAGGCCAAACGTGCTCGTATGTTGCCGATCCTGCACCACCGGCCTACCTTGCCGAGCTTGCTGCCATACGAGACGGCTTGGCCGCGTTGCTACCTACTGTTCAAGATGCTCGATACTCTCAACTCATCATTCGCAGAGACTCGACTCAAGCCATCCGCGACATACGTAGGGTATCTCGGTCCACTTTATTCTCAAATAGCATTCACCGTCTTGCTGCCACTACGAATATCCTCATACGCGTCCAGTGGGTGCCTCGAGCAGCCCTGCCGGGTCTCCTTGAAGCAGATGTGGCAACCCACCCACAGATTACAACATACCTACTTCCACTTTTTCGTGAAGACGCCTGTGGAAGACTGATCCGGGAAAAGGAAAACCTCCGACGTACCACACGAGCTCTCATACCTCCGTGTGGGTCAGACCTCCCTAGTGGGTTAACCCGCCGAGAGGAGATTACGTTATGGAGGCTACGTGTAGGGGTCGCGCTCACCCCGTCTGTGACCGCTCTCTGGCCACAACAGTACCATGGTCCTTACGGCTCATCGTGCCCATTTTGCAACACAGGAATCCAAAATGTGACAGTGACACACCTATTATGGACGTGCCCAGGACTTCATCTAAGCCGTCTATGCCATCTCCGGGCAACAGGCCTTCGGCCTGGCCGCCCACCCGACCTTGAACGTTGGATTCATGGACCCCATCATCGTTAACTCCTAGATTTTTTGCACGAGTCGAATCTGTTCGTGTATTTCTAACATCTTGTGTATTATGCTTAAGGGCATGCTTTCGAAATAAAAAAAATACGCATTGTCGGATCCTTTGAGGGCATTCACTCGCTTTCTCAGCATAATCAAAGACCTTTATCACAAAGCTTTCCCTCTAAGAGAAGCTAGAAGAAGCAAGAAATGCAGGAAACCGCGGGTTGACACCGCGCTTCTAAAACGCATGAAGAAACGCGATAGACTATTCGCTACTTTTATCAAGACAAGGCAACCAGAGTACTTAATGAATTACAAAAAGGGTCAAGAATAAATTGGGCCGTGATATAAAGCTGGCAAGGGAGAGGTATTATGAGAATAAGTTCGTCCATATTATTAATTATCCAGAAAAGAGTGGGGAAAACATTGAATGATCTGCTTCCGAACAGTGACTGTAATCCTGTTTTTGAAGTTATGGATAAAGGCGTATCTTTCGCAGGGACTGCACTGGCCGATAAGTTGAATCAACACTTCTTACAATGTGGCGCGTCTGATGCGTTTGATGCTGATAGCCCAAGTTACAGGTCTTATATTCCATGTAGCATGAGCAGACCGCCATTTCGTGCACCAACAGTTGAGGTTGAATTAAGTGGCTTATTTCTAAGGTCAAAGAATTCCACAACATGGGGGGGGGGGGGTTGTTGGCATAAAGGCAGAACGAATAAAAGCTGTGGTGCTGAATATTTGTAAAGTAATGTCACACATATGCAATTTAATATTGTGCACTGGCGCATTCCCCGATGAATTAAAGATTGCACGGGTATCGGTAGTTTTTAAAGGAGGAGACAGGAATGACGTGAACAACTACAGACCGATTTCAGTTCTCCAAATCTTTTCCAAAATATTATACCAGGTCATTAACGAAAGCATAATAAATTTCTGTACTCAAAATAATATAACAGAAAAGCAATACGGTTTCCAAAAACATCAATGTACGGTAATTGCGTGTCTAAAGATCAAACAAAAAATAAGTAACTTTCAGGATAAACTTTAGACAATAGGAATATTTCTTGACTTTGAAAAGGCATTCGATTCCATAAAACACGATACCTTATTACAAAAGGCAAATGAGTACGGAATTAGGGGAACTGCTCTTAACCTAATTAAAAATTACTTGACCAACCGACTGCAGTACACATACACTTGTCATTCCAAATCAACAATGGGTGTAATCAAATACGGTGTTCCGCAGGGGTCCATTCTGGGGCCACTTCTCTTTTTATTATAGATTAATGACATCACAAATGTACCTCCAACACCTGACATAATCATGTCTGCTGAGGACACTAATATTTTCTTTTCTCTTGGAAACTTGCTTACTCTCGAGCAAGAAGCAAATATTTAGCTCAGTAATCTTTCAGACTGGCTAAGAGCAAATAAGTTGGAATTAAACAGTAAAAAGACAAAATACATTGTTTTTCGGCTTCGTAACAAGGGTATTGATGATAGCTTAGTATTACAATTCCGCTATGAAGTCATTATACGTTCTACGTCCCAGAGGTTCCTTGGTGCTACGTTTGAAGAAAACTTAAACTGGTCCAGTCATGTCGGCAACATTAAAACAAGCATTTCAAGATCCATCGGTGTTATTAATAAATTAAAGCGTCTATTGCCTTCTAGATTAAAAAAAAAACAATTATACTATAGCCTAGTGCGTTTGCGCCTCCAATATTGCTTATCTGTCTGGTGTAGCACGACGAAAACCAACATCCATAGTTTACTAACCTTGCAGGAACACATGGTTCGGGTAATTGACAATGCGCCCTATAGAAGCCACTCCACTCCGCTTTTCAAGAAGAATTGTATTTTAACATTAGAAAACCTTATTAACAAAAAAAAAACAGCCATTGCAATATTTACAGAGGTAAGACTCAATGAAAGCGCCTTTTTTAAAGCATACCTCCCGAATGATCATAAATACAACACAAGGCAATTAACTTACAACAAGGGCAAGATCCGTACAAATTACGGCATGCAAAAGCAGGCATACATAATTGCAGATTTTCTGAATCATCACCTTAGCTTACTCATTATAATAAATGAATCACCGTCCCTAAGCACTTTAAAAAAAAAAGTGAACATGTATTTGCTGTCGCTTCAGGTTGGACTGTTCATTCTTTTGTACACAAATCGCATTCAGTATTTCTGTTACGTATTTCATGTACTTCTCATTTTTTTGTGTATGTATCCACTTTGTGTATCATGCTTACCCTGTGTGCTTGAGTGTTTTCTGCACTGGGAACCGGTCGGGGAAGGGGACTGACACTTAGTCATGTCCAGGGATTCTGGACATTCTCCTTAGTAACTTCAAATCAACGCACAAGTGTAACTTAATGGGAAAAATTTTCGGAAAATAATATTTCAGAATATCGGCCGAGGATCAAAAAGTTTCGACTACGACAAGAGGGTAGCCCCTTCTAACAACATATGCATTCTGGCACTTAGTCACAACATTGTTGGTGCGTTAAAGGAGTTAAAGCATGTTAGAGAGCGGCATTGAAGTCCCACTAGAGGAGTAAATCGTTTTGCACCCTCCTGGCAGAGGGCACATTGACTTGAAGAAGCGCCGAATTTAAACAGTTGGCATTGAGACGATAATGGTAGAGGGAGTGTTATGCAGCCTGTTAGCACGCGCAGGTTTTTGGGAAGCAGCCCTGATAGTAGAGAGTGGTTATGCGTGTGCATGTCTTGAGCGTGTCTGGGTATGGTTGTACGCGCGTGTGCCGTCTGTGTATGTGTGTGAGGACGTGTGCCTCGGTGTTTGCGTTTTAATGCGCGCGCGTGTATGTGTGTGAGCGTTCGCGGCGTGTGTGCGTGCCTGCGTGTGCGTGCGCATGTGCGCGCGCTGGCGGTGCATGTGTGGGCGCGTGTGAACGTGTAGGAGTGCCAATGTTTGTTTTTGAGTTTCAGCATGCACGATTGCGAACAAATGTGTGTGTGTGTGTATGCGCTTGAATACCGTTGCGTGTTTATAGTGTGTGTGCGTGTGTGCGTATGACGGATGGAGAGAGAGTACGTGCTGGTGATGGAGAGTGCGCTTGTGTGCGAGGAGACAGAGTGTGTATGTGTGCGTGTGTGAAGGAGAGAGAGCGTGTGTATGCGTGAGGGAGAGAGACAGTGTGCGTGTTTGTGCGTGCGAAGGGAGAGTGTATGTGCGTGCTAGTGCCTCCGTATTTGCGTATGCTTGCAAGCGAGTGCGTGTATGCGTGTGTGAGCGTTCGCGGCGTGTGTACATACCTGCATGTGCATGTTAGTGCATGCGTGTGTGCGCTTGCGTGCTTACGGCGCATAAATGTGCACGGGTGCGACCATGCGTGTTCGTGTTTCAGCATGCATACCTATGGACAAAAGTATGCGTGTGTGTGCGCATGGATATCTGTGCGTGGGGTGGAGAGAGGGTGTGAGTGCTTGTCCGGAGGAGAATGCGTGCTCGCGCGAGGGAGAGACAGTGCGTGTGCGTGCGAGGGTGTTTGTGCGTTTGCAGGTGTGAGCGAACATTTTCCTGCTTCCACCTACTCTTGGAAACAAACGGGATGTGGAGACCATTAAAACCCATGTATAAATCCACGAGACAAGAACGAATGGCACTGCACTTGTAGCATTATCTCTTTCTGAAGGCGAAACCGACAAATAAAGAAGTGCCTGTGACGTCAGTATTACCGCCCTAGGCTGGCACGGCTCCGTAAGAAGCTGCCAAGCAGTTCAACTTCGTTATCTTGCATCCGTCGGTGGCAGCGCAATGTATTGAGGGCAATGACACGCGAAATCTGCGCTGTCATTCAATCCTGTATTGTTTCTGTGACCAAGCAAGCTTCCGGCAGCGCACGTTTGATGCTACATTGACATTTCAACTTTAAAGGACTTGTCTTCGTAAAAACAATGTGAATAGAATTGCACAGTCGTCTGGCCGCAAGGAACATGCTCACGGAGACGTGCCATTCATGACAATATCTCAAAAGGCTGGAAGCGGTCAGGTCGATGTTATCCACGATCTTTTTCCGCGTCAGTATGGGACGCGCAAAATATTTGTTTGTAATATATTATTTACAAATATTTAAAAAAATATTTGTAGCTAAGAACAATTATTTTCCAATTAAGTGCTCTCTGAAAGCCTAACTGGATTCAAAACGTTTTCGTCCTGTTGTGGGACTTCAACGCCGCTCTCTAACATTGTTAAACTGCTTTAACGCACCAGCAATGTTCCGACTAAGTGCCAAAATGCATATATTGTTAGAAGGAGCTACCCTCTTGTTGTAGTCGAAACTTTTTGACCTTCGGCCGATATTCTGAACTATAATTCTACGAAAAATGTTTCCGATTGAGTTACACTTGTGCGTTCATGTGAAGTTCCTAAGGAGAATGTCCAGAATTCCTGGACATGAGACGCAAAGTGGAGGAGGAGGGGAGGGGAGACAACCTGCGCATGTGCTGACTTGCTGGCGGCCCTGGCAACTGCAGCCACGTGGGCGATCTCATCTACACTTCCGAGGGCAGGGTGGCGTTAAGTGGGGAGGACTACGTTCGTCGCGGGGTCAGCTGCCGAGGTTAGTCGGCCGTACGAGCATGTGTGTCGGGGATAACTGCTCCAGCAAGGGGCGATCACGAGCGGCTACGACTAAAGGTCGATGTGACACTCTTGGGTGTTGTCACCGCTGAGACTAGCGGCACGGTTTCCCCGCGACAATTGGCTGCTGTCATCTTCGGTTGAACGAAAACGTGAAAAGAAAAGCTTAATGCCACCCAAGACGGGCTGTACGGCGACGACGGCTACGATATAGTGCTATCGTAGCACGCGTCGTCTGTCTGAAAACGAGGGGCTGCATGAGCCGAGGTCTGCCTGCGGGGGCTGCTGTGACTCGAACCCGCCCGTCCCATACGCACTGCCTCTCGTGATCTCCATATTAGCCAGGAAGTCGTGCCAGAGTTCGCTCCGTTTGCAAAGAGCCGCACGAGGCAGATTGTCCTCGCCAGAGACGCTGCACACAGCTTTCTCTTCCTAATAAACCATGTAACTATGTAACCATAAAATAAAACCGTGACACACGAAATGAAAACAGGTATAGAGCTGCGCTTCAATTTCGTATTAGAGAGTATTGTAATCAGCGGTTTATTTTTCCTCGCATCATCCACGCCGCCGCAGAAGTGCTGGACGGGCTCCTCATCGCATGAAAAGCCCTCGGGTGAGCGCGCCGCGATGCTGAGATGGTTTTTGTGAGCAGGGATGCAACTTTGATATGATAGTTAGTTGAACCGTGTGATAACATATAGTATGCGTTGAAAATTGGCGTTTGTTCGTTCTCGAAGTATCCAACGCCCGTAGGGATTCTGAAACCTCCGCCAAAAGTGAGAATTTAATAACCAGTCGGACCACCAAACGAATCAAGATCCGTTTGCGAAATTTAGCGAGTTTTCTTTTGAGCATAGTCATTGTATTAGTGTAAATGCATGACTTGCAAACGAATCGAATCAGTTCTAACGGAATTTGACTGTATACACAGTTGTTGAAAGCCAACTTGTGATCCTTTACGCAGGTGGAATGGTCCAAAGCTGGAACGAGCGCTGTCTGCTGTTACTTGTAAATTTCTTGCTAGCAAATATACTGGCCACTCAATACTTTGAATGAGAAAACGGCATCTTCCGCTTGCACTGTTAAACTAAAGCATTGTATAAATACGATATAGGTTCTTGCTGCCCAGTGGGGTCTCCTGCATAAGTTGAGCGTAACCAGCAAGCTCCACCAAATTGTTGTGTGTACCCTTCTGGAGTATACAAGCTGAATCAAGATACAGACGGTTGCACTTTACGAAAACGCAAGCGGCGACGCGCGATGCCAATACGAACCTCGTTCTCCTCTTCTTCAGTCTCTTGCTGCGCCAAACCATGTGGCAAAAGAAAAGAAGGAAAGCATACATAGGCTTGAGATGGTCTAGGACGAACACATAGTCACAATCACTGTGGTGTGCGATATAGTCACAAGGCACTGATGGACGAGAAACCACAAAACTAACCGAAACGGCTCAAAACGTCGAATATTGGGGCAATAGTACGGTTTCAACCGCACAACGTGCACAATCTCAGATTGCGGATGTCGATGTCGGGGAGGCTGACTTCCGTCAGGAAGAACATCGTAGTTCACGTCACTAATTCGGTGCAACACTCTGTAAGGTCCGAAGTAGCGACACAAAAGCTTCTCGGATAGTCCTTTTCGGCGCACGGGAGTCCAGATCAATACTTGATCACCAGGTTGGAACTCGACATGTCGATGGCGGAGATTGTAACGGTGCGCTCGGGCAAGCCGACGGGCTTCTTCAAGCGCGTTGCACGAGAAGTTCGGCAGCTTGGGCGAGGTCGAGATGATCGATGTTGTTGCACGGTAGCATTGCTTCTAACATAGTCTGCACTTCACCGCCATAAACGAGGTAAAACGGCGTGAAGCGTGTTGCTTCGTGCGTAGCAGTATTATAGGCAAGCGTTACGTAAGGGAGTATCTTGTCCCACGTCTTGTGCTGTACGTCTACCTGCCTAGACAGCATGTCAGTCATCGTTTTGTTCAGTCTTTGGGTCAAGCCGTTTGTCTGCGGATGATAGCCAGTTGGCCTTCGATGGGTCGTGCAGCTGAGTTTAAAAACCTCTTCATTGAGCTGTGCTGTAAAGGCCTTGCCTCGGTCTGTGATGACGTGCGATGGGGCGCCATGCCGAAGGACGATACTCTGTATGAAAAACTGGGCAACCTCGAAAGCTGCGCCTCGAGGCAGCGCCTTTGTCTCAGCACATGGCGTTAAATAGTCCGTGGCGACGATTATCCACCGGCTTCCAGAAGGTGACAGTGGAAACGGGCCCAGAAGATCCATGCCGACCTGGTCGAAAGGTTTGTCAGGTGGGCCAATCGGATTCAGCAATCCCGCAGGCTTCACAGCTGGCGACTTTCGGCGCGGGCATTGAGGGCAGGCTTGGACGTACCGCTTAACACACTCGGCAAGTCTTGGCTTGTGCGGTGAATTGGAGCCAACTCCAAATATGACGCGAGGTTCTTGCTGCCCAGTGGGGTCTCCTGCATAAGTTGAGCGTACCCAGCAAGCTCCACCAAATTGTCGTGTGTACCCTGCTGGAGTATACAAGCTGAATCAAGATACAGGCGGTTGCACTTTATGAAAACGCAAGCGGCGACGTGCGATGCCGAGACGAACCTCGCTCTCCTCTTTTTCAGTCTGGTGCTGCGCCACACCATGTGGCAATATTGAAACCAATGTTCTACTCACCCGGAATAAAGAAGCGTGAAGTGTTTCGAACAGAGCGGTATATATCAGTAGTCACCTTTCCCAATGCCAAGTTTATTATCCAAGTCACTTCCTGATTGGCGTCGGCTGCTCCTTTCGCGAAAAGATACAATCATGCATCGGTGTCTTTCCACAGCGATAACACACATAATGATAA
This sequence comes from Dermacentor andersoni, assembly GCF_023375885.2. Lineage (NCBI taxonomy): Eukaryota > Metazoa > Arthropoda > Arachnida > Ixodida > Ixodidae > Dermacentor > Dermacentor andersoni. The sequence continues at coordinate 71,673,316 of NC_092822.1, read as the reverse complement.
ACAATAAGTCCTGAAAACTATGGTTTCATGTCTGACCTTGTGCGCGGCCGCACCCTGACGATTTGAGCAATACGACGCATTCATCGGATGCAAAGTACCTTGATAATGTGAAAGTACCGCAACTCTCTGAACTCTGCCGCCGCTGCGCTACGTGCTGGCCTACTCCACGCCCCTTGCCCCCCCCCCCCCCCCCCCCCTCAGCGGGAAGCGGTCTTCGATTGGTCTCCCTGGCGTTGCCCTTCGAAACGCTCGGATCTTGCGATTTGTTAGTGTTGTTTTTTTTTCGCCCGCGCCATTTTTCTCATCAGCTCGGCTAGCTCGGCGCTTTACCTCTGCGTGGCGAACGTTGTAGGCTGTGTTTCCTGCTCTTTGTGCTAGCGCTATTCCGTGCTGTATATTATATAACTGCAGGAAGAAGCCTCAAGATAGTTATGCAGTTTTTATGTTACCACAAGGAGAGCGTGACGATTTCGCAGGAAGCATTGACTGCATAGCATTGGCCGAAAGAACTTCGTTTCGACAAAGAACAGTGTTGTTTGCGAGGTGTGGCGTCGTTCCTGTTGCTCGTATCAAACATCCCCTAATGCAGCATTTTTTAATTATTCTGGCCTGCTCACCAGCCTTGTTTCTGCTGCAGTTTGAACGCTGCAAAAGATGGGGTTGTCCTCAATATGCTTAACATTCTGCTGAGACTGCACCTCGCACGTTGCCAACTGTTGTTATTGAATGGAAATTCAGCGCTATAGATTCAGCTTACCACTGTGCACATTTATGTACGAAGATGCAGCCTCTCGATTGAACTTTTCACTATAGTTAGGATCCATTGCCTGTTTTACTGGAAATGGAAATGTCGGCTTGTAGAGGAGCTATTATTTTCAGCGTACGTCGATGCGTGCGTAAGCCATGCAGTGAATGCAGGCCCTGAACAATTTGTGGCAAGTATACCCGTGCTATTGCAGGTGATGAGCGCTAGCTAGTCCACATTGTGTTTTCTTAGTTTTAAGGAGAAAACCTATAGATCTCAGTTTCAAGATCGCGTTGTGAACAGAAAATGTCACGTGACCCAGGAAGGCCAGAAGCAACCCAAAGCGTGTCCAGCCGTGTATAAGAGATCAATGATTAGCCAAGTTATTTAGCAATTCATTAGTGATTTAATTATGGTGAATGATGGAAGATTAGGGTTGATTAGGACGTAATAAGGTGGATTAAGGTGTATTAGTGAATATAAAGGGGAATAAGGTGCATAACAAGGATTAAAGTGTATTAAGTAGGATTAGGATGGATTAAAGTGGATGAAGGAAGATGAACAATCATTAGGGTGATTAAGATGAATTTGGTATTGAAAACGTGTTAAGACCGATTAGGGTGAATTGAGGTGGATTAGGGCATACAATAGATGCTTAAGGAGCATGAACATGGATCAAGGCGGATTAGGAGGAATTAAGGTGGATGAAAGAGGATAAAGTTGAATTAGAGTTGATGAAGTAAGATTAAGACCGATTGGTGTGGATTAAGCAGGGTTAATGTGAATTAGGTTAGATTAAGGTGGATTAGGGTTGATGGAGGTGTATGAAAGTGAATTACAGTAAGCTTTACAAGGCTTTCGCATTTGCGTCTCTTAGGCGACACCTAAAAGCACCTTAGATTTTTGTAATTTGCTTTAAACTTCACTTCCACGCACGTACAAGTGACCGACAATAATTATTTGATTTTCCCGCTGATCCAGACAATGTGTAGGGGGTGTTCACATGATCGCACGCTTGCTGTTTGTATTGACATCTAGGCGGAAGCCGAGAATCATCGCTTTATTTCGAATGTTGTTTTAAAGCCAAATTTCCAAGGTTTTGTTAAGTCGGGAAACTTCTTCCAATGATTTAACAGAACCCTAAATCATTGCATCGATACCCTTTTGTTATGAACGCTGAGCAACAAATCATAATTGTGATCATAATGTTGTAATGCAGAGAATATTCTGCAGGCAATAATATTTAGCACTGCAACGATTTTCACCCTAATCCACCCTAACCGACCTTCATCCTCCTATCTACGTCAATGCACTATATTCCTCCTTCATCCACCTTGATCGACCACAATCTTTCTCGATACACCTTAATCCACCTTCATCTACCCTAAGTCATTTTCATCGACCTTAATGCACCTTAATACAATTTTCATCATCATCATCCTCCTGGCTACACCCACTACAGGGCAAAGGCTTCTCCCGTTATTCTGCAACTAACCCGGTCATGTGCTAATTGCGGCCACGTTGTCCTGCAAACTTTTTAATCTCATCCACCTTCCTAACTTCCGGCCGGCCCCTGCTACGCTACCCTTCACTTGGAATCCAGTCCGTAACCCTTAATGACCATCGATTATCTTTCCTCCTCTTTACATGCTTTGCCCATGCCCACCTCTTTTTCTTGATTTCAACTAAAATGTCATCAACTCGCGTTTGTTCCCTCACCCAATCTCTCTTCTTATCCCTTAACGTTTCACCATCGTTCTTCTTTTGATAGCTCGCTGCGTCGTCCTCAATTTGAATAGAACCCTTTTCGTAAGCCTAAAGGTTTCTGCCCCGTAGGTTAGTACTGGTAAAACACAGCTGCTATACACTTTTCTCTTGAGTGATAATGTCACCCTGCTGTTCATAATCTGCGGATGCCTGCCAAACGCACCCCAGCCCATTTTTATTCTAATGTTTATTTCAGTGTCATGATTCGCATCCGCGGTCAATACCTGCCCAAAGTAGATGTATTACCTTACCACTTCCAGTGCCTCGCTACCTGTCGTAAATTGCTGTTCTCTTCCGAGATTGATAAACATTACTTTAGTTTCCTGCAGATTAATTTTTAGACCAAGCCTTCGGCTTTGCCTGTCGAGGTCCGTGAGCATGCATTTCAGTTGGTCCCCTGAGTTACTATCAAGGCAATGTCATCAGCGAATCGCAAGCTACTAAGGTATTCTTCTTTAGCTCTTATCCCCAACTCTTCCGAATCCAGGTCTCTGAATACTTCATGTAAACGACCTGTCAATAGAATTGGACAGATCGTATCCCCCTGCCTGACGCCATTTTTTATTGGGATTTTGTTGCTCTCTTTATGGAGGACTACGGCGGCTGCGGAGCCGCTATAGATATCGTTCAGTATTTTTACATACGGCTCATCGACACCCTGATTTCGTAATGCTTGCATGACTGCTGAGGTTTCGACTGAATCCGACGCGTTCTGGTAATCAATGAAAGTTATATACAAGGGTTGGTTATATTCCGCACATTTCGCTGTTACCTGATTGATAGTGTGAATATGGTCTATTGTTAAGTAGCCTTTACGAAATCCTGCCTGGTCCTTTGGTTGATAGAAGTCGAAGGTGTTCCTGACTCTATTTGCGATTACCTTAGTAAATGCTTTGTAGGCAATGGGCAGTAAGCTGATCGGACCATAATTTTTCAAGTCTTTGGCGTACCCTTTCTTATAGATTAAGATTATATTGGCGTTTTTTCAAGATTCCGGTACGCTCGGAGTCATGATGCATTGCGTATACAGGGTGGCCAGTTTTTCTAGAACAATCTGCCCACTATCCTTCAACAAATCTGCTATTACCTGATCCTCCGCAGCTGCCTTCCCCCTTTGCATAGCTCCCAGGCCTTTCTTTACTTCTTCCGGCGTTACTTGTGGAATGTCAAATTTATCTCGACTATTCCCTCTTCCATTATTGTCGTGAGTGCCACTGGTACTGTATAAACCTCTGTAGAACTTCTCAGCCACTTCAAATATCTTATGCATATTAAGTAATGATATTTAGTAATGATACCCAGCACCTCAACCACAATGTTGCGAGAAGGACGAGTCAGTAAGACGAGCAACCATTTACAGCTTGTATTTACAACAGCGGTTGCTGCGCTGACCGTTTAGATTCACAGCTCGAGCCTAGTTTGTTCTTGCTCCTCTTTTCCCGAGTGATGGCGCCCACGCACCTCGTTCAAACAAGCAGATATTACACGCGTGTAGCATTATTACCTGCTTTGTCTCTTAGCGCATACATCTGATTCTTGCCTATTCCTTGTTTCTTCTTCACTGCTTTTAGGCTTCCTCCATTCCTGTGAGTACGCTCAATTTTATCCATGCTATACTTGCTTATGTCAGCTATCTTACGCTTTTTGATTAGCTTGGAATGTTCTGCCAGTTCTGTTCTAGCTGTGGGGTTAGAGTCTTTCATACAGAGGCGTGTTTTAATCAGATCCTTCGTCTCCTGCGATAGCTTACCAGTATCCTGTCTAACGAAGTTACCACCGACTTCTGTAGCATATTCTTTAATGATGCCCATAAGATTGTTTTTCATTGCATCAGCACTAAGGTCCTTTTCTTAAATTAAAACCGAATACCTGTTTTGTAGATTGATCGGAAATTCCTCTATTTTACCTCTTAATGCTAACTCATTAATCGGCTTCTTATGTACCAGCTTATTCCGTTCCTCCTCAAGTTTAGTGTAATTTAAGATCTTAGCATATTTTGGTCACTGCAGTGCACCCTGCCGAGCACGCCCACATCTTGTATGCTACCAGGGTCACCCACTCAATACACGCAGAGTACGAGGTCTATTTCATTTCTTGTCTCGCCATTCGGGCTCCGCTCCGTCCACTTTCGGTTACCCTGCTTGCGGAAGAAGGTATTCATTATCAGCAAATTATTCCGTTATGAAAGCTCTACTAATAAATGTCCCGTGCTATTCCTATAACCTATGCCATATTCCCCCACTGACTTTTCTCCAGCCTGCTTCTTGCCTACTGGCACTGAAGTCGGCCATCAGTATAGTGTATTTTGTTTTGACTTTACCAATCGCCGATTATACATCTTCTTAGAAGCTTTTGACTTGGTGGTCATCATGACTGGATGTAGGCGCGTAGACTTCTGCAACATTCAGCTTGTACCTCTTATTAGGTTCACAAGACATGTCACCCTCTCGTTAATGCTATAGAGTTCCTATATGTTACCAGCTACATCCTTATTAATCAGGAATCCGACTACTAGTTCAAGGCTCTCCGTGAAACCCCTGTAGCCCAGGACGTGCCCGCCTTTTAGCATTGTATATGCTTCTTTTGCCCTCCTAACCTCACTGAGCCCTATTATATCCCATTTACTACTCTCCAATTCCTTCAATAACACTGGTAGACTCGCCTCACTATATAACGTTCTACAGTTAAACGTTGCCAGGTTCAGATTCCAAGGGCGGCCTGTCCGGATCCAGAGATTCTTAGCACCCTCTGCTGTGTCGCAGGTCTGACTGCCGCCGTGGTCAATTGCTTCGTAGGGGCTGGGGACTGAAGGCCGAACTTTGACTGTTGTATTAATATAGAAGGATGTGGCCAAGTACTGCACCAGGGTCGGAAGGGGGCAATTCTGCGCTGGTGAGGGAGTGTGTTGTCGGTTCGGTTCACGGGGATCTGGCCGCACTCCAGGCCTGTTTGTGTAATTTTATCAACAGGCGGATTTTTTTTTCCGGTGGAAAATTGCACGGCACCGGGATTCACGCGAGGCGGATGCTCTACCTCTACGCCACCGCTGCGTCCTTTACTAACACTAATACACATGTACTAATCGGTAATCATCTTTTATACCCGGCTGCACATGCTTTGGTTCACTTCCGGCCTTCCTTGGGTCGCGTGAGATCTTGTATACCTCACAACGCGACCTTGACACAGAGATCTAAAGCTTTCGCTTAACAACGCACAAGCAGAAGCACAATCAATACCAGATCAGGCGTCGAAAGTAAAGCATCGCGTCATGCGGCGAAAAATTGTCTGTGGTATCGAACTCGCCTAAAAACTCCTTTTACAGCAGTAACCCCGTTCACATGGCTTCAAGAAACACCAACCTCCTCATAAACGTTTCCTTCAGCATTATCGATGCTGTTATCCGCGTTTCTCAAAACTTTCAACACCACTGGGGTGTGCAAGTGGTCCAAAATAATACGCTTCTGTAGAATGCTACGGCCTGCCCACGGAAGCCCAGGGGAAAAAGCGTGTCGTGCGGAGAGACGCGGGGACCATCGCGGGGTTATTGTGCATGGGCGCTGGACGGCACGCCTCGAAATGTACACAGAGGTGCTTCCCTGTGAGCGATTTGGGCCGATTATCTTGTAACAAAATGCGCTCACTGCAGTGAAGTGTTCATATTCTTGCGTGGAAGCACAACAGGGAAACCATTTACAGGGTGTACTTAAGCGGCTAGCAAGCTCTAGCCAATATGAACACCAGCCAACAGAAAGTAATGCACGTGGTCATCAGATCAGGCAGCGGCCGGTTCTGAGTGTAGCACACTACTACGTGCCAGGATGGTCCGGTCACAGAAAGATGACGACGACATGCCCAGCACGCTGGCAGTGGAATCAGTGTAACCAGGCTTATACCTGATTGAGCGGGCTCGGCAAAAAATATAATTTGTGAAAACCAGGCATGAGCCTATGTCTAGTTTTTCTTCACCCACAAATTGATGACTCCTCACTTCACGCTATCGCTCTCAGGTTGGGGTGCCTCAGGAGCTTCGCTGGGCCTACCTTCGCAATGAGGTTGAGCCCCGCTGTTTTCGCAGTCCGCCTTAATCCAGTGAGTCATATTCTCGTATTCTCTGATGAAGTACTGCTGTCAACGCCTCTACTCCACGATCCTGAGGTATCCGCTCTCAAGCTCCCTGAGTTCCCGTTGTTGGACTCGGAAATTTATTCCTTAACATCGAATCCTTGTTCCGTCGCCACCACCTCAGTTCGCAGTTGCCATGTTTGACCACGTCGTTGTAGAGCTTCTACGCACTACTGCTGCACTTATTCGCGATGTTCTACGCCCCACGCCCATCGACCCCCCTTATGGCCACCTTAAGGCCACGCTCATCCAGCGCACCACTGAAAGGGAACGGCACCGATTACAGCAGTTTATTACATTAGAGGAGCTCGGCGACCTCATACCTACACACTTATTGCGTCGCATGCAGCCCTTGGCTGGAGGCCTGGCTCCTTCAATCGACAGCGGACTTCTCCCGGAACTCTTTCTGCAGCGCCTTCCTCTGCAGTTACGGATGATCCGGACCGCACCTTTATTCTCGACGCTGCAATTTCTGGCTCAGTTGGCCGACGAGATTAGATGTCTGTTCTCCCTTCGTGACCACAGTTAATCGCCCCCCTGAAGCACCGTACCATGGCGCAGCCTCTGGGGGTAGCTGTGCGCGTCTACTCGGAGCTAACGAGGCGCTATCATGGCAAGTAGCGCAACTGACAGCTCAGCTCGTTGTCATCCGAACACTCCGACTGCGTTCTTCGTTACGACCTCACCGCCCCAGCAACAATCACTCTGGACGCCATTTTCCGCTTCTTGTTACACTTTACTAGTACCACCGTCGCTATAGCTCTCCGAATATAGGGCCGCCAACCCTCGTCCTACGCGGGAAAGGGTTGGAGCGAACAGTAACGGCAACCTCTGTGCCATGCCCCAGATCCAGTCGCCTTTTCTAGGTCATTGACCGCGCCACCAAATTCGCTATCTCGTCGACAGTCACGCCGAGATTTGCACCCTTCCTCCTACTTGGCTGAGTGCCACCATCCTCCCGACTCGCCTCCTCTCACCGCGAGTCAAGGGATGAACCATCCGGACCTCCGGCCAAAAGTCGCTGACTTTTGACATCGCCTTCAGACGTACCTATCGCTGTATCTTTGTCATCGCTGCCGTGCGCCAGCCCATCACCGGAGCCTACTTGCCTTGGCGCCACAAGCTTGTCGTCGATGAGCGGCGCAGCTGCTTCTTGGGGTCCAAGACGAACTTAACCGTCTAAGGTGTTTCCTGTCGCGCTCCAGCACTGGGACTTCTCCAGGTGCACATCGCTGTTCCTGACCCTTGGACAGCCGTCCTTGCCGAGTTTGCGCATGTCTTCCAACCCCCCTTTCAGTACTTGGTCACTCACAGCGTGACGCATCATATTGTCATGACTGGCCCTCCCGTGTTTGCTCGGGCTCGTCGCCTCGCGCCGAATCGTCTAGCTGTCGCCAAAAAGGAGTAGAACATGTGCTTCACCTTGGCTTCATTCGTCTCTCCTCCAGTACAGGAGCCCGTGTGTTGATATGAAAACTGAGTGCAAGGTGATCACTTAAGCCTTTTATGTAAAGAATTGGGGAAACTGTGTCAGGGTTCGTAGTGAGAATCAGATCTAGTATGTTAGATGAAGAGGCAGACACGCGCGTTGGTTTCAGTACAAGCTGGGTGAAGTGGAAATCCAAACAAGTGTTTATAAACTGGGTACTCTGAGGAGACTGGGACGTTGCCGTGTCGTTACGCCAAATGATATTGGGAAAGTTAGTCACCAAGAAGAAAAAGGGACGCGTTAGGGTATCTGACAACTAATTTGTTCAATGCGTCGTGAAGGTCATCGCAAAATGTTGCCGAAGCAGTAGGAGGGCGATAGCATGTGCAAAAAATAACATCTCCGTTGTCGAGTACAACGCGCACGCAAACAAGTTCAAGGGGTGTTTCTATGGAAATTGAGCTCGAAGTGAGCGTTTCAGTAACTGCAGTCAAGACACCTCCACCTGATCGCGCACCACGATCGCAGCGATAGCATGAATACAGTTTCTCACAATCAAAAATTTCGCTATTTTTTATCCGAGCAGAGAGCCATGTTTCAGTGAGACATACTATGTCAGCAGCGCATGAATCAATCAGTGAGGACACTGCAGCACGTTTATTTAGTAGACTTCGCACATTAGTGAAAAAAAAACAGATATGGTGTTATTAGATTGCGCATGTGCTAGGTATGTCGAACCATTTCCTTCGATAGCTTGACGCGACCGAACAGAAGAGCGTGCTGCACGTGGCATGTTGACTTCGCATACATTGTCAGTGGTCGAACAGTAAACGTAGCACTTCTTCTTCAAAAATAACTTATTTAGCCGTATTGAGTATGTCCGGCCCGATGTTTTAGTGAAATGAAGCAGCTTTTTCCTAGACTGGTGCGTTGCTCGGCAAAAAATTTCGCCCGCAGATACCCCGGTGATTTCAGATGAGATTTTAGTGCCAGAATTTTATCCTTTAGTTTGGAGCAAGGAAATTTCATTATAATCGGGCGAGTCTTATTAGCAGTATACGAGCCAAGTCGGTGAGCTCTACATACCATATTCTCGGGGACCTCAAACTTAAGATGATGAGATAAAAATTCACATACCAATATTTCGGACTGCGCCCATGTTTCTGACGGAGTGTCAGAAATACCATAAAATATTAAGTTATCCCGGCGGAAGCGATCTTCTAGATAATCGAGACGTGTCAGGAGGGAGGCATTTTCAGTTTTAACGGCGTGAGCTACAACTGCAGGTATGTCAGCTGATGACGGGTTAAGCTCAAGTGATTCAACAAGCTATTCAACTGTCGTTAATCTAGTGGTTAAATTGGACACTTGCTTAGTTAATTCAGCTTGCTTTTCTTTTAATTCGGCGAGACCACTCATTACCTCTGTGTGTCGTGAAGTACTTTTTGCTGAAAGGGCAGAAATGGCTGCAAGAAGTTCTTTGTACTGCGTGTCAGTTGCGGGTCCAGGATTAAGTTCAACGTCATTACATAAGATGAGTAGCCTTGCAACAAACGCACTGTCACACAGTGAGGCAAAAAATACACTTGGGCACGGGAAAAGCAGCAGACAGACGTTACTCGTACGTTTAGAGTAAAGAGACGGAGCTTCACAGACCTGCATGAAGAAGGAAAAAGGGTTTAGCGGTGACTGCATGGTTGCCGCTATCCCGTGCCCACTGAAAGTGGCCGGAAGAAGGCAGCTGCTTAAGAAGAGCCAGAAGGGAGATGTCGCTCCTGGCGGCTGTGAATCCGTCTGCAAAGGTATGAAGATGGCGCCCTGGATTACTTTCTGGCACCAAAGATCTTGACTTGCGTCAGATAGCAGGACTGCCAACGGTGTCGGTGAGTCATTATAGATGAGCACTGGTGAAACCGCACATGCGCAGGACGAGGGATACAGCCATACTCCAAGGAGCACGATGAACTGCATGAAGAAGCAAAAACGGTTTAGCTGCGACTGCATGGTTGCCGCTATCCCGTGCCCACTCTGGAGAGTGTTATGGAGAGCACTATGGAGATTGTTGTCTGGCAGCGGCGAGGTGGCAGCCGCCGGACGTAACGCGCACGGGAATGTTATGTGTTCCAATGTCGGTGTTCCTTCGCACCGCTGGCATTTGTTGCTGTATTTCTCTGGGTACATTTCGTATAGCCTGTATAAATGTGGGAAAGTATTTGCAGGCGGCGCCAGTCCCGTGCTTGCCTCCTGTCTAGGTCTGGGTGGGGAAGGGCTTTGGTTCGGCTACTTAGTCGTTGTAATGTGAGGATTTCTCTTAGCGCACCGGGTGTCGAAGTGTTCTCTTTGGCGGTGTGGCCGGTGGCTCGGCCTGTCATGCCTCGAGCAAGCGGTCCACCCGTTAGTTCCGTGCTATCCCTGTGTGCGCAGGGCACCAGGTCGCGCAATAATCCATAGTGAGTTCCGTTCCTAGGATGCGGAAGACGCAGCGCGGTAAAGCCGCTCCAAGTAAGAGGCGGCAGGCGCCCTGCGAGTCCGTCAGCACGTAGGCCGATTGGCCCTTAGCTTCCGCGGAGCGTATGGCCAGGGCTATGGCCACAGCTTCAGCCGTTGCAACTGATTTCGTGTGTATGGATGTGGCTGCGGTTGTTCTTCCGTGGCAAGTCACGACTGCTGCAAATGTATTGAGGATGCCTGTATTCTTGTGATAGTAACTCGCGTCTGTAAAGTAAGTATCCGGATAGCTTTGTCGCCTTAGTAAAGTGACTGCCCGCGCGCGTCTACGGTCGCATGATGGACTGGGTGCATTTGACTGGGAATCGAGGTCCCGTCGATCCACTCACAGATTTCAGATGGCAGCAGTATTGTTTCGTCGCCGCAATATTGTGGTGTCAGTGGATAGTGAAGTCTTTGCAGAACCGAGCGTCCCTGAGGCGTAGCCGTTCACGCTGCGCCATTAGTGTGGCCGCTGCATATTACTTGAATGTGTTCGTCATTCCCAATTCGTGCAGTCGGATCGTGCTTGTGTTTTCAGGAACGCCGAGTGCTGCCTTGGAGGCGTTTTTTATGAGCTTATCTACATGTTCGATGTCGTTACGCCGCGTGGTTTTGAAAGGCAAGGCGTACGTTAGACGACCAATGACGAAGGCGTTTATTAGTCGTGTGGTGTCTGCTTCAGTCATGCCTTCTCAGCTGCGTGCAACCTTTCTAATAAGCCCGCTTACGTTCTGAACAATGCGTCACAGATTGGAGAGCACTATGCTAACGCTGCCCGTTTCTTGAATGCACATTCCCAGTAAGCGCAGGTGGGATGCCTTTTTGATGGACTCTCCCCATTCCCAGTAAGCGCTGGTGGGATGCCTTCTTGATGGACTCTCCCCCCAAGGTGCTGCTGCAGATCCGGAGCCCCGGTCGCTTGGATACGTCTAGGTCTAATATGAATATACTCCGAGTTCACTGGAGCGCACCTCATGCCTGCTCGCCTCATATACCTTTCAATGGTGCTGATGGCCTGTTCAAGCATGTCCTATCAGTTTCCGTTGGGTCCTTTGTAGGCCCAGAGTGTAATGTCGTCTGCATATATGGCGCTGCCTAGGTCCCGGTTCTTCTGCAAGTGCAGGGCCATTCTACGTATGCTGATCTTAAAGAGAAGTGATGACAATATAGAGACTTGAGGAGTGCCCTTATCTGGTAGGCGATAGAGGGCACAACGTGCTGAACCCAGTCCTATTCTCGCGGAGTGGCTGCTCAGGAAGTGTTGAACGTAATAAAGTACTCTTTCTCTACACCCGACATGCCGTAGTCCTTCTAGTATTGTGCTGTGTGAGATGTTATCAAATGCTTTATGGCCGTCGTGTGCTAGTACGATTCTGTCCATGCTGGCCGAAGGAGGATTGAGTACCTCATCTCTTAATAGAAGAAAGACGTCCTGTGCACTGATTCCCCTGCGGAAACTGAACATGAATTTAGGGAAGAGCGAGTTCCGTTCGATGTGGGCTTCGAGTCGTGTTAGAATTACTCATTCAAAGAGCTTGCCCATGCAAGACGTGAGTGATATGGGCCTGAGATTGTTGAGCTAACGCGGCTTTCCCGGTTTTGGTATAAGCACGATGTCTCCCTCCTTCCATTCTCGCGGTGGTCTTCCATCCTGTCGCCAGATCTCTTCATTGAAGAAGTCAACTAAGTGCTGTCTAGGAGCCATGTTCTTGAAGGTTTGTGCCGCTGCGTAGAGCTCTAAGAAGGTGATGGGGGCGTCCAAGCTCGAGTCATCCTGTCCTTGGTATTCTCCCATAACGTGTGAAGATGTGTGTGAAGATGAAACGCACCTACACCGGCAGCGCCGGCGCTTTAGGTGCTCAAGTAGTTCTTGTTCTGAGCCCTTGTATTCTCCTAAGAGTCGTCGCATGGCATTAGACGTCTCGGTGCGCGTGCTAGTTGGATCTAACATGCACCGAAGAATGGCCCAGGTCTTCTTGGTACTGTGGGTGCCTCTGAGAAATTCGCAGAAGCTGCACCAGTTTTGATTATTCAGCTCTTTTGCATAGGTGTTAGCTTTGTTTGCGAGCAGGGCTATTCGGCGCCTAAGTTTGCGATTACCCCACTGCCATTTCCAGTATTTGGTGAGGCTTTTGCTGGCCTCCCAGAGGTAGGTGAGATGGCTGTCTATTGCTGGTGTTTCCATTGTGGTCTTGATTTCTCTGGTGGTGGCAGCATGGGCTTCCTTGAGGAAAGTTGTCCAACCTGCGGCCATGGCTAGAAATGAGGAAGCAGCCTGTTGTCGTTCTCTATACCTTTTCCAATCAATGAGTCTGGCTACCCCTAGCGGCTGTCGAACATTGACAGTGTTAACACTCGCACAATAGATAGTGATCACTACCTAGCGTTTCGTTTAGGTTACACTAGGTGACCCCCGTCGCATTGTTGACAAACGTAAGGTCCGGCGTAGTGTCCCGGGCAACGCTGTTTTCTATACTCATAGGAGTGCTTGGCTGCGTATCAGTACGAGTTCGTGGGACTGAGTTTCTCGTAGTAGATTGAAGCCCTTGGCGGTGTCGCGTTGATAACCCCATGCGCAGTGCCAAGCGTTGAAGCCTCCAAGAAAGTGTAGTCGGTCTTTCGTTGAGAGCAAAGTAGATACATGATTTAAAATTAATGAAATATCGGCCGTCTTATACCTACACTGGCTATATACGTTGGTTATGGGGCACTTGGGACGACCGTTTTTAACTGGCCAAACGGTGAGTATTTGGTGGTGGACATCTACGCCAGGTGTTATGGCGACAGTGATTGTCAGGTCCTTGCGGGACAATGCTGCCACTTCACGGTAGTTCGAATCGTTGTAAAAACGGTAGCCCCCTATAATATCCACATTTTCCCCACTTCCTGAAGACAAATAATGTCGGGTGGGAGGAGCGCCGCCTTGATATATTGCGTAAGTGCAGCATGTTTGTTATGTAGTGATCGACATTATCACTGCCAAATTACGAGATTCTGTTGGTGTGTAGATGTGTAGTTAGCGAGTGTGGGCTCTCGAAATGTTCTGTGTCTGTGGTTACGATGACCTTTGGATCTCGGTTGTCCGGGCTAAAGCGCGCCCCACATTCAGCGTTTTCCTGGCGTTTTCTGGCGTTTTGTCACCCGGCGTCGCTCGGCGTCGACGCTGAGGCTGGCGCCAAGCCAAAACGTCGTGCTCAACGGACACCTGGGGTGCGATCTTGTACGCGTTCCAAAATCGAACGGAGGCGGTCCGTTCTTTCCGTCGCGAAATAGGCGGTCCGTTCCGTTGCGTTCGTCCGATAGCAGACGACACTGAATGAATGACAGCAGATATCCCTTCACAATTGACGTCATGGCGTTCGTCACCGTTCAAACTGACCAACTGTGTGCGGCTCGGTGGAACGAACCGCCTCCGTTCTATTTTGGAACGCGTACAAGATCGCACACCAGATCTCGCCGCCGCCGTCGGAAGCGGCTCGACAGCGCCGACCAATCAGCGCGCGGCAGGGCGTGGCCACGCGGCGACCGCTCGTGATGTTCACGCCGATATTGCTGCCAGTTTTCTGAAGCTTAGCCTTGTGTAATTTTTCTACACTGCTCTGAATATTTTATTTAGCGTAAAACTATGCAAAAGGCATAAATATTGCATTGAAGAATACTTATGACAGCTCTTTTCATTGACATTACACAATTAGCTTAGGAGGTTTCTGGTAAAATAAATCTGGTCACATTGTGTGACGCTGCGCTGGCGCTGGTCCGCGTGCCGCTCGTGTGGCTGGACGCCCTCTCTGGCGCCGTTCATGCGACCACGCCGGGAGACGCAACGCCAAAAAACGCCGGTAGAAACGCTGAATGTGGGGCGGCCTTAAGGCTGCTACGACGTTTTCGCGTTTTTTTACTCCTTTGAGCGAGTCGTCGACGTACCATTTAGGATTGTGAAACTCTGCAACAAATAATTACACTAGTGCGTACATATTGTCTTGGTTCCCTTCCAGATGAGGGATGGGTGTAGGCGTCTGTGCTACAGGCTGCGTTTCTGATAGTGGTTTGGTTTGTGTAGGTTTGGTCTGTGTGTTGGACAGCTATGAGGGTTCGTTTGTTCTATGGTTTCCTCCGCGCGTCATCATGCTTGCCATTTGTGGTTTAAGCGTTTCGAGTTCATTTTTCATGTTGTCCAAGCTTGCCATAAGTTGTCTGTTTTCGGCAACTATTTTCATGTACTGCTTGTTTTGTGTGATAGGTGTGGTTGTGGAGGACGCGACCGCTGTCTAGCTTACCTGTGGATTTGTAAGGACGGAGGCCGCCTTCGGTGCTTCTGTGGATGATCGTTCCGTCTGCCTTGCTTCTCCTCCCTGGAAGCGCTATAGTGCTCGAGAGCGGGATCTGCTGGGGGCAAGTGACGCTGATCTGGACCATGCATTAACAGGGTGCGGAGATGGTAATCTCATGCTTCCCAGTCAATCGCGTTGGTTGCTCCTATGGCCGTTTGTTTAGTCCGTTTCCTCATCCTCTGTGTCTAACCAGCGTGGTTTTTCTGCACTTCACTATGCTTGTCAGCACTCTTTCTGACGAGGTTTTTTTGGTTGCTTGTGGCGTCGTTGGCAGCTGCGGTCCGCTATGACGTGGGCCCCCTCACACGAGGCGCACTTTGGCTCGTGTGTCCGTCCATTGGGTTTCTGAGTCCGCAAATTCGGCACACTCGCTGGTCGGACTGCGGACAGACGTCTGTTCACATGTTTTGCATGTTTTGTACACTTGAGCAGTAGCACGGTAAGCATTACAAGGGAGTTCGCCTTCGTTGTAGTACGCCACTCGCGGTAGTGACGGGCCGCAGGAAGTAAGGGCGGCGCTCTTTGTTTCTCCGATCAGTCTTGCTTGGCTAAGTCCGACGCCTTGAGTCCGTATACGTATGTTTGCTATGATGGTCTCCAGTGGCGTTCGGGGTGGAAGACCGTGTATAACTCCTCGGATAGCTTCCTCTCCGGTGGCAGCGTATACGTTAACGTCATGTAAACGTCCGTTGATGGCGAGGGAGTGGACTCGGCATGCCTGCTCCAACACCTCCTGACTCAATGACGAAAGTATGGCGATGTTGGAGCCGGGCTTTATACGGAGCGAAAATTGTTCATCTGGTATTTGGTAGTCGCAGGGCTTGACGATCGCTTCGGTGAGGGCCGGCGTGCTGATAGTTTTCAAAGGCAGTCCCTCGTGCGGTCGCATAACTATCTTGAAGTCGTCCTTAGAAAGAGGAGGAAGTTTGGATATCCCTCTCCATCGTTTCCTTAGGTTCGCCGCGTTAGTGCTGCCCGTTGAGCCCGTTTCTCGCTTACGCTCTCGCGCCTGCTGCTTCTTTTGCCGTAGTGTCAGGACTGCCTGTCTGTCGTCGTCCGTTCGCTGGCGTCCCCCGGCATTGTGGCGAACGGGGCTTGCTATTCCGTCTTCTGTTCTGTCTAGATTTATTAGATCCATGCTCTCTCCTGGTGCGGTCTCACTTTGTATTGTCGTCGTCGTCTGACGCTCGCTAAGCGTTCCCGTAGTCATGCCCAGGCAGAATGGTTGCTGCCATTCACATTCCTCACGCGTCGGAGAAGCACCGGCTGCTGCGCCGACCTGGCGTCGGGGTTATCGACGCTGACCCGCAGTCCGGGTTTGTATGATCGCTGGGCTCCGGCAGCTTCACCAAGGGCCACTTGGGTAGCACGCCCCTGTTCCTTGTATCCTCACAAGTCGACTGGTACCTCGGTACCGTGGGTGGAGGCACTTGTCTACCAAAAACACATTGAAACGCAGTGAGGAATCGTGGCAGTAGCAACCGAATTAATGTTCGTGCATGTCTCAACTCAAATAGCACATACGGAGCTACCGGCACTACGCGCACTCTGCAAACGTACTCTCCAAACATCGCAGATCGCTTTGAAGATGAGGCCTGCATGGACGCGCACTTTGGCCACGTCTCAGATCGCTTTGAAGACACACGAGCGCGGACAACGCGTCCCTGCAGCGTCCGCCAAAGGCGTCTAGTACGGCGTCCGCCAATCACGTGTCCAACGCCGTAGTAGCCGCCGCGTTTGTGTGCACTCTGTATGCAGCGGCGGGCGAGGTGGACATCAAGGCACTCTAGCAGCCCCCGGAGAATAACGCCCCTCCTCCCTAGCTTCACCCCCCTGCCTCGTGCGCGAAAGCAGAGGGCATGCTTCCGGCTCGCGTTCCTCGCTCGTCGGTTCAGGATCGCACGTTTCACTCGCACATGAAGCGACGGCGTGCGACGACGATTTTATCGCCCTTGGATTTTATACGGAACTTCACGACGACGCCGATGGCAAAATTGTGTTTAGAATGTCTATATAATTGCTCTCGCAATAGAAGACTAACCTCGCGCCACGCCACCTGGAAAGGGCCCGTGAGATAATCGTCTCTTAAACGCACAGCAGAAACACATTCGTCCTCATTGAGACACAAATACAATAGAATACAAGAGAACTTTTTTATAACTTCGACGACATTACAGGCTACTACACAAACACAATCCAAAGTTGTGCGTTCGAGAGACACATCTGAAAGTTAACGATCTCTCAATTTTCTTCCTGATTGCACCATCTTGCGAGAAGACCGTGACGAGGCTCACGCCTCCGGCAGTGTAACAATAGTAGTCGACAAGTGTGTAGCTCGGCGAAGCATCGCCCTTCAAACGCCCCTTCAAACATTGTTAGTTCGGGCGATTCTCTTTAATAAGTTGGTCACTGTATGTTCCATATATATACCCCCAAAACATCATCTAAAGAAACAGACTTTTCTAACCTCATTCATCAGCTTCTTCAGCCTTGCATACTCGTGGGAGATTTTGACACTCACAACACGATCTGCGGTGACTCAGGATGCGACTTGAGGGGTCGCCTCATTGAAAACTTTCTTTTATATTCCGGTGCGTGCCTCTTTATAAGAAGCAACCAACATATTATACTTCCCTTCCTCCATCATACTCGTCAATACGCCTGGTGATGCTGCGCTTCAATCTTCCCTTATTTAGAATGGCGTACAATTAATAATCCACTCTTAAGTGAAAATTCCCAGTAACTATAAACCTAGTAACACAACATGACACCCCTGCACATGTCCCTCGCTGCAAACTCGCCGAGGCTAATTCGAATTGTTTTAAGGAATCTGCCTACATTTCACCATGTTTTATAACTATTGTTTGCTGCAGATCATGCCGACAATATTTTACCGCTTTTATCATTGACGCAACAGAAATGCTTAGTGTAGGCCGGCACGATTAGTGTAGGCAGGCACGTAAGAAACAAAAAGCATGGGATATTGTGTGGCGGATACCCAACTACAGAAAACCTTATTGAATTCAAGTAGTCTGAATCACAGGGAAGGTGCACGCGACGGTAGGTAAGGAGAACCAGCTGGGATAGACTTCTGTGGGGAATAAATTCTTATGCATAAGAAACAAACGTGTGGGATGTACTTAGAAGGCTGACTGGGCAGGAGCTGAATTCGCTGCCCTTTGTAAATAGCCAAGGTAACAGGTTGGAAGACCGGGCTGACGCTCTTGGAACACATATTCATTATGTATCTAGCTCCTGGCACTACACTCAGCAATTCGTGAAGCAAAGAAATTGAACAGTGGAAAAGGCTGGACCGCAATTTGATCGGAAATGATTTATATTACTGTCTATTCGACAACGCTTAGCTGAGAGAAACATTGAACGCCTGCAAAAGCTCTGCGCCGGGAGGAGACGGGAACATGTATGACATGGCAAAGAACGTGCACATGGACACACAAATTGCATTTCTCGCATTTAATAATATTTTGGCAGATGGACCCCTTCCAGTGGCATGGAAAGAAGCAATCATTGTCCAAGTTTTCAAACAGGATCCATGCCCATATTGGTAAGAATCTACCGTCCCATAGCACGTACTAGCTGTCAGTGTAAGCTTTTCGAAAAAAATGACAAATAGCCGTCTCTTGCATTTCCTAGAATCAAACAACATGCTTGATCCCTGTTAATATGGTTTTCGAGAAGGTCTGTCCACAAGTGACCAGCATGTGCGCACTGAGGCAAACATCCACGATGGATTTGACCAGACACAGTATTTCTTGTCACTTGTTCTAGGGATGGAAAAGGCCTACGTCACCACAAGTTACTACGTGATTATCAGAGATCCATCGGTGATGGGTATCCGTGGCAGCATGCTTAGCATAATAGAAAGCTATCTCTCACACAGTACATTCCGTGTTAGAATGGGTAACGCTATTTCTAGGTCATTTATACAGGAAACACGGGCACCGCACGGTGGCGTACTTACCTCTTCCCTTTTTACGGTTAAAATCAAATCTTTACGTTCGTATGTTCCACAAAGTCTATTTTATTGAATACATGTCGATCATCCACAGATTGGATTTAAATAGTGTAACATCGCAGTCTGCGAACAACACGTTCACTTTGAGTTGAACAAAGCCTCAGCATGGGCAAATGAGAACGCCTTCAAGATGAATCGCAGAAAAGCTCATCTATCCTCCTTACAAGAAAGAAGGGTCTTATCGCAGAGCCTAGTATCAACCTCAGTGGTCAGTGCTTACCTTTGAATACGCAGCACGAATTTTGTGGTGTCATACATGACTTTAGACTGACATTCATTCTACATCTAAAATATCTGTAAGCGAAATGTTTCACAACAATGAACATTCTTAAAATTCCGGCGCACACGACACGGGGCAGTGATAAGGGTTGCCAAACGAACCTGTACAGGAGCCTCATACGGTCACGTCTCGACTATGCTTTCGTGGTGTGTCTAAATGCTGCTCCAAGTGCATTAAATATATTTAAAGAAAAATGGGAGACTGAGCTTATTGGTATTCCAATACGTTGTCTACGGCGGGGCCCATACAGACGGAAAAAGAACGATGAAGCTGACTGAAACGCTAAAAGCTGAGACGCTGACTGCCAACTTAACTTTATTACAGAGAAGAGAATTAAAATTTTATAATCAGAAGTATCAGTGTTCACACAATCACAGCCAAAACTGCCGATGCACAATGGCTAAGCGAAAAGGTAATTAAATCTTGAAAGAAGCAACAGCTTAAGGCGGCAACCTGCGTACGGCATAATCTAGAAATAAAGGTTTCTTATCGTTCAATGCGTCGGATAGCTTATTAACGCAGTTGCCTTTTGCAATGACCACGACTTCAATGATCCTCCTAGTACCCTAGCAATAATATGAGTTCCGCGGAAGTTGCGGCCGATGCCCATAGCCACGTAAAAAGTACACGACCAGATCTTGGCAATCTACATCGGAGTGGGCTTGGTTTGGCACGTGGCCAACCCCTTTGCCGATATCAGGCCGCCGGTTGGGCGAGGACACCGGGCCGGCGTCACCACCGCCGGTTAAATCATTGCGACCTCGTTCGACCGACACACGGGCCGACGTCTTCCCCATAAACGATCGCAGCAGCATGGCTTGTCCGCGACCGCATTCTATTGCCGGTAATATTATTTCGGTGTGTTTTTTTAATCATCTATATAGCGGTAAAATTAGAGCCCCTCAACATGCAGCTATTCTGTTTAAACAAATTTCGCAACTAGAACGTGTTTCGAGATATACGAAATCAAAGACAGCAAAATCAGTTCATTTCCTAATTTCCTCGAGCATTGCATATATTCGCAATGCAGCAGGAAAATAGCTATGACACCAAGGCATATTTACAGCACACTTCGACGCATATAATCTGAAAGTAGTAGCACTTGTAAAACAGGTTTTAACTGAATAGGCCCTACACGTTAACGGGCTCATTTACAACATTGCAACATACGTACTATAGTTACTAATAGAAAAGATAATTGGCCCAATATTTTCAATTAGCAATTTGTACACTACTACTCATTTAGAATATCCGTATGGTAATAGTAGCCCAGATGAAGAAGCGTAGTGCTGGTATCTGCCACAAAAGTTATTAAAAAATACTTTTACGTCAGGAAAGACACCGATATAATTCGCTACTTAATTCGTGCACGCACTTGCATCTTAAGGAGCTCTATAGAAGGCGAAGGCTTTGTGGAAAAATTATCACTGCTGGTATGTTTGTTTAATTTTATTGAACTATTCACGTACAAAGAACGACATACATTGGAAAACTGTGTTGTGAACAGCAGTAATAGTACGTTAGGGGTAGGGATAAAAATAAGTTATTCAATGACAGTATCTATGGTTACATGAAAATGTCCTTCCTTGAATTGCATAAGACTATTGAGTAAATAACTGTGCAGCCAGGTAACTTTACTTCTGCAATGGTCGCGCTCAGGTATCTGAAATAAAGACTTGTACTATGTAAGTTTAAGAAATGGGATATTGTGATAAGATAGATAATGTGGGCCCAGGATCCTTAATAATTCACACGACAGTCAGACACTCTTTTGTACGTACAACGCAGACTATATTCCAAAGATGCAATTATTTAACATTTGTCAAAAATTGAACAATGGCAATCATAAATGTCAAGAATGCATGAAATGACGAACGCACCCGTGAATCGTCCAAGTCGATGGAGTATCGTCGTCGTTGCCGTGTTTGTCGTCTTGGGCGCTCCGCGAAGCAGTCGGACCTCCAGCACGTCTCGAGGTGGCTTGTACCCGACCATGACTCGGCAGCAGTAGAAGCGTACAGCAGGCCAGCAATACACCAAGCCGCTGCATTTTACGTCAGTGGCTAGCCAGTCACTGCAATCGCGAGCTTCCGACACATCAGATCAGCTTGTCCACAGGCGCGTGCCACCTTGGTCGCAGGCGGCGAGCACCGCTGGCCACCAGGCCTTCAGATCAAATGTGGCATCAGGACGCTGCGAGAGCAGGCTGCCGGTCGCCGGTTGAGCAGCAGCGCCAAGCGCAACATCAGTATCAGCAGGTTCGCATGGCAGCAGGACACGCGGTCGAAGACAGACGTGACTCGAACCTCCGGTAAGTAAGCTGCTGTCCGAAGCGTTGTGCGCTCGATGCTCCCTAGCCGCACGCAGCTCTCACTCACGTGGTCATGCGTTTTCTTCGTTGCGTCACGGCCGCACAATCCACATCAGAACTGCCGTTTCTTCCTCGCCTCCCCGTTGCCACACAATCCCCATCATCACAGACCGGCATAACAATCGTTTGGGTGATAAATATTGGACCGCATGCTTCGCGGTCTCTCAAAACCTTTTAAGCATCACACTTGAGAACAGGTTTTAAATATGCATAATTTTTCATTACAAACATTATAGGCATTGTACACGCACACACAGTTTATGTTATTTGGCCTCGAAAAAAACGTCGCAAAAATCGGATGCGAGCGAGCAGAAACTCGCCTTCAAATTATCTTACGCTCGTCTTCACGACCGCCATACACATAAATCGTACGCAGGACATATAGCACGCTATAGGCAGTGTATGCACACGTCAGAGCTCTAGGCATATCACGATGCACCCATACTCTCTTAATTCACTTGCCCGACAAGCTTTGGCATGTGAAATCCTGCACATTAAGTGCAGCTATGAAGAGCACATCAAATCTAGACCACGCTATTAATATCTGGATTTGAACAGATGTAAGACTGCAGACGAGCTCTCGAAACAAAGAAATTCACCCTCAACAGTCCTTACGCGCACTTTCTCAAAATTACCTCAACAAAAATGGGCTTCAATAGCGTTTCGAAAAGTGTAAATAAGAGCTGCGATTTACGTATAGGTATGAAGGTCCGTAGGAAGTGCTAAGCCCCTGGCTGAAAACGTCCCATACACACTTAAAGCGGACTTCACGCGAACAAAAAGCGCAGCATGAAAGAAACCGTGCGAAGCTGCACCGATGAAGCAGCTACCTAACGCTTTTCCCGCCAGAAGGTCTCCCGGTCCCCCCTCTCTTCTTACCGCGTATTCCCGTCTCGCCCAAGCAGTAGCTAGATGAGGAGAGATGTCGAAGAGAGAAAATTTTTAAAAGTTGGCGTCGGCTGTCGAGGGCATCCTATATTATCGGCCAGCAGCATCGGGCCACCGTGAAGCCTACGCCTCTGCCGAGCCAAAACTTTCGCGCTCGGCATTGTCTAGCCCTAGTGATCCAGGCCAGCATTCGTGGCCGAGCTGTTGCCGACAAGGTCAGCAACACAGGTCCGGCTCTCGACGACTCAAGCTTTTCATGCCGACATTATCGGCTGCCAGTGATCTGCCGAGCATCGCCCTATAGTTGGCCCTGGGCGGCTTTCCCTTGAATATTTTCACATGCGTGTCAAGCTATTATTGCCGTCTCATGGGATTCCGGTGCGCAGTCGCATTGGTTACAATGTAAACAAAAAATCATTTTCCCTTCTGCACTTTAGCAGTATGTTCCTGCAGTCTCACAATAAGCCATCTGCCTGTTTGCCCCACGTACCTTAGTCCACAGGAGAGGGGTATGCCATATAACACGTACCTTGAGTATTCAATAAGGTTTTTTCTGTGCTTTCTATTGCATTTGATAGAATTTTACAACGAAGCTACAAGTATATAAGACTTGGATTCCTGGATTTTTTTTGTCCCCGTCGTCAGAAATGTCGGCAGAGAACTATTACATGAATTGAAGCAAAAAGTGTCAATCTCTATTCGGCTCATGCATCTAAACACAACCCGGAATTCGTTTCAATAAAAAAAGTATCTAAAAAGCCTCAAAATCACATGATATATCACACAGCGCGCTCGTAGAATGCAAAGTACTTAGCGTTTGCCGCATGCGTTTTCCGGCAAAGACTACCGTTGCATAAGCTGTAGTTCCCGGTAAGCACTCTCTGTGGCATACGAAGCAGAAAGTGACGTCACTACACTTTCATATGTAAGAGGAGAACCCGCCTAGCAAATTATTTCATTTGGGTAAAATTAGAACTCCCGGAAAGCAGCTAGGACAAGATGAGCGGCGACGAGAACAGCAACGTGAATATGCACAACGGTGTTGTGCTCAGGCTAGGCAGGACGCCGCGGCTCCTGCACAAAGCAAGCCACGCACACTTAGGACGCCTGAAGAGCATCTTGCATACTGGGAGCAACCAAGAGAACAGCTAAGTGGTTCATCCAGTTCGTGATGAAAGAGTTTGGTCTCATGGACTTCAGCAATTCAAATCAGCCAACCACGGCGCACACTTCGTGTGCAGATCTAACTTTAGCTCTCTAAAGTTACGCCTCTCAATCTCCCTAATGTGGCAACGGAAAACCTCAATGCTTACTACAGCTGTCCCAAAGTAGTTATCAATGTCGTTTCAGAGACATACAATTTTAGTACACTGCATTTACTTGTCGTTCTGCAAATCATTTCATGTAGCGCATTCCTTAATCGTTCAAGTCTACGTCATATTTGTTTATCGTGTCAGGTGATACCATAGTTTCGCTGGCAAAACACCCTCACAGCATGGGTTGAAAACCATTTTTATTAATGACTGCTTCTAGCGCACAGCTGAGAAAGCTTTTGCGGAGCTGAAAATCAAGGAGAAACTCTCACCCTCTGCCTTATCTCCTCAAGCTCATGCGAGACACCGTTTTGTGCGGGATGACTTCTATCTTGTTTTCGCCCATATTCATGGGCTGCCGTGACAGTCTGACTTTTGGCGTTCTTCGCTCAAATAACTTGCAGGCCGCCTTTGTGTTTGGGCTTTCCGCCTCTAAGAGCACACCTTTTCAGTCGTTGACAAAACCAGTCAGCTCCACGAATATGCCAATTCCTGGCAGCGCATCCCACCGATCTCTCGTACGTCAAGGGGCAAGACACTGGCGCATGCGTCTTGTCTATATCGGACGACCGCAATAAAGGATGCGAATAACGCCGGGACTCACCTTTACAATCCAACATCGGCAGTCTTAGCTCTGCCACATCCGATCCTGCGCTTCACTTTTCTTGCTTGCTCAACGGCACCTTATACCGCCAGTGCACATGGACTGCCCTGAACACCTTCTTGTCGTGCCTGTCGATCTGCGGTCCACCAGCTTTACGGTCCGCACACCACTGGTCAGCTTGGTGCCGCCTGCACTTATGATGTAATCATGCAGCGCTTCTTCTAACCTTGCGTCTTTGCCACGTAATGATTCATCATTGGTTACCACCGATGCCAACAGCGAAAGCTACCAGCTATGCTTCCAGGCGGTTTTTTTCATCCTCTCAACATCCCCGCCGAACGATTCTTCAGCGTCGAAATGGACGGTCTTCGTCACTTCCCTATCTAGTCATCAGCCTGTCAGTTGTTCTACGTCGCGTCCCGAATACATGGCGCAATACGCGACTATCACCGCACTTTCCACCGTCAGCAATACGGATGTCGCCGACTTTTATTTTTAATGACACCAACTTGTATCATCGGGCAAGCCGACTGTTCCTGACCGCTCAAGGCCGGTTCTTGTACTGCGTCATCGTGGAAAACCTGCGGTCATGCTCGACCTGCCAAAAGATCACATCCCCTTATTACAGACAAACCAATGGACTTGGGGAGTGCCTGAACCGAACTGTCGGCGATAAGCCGTCAACCCACGCTTCCGTCGACCACCGCCATTGGGACGCGACTTTGGCGTATGGCATTTTCGCCTACACTTCGTCTAGGCATGACAGCACTTTCTCTCCGTTGTATCGCAAACCTTCTCTGCCTTTCGGCACATTAGTTCCGGCGGCTCCAAGCTAATCTACTGCGTAAGTGAGGGGTGCCATGGTGCGCCGTAAAGCTCCGCAGATCACTCGTGAAAAGCCCACAGTGCCTTAGTCTTCGCAAAAAGACCTGTAAACCGTGGCCACAGAGGCATCGTGTTACTGTGGTCTCGGTCCCACTGCATCGGCGTCTCCAAAACGCTTTTATTTCGCAGCGATAGTCTTTATAGATTGTTCTATAAAGTCACCCACTTTATATAGGAAATTGGACCTTGTCATTGATCCACCGTGGTCTACGCTACCACCCTCTGCTATCGTGCACGTTGTGAAACTGAAGTGGTACGTGACGGCTTCGTCTGGACTGCCCTAGCAAGCAACATATTGGCGCTGTTGACGCGGCTCGTAGCCCCACGTGAAACTCAAGACACTGCCATTTTCGGCCGAACTACGGCGACAGAGATGAAGTACCAAGGCAGCCTTGCTTCGTTCACCACAGCTGATGGCTGTTGTAACCTTTTTTTGCGCAGGAAATTTGAAGATATTGGGGGTTATTTCCGTAGCAATGTGCATTCATGTAAGTTTCCAAGACTCGAAAAGTAAAATTTTGAAGTTCCTTTTCTTTATCTTGTTTGTGTTCGTATTTAGATTTCCTGGTATAAATTGAGAAATCTTGCCATGATAGGCAGTTAGTTTCCAGATAAACGCGTTTTTATGAATAATCTCACTTATAGCTGCCTTGGCGCTCTATCTAGTAATTATTTACTAGGATTGCCATATACTTTCGGAAAATCGTGCGTTATATTGTAATCTCTCTGGTATACACATCAAATACTGTTTCACAAGTGTGTTTGAGCCACAATTTTCAAAGGTCATCGCTTCATAATCCACTTTACTCGCCTTTCTAGGGTGGACACAACGTGATGGTCAGTAATTACCGTTGCCGTGTGCAACAGCTTTTGATAGACACACACATAACTTTGTTATTGGAGCGTACCAACACAATGTAAGTAGAAATGTACCCCACCTAAGGAAAAACGTTTTTTTTTAAAGAATGTGTCGTCTAAACTTGACTAATTAAGCAAAATCTTTCCATCGATTCTTGAAATGTAGCCAACTGGGTGACATGGTCTTATGGTGCTACTGACGCTGAGCGCAAACGATGGGAGGTCACACCTGAGCATGTGCTAGTTTGCGCTCAACTTATCAGAAGGCAAGAACATTTGGCTTTGAAGAAGAAATGGCGGCAGAATACATCTGAATGCGACTGTCGACGGTAATGCGTTTAGCATTGAATCATTGTACCGGCACAACGTATTTTCGCCGTCTAAGCGAGTTGTGTATAAAGCATTTACAACAGCAGGAGTCATATTTCGCACTTCCCTAAGAACACTCGGCGCCATCTGCCACAGTTGCCGCGAAGCCTGAGCGTGGCGTCCGAAATGCATGACGCCGGTGTATGCGAAGGCTGAGAAACGCGTCATGCCGCCACCGGACTGCTCTCTCTTGGCGTGGTGCGCCGCTGCCTGTTGAGAATTGTAGTCTGTCTTGCTGTGCACTCAGTGGCACATACGCAGTGACCTAAGTTGGAGAGAAGTGCGCTGAATAGCGAAACATACACTGTGGGTTAATGGCACCGCTTGCTGAAGCGTTAGCGTGGTATGTGTTCTTTGCACAGCGGCACATAACCCGTGCTATTTTTGGCCTAGTCTGCTGAAGAATTGAGTAGCTGTACTTGAGGAAGCGTTGTGAGATGTGTTCGGTTCCGCTCAGCATTCATAAATTTTAAGGAGTATTTTTCATCTCAGTAATGCGGCATATTCCAAGTGGCACATACGTATTTACCTTGCGCCTGTCCCGTCTTCTTCCTTGTGATCGTCTACAAAGCGCGTCCAAACTTTCCGAATACATTGAACCAACATGCCCAGCAACGCATCCTGCTAAACAATATTTACCCACGTTGGCGTAAAATACGTTCATTGAAGCACACAGCTACTGGCACATACAAAAGTGGCTCGAGAAGGCACAAAGCAGATTCGTTCCAGACCAGCACGGAAGGAATGTCATATGACCAGTACTAAAAGTAAGCGTCAGAGAGTTTTACCCCGACTTGGGCTTGTAACAACGGTACCTACCCAGTCCCGCAGCCACAGTGACCCATGCCGGCATGAAGGAGGTTCTTTGAAAAGCGGCACGCATGTACAGGTTGGTATATACAGTAATTCTTGTTGGTCCACTGGTTGGTTGCGAAGCTCGTTACCTCAGCACCGCAGCCCTATGTGCTAACCGTTTGACCAGTGACTACCTAGTGTCCCACGTAGGCGGAAAAACATTTAGTACAAAATTACTTTTCATATTTATTACTCATTAATTGATTTCTTGTTGAGAAATATTTTTTCACTCGCGAACACTTGGCAGCAGCCGTAGAAGGCAGGCTGGCGAGCCCTCAATGTGAGCGTAGTGTCTCTTCACCTCCTGGGAAATATTTTCAAATCATGTATCCCAGGCAATTTTTCAGCTCTTTCACGAAGGTTCTGCCGCCTCGGCCATCTGGTTCCTTGGTGCCTTTATTTTTCCAATATTTTTCTACAATTATTGTATGGATAGTGCAGTGCGAACTTATGTTTAGCTGTTAATGTTTAAAACGAAAAATATGCGTGGATTAACACATGAGTCATTGGAACCTACAATGTAAAACTATTCCTATATGTTTTCATTCCAATTTCCTGACGTTAAATTTGCGTAAGCGCCGACGTAAGCATCGGGCGATGACCAGCAGGGTTGTCTGAACAGACCAATCATACGCTCTCTTCGCTTATAGGTCACTTTTGTTTGCTTTAAAAACAAATAACATTGCCTACAGTGAGCGGCTTGTCGTATTTAGTTGGCTGACAAAAGGCGAGGAGCACGCTCAAGGGGAGAGGGAATCGATGGGGTCGAGCCAGTGAACTGAAAATTGATAACTGGATTAAGAGGGTGGTGCCGGCGTCGGCGATTGGGCCGCTTTCCTTTACTTTGCTTTAGCCGGCTGGTCGAAAATCGCTGCGGCATGCAACGGAAGATTATGAATGCCGCTAAAAAGGATCCTCAGCAAAGTTGGCTGAGCGATGTCGTAACGTGTCGAAAGTGCTTCAAAACGTTACACGACTACGTAAAAAAGTTTATTGTACGCAAATAAACCCATACTCTCCGGCAGGTGCGAGAAGCCAGTGCCTGAGCGATCGGCGGCAGCTACCTTTTATTTCTTTCGGAACGGGGCAGCCTGCAGCTACTGAGAAAAAAATTCAGTTTTGTTCATCATATTAATGCATCTTTAACGCGTGCACCTCACTTTGACGTAGTGAGTTTTTGGGGTTCTGTGACGTGCCAACAGCGGAGGGTTATATGCTAAAAGGCTTGGAATCAGAAATAAAAATTTTTTTATTTGGTACAAGATCACTGCGTACGCGTTTATCGGGAGCTATCGCGGTTTTCCTGACGTCGCATGATAGACAGTCGAAGTGGGAATAGTTCAAAAAGTTTTTGACCAACCTCGGAGGGCTGATTACAGAATTGGGATAGAAACGTTTGGAACAGCTTTACGGTATGGCGCCTATTGTCTCGGAAATTGTAGCTTATCGTAAATGGCACAGTTCAGTTGTTTCTGCTTTGTCTTTCGTTTTTAGTTTGTCTATCTTTTTACAATTTGCATTGCGGCGGTTGAGCACTTGATACAGTAAATGACGCTTTGTACGCCTACTGTGTGGTGTGATGACCTTTTATATTTACTCTTCGTGTACGTACTTCTACCTACTTTTAGTTTTCATTTGAATTGACTTTCTTGAGTGTAATAATCTTGCACGCCAATGTGTTGTGCGAATAAAGCATTTGTTGGGTTGATGCTTCTTTCTTGCGTTGTTGAATAACGCTTGTTTTACCATGATGTAATCTTAATTGGCCCCTTACCCAATGCCTTCTTGAAGGCCTATAAGGTATTCATGAATAATCGTCTTTTCCTAAATTATCTAAAAAAGTCGTCGCGTAAGCAGGGACACGGATAGGAGAATAGCATTATTGTGTCGGGTGTAATTATCATGTAATCTACACTGTTCATAGTTATAACAATTCCTGCTTTATCGGGAACTAAATGAACTATTAGATGATTAAATAATTGCATAATTTACCACGTCACGCTTCGCGCACACGTTCCCGCCGCATCCTGCATAGAAACTACGGCACGCCGGAAGAAAGGGCATGTCAACGCACGCAATAGTGCAAAAGAATTTTTTTTAATCCGCAATGAAACCTTCGTTGAAGTTTCCTGCGCGTTAGCTGAAACATTTCAGTGACAATTTACCTTGAATTCTTGCCATTGGATTAGCACACTTACTCCGTGAAGTTAGGCTTCTTCGTTTGGTAGCATGACCAACGCTAGAAACGTAGAACAAAAGGTAGATGAAAGGGTGTAGTGGGTGGCTGTTCATACTTTCTAGCCGTATCATGAAGAACTCTTGCAGGAACAAACCATTGATACATGCCCAGATAAATGTAGTGGGTTAATAAGTGTGCACAAAAAATTATAGGATTTGCGAAAAAATAGCGGCCAGCATACGCTTTGCCTCTTGTACAGCTCCAGCCACCGTTTCTTAATCCATGCGGGACCATATAGCTAGACGCAATCCTGTTTTAGACCCCAATTCTTCGCCGCCCGTTGCTGCGTTGAGCATCGGCGTGCCTCGCCGTCTTGCCTCGTAAGCGACCGAACGAGCACAGCGAAAGAGAAGCGAACACGGAGTGCAACAGGACACGAAACCACATAGCGAGAGGAGGAAGGGGAAGAAGAGGCTCCAGTGAAAGCATGAGGCGAAAATTGGAGGAGCCGCGGAGGAGAGACGGCCTTCGCTTATGCCAATTTGTCGGCGGCCGCTTTGGCGATCTGTGCTTCCGTGGGGCGGCGGCAGGGTGGCGTGAAGTGGGGACTACGTTCATCCGTGGCGTCAGCGGTCAAGGTCAGTCGGCGGTACCAGCGTGTGTGTTGGTGGTGGGTGTGGTAAACTTTATTGAAAAGAGGGAGCGGAAAGGGGGAGGTGGCTGCGAGATCAAGCGTAAGTGACGCCCGGGTCCTGCTTGGCCTTCTCTGCGCAGTCCACCAGTTCAAGCTGTCGTTCGACGTCCCCGGACCTGAGCCAGGCGGTCCAGTCAGTCTCGCCGCAGACCTGAGGATGAGAAAACGGAAGCGAGGTGCATTCCCACATTATGTATGTGAGCGTCCCTGTTTGTGAACAGAGCCTAAATAGGTCGCTTTCCTTGGCCCCTGTGATTTTGTTAATGTACATTGTTTGTGGGTATGTGCTCGTTTGCAGTCGCCTAAACGCGACCGCTTGCGTTTTATTGAGTTGCTTGGCCGGTGGTGGTAGCGCGCTGCGCTTCAAGTGATGCCTCTGGGCTATTTCGTGATAAGTGTCGCAGGGTTCCTCCTGTCTTCCCTCCTCGTTGATCACTGCTCCTTCAAGGTGCGATGACCGGCGACTACGAGTAAAGGTGGGTGTGGCGGTCTTGGGTGTTGTCACCGCTGACACTGATGGCACGATTCCCCCGCGGCGAATGGCCGCTCTCGTCGTTGGTTGAACGAAAACATGAGAGGAGAAGCTTAGTGCCGCCCGAGATGGGCTGTGCGGTGACGATTGCTACGATATAGTGCTATTGTAGCGCGCGTCATCTTTACGGAAACAAGGGGCTGCATGAGCGGACGTCTGCCTGCCGTGGCTGCTGTGAATCACGCCAACGCCTCCCACATGCGCTGCCTCTCGCCATCTTGCGATTAGCAGGAAGCCGTGCCATATTTCCCTCAGTTTGCAATGTGCCACAGGAAACAGATTGCCCGCGCCAGTGACGTTGCACACAGCTTTGTCTACCTAATAAAGAGTCTACCTATATAATTATAGTACAAAGTATAATCATAACTGAAAACGGCTATAGAGCTGCACCGCAATTTCGCATTAGGGAGTATCCTAACCATCGGTGAATTTTTTTCTCGCGCCATCCACGCCGCATCAGAAATGCTGGACGTGCTCCTTAACGCATGGAAAGCCCTCGGGTGAGCGCGCCGCGATGCCGAAGAGGACTCTGGGAGCAGGGATGTAACTTTGTTTTTATAGTCAGCTGAACTATGAGATAACATACAGTATGCGTCTGAAGAGTGGCGCTTGTTCGTTCTCGAAGTACGCAGTGTTCGAGGCAGAGTCCAGGCTTGGGGACGCAGTAGATATCCAACGTCCGTAGGAATTTTCTAACCTCTGTGAATCGTGAGAAGTTGATAACCAATTGTACCACCAAACGAGCCGAGTTGCGTTTCTTCTATTAGGTTTACGAAATTTAGCAGGGTTCTTGTTTGGAGCATAGTCAATGTATTAGTGTAAACGGATGACTTGCAAACGAACCGAACCTGCTGGAATGGTATTTGGCTGTATGTACAGTGTGGGAAAGGAAACTTGCGGCGCTTTACGCAGGTCAAATGCTCCAAAGCAGGAGCTAGCTCTCTCTACTGCTGCTTCTAATTTTTTTAGAGCCATTAAATTGACAACTCAATACGTCGAATAAGAAAACGGTGTCTTCTACTTGCACCGTTCGACTAAAGCATGCTATGAAAAGGATATGCAACATCGCGACACAACATGTGTCAAGATCAATTTTAGACCTCCTCAGATATTTCATTCCTGCTGCTGTGCCTGCAGATGAAACTGCATTAGAGACAATATTCATGCGGCTTAGAGCATTGGTAACACAAATAATGGAGAAGGAAGCTATAAACGTGCTGCAAAGTGAAAACGGCAACGAAGACAGAAAAAGCACGTTTACCGTGACGTGAGACGGACGTCATCGCACGCGCCGGAGCGGCTTCGGGACGTCTGAGAAAAGGGCTGTCACTGAATAAACTGGCGCACTGTTCCCGTTGTTGTGTGAGCGTTATTATGCTCCTTGACGTCCGGCCGGATGGTGTTCCGGCCCGGTAGCATTCATAACAGCTGAGTTATAACAGTGCCGACGAGCAACGAACCAGCGCCTTGATGACGGCGACACTCCTGCCTTGGCGTACCAAGTTCCACAGTTGTACGAGGCCAAGGACAAGTGGTCGTCGTACTACATCAGAGTCGAGTCGTACTTCGAGGGTAACGACATCGCCGATGACGCTAAAGAAAGGGCGCTTCTCATCTCGGCACTGGGTTCAAAGCCTATCGACGTACTTGATTGGGCGTCGTGTCCCGCGGAAGGTGAACGAGTTCACCTACGCGGAAGCGGTTAACATTCTCGAAGAGTCTTACGCACCCCAGCCAAATGAGACCGCCGCAAGCTTCAAGTTCTTTACCCGCATTTAAAGGGAAGAGGAATCAGCTCAGCAGTTTATCGTGGAGCTTCGACGCCTGGCTGATAAATGCAACTTCGGGATCATGTTGAACCGACTGCTGCGAGACAGGACCGTGTGCGGAATTCGCAGCAGTGACGTGCAGAAGGCACTGTTTTCTCACCCAAAACTGACGTTGCTGGAAGCAGAAAACATCGTGCTTGCAGCAGAGCCTGCACGATAGGGTGTTCAGCTTATGAAGCAGATGGAACCGAAGGAAGAGCCCGAGCTTCACAGACTAGCGGGTGATAGACGGCAGCGCCAGGCACGAAAAACCTGCAGTCAGGCGAGTGCCTCATCTAAAGGCTGTTGCCGGTGGGGAATCCGCGAGCACGGTGAGGCGACTTGTGCCTTTAAACACGCCAATTGTTTCAACTCTAGGAAAAAGGGACACCTAGCTGCCGCGTATCAATCTAAAGGAAAACGACCGCAGCAGAGCTTGGCGCTGAGTAGCGACTCAATGAAAAATGCCGAATTCGAGCTCTCCGGATAGTTGCATAGACTGAAGCCGCAACCAACCACAGCCAACGGACTAGTCAGCCCTGTACGACGCAATTTTTGCTGGGGCGGAGCCGACATCGTAATGGAAATCGACGCCAGCTCATCCGTGTGCGTGGTGTCTTGGGACGTCTACTGCCAACATCGCACAAACTGGCCCTGCCTTGAAAAATCCAGCTTGAAGTTATCATACTACTTGGGTCCACTGCCTATAGCGGGGAAGCTAACGCTCCCAGTTTCATACTACGGCACGACTGTTACGGCCTCACTGAGCGTTGTTCGCGTTTTTTCGGATCGAGCCTCTGCGGCCGTAATCTCATTCAGACACTGAACAACGAAGAGGCTGCGGTTTTGAGCGTGTTTGGCATTAAGAAGCAAGAGCTAAACTTGCAAGCGATCCTGTGTGAGTTCGAGGGCATGTTTGAACCTGAACTGGGTCTGTTCAAGGTTCCGCCCGCTCATCTATCTATACATGAAGGAGGATGCAGTTCCAAAGTTCTTCAATGCCACGCCACTTCCATATGCTATGCGAGAAAAAGTTTCTAATGAGCTGGACAGGCTTGCCAAATCCGGAGCACTGTCCCCGGTGGCTCACTCGGAGTGGGCGACGCCGATAGTTCCGGTAATGAAGAAATACAGAACAGTTCGATTGTGTGGCGATTACAAGCTAACGGTAAATGCCGGCTGCCTGACGAAGCAGTAGCCACTCCCGGTAATCAATGACCTTTTTGCTGCACTGCACGAGGGTGACGTTTACATCACATTGAACATTCGAGATGGCTACAACCAGGTTGCCCTGGAGGAGCAGTCAAAGAAGCTGACGCTCATTAACACAGATTGGGGATTATTCTGCTTTAATTGCCTGCCATTTGGTGTGTCTTCTGCCCTAGCTATCTTTCAGCAAATAATAGACAGCGTCCTGAACGAGTTGCCGGTAGTCCAGGCGTGCATGGACGACGTTCTGGTTGCCGAGAAGGGAAATGACTGCGGACAGAATCTCAAGGCGGTTCTCCAGCGCTTTCGAGAGTACTGCGTCAAGCTAAGGAAGGACACGTGCACCTTCAGGATGCTTGAAGTTTCGTAACTTGGCCACAAGATCAGGCCTGCAACCTCTGGAGAAGAACATGGACGCTATCATGTAGGTGCCAACGCCCAAGAAAGTGAGTGAACTGCGTTCCTACTTGGGTATTCTCACGTATTGTAGCAAGTTCCATCCCAATATGGCCAATCTGCTATCCCCGCTTTACGATTTGCTAACGAAAGGACGTCACTGGAATTGGGGCTCTCAGCAACGGGAAGCATCTCACGTAAAAAGATCTCTTTATGCAATGCGAAATCGCTCACTCGCTTCCATCCCTCACTGCCGCTGCGCTTGGCGTGCGATGCGTCACTGAACGGAATTGGAGCAGTACTGTGCCATCGCATTGGCAATGTTGAAAAGGCTATAGCTTTTCGCTCTCGAAGACTTACCAAAGCGGCAAGGAATTAATCCCAACTGGAGCGTGAAGCGTTGGCCCTAGTGTCGGGTGTATCAAAGTTCCGGGATTACTTACTGTGAAGAACCAACGTCTGAGAAAAGGGCTATCAAAGAATAAACGGGCGCAGTGTTCCCGTTCTTGTGTGAGTGTTATTAGGCTCCTGGCCGTCCGGCCGGATGCCATTTCAATCACAACCTGGGCAAAAGTGCGAGAAAGTCTAATTGGAGAGCCTGCTTCTCCCGGCTTCCAACGCCAATGTCGGCACGCTTTGCGGCTCACTCACACTCGAGGCATTCGCCGTTCCTTCGCAGCTCGAAGGGCTGCGGGCAGTAGCAAATGAAGTCGACGCAGCGCATGTTGGCGCTCCGGTAGCTGCACTCCTGGTGGTAGTGGCAAGACTCGTACAGGGACTTGGCTGCACGCATAGCCGCACAAGATTAACGCGAAGCCGCTGGTGGGTCTATATAGCGCAGATCGTCCCAAGCCCATCATGGATGCCGAAAGAATTCAGCGTTGGTCCTTGCTGCTGGGAGCATACCAGTACAAGATAGAGTACAAACCTGGCTCGGATAACCTGAACCCAGACGCACTCAGTCGGCTTCCTCTAGAAACCACCGAGGACATATCAGAGGAGCTACACGAGTACGTGTACTCGCTGCAGCAGCTGGATGACACGCGCCTTTCGTCGCAAGCAATGAGACAGTTGACCGAGAAAGACCAAGTACTTAGAAATGTCAAGTCATACAAGCTTCATGATTGGCCAAAGGGGTGCAAGGCACCCGATCCGCCTTTGGACCCATACTTCGAACGAACGCGTGAGCTAACGGTTTGCGAAGGTCTCACATGGGGTCACAGAGTCGTGATTCCCGAGGCTGCTCGTGGTAAAATGCTGCAATTGCTGCATAAGAGGCACCAGGGAATGTCTGCAATGAAGGTATTGGCCCGTACGGTCGTGTGGCGGCCGGCATCGACGGAGTTATCTAACAAATCAGTAGGAATTGAACTACATGCATACAAGCAAGAGCAACGCCACCGGCGAAAATACCAATAAGCTAGCCACTAACGCACGAGAATTGGTCACGTGTACATTTGGTTATGCTTGTCCAGTGAATAACACCATGATCCTAGTGGCCATGCATTCACATTCGAAATGAATCGAAGCAATTCCAATGCATCATGACACAGCACAGTCGACAGTTACATCCTTGCGTAAAATCTTCAGCAGGCTGGGCATAGCAAGAACCATCGTGACAGACAATGGAATTCAGTTCACGTCAGAGCCTTTCACAGAGTTTCCGACAGGAAATCACATAAAGCACTTTCGTACGGCTCCCTATCACCCCTATCGAATGGGCTTGCTGAACCCGCCATGCGGGCGCTGAAAGATGGCCTCAAGAAGGTACGGTCATGTGACTGGGCTGAGCGATTGGCTAAACTGCTCTTTAGCTACCGTAGAATGCCCCTGGATGATGGACAATCACCATCTCAACGTTTTTTGGGTTAACTGATCCGTTCTCGGTGAGAGACGTGCCTTCCACAGCCCGTAACCTTTCCTATCTGTCAACCGGCAGATCAAGGAAGCAAGCTGAACCCAGCACTCCTGTTTGGGCTCGCAACTTCGGAGAAAGGGAAAGGTGGCTACCAGCTACAGTAAAAGCAACAACAGGATATCGAATGATCACCGTTGGAACGGGAGAAGGTGAGCTTCAGCGTCGCATAGATCAAGTCCGTCCTCGATACAGTCATGTGCCGGCACAACCTTCGCAAGATCAACCAGCTGGTGTGTCGACGCTACCAGAAGCGGCTGAACCAGCTGTGCTTCGTAGATCGACCCGCACAAGCAAATCCGTATAGCGGTACTCACCTTAAGGAGGGAAGAGTGCTGCAGAGTGAAAACGACAAGGAAGACAGAAAAAGCGCCTTCGCCGTGACGTGAGACGGACGTCCTCGAACGCTCCGGAGCAGCTTCGGAACGTCTGAGAAAAGGGCTGTCAAAGAATAAACGGGCGCAGTGTTCCCGTTCTTGTGTGAGTGTCATTAGGCTCCTGGCCGTCCGGCCGGATGCCATTCCCACCCGGCAGTAGTCATAACAGTCGAGTTATAACAAAACGAATAAAACCAAATGAAGCTTAAACCTATATCACTTTAATTTATTAAAGCGCCTACCTATGTAAAGCGCACTCCCCGATGTGAAACCTCTGCAAGATATTGAACGCAATGTCTTGCTAACAAGGAAGAAAGAAGTGCAGAGGGAAGTATTTCGAACAAACCGGCACAGTATCAGTATCTTCCCTATGCCACGTTTCTCTTCCAAGTTGCTTTCTGGTGCGCGTTGGCTGCTACTTTCGAGAATAGTTGAAATCGTACATTGCTGTCTTTCCACTGCGCTGACACGCATATAGAGAAACAACAAGTGTTTCGTCATCCATAATAGTTTCATTTTTGAGCTTGTGCGCGGTGGTGTCAGGACGATTTGAGAACTACGAGGCACTCAGCAGATGCCGCGATGGAAGGCCCTCTTTCGCTTCGTGCTTGAACCTAGATGAGTTGTTTCAAGGCGCGGCCACTTTCAGGCGATCATTCAGTTGGAGTCGTCAATAGGTGAAAGCACCGTCGTGGCGTTCGTCAGTATGCGCGGTTAGCGGCGCGCCTTGAAATGCGCACGGAGGGGCTTCCCTCGGAGCAATTCGGGCCTATTATTTGGTAATAAAATGCTCTCGCTGCAGTGAATTGTTGATATTTTGACGTGGAAGCAGAGTAGGGAAACCATTTACTGTGTGTGTTCATAAGGTGAACAAGCTCTTGCCAATATTCTTGTTATTATTTGTTTTGAACACATATATACAATCTACAGGAAAGGGAAAGCGAGGCGCCGGCTGGTGACTGCCACCGGAAGAGACACTACGCCTGCCTGCTCTTCTAAGGGATGTGACAGCACCAGAGAAATGGAAAACAGGAAGGGTAGGAGGAAAGAGCAACAGGACAAAGCTAAATAATAAAGTAGAACACACAGTACAGATCACACACAGTAGGAGCGGTCAATGAAGGTCATGCTACTACAGAATGTGGTGTACTGAAGGCACTCGGCAGTGGGCATAGTGCTGGTGAAAGACGATGAGAATTGCTTGCCTTCCCGTTTCGACATAGCACCGACCTGTTTAAGCCTACCGCTACAACCTGGAACTAGTGCTGCTAGGCGAACACCCCCGTTGTATTGGGTGGAGCTGCTGGGTTTCTCTTCGACATCGTGAAACTCCGCAGTCGGCCGCTACCACCTATTGCAATGGATGAACCTGGACCGTCCCAGGCTGCCGCTCCTGTGCCCCCGGTCATCGTCTGCTCTGGCGTCATCCGGCAGCGCGATCCGGCTATATTTAGCGGCACAGACGACCATGACGTGAAAGACTGGCTCGCCGAATATGGCCGTTTAGGTGCCTATAATAGGTGGGATAACCGCGCCAAGCTCACAAATGTCATTTTAATTGACTGACGTGGAAGACCTATCGTTCCGCAATCACGAAGCCAATTTTGCCACCTGGTCGGCTTTCACGACAATTGTGGCAGAGGTCTGCGGCCGTCGCGCCATTCGCCGGCTTCGTGCTGAGCAGCCCTTGCGTGGTCGAGCTCTAGGCTAGGACCAGACCTTCACCAGTTATATTGAAGACGTGCTCTCGTTCTGGAAGCGCGTCGTCTCATCTATGGACGAAGCTCACAAGATCAAGCACGTCATGGAAGGCATCGATGACCATGCCTTCCAGATACTCGTCTCGAAGAGTGCCCGGACGATTGCCGAGGTCATACAGCTTTTTCAGCAGTACGACGAGCTGCGCAAGCAGCGTGCATCAACATGCGCTGCTCAGCAGGACGCTGCGGAACTATCTCCGTTGGATTTCGGCCGCGACGCTGCCGACATCTCTGCTTTAATGCCGATGTAAAGCGGTTTCATCTGTCAGAAAGTCACACGCCAGCTCTCTCTGGCGAATACCACACTCGAGACGTCGACAAACTTTGCTGCTTCGCTTCGTCATGTCATTCAGACACAAGTTTCCGTGGCGCTGCCATCTGCCCCTTCCCCGCATCCTGCAGCTGGAGCGCTAATTTACACTGACGTCGTCGCCCGGCCTTACGCACCTCCGGCTCATGACACCTACCGGGCCACGGGCACCTTCCATGTACCGCCGCCACCTTCGCGTCCAATTGTCGTCCCTTACTCGGCCGCTGGAGCCCCTGTCGTAAACCGTGGCGTACACCTGATAACTGTCCAATATGTTATTCCTTCCATTTTCCGGGCCACTTAGCACGATTCTGCCGTCGTTGCAGCCACCGTTTACCTGACAGTGGGGGCGCCAGAAGCTACTGGCCTGCTCCACGTACGCGTCAGGACCCATGTAACCTTCCTTCGGGCTCGTCTTACAGTCGCCACCCCTTCGATTCACGCCGGTCTGCTTCCATACGTCGCCGATCTATTTCCTCAATGGTTCGCCGACCCAGCCCAGCCCGGCAGGGAAACTAACAGTCACAGTTCAGAGGCCAGAACTGTGCTTACGTTGAACATTGCAAGGCCTGATTCGGCCCAGGCGAGCGCAATTGTACTGTGGGTAGACGGCGTCACTGTACACGCACTTCTCGACACCGGACCCGCCGTTTCTATTATTAGTGAGAAGCTCTGCCGCAATTTGAACAAAGTGACCATTCCGCTTACCTCTCTTTCTCTGCGTACGGCAACCTCGCATCGCATTCAGCCTTCGGCGTCGTGAACAGCCCGGGTTGTCATTCAAAGTGTTATGCATGTTATCCAATTTGTCGTCCTACCTCGTTCCTCCCACAACGTTATTCTTGGATGGAATTTCCTATCTGTCAATCAAGCTCTTATCGACCCCGCTCGTTGCGAACATACGTTATCAGGGCCGTGTTTTGACCCTGACGACCATTATTCTCCTAAATTTGTTGCCGCCTTTGACATCGATATCGCACTTTTCTCCGCCGCTCTGGTTCCTGTGCTATGTAGTTCATCTGTTCTGTTTACGCTGTCAGCCACTTGTGCGCGCTGCCGGAACTTTCTGCTTCCGTTCGCTGTCGTCACTTTTTGGGACGGTTCTGCTGTCCTTTATGTGTGCAATCCGTCTGCCTGCCCATCATCCCTACTCCGCAGCGAGTGCCTGGATACCTCTGAAGCTTTCGATTGCGTTCACCCGGCCACCATATTTGGTGATACGGCATCACTTCCGATTTGTGCCGTCACTCATCCCGCCGCGACCGATGCCCCTGTAGACGTCTTCGCTCGTGCCGTCGATGCAGAACTCACACCTGCGCAGCACACCGAAATCATCAAGCTCCTCTAGCGTTTTTGTGCCTCATTTGACATTGGCCAACCATCCTTGGGCCGGCCGTCCATAGTCGTTCACCATATCGACACCGGCCAACAAGCACCATTGCGCCAGCGTCCGTATCGTGTGTCGGCCGCTGAACGCCGTGTCATCGACCAGCACGTTGACAAGATGCTGGAGCGTGGCATCATCTAGCCCTCTAACAGTCCCTGGGCTTCTCCGGTTGTCCTTGTTAAAAGAAAAGATGGCTCCATTCGGTTCTGCGTCGACTATCACCGCCTTAACCGAATAAGGCGCAAAGATGTCGATCCTCTGCCGCACATCGACGATGCCTTGGACAGTCATCAGGGAGCGGAATTCTTTTCTTCTCTGGATCTACGCTCTGGGTACTGGCAAGTACCAATGGCAGAGGCCGATCGCCAAAAGACAGCCTTTGTAACTCCTGATAGGCTCTATGAATTCACCGTCATGCCGTTCGGCCTCTGCAACGCGCCTGCCACTCTTGAGCGAATGACGGATACCATTCTTCGAGGGCTGAAGTGAAAAACGTGCCTCGGTTATTTAGATGACATTGCGGTTTTTTCCACCAACTTTGCGTCCCACCTGAGCCGCCTCGAGCAAGTCCTTGCGTGCCTCTCCACTGCAGGACTGGCACTAAATTTGAAGAAATGCCATTTCGGCGGTCGCACGCTTACTATTCTCGGCCATGTAGTTTCAAAAAACGGTGTCCTCCCGGACCTCACCAAAATTAGCGCCATATCCGAGGTCCCTAAACCAACCACCATGATAGAGATTCGCAGTTTCATCGGCTTGTGCTGATATTTCCGACGCTTCATCCGTAACATTGCCTCTATCATCGCCCCCCTTGAAGCAGCTTCTCACCGGCAGTTCTGACCTACCAGCCTGGTCCCCGGCGTGCGACGACGCATTCTAAGAACTGCGACGCGTTCTCACCTCTCCTCCAGTACTGCGACACTTCGATCCATCTGCACCAACTGAGATCCATGCGGACGCTAGCAGTGTCGGGCTCGGCGCTCTTCTTGCACAAGGCAAGGATGGCTTCGAAGAGTACGTCGTCGCGTATGCCAGCCGCACACTTACCAAAGCCGAGGCGAACTACTTGGTTACTGAGAACGAATGTCTGACCATCATTTGGGCAAACGGAAAATTTCGTCCTTATGTGTATGGGCGTTCATTTGACATCGTGACCGACCATCATGCCCTATGCTGGTTATCTTCATTAAAAGATCCAACTGGTCGGCTCGACGGTTGGGCATTGCGTCTACAAGAGTACGACATCCGCGTTGTTTAGCGCTCCGGCCGAAAACATTCAGACGCAGAAGCTCTATCCCGGACACCCCTGCCCTCCGGTCCTGTCCACTCGTTTATTTCCACCATGGAGCCTTCGCCCTCAATATTTCCGACGTGCTATCAGAGCAGCGCAATGACCCATGGATCTCTTCGCTTATCGACTTCCTGTCTAGCCAGTCGCCAGCGCCGATCTCGCGGGCGCTCCGTCGTCAAGCCGCGCACTTCATCATTCAGGATAACCTGCTGTACCGCCGCAACTACAATTCGAGCGTTTGGAAGTGGTTGCTTGTTATGCCCCGACACCTGCGCCCCGACATCTGCACCACGTTCCACGATGACCCCCAATGCGGCCACGCTGGTGTATTAAATATATACTCTCGCCTCCAGCTTCACTACTACTGGCGCGGTATGTACCTCTTCGTTCGCCAGTACGTCCGGGCCTGCGTCATAATGCCAACGACGCAAAACGCCACCTCAGCATGCCACCGGCCGCTTGAAACCTTTACCATGCCCCGCGCGCACGTTCTAGCGTGTCGGCATTGACCTATACGGTCCGCTTCCCAACACTCAAGCGGCAACCGCTGGGTTATTGTTGCTGTCGACAACCTCACGCGGTATGCCGAACCTTCAGCCCTAGTATCTGATACAGCAAAAGACGTCGCCAGTTTTATCCTTGAAAACCTGATTTTACGCCATGGTGCACCTCGAGAATTACTGAGCGACCGCGGTAGCGTTTTTCTCTCAGACGTCATTGCAGGATTGCTAAAGGAGTGTCGCATCATTCACCGTATTACCACGGCATGTCATCCCCAAACTAATTAAATGACAGAGCGTTTCAACCGCACCCTTGGCGACATGTTGGCTATGTATGTGTCCTCTGACCACTTGAATTGAGATCGCATTCGGCCTTTCGCCACCTACGCTTACAATACCGCCACGCAAAGTACCGCCGGGTTCTCCCCTTTCTTTCTCCTTTACAGACACGAACCTTCATGCACTATGGACACGATTCTGCCTTACCGACCAGATGCTTCGGAATGCACGACTGTTTCAAGAGCGGCTGCTTATGCCGAATAATGTCGCCAGCTCGCTCGTTCGTTCACATCCCAGGACCAGTGGCGCCACAACATCACCACGATTCATCTACTGCGGCTACGTGTTTTGCTCCTGGCTCGCTGGTCTGGTTGTGCGTGCCCTCCAGTCCTCCAGGCCTTTCCTCCAAGCGGCTCTCCAAGTACCACGGTCCTTATCGGGTACTGAAACAAACATCCATGGCCAACTGCCTCATCGAGCCAATGAAAGCGCATTCCGACCAGCGTCGTCGCGGCTAGGAAATTGTCCACGTCTCCCGCCTCAAGCAGTGCCATGACCTGCCTGTGTTCTCCTGTCCCTAGGTCGCCAGGATGGCTACCCTGTTGGTTGGGAGTGATTGTACTCAAGGCACTGGGCAGTGGGCATACTGCTGGTGAAAGAGAAGAGGACGTGAATTGCTTGCTTCCCCCTTTCGACATAGCCCCTACCTGTTTATGCCTACCGCTACATCCTAGAACTTGTGCTGCTAGGTGAACGCCCTCGTTGTAGCTTAATAAAATAGTTTCTACGCTACAAACATGAACCTAAGTTAATTGACTATAGAAAAGTAAGTAGGGCGCGATGGGAGCCTGATCACGTTTAGACGCACAACCACTGGGGTACAAGCATTCGTCAAATGTATACCGCAGGACAAGGAGATGATGGTCTCTCACTAGCGACATGCGCCGCGCACTAAAAGCTGGACCCTCAAATATGAGGTGCTGAAGTGTTTCACAGCAGCCACAAGACGTACACTATAGACTGAATGCACATCCTTGTCTGTATAAACGTCTGTGCACGTTCACGCAGCCAATCCTCAGCTTGAGTAGTTGCGCTCTAATACGAGGCAAGCCTCGACCGCGAACACGGGGCGGGAACGTTCCATTGGTGACGCACTGGTCTGGATACTGCTTGAGTAAGTGGCGACGAACCAACAGATGAGCGTCATCAAGCTTGCACAAAATTTC
Source organism: Dermacentor andersoni (assembly GCF_023375885.2). Lineage (NCBI taxonomy): Eukaryota > Metazoa > Arthropoda > Arachnida > Ixodida > Ixodidae > Dermacentor > Dermacentor andersoni. The sequence goes on along the minus strand of NC_092822.1, from coordinate 71,630,110 downwards.
TGGGCAGTCACAGTTGTTGTGAGCGCAAGTTGAAGCCAGTTGATCAGCTTCTTCATTTCCGGCGATTCCTACATGTGAAGGTATCCATTGAGCAACGAGAGATACCTCACGTGATGGAATTTTGCTTTCAAAGTCACTGATGCTGCGCACAACTGGGCAATCAACCTCAGTGCGTTGTAACCTGCTAAGGGCAGCGCGGGAGACCGCAAAGATGGCAATATCCGATGTAGGCAACTCCTCTTGCACGTATTTCAGTCCGACATTAATCGCTGCTAGCTCCATAGTTGTTGACGAAGTTGGATGAGGTATTTAAAAGATACGCCGTACTTTTGTCGGAGGACAGAAAAACCTGCAGAGGCGCCTTTACCGTCGCTGTGTACAGATGCATCTCTGAATACCTTAAGATAATCTCAACCCCTTTGGAACATGTGAGACTGAGCCAATTGGAATATTGCCGAAACCGGCATAACAGATTTTGTGTGTATGTCAGGGATTGTGAGGTAAATGGGGAATACGTGTTTCGTTATGTCTTTTGGAAGCGGAGGCGTAACTGACGAAGCATGTTCAGAAATGTCAGTGATATTCATAAATAATGCCGCCATTATTCTCACATGAGATAACGGGCGGTGGATGAGGTAATCAAGGAGCGATTGACCATTCGATGCGCGGTGCAGACGTACAATATTGACACGTGTACTTATCTTTATCGGGCAACCACGTTTCGCCGCTTAACAACTGTAATCGCACAGCGAGGGACGCGCCTGCATGTATCCGACGTTTCTGGAAAGTTATCGACGCTTCTATCCGCGGGTCTGTTGTCGCCGAACCTTGTGTTATCAGATTTCATCGCGTGACACGAATGGTGTAGAACTTTGTGGAAGACACGCGGGTCCCATCAGTTAATCTGGAACATTCGACGACTGATCTATAAAAGCCGACGCGCTTGACCCGCTAATCAGTTTTTCGACGATCGCCGACCGTGTTCGCCGCTATCGTTGTGCCATAAGTGTAGCCTGTTTTTGTGGGCACAGGTTCGCCCAATAAAAGCTAGTTTTGTATTCCACCGTATTGCTTCTTTCTTCACCGTCACTACCACGTGACATCTGGTGGAGGTGCTTTTCGTCCATGTACAGGACGCCCCCGACAAGCCGTGATCCCAGCCCAGACCACAAACAGAACACCAACGTAGTCCCGGACCACCGAGCAAGCCGCCGTCTTCAACAGCTGCCCCCGGAGCACGGACTTCTACCTGAGAAGACCAAGAAGATTGTGGCCAAGGCAACCGCAATGGCAGCCCCAGCGTCCCCCATCGTGCTGCAGCAGCCCAGGGAACCACCAACGTTCCGCGGTTCCACATTTGAGGACCCGGAAACCTGGCTGGAAACGTATGAGAGGGTCGCTACGTTTAACAACTGGGCAAGCGACGACAAGCTACGACATGTCTATTTCGCATTGGAGGACGCCGCCAAGACGTGGTTCGAGAATCGAGAAGCCACCTTGACGACGTGGGACCTCTTCCGAAGCGGCTTCCTGCAAACATTTCAAAGCGTCGTGCGAAAAGAGCGAGCCCAAGCTCTACTGGAGACAAGAGCGCAGCTGCCGAATGAGACGATCGCGATTTTCACTGAGGAAATGAGCCGTCTGTTCCGCCACGCCGACCCAGAAATGTCCGAGGAGAAGAAAGTACGTCTACTGATGCGTGGTGTAAAGGAGGAACTTTTCGCCGGTATGGTAAGAAGCCCACCGAAGACCGTCGACGAGTTTCTTCGTGAGGCGACGAGCATCGAGAAGACACTGGAATTGCGGAACCGGCAATTTGACCGACGCACCAAGCCAACAAGCTACTCCGGAATTCAATCACTGGCCACGGACGATTTATGCGAGACCATCAGGGCCATCGTGCGCGAAGAACTGCGCAAGGTCTTGCCATCGTCGCAGCCTGAAGTGGCCTCGATCACCGACATCGTGAAAGAAGAGGTGCACCGATCGCTAGGAGTTCCTGAGGTGCAACCACAATTACCGCAGCCCCAGCCAGAAGCGATGACTTACGCCGCCGTCGCACGCCGTCAAGCTCCCCCTCCGCGACAACGCCAGGGCCCTGTAACGCCACAATTCCGTCGTCCACCGCCGCCGCCGCCAGCACGCCCACCCGTCGCCCAGCGCACCTACGCGAGGAAGACGGACATTTGGCGCGCCCCCGACCACCGCCCGCTCTGCTACCACTGCGGCGAAGCCGGCCACGTGTACCGCCGATGCCCATACCGCGACCTGGGATTGCGAGGCTTCGCCGTGAACGCACAGCGCCCGAGGGAAGGTGAACGCCCTCGTGACATCGCCGACTACCTCGCCGCTACTCAGTGGAGCCCTCGACGACCGTCCCGTTCGCCGTCACCAGGCCGCTACCTGTCGCCGCAGCACCGACCATACACCGGCCCAGCCCGGGGCCGCTCTGCGAGCCCATATCCGGAAAACTAAAAGCAGCAACCGATGGAGGTGCGGTTGCTGTTCGTCGAACTGACGAAAATCCTCCGCCGCCGACGAAGACGCCGAAAAGACTATCTCCACGACATAACAACGACGACACACCGCCGTCCCGACGAAGTCTGGCAGGAAAGAACACGCTGACGAAAGACCACCTGACGACGCCACGTGCCAACCACAGGTCAACGCGACACAGCCGTGATCCGACGCCAAGGCCTAACTGTAACGCAAGACAAAGAACCACCGACCTTGACGTGCTTCTCGACGGCCACGCAGTCACTGCCTTAGTCGACACAGGGGCCGATTACTCCGTAATGAGTGGACACATCGCCGCCCAGTTGAAGAAGGTTAAGACTGTATGGGAGGGCCCCCAAATTCGGACCGCTGGAGGGCACCTCATTACGCCGACTGGAATCTGCACGGCAAGAATTACCATTCATGACCGGACTTACCCTGCCACCTTCGTTATCCTGCAACGGTGTTCACGAGACGTCATTCTCGGCATGGACTTCCTGAACCAACACGGCGCAATCATCGACCTGAAGTCGCAGTCAATAACGCTGTCGGAAGATCAAGCGATACCATCGGAGAGCACTTGTAGTCACCACGCCTTGAGTGTGCTCGAAGATCAAGTGAGCATCCCGCCTCGCTCCAGCATCGTTATTTCGGTCGGCACCGAAGCACCCGCTGACGTAGAAGGCGTCATCGAAGGCGACCAACGTCTACTACTCGACCGTGAAATTTGCGTCGCAAGAGGGATCGCTCGACTGCATGGAGGAAACACGAGAGTGTTGCTGACAAACTTCAGCCAGGAGTTCAAGCACATCAATAAGGGCACGACGATCGCATTCATCGAGGAAATACAGGAAACCAGCGATGCCTTTGTCCTCTCGGATTCTGTTGCATCTACCCCGACGACCGCAGTTCCCGAGCCAGACTTCAACATAAATCCAAGTCTCCCCGTGATTAAGCAGCAACAGCTCAGAAGTCTGCTTCGACGATACAAAGACTGCTTTTCGACGTCATCAAGGATTCGACAAACACCAGTCGCAAAGCATCGCATAATCACCGAAGAGAGCGCTCGACCACTACGCCAGAGCCCTTACCGAGTTTCGACGCGAGAACGCGAAGCTATAAGACAACAAGTCGACGAAATGCTGCGCGACGACATCATCCAGCCGTCGAAAAGCCCGTGGGCGTCTCCAGTAGTTTTAGTGAAGAAAAAGGACGGAACCCTACGTTTCTGCGTCGATTATCGTCGACTGAACAAAATCACGAAGAAAGACGTATACCCCCTCCCACGGATAGACGACGCATTAGATCGGCTCTGCAATGCTAAATACTTCTCATCGATGGACCTCAAGTCTGGCTACTGGCAAATAGAAGTCGACGAAAGGGATCGCGAAAAGACCGCCTTCATCACGCCAGACGGCCTCTATGAATTCAAGGTTATGCCATTTGGACTGGGCTCGACGCCATGCTGCCGCACGTCACTGACGAGGAGAATCTTGACGTCGCTACCTATCTCCAGCGCGCCGAAGAAGCCCGACAGCTCGCCCGCCTACGGATCAAGACCCAGCAGCGTACCGACAGCCGACACTACAACCTCCGACGACGCTTCGTCGAGTACCAGCCCGGCGACCGTGTTTGGGTATGGACCCCGATACGCCGGCGAGGACTCAGTGAGAAGCTGCTGCGACGCTATTTCGGACCCTACAAGGTCATCCGACGTATTGGCGCACTAGACTATGAGGTCGTGCCAGACGGCATTTCGCACTCACAGCGGCGCCGCGCACGATCTGAAGTGGTCCACGTGGTGCGCCTTAAACCATTTTACGGACGCTGATGAACTTCCTTAGTTTGTTGTTTTCTTTGCTACGAGTGCTTTTCTTTGTTACTTTCGTTTGTTAGCAGCATCGGGTCGATGCTTTTTAAGAGGGGGGTAATGACACGTGTACTTATCTTTATCGGGCAACCACGTTTCGCCGCTTAACAACTGTAATCGCACAGCGAGGGACGCGCCTGCATGTATCCGACGTTTCTGGAAAGTTATCGACGCTTCTATCCGCGTGTCTGTTGTCGCCGAACCTTGTGTTATCAGATTTCATCGCGTGACACGAATGGTGTAGAACTTTGTGGAAGACACGCGGGTCCCATCAGTTAATCTGGAACATTCGACGACTGATCTATAAAAGCCGACGCGCTTGACCCGCTAATCAGTTTTTCGACGATCGCCGACCGTGTTCGCCGCTATCGTTGTGCCATAAGTGTAGCCTGTTTTTGTGGGCACAGGTTCGCCCAATAAAAGCTAGTTTTGTATTCCACCGTATTGCTTCTTTCTTCACCGTCACTACCACGTGACAATATAATATAGAGATGTCTGGTGTGCTTGCAGCCTCAGGGGTAACTGATGCGCTTCAGTGATAGATAGATAGAATAAACTTTAATGTCCAACGGATTAGGTGATCTACCCACCCCCCGACACGCAGGGCAGGGGGCGAGTGCCGCCGCCTCAGATGCAGGCTGGGAGGTCTTGGGTCCCAGCAGCCTCTTCAGCCAGTTGGACGAGCCGGAGCTGGAGCTCAGAGTCCGAGCTGCGCAGCAGGGTCTCCCAGGCGTCTCTACTATCTATTTTGTGTATTCCCCCGGGAGAGTACGGACATTCCCATATTATGTGGTCGAGGGTCCCTCTCGCCCCACAAAGATTACATTTATTGCTCCTGGCCTCGGGGAACATGTGGTTCGCCATAACCGGGTGCGGATATGTATAAGTTTGTAGTCGTCTCCACGCGACTGCTTGTGTGTTGTTTAATTTTGGGTCTGGCGGGGATACCAGTCTACGAGCCAATCTATAATGCTGCGTGATCTCCCCATATTTTAGCATGCGCTCTCCGCTCCCTCGGTCATCGAGGGGCCCCGTAGCGGCTCGGCGGTAGAGATCTCGAGCCAGCTCGTGGGCCGCCTCGTTGCCGGGGACGGCTTCGTGCGCCGGAGTACGAATTATTTGAATTTTTCTATCTAGCTTTCTCTGGCCTAGGATTCTGGCCGCTAAGGGCGAGATCCTTCCCTTGCTAAAATTTTGTATGGCAGTTTTGCTGTCACTGATCACAAATTTCTCGTCCGTTCCAGCGCAAGCTAATGCGATCGCAATTTCCTCGGCAACTTCTATGTTGCGCCCGCGTAGAGTGACAGCGGTCACGGGAGTACCCCGGCCGCTGACGGCCGTTGCCACCGTAAAACTGCCGCTACCTCCCGCCGCGTCTACATAGGCCACTTCATGTTCCGAGATATTACCGAATCTAATTTTTAATGCTTCGGCTCGTTTATGCCTCCTGTCTTTGCTATGTTCCGGGTGCATGTTTTTTGGCAGGGGGGGGATAATCAGATTTTTTCTAACTTCCCTATCTACTTCCACCTTTTGGGTGAGGCCTCTGTCCGGATTTATTCCAACTTTGGCCAATATGGCTCTTCCTGTCCTCGTGGTGCTAAGTCTCTCAATTTGAGAGGTTCGCACCGCTTCCGCCAGCTCTGCCCATGTGTTGTGCACTCCTAGAGCCATCAGTCTCTCTGTTGATGTACACATGGGCAGTCCCAGCGCTCGTTTTACGCACTTTCTCATTAGAGAATCAATTCAGTGAGTAATGCAACAGATTGCGCCTCACGAAGTGATCCAAACATTAGTCGGGCAACGCGACGATCTCGTTCCAGTTGGGCCATGGAACTAGGAGGTACGTTCAGGACTGGCAATGCCTAGCCAATATGAAAGCCAGCCAACATAATGCAAGGCACGTGGTCGTCATGAGATCCGACTGCGGCCACTTATGGGTGGGTCTCAATATATGCGAAGGTAGACATCATGTTATCGGAATAGCACGTAGAATGACCCCAGATGGTACAAGTGCTGGCCCGGCGCCACTAAGCAGCCGCAACAAATGAAGGGGGTATTACTTCTGTCTGGAAACGTGGACGAGGTCCTGGTCAACAGAACAGAACATGTACTGGGACTGGCGGACACAAAGTTGTACGTGACGTCTGTCACTTGTCGAAGAACGCGGTATTCGCTCATGTAGAGCAGAAGTAACTAATAAATGGAAAATCAGACATCCACCCGTTCGTAGAAATCGCTACAAAGGAAACCCATACGTGTTCCTCGAAAGAAAAGCCTCATAGTTGAAGAAAAATTCGTCCTGGTCCGGGACGTTCTGCGGATTTCCGCAGAACTACTGCGTCAGAAGAAGTAACTTTTCAGACAGGCCCACCCGTCATGAGTAGGAGCAAATTAGCACGAGGGCACCCAGAGGAAAACGTTCGTCGCGGTGTCGCTGGTTGTAAAGGCGCTGCTGGTTGTCTTCGGAAGCAGCAATTGTACTACGGGCCATCTGCTGCGCGTAATCAGCCCGCGAAACGGTATCACTTGCATGTTCAGTTGTGGAAGTTGCAGTGGAAGGAAATGTATCGAATGGTAACGTTGGTTCACCTCCGAATAAAATATAAACGGGTGAGTATCCAACATTCCCATGGCGGGAGGAATTACATGGAAATGTCACGTATGGAAATGTGAGGTCCCGATCGCGGTGGTCAGCAGACGCGCACCACAGCGAAGCTACATACCTCTACTGTCCAGGGAAATTTTCGTGACGTAAGCAAACAAAAACTGCTTATACGTGGGCCGATGGCGGAGACAGTACAATGCCACGCCGACCCGAGGCGGAGGTGAAGCAGGCGTTAAGCCCTCCTCATACGTAGGCCGATGCCGAAGATTGTGCAATGACGGGCCGACCCGCGGCGGAGGTGAAGCAGGCGTTAAGCACTACCCGCACATGGGCCAACCGCAAAGATAGTACATGCCGGGCACACCTGCGGGAGAGGTGAAGCAGGCGTTAAGCACTCCCCATGCGTGGGCCGATCCTGAAGATAGTGCAATGCCAGGGCGACACCCGGCGGAGGTGCAGTTCCCCATTAAGGGGCCCATATACACAGTTTCGCTGTTCATTCTTCTTCACAGAGTTGAAGGGCACTTAGATTTTTTGACAGCACGTCAGTTAAGGTACGATTGAAGCACTCGGTGAACAAGTTCGTCTGGAGTTTGCATGACACAGGGATTTTGTGCTGCGTGGATTAGCAGTGCATGATATGATAGCACATGATAACAGCGCATGGCGACCACACCTATACACCCTCGAATAGGATCACCCTTGCAGCCGCAAAGCCCATCGTCCAAGCCTCCCCGTGGGATCTTTTAAGGACGAAACCCAACAGAGAGCGTGGTGGTTCGTAACAATGGAAAAGGGCCTACCGTATAAATTGGGGCGGAGTTTCGCCACTGCCCACAACATGTTGAAACATTCGCGCTAAAGTAGTTCCGCTGCGCACGTGCCAAAGACGGCTAGTGTACGCGATGACACGTACATGGCCGTGTTTAACTTTTGCCAAGAAGGCAGCTATTCCGTGGCCACTGGTATCGGTGTGCACCTACGTAGGGGATGAAGTAGCGAAGTGTCTTAAATCGGTGGAGTGGTAAGCATGGTGGTAAGGCAAGAAAAGGTGGTTACCTGAGGGGATGCCCCATGAAAGCGGCACACTTTTCTTCAGGAGATCTGTGAGAGAGCATGCTATCGTGGAAAAATTTTTACCAAAGTGGCGGAAGTAAGGGCAAAGGCCCACGAAACTTCGGACATTTTTGCGGACCGTGGAACAGGGCACTCTTTCAAGGCGCGAATTTTTCCTGAGTCCTGTCAGATGCCAGTCGCATTGACGACACATCCAAAAAGAGTAATCTCACGATAGCCTAAGTTACATTTCTTGGAGTTGGGCTGTAGAACGGCCTTTCGAAAAACGGCAAGTACAGCTGAAAGGCACTCAATGTGCGTGCTGAATGAGGTGAGAACACAATAACATCATCTAGGTAGCGGAGACAAGCCTACGACCACTTGAATCCTTGGAGTAATGAGCCCATCACACGCTCAAAGGCAGCCGAAGCGTTGCATAGCCCAAAAGGCGTAACTTTGAATTGGTAAAGATCATAAGGCGTTACAAAGGCGGTGTTTTCACGATTTAGATCACCGACAGTGATTTGCCAATACCTGAACCGTGGGTCGATGGACGAAAAATACTGTGCCCCGTATAGGCAATCGAGGGCGTCAGTGATACGCGGTAGTGGGTAGACGTCCTTCTTCTGATACGGTTCAGGTGGCGGTAATCGATGCTGAATGTTCATGAGGTGTCCTTCTTTTTGACCAGCACGACAGGGGGCGCCCAGGCATTTGACGATGGCTTAGTGATATCTTTCGCTAGCATCTTGTCTACTTCCGTTTTGGCGACGTGACGCTCCGAAGCTGAAATTTGGTAGAGTCCCCAATGGATGGGTGGATTATAGCCTGTATGTATACAATGTTTAACAAGTGACGTCTGGCCTAACGGTCGGTTGTTCAGGTCGAATATCTCCTTGGAGGAAAGCAATAGACTGCAGAGTTGTTCAGTCTCCGCAGGAGTGAGATTCAGGGCGATCATTTTCCTAATGTCGTTGTAAGTACATTTGGCAGAACGGAAATGCTCAGAGGAAGCGTGGACGGTAAAAGTCTCAATGCAACTAACTTCTAAAGCAGTGATCGTAGCCACGGTGCTATCTCTAGGAAAAATTTTCTTAGCGAGCCCCAAATTCCCCACAGGGAGGTACGTGTGATTGTCTGCGACACTCAGTATTGTATGCGAGTATGCGAGTATTGTATCAGAGAGCTCACGGGTATATTGGATATTCTAATTGACATCAAGAGAGAAAAATGGAGCTGGGCAGGTCATGTAATGTGCCTGTTAGATCACTGTTGGACCATTATGGTTACAGAATGAATACCAACAGAAGAGAAACGCAATCGAGGACGGCAGCAGACTACGTGGAGCGATGAAATGCTCTGTCAATAAGTTGGGTAGAAGGTGTTGTCAAGGGTTCGGTGAAAATTCATTTATTCACGTAGCATGATTGTGAAGTTTTGGTCACTGACCAAATAAGTGATTATCATCGTGTTAGACACGAGACCAATTTTCGTCAGACCTTTACCTCCTACAAAATTAAACTCAAGGTGTAACCGAGATTCGCTGGGTCATTTCACTCACATCTAGAATAGCCACCTGTGAGTGCCATCTTTTCTAGAAGGCGCAAAGCCAGGAGACTTGTCCTGAATAGTCTGCATTTGAAGAAATTAGTTGCGTCCACTTGGGGTCTCAAAATAAGTGAGCACGCTAAAAAGCAATTACTGTGAGCACAAGTATGCCTACGAAAAATGAAGGGCATCAAGGCCCATCCCTTCTTCGCAATTTGTCATTACAGGGTCATTTTTCATGAGTTTCCAGATGCACAACTTCATGCCAATTTTGTGCTGATGCTAAGGAAGCACCAGCGCAGACAGTTGAAACAAAAAACATGCTGCCGTAAAACAAATGCGCCCATCCAAATCATATCAATTATGTTACACTTGTCTTCCTACACCTACACTGAGCCTACACGTGTTGTTTTGGGGAAGGGAACAAACAATACTGGCGCATTGCCTGACTCAATAAGAGTCACCTGAGCCGAGAATGGTGCCGTCTGTGCACTTCTTTCCGTAGATGAGGCTCACATATCCACTTTGAGTGCGTTGTAAACATTGCAGCAGCACATCCCACAAGGCTGTCTGCCTCAGCGTGCGCAAAGATTTCGTATGGGGCTCCAAAACCCATCAAACTAATGAACGTAAGCCCAGACTAACAAACCTAGCTTCTTCAGTGCTGAGAAAAGTAGCCTCACATCGGCTTTTACTAAAATTATTTGTCGCCACGGCAGAAGATTGCTTTGCTGTGTAGGCAGGTATGTAATGCAGAGGCATGCATCACTACCTGTGCGGAAAAGCATGGTAAAAATTACGTAGATCACAGGAGGGTCAATGGCTATCAAATGCCGCTATCGTGCAGTAGACACTGCAACTGCAAAACAGACCAATGAATAAATTACTGGATTTGCAACCATCTTAACTTGATGTTCAGGTCATTTTGTGGTCACCTGGCAGTGCACAGCTATTTTGCATTCTTTTGTTTGAGAACTGTGCGACTGTCGCAATGCAATAGGACCATAGTGCTGGTGAGATTGGTGAGGTTTTCCTTTATATGTGACAGGGAACCTGTGAATTGACTCCCCCTCCGAAGGATTATCAGATAGCAAGACTGCTTATTTGTCATCGCAAAAGAAGTCTCATAGTAGCCTTGCCATGTGACCTTTTCGTAGTTGTGTGAGCAACATGCATTGCAGATTTAACTGTTCTGCCCTTTTTGCCTAGACCTTGATACTGTTATGTTAGAACTGTAATTGGATGGTTGTTAGACTGTGTTATATGCTGTCAACTTCTTACCTTTCTTATGAATTGTGCGTTAAATAAGGCATTTTCTTGGTGAAAGAGTGCTACTTTAAACGGCCCCTTACCAGGTCTGTCCATTTTTAGCTGAAGTCAAGGCAGCGTCCGTAATGCAGTGGAACGCCAGAGGGCTAAAATCAAGAATTTCAGATTTCAGCCTGTATATGTACACCAATGTTTCTACTCATCGTCATTTGTGAGCCCAACTTGTCGAAACCGATCAGACTGTCAGGGTACGAATGTTTCACGTCATCAACAAATAGTGCATGCAGCAAAATCATCGTTTTTGTTCGTCGTGAACTCACCTATGTTTTTCAACCAATTGCGCCCCACGACCACAATCAGTATATATGCAGCACAGTTAAAAAGAACAAACTCTTGTTTACTCTCATAGGCGTGTATATATCGCATTCCAGCAATTTCGACACTAAACGATTAGCTGATATCTTGAGTGTTTGCCCCGCCCCATGTGTCATCATGGGAGATTTCAATGCACACCATCCAGCATGGGGAAGTACAAAGACAAATGCAAGAGGAGGAAGATTATCAAACATCGCCTACAACTATGGCCTTACTTTCTTGAACGATGGTAGCCCCACCTTTCTTCGAGGCGTTACATACGGCAGCTGCCTCGACCTTGCTTTCGTCTCTAACTCTCTCGCCAGATGTGTGAAGTGGCTTCCAGATATTGAGACACATGGGAGTGATCACATTCCCACCTATCTGAGCATCAAAGGCTTGTCGTCTAGATCTGGCCCACGGAATACCATTCGGACGATTCAATGGGCCAACTTCAAATCTGATATGGAAGATGCCTGCAGCGAGGGCCTACACTCTGGGTTAGAACAAACAATTAAAGATACGATGCGAAACGCCACTCGCATGCTGACGATCTCTTACACGCGAAACGACTTCGACATAGAATTAGAGCGACTTCGCGCACTTCGTCGCCGGGCGGAACGTCGATATCGGCGTACAATATCAATCCATGACCTTAGGGCAGCCAGGAGGATACAAAATAAGATTGAGCGTCGAATGGATAGATTAGCGTCTGAACGTTGGGCAACGTTTTGCCAGACACTCGACCCCCGCAAGCCGCTGTCTCACATTTGGACAACGGTGCAAGGTCTGCGTTGCCTTCCGGAACAGCGTTTTCCATTCAAGGCGCTCGCGCTTTTCCAAGGACGACAAGACATCGATGTCGCAAAAGACTTTTGTGCGCGGATGGCAGACCAAGCGAAACGTCCAGATCCTCTAGCCCGAGATGACGTCCCCCATTCCTGGGATTGCCACATGGACTTTCCTTTTACAATGGAGGAGCTCGAGGCGGCACTAGCTCTCTGCAGGCGCTCATGATCTCCGGGTCCAGATGGTCTATCATACCGAGCCTTGTGCTATCTCAGAGAATCCGAACGGATAGCACTATTGAGTCTCTACAACACCTCATGGCAGGAGGTGTTGGAAAGTGAGCCGCCTGGTGCCAATCTTGAAGCAGGGCAAATCCCCGCTAGAGCTCACCTCATACCGCCCGATAGCGTTGGCCAGCTGTGTAGGAAAGATAATGGAACGGATGATCCTTGGCCGCCTGGAATGGTACCTTGACTACTACAAGATTTATCCGAATTCCATGGCTGGTTTCCGACGTGACCGCTCTTCCATCGACAATGTAGTTGATCTCGTTTCATATGTCCAGCACGAAAGGTCCCGTAAACGTTTATCTGCCGCTTTATTCTTAGATGTGAAAGGCGCATACGATAACGTATTACATGAGGCGATTCTCGAAGCTCTTGTGATGGTTGGCCTAGGTGGTCGAGTATTTTTGTGGATTGCGAGTTACCTATCTGCAAGATCATTTTTTGTGGTAACTGACGATGACCCAACTACGCTATGCTATACCAGCAGGGGCGTTCCTCAAGGCGGTGCGCTCAGCCCGACGCTATTCATCCTCGCTCTTATTGGACTTGCTGAGTACCAAGTACCACCAAAATTTCAATATACGCAGACGACATCTGTGTCTGGACTTCGGGAGTCACACGTCCTCATATACGTGCACGGCTTCAAAGAGCGGCTACTATGACAGCGAGGTACTTGTTTGAACATGGTCTGAGCATATCGCCAGAAAAATGCGCCCTACTGGCATTTACTCGCAAACCAATGACGCCTTATGTCATCTCAATCAATGGGCGGACCATTTCCTATGTCAGAACCCACAGATTTCTTGGCGTAATTATCGACCGAGACCTCAGTTGGAGCCCGCACGTGGCCTACATGAAACGGCGCCTGACGGCAACTTCCCAGTTGTTTAAATACTTGACAGGAAAGACGTGGGGATGTTAGTAGACGCAATTCTGAGACTCCACAGAGCTCTCTTTCTCGGTTTTTTAAGATACAGTCTACTGAACAGCACCTGCAAGGCAAATATTCGTGTTCTGCAGGCAGCACAAGTTCAAGCACTCAGAGTTTGCCTTGGTTTGCCCAGATGCACGTCAACTGAGGCAACTATTGCAATTGCTCGGGATCATCCAGTGCAAACTCACATCACAAGCCCTGAGAACGCATATCAGACATTTTGCACGTGCCCCCTATCCCCACCTTGCAGCACTACTTTCAGAGAGGCAGCAAGCATCATTCTCTAAAACTATCGTCAAGTACAACGACAAACTTCCCTCTGGCTTCACCACTGCATCTAAACCATCGATACGCCCTTGGTGCCTTGTCAGCCCCACAGTCCATCTCAGCGTACCGGGAATCGGGAAAAAGTCTGAGCTGTCGTCGCCTGTGCTGAAACAACTGTCTCTGCTTCTTCGGCACAAGAGCTACGCGGGCAGTGCACATATTTATACTGATGGTTCCACAAACAACCAGTGTTCGTCCGGTGCTGTGGTCGTCCCAGCAAGAAGTATTACCATAAGCATTAGGACTGAGCACCCAATGACATCTACATCTGCGGAACTAGCTGCTCTTCGCGCTGCACCTTGTTTCGTCAATCGGGAACCACCTCGACAATGGTCAATTTTTAGTGACTCAAAGGCATTCCTACAATCAGTGCTATCAGCTCTGTGTCACGGGCCATTCGAACAGCTCGTGCTCGATATTAGATGCCTACTCCATAGATCATATGAGAAAGGATATCACGTGACGTTTCAGTGGCTGCCAAGTCACTGCGGCGTCATAGGAAATGAAGACACCGATAAAGCCGCTCGGACAGCTCTTGAAGACACACAGGAAGAGGCCATACCACTTTCACGGTCCGATGCAGCCAGCAGACTTCAAGTGCTTGCACGGGAGATCACGCTCTCTCCATGGTGCACACCAAGCAGCCAGACCAACCGCAGCAATCATCCACACCACCTGCCCTCATTTATGCATCTCTGTATGCCAACTGGACTCCGCTGAAGTGAGGCCACCCTGCTTTATCGCTTATGGCTAGGAGTGGCCTTCACGAAATCCTACTCGTTTCGCATTGGAATGGCTGACAACGCTCTCTGCAATGCCTGTCTTTACGAGGAGACGCTGGAACACATTCTGTACGACTGCCCTGAATATAATGTTCAGAGACAGTCCATGGCGTCCGTTCTAGTGCACCTGCACAATAGACCATTGTCAGTTGCAACCTTTTTCACATATCGCCGACAGAAGACATCGCAGCTGAAGGCGACGAAGGGACTACTTTGGTTTATGGAGGATACGGGCTTGGACAAGCGGCTGTGACAGTGATGTCGCGTACCGCGCAAGAGTGACGGACTGTAACTGAAGATGTTTTTGCTGTGTTATCTGCGCTCTCTCTCTCCTCCCATCTTTCATCCCCCCCATCCCGCTCCCATGTGGAGGGCAGCAAACCGGTTAGGCTAAACTGGTTAACCTCCCTGCCTTCCTTCTCCACTTTTTCCTTCCTTTCCTTCCTTGAGCTGACAAGCGCAGAGCACACATTGTGCGATAAGGATCGTGTATGCAAAGTACTACATCGCTACGGGCCGCGGAAACATCTGAAATTTCAAACCGAACGCCATTTTTCCTTCTCCTCGCGGCCGCCTCGCTCCAAGCCGGAGAATGACGTACTCGTGTGCCCGCGCCTACGTATTGGTGTCCGCAGTGTGACGTTGCTCGTGGTGACATGGGACTTCGAGCATTATTCAAGATACCATCTGTTATCTGTGCGATCTGTTGCTTGAATTGACGAATTGAACTTTAGAGAAACAATAAAACACAAACGGAATGTCTGCGTGTTTTTGGTTTTACTTCACACCGAAGCAAGCGAGAAATACATCCGCTTCGTCTGCTTGTTGCCACGGTCGTGCGGTCACGTGCGCAGGTACCAAAACAGAAAAATACGAAAACTTCCAACCCGCAAGACCAGATACGGTTGGCGAAATGGGCTGATAGCGTCGCGGCAAAGCAGACGCCACGCTAGCCCACACCGCTGGGAAAGAAAGCTCCACTAAAACTTGACAATAAAAGTTTTCTCTCTCTATGCCATTTTCTACCGTGTTCCAGCGCGTGAACATGCACTATGATCCGCTTTTTCTGCCTCAGTATTCGTTAGCACTGAATTATACCGCTAGCCGTGTTTTCTCGTGCACAGCGCGCAAAATCGTGCGCTGTGCGAACGAGACAACAGCTCGCGCGCGACGCCGCGGTGGAAGTGTATAGCACCGAAAAAAAAATTCAAGAAAAAAAAATGAAGCAGGGGCCTGTGACGTATGCGTCAAGCGATCCACGAGGTCCGGTATGGGAGATCGCAGGGTACGAATTTCGCTTGCATAGGCTAGACGGGGCTAGTGGAGAGAGCGTCTTGCTTGTCAGAGGAGGCCGCCTGTTGAAATCATGGATTTGCGGCACTAAAATAGTTCTATCTCCGCTATAAATGAGCCCATTTGAAAACTTTTTGCGGCAGAATGCACCCTAGAGCACACGTAAAAAAATTCCAGGGTATAACCAAAATTTGCTATGGGGCCTGGTGAGGGGCCCTTTAAGGCGTTATCAAGCTGCACGGTACTTTGCAAATAATAGTGTAAGCATCCTTTGAAAGCATGTCCATGAGGAACATTGCAAAAAGAGAACTTTAAAAATGAACTTGAGTGTATTTATCAGGAAGGCCATGTGTCTTCTTTCTTGACATATTTTTCAAACGTCACACTCAAAACGGATACTGAGGTGGAAGCTGTCCATGTCATATTACCTTGTCAATGAAGCAAAGCACAGTGGTGCGTGGGTGTTATGTGAGCAAGTCAGATGTGGAGATCGGCGCTGATGAGGAACACAGCAGCCTGCTTATGCTTTTTCGGCAGGCTCAGCCACACCTGCACTAAAACAAGTGAGCTTAGTGTCATTAGAGTATATTATAAAAAGTTACAATGCGAACAAAGCAATCATTAATATGTATAAATAGGAATGAAATGCTGATATTCGCCTATAAAAATCTTCACTTTGAGTAACAAAGCCTGCAAGAAAAATTGGATGTATGAGCTACTTGTGCGAATGCATTCATCGAAGGTCCCATTCTTTGCCTTCTTCATCCTCATCGCCTATAGATGGCAGGCAGGTTAATTAAATTGAACCAGACTACCACACAGTATAATCAAAGGTGGTCAATTCCTGGGCCAATTATGATACCATACCACGGCTGCATACTTAAAGTCGTTTTAATGTGTTTTGTAATGCTCGCTATCCTGTAGGTCCTACAGTGCTAAAGCACCCATAAGCCTAATAACACTATCTACTAGTGCTAACCAAGAAGTATCCACAGCAGCACAACTCAGCATACATATCAGTAGGCTTTCATTATACTTTTACAACCATTTTCCTCGGGTTTCAGCCCATTTTTTTTTTCTTAACGAAATACAACCTTGTAGCATCTGCACAAGCTGAATGCACCAGGGCACCATTACAAATACGACAATAGCTTCCTACGCAATCCCACGTTTAATATAACAATGGCAATGTCACTACCATGTGTAGAACAAATCAAATTGCTCTGGAATCAAGTAATCCTCTCTTTTTCATACATGGAAATATCACCAGCACTACTACTGACCTATGGGTGTTTTGTGTACAAGAACACCAATTTCGAGAGCCGAAGCATGGGCAAGGTGGTAACAGCTCATTTTGATCGTGTTCATAGCGCACAAACGCCAAATTATGAGCAACAAACAGAGAGCGAAAAAGCACTGTCGTCTTTTGCATACTAAGTGTCCCCTATTTCCTTGGAATGTGCACGCTGCACATTCCACCATCTGCCTGTGTGCACTATAGATAGCATGGAAAAGAACACTGGGACCATATAAAAGCTACAATGGGTACAAAGTGCAAAAATTAAGCCCTCCTATGCGGCATATCGCTGAGCGACTTAATTTTCAACATCCTAATCCTGCCACTGCACTGAAGAAAGCTAATTCGAGTTGCTGTTAAAGACAACAGTTTTCTTGTAGAGAAAACATACCTTTATAATAATATTTCACCAAAGTGGTGGTTCTGCAATATTGTGAAAAGTTGGCATCACTGAAAATCAGCTTTATCTATTAGTAATAAATAAGCATAGAGACCGGTGCAGAGATAAAGCGTGATATAAATGGGAATATCAAGAATTTTAGGAAAATGCCAAAGATAGTTCAGTTCACGTCAGTGATCTCTGGCTTCATTTCAACCGTATAGTCTCGCACTGTATGCATCATTACATGCCGAAAAAAAGTAAAAACTTAAACAAAAAAATCCTTGGATAACACGCGATATAATTCACGTCAACCGCAGAATAAAACGATTGCGGTGTAACATGAAAAAGAACGGTGAAAGTACAAAAAAATCGTAACTCTCCCGCGCTGCCAATGAACTCAAGTTAAAGACTAAGCTGGCGTAACATATATATTTCAATGAAACATTGCCTAAACTTATCAATCACAACCCTAATCGCTTTTGGAACTTTTTTCGCGCACGCCCCTCAGCGACACCAGATTGTCCGCGCGAGGAAAAACTGGCACTCGCTTATAAATTTAACCAACACTTTCAATCAGTCTTTACTAAATATAATGACACAATTCCATATTTGCCACCGTCATCATTACACACTATTGACACATTAACAATAAGCGACTCCAGAATACTTAAGCAGTTAATTGAGTTAGACGTGAAGAAAGCAAAGGGTCCTGATAACATTCCCAAGGAGTTCTTGAAAAGATATGCTGAATGTAACAGTAAATATCTTGGCCTTATTTACCGCAAGTCTGTTTCGACGTCAGGCCTACCTGAAGATTGGAAAATTGGCAAAATTGTACCGATTCATCAGTCAGGCGACACTAACCTGTCATACAGACCAATTTCACTTACCAGCACATTATGTAAAATTTTGAAACACATTATTCTGAAACACTTAACCGCATATGTTGAAGAACAGTTTCTGGTAGATGTTCAACGTGGTTTCAGAAGAGGCTTATCGACAGTCACTCAGCTAACAGAGGTGGTACACGATCTTACTTTAAGTATTAATAATCATAATCAAACTGACCTACTTTAACTAGATTTCAGTAAAGCGTTTGATTGTGTGTGCCATACTAAACTAACTGCCAAAATTACAGGTGCTATTGGAAATGAACCCATTACTGCATGGATAAAAAACTTTTTATCTCACCGATCCCAATTTGTCGTCATCGAAAACATGCCATCTGCTCCGGTGCCTGTCACATCAAGGGTCCCACAGGGCTCAGTAATGGGACCGCTGTTATTTTTGGTTTTTATCAATTACTTTACAAATAACATTGATTGTAAGATCAAACGGTGTGCAGACGACTGCATGATATACAGAGAGATACCTAATCACCAGGATCAAGTTCTGCTCATTAATGCACAAGAAAAAATAACCGACAGGAGTGATAACTGGCAAATGACCAATAATACAATCAAAACGGTTTGTATGACAGTGACGAGAAAAAAGCCCCCTTCGCTTTTCCACTACACACTTAACGGTAGCCTCGTAACTAGAGCTCCACAGCATAAGTATCTTGGTTTAACAAAAAGCCGACTTTAACTGGACATCACATATTAACAACATTACTTCTTGTACATTACGAAAACTATTTTTTCTGAAAAGTTGGAAGAAGACGAAGAAGCCGACTAGTGCGAATGCGATGAGTTCGGCTTCTGTTTTATTTCAATGATTTCGGTTGGTTTCCTTCCTCGAAACCGAGTAAATTACGCGTTAATCGACGCAGCAAGTTATGAGGACTTCACCGGTACCGGACGTTTCACGGTGGATGACTTTTTTGACGTTTTACAAGTGTGTGAAGTTCCGACTGGGCCGCGGCATAGCCAACCCTAGCGCGGTAGCTAGGCCTAACCTCGGCGAGGCAGCACGGGTAGGCCTGGGCCTAGCCCTGCGACCACGGGCCAAGAGGGAGCGCAGGATGGAGATCGTGGAGGGAGAAGACATCTCTCAACAAGAAGCAAGCAGCCCCGGCTGGATGACGGCATATAGCCGCAAGAACGGCAAGGCGATGAGAGCGGCGACTATTACCCGCGAAGGTCACCGAAGACGTGGCGAGCGAAAGGACGGAGGCCGCACTGTCGCCCCACGGAGTCCGTAGCAGTGCATCGTCGCCAACTCAAGGCTCCCTCGACTGCCGAGGGACACGTATCGCATCATCGTCAGGCCAAGGGACGGCCTGAACGTGACCAAGGTTAGCCAAATACTTTTCGAGCAAGCCCTAGCCATGGCGGCGGCCCTGGCTCCGGCCAAAGTTGAAGAGGACACCATTTGCCCCAACGGTACCCAAAACATCTATGTGGTGTGTACGCCTTACGAGAAAAATACGTGCGCCTACGTAAAGGCACAGCAAGTCCGGCTAGGCGAAAGCACGTACCGGATCTTTGTGAACCCGGCTCCCTCCGACGACACGTGTAAAGGAGTAATACGGGGTGTCGACGTGGATGTCAACGAGGCTCAACTCCGAGCAAGAATCATGAACCGCCGCAACCCAGGAGCCATCGAGGCCAAAAGAATCAAGAACACCACGGCTGTGGTAGTATTGTTCAAGGGTATGAAGGTGCCCAGTTATGTGTTTTGCGGCGCCAGCATGTTTCGCTTCACGCTATACAGGAGACGCACAGAGGTTTGTTACGGCTGCGGAGGTTTAGGACATCGTGCCGACGTTTGCCCTAATCCAAACAGCAAGTGGTGCCGCACGTGCGTACAGAAATCACCAGCGGACGAACATCAGTGCATTCCAAATTGTTCGCTATGCGAAGGTCCACATCCCTCTGCCGACAGAGTATGCAAACGCAGATTTCAACACCCTACATCGTCAGAAGGAGAAGACGCCGACGCCACCGGCGCGCCGAGAAGACGCAGGTGGCCCGAGGAATGCAGTCACGCGACTCCAGCGTATGTACCAGCGTCGCCAGCACCCTCGGAAGAGGTCGCTCCAGGACGCCATCAACGCGGCGGCGCGACGCCAAGCGGAGCCGCTCCCGTTCCAGAGGATGCTCGGCGTCTCGAACGAGATTTCAGGAGGAGCTCACCTGGGCGGATCGAGTGGCGAAGACGCCCAAACCCAGAAAGGTAACGCGGTCGGCATCGCCAGGGCATAGTGCACAGCGTGAAATTCAACTACGACGTCAGGAGATTGCTAGTCTCAAAGAAGAGCTATGCAAGCATAAAGTTGCGCAGGCCATTCAAAGCAGGGCCGAGAGTGCGAAAGCGACGGATAATGCAGTGCCGAAAAGCACGCAGGAACCCAAAGTCGAGGTCAGCAAACCAAACGTAAGGCCCCCCTCCACTTGAGGACGACTGGGAGATGAGCGAGTCGGAGATGGCCGGGGCGGAAAGCTCGCAGAACAAAATGCTCCAAGAGTTGCTTAGAATTTGCAAAGAAAATCTGGCAAGCATTAACCAGCTCGCGCAGCGCACGGGAGCACTTGAGAGTAAAGTAGGAGCTATAGAGAAAAAAGTAGTAGCAGTAGCAGCCTTTCCTTCCTTCTTCTCCTCCCTTAAACTGGCTCTCTTAACTACTACACGCAGAGACAAAGCAACAGCGCTCGCATTAGACCCCGTAGATGAGATGAATGTTTATATATATATATATATATATATATATATATATATATATATATATATATATATATATATATATATATATATAAGCCCTCCACGTCTCAGTAAGGTGCCTGGTGGTGGTCTCGTGCGGACGTTGCCCTCTCGGTGAGCGCATATTCCCCCTCATCTTTTAAAAGGTTCAATACTTACAAGCATTTGTCTCGCAAACCATACTTAATTCAAGGGAATTTTTGACGTCTCAATAATTTCTGTCTTCGTATTCGAGTGCTGATTGCCGTGTTATCGTTTGTTAACGAAGCTTTCCCTCAAGTCTAAATATTTTAAGGCAGTTTGTCGTGTGCGTATCATCGCCACGCCCGCTTATATCGCCTTCCGTTTCTCTACCACGGGTGCGCTTTAAAACCACGGCGCTGCAATTTTGCTTCAGAGACTTTCCTTTCCTTCCTTACTCTCCTCCCATAAACTGGCTCTCTTAACTACTACACGCAGAGACAAAGCAACAGCGCTCGCATTAGATTCCATAGATGAGATGAATATTTCTAATTATTTTTAGGGTTATAATTATATTCGAGTGCTGATTGCCGTGTTATCGTTTGTTAGCGAAGCTTTCCCTCAAGTCTAAATATTTGAAGGCAGTTTGTCGTGTGCGTATCATGGCCACGCACGCTTATATCGCCTTCCGTTTCTCTACCACGTGTGCGCACTCAAACCACGGCGCTGCAATTTTGCTTCAGAGATTTTCCTTTCTTTCCTTATTCTCCTCCCTTAAACTGGCTCTCTTAACCACCACACACAGAGCCAAAGCAACAGCGCTCCCATTAGACGCCATAGATGAGATGAATACATAAATATATATATATATATATATATATATATATATATATATATATATATATATATATATATATATATACATATATACATATATATATGTATGTGTGTGTGTGTGTGTGTGTGCGTGTGGTGTGTGTGTGTGTGTGTGTGTGTGCAGGTCATAAATACCAGGTTCTCTAGCCGAGTGCCATCCGTACGGTATAACCGAGCTCAGATTGGTCCACCTTGACTGATCAAATAAGGCACCACTGTAGGTTAAATGAGGCGTACAACTCCTGCGGGACCCGCCGTGTTACTCAGTGGCTATGGTGTTAGACTGCTGAGCACGAGGTCGCGGGATCGTATCCCGGCCACGGCGGCCGCATTTCGATGTGGGCGTAATGCGAAAACACCGGTGTCCTGAGTCCGGAGTCCTTCGCTACGGCGTGCCTCATAATCAGAAAGTGGTTTTGTCACGTAAAACCACATAATTTAATTTTTAATTTGACTCCTGCGGGGACGGTAGAGAATCCGCCTCCCGTGCAAGAGGACCGTGATTCAAATCGCGGTGCCGCGCAATTCTCAACCGGAAAATACAAAAAAAACGTGTGTTGAGAAAATTGCACAAACAGGCCTAGAGTGTGGCGTGAACCCGGTGACCAGAACCGGTAACGCACTCTCTCACCAAAGCAGGATTAGCCACCCTGGTGCAGTACTTGGCCACAACCTCCTATATGAATACAACAATCAAACCCCGGCCCTCAGTCTCCAGCAGCCGCGAAGCAACTGACCACGGCGGCGGTCAGATCTGTGACGCAGCAGAGGGTGCTAAGAATACCTGGCTCCGGACAGGCCGCCATTGGAATCTGAACCTGGCAACGTTTAACGTTAGAACGTTATCTAGTGAGGCGAGTCTATCAGTGTTATTGGAGGAATTAGAGGGTAGTAAATGGGATATAATAGGGCTCAGTGAGGTTAGGAGGACAAAAGAAGCATATGCAGTGCTAAAAAGCGGGCACGTACTGTGCTACCGGGGCTTAGCGGAGAGACGAGAACTAGGAGTCTGATTCCTGATTAATAAGGAAATAGCTGGTAACATACAGGAATTCTATAGCATTAACGAGAGGGTGGCAGGTCTTGTTGTGAAACTTAATGAGAGGTACAAATTGAAGGTAGTACAAGTCTAAGCCCCTACATCCAGTCATGATGACCAGGAAGTCGAAAGCTTTTATGAAGACGTGGAATCGGCGATGGGTAAAGTCAAAACAAAATACACTATACCGATGGGCGACTTCAATGCCAGGGTAGGCAAGAAGCAGGCTGGAGACAAGTCAGTGGGGAAATATGGCATAGGCTCTAGGAATAGCAAAGGAGAGTTATTAGTAGAGTTTGCAGAACAGAATAATATGCGGATAATGAATATCTTTTTCCGCAAGCGGGTTGGCCGAAAGTGGACGTGGAGGAGCCCGAATGGTGAGACTAGAAATGAAATCGACGTCATACTCTGCGCGAACCCTGGCATCATACAAGGTGTAGACGTGCTCGGCAAGGTGCGCTGCAGTGACCATAGGATGGTAAGAACTCGAATTAGCCTTGACTTGAGGAGGCAACGGAAGAAACTCGTACATAAGAAGCCAAACAATGAGTTAGCGGTAAGAGGGAAACTAGAGGAATTCCGGATCAAGCTACAGAACAGGTATTCGGCTTTAACCCAGGAAGAGGACCATAGTGTTGAAGTAATGAACGACAATCTTATGGGTATCATAAAGAATTGCGCAATAGAAGTCGGTGGTAACGCCGTTAGACAGGAAACCAGTAAGCTATCGCAGGAGACGAAAGATCTGATCAAGAAACGCCAATGTATGAAAGCCTCTAACCCTACAGCTAGAATTGAACTTGCAGAACTTTCGAAGTTAATCAGCAAGCGTAAGACAGCGGACATAAGGAACTATAACATGGATAGAATTGAACAGGCTCTCAGGAACGGAGGAAGCCTAAAAGCAGTGAAGAAGTAACTTGGAATAGCCAAGAATCAGATGTGTGCGTTAAGAGACAAAGTCGGCAATATCGTTACTAACATGGATGTGATAGTTCAAGTGGCTGAAGTGTTTTATAGAGATTTATACAGTACGAGTAACACCCACGACGATAAGGTGAGACAGAATAGTCTAGAGGAACTTGAAATCCCACATGTAACGCCGGAAGAGGTAAAGAACGCCTTGGGAGTTATGCAAAGGGGGAAGGCAGCTGGGGAGGATCAGGTAACAGCAGATTTGTTGAAGGATGGTGGGAACACTGTCCTAGAAAGATTGGCCGCCCTATATACACAATACCTCATGACCTCGAACATACCGGAATCTTGGAAGAACGCTAACATAATCCTAATCCATAAGAAAGGGGACGCCAAAGTCTTGAAATATTATAGACCGATCAGCTTACTGTCCGTTGCCTACAAAGTATTTACTAAGGTAATCGCAAATAGAATCAGGAATACCTTAGACTTCTGTCAACCAAAGGACCCGGCAGGATTCCGTAAAGGCTACTCAACAATAGACCATATTCACACTATCAATCATGTGATAGAGAAATGTGCGGAATATAACCAATCCTTATATATAGCCTTCATTGATTACGAAAAAGCGTTTGATTCAGTCGAAACCTCAGCAGTCATGAAGGCATTACGGAATCAGGGTGTAGATGAGCCATATGTAAAGATACTGAAGATATCTATAGCAGCTCCACAGCCACCGTAGTCCTCTACAAAGAAAGCAACAAAATCCCAATAATGAAAGGCGTCAGACAGGGAGATACGATCTCTCCAATGCTATTCACAGCATGTTTACAGGAGGTATTTAGAGACCTGGAGTGGAA
Organism: Dermacentor andersoni; assembly: GCF_023375885.2. NCBI lineage: Eukaryota > Metazoa > Arthropoda > Arachnida > Ixodida > Ixodidae > Dermacentor > Dermacentor andersoni. The sequence goes on along the minus strand of NC_092822.1, from coordinate 71,605,522 downwards.
AGAATTGGGGATAAAATGTTGATGGAGAATACCTTAGCAACTTGCGATTCGCTGATCATATTGCCTTGCTTAGTAACTCAGGAGACCAATTGCAATGCATGCTCACTGACCTGGAGAGGCAAAGCAGAAGGGTGGGTCAACCTAAAGTAATGTTTAACAGTCTCGGAAGAGAACAGCAGTTTACAATATGTAGCGAGGCACTGGAAGTGGTAAGGGAATACATCTACTTAGGGCAGGTAGTGACTACGGATCCGGATCATGAGAGTGAAATAACCAGAAGAATAAGAATGGGTTGGGGTGCGTTTGGCAGGCATTCTCAAATCATGAACGGCAGGTTGCCACTATCCCTCAAGAGGAAAGTGTATAACAGCTGTGTGTTACAGTACTCACGTATGGGGCAGAAACCTGGAGGCTTACGAAAAGGGTTCTGCTGAAATTGAGGACGACGCATCGAGCTCTGGAAAGAAGTATGATAGGTGTAACGTTAAGGAATAAGAAAAGAGAAGATTGGGTGAGGGAACAAATGAGGGTAAATGAGATCTTAGTTGAAATCAAGAAAAAGAATTGGGCATAGGCCGGACATGTAATGAGGAGGGAAGATAACCGATGGTCATTAAGGGTTACGGACTGGATTCCAAGGGAAGGGAAGCGTAGTAGGGGGCGGCAGAAAGTTAGGTGGGCGGATGACATTAAGACGTTTGCAGGGACAACATCGCCACAATTAGTACAAGACCGGGGTAGTTGGAGAAGTATGGGAGAGGCCTTTGCCCTGCAGTGGGCGTAACTAGGCTGATGATGATAATGATGAGTTGAAAACAAGGTGGCAATAAAGGCCAATTCAAAGGATCGTAGGCAAGCTGCAGCTAATGAGGGTACTGAGATGGACCCGAAGGGTCATCAAAATCTAAACTAGCAAAATGGCGGCCACTCAAAGGTATCTTGTAACTTGGCAGTATAATTGTGCTAGCTTTCAAAGGCGCAAGACTTCGCTGCAACAGTACATTACAGCTGAGGCCAAAAGACCGCAAGTAATTTTGCTCCAGAAGACACAGTGTTTTACACCCACCCTCGCAGGCTACAAATCGCTGGCGGCAAGGGGGGAGTCCATGAGAGGTACAGCTACGCTAGTGAGCCAAAAGGTCGCATACCTTGAACATGACCTTCAGCCAGGTCGCGGCAGAATGGAGGCGCTTCTGGTTGAGGTTATCTCCAACAGCTGGCTTAAACAAAGCGCGTTCATTCTCAAAGTTTACAGCCCCCCATCCGATCAGAGATAGTCTTTCCACTCCCTGTTTATGAAGGCGGCTTCGCTAGCTAGAAAGTCAACGTTAGTAATCGCAGGAGACTTCAACGCCCCACAAAACGCATGGGGGTACATCGGGCAGACGGCTAAGGGCACAAAATTAGCGCGGGCCGTCGATTACCTAGCGCTAACAGTCATTACCGATCCCCGTTTCCCCACCAGACTGGGCACGTCGGTGACTAGAGACACAACCCCCGATATCGCCCTTATCAGAAATGTCGATCAAACAACATGGGATAACAAGCAAGAAAACCTGGGTAGCGATCACGTCATCATTAGTGTTACCCTTCAGGTCAGAGCCCCCCAGGTCAGGGAATTTAAAGTGACGGACTGGGATGCTTTGCGTAAGCTCAGAAAGGAGGAAACGGGCGAATACGCCAGCTTCAGCGAACTCGTCGAGGCACTCAGAGCAGATGTTGAAAAGGCTACAAAAACTATTCAAACCGAGCTCGAGGTTTGCAGGATGGACCCGCACCTCGCACATCTCTTGGAAGCTAAAGCCTCTATGTTCAGGCGATGGAAAACACAAAGGCTTAACCGGAGGTTGCGAAAGAGGGTTGCCGCACTTAACAGGGAGATTGAATAGTACCGCACCGAGTTAGCTAGGTTACAATGGGATGAAATCTGTTCAGCAGTCGATGGGCGCATGCGCACAGGCGGAAAATGGAATTTCCTTAAACACATGCTAGATGACACGCAAAGCAAAAGCAATCAAAGACAGACATTGTGCCGCTTCAGTCACAGGCACAAACAAGAAGGAGTAACCGAACAAATGCTCTTAGACGAGGTAGCCAATAGATATCTCCCGCTAGGCGCAGCACACTCAGAGGAATATCCCAACATAGAATGTGACACGGCAAAGGAGCTCGATGACCCCTTCGCGGAGCCCGAAATCAGAGCAGTACTTCACAACTGAAATAGCAGGTCGGCCTCAGGTCCGGACGGCGCCTCAAACAGGCTGCTAAGGAACCTGGATGATAGATCAATTGAGCTGCTAACGAGAGACGTCAAAAGATAATTTGGGAGAGCGGGTGCGTCCGGGACGAGTGGAAAGCGGCCTCAGTTGTGCTTATCCCGAAACCGGCTAAGCCCCTACACCTTGACAACCTAAGGCCGATATCCATAACCTCTTGCGTAGGCAAGGTAGCGGAGCATGCGATCCTCCACAGGATATCGGATTACATAGAACGCAATGAACTGTTCCCGCACAACATGGTCGGCTTCAGGCCCGGCCTTTCCACGCAGGATGTAATGCTACTCCTTAAGAAGCACATTTTCGATAACAGCACTAGGGATGTTAGGGGCATCTTAGCCCTTGACCTGACCAAGGCCTTTGACACCCTATCTCATCGATTTGTCCTGCAGGCCACGGCCAGCCTAGGTCTGGGAGCAAGGTTTAAGGCTTTGGTTAGATCATTCCTCATGAACAGAACAGGCATCATCAGGATTGCGCGACTCAAGTCAGATGAGTTCGCACTAGGGGCCAGAGGCACTCCCCAAGGAGCAGTCATCTCCCCCTTACTGTTCAACATAGTCATGAAGGGCTTATCGGAAAGGCTCATATCCCTTCCTAATATAAACCACTCGCTATACGCGGACGATATCATAATTTGGTGCCCCGGAGGATCACTCGCAGAGGTAGAGCACGCGCTACAATCAGCCCTAGATGCAACGGAGTCCTACCTGGAAGACACAGGGCTCCAACTATCCCTAAACAAATCTGAATTGTTACTGTACAGGCCGGCCAGGCAAGATGTTAGGGGGCTCACCCCCCTAAACCAACTTCCCATATCCCTCTTTGCAAGAAACGGGCCGCCCATTCCTCAAGTCGAATCTATTCGAATCCTAGGATTACTGATTGACGCGCGCGGATGTAACGCCAAAACGCTCAAGCGCATCACGGCGAAAACGGAGAGCATGTTGAGACTAGTTGCTAGAGTATCCGGAACAAAGAAGGGACTAGGTGAAGACAACCTCCTCAGGATCCATCGCGCTTTCATAATGAGCCACATCAACTATGTAGCCTCGGTCCTTAACTGGACCAAAACCGAAAAGAATAAACTTAACATTCTCATGCGCAAGAGCATCAAAAAGGTACTGGGGTTACCAGTAACCACTTGCTCGGACAGGTTAAGCAAACTCGGTATGCACAACGACATTGATGAAGTGATCGAAGCGCAGATCACCGCTCAGGTAGTCAGGCTCTCGTCAACCAGGGCAGGGAGACGCATCGTAGATGAGGCCTGCATGGCACCAAGAATACTCAATGAACGGAAAATCACCTTATTCAGGGAAGCACGGGCAACCTTTGTGGTCAGCCCATTCCCTCGGAATATGCACCCGCAATACAATGTAGGGAGGCGAAAAGCCCGAGCACGGGCGATTTTGCAGAAGGCCAGCGAGAATCAAGATTCGACTGTCTTTATCCACACGGCTCAGTACGGCAACTCTAGCACGTCCGCGTTGGCAATCATTGACGGCAAAGGGGACTTACGCTCCTCGGCCTCGGTTAGGTTAGCTACGAGCGGAGTCGCGGAACAGGTCGCCATAGTCCTGGCCAAGACCTACCCCTCGCGCACCAACGTTCTCACCGACTCACGAGCGGCCATCAAAGCTTTCGAATCGGGTAACCTAGGCCAAGAGGCTGCCTCCATCCTGGAAAAGAGAACAAACCCTGGCATTCACTTCATCTCTTGGTTTCCCGCCCATATGGGTGCGGACGTTCATCAGAACATACCTAACCTCAACGAGCTTTCCCATGACCGTGCGCGAGAGCTAACGCGCCGCGGCGGCATGGAGGCCTAATGGCGACAGGATGAAATCCAGCAGAACGATCCGCTCCTTACTTTTCACGAGATAACATGTCACTATCGGCTTAGTAGAAGGGCCTATCCTCTTCGTCACCCGAAGTTAGACAGGTCTCAGTCAGTTTCACTTAGAATGCTCCAGACGGGCTCATTCTCCTCGCTGGGCATTTTCAGCCGTATCTACACAGACGTCGATTCAAGCTGTCCGGACTGCAATGAGATTTATTGTTCCTTAACGCACATGCTCTGGCAATGCCCCGCGTTACCTAACGGCCCTCTATCCAGCGAAGCCGACTGGGAAGAGGCAATCCGGAGCCCATCGCTCCAGAAACAACTAGAGGCAATCCAGAGGGCCCGAGAAAGGGCGGAACATCACGGTATTCCTGCCCCGACTTGGACGCGGCCAGCGGCTTCCGCGGGTCCCCGATAGGGGACCCCGCTGAAGCTCCTCAGGATCAAATAAAGTTCATTGTCTGTCTGTCTGTCTGTCTGTCTGTCTGTCTGTCTGTCTGTCTGTCTGTCTGTCTGTCTGTCTGTCTGACTCAAAAGGTGCGTGCGGTTGGCACCAACTAACATTTAACTTACATTACATTTGTGAGACCTGTCCTTGAGTATGCTAATGTCGTATGGTTCCCGTGCACTAATACAAACATATCTAAACTATAAAGGATCCAGAGAAAAGCAATTAGGTTTATAAACCGAAAATACCGGCTGTTTGAGCAAAACGAGCTGGTCTAAAATTTCTGCATGAAATATTACCCAGCCTACTAAAAATAAATGCCTCTGCATACGTTATCTTTTCTAAATCCCGCGTACTTCGTCATAATTATCCATATACACTAAACGAGTTCCTTTGTGATAGCGATACCTTTCAGTCTTCCTTTTCCCACCTTGTTGTTCGCGAGTGGAATGACCTAGATGCATCTATAACTAATACAGTATCGCAGTCTGATTTTGTTAAGTTATTAGAAGAAGAAATAAGTATTTAGGAAAGAATAGTTGTTATGCATATATAACCGTCAGAACTCCCATTTTCCGAACTATAGCTAAACATTTACCTCCTTTTTTCTTTCTTTGTTTTTATAACATTGTAATAATGTTTACGTACATGTAATCTGAAGTGTATTATTTATGTGAATTGCTCTTGTTGTTCACATTATTGGTGTTGTAAAATTGTGCATTGAGCCTGCTTGATGTATTTCCATTTACATGTTTCGATGTTCTTACCATTCGGTATATAAAACATGCATTGTATACATAATCATATACCCATCTGCTGAGTCTTGATATGAGACTGGCAGTATTGTAAATTAAAAAAAAATATTTACATGATTGTTGAGGTGAAAAGAATAGCCGACACATCCCTGAAGCACTGTAAATGCATTTGAAAAAGACGGTGCTTTTCTGTTGAAATCGTTTACCATTGTTCTAGTGAACACAGCATGATATAATTTACTACAAGACATTTCAAATGGAGGCTCTTTATGGCTTGTTGGGGACCCATGAAATGAGGAGCAAGTGCAGTGACATGTCTTAGCACCTCAAAGACAGTACTTGTGATTTCATGGCAACGCAAACAACTTACATGATTTTTTGGATTGTAAAACTTTATTTGTCCAACAGATGCAGGGAAGGCTTTAAGCCTTCCCGCCTAGACGACGGCCAGGAGTCCTTGGACTCTAGCGGCGGTTTCGGCCAGTTGGACGGTCTTCAGTTGAATCTCCGAATCGCAGCTGAGTAATAAGGTTTCCCATTGTTCTAAAGACTTTATTCTTCCCTCAGAGGGAGCCTGTGGGCATTCCCACAGAATGTGATGAAGATTAGCCCTGGCTTTACATAGCTTACACTGGCTGGAGTACTGACCCGGGTAGTAGAGGCTGCACGACACCGGGCTTGGAAACGAGTTGGTTTGCAGGTGACGCCAAGTGGAGGCCTGGCTCTTGTTTAAGGATGCATCAGCCGGAGCATATTTAACCCGCCCTAGTCTGTAGTGTTGTGTGATCATGTGCTTACATGAAAAATAAGTTTCGGGCAGCGGCACCTCAAGCATCATTCAGACAGAACTTTAAGGGGACACTGAAGAGAAAAATAATGATCTGTGCTGCATTATAAATTACTATTCTGCAACACCAGAAAAATACTGCAGTTACAAAAGAAGAGATTCGTAAGCCAGAAAAAAAGAACTAAATAGAGGTGGAGATGCAACAATAAAGTTACCGCACCTGCCTACCGTCGGCAGGAGGCCTAGTTATATTGTTTTTGGCAAATATTGACTGTCTAGCCTTCTGACAGAACTAAATACTGTTCTTAGCACTTTTTCAGCAAAAGAACTGAGCTGCCACAGCCAAAATACAGTAAAGTACTCTGGAATGCATATTGTGCCCCAGACGTACCGGCAGTAACGTTATGGCACAACATTTGGCAGAAAATGAAGCTTTGACCTTCAGACACTCTTCCACAAAAGACCTCTCATCAGAAAATTTGCATAACAAAGAATACTTGATGTATGCGAACTGATTTGGTGTGTGTCTTTAGTGTTCCTTTAAAACCAGTTCAGTAATTTTATTCAGTGAGATATGAGTCCCAAATCATTTTATGCACATTCATACCACTTACCTTGCGCCTGACTTCCAGTGCCTTTGTATGCCAAGCAACATGAAACTGTATAACCGGAGTTACCCTAAAGGGATAAATGAATGGGCTTCCCCTAGTATGAAGAACTGTACAGGACAGATGAAACATGGCTTCATGGCCTAAATAGAGCAATAGAAATGAAATTACGCTTTGGGTAGGGACCCATATTATGGTACTACCTAAATATCTTAACAAGAGCTTATTCAGTCTGTACTTATCCCAGAGCATTGTTAGCGACATACGCGTCCCTTTGCACTAATGGCCTCTACGCCAAAAGGTTTACGCTAAACGTTAGGTAGCCACACATATTTTAACCATCAAATTATATTCTGTTAGGAAATTTGCGACGCCTGCGGCAGAAAGATGTTCCACATTCGCCGCAAAGGTCTGTAAGAGGTGGCACTGGCTAACACTCCCAGAGTTCTGGGAAACATAAGTAACCAAGAAAGTGGATAAGCAAACGGCGCCGCGGTAGCTCAAGTGTTAATGCACGCGAATTTCGAAGGTTGTGGCACCGTCCCCCATCTCCGACAAGTAGTTTTTTCATCCACTTTCATTTTAACTAATTTAACGTTTGTTTACTTTATTTATTAAGCACATGTAATTTCCCCTATCTTGTCCTTGGTGTGAGTGTTGGCTTCTTATGATATCCCTAATAAAAATCGGGCCCCTCGGTTAACCCCCTGTGTTCTCGTTTATTACATAACAAGGGTCTCCAATCCCTCAACATTGATGCCTTCAGGTAGCATGTGTGGGCTTATTGACCGGTTGCTTTTACATAAGAAGTTGACGTTCTCGTGACGCCTTCGGCAGCAAGGACTTTCCACATCCGCCGCCAAGGTCTGTAAGTGGTGGCGCTGGCTAACACTCCCTGAGTTCTACTAGGAATCAATATGCACAAGAAAGTGCATTAGGAAACGGCGCCGCGGTAGCTCAATTGGTAGAGAAATGCACGCGAAATGCGAAGGTTGCGGGATCGTCGCCCACCTGCGGCAATTTGTTTTTTCATCCACTTTCATTTCAAATAATTTATGGCTTCTTTATTTTGTTTATTAAGCAGAAGTAATTTCCCTTATATTTACCTTGGTGTCAGTCTTTCTTGGCTTCTTATGATATGACGAATAAAAATCCGGCCCATCGGTCAACCCCCTTTCTTTTCCTTTATTACATAACGAGGGTCTTCAATCCGGCAACATTGATGCCTTCAGGTAGCATGTGTGGGTTTGTTGACCGGTTGCCTTCACCGAAAAAGTTCACACACCTCATACACCTCACACACCTCATATATATTCTCGTTAACCTTACGCAGCACTTCGCACACATATCGTTAAGGATCTACGCATTCTTTTAGCAGATTACATGGACCTCGTGCACTTCGTAAAATTCTGTGTAGCCCATCATACAAATGTCGCACATATTCTACGAGATGTCGTTCAATATGCATAGCATATCTTTCACGTCTCGCCAAACATATCCGATGGGCATACATCTCATTCATTTACAGTAGAATTCGCATAGAAAGATTTAAATAGGTCAGTGTTAAATTACAAGGAAACTATGCGTTCTGTAAGTTTTGATAAATGAAATTAAAGTAAAAGCAAAGTAGAATAGCTTAAGATCAAAGGAAGCAGTAGTGCTGTATTTTAAATTTCTTGTTTTTCAATTCTTAGTAGTCGCTGCTAGCATGATGAGACACCATCGGGGCCGAATTCACCAAAGCGGCATGTTTTTCCATTCCAATAGGCGCGTTTTGTTCCCTAAAAGTCTATGGTTTCTTGCTGAGACATTGTAGTGTTTTCGAAATTAAAAAGTAAAGTTAACCTAACTAATGAGATTTGATGACTGTATGTGTCTGTCTTCGTTATCTTGTTGTGACGGAAAGTGGCTTAAGATTGCCTTATATCATCCCTTTCGTTCCCTAATTATCACTAATAAGGCGCGCACCGGCTTTGGCCTGATGAAATGTGTGCTGGCCAGGTGTCATCTCTTCAAGGAAGGCTTACGCCATAACAAACCTTGGAGTATTAGAGTGAGGGACCACAGAACTATGTCATGGAATTCCACGAAGCTATAGTCTCTCAGAAAAGGGATGCTGCTGCCTCAAAACAGAAGTTACGTGCTCAACAGGCCACTTAAGCACTTCACGGATGACAAAAGAAATGTTGTGGGAGTTCCTTGGCTACAAAGACATCAGGGAGTTTACATTAGGGGACCGCAAGGCCTTCATCATCATCATCATCATCAGCCTGGTAATGCCCGCTGCAGGGCAAAGGCCTCTCCCATACTTCTCCAACTACCCCGTTCATGTGCTAATTGTAGCCATGTTGTCCCTGCAAACTTCGTAATTTCATCCGCCCACCTAACTTTCTGCCGCCCTCTGCTACGCTTTCCTTCCCTTGGAATCCATTCCGTAACTCTTAATGGCCATCGGTTATCTTCCCTCCTCATTACGTGTCCTGCCCATGTCCATTTCTTTTTCTTGATTTCCACTAAGATATCATTAACTCGCGTTTGTTCCCTCGCCCAATCTGCTCTTTTCTTATCCCTTAACGTTACACCTATCATTCTTCTTTCCATAGCTCGTTGCGTCGTCCTCAATTTGAGTAGAACCCTTCTCGTAAGCCTCCAGGTTTCTGCCCCGTAGGTGAGTACTGGTAAGACACAGCTATCATACACTTTTCTCTTTAGGGATAATGGCAACCTGCTGTTCATGATCTGAGAATGCCTGCCAAACGCACCCCAGCCCATTCTGATTCTTCTGATTTTTTCAGTCTCATGATCCGGATCCGCAGTCACTACCTGTCCTAAGTAGATGTATTCCCTTACCACTTCCAGTGCCTCACTACCTATCGTAAACTGCTGTTCCCTTCCGAGACTGTTAAACATTACTTTAGTTTTCTGCAGATTAATATTTAGACCCACCCTTCGGCTTTGCCTCTCTAGGTCAGTGAGCATGCATTGCAGTTGGTCCCCTGAGTTACTAAGCAAGGCAATATCATCAGCGAATCGCAAGTTACTAAGGTATTCTCCATTAACTCGTATCCCCAATTCTTCCCAATCCAGGTCTCTGAATACCTCCTGTAAACACGCCGTGAATAGCATCGGAGATATCGTATCTCCCTGCCTGACGCCTTTCTTTATTGGGATTTTGTTGCTTTGTTTTGGAGGACTACGGTGGCTGTGGAGCCGCTATATATGTCTTTCAGTATTTTTACTTACGGCTCGTCTACACCCTGATTCCGCAATGCCTCCATGACTGCTGAGGTTTCGACTGAATCAAACGCTTTCTCGTAATCAATGAAAGCTATATATAAAGGTTGGTTATATTCCGCACATTTTTCTATCACCTGATTGATAGTGTGAATATGGTCTGTTGTTGAGTAGCCTTTATGGAATCCTGCCTGGTCTTTTGGTTGACGGAAGCCTAAGGTGTTCCTGATTCTATTTGCAATTTCCTTAGTAAATACTTTGTAGGCAACGGACAGTAAACTGGTCGGTCTATAATTTTTCAGGTCATTGGCGTCCCCTTTCTTATGGATTAGGAATATGTTAGCGTTTTTCCAAGATTCCGGTACGCTCGAAGTCATGAGGCATTTCGTATACAGGGTGGCCAGTTTCTCTAGAACTATCTGCCCACCATCCTTCAACAAATCTGCTGTTACCTGATTCTCCCCAGCTGCCTTCCCCCTTTGCATAGCCACCAAGGCTTTCTTTACTTCTTCCGGTGTTACCTGTGGGATTTCAAATTCCTCTAGACTATTCTCTCTTTCATTATCGTCGTAGGTGCCACTGGTACTTTATAAATCTCTATAGAACTCCTCAGCCACTTGAACTATATCATCCATATTAGTAATGATATTGCCTGCTTTGTCGCTTAACGCATACATCTGATTCTTGCCAATTCCTAGTTTCTTCTTCACTGCTTTTAGGCTTCCTCCGTTCCTGAGAGTATGTTAAATTCTATCCATATTATACTTCCTTACGTCAGCTGTCTTACGCTTGTTGATTAACTTCGAAAGTTCTGCCAGTTCTAGCTGTAGACTGTAGGGTTAGAGGCTTTCATACATTGGCGTTTCTTGATCAGATCTTTCGTCTCCTGCGATAGCTTACTGGTATCCTGTCTAACGAAGTTACCGCCGACTTCTATGGCACACTCCTTAAGATACCCATAAGATTGTCGTTCATTACTTCAACACTATGGTCCTCTTCCTGGGTTAAAGCCGAATACCTGTTCTGTAGCTTGATCCGGAATTCCTCTAGTTTCCCTCTTACCGCTAACTCATTGTTTGGCTCCTTATGTACAAGTTTCTTCCGTTCCCTCCTCAAGTCAAGGCTAATTCGAGTTCTTACCAACCTATGGTCACTGCAGCGCACCTTGCCGAGCACGTCTACACCTTGTATGATGCCAGGGTTCGCGCAGAGTATGACGTCGCTTTCATTTCTAGTCTCACCATGCGGGCTCCTCCACGTCCACTTTCGGCCAACCCGCTTGCGGAAAAAGGTATTCATTATCCGCATATTATTCTGTTCTGCAAACTCTACTAATAACTCTCCTTTGCTATTCCTAGAGCCTATGCCATATTTCCCCACTGACTTGTCTCCAGCCTGCTTCTTGCCTACCCTGGCATTCAGGTCGCCCATCAGTATACTGTATTTTGTTTTGACTTTACCCATCGCCGATTCCACGTCTTCATAGAAGCTTTCGACTTCCTGGTCATCATGACTGGATGTAGGGGCGTAGACCTGTACAACCTTCATTTTGTACCTCTTATTAAGTTTTACCACAAGACCTGCCACCCTCTCGTTAATGCTATAGAGTTCCTGTATGTTACCAGCTATGTTCTTATTAATCAGGAATCCGACTCCTAGTTCTCGTCTCTCCGCTAAGCCCCGGTAGCACAGGACGTGCCCGTTTTTTAGCACTGTATATGCTTCTTTTGGCCTCCTAACTTCACTGAGCCCTCTTATATCCCATTTACTGCCCTCTAATTCATCCAATAGCGCTGCTAGACTCGCCTCACTAAATAACGTTTTAGCGTTAAACGTTGCCAGGTTCATATTCCAATGGCGGCCTGTCCGGAGCCAGGGATTCTTAGCACCCTCTGCAGCGTCGCAGGTCTGACCGCCGCGGTGATCAGTTGCTTCGCAGCTGCTGGGGACTGAGGGCCGGGGTTTGATTGTCGTGTTCATATAGGATGTTGTGGCGAAGTACTGCACCAGGGTGGCCAATCCTGTTCTGGTGAGGGAGTGCGTTACCGGTTCTGGTCAACGGGATCAGGCCACACTCCAGGCCTGTTTTATGCAATTTTATCAACACGCGGATTTTTTTTTTAATCCGGGGGAAAATTGCGCGGCACCGGGATTTGAACCACGGACCTTTTGCACGCTAGGCGGGTGTTCTACCTCTACGCCACCGCTGCACCGCAAGGCCTTGCCTCCCCCTAATCTAAAGCTCTCCATTATGTAGAAATGTCTGAAGCTGCACATTAGGACTTAACAAAGCGAATACTGCCCAATGACAACAGTGGAGCCCATCGGACGCTGAAGTCCTTCAGGAACTTTGTACGCGAATCATGGATGGACCATTGTTGCTGATTTCTAACTTATTCCTCTCTTTACGCCCTTTCACTGCGTAGTCTTTTGAGCCAGCAGTCTCTATGTACGTACAAATGTATCACTTACTCGATGCAACTTTCCTTCAGCACGAATGATGACTACTGAAATATAATTTCACCATGGTGTAGAGCATGTACTTCGTAGCTGTAGGTTTCCTAATGTGAACACACATAGAATTGGGGACTTTGAAATGTTTTGTTCTTTTTTGAGACGTAACGAAATGCAATAAGCAGCCGTGATGTTGCAAAGAAGCTTTGCGTTCGAGGAATACATTGATACCCAAATTTTAACTGCTTAGTGTAATAAAAGTAGAAGTTCTCGGCTTTCTTTGTTGTGCTTTTCTTGGTCTTGCGTCAAATCTTACGGTTATATTTGTTGACTTTTGCGGAAATTTGCTTTTGGGGTAATTCTATGCTAACTGTCCTAACTGTGGCGGTCTACTAATACCGTTTTCTGTAAAAGATTTCAGAAAGTTTCATGTTGATAAGCATTAATTCGACAGTATATTCCAAAAGATTTTGAGTGGCACATTTTTTGTGCGCCACAGAGGCCCATTTGAATCTTAAGAAATTGTGGAAAGCTAGGTGCGAAATAAAAATTTTCCGAAAGTGGACCGTTTCGTCTTTCTTACCAACTTTGCGTATTTACGTTCGCGGAAATTGTGTTTTCATTATCGAACAATTCTACAAAACACTTTTATAATCTTCAATCCATACGACCATGGTAAAAATGTGCCAACTATAGCATGCTTGGTAAATGTTCCGCAATAAACCGACAAGCACGAAAACCTGGAAATATTCCTTTAGAAGTATTCCTAACGGGTACTATATTTTAATATATTATTTTCGCCTATTTGCAGCGCACAGGTTCTAAATACAAGACTCATTTTGACAAAAATACGATTTTGGCATATGTTTACAGGTCGGTAACACACTAAGGTATTCCAGCATCAGGTCGCAGGATGAAATCGTTACCTCAATGGCAGCATTGTGATGGGGTGGAAATACAAGAAAACACCCTTGTGCTTAGATGTAGGTGCACGGTGAAGGGCCGCAAGTAGTTCATAGTAACCCGGAGCCCCCATTATGGTGTGCCTCATAATCAAATGGTCGTTTGGGCACGTAAAACCGAATAATTGAATTGAATTTCACTAAGGTGTTCCGTAAAAAAATATGCATAAAAGCGGATCTAATTGACAACCATGACTGCTTTCAGCACGAAAATTTTATTCGAAGTAATTTGTGTTTTCACTGAAAAAAAAAATATTTGACAATGAGTCCAACCACGGTAATATTGTAGTTCGCGCTTCAACTGCACCTCACGACATATTGGCAGGAAGTACAAACAAGGATAGTGCACATAGTGGCCTATGCGGAGAGGAGTAAAGGGGGTGATTACCAGAAGCTTGCAAAAGTTTAAATGCTTAATGTGTGCCTACATTGCCGACATTGCGCACTTCCATGCATTCTTTTTATGGGCGTGAACTGGGAGCACTACTTCAACAACACGCGTTCAGTCATCGTAAAACCAATATTTTTGATAGGCAGCATTCGGAGCATACTTTACTAGTTACATGATATGTCTACTATTATTTCATCTACCTGGGGACAGACTGACAATAACCAACATAGTTTTTGTTAGGACACGCAGCACAGGGTCTTTGTGATGCCAAACTTCAAGAAACCAATAAGTACAGTTCTTTATCCTTGGGGGCATTGCGGTACTTAAGGCAACCGTACAGTTATATCTTTGACTCTGTTTGTTATCGCAGTTATATATGGAGTACTAATTTCTCGCTTTTACGGAATATGAAAAAATAGGCTGTTGGAGACGGCATAATTCTCGTCCTTGAGTGGGATTAATCTTAGAGGTGGATACTACTTACACGAGAAATCAAAATATATATTCAACTAATTAAAAATTTCACTAATTAGCTGCTTAATTAGTTACTTTACACTACATATCCGAATTTACAAATCGCAGCCGGTGAGCTTACTAGGTGTAGCCCTTCAAGGTAATTTTCAGTATGACGCTAGTTTCGTTATACATGCCATCAAACTGGCTGAATTGATGCAATGTTGTTCCATTTACTTTAATGAATGACGCTTTTTTATTATTTGATGCACAAAAGTTACCGGAACCGCCGCGTGTTTCGTCCCACATATTGCAAAATATATCTAAAAACTGGTGCCATCCTGGAAATTCATCTTGAAAGGATACGTCTTGCAGGCTCACCGGCTGCCGTTTGCAAAGTGCAATGTGTGCTATAGAGTAACAAATGAAGAAGTCATTTAGTGATTTGTTAATTAGCCGAATGTGTGTTTCCATTTTTCGTGCTCTAATGTCAACCTCTTTAAATGGCCCAACTCAAGACCAATAATTGTGCTATCTGCTACAGATCATTTTTGAAAGTTACGTAAAACAGAAAAATTATCAGCCCGTATATTGCACACAGATTAAAGTGAAAAGTAAAAAACGAAACCCATATGCAGTGGATACGCCGGGAAGTGTAAATTGTGCTCCGCCATTGAAATAAGAAAACTTGACAAAAAATCAAGAAATTCCGAAGTCTGTCCTAAATGGGCAGGTAACATATATTGTGTTGTAGTTGAAGGTGTTAGTATAGTGTAGTATATTATAGTGTAGTATATTAGTATAGTATAGTATATTATGCGATACGAAAGCTTGACGTCTACTGGAAGATATATTTAATTAGGTGCGTTGTAAGTGCTGTTCACGTTGTTTTTCTAAGAAACGTTACTGTCATCTAAGTGTATATTTGCCAGTATGATGTAAGCAGACGGTAACAAAATGCATGCTTTTACATGAAAACAAGGTTTTTCCGGGACATATCCACTGTTCTTTGAGATGGACCAATGCATATTAATAGGTACGTATTAAATCGGCACATGTTCCTGTTGCACATGATATTCCTACATATTAGCGTTTCTTCTTAGCAGCTCACTTTGGCTAGAATGCAATTTCTTGGCAGCACATACAGCTTCCGGCACATGATTTTTGATAGCAGTAAGACGGAAGGATAGAAACAGATTTTTCTGTAACCTAAGCCCAAATGATAGGTTTAAGAAAAATGAACATTGGCCGAAGATGGCGCCGTCTACACGGTGATTTCGCAGGTCGGCTGGACGGACACATAGTCTTGGTCATTGTAGGCTCGGAAACAGAATGAACCGAAATAGTGCCATTGAAGGTTGTCACGTCGGAAACCATGGTCGGAGCTCTAAGGTATAATGTTCACAGCTTGGGTTTCCAAAAACGTTCAAGTCAGGCAATGGACCACAATTTTTGGCCATATACTTTCACGAGTTCCTGGCACGTAACAAGATACAACTCACACCATCACCCTATCACCTACGATCGAATGAGTAAGCCGAAGAGCGGTGCGCACAATCAAGAAAGGACTATAGAAAAATCCAGGAAAGGAGTTGAAAACTCGGTTGGATCGTTTTTGTTCAGGTACCGTCGAACACCCGGAGAGTATGCCGAGTCACCAGCAAAACATTTGCTGGGTTACCAGATTAGGACGAAGATAGACTGCATCACGACCAAAGAAAATTCGGCAGATCGCTCGCTGACAGCAAGCACAAGAAAATTTAATACAAATGAACGAGTCCGGATGTGCAGTTTTGGAACAAGTCGAAGGTGGATTACAGCGTACTACACGACCAGCAAAGTACCAGGATGGTCACTGTGGATTGTGCGCAAGGCCTCCAGCGGCGACATCTAGTGTAGCTGAGATGTCGAGCTCAATCAGAGAACTACTCCCCTGGCGAGAAACATAAGCAGGAACCAGCAGAACATACTAGGAAAAGGGCGCAAGACACTCGGTCAGACATCGTAGGGGAAATGCCACGACCACCGATGAGACCATGGAAACTACCTAATGGTTATTGCTTTTAAAAGGGGATTATGATGCATCATCAGTAGGCAGTCGATTCAACGCACGTCACTGCAATGTCAGCGGCTTGCAATATAAAAACACACTGTTGAATAAATCGTTCTTCTTGTTGATTTATCGGCCTTTCTTGCAGTGGATTAAGGTGCCTGTGTTTATTATTAGCAGAGGAAAGAAACAAACGTTATGTAGTCGAGGCTTCACTAAGCACAGCACATACCAGGACACCATTGAACAAAATGCACACGCAGAACAGAGTTCTGTGCGTACTTTTCTGTGACGGAGGATTACATGCACCATTGTTAGTGGGACATGAATAAAAAACTCACCCGCGCTTCTGCCATAGTAGTATAGGCTCTTTTTCTTCTCCTCCAGCCTCCAAGACTCTGCCCATTATTGTTCAAGTCTTGCCTCTGTTATCTCTAAGCGTACTAGCCAAACAGCGAATGTGTCACTAACGGAAGTACCAACGAGGGCCAGAGTCCTCACAACCTGATTCTGAATACTACACCTAGAACCGTTCCTAGAACCTAGAATCTATTGGGCGAACTTTTGTTTCAACAATTTTTACTAGCATGATTTTCATGACTTCATCATTGTCGTTTAGATGTAGTTGAGCAAAAGAAATTAAGGTCTGCAACCTGCCCTCAGAAAGCCATAAGAAGCTCAATTCACATCCCAATGACAAGTCGTCTTGAACTCTGCGCCTCTCCATTATCCGTGAAATCTTGACCCGTTACCAGATGTAGGTGTGTGTACTCTCTAGAGGAAAACAGCAGTCAACACTTTTGCATTTTACCGTGCAGGAAAGCCAAAATTTGACATAAATCTACTTCCTTTTAGGGCCATTTATGGTTATTGCAGAAGTAACACTAAGATCTTGGTAGGGGCTAGTTGGTTCATATTTGGAACCGAGCTTGAACAGCGCGAATAAAACAAGGACACGAGGTAGCAAATGCCACATACAAGCGCTGACTGCCAACTGAAATTTTATTTGAAATTATCGTTTCACTGACTGCAGGCGCAACGTAATCTATAAGATACCGCCGAGCTGGGGAAAAATTTACACAGGGCAAACGGACAGTGTTTAAATGAAAGAACTCGTCAGCACAGCAGTTACTTAAAGAATGGCTGTGGGAGGCATTTAGCAGGACATTGTAACAAGTTTCCCTGAACTCCCATATTTGAAAAAAAAAAACAAATTTGTAGGGAAAGGAACATGTAAGAGGGAAAAGGAAATAATAGAGGCTTATTAGATTAGAAAAGACGGAGATAAATGTGTAAGCGCTCCTTCTCTTGCCCTGTCGGAAAAAGAAATTTCTTTTTTGAATGAAAGAATGTTATGTATCTGTGTAGATGTATTTGCGACTGCTGTACGCATGCCTATGCTGCAAAAGGTATAAAATGGGTGGAGAATTTCAAAGAAATTTCCAGTTGGCAGTCAGCGCTTGTCTGTGGTGTTTATTTATGCGTGTAATTGTTCTATTCGCGCTATTCAATATCTGTTATAACGCCAACTTGTTTCTTTTCTGCTCATTACAACCAAGGCGAAGTGAACAGGAACAAGGTACAAAGATCCTAATTGGATATAACACAAGCTATGCCACTTGCTCTTTGTATATCAACTTGACGGAAAATACCACCAACTCTCCCATGCTACATGGCAGCAATAATTTGTGACATGAATGTGCCACTTATTTTCAAACGATCAGAGACCCTCAGACTAATTTTCTAGAATTTATACTTAATGGTCACTGAATCCCTCACAGTCACTCTTACTCGGTTCATGAACAGTTTGCATGTAATAAAGGACCAGACTAGCCCTACGCAATAAGATAAAAGAGATCCTACAAAAATTCAGCTAACACAACCGGCATTCTCCAATTTTTACACGCAATATAAATCACTAATTTATATTTCTTTCTTCATTCAAGAGATTATTAAACCTGAGCACCTCAGATTTTTCAACATGAAACCACAAGTTTCATTTTCCAAAGATCGGTGATCATTGTTAAGCCTCACTTATATGTTTATTTAGCCTACTTTTTTTATTCACACAATTTTCACAGAACTTTTTGTAACCACTGTTGTCTCTATAATGTTCCCTGCTTTTCTATGAGTGCTTTACGTGTGTCGAACCCCTTGCTGCCCCACCTGAACACTAAATGTGCAGCAGAAATATCAGGAGCGCACAGCAATTTGTGCTCAAGAACTAAGCATAATGTTTCTTGTTTTTTTTTTCTACACAAAGTGCCACTTGCCAATGCGTTATGAAAAGAATTTCACATTGCAGGTTAAGCTTATGTTGTTGGCATTACAGCTTTAGCGGGAACGCTTTATGTTCATTATTTCAAATCTACCTGAAACTGCCAAGTGCTTACAATATACGCATAGCGTTAAACAAGGCCAGCGACACTTTAGGCAACTACAGTACAAGGGTACCCCTGCATAAATATCATTGTCGGAAGCTTCGTCGTCACTGTTTTCAGCGGCACACCGAACATGATGAGAAAATTTCGCTCGATTTCCATTTTCCATTCCATTATGAAGGCAACTATCTGTACTTCAATACGTTGCAAACTGAGTGACTGACAGTATTACGTCCATCTGACCTGTACGAATATTGCGTGCATGTACTTCTTCATCCACCATTGGCAATAAGCAATGTAAGCTTACTTGATTTAAGTGGTTTTTGGCCGGTTCAGGCCTGTCGGTCACCTGGCAACATAATAAATATATCTGTAGCCATGTTAGTGCACAGTACACATGAATACCACCCTGGCAGCGGTAACCAAATTCGGGATAGACACTTAACACTGCGTACTTCTTGGAATTGCGAAAGCTATATAGTCGCTTTGAATTGTTTTATTGTGTGAGCGTTCCTTGTGTGCGCAAGCTTTCGCGTTCGTTTTAACTGCGTTTCGTTAAGGCCAAATAAGAAAGCACCAAGCGTCTCAACGCACTCGCTTGACCGCGTGGAGCTCATAATTCGAAGGACTGCTCAGCGGCTTTCAATTCTACCTCAATTCTTTTTTTCTATTTTATACACAAATGGTATATAATCATGACGTGGCGTCAGCTCCTACGCATTCGCTGCGCCGTCATGTGCCTATCGACGCAAGCTATAGGTAACACACTTAGTCAGCCAGATGGCTCCAAAATGACGTTTTTTTATGACGGCTGTTGTGCCCAGGAGGCGCGGGTTTGAGTCCTGTTGAGACCGTTATGAAACTAATATTATTTTCAAACGCAAGAATTTACTTCGCTTGCGCGTACCCTGCTGTTAAATTTCTATTCATTTCAAGTTTTCGTTGATCTGGGTTTATTCTTTGCCGTCAGCCATTTTTAGTACCATTATTCGGTAACGCCGGCGTCTACAACGATGTGTTTATGCGAAATGGGGCACATAATTCCTACACATATAAAACGCCCAATTCCAGCGAGCTAGCAGCGAGAAAAGGCCCGCCAGTCCACACCACAGCGGCGATATTTAGCACTACGAAATATAGGTCATATTAGTTTTGAATTTGACAGCGCCATCTGTAGATCATATAATTTAGTTTCCGACGCCGCCGCTACACTTACTTCTGTTGCACTGCGAAATGTACAGCTTTCCTTCTCTAAATATATGTGTGTTATGTGGCTCTCACAACTACAGTGCTATATTTTTAATTAGGTTAGAACGCTAGTATATTGTATGACAGATCTGTGTTTTTGTCTTAGCGCACTCTTATATAATTAGTGCTTGCTTGTTCATTTATATTTCGGTAATATTCCCGCAGCGTCGAAAACTCGAGGGACAAACGCACCAGTCAGGAGGAACACTAACAAAATCGGACCGTATAGTACCGTACGATAGTAGCTTCTTCACTATGTTTCCTTTAAATTCCGATGTGTATTGTTATCGTCATTGTGCTTGCCGCCCCAGAGGCGGGAGTATTTATTGATTTGGATTTTGTATTCTTTTAATTACTCTACCTCTACGGTGACCCATGCACTTTCTTAAACTATCGGCGTATATGAATTTTTTTGCGATAGCAGTTACACGGACACTCCATATGCATTCCTGCCGCCAGCGTCGCTATGATACATTGTATAAAGTCGAAGGGAAATAACAGTATCACTCCCCCCCCCCCCCCCCTTTTACTTATATGCGAGTGAAAGCATTCCAACGAAGCCGACGATCGTGGCTCAATCGGTTACGCGCGAAGGAACAAAACTGAGAGCTCACGCACTGTCTTGCTCCCGGCTAAATACCGTGGGGGAAAGGGGGGGAGCGAGGGGGGCAGGGTTGCCCTCTGGCAGCGACAGCGGATTTTGTGACTGGCCGCAAGGGGAACTGACGACCACGGCTCAACCTCTTGTGCCATACGTGCAGGAAAGCGGTAGGCAGCGCGGGAGGGAGAGGGGAAAGCGGCTTCGGCTTTTACAAGTGAGTACTTTGCACCGCTGCACGTGGTCGCGTGCGCCATGTCTTGAAACGGATCTGCAGACGACTCATGCATTTGTGCGCGTAGTGTTCTCACTGCTCTTGCGTTGAAGCGATTGCCCGTACCAAGTTCACTTCACTCACGTCTGCTGTACGACTTGCTCACTCCAGCGTCTCCACCACTAGCGTCTGCGTTCTTCCACTGTGATATGGTTCTTTGTTTGTACGCGCCTACACTAGGATGTGTTACGTTTCGCCTACGACGCGCGGTATAGCGGCGCGGATGCAACGGACGCCGGGGCTTCATTCAAAGCGGCGGACATTTTGGCCCGTTCAGCGCTGCCGCAACGCCTCCCCGCCAAGCGCGTCAAGGCATGTTTCAATGCCACGTGTATTCGTGTGTGCGTGTGTGCATGTTGGTGCCCACGCTTTTCAAAGCGCGGCAGCCGGGGAGAGGAGCTCCCCAAGTGTGAAGCGAAGAGGTCTGACCGGCGCCGGCCCGGCGGATGCGTCACTACACTCGTCTGAACGTGTCTCTCAGCGTGTCCGTGCCCCGCCGTCACGTGCGCCTCTGACGAGGTGTTCCTTCTTCCCCTCGACTCCGAGAGTATAAAAGCAGCTGCCCCCGGACGCCAAGAGAGAGGCTCCGATTTCTTCCGTTGAGTAACGTGCTCTCCCGTCTCTCCACTTCGGTCGATCTGACCGGCCGCTCTTTTGCGATGCTAGAATAAACAAGTTGTTCTGTTAGCAGTCGACTCGTGATTTGCCAGGACCTTCGGATGCTTCCAGTTGTGCCCCAGGCCGCCAGGCCAACGCTACCCTTGGGGCTTGCGACCCATTTGCAACAGCTGGTAATTATGATAGTAAACGAATATTTCCAGCTTTGCACGGCCGAAAAACTACTATCCTTACATCATATAGTTCTCTACTAATTTCCTATCACAATCGACGCTTCGCCTTTCGAGCAAAACTGCGACATCTTTTTTACGTTGAAAATTTCCTCCATGCCTAGAACTCTGAATTTAGATCATCGTCCTTTTTTGTTGTTTGTATTCGCTCATGTGGAAGATCATTTTGTGATAGACGAGAGTTGTATTTACTATTGTGCAAATACTGTTGTGTAAAATGCATTCTGGAGTGGAGGCATCTGTCAAGGATACTCGGCTTTAGCCCTCGCTTCAACTTCATTGAAGGAAATAAAGTACTCAATCAATCGCTCACTCAGTCAGTTGTTATAGGTACAGATCAATGCATCTGATGATGTGGCGACTTGGTGCGTGTTAGAATAATTGCTGAATGAAAGAACAAATGGTTCCACAACATAAACACTGCAACTAATATGATACCTAGGCCCGTTAAAATCTTACAGACATCGAAGCTTTTTCTGTATTCTACCCCACCGGTGCTTTTGTTCTGGATGCTTCTTGGAGAGTAAATTAAGCCGATTTCGAAATGCTGTAACAGAAGAGTGCGCCCAACTTGAATATGGTGGCGCAGAATACAGACAAAGCTTCGATTGCTATAAGCTTTTAACGGCCCTAAGTAGCATATTAGTTGCAGTGTTCGCCAATATATATATATAAAGGCAGAGAGTGAACGTTAATGAAAACCAGCAGTTTAGTGGGCTGGGACTAGACCCCCTACGATGGGACGTCGAGGTCTTGCCTCTTCGCCGCTTCGTAGGGCTTCTGAGTCTCCCAGAGTTGGTCGTCGACATGGGAGCTGCGCAGCGCGGCCTGCCGTCTCGACGAGAGGGTCATGAAATTAAGGTCTGGGTATTGATGTTTGCACTCCCATAGCATGTGGGGGAGTGTTGCTGATTGAGTGTTACAGATCTTGCA
This sequence comes from Dermacentor andersoni, assembly GCF_023375885.2. NCBI lineage: Eukaryota > Metazoa > Arthropoda > Arachnida > Ixodida > Ixodidae > Dermacentor > Dermacentor andersoni. The sequence goes on along the minus strand of NC_092822.1, from coordinate 71,582,976 downwards.
TGCCTGGCTTGGGTAGATGTCGGGGTATATGATGTGATAGCGCGTGAGGGAGGGGTATGTACCGATCTGTAACAGGCGAAGGGTGGTTGCCTGGGGTCTGTTTAACTTGCGGTGAGGGGTGGGGAAGGTTCTTCTTGCAAGGTGAAATGACTTCACAAGGTCGTTGTATATTGTAAGGCGGTCGCGTCCTGCAGGTGCACCTGCACTGTCTCCGGCATGGTTGACTAGTCCTTGCGCTACGGAGTGTATAACCTCATTGAGGTTGGTGAGGCGCAGGTGGGCAACGCCGCCGTGTGCTGGGATCCAGACGAAGGTGATTTGAATTTCATGCGAATGCGGGGCTTGTTGTAAGATACGGAGTGATAGTTGATGAATAACAACCTTGATGTAGTTGTTGATTGCTGAGCGAGAATCGCTCGGTATGGTGTGACAGGCTGGGTCAGGAGTGGCCAGGACGATGGCCACTTCCTCGGCTGTTTCGGCATTTTGGGTAACGATGCTGGCAGTATGTCGGAGGAAGCCGCCTGCTGTGGTGACCTCCGCAAAGCGCCGTCCATCTTGGTGCTCAGCTGCGTCGACGAAGGTGACGCCCGCGGTGTTGGCATTAGCTTTGATGAGGGAGGAAGCTCGTTCCTTCCTGCGTACTTTGTTGTGGTCTGGGTGCATGTTGTTGGGAATGGGGTCGGCGTGCATACAGTAAAAAAAAAAAAAACTGAGCCTCCACTGGAAGATAGCCCGCACTTCCTGCTGTTTCACGCGTGACATTGCGCAGAGCTATGGGGTGACGTGAGTACAAGCGCAGTCTTAAATCTCGATGCTATTTGCAGTCTTTAACGATTTGGGTAAAATTGATGTTTTCTTTTATTTCAGGGTACCTGCAATTATTATATTTTGGCAACAGAACGCTAAGTTTGACTTTGGTTTTGATAATAGAGTTGTAGTGATTATCGGTGACGTTCTCAGTATGATCTTCAACCTCGCAGGTCTATACGATAGCATTAAAAAAACTGTGAAGTGCATGTTTTCTGATAAAATAATTTTCCAAGCTTTTGGAACGTATGATTACCTTAAGGCATGAAACAGGCATCAAATGGATGTAAATATTGCTGGTGATCAGTGACATTTTATCAGCAATCTTAAGGCGCTGTACACACGTTTATATCAAGAAGCTTTCATGAACATTTTAGATTTTGATGAAGCGTGAAAACTGCTCTCGTTCCTGATACTAGCAGAAAGAAAACGTTGTTTGAATACAATTCAGCAGTTTGCCATGAAAAAGTTATCTGAAAATGGAAAACAACTCAAGGCACATTAAAAAAGGCAAGCTAGTAAGTTTTCGACGCTCCCTTAAAATAATAATGTTCTTTGTCGAATGTACTGAATCGAATTTGACAAAAAACAGGCGTGAAAGTTATCTTTGTTCTGGCTAGGTTTAGTGCTTGTTGTGGTTTGTTTGGTTTGAATGTTCATAAAAGCCTGCAGTAGAAATTAGGTACTAAAATTTCGTAACTCAAGCTCCAACTTCGTTCTTTAGGGATAGCTTGTGCGAATTGTAGTTGTGTGAATAATATATGTGCCGAGTAACAGATAATTCTTTGGTGGTATTTTGTATACAATTATTCCCGTATCAATATGCAACGATATTTATGATAGGGTGGTAATTTAAATTGGATACACATTGCTGCAGAAAGACACACATGGTAAAGCTTATGGTGCATTCCTGCTTAACACCCCCACGCTCTATAATATAGTATAAAATTTATATCATCATGAATGTGATGATAATACATATATGATGCATGTATTTCACAAGAAAGCTTAACTTGAAAAATCGTATTTGAAAAACGATGTTGCTCGAAAGTTCCAATATTTTGGCGAGAATACGGTTGGCATTGCCATTTTCCTTTACTTAATAGTAATGAGTACCCTTAAGTTGGTGGTTAAAAGTGGTTTGGGATTATATTACTATAGGCATATTTTCGAATATCTCATATCATCAGGTGGTATTATGAATGAAAATATGTATAATAAAGAAGACTATAAGACCATCCGTTCTCAAAACTTCTCATGAGTCGTTGACGTTTCCAGTCCTTGCATTTTTTTCATTTCAATCGATTGTATTTTTAGGAGGTACAGTAGACGTGCATAGACGATGCAAGCGTCTCAGATATTTTGGTAATGAGTCTATTGGGACCTTTGCAGAAAGTTTTCTTTGAAAAAAATCTGCAAAATTTAGGCTTTTTTGTCTTTGTGAATGATTTCTGGAATACTATACCCTTAATCAATAATTTCGCCGTCTTTCGCGTAAACGAACCTGGCACGTGCACAGCCATGCTACGCAGTGTGACATCTCTTGCATAGATTTGTATGATATCCTTTCTTCTTATAAGAAGCCAACAAACACTGACACCAAGGACAACATAAGGACAGCACAAGTAATTTCCCCTATGTAGTCTTTGGTGTCCGTGTTTGTTGGCTTCTTATGATATGACTAATAAATATCGGGACCCTCGGTTAACTCTTTTTCTTCTCGTTTATCCTTTCGTCTTAGTTACTTTAAATGTACTACATGCTTCTTGTCCCATTGGGGGCAGGTGCCATGAAATGGAAATCATCATCATTATCTTCACTACGCCTTGTTTTTCACAAAGAGCTAGTTAGTGCTATTACCATACGTACTGCCTGCTTTACGGCCAACATCCAGTACTCGGTGTGGGTCGTAGTATCAGAATCCTCATGATCACGCACGGTCATATGAGACTGCTATTGGGTGTTATTACAACAAAAGTGCACCTGCGTTTTATGGAATGATGGTTAGATTATTGAGTTCCTTTGTTCGGGAACCGAACTTATTCACCTAATGCTTTTTGGGAAGTATGAACTACTTGGCAGGAAAAAAGCAGCATCCAGCCAGCAACCATGTTCAGAAGGGTCCGGCGAAAATAGCAAAGAATATTTTGCTTTAAAGATACTTCTTTATTTCCCTGGAGACACTGCCGTCGAAAATGCAGCTGGAAATGGCAAGGTTGGAAGGAGTATATATACTGCGTTTTATCAAATTGCCGGTTTGTTTGCTTTTACAGTTCAAACTAGCTGACTTATGACGAAAGGTCTTAAAAAGAAGGTTGTACATTGTTGCTTGCTGCCTAAATTTATCGTCGTAAATCTAAAAATTACTTGCCCGCAAGTTTCGCCAGAGGATTTTGAAGGCGCTGTATTTATGGTAATGATAAATTTGTTCGGTGAAGTTGAAGTCTCTCACCCGTTTAATAATCATTCCAAGTGATTTTACGTAAAACGCTTAAGTGCTACTGACTTCCTTAGTTTTCACCCTTATTTATGATCTCTGAGTTAGTGAACATAAATATGCGACATACCCATGAATTCTGGCCATTCGTTCAGTTTATTTTTTTCGTAACTGCGTGGCGTATGGACCTTGTAAAAAAATCGCAAAAAGGACACAGCGCAAAAAAAAAAAGACAAGGACACGAGCGAACCACACGCACACAGCACGATGTGCTTGTTGTTCTCCCGTGTCCTTGTCTTTATTTTGCGCTGTGACTTTTTCCACTGAATCACCCACAAAGCAAGCTTCCACGCTAAGACCTTAGAGAAACAAAATTCGCAGCGTAACGTATGCCATGACACACAACTAAACAAAACACAATAAAAAGGAGCACACCCTGACAATTTTGCTTCAACTCGGCAATTCTAAACGCGTGCGCTTACGCATCAGCCGGATACCGAAGAATATTAGCTACTCCTGGTCTAGAAATGATTCGAAATTTCGCTAGACACTTGTCCAGACAGCCCGTCGGCATTCCAGACGAGAAGTCTGGCCGAGATTACTGCTGGCTCGAAGCTTCAGTGCTTAATTTTTTAAAGCGAAGCTGTCTGTGACTATTCTCTGGAAAAATTGTGGCCGCGAACAAAAAATGCCTTGCAGCAAAGCAAACTTCCTCTTGAATTATCTGTAGCTCTCAATTTAATGTAGTCATCTTGGGAAAAATCATACTGAAATTCCCCGCTAAGACGACTTTATCATTACGCCCAGTTTCAATTCTTGTCGTAGTTCACAGTGAAGTTGTAAACGTCACGTGTCGCGATCCACCCCGAGTCGTGAACAAGGGAGGGCTTCTCAGCGTGGTGGTGCTGAAAGATTACTGACCGGCGAGCTGCCGTGCTCGTCGGTGTTTATTGTGGTGCGGGTGACCACTGTTGCCTGCCGAGCTATAGCAGGCCGCCGAGCTTGGCGGGTGAACCAAGATTATGTCCGAGGGGGCGTCACCTACTTGCTACAACCCCTCACCCGCAGTTTGTTTGTTAAAATAAAAAAAACAAACGTCCAAGTTCAAACAAATTTCCAAGTTCAACAACGTCCAAGTTCAAGTCAAACTCGTGAAACAAACGTCCAAGTTCTCACTATGAGGCTCTGCCTCCACCCTAGCTGGGTCGACGGTGCCTGCTACCCAGGCGAGTAACGGTCTGGTGGCCTCCGCCGTCGAGTACTCCGCCGGGGCACCGGTGTTGACGGGTCGGGTGTGGCAACGCCGGGTGCTGCCTGAGCGAGCCTCGCTCCATCCGGAGGGTCCGTAGTGGTTGGCCTCGTGAGTGGTGCCGAGCTCGACACCGGTCCAACGGGTGCCGCACCACTGGCTACGGTTGCCGCCTCCGAGGTAGGTGGTACTCCGCTAGAAGCGACTGGTGCTGCCGCTAGTCCTCCTGCGGGCTGGAACTCAGTGGCAGTCGAGAGTGCTGGCCAGGTCCCGAGGCGAGGTCTGACATGGTCGGCGTGTCTATGCCACATGGCCCCATCTGGCATGCGGACGAGCAGCGATGAGGCGCTGGCAGGAGACACCACCTGTCCGGCAGACCAGGGTGAGCCAGGACGGAAGTTCCTGGCGAAAACTGGAGCTCCCGACTCTGGCAAAGGCCCGGGACGGCACCGTTGGTCAGCAGCCAGCTTCTGCTTCTCTGATTGAGCCTTGCGCAGCTTGCGCTTGCTGCGGGAGACCTCGCTCTTGAGCTGCCTGTTGCGGCTCTGCAGGCTCGTTATAATGTGCCGCATCTCCCCCGGTTGATTGGCTGAGCCTGCTCGCTGGACACCGACGACGCCTCTAACTCAGTGCGTAGATTCTCGTACTCTCGACGAATCTGCGCGATGTTGTCCTCGAGGCGGACGACCTCCGAGCGAAGCTTCTTCTGGACAACGAGCTCCTCGCTTTCCATCTGCTCAATGTGGCGAAGGTGTGAGCTTTTGGCTGTCGACAGCAAGGAGCGACACTCGTCCAGCTGAGTCTTGAGTTGCATGCTCACATTGTACAGCACGGAGAACTGGCTCTGCAGGCACTTGTACTCTGCCGTGCTCACCACCAGGCTCTCGGGCAGCGACCGCAGCTCTATCCGCAGCCGCTCTACCGTCTTCAGGGCCTCCTTGTGGTCAAGCTGAAGCTGCTCCAGCTCCAGCAGCCGTGCCGATGCCAGCTCCCGCTGTTCCTCGAGCTGGCTCTGCAGGTCCTCCAAGCGCAGGGAGGCTGCTCCGCCACCACCGCCACAGCCCCCAAAATCCACATGTAGGCGGGACCAGGGTCTCTGTGGGAACGGCCAGGGGGTGCTTTCCACATTACGCAAGGCTCGCTGATGCTCCTGGCAGATTTGGCAGCTCTGCATCACATGCAAGCTGGCTTCCGGGTACTCTGGCAGACGAATGCCCAGTACATGAATCCAGTTTCGGCCCAGCAGCGTCGGCGACAACCCTTTCGTTAAGTAAAGGGGAAGGGTTGCCTCCCTGTCGCCAAAACGAACGCTGACCTGTGCCTGACCCTGGACCAGGGAGAGTTGCCCGGAGGAGCTGCGCAGCATCACGCTCGAAGCCTCGACGGACACGCCGGGGAAAGTCCGCTTGAAGAACTTCCCGGCCATTACAGACACGCTGGCCCCCGTGTCCAGCGCCATGGAAATGGGGTGCCCGCAGATTTCGACGGTCAGCATGTATGGCGGCCCAGACGACGGTACAAAGCCTGTGTGCCACATGTCGAAAATCGGCGGGTCCTCGGCCACGACGTGGAGCCTGGCCGCGGAAGAACTTGAGCTTGCTGCCGCATGCCTCCGCGGCGTACCCTTGCGACGGCTACCCTGGCCGCAGGCTTGTGTTGTACCTGGGCTTGAATCAGGCTGCTGCTTGCTGTTCGTCCTCCCACTTCGGCATACACGTGCCAGGTGCCCAGCTTTCCCGCACGTAAAGCATTGTGCTTGAGAGAACTGGCACTGTGAAGGGGAGTGGGCACCACCACAGCGACCGCAGGTACTGCCCTATGTCGCGAATTTGTTGACCGCCGCTTCCGCCGACGGTGAGCCAGTCGCACGGGAAATCTCGCCGGCGTCCTTGGCGGCAGCTTCATTGCCAGCGCTGCCTTCACGGCGTCGTCCAGCGACGGGTCGGGAAGCTCCAGGAGTCGCGTCTGCATGGCGGGGTTGTTGATTCCGCAGACGAAACGGTCCCGGAGCAGCGAGTCCAGTTGGTCCCCGAAGGCGCAGGCACTCGCTAACCCTCGTAGCGCAGCAACGAATTGCCCGAGGGTCTCTCCTTCCCGGCGGCTCCGGTTGTTGAAGCGGAAACGCTCCATTAGTGTGGACGGTGCTGGGTTAAAATGCGAGCGCAGTATGGCAAGCAGCTCACCCAGCGCCTTAACGTGGGGGCGTGGCTGGCTTCAGAAGGTCGAGCAAGAGGCTGAAGACGCGGGTCCCGCAGCTGGCCAGGAAAATGTCCCGCTGTTTGGCCTCGGGTGTGTCGTTTGCCCGGAAGAACACGTGGACTTGCTCCTCGTAAATTTGCCAGGCGGACCCATCTCCCTCGAACGGCTCGAGCCTTCCGTACAGCGGCATGGCGACAGCAACGGGGGGGCGGTGTTTCGCCGCTCGCGGCGGCGTGGGACGCTCCGTAGGTACTCGTCGCCATCTTCGTCAGTGTCACGAGGATCCCATCCTCGTCGCCAGTGTCACGATCCACCCCGGGTCGTGAACAAGGGAGGGCTTCTCAGCGTGGTGGTGCTGAAAGATTACTGACCGGCGAGCTGCCGTGCTCGTCGGTGTTTATTGTGGTGCGGGTGACCACTGTTGCCTGCCGAGCTATAGCAGGCCGCCGAGCTTGGCGGGTGAACCAAGATTATGTCCGCAGGGGGCGTCACCTACTTGCTACACACGTAATTCCTGTCTATTGCCAATACATGGGCATTGTTGCGGCTCGAGGTGGTGTTAGGGCAAGGAATCTACCAATCCCCTGGATGAGTATGTCCCGTAGTAGGAAAGAAGGGAAAAGGGTTTTTTGAAATTAGTTACCCGGCTCCAGGTACGGGTCCCACTCCATGCAAGGAGCAAGTTAAACGTCCATGTTGACATCAGGACACGTCCGACTCACTGCACGAAAGGTCTTCGCTTTTGATACCGCCGTCTTCCATAGGCGACTCGACTGGGGAATAAGATGACTACATCGCAGCCAATCACAATCGTTATATCGGTTGCAATACCCCGCCCATACTATTGCGTCATTCCACAGCACCCCCACACGTTTAAATTCCTACGTCCGATATATTCCCCACCTCCGACGCATACCTACCTCCCATGAACTTACACTTCCGATGGTATGGAATAGATGGCCGTATAGCCACGAGTTCGGCCGTGTGACGTAGTCAGATTCTCATCTGCGAATCTTACTGAGACAAGTACGTGACAGTGTCTCGTACCCTCGACATTATTGTAATCACATTCGTTACCTTTAGCGATACTTTTGAAGTACGCACACCATAAATGGCATTGCGATGCAGCTAGCGAAATTCAGATCGGCCATGTGACGCTCTTTCGCGTGTGCAAAATCTTACCGAGAGAAGTTCGTAACGCTTTCTGTAGCCCACAAGATGTTTGAAATAATTTCGTTACTTTTTCAGGATACTTTTGAAGCACGCTCTGCGCACGCGGCGTTGTGACGCAGTTAGCGAAAATCCGCTCAGCCGTGGTAACACAGTCGTTCGTGTACTGAATGTAATTCAGACAAGTTCGTGACACTGTCCCTCACCGCCAACATTATATGAGTAATTTCGATACTTCTTCGATACTTTTGAGGTATGGGTAGCGCACCTGGTGTTGTGACGCAGTTAGTGAAACGCATCTCGACCCTGTGACGCAGTGAGTTTCACGTTACTAAATCTGACTGGGACGCGTTCGTGAATCTTTCTCTCTCACCGAGCGTTATTGTAATTATTTCGCTGTTTTTGGGATACATTTAAGGTCCGCGAACAGCAGGTATCGTTGTAACGCAGTTATTCGATGGCGTCTAGACCATGTGACACAGTTAATTTCGCGTGCACTGAATCTTGCTGGGAATGGCTCGTAGCGCTTACTCTCAACAACTATATAATGGAGAGAGAGAAACAACTTTATTCAGTCCACTATAGACGTAAGCAAGCTCCACGTCACCTGGCTAGGCCCACTCGGGGACCATCAGGTGAAACCTGACGGCCCTCTCGCGAGCCCTCTGGACTGCCAGGATTTGAGAGGTCTGATCCTGGACCTTAATTAGCTTCATCATTTCCCCTTGAGTGAAAGGGGGACCGGCAGAGGCGCAGCCCCACAGGACATGTTCGAAGTCCGCGTATTCACCACACAGAGGGCAGTCCGGGCTTGGGAACCGTTCAGGGTACATTGTGTGCAGCGCCGCGGGGCTCGGGTAAGTGCTTGTTTGCGGACGTCTGAGAGTGACTGCCTGGGCCCTGCACAGCGAGGAGTGCGGCGAAGGTAGGAGTCTTCTTGACACATAATTATATTTGCAGATTTCGTTGTACGAGCAGAAAGGCTCGGGTCGCCCAGGAGAGGACGCGTCGCCCAGCGCACGGTCAGTCAAACCTCGTGCAGCCGAGTGCGCCTCCTCATTGGGGTTGATCGAGGCACCCTCAATGGTTCCAAGGTGTGCAGGGAACCAGGCCAAAGAGTGATGTTTCATGTATTTGGCACTTTGGATGATACGTAGGGCCTGGGGAGCCACCATTCCCATCTGAAAGGCCCTGACAGCGGCCTTGGAATCAGAATAAATCATGTTACAATATAATGGAAGTAAATTCTTTACTTTTTGGATACTTTTGAAACACGTTCGGCGCGCCTGGCATTGTGACGCAGTTAACGAAAATCAGAGCGGGCGTGGTAAAGCAGTCTCGTGTGTACTGCATCTTAGAGAAGTTGGCGAAGGTGTCTCTGACCTACAAAAGCATAAATGATTTCGTTAGCCCTTGTATACATTTCAGGAGTGCGCACCACGCCTGACGTGGTTACGCACTTAGCGAAAGGCATGCCGACTGTGTACAGCAGTTAGTTTCGCGTGTACTCAATCTTACTGAGCCAAGTTCTTACCTCGGCATTATTTTATTAATTTCGTTACTTTCTGGATACATTTTAGGCAGGCGAAGAGCAGCTCCCGGTGATACTCAACTATTGAAAGGCGTGTCGCCACGGGACACAGTTACTTTCGCGTGTACTGAATCTCACTGGGACGATTACTCTCATCCATAATATTATTGAAATAATTTCGTTGCTTTTCTGTTACTTTTAAAGCACAGTCACTGCACGTACTATTGTGATGCAGTTAGCGAAAAGAAGCTCGGCCATGTGACGCAGTTAGTGTCGCGTGTACTGAATCTTATTGAGACAAGTTCGTGACACTTGAGGTGATCCTCATCATTATGTGATTATTTCGTTACTTTTTCGCACACATTTGAGGGTCACTCGATGCACCTTGCGTTGTGATGAAGTTAGCGAAAAGCAGCTCGACCATGTAACACAGTTGCGCGTGTACTGAATCTGTACTAAACGTGTACTGAGACCCGCTCGTGGCACTTGCGGTGAACCCCAACATTATTCTAAAGAATTTCGTTACTTTTTCGGGTGCATTTAAGGCAGAATTGCTGTACCTTGCGTTGTGACCCAGTTAGCACACATAGCTCGTCCTTCTTACGCAGTTAGTTTTGCATGTAGTCACTCTTACTGTCACAAGCACGTGGCACTCGCGGGTATCCTCAACATTATTTTAAATACTTTCCTTACTTTTTCTGATACTTTTGAAGCACACTCGGTGCACCTTTTGTTGTGATTCACTTAGCGAAAAGCAGCTGCGAAATGTCACGCAGTTAGTTTCGTGTGTAAATCATCTTACTGAGACTCATCTTACCGCCAACATTTCTGTAATTATTTCTTCAGCTTCTCGGGTATTTTTGAGGCATACTCGGCGCACCTTGCGTTGTGATGCAATTAGTGAAAAGCACCACGCCTTTGTGATGCAGTAAGGTTTGCGTGTAGTCAATCTGACTGAGAAAAGCTCGTTACACTTGCGGCGATTTTCAACATTATTGTAATTAATTTCCTTAATTTTTCTCATACTGTTGAGGCAGACTTGCTGAACCTGGCGTTGTGAAGTAGTCAGCGAAAAACAGCTCGGCAAAATGACGCAGTAGTGTCGCGGGTACCGAATCTTATTGAGACAAGCTCGTAAACCCTACGGTTTACCCCATCATCATTGCAATAAATGTGATTACTTTTTGCGGATAATTTTGAGGCACACTCATAGCAACTTGCATTGCGATAAAGTTGGCGAAAAACAGCTCGGCCTTTTGACGCAGTTTGCTTGGCATGTACTGAATCTTACTGAGGCAAGCTAGTAACATTTGCGCTGATCACCAATATTATTCTAATTAAGTTGTTTACTTTTTTGGATACTTATCAGTCACGCTCGCTGCACCTTTGCTTGTGAAGAAGTAAGCTAACAACAGTTCGGAGTTGTGACGCAGTTTGTTTCGCATGTACTGAATCTTACTGAGGCAAGCTCGTGACATTTGCGGTGATCCCCAACATTATTCGTATTAAGTTTCTTACTTTTTCGGATACTTATCAGTTACACTAGCTGCACCTTTCCTTGTGACGCGTTAAGCTAAAAACAGTTTCGCATTGGGGAGCAGTTGGGTTCACCTGTACTCAATCTTACTGAGACAAGCTGGTGACACTTGCGGTAATTTCCAACATAATTGTAAATAATTTCGTTACTTTTTCTGATATACTTGAGGTACACTCGCGGCAGCTTGCGTTGTGACGCAATTAAAAAGAAAAGCAGCTCGGTCATGTGACGCAGTTAGCGTCGGGTGTTCTGAATTTACTGAGGAAAGGTCGTGAGACTTGCGTTGACCACCCACATTAATGTAATTCACTTCGTTGCTTTTTCGGGTAATTGTGAGGCATACTCGCTGCACCATGCGTTGTGTTTCAGTTACCGAAAAGCAGCTCTGGCATGTGATGCAATTAGTGTCGCGTGTACTGAATCTTACTGAGACTAGTTCGTGGAACTTGCGTTAATCCACAACATTATTGTGATCAGTTTTGTTACATATTTAAATACATTTGAGGTACATTCACTGCGCCTTGCCTTATAACGCAGTTAGCTTAAAACGGTTCGGTGTTGTGGCGCAGTTTGTTATACGTGTACTGAATATTCTTTATACAAGCTCGTGACACCTACGGTGATCCCCAACATCATTGTAACAAATGCCATAACTTTTTCGGATACTTTTGAGGCACACGCGCTGCAACTTGCGTTCTTACGACGGCCTTGTGATGCAGTTAGTTTCGTGTATACTGCATATTACTCAGGCAAGCTCGTGACACTAGCGGTGATACCCAACATTATTGTGATTATATCGTTAATTTTACGGATATATTTAAGGCACTATCGCTGTACATTGCGTTGGGACGCAGTTAGCAAAAATAGCACACGTCCTTGTGACGCAGGTAGTTTCACGTGTTCTGACTCCTAGCGTAATTATTTCTTTACTTTTTCGGATACGTTTGAGGCACAGTCGTTGCACCTTGCGGTGTGACGCAGTGAGCAAAAAGCAGCTCGGCAATGTGATGCATTTAGTTTCGCGTGTACGGAATCTAGCGAGACAAGCTCGTGACACTTTCTGTGCTCCCCTGTGTAATTGTAATTATTTCATTACTTTTCCGGAAAATTTAGTGGCGCACTCGCTGCACCTTGCGTTGTGACACAGTTAGCGAAAAACAGATTGGCCTTTTGAGGCAGTGAGTTTCGCGTGTACTGAATCTTACTGACAAGCTCGTGAAACTTGCGGTGACCGCTAAAGATTACTGTAACTATTCTGTTTTTTTTTTTTCGCGTAATTTTGAGACGTACTGGCTGCACCTTGCATATTGCACCTTGCATATTGATACATTTAGCGAAAGGCAGCTCGGCGCTGTGACGCATTTAGTTTCGAGTGTACTGAATATTTACTAAGACAACTTCGTAAAAAGCGAGAAGAAACGGGGTTAAGGGAGGGGCCTGATTTTTATTAGTCACATCGTATGAAGCCAACAAACACGGACACCGAGGACAACATAGGGGAAATAACTTGGGCATAATGAATGAAATAAGATATTTATAAATAAATGGAAATGAAAGTGGATGAAAAAATACCTTGCCGCAGGCGGGGAAGGATCCCACAACCTTCGCATTTCTCGTACGATGCCCTACAAATTGATCTACCATGGCGCCCTTTCCCCATCCACTTTATTGGTTATTTTCGTTTCCCAACAGAACCCTGGGAGCGTTAACCAACCCCAACCATCGCAGGCCATGGCGGCGTTTGTTATTCTTTCATCCACTTTCATTTCCAATAATTTATCTTTTCTTTACTTCATTCATTAAGCATGACTAGTTTCTCCTATGTTGTCCTCGCTGTCAATGTTTCTTGACTTTTTATGCTAAGACATGATCGTGACACTTGCGGGGACCGCTAACGTTATTAAAATTAATTTCGTTACTTTTTTGGATACTTTTGTGGCACACTCGCTGCGTCTTGCGCTGGGACGCATTTAGCGATAAATATTCGGCCTTGTGACGCAGTTGTTTTCGCCCGTACTGTATCTTACTGAGAGAAGTTCGTGACACTTGCGGTGATCCCCAACAATATTGTGATCAATTTCCTTACTTCTTCGGATACATTTGAGGCACATTCGCTGCACCTTGCCTTGTGACGCAACTAGCGAAAAGCAGCTCAGGCCTGTAACAGTTAGTTTCGCGTGTACAGAATCTTACTGAGACAAGTTCGTGACACTTTCTCTGGTTACTGAAAGCGTTAGCGACGTCCTCAATGTCGGTTAAGTTAACTGAATTGTAGCTAACGCATGGTGTGTCATTATCAGTGGCATTAGCGTATAAAAATTCTTTATTAACTTGCCAGTTTCGTCTGGTGTCGTTTAATTTTGTCTAATCTTGTTTTCGTAGTAATTACGCTTCGCACATTTTGGAGTGGCTGCAAGAGCATTTGAATATGCTTGGAATCGTGAACGCAATGTGTTATTAAATGGCTGAGCTTTGAGCTTCTAGCGAATGCTGTCTTTTTTGCTATGGACCGCAATAAACCGTTGCGCCAAGAGTACACCAAGGCTTTCTTGGTGTACTGAACCAGCGCGTCACGGTGAAGTTGTTCATGCATAAGTTAGTGCACTCTCATATCTTCGCTGAAAAAGATGCAAAAGCTTTTTCTGCACATGGCTCCTGAAACACGTCAGTCCAGTCAGTCGCGCGAATTAGGTGAATGAATTTATTTGAATCAAACAATGACCCGGTGGTTTTTCTAGAGAGACTAGATGTTACGGAGCCTGCTTTAAAAATATCGGATAATGGTCTGTTATATCATAGTTTACTACACCGGTCGTGGCATTATCAGTAGGTAAGCTGGAAAGGATATGATCTATTAGAGTGCTAGAGCCGCCTTGTTCACACCGAGTTGGAGTATGAATTAGCGAAGAAATCCACAACTAAGAAAAGTGCTAACGTACTCAGAGCATGACTGACTGTAGGGTCAATTATATTGATGTTAGTGCCACCGCAAATTATAATATCTTTTGTCTCGTCAAATAACATGTGCAGTAACTGCTCGAATTCTCTTCAGAACTCAATATAAGAAGACGAAGGTGAGCGATAGATGGACGCGATTATAATATTACGATTCGTGGGCAACAAGTTACGACTTGACTGAACGTTACTTTGATCTTCTTCTAAACAAACAGATTCGCAGAGAGAAGTGAACAAAGTGAGGTCATGACGTCGTTTGTATGATAGTTTTGAATTTACTAATATGGCGCAACCGCCACTACGATGTATTTTGCGATGACAGTATTCAGAAGTATAACCGGGAAGACCGTACAGATTCCCGTCATGTGAAGACAATCACGTCTCAGACAAGCAAATGAAAAAGAAAGCGTGGTCCAGAATGGAAAGAAACGTGACAAGATCATCGTGGTGCCTGCGAATACTGCGGATGTTAAGATGTACTAAGGATAGGGTAGGCTCCTTTTTCTTTCAGCCGACAATTAGTGTGATCAAGTGAAAAAACAGACACAGCCATGATGAATGGTAAAGATCAGTCTGCTAGGAAAACGACATGTGATTACGTGAAGATAGTTAGATCTGTCACACTGGAGAGGCGGTGCGCACGGCTGTCTTCCGACTTTCGTGCTTTGATAGCGCAGTTGTCGGTCCACATGAATTTCCAACCTTCAGATTTCTTAAGATCTAGCGCCTGCGCAAAAAGTCACTTATTTTACGGTGCTAGATGATCGTTGGAGAAAATGGATGTCAGTGGCTTATGCGAGAGCCCAATAGCGGTCGTAGTGAGCCGGGCCTTTCGCGTTTTGGATGCAAAGTCACCCTTTTTTGTCCTAGAGCAGAATCAGGCTATGGCATTGTACAGGTACTCGGTGAAAAATATCCATATCAGCAGCAGCCACAGGACCGCCAATCTTTTCGCCCAAGACCTCTACAACTGACAGGCAGTTTTCTCGGTCTGCATTTAGAGTGCCCTTAATTTCCACATTGTTTTGCCGCGAATACTGCTCCAGGTCACCAACTATTTGCGTAAGGGTTTTGTTACTCTCCGCAAGGAACTTGTTCTCATCCCTCAGAGATTTATTTTCTTGCACAAAACTGCCATTCCTTGATTGCACAGACTCGTACAAGTCGTTAAAAGAAATCAGGCTTTGACGCATCTCTGCGACTTCCGAACGGAGTACTTAAATTTCCCTCGCCAGCTCAGCGTTAGTCGGAATGGCCGTTAAGCACTCAGAGCAATAAACACAAGCAGCAAAATACAGAGCGAAACGGCGGCAGTGGTGGCGGCAGAGAAGGCATTTATGAATGGCTATGAAAAAATTACTAAAGCCCCAACCTGCGCAAGAATTAAGGCAATGGTTAGGACGGCACTTTACGCCACAACCACCGCTCCCGAAATGAAGAACGCCGTCCAGAGCCAGCCGCCCAAGAAGGCTAGTTTTCGCCAGCAGTCACCGCACGCAGCGCGGTTGTTCCGGTGTAAGCAGTTCTCACGCAGTAGTGACGATGCAATGGCAGCCGGTGGTACTCGTGCCCGCCACGTCAGTAGGCGTTGTTGCAGTGATGTTCTCTGAGCTGTGATGCTACGCGATATGTGCAAGAATAGAGGCAATGGTTAGGACCGTACTTTACGCCACAACCACAGCTGCCGAAAATACGCACCTAGCGCACCTAGATTAAAGCAGTTGTGCCATGTGACGCTGCTACTTTCGTGTGTACTGAATCTTACTGAGACAAGCTCGGGAGGCTTCCGAGGACCACCAAAAAAACTGCAGTTAATTTCGTTACATTTTTCGATACATCTGTGGCAGACTCGATGCGCCTTGCGTTGTAACGCGTCTAGCGAAAAGCAGCTCGGCCATATGAGGCTGCTATTTTCGCAAGTACTGAATCTTACTGAGACAAGCTCGTGAGATTTTCGAGGACAGCCAAGAAAACTGTACATATTTCGTTACATTTTTAGATACATTTGAGTGAGACTCGCTGCGGGTTGCGTTGTGACGCACCTAGCGAAAAGCAGCTGTCATGTGGCGCTGCTACTTTCGCATGTGCTGAATCTTACTGAGTCAATCTCGGGAGGCTTCCGAGGACAGCCAAGAAAACTTTAGTTAATTTCGTTACATTTTTAGTACATTAGAGGGACACTCGCTTCGCGTGGCGTTGTGACGCACCTAGCGAAAAGCAGCTCGGCCATGTGACGCTGCTACTTTCGCGTGTACTGAATGTTACTGAGTCACGCTCGTGAGACTTCCGAGGACCGCCGAGAAAACTTTAGTTAATTTCGCAACATATTTAGACACATTTGAGGGAGGCTTCCTGTGCGTTGCGTTGTGACGCACCTAGCGAAAAGCAGCTCGGCCATGCGACGCTGCTACTTTCGCGTGTACTGAATATTACTGAGTCAAGGTCGTGAGACTTCCGAGGACCTCCAAGAAAACAAGTTAATTTTGTAACATTTTTAGATATATTTCAAGGAGACTCGCAGCGCGTTGCGTTGTGGCGCATGTAGCGAATACCATCTCGGAAATGTGACGTTGCTACTTTCGCGTGTACTGAATCATACTGAGACAAGCTCGTGACACTTTTGAGGACCGCCGAGAAGACTGTAGTTATATTGGTTACCTTTTTAGATACATTTGAGGGAGACTCGCTGCGCGTTGCGTTCTGACACACCTACCGAAAAGCAGCTCGGCCATGTGACGCAGCTACTTTTGCGTGTACTGAATCTTACTAAGTCAAGGTCGTGCGGCTTCCGAGGACCTCCAAGAAAACCAGTTAACTTTGTAAAATTTTAGATACATTTGAGGGAGACTCGCAGCGCGTTGCGTGGTGACGCATGTAGCGAAAAGCAGCTCGGTCATGTGATGCTGCTACTTTCGCGTGTACTGAATCTGACTTAAACAAGCCCACGAGAGTTTCGAGTAGAGCCAAGAAAACTGTAGTTATATTGGTTACATTTTGAGATACATTTCAGGGATACTCGCAGCGCGTAACGTTGTGACGCATGTAGTGAAAAGCAGCTCGGCCATGTGACGGTGCTAATTTCGCGTGTACTGAATCTTACTGAGACAAGCGTGTGACAATTTCGAGGACAACCAAAAAAACTGTACTTATATTTGGTTACATATTTCGATCCATTTGAGGGGGACTCGCTGCGTGTTGTGTTTCGTTGCAGTTAACAGAAAACAGCTCAGCCATGTGACGTTGCTGATTTCACGTGCACTGAATCTTACTGAGACAAGTTCGTGAGATTTTCGAGGACCACGAAGAAAACTGTTTTTAATTTCTTTACATTTTTCGATACATTTGAGGGAGACTCGCTGCGCGTTGCGTCGTGACGCATCTAGCGAAAAGCAGCTCGGCCATGTGACGCTGCTACTTTCGCGTGCACTGAATCCTACTGAATCAAGCATGTGAGATTTTAAGGACCGCCAAGAAAACTGTAGTTAATTTCGTTACATTTTTCAATACATGTGAGGCAGACTCAATGCGCTTTGCGTTGTGACGCATCTAGCGAAAATCCGTTCGCCTATGTAACGCTGCTACTTTCGCGTGTACTGAATCTTACTGAGACAAGCTCGTGATACTTGCGAGGACGGTGAAGAAAACAGTACTTAATTTCGTTACAGGTTTCGATACATTTGAGGCAGACTCAATCCGCTTTGCGTTGTTTCCCATCTACCGAAAAGCAGCTCGGCCATGCGACGCTGCTACCTTCGCGTGTAGTGAATCTTACTGAGTAAAGGTCGTGAGACTTTCGAGGACCGCCAAGAAAACTGCAGTTACATTGGTTAGATCTTTATATACATTTGAGGGAGACTCGCTGCGCGTTGCGTTGTGACGCATATAGCGAAAAGCAGCTCGCCCATGTGACGCTGCTACTTTCGCGTGTACTGAATATTACTGAGTCAAGGTCGTGAGACTTCCGAGGACCTCCAAGAAAACAAGTTAATCTTGTAACATTTTTAGATACATTTCAAGGAGACTCGCAGCGCGTTGCGTTGTGGCGCATGTAGCGAATAGCATCTCGGAAATGTGACGTTGGTACTTTCGCGTGTACTGAATCATACTGAGACAAGCTCGTGACACGTTTGAGGACCGCACAGAAGACTGTAGCTATATTGGTTACCTTTTTAGATACATTTGAGGGAGATTCGCTGCGCGTTGCGTTGTCACGCATCTAGCGAAAAGCAGCTCGGCTATGCGACGCTGCTACCTTCCCGTGTACTGAATCTTAGTGAGTCAAGCATGTGAGGCTTTCGCGGACCGCTAAGAAAACTGCAGTTTTTTTATTACATTTTTCGATACATTTGAGGGAGACTCGCTGCGCGTTGCGTTGTGACGCATCTAGCGAAAAGCAGCTCAGCCATGTGACGCTGCTACTTTCGCTTGTACTGAATCTTAGTGAGTCAAGCATGTGAGGCTTTCGCTAACCGCTAAGAAAACTGTGGTTAATTTCGTTTCATATTTCGATACATTTGAGGGAGACTCGCTGCGTGTTGCGTTGCGGTGCAGTTAACAAAAAATAGCTCGGCCATTTGACTTAGCTGTTTTCGCGTGTACTCAAATCTTACTGAGACAAGTTCGCTAGACTTTCGCGGGCCGCCAATAACAGTAGTAAATTTCGTTGCATGTTTGATACGTTTGAGGGAGATTCGCTGCGCGTTGCGTTGTGACGCATTTAGCGAAATGCAACTCGGCCATGTGACGCTGCTAAATTCGCGTGTACTGAATCTTATTCAGTCAAGCATGTGAGACTTGCGAGGACAGCTAAGAAAACTGTACGTAATTTCGTTACATACTTGGATACATATTGAGGGCGACTCGCTGCGCGTTGCGTCGTGACGCATCTAGCGAAAAGCAGCTCTGCCATGTGACGTTGCTGCTTTCGCGTGTGCTGAATCTTACTGAGACAAGTTCGTGAGACTTTCGAGGACCGCGAAAGAAACTATTTAATTTCGTTTTATTTTCCGATACATTTGAGGCAGACTCGCTGGGCGTTGCGTTGCTATGCAGTTTGCGAACAGCAGCTCGGCCATGTGACGCTGCTGCTTTCGCGTTTACTTTATCTTACTGAGGCAAGCTCGTGAGACTTTCGAAGAACACCAAGAAAACTGGAGATTTATTGGTTACATTATTCGATACATTTGAGGTAGACTCGCGGCGCGTCGCTTTGTGACGCACCTAGCGATAAGCAGCTCGGCCATATGACGCTGCTACTTTCGCGTGTACTGAACCTTACTGAGTCAAGCATGTGAGACTTTCGAGGATAGGAAAGCAAACTGTAGGTAATTTCGTTACATATTTAGATACATTTGAGGGAGACTTGCTGCGCGTTGCGTCGTGACGCATCTAGCGAATAGCAGCTCTGCCATGTGACGCTGCTACTTTCGCGTGTACTGAATCTTACTGAGCCAAGCATCTGAGAATTTCGAGGACCGCAAAGAAAACTGTAGTTAATTTCGTTACATATTTCGAAACATTTGTGGGTTTCTTGCTGCGTGTTGCTTTGTGGGCAGTTAGCAAAAAGCAGCCCGGCCATCTGACGTTGCTGCTTTCGCGAGTACTGAATCTTACTGATACAAGTTCGTGAGATTTTCTCAGGACCGCGAAAAAAACTGTATTTTCTCTTTACATTTTTCGATACATTTGAGGCAGACTCGCTGCGCGTTGCGTTGCGACGCAGTTAGCCAAAAGCAGCTCGGCCATGTGACGCCGCTACTTTCGCGTGTACTGAATCTTATTGAAACAAGTTCGTGAGATTTTCGAGGACAGCCAAGAAAACTGTAGTTAATTTCGTTATTTTTATATAGATTTGAGCGAGACTCGCTGCGCGTTGCGTTGTGAGGCAGCTATCGAAAAGCAGCTCGGCAATGTGACGCTGCTACTTTGGCGTGTACTGAATCTTACAGAGACAAGCTCGTGAGACATTCGAGGACCGCTAAGAAAAGACTAGTGTATTTCTTTACATATTTTGATACATTTGAGGGAGACTTGCAGCGCGTTGCGTTGTGATGCAGTTAGCGAAAACCAGCTCGGCCATGTGACGCTGCTTTTTCTGTGTGTACTGAATCCTACCGAGACAAGCTCTTGAGACTTTTGTGGACCGCCAAAAAATACTGCAGGTATTTCGTTACAATTTTTGATACTGTCACGTGGTGGTAACTTTGAATAACACATTAGCAATACTGTGAATGACAAAATTAACTTTTATTGGGCTCATCTGTGCCCACAAAACAGGCTACATTTATAGCACAACAATAGCAGCGAACACGGTCGGCGATCGTCGAAAATCTCATCAACGGGTCATGTGCGTCGGCTTTTGTACATCAATCGTCGAATGTTCCAGACTAATCGCTGGGACCCGCGGCGGTTGTAGTGTCGACTACAACCGCCGCGCAACTTATACATATCCGCACCCGGTTATGGCGAACCACATGTTCCCCGAGGCCAGGAGCAATAAATGTAATCTTTGTGGGGCGAGAGGGACCCTCGACCACATAATATGGGAATGTCCGTACTCTCCCGGGGGAATACACAAAATAGATAGTAGAGACGCCTGGGAGACCCTGCTGCGCAGCTCGGACTCTGAGCTCCAGCTCCGGCTCGTCCAACTGGCTGAAGAGGCTGCTGGGACCCAAGACCTCCCAGCCTGCATCTGAGGCGGCGGCACTCGCCCCCTGCCCTGCGTGTCGGGGGGTGGGTAGATCACCTAATCCGTTGGACATTAAAGTTTATTCTATCTATCTATCACTGAAGCGCATCAGTTACCCCTGAGGCTGCAAGCACACCAGACATCTCTATATTATATTGTCACGTGGTAGTGACGGTGAAGAAAGAAGCAATACGGTGGAATACAAAACTAGCTTTTATTGGGCGAACCTGTGCCCACAAAAACAGGCTACACTTATGGCACAACGATAGCGGCGAACACGGTCGGCGATTGTCGAAAAACTGATTAGCGGGTCAAGCGCGTCGGCTTTTATAGATCAGTCGTCGAATGTTCCAGATTAACTGATGGGACCCGCGTGTCTTCCACAAAGTTCTACACCATTCGTGTCACGCGATGAAATCTGATAACACAAGGTTCGGCGACAACAGACACGCGGATAGAAGCGTCGATAACTTTCCAGAAACGTCGGATACATGCAGGCGCGTCCCTCGCTGTGCGATTACAGTTGTTAAGCGGCGAAACGTGGTTGCCCGATAAAGATAAGTACACGTGTCATTACCCCCCTCTTAAAAAGCATCGACCCGATGCTGCTAACAAACGAAAGTAACAAAGAAAAGCACTCGTAGCAAAGAAAACAACAAACTAAGGAAGTTCATCAGCGTCCGTAAAATGGTTTAAGGCGCACCACGTGGACCACTTCAGATCGTGCGCGGCGCCGCTGTGAGTGCGAAATGCCGTCTGGCACGACCTCATAGTCTAGTGCGCCAATACGTCGGATGACCTTGTAGGGTCCGAAATAGCGTCGCAGCAGCTTCTCACTGAGTCCTCGCCGGCGTATCGGGGTCCATACCCAAACACGGTCGCCGGGCTGGTACTCGACGAAGCGTCGTCGGAGGTTGTAGTGTCGGCTGTCGGTACGCTGCTGGGTCTTGATCCGTAGGCGGGCGAGCTGTCGGGCTTCTTCGACGCGCCAGAGATAGGTTTCGACGTCAAGATTCTCCTTCTCAGTGACGTGCGGCAGCATGGCGTCGAGCGTCGTCGTCGGGTTCCTGCCGTAAACCAGCTTAAACAGCGTGATCTGTGTTGTTTCTTGCACCGCCGTGTTGTAAGCGAAAGTTACGTACGGCAGGTCGGAATCCCAGGTCTTCTGTTGGACGTCAACGTACATTGCTAGCATGTCGGCGAGGGTTTTATTCAGGCGCTCCGTAAGACCATTCGTCTGTGGGTGGTAGGCAGTTGTCCTCCGGTGCCTTGTTTGACTGTACTCAAGAATGGCTTGGGTGAGCGCCGCTGTAAATGCCGTTACTCCGTCGGTGATGAGGACTTCTGGGGCCGCATGTCGCAGCAGAATGTTTTCGACGAAAAATTTTGCCACTTTGGCTGCGCTGCCTTTCGGCAGAGCTTTAGTTTCAGCGAAGCGGGTGAGGTAGTCCGTCGCCACGATGATCCACTTATTTCCAGACGTTGACGGAGGAAACGGTCCCAACAAGTCCATCCCAATCTGCTGAAAAGGTCAGCAAGGAGGCTCGATCGGCTTTAGTAATCCGGCTGGCCTTCTGGGTGGTGTCTTGCGTCGCTGACAGTCTCGGCATGTATTGACATAACGGGCAACGTCGGCGGTTAGGCGCGGCCAGTAATACCTTTCTTGTATCCTCGATAGCGTCCGGGGGAAGCCAAGGTGCCCGGCGGTCAGATCGTCATGTAGGGCGTGCCGTACTTCTGGACGCAGCGCCGACGGAACAACCAGAAGTTAGTTGGCGCGGACTGGTGAGAAGTTCTTCTTCACGAGTTGATTGTTTTGAAGCGTCAAGGAAGGTAATCTGCGCTTAGATGCCCTGGGCACAACGTCGATGTGCCCTTCCAAATATTCGACGAGGCCTTTTAGCTCCGGGTCTCCACGGTGCTGTTCAGCGAAGTCTTCCGCGCTTATCATTCAAAAGAAGGCGTCGTCATTCTCGTCATTTTGCGGCGGCGGGTGAATGGGGGCGCGGGATATGCAATCGGCATCGGAGTGTTTTCGTCCGGACTTGTAGGTTACAGTCATGTCGTATTCTTGTAGTCAGAGGCTCCACCGCGCCAGTCGTCCTGAAGGATTCTTTATGTTCGCTAGCCAACACAGCGCGTGACGGTCGCTGACGACTTTGAATGGCCTGCCATAAAGATAAGGACGAAATTTAGCTGTAGCCCAAACGATGGCGAGGCATTCCTTTTTGGTCGTAGAATAGTGGCCTTCCTCTTTTGAAACCGACCGGGTAGCGTAAGCTATCACCTGTTCGACTCCGTTTCTCCTCTTGACTAGAACGGCACCAAGGCCTAGGCTACTGTCGTCAGTATGGAATTCTGTATCGGCGTACTCGTCGAAGTGCGCAAGTACCGGCGGCGACTGCATGCGTCGTTCGAGTTCTTCAAATGCGTCGACCTACGGCGTTTCCCACTTGAATTCAACATTACATTTAGTTAGACGTGTCAACGGCTCAGCGATGCGTGAAAAGTCCTTGACAAAGCGCCTGTAGTAGGCACACATGGCAAGGAATCTACGCACTGCCTTCTTGTCGGTGGGTTGCTGGAACTGTGCGATGGCATATGTCTTGTGCGGGTCTGGACTAACACCAGATTTGCTGATTACATGGCCTAGGAACAGAAGCTCATCGTAAGCGAAGCGGCATTTTTCCGGGTTCAGAATAAGCTCTGATGACTGGATGGCCTCTAGTACTGTCGCAAGCCGGCTGAGGTGATCGTCAAAATTTCCGGTGAGGACGACGACGTCATCCAAGTAAACGAGACAGGTCTGCCCCTTCAATCCTCCTAAAACCATGTCCCACACGCGATGGTACGTTGCAGGCGACGAGCACAGTCCAAATGGCATAATCGTAAACTCGTAGAGGCCGTCTGGGGTAATGAAGGCCATCTTTTCGCGATCTCTTTCATCGAATTCTATTTGCCAATAGCCAGACTTGAGGTTAATCGACGAGAAGTATTTAGCGTTGCACAGCCGATCCAATGCGTCTATTCATGGGAGGGGGTATACGTCCTTCTTCGTGATCTTGTTCAGACGACGATAATCCATGCAGAAACGTAAGGTGCCGTCCTTTTTCTTCACCAAGACTACAGGAGATGCCCACGGGCTTTTGGACGGCTGGATGATGTCATCGCGCAGCATTTCGTCGACTTGGTGCCTTATAGCCTCACGTTCTCGCGTAGAAACTCTATAAGGGCTCTGGCAGAGTGGTCGAGCACACTCTTCAGTTATTATGCGATGCTTTGCGACTGGCGTTTGTCGAATCCTTGATGACGTCGAAAAGCACACTTTGTATCGTTGAAGTAGGCTTCTCAGCTGTTGTTGCTTAATCATGGGGAGACTTGGATTTATGTCGAAGTCTGGTTCGGGAACTATGGTCGTCGGAGTACATGCGGCAGAATCCGAAAAGACAAACGCATTGCTGGTTTCTAGAATTTCCTCGATGTATGCGATCATCGTGCCCTTGTTGCTGTGCTTGAACTCCTGGCTGAAGTTTGGCAGCAACACTTTCGTGCTTCCTCCGTGCAGTAGAGCGATTCCACTAGCGACGCGAATTTCACGGTCGAGCAGTAGACGTTGGTCGCCTTCGATGACGCCTTCTACGTCAGCGGGCATTTTGGTGCCGACCGAGATAACAATGCTCGAGCGAGGCGGGATGCTCACTTGATCTTCGAAAACACTCAAGGCGTGGTGACTACGAGAGCTCTCCGGCGGTATCGCTTGGTCTTCCGACAGCGTTATCGATTTTGACTTCAGGTCTATGATTGTGCCGTGTTGGTTCAGGAAGTTTATGCCGAGAATGACGTCTCGTGAAAAATGTGGGAGGATAACGAAGGTGGCAGGGTAAGTCCGGTCATGAACGGTTATCCTTGCCGTGCCGATTCCGGTCGGCGTAATGAGGTGTCCTCCAGCGGTTAGAACTTGAGGGCCTTCCCATGCAGTTTTAACTTTCTTTAACTGGGCGGCGATGTGTCCACTCATTACGGAGTAATCGGCCCCTGTGTCCACTATGGCGGTAACTGCGTGGCCGTCGAGAAGCACGTCGAGGTCGGTGGTTCTTTGTCTGGCGCTGCAGTTAGGTCTTGGCGTCGGATCACGGCTGTGTCGTGTTGAATTTGGAACGTCGCGTCGTCAGGTCGTCTTTCGTTGTCGTATTCTTTGCTTCCAGACTTCGCCGGGACGGCGACGTGTCGTTATGTCGTTGAGGTAGTTTCTTCGGTGTCTTCGTAGGCGGCGGAGGATCTTCGTAAGTTCGACGAACAGCAACCGCACCTCCATCGGTTGCTGCTTTTAGCTTTCCGGATATGGGCTCGCTGACCGGCCCCCGGCTGGGCCAGTGTATGGTCGGCGCTGCGGCGGCAGGTAGCGGCCTGGGGATGGCGAACGCGACGTTCGTCGAGTGTTCCGCTGAGTGGCGGCGAGGTAGTCAGCGATAATGCGAGGTCGTTTGCCAATCTGTGGTAGCGGCACGTTAACGACGAACCCTCGGAGTCCCAACTCCCGGTATGGGCATCGGCGGTAGACGTGACCCGCTTCTCCGCAGTGGTAGCAGAGCGGGCGGTGGTCAGGAGCGCGCCAAACGTCTGTCTTCCTCGGGTAGCTGCGCTGGGTGATGGGTTGGCGTGCTGGCGGCGGCGGTGGTGCTCGACGTGCTCCACGACCGCGCCAGGTGTTACGGGGCCCTGGCGTGGTCGTGGAGGGAGACCTTAACGGCGGGCGATGGCGGCGTATGTCATCGCTTGCGGCTGAGGCTGCGGCGATTCAGGGGCTACTCCGAGTTGTTGTTGGAGCTGCTCACGCATGGCGTCGGCAATCGAATCCACTTGAGGCTGTGATGATGGGAACAGCTTCTGTAGCTCCTCCCGCACGACCGCTCGGATAGTCTCGCGTAGGTCGTCGGTGGCCAGTGACTGAACTCCGGCGTCGTTTGTCGAGTTCGTGCGGCGGTCGAATTGCCGATTTCGCATCTCGAGTGTCTTCTCGACGCTGGTAGCCTCGCGAAGCAACTCGTCGACGGTCTTCGGTGAGTAGACCGACTTTTTTCTCCTCGGGCATTTCAGGGTCGGCGTGGCGGAATAGACGGCCCATTTCCTCCGTGAAGATCGCGGTTGTTTCATTGGGTAGCTGCACCCGGGTTTCTAACAGCGCTTGGACTCGTTCTCGGCGCACGACGCTTACGAATGTCTGCAGGAAGCCGCGTCGCAACAGTTCCCAGGTCGTTAAGGTGGCTTCTCGGTTCTCGAACCACAGCTGGCCGCGTCTTCCAATGCGAAGAAGACATGTCGCAGTTTGTCGTCGCTGTTCGAGTTGTTAAATGTAGGGACTATCTCATACGTCTCAAGCCAGCTTTCCCAGTACTCGAACGTTGAACCGCGGAACGTTGGAGGCTCCCTCGGCTGCTGCAGCACGACGGGGGACGCTGGGGCTGCCATTGGGGTGGACTTGGCGATCTTCCTAGTCGTCTGAGGCCAAAGTCCGTGCTCCGGGGGCAGTCCTTGCAGCCTGCGGCTACCTCGCTGGTTCTTGGTGACGTTGGTGTTGTCTTCCGCGTGCGGGCTTGGCTCGCGGTTTTGTGGGGGCGTCTGCTACATGAACGCAAAGCACCTCCACCAGATGTAAAGTGGTGGTGACGTTGAATAACACAGTAGCAATACTGTGAACGACAAAACTAGCTTTTATTGGGCGAACCTGTGCCCACACAACAGGCTACCGTTATAGCACAACGACAGCGGCGAACACGGTCGGCCATCGTCGAAAATCTGATCAACGGGTCATTCGCGTCTGCTTTTATACATCAATCGTCAAATGTTTCAGACTAATCGCTGGGACCCGCGTGTCTTCCACAAAGTCCTACATTATTCGCGTCGCGCACGCATGCAATCAGTTTTCACAAGGTTCGGTCACAGAAAGCGGATAGAACCATCTATAACATTCCAGAAACTTCCGATACATCCAGGCGCGTCCTGCGCCATGCGATAACATTAGTTAGGCGGTGAAACGTGTCGCCCGATAAATACAAGTACACGACTGAATACATTTGAGGGAAATTCGCTGAAGCTTGTGTTGCCCCGCAGTTAGCGAAAAGCAGCTCGGTAACGTGACTCACTTAGTGGCGTGTGTACTGAGTCTTACTGTGACAAGCTCGCGACGCTTCCGAGGATCACAAGAAAAACTGCAGTAAATTTCGCTGCATTTTCCGATACAGTTGAGTCAGACTCATTGCGCGTTGAGTTGTGACGCAGTTTGCGTAAAGCAGCGCGACCATGTGACCATGGTCAAGTTGCGGACCTCGAAAGTGCCACAGGCACTTTCGAGGTTTGCAAGAAAGCTATAGTTAATTTCATTACATTTTTCGATTTATGTGACGCCGACTCGCTGCGTGTTGCACTCTGACACAGCTAGCGAAAAGCGGCTCGGCAACGTGACGCTGCTACTTTCTCATGTACTGAATCTCACTGAGACAAGCTCGTGAGATTTTCGAGGACAACCAAGAAAACTGTAGTTGTTTTCGTTACATCTATTGATATATTTGAGGCAGACTCGCAGCACGTTGCATTGTGCCGCAGCTAACTAAGAGACGCTCGGCCGTGTGAGCCTGCTACTTTCGCGTGTACTGAATCTTACTGAGACAAGCCTATGGCCCTTTCGAGGTCAGCAAGAAAACTATAGTTGATTTCGTTACATTTTTCGATTTATGTGACGCCGTCTCGCTGCGTGTTGCACTGTGACACAGCTAGCGAAAAGCGGCTCGGCAACGTGACGCTGCTACTTTGGCGTGTACTGAATCTCACTGAGACAAGCTCGTGAGACTTTCGAGGACCGCCAAGAAAACTGTAGTTGTTTTCGTTACATTTATCGATATATTTGAGGCAGACTCGCAGCACGTTGCATCGTGCCGCAGCTAACTAAGAGAAGCTCGGCCGTGTGACCCTGCTACTTTCGCGTGTACTGAATCTTACTGAGACAAGCCTGTGGCACTTTCGAGGTCCGCAAGAAAACTATAGTTAATTTCGTTACATTTTTCCATTCATGTGACACCCACTCGCTGCGTGTTGCACTGTGACACAACTAGCGAAAAGCGGCTCGGCAATGTGACGCTGCTACTATGGCGTGTACTGAATCTCACTGAGACAAGCTCGTGAGACTTTCGAGGACCGCCAAGAAAACTGTAGTTGTTTTCGTTACATTTATCAATATATTTGAGGCAGACTCGCAGCACGTTGCATTGTGCCGCAGCTAACTGAGAGACGCTCGGCCGTGTGACCCTGCTACTTTCGCGTGTACTGAATCTCACTGAGAGAAGCCTGTGGCACTTTCGAGGTCCGCCAGAAAACTATAGTTGATTTCGTTACATTTTTCGATTTATGTGACGCCGACTCGCTGCGTGTTGCACTGTGACACAGCTAGCGAAAAGCGGCTCGGCAACGTGACGCTGCTACTTTGGCGTGTACTGAATCTCACTGAGACAAGCTCGTGAGACTTTCGAGGACCGCCAAGAAAACTGTAGTTCTTTTCGTTACATTTATCGATATATTTGAGGCAGACTCGCAGCACGTTGCATCGTGCCGCAGCTAACTAAGAGAAGCTCGGCCGTGTGAGCCTGCTACTTTCGCGTGTACTGAATCTCACTGAGACAACCTCGTGAGACTTTCGAGGACCGCCAAGAAAACTGTAGTTGTTTTCGTTACATTTTTCCATTCATGTGACACCGAGTCGCTGCGTGTTGCACTGTGACACAGCTAGCGAAAAGCGGCTCGGCAACGTAACGCTGCTACTTCCGCGTGTACTGAATCTCACTGAGACAAGCTCGTGAGACTTTCGAGGACAGCCAAGAAAACTGTAGTCGTTTTCGTTACATTTATCGATATATTTGAGGCAGACTCGCAGCCCGTTGCATCGTGCCGCAGCTAACTAAGAGAAGCTCGGCCGTGTGACCCTGCTACTTTCGCGTGTACTGAATCTTACTGAGACAAGCCTGTGGCACTTTCGAGGTCCGCAAGAAAACTATAGTTAATTTCGTTACATTTTTCCATTTATGTGACGCCGACTCGCTGCGCGTTGCACTGTGACACAGCTAGCGAAAAGCGGCTCGGCAATGTGACGCTGCTACTTTCGCGTGTACTGAATCTTACTGGGACAAGCTCGTGAGACTTTCGAGGACCGCCAAGAAAACTGCATTTGTTTTCGTTACATTTATCGATATATTTGAGGCAGACTCGCAGCACGTTGCATCGTGCCGCAGCTAACTAAGAGAAGCTCGGCCGTGTGACCCTGCTACTTTCGCGTGTACTGAATCTTACTGAGACAAGCCTGTGGCACTTTCGAGGTCCGCAAGAAAACTATAGTTAATTTCGTTACATTTTTCCATTCATGTGACACGGACTCGCTGCGTGTTACACTGTGACACAGCTAGCGAAAAGCGGCTCGGCAACGTGACGCTGCTACTTTCGCGTGTACTGAATCTCACTGAGACAAGCTCGTGAGACTTTCGAGGACAGCCAAGAAAACTGTAGTCGTTTTCGTTACATTTATCGATATATTTGAGGCAGACTCGCAGCACGTTGCATCGTGCCGCAGCTAACTAAGAGAAGCTCGGCCGTGGGACCCTGCTACT
The DNA here is from genome assembly GCF_023375885.2 of Dermacentor andersoni. Classification (NCBI taxonomy): domain Eukaryota; kingdom Metazoa; phylum Arthropoda; class Arachnida; order Ixodida; family Ixodidae; genus Dermacentor; species Dermacentor andersoni. The sequence goes on along the minus strand of NC_092822.1, from coordinate 71,553,746 downwards.
TTCGTGTGTACTGAATCTTACTGAGACAAGCCTGTGGCACTTTCGAGGTCCGCAAGAAAACTATAGTTAATTTCGTTACATTTTTCCATTCATGTGACACCGACTCGCTGCGTGTTACGCTGTGACACAGCTAGCGAAAAGCGGCTCGGCAACGTGACGCTGCTACTTTCGCGTGTACTGAATCTCACTGAGACAAGCTCGTGAGACTTTCGAGGACAGCCAAGAAAACTGTAGTCGTTTTCGTTACATTTATCGATATATTTGAGGCAGACTCGCAGCACGTTGCATCGTGCCGCAGCTAACTAAGAGAAGCTCGGCCGTGGGACCCTGCTACTTTCGCGTGTACTGAATCTTACTGAGACAAGCCTGTGGCACTTTCGAGGTCCGCAAGAAAACTATAGTTAATTTCGTTACATTTTTCGATTCATGTGACACCGACTCGCTGCGTGTTACGCTGTGACACAGCTAGCGAAAAGCGGCTCGGCAACGTGACGCTGCTACTTTCGCGTGTACTGAATCTCACTGAGACAAGCTCGTGAGACTTTCGAGGACAGCCAAGAAAACTGTAGTCGTTTTCGTTACATTTATCGATATATTTGAGGCAGACTCGCAGCACGTTGCATCGTGCCGCAGCTAACTAAGAGAAGCTCGGCCGTGGGACCCTGCTACTTTCGCGTGTACTGAATCTTACTGAGACAAGCCTGTGGCACTTTCGAGGCCCGCAAGAAAACTATAGTTAATTTCGTTACATTTTTCCATTTATGTGACGCCGACTCGCTGCGCGTTGCACTGTGACACAGCTAGCAAAAGCGGCTTGGCAATGTGACGCTGCTACTTTCGCGTGTACTGAATCTTACTGGGACAAGCTCGTAAGACTTTCGGGGACAGCCAAGAAAACTGTAGCTAATTTCGTTACATTTTTCAATATAGGCTGAGTCGCTATGCGCGACGTTTTGACGCACCTAGCGAAATGCTGCTCGGCTATGTGACGCTGCTACTTTCGCGTGTATTGAATCTTTCTGAGACAAGTTCGTGACACTTTCGAGGACCGCCAAGAAAACTGCAGCTAATTTTGTTACATTTTTCGATACAATTGAGGTATACTCTATGCGCGTTGCATATAGAGGCACCTATCGAAAAGCAGCTCGGCCATGTGATGGTGCTACATTCACGTGTATTGAATCCTAATGAGACAAGCTCGTGAGACTTTCTGGTGCCACCAAGAAAACTGTAGTTATATTCCTTACATTTTTCGGTACATTTGAGAGAGACTCGCTGCGCATTGCGTTGTGACGCAGTTTGCGTAAAGCAGCTCGGTCATGTGACTCAGAGTCGTGTGTACTGACTCTTACTGTTACAAGCTCGTGACACTTACGAGGACAGCAAGGAAAACTGCAGTTAATTCCGCTAAATTTTTTTATACAATTGAGGCAAACTCTCTGCGCGTTGCGTTGTGACGCAGCTAGTCGAAGGCAGCTCGGCCTTGCGACGCTGGCACTTTCGCGTGTACTGAATCTTACTGAAACAAGCATGTGACACTTTCATGGGCCGCCAAGAAAACTGTGGTTAATTTCGTTACATTTTTCGATTTATTTGAGGCAGACTCGCTGCGGGTTGCATTGTGACGCAGCTAGCGAAAAGCAGCTCGGTCATGTGACGCTGCTACTTTCGCCTGCACTGAATCTTACTGAGGCAAGCTCGTGAGACATTCTAGGGCCGCCGAAAGAACTGTTACCTTAATACGCAAAGAAACCATCCTGTGCCTAAAACGAGATTTCAAGAAAAGTTTGAATGCTTTCGCCTCCTTACTGTGTCGACAGGGAAGTTCTCTTGTCGGATGACCTCCAGCCAATTGTGATACTCATAACATGCTTCAAACAAGTCGCACTTACCTGAGTATATAGGTCGCTTAATATAGTGCGTAATGTACATTCAGCGTATCAGAGGATGGTCTTGAAAACCGTTCAAAAGAGAAATATTCTGAGTAGGCTGCCCGCGTGCATTGGATGCAACCAACTTGTGTGGCTTTTAGAAAATATTTCGTCATGTCCCATAGCTAGGCATTCAATTGTACCTTTGTGCATCACTCTGTCCTTGCCCACCCTCTACTGACGATCAACCGCGGATTGACACATGCTTCTCCTGCATTTACTGTTCCTGAACAAAAAACATAGGGCTATTTGTTCTTATTGTCTTCAAACTGTGCCACCTATGCCTAGAGGACGATAAAACAAACGAAGTACATTACAAATTTTAAGAAACATCTGCAACATGCACGGTAGGAGTTTCTTAAGCATACCTTGTTCGCACTTTGCAGATCTGAATGAAGCGCAAGTGGTCTCTCATGTTGTATTGCGAAACAAAACAACACATGAAGAAAGACTATAGACATTTTCAATATAATTCGCTTGATACTTGTCGGCACATTTTCACAGGGAGAGTTATGCAGAAAATTGAATACGTATGGAATGTTCTTTGCACTAGCAAGTACACCCGCTGTATGGAATAAAAAAGGAAGTTTGTGTCACAGGTGTGTGAAAAATCTGGATTTGCTGCTATTTATAATTTGTTTAATTATTCACCAATCAATGCTTCAGATTGCCTTTGGTGGAGTTGTGTTGTCCACCGCAGACTAACATGGCGTCTGCAGCAATTTTATATCCATGAGAAATTGTAGAAGCTGTCTTACGGGTCCACGATCGTAGTACAGAATGCGCTCATTTGTACTGGCTAATGAGACACTAAGCTTTGGATTATAGTATTGTGTACTGGATGCCTTACGGCACGATAGGTTTCTATTAAAAACTGTGAATAAAGCTACTGTTTTTCTGCCTACTTATGTTTTGCCGAAACAAAATAGCCGCGTGGCATGGCATGCTATCTCGCGCTTCTTGAACAGGAAAAGATAAGTTTGCGCACAGATGCGGTCCACATATGGTTTGAGTACGAAAACTGGAAGTCGTAGGGCGTTGAATAGAAAATCTGACAGAGGAAAACGATCTGAAAAAATTAATGGAAACAGTGTTGGTTTCTGTTGGTGCCTGCAAAGAAAGTCGCGTGCTCGTTGAACACATTGAAGACGGCAAGCGTGATTGCGTTGCTATGGGAGCAGGCTTCATCTGTTCTTTGTTTTTCCCTCTGGTCGTTTGGCCTACCAAGCGCCATGAGAGAAAATGGCGCTCGTGACGCAATTCCCGTATACCTGATGAGCATACCAGCTGACCTATCCGTTAGTAAGGCCTGCTGCGCACGCAAAGTGCGCCTGTTCGGCGACCCGTATCATTTTTTGTGTACCTTGGTTTGTGGGGCTCCTGCCACATTGTTGCGTCCCTTGTGCATTTCGACGTGGCACCAAGACACTACAGGAGCAGGTCGGTATGAAATATTGTTTGACAGTCTGGGACGCATTTTGAGCAATTTAGGCTTACGGCACGGAACCTGTACTTCTGAAGCAGTTAGCGGAAAGCAGGTTGGCCTTCCAGGCGTGTTATTTTGAGTTAATGGCTCGCACTAGGAGATGTTGTAACTAGATGTTGTAAAATTATTGTAACGTATTACGGTAGTTTCTCAGCACGCTCGCCGCACCCGACGTCGTGACGTAGTTAGCGAAAGAGCAGCTCGGCCGTGTGTCGCAATTAGTTTCGCGTGTACTGAACCTTACTGAGACGTGTTCGTGACGCTTTATTTGACCCCCAACAATACAGTAATTAATTGCGTTAATGTTTGGGATAACGTTGAGGCACGCACGCAGTGCCTCAGGTTGTGGCGCAGTTGTCGAAAGCATCTCGGTGGTGCTTACATAGTTAGTTTGGCGTGTACTGAATATTACCAACAATCATAAGATTGTAACGCAATTTATGGCCCCGCAACAACGAATACTCTCTTTCAGTAGTTTCGCTTGTCGAAAACGCAACGAACGATTGCCAAGAGTCATAATACGGCAGTGTGTGGCTTGCACCGGCAGAACACGGTAAATATAACACCGAGCAGCTCAAAAACCAGGAACTTGCAACTCGAAGTTCCCGTCTTCTGAAAGGCTAAAAACGGGCTTTGCACCAACGCATTTCACTTGAGTGCGAGTAGAGGGCATTCTGCGAGCATTAAGCATGGCCTGACTGTGAGCCTGTGTTGTGGCCATCTGTTTACGTATAGTACCATCGCGTCAGCTGAGGCCAAGTTCCTTGGGAAACACGCAGTCGTCTGTGTATTTGTGCTCCTAAAGAACAGGAAATTGGGCCAGGGAATGGGTGAATGCTTGCAAATCGGATGTTTTCGTCATGTTTTATGTAAGGTATTGTTTTCCCTCTACACGCAGTATTACTATATGATCTAAATACCAAAACGACTTATGCTTCTGATTTATTTTATCCAGCTGAAGCCGTCCTGTGGAGCTTCTTACGGGAACTACTGCTGCTTACCTCGTGCCACAATGTTCGATGAACACACAAAGAGCCCGGAACGAGCATTTGTGTAAAGCTAAATAAACATTTCCACGTGTACAAGTCGTTTGGCGTCTACACTAATTTGTGCATGGCACATATTCGATGGAGGTTAGGAAAAATTGTTCGCAATCATTTCAATTGAATAAACGATTGCGCACTAAGACCGCATGCGATTGAGCAGCAGAAGCAGAAAAAGAAAGCGTGCCGAGTAGCGCAGCCGGCGTAGCGCTTGCGAGATAGTGTTCAATACGCGCGCGCCCGCAACCGAAACCGCCAAGAGTTAATCCGTTCTGTTTGGTGCGCTACAGTCAATTCGGCCACTCGGTTGTATGTGAGTGTTGGCTCTTGTTGAATGTCTTTCACTATGGGGGACCTGTTTTAGCTTGAGTTCCAGACATGCCCAGCGAACGCTCAAAACTATGCGCAGCTATGCAAAGGGAAATGAAGAGGATGACAGGCTAGGTGAGACATATAAATGCAACAGCTAGGAGCACGCATCACGCAGCCGGTGTTTGGATGAGGAGGCGCGATGTGGGGGATTGACTGCGCATAGCGATGACCTATGCTCTGACATGCACGCGCGCTATTAGTTGAGAGACGTGGCGTGCACAGGCGGGATCAGTGCCCTATCCAACGATAGCATAAGCAGAGCTAGGTAAGTGCTCTCTCCCAGAGAAGAGAAGTGACGATGAAGGATGAGGAGGCCGGGGGACGAGGCGACTAATCAGAGGCGCGCGGGGTGCGAGGAGGGGTGACGACAGGCAGGTTTTTCTGTGCGGTGCTCCGTTTCTAAAGATAGCATCCGCTCGTCCCTAACGCAAGAGGGAGCTTGCACGAGAATACGGTCAAGGAATCTGCGGTGGCTAAGACGGAGCTCTCCCCCACCGCCGCTGCTTACGCAACATGGCGGTGGCTGCTGCTGCCTCAGCGACAGCGGCTTGCAGACATCGCAATCTACCGCTGCCACCACCTTAAACGTTCACGACCGTCACCCCGTACATCTCCTAAATCTAGTTCGCAGTGGGTGCTCTTCAATTTCCCGTCCCGGACTGGCAGGCTCAGGATTGTCCGAGTAGCTGCGTACACCAAAGCTCATCGGCCATTTCTACTGTTTTCTTGACCGTCACTACTACGTGACAATGGTGCACTACCGGGCCGACCCGCGGCGGAGTTTCAGCAGGCTTTAAGCTTTCCCCATACATGGGTCGATCCCGAACATAGTGCAATACAGGGCCGACGGTCGCCGGAGGCGAAGCATGCTTTAAGCAATCCCCATACATAGGCCGATCCCGAAGTTAGTGCAACACCGGGCGGACCCGCGGTGGAGGTGCAGTTCGCCAATAAGGAGCCCACAAACACAGCTTCGCCCGTCGTCTTTCTTGACATAGTCAATGGGCACTGTATATTTTTTTGAGGGCACAATTGTGTGGTATACAGAGCTATATTGTCAACAGAATTTTGGAATTCTCTTTGTTTTTCACCATCACCTCTACGTCACAGTAAACACGTGTTGCATTTTCATTCAGTAAATACGGGTAAATAGCTCACGTGCTCTTCGTCCGCTTGCGTTTACTCTTCCAACACAATATTTTAAAATGAACAGCCGAATTCCTCCTCTACCAGGTTCCAAAATATGGGAAATTGTATATTAGCAGGATGTCTTAAGAGATAATGATGTTTTATAACTTATTATTCAAGTTGCACCGAATGGCAGAGTAGTGGAAATCAACAATAATATCAATATGATATTTACAGTCTGTCTACTTCAAACAATTTAAGTTCCTCCTTTGCAGGTTGATACCTGCTAGAGTAAGAAAGAGGGAAAGATAAGATAAAAAATGGCAAGGCTTAGCTTGGTTAAGCCAAGAATGCGTTGCATATTGCGCGGTCTTCTTTTTTTTTGAGGGCGAGGTATTGCTTGGCGGCACTCGATTTTCGGGAGGAGCGGGAGGAGCGGGAGTGAGGTGGTGGCTGCAGCCGCGCGCGACCGCGCGAGTTGGGGCCCAGCTTTTTCTCCGTGACGTCACGCGCCGGCGCAGCGCCCCTAGCGGGAGGAGCGGGAGTCAGGTGGTGGCTGCGGCCGCGCGCCACCGCGCGAGTTGGGGCCCAGCTTTTCCTCCGGCTGTCGTGACGTCACATCACGTGGTTGCGCTAAAGGTCAATGGTGGCTGCCCGGCCGCGCCCAAGGGCTGAACTGAGTGATTGCAATATGCAACGCATAAAAAGTTAAGGATAGTGAACGGATCGCGTGGACACACTCTAAGGGGAATGACCACCAACAATCGCAAGCATTGCTATATTTCGTGCAGTCGTTTTCGAAAAGTGCAGTTGGTCTTCGCGGCCTTGAGCATCTATGAGTACATAGGAACCATTCTCGGTACATTTTGCTCCCAGTGTAGTCTGCTATCCGAGCGGCTAATGCTAAGCCACAGGAGCAGAGCGTGGAGCGTCCGGCATTGGGCTTCCAACCTCCATAGGCCTAACGAGACGCGTCGGTCCATAAACTACAGGACGGTTGTTAACGCATTGTTCTGGCTTAGATATTGTTAGGTGGCAGTGATGGTCAACGACATAGTAAGAAAACTGTGAATTGCGAAGCTAATATTAAAGGGCGAACCTGTGCACACAGACAGGCTGCACTCTAAGCTCGACGAAAAGATGGAGGACACTTAAGCTTCACCTTTAAGAGTGGAACGCGATAGCATTCAAATAACACTGACTGCTTCTCACGCTTCCCGGCAACTGGAGTGTAAACGTAATGTTTACCGGGAAACGCTGGCCACGACCACTACGCACGAAAGCGGGGTTTATGGGAGAAACACGGCCTTTTACGTGGGCCGTGTGGCGGTGGAGGTGAGCGCCCTCTCGAGATGTTCCAAGAAACCAGGTGCGCTGCTCCATGGCCCCCGAGATGCCCACGCGCCGGTATGATCAAATGGCGGACACAGTGACTGGTATATAGATAGTGAACAACTGGAAAAGGAGTTCTTTTTAATATTTTGTGTAACAGAATTACGTTTTCTCGTATACTCAAATTACAATCCGGCGCTATCATGTCCGTAGGTTGTGTGTAAGTCGTACGTACTTTGTAATTATACTACGTATTTTACCTTGAGAAATTGAATTAGTTTAGTAGCTTCCTCGCGCCACATGGAGTGCTTGGGTATGGGTGATTCCAAAATGTTTTTACCAAGACGACGTCCGAAACTGGAATTTCTGCGACCCGGGGCCCTTAACGCTATTGCGCTAAAACGGCGAACACAGTCGGCATTCGTCGATTATCTGACCTGCGGGTGAGCGCGTCGGCATTTATACATAAGTAATCGAAGGTTCCAGGAATATCGCAGGTGCCCGCGTGACTTTAGGAAAGTTATACACAATTCGCGTAGCGCATAGCAGCAATTAGATTACACAAGCTTCAGTGACAAGAGACAGCGGATGGAAACATCGATAACATTCGAGAAACTTCCGATGCGTGCAGACGCTTCCTGCGCTGAGCGATAACATTTCTTAGATGTTGAAAAGCCGTCGACGGTGAAAAATTAACAAGTACATGTCGCAATGCCCCCTGTTAAAAAGCATCGTCCCGATGCTTCAAGTATAAAAGGAGAGCGAAAAACAAAAGCACACTTATTAACGAAAAAGTAAAAAAAAACACAACAACAAAGAAACAGAGTCCAAAGCCGAAAGTACAGCTAAGCGAAATTCCAAATATTTCGGGTCGTGAGTTGTGGCACTGTGATTGCGAAATGCTGTCTAGCACGGCCTCATAGCCCCGTGCACCAATGCATCGGATGACCTTGTAGCCTCTAAAATAGTAGCGTAAAAACTCACTAAGTTCTCATCGTCATATCGGGCTCCAAACCCAAGCACGGTTGCCGGGTTGATCCTCGACGTTCCGTCGTCGAAGATTGTAGCGCCGGCTGTTCGTCCACTGCTCGTTCTTCATGCGCCGCTGAGCGAGCTGTCGAGCTTGAGCGCGCTGGCGATAGGCGGTGATGTCGGCAATACATTCGTTGGTGACCTGCGGCAGCATGGCGGCGAGATTCATCGTCGGGTTCCTGCTGTAAACCCGCTTGAACGGCGTGATTTGCGTTGTTTCTTGTACGGTAGTGTTATAATCGAAGGTTACGTATGGAACGACGACATCCAGCTTGTGTGCTGCACGTCGACGTATATTACAGGCATGTCGGCGAGGAACTTCTTCAGCCGCTCCTTAAGACCTTTCGTCTGTCGGTGGTAGGCACTTGTCCTCCTGTGGCTCGTACGACTGTTTTGCAGAATAGCTTGGGTGATCTAAAGGCTGTTCCTCTTTCGGTGATGAGGATTTCGGGGGCACCAAATCGCAGCAGGATGTTCTGGACAAAGAATTTTGCCCCTCCGGCTGCAGTACCTTTCGGCAAAGCTTTTGTTTCAGCGAAGCGGATGAGGTAGTCCGTCGCCATGATGATCTACTTATTCCCGGATGTTGACGCTGGGAAGCGCCCCAACAAATTAATCTCAATCTGCTCAAGTGGACGGCAAGGAGGCTCGATTGGCTGCAGCAATCCCACTGATTTTATCGGTGGTGCCTTGTATCGCTGACAGTATCGGCATGTCTTCACATAACGGGCGGCGTTCGGATTACTTTTCTTTTGAGTGCAAAACAATATACTCGTAAAGAAGAACTTCACACCGGTCCGCGTCAGCAACCTTCTTGTTTCCTCAGCACGGCGTCCTGAGGCACTGCACGCCCTACATGATGGTCCGACCACTGGGAGCTCGAATTCTCACGGACGCTATCGAGGGTACATGAAAGGCATTATAGGCCGCGCTTGACGACGGAAAAACAATGTCAACCCGTCATTTTGCTACCGGCGCCGTCGTACTCCGAAAGAAAAAGGGATATTAAAGGGTCATTGTTTGCGCTAGCTAGTCACTGTCGAAAAAGGAAGCCAATTATTCGATGACGGAAAAACAATGTCAACCCGTCATTTTGCTACCACAAAATTTGGCCCTTACGTATAGGGCAGGCCCTTCAAAGTCGTGAGCGACCACCATTCCTTGTGCTGGTTGGCCAAACTAGCGGACCCATCTATGCGCCTTGCACAATGAAGTCTGAAATTCAAGGAATTGGATGGCCCCGTCGTCCGAGGCATAAGCTAATTCTGTCGATGTGGAAATTCATGTTGGCGTCTTCTTCGTAGTGGGCGAGCGCTGGTGGTGTCTGCAAGCGCTGTTTAATCTCATGGAATGCTTAGGCTTAGGCGAGCCTGGCCTTGCGGCAGCCGGTCAGTGACGGCGTATGATAGGCAGTTGGCATCAGAATGCTTCCATACTGACTTGTAGACGATGGGGCCATCCCATTCCTTGAATTTCAGACTTCATTGTGCAAGGCGTATTGATGGGTCCGCTAGTTCGGCCAGCCAGCACAAGGAATGGTGGTCGCTCACGACTTTCAAGGGCCTTACCTATACGTAAGGGCCAAATTTTGTGGTAGCAAAATGACGGGTTGACATTGTTTTTCCGTCGTCAAGCGCGGCCTATAATGCCTTTCATGTACCCTCGATAGCGTCCGTGAGAATCCGAGCTTCCAGCGGTCGGATCATCATGTAGGGCCTGCAGTGCCTCAGGACGCAGTGCTGAGGAAACAAGAAGGTTGCTGACGCGGACCGGTGTGAAGTTCTTCTTTACGAGTATATTGTTTTGCACTCAAAACAAAAGTAATCCTCGTTTAATAGCACCACGGACAACGTCGGTGTTGCCCTCCAAATACTCGCCGAGTGTCTTTGTACCGGGTCTTGTCGTTGCTATTCAGCAAAGCCTTCCAGGCTTAATATTCCAAGGAAAGCATCGTTATTCTGGCCTTGCGGCAGCCGGTCAGTGAGGGCGTATGATAGGCAGTTGGCATCAGAATGCTTCCATACTGACTTGTAGATGACGGGGCCATCCAATTCCTTGAATTTCAGACTTCATTGTGCAAGGCGTATTGATGGGTCGGCTAGTTTGGCCAGCCAGCACAAGGAATGGTGGTCGCTCGCGACTTTGAAGGGCCTGCCCTATACGTAAGGGCCAAATCTTGTGGTAGCGAAATGACGGGTTGACATTGTTTTTCCGTCGTCGAATAATTGGCTTTCTTATTCGACAGTGACTAGCTAGCCCAAACAATGACCCTTTAAAATCCCTTTTTCTTTTGGAGTACGACGGCACCGAGGCATAAGCTAATTCTGTCGATGTGGAAATTCATGTTGGCGTCTTCTTCGTAGTGGGCGAGCACTGGTGGTGTCTGCAAGCGCTGTTTAATCTCATGGAATGCTTAGGCTTGGACCACTTGCCACTTGAAATCGACGTCATATTCTCTTAGAAAGGTTAATGACTCTGCGATGCGCGAAAAGTTCTTCACGAAATGACTGTAAGACGCAGATAAGTCAAAGAATCTGCGCTCTGCCTTTTTGTCGGTGGTCTGTGTGAAAAAGCGATGGCAGATGTCTTCTGCGAATCAGGGAGTACTCCACGTTTTCTTATGATTTGACCCAAGAAGAGCAGCTCGTCGTAAGCGAAGCGGCATTGTTCCACCTTCAGAGTGAGCCCTGATGACTTGATGGCCTCTAGTACAATTCTAAGCCGCCCAAGGTGGTCGTCGAAATTCCCGGCGAAGACAGCGACGTCATCTAAGTAGACGAGACAGGTCTGCCGCTTGAACCCTGCTAACATCGTATCGATCACGCACTGGAAAATTACAGGCGCCGAGCACAGACTCAGTGGCATGACCTTGAACCAGTAGAGGCCGTCTGGCGTGACGAAGGCCGTCCTTTCGCGATCTCTCCCGTCGATTTACATTTGCCAGTAGCCAGTCTTGAGATCCATGCACAAGTAGTATTTTACGTTGCAGAGCCGACCCAATGCGTCTTCCATATTTGGGAGGGGGTATACATATTCGTGATCTTGTTCAGTCAAGGATAATCGACGGAGAAGCGTAGGGTTCCGTCCTTATCTTTCCGAAGGCCACAGGAGATACCCACTAGATTTTCGACGGCTGGATGATGTCGTCGCGTAGCATTTCGTCGACTTCTAGCCTTGTAGGTTCACGTTCCTCTGCTGAAAGGGCTCTGGCAGCGCGGTCAAGCACACTCCGGTATATTAAGCGATATTTTGCAGTTGGTGTCTGTCAAATCTTCGATGACGTCGAAAAGCAGTCGTGTCGCCGCAGAAGGCTTCTGAGCTGTTCCAGCTTATTCAGGCTGAGACAGATTTATGTTGAAGTCTGGTTCGGAAACTGTGGTTCTCGGGGTAGATGCGGCAGAATTCGAGAGGGCCAACTCATTGATGCTTTACACAATTTCCTCGAGGTAAGCGATCGTCGTTCCCTCTTTAACATGCTTGAAATCCTGGCTGAAGTTGGTCAACATCATTTTTGCTTTTCCTCCATGCAGTCGAGCGATACCTCTTGCGAAGCAAATTTCACGATTGAGCAGTAAACTTTGATCACCCACGATGACGCCTTCTACGTTTGTGGGTGTTTCGGTGCCGACAGAAATGGCAATGCTGGAGCGAGGCAGGATGCTCGCTTGTTTTTCGAGCACATTCAAGGTGTGGCGACTCCAAGAGCTTGCCGGCGGTATCACTTGATCTTCCGACAGCTTGTAGACTTCGAATTCACGTCGGTGATTGCGGCGTGTTGGTTCAGAAAATCTGTGACTACAATGACGTCTCGTGAACACTGTTAGAGAACAACGAAAGTGGCAAGGTAGGTCCAATCACGAACGGTGATTCTTGCCGTGCGCATTCTATGCTATTCTGTGGTATTAGGTGTCCTCCAGCGGTACCAAATTCAGGGCCTTTTCATTCAGTATTAACTTTCTGCAACTAGGCGGCGATGGGTCAACTCATGACGGACTAGTAGGCTCCTGTGTCCACTGCGTCGCCATTGAGAAGCACGCCCAGTTCGAAGGTTCTTTGTATTGTATTGCAGTTATGTTTCAGTGCCGGACCAGGGCTGCATCACGTTGATCTGAAGCTGGAACGTCGCGTCATCAGGTCGTCTTTCGTCGGCGTATTCTTTGTTACCGAACTTCGTCTGGATGGCTGCGTCTGGCTGGTATGTAGTAAAAACAGGCTTTTCGGCGTCTCCGTCGGCAGCGGAGGATCTCCGACAGTTCGAAGAATAGCAACCGCACCTAAATCAGTTGCTGCTTTTAGTTTTCTGGATATGAGCTTTTAGTTTTCTGGAGAGACAGGTAGCGGCTCAGTGATGACGAACGGACGGTCATCGCGGGCTCCCATGAGTGGCGTCTAGGTTGTCAGTGATGTCAAGTAGCCGCTCACCGATTTGCACGCGAGGCGCGTTGACGGCGAATCGTCTCAGTCGCATTTCGCGTTATAGGAACCAGCGGTAGAGGTGGCCCGCTTCTCAGCAGTGGTAGCAGAGCCAGCGATCGTCAGCAGCGCGCCATACACCTAATATTCTCGGCTAGTTGCGCTGGAGGATGGATGGGCGAGCTAGAAGCAGCGGACGATGGAGTTTCATCATTACGGAGCCCTGGCGCGCGCGCTGCTGGCGACGAGGGCATATGTCATCGCTTCAGGCTGTGCGTTAGCGATTCTGGCTGCCCTTATAGAAGTCCCTATGACGGTGGATTTCTCCTCGCACGACGTCACCGATTGAGGCAACCTGAGGCTGCAGTTTTGGGAACCTCCTCTGAAGCTCCACTCGCACGACTGCTCTGATGGTCCCGCGTAGGTCGCCGGTGCCGATTGAGGGAACTTTGGCATAGCTCCTTGGGAGCGTGCGTTGGTCGCACTACCTGTTCCTAATTTCCAGTGTTTTATGGATGGTTGTGGCTTCGAAGCAAATTCAGAAACTGTCTTGGGCGCGTTGCGTGGCAATCCGGCAAACGGCTCTTGCTTGATACCCGTAATAAAAAAAACTAACTTTTTCTCTTCTGACATGTCAGGGTCGGCGTGTCTGGACAGGCGAGCCATCTCATACGTGAAGATCTCGATGCTCTCGTTAGAAAGTTGCGCTCGGGATTCTAGGAGAGCTTCAGCCTTTTGCTTGCGCACGACACTTGTAAAGGTCTCCAAGAAGTCATTGCAGAACAGGTACCATGTTGTGAAGGACTACTCTCGGTTTGAGAACCGAGAGTATTGGTAGCATCTTCTAAGACGAAGTATACATGCCACCCCTTGTCGTAGGAGTTCCAGGTGTTGAACCTGGCGATCCTTTCGTGAGTTTCCTGCCAAGAGTCTGGGTCTTCTGTAGATGATCCAAGGAAGGTTGGTTGGTCCGCATGTTGTTTCAGCAGAATGAGACACGATGAGGCAGCTTGCGGTTGTCTGGACCCCGATCTTCTTGGTGGCCTCAGGTGCTGCTGTTGGTCGACGACAGGGGCAGCTGTTGCAGTCGACGGCTTCTTCAGTGATCCGAGACCATGTTGGTGTTGTCTTTGCGCTCCGGGCTTGAATCACAGTTTGTCGGAGGCGTTCCGTACATGAAAAAGCTAGCACCTCCACCAGATGTCACGTATTAGTGACGGTGATGAAAGCATCAAAACTGCGAATGGCGAAACTAGTGTTTTATTGAGCGAACTTGTGTTCTCAAAAACAGGCTACACTGAAAGCACAACGATAGCGTCGAACACAGTCGGTGATAGCCGAAATCGGATCTGCCCGTCAAGCACGGCACCTCTTTTACATGAGTCATCGAAGCCCCAAGAGTAAACGATGGTGCGCCCCTGCCTTCAAGAATATTGACACGTGTACTTATATTTAACGGGCAACCACGTTTCGCCGCCTAACAAATGTTATCGCACAGCGCGGGACGCGTCTGCATGTATCCGAAGTTTCTGGAAAGTTATCGATGCTTCTATCCGCTGTCTGTTGTCGCCGAACCTTGTATTATCTGATTTCACCGCGTGACTCGAATGTTGTAGAACTTTGTGGAAGGCATGCGGGTCCCAACGATTAGTCTGGAACATTCGACGACTGTTGTATAAAAGCCGACGCGCTTGACCCGCTGATGAGATTTTCGACGATCGCCGAGCGTGTTCGCCACTATCGTTCTGCTATAAGTGTAGCCTGTGTTGTGGGCACAGGTTCGCCCAATAAAAGTTAGTTTTGTCGTTCACAGTATTGCTACTGTGTTATTGAACGTCACCACCACGTGACATCTGGTGGAGGTGCTTTACGTTCATGTACCGGACGCCCCCGACAAGCCGTAATTCAAGCCCGGACCGCAAAGACAACACCGGCGCCGTCCCGGAACATCGAGCAAGCCGCCGGCTACAGCAGCTGCCCCCGGAACACGGAATTCTACCAGAGACGACCAAGAAGAGCGTCAGAGAAGTTCGTTCAGAGACGACCAAGAAGACAGCCCCAATGGCAGCCGGAGCAGCCCCAATAGTTCTGCAGCAGCCCAGGGAGCCACCGACGTTCCGCGGTTCCACATTTGAGGACCCGGAAAGCTGGCTGGAGACGTATGAGAGGGTCGCTAAGTTTAACAGTTGGGACAGCGGCGTCTTGATGCGCGGCGTCAAGCAAGACCTTTTCGCCGGACTTAATCGTAACCCACCGAAGACTGTGGCGGAGTTTTCTGCAGAGGCATCGATGATCGAGAAAACTCTGGAGATGCGCACCCGGCAATATAACCGCCAGGGGCACACGCCGCAGTATGCCATCCAAGGACTGGGTTCGGACGACCTTCAAGAGACCATCAGGGCCATTATGCGCGAAGAACTGCGCAAAGTCCTGCCTTCGTCGCAGCCTCAAGTAGCTTCGATCGCTGACATCGTGAAAAATGAGGTTGAGCGATCGCTTGGGGTTCCTGAGGTGCAACCTCAATTACCGCAGCCCCAGCCAGAAGCGATGACCTACGCCGCCGTCGCACGCCGTCAAGGTCCCCTTCCGCGACCACGCCAGGGCCCTGCAACGACGCAATCCCGTCGTCCGCCGCCGCCGCCGCCAGCACGCCCACCCGTTGCCCAGCGCACCTTCTCGAGGAAGACGGATATTTGGCGAGCCCCCGAGCACCGTCCGCTCTGCTATCACTGCGGAGAAGCCGGCCATGTGTATCGCCGATGCCCATACCGGGAGATGGGACTGCGAGGTTTCGCCGTCAATGCTCCGCGCCCGCAGCGAGGTGAACGCCCTCGCGATATCGCCGACTACCTCGCCGCTACTCAGTGGAGCTCTCGACGACCGTCGCGTTCGCCATCACCAGGCCGCTACCTGTCGCCGCAGCGCCGACCATACAATGGCCCAGCCCGGGGCCGGTCAGCGAGCCCGTATCCGGAAAACTAAAAGCAGCAACCGATCGAGGTGCGGTTGCTGTTCGTCGAACTGACGAAGATCCTCCGCCGCCGACGAAGACGATGAAGAAACCATCTCGACGACCTAATGACGACACGCCACCGTCCCGACGAAGTCAGGAAGCCAAGACTACACCAACAAAAGACGACTTGACGACGCGAAGTTCCAGCTTCAGTTCAACACGACGCAGCCGTGATCCGACGCCGAGACCTAACTGCAACGCAAGACAAAGAACCACCGACCTCGACGTGCTTCTCGACGGCCACGCAGTCACCGCCTTAGTAGACACAGGAGCCGATTACTCCGTCATGAGTGGACCCATCGCCGCCCATTTGAGGAAAGTTAAGACTGCATGGGAAGGCCCTCAAATTCGGGCCGCTGGAGGACACCTGATTACGCCGACTGGGATCTGCATGGCAAGAATTACTGTTCATGACCGGACTTACCCTGCCACCTTCGTTGTCTTCCAACAGTGTTCACGAGACGTCATTCTCGGCATGGACTTCCTGAATCAACGTGGCGCAGTCATCGACCTGAAGTCGAAATCGATAACGCTGTCACAAGATCAAGCGATACCGCCGGAGAGCTGTCGTAGTCACCACGCCTTGAGTGTGCTCGAAGATCAAGTGAGCATCCCGCCGCGCGCCAGCATTATTATTTCCGTCGGCACTGAGACACCCGCTGACGTAGAAGGCGTCATCGAGGGCGACCAACATCTACTGCTGGACCGCGAAATTTGCGTCGCAAGAGGGATCGCTCGACTCCACGGAGGGCAAGTGGAAGTTATGCTAACCAACTTCAGCCAAGAGTTCAAGCACATCAACAAGGGCACGACAATCGCATACATCGAGGAAATTGTGGAAACCAGCAATGCCTTTGTCCTCTCGGATTCAGCCGCATCTACCCCGATGAGCATTGTCCCGGAACCAGATTTCGACGTGAATCCAAGTCTTCCTATGAGTAAGCAGCAAAAGATCAGAAGTCTTCTCCGACGATACGAAGACTGCTTTTCGACGTCATCGAGGATTCGACAAACACCAGTTGCAAAGCATCGCATAATAACCGAAGAGAGCGCTCGACCACTCCGCCAGAGCCCTTACCGAGTTTCGATGCGAGAACGTGAAGCTATTAGGCAACAAGTCGACGAAATGCTGCGCGACGACATCATCCAGCCGTCGAAAAGCCCGTGGGCCTCTCCTGTAGTCCTGGTAAAGAAAAAGGACGGAACCCTACGCTTCTGCGTCGATTATCGTCGACTGAACAAGATCACGAAGAAGGATGTGTACCCCCTTCCACGGATAGACGACGCATTGGATCAGCTCTGCAACGCTAAATACTTCTCGTCGATGGACCTCAAGTCTGGCTATTGGCAAACAGAAGTCGACGAGAGAGATCGCGAAAAGACTGCCTTCATCACGCCAGACGGCCTCTACGAGTTCAAGGTCATGCCACTCGGACTGTGCTCGGCGCCTGCAACGTTTCAGCGCGTCATGGACACGGTGTTAGCCGGACTGAAGTGGCAGACGTGCCTTGTTTACCTGGATGACGTCGTTGTCTTCGCTGGAAATTTCGACGATCACCTTAGGCGGCTTGCGACAGTGTTAGAAGCCATCAAGTCATCAGGGCTCACTCTGAAGCCGGAAAAGTGCCGCTTCGCTTACGATCAGCTTTTGTTCCTAGGCAACGTGATCAGCAAATCAGGAGTACGCCCCGACCCACAGAAGACAGCTGCCATTGCAAAGTTCCCGCAGCCAACCGACAAGAAGGCAGTGCGCAGATTCCTTGGCATGTGTGCCTACTATAGGCGCTTTGTCAAGGACTTCTCACGCATCGCGGAGCCGCTAACACATCTAACCCAATGTGATGTCGCGTTCAAGTGGGAAACGCCGCAGGCCAAGGCATTTCAAGAACTCAAACGACGCATGCAGTCGCCGCCGGTACTTGCACACTTCGACGAGGACGCCGGTACCGAAATCCACACTGACGCCAGTAGCCTAGGCCTCGGTGCCGTCCTAGTCCAGAGGAAAGAAGGACTTGAAAGGGTGATATCGTATGCTAGCCGGTCGCTTTCGAAAGCGGAAAGCAACTATTCTGCGACTGAAAAGGAATGCCTCGCCATCATTTGGGCTTTAGCTAAATTCCGCCCTTACCTCTATGGCAGGCCATTCAAAGTCGTCAGTGACAATCACGCATTGTGCTGGCTAGCTAACTTAAGGAACCCTTCAGGACGGCTGGCGCGGTGGAGCCTCAGACTACAAGAATATGACGTCACGGTAATATACAAGTCCGGAAGAAAACACTCCGACGCCGACTGCTTATCGCGCACCCCATCGATCCCCCGCCGCAAGACGACCAGGACGACGACGCCTTCCTTGGGATACTAAGCGCGGAAGACTTCACTAAACAGCAACGAGCAGACCCGGAGCTAGAAGGCCTCGTCGGGTATTTGGAAAGGAACACCGACGTTGTCCCTAGGGCATTTAGGCGCGGGTTGTCGTCGTTCACCCTACAAAACAACCTGCTCGTGAAGAAGAACTTCTCACCAGTACGCACCAGCTACCTTCTTGTTGCACCGTCAGCGCTGCGTCCAGAAATACTGCACGCCCTACACGACGATCCAACCGCTGGGCACCTCGGATTCTCCCGGACGCTGTCGTGAATACAGGAAAGGTATTACTGGCCGCGTCTGACCGCCGAAGTCGCCCGTTACGTCAAGAGATGCCGAGACTGTCAACGACGCAAGACACCACCGACAAGGCCAGCAGGATTACTACAGCCGATCGAACCTCCTCGCCGACCATTCCAGCAGATTGGGATGGATTTGTTGGGGCCGTTTCCGATATCAACATCTGGGAATAAGTGGATCGTCGTGGCGACGGACTATCTCACCCGCTTTGCTGAAACTAAAGCTCTACCAAAAGGCAGCGCAGCCGAAGTGGCGAAATTTTTCGTCGAGAACATCCTGCTGCGACATGGTGCCCCAGGAGTCCTCATCACCGACAGAGGAACGGCTTTTACAGCAGAACTCACCCAAGTCATTCTGCAGTACAGTCAAACAAGCCACAGGAGGAGAACTGCCTACCATCCGCCGACGAATGGTCTCACGGAGCGCCTGAACAAGACCCTCGCCGACATGCTAGCAATGTATTCGACGCCGAACACAAGACGTGGGACGCGGTCCTGCCGTACGTAACCTTTGCGTACAACACGGCGGTGCAAGAAACAACACAGATCATGCCGTTTAAGCTGGTTTACGGCAGGAACCCGACGACGACGCTTGACGCCATGATGCCGCACGTAACTGACGAAGAGAATGTTGACGTCGCTAGCTACCTCCAGCGCGCCGAAGAAGCCCGACAGCTCGCCCGCCTGCGAATCAAGAGCCAGCAGAGGACCGACAGCCGACACTACAACCTCCGACGACGCTTCGTCGAGTACCAGCCCGGTGACCGTGTTTGGGTTTGGACCCCTATACGCCGACGAGGACTGAGCGAGAAGCTCTTGTGTCGCTATTTCGGACCGTACAAGATCATCCGACGTATTGGCGCCCTCGACTATGAGGTCGTGCCAGACGGCATTTCGCTGTCACAGCGGCGCCGCTCACGACCTGAAATTGTCCACTTTGTGCGACTCCAGCCGTACCACCAGCGTTGACGAACTTTGGGACTTCGCGTAACTGACCTTTGGACTTCATTTCTTTTCGTTGTTTTGTTACTTATGTTTAATAAGTGTCCTTTTGTGTTTCGTTCCCTCATATTTGTAGCATCGGGACGATGCTTTTCTTTAAGAGGGGGGTATTGACACGTGTACTTATATTTAACGGGCGACCACGTTTCGCCGCCTAACGAATGTTATCACACAGCGCGGGACGCGTCTGCATGTATCCGAAGTTTCTGGAAAGTTATCGATGCTTCTATCCGCTGTCTGTTGTCGCCGAACCTTGCATTATCTGATTTCATCGCGTGACTCGAATGTTGTAGAACTTTGTGGAAGGCATGCGGGTCCCAACGATTAGTCTGGAACATTCGACGACTGTTGTATAAAAGCCGACGCGCTTGACCCGCTGATGAGACTTTCGACGATCGCCGAGCGTGTTCGCCACTATCGTTCTGCTATAATTGTAGCCTGTTTTGTGGGCACAGGTTCGCCCAATAAAAGTTAGTTTTGTCGTTCACAGTATTGCTACTGTGTTATTGAACGTCACCACCACGTGACAATATTCTACACAACTCGCGTTGCCCATGCAATCTGATTACACAAACTTCGATGACAACAGAACCGTCGGTAACGTTCGAGAAACTTCCAATACATAGGTGTGCGTTCCGTGCTGAGCGATAACATTCAGTAGGCGGAGAAAAGTGCTCACCTGTAAAGATAAGCAAGTCCACGTGTCTGTATGAATAATAAAATCGCGCCTTTTGGGTAACCCAATTTCTTCTCCTTCATTACGTATCGAGGGTTCCAAATCCGGCATCATTGATGCCTTCAGGTAGCATGTATGGCTTTATTGACCAGTTGCCTTTACCCAAAAAGATCACGTACTCGTGACGGCTGTAGTAGAAAGCATGCTCCACATCCGCCGCCAAGGCTTGTGAGTTGTGGCGCTAGCTGACACTCCCAAGGTTGCTTTTAGTGGTAAAACATAACTAACTAAGAAAGTGGATGGTAAAACTGCGTTGCAGTAACTCAAATGCTGATTGCATCCCATGCGTATTGCGAAGACGTGCGATCCTTCCCCACCTGCAGCAAGCTTCTCATCCACTTTCATTGCCATCAATTTATCACCTGTTTCATTTACTTTGTATGTACAAGTAATTTCCCTTATGCTGTTCATGGTGCCATCGTTTGTTGGCCTCTCATGAAATTATTTTAAAATATCGGGCTCCTCGGCGTATGTCCTTTTATTTCGTTTAATACATAAAGAGGACCTCGAATCTGGCAACATTGATGCCTTCAGTTGGCATGTGTGGGCTTATTGACCTGTTGCCTTCACCCAAAAAGATTACGTACTCGGGCTGCATTCAGCAGAAAGGAAGGTCCACATCCGCCGCCTTGGTTTGCGAGTGGTGACGCTTGCTAGCATTCCCAAGGTAGTTCTAGTAGCAAAACCTATATACCCAGGAAATTGCATGGAAATACCGTGCCGCGTTACTTCAACAGGTTAGAGTGTCGCACGCGTAATGCAAAGACGTGGGTGGTTCCCAACCTGCGGCAAATAGTTTTTTTCATTCAGTTTCATTTTGATAAATTTATCATTTCCTTGATCCAATTAGTGATTACAACTAATCTCCCCTTTGTGATCCTTGGTGACTTTGTTCAGCTCTGATGATATGATTATTAAAGATCGGGCCCCTCGGTTAACCGCCTTTCTTCGTGTTCATTACATAACGATGGTCTCGAATCCGGCAACATTGACGCCTTCAGGTAGCATTTGTGCGTTTATTGACCAGTTGCCTACACCCGAAGCGACCACGTACTCGTAACGCCTGTGGCAGAAAGGACGCACCATATCCGCCCCCAAGGGCTGTGAGTAGTGGCGCTGGCTAGGTTATTTCTGCAGGTTATTTCTTGCAGTAAAACATAAATACCCAAGAAAGTGCATGGGAAACGCTGCCGCGTTACGTCAACTGGTTTGAGCATCGCACGCTTGATGCAAAGACGTGAGATCGTTCCCCACCTGCGGCAACTTGTTTTTTCATGCGCTTTCATTGCCATAAATTTTTCATTTCTTTAATTCAATTAGTAATTATGAGTAATTTTTCCCTATGTTTTCCTTAGCGTGTTTGTTTGTTGGCCTTTCATGATGTGACTATTGGAATTAGGGCCCCTCGGTTAACCCCTATCTTCTCGTTCATTACATAACGAAGGTCTCGAATCCGGCAACATCGATGCCTTCAGGTAGCATCTGAGGGTTTATTCACCAGTTTCCGTAACCCCCAAAAAATACGTACTCGTGACGCCTGCTGCAGAAAGGATATTCCACATCTGCCGTCAAGGCTTGTGAATGGTGGCACTAGTTAACACTCTCAAGGTTACTTCTAGTATTAAAGCATAAATACCCACAAAAGTGGATGGAAAAAGGCCGCTGTGGTAGCTCAGTTGGTTTGAGCATCGCAGGAGTATTACGAAGATGTGGGATCGTTCACCACCTGTGGCAAGTTGTTTTCTTATCCATGTTGATTGCCATTATTTAATTTATTCCATTTCATTTATTTATTTTCCTAAGGTGCCTAACAGCTACTACGCCTTAATATTGGTGCACTTGTGTTACACAAGGAACACAGAACCGGAAAACAAAACAGAATATCTCAAACAACAGTCGTACAAAGTGTAACATAAAAGTAAAATAATCAAATACAGAAGTCAGATAATGAGCAAGTAGTAGAGCTGAATATATCAAGATCATGGCGCAAGGTATTTTGTTGTGTTACAACACGTGTTATACCGTTATCAGTGCAAGAGGAATTCATGTAGAAAATGCTAAGTTCGGGCAACTTAGCGTTAAACACGCGGAACGTTACAGCTGAGAGTAAATGCGGACAGGAGAAGTGGTTGTGAATTAGATTATGTAAGAATAAGTAATCACGAAATTTCAGCCTTATTTCTAGGACTCTAATATTGAACATGCGCAGTAGACGCTCGTAGGCATAAAATAGACGGCGTCCAAGAAATCAATAGTACAGGATACGAATGAAACGTTGCTGAACACATTCAATTTTTGCAACATTGGTCAAATTAATTCTTTCATACAATAGAACTAAACTATAACTTCGAGCAGACGAAAGAAGAATGCAAGAGAATAGTTCAGTTCACATTCGTAAACTTTTCAGTCATCTTAGATATAAGGCCTAACTTTCTGTAGGATGCATTACCGATGCTTGAAACATGTTCTTGGAAAGTTAGCCGGCAGTCAACCAATATTCCTAAGTCGCGCGTACAACTCGCTCTGTTCAAACAAATGTTATCAAGTGAGTATTCCTGGAGTAAAGGGCAGATTTTTAATTAAAGTAAACAACAAGAGTATCGGTTGGATTAATACGCAAAAATTTGGAAGCACACCATTCCACAACCGAAATAATATCTTCTTATAATAATTTTTAATCCTGCTCTGATTATATTTCACGGTAATGCTTAATATCATCAGCATATAAAAGGAGACGCGAATGACGCAAACATTCTTCAAGGTTGTTAACGAAGATATTGAAATATAATGGGCCTAAGATCGACCCTTCCGAACACCGTTAGTTGATTCACAAGGCAAAAAGTGCTTAGCACCAACGCGAACATAATTTAACCTAGTTGATAGGTACACTTTAATGAGCGTGCATGGGCTAGTGCTTACGTCGTAACTCAAGAGATTATGGATAAGAAGATGAGAAACATCATCAAATGCTTTGAACAGGTGGGTAAATGCTTTTTACAAGTGTGACAAATGTGTAAACATAGCTACTTCAAACACTTTGCAAAGGAAGACAATAGGGACAGGGCGCGATGATTTTTGATGCCGCTCATGCTGGCAATTTTATGAACAGGCAAACTGTTGCATTCTTCCAACGAAAAGGAAAGGCATTTGTACGCAAAGCAACATTAAAGACGTGCGTAAGGAAGGAACAAAAATAGAAGAGCAGCTTTTGATAACAAAACTTGGTATACGGTCGTAAGCGAGAGAATGCTTTTGTTTCAACTTACTTACGGCCGCCGCGATATCGTGTTTTGTAAAACATGAAATGTTGAAACGGTCACTGAAGCTATCTTGCCGGTAAGCAGAGCTAGGAGCATGCGCTGTATTTTGGGAAAACCGAGGTATAATGTTCAGCGAAGGCGTTTGCGATATTGGCGCGGTTTGTAAAAATGCCAGGAGATTGAAGATTTATGACATAAGCTCATACCACTGAGAACTGTAATCTTTTACATACGGCCAGAAATGTTTTGAATCGAATTTTACACACTCTTCGACAAAATATCGGCATCAATGTCTCTACGCGTTACGTATTTCAACTGGCTTCGCAAGACATAAAATTTTTCGTACCACTACGATGATTCTGTTTTCTTGAAGTTGCTAGGGTACCTTAGGTTTTCGTTGAGTAGACCACCTATTTCCTTAGAAAATCACGTAGGATACCGAGCACTACGAAATTCTTTGCAGGCAACGAGGGTTTCCAAAGCAAATTTTACATTATCAGTAAGGATGCTAACTGCTTTGTAGATATCTGTGGCACTGCACAATTCCGACCAGTCCCCATCATTCAAGACCTGTTACAGACCTAGATAGTCCTCGATTGAAAAAACACTGGAGCAAACACGCTCACTCAGCAAATGGATCGCCTCTAGAAAAATTGCGAATTTGAGCGGAACATGCCAATGGTCAAGAATCAAACCGCTAACAGCAACAAAAAAATCAGCAGCACATATATTAGCCAGAATCAGATCTTAAACATTGCCAGCAGAATTCGGAACCGTGTTGAGGTGCGATAATCAAAGAACTTCGATAAAGAAGAACAGCGCATCACAGCAGTGGGATGACAAAGACACGGATGTCGTGCGCGAAGAATCCCAAACAATAGAAGCAACATTGAAATCGCCTTCTACTAGGGCATATTTTGCAACATCTATAACTTAAATGAGTCATTCATGTGCTCCGAAAAGTGCACATTACTCATCTTAGGAACAAAGTAGGGAGGTCTTGAGCAACAGATTCTTGCAGCTTTAACAGTAATTTCAACCCAGACAGTCTCAAGTACTATCTCAAAGTCCGCGCGCCTTAGAACGTTACGATTTTTTCCGGGCGGCAGTTAGTACACTACCACTGTATTTATTACGGGCATCATACCCGCGGTCACATCTATGAACTATGTATTCCAGTGGAAAGTAATTCTAGGACAGCAAGTCCTTGCAAAGCCAAGTTTCAGTTAAGCATATAACATGGTATGAACAGGCAAGGACGTTCTCGTAGAAATAGGAAAATATCGCGCGTAGGCCACCAATGTTTTGGTAAAGCACAAAGCGCTTCAATAATAAAATTAGAAAATAAATTGCGTTATTTTTTTGCTGGCTTCCCTGGATGCATCATGTCCGCCGTAGAAAGGCCTGAAAAGGCAACCCTTCAGCCGAATGTTTACAGAGTTGTTTTCAAAGTCCTGCTCCTCCACTGTAAGCCGGAAAGAAGCGTAACTCTCGTGCTTCGCTTTAAGCTTTTGGTACTTAACAATTTTACTAATAATAATTTTCTTCTGCGTAATGCAGATTTCGTCACAAGTTGTCGAATGGGTCAAGCGCGAGACGAAAAGCGTACGCCTTCCCGGCACAGAAACCAGTGCGCTGTAAGTACTTGCAACCAAGTGACGGCTTCGCACTCGTCTTGGGAGGGAACTGAATAGGTTGTAGGCCTAGACGCACATTTTCATCCCGCGATAGCGCACCCACCGGAGCAAGTGTCGATTTGACGCTGGGCTGTTAACGTACCGACGCGAAGTCCTTGGATAGGACAGGTAGACTTGCGGGGTGCGACCGAAGGGACGTCGATGAAGGCGCCAAAGGACGCCACTCGTTTCTGTCACATTCCTGCTGCTGCGTACACTTCCGCAATAGCTCTGCGTTCCGGGCCAGGTGCAAGCAACTACAGTCGCTCTCCTTTTCCAGATCAAGAACCACACTTGTAAGTGGCGGGATTTTGTCGCACAGGGCCTGCAGAACGACACCAAGTTGGCCGCGGGCTCCATCACAAGCGGTGGCGTCTTGGTCCAGCTGGGCACTCACAGCAGGCATTGGGTGCCCTATACTATCGCACCCATTGCGCCTAGTACACTGGGAGCACTTGCTCGTGCTCGATACCGTCGACATGTATAACTTGTACTTACCTTCAGAGCTATTAAAGCACTCGCAGTGCAACCGGCGGCAACAACGCCCACAGCATCGGAGAAATAATTGTCGACTGAAGAACGCCTGCGAGCACGAATTGCACTTATCCTTTGAGCCTGTAATGACATGACAGCGCAAGTATTTATCATTGCTTTTTCAATTAGTAAGTACAAGTAACTTCACATATGTTGCCTTTGGTGTCTTCGTTTGTTGGCCTCTCATAATATGATTAATAAAAATCGGGCCCCTCGATGAACCACCTTTCTGCTGAATCTAGGGAATTAAGCTAGATTGCCGCGTAGCCTTTGAATATTCACTAAGCGCGAAAATATTTCAGGTCCTGTTTTCTCTCTTCAAATGAGCAAATGTTTTCGTATTTATCCTTGATTACGCCTATGTTGGCATATGAGGCTCTATGTGGCTCTCAATTGTTGAAATATTCCTACAAGACGAAATATTCAGAATGTTCAAGGGCATCATATCCCCCTATTAGAAAGAAGGTATACAGCACAGTCTGTGCTTGCAGCCCAGTGTGTTACGTTTGTCACGCGTACAGCCACTATTACGGGTTATTAGGTCCTTGCAGTCCCTTTCTGGTTCCTTCTGGTCGGTCAATACAGAAGTGGCCTGTCGCGCGGCGTTCGGGAACCACGCTCTCGCGGTGGGTTGGTCTTCCCGTCCGTGTCTGTCTTCTGGCGGCTGCTTGTTTTGCGATTTCTGCTCCACCTGTAACAACGTGATCAGTGTCCCGCGCATGAGCGTGCCTGTTTCTGTTTTTTTCCTTCGCACAAAAGTTATTTACATGCTGCCGGGCGCACTTAAAGCGCGGACCACAATTGTTAAACGCACCTGCATATTATTCTATACGGCCGTGGCATTTTATCGCCATGTACAACAGGTATGTCCTGATGTAGACGTGCTCAAAACACGTTGTAGATGAAATATCAGCCTTACTACTTCCTCTAAGTTCTCCAGCGTGCCACTCACGTTCCAGCAATGTGCCGTGCAATGCAATAATGAGGCCATTTTTGCCTGGCCACCTACGCGACTTCATGGGGCATCTTGATTGCCAAGAGGTCACAACGCGTGACAGGCTATACTGGTGGGGCATAGCGGTAGGGCATCTTCGCTGTCTCCCAATTGCCCCCTTCAAGAATCCAATAAACATTTGCTGCTGAAATGTGCCGTTGCTAGGGCCTGCTATAGGATCGTGCATGCTGGTTTTCGTGGCATTAGAGTTAACTGCTCTATTACGTCTGGTCGCTGCTCACGGGGCTGCTTCGTCGTTGCAGGGGCATTTTGTATATGGCGCAACTGGTGCGAGGGAGTTGAGGCAGGACGTCGTCGTCGCGCTCTGTTTTCACTTCTAGAGAAGCTCTGCTCTAAGCTACTGTCGTTTCTGTCAGAGGAGTTGTTCTCCCTTCGGCAAGAGGACTTCCTTCGACAGTGGGGGGGCCGTTTCCTGCGTTTGTGTTAATTTTCGACCAATCTGGATCTAGTAGTAAGACCATCAAAAGTATTCACTGGATGTGCATAGAATTTAGGCACCCGTGATTCCTGTTGACATGTGCTCTCATACACTTCATCATTCTTGTGTGTATACATCTCATAGCATCACTACAATATTATGTACACTGTCTCAATCACATCAACATTCTGCATAAGCATTCTGTACACTCTATATAATGAACGTCATTTTATAGATGTGAGGATCAGTTTATGTGTAATTGTGCGTTTCCGTGGGTGTATGTGGGTATATCTTAGTAAGTGAGCACTCCGACGTGCCGAGGCCGTGCCGTGTACAGAATGCTTCGTACTTTCTATATGTTATTCTCCTGGTAGAGTTGTGCCATGATTGTGACTTAGTGTTTGTATCGCCTCTTGTTCAAATAAACTTTATTTAATCACACACTCGACGTGCTTTTCCTCTTTGCCCCGTCGGCCAAGTTTAGTACAATTCTTCGGTCAAACACCAACGTCACCGCTGAATTTTCACAAAATGGGCCATCTAAGTCTTTCGCAGTAGTAAGCAAAACGAAGGTGGGAAAACATTCAGCGTTTTTTTACTGTGATAAGCATTCTTAGTATACTTCACATATTTTCAGCTGTGCTAAGATATTAACAAGCAGCGGACGCAGACAAACAGACAGTGGTCACCAGCGTTCGGCGAAGGACTGAAACCACGAGTTCATGCCGATGACGATGTTGCTGTGACGCAGGCTACTCTTCTTCCTTCTAATCGCCCTCCAGAAAAAACGGCGCCATTCTGGTGGCCTAAGGAGGCGAGTCTACTATTGGATCGTAGTATGGCTTAATGCGAGGGAGATGGGCAAGTTCACGGTGACTATGGTGTAGGTCCAGCGAGGGCGTTTGCTCCAGAACTCAGTGTGATGCGAGGTATCTTGCGACAAGTTTTGCGGAGAGGCCGGGTGTGGAAGCGCATGCCCGAAGCCAGACCAGATAGCCAGGGGATAAAGTTGGTGCAGAATGGTGGGCAGTTTGACGGGATTGCTGCTGTCACGGGTCCTCGGTGGAAATAGAGCGGACAAACTGGCGGCATTCCACGGCATGTCGAGCAGCTTCAGACAGCGGACTACTTTCTGACGCATCAAGTTTATATGACTGGATGGTATTGAACGTCTTAGATGGTTCTAGTCCATATAGGTAAAGGTACGGGGGAAATCCAGTAGTTGTTTGGGGCGTAGTATTGTACGCATACCTTGCGAAAGGGAGAACTTCATCCCAATTTCAATGATCAGGGACGACGTACATTGAGAGCATATCGCCAGGAGAAAGGTTCAAGCACTCTTTAATGGAGTCAGTTTGCGTATGGCGCGCTGTACTTGTCGGTGGACGATACGGCATTCGTCGAGTAGTGCCTTCAAAGCATCGGAAAGTAAGGCGCGGCCTCCAGCACTCAGAAGGTCGCCAAGGGCACCATGGCGTAAAATGAAATGCCTTAACAGAAACGACGCAATGTCGTGGGCGGTAGCAGTGGGTGCAGCACCTGTTTCAGTAAAATGGTTCAAGTTTCCTATAGTAGCAATAATACAGCGGTTTCCTGTCGGAGTGGGTGGTAGTGATTTGGTTATGCCAGTACCATCACAGGAAAGGGAAAGGGCAGGAAAGGATTTGTGACGGGTAGACTAGTCTAGGAGGTAATTTTCGGCGTTGGTACAGAGCACAGGAACGAATTAACTTTTGTAGGTTGATATCCACGCCGCGCCAATAAAATCCGAGGCGTTGTCGATCATAGGTCCTGAAGAGGCCGGCATGCGCGCTCTGCGGGACTGCGTGGAAAGCGTCGCAGATGAAGTCACGGAGATGGTGGGGTATCACAAGAAGCCACTTGCGACCGTCAGAAAGGTAGTTACAACGATAAACAAGGCCGTCGCAAATGCAGAAGTGGGTAGCCTGGCGCCAAAGAGCGCGATATGGTGTAGAGGTGGATATATCAGAAAGGTTGCTGATGAGAGCATTGATCCAAGGATCCTTTCGCTGCTACGATGGCATGTTGCGCACAGCATATGATGTAAGTGTCGGCGCAAAATCGGATAGGCAAGCGCTGTCAGCACAGACTAGTGAGCGAGAAAGGGCGCAAGTGTCGGTGTGTTTGCGGCCAGAACGGTAAAGAACGCGAATGTTGTACTGCTGTAGCTCGAGGGCGCAGCGAGCCAGTCGGCCTGATATGTACTTAAAGGTCGATAGGTAAAAACGGGTGGTGTTGCCAGTGACCACATTGAAAGGGTGACCATACATATAAGGGCAGAAATTTCCAAAGGCCCAAATTTCGGCTAAAGCTCTTTCTCTTTAACGGAGTAATTAGCCACGGCCTTTGTCAGAGTTGGGCAAACGTAGGCAACGACATATTCATTGAAACCCGTTTTCGTTGCGAGAGTACGGCTTGGAGTCCAACGCCACCGGCATCGATGTGGACAGCGGTGGGGGCTGCAGGATTGTACTAGTGGAGGATAGGTTTCGAGGTTAGCAGGCTTCCTAATTTCGTGAAGGAGTCATCGCAGGCGACCGAATAAGCTGAAAGTTCTTTCTTGCTGCTTAGAAGGTCAATCAGGGGTGCGCTTACACAGGCGAAATTGCAAATTAAGCGTCGGCAATACGAGCATAAACCAAGGAAACTTTGAATCTCCTTTAAATTCCTTTGCTGCGGAAAGTCGCGGAACTTGGCTGGATTCGAAGGAATGCTGTCTCGCGATACAATATGGCCAAGAATGGTGAGCTTTCGCGCGCCAGAACGACAGTTGTTTAGGGTGAGTTGAAGTCCGGTGCCAGTACCCACCGTGGTTGCACAGTGACTATGGTGTTGGGCTGCTGAGCACGAAGTCCCGAGATCGAATCCCGGCCGCGACAGCTGAATTTCGATGGGGGCGAAATGCGAAAACACCCGTGTACTTAGATTTAGGTGCACGTTAAAAAACCGCAGGTGGTCGAAAGTGCCGGAGTCTTCCACTATGGTGTGCCTCATATTCAGAAAGAGGTTTTGGCTCGTAAAACCCCATAATTAATTTCTTTTGAGTCCAGCGTCAGTGAGGCATTTCAAGACGTGCTCGAGAAGGCTGATATGTGTGCGGAAATTAGCGGAAAAAATCACTACGTCACCCAGGTTGCATAAACATGTGTTCCATTGGAGGCCGCGTAAGATATTATCCATCATCCTCTCAAAAGTTGCTGGAGCGTTATACAGGCCGAAAGGCATTTCTCTGAATTGTTATATTCCGTAAGGTGTAACAAATCCTGTTTTAGGTCTATCAGATGGTGCCATCGGGACATGCCAGGATGCGGAACGTAAATCCGGCGAAAAACTCTGCTCTCTCCTAACAGTCGAGGGCGTCATCGATTCGCGGTAATTGGTAAACATCCTTGCGTGTTATCTTGTTTAGACGGTGGTAGTCGACGCAGAACCGAATAGAGCCACCCTTTTTTTTTTAACAAGAACGACCACTGATGCCCAGGGACTGTTGTAAGGCTAAACAACGCCGAACTTGAGCATGTCAGGACCCTGGTCGTCAATGACACGACACTCCGAGGCGGATACTTGGCAAGGGCAATGCCGTATAGGTGCATCACAGCTAGTGTCTATCTGGTAAAAACGGTCGCTGTGTGCCCAAAGCGGAAGCATGGCTTCAAAAGAAGCACGCAACATGTGCATGAGAGTTGAAAGTTGGTGTCCTTCTGAAGATGACGTTTGATGGTCGATGGGGGCAATGGGAAGCGTCGAGGAGTGACTTGTGAGCCGCATTTCCACAATTGCGCCAAGGTCTGTAGACGTAGTAGCGGCAGGAGCGTAAAAGATGCGAAAGGTGTCGACCGGTTGGAGTAGGCATAGGCACTCACCATAAAATAAGTTTAAAGTGCACGCCATGGAATTGTCGACGAGCATATTCGTGGCGCCAACGAGTAAGCGAGCAATGGGCAGCGGAGAACATTTGCGGGAAATGAACACGCCAGAGGGCGGAAAAAGAACAGCGACATCAGTAATAGCAGCGCGTGACACAGGTGCAAGCAGGGAAGAGCACGAAGGGACGGCATGGTGTTTGGAGACAAACAGTTTATCACTAAAAGGGCGGTTGTCGAAAGTCTCAAGGTGGGGAAGGGCAGAAAGTTAGAGTTCGGCGTGGCAACACACAATAACTGCGGAAATGATTCGCAAGGAATCTCCAGCCCAATATAATACTATAGGAGCACTAGGGCAGCACGAGGAATTCGACGGTATACAGACGGCCTCGAATGAAGATTCGAGCAATACAGGCAGTGCGAGGCCTAATGCTTTGAATATTCGTGGTTCAAAGGGAGAAGTCGGAGACAGGTGTCAAAACCTTTCTTAGTATGTGACAGAGTTCGGCGGGAATTACGGATACGGCGGCTTCTGGGCCGACAACTGGCAGGACAGCGATTCATTCGACCATACTTCAGGTAAGTTGGCTGGCGAGGACTTGGGCTTTGCGACGTGGACACAATTCGTGCCTCGGAAATCGCTGCCACCCGTTTTCCTGCTTGGAGAAAGCGAGAGACATCTTGAAGATGACGACCAGCAGGTAAACGGGGGTGAGCGATCAGGGCGAAAAAAAAAAATAAAGGAGATGGGAAGGCTGGACAGCGAAGAGGAAAACTGAGCGGGGAAAGGTGGCACAGGCCGAGTGTTCAGAGGAGGAAGCAAGCAACGACAGCGTAGGTTCGCCACATGACCTGCGGTACAACAAGCAAAACATATTAGACGGCCATCTAAGGTGCGCCACTGGTGGGGGTAAGGTCCCAGTTGTGGCTTAGGAATCGGAAAATGCCGCCGATCTGGTAGCGGCGCAGGAAGGAATTGCCATCAGTCTAGTAGTGGCATAGATGGCGGCAAGAATGTCGGCAGTCGATCCACAGGGCGTGGCGAGAGCGTGTGAGAACGAGATTCGGCAACTGCTTTTGCGTCCGTGAGTGGTGCAGTAACGGGCGACTGTGCACGGGCTGGACGACGGTTCAGAAACGTGGTGATGGATAAAGTAGCGGATCGGAGATTAGAAAGCGGGTGGTGGTCACGGGACAGAAGAAATCAAAAATAGATGGTGAGCGACCTCTGCGTAAGCGAACCCTTGAATCTTTAGAAACAGAGCAGCATGTTGCCGCTGACTACAAGGCTTGACAGAAAGGCGGTGGGCAAAGGGTATTGTTGGTTGTGAAGTTGTTGCCTATGTAACTCGTCGTAACACTGACACAATTCTATGAGTTATACGAGAGTGCGAGGGCTCTTCCATAATAACATTTGGAACGCGTCTTCCTGAATACCCTTTATTATCTGTTTGATTTTCTCCTCCTCTGACATAGACACGTTCAGCCGTTTGCAAAGGTGAAGAATGTCCTCAATAGGACTCGTGAAGTTTTCACCGGTTGCGTATGATTGTGTACGCAAACGTACGTCTGCAAGAAACTTTCGTACTGCTGGCCGACTAAAAACTGGGGGAAATGTGGTCTTGAAGACCAACTACGTAGTTAGATGGCTTCATAGTTCAGAAACCAGAGTTGCGCAACAGGCGAGATATAGAATGCTATTTCTCAACTTGCTAACATAGTCCCACCGGTTACCGGCACTCACTTGCTGCATAGAGTAGATACGATTTTCAACGTTTTTGTCAGTTGTGCCGGGGAAGACAGGGGGATCTCGCTTACGCAAGGCACCGGCACAAAGCTGGGTGGTGACGCCGATGGTGGAGTTGAAGGAGCACGTGCGTCGTCAGGCATATTGGGGGTAGAGTGCGACTGTGAAGTTCCAGGGCGGTCGAAACCCAGCAATGCCCACCACTTGCTAAGAGATTTGTTAGTCGCGGACGGAGACGAACGGACAGGGCTCACCAGCGTTTGGCGAAGGACAGCAACCTCAATATTATGCCGGTAGCGATGCTGCTGAAGCGCAGTCTACTCTTTTTCGTCACAGCTGTCTTTGTCTAGTAATTCCCTGCCAATGGGCATCAATGGCTATCCCGTGGTCTAGTAGATAGAATGTTGGGCTGGTATGCTGAGGGAAGCGGATTCAAACCAAGCGTCGGACGATGGAGACGATGAAGTGTGGCGACGGGTCTGATGGGCTCCACATCTGCTCCGCACAGAAGCTACATTTTCGACGAAATCATGTCCGCACCCAGATTCTACGTATTCATCGTGTGCCTGAAGTCAGCCAGAGCACGGCAACACCAAACTTGAGGGTGTAAGTGCTATATATTGCATTTTACGGCCACATCAAGTTTCGAAGTGGGGCCGCCCCACTAAGTCTACTTCGCTAGTGGCGAGGCCTAGCAAAGGCTTCGGCCGCCGCACCGCTGCAGATGGCGAACGCACTGCTCAATGGCGACGCCGTCAAAGCCCACCAATCGTCCACCGGGGCTCTGGTGGACGAGGACATGAACATTCGCGAATCCCAAGGACTTCTTCCGGCTGCTGAGGAGAACGAAGAAGACAATGAGCCTTGGATCAATGTTACCAGTCGTGCCCGTCGCCACCGGCTGCAGACACGCTCGACCACGCCCCAACTTTCCCGAACGCCACCGAAGCCCGTTCTCCGCCACAGCCGACCAGTGATGCGCAAGTCCCGACAACACCCCTTCCTGCCGATGATTACAAGTTGGCGGTTCCTCCTCGGAACGGCCTGCAGCTCAACAAGGTGAGCCCAGGGAAGTCAGTAGACGCCATCACAAATGAGGCAAAGCTACAAATCGGCTCCACCGGATTCAAAATACGCATCGACGAAGACCAGAACATCCTTGTTCTGAGTACTGCCTCAGAAGCTACGACCTCAGCACTAAGCAATATGCAAAAACTTACAATTGATGCAACAACATATGATATTGCATCATACCGAATTTCCCCCGATAACTCTTGCAAAGGGGTAGTATACAACATCGATTACGACACCACGCCCGAAATGTTACTTAAACGCATTGAATCTCCCGCATACGAGGCGCTAACATGTTGAAGACTGGGAAACACAACCACCATGGTGATCACATTCCTGGGAAAAACAGTACCATATTACGTCGAATTTTCCGGCCTTCTGCTGCGGTGCTACCTCTACTAGAGAACCTTGCCACATTGTCGAACCTGCAAAGAGACAGGCCACAGAGAGGACGTCTGCCCTCGGCCCCCCGCCACACCCAAGTGCAGAGAGTGAGGCACTTCGCTAGCAACGGAGCAGCACGAGTGCCACCCTCGGTGCTCTCTGTGCGGCGGGAATCACCCGAAGGCAGCGAAAACCTGCCCCAACAGGTTCCTGCCGCCCGTCAACCGTCGGAAACCGCAGCACACCCTGAGAGCAGGCTCCTCGTCTCCGTTGCCACGTGGCGAGCACTCAGCATCCCGCAAGTTGCGGTCCTCGAAAAGACGCGGAGCTGTCCAGGGGAGGAGCAGTTCCAGGCCGCGTTCCCTTTCCGGTTCCAGGCGTAGGACCTCATCGCAATCACGGACGCCATCCCATGGCAGGACCTCGAGCCGTCGTCGTTCCGCAAGCGGCAGGAGGGGAAGCAAGGGGCAGCGCAGGTCACGCAGCAGGTGAGCTGAGCACAGGTTGTTTCTCCCAAAGCTCGTCCCGCCCCCCTGTTGACACAGAGCTGGCACAGGCACACGCCCAGATTAGGCGTCTTACTAAAGAAAACGCAAACCTCAAATCGGAAGTCACTAGCGTACACGCAGAATTCGTAGCACATCCAGATGAATTGCTTGGAAGAAATAGCACTACCCCTACACAAAACACTTCAACCCCACCACTGGGGAAGCGGAAACGGGAAGAGCAGCCAGCTCCCACAGTCATTTCAAATCCTACACCGCAACGAGCAACCGCACAGCCCACTGCACCGCAGGGAGTCATACCCGTCCAATATGCCACTCTCCAGAAGGAAGAAGAGGTAGTAGCAAAGGCCATTCAGAGACTTCAGTAATCCTACAAGCTACTATGCAGCAACAACTCACAGCTATGCAACAGTCAGCGGCACAACAACAATTCGCAACTCAACAACAACACTCTAACACTCAGTTGGCGGAACCCATCATGAGACTAGAGGAACGCATACTAGCACTGGAAGCTCGTCAAAGCCGGCGCCCCAAGAAAACAGCTCATCAGACCCTACCAGAATTGCCAGATTCTCTGGGCTCCCCAGAACCCCATCTTGTGCACGCATCACCACCCCTTGATAACCCAGATGGCTCCTCCTCAACATATATGCAGTAAGCGCGAGGGCTCCCCAGGCGAAACCATGGTGTGGCAGTGGAATTGCCGGGGCTACAAGAACAAGTATGGATCACTGATACAATACACAGCTACATCTACAAGACCACCTGAAATCATCGCACTGCGAGAAACCAACACACACGTCCGCCTACCCGGATTCGTCACATATGGCACCGATACAGGCAACAGCCTTCACACCCTGGTCAGTAAGACGCCAATGGCCGTTCAACACCATCTCCAGCAATCTGAACCGCTTGCCTTTCTGCTCAAAATTATCCCACAGGCAACGAAGAAGAAGGGTCCCATGTTTGTTGTAAACGTGTACTGTCGGCCGAAAAGCGCGCCATCGGTCCTCAAACTGGTTTTGGAGCAAGCGGCGCACGCAGCAGGCAACCATCCGCTTCTAATTGTGGGCGACTTTAAAGCGACCCGCCCCTCTGGGGTTTTACGTACACCAACCCCAGGGGAAACATGCTTCACAAAGTTATTGAGGACATGGATCTCACACTCGTCAACGATCCAATGAATAGCACGAGGCTCGGCACAAGTGTTCAAAGAGACACGAACCCCGACTTAACCCTCACCATAAGTATCCCCCAAGCTCACTGGACCAATCTGGAGGAGTACCTAGGCAGCGACCACGCTCTGCTAGCCACCACTCTCCATGGGCTTGACTACAAAGCCAGGATAGGCACTGCTCGCCTCACGTATTCAATCAAGCTGCGGGAGATAAGAGAAGAAAGAGCTGCGAACGAACAGAGCCAACAGATTCAGTCAATTAAGGACTGCATCACTCAGCTTCACCAGGATGTGAAGGCACACACAAAAATGCTTGAAACATCCGCCACCACTCCGAGCATCGACGCTCGCTTGCTCCACATGTGGAAAGCCCGGCGTAGCCTGCTGAAGCGTTGGAAAAGGCTAAGATTAAATCGCAGGCTCAAGAGGCGAATTGCACTACTCACACAAGAGGCTGCGGAATACGCTAACACGTTATGCCGAGAGAATTGGCTATCCCTCTGTGACAGCTTGAGAGGAAGACTGAGTACTTCCAAGACGTGGAAGTTACGGAGGTATTTAATCAACCCGGCCAGCAGCAAAACGGAATCCCATCACAATATGGCCCGAGTTATTCGCCATTTTCCTGAAAACGAGGCGGACCTCCTTTTGACTCTCAAAGCCCAGTACTTCCCCACACAGCCATCGGAGCCTCTGCCACCCTACACCGGCACCCCTGACGAGCTCCAGATGAGGACATTCATCTACATGAAGTAACAGCGGTGATAATGGGCTTGAGACGCCACACAGCCCCGGGAACGGACCTAATTAGCAATAAGGCACTTGTAAATCTTGACAGCCCCTCACTACTAGAGCTTACCGCTCATCTTAACGAAGTATGGAGGAAAGGAAACCTTCCCGAGGACTGGAAAATAGCCGAGGTTCGTCTGATACCGAAGCCAGGCAAGCCACCAGCCATTGAGAACTTACGACCGATCTCCCTCACTACGTGTGTAGGGAAGCTCCTAGAGCACATCGTTCTCAACCGGCTACAACCATTCCTGGAGGACTCGGGGAAACTTCCAATAACGATGATAGGATTCCGTCCACACCTCTCAACTCAAGACATCCTACTTCAGCTTAAAGAGGAGGTGCTTGTACCAGCGATACGCAACTCCCCCACGGCTACCCTGGCCTTAGATCTTAAAGGGGCGTTCGATAACGTCAAGCATACAGCACTCTTACAGAGGCTAAACGCGCTGGGCTGTGGGGCCAGGACGTACTCCTATATTAGAGATTTCCTCTCAGATAGAAAAGCCATCCTAAATGTCGAGGACAAAGCGACAAAGCCGTTCCTACTGGGGGGGGGGGGGGTGCGGCACACTACAGGGTGCAGTGTTATCCCCTCTCCTTTTCAATATCGCCCTAATAGGCCTACCGCCGCTCCTCGATAACATCCCAGGGATCAGGCATGGCCTATCTACCGACGACATTACCACCTTGTCGTCCACAGGGTCCGTCGGAGAAATGGAGAACCGCTTGCAGGAAGCTGCAGACGTGGTGAGCGACTATGCTAAGTCATGCGGGCTCAGCTGCACCCCCCAAAAGTCGGAGCTACTCCAGGTTTCACCGCGAAAGAAGCACACATCCGACTCACCCACTATCAACATACAACTGGAGGGACACACCATCGTTCCGTCTCAGAGCGTAAAGATATTGGGATTGGTTTTCCAGTCGGACCGCACCAATACAATATTAATTCAAAAGCTTAAGAATACAACAGCCCAAGTTACGCACATGATCCGGCAAATAACAACCAAGACAAGAGGCATGGGGGAGGCGGACACGCTTCGGCTTGTCCAAGCCTTCGTCGTGTCTCGAATAACTTACGCTATTCCGTACGCACTACTAAACGCGACGGAACTCAAGCAAATCAACACAATGATCAGAAAGGTATATAAGCAGGCAATGGGCCTGCCATTCAGTATATCCACAGAACGCCTACTACGACTAGGTGTGCACAACACGGCCGAGGAGCTGATCGAGGCACATTTATCCAGTGAGCGAACAAGGCTGGCGGTTACAGAAGCGGGGAGGTCCATTCTCTTACGCCTGGGGCTCTCTGCCCCTCTGAGCCATCCGCCGCCTCAGATTGTGAGCTTACGCCATGCCATCCGGAGCAACATCACCATACGTCGTCTACCTCGCAATATGCACCCAGCGCACCACGCAGAGCGAAGGGAGGCCCGCGCCCTGGCCCTACACAAGCGATACGGGACTTTACCCTCTACAGCCTACACGGACGCGGCTTCTTGCTCCAGATGTGCAGTCACAACAGCCACCGTAGTCGTCAACAAAGAACATCGGAGCAGCATTTCGCTCCCACGAAACAATCCCCTCCAAGCCGAGGAAGCGGCCATAGCCCTCGCGCTCTCCCAAACAGAGGTTGAAGTCATAGTTACCGACTCCCAACAGGCGTGCCGCAACTTTGCTAGCGGCAGAATTCAAACCACTACGCTCCGGATCATCAATGAAAAGCCGCCAACGAGATCAGTCATGATCATCTGGGCGCCAGCTCATCAAGGTATTCCTGGCAACGAGGTCGCCAACCACGTGGCTAGAGATCTGACCCACCGATCCGACGCCGAGGAATCTGAACCCGAGCGCATGCACCCTCTAGTCTCGTACCAAGACATCACACAACACCACAAGCTAACCCGCAGACCATATGCACCACCACACATGTCACTACCTAGAGAGCAGGAGCGATTACTCCGAGCTCTACAGGTTAATACATTCCCCCACCCAATCAGAAATCGCTTCACAGACCATACACAATTCTCTCCGCAATGCTGCTTCTGCGGAGAGCCCGGGTCCCTCAGGCACACAGTAGGGGGTTGCAGAGCGGCACTATTAAATCCTCCGAACCCTTACCCTACTAACGAGCTTTGGGAGAGAGCCTTGGCCAGCTCCGACCTCGAGGATCAGCAACGGCTGATTGCGAGGGCCCAGGACGCGGCCCAAGCTCAAGGCATTCTGGAATGAGGACGCCTCTCCAAAGCTGCATTCACCCAATAAAAATGTTTATTCTCCTTCTCTCTCTCGGACGAGCTTATGTTGTGGGGTGCGAGACGCTGAGTGTGTGCCACTCTTCAGTGAACCTCTTTCACGCCAGCTTGGGTGTTAACGTTAGCAAACAGCAGCAAGAGCTTCAAGAGAACGATGACTGTCGATTTTAATGCGTCGCCACTAGACATCAGATTCGCCTAGTGTGCCCTAGGAGTAATCTACGAGACTGTTGAGCTGCATAAAGTGTACATAAGACACAAAAGCAGGGTGCTCGAACGAGCACTTCATCCATTAAATGGATCAATTCGTAATGCACAGCCTGTACAAGATCACCGAGTAGACTCACGAGTTTGTGGAATAGCACAAGAAGCCTTGTCACCATCGGCGTGCAGCTACTCTATGGTCACGTCAGTGCCCTCGAGGGGGACTGATCATTCCCTGGACGGGCATCATTGCATCCTCACACAGTATAATTCCATGGATGTTCTTAGCCCAGGCTTATGAGAATCCTCATCACATGTTGTCGCTAATTACACACCAATTATAACAAAGGTAATCGCGTTGAGAATTGTCTCCAAAGGATACTTATACTCCCTTTTTATTAATGTGGAAAGAAACATTAGTGGAACTGAAAGCCATCTGTGGTGCTATACTAACGCGGCCTTGCCAGTAGCTATACCTGAGCTTTTGTAGACACTTATACCTAGCATTTATGTTACATCATTATGGGGGATACTTTTAGCGTGATTTCTTGCAGAGATAATAATGCTACAGCTGAAAGAAGTCCTAAAGAGGAATAAATTAGTGAAATTATGGGGTTTTATTTGCTAAAACCAGATTCTGAAAGGCACGCCGTAGGGGGGGGGGGGGGGGGGGGACTCCGAATTAATTTTGAGCCTCTGGAATTGCATGGTGCACGGGTGATCTTGCACTTCAGTTGAAGCAAAATGGGGAGATTTGATTCTGCTGCCACGTATACATAGCAGCGGAAAGTCAAAGCCTAAGGGACCACGGCGAATGAGCACTAAATATAAAAATAATTTCAGAAGTATTTGTAAATGACATGCATTCAATACCAAAGAATTCACTCGTACCTTGACAGTAGGTTGAGTAAACTGTAAAAGATAAGAGACGACAGACTGATTGGCGCTGCTGCCTTGAAGATCCCGCACCAGCTAGCTGTGACGTCACGCGTTTCATTTGGTGTCTGCTCAGGCTTAAGATAACTTTTTACCAATAAAGGTGTTCTTCATTGTACTCCAAAAGAGCCAAACATCGCAATCAACAAGCGTAACGGAGGTTTACTCAACCAAAACGAGCATTGTTTGAAAAAGTAAACTTGAAATTTATGATATCACAATGCGGTATCAGCACAGGGGTTCTGGGGCGATGCTCACACAATGGAGAAATGAGTTTCATTTTCTGACCAAACTTAAATAGATATAAAATCAGTCTTATTAATTGTAATTTGCTTTAGGATATTTTAGCCTCCCCATAGTAAAAAAGAAAAAGAGAGAGAGAAGAAAGGGGACATGCAGGTAGGTTAACCAGCGGGAAATAACCGGTTTACTAGCCTACGCTGGGGAGAGGGGAAGTCCATGTAAAGTGACAGGAAAATAGAGATAGAGGAAGAAAGCAAGCTGAGATGCACAATCACAGTCGGTCACTGTCACCGCATACTATCATCGCACAGCGCAGTGGCACTTGTAAACATCAGCTCAGGCTATAGCCGCTTGTCCAAACCCGTTGTCTTTGGAAACTGCACGTCGCGCTCAGTGGCGATGGCTTGTGATGTCGGCGTTCTGGAATGATTTCCTCTGTTGAATGTCGTTCGTCAAAGCGAGCTATCACAATCGTGAGCGGTCATCTTTGTAAATTGGAGCGTGGGCAGTCACACAGAAGGTGTTGAAGAGTCTCCTCTCTACCACAGTCAATACACGAGGCGTCGTCGGCACATTCACTTAGGAAAGCAACAAACGTCGCAAAGGCCACTCCAAGCCATATTCGACAAAGCAGGGTGGCTTCCCGCCGGCAGAATCTATATGGCGTGAGAAGGCGGAAAGAAGAGTCTAGGTGGTGCAGCCGGTTTAACTTAAACATACGTGTCTTCCACGGGGAGAACGTGATGTCCCGAGTGAGCATTCGAAGTATTCTAATGACATATGTCCTTCATAACAGTATCTACTCGTCTTTCTCGCCTTGCAGAGCTGACCAGGCAGCCTCATCGGCGTGCTCGTTACGTATAATATCGCAATTACTTTCAAGTCACTGAAATGTCACGTGGTGTTCTTTCTCAGCCATAATATGGATTAGTTCTGTAATGTCGAATAGGACATGTCCGTGTGGTCCGCACCATAGGGCTGATAGTAAAGACGGCAGCGCTGCCTTCAGGTCACTGAATATTGTTACGCGAAGGACGATTCAGTAAGTCGAGCAACTATTTGCAGGTTATGTTTACAAAAGCGGTTGCAGCGCTGACCAGGTAGATTCACCGCGCGAGTGCCGTTCTTTCTTCCTTCTCTTTTATCGAGTGATACAGCCCACCCGCCTCGTTCAAACAATAAAATGCCACACGCGTGTAGCCTAATCCCCCGGCGCCAGAAGCGACGTCCCTGAGCGTATAAATGTCATAACTGGGAGGGTGATACTACTGGACTCGTGTGACGTGTACGATATAACTGGACTGGGAAGCAATTGGGCGTCAGGGGTGATCTCGTAGGTGACGGGAGTCACGGCACGAAGCACTTAGTATGGGTCTGTGTAACGAGACAGCAGTTTTTCTGACAGGCCGACCTGACGCGACGGATACCATAGAAGCACCAAAGGACCAGGCGGGAAGTGCACGTCTCGGTGTCGCCGGTCGCACAAACGCCTTTGACTCTCTTGGGATTCAAGAAGCCGGTCACGGGCAATTTCCGTTGTGTGGGCACAGCGCGCGATGGCGTCAACTGCATATTCACTGGTTGGTGCCGCGTGAACAGGGAGGGTTGTGCCGAGGGGCAGTGCTGGTTCTCGGCCGAACAGAAGAAAAAATGGGGAATAACCGGCGGTTATTCCCCATTAATCTCAGAAGCATGCTTACTGACTTCAATAAACGACATGTCACATTCCGGGAGCTGCCACTGCCATGGCGGTGAGCGGAAATCCAGAGCGGAAATCTAAGGACGAAAAAAACTCCGCTCTTTGCAAACAGTCAAGTGCGTCGTTGATACGTGGCAAGGGGTATACATCCTTTCGGGTAATCTTGTTAAGCCTTCGATAATCAACGCAAAATCGCCGGTGCCATCTTTTTTTTTAGCTAGAACGACTGGTGATGCCCAGGGACTACTAGAAGGCTGGATGACACCACGCTTCAACCCATCGTTCACCTGGTTATTGATAACGCCTCTTTGAGTCGGCGATACTCGGTAGAGACGCTGTCGAATGGGTACATGGCTCCCAATGTCGACAGTGTGCTAAACAGTCGTTGGGCGGCCAAGTGATGTTGCTTGGGAGTCAAAAGAGGAAGAAAAGCCTTAGAGCAGGTGGATAAGTTCGTCGGGCTGCGTCGTCGTAAGGTCACTGGCAATAGCTGGCGCTAAACAACGCGGCGGTTACTGAGGAGGTGATGGCTCCAGAGCAGCAAGATAAGTGGATACGTCCACCGTGTCAAATGTTGAAGTTGAGGCCAGTGGCTCTGCTCTGCCAAGGCTTTCACGGTCACGTAAAGTAATTGGTTCGGCCGATGGGTTTGACACGCACATGAGGGAGCCGTTAGGCGAACGGTAGGG
This sequence comes from Dermacentor andersoni, assembly GCF_023375885.2. Lineage (NCBI taxonomy): Eukaryota > Metazoa > Arthropoda > Arachnida > Ixodida > Ixodidae > Dermacentor > Dermacentor andersoni. The sequence goes on along the minus strand of NC_092822.1, from coordinate 71,511,105 downwards.
GTAGTGAACGGCGGTAAGACGGAGCGAAGAGTACTGTGCCGTCATCTACAGAGTCGCAAGAGATACTGACAAGAGCGGAAGACCAGCCAGGTATAGCGGTATCTTCTGAAACGGCAATTCTGCCGCAAGCGTCGTCCTTATGGTAAGTGAAAATATCAGTCGAAAACTGATACAGCTCGATTTCAGCGCGGCAGCAGTCAATAATCGCATGATGTGTGGAGAGAAAGCCCCAATCTAATGTGACGTCATGCGAACATGATGGTAACACAATTAATTCTGTGATATAAATGACCTCCTGAACGACGACACGAGCGGTGAAGGCGCCGAAGGAGCACGAAGGGAGAGGCCAGATAGCGGCGTCGTCCCTTTTTCTATCTATTGGCAAATGCGGGCATCCATCGCAGAAAGTGCGGCGCCGGTGTCGACAAGTGCTAGGGTCAATGTTCCTCCTGATCTTGGCTTGTAGCGCGAAGTGAACACGGACACAGAAGGGAGCAGACAGGACGAGCGCTAACTCTCAGCAAAATTTTTTATTAAAACGAAGAATATATATATATAGGTGATTGCAAAAACCGTTAGCGCTCGTCCTGTCTGCTCCTTTCTGTGTCCGTGTTCACTTTGCGCTACAAGCCAAGATCATGTTACCGTACCAACTCACCCAACTGTCTAGCACTTCGCATTTCAATGTTCCTCCTATTGCGACTTCAATTACGTTTTTCGGGGAAGTGTGAGGCATTATACATTTCGCTGACACCAGAGTTCTCGCCTCCTAAACTGAATTTTTAGTGTTCCTGGCGCAGAAGGCTCCGGCCGACGGTGCATGGGGAAAAGGGAGCGGCAGCGACGAAGAGTTGAATGGCGAGTGGAGAATACGGCCTCGACGGCAGGAGGAGGTTCAAAGGGTTCTGAATAGTTTAGGCGCTGTTGGAAACGTGGCGCATTTGGACGGACATTCATGGGGACATTCGGTGTAAGGAGGCGACAGTGACGTGCCACGTGTCCAGCACGGCCACAATAAAAACAAATCGGACGACTGTCTTCCGTTCCCCAGTGGCCTTAAGGTCATGCATACTGCACCAGAGGCCGTACTGGAGGGTACATGAATGGGCCCAATGGCGGGCGAAAGGGAGCGTAGGTCTGTGGTGCAGGCCTCGTAGTTACTTCGGCGTAAGTCAGGGGCGCGGCACTCGGAGCCTGCTGGATAAAAGGCGAAATGTGATCGGCTACCTGCTCTTTGATGGCAGATTGGAAAGCGGGGCCCAGTGGAGAACTAGACTAGCCGCGTATAAGTGTGATCAGAGAAAGCTGACGTGTCACCTCTTCACGGACGAACTCCTTCATTTGTAGCTGCAGCGAAGGGTTATCCGGGGAAACCGCCAAGCTCTACATTGAAGTGGCCTGAGGAGGATATTGGCGGCTGGCTATGCGTTGTTTGCGCAGTTTGTCGAAGCTTTGACAAGGACTGACGAGTTCAGAGACTGTCACCGGATTTTTCGCCAACAGCATCTGGAAGGCGTCGTATTCAGTGCCTTTTAAGATAAGGTGGATCGTCTCGACAACAGCCATTGTGACGCCAACGCGGTTACAGAGGTCGGCAAAATTTTCTGTATAACTGGTTGATGTCTTCCCGCACTGTGGCGCCCTACCACGCAAACGTTGGTCAGCGCGAAGCTTGCGAACTGCAGGGCGCCCGAATATCTTCGTTACGTCAGCCTTGAAGGTCGTCCACTTTGTGAGTCACGTTCATGGTTGCGGTGCCACACGCTGGCGACACCGCTCAAATAAAAGGATGCGTAATTTCGCTTTTTGGTGTCGTCCCAGTAGTTCTGGATGCTCACCCGGTCGTAGTCGCCGAGCCAGTCTTCTGCGTCATGGTCTCCGATACCGCTGAAGAGAGGTGGCTCGTGTTTACGCAACGGGCCGATGCAGACCATGGGCTGAGCTGTCCGATTGCGGAGCTCCTGGTGTGCAAGGACATTGTGCGTGCTCCCGATTAGATTTATGAGCGTAGGTGGCTACAGCCTTGGGTTACTTGGAGTCAATAAGAACAAAAAAATCTTAGTGTCCTTCCACTCCGCGACGAAGGGTGACCAGCGAAGCTGTGTATTTGAGCCCCTTAATGGGGAACAGCACATCCGCTGCGGGTAGGCCCGGCATCGCACTATCTTCGGGATTGGCCCATGAATGGGGAGTGCTTAATGCCTGCTTGACCTCCGCCGCGGTTCGACCCGGCATTGCACTATCTGGGGATCAGCCCACCATATACTGAGTGCTTAACGCAGCTTCACCTCCACCACGGGTCGGCCTGGCACTGCACTATCTTCGGAATCGGCTCCCGCATGGGAAGTGCTCAACGCCTGCTTCACCTCCGCCGCGGGTCGGCCCAGCATTGCACCATCTTCGGGATCGGCCCACGTATAGGGAGTGCTTAACGCCTGCTTCACCTCCGCTGCGGGTCGGCCCGGCACTGAACATTCTTCGGGTTCGGCCCACGTATGGGGAATGCTTTACGCCTCCTTTAGCTCCGCCATGGGCCGGGCCGGTAGTGTACTATCTCCGGGATCGACCCACGTATGGAAAGGACTTAACGCCTGCTTCACCTCTGCCGTGTGTCGGCCCCCCATTGCACTATGATCGGGATCGGTCCCCGCACGGCTAGTGCTTAACGCCTGCTTGGCCTCCGCAGCGGGTTGGCCCTTCATAGCACTATCTTCGGAATCACCCCACGTATGGGGTGTGCTTAACGCCTGCTTCCCCTCCTCCGCGAGTCGGGCCGCTCTTGCACAGTCTTCGGGGTTGGTCCGCGTATGGGGAGTGCTTAACGCCTGCATTAGCTCCGCCGCGGGTCAGGCCAGTAGTGCACTACCTCCGGGATCGGTCCACGTATGGCGAGTTTTTTGCTTACCACCCCAGCCAGACAAAACTTCCCTTGGATGGTAGAGGTATACAGCTTCGCTTTAAAATAGCTGCGTGGGGGAAAGCATTCGATACATTTTTAGTACTCCGTAAACGATTGAGCAGCATGGACGTTTGCGCTATAGCAAAATGTAGAGAAGTTTTAGGATCAATGCTTTGTGGCATACATTTTGGCTGTCTAGTGTTAAAACCTGCGCAATCTTGGAGCCCTTTCTACCATGTGCACCATATTTCAGGTAATATTTAAAGCAAGTGTATATTTTTTTCTGTTTGGCTGAGCTTCGTTTAGCGTTTAACCACTGTTCCAGAGCTATCGCATCACCTAGGACGCACCGGCATGCATATTACATATGCTGAATGTTGTTACTGATTCCACAGCGAAAACCGGCAATCTAGTCAGATTGCACGCGTGAAGCGAATGCTGGCGCTCATTTTCAATCGCATTCGAGTTACCGCAATTGCAGTACAATGTACGAAAGTTAGTCTGCTGAACCGATGCCTTGATCTTTAGATCATATTGCGGTGAAGGGCGACTTTGCACGTAGTCATCGTTGTGCTTGGATTCTTATCTTTTTTCAATGCAAGCTCGCCCAATGATGAGTTGCATTCGAGACTCAGTCTTTTGGAACTACCTTGTTCTTCACACATCTACAACGTGACAGTAGAGATGTGCTACATTTTCATTGAGTGAATCCTGATGGATGGATGTATGGCGTTTTACGGCGCAAGGGCCAGATATGACCAATGAGCGCCATACACATGGGGATCAGTTTTCAATGAATTGTTCATGAAGTGAAGAAATGTACTTCGAATGGTGGATGTGGCATGGCTGTAAATAGGCCTAAAATCAGTCGCTCTGGATTACGTAAAATATATAAGTAATAAAACAATGACGATGACCAGAGATGTGAGCTATGGAACTGTCATGTTACACGCGGGTGATGAAACAAAACATGTAGTGAACGCAGCACTGATGTCTCACCAGGGCCCTTGAATGCAAGGGCCTGGAGACACGTGCTATGCTGATGTAACAAACGCAGCGGCAGCCTCTGCTAAGAAGCCGTACTACGTAACACTTGGTCGGATAATGTGCAATGTTTGAATGTCATTTAAATAATTTAAAACTGATGTGGTGTTGAATAACGGGTTCGAGCCGAGAAATTGTGCTGGATGTAATGGGATATGGTGTTGATACGCCAAGGGAAATTGCTTTTTTCTCTCGCATTCTGTTTCCCTACATTCCACGAGGACGTGGCTGACCGTCAGTCTTTTACCACATCTACCACATGTAGGAGGTTCCTCACCAGTCAGCAAGAAGTTGTGTGTACTGTATGTGTGCCCTATTCTTACTCGACAGAACGCGACATCAGTCTCTCGTAATTTTGCTATAGATGAAGCGGTGCCTATATGTGGCCTGATTAAGTGAAGTTTATTCGAGGTTTGCGAGTCCCACAAGTATTGCCAATAATCTCTTAATTTTTTTGCGAATAAAAGGTCTTAAATCTCTGGCGGGGACACCTAGAGAACAGTTCAAATCTTTCCTTGCTGTGGATGTGGTGATTTCGTCAGCCAGCACATTACCCTCAATGCCTCTGTGTCCTGGCACCCAGCATATAATGAGACATTGATTACATCCATAGACAGCGCACAAGAGCGTATAAAGGTCATTTATTACAGGGTTCTTGTGCTTTTTAAGCGATACTAACTCCTTAACCACGCTCACAGAGTCGGTATATATAATTGGCTTTCCAAGTTTTATTTGTTTTATGTGTTTCACAGCTGATAATAATGCATATGCCTCAGCTGTAAAGATACTTGTCTGCGCATGCAAGATGCCTGAGTCGGAGAAGGACGGACCAACTGCTGCATAAGAGACGCCGGCTTGTGACTTAGATGCATCGCTGTTATACTCCGGGCAGCAATACTTCGACCGAAGTTCAAGGAAGTGCATTCGAATGTGCATCTCAGAAGCATGCTTACTGACTTCAATAAACGACATGTCACATTCCGGGAGCTGCCATTGCCACGGCGGTGACAGCTTCGCTAGAAGCATTAGATGGTGTTCTACAAGTGGGACAGACATTTCTTCACTAAGATTCCTTATACGGAGCGAGAAGGGCTGCCTGACTGTAGGCCGATTATTAAAAAGTGTGGCACAGGAAACATCATCTACAATTGTGTAACAAGGGTGTTCAGGATTCGAGTTTACTTTGAGATAATATGTAAAGCTGGAATATGACCTCTGTAGTCGAAGTGACCACTCGTTTGATTCTACATAGAGACTTTCTACAAGGCTCGTCCTGAAAGCACCGGTCGCTAGGCGGATACCTAGGTGGTGCACAGGGTCTAGGATTTTTAGCGCGCTCGGAGTTGCAGAATGATAGATTATAACACCATAGTCAAGACGAGAACGGACAAGGCTCCCGTACAAGTTTATTTATTTATTTATTTATTTATTTCACAATAACCCTAAAGGCCCTCTAGGGAGGGTATTACATAGGGTAAATGTTACATAGGTGAGGTGAACAGTGCGTAATGTAAATACAATGGAGACATTCAGGAGACATTTTCGATCACTTCCTCATGTTGTGCGACACAGAATTTTTAAAATATTCATCGTTTTCAAACATTTTGCCTGTAAATATTTGAGATGGGGGATGAAAGTAAGCTTGGAATCTAGAATTATTCCCAGGAATTTGTGTTCACTGCTCACAGATAGTTGCTCTCGATTGATGGTGAGTTTCGGCACTAGTGTTATGCCTCTTCTGCTTGAAAAGAGAATACACGTACTTTTGCGGCAATTTATTTTAAAGCCATTTGCATCCGCCCATTTAGAAAATTTGTTTAACGTGAGCTGTATCTGTCGCTCGCAGATCGCAATGTTACATGATTTAAAACCTATCTGTATGTCATCAAAATACACAGAACAAAATATTGTGCGTGGAATGACTGTATACAGGGATTTCATCTTTACAATAAACAGTGTGCAACTAAGCACGCCCCCTTGCGGCACCCCAGACAAAGTGCATGTTTGTCATTTCTCTTGTCTGCAAGATTCTTGCTAAACCTGAGACTGAAATGTCACGATGATGGCTGCCTAGAGGATATAGGCAATGTTGTGCGCAGACACAGTAATTCTAGCCTTTCTTTGCATCCAGAAAAACTTGCTTGTTTCACGTATAACGGCCGATCCCGATGCCAGACGCCCATAAGCAACATTTCGTCTCAATAACTTTCACCTTAATACTGCTCTTGATGCCTTAATTACAGTGTCACTGGTAAGGTGCTTGACATGCCATAGCTACATGACAATGACATGGAAAAGGAAATTAGTGCACTCTACTTAGGGCTGCCTTATGAAAAAGTCAGTTACACTCAAAATTTAAATCATACTAACAAATCGCTGCACACACAGTGGCAAGTGAGACATAAAGACACTGCAATGCTTACATGAAAAAGGACAGCGCAAACAAAAACATCACAAACACACGACTGCGCAAACGAGCGCAATTATGTATGTGCTTACAGCCCGGCTGGACACGACAGCCTTGGCTACACACTTGGTCAGGCGACCGATGTGACGACGGTATCTTATTACCACCTTGCGTAAGGCTGCATCATGTTGATGGGTTGTTGAAGCGCCGCGGTGTGTGGGCTTGGTGTGCGCGTTGTGCGTGTTGCGCGCGTTGCGCGTTTACCTTTATCGACTGTTAATCATGTGCAGAGCCAGACGCCACCCCGTCTTTCGTTGTTCTTTCGCGCGCTAGCTCGCTTGCTCGATATGCCATTTCAAGTAACAGAAGTGAGTTAGGAGTCGCTGCTTTGCATTTCAAAAGCCTTTGATCTTCCCATCTCATGTCGAACGATGTCAGCGCCGCATCATCGTGGTTACAGCGTGTTAAGAGCCGTGCTGAGCAGGTGCGATCACACCAAGCTATGCGCTCAAGCGTAGAAAGCCCGTACCGTGGAATTCCAGGAATATTCAGGCGAATAGCTCTCTGCCTCCGGCGGTTTTCGTGGTTGACCAGTGGTGGGTGGTCGGTCACCGTACTATTGATCTGCCAGGAAGACGTTTGTTCGTTCGCTCTCTCTCCAACTTTATTTCGCTCGCTCTGTCTCGTTCTCGCGTTCGTTCGCTCGTTCGGACTATTCGGTTGTAACAACGTTCATCGACGGTGGTTTCTGCAAATCGTTTTTGTGTGTATTGTTACGTAGGAAGACGTAGGGTGTTACAAAAGCAGTCTTCTCGCGGTCGAGATCGTCCACAGCCATCTGCCAGTAGCCGGAGCGAAGGTCAGTAGAGGAGAAATAGCGAGCACCATGGAGGCAGTCAAGGGCGTCATCAATCCCAGGCAGGGGATACACGTCCTTTTTGGTAACCCTGTTAAGGTGCCGTAATCCACGCAAAAGCGCCATGAGCCATCCTTCTTTTTTACCAGTACGACAGGTGACGCCCATCGACTATATGGCGATACAGTAATGTTCTTGACAAGCATTTTGCAAACTTCGGCGTGAATAACTTGAAGCTCAGCCCGTGACACTCGATACGGGCGGCGATAAATAGGAGGGGCATCGCCGGTATTAATGCGATGTTTAACAGCTGTAGTTTGGGCCAAAGGACGTTCGTTAAAGTCTAAAATATCGTAGTAAGAAAACAGAACGCGGTAGAGCTCACGAGCGTGCTTGGGCGGCATGTCGCGCGCAATCATTTTCTGTAAGTCGGCGATGGTACAAGTTTCGGACTGCGATGGTAGAGGAGGATCGGTTGAATTGTCGTCTACTGCAATAGATGCTGCTGAGTGATCCTGGAATGAGCAAAGCTGGGTCAGAGACATCCCGCGTGGCAGAACTTGTGTCGTCAAGCCTTAATTGACCACTGGCAGGTAGACGCAATTTGCTGTAATAGATAAAACTGTATGAGGTACTGTGATCCCGTGTGTAAGGAGGACGTCTTGCATAGGAGCCGCGATGTAGTGACCGTTGGGGACTGCTGGGAATGACACTAAGTCAACTTAAGTCAGGGGCCAATCAGGAAAACGAACGAAGTCGACGGAACTGAGGCGACTGGGGTGTGGTTCAGCGGGATCCAGAACAGGCAGGTCAAGGCGCAGAGTACTGGCGGAACAATCGATGCGAGCAGAATGTGCGGAGAAGTCTAAGCCGAGGATGATGTCTGGGGACAGTGAGCGATGACTGTGAATAGCACGATAGTGGAGCGATCGGCGAAGGAGACGCGGGCCGCACACAAACCAATTACGCGGGCTGTTCCGCTATCGGCGACACGGACAACAGGCGTGGTGGCGGGCTTGATTATTTTCTTCAGCCGGTTACGAAGGTCAGCGCTCATTACCTACAAATGCGTCCCAGTGTCTATAAGGGCAGATACAGAAACACCGTGGACTTGCACGTCAAGAAGGTTCAGATGAGTGGGCAACGTCAACAGAGGATTTGGCGGCGTAGGGAGTAATGCAGCATTACCTCGAGGCGCTGCATCGTCTAGTTTTCCGGCTGGGAGCGGCGTCCGAAGGGAGTTGGCGAATAGGAGCGATGGGTCTGCGGAAAGCAAGATTGTCGTCGTTGGGGCGAAGGCGAACGAGAATAGGGGCGGTTCGGCGCAGGAGAAACAGTGGCGGCATTATCGGAGCGTGCGGCATAGGGACGAGAAGGGCTACCTGGGGGGGGGGGGGGGGGGGGGGGTGAGAGTAGGCAGTATAAGTAGACCGGGTCGGGGAACTCCAGCGATTGCGACAGTGCCGAGAAATGTGCCCGATTCGGTGGCAGTGGAAACAAATGTGCTTGTCGTCAGCAGTGCGCCATTCAGATTGGTTGCGCAAACGTGGTGCGTACGAAGATGCGGGACGGGGCGGAAATGAAGAAGCCGGATGGGTACCAGGGCGATGGGCCGAGCAGATGGTGTGAAGACCCATGTTTGTGAACTCCTGGCGGACAACTGCCTGGATCAGGGAAACCATGACTGCAGGTGCGTTGGCTGGGCTGGAGTCGAAGGCAGCCGGATAGGTGGCCTCGATCTCACGCCGGACAATCCTGGTAACATCGCCAGTGTTGTTGGGACGAGGAGCGTCGGCACAGGAAGATGTCGCTGGGGTGTTGGGCACACGGGCAAACGGCTGGTCGATACGTCGGCATCTAGTGAGTTCCACGCGGCGGCACTCTTTTATAACTGCTTCCACCGTCGCCATGTTGTTGCAAACGAGCAAGCTGAAGGCGTCATCGGCAATGCCTTTGAGGATGTGGGAAACCTTGTCTGACTCAGTCATGTGTGCGGCACGGAGCCAAGAATTCCTGAATGTACTTGACGTAGGGCTCTGTTGACGTCTGCACACGGCCAGAAAGCGCCTTCGGCGCGGCAGGTTGGTGGCCGTAGGGGTTGCCGAACAAGTCTCGGAGCTTTTGCTTAAGCGAATCCCAACTGGTGAGCTCATGTTCGTGCGTCCGAAACCAAGCTCGAGGTGTGACACCGAGGTAAAAGACTACGTTGGCGAGCATGATAGTAGTGCCCCACCGATTATTGCGGCTGACGTGTTCGTACAGCCTCATCCAGTCCTCCACGTCTTCCCCATCTTTGCCAGAGAATACGCCAGGATCACGGGGAGCGGGGAGAGTTATATAGGTCGTCGAAGTGGCAGCAGGTGTCGGAGCCGGCGGAGTCGAGTTGTCATCGCTGGGAGCCATGAAGGAAGGCTCCACGTACTGTACACTGCGAAGCTCCATGACAATGTACAGGGAACGTCCACCTCCACCAGATATGTCATGTAGGAAGGCGCAGACAAAAAGCTATATGGAAGTATATTTACAATGAAATACGCCGCACTTGGTCAAGAGGTAACAGCCCGCGCTAGCCTCTAATCGTCGTCGTCGCCTTCACACTGCTCCCCTCTTCGTCATCGCAAGTACTGTTCCATAGCAATATTGTACTCACAGGAGAATTCACCGCTACAGTTTCTGCAGAGCACCGTTCCTAATAACGGATGTACCCAAGCATTCCTTCGGTGCCATGGAAAATGACGTTCGCTCTTTATCTCGCTACGTTTATAATGCGTAATATAGAAAAAGCCTAATAAATAAAGCCCATAAGAATGCTTACAAAATGAAACAGGATAAAATGTAACATGCCTTCGGTAAATACATCTCAGTGTGTAAGAAATGGGGAAAGTACACGCATTAAAACTAAACACAAATCAACTAGGTCAAGCACATCGCTCAGTGTGTAGCAGCTCTCTTGAATTTTGCTGCGTATCCTTCAGTTGCTAGATGCAATGGCAAGTGTTTCTATTCGACGGTAGTTTGTGCTATGAATGAATTTGCAAAGCTATGAGCATGACATATGGGTCGTCTCACTTATCACTGGTGATCACGACAAAAAATATTACTTTAGAGGACTGGAAGAAATCGTCAGAAAAAATTGAACGATGATAAAGTTTACAAAAATGCGAAAGCTATTTAAGTAGTAGATGCGCTGTCAGAATCAGAATCACCACTAAGACCAGCACGGTCTACTCAGTACCAAATTTGCTACTCCCAGAGCTGCTCCAAAGCTCCCTTGGTCGCTTCCACCCCTGCTTCTTGCACGGGGCTTGCGTTATCGCCATGAAAGAATTTGTATTTCACGTCAGTATTACGGGTGCCTCATATCAGACTATACAAAAGGCTGAATCGCAGCGATGGCATTATTCCGTCTGCATGCGCAAGATGCCTACGTCGTCTTTCTAACACAATTTGCAAATAGTGCTTCGTACAAATGAGTGGGAGCTCTTTGTACGAATCGTTGTAAATCTCTTTATAAGGACGTTGAAGGTGGAGCCGAAATTACTTTATTCTATTACTGCCTTTCACTGCAATGCATGCGTAATGCAGCGTACAAATTTGAACTTGAATGGAAGACGGACTTGGGTAGAGGGGAGGCGGCGACTAAAAGCGCTGCATGGCCACGTGTGCGCTGAACAGAAAACAGCAAAAGAAATTTCCGCGTCCTCAACACACAACTTTTTAGCATCTGACACGATTGGTTCTACGATAGCTGCCTTCTGTTTGAGTGTGATGGTCCTCGTTTCCACTTTCAGTAGGCTCACCTCTAGCACCGCCAAACCGGAAAAATGGCGACACGGTTGAATAGGTTGCACGCAGCGACGCCAACAGAGCTTGTCGCGTTCAAGCAGCACGTGCCACAAAAGGAGGCGTGGCCTCCGAGATTGCACCGGTGCAGTCTCTGATGCCACCCCTAGCTGTAGCCTGCACGGTGCCGCAGCGAGAGTAATCACGATGACGATAACGAGCCTCCGGTTATGCGCAGCTACACGCACTGATCAGGAGGAACAGGTAGACGATGGCACATTCAACGCAAGTACCCAAAATCCTGAACATCGGCACCGAATGTGTGCTGAACCCCGCGGAATGCTCTTTGAATTTTCCTGCGTATCCTTTAGTAGCTAGGTGCGATGGAAAGTTGTTCCATTCAACGATAGTTTGTAGTATGAATGAATTTGCAAAGCTGTGAGTATGACATATCGGTCGTTTCGCATGTCATTGGTGATCACGACAAAGAAATACCACTGCAGAGGACTGGAAGAAATTGTCAGAAAAAATTGTATAATGACAAAGTTCACAAAAACTCGAAAGCTACTGAAGCAGTAGATGCGCTGTCAGAATCATCACTAACACAAAGCCTGCAAGGCTCCGGGATTTCTTGTTTCTGAGACAAACCAAGTTGGGCAAATCTATGGGCAGATATTAACACGTGTATAGCTGCGGAGATTTTAATTCGAATTTCACTTTGTTGCAACCAATAATTCCTTATGCCTCGTTTTGTTACAACGAAGTTCCACTATAATATGTATTTGTTAATATCTTGTCTTACATTCTAATTCCAGGTGCCAAATCTGACCTCAAGCTTCCTTAGGAACAACCTGAATTATCTGTGGATACATCAGTCTGACACATCAAATGTCTGATAAGGGACAGTCACAAAGAAAACTCTAGACGGGACGCTAGAAACATTTTGCTTATTTTGTAGTGTTATTGATTTCATTCAATAAGAATTATTCGAAGCCTTGGGGCGCCTTAGAACGTCATTTGTGTGATTATTTATTCTTTACGTTAAGCGCCTCTTCATCACGTGGTATGACTTTTGTGGCTTTGCCACTATTTAAATGGTGCTATGGTGGGTTGTAAGAAAGAGGCCATAGGCATAAGGGCCTATGTCAACAGCCAAATGTTTTTACCATTGCGAGGATTTGGAACATTCTCATTGGTTTGTCCAATTAATTCCTTATTATAGACACTAAGTTACTTTACAAATAAGGCTATAATGAAAGGGTGCATTGCTTTTCTATATTCTTGTGTGTGCCAAATATCAGTGCCATAAAAACCTTCCTCAGAGCGTAGCTGGTGTCCTTGGTACTATTCCATATCCGCAAATCTCGAACAGTGTTGACAGGGTAAGTAAAATGATCTTGCGTCTTCCGAGACCGTCGCATATGTACAGTGTAGGCCGTTTCCAACCAGATCACTGCAGCTAAGCAACATTTCGTTGGACAGATCATATGAAAGGATGCAGACCATCCAGGTTACAATGATATGTCTGAATTCTAGCGTCTAGAGACTATTTAAAATGTCATCTTTGTGTTAGTGCTTTCCCTGGCAATAGTGTTCCCGCTGTAAATTGACAGGTTTGGTAGATCTTGCTATCGTTTCTGCAATTACTCCATAGCCCAATGAACAAGTGGTGCTTTTCGATTATATTTTAAAGTGCTGATGCTTGTAATGAATGTTAAACTTTCCTGACTAGAAGTTTCGCCACATTCCGAAGAGCCTTGAATGGCTTGTACGTTCGTCACCTTGGGGCCCTAAAAGACCTGTTACTCAACAAATTATAGAATAAATTGCAATTAGCAAACTGCTTTACTAGTTTATAAGGCTACGTATCATACATATTGATTTGAAGGTATCAAACCTAGCACCTAAAAATCTGTTCAATCTGCTCGAAAAAAGTTTTTTAAGACAACTACAAAACATTTGGCAATATTTCTTACAACCTTATTTGAAATGACTACAACATATCTTGCAAAAGATGATATAGTCGCTTTTAAAACGGCTACAAGATCTCTTGCAAAACGTCTTATATCGCTTATTTGGTGGTTCATCAGAAGATCGTCACGACGGCTACAAGATGTTTTAACACGTCTGTTATAAGACAAAGTTTTGTTAAGATGTCTTCAAGAAGTCTTAACTATCTGGCCAAGACGTCTTGTAAACGTTTATAATGATTTTCAAGACGTCTTGCTGATCTTGCCAAGACGGCTTGTAAACGGCTAAGAGACTACGGTACTGGTCTATTCATGGGTATGAGATGTGTATAGCATTGTTTGCAGGCAGTTCTCAGGAATGAGCACGTATTACCTCGAGGAGAGATCGTGGTTAATATTTTGGTCACAGAGGGAAAAAGTGACGTGGCAATGTTGAAGAAACAGCTCACAGGCAGCGTTAAGCGGATTGCTGCAAGGTCCGCGTGGCAAAAATATTTGCCCACTCAGTGTTACATAGGTATTGCCAGTTTTAAAGAAACCTACACCCATTACGCAAGAATAGCGGCAATTATGTGCAGTGTCTGGATGCTGTAGGGGAATGTAAGAAACCGAGAAAGAGTCGCAGTGAGAAGTAGAGGAATGAATACTTTCATCTTGAACTTTGCAAAGATGGCAGCAATGTTCTAGGCACAGCTTGGTGTCTTGTAGTTTCATGATGTCGAAGCATGCTGAATCTATCGTGAGAAGGCAGTTAAGTTGTAACCATTATCAGTTAGTGCAGAACTGTGAGGCTCTACACTTCGTAGTAGTCTAGGTTTCACGTCGAGTTACGATCGTAACCAAGATATGTGTCTGCAAACGACGAGCGGCTAAGGCTTGAACCCTAAACTACCAGCTTTTGCCGGTTGAAATGGAAAATTGCGGTACACTTCAGAATGAAAAAAACAAACAAGCTATTTACAAGGCAAGAGGCACCTGTAGCAGGCAATAATAGCGTTTCAGTGATTAAGTGCTGTTCGCATAACTATGTAAAAATTAGTCAAAGGAATTCGCAATAGTATTGAAGTTGACTGCGTTTCATAAACTCTTCCTGCGACATAATATTGCCGTCTGGTCGACCGCATCTGTGAATCGCCTCTTCATCAAAGAGAGTAGTGTCTTAAGAACAGAGGCCAGCTATTCGACGAAAAGGTCAAAAAGCAAATCATCTTGTGCGCCAATAAAGCTCTCCGGCAGTAAGCCATCTTGCATTTCCTTTCGAAGTTCACAAGAACATGCACCTTGGAAGTATCTTCGAAGTAACAAAATGTGCTTTATGAATATTTAGCACTGTACAGATATATTTTTCTCAATTGAGCATTTTGTACTGTATTAAAATACATTTGGGTGCAGTACTCAGTCTCTTATCCTAAATATATGTTAAAGCAAATTGCGCAAATCTGGTGGACGTACTTTAAGGTGTCCCTACAAGTGCAGACAAGCAGATGAAGCCTATCTGCCGCAGCACTTCGCTGTGGCCTCTTTGTTGACGGGTCATTCCATTGAGACATTTCGGTAGCTCACCAGTCAGTGACACCTGTAAGAAATCTATATATGCAAGGCTGGTGCGTAATTCGCTGTGTCAGCTTAATCACAACGTTGAAGGCCCAGTGTGAACTTTGGTAGCTGTCCTACTGGGGAGACAAGCATGGAGAAGACGGTTGTGCTTCGACCAATGTCGATGTCACGTGCACCGTCGCACAGTGTCTGACAGCTAATAATGGAACCACCCAAGCGAAAGAAAATTAGGCATTCTGTCTTCTTGTTTCGGCAGCCTTTGTACATGATATTCAAGAATCGCGACAAAAATACGAACCGAAAAGCGCGAGCAACACACAATGATAGCGCGTGCACCGGAGAGCGTTTGCTAGTTCTGCCCTTCGTAGGGGTAACCACAGTCATCAGAGAATAAATTGAGTACTGGTGCAGCATGAGGTGAAAACAGATGCCGCTAATTTTAAATTATGAGGGGCGTTAGTCGAGCTGCCTGGCATTATCAGGGTCGGCGGAAGTGAGCAAGTGCGCCAAACTGCGGAGGGCTCGATCTCATTAGAGACCTTTACTTCAACTAAGTGTATCGGTGTCTTTTCAAAATATCAATTCCTCAACACAAATCACCACTGCGGAAGATCCATGTGCTCAAACAGTACAGGCACAAGGAGTCGGCGAAACCATCTCTTTCCTTAAATCCCCTACAGAGATGCAACAAAAGTGCAGGCATGTGAGTAAGATGACCGGCACTAGACAGGGGTAATGGAAGGATCTAGAACATTTGTCCTTCTAGAACTATAGAACGATGATAACGATCATTCTTTTAGTTTTATATAAACATTACAGTGATAAATTTTACTGAACTCACCTTCGTTCATTTCAGTATTTCTTTGATGGTGAAGAACGACTGGCACTTATTTATAAAGATCTGAACACGAACTTAGGGACTTATATTCAGGTAACAAACAGTGTACAGAGTACACAACATATACTTTTTCACGAATACCACTTTGAACCAACAAAAGAAGAACTTCGAGTGTGTTCAAATATTCTTTAGCACTACATTAAGTTGAAGAGAAGATATGACAACTAACCATAGTCTAATGCTTCACACAGGCACCAAGTAATCTTGCTTTTATCCTCATTAGCTTCAACAAAACAGTTCCTTATGAAAATCAAATGTATATGTAATATTCTTTGTAGGAAACATGAAGCCAATCTAACCTTTTGAAGGCGTTCTCGAGAAACTAAACAAGAAATCACATTTACCTGATGTTAAATTTTTTATGTATTCTATTTTTGTCGAAATCAGCATTACAACTGAAAATAAGTTTATTGTCTGCATACGCAAAAACATGCAAAACATTTTTTTTTTGTAAATACCTCGAATGATTTCATAAAAACAGAACTTCTAGCGAATAAAAAGCCGCAAAACTACTAATGCCTCAGGCATGAAAGGCTGCGAGATTCATATTGGTCCCTGTTGTGCACCCATTAGGAATAGTTAGGACAACACGCATGAGCAACGATCAGAACGTGTCCATTATTCAGCAGCGAAGACAGCAGCAGTTGGCCCGATTTCTCAGTCACGTACAGTTTTAGTTTCAACAGTCTTGCAATTTTTTAGCTTTTCCATTTGGAATAAATATTCCTTTTAGAGTACCTCCTGCCGCCTTAATTTTGGCGTTCCTTACACGGTGCTACGACAAAATATAGCCTGATTATTATTTTCAACCTAAGTGTTTTTGTTTGTTTGCTTGTTTGTTTGCCTTAAAGCGTGGGTCATACCCACTATGGCGGATTGGGCGAGAATCAGGTGAGTTAAAAAATAATTAGTCGAATAAAAATAAGATGAACAACTGAGAAATGTTGAACCAATAAAAACATACAGTTAGATAGAAATTTCATAGTTTGCCTGGGAAATCCTCCTGACGCAATTATACACCTTAGAACAGCTGCACCAACAATCCTATGATAATGTCCCAGACAACAGGCTCCCAGACATAGAATATCGGGAATCGTAAAATAAATTAAGCACCATGAAATTGCTCTTCTAAAGCATGTTAACTGAATGATGAAAGACGACAATATGACAGAAAGAACTGTCCTATTTGGCTCATCCTCATTGGGTAAACAGGACTTCATTTTTTCTAGTACGGCAGAAGTTTCCACTCAAGGAAATATGAGGTGTTGGCACTCTATTAAGTTTTTTAACGATAGGTTCCAAAAACCATGCATGACTGTGCGAATCCTGAAGCTTGCAGCAGTTATGACAGCTCATAGAAGATGGATCGGCAGGGTGGGAACATTAAGCGCTGCTCTCGCCAATCTGTCTGCTGATTCATTCCTAAACATTTCGTTGCCACAAGACACTGGTATCAAAATAATCATAGTTAATTGAGACGGTATTAGACAGGGAAATTTGGGAGCCACTATTTGCAGTGAGAGCTGACCATAACATAAAAAATATGTTACTATAACAACTGTTAAGATTGCCGCGTTAACTTTTCGTGGGGCCGATATAACCGCCAGAAACTATGCTAAATATCCCTCTACGTAGTCAGGAAGCCTCAAGGAGCACGACCAGTGCAATGCGGAAGAGTAAATTACATTTCCATATTTTCTTTGGTTAGCAATGTATCTGTCGCTATGATGGAGTTTCCTTTGATCTGAAATAAGCAATATTGTCACAGCCTAGTAGGAGACGCGAAAGCCGGTGTCGAGGACGTGTAAAAGCACTTTATGAGAGCAGTCAACGCGACGTCGTTGTCGTCTATGTTTTTCTACTCGCGCGCTACTTCAGGGTCGTTCTCATCACCTGGCACATACCCGCGACGACCATATAGGATGTGGCATTTGCCCCTCCTTTGAAAAAAAAGGCATCGTCCTGATGCACCAACCACCGAAGGCTGCGTACAGACGGTGCAAAGATGAGGTCATGAGGAAACGTATGGCTTCATACGAAGCACGTGCACAACCTCGGGCAGATGCTGCCGGCGTTCGGAGCAGTTATGGCTGTCGGGACAACTTCATAATTCACATCGCTGATGCGGCACAGAACTGTGTACAGGCCGAAGTATCTTCGCAGAGCTTCTCAGACAGCCCCCGCCGACGAATCGGAGTCCAGACCCACACCTGGTCGCCGACGTTGTATGTGACGGGTCTCTGCCGAAGATTGTAGTGTCGGACATCGTATCCCTGTTGTTCTTGGATTCGCAAACGCGCAAGCTGCCTGGCTTCCTCTGGGCGTTGCGTAAACTCCTCGACACCAGTCTCGTCGTCACCGCACTCGTGTGGCAGCATTGCGTCCAGCATTGTTGTCACTTCGTGTCCGTAAACGAGGTTGAAAGGCGTCACGCGTGTTGTCTCTTGGCGAGCCGTGTTATACGCAAATGTAACATATGGTAAAATCTCGTCCCAGTTCTTGTGGTCGACGTCGATGTACATACTCATCATGCCTGCCAGAGTCTTATTCATACGTTCTGTCAGCCCATTGGTTTGGGGATGATAAGCCGTGGTCTTTTGGTGAGTGGTACCACTTAGTCGCAACACGGTATCCAGAAGCGCAGCCGTGAACGCAGCTCCTCTGTCTGTTACGACCACTGCGGGAGCGCCATGCCTTAGGACGATGGCTTTGATGAAAAATCGCGCTGCTTCGGCTGCTGTTCCACGTTGGATAGCACCTGTTTCGGCGTATCAAGTAAGGTAATCTGTGACGACGATTATCCGTCTATTTCCTGCACTAGACAGTGGAAACGGGCCTAAAAGGTCCATGCCAATTTGCTCGAACAGTGCTTGCGGTATCTGAACAGGATGCAGCTGCCGAGCTAGCTTGCCGGGTAGGGCTTTGCGGCGCTAGCAATCCAGGCATGTCTGTATGTAACGTTTCACGATCGACGCAAGTCTCGGCCAATAGTTCTTTAGCTTAATTCTTGCCATTGTCCGAGTGTAGCCTAAGTGACCAGCGGTCGGCTCGTTGTGACAGGCATGTGGGACTCACCCCCGGAGGTCACCCCCGGAGCTCACCCCCGGAGGTCGCTGCGTCTAGTTTCCCCGGCGCGGGCTAGGGGACCTGCCCCTAGAGGCGTCAGAAAAATCGCGACGGGTCAGTGGGGTGTAACGATGTTCTCTATAAAAAAAGAACTTTTCACCTAGTGGCAGCAGCTACCTACTCGTCATTCCCGCATCTATTTATTTATTTAAATAAATAAATAAATAAATAGATGCGGGAATGACGACTACGTAGCTGCTGCCACTAGGTGAAAAGTTCTTTTTTTATAGAGAACATCGGTGGCGTAAGCAGAATGAAGGCAGCCCTCTGGCGAATAAATTCGGCACGCTGCTTGTTCTTCCCTCTAAGTAATCGCAAAGAAGAACAAGTTCTGCGTCCTCGCGTTGCTGGCGTGAAACAGCCACAGTATTTAACATGCCTAGAAAAGCCGCGTCATCAACGTCGTGCACTGCAGTCTCAACAGGAGACCGAGAAAGGCAGTCGGCGTCGGTGTGTCATTTCCCCGATTTGTACACAACAGTGAAGTCGAACTCTTGGAGCCGAAGACTCCCGCGCGCAAGCCGACCAGCTGGATCTCTTAAATTAGTCAGCCAGTAAAGTGCATGATGATCATTGACAACGGTGAAACACCGACCATACAAATATGGCCCAAATTTCACGACGGCCCACACCAGTGCGAGACACTGTTTTTCTGTAGTAGAGTAGTTAGCCTCCGTTCTTGATAGCGTCCTGCTGGCGAACTATTTCGGTGACGTCCTGCCGCTGTACAAGCACTGCGCCAACGCCGACATTACTAGCATCGGTATGGAGAACCGTAGGGGCGTCTTCATTAAAGTGTGCGAGCAAGGGAGGCGTCTGCAGCCGTTGCCGTAGGTCATCAAAAGCCCGTTGCTGGTCTTCACCCCACACGAAGAGGACGCCTTCTCTGGTAAGTTGTGTTAATGGCCATGCGATACGCGAAAATTCCGCGATAAACCGTCGGTAGTAGGCGCAAAGGCCCAGAAAACGTCGCACTGCCTTTTTATCTGATGGCGTTGGGAAATTGGCGAAGGCAACGATTTTATCAGGGTCAGGTCGGACACCTTCACGACTAACAACGTGACCGAGAAATTGAAGTTCTTCAAAACCAAAATGGCACTTTTCAGGTTTCAAAGTTAAACCAGCTGAGCGTATTGCTTCAAAGACCGTCTTTAGTCTCTGTAAGTGTTCCTCGAACGTGACGGAGAAAACATTCACGTCGTCGAGGTACACCAAACAGGTTTGCCATTTGAGGCCTGAGAGTACCGTGTCTATTAGTCGTTGAAACGTTGCCGGTGCAGAACACATACCGAAGGGAAGCCCCTGAAATTCATAAATTCCGTCGGGCGTCACAAACGCGGTCTTTTCACGGTCTCTCTCAGCAAATTCTATTTGCCAGTAGCTGCTTTTCAAGTCCATCGACGAAAAGTAATGTGCGTTTCGTAGCCTGCCCAGTGAATCGTCGATACGCGGTAGCGGATAAACGTCTTTCTGTGTGATCTGGTTGAGTTTTCGATAGTCGACGCAGAAGCGCAGGCTGCCGTCTTTCTTTTTCACCAATACGACAGGCGACGCCCAAGGACTCTTAGAGGGCCGAATAACTCCGTCCTCAAGGATGGTCTTCCCTTGTGTTTGTATTGCCTCGCGCTCTTTAGGTGCTACACGATAAAGATTCTGCCGAATTGGTCTGGCGTTGGCTTCGGTGACAATACGGTGCTTAGTGAGCGGCGTCTGGCTAACTCGTGACGTGGATGAGAAGCAGCTCTTAAACTCGTCGATGAGCTCAAGAAGGCTGTAGCGTTCCACGGGGGATAAAGTGGGACTGATGTCAAGCACAGGGGCAGGCATAACCACGGTGGACGTCGCATGCTCCACTGAGAGGCAGTCCTGTATTGAGGTAAATTCGTCGAAGTAAGCAACAGCCGTGCCTTTAACAATGTGTCGACGTCCCTGGTAAAATTCGTCAGCAGGAGTTCAGCATGTCCATCGTGTACGTTAATTACGGCCCTGGCGATGGTAACCCCTTGACTGAGTACCAGTGCGTCGATGTGTTCAGCGACACCCGTCCCGATGTTGAAGTTGTCGCAGATTACAGGTACGAGGGAACAGCTTCGCGGCGGAAGCGTGACGTCGTCGTCGGCGATACGTAAGCGGGGTCGCTGGTGTTCCGCAGGGTCGACGTCGTCTGAGCTCGTAGACAATGGGACGACGAGGTCAAGGACATTAATTACTGCACCGTACTCTCTCAAGAAATCCAACCCCAATATTAGTTCCTTACAACACTCAAAGAGAATGACGAGGGTTGCGACAAAGGTTGCACCGGCGATTACTATTCTGGCTGTGCATTTTCCAATCGGCGTCATTAACTGGCCGCTGGCAGTTCTGAAATTGGGCCTGGTCCACGGCGTCTTCACTTTTCTCAGCCTGTCGGCCAACTTTTGACTTATCGATAAATGCTAACCAGTATCGACGAGAGCGGCCACTTGGTAGCCGTCAATACAAACGACAAGATCGGCGCCGACGGCATCGGTTACAGGGAGCGTGGTTGGAGTCATCGGAGTTCTAGAGTTGTGGATCGTCGGAGATGGGGGCTCTTGGGTGACTAGCCGGTTTGCAAGCTCACCCCCGGAGTTCGCTGCGTCTAGTTTTTCCGGCGCGGGCTAGGGGACCTGCCCCTAGAGGCGTCAGAAAAATCCCGACGGGTCAGTGGGGTGTAACGAGCCGGAGAAGGGGAATGCGATCGAGGCGTCGCTGAGCCTTCTGGCCAACAGTTTGTACAATTACCGTCGCAGCCATGTGCGGCATCCGACACAGGGTAATTGCCGTTGGGAAATCTGGGATACCCAGCCGCGCGGTAGTGGCACGCGCGGTAAACATGTGCTGCTTCGCCGCAATGAAAGCATAGCGGCCGGCCGTCACCGGTGCGCCACAAATCGGTCTTTCGAAGCGGGTAGCCGGCAGGGGCTTCACCGTAGAAAGGAGGCGCAGTGATCGACTGGCGACGATACGGCATAGTTGGCGGCGGCTGTGACTGTCGAAAATAGGGCGTCGGGGGTGTTGGTGATGGATGCGTCGTAGTGGTCGACGGTGTCCACAGCATCGAAGTGGCGGGAGGTTGACGACACACAGCTTCCGCGTAGGTTAATCGTCGCGCCACCGCCTGCCAGTCGGGCGACGAAAAGGCCTTTCGAACTTCCTCCCGAACGATATCAGCGACAGAAGCCACCGCTGGTGCCACGGGAGAGATCCTGAGCTGCCGGATCTTCTCTCGCACAATCTCTCGGATGACTTCACGCAGAGACGTGCTGCAGCTCCCACGTCGAATTGACTCATTCACCGGCGAGCTCTTACGGTCATATTGGCGGTACCGTTGCTGTAATGCCCGTTCTATAGCGGTAGTCTCCTTCGTAAATTCGGCCACTGTCGTCGGTGGGTTCCTCGGTAGCTCGGCAAACAGTTCCTCCTTCACTCCGCGCAAGAGATAGCGCAACTTCTTTTCTTCGGCCATCTCAGGGTCTGCTCTGCGGAAAAGGCGGGCCATATCTTCTGCAAACATGGCAACGCCCTCGTTTGGTTTTTGAATACGGGATTCGAGAAGGCGCTGCGCGTTGTCTCTTCTGTCGCTACTAGCGAATGTGTCTAGCAGCTGGGTGCGGAAGGCATCCCACGTGGTCAGATTTCTCTTCCGGTTCACAAACCACGTACGCGCACTGTCTTGAAGCGCAAAATAGACATTAGACAACTTTTGCTGGGAGCCCCAGTCATTATAGCCGGCGACACGCTCAAATTGGTCCAGGCAATCATGGACATCTTCAAAAGCGCCACCATAGGAAACTTTCTGGGACCTTGGGATTCTGCAGCGTCACCTGCGATGGAGTTGCAGTGGCCATGGCGGAAATCCGCAGACGCGTTCTTGCAGGGTCCTGCAAAAGGTTGAACTCGGGCGTCAGGCTTAGCAGGCGGCAACTGTATCGGTGAACAGGAGTTTCGACGAACGCAGGTGATTGCGCTTCGATGTATGGCTCCGCGAAGGGGTGCCGATCATGAGGCAATCCTACCCCGCGCCTTCACCAGTGTCACAGCCTAGTAGGAGACGGGAAAGCCGGTGTCGAGGACGTGTAAAAGCACTTTATGAGAGCAGTCAACGCGACGTCGTTGTCGTCTGTTTGTTTTTGGAAGTTGTCCAGGGCTTCCAATCCGCGATCTTCATCGGTAGCTTGCGCTCGACGCCGCTGATTCAGCTCTCACCTCTGCTCTCGTTGACGTTCTTTGGCGGCAAAGTCACTGGCCGCATTCTCCGCTTTCACACGGGCACGTTGTCGTAAGAGTTGCATCTCTGCTGTCGGCGCCTCTCCTCGTACTCTGCTTTTTCTTGGGTCGTGTGCACAATGCGTGGTCTTCCCACCTTCCGATTTTTGTTGGAGTTGCAACTGTTGCAATGGTCTGCACCTGCTATGCACAATCCGGTTCTGACACACCGCGGCAGATAACCGCGGCCCACAGCCCGGTGTTTTTCCGCCACAACTACCGCTCCGTTATATTGAGGACAGACGACAGCATACGTAACCGACAGCAACGACGGCCAGCACGGGTGCGCTCCCCCACTCTCCAAGGGGCGGCGCGCGGTGAAATCACGTCTGCTTTCTTTCTTCTCCACCGTACTATCGCTCGTTCCCCCACATTAGCGGCTGGGGCCGCCATCCTTCTTGTTCACATTACGGATGTTAGGCAGCCCAGATAACCCCCCCCCCCCCCCTACGAGACCACGCATACGGCACATTCATGCAGGTCCGTCGACTACACAGCTTAGCTGTAAAGCGACTTGTAATTTTCTACTGGCATCATACATGTTGACGAATTTTTGGACTGTTAATAGCTGAAATATATACAGAAGAGCCTGTAAGCGTGCTTTGAAGTATAGTATATTGTTCGGAACAAACATTGCTAAACCAAGGCACTTCAAATGTAGCAAACCGACATGGTAGACTCGGTCCCAGACGCCTGACTCCTTCGTCCTTCGGCAGCAACTGAGCGAACAGCGTCCGTCGTGGCTGCACTTGCTCGTCGCACAATAATAATAATTATGGGGCTCGGTGGCATCGTCAAGCGCACGATGCTAACTTTTGTTCTTTTCTGTACACATGCATTCCTGGGATCCTGTTTGCCTGGCGGTGCCTCGTTTCAAAAAAAGATTTAAATTTAAATTATGGGTTTTTACGTGCCAAACCCACTTTCTGATTATGAGGCACGCCGTAGTGGAGCACTCCGGAAATTTCGACCTCCGGAGGTTCTTAAAGGTGCACCTAAATCTAAGTACACGGGTGTTTTCGTATTTCGCCCCCATCGAAATGCGGCCGCCGTGCGTGCCTCGTTTCCGGCTCCCTGCGCACACATTGCGTCCGTGACATCGGCATCGTCGTATCAAGAGTACCTGTCCCCGGTAACAGCGCCTGTGACATCGACAGCGTTGTATCAAATTGGCGTGGTCCCTGTTACGGCCATATCCCTTTCCCGGTTTGACTAGGCGACGCCCGAGGGGATCCATCTTGATGAATGTTTCGGCAATTCCGAAACTCCAGCGACCTCTGAGGAACAGCATAAATTGGGTCAACGCCTGCTTCCACCCTTCCGTGGGCTCGATGGCACGGCCAGGCGCAGGATGCTAAATTTTCTGCTCTTCTGTACACAGTTTGGTGAAACATATCGTTTAACGAAGTGTTTCAAAAGTAGCTATGCATGCCTTCTGGTGTTGCCGAGCCCCACCTGATCATGTGGTATGGTTGTGTGTCGCATAGTTCACTTATTGTTAGTTGTGAGTGGTGACGCAAAGGAAAACCCAGGTCACCATTCCGACCTTAGAGAATATTCTTCGTCCGGATTCTGACGTTCTGCAGGAGATTTCACATACCATCGCAGAAATTAAGGGTTCCCAAACTGAACTTCAAGCAGTAATGCAGGGCGTGCAAACATATCTGTCTCTTATTGAGAATACGCTTGCATCACTCAAATACTGTAAAAAAAGTTGAAAAGTGTGAAGCAAGTGTTAATACGGTTCAAAAGCAAGTCGAACAATTACACAGTAAAATGGACGATTTCGAAAACAGAACCCGCTGTAACAATATTGTGATATATGGTATCCCAGAAAATAACGCTGAAGGCCCCGCATCTTCGAGAAGATATGTCGAGAGAGAGAGAGTGAACTTTAATGAGAAGCAGCAGTTTATTCGGCTGGGCCTAGGCCTCTCACAATGGGACGTCGAGGTCTTGCCGCTTTGCAGCTTCGTAGGCGTGCTGGGTAGCCCAGAGTCGTCGAGATGTCGTCGAGATGGGAGCTGCGCAGGGCGGCGTGCCATCTCGACGAGAGGGTCGCGGGATAAAGGTCTGGGTATCGATGTTTGCACTCCCATAGCATGTGGGGGACTGTTGCTGATTGAGTTCTACAGATCTTGCACGTGTGGCTTGGGTAGATGTCGGGACATATGATGTGGTAGCGTGTGGGGGAGGGGTATGTATTGGTCTGTAACAGAAGAAAGGTGGTTGCCTGTGCTTTGTGAATACTTTGTTTAGCGCAAAACAACAGACACAAGAAAGACGACCAGGACAAGGCGCTACTTTCAACTGACATCATTTTATTGCGTCGCTCTTTTATAGACAGCTCAAACTAGAGGAACATGCGCAGTGAGCACCATGCGGTGGAGCCACTAACATCCCATCCAAAGAGCGCGCTCATGCGACAGAATCCAAAAAACCAAATTCAGCGCTGTACAAGGTTAAGGAAGGCACACTAATGCACCCAAATGACTGAATGAAAAATGCTTCCGATAACTCTCGGGCGGTGGTGTAACGGCTCTTTTTCAAAAGCGTGGTATCACGAAACATGGGTTTGCATTTGCATATCTTACAATGCTGAGCCAAATGGGAACCTGTGCCTGTTGGTATGGATCGTTCATGTTCTCTAAGGCGCTCGTTAACACAGCGGCCTGACTGGCCTACATACACTTTGCCACATGACAAGGGAATCTTATAAACCACACCGACGCTGCAATCTACAAACCTCGCGTGGGTCTTACCTTGTACAGCGCTGAATTTGGTTTTCTGGATTCACAGTTCATTAGTGTGCCTTCCTTAACCTTGTACAGCGCTGAATTTGGTTTTTTGGATTCTGTCGCATGAGTGTGCTCTTTGGATAGGATGTTGGTGGCTCCACTGCGCATGTTCCTCTAGTTTGAGCTGTCTACAAAAGTCTGTTGTTTTGCGCTAAACAACGTATTCATGGATTCGCACCAACTAGCCCGCCAACGCTTTGTGCCTGTGCTCTGTTTAACTTGCGGCGAGCGGTGGGGAAGGTTCTTCTTTCGAGGTAAAATGACTTCACAAGGTCGTTGCATCTTGTAAGGTCGTCGCGTCCTGCGGGTGCACCTCCACCGTCTCCGGCATGGTTGACCTATCCTCGTGCTACGGAATGTGTAACCTCGTTGAGCTTGGTGCGGTGCAGCTGGAAATCACCGGCATGTGCTGAGATCCAGACGAGGGTGATTTGATCTTCAGACGAATGAGGGGCTTGTTGTAAGATACCAAGTGATTGTTCAGAAATATGGCCCTTGATGTAGTTGTTTATTGCTGTGCAATTATCGCTCAGTGTGATGGGACAGGCTGGGTCAAGAGTGGCCAAGGCGATGGCCACTTGATCGGCCGTCTCGGCATTTTGTGTAACGATGGTGGCAGCAGGTCGGAGCAAGCCTCCTGCTGTGATAACCGCCGCAAAGCGACGTCGATCTTGGT
Source organism: Dermacentor andersoni (assembly GCF_023375885.2). Lineage (NCBI taxonomy): Eukaryota > Metazoa > Arthropoda > Arachnida > Ixodida > Ixodidae > Dermacentor > Dermacentor andersoni. The sequence goes on along the minus strand of NC_092822.1, from coordinate 71,484,804 downwards.
ACTCGGCTGCGTCGACGAAGATGACGCCCGCGGTGTTCGCATAAGCTAGCTCGTGCCTAGGTAGCATAGGTAGCTCGTGCCTTCCTGCGTTCTTTGTTGTGGTCTGGGTGCATGTCTTTGGGAATAGGGTCGGCGTCTATCCATTGCTGACTGTCGCGTGCTACTGGGTGTTTGTCTCCATGTTGGCGGGGGTAGGTGAAATCAAGCTTGGCTAGAATGTTGCGGCCCCTTTCCCTGAAGGTAAGCCGCTCCAGTTGGGATCGACGTCGCGCTTCGAATAGCTCGGCTAGGGTGTTGTGGATACCTAATTGTAGTATAATTTGCGTGTTGATGTGATTGGGTTGTCCTAAGGCCTGCTTTTAAGCTCCTCTTATGATGGTGTAAAGTTTAAGTCTTTTCAGCTTTGTACCAGTGGAGAAAGGGCGCAACGTAAGTAATGTGACAGATGATAAAAGATTGGACAAGGCGGATGACGCTTTCTGCCTTCATACCCCCTCGTCGGTTGGTCACTTGTTTCAGCAGTGCGATGAGAACGAAATCTTTAACAATTTGCTGAAAGGAAAAATAAAGACCATGGAGCGCGTCCATAGCGTTGGCAAAGGATAAATAATCGGGACCATCTCGTCAGAATACAGTTTCCTTATTTTGTCGAAAAAATGGCAGTTCTGTGCAACTGTTCAAAGCTCAAAGGCACAAATATATCGGTGTCAGGAGATTTTTTATTTGCAGTTCATGAAACGCGCTGGAAATAATGGCAATCCTCAAAACCTATTCGAGAGGGCGGTGATAAGGTTGTGCCTCTTTCGATAAACTGAAGATAAATGACACGCTGTACGCATAGGATAACCACGTGGGAAAGAGAATATCTCTGAAGCCGGCGCGTTCCGAGACGGCTGGCCACGAGGCTAGAAGTTGAAATGCATGATGCCGGGAAAGTACGTCATCGTTTTCTTTATTGTATTTCAACGCTACAATCATAGTGAAGAAAACGATATTCTACTTGCTTACGCACCTGATGTTTTTGTGATTACCGAGACGTGGCTTCATCTCGGTATCCACGATTCAGAAATAATTCCAGAATGTTATAGCCTAATTCGTGAAGACCGTGATAGCCGTGGAAGTGGAGTAGCCATCACTATAAAGGATGGTCTGACGTTCCAAGCGGAAAATGGTATACCTAACCACTGGAGTGTATGGTGTACTGTAACATTTCAAACAACACGTCTACTAATGGGTGGAGTATCCAGAGGACCTCGGGAAGCTGAAACTTACCTTATGGAATTACACAACTACCTCCTCGAGAGACTGCATGATCGAAGGAAGCTAGTACCTGTTGGTGACTTCAACTTGGCAGGCATAGACTGGGATAACCTAAACGTTAGCTATATAGAGGCAAACAGCTGCGAGCAGCTTTGTGATACCATGCTAAACATTTCCATGTCTCAATACGTAACTCAAGCGACACGAGTCCAAGCACTTGTTTCTAATATCTTAGACCTTGCTTTGATTTCCAGCCCAATAGATGCTGAAGTTATGGTGGAAGATGGAATCTCTGATCATAGTCTGGTTGTAATTAAATTTCCTAATCTTAGCTTGTCAAAAAGTACCACTGAAAATAAATTCAGATTTATTTATTAAAGATTATTGCAGAGCAAACGCTGAAAGCATTGCTGATTACCTGGAAATAAATTTAGACAATTTTTACGCTGAACCTTCCGATGATGTGGACAACTTGTGGTTACAATTTAAAGAGGCATTCCTTCACTGTGAAAAATCTTACATTCCTACGAAATGTAAGCGCACAAAACGAGGAACTCCTTGGATAGCGCGTTAAATTATTCATATGGAATAAGCTGAAAAGAATGCGGAAGCGTAAATGCGCTCCAGCTGTAATAAACCAGCACTACCAAGAACATGAAAGCCTGTTGCGCCAAGCATGAAATAACTTTTTTTCACACACCTTAGCAGATTTTTTCACAACGCAACCACGAAACTTTTGGTGTTACCTAGCTATGCCGGACTGTCCAATCCACAATGTGGGAATCCACGGCATTGTTAATGGAAAAGCGCACACAATAGTTAACTCATTCAATTTCTTTTTTCAGTCTGTATTCACCCAATCATGCCTAGTCCAAGGACTGCTCGTTGAACATGACTCGGCTACGCCGGAAACCTGGATAACCGAACGAGGCATCTTCAACTTGCTGTTGCAGCTGGATGGTAAGAAATCTCCGTGTACATAAAATCCCAACTGAGTTTCTTAAACATTATGCAGAACAACTCACCCCTTCTTCGTTTAAAATATTTACGCTTTCACAGAAAAAATGGTGCACTTCCGACAGATTGATTACGCGCTAGGATAATCCAAATTCATAAATGTGGCAACGAATTTATTGTGGAAACGTATTGACCCATATGATTACCTACTTGTTGTAAATTAATGGAGTATACCCTTAACAAATGCGACATAGATTACTTAGAATTTAGCAGTATACTGTACCCTAAACAGCACGGCTTCCGTAGGGGTCTGTCCACGGTAACGCAACTTGCGGAAATAACACATGACTTCGCTGACATAATTTATTCTAAACTTCAAACCGACGCGATATTCATAGACTTTGCAAAAGCATTCGATCGTGTGCCTCATTCTAAATTATTAGCCAAGCTTGCATCGACTGGCATTGACAGCAAAGTAATAGCATGGATCCCGGCTTACGTAACAAATCGTACCCGCTACGTAACTTTAAACAATATAGATTACGTCTGCCTAAGCTTTTTGTCAGGTGTACCCCAAGGGTCTCTTTTAGGACCAACATTACTTTTTTTTTACGCCAACGACATCTCTTCTTGTGCAGAACCAGTTGTAGCATTGGGAACGTTCACAGGTGACTGTGTCATTTGTACTACAGTATGCAGTATTGATGACCAACTAAAGCCTAATTCTTCTTTACAAAACATTTCGCAATAGTGTGATATGTGGGGGATGGAAATAGGTGTGTCTAAAACAGCGTTCATCAACCTAACGAAGAAAAAAAAAGGGCCTTCATCATTTGCGCATAATCTTAACGCTTGACTATTGCACAAATTGAGGAATACTTGGGTGTCACAATCTCAAAAGACCTAAAATGAGATAAGCACATTACCAATACATGCGCCAAAGCATTTAAAGAACTAGGGTTTCTGCGCAGAACATTCAACCATGCACCTCCCGCCGTTAAACTAACTGCCTATAAAACCCTGGTCAGACCTATTCTAGAATACAGAAGTATAGTATGGGACTCTCATCGAAAGTACCTTCGCGACAAACTTGAAAGATTACAGAATAGCTGTCTGAAGTTTATCTACTCAACATATTCCTGGTAAGGCCATGCAAAGGACAAGCGCAATCAAGCGCACCTTACAACTCTGTCTTGCTGGCGTCATATCGCTTTCATGAAGTCTTTTTATCTTCTCTTTTACGGTCACATTAAAATCAATAAAAACGACTATATTCACCCGCGTGGCCGTCGCTCAGGCATGGCAAACCACGATAAATGCATCCGACCTTTCAGTTCGCATTGCTAAGCGTTTAAATATTCCTGTTTCCCTCGAGCTGTGAATGCATGGAACGGGCTACCAGGCGAAGCTGTAAATAATCCAAATCTAGATCGGTTTCGTTCATTTGTGGAGCAGCTGATGGAGCCTGTAGAGCTATACTTTTGTTGTAAAAGTGCAGAAAGTATCTTGTAGTGTTCGATTCTACTGTTTTTGGTTGTATGCACATCTATTTTCTCGTGTGTAGCATGCGGTTTCTAGTGGTAGATTTGTTTTTCTCGTGTGCGTGAAGTCTAACAAGTTAGCTAATATACTATTGATGTACTGGCTACAGAAAAAGTGTCCCCGCCTTCCTCATATCGTTCGTGCTTGTTTTTCTGAGAACTTTTATTTTATTAGATGCCTGTGATGTATGCCCGCGACCTGTATGTGTCTCCAGAATACTTACAGCATTGGTAAGCTAATAAATAAATAAATAAATAAATAAATAAATGAATAAATAAATAAACGCACCAAAAGCCACCATCATATTGCCACGCTCATTCTGAGGGTAAGTAGAAGGGATACGTTGCACTGGACGGCGCTTCCTAAACCGTCAGCGCAAGTTGCGCGTCGAGGTTTACTTGAATTTGTGTACGACTGAGGTGGTAGATCGGCCTGAAGTGGTGCTTTGTAAAGTGCTGCGCCGAGTGCATGCCACACTGCGCCACGCACGACGCTAGCTATGAAGTGGTCTGAAGGTTGCTGCACCTGATGCAGCTGTCGCAGCTTGTCCCGGACTACCGAACAAATAATCACGCGAAGCGAATAGATGCCAGTCCTGAGAACTCCTATGCCGCTGGTAGCAGAGAAATTCAACTGCCGATCCTACTGGTGCAAGCGCTGGTGCAGGGCCCTCTCCATGGCGACGGCTTCAGTGAGAAACTCCGCAGCCGTTTTGGGCGAACTACGAACGAGTCCACCAAAAGCGTTTTTTTCACGCACCGCATCAAATGACGCAGCTTCTTGTCCTCTGACATGGTAGCGTAAGCTCACCTAAAGGCGTGCTCCATTTCTTCCACGTCCATAGCCGCTCTCTCATTAGTTTCCTGAATGCGAGACTGAAGGGTTCATTCTGCTCGTTACCGGCGATTTGAGCTGGCGCAAGTGTCCAAGAGGCTGCGACAGACCTCACGCCATGATGTCAGGACCCCTTAGCGGTGCTGGCACCCCATGCGAGCACCATCCGAAAGGCTGAAGTATACGTTTGCGAGCTTCGGTTTGTCGTGCCTTATAGTGAATTCCGCTACGCGTTCGAGGTCCGCTAGCCAGCCTTCCACGTCTTCAAGAAGGTCGCCATGGAAGGGACTTGGCACGTGCGGTTTTGGCAGCGTGTATTGAGGAGGCACCGGAGCACTCGTCACAGCGTGTCGTGGCAGTATCGGATGTAGCATCCCCACTTGCCGACATTTGGTTGTACTCGCAGGTAGAGGCTGAAATTGAGGGGCCAATGCCTGGATTCTCCGACTGGCGTGGTGTACTGGTCTGAGCTCCGGTATCCGTCCAGTGTTCCTGCTGCTGGGAGGGGTTCGTGGCATTGGTGGAGATTACCCAGCATCTCCACCAGGAAAATGTCACGTTTAATACACAGGTGACTTCTAAAACAGGCCGTTAGTTTTACACCATAGTAGGTGACTCCATAATATTTTGGACCATCTGGGAACTCCAGCTTGTCCACCGGGTTTAACGTCCATCTAAAGCTAAGCGAATGCGTGCTTTCGCATTTGGTCCCCATAGAAATGCGGTTGCTGCGGCCGGGATTCAATTTGATCACGTCGCGCTTAGCAGCCCAACACCATGACCATTAAGCAACCACGGCGGCTGCTCGGCGCACCTTCTTCTTAATCTGCAACAGACTACGTGACCGACAAAATTGCTAAAGGCTGCCGGCTTCAAGAAAGTAAACCTCTTGGTCAGGATGACTTATCACTGAGTCAGAGATCAGCTTCAGGCAACACGCTCGAGCGACGCCGTCGCGACTAGGACGAAATTCCCTACCCCGGGCCAGCTTCCACTGGATTGGCGGCGAATCGTCGTCGTACACTACGCCGACGCTTCCAACCTGAAGTCGTGGCGGCATCTTGGGCGTTGCCTCGTGCACAGAGCGCAGAAGCCGCAAGCACTCCCTGCGCGACCGCTTCAAGAGATGGTCTGTTAAAGTTTGTTGATGTGTGCTTCGACGTCAAAGATTGATGCTTGCTGACTTGGGTAGCGTGGAGCCCAACTCTAGGGGGAAGCACGTTGCACGTTTGTCAAGTACGAAGTGTGACGGTGTCAGTGCACACAGCTCGCCAGGGTGTAGATAGAAATGTGGCGAGAAACTCCTGTTCATGTTTGCTTCTACCTCACACAGACGATTTGTTAAATCCACAAGGCGTAGGCAATTGCGACCTAGAGTATGAAATGTGTCCTTCGTAACGCGGACCAGTAGTGCCCACCAAACTCCCCATCATGACGCTCGCGCAACGCTGAACTTTCATTCGATGCGACATGCACTGCAGAAATTACCTAACTGCATGCGCGTTGATTTCTGAGTTGTCGAGCGCAGTGATCAAAGCAAAAAGCGTTGTTACATTAAATGCTCTAAAGATGAAACGCCGAAATGCGGCAAGAAGGCTCGTGGCGGTGACGTCGGCTGTGAGCTTAAGGTAAAGACAACGCGTTACCACACATGAGAAGACGGCGATTAAGGCGTTGTACTGAATTTACTGTGCTGAACGACAATAAAGTTCTCCGCAGAAGTCAACCACGATGATTCTAAATGGACTGGCCTTTGAAATCAGTTATCTGTCCGATTATTATGTCCCAGTAGATGTCGGAGCCAGTCAGGATGTTTATCTCGACCTGCCGGAAAGTCGTAGCCTCGGGGCCTGCATCAGCGGGAACAAGACCGTGGTGTGTAATTATGGTGATGATTATGATGGTGATGGTGATGATCCGATGGTGGACTGGTTACCGCAGAGGTTTCCTGCATTACGACGACATTCATAGTGGCGTCGTTGGTACTGTGTTGGCTTCAGGGTGTGACGGACACTCGGTTGCGTGTAAGAGTAAGAAGACGATGTGTTTTCTGAAGGTGAATAGTTTGAGGCGCTGAACGCCTTGAACAGGACAATTAAGAGATTGAGCAAAGTCCTGTGGAACGAAAGTGCGCTGACTGCCCGTGTATAGAAGAATCCGCAGCGAAATTGGCCTCACTGGTGCAACAGCTCGCGCTCAAGTTTTGCCCGTCTGTAGGAATCCGGGCATGAGTGCGGTACCACTCGTAGACAGCTGTTCCAGACGGTGTGCCGATGAACTCCGGCCAACTTCCGGGTTGCACGGAAGGCGCAGGCGAATTTACCAGGAGCTTTGATTGCTTTTCACTTGTAGCACAGACGTTGTACAACAACGTCAAGTGTTGTCCAGCAAAATGGGCCCATTGCAAATTTCCGGCGCTCCGGCATTCACTGTCTACGTCGTTGCGCTAAAGCCTGCGAGCCTTAAGTCTATTGCGTTTTTCTTCTGAAATGAGCTAAGTGGAAACTTGCAGAACTTTATTTTTCGACGTGTTGCACAGGAGGCAGGGAAGCGTGTGCGTAGGTCTTACTTGAGCTGATATAGCCGCTGTATGGGGCGGGTGCAGCTCCAGTGGTCGCGATCCACGTTGATGATGGCGCTGGCTTGCAGATGAGCTGATTTGTTCATGACTGTCTTCGTCCCTCGACTGGACTTGAATTTGTAGGAAGGTCATAAGGTGTTTCACTTGTTCGGCGTTATGTGCTGTAACCTCTTTAATGTGAGCGTGCTTTGAGAAATAAGCCTTCTTCAGCCCCAGAGGGTACAGGAAGCTAGGAACGACGCGTCACAGAACTGCAGCATTAACGTCTGGTGAAATGCCCAAGCTGCTCTAGTGCGTTTCTCAGGAAAGTAATGTCATTATACAGAATTCTAAGCTTGTCGAGATCGGATAAAGTAGGAAATGTTGACATTGCGAATACGTAGGGCAGATGGCCATCGAACAGCAGGTCGATGGCCATGTTTGCTTGGTACTAATCGCAAAAGCCTTGACCGTCGCGTCGCTGGGCATCGTCATCATCATCATTAGCCTGGTTACGCCCACTGCAGGGCAAAGGCCTCTCCCATACATCTCTAACAACCCCAGTCATGTACTAATTGTGGCCATGTCGTCCCTGCAAACTTCTTAATCTCATCCGCCCACCTAACTTTCTGCCGCCCCCTGCTACGCATCCCTTCCCTTGGAATCCAGTCCGTAACCCTTAATAACCATCGGTTATCTTCCCTCCTCATTACATGTCCTGCCCATGCCCATTTCTGTTTCTTCATTTCAACTAAGGTGTCATTAACTCGCCTTTGTTTCCTCACCCAATCTGCTCTTTTCTTATCACTTAACGTTACACCTATCAGTCTTCTTTCCATAGCTCGTTGCGTCGTCCTCAACTTGAGTAGAACCCTTTTCGTAAGCCTCCAGGTTTCCGCCCCGTAGGTGAGTACTGGTAACACACAGCTATTGCACACTTTTCTCTTTAGGGATAATGACAACCTGCTGTTCATGATCTGAGAATGCCTGCCAAACGCACCCCAGCCCATTCTTATTCTTCTGATTATTTCCGGCTCATGATCCGGATCCGCCGTCACAAGCTGTCCTAAGTAGATGTATTCCCTTACCACTTCCAGTGCCTCGCTACCTATTGTAAATTGCTGTTCCCTTCCGAGACTGTGAAACATTACTTTGGTTTTCTGCCGATTAATTTTTAGACCCACTCTTCTGCTTTGCCTCTCCAGGTCAGTGAGCATGCATTGCAATTGGTCCACTGAGTTACTAAGCAAGGCAATATCATCAGCGAATAGCAAGTTACTAAGGTGTTCTCCATTAAGTTTTATCCGCAATTCTTCACAATCCAGGTCTTTGAATACCTCCTGTAAACAAGCTGTGAATGGCATTGGAGAGATCGTATCTTCCTGCCTGACGCCTTTCTTTATTAGTATTCTGTTGCTTTCTTTATGGAGGACTACGGTGCCTGTGGAGCCGCTATAGATATCTTTCAGTGTTTTTACATACGGCTCGTCTACACCCTGATTCCGTAATGCCTCCGTGACTGTTGAGGTTTCAACAGAATCAAACGCTTTCTCGTAATCAATGAAAGTTATATATGATTGCTGGTTATATTCAGCACATTTCTCCATCACCTGATTGATAGTGTGAATATGGTCTATTGTTGAGTAGCCTTTACTGAATCCTGCCTGGTCCTTTGCTTGACAGAAGTCTAAGGTGTTCCTGATTCTATTTGCGATTACCTTAGTAAATAGTTTGTAGGCAACTGACAGTATGCTGATCGGTCTATAATTTTTCAAGTCTGGCGTCCCCCTTCTTAATGGTTTAGGATTATGTTAGCGTTCTTCCAAGATTCCGGTACGGTCGAGGTCATAAGGCATTGCGTATACAGGGTGGGCAGTTTCTCTAGAACAATCTGCCCACTATCCTTCAACAAATCTGCTGTTACCTGATCCTCACTAGCTGCCTTCCCCCTTTGCACAGCTCCAAAGGCTTTCTTTACATCTTCCGGCGTTACCTGTGGGATTTCGAATTCCTCTAGACTATTCTCTCTTCCATTATCGTCGTGGGTGCCACTGGTACTGTATAAACCTATATAGAACTCCTCAGCCACTTGAACTATCTAATCCATATTAGTAATGATATTGCCGGCTTTTTCTCTTAACGCATACATGTGATTCTTACCAAATCCTAGTTTCTTCTTCACTGCTTTTAGGCTTCCTCCGTTCCTTGGAGCATGTGCAATTCTATTCGTATTAGACTTCCTTATCTCAGCTATCTTACACTTGTAGATTAACTTCGAAAGTTCTGCCAGTTCTATTCCAGCTGTAAGGTTAGAGGCTTTCGTACATTGACGTTTCTTGATAAGATCTTTCGTCTCCTGTGATAGCTTACTAGTATCCTGTCTAACGGAGTTACCACCGACTTCTATTGCACACTCCTTAATGATGCCCACAAGATTGTCGTTCATTGCTTCAACTACGGTCCTCTTCCTGAGTTAAAGCCGAATACCTGTTCTGTAGCTTGATCTGGAATCCATCTATTTCCCTCTTACCGCTAACTCATTGATCGGCTTCTTATGTACCAGTTTCTTCCGTTCCCTCCTCAAGTAAAGGCTAATCCGAGTTCTTACCGTCCTATTGCCACTGCAGCGCACATTGTCGAGCAGCTCCACATCTTGTAAGATGCCAGGGTTAGCGCAGAGTATGAAGTCTATTTCATATCTAGTCCCGCCATTCGGGCTCTTCCACGTCCACTTTCCCCTATCCCGCTTGCGGAAGAAAATATTCAATAACCGCATATTGTTCTTTTCTGCAAACTCTACTAATAACTCGCCCCTGCTATTCCTAGTGCCTATGCCATATTCCCCCACTGCCTTGTCTCCAGCCTTCTTCTTGCCTACCTTGGCATTGAAATCGCCCATCAGTATACTGTATTTTGTTTTGACTTTACCCATCGCCGATTCCACGTCTTCATAGAAGCTTTCTATTTCATGGTCATCATGACTGGATGTAGGGGCGTAGACGTGTACAACCTTCATTTTGTACCTCTTATTAAGTTTCACAAGACCTGCCACCCTCTCGTTAATGCTATAGAATTCCTCTCTGTTACCAGCTATATTCTTATTAATCAGGAATCCGACTCCTAGTTCTCGTATCTCCACTAAGCCCCGGTAGCACAGGACGTGCCCGCTTTTTAGCACTGTCTATGCTTCTTTAGGCCTCCTAACTTCACTGAGCCCTATTATATCCAATTTACTGCCCTCTAATTCCTCCAATAGCACTGCTAGACTCGCCTCACTAGATAACGTTCTAGCGTTAAACGTTGCCAGGTTCATATTACAATGGCGCCCTGTCCGGATCCAGGGATTCTTAGCACATTCTGCTGCGTCGAAGGTCTGACCGCCGTCATGGTCAGTTGCTTCGCAGCTGCTGGGGACTGAGGGCCGGGGTTTGCTGTAGAGGAAAGCTCCAAATGTGCAGTTTGGTGGGGAAATGCGGGGAGAAAGGCATTGTGTGAGACACTCCGGCTGAGGCGGAAGGGACAACTGGCTACGGTGGCCAGCGAAGTTGCGCTGTCGGACTCGCGGTGGAATCAACGGAGAAAGTAAGGATCGGTGGGCGTGGCTCGGTAGTGACACGTACGCTTTTCTTGGTAAAGGTGACCTTTCGTTCGTACTTGAACGCAGTTTTTAGGTCTGTTACCCGGTCTGCATTTGTGAGTATGTCTTGTGCGTTTGAACTCCATGAGCTCCGCTTGCGTCTCTAAGACGAGTTCGACGTGTTGATGCAGCACGGCAACGGGGGTGGTCTTATCTGTCAGCAGGGCATCTATCACAAAAATGCATCCGTATGTATCCGACAGTTTTACAGTGCACGTGTTCCCAGTAATAAACGCAAGTGTGGAGCGCGCATATGCCCACACTTGTAGTATATATATATGTATATATATATATGTGTATATATTGTCATGAGGCATTATAGTTCAATTGATGAAACGCTCAGATAGCAGAGCACGTAGCGAGAGGACACAGAGCTTCGGCAACACAGGCACAAGGCTTCCAACCACAGGTTGTCGTCGTCTTTCTTGAACCAGTGCTTGCTGCTCGTTCTTCTCCAGTATATATATATATATATATATATATATATATATATATATATATATATATATATATATATATATATATATGCCTAACAACATGAATTACTTCTTCTGCATTGGGACAGCGGTCACTTCTTGTCAGAGGCGACGTGATCGCCGCCAACGTTACAGTTGCAACGAGCCACCAAGGAACGCCGCCGCTTCCCACGGAAGACCGCAAGAAGACGTTAGTGCCAGAAAGCAGCAGCTGGGGGTGCGGTGAACCCAGTGACAGGCATGTCACATAGGCTATCAGATTTTGGCCAAAAACAGATAAGTGACATGCTTATCTCCTTAAGGTTGAGGTGTATATTGAAGCAAGTGCTGTCACTGATGACGCCAAAAAGAGAGCTTTGTTTGTGGCGGCGCTGAGGTCTAAGACGGCAGAAGTCTTGTGTGGAATGGTAGCACCGCGTCCACCGAACTTGCTGAAATACAACGAAGTTTTAGGTGCGGCAAATGAGTTTTATGACCCAGCACCAAATAAGATCTCAAAGAACAAGTTTTTTCATCTTAACCAACAAGAACAGGACTTCGTGTATTCATTCATTGTCGAGATAAGGAAGAGTGCCCAGAACTGAAATTTTTCGTCGGCGTCATACACGATGCTCTGGAATTGTACGCGGCGTCCATTCGAAAAGTTTACAAAAGCAGCCACTGGCGAGAAATGAATTAACACTGAAAGAAGCAGAAGCCTTTGGCGCGGCTGCGGAAACAGCAGAGCACCGGTCGCAACATATAGGTAAGGACAGTCGCGCAATGAATGCCCTGAAGCTTTGTAACGGTACGTGCCAAGTAGTGCCAGGAAAGAGCAGAGTAGCAAACTGAAACAATGAAAGTACTGCGGTCAGCATGGTTACAAAACATTGACATGCTCGCTAAAAAGTCCGTGATGCAGAGGCATATTACTTGCATGGGTGCGAGCAAAGGAGGTGCAAACAGAGCGCTAACGCTATAGCAGGAAACCCAAGACAGAGTGACGAAACAACAAACTGCAAAACTCGTCCATCTGGGTTACTGAACCTATGGCCGCGCCCATTCGGAAGCTTATCGTGTGGAATGGCATCACCATATGGATAGACATTGATGTACATTTTTTGCTGCAGGCTCGGTAATCAGTTCATTCTGATCGTATTTTCCTATCAACGTCCTGGGCCTACCAGCCACTTGTGGTCAAATTTCGCCCATCGGCCGCTACCCCGAGCAAAGTTTTGACCCCATGACGAAACGAGTGGGCTGTTCCTAGCTACTGGTTTGCAGAGACGTCTGGATGTCATCAGCTAAACGGATACAAATATCCGGGCCCTGTCGCACACCGAAGAAATGGCAGCAGTGGCACGAACAGCACTGGATTATCCGCATGGACTGACAGCATTGCCCTTTTGCTGCAGGTTGGTGCAGTCTGTTTACTCCTTTTGTAGCTTCGTTACCACACTTTAAATGATGCCACGCCACTGCCACCATACGATGCCACACCAGGGTTTGTTGTAACTTACTGTTGGTCATGATGGCAAAAATAAGTAAAGAATTGACAAATGGCCCGGAGGACCTAAAGAGAGTAATCAGGACCAACCTCAAGAGTTTGAAAGTTTTCCTCGAACGAGACTTCTGAAATGAAATCAGGGATATAAAATCTCATCTCAAGTATGGTGATGACAAACTTGATGAAATGGTAGCCATTCTGAAAGCAGTTCTAGAAAACCATGCTTGCACACTGAATATTACAACATAAAGTAGTGTTTTGATCAGATAGAAAGTCAAATGAAATCAACCAAGGCACGAATCGGGCACAGTATTTGCGAAATGCCACTATCGAAATAAAATGAACACCTGTGAACGCTGATAAAAACTCGTGAAAATTATGAAGAAGCTTGGTGACTGTATTGGGGAACTCATATCACTGTCTTCTATTGACATGTGCCACCGGGTTTCAGCACTAGCAAGCCATACTGGAAAAAATATTACTGTCGAGTTTGGATTCCGAAGGAAGTGGAATGTAGTGCTGAAGAAGGGAAGACGACAGAGTAACGTCTATTGAGCTTGATTATTCTGAGTCTTTGCTCATTTACATTAATGAACACGTGTGTCAAGGAAGAAAGTGCCTCGTTGCACAGGCTATTTCCGAAAAACGGGAAACGAACAGGAAGTTTGTTTAGGTGCGTGATGGGCGCATTTATGCCTGCAAATTTGAAACTAGTGCCAGACTAAGGATCTCTAGATTGAACGACTTGAACAAATTGAGCTAAAAACATTGATGCCCCTATAAACTGCCTCAACCTTCCCTCTATCGCAGATCAAGAGTTCATTATATGAATGACATCACTGTTTTTTACATGAACTCTCGATCGGTGTGCAACAAGGCAGATGAAATACATAGTTTGTTTACTTCCTGTAGTTTTTCGGTCCATGCAATAATTTTTTCTGAAACCTAGTACCACGATGATTCAACTTATTTTCTCCTAGACAGTTAGACACTTTGCTAGTTACAGGCAGACTCAAAGGGGTGGTGGTGTATCCCTGCAAACTGTGAATTCGCTTCCCCCTGCACCAATAATGGGGAATTCACGTTTTGCACTCCGGAGGGTGAAGTGTTAACCGTTCCGAGTGACTAAAATATCTTCTGTGTTGTCTCCCGCCCTCCAGGTGGAAAGCTTGAATTTTTTTTCATAGTTAGAAGGCCTTTTCAATAATGTGTCTATAAATGAGCTTCTACTATTCCTTTCTGGTGGTATGATAATTGATACGCGAACCGCGTCACTGAAGCAGACAGAATTTGCTTTTTTGATTCTTATGCTCTAGTAAAGGTAAATACTGTACCAACGCGCATAATTTGTTACACTTCTACTTTAGATATAATTATTACTAACAATGTTAAAAACACTATAACTTCAAGAAATTTGATAACTGACATCCGTGACTATTTCCAAGTGTTTAAATTTATTGGGAATATGAACCCGAATCTTACTTCTATATCACCGGAGTCTTATTATTGCTGCATTCATTGAAAATCCTTTGGTACCTTTTGTAAGGAAATAGGTACGGCTGACTTCTCCTCTATATTGTCACTGTTTTACACAGATGTTGCATAGGATGCACTAATTACTGAGTTAAAGCGCATATATCCAAGCTGCTTTTCTTTAAAATACTGTCGCAAACGAAAATCGAGAAAAGCATGGATCAAAACGCCTTGTTCGAAAAATAGAAAAACGAGCGAAGCTATATGGGCAATTCAATAATTCCAAATATACCGGGAAAGCACTTAATATGCAAAATATCACAACATGAACAAAGTACTGTATCAAGCCAATTACGAATACTTGAGCTAGTCCTTTTAATATAAATCTTGCATAAACTCTCATCATCGATGGCATCAAATCTGTAAACTAGTTGGTCGTCCCTACAAGAGTGATTGAATCATTGAATCTGCATTATGAGCGATGGTGCTATGCTGACGTGGCAGGATCTCTCGAATGCCTTTAGTGGTTTCTTTGTAAATATCACAAATACACTACGCTGGCCTATTCGCTCAGAAAGCATGTTGATTCGCTAAGTTCCAGGGGTCACGACGTCAATTTTTATGTCCCCTACAATCGAAAATAAAGTAGTTTCTGTATTCAGTAATCTTAAAAGCAGTAGGGCTTTTAGATATTAACGGCTTTGAAATAAAACCTCTAAAATATGGAATTCATTTATTAGCCCTAATCTTAACATATATATTCAACCTTTGTCTCAGTAGTGGAGTCTTTCCTAAGCAGATGCAAATTACAAAATTTATTGTGATACACAAAGGAGGCGACATCTCCGAATTGTCAAATAGACCAATTTCTATTCCACCAATTATTTCTAAATTATAAAAAATTATTCATATGAGAATAAATAATTTTATAAACAAGCTTTGCGCTTTGTCGAATGGTCTGTTCTGGTTCAGACCAAAAAACATCCACTAACTTGGCACTGCTCAAACAAGTGGAACTAATCACAAATGCATCTGAAGACAAGTGCCTTGTCCTCGAAATTTATACTGACTTTTCTTAAGCCTTTGATTTATTCAATCAATATTCTCAGTAAACGAACTTAAGCGCAATGACATAAGGGGCATTCTTTAATAGTTGATAAGGTAATCGCAGCCAAATTGTTGCCCACAATGATGCTCCGTCTGATGCCCAATACATAAAATCGGGCGTGCCGCAAGGTAGCCTCTTAGACATTTTGTTGCTTTTACTTTACTTAAATGATATATTTTACAATAAGTTACCGGTGAACCTTACTGCCCACTTCAATAGTCACACTGTGCCCCTTACGGGTAGAGGAAAAAATGAGTTATCCTTTATAGGGAATCAGCTTTTGCAATACATATGTCAGTGGGGGCAGGAAAATTCTCTAAAGGTTAACACTACCAAAAGTAAAGCCATAATATTTCTAGCAGTTGTAAACAAACATGATGATTAGGGTTGGGGGCAACCACATTGAAATCGCGGCAGCATAAAATGTCCCGGAGTAATGCCTTAGTTGTGATGCACGAATTATTAACCAAGGATCACAAATGCATGAAGTGAGTGGTGTGCTATGTCATCAAACCAGCGTGCTATGAAAAAGAATTAAACTTTTATTCTACAACGCATTCTTAGTTCCAGTGCTTTACTGTGACACTGTATGCGGCTCAAATACGAAGCATGATTTATCCAACCGTATTGTTGCACAGAAACGTCCGATAAGTTTAGTTGCGAAAATACCATGGCATATCCACAGACAACAATTATTCCGAGTTTAGTATCATCCAAGCTGTAGTGAAGAGGAGGACGAAGAAGACGCTCTTGTGTCGACTGTGCACGCGAGCAGCATTCGCGAACTGCGGCTGCAACTAGACTGTGCGTCTTGCGTCTTTTAATAAATCCTCATATTACATTTGGTGGAAGGTGCTGCATTCCCCGACCTCACCGTGGAAGTTCGTTCCGAACTTTGACAACTGCTCCAGCCGCTACCATGAGCGAGGTTCCCAACAATCCGCTTGCAGCATCCGCCGCTCCTATCATGTGCGGCACCGTCCAGCGGCAGCGGGACCCTTCTGTTTTTAGCGGATCAGGTGAGACTGAAGTGGAAGATTGGGTCTCTACCTACGAGCGCGTCAGTGATCACAACAAGTGGGACGACCCGACGAAGCTACGCAGCGTCATCTCCTATCTGGCTGACGTTGTGAACCTCTGGTTCCACAACCATGAACGGGAACTACAAACCTGGTCCGCTTTCAAAACAGCTTTCGCGGAAGTCTGCGGTCGCCCGGCACAGCGCCCAAGCCAGCGCGCTCAACAGCCCGGCGAGACTTACACCAGTTACATAGAGGATGTCGTGGATGTCGAGTGAAGAGGACAAGATGAAGCACATCCTCAAGGGCATCGAGGACGAAGCATTTCAAATGCTCTTGGCGCAAAACCCCACTTCTGTCGCTGCTGTCGTCACTCTTTGCCAGAGCATCCATGAGCTCCGTCGACAAAGGGCCCTTGCGCGTAGCGCTATTGCACCTGGCTACTCTCTCTCGTGCCTCAGGCTTCGCTCCAACTCCACGCCAGCATCATCGCTCTCTGTTGAGATTAAGGATTTCATTCGTGAGGAGGTGGCGTGCCACTTGTCTATGCTGCTTCTCAACGACTGACCTCCCCAGCCTGACACATCTCTGGCCGCCCCCATTAGGCGGGCCATTCGCGAGGAACTTGCATAGTCGCTACCTTCAGTTTAACCCTGCCCTCTCGCGGCTGAACCTCTCACCTATGCCGAAGTCGCCGCGCGACTTGCGCCGCCAATGTTCGCGTTTCCAGCGCCAATGCGACTTCAAGCTGTACCTCCTCCCGCGTCGCATCCAATTCCGTCTCGGAGGACAGTTCAGTCCCCTTGGCGCACACGCGACAACCGGCCCATATGCTTCGCTTGTGGTGTCGGCGGCCATGTCGCGCGCTTCTGCCATCGTCACATGCCACCTGCTAACGCTGCTGTCGCAACGCCTGGATGTGGCTATTTCCATGATATTACCGGGCATGCGATGTTTCCCAACCAAGAGTTCTCGCCGCCTCCTCGACGCCCTGTCGGCACCCATCGTTCGCCATCACCGCGTTCTCACTCGCTTTACCCCTTGTGTCGCCGCCAGTCACCTAGCGAGAGCAACTAGGTGCTGCAGTTGCGCAGGCACGAACTGCAAGCTTCGCGACTTGTACAAAGCCTGCACAGTCGCCACGCAACTTATTGGACGTTTTCGTCGAAGGAACCGCCGCAATTGCGCTTATTGATTCTGGGGCTGCAATTTCTGTTATCGACGAACAGCTTTGTCGTAACCTCCACAAGATCACAACGCCGTTGTCTGGTATGCTTCTAAGCACCGCGACTGCCCAGCATATAGCCCAGCTTGCTGAATGTACTGCAAGGGTGGTCATCGACGGCATTGTCTATGTTGTTGAATTCGTTGTGCTGTCTTCATGTTCACATATCATTCTCGGCTGGGACTTCTTGTCTCACCATTGTGCCATCATCGACTCTGCCCAGGTCGAAATGGCGCTTTTCCCACTTGCCGATGCCCCGCTGCCTGACCCTTCTGAAGACACAGCCTCCAAGCTCACCATTGTGTCCGATACGGACATACCACCCGAAATGTGTTTGCTTGTGCCCGTGTCTTGCTCTACCGCGCCAAACGCTACAGTACTTTTTACACCGTCGCCAATTTTTCTACGTCGCAAAGCCCTACCTCTCCAGTTTGCTGTACTCACCACTGTATCTGGATTATCCTCAATGCTTGTGTGCAACCCGTCTAACTACCCTGTCACCTTACTGCGCGGAGAATCACTAGGTCGTGCCCAGCCCCTTGAACCGCTTCACATTCCCGATGCTTCCGACCACATGGCTTGTTATGAGCTACATGTCCTCACTTCTCCCGTGCTGTCCACGTTATCATCATCATTGTCGTCGTCGTCAGACGTTCTCGATTCCGTCGTAGACGTCGATCTGCCGCTTTCGTATCGTCAGCAAGTCCTCGCGCTTCTTCAGAATTCTCGCGCGTCATCTGATTGTGAGCAACCATCTCTCGGGCGTACGGCAACCGTTACTCAAAGCGTCCATATCCTCATTTACGCCAGCGACCATATTGCGTGTCGGTAGCCGAGCGACAGATAATTAACGAGCAAGTCGACGATATGCTGCACCGTGGCGCCATTCGCCCTTCCTACAGTCTTTGGGCGTCTCCTGTGGTATTAGTGCGCATGAAGGACGGGTCAATACGCTTCTGTGTGGATTACCATCGACTCAATAAGATCGCTCATAAAGTTGTCTATTTGTTGCCTCAGAGAGATAACGCACTCGACCCTTTACAAGGCGCGGAGTACTTCTCATCTTTGGATCTTCGCTCAGGCTATTGGCAAGTGCCGATGGCAGATGATGACTGTGAGAAGACAGCTTTCATCACGCCCGATGGCTTGTACGAATTTGCCGTAATGCCATTCAGGCTCTGCAACGCGCCCGCTACTTTCGAGCACATGATGAACACCATCCTTCGTAACTACAAGTGGAAAAGGTGTCTGTGCTACCTTGATAATATCGTGGTTCTCTCGCCAGATTTCTCGACGCACCTCTTTCGCTTGCGTGAGATACTAACTTGCTTCACCTCTGCTGGCCTCCAATTCAACATCAAAAATTGCCGTTTTGCTGCCCGCAAGCTATCAATATTGGGACACGTTGTGTCGAAGGACGGTGTGGTTCCTGACCCAGCAAAGCTTCACGCTGTCGCATAGTTTCCGATGCCCACTACTCTTAAGGCGCTCCGCATTTTTATAGGGCTCTGCTCTTACTTTCGGCGTTTTGTGCGCAATTTCGCAACTATCATCGCACCACTCAACAATTTGCTTACCGCTACCAATGGCATCTCCATGTGGTCAACTTCCTGTGGCGAAGCCTTCAAACAACTACGTCGCCTACTTAACTTCGACATCGATTCTGCGACATTACGATCCCACAGTGCCTACAGAGGTACACACGGACGCCAGCGGCATCGGACTAGGTGCACTCCTCGCACAACAGAAAGACGGCTATGACGAGTACATCGTCGCGTATGCGAGCCGAACTTTAAAGAAGGCAGAAACCAACTACTCTGACAGGAAAGGAGTGCTTGGCCATTATTTGGGCTCTCGTCAAATTTCGTCCATACCTATATGGTCGCCCTTTGATATTGTCACCGACCACCATTCCCTTTGCTGGCTGTCCTCGTTAAAGAATCCGTCAGGTCGCCTAGGCCGATGGTCACTTCGATTTCAAAAATATTACATTCGCGTTGTCTACCGATCGGGTAAGAAGCACTCTGACGCCGATGCGCTTTCACGATCACCGCTACCTTCTGATGTGGCTTCAGTGTCTCCGCTCTTCGCATTCGTGTCAGCCTTCAACGTCGCTGATATGCCGCACGAGCAGCGTAAGGATCCCCTGATTTCAACTACACTAAATTTCCTCCACGACCCATCCGTCACACCCTCTTCTAGAACACTTCTTCGCCAAGCCGCTCACTTTGCTGTACACGATAACGTCCTCTACCGCATAAATTATTTGCCTGATGGTCGCAAATGGCTTCTTGTGATACCAAGAAACATGCGTTCTGACATATGCGCTTATTTTCATGCTGCTCATCATAATGGTCACGCCGGCGTTCTGAAAGCGTATACGCGGCTAAGGCAGCGTTTCTACTGGCACGGCATGCTTCACTTCGTGCGCCAGTACGTACGCGCTTGCACGGCAGCGTGCCAACGGCGTAAAATTCCACAGCGGCCTCCTGGTGAGCTACAGCCGCCGCGCCGTCCGGCTCGGCCCTTCGATCGCGTCGGCATAGACCTATACGGGCCACTTCACTGCAGATCATTGGGTAACAGATGGGTAATTGTAAGTGTCGACCACTTGACGCGCTACGCCGAGACGGCCGCACTCCCGGCAGCCTCTGCACGTGAAGTTGCGTTTTACATCTTGCGGAACTTCGTTCTTCGACATGGCACACCACGCGAACTACTCAGCGACAGCGGACCTGTCTTCCTGTCCGATGTAATCCAAGCCCTTCTCGCTGCATGCAGCATCGTTCACCGCAAGTCTACGGCCTACCCTCCCACAAACGAACAGCTTGACAGAGAGGTTCAACCGCACACTCGGTGACATGCTGACTATGTACGTCACCTCGGACAACAGTAACTGGGACACTGTTTTGCCGTTCGTCACGTATGCCTATAATATGGCCACACAAGCTACCACTGGCATTTCGCCCTTTTTTCTGCTGTATGGACGAGAGCCCTGGTATACTATGGACACACTGCTCCCATACCAACCCGACGCTTCCGAATGCACGCCTGTGTCTGAAGCCGCCAAATACGCCGAGGACTATAGGCAGCTCGCGCGAACCCTTACGGCCGCTGCTCAAGCTCGTCAAAAGCTGCGGCATGACAGTGACGCGCTTACACCAGTTTTCTCGACTGGTTCCCTTGTTTGGTTGTGGGTCCCGCATCACAGTCCTGGCCTTTCAACCAAACTCCTTGCACGCTATGATGGCCCCTACCGCGTCGTAGACCATGCCTCCACTGTCACCTACGTTGTAGAACCTGTGGCGCCATCCCCCGACCGTAGACATCACGGGCGTGACACGGCTCTTGTCAACCGACTTAAGCCGTAGTATGACCCCCTCATCCTACCTACGCCGTAAGTCGATATGATGGCTCCTCTTTTCTTCCGGGGGCCATTGTTGTGAAGAGGAGGACGAAGAAGACCCTCTTCTGTCGACTGTGCGCGCGATCAGCATTCGTGTGCTGCCGGTGACACTAGACTGTGCCTCTTGCGTGTTATAATAAATCCTCATATTACAAAGCTTCTAATCTTTATGCCTTCTAGTTGATTCTTATGTACAAAATTCTATTCGAACAAACCACGCAGACATGTCGACACTATTCAGCCTTCAAAGTCATGTGTCAATCTACAATGTACGCCGTTGCACCACTTGGTCTACACCAATTTGTCGAACTGTCTACGCATTTCAATGGAGCGCCTGTAAACTTCCTTGTTACCTTTACACACTTGAACGGAATTACACCTCACATGAGAAATACCCAAAAATAAATTAGTGTTTTGCTGATCCTGCATTCCTACATCGTTCTTCATTCTGTTTTTGTATATGTCGCGTTATAATTTATGCTGAATCCCACAATGTTAACAAATTCACTAAGACTGTTCTCCATTTTGTATGTGTATTTTTGTACATATCCCTACGGCATGTACTTGTTTTTACTCTTGTACATTTGCAAATTCAGAATGTGTTCCAAGGTTGACAGTATTTTGCGTACGCTTGTCAAAGTTCTGCTGCTTACTCGCCACACTGTCTTGTGGGGCGCAATGGGGTTTCCTCAAGCAGCTGCTTGCGGCTTTTGACCATACGTCTGTTTTTATTTTGCGTTGTTCTTTATGTCGAATCATGGAATGTTAACAAATTCACTAAGACGGTTAATGATACGTGCTAAAGACATGTGGTAGATTGTGAAGATCCATTTTGTATTCTGCGAAAGGAGAGTAATAACCAATATCACATTTTTTTTTATATTACTGGCTCTCCTCTTTATGTCGTTCAGAGAGCAACGTGCGCAGCCTATCGCAACCGTTTATTCCGGCTGCAAAGTGCAAAGTTTGAGCTTTCGTCCTATCTAGCAAAACTACCTGTACTGCGTATTTTGGCAATGAAGGCTTTTTACAAGTCGGTGGAAGTTTATTGCTCACTGACAGTATTAGATTATGAAGGTCCCAGCCTGTGAAGCAGCTCAGAAGTGCTACGTTCAGGGCGCATTTGTTTTACATGCTTCTTTGGAAACTTTTGCGCGCAAAAAAAAAAAAACAGGACGTCGAACAAAGATGTTTGCGATGATGTGTGTCTCTTCTTCGTTCGACGTCCTGATTTTGTGCGCGCAAAAGTCTCCAAAGGACCATATGACGCTGCAGAAGGGTCCCCGCTCCTGCACGTGATGAATCTACCAAGCTCGGCAAGTCGGCGGGAACCGGCAGGAGTCAATAGCATAATGGAAGACTCTGCCGACGTGAACACGTCGGCATAATCTTCCATTCATGTGTTCACGGACGTCTTTGGACTCTTCAAGGGGACGCAGGCTACACTGTTCATCAAGGACACAGCAATACCAAGATTTTGCAAAGGAAGGTAGATTTCCTTTGCAATAATAGATAAGGTTTCTGTTGGGCTGAATAGACTAGTGGGAAGCGGCACAATGTCACCAGTCGCTTATGAGAAATTCGCAAAACCGATATTGCCGGTAATGAAAAGCGTAGGCGCGGTGCGCATTTGTGGCCAGTGTGTGAAATGGAAAGGTACGCTCTTCCGGTCATAGACACCTTCGCAAACTTGCATGGGGGACAGCGATTCAGTATTGTGGATTTGCGAGACGCCTAGAAACAGATTACGCTGGAAGAAAAGTCGCGTACGCTGGCTGTCATAAATACACATAGAGGATTGTTTTCTTACAATCGGTTGCCGTTTGGAATCGCATCAGCACCGGCGGTATCCCAGAGAATGATCCGTGTTAATATTGCACGGAATACCACGGGTACCACCATACCTGGACGACGTTTTGACAGGAGAGACTGCTGATCAGCCGAACGCAAACATACGATCAGTTTTTCAGAGATATAAACTACACGGCAATAAACTGCATGCTTACAATGCCGTGTAAAGGAAGCCGCGGTGACGTATCTAGGGCATCAAATCTACACAGTAGGATTGCACCTGACGGAAAAGGACAGAAAATAACGATGAGGCAATCAGGCTGGCCCCAGCCCCACAGAACATTTCCGAGTTGTGATGATTGCTGGGTATGTTCAAATTTTACAATAAATTCTTACTGAATCTTTCGACACTACTGGCCCCTTTGTGCCAACTTCTGGGAAAAACAACCAGATGGCAGTGGGGTAAATGAAGAAATTCGAGAAGGCTAAAGAAGCTTTGTGTGCCAGGCCACTACTGACCCAGTTTAGTCCAACGAAAGAGCTACTCTTGGAATGCGATGCTTCACCCTATGGTTTAGAGCCACTCTTGGTCATCGAATTGGTGGACAGTATCGATCATAAGAATTTCGGTCACGAACGCTGACCGCTACAAAGAAAAATTACACACATATATAGCGAGAGACATTGTCGGTACTTTTCGACGTCCCGTGGTAACGCGACTACATACTTGGCGGAGAGTCCACCTCTAATTACATACTATCAGCCGCAGCTGCGTCTTATAAGGATGGACCTGCAAACACCTGCACTGGCGGCAACGCGCATACAGAGACAGGCTATCACGCTTCGCGCGTACAAGTACCGGCTACAGTATAAACAGCGTAAACTGTTGTGCAACGCTGATGTATTAAGCCCTTTACCATGCAGCCTGAAGCGGAGCCGGATGACATCGCGCCCGTCGTTCTGGCCTTGGGCCAACAAGACTATGCCGCACTGCCTACGAATGAATTGCAAGTAATTACGGCGACAAATGACGTCATCTCTTAAGCTTGCAACTGGACGCGTAATGGTTGGCAGCGTAGTATTAAAGGCGACTGTTGTAAGGCTTGGGGTCGGTCATGAAATAGATGGCAGCTGGCCCATGCCATCGTCCAACTCATCCACGCTGAGGACGTCGTTGAAGGGAAGGGCTTGTTCTCAGCGAGAACGAGGAATATGGGATTTATTTACAGTACTACACGAGAACATTAAAGTTCATCAGTCTAGCATCACTGAAACAGAATGCACACCCAGCAGCCGCGCAACGGCTGCTTACAAACACTCTATCCTCCCTACATCCCTAGGTTAGGGAAAACGGCCGTTCACCCGTCCACCAATTCGGAGTGTCCAAAGTCATTGTAGCCGACCTGCCTTTGAGGGGGAGGGTTTACTCACTCACTTCCGCACAGGTTTCACTGACCACACCAAGGTGAGAACGTTTTCGCCGACAAGCGTCTTGCCCTGAGCAGGTGCTTCTTGGTCCCAGAGTTGACCCCGCAGACAGTGGCCGCCGCGTCCGCCCGTTGACTGATGACATCTAAGACCCGTGAGACGGCACCGCAAAACACCTTCGTCCAGGAGCTCCCCCGCTCCAAACAAACCGTGTGGTGACGGCGAATCCACTAACAATACTTGGTCCGCCAACTGCGTCCATACATCCGGGTGCCGCTCGCTTGGGGATGCGGCGTATTGTCACCCTTACAAAGCGAGTCGCCGCAGCAGACATAGCGGCGCCAACGGGTTGCTCACGAGACAAATCCTTGTTTTCATGAAGCGAGTGCTCGCAGCCGGTCGGGCAGCGTTCGACGGTCGTGTCCCCTAAGCTTGCCAGCCCCTGCAGGTCGAACTTGACACAGTGAGCTCGCAGGATAGTACAAGAAACGGTCCGAGCTGTCAGTGGAAAACGATTTATTGAATTTGGGTCATTGTGTGATTTTATCTACAGAATGTCATCGATCTCGGTGATGCAAATGTTTATGAGATAGCTTGGGACCTACACAGCGGAACAGCACGCAGAATTTTATCCCACACCTTAAATACACTACACACCCGGAATGGCAACGTCCATTCTCCGTTGGGACTCTCCTATGATGTACCCGCAACTCCAATTGCATCATCTGTTTTCTTTCAGTGCAAATGTTTCTATATATCAGGCCCTTTTTCGACTCATATGTTACCCCTTTCTGACTCCTTCTCGCATACGTCTAACTTCGATCCTCCGTATCGCGTATCTTAGCATTCTGCCATCTCCCTGTTGCCTTCCGAGCTCTTCCGCCGATACACCAAATTGCCTCATTACTGGAGGCATGCTGACTTCTTGTTCTTTATCTATTTTACTGCCGTCACAATTCCCAGTTCTGTTTAGTTCATTGAGCCCCTCTATGTCATCGACCTATATCGTTCCTGGTAGATTCCGTAATATGAAGTGTGGCAAGGGGGTCTTCTACGCACCTGGCTGCCACTATCCATGTATAATACGGCGTAAACATATGGATATTAGCCTCCGAGAGGTATCTCACAGACTTGTCCGCGAACATAACTGGCTTCATGAAATAAGATTTCGACGAAAACTAGTCTGGCCGGGATTGCTCATAGTCAAGGGTAAAACGGATGCCAACCAAAAACATTAAAAGAAAAAGAACCAAGACGTATCGGCTCCCATACGGGGGCCTTGTTCACAATCTTGTGAACGTCTACGTATTCTGCTACGTTTTCCGTTCTTTGTTCCAGCGCCGTCGTCAACGTTTAGAGACTCAAGCGTTACCGCCCTTCCTCTGCTGTAGGTCCTTAGAGGCGCCGCGCTGGCGCTTCTGCCGCCGGGATTCATACTAAGTCCTACGACGATGTTGGCTTTTGAATTTAGTGGAACGTTACTACAAGCGTCCACTACTGATCTGATAAGGATGACTGGTTTTCCTGGATGTTCGCTATCTTCCATAGTGCCCATTGCTTGCTACCATTGAAAATATACCCTGCAAATAGTTTCGCTACTGTGCTTTCACGTAACATTTATAATCAATACATATGTGAAACACGCATGCACGTATGTGTTTTGCACAGATATAATGTTATTAGGGATCACATAATAATGACTAAATATGTACCGCGTCTTTCACAGAACTTGAACCATAGGAGTATCTAATGAAGTACATACATACATATATTTAGACATATTTATATGTATTGTAAAGAAGAAGAGAGACACTCCTGTGTTTAACGCTACTGGATAAAAACGCTAGTAGGTCGAGCGCACTTACTCAGTAACGGCTCTCGGGCTGAGAAGCTCTCACTCTCCTGACCGTTGATGGTGCGCTGCTCAGAGCTCTGCTATCTAAACACCTTGAGAATTGGTGGAGGTGCTGTGTAACCTCAGACAATCATCCTGGAACTCCGGTCTCGTACCCTGCTATCTACCATGCCCCGTGACGCCTCCTCCCGCAGCCACTAGCGTCTCGCGCGTCGTCGTTACAATATATATATATATATATATATATAGACGCCGCCGGACGTTGCTTCTGCCGCCGGGGGCCTACATGCGTGTGATATTTGATTGTTCGAACGAGGCGCGTGGGCGTCATCACCCGAGAAAAGAGGAAGAACGAACTGGGTTCGCGCTGCAAGCGCTGTTGTGAATATATTATATATATATATATATATATATATATATATATATATATATATATATATACATATATATATATATATATATATATATATATATATATATATATATATATACATATATATATATATATATATATATATATATATATATATATATATATATATATATATATATATATATATATATATATATATATATATATATATATATATATATATATATATATATTGTTACGTGAAGGCCGAGTCAGTAAGACGAGCAACAATTTACATGGTATATTCACAACTGCGCTTGCAGCGCGAACCAGGTTCGTTCTTCTTCCTCTTTTCTCGGGTGCTGACGCCCACGCGCCTCGTTCGAACAATCAAATATCACACGCGTGTAGTCCCCCGGCGCATAATCTCCCGGCGGCAGAAGCGACGTCCCGCAGCGTCTAACTGTCATAACTGGAAGGGTGGTACTGCTTTGCTCGTGTAACGTGCACGATATCACTGGACTGGGAAGCAGATGGGGTGTCAGGGGTGATCTAGTAGGTGACGGGAGCCACGGCACAAAGCACTCGGTATGGGCCTCTGTAACGAGACAGCAGTTTTTCTTATAGGCCGACCTGATGCGACGGAGACCATGGAAGCACCAAAGAACTAGGCGAGAAGTGCACGTCTCGGTGTCGCCGGTCGTACAAACGCCTTTGACTCTCTTGGGATTTCAGAAGGCGGTCATGGGCAATTTTCCTTACGTCGGCACAGCGGGCGATGGCGTCGAGTGCATATTCACTGGTCGGTGCCGCGTGAACAGGGATGGTTGTGTCGAGGGACAGGGCTGGTTCTCGAACGAACAGAAGGCAAAATGGGTAATAGCCAGTGGTGTCGTGGTGCGAGGAATTATAAGCCAATGTGACCAACGGTAGGGCGAGGTCGCAGTCTGTATGTTCTGAAGAGACATATTTCGCGAGCATGTCTGTGAGCGTGCGATTTAGACGCTCCGTGAGGCCATCTGTTTGCGGATGGTATGACGTGGATAGCTTGTGCCTCGTGGCACAGGTCTGCAGGATGTGCGCGATAACTGTTGATAGGAATGTCCGACCATGGTCTGTGAGAAGTTGTCGTGGAGCTCCGTGTAACAAAATCACGTCGCATAGAATAAAATCGGCGGCATCTGTGGCGCAGCTGGTAGGAAGCGATCGGGTGATGGCGTAGCGCGTGGCGTAATCCGTGTCCACAACGATCAACCTGTTCGCAGAGGACGAAAGTGGAAAAGGGCCAAGTAAGTCCAAACCAACCCGATAGAACGGTTCCGCGGGAATGTCGAGTGGTTGAAGGTACCCAGCAGGGAGCGTCGATGGTGTCTTACGTGGCTGGCATTTTTCACACGCAGCTACGTATCTTCCAACGGATCGAGCAAGCCCTGGGCAAAAGAAGCGGCGGCGGATCCGGTCGTAAGTAGGTTACACACCCAGCTGACTAGCAGTGGGGAGGTGGTGAAGTTTGTGGGGAACAGTCGAGCGAAGGTGTTTAGGGATCACAAGGAGTAATGCAGGGCCGTCGGGGTGAACGTTGTGGCGGTAGAGTACGCCATCTGGAAGTGTGAGTAAGCGAAGGGCAATGTCGGCAAGTGACGATTCCATGTGACCAGTGGTGATACGCGAGGACGGGTCACGGCGCTGCTGGTCGGCGATATGCGGCAGTGGAAAACAGAGACAACACAGGCGTCTGTGTCAGTATCAGACGTAGCGGTCACGTTTTCGACTGGGTAGCGAGAGAGGCAATCCGCATCTTGGTGTTGACATCCCGACTTGTTAGTCACTGTGCAGGGATATTCTTTTAGTCGGAGAGCCGAATGACCGAGCTGGTCAGTAGGATCCTTGAGCGACAAAAGCCAACAGAGCGCATGATGGTCTGTGATTACTGAGAAGGGCTTGCCATATAAATATGGGCGGAACTTCGAAACAGCCCAGACAAGAGCAAGACATTCGCGCTCGGTAATCGAATAGTTGCGCTCTGCAGTTGTCAGGAGCCCGCTAGCGTAGGTTATAACGCGGTCGTGTCCGTGTTGCCCTTGCGATAAGACGGCGCCGGTCCCATAAGCACTGGCGTCGGTTCGGACCTCTGTAGGTGCGGACTGGTCGAAGTGGACCAAGACCGGCAGATTTGTGAGAATCGTGATAAGGTGTGAACGTACGGCAGCCTGAGGGGAACCCCACGTAAAAGGCGCGTATTTCTTCAGAAGTTCTGAGAGTTGTCGAGCGATTACTGCGAAATTTTTCACGAACCGTCGAAAATAAGAACAGATCCCCACAAAACTCCGGACGTCTTTGACAGACTGAGGTAAAGGAAGCGCCTTTACTGCTCGAACCTTCTCCGCGTCGGCTTGTACTCTGGAAGCATCGACGAGATGGCCTAGCAATGTAATTTGTTGGCACACGAAGTAGCACTTCGATGAGCTTAATTGGCCTTGCGGAAGACATCAAGGATAACTGCGACGCGCTCAAAGTGCGTTTCAAATGTAGGAGGGCACACAACGATGTCGTCGTGGTAACAAAGACAGGTTGTCCCTTTGAAACCTTGAAGCAGAGAGTCAATCATCCGTTCGAACATGGCGGGGGCATTATATAAAACGAACGGCATAACGCTGAATTGGTAGTGGCCATCTGCAGTGAATAAAGCGGTCTTTTCTTGGTCTTGCTCATCGACGGAAATCTGCCAATAACCAGTCCGAAGGTCGATGGAAGAAAAATATTTGGCACCATGAAGACAATCGAGAGCGTCATCGACTCGTGGTAAAGGTAAACGTCCTTTTTAGTAATTCGGTTGACATGGCGGTAATGAACGCAGAAACGTCACGAGCCATATTTATTTTTCACGAGCACGAACGGCGACGGCCAAGGGCTCGACGAGGGCTCAACAATACCTCAGGTGAACATCTTGTTTACCGCCTGCTGAATAACTTTCCGCTCTGCCATGGACACGCGATATGGTCGGCGGTGAATGGGAACTATATCAGCAGTGTTTATCCGATGCTTAACAAGGGACGTCTGACCAATTGGTCGATTGTCAGTGTCAAATATGTCGGGGTAGGAAAGTAAAAGGCGATTTAGGGCGGCTGCTTGGTCAGGTGCGAAGTACGGAGGGACCCTGGGATGTAATGGGCCATCGAGGTTCAAGGCATCCTGTGGGTAATCAGGAGAATCTGGAGACGCGTCGGCTACAAAAGCAGTGACGTGGTCGTCTATCACTCACCGGAGTCGTGGCCACCGCTATGCCTTCAGGTAACACCTGCTTCGTCAAGCTGAAATTGATAACGGGGAGACACATGCCATTACCAGCAAGGCTTACGACGGAGTCTGGCACAGAGATGTCGCGCGCCAAGAGGACATCACGAATAGGTGCAATGACATAGCCGCCATCAGGCACGGTGGCCGTTGAGGCCAATTCGACGAAGGTTAGGGCTTTTGGAGGTAAGCGAACAAACGCTGTAGTGCAGAGGGTGTTCAGGGTGAACGTCTGAAAGAAGAGGAAGGTAGAGGGACAGCGTACCGGAAGAACAGTCGTTGAGGGCAGAATGCTTCGTCAGAAAGTCGAGCCGAAAGATTAGGTCATGATGGCAACTAGTCAGCAGGGTGAACAGGACTGGAACTTGGCGGCCAGCAATTCCTATGCGAGCAATGCACATAGCCCTGACGGCAACGGTGGCGCCATTGGTAGCGCGCATGGCTCGACTGATGGCACGCGTAACAACTTTTTTGAGGCGACTACATAGGTTAGCGCTCATTATGGATACTTGGGCTCCAGTATAAATTAATGCCGTCAACGGAACACCATCTACGTCTACTTCAATTAGGTTCGTGTTAGTGAGAAGCGTCAATAGAGGATCTTCACAGGACGAACGTGATGCAGCACTACCTCCAAAAGCTGCATGGCCTAGGCGGAGTAGTCGGCACCGGTCGGGTGTCAGGTCCGGAGACGGAGCAGGCAGCAGGAATACCTAGGTTTGCAAATTCTTGCCGTACAACTGTCTGAATGATGCAAATCTCTGGGGCTGGTTGGTCAAGGGTGGGTTCAAGTGGCGTGAATGGAACGGCGCAGGACTTGTAGCCTCGAGTTCGTGGCGAACAATAAGTGTGACGTGCTCATTAAAAGGCGGTTTAGCAGCAAGATCAACGCAAGACGAGGTCGCAGCCGTTTTAGGGAGCCGGGAGAACTGTGGAATGACGCGGCGGCTTTTGGCGAGCTCAAAGCGGTGGCACTCCTTGACAATGACGTCGATGGTGGACACATTGTTGAAGACCAACAAGTTGAAGGCGTCGTCCGCGATCCCTTTAAGTACGCTGCCGACTTTGTCAACCTCGACCATTTTCTCGTCAATTTTCCGGCAAAAAGCGAGCACGTCTTGTATGTACGAGACATACGATTCAGTAGAGGAATGAACTCGAGTAGAAAGCCCTTTCCTAGCAGCCAGCTGCTGACCGGTGGGATTTCCAAAGCGGTCGACAAGCCTCTCCTTGAAAGCAGCCCAGCTAGAGATCGTGTCCTTGTGTGTCTGGAATCACAGTCGAGGAGTTCCGCCCAAGTAGAATAGGACATTGGCCAGCATAATTGTCGGGTCCCAGTGGTGGTTTTGGCTAACACGCTCATACAAGTTGAGCCAGTCGTCAACGTCGACATTACCTCAGCCGGAGAATATGCCAGGATCGCGGAGATTGGTAACCATAACGTACGTTGTCGTCGGAGTCGCAGGAGTAGAAGGAGGAGTCAGAGTAGATATTTACACGACCCTAAGACCGCGACGGCACCAGGTGATTGAGCGCCTCAATAAAGGCGGCGGCTTCCCCGCAGTATGCGTCGCTGGCCTCTTCAGCTTTAAATCTACCTATTTTGGAAGGCTGTTGCGAAGGCCCATTACTACACAAGCAGCCTCAAAAGAAAGCTTAGTTTATGCGCCATCAGTACGAGGTCTCTTAGAAAAATGTCCTTTGTCCGAAGAAAAAAAAACTGGCCTAACTGGAGCGTTGTAAACCTAATCGCTCTCAAACTACCCTCCTTCAGACTCCACACACTTCTCCCAGCGGTACTGCCATTGTTGGAAGCATTCCGAGAAAGCCTCTTTCGGAATGGAGTTTAGCGCAGCTGTCGTTGCAGCCATAATGTCCTCTCTTGTCTAAAATCGCGCTCCTTTCAATGGCCTCTTGATTTTGGGAAACAGCCAGAAGTTGCAGGGGGCGATATCAGGAGAGTAAGGAGCCTTTTGAACTACAGGCGTCCGGTTTTTCACCAAAAAAGTCTGAATCGAGTGCGAGGAATGTGCAGGAGCATTGTCGTGATGGATGCGCCAATTTCCTGTTGACCGCGACTCCTGTCTCTTGTGCCGCATAGCATCACGTAGGCGACGGAGGACATCCCTGTAGTACTCTATGGTGATTGTTTGACCCTGTGGTGCGTATTCGTGTTGTACCACACCGCGGGATTCAAAGAAAGCAGTCAGCATCACTTTCGCGTTGCTGCGCACTGGGCGGGCCTTCTTTGGTCTTGGTGACGTGGAATGCTTCCACTGTGACGACTGGGATTTTCGTACCCGTACACCCAAGACTCGTCACCAGTGAATATGGCGTGTATGAAGTCGGGGTCACTGTTTGCGGAATCAAGCATGTGCTGTGAGACCTCAACACGAAGTTGCTTTTGCTCTACCATGAGCAGATTCGGCACGAATTTCGCCGCAACTCTCTGCATGGCCAAATCTTCGGTCATAATGGAATGTGCAAACAATTCTGATACCCACCTCTTCCGCAATTTCTCGGATAGTCACATGACCACCCCGCATCACTACAGCGTTCACTTCGGCAATGATCTGGTCATTTCGGCATGTTGATAGCCGACCAGAGCGTGGCTCGCTCTCCACCGATGTGCGGCCATCTTTAAACCAGTTGTACCACTTCTTAATCTGTTTGCAGCTCATAGCACCGTCACCTAACGCCGTCTGACTCTTCCGAATGGTTTCCACTTCCCTGTCGCCCAGTTTCTCGCGAAAGTTGATGCAGTAGCGCTGCTCCAGTGGCTCCGCCATTTTCCTTGCAATAAAAAACCGACGAGAGCACTGCGCACTACCTCACTCAAGCGCTGCGTCCCAGCGACTGACGCTATCCGCAGGCGAAAAAAAAAATCGCGCATGTGCACAAAGGTTCAAGGTCGGCTGATGCAAGCGCGCTTGTTTCATATCCATAAGATGTTCACAAAAAATAAGGTCAGATACTTTTCCAACAGACCTCGATATACGTGTATTGCAATCTCAGTCGATTTGATAGCTTCCTCCGAGACATGCAGCCGTGCGAATGGATACTGGCATCTCTCTGCTGGGTGGTCCAACCAATAGTCATACGGATATTCTACCGCTGCGGGTTGATAATAAACTCGGACATACCATGTGCGCCGACGAAGAGTAAAAAATGGCTGTGGCTTAGCTAAGGTTAAGCCCAGGTTGCGAAGCATACTAGCCTTTATTTTAGTTGTTGAACCACTGTTTAGCCTGGTGAACTGCTGTTGCTTGGCTATATTTGGTTCGGCTAGTAGAAGAAACAACTCATGCGTTACTCTGCTTCACCTTCAAGAGTGGAACGCGACAGCGTTCCCGTCGACCCGCCAAGGGGTGTAAGACAATGGGCTACGGCGCAGCGACTACGCGCCCCGCATTGGACGCGGTGAGCGTCGAGCAACGCAGCGTTCGGCGCGGCAACGAAATATGCGCCTGAGCAAGCGACGCACGCCTGAGCCTTAGAAACAGCTCGTTTCTAAGGCAACACCGCATTCACTAGAGGCGCTTTTGTACCGCTTCGAAGCATCGTACTCCTGGCTCAGTGGTAGCGTCTCCGTCTCACACTCCGGAGACCCTCGTTCGATTCCCACCCAGCCCATCTTGCAAGAGTTGAGCCAAAGCCACCTAGAAAAAGCGCAGCTGCTTATATACCGCCGCGACGCCGCGAGCGACGGCGCGAGTTGGAGCCCCGTTTCTCCTGTGTCGTGACGTCACGGTGTCACGTGGTATTGAAGGCGACACCGCCGCGCCTGAGGAGCTGGGTTGAGCTCTAGTAATATGCTTCACATAGAAGAAACTCAGCCATAAAATGTTCCAACTCTAATGGTAGTTGCACCGCTCGCAGGAGCACCTGCAGACCCATTGTGTGCGTTCTGCGCAGAACGCCCTGTGAGAGTGACTAATGCTATTCTGCGTGATGAAATGAACTTGGCCTAAAGAAGGTTATCCGGGAACTCCGACCACCAGAACGGCGCAGTATAGGTATGGCAGGAAGAACCACTTGCCTATATAAAACTCTTATGGCAAGTCGGTTGACCGTATAGTGCGTTTTAAAATACGCCGCAATTTTGGGGATAACAATTGCCTTTTTTTCTCTAAGGTAATGAACATATTTCTTGAAGCCCAGTCTCGAATCAAAAACCACGCCTAATAATTTCATTTTGTCTTTTCTTTAGAGCCTGACATCATCTATAAGCACTTATAAGCACACTAAGTGCGGTCCCCCTCATTGCGCTAAAATCATGTGGGAACGCTGCCGATTTGCGTTCAATATGATATGCAGTAAGCACCAACTAGGCCAAAGTGAAGTTCTTCTGCTGAAAATAACGAATTGGCTGCACTAATCTCGATTCTGGCGTCCCTTGCCCAGCTGTTTACCACGTTTAAGGCCACCTCAGCCGTGCGCTAAATGGTTGAGCGGTTCCTACACGGTATTAAAATGATGGTATTGTCACGTAGTAGTGACGGTGAAAAGAGGTCACACGAAAAAGAAAAACAAGTACACGTGTCAATGCCCCCCTCTCAAAACACATCGCCCGATGCTGCAAACCAAACAAGAGAGCTAAAGTTTAAAGGACACTTAATAAACAAAACCAACAAAGAAGCAAAGTCCTAAGTAACACAGTCCCAAGAAAGTGCAAAGTTCAGCTATGTAAAATCTCAACGTTCGTTAGCGCTGGTAGAACGGCTTTAGCTGCGCATGTCCTTAAAAACTTCAACAAAGCCCTTAAGGCCTTGAGTGCATGTGAATTGTGAATTGTGCGACCGCCTCTGAACGTTGTAGCGCGTAGTTTCGCGTTACTGTGTCAATTTTCTTTTTTTATTATTTTCTTTTCCTCTTCTTCTTCTTTCTCCTTTTATTCCCTTTACCCCTTTCCCCAGCACAGGGTAGCCAGCCGGTACCTACACTGGCTAACCTCCCTGTCTTTCCTCTCCTTTGTCTCCTCCTTTAGCTGCGCAACATGGACTATTTCAGGTCGCGAGCGGCGCCGCTGTGACAACGGCATGCCGTCTGGCACATTTGCGCCAGTGCGCCAGATAATATTTGGGGTTCGAAATAGGGGCGCAATAGTTTCACACTGAGTCCTTGTGGGCGTGTCGGGCTCCAAACCCAAACATGATCACCGGGATGGTACTCGACGTAGCAGCGTTGAAGGTTGTAGTGTCGACTGTCAGTCCTCTGCTCGTTCTTGATCCGGTGGCGGGTGAGCCGTCGGGCTTCTTCAGGGCGCTGTAGATTTCTGGCGACGTCAAGCTACTCTTCGTCGGCGTACACCTGGATAGCTACTCCAGGAGGAGAAGGGATCTCAAGCAAACCATGGATTACAACATTTCATAGGAGCGGCCTGGTCGGAGAGCCCTGAGGACTACCCAGCGTCGGTCGCGCCGAGACCTCACCCGACCGGGATAGGTGCACGACGGATCGGTCGCCCAAAAATCTCTGTAAGAGGTCGAATAAATTCCTAGGGAAACCGTGCATCTGCAGGAAGTAAAGCACGAGCGGGCGACACACCGAATGAAATGCTCCGTTAAAATCAACAGCCACGATTATACCCGGTATCTTTTGATGTTTAAGTTACGACAAGCGCTGGTGCAGGACATTTAGGGCCACAACGGCACTTTTCCCATGTGTGAAACCAAATCGATTGGCATGTCAAAGACCACGAGAGAACAGAAAGAAATATAGGCGAGAGTTTGGAAGCCGTTCTAATAGTTTCCCGAATAGAGAGTTCATCACTACCGGCCTATATGAGGACGTCTGCTTAGGGGGCCAGCCTGATTTAGGAATGAAAATGACTCTTCCCTTCCACCATATTTTAACAAAGCACCCCAATTTATGGGTGCAACCTAAAGCACCTCCTAAGCACCCCCTGAGCACAAAGCTTCTCGAGATTGAAGGCATAGAACACACTATGTATGCTGACGATATAACTATATGGTGCACAGTAGGCAATGATGGTCAGGTTGAGGGAGCCTTACAGGAGGCAATAGACACCATCGAAACCTATCTCGAACCCACCGGTCTCAGATGCTCCCCCTTGAAGTTGGAACTTTTGCTGTATAGCCCCAAGAAACGCGGTCCAAGGCCGAGGGGATGGACATCGTTAGAAGACAGAGGCATTAACCTATATACAAGAAATGGTTGCCGTATACCCAGAGTCGATTCTATCAAGGTCTTGGGCATGATCGTTGAGTCAGGATGTATAAATGGCAAGACTATACGCAAGCTAATTGCTAAAACTGAAAATTCTGTTCGTTTAGTTTGGAGGGTATGAAATCGGCATCATGGACTCAAGGAGGATAACCTCATTCGACTAATGCGTGCCTTCGTTCTGTGGAACTTTAGATACGTGGCAGCCATACATCGATGGAAACGGGCAGAGCTGGATTATTTGAATGTACAGCTTAGGAAGATTATCAAGCGAGTTCTCGGTTTACCCGTATACACTTGTACAGAGCGCTTACTGCAGCTTGGCATTCATAACACTCTTGAAGAGACTGCAGAGGCCCAGGAGAGCGCACAGCTAACTCGCCTCACAACAAGGAAGGCAGGGAGATCCATCTTGCAGGAACTCGGATATCACTCCGATAGAATAGCGGAGGAGTTCTCTGACGTTCCTCCGTCGATTCGTGAGAATATTACGGTCGCGCCAATATCAACGAACATGCACCCCGATCATTAATCGCGGTAGAAGGAGGGCAAGGGCAGCCAATCTCCTTAGGCAAATACGCAGTGATCAGCGACAGGTCATCTTTGTGGATGCTGCTTCTTGTAAGGGACGTCGGGCGTTCACCATCGTCACTGTTGATGGTCGGCAAGGAATCACCAATGCTGCCTCGGTTTGGACGAGGGACTCCGAAATAGCTGAACAAATGGCTATTGCACTAGCCCTGCTGGATAGCTCACGGGATGTCATCTATAGTGATTCAAGATCTGCAGTCAGAGCATTTGAAAAAGGCACCGTTTCGAAACAGGCCCTCAGACTCATTGGGGGCAAGGCAATCACGCGCCACTTCACTTATTGGTTTCCCGCACATCAGGGTCAGATAAAGGGCGCTCCTCCCAACCTCAACAAGTCGGCTCACGGGGCTGCGCGTGAACTTGCCCACCGCGCTTCCCTCGACCAATCGGAAGCCGACTCCCCAGAGAACAGGGACACGCCCGCCACCTACAACGAGATTACTAAGCGCTACTATCTCAGCCGTAGAACCTACTTTGTTCCTCATCCGCACCTCAACAAAGGTAAAGCATTAACGCTCCGTCTACTACTAACGAATACCTATCCGAATCCGTCGCTCTTACACAAAATCTTTCCGGATACTTAAACCAATGCTACCTGCCGCGATTGTGGAGAAATAGCCACGTTAGACCACATGCTCTGTGGGTGTGCCCGGTCACGCTCTATCATCGCTAACAGCTCGGCCAGATGGGAGGCGGTTCTCCGCAGCCCTCTTCTGGCTGACCAACTCTGGGCTTTCCAGCAGGCCCATGGTGCGGCCGAGAGGCTCGGCCTTCCGGTTCCCACGTGGGAGCGGCCCGCTTCTTGAAGACTCACGATCTGCAGGACTTCGTTAAAGTTTTCCCATACCATACTATACCCCAATTTTAGAGCCGAATAAAAAGAAAACCAACAAGAAACCCGGATGATATTGTCACGTGGTGGTGACGTTAAGAACACAGTGGC
The DNA here is from genome assembly GCF_023375885.2 of Dermacentor andersoni. NCBI lineage: Eukaryota > Metazoa > Arthropoda > Arachnida > Ixodida > Ixodidae > Dermacentor > Dermacentor andersoni. The sequence goes on along the minus strand of NC_092822.1, from coordinate 71,447,381 downwards.
GATACTGTGAAAGGCAAAACTAGATTTTATTGGGCGAACCTGTGCCCACAAAACAGGCTACACTTATAGCACAACGAAAGCGGCAAACACAGTCGGCGATCGTCGAAAATCTGATCAGCGGGTCAAGCGCGTCGGCTTTTTATACAGAATCGTCGAATGTTCCAGACTAATCGTTGGGACCCGCGTGCCTTCCACAAAGTTCTACACCATTCGCGTCAGGCGAATAAATCAGATAACACAAGGTTCCGCGACAACAGACTGCGGATAGAAGCATCGATAACTTTTCAGAAACTTCGGATACATGCAAGCGCGTCCCGCGCTGTGCGATAAGATTTGTTAGACGGCGAAACGTGGTCGCCCGATAAATATAAGTACACGTGTCAATACCCCCCTCTTAAAAAGCATCGTCCCGATGCTACAAATATAAGAGCGAAACACAAAAGGACACCTATTAAACATAATTAACAAAACAACGAAAAGAAAGCAAGTCCAAAGGTCAGTTACGCGAAGTCCCAAAGTTCGTCAACGCTGGTGGTACGGCTTGAGTCGCACAACGTGGACAACTTCAGGTCGTGAGCGGCGCCGCTGGGACAGCGAAATGCCGTCTGGCACGACCTCATAGTCCTGTGCGCCGATACGTCGGATGATCTTGTACGTTCCGAAATAGCGACGCAAGAGCTTCTCGCTCAGTCCTCGTCGGCGTATAGGGGTCCAAACCCAAACACGGTCACCGGGCTGGTACTCGACAAAGCGTCGTCGGAGGTTGTAGTGTCGGCTGTCGGTCCTCTGCTTGTTCTTGATCCGCAGGCGGGCGAGCTGTCGGGCTTCTTTGGCGCGCTGGAGATAGCTAGCGACGTCCAGATTTTCCTCGTCAGTGACGTGCGGCAGCATGGCGTCGAGCGTCGTCGTCGGATTCCTGCCGTAAACCAGCTTAAACGGCGTGATCTGTGTTGTTTCTTGCACCGCCGTGTTGTAAGCGAATGTTACGTACGGCAGGACGGCATCCCAGGTCTTGTGTTCGACGTCGACGTACATTGCTAGCATGTCGGCGAGGGTCTTGTTCAGGCGCTCCGTGAGACCATTCGTCTGCGGATGGTAGGCAGTTGTCCTCCTGTGACTTGTCTGGCTGTACTGCAGAATGGCTTGGGTGAGCTCTGCTGTAAAAGCCGTTCCTCTGTCGGTGATGAGGATTTCTGGGGCACCATGTCGCAGCAGGATGTTCTCGACGAAAAATTTCGCCACTTCGGCTGCGCTGCCTTTCGGTAGAGCTTTAGTTTCAGCAAAGCGAGTGAGATAGTCCGTCGCCACGACGATCCACTTATTCCCGGATGTTGACGTCGGAAACGGCCCCAACAAATCCATCCCAATCTGCTGGAATGGTCGACGAGGCGGTTCGATCGGCTGTAGTAACCCTGCTGGCCTTGTCGGTGGTGTCTTGCGCCGCTGACAGTCTCGGCATGTCTTGACGTAGCGGGCGACGTCGGCGGTCAGACGCGGCCAGTAATACCTTTCCTGTATCCTCGACAGCGTCCGGGAGAATCCGAGGTGCCCAGCGGTTGGGTCGTCGTGTAGGGCGTGCAGTGCTTCTGGTCGCAGTGCTGACGGTACAACAAGAAGGTAGCTGGCGCGGACTGGTGAGAAGTTCTTCTGCACGAGCAGGTTGTTTTGTAGCGTGAACGAAGACAACCCGCGCTTAAATGCCCTAGGGACAACGTCGGTGTTCCCTTCCAGGTATTCGACGAGGCCTTTTAACTCCGGGTCTGCTCGCTGCTGTTTAGTGAAGTCTTCCGCGCTTATTATTCCAAGGAAGGCGTCGTCGTCCTCGTCGTCTTCCGGCGGCGGATCGATGGGGGCACGGGATAAGCAGTCGGCGTCGGAGTGTTTTCTTCCGGACTTGTATATTACCGTGACGTCATATTCTTGTAGTCTGAGGCTCCACCGGGCCAGCCGTCCTGAAGGGTCCTTTAAGTTAGCTAACCAACACAACGCGTGATGGTCGCTGACGACTTTGAATGGCCTGCCATAGAGATAAGGGCGGAATTTTGCTGTAGCCCAAATGATGGCGAGGCATTCCTTTTCAGTCGTAGAATAATTGCCTTCCGCTTTTGACAACGACCGGCTAGCGTAAGCTATCACGTGTTCATGACCATCTTTTCTCTGGACTAGCACGGCACCGAGGCCTAGGCTACTGGCGTCAGTGTGGATTTCGGTATCGGCTTGCTCGTCGAAGTGCGCAAGTACGGGCGGCGACTGCATGCGTCGTTTGAGTTCTTGAAATGCGTCGGCCTGCGGCGTTTCCCACTTGAACTCGACGTCACATTTAGTTAGCTGTGTCAGTGGCTCAGCGATACGTGAAAAGTCCTTGACAAAGCGCCTATAGTAGGCACACATGCCAAGGAATCTGCGCACTGCCTTCTTGTCGATTGGCTGCGGGAACATTGCAATGGCAGCTGTCTTCTGCGGGTCAGGGCGTACTCCAGATTTGCTGATGACGTGGCCTAGGAATAGAAGCTCATCGTAAGCGAAGCGACACTTTTCCGGCTTCAGAGTGAGCCCTGATGACTTGATGGCCTCTAATACCGTCGCAAGGCGCTTAAGGTGATCGTCGAAAATTCCGGCGAAGACAACGACGTCATCCAAGTAAACAAGACACGTCTGCCACTTCAATCCTGCTAACACCGTGTCCATCACGCGCTGGAACGTTGCAGGCGCCGAGCACAGTCCAAATGGCATAACCTTGAATTCATAGAGGCCGTCTGGCGTGATGAAGGCGGTCTTTTCGCGATCCCTTTCGTCGACTTCTATTTGCCAGTAGCCAGACTTGAGGTCCATCGATGAGAAGTATTTAGCATTGCAGGGCCGATCCAATGCGTCGTCTATCCGTGGGAGGGGGTATACGTCTTTCTTCGTGATTTTGTTCAGTCGACGATAATCGACGCAGAAACGTTGGGTTCCGTCCTTTTTCTTCACTAAAACAACTGGAGACGCCCACGGGCTTTTCGACGGCTGGATGATGTCGTCGCGCAGCATTTCGTCGACTTGTTGTCGTATAGCTTCGCGTTCTCGCGTCGAAACTCGGTAAGGGCTCTGGCGTAGTGGTCGAGCGCACTCTTCGGTTATTATGCGATGCTTTGCGACTGGTGTTTGTCGAATCCTCGATGACGTCGAAAAGCAGTCTTTGTATCGTCGAAGCAGACTTCTGAGCTGTTGCTGCTTAATCACGGGGAGACTTGGATTTATGTCGAAGTCTAACTCGGGAACCACGGTCGTCGGGGTAGATGCAACAGAATCCGAGAGGACAAAGGCATCACTGGTTTCCTGAATTTCCTCGATGTATGCGATCGTCGTGCCCTTGTTGATGTGCTTGAACTCCTGGCTGAAGTTTGTCAGCAACACTTTCGTGTTTCCTCCGTGCAGTCGAGCGATCCCTCTTGCGACGCAAATTTCACGGTCGAGCAGCAAACGTTGGTCGCCTTCGATGACGCCTTCTACGCCAGTGGGTGTTTCGGTGCCGACCGAAATAACAATGCTGGAGCGAGGCGGGATGCTCACTTGATCTTCGAGCACACTCAAGGCGTGGTGACTACGAGGGCTCTCCGGCGGTATCGCTTGATCTTCCGACAGCGTTCAGGTCGATGATTGCGCCGTGTTGGTTCAGGAAGTCCATGCCGATAATGACGTCTCGTGAACACTGTTGCAGGATAACGAAGGTGGCAGGGTAAGTCCGGTCATGAATGGTAATTCTTGCCGTGCAGATTCCACTCGGCGTGATGAGGTGTCCTCCAGCGGTCCGAATTAACGGGCCTTCCCATGCAGTCTTAACTTTCTTCAATTGGGCTGCGATGGGTCCACTCATGACGGAGTAATCGGCTCCTGTGTCTACTAAGGCGGTAACTGCGTGGCCGTCGAGAAGCACGTCGAGGTCGGTGGTTCTTTGTCTTGCGTTACAGTTAGGCCTCAGCGTCGGATCACGGCTGCGTCGAGTTGACCTGTGGTTGGTACGTGGCGTCGTCAAGTGGTCTTTCGTCGGCGTGTTCTTTCCTGCCAGACTTCGTCGGGACGGCGGTGTGACGTCGTTGTTATGTCGTCGAGGTAGTCTTTTCGGCGTCTTCGTCGGCGGCGGAGGATCTTCGTCAGTTCGACGAACAGCAACCGCACCTCGATCGGTTGCTGCTTTTAGTTTTCCGGATATGGGCTGACGGACCGACCCCGGGCTGGGCCAGTGTATGGTCGGCGCTGTGGCGACAGGTAGTGGCCTGGTGACGGCGAACGGGCCGGTCGTCGAGGGCTCCACTGAGTAGCGGCGTGGTAGTCGGCGATGTCACGAGGGCGCGGTGCGTCGACGGCGAACCCTCGCAATCCCAGGTCGCGGTATGGGCATCGGCGATACACATGGCCGGCTTCTCCGCAGTGATAGCAGAGCGGGCGGTGGTCGGGGGCTCGCCAAATGTCCGTCTTCCTCGCGTAGGTACGCTGGGCGACGGGTGGGCGTGCTGGCGGCGGCGGCGGCGGACGACGGAATTGCGTCGTTGCAGGGCCCTGGCGTGATCGCGGAGGGGGACCTTGACGGCGTGTGACGGCGGCGTATGTCATCGCTTCTGGCTGGGGCTGCGGTAATTGTGGTTGCAGCTCGGGAACTCCAAGCGATCGGTGCACCTCTTCTTTGACGATGTCGGCGATCGAAGCCACTTGGGGCTGCGACGAAGGCAGGACCTTGCGCAGTTCTTCGCGCACAATGGCCCTGATGGTCTCCTGAAGGTCGCCGGAATCCAGTCCTTGGATGGCGTACTGCGGCGTGAGCCCCTGGCGGTTATATTGCCGGGTGCGCATCTCCAGAGTTTTCTCGATCGTCGATGCCTCTGCCGAAAACTCAGCCACGGTCTTCGGCGGGTTACGAATAAGTCCTGCGAAAAGTTCTTGTTTGACGCCCCGCATCAGGAAGCGGACTTTTTTCTCTTCTGACATTTCCGTGTCGGCGTGCCGGAAAAGACGGGCCATCTCTTCCGTGAAGATCGCGATCGTCTCGTTTGGCAGCTGCACTCTGGTTTCTAGTAGTGCTTGAGCTCGCTCTTTTCGCACGACGCTTGTAAACGTTTGCAAGAAGCCGCTTCGGAACAGGTCCCACGTCGTTAAGGTGGCTTCTCGATTCTCGAACCAGGTCCTGGCGGCGTCTTCCAGTGCGAAATAGACATGCCGCTGCTTGTCGTCGCTGTCCCAACTGTTAAACCTAGCGACCCTCTCATACGTCTCGAGCCAGGTTTCCGGGTCCTCAAATGTTGATCCGCGGAACGTCGGAGGTTCCCTGGGCTGCTGCAGCACGATGGGGGACGCTGGGGCTGCCATTGGGGTTGCCTTGTCCACAATCTTCTTGGTCTTCTCAGGTAGAAGTCCGTGCTCCGGGGGCAGCTGTTGAAGACGGCGGCTTGCTCGATGCTCCGGGACTACGTTGGTGTTCTCTTTGCGGTCCGGGCTTGGATCACGGCTTGTCGGGGGCGTCCGGTACATGAACGAAAAGCACCTCCACCAGATGTCACGTGGTGGTGACGTTAAGAACACAGTAGAAATACTGTGAAGAACAAAACTAACTTTTATTGGGCGAACCTGTGCCCACAAAAACAGGCTACACTTATAGCACAACGATAGCGGCGAACACTGTCGGCGATCGTCGAAAATCTGCTCAGCGGGTCAAGCGCGTCGGCTTTTATAGAGCAGTCGTCGAATGTTCCAGACTAAACGTTGGGACCCGCGTGCCTTCCACAAAGTTCTACACCATTCGCGTCAGGCGAATAAATCAGATAACACAAGGTTCCGCGACAACAGACTGCGGATAGAAGCATCGATAACTTTTCAGAAACTTCGGATACATGCAAGCGCGTCCCGCGCTGTGCGATAAGATTTGTTAGACGGCGAAACGTTGTCGCCCGATAAATATAAGTACACGTGTCAATATTGAAAGAGACATTTTATTATTGGAAGGGTGATTCCGTCCTATCCAGGAGCTGACTACGCCCTGCCTTGCAAGATGGTAAATACGATTTCGTCTAAAGTGAACAAGCGGTCGAACCTGCAACCCACCGCTGGGCTATATGCAACGAATCGGAGTGCCGCATGCTGCTCGTCATCTTGCATGACATCATCCGCAGGGATCTGTGCATGAAGGAGCAGGGCGGTCGATTTATTTATTTATTTATTTATTTATTTATTTATTTATTTATTTATTTATTTATTTATTATAATACTTTCAAGGCCTAGTAGGCCCAACAGAAAGGAGTGGTGAAAAAAATACAATATTTCCAGTACAGGGCAAGAATAGAAAATCAAACTATCAGGAAATTTGAATGGCCATCTTGAAGAAATGATGTCACATCTGGAGACTGCGGAGGCGGGAAGGCGGTTCCCTTCAATGGCTGTTCTTGGCAAAAAGGAAGAATGGCACAAGTTCGTTCAATAAGACGGCACTTCAGTTTTGTGTTGACGGTTGATGCGGGGCGAGATGTAACTTGGTGTGGTGAAAAGATTTGCTTTAAGAGAACGGTTGAAGTACTATATTTTATGAAAAAGACAAAGACGAAAGTACCTGCGACGTAACCAAAGGTCAGGCAGATCTAGTGTTGTTTTCATGGACGTGACGTTAGTATGAGGAGAATAATTTCAGAGATTGAAACGGGCAGCGCGGTTCTAAATGCTTTCAAGGGAAATGGCAAAATTGGCATGAGCAGGGTCCGATATGGCACAAGCATATTTTAATTTTGGACGGACGAGTATTTTGTATAGAGTAAGCTTTAGTTGGGTGGGTGATGATGCAAAGCTTCGTCTCAAATAACCTAAGGTTCAGTTAGCATTGTTAGTGACACATGCAACATGCATATTCAATGAAAGGTTGCTAGTAACATACAAGCCGATATATTTATAGGAGTTAACAACCGACCGGGTAGTACCGTTAATAGAATATGGGAACACATCACAAGAGGAAGAGCTAGAGGAGACGCGCATACTTTTGCATTTAGCCGTGTTAAGCTGCATTAGCCATTTGTTGCACCAGTTGGATACGCTATCCAGACCGGTCCTGTAGCTTCCGAGAATCACTAAGGTTAGTTATTTCTTGATAGATGGCACAATCGTCCGCGAATAGCCTAATGGTTGAATTAGAGATACAGTCAGGAAGGACATTAATGTAGATTAGAAAAAAGAAATGGACCGAGTACCGAGCCTTTTGGTACATCGCATGTTACGGAACAAGATCTGCACGAAAATTCGTTAGCCGTTAGATACTATGTCCTGTTAAAGAGGAAATCCTTCAGCCATGCAAATACCGTGGGGTCAGTATTAAGAAGGGAAAGCTTAAAGATCAGTACATCGTAAGAAACAGAATCTAAAGCTCGCGGGAAGTCCCAGAATACGTAGTCGCTGTCAATTTTTTGGTCCGCATTGTTGACAGAAATAGATCGTAATATAAATGAGCTGCGTTTCACAGGAAAATAATTTTCTAACGCCATGCTGCACGTTGATAAAGAAAGAGTTGGCCTTGAGAAAAATCAATAGGATGTGAATAAATTATATGCTCCGATATTTTACGCGGGATGCATGTTAAGGAAATTGGAAGGTACTAATTAACGGAATGGACGTCATCTGATTTCTGAACCAGAACCACCGCTCCCACCTTTTAGTCTTTGGGCAGGGCAGAAAACTAAATACTGGTCAAAAATCTTCGGGAAAATAATAGACGAAAACAATTCAGTGTATACACCCACTTTTTCTTGTTGCGCAGGCGCCTTAGGGAATTATTAAACCACGGCGAACGAGAATTAGAAGGCACCCTTCTTTCAGGCACATAACGATGAATTCAAGACAGAAGTCTCTTTTTACAAAGGAACAGCACATCACAGGACATCGGTTGTTTTCTCTCCGTTCAGCGAAAAAAGCGCGGGAGATTGAATAGGTGGTTGGAGTTTATTAAAGGCAGTCCAAAATGGCACTCGGTAAAGGCTCTTTTTAGAGCACTTAATTCCCGCAATGACGCGTGAGCGCACCTCATTGGGCCTGCGCAAAGTTCTTTCTGCAAGTCGCGCGCGCTCGGGTAAACATAGCTCGTAATTAAGTATGTCCTCAAGTCGGGATCACGTGTCACCTGGTATCGCTGCCGCATAGCACGAACCCGGTTTCGTTCTGTCTCCAACTCAGGGGTCCACCAGGAATGCAAATAGGCAGTATGGGGGCCCGAGTTCAGTGTGCATAAATTTCGGCGGACGTGATTATCACACAAGTCAGAAAACTTTCAATGATATTCTAAAGGAGATTTATTAGGGTTCGTAGCGACCGCCGGTTCTACGATGCACCGAGCAGTTCCCGAGCTCAAGCTTCTGCTGCGCGCTTGATGCTGCCGATGCTGCTGACCCAGTGCGCACGTTCGTTATCTTCCTTACAATGGCCCCGCGGAAATAAAGGAGCCATCCTGGCGACTTAGGTTTCTGGAAAGACGGTAGAATCGTGATACGGCTTGAGACGCTGAACGTGAACGACTTCGCGGTTACGACGTCGCATGTCGGACGGCGGCGTTAGCGGCTCAATCAGGTAATTCACGGGTGATGTTCTCTCGAGAACGTGGTATGGCCCGTCGTACTTCGGAAGGAGTTTTGAAGCGAGCCCAGGCATGCGGTGTCGCACTAACAACCAGACGAGAGCGCCCGGTAGAAAAGTGGGAGTCGAGTTCTGGGCATCGTGATCGGCTTTTTGACGGTTCTGGTCGTCCGAGGTGAATTGTCGGGCCAGCTGGCGACATTCCTCGGCGTGTCTGGTGGCTTCCGAGATCGGCAGGCATTCGGATGGGTCTGGCCGGTAGGGCAGAATGGTGTCGATGGTGTGCGAAGGATGACGGCCGTAAAGAAGGTAAAATGGTGAGAATCCGGTAGTGGCCTGAGTCGCGGTGTTGTAGGCGTAGGTGACAAACGGAAGAACTAGGTCCCAATTAGAGTGATCAGGTGAGACATACATGGCGAGCATGTCACCAAGAGTTCGATTAAAGCATTCCGTGGTACCGTTAGTCTGTGGATGATAAGCAGTGCATTTACGATGAACAATAGCGCATTCAGCAAGTAGTGGTTCGATGACTTCAGATAAGAAGGCGCAGCCTCGATCGCTTAAAAGTTCACGTGGACCTCCATAACGAAGGAGAAAACGACGAAGTAGAAAATTGGCGACCTCCTGCGCTGTAGCATTTGGTAGAGCAGCGCTCTCCGAATAACGGGTTAAGTGGTCTACCGCAACGATTATCCACCTGTTGCCGGCAGGAGTCAACGGAAGCGGCCCGTAGAGATCTATGCCCACGCGATCAAAGGGTTGGGATGGGCATTGTAAAGGCTGGAGTTCATCGGCGGTATTGTGCGGTGGCGCTTTCCGGCGTTGGCACTCATGACAAGAGCGGACGAGCTTTCGAACGAAATTATACATTCCCCGCCAGTAATAGCGGTGGCGAAGTCTTTCGTAGGTCTTGAAGACTCCCGCATGGCCACACTGAGGGTCGACGTGGAACGAGGAGCAGAGCTCTGCTCGCAAGATTCTCGGAATGACGAGTAACCAGGTGCTTCCCTCTGGGGCATAGTTGCGTCGATACAGTAGCTGGTCGCGAATCGCAAAATGAGGCACTTGGCGCCGAAGCGTACGTGACGCTGGAACTTTCGACGTATCCGAGAGAAGGTCGAGCAGAGATGCAGTCCAGGGATCATTACGCTGTGCAACAGCGATAGTGTCAATGTCCAGAGAGGATAATGTGCACTCGCAGGGGGAGTCGTCACTGGCCTTCGGGGGAAGCGGTGATCGGGATAGCGCGTCAGCGTCGGAGTGCTTTCGCCCGGAACGGTACACCACGCGGATGTCGTATTCTTGGATTCGCAATGCCCAGCGGGCAAGGCGGCCCGATGGATTTTTGAGCGTCGACAGCCAACGTAGTGCGTGGTGGTCGGTCACTACGTCAAAAGATCGGCCGTATAAATATGGGCGAAACTTGCCAAGCGCACACACAATGGCCAAACACTCCTTTTCTGTAACGCTGTAATTGGTCTCCGCCTTGGTTAACGTGCGACTCCCGTATGCGACGACGTATTCTGGGTGGCCAGGTTGACGCTGTGCCAACACAGCGCCAAGGCCTACACCGCTTGCATCGGTATTGATTTCGGTTGGAGCTTGTGGGTCAAAATGGCGAAGAATGGGTGGCGTCGTGAGAAGACGGCGCAAGGTTGTGAAGGCGTCGTCACACTCTGGAGACCATGATGAGAGATCTCTAGCGCCGTCAAGGAGCTGCGTGAGAGGCGATATAATTGACGCAAAGTTTCGAACGAATCGCCGGAAGTAAGAGCAGAGGCCGATAAAACTGTGTAGCTCTTTCATAGTAGTAGGTTTTGGGAACGCAGTAACAGCACGTAGCTTCTCGGGATCCGGGCGAATGCCCTCCTTTGACACGACATGGCCTAAAATTGTTAGCTGACGAACAGAAAATCTACACTTCTTCAAGTTAAGTTGCAACCCGGCGTTGGTCAAGCAAGTGAGTACGTGCTGGAGGCGGAGCAGGTGTGTTGGGAAATCAGGGGCGAAGCCACAATGTCGTCAAGATAGCAAAGACATATTTTCCATTTGAGGCGACGCAGAACATTATCCATCATCTTTCGAACGTAGCAGGTGCGTTGCAAAGTCCGAAAGGCATGACGGTGAATTCATACAAGCTGTCTGGTGTAACAAAGGCAGTTTTCGGGCGATCGGCCTCTGCCATCGGAACCTGCCAGTAGCCTGACCGCAAATCCAGCGAAGAAAAGACCTCGGCTCCCTGCGAACAGTCCAGAGCATCATCGATGCGTGGTAATGGGTAGACGTCCTTCAGCGTGATCTTGTTCAACCGCCGAAAGTCAACACAGAAGTGGATGGAAGCGTCTTTCTTTGTGACGAGGACCACGGGAGAGGCCCATGGGCTTTGGGAAGGTTGAATGACGCCTCGACGGAGCATGTCATCGACCTGGTCTGCAATGACGCGACGTTCCGTAGTGGTCACGCGATATGGTCTTTGTCGAAGGGGTGAGTGAGTGCCAGTGTCGATGTAATGCTTGACTGTCGATGCACGGCCAAGAGAGGTTTGCGCAACGTCGAAAGAAAGGCGGAAGTGCTGAAGGATTGCGACAAGTTGAGATGGCTGCGAAGGCGTAAGATCTTCAGCGATGAATGTGCTGAACACACCAGTCGATGTTGAGTCTGGTACGGAGAGGGCACTCAGTTCATGGGCGGCAGTAGAAGTCACTTCGTCGAGGACGGAGACAATTCGTGTTGAATCGACCGACTCGACGTAACCAAGGCATTCGCGGTGGAGCAGTGATAGCGGCGATGAAAGATGATTGTAAATGAGCATCGTGCTCACACCGGCGGTAAAGTCAAGAGCTGCAAAGGGCAGAGGAAGCGCTTTTCGGGTAACAAAGTGATGAGAGGGCATGAAGAAGACCGTCCCGTCGGATATGATACTACAGAAGACTGGCACGAATGCTGAAGAGCGCGGAGGAATACAGGTGTCTTCTTTCACGACTATTTTAGCGGCAGGATGAGCATCGACGGAGGCCAGGTCACCAAGGTGGAAAAGTTCAATCTCAGTCCGAGCGCAATTGATAATGGCGTTGTGGCGTGAGAGAAAATCCCATCCTAGAATAACGGCGTGGGAGCACGATGAAAGAACTATGAATTCAATCATGTAGAAAACGTCCTGTATGGTCACACGGGCAGTACAAGCGGCGGTAGGGCGAATGGGTTGAGCACTCGCCGTTCGGAGCGACAATCCAGACAGAGACGTCGTCACTTTACGAAGCGAACGGCAAAATCTTGCATCCATAACTGAAATAGCGGCACCGTTATCGACGAGGGCGACTGTAGCGACATCTTCGATAAACACATCAATGACATTAGCAGGTAAAGGAGGAGGACTTCGGCATGTCGACACTTGCACAGTTCTTGCCTCAGGAACGGCGTCGTCTAGTTTCCCTCTTCGTTAGAGACGGGCCGTCGACGCATAGGGGAAAGCGATCGGCGACGTGGGGAGGGTGACCGGAGGCGTTCGAAGCGAGGACGGCAATCAGTCTGGGAGCGAGCTGGTGATGGGTCGAAGGATCCGTAAGGCGCAGGTGGATCAGGCGGCACATAGGGCGCGCAGCGATCGCCATCGAACGCCTGCGATCGGCGGTGGCAGAACCTTGCGACATGACCGGGACACCTACATGCGAAGCATATGGGGCGATTGTCCGGCGTACGCCACGGGTTAGTGACGGCAGTGGTGGTCCAGGGGACGGGAGGGGGAGGGCGGTGCACAGGCTGCTGGAAGCGACGCACGGGCACAGTGCTAGGGGCCATTGCAGCAACCGTAGCATAAGTGAGTGGTGTAGTCACGACATCTTGCTGGTGAACAGCCGGCAGCGCTTCCGCGACCTCTTCATGGATCACGTTACGGAGATGAGATGGCAAAGTGCTGGCACACTCCTGAGTAACGGACACCAGAGATAGCTGTCGTGCAACTTCTTCGCGGACGAAATCCTTGATTTGGGTTATCAGGGAGGCTTGTTCTGGGCCGATGGTCAGGCTGCAGAGTGACGTCGCATTTGGTGTGGGATGTCACCTTGTCAGAGCTCGCTGCTTACGCAACTCATCATAGCTCTGGCGCAAGCTGATGACGTCGCCAACAGTGCGTGGGTCCTTGGCCAGAAGCATCTGGAACGCGTCATCATCGATTCCCTTCATGACGTGCTTGATTATTTCCGCTTCCATCATGGCGGCGTTCACGCGCCTGCACAAATCTAGAGAGTCTTCTATATAGCTGGTGAATGTCTCACCCGTGTCCTGTGCGCGTGTACGCAAACGCTGCTCGGCTCGGACTTCGGTAATCGAAGTCTTGAACACCGACCAAGTTCGGATATCCCTCTCATGATTTCTGAACCAGAGACTGGCCACGCCCGCGAGATAGAATGATACGTAAGCCAGTTTATCTGAGTCATTCCATTTCTTATGAACGCTCATCCGCTCGTAGGACGACAGCCACTCTTCAACGTCGTTGTCGTCGGTTCTGCTGAAGATGGGAGGCTCCCGTTGGCGAACGGTACCAGGGCAAGGGACGGGTGGCGGTGGAAGAGTCTGCTGGTCGGCGGCCGGCATGGGAGAGGGTAGCGTCCGAGAACGGAGTTCCAGGATGGTAGAGTGGAACGTTACCCCGCACGGCTCCACCACTTGTAAAGGATATTTATTAGGGTTCGTAGCGACCGCCGGTTCTACGATGCACCGAGCAGTTCCCGAGCTCGAGCTTCTGCTGCACGCTTGATGCTGCCGATGCTGCTGACTCAGTGCGCACGTTCGTTATCTTCCTTACAATATATTCAAGCGCCTCCCCAGATTGGAGCAATTCATCGCACTAAGGAATTTAGGAACACCAGTGCGGACTACTAAAGTCAACCTTCTTTTAGGGATTGTCGGTTCAAGGGCAAAAGCGAACTCAATATGTTTGTGCTCAGCCAGGCTCTCTTCCTCGCTGACCTGCTACGCGTGGTCCAGAGATGCCATCGCTGGTGTTACCATTTTGAGGTCTATCCAGCTTGCATTATGATGATTTTCAAGATGCCCGCAGTGTCTGGATCATTCAATACGTGCCACCTTTGCTGACGCCCTAGTTGCACTACTGCGGTACCCGCAGTGTGACACTCTCCTATACCCCAAAGCGAATGCTTGGCGTTAAAGCCACCCGCTATTATAGCTATTACCGATTTGGTCTGTGCTAAGTACTCAGTAACCATGTCGAGGTACTGATCATTATCCGCGTTCCAATTCCCACCACCGCGAAGGCGAGAAACGGAGATGAGAACATGACCGCAACTGGACTAGTAGGAATCATAGCGGGAAAGCAGTCATATGCAGACCCGTCACGAAAGACAACGATTTTAGGATTTTCTGATGACTTGAATTGATGATAACGAGGCGGGATACCGGGAATCTCATTCGCCCTCATGTAAGGGTCCCACATAACCGCGAACGAAATTTCCCTGACCTCCATGGCCCGTATCAACACAGCCATCTCATGTTTAGTATGGTCTAAGTTCGCCTGAAGGACTTTCAGGGTAAGATTAAGCGCCATGCCAAAGGCCAGAAGGTAATGGCAATTTCACCGATCCAAATGATAATACCGATCGCCTATCAGGTGTCGTCCTCCACACGTCCCGCCCCCATCGCTGGCCCTCACCCCGTGTATCATTCCTATCAGAGCTGAGGCAGCCCCTCCGACGTCGGCCGCGCAGCCCACCACCCCCGCCACCCTCCCCCCCCCCCCCCCCGCACTCCGCGAAGCTGCACGTGAAGGAATACCATATCGCCCCACCGCATAGGAGGGACGCGTGGCGAGAGTCACTATGACAACACGTACCCTCCCTTTTTGGACCAAGAGGAACGGGGACATTACCTCCGCCCCACTCTTCAACTGTAGCCAAATGACTGTGATCACACCACATGCGAGCCCACTGCGATAGCCAAAAAAAATGAAGTGTAAGTGACCCCCATTGAGCCGCCGAGCATGTGCCGTGCCGCCGGGCCCGCTAGCCAACATCGGTAAGCGCCACACTCTTGGCTAAAGCGGGGCAGCAATGGTAGCCAGCGGGATGCCTTTCAAACCCTCCCCGTGCTGCTGCATGCCGTGCAACGCACAGCCGCGTCGCCCACGCTAACTGTGCAAGTCTGAGCAAGGTGCGAATCGGAGCACTTTGGTGCAAATCGCCTTGGAGGCATCTCACTTATCCGAACAAAAGCGATGCCAATGTCCGCAGGTTGCACAGTGCATGCAAGTGGACACATGAAGGTCATCGACCACGCTCGCGGACCTCCAGCAGGTGTTAACTCTCCCTCTCTTCATAAGCTTATGAAAATCCACAGGGCATAATTCAACTACGCGGAACTTGTTACCACTGCGTTCAGTGATGGTAGTTTTTACACTGCCCTTTAAGTATCTATCGCCGATCCCGGGTTGCGGTTGTTTATTTAACATATGAGCCTGTTAGCCGCTATTTCTAGATCATATCCAATAAGGTTCCCGTTTATCTAGGATGCGCATAGATCAAACTCGTTCTGGTGACCGCCCCTTGTTAGACCGCTTTCTGGAGGTTATGAATCCATACCCGATCTTTGGCGAACAGCGTAACTCCAAACGACGTGCTGCGCAGCGTCACTTTGACAATACCCGCTGCCCCCGACTCGATATTAGCTCTCAGAATCGTCAAAACATCTTTCGATGGGGTCCGCGACTCGCCAATCGGCAAGAGAAAAGCGAGCTGGCCATGCAGACGTGGTTCACTCGGGCCCATCTCACGCCCAAGCGTCTTTCGCGCCTGTGTCGAAACAGCAGCCCAAGCGCTATCCGGGTTTCCCGCCAAGGGCGGACGTCGCCACTCGCCCCAATAGATCTGCAGCCTCACGCCGTGTCTGGTCCGACTGCCACCGTTACTTCTCGATGAGCCCGTCCCGCTTTACCGCGAATGCGTTTATTTCTGCACAAATCTTTACCGAGCTGTATACTTCAATGATTATATGGGCACGGATCGGGCTTGAGGATTTAGTTTTACTATTGAATAGGAAGTCTTCAATGCCCCTTTGGTGCGCGGTGATCTACTCCAGACATGCAAATTGGCGAGCATCGGGTCCCAAGTACACCGGGTACATAACCATATCATCATCTCTGCCCATCGGCACATCCGGAAACAAATCGCTTGTCTTCGTCATCCGCCACTAGCACAAGCTGGCTTGTGCCATGGTCATTCTGGGGCGCCGTGGTCGTCCGTCTTAAAACGGGCAAATAAACAAAACAGCCCCTTTTTCTCACGCCCCACGCATCCAATGTGGTCCCTGTACGTATAAAAACAACGCTAAGCGAAAATTTGACGCGAAGAATAGAAATAAACTGATCTTTTACCGAAAAACCAAGAGACCCAAGCGCTCACCAAACAGACCAGATGCACTAGCGCTCGTGCTTAAAGGATAATATAGTTATAGTCAAACCACAAGGCGAAACACCGTGTGGTGCTTACTGTGAACCCACACCAGTGAAATCGTGATTGCGTGCAGCTGTACTTCGCGTCTCTGCGCGGAGCCCGTAATCAGCCTCAAGGTGAACTAGCCCTGGAGGTAGTTGATATTACAATAGCTCAGGTAGACCGTTATGGATATCGTTTCTATATATATTAAATTAGCCTATACCGCCGGCTGTGTAAGAAAGATAATGAAAAAATTCTAGCCCGCTTGGAGTTGTACCTAGTGCTCCACAACATGTTCCTAAATTGCATGGCTCGTTTTCGCCGACGTAACTCATCAATATACAGTGTTGCTGATATCGCTATGTATGTCCAGCATGAAACTTCAAGTAACAAATTATGTGCAGCTTTGTGCTTAAATGTCAAGTGGGGATACGATAACGTATCTCAGGAGCTATTTTTGGTGTGCTTGAGATGCTTTGCTTTGGGGGTTCAGCTTGCCAATGGATTTCTAATTACCTATTAATGAGGTTGTTCTTTGTGTGTACGTTTTTTGTGTGTGTGTCGAAAAGCTAGTACTCTGACAGCTGTATACCTCCACAACAAAGGTCTTGGAATCTCGTCAGAAAAATGTGCACTGGTGGCATTCACTAGCAAACCAATGGCACTCTATGCCATATTTATAAATGGTCACATCACATCTCATGAGAACACTCTCAGATTTCTGGGCATAATTAGTGATAGAGATCTATCATGGAGCCCGCACGGGGCGTACTTGAAGAAGTGCCTGGCAACAATCACCCAGATTTTCAAGTTTCTGGGCGGAAAGAGTTCGGGAGTGTGAGTGCATGCAATGTTGGAATTGTACAGGCCTCTTTTTCTGGGCTTCTCGACATACAGTTTGCGCGTATAGACCAACACTTCCAGGACAAAGCTCCGTGCTCTGCAGGCTATTCAAGCTCGCCCTCCCAGAGTTTGTGTTGGCTTGCCTAGATGCGCATCAACAGTGGCGACTACTGTAATCATCCGAGACAAACTAATACAAGCACACATCGCGGTGGAAGTGCTGGCAGTGGACATTACACACTTTGGCCGAGCCCATTCCCATCATGTTGCAACATTACGTCAAACTGGCTACATGCAAAATTTTGTATTACGATTTCGGATTACTACACCGTTTTTTTATCAGGCTTCACCCCCGCAGCTTAGCCACCGATTTCTCCATGGTGTTTGCCTTGACCTGCAGTCCACCTCACCATACCCTTAATCAGACAAAAATCTGAGCTGTCATCGCCTATTCTTAAAAAACTATGTTCCTTTTGCACGAGAGATTCGCCGACCACGTACATATTGATACCGTGATGAAAAAGATCGGCAAGCTCAAAAGCCCCGTTGCCCTCTCGTAGCTCGTACCCAGTTCGCTCTCTGGCTGTGCCTTACCTGCTGGTGCTGCGTTTTTCGCTGCTGCTCTACGACGCGAATAAACTCCCTTTACAATTGGTGGAGCTGCTGGTTACAACAAGAATTCTGGAACTCTGCAATCCGACACCGCAGCTCGTCTTCATTATGCCGGAAGAAGGACCCCCACCACCGCAACCCGCTGCACCTGCGGTTACCGTGGTCTGCCCCGGCCAGTTGCGTCAGCACCACTCTCCCGTATTCAGCGGTGCCGAAGACCATGACGCAGAGGACATGCTCACTGACTACGACTGGCTGAGCATCCGCAACCACTGGTGCGACACCAAAAAACCGAATTACGTGTCGTTTTATTTGAGCGGTCTCGCGAGCGTGGGGCACCGCAACCCCGAACCTGATCCCACGACATGGACAGGCTTCAAAACTAACGTGACGGAGGTACTCGGGTGCCCTACTGTTGGCAAGCTTCGCGCCAAGCAACGTTTACGTGGCAGTACGCATGCAGTGCGGGGAGACATTTACCAGTTATATAGAAGATGTTGTCCACCACTATAACGATACTGACGTCACATTGGCTGATGCCGAGACTATCCGCCATATCGTAAAAGGCATTGAATACGACGCCGTCCAAATGCTGTTGGCGAAAAACCCGGCAACAGTCTCTGAACTCCTCAGTTTGTGTCAAAGATTCCACGAACTACGCAAACAACGCATAGCCACCCGCCAATCTCCTCCTGAAGCTACTTCAATTTCGAGCTTGGCTGTTGCCCTGGATAAAACTTCGTTGCTGCTACATGTCGCGGAGTCCGTCCGTGAAGAGGTGGCTCGTCAGCGTTCTCTGATTCCACTTACACACGGCCAGTCTAGTTCTCCGCTGGCGCCCGCTCTCCAATCTGTCATCAATGAGCAGGTAGCATATCGCCTTTCGCCTTCTCTCCAGCGGGCTCCGACTGCCACTCCCTTGACGTACGACGTCGGTACGAGGCCTGCAGCACAGACCTACGGCCCACTTCACCCGCCTTTGCGCCAGCCCATATCCCCTCCAGTACGGCCACTGGTACAATATGCACGACCTTAAGACCGTTGGTGCACGGAAGACAATCGTGCGAGTTCTTTTTATTGTGGCCGTGCTGGACACGTCACTGTCGGCTCCTTACACCGAACGTCCCCCTCAATGTTCGCTCATATGCGCTACGTTTCCAACAACGCCGCAACTATTCAGACACCTTTAAATCTCGTCCTGCCGTCGAAACCGCACTCTCCGCTCGCCGTTCACCTTCTGCTCGCCGCCACCCCCTTTCCCCCATGCACCGTTGGCCGAGCCCACTGCGCCAGGAAAACTAAAAATCGCAGTTCAGGGGGCGAAAACTGTTGTGTCAGCGATATGTATAAGGCCTCACACTTCCCTGAAAAACGTCATTGAAGTTGCAATATGAGGACCATTGACCATAGCACATGTCGACACCGGCGCTGCACTTTCAGCGATAGATGCTCGTATTTGCCACAAGATAGGACAATTGACGACGCCGCTTTCTGAACTGTTCCTTCGGACTGCTAATGCGCAGCATGTCGAGTAATCCGGCGCCTGCACCGCTCGTATCGTCATTCAGGAGGTCCCTTATATAGTAGAATTCACCGTGTTGCCATCATGTTCACACGACGTCATATTAGGTTGGGACTTTCTCTCCACACATCATACGATCACTGACTGCGCCCGCACCGAAATTGAGCTGTTTAAATTTTCTACCGATATTTTTACTAACCACATGGACCCTTGTCGCAAAATCACCGCTTCAAAGACAACGTTGTACCGTGCCTGGTCTTCCGCTCTTCTTGTGACTCTGTAGATGACGGGACAGTACTCTTCGCTCCGTCTCGCTGCCGTTCGCTACCAATGCCGTTCGCCGTCCTCGAGTGCAAAACTGGCGCCTCTCTCATGTGCGTGTGAAACCCATCGGCCGAACCAGTTACTTTACGTCTACGTGAAAATAAGGCCTTGGCAGAGCAGAGCCACTGGTCTCATCTTCAATATTTGACACGATGGACGGCTTCATTTATCTTGGCGCTCTTGAGGCATCGCCTCCTCAGTCACTGCCGCGTTCTTTTACGCCAGCTATTGCCAGTGACCTTACGACGACGCAGCGCGACGAACTTCTTCGCTTGCTCCAAGACTTCTCTTCGTCTTTTGACTGCCAAGCAACATCACTCAGCCGCACAACGACTGTTTCCCACACAATCGACACTGGGAGCCATGCACCAATTCGACAGCGTCCCTACCGAGTATCGGCGACTGAAAGACGCGTTATCAATTACCAGGTGAACGATATGCTCAAACGCGGTGTCATCCAGCCTTCTACTAGTCCTTGGGCATCACCAGTCGTCCTAGTTAAAAAGAAAGACGGCACCATGCGATTTTGCGTCGATTATCGAAGGCTTAACAAGATTACCCGAAATTATGTATACCTGTTGCCACGTATTGACGACGCACTTGACTGTTTGCAAGGAGCGAGGTTTTTTACCTCCTTAGATCTCTGCTCTGGCTACTGGCAGGTGCCCATAGCTGACGCTGACTATTCGAAAACAGCGTTTGTAACACCAGACGGCTTGTATGAATTCACTGTAATGCCGTTCGGTCTGTGCAATGCACCCGCCACCTTCGAACGAATGATGGACGGCATCCTACGCAGCCTGAAGTGGCATGCTTGCCTCTGCTAGCTCGACCACGTTGTCGTCTTTTCACCTAATTTTCCGAGCCATATTCGGCGTTTGCATCAAGTTTTGACCTGTCTCCGGAATGCTGGTCTCACGCTTAACTTAAGAAAGCGCCTATTTGCAGCTCGAACACTGAATGTATTGGGCCCCGTTGTCTCCAAAGAAGGCATTCTTACGGATCCAGCTAAACTTCGCGCCGTATCCGAATTCCGAAGCCCACTAACTTAAAAGCAGTGCGCAGCTTCATTAGCCTATGCTCCTATTTGCGACGTCTTGTTCGAAATTTCGCTACTGTGATTGCACCACTAAGCCAACTTCTCTAAGGCGACAATGGCATTTCAACTTGGTCGGAAGCCTCTGACGATGCCTATACAACTCGTCGTCACTTACTCACGTCTCCGCTAACCTTGCGCCATTTTGATCCGAGCGCTCCTACCGAACTTCACACTGGCGCCAGTGGTATAGGCCTTGGTGCCGTGCTCACACAACGTAAGAACCCGAATGCCAAATACGTGGTCGCTTATTCCAGTCGTGCACTCAGGAAACCTCAGGCCAATTACTCAGTAACAAAAAAGGAGTGCCTGGCTATCATATGGGCTCTTCAGAAATGTCGCCCGTATGTGTACAGTCGACCCTTTGATGTCCTGACGGATCAACACGCTCTTTCCTTGTTATCTAACCTCAAACACCCGTCGGGCCGCATCGCTCGGTGGGACCTCCCCATCCAGAAATATTATATCCCCGTCGTGTATCGCTCTGGACGCAGACACTCTGACGCCGATGCCCTCTCGCGCTTCTCAGTTACTTCAGATAGCAGTACTTCTACCTACGCGCATGATATCTCATCGTTTGACATCCTGGAGATGGCCTCCGAGCAAAGAAAAGACGCATGGATCGTCATGATATTTGACTTTTCGTCAAATCTTCCGGCTGCTTTGGCACCTCGAGCGTTACGCCGACAGGCGCAGCATTTCACCATCCGCGAAGGACTTTTATACTGCCGCAACTACCAGAATGACGGCTTGCACATGGCTCTTAGTAGTGGCCCGCCACCTTCGACATTTAGCTGTTCAACAGTGCCACCAAAGGACCGTCATGACCTCTGCCCAACGCCTTACCCTTTCCCCATTTACTCACTCGTTTGGCTTTGGGCCCTGCCTGCGGCCGCTCCTGGCCTTTCGTCCAAGCTCCTCCCGAAGTACCACGGGCCTTTACGCGTGGTTGCGCAACCATCACAAGTTAATTATGTGGTCGAAACCGTATCGCCATCGCCCGATCTGCGCGTCGTGGGTGAGAGACTGTGCACATTGACCGGCTCATGGCGTATTACAATCCGCTCACCTCTTCCTAGGTCGCCAGGATGGCTACTCTTCAATTCCGGGGGTGATTGTGACGAAGAAGATCGGCAGGCTGAAAAGCCCCGTGTAAATCGCGTGGCTCGTACCCAGTTCGCTCTCTGGCTGCGC
The DNA here is from genome assembly GCF_023375885.2 of Dermacentor andersoni. NCBI lineage: Eukaryota > Metazoa > Arthropoda > Arachnida > Ixodida > Ixodidae > Dermacentor > Dermacentor andersoni. Next base: position 71,425,768 of record NC_092822.1, on the reverse strand, counting down.
CCTACGTGCTGGTGCGGCGTTTGTCGCTGCTGCTCTGCGACCAGAATAAACCCCCCTTACAATACGAATGAATCAACAACTCTGCAAAGTCCCTCTGGAGCCGTGATTTCCACAGCGAGAACCGCCACCATATATTTCAAATCATGACACCTTCCAACATGGACGGCTGCTAAACTTGCAGCTCTTCGCGCTGCACTTCGTATCGTCAGCCAAGAACAACTTCCAAGATTGTCCACATTCAGTGACTTCAAGTCAGCGCTGCAGTCTTTACTAGCAGCCCTATGGTGCGGACCACACGAACAACTCTTATTCAACATTATAAAATTAATCTATATCATGGCTGAGAAACAATACCATGGGACATTTCAGTGACTTCAAGGTACCTGCGGTGTTTACGTAGCAAGAACGCCTATGAGGCTGCTTGGTCAGCTCTTCAAGGCGAGAAAGACGTTTAGATAGCGTTATGAAGCACATATGTCACCAGAATACTTCGAATGCTCACCCGGGATATCACGTTCTCCACGTGGAAGAGAAGTAAGTTTAAAAGAAACAGGCTGCAACACCTAGACTCTTCTTTCTGCCTTCTCATCCCAGCCGGACTCTACCGACGCGAAGCCACCCTGCTTTGTTGAATTTGGCTTGTAGTGGCCTTTGCGATGTTTGTTGCTTTCCTAACCGAAAGGGCCGACGACGCCTCATGTAATGACTGTGGTAGAGAGGAGACTCTTCAACACCACTGTGACTGTCCACGCTACAATTTATAAACACGATCGCTCGCCATCGCAATAGCTCGTTTTGACCATAGACGTTCAGCAAAGGAAACCATTCTAGAATGCCGACATCACAAGCCATAGCAGCTGAGAGCGACGTGAAGTTTGCAAGGACAATGGGTTTTGACAAGTGGCGACAGCCTGAACTGAAGTTTACAAGTGCTGCTGTGCTGTGCGATGATAGTATGCGGTGACTGTGACCGACTGTGATTGTGTATCTGTGTTCGCTTTTTTCCTCCATCTCTACTTTCCTGTTAATTTACATGAACCTACCCTCTCTCCAGCGTAGGCCAGCAAACCGGATCTTTCCCTCTGGTTAACCTCATTGCCTGTCCCCCTTTTCCTCTCTCTCGCTCTATCTTTTTTACTAAGGTGGCACTAAATATATGCTAAATCAGTTTACACTTAAAATGTCTTTATTTAAACGTCTATTCAGGTTAATCGCTTAGTAGTAGGATGATTATTAGCTGAGAAAATGAAGCTCATTCTTTCATTGTGTGAGCATCGCTCCGAACCCCTTTTCTGATACCGCATTGTGATTTCATAGATTTCAAGCATTCTTTTGTCAAACAATGGTCGTTTTGGTTGAGTAAAACTTCTTTATGCTTTGTAATTGCGGTCTTTGGCTCTTTTGAAGTACAATTAAGAACACCTTTACTGGTAAAAATTATCTTAAACCCGAGGAGACAACATCAAAACGCGTGACGTTACAGCTAGCTGATGCGAGAACTTCAAGGTAGCAGCGCCACCAATCAGTCGTATTTGCTAAACCTCCTGTCTAGGTACGAGTGAATCCTTTGGTATTGACAGAAGTTCATTTACAAGTACTTCAGCAATAATTTTTATCTTTAGTACTCATTCGCCATGGTCGCTTAGGCTTTGGCTTTCCGCTGCTAAGTATACGTGGTCGCCGAATCAAATCACGCCATTTTGCGGTAGGTGAAATGCAAAACCACCCGAACACCGTGAAACTCCAGAGGCTCAAAATAATTCGGAGTTCCCTTCTACGGCGTGTCTTTCAGAATCTGGTTTTAACAACTAATAGCCCAGAATTTCATTAGCTTATTTCTCTCTAGGGCTTCTTTCGGCTGTAGCATTCGTTATCTCAGCAACAAATCATGCTCAAAGTATCGTCCATAAAGATGCAGCATAAATACTAGATATAAGTGTCTACAAAAGCTCAGGTATAGCTACTGGCATGGCCGTGTTAGTATACCACCACAGATGGTTTTCAGTTCTACTAATGTTTCTTTCCACATTAATAAAATAGGAAGTGTAACATCATTTGGAGACAATTCACAACGTTAATGCGACTGCCATTGTTAGAATAAGTGTGTAATTAGTGACTACATATGAGGAGGATTCTCATAACCCTGGGCTAACGAGACAGACAGAATTGTAATATACTGTGTGAGCATGCAATGATGCCCGTCCAGGGAATGACTTAGTCTCCCTCGAGGGTCCTGACGTGGTCATAGAACGACTGCAAGCTGATGGCGATAAGAGTTCTTGTGCTAGTCCGAAAACTTCTGAGTCCACTCCGTGATCTTGTTCAGCCTGTGCTTTGCGAATTCATCCAATTAATGGATAAGGTGGTCGTTCGAGCACCCTGCTTTTGTGCCTTATGTACACTTTATACAACTGAATATAATCTCGAAGGTTACTTCTAGGGCACAGTAGGCGAATGTGATGTGCAGTGGCGACGCATTAAACTCGATGATCATCGTCCTCTTCAAGCTCTTGCTGCTGTTTGCTAACATTAACGCCCAAGATGGCGTGAAAGAGGTTCATTGAAGAGTCATTGACCACTGCCGGTTCCTCTAGTTCCGCTGCTAATAAATCTCTTAGCAAGTGGCGGACATTACTGGGTTTCGACCATCCTGGAACTTCGCAATCGCACTCTACCTCCATTATGTCCGACGACGCACGTCCTCTTCCAACTCCTCCGGCGGCGTCACCCACCCAAGTTTGTGCCACTGCCTTGCGTCAGGGAGATCCCCCTAGCTTCCCCGGCTAAATAACAAAAACCTTGAAAATTGAATCTCCGTTTAGGAGCGAGTGAGTTCCTATAACCAGAGGGACTGTTAGCAAGTTGAGAAAACCATTCTATCTCTCGGATGTTGTGCGACTCTGGTTTCTAAACCATGAAGCCACCTAACTACGTAGTTGGTCTTCAAGACCACATTTCCTCAAGTTTTTGGTCGGCCAGCAGTACGAAACCTTCGTGCAGGACTACGTTTGCATACACGATCCTAAGCAATCGATGAGAATTTCACGAGTTCTATTGAGGACATTCTTCCCCTTTGAAAACGGCTGAACGCGTCCATGTCAGAGGAGGAGAAAATCAAACATATAATGAATGGTATTAAGGAAGACGCCTTCCAAATGCTATTATGGAGGAGTTCTCGCACTGTCGTCTAAGTGGTAGAATTGTGCCAGAGTTACGATGAGTTACGTAGGCAACGGCTTCACAACCGACGACCATTTTCGCCCACCGACTCTCTGTAAAGCCTTGGAGTAGGCGGCAACCATGCCACTCTGTTCCTAAAGACTCAGGCGTTCACACAAGCAAAGGTCGCTCGCCAGGTATCTTTGATATCTTCTGTCCCGGGACCACCATCGGCTCTGTAATCTCCGATCTGCTACTTCATCCGTGAGCACGTTTCTAAACCATTCCTCCAGCCCGTACAAAGACGGCCGTCACTGCACCTCTTATGTACGCAAAAGCAGTTGCCCGATCTCGTTCTCAAACAATCTCGCCACCCCCTGTGGATCGATTACCGACGTTCTTGCCGTCATCTATGCCACTACTAGACCGACAGCATTTCCCTCCTATGCCGCAACGAGATCGGCAGCATTTTCTGACTCCTAAGCCACGACTCGGACGTTACCCCCCCCCCCCCCCCCCCCCAGTTTGGCACCTTCATTGACCATCCGATATGTTTTGCTTGTGGTAGTGCTGGTTATGTGGCGCACCTACGCCGTCGCTGCTTGTTTCCTCCTCCGAACACCCGGCGTGTACCACCTTTCCCCGCTCAGTTTTCCTTTTCGCCTTCCAGCCTTCCGATCTCTTTCTTTAGACCTGATTGCTCCCCCGCGTCTACCCGCTGCTCATCATCTCCTAGTCGTCTCTCGCTTTCTCCGATGCGTCGCCGTACCAAGTCAACCAAGCAGCAAAACTGATGGCCGCAATTCCCGAGGCACGAATTGGGTCCACGTCCCAATTAATGGATAATGTGGTCGTTCGAGCACTCTGCTTTTGTGCCTTATGTACACTTTATACAACTGAATTTAATCTCGCAGATTACTTCTAGGGCACAGTAGGCGAATGTGATGTTCAGCGGCAACGCATTAAACTCGATAGTCATCGTCCTCTTCAAGCTTTTGCTGCTGTTTGCTAACGTTAACGCCCAAGATAGCGTTAAAGAGGTTCATTGAAGAGTCGCAGACACCCAGGGTCACGCACCCAACAGCACAAGCTCGTCCGACGGTTGGTTACGATAGGGACGAATCCTCGTCCCTATCCAGCTAACATAACTGAAGTGCCTGTCGAAGGAATCGCTGTCCTGCCACTTGTCGGCCCAGAAGCCGCCGCATCCGTAATTTCCGCCGAACTCTGTCACATATTGAAAAACCTTTTGACACCTCTCTCCAACTTCTCCCTTTGAACCACGAACACTCAAAACATTAGGCCTTGCGCTTCCTTTACTGCTAGAGTCTTCATTCGAGGCCTTCTGTATACCGTCGAATTTGTCGTGCGGCCCTTGTGTTCCCATAGCATTATATTAGGCTGGGACTTCGTTGCAAATAATTTACGTTGCTGTTGAGTGTTGCCACGCCGAACTCGAACTTTCTGCCCTTCCCGACCTTGAGACTTTCAACAACCGCCCTTCTAGCGATAAATTGCTTGCGTCCAAACACCATGCCATCCCTTCGTGCTCTTCCCTGCTTGCGCCTGTGTCGTGCACTGCTATTTCTGATGGCGCTGTTCTCATTCCGTCCTCTGACATGTTCATTTCCCGCAAATGTGCTCCGCTGCGCTTTGCTCTTTTACTCGCAGTGGCGTCACGAAGGTGCTCGTCGACAATCCCACGGCGTGCACTTTACCTTTACTTCATGGTGAATGCCTAGGCCTCGTTCAACCGGTAGACACCTTTTGCATCTTTTACGCTCCTGGCGCTTCTACGTCTACGGACCTTAGCACACTTGTGGCACTGCGGTTCATCAGTCGCTCCTCGACGCTTTCCATTGCCCCGTCGACCATCAAACGCCATCTTCGGAACGAAACCAACTTTCAACTCTCATGCAGAGGTTGCGTGCTTCTTTCAAAGCCATGCTTCTGGCTTGGGCACACATCGACCGTATTTTACCAGATGGATACGAGCAGTGATGCACCTCTACGGCAACGCTCTTCCCGAGTATCCGCCTCGGAGCGTCGTGTCATTGACGACCAGGTTCCTGAGATGCTCAAGTGCGCGTTGTGTACCCTTACAACAGTCCCTGAGCATCATCGGTCGTTTTCGTTAAAAATATGATGGATCAATTTGGTTTTGCGTCGTCTACCGCCGCCTGAACAAGATAACGCGCAAGGATATTTGCCCGTTACAGCGTATCGTCGACGCCGTCGACAGTTTGGAGACAGCGGAGTGCTTCGCTGGATTTACGTTCCGCTTCCTGGCATGTCCCAATGGCACCACATGATTGACCTAAAACAGGATTTCTTACACCTGACGGATTATACTAATTCCCAGGGATGCCTTTCGGCCTGTATAATGCCCCAGCAACCTTTGAGAGGATGATAGATAAAATATTACGCGGCCTGAAATGGAACACATGTTTATGTAACCTGGGTGATGTAGTGATTTTTCCACTAATTTTCACACACATATCAGCCGTCTCGAACATGTTCTGAAATGCCTCACTGACGCCTGATTTCAACTCAACTTAAACAACTGCCATTCTGGCGCGCGGAAGCTCACCATTCTTGGTCATATTGTATCGCGGGGACATCATTCCTTCAAATCCAGCCAAGCTCCGCGTCTTTCCGCAATAAATGAATTTAAAGGAAATTCCAAGTTTTCTTCGTTTATACTCGTATTTATGACGTTTCACTTGCGATTTCGCCTCCATAAGCCCACCCCTGATTGACCTTCTAAGCAGCAACAAATAACTTTCAGCTTGCACTGTCGCCTGCGATGACGAATTCACGAAATTAGGTACCCTGCTAACCTTGACACCTATCCTCCGCTAGTACAATCCTGCAGCCCCCACCGAAGTCCACATTGATGCCGGTGACGTTGGACTCCACGCCGTACTCGCGCAACCAAAACGGGCTTCGATGAATACGTCGTCGCCTACGTTTGCCGAACTCTGACAAAGGCCAAAGCTAATTATTTCATTACAGAAAAAGAGCATTTAGCCAAAATTTGGGCCTTTATAAAATTCCGCCCTTATATGTATGGTCACCCTTTCAATGTGGTCACTCACCACACCCTCCTTTGTTGCCTATCCACCTCTAAGGACATATCAAGTACAAGTCTTCTCTCGCGGCGCCCTCGAGCTACAGCAGTACGACATTCGCGTCCGTTACCGTACCGACTGCAAACGCACGGACGCTTGCGCCCTTTCTCGCTCACTAGTCTCCAGTGGCAGCGCTTGCCTATCCGCCCTTGCGCTCGCACTTACATCATATGTCCTGCGCAACATACCGTCGTAGCAGCCAAAGGATCCTTGGATCAGTGCTCTCATCAGCATCCTTTCTGATCTATCCACCTCTTCACCATATCGCGCTCTTTGCCGCAAGGCTACCCACTTCTGCCATTGCACCGCCTTCTTTATCATCGTAACTACCTTCCTGACGGACGCAAGTGGCTTCTCGTGATACCGCGCCATCTCCGTGACTTCATCTTCGACGCTTCCCACGCAGACGCACATGCCGGCATCTTCAGTACCTACTATCTACAAGGCGTCCGATTTTATTGGCACTGCATGAATAACTACGTCCAAAAGTTCATTCGCTGCTGTGCTCAGTACCAGCGCGGAAAATTACCTCCCAGACAAGTCTACCCGTCACAAACCTTTCCCTGCCCTGTGCGACCCTTTGAAAGTGATGGTAGTGACATAACCAGATTGCTACCACCCACTATACCTGAGAACCACTGTATTATTGTTGCTGTAAGAGACTTGACCCGCTATGCTAGAACAGCTTCTCTGCCGACTGCCGGCACCCGCCACATTGCCTTGATATTTTTAAGAGATCTCATTTTACGCCACGGTGCTCCTGGCAAACTTCGGAGCGCTGGAGGCCACGCCTTTCTTTTCGACGCTTCGAAGGCACCACTCGACATGTGTTGTATTGTGCACCGACAAGTACAGCGCACCATACGCAAACTAACTCCATGACAGAGTGCTTGAACCGTTGTCTTGGAGATATGCTCTCAGTGTACGTCGCCCTGGATCATTCAAACTCGGATGAAGTTCTCCCTTTCGTAACGTATGCGTGCCATACTACGGCCCAAACTGCTGGATTTCCCCCCCCCTTTCACCTAAACTGACGAGAACCACCTAATATGTTCGATACCATTCATTCATATCAACCTGACACGTCAGAAAGTACTCCGCTGTCTGAAGCTGCTCGACATGCCATGTAATGCAGCCAGCTTGTCCTCGCTTTTTCCACCACGGAACCGTGTCAGCAGCAATCCCGTCAAACTGCCGACCGTTCTGCATCAACTTTATCCCCTGGCTATCTGGTCTGGCTTCGGGTATGCGCTAACACACTCGGCCTCTCCGCAAAACTTGTCGCAAGATACCTCAGATCACACTGCGTTCTGGCGCAAACGCCCTCGCTTGAGCTACACCATCGCGACCGCGAATTTGCCCATGTCTCTCCATTAAGGCATCATCATCATCATCATCATCATCAGCCTGGTTACGCCCACTGCAGGGCAAAGGCCTCTCCCATACTTCTCCAACTACCCCGGTCATGTGCTAATTGTGGCCATGTTGTCCCTGCGAACTTCTTAATCTCATCCGCCCACCTAACTTTCTGCCGCCCTCTGCTACGCTTCCCTTCCCTTGGAATCCATTCCGTAACTCTTAATGACCATCGGTTATCTTCCCTCCTCATTACGTGTCCTGCCCATGCCCATTTCTTTTTCTTTATTTCAACTAAGATATCATTAACTCGCGTTTGTTCCCTCACCCAATCTGCACTTTTCTTATCCCTTAACGTTACACCTATCATACACCTATACATTACACCTATCGTTACACCTATCAAGGAACCATTAAGGCATACTACGGCCCAATAGTAGTATCTCCGCCTTAAGCCGCCAGAATGGCGCCTTTTTTTCCAGAGGGCGATTAGAAGGAAGAAGAGTACCCTGTGCCTCAAAAACAGCGTCATCGTCATGAGCTTGTGGTTGTTGTCCTTCGCCGAACGCTGACGAGCTCTGTCCGTTCGTCTGCGTCCGCTGCTAATTAATCTCTTAGCACAGCCGAAAATATGTGAAGTATCCTAAAAATGCTTATCGCAGTAAAAAACCCTGAATGTTTTCGCACCTTTTATTTCCTTATTACTGCGAAAACGTTAGATGGCCCATTTTGCGAAAATTCGGCGGCGGCGTTGCGGTGTGACTGAAGCATGGAACCAAACTTGGCCGCCGGCGCAAAGAGTAAAAGCACGTCAAGTGTGTGATTAGAAAACAATCATGGCACAACTCTACCAGGACAATAACACATTCAAAGTACGAATCATTCTATATACTGCACGTTCTCAGCCCGTCCGAGGGCTCACTCACTAACGTATAACCACATTGACCCATAGAAACGCACAGTTACACATAAAGTAATTGTGACATATATAAAATAGGTTCAATATATACAGTGTACACAATGCTTATGTACATGGATGATGTGAATGAGACAGTCTACATAATTTTTAGTGATGCTATGAGGTGAGTATATACAAAAAGTATCAAGTGTATGAGAGCACACGCCAACATAAATCACGGGCACCTACATTCCATGCACATTGAATGAATACTTTTGATGGTCTGGCTACGAGTACCAGGCTAGTAGAAAATTAAGCCATACTCACAAACGGCCTCACCACTGCCGAAGGAATTCCTCTTCCTCAATTAAGAACAACTCCTCTGACAGAAATGAGCGTAGCTTTGAGTAGAGCCTCTCCAGAAGTAGAAATTGAGCGCGACGAGGATGTCCTGCTTCAACTCACTCGCACCAGTTACGCCATAGACAACAGGCCCTCGCAGCGACGAAGCAGCCACGTGAGCAGCGACCAAATGTAATAGAGCTGTTAACTCCAATGCCACGAGAGCCAGCATGCACGACTCTACAGCATACCCTAGCAACGGCACATTGCAGCAGCACATGGTTATTGAATTCTTGAAGGGGGCAATTGGGACACAGCGAAGATGGTACTATAACCCACCGCTATAGCCTTGGCAACCTAGACGCCACATGAAGTCGCGTAGGTGGCCAGGCAGGAATGACGTCGTTATTGCACCCCACGATGCATTACTGGAACGGGAGCAGCACGCTGGGGAACTTAGAGGAACCAGTAACGCTGTCATTGTATCTACTACATGGTTTTCGAGTACGTCCACATCAGCCCATACCTGTCGTTCATGGCGATAAAATGCCACCGCCCTATAGAGTAGCATGCGTTTAACAATTGTGGTCCGCGCATTAAGTGCACGCCTGGTAGCATGTAAAGAATTTTTGTGCGAATGAAATAGCAGGCACGTTCATGCGCGGGACACTGATCACGCTGTTACAGGCGGAGCAGAAATCGCAAAACAAGTAGCCGGCCGATGACAGACACGGACGGGAAAACGATACCACCGCGAGAGCGTGGTTGCCGAACGCCGCGCAACAGACCAGTTCTCTATTGCCAGACCTGGACAAGGAACCAAAAAGGGACTTCAAGGACCTAGTAACCCGTAATGGTGGCTGCACACGTGACAAACGTACCACACCTGGCCTCAAAGCACAGACTGTGCTACGTACTTTCTTTCTAATATGGGTAAATCCCACCCTTGAACATTCTGAATATCTCGTCTTACATCTTGAATTGAGTCTGTGTGGCTCTGAATTGAGTCTGTGTGGCATCTCTGTGTGGCTCCCAATTGAGAGCCACACAGAGTCTGATATGCCAACATAGGCGTAATCAAGGCTAAATACGAAGGGATTCGCTCATTTGAAGACAGAAAACGGGACCTGCAATATTTCCGTACTTAATGAATACTCGAAGGCTACAGGATAATCTATCTTGATTCCCTAGATGCAGAAGAAAGGGGGTTAACCTAGGGGCACAATTTTTATTAATCGTATTAAGACAGTCCAACAAACAATGACACCAAAGGCAACATAGGGGAAATTACTTGCACTTACTAATTGAATGAAAGCAATGATAAATTAAATGCGCTCTCATGCCATGACGGGTTCAAAGGACAAGTGCGATTCGTGCTCGCAGCCGTTCTTCAGTCGACAACAATTTCTCCGATGCTGTGGGCCTTGTGGCAGCCGGTTGCACTGCAAGTACTTGAATTTCTTCGGCGAAGAGTAAAAGCTATACATGTCGACGGGATCGAGCACGTGCAAGTGCTCCCAGTGTACTAGGCGCAATGGGTGCGATAGTATAGGGCACCCAATGCCGGCTGCGAAGTGCCCCGCTGGACCAAGACGCCACCGTCTCTGATGGAGCCTGCGCCCAACTTAGTTTCGCTGTGCAGGCCCTGTGCGACAAAATCGCCCCACTTACAAGTGTAGTTCTTGATCTGGAAAAAGGACAGCGACTGTGGTCGCTTGCACCTGGCCAGGTACACAGAGCTATTGCCGAAGTGTACGCAGCAGCAAGAATGCGACAGAAACCAGTGGTGTCCTTTGGCGCCTTCATCGACGTCCCTTCTGTCATACGTCGCAAGTCTGCCTGCCCTATCCAACGACTTTGCGTCGGTGCGTCAACAGCCCAGCGTCAAATCGCCACCCGCTCCGGTGGGTGCACCATCGCGGGAAGCAAATGTATGTCTAGGCCTACAACGTATGCAGTTCCCTCCCAAGACGAGTGTGAAGCCATCACTGGGTTGGAAGTACTTACAGCACGCTGGTTTCTGTGCCGGAAAGGCGTTAGCTTTTCTCGCCCTATATAAAAGATTGCAGTTCTCAGTGGGATGCGAATAATGTCATAAATCATTCATCTCATGGCGTTCTCAGAAACCGCATCAGTATCGCCAATGCCTTCGCTGGCCATTTTTCCTCGGTTTTCCCAGGACACAGCGCATGCTCCCAGCTCTGGTGACAAGCAGGATACCTTCAGTGACCATTTCAACATAGCAAGTCTTACAGAACACGATATCGCGGCTGCCGTAAATTAAGTTGAAACCGAACTATTCTCTTGCTTATAACCGTATACCATGTTTTCTTATCAAAGGCTGCTCTTATGTTTTTTATCCTCTCCTTACATACATTTTAATCTTGCTTTCGTACAAGTGCATTTCCTTCTTAGTGGAAAAAGGGAGTAGTTTTGCTAGTTCATAAAGCGGCAGCATGACCGACATCAAAAATTATCTCCCCCTGTCCCTCTTGCCTCCGTTTTCAAAAGTGTTGGAAATAGCTAAGTTTACACATCTGTCGTTTTTTCTTTAAGCATAAGATTGGTGTAGACCAACATGGCTTTGTTGATGGTGGGTCTGTGAAAACAAACCTTGTTTTTTTTTTTTTTGACGCTGCAGGACCCACTGTTGCTGACCGAAGACGGTTAGACACCGTATACTTCGACTTGTCAAAAGAATTTGATGATGTTTCTCATCAACTTCTTATTCATAAACTCTTGAGTTATGGCGTTAGTACTAGCCCATGCGCGCTGATTAAAGACTACCTGTCAACCAGGTTAAATTATGTTCGCGTTGGTGCTGAGTACTTTTTGCCTTATGAATCAATTTCTGGTGTTGCGAAGCGTAGAGCTTAGGCCTATTATTTTTCGATATCTTTGTTAACAACCTTGAAGAATGTTTGCGTCATTCGCGTCTCCTGTTATACGCTGACGATGTTAAACATTACCGTGAAATAGAATCAGAGCAGGGTTAGGAATTATTACAGGAAGATATGAATTCGGTTGCGGAGAGGTGTGTTTACAACTATTCGCGTATTAATCCAAGTAAGACATTTGTTTTTTGCTTTAATTCGAAATGCACACTTTAGTATAGGTATACTCACTTGATAACATTCCTTTGAAAAGCGCGAGTTCTGCGCGCGACTTAGGAATATTGGTTGACTCCCGGCTAGCATTCGAACATGTTTCAAGCATCGTTATTGCATCCTACACAAAGTTAGGCCTTATATCAAGGATGACTAAAGGCTTACCGATGTGAACTCCATTATTCTCTTTTACCTTCATTTGACCGCTCGAAGCTAGAGTTTCGTTCTGTTGTATGAGTAGCCTGAGTATGAGAATATGAGAGTTCTGTAGTATTATTCTGTTGTTGAGTAGCCTTTACGAAATCCTGCCTGGTACATTGCTTGACAGAAGTCTATGGTGTTCCTGATTCTATTTGCGATTACCTTAGTCAATACTTAGCAGGCAATGGACAGTAAGCTGATCGGTCCATATTTTTCAAGTCATTGGCGTCCCCTTTCTTATGAATTAAGATTATGTCGGCGTTCTTCCAAGATTCCGTTACCCTGGAGGTCTTTCGTGGGAAGGTATGTTTTAATACTAGAAGTAACCTTGAAAATTTTAACCAGCGCCACCACTCACAAGCACTGGCGGCAGATGTGGAGCATCCTTTCTGCCACCGGCGTAACGAGTACGTGATTTTGTCGGGTGACAGAAACTGGTCAATAAGACCAGACATGCTACCTGAAGCATCAATGTTGCCGGATTTGAGACCATCGCTATGTAAGGAACTAAAAGAAAGGGGTTTAACCGAGCGGTCCGATTTTCAATAAACACATCATGAGAGGCCAACAAACAAAAACACCAAGGACAACATAGGGGAAAATTGCATATGCTTGCTAATTGAATTAAAGAAATGAAAAATACTGGCAATGACGCGTGGGATGCTATAACCAGTTGAGGTAACGCAGCACCGTTTTCTCATGCACTTTCTTAAGTATTTATGTTTTATTGCAAGAATTAAGCTTGAGAGTATCAGCCAGCGCCACTACTCACAACCCTTTCCCGCGGATGTGAAACAGTCTTTCTGCCAAAGCCGTCATGAGTACGCGATTTTTTGAGTGAAGACCACTGGTCAATAAACCCACACATGCTACCTGAAGGCATCAATGTCACCGGATTCGGAACCCTCGCTACGTAATGAACGATTAGAAAGAGGGTTACCCGAGAGGTCCGATTTTTATTTTTCATATAGACACGTGGATTTGTTCATCTTTTACAGGTGAGCGCTTTTCTCCACCTAACGGATGCTATCGCTCAGCACGGGACGCGCTCGCACGTATTGGAAGTGTTTCAAATGTTATTGATGGTCACAGATTTTTGAGTGATCGGACTACATGAGCGACGTGAGTTGTGTAGAGTTTCCTGGAAGACAGGGGCGCACCATTGTTTACTCTGGCACCTTCGATAACTCGTCTATAAAAGCCAACGCGCTTGACGGGCAGATCATATTTCGACGATCACCGACTGTGTTCGCCGCTATCTTTGTGCTTTGAGTGTATCCTGCTTTCGAGGGCACATGATCGCTCGATAAAACACTAGTTTCGCCATTCACAGTTTTGATGCTTTCGTCACCGTCGCTAATACGTGACATCTGGCCGAGATTTGTTCATGTGCTGGACGCCTCCGACAAGCTTTGATCCAAGCCCGGCCCGCAAAGACAACACCATCATCGTCCCGTATCATCTAGGAGACGGTCGACTGCAATAGCTGACCCCGGAACAAGGACTTGTAACTGAGACGGCCAAGAAGATAGGGGCTAAGATAACCGCAAGCTGCTCCAACATCCCCCATTCTGCTCCAACAGCATACGGTCGGACCCACCAACCTTCCATGGAACATCTGCTGAAGGCCCAGAATCCTGGCTGGAGAATCACGAAAGAATCGCCCTGGAACTCCTACGACATGCTGCGGCATGTGTACTTCGCCTTAGAAGATGCAACTAAAACATGCTTTGAGAACCGACAGAGTACCTTGGCAACATGAGACCTGTTCCGCAATGGCTTCTTGGAGACCTTTACGAGTGTCGTGCGCAAGGAAAAAGCTGAAACTCTCCTAAAAGCCCCGAGAGCAAATTCCTAATGAGAGCATCGGGACCTTCACAGAGTTGATGGCTCGCCTGTTCCGACACGCCGAACTTTACATGCCAGAAGAGAAAAAAGTTCGTTTTTATGGTGAGGGGTGTCAAGTAAGGGCTCTTCGTCGGATTGTTACGCAACGCCCCCAAGACAGTTTCTGAATTTGCTTTCGAGGCCAGAACCATCCAGAAAACACTCGAAATTAGGAAGAGATAGTTCAACCAGCGCACGCTCTCAACGAGCTAAGCCGAAGTTCCACCATGGGGGACCGACAACATACGCGGGACCATCAGAGCACTCTTGCGAGAGGAGCTTCTGAGGAGGTTCCCAAGATTGCAGCCTAAGGTTGCCGCAATCGCTCACGTCGTGCCAGAAGAAATCCAGCGCCACTAGGACTTCTCGAAGGGCAGCTAGAATCGCCAAAGCATAGACACATGCCGCCGTCGCCCGCTGACAAGGTAACCCTCCGTGCCTGCGCCAGGGCTCCGTAATGGCCAGGGCTCCGTAATCGTCTGCCGCATCCAGCTCACGCCTCCGTCGTGGCGCGCTGCTGACCACGGTGGAAGAATAAGCTAGGTGTCTGAACGGCGCCACCTCTCAGGCGAAACACGTCGACGACCGCCGGTTCGTGTTTTCATGGAGTACCGGGAGATGGCGCTGGCGATTCAGAGGGTTACATGACGATTGTCTGCAGCTTTTGAGATGAGGAGGGATGAGGAGCAAGGAGAAACTTCATATCAAGAAGGGACTGAGGCAGGGGTGCCCGTTATCCCCACTACTGTTGATGTTCTAGTACATGGTGAGGATGGAGAGGGCACTAGAAGGAAGTATTATCGGCTTTAATGTCTCATACAAACAGACGGGTGCAGTAGTAGAGCAGAAGCTTCCAGGTGTATTTTTTGTGGACAACATTGTCTTGCTCGCTAACAAGCAAAGTGATTTGCAACGTCTGGCTAATATTTGTGAACAAGAATGCAGCAATTTAGGCTTGAAATTTAGTGTTAGAAAATGATGTGTTATGGTATTCAATGAAAACAGTGAACAGACAAAGCCGATACAGGGCGAGGAAATACGTGGGGTAGCAGAATATAAATACCTTGGTATATGGATAAACGAACGCAATAGGTATATGGAAACACAGGAGAAAACAATAACAGTGAAGGGGAAGAGAAATGTAGCAATAACGAAGCACAGAGCGCTATGGGGATACAATAGGTACGAGGTGCTCCGAGGTACGTGGAAAGGTGTAACTCTTCCAGGACTTACTTTTGTAAAAGCCGTTCTTTGCTTTAAATCAGGGGTGCAATCAGGACTTGATCGGACTGCGGTAAAGCTAGGGTAACTATGAAGCATATTTTATTAAAATATGAAGACGTCTACCCAGTGGTCGATTTAGGCACTACTGGCCTCCTTGAAGCCCTTGGGTTCAGCGAGAGCAGTAGAAAACTAAACATGTCCGCGATAGGTATTAGTAAGAGGCAATTCGAGGATTGGTGGAAGAAAGGTAGGGAAACGGCAAAAAACGGAGTCGTACAAAAGCATAGTTCGCAACAGGGAATCAGAAAATTTTCTTGTGGGAGTTCATAGTGTCTTTTTTTTCTTTGATTGTTTAAGTTAGGTAGGACATTAGGAAGTATAATAGTAAGAGCTTGCTGGCGCAACCCACCGCCCCGTTCCAGAGGGGACGCTCATAACATTCATCCATCTATCCATCCGTTAAGGGGAGGGCACGAACTTTTGTGGCAGATGGACCGGCTTCTCAGGGCTTCGCTGCGGCGACGAAATCATACGTTTTCGTGCACGCTTTGAGCTTGCTTCTGTTTTTATTTGCTGAATTTTGTTAGCCTTTAAATAATAATTGGGTAGTTTTCTCTTTTTTGTCCCTCTTTTTTCGTGTGCTTGAGCGTGTTTCGTTTACATTTGAATTTGCAGGATAGTCAGAGCGTCCTGTCGCGCCACGCGCTTCAACACGGGCAACCGCGTGGGACGTTAGGTCCTTATATCCTTTAAATGGTAGCTTCGAAGTGGCCAGACTAATAGCAATTGTGGTTTTAGTGTGTGTGTGTGTTGGTAGGAAAGTGAGAGCGTGGCCGCGTGGTTAAACACGTACGAAAATGTGTCATAACTTAAGTCTCTGCGGCATTGATTGCTTTTAAAACATTTGTGAGAACTACTTTGCTAAATTTTAAGGATTTAGATCCTGTGCGCATTGGTTTTTGCGAGAGGGCACGTGCTGTGCATTATTGTAGTATCATAGTATTTGCCTTAGAAAAAGCCGTGCAATACATGGGAAGAAAGCCGGGAAAGAAGGCAGTGCGCGGGGGGTCACTCAAGGCAGATGAGGGCACGGATGAGAATGGAGAGGAAATCGAGTCAATCGGCACACACTGTGATGTCGATGCTAGGCTGAAGAAGATGGAGGCTTTTCAGGAAGAGCTTGTCAAACAGGCTGAAGGCCTCAAAAATTAGCTAAATAGGGAACGTGATGCACGGAAGGTAGTGGAAAAAAGGCTTGAAGCAGCCGAGGAAGAGCTAAACAGGGCCGCCATTGTATACGAGAATGGTTGTGACAATTGAACGCAGTCCCCCGACGTGACAGGAGAGGGAGAGCCAGCGAAGTACGTGGACTGCATGCAGCGTGGTAAGGGGTTAGCCGGAAAGAGCGGCACCTACCTTGAGGTCGCCACACGAAAAAAGCAGGAGCGCATGGGTCAATGCCCCTTGCCAAGTCCGAATCACGTGGAAAAGAACAAAGGGAAGCAGGGAGAGGTAGAAGAGAATGAAATGGCGATTATCGCCGGCAACTCAAACCTGGATGGGTGCTCAGAAGCAGTTGTGGAGAGCGTGAAAGACGATTAAAGAGTAGCGGCAGGGACGTTTCTGGGGCGGACGCTGGGTTCTGTCATGAAGCGACCAAAAGCAAACCTCGCGGAAGATGCCCACGTGCGCAACCTTGTCACAGTAGCAGGGGGGCTGAATGACGTCCTAAACAGGAAAGGGACAGGACTAGCCCAGCACTTGGCGAAGAGGGGGGGGGGACGACTTGCACAAGCTCTCCGCTCAGTTGAAGATCGTGGTGTGCATGGTGCCGGAGGTGCCTCTACGTGACAGTCACGTACAAAGAGCCGTAGTGGCTGCTAATGAGGCGATATGGAAAATGAGCCGAGAGAAAGGCTTCGAGGTTGCCGAAGCAAACAGGGAAGTGAGAAGGTGTGGTTTTCAACGAGACGAGGATCCACTTCAGTTACAAGCTTAAACGACAAGTGGGCTGGCGACTTGCTGGTCGCGCTGCTGCTTTATAGGGGTCCCACACACGCTCACGAGGCCGTAGTAGGTAGTAATGAAGAAGGTCCCCTAAGGGAACCTCAGTATAGCATCGCCGTCAATTACAGAAAAAGGAGGAAAGAAAGAAAGAGAGCTCGCCCTGCAATAGGTTACATCAACATGCAGGGCGGCAAACTAAAGGAAAAGTGAACAGAGATTGAGGAGTAGTTAGATATCAATAAGGGTATATCCGGTTACAGAAACGCACCTTAGATACTCGGAAGAGCCGCCAGTGATTGAGAATGATGTTTGGGAAGGGTGCAACAGAACTAAGTCGGAAAGAAAGAGAGGGGGAGTCAGAATGCCTATACGTCAGGGAGCCAAATGAGAACGAGCAAATTCAAAATGTCCAGAGCATCTTTGGTTATCAGCTACAATGAGTGGAAAAAAACGTGGCCGGGCGTTACATATTTCTGGGCCGGAAATATTTGCACAGACAAGAATAAAGGGATAGTGTAATGCATAAGGGCTTATATTATGGGTTTGGGGAAAGATGCTGAAATTATCCTATTAGGTGGCATAAATGCCCACATACAGGATTTAGATGGCTATACCGACAACAAAGCGAAGTCAATATGAGGTAGCATTTTACCTTTGTGAGCAACATAACCTCGTTATCGTGAATACAGGGCCTAAGTGTGAAGGGCAGATCATGTGGGAAGTGGGAAAACGGCAACAGACCATTGATTACTGTCTGATGACGGAAGCAATTCATGATAAGTTGAGAGAAATGGTCATTGGTAAGGAAGGGCATGCTGCATAGGGAGTGACCTTAAACGTATCATTTTAAAAATTGGATATGTAGTTGGAAAAGAGAGCAAGGAGTGAAAAATGGGCAGTCCAAATTTGAACGCTAAACAAATAGCAAATGTAGTCATTAGAGTCGAGGAAGAACTTGCCAAATGGCCAAGTAAAGAGTGTGCATATGGTGAGCTTCTGAGTGTAATATCGACAGAAATACGGAAAGAGAAAGAAAAGTTTGTTGGAAAGGAAAAAAGAAACCGAAAAGCTGGTGCAACAGGGAGATACGAGAAGCGATCGCCGAACGACAGAAAGCATCGCGAGAGCACAGACAGGCAAAGAAGGTGCAGTTGCCGCAGGATGCCAGTACAGGAGAAAAAGTATATGGTTCAAATACTTGTGCAAGCAAACATAAAAGGTGAAAGTCAACGTTGGTTGTCAGAAATACGTGAGAAAAAGAAGGCCGCACTATAGAATATATTGGAACCACTAGAAAAGCTGGTGCAACAGGGAGATACGAGAAGCGATCGCCGCACGACAGAAAGCGTCGCGAGAACACAGACAGGCAAAGAAGGCGCAGTTGCCGCAGGATGTCAGTACATGAGAAATATACCAGGAGAAAAAGTATATGGTTCAAACAGTTGTGCAAGCAAAGATAAGAGGTGAAAGTGAACGTTGGTTGTCAGAAATACGTGAGAAAAAGAAGGCCGCACCTAGAATATTTTGGAACCACATAAAATTATTAGGCAGGAAGTCAACAATACAACAACATATCATGGACGAAGGTGAAAAGAGACTGGAAGGAGAAGCGGCAATAAATTACATCCGAAAAGTAACAGCCGAATCCTTCCAAGGCAATGACGAGGTTGTATTTGAAGAAAAAAAAGCATGAAAGAGACCGAGACAGATGGCGAGACAGATGGCGAGAAATACGAGACAGTTGGCGACAAAGTAGAATGAATTTCATTTATAAAGATAAGGGGGAGAAAGATAGAATTCGCTCGTATAGACAGTAGACCGTTACATCGGTAATATAGACGCTAGCAATGCAGGCAATCAAATTAAACCTGCAAGCATGGGCAGAGAATAATGACATTTTGGGAGAACTTCAGAATGGCTTCAGAATAGGTAGACGTTTGGACAACAACTTATTTGTTCTTTCACTGCGTATTGAAATATCAAAAGTGAAAGGCAGGTCATTATATGTCACCTTTTTAGACATTACAGGAGCCTATGACAACAAAGACCGCAACATTTTGTGGTATATTCTAAAGGGAAATGCTTAGAGGACTGTTGGCTACAGATTTATTTGAGAGAGATTTACCTAGAAATTGGCATTTGCGTTGAATGGGAAAGAATGGGGAGCGAGGAGAAAGTTGATATCAACAAGGGACTGAGGCAGGGGTGCCTTTATCCTCTTTGCCGTTTATGATGTACACGGTCAAGATGGAGAGGGCACTAGAAGGAAGCATTATCGGGTTTAATCTCTCATACAAACAGACGGGTACAGTAGTAGAGCAGCAGCTTCCAGCCTTATTTTATGAGGACGACATTGTGTTGCTAGATAACAAGCAAAAGGATTTGCAACGTCTGGCTAATATATGTGGACAGGCAGGCAACAATTTAGCTTTGAAATTTAGTGTTAGAAAATGACGTGATATGGCAATAAATGGAAACAGTGAACAGACAGCGGCAATGCAGGGCCAGGAAATACCTCGGGTAACAGAATATAAATACCTTGTTATATGGCTAAACGAAAGCAATAGATATACGGAAAGAGAAAAAAACAATAACAGTGAAGAGGATGAGAAATGCAGCCATAATGAAGCAAAGAACGCTAAGGAGATATAATAGGTACGAGGTGCTCCGGGGTATGTGGGAAGGTAGAATGGCTCCAGGACTTACTTTTGGAAATGCGCTTGTTTGCTTTAAATCAGGGGTACAATCAGGACTTGATGGGATACAAAGGTCAGTGGGACGCCTGGCATTGGGCGCTCATCGGAAGACTACAAATGAAGCAGTGCAGGGCGCAGGGCGATATGGGCTGGACTAATTTTGAAGTGAGGGAAGCTGGCAGCAAAATTGATTATGAAGGACAACTGAGGAATATGGAAGAAAGTTAATGGGCTGGGAGAGCGTTGAGGTATCTGTACAGGAGAAACATTGATTCACAGTGGAGGAAAAGAACTAGGAACTACCCAACAAGTATGCGGTCTGTATGGTGGACAACACAGCAACAAAGAACGTCAAGTGGAAAGTCAGAGAGGCTGAAATAATCTCACAGGTGGCATCAATGGAAATAAATCTGCCATTAGTAACTACTTAAGAGGAAAAAACGATATCAGGAAAAGAACAACTTATAACTCTAAGGGAAGCTCATTACTTTTCGAAGCGAGATCGGGATGCCTTAGAACACGCACCTATAAAGCGAGATATAGGAAGGAAGAAGAAGCATGTGCTTGCGGCTGGGGCGATTGATGGGGCGATTGGAAGATTGGTGGAATAAACGTAGGGAAACGACAAAAAACTGAGACGTACAAAGGCAAATTTCGCAATAGGGCACCAGAAAATGTGGTTGTGGGAGTTCATATGGTTTTTTTATTATTTTATTTTTTAACCTAGGTGGGACATTGGGCGCTATAATAGCGAGACCTTGGTGGCACACCCTTATAAAAATTTCTAGCAACATTTTTTAGACAGTCTATAGACTTTTGTTACTAGAACCTACCAACGGTCAATTGAAATCCTACCAGCTGTCTTTATACATCCTAACAACGCTCTAGTAACACCCTAGAAACAATTGGCCACCAACTTTCAATAGAAACATGTTCATAGGATGTCTTTAAACTTCCTACCAATTTACTATGAACATTTGTCTTTATACACCCTAGTAACATTCTTTCAAAAGAGAAATGTTCATATATTTTCTGTTAACTTCCTACCAACCCCCTATTAACAAGCTTTCTTTATACACCGTATTAACATTCTTTCAAAGGAAAAATGTTCATATATTTTCTGTTGACTTCCTACCAATCCCCTATTAACAAGCTTTCTTTATACGCCATATTAACTTTCTTCCAATTGAACAATGTTTGTAAACGTTCTGCCAACTTCCTACCAATCACCTATTAACATTTGTCTTTACACACCCTAGTAACATCCTATCAAGGATTGGATGCTATCAAGAATTGGCTACCGTACTTCAACTGAAGCATGTTCATAGATGGTCTGTAAACATTCTACTAACCGTCAACCAACGCAAGTCTTTAGGCTCATTAGTAACACTCAGGCAATATTTTACTTACATGTGCTTATGTACTTGCTATTGACGGCTTTCTATTCCCCTAGTAACATTTGTCCCACATACGACCTAGTAGCATAGTGTAAACATTTGTCAGTATGTGTGAACATGTTGGTAAAAGGCAGTATGCAACCTAGAAGGTGCTCGTAAATGGAAAACAAATGCAAGTTTGCACTGAAAGAAGTTTATTCACACGAAAATATTTACACAGAATTGTGAGAGAAGTAGTAGAGAAATTAAAAAAAATAAATGAATAATGACTTAGTTGATTACGGCATGGCAGCTGTCGCATAATCTCTAGCAAGCATCGATTATGCAAGCTGATGTCTCAGAATGCTTGCAGAATGAACTAACCCTGCACAGAAACAAGATGGTCAGTGTTAACATCATGTTCAGGTTAGCATGTCACATACATAGAACAGCTTTTTAAGGTTCACATGAATTCTAAAATTGTGACCGTCATCCCTGTTTACTTGCAGAGGAGATGGCAAGGATGGGGCACATTATTCAATGCATATCCTTTGCTGCGTTGTATTTAGTACGTGTTATTAAAATTAGGAAAGTGTACAAAATGGGTTTCTCTACCAATTACCTGCATAAATGAGTTACTCACTACAAAAGTTAATTACATGGTTTATTCATGGTGAAATTTGTAGCACGCACAATAGACACGGACGCAGAGAAAGTGGACACGCGAGCACTTACTCAAAGCTGGTTATTTTTGGAAGGAATGAACGTAACAGCGCCAGCTAGCTCCACCGAGCATGTGCAAAACGTGTCATCTATTTTGTCATCTAAACAGATGACAGAGCTTGAAGCAGTATTCAAGAATACAAATGCTTTGTCAGTGATAGCAACCAATGGCTTACTGATGCATTTTAAGCACGCCTTATTATATGGAACGCTTCTATAATTTGACGTGTTCGTTTATTTTTACTCGAAAACAAAATATTAGTGTCAAAAAATACCGGTTCACAATGACATAGGTTGCAGTGGTTAAACAGGTGCGAATGATTTTCTTTCACATTCGCGCTTGTCTATCCAGTGCAACCTATGTCAGTGTGAACCGGTTCGCTGAAAAATATGTAATTGTGAACCGTGAAGCTATACGCTCAATATTTTACTGTTTCTCATCCTGTGCAGCCAGAGTAGGAAAGAGCAAAGAATGAGTTCATGATCAGACAATATTTACCAGACCTTAGGTCATTGCGAACGCTGTGAAAACGAAGTATTTGTACGCTTCGTGTTTATAGCAACTTCAAGCGAACCCCATGACGCGGGGCAGCTGAAAAAATCGTTCTTAAAACATTTCACGTCGTTACAGTTCGCGCTATAATAACCTGTCAAAATGCGGCATTAGAAACTGAAATAAAATAACATCAAAATAATATGTTTATGAAAAATGATGGAAAAGAACATACCTTTTATTGTCATTTGGAGATAGAGAAAACTTCGGCGCATAGCAGTCTTGAGGAACAGCTGTTCGCTATTTGTGCAGTTTAAAACACGGACAGTGCCAATATTAAATCACTTCACACGACACTGCATCGCATCTGGCAGAGAAGTTCCAGAAACGCTCACATCACGGAACGAAGAAAGCACCGTGGGCTTCGCAAACACCTTGCTGGTTGGCTTGCATCGATGAATTAGCCACAACACAGCATAAGCACAAATAGCAGCAAAAATAGCTAGATTGCTGCTACAATACGCCACGAAACACCTGCATCACTCCGACCGTACCATGCCGGCGTCGCAAAGGAACTGATGGCGATTGCGATGGTCTCCCTCTTTGCCTAGGCTCGGCCAACTGCCAAATTTGTGCGCATGCGCGGGGAGGCATGTGACATTCTTTCCATCCACCCGCTTCGCCTTGACCCCCGCGGAACTAAAGCCCCTCTTTAAGCCGAAACATGCCCCCTCCCCTCCCCCGCTACCTTGCGATGGTTGACTCACACCTAGACATTCCTCGCCTCTTGGTGACAGCTGTGGCCGGCCTTTGTGTACGCACCCCTTTCTGGGAACTGCACTTAGAGGGAGGAATGTACATCATGGCTGAGGTTGAAAAAAAAAAAAGAAAACTGACAAGGCAGCCGGCTCAATTTCGTTAGGCATTTAGGGGCTGTATAGTTTTATCTTTCGAGACAATTATTCTTATGAAAACCGACTTTTTTCTCGAAATGTAATAAACATAGAACAATAAAATCATATTGGGTAAATTATCTGGTTATTCTATTTTGCGCAAGAGCATCCTTTAGCACTTGCTGCTTTCAAAGACAAAACATTGCTCCCTGGCGCCCAGCGGTGAAGCACATTGTAGTACTATTTTTATAGTCAAATACATGTCCGAAGCGTGGCGGCTATCACGTTAGCAGTTTTCAGACGCCCGAAGCACGGCAAAAGCATGGCCTTTGATATCCTGCCATTATTACGGATGTCATGATGACCCCTTGTCGGAGCTCAAAATTTTGTCGCCGTGTTGTGAAGCAAGATCACTGAATGTTAAGAGTGCATAATTATTTCTTTTCGATCTGTTTTCACTCACGGCAAGCTACCATCGCCATAAAGCACATCAGTTGACATAGTTACTTTGCCTTCACTTTGATGCAAGGTCCTATTTCCTTTAATATGCAGAAGCCGTCGGTAGGAGGCAGGGACGAAAGTGTGCGAATGGGAACGCGTAGAAAGCTACATTTTTTATACTGTAAGGGTAATTTAATTATTTTTTCACAGAAAAGTGTTGCTTGCACATAGTTCAGCTTTTCTTTCTATTCGACCTGTGCGCTTCTCAGGTCAATACCCGCTCTCACTCAGCAGTGGTTGTATTTTGCAGCCTTTTGGACATTTGAGCGGTAACGTTCCAGCGCCGTGTTACCTTGAGTTTCGGCTCTTTTTCTTCTTTTTAACAAATATCGTGACGCTACTATGCTGACACGTTGCAGCTTAGGGCGTACTATTTATATCGCAGAATGCACTGACCTAATTATATCGTTGCAAAGCTAATTGGTGGCATTGCAATAGCAGTGCGTGGTAAGGGCAAGTTTACGCTCGAGCCTTACACCACACCACCCGCCTGCCCGCACGCATGTGGTCGGGTGAAAATTTGCACATTTCGTAGACTGGTACACACATTTCGGTTTACACTGTATGTGCGAGCCTAGTGTATGCCAAAATTTGTGAACCAGTGGGCGAAATGTACAGTTTTCTGCACGACCGCACGCGTCACGGCTCAAGCGTAAATCGGCCTTTAATTAACCAGCCCCAAGGTCGGGATAAAGCTCTGCAACAGGTGCGCGGCCTGCACAGTAGTCCGCTATCACACCGGTCAGGTGGTGTAGCGCAAGCAAATTTTCTCGGAGTGCGCTGACGTCACCGCACGCTCACGTAGTCCAGTAGATCCTCTAAAAGATTAGTTCTAACAATTTACGAACATATTTCTTTAAACATTTTAGGAGCACTCCGTCAACAATTGCCTACCGACTTGGATTGGGACTATGATTAAAAACAAAGAGCTTGACTCCTGAGTATGTCACATATCGGCATTAATGTCTGTTAGAAAAATTTATCAAAAACTCTCAGGTTACTTCCCATTCTAAATATTTTTTGGCAAACAGTACGAGCTGTGGACGTACTGAGGATACATGTCCTTAAAACAAAAAGATATAGTTCGATGATGTATAGTACAACATTCTTTACACAAAAGTAACGCGCCTTCTGACGCAGTACTGAAGTGGTTATAGAGATAAAAGTTAGAAAAATACATGTTTATGGGGACCTTAAAATATTCTATGTGCAAAAGTAAGAAGGAAGTCTTTTACGGTGTATTAAATATATTCTTGATACAAAAGTAAGAAGGAAGTCTATTAACGGGTATTTAAAACATTCTTTATACAAAAGTAAGAAGAAAGTCTCTTAACAGTGTATTGAAAATATTTTTTCTACAAAAGTAAGAAGGAGGTCTTTTAACGGTGTATTTAAAACATTCTTTATACAAAAGTAAGAAGGAAGTCGTTTAACGGTTTATTTAAAACATTCTTTATAGAAAAGTAAGAAGAAAGTCTGTTAACGGTGTATTGAAAATATTCTTTATACAAAAGTAAGAAGGAAGTCTTTTGACTGTGTATGAACAAATGCTACTAGAATGTAAATGTTAATAGACTGTCAATAAAGTAAATAGAAAGTTGGTAGGAGTTCTAAAGAATGTTAACGTTCATTTTTATAAGGGCTGCAGCCCACCGCCCCGTTCGAAAGAGGACGCTCTTAACATTCATCCATCCATCCATCCATTGTTAGCAGGCAGCGCACAGGAGTGCGGGTGGCGTGGGCGCGGGCGACCGCAGTTGCCTGTTCAGCTTGTCGTACGCCACGTGACTTCTTTTTTGCCGGTGTATTTTTGTCGTGAACTCGTATAAATTGTAGTGATGGGCAAAATTTGCTTTGTTCCCCGCTGCTTTACGGTATACAAGTCATGCCGTAAGAACTTCTCACTCTTCTCAGCACCAAATGACGAAGAGCGACTAAACGTGTGGCTACGTGCCACACCAATGAACGGCCGTCTTTTGCAAGCTACGGACTTCGTGTTTGAGCGGAATTTCGAGCCTCATCTTATTTCAAAGACTTGGACAGCAGATCATAATGGACACGTCCTGGCAAGCACGCCTCTTCACGCGTTATTGGCAAAAGACACTCTGTCTACGAGGTTTCCCTATTGTCCTGCTTATTTGTCTAAAACGTTGAAAAGCAGGAAGCGGCCAGGCGAGAGACAGCTGCTCGCCCCATCGAAAAATAAAAACAGGTCATCGTGTCTCAGCTCCAGTTGCGACAGTTCCGATGAGATCCTGGATTCTTGCGTGCCGTAAGCTCTAGTGCATGGAGAAGAATGCGCGGATGCAAGTGAAGTTCAGGAGGAAGCCGGGCCTTCTGTGGCAGTGGTACCTTGAGTGGCACCTTTAACTTTTGATATACTGTTCGACGACCCGTCACTCGTATGCCTGCCCTCCAAATCTTTGAGATATCATCGCATTGAAATGGGTGACGCAAAGAGCATCGTTTTCCTAGAGCTGACGCGAACTAGAACCCGTCAGAACCACTCTTCCAAGTCACCCCTCGCGGTTGCAGTGTCAAGCATAGTGGAAGTGTGCGCTCCCGGGACTATCGATGCCGGTGGTTTGTTCGCCACTCCGCGGCAAGTTGAGATCGATGAGAGTATGGAGGCCCGCACAGTGCTCATGGGCAAGTCTGTTCCTGCAGAAGAGCTGCAATGTTCAAACAGTTTGTCAACAGTTGAGGACGTGAAGTCTTTTCTACAACACATGCAAGATATCAAAGTTTGCGCTGGTGGACCAAGCATTACTGAATACCCTTAAGGAGAAACAAATAGTGCCTTCATCGACATTAACCACAAGTGGCGCCACAAGAAATGTGAATTCTTCCTGAGTGCAGATGTGTCAGTTTGCCAATTTGTCAGTTTGTCAGACACTCTGCGGATCCGCCAAACACGAGCACTGAACAAAAAGAGCACCTTAAGGACAGCTAGCGTTCATTTTTTGCGTTCCCAACAAAGCAGCGAAAGACTTGCTGCTCTGCGGCGGGCAAATTATGCCATGAAGAGATCAGAAAATCGCAACCTTCTTCGTTTTAAGGATCTTTCTTCGGAGCTAAAGGAAGCCCCTGAATAGTTGGAAAAAGTTTCTGAGGGAGAGCTTGACACCAAACTTTGCAAGCTTTAACTTCCGTATGTCCACCTAACTGCAATCAAGGAATGCTTAGCTACAGCAAGGCTCGGCAACAAGAAAAACCGTCGCTACACTTAAGAATGGCTGCTTATGCGCCTCTTGTTGAATATAGGAAGCCAGTCAGCGTACACATTCTTACGTTACAACAATGTGCTCCCTCTTCCATGTGTGACGACAGTGCGGAAATATCTAAGCATCATCAGCGTGAAATGTGGATTTGACAGCAGGTTTTTTCTGCATATAAAAAAATGATGGCGTTCAAAGACGACTATCAGCGCCACGGTCTCTTGATTTTCGACGAAATGTGTGTGCATTCGAGATTAATCACTTATGAAGGGTTCAGCGACTTCGGTTACGGTGCAGGGACCAGTGATGACTTTGCTGACCCCGGACTAGTGTTTGCTATCCGTGCATTTGGATACCAGTATTATCAGCCAATTGCAGTGTTCGCCAGCAAAGGACCAACAAAAGGAACAGTAGTTCCACAGCTTGTTTTGAAAGCAGTCTTTATGCTGGAGGAAGCTGGGGCTTTAGTTGATGCAGTGGTGTGTGATGGAGCAGCCACAAACCACTATATGTGGAAAGAGTTTGGTGCAAGGGGCAGTCTAAACTGCACCAAGAGCTCCTTCACGCACCCTGCTAATGAGAAACACATTTTTGTTTTTTCAGATGCTCCGCATCTTATGAAGTGCATACAGGACTGTTTGCATGCCCAGAATGTTTTGAACTTCCATCGTGTCTAGTGGGCCAACTATGAGAAGCTGTTTGTTGAGGAAGCAGCCTGGACACTTGCTTGTTTTCCACAAGCTCACATATGTTCATCTGAATCCTACGAACACTGAGAAAATGCAAGTAAAGCTCCCTACGCAGCTCTTCAGTCGAAGTGTTGCCAATGTGCTGGAGTTTTACTGACAGAAAAAAGCAACCGGACTGGAGAACGTTGAAGGGACAGTGGAATTTACATTGCAATTTAACGATTTGTTCGATGCACTGAATCGCAACCATCCTAAAGAAATCATCATAGCCAGAAGCAAGGAGTTGAGGGTTCTTACCTTTTTCTTGTACAGGTTAAACAAGTGGGGGGGAGAAGTGGTGGCCGGAACGGTATCGCGCGCACATTTTCTCACAGAGCAGACTGCAGCAGGTCTGCGAGTTTTGTCGGCTTTGAAGCTGACAATATATTAACTTGAAGACAATGGCTTTAATTCTGTCTTTCTTTCAGCGTACAATGTGCTGTCAGTGTACAGTTTAATGAAGCCACCAAAGTTTGGAAATTGCAAGGTAGAGCGAGCTCGAGAAGCACATGTGCTCACTTTAGATGACCTGAAGCTTGTCTTTCAGGCAGGTGGAAAACAAGAGACTCGTTTTCAGGAGTTAAAAGTCGAAATTGATGGTTCGGTTGCCGCGGAGATTGACGGTTATGAGGTGTTTCTTGAAATCTGCACAGGGCGAGAAGCAGTTGATTGCACTGTGTATTATCTTGCTAGATTTGTGTGGAAGGAATTGCTGAAGTACTCAACGTGCTCAGTGTGCCGGCAGAGCCGCGTAGAAGAGACTCAGGTTCACGCTCAGCCTGTGAGCACACTTGTGGATTGTAAAACCATTGGTGGGCTCCTGCACAAAAGATAGACATTCTTTCTTTGCTGCAGGTGGCTGAAAAAGAGTTTCAGCAATATGCCACCCGCGGGAATGCGTATGAGCTGACGGTAGAGGCTATGCTAGAAAAGCATACATTCTTCTTCTCATGCAAGCACCAGAAAGTTGACATCATGGCGAATCTGCTGCACTTCTATATAGCCATGAGGATGACGCAGGTTTGTAAACAAACAAAAATAGACCACAAAACAAACGTGCGAGCCTCTTAGCAAGCTTTCAAAGCTTCTCTAGGACGGGAAACAACCTTCAGAATTTGTAGAACTACTGCCATGTTTGGCACTGTGGTAGTGAGGTGTGCACTGGTGTGAAATAATAAAAGTCTCTTTTATCTGTCCCTGGCTGTCTTACGTGAGATTTCAAATGCACTCCCCGCAAAGTGTACCTGGCGTGCATGTGCGCTTGCAGTAATCACGCAGAATCTGCAACGTACAGTATTTTGGAAAGATGCGGCTACCAAGCGTTTGTCAGGGGCCATAATTTTCGCTTATATGTGAAGTTGCAAAGCCAAATATCTACTTTCGACGAATAATAAACAAGAAAAAGCGTGTACTAAGAAAGATCACCTTCAGTCAGCGGGATCTCGTTTATGTGACATACGTGGCAAGAGACAGTCCTGATATCCAAATCTCTCAGTTAGGTACCGATCTTTAAGGGTTTTCCATCCCACAATAGCCACTATATTTCACATTTTGACTGAAGTCGAGGTCGAGCCCCAGTAAACGCGCCATCTCTGTACTTGTTTCTCATGAACTTCAATTATATTTTGGTCTGGATAGCGCTACTAAGCTCGGATATTTCCGATGATATGCCTATGCTTGCTTCCCAAAGGCTCGCCAGACACTTAGACTTGTACACAGGCATTTATGGGGCAATTTACGAGCGGTTCCTTCACGAACATGCATGTTTGAGGAGAGCCGCGCGCTGTGCCAGCTGTTGCGGTTGAACCCCCAGTGATCTGCGCCATCTGCCGAGAGATACAGAAACCACGAGCGAAAAAGTCGTTGGTGCGGCAGCCTCGTTCCGACACCTAGTTTACTCTTCCACCGTGCTGCCGACCATCGCTCGCTCTGCTACCATTGCTGAGAAGTGGACCACCTCTACCACTGGTGCCCATAACGTGAAATGGGACTACGAGGATTCCCCGTCAACGCGCCGCGCCCGCCACTTAGCGGCCACGGGACATTGCCGACTACCTAGCCGTCACTCCGTGGAGCCCACGACCACCGCCCCGTTCGCCATCACCCGGCCGCTACCTATCCCCTCAACGCTGTCCGTACACTGGCCCATCCCGGGGCCGGTCTGCAAAACCATATCCCGAAAACTAAAAGCAGCAACTGATAGATGTGCAGTTGCGTTTCGTCAAACTGACGAAGATCATCCGCTGCCGACGAAGACACCGAAAAGCTTGTTCCGACGACATACCAAGGGACGCCGCCTTCCCGATGAAGTCCAGAAACAAAGAATACGCCGACGAACGACGACTTGACGACGCGACATTCTAGCTTCAGGTCAACACGCCGTAGCCCTGATCCGGCAACAACACATAACTGCAACGCAAGACGGAACCCCCGATCTGGACGTGCGTCTCAACGGCCACGCAGTGGACAAAGGATCCGACTACTCTGTCATGAGTGGACCCATCGCCGCCCAGTTGCAGAAATTACGACTGAAGGAAAAGGCCCTCAAATTGGGACCACTGGAGGGCACCTAATAGTGCCGAATCGAATGTGCACGGCAAGACTTCCCGTTCACGGCCGGACTTACCCTTCTCATTCCCGGCATGACCTACTCATTATCGGCATAGACTTTCTGAACCAACAGCTCCAATCATCGACCTCAAGTCGAAGTTGATAACGCTGTCGGAAGATCAAGCGATACCGCCGGACAGCTCTCGTAGTCGCACCGCCTTGAGTGTGCCCGAAGATCAAATGAGCATACCGCTCTAGAATTGCCCAGCAAGTGCTAGAGCACTGCCATTTCCGTCGGCACCGAAACACCCGCATACGTAGAAGGCGTCATTGAGGGTGATGAACGTAAACTACTCGATCATGAAATTTGCTTCGCAAGAGGGATTGCTCGACTGCATGGAGGAAAAGCAAAAGTGGTGTTGACCAAATTCAGCCAGCACTTCAAGCATGTTAGCAAAGGCACGACGATCGCTTACCTCGAGAAAATTGTGTAAACCAGCAATGCGTTTGCCCTCTCAGATTCTACCGCATATACCCCGTAGACCACAGTTTTCTAACCAGACTTCGATATAAATCCGTGTCTCCCTGAATACGCAGCAACAGGTAAGAAGCCTTCTACGACGATACAACGACTGCTTTTCGACGTCGTCGAGGATTCGACAATCACCAGTTGCAAAGCATAGCATAATAAGCGAAGAGTGCGCACGATCATTCCGCCAAAACCCTTACCAAGTTTTAGCAGGAGAACGTGAAGCTATAAGGCAAGAAGTCGACGAAATGCTGCGTGACGACATCATCCAGCCGTCGAAAAGCCAGTGGGCATCTCCTGTGGCCTACGTAAAGAAAAGAATGAAACCCTACGTTTCTGCGTCGATTATCCTTGACTGAACAAGATCACGAAGAAGGACGTATACCCCGTCCCACGGATAGAAGACGCATTGGATCGGCTCTGCAACGTAAAATACTTCTCGTCGATGGATCTTAATACTGGCTACTAGCAAATTGAAATATACGAAAGAGATCGCGAAAACACCGCCTTGATCAGGCCATACGGCCTCTGCTAGTTCAAGGTCATGCCATTCAGTCAGTGCTCGGCGACTGCAACGTTCCAGCCCGTGATCGACACAATGTTAGCAGGGTTAAAGCAGCAGACCTGTCTCGTCTACTTGGATGACGTCGTTGTCTTCGCCGATGAACTTGGACGATCACCTTGGGCGGCTTAGAACAGTACTAGAGGCCATCAAGCCATCAGGGCTCACTCTGAAGCCAGAAAAGTGTAGCTTCGCATACTATCGGCTTCTGTTCCGGAGACATGTCCTCAGTAAATCTTCTGTCCGCCCCGATCCTCAAAAAGCCTCTCCCATCGCAAAGTTCCAGCAGCCCGTCGATAAGAAGGCAGTGCGCAGGTTACTTGGCCTGTGTGGGTACTGCAGGCGCTTTGCCAAGGCCTTTTCACGCATCGCTGAGCCGCTGACACATCTAACTGAATCTGATGTCGAGTTCTAGTGGCAAACGCCGCCGGGTGATGCATTTCTAGAACTCATACCACGCAGGCAGCCGCCACCGGTACTTGCGCGCATCGAGGAGACGCCGATACGGAAATCCATACTGACGCCAGCGGTCTAGGTCTCGGCACCGTGCTAGTCCAGAGGAAAGATAGACTTGAAGGGGTGGTAGCGCACACTGGCTGGTCGCTGTCAAAAGTAGAAGGAAATTATTCTACAACCGAAAAAGAATTCCTTGCTATAACATAGGCTACAGCAAGATTTCGCCATTATTTATATGGCAGACCGTTCAAATTCGTCAGCGACCATCAGGCGTTGTGTTGGCTAGCGACTTTAAAGGCCCCTTCAGGACACCCGGCGCGGTGGAGCCTCAGGCTGCAAGAATATGACATCACTGTAACATACAAGTATGAAAGAAAACACTCTTATTCCGACTGACTATCACCCGCCCCCACTGACCCTCCGCCGCAAGACAACGAGGATGACGACGCCTTCCTTGTAATAATAAGCGCGGAAGATTGGGCTGAACAGCAACGTGTAGACGCGGAGCTAAAAGGCCTCGTCGAGTATTTTGAAGGGAACACCGATGTCGTCCCTAGGGCATTTATGCGAGGATTGTTTATGTTTTCGCTTCAAAACAACCTATACGTGAAGAACTCATCAAACCACGCCAACAACCTTCTTCTTGTTCCGTAAGCGCTGAGTCCAGAAGTACTGCACGCCCTACATGACGATCCGAGCACTGGGCACCTCAAGTTCTCCCGGACGCTATCGAGGAAACAGGAAAGCTATTACTGGCGGCGGGTGACCGCCGACGTCGCCCGTTACATCAAGGCATGCCAACGCTGTCAACGACGCAAGACGCCACGGACAAGGCCAGCGCAATTACTACAACTGGTGGAGCCTCCATGCCGACCTTTTCAGCAGATCGGGATGGATTTGTTGGGACCGTTTCCGACGTCAACATCCGGAAATAAGTGGATCACCGTGGCGAGGCACTACGTCACCCGCTTCGCTGAAAGTAAGGCCCTGTCGAGAGGTAGCGCAACCAAAGTGACGAATTTTTTCGTCTAGAACATCCAGCTACGAAATGGTGCCCCAGAAGTCCTCATCCCCATAGGAGGAATGGCCTTTACAGCAGAGCTAACCCAAGCCATTCTGCAGTACAGCCACACAATCCCCCGGAGGACTACTACCTATCACCCGCAGGCGAATGGTCTTACGGAGCGCCTCAACACCACCCTCACAGACATGCTGGCAATGTACGTAGACCTCGAACATAAGACCTGGGATGCTCTCCAGCCGTACGTAAACTTTGCTTACAAGCCGGTGGTTCGAGAAATGACACAGATCAAGCTGCTCTAGGGCAGCAACCCGACGACGACCATCTACGCCATGCTGCGGCACGTCACCAGCAAAGAGATTCTTGACGTCGCTGCCTATTTCCAGCGCACCGAAGAAGGCCAACTGCTCGCCCGCCTGCGAAACAAGAACCAGCAGAGGACCGACAGGCGACACTACAACCTTCGACGACGCCACGCAGAGTACTGTCCCGGGACCATCTTCGGGTTTAGACCCCAATAGCCCGACTAAGACTTAGCGAGATGCTTTTACGCCGCTATTTCGTCTCCTGCAAGATCAGCCGATGCATTCGCGCACTCGACTAAGAGGTCGTGCAAGACCGCATTTTGCTATCACAGTGGCGCCGCTCACGACCTGAAGTAGTCCATGTTGTGCGATTAAGCCGTTCTACCTGCGCTAACCAACTTTGGTACTTTCCATCGTTGGACTTTGGACTTGCTTTGGACTGTGTTACTTTAGACTTTGTTTCATTGATTTTTGGTAATTTGGTTAATAATTGTCGTTTTGTGTTTCGCTCTCCTGTTATCATGAGAGGCCAACATTGGGGAAACTACTTTTGCTTGTAAGAGAAAATCAAACGTTCACTCGTTCATAGTAAATGCTACAAAGGAAACCCATACGGGTTTCTTGAAAGAAAAGCCTCGCAGATGAAGAAAAATTTGTCCTGCTCGGGGACTCGAACCCGGAACCACCCCTCTCCGGGGCAGCCGCTCTACCATCCGATTTTCCCTTTATTAATTTATTAATTACTTATCTCCACCTCGCGGGTTACTTCTGCTTACTAAAGGAATTAAAAAATGTGAAATAAATGGAAATGAAAGCGGATGAAAGAACAACTTGCCTCAGGCGGGGCGCGATCTCAGGTCTTCGCCTTACGCGTGAGACACTCTAACCTGTTAACCTTTCGCGGCGCCATTTTCCCATCTGTTTCTTGATTATTTATGTTTTTGTACTAAAAATAACCTTGGGTTTCCTAGCCAGCCCCACCACTCACAAACCTCGGCGGCGAATTAGGAACTTCACTTCTGCCGCAGGTGTCACGAGCACATGATCTTTTTCGGTGAAGGCAACTGGTCAATACACGCACACATGCTACCTGAAAGCATCAGTGTGGCCGGGTTCGAGACTCTCTTTATGTAAGAAAGAGAACAAAGGGGTCTAACCGACGGGCCTGATTTTAATAATCATATCATCAGAGGCGAAGAAAGACACCAAAGGCAACACAGGGGAAATGGCATGTACTGACTAATTGAATTAAAGAAATGATAAATTATTCATAATAAAACTGAACGAAAAAACAAATTGCCGCAGGTTTGAGAGCATCCGACGTCTACGCATTACGCGTGCTCTACTCCAACCAAGTAACCTAGGGCGGCGCCATTTTCCCTTGACTTTCTTGGGTATTTATCTTTTACTACTAGAAGTAACCTTGGAAGTGTTAGCCAGTGCCATTACTCACAAACCTTGGCGGCGGATGGGGCACATCCTTTCTGCCACAGGAGTCACGAGTACGTGATCTCTTTCGGCCAAGGTAACTAGTCAAAAAAACCAAACATGCTACATCGAGGAGGAAGAAGAAGAAGCCGACTAGTGCGGTCGTGCAAACATCGGCTCCCGCTTCGATCAATGTTTTTGCGCCGAATTTCTGTGCCACCCCTGAGAACCTGGTGGGGATCGACGCCTCGTGTCACAAGGATTACGTGGATGCCCATTTTTTGCCGGTGGGTCCATTTTTCGCCTCGTTGAAAACTGTTTTCTGCGTGCCACGTAGAAAAGGTGCCAGCCGCTGACTCGCGCTGTAGGCCTAGGCCTCACGCGCACGACGGAGTGTAGGCATGGCCTCCGGCTTAGCTGTTGAAGGCATGGAGATCACATCGGAGGAAGATATCGGATGGATGACAGCCATCACTCGCCGAAGGAGGCGCGCATTAGCCGCTGGCGGGAAATCCGTGGCTATAAAGGATACCAACCATGGCGGGAAAGGTAGTCGCCGCACGACCACCTCGCAGAACGTGCTTAAGCGCGTCGCTACCGCCTCTAGGATCCCGATGCTACCGAGGGATCACATCAAGATAATTGTCCGCCCCCGTGGCGGCCTCGACGTTAAAAAGTTCAGCCTGGTACATCTCTCCAGAGCGCTGGCCATGGCAGCAGCCTTAGCGCCGGAAGACACGACGGAGGACACGTACTGTCCGAACGGATGTCAAAACATCTTGGTGGTATCGACTCTGCGGGAGGAAAACGCAAGAGCTTAGGCCAAGGTACGCAAGATCCATACGAGGGATGGACCCTTCGAAGTGGCGGCCTACACCGCAGCAGGAGAAGATACGTGTAAGGGTGTTGTTCGCGGTATCGACCTGGACATTAGCGACGCGGAACTGAAAACCCTTTTCGTCAATCACCGAAATCCGGGCCTCGTCGAGGTACGTCGGATCAAGCAAACTACAACGGTGGTAGTACTTTTTGAAGGACAAAGAGTGCCAAACCACGTTATTTGTGGTAACGTACTCATGCCCTGTTACCTCTACCGGCGACAGATAGATGTGTGCTACGGCTGTGGTGAAATCGGACATAGATCCGACGTGTGTCCCAATCCGGTAAGTGTTCGAAAGTGTAGGGGCTGTAGAATCACTTCCCCACCTGAAGATCATCATTGCGATCCCAAGTGCGCTATTTGCGGTGGCGCACACCACACTGGGGACCGAAAATGCAGTCGAAGATTCCAGAT
This sequence comes from Dermacentor andersoni, assembly GCF_023375885.2. Classification (NCBI taxonomy): domain Eukaryota; kingdom Metazoa; phylum Arthropoda; class Arachnida; order Ixodida; family Ixodidae; genus Dermacentor; species Dermacentor andersoni. The sequence continues at coordinate 71,389,683 of NC_092822.1, read as the reverse complement.
GCCTTATATTGTGAGGCAAAGGCGTCGAAGGCGCCAACGACAGCAAGCACGCTGTACACAGGTGGCCGACGAGATTGAAGACAGCGACAATCCCCAGCGCAAAGGGGTCATGCAAGAAATTGACCCCAACTTGCGCTCCCGCACGAGAGGACGCTCCAGCTCACGAGGGCGCTGCCGCTCCCGAGGGCGTTCTCGATCCAGAGGACAACCCAGCTCTGGAGAATCTTCTGGTGTTGACCAGCAACCCCGAGAACCTGGGGCAAGATCGAGGTCCCGTTCACAGTCGACCACAAGAGCAACCTGGGCCGATCGAGTCAAGAACGGAGGCCTTGGGAAACCAGGACAACCGACAAGGGCAAGGTCTAGGAGTACTAATGGTAGGGCACAGCCGGAACGTGAGTCAAATCCCCGAATATTGGCATTAGAATCAGAAAATCGGAAATTAAGGCAAGAGCTGTCTGAGCTCAGGGAGGCTTTCAAATCCTTTAAAAAAAGGTCCGAAACACCCCGTAGTCAGATGGAGACAAGGGCTCCAAAACCCTTGGCCGGCAAACCTAATCGTAAAGCCCCCCACCCCGTTCCCATTAGCGAAACAGAGGAGGAAGATTTAGAAACCTCTGAGGCAGAGGAGATGGGAGAGAGTGAGGCACCCCCCAAACACAAAAAAGTCAGAATAGCCGCAAGGTTAGCCACAATAGACAGTACTCTGGCGAAAATCATGGAGCTCATCACTATTCTAGATGCTCGAGTGGGTCAACTAGAAAGGCCCAAAGTTAAGGCAAAGGCAAGCGCAGCGGCTGCATCGGCAGTCCACGGAGGCACAAACGGTAGCCCGAGCGCGGACTCTAGGGGTTCGGGTAGTCAACCAGTGGTATCATAATGGCTTCAAACGACAACAATAACATTAAAATATGGCAGTGGAATTGTGCGAGTTTCCGAAGGGGCAAGGCTCCCCTGCAGCAGCTCATTAGGTCCGCCAAAGTTAAGCCGCACGTTATTCTCTTACAGGAAACACTAGCTAAGGAGGATATCTCTCTACCGGGCTACAACTCCGAAACCTTGACCATTCCAGGGGGTCGGGGAATAGCGACTTTGGTTCGAAAGGGTACCTCCTATGAAACTCACGAGCTTCCCAAGTACAAGGTTGGTCTAGAAGCACAAATGATCGAACTCATCCTGAAGAACAAAAAAGCAGCTAACGTGTATATAGCTAACCTTTATAGCTCTCCGCAAGATAGGAAAAGGGATTTTAAGACCCTTTTGGGCCGCATTTCCAGTAAGGCAGATACAGCCCCACTCGTAGTGGCTGGGGACTTCAACGCTCCCAACAAAGAATGGGGCTATGGTCATCAGAGCGTCAAGGGTACTAATTTAGCAAGCACGGCAAGTGAATTAAAATTTGCTCTTATTACAGATGCTAGCTTCCCCACGAGAACTGGTACCTTCACTACCAGAGATACAACCCCCGATCTTACATTCCTTCGGGGAATTGAAGGCTCATGGGACAATCTGCAGGAGAATTTAGGAAGTGATCACTATATAATTGAAGTCATCTTACAGACGCAACCACCACCACTAAGGAAATATGAATACGTGGACTGGGATCTCTTCCGTAAGCTGCGTAAGGAAACCAGCATAGATGACGAATCTTATGAGGAGCTTTTAGATCAGCTAAAGGCAACGGTTAAGAAAGCTACTAAAGTAGTCTCAACAGAAATCGAAGTCCCAAAAATGGACTCTAAGCTAGCTCACATGCTGGAAGCGAAAAATGCCCTTCTAACCAGATGGAAGAGTCACAGACTCAATAGAAGATTTAGAGCCAAGGTCGCCCAAGTTATTCGTGATATCGAAACATACGCGGCTCAACTTTCACGTCAACAATGGGACGAAACTTGCTTAGAAACAGACGGCAGATTGCGCAGAGGAGGCAAATGGAACCTATTGAAGAGCCTACTTAATGACAAGCTCTCTAGAGGTACTACAAACCTCGCCATAAACAGGCTCGTCAATAAACAGATAACTATAGGGCGGACAGCAACAGAGGTCGCAAACGACCTCGCACACATGTACCTGCCACTTAAAAATTAATATGAAAACGAAGAAGAAATAAGCGAACGTTACTCCGGAATATCGCAACCGGACTTGGACAGTGACTTCACTGCAGCTGAGATAAGGCATGTACTTTTTAATTTAAATGGGAGATCTGCCCCGGGTCCGGATGGCATCACAAATAAACTTTTGCGAAACCTGGACGATGATGCCATAGACATAATCACGGTCAAAATTAATTATAACTGGAGATCCGGCACTGTCCCACCGGAATGGAGGGAGGCCAAGGTGACGTTTATACCGAAACCCGGCAAACCACTAACAATGGAGAACCTCAGGCCCATATCACTTACATCCTGTATTGGCAAAGTAGCCGAACATGCTATTCATAATAGCATAATAGAACACATAGAAAACAAGGAGCTTTTCAGACACAATCTCATAGGCTTTCGGAAGGCATTATCGACACAGGAAGGCATGCTAATGATCAAACGGGCTATTATTGACGACCCTAGCAGGGACGTAAACGGCCTCCTGGGTCTGGATCTTAACAAAGCATTTGATACGGTTGCACATAAACATATCCTACATGAAATCTCAACCTTGAACCTGGGAAGCAATTTTTACAATTATGTGAGGTCCTTTCTAGCTAATCGGACAGCTCGGGTCAAACTCGGGATATTCACAGGCGGTCCATACAATTTAGGCAACAACGGCACACCACAAGGTTCAGTATTGTCCCCACTCCTCTTTAATATTGCCATGCACAGGCTCTCGGAGGAGTTGCCCAAAATCCCGAGCTTGGGGCACGTCATATATGCTGACGACATCACAGTGTGGGTCCCAAGGGGGTCACTCGCAGCACTAGAGCAGACACTACAGGCAGCGGTAGACACCACAGAATCCTTCCTTAAGGGCACCGGACTCAGACTATCACCTAGTAAATCTGAGCTGCTGCTCTTCAGACAGGGGAGACAAGGTGTTAGAAACGTTGTGCCTTTAGAAACTCTGCCAATAAAAATCACGGACAACACAGGACGGGTCATACCCAGAGTAGAGCAAATAAAAATTCTGGGTCTTCTCATTGACGCAAGGAGCTGTAACGCTACGGCCCTAAACCGTCTCACAGGTCAGGCCAACAGTACTTTAAAGCTCCTGGGCAGGGTCTCAAACCGAAATGCAGGCCTCAAGGAGGACAATCTCATCAGAGCATATCATGCATTTTTCATCAGTCATGTGACGTACATTGCATCATACCTGAACTGGGGGAAGGGAGAGAAGGCTAAGCTAAACGCACTTATACGCTCCGGACTCAAAAGGGCTCTGGGACTCCCGCACGGAACGAGTACCGAACTCCTCAACAAGTTAGGACTTCATAACACTATAGATGAGCTCATTGAGGCACATTCGATGTCACAAATTGCAAGGCTCTCCAACACTAAGCCAGGGTGTAAAATTCTAGATGAAGTCGGAATACTGCCTCGAGGAGGAGACGTCTCTAAGTTCAAAATACCCAAGGAGGTGGAGACACAATTAGTTGTAGACCCCATATCTAGAAATATTCATCCTGTGTACAACAAGGGCAGAAGGGACGCCAGGGCCAAATGCATTCTGGGTAAACTGCACCAACAACACAGCTCAGCTCTTTTTGTCGATGCAACTAGTTATGGATCGGGCAACCGCTACGCTATTGCCGTGGTCGATGAGAGCGGTAAATTAATAAACGCGGCGTCACTAAGAACGACCTCCATTCATGCCGCCGAAGAAGCAAGCATAGCACTTGCAATTACAATGAGGAGAGGCTCCACGATTTTCTCTGATTCCCGTACAGCTATTAGGAATTACTCAGCCGGCTTCATCTCAGTGGAAGCACACAAGTTACTTATACACAGTATTAATACTCATAATTACGACCAACTGAATAGCTCACACCTAGTCTAGTTTCCGGCTTATCAGGGCCACTCGGTCAGCCCCAGTGGCTGCAATCATAACGAGCAAGCTCACTCTGCTGTGCGAGATCTCACATGCCGCGCATCAGATCAGGAACCGCTCCAGGTTGACTGCGGCTCCTACGAAGACCCACTTACTACTTTTCACGAGATCACCTCATACTATAGGGAAGGCAGGAGGTTTTTTCCTCCCCCCCATCAGAAGCTCAACCGAGCTCAGGCAGTCACATTAAGAATGATTCAAACTAAATCTTATCCCACACCTTTTGTGCTTAACAAAATTGACCGGGATTTTCCCGCGGATTGTAAAAGTTGTGGACACACTTCGTGTCTATTTGATCATATTGACACGTGTACTTATCTTTATCGGGCGACTACGTTTCGCCACCTAACAAATGTAATCGCACAGCGCGGGACGCGCCTGCATGTATCCGAAGTTTCTGGAAAGTTGTCGATGCTTCTACCCGGCTGTCTGTTGTCGCCGAACGTTGTGTTATCTGATTTCATCGCGTGACGCGAATGGTGTAGAACATTGTGGAAGGCACGCGGGTCCGAACGATTAGTCTGGAACATTCGCCGACTGCTGTATAAAAGCCGACGGGCTTGCCTCGCTGATCAGATTTTCGACGATCGCCGACAGTGTTCGCCGCTATCGTTGTGCTATAAGTGTAGCCTGTTTTTGTGGGCACAGGTTCGCCCAATAAAAGTTAGGTTTGTTCTTTACAGTATTGCTGCTGTGTTCTTGAACGTCACCACCACGTGACATCTGGTGGAGGTGCTTTTCGTTCATGTACCGGACGCCCCCGACAAGCCGTGATCCAAGCCCGGACCGCAAAGAGAACACCAACGTAGTCCCAGAGCATCGAGCAAGCCGCCGTCTTCAACAGCTGCCCCCGGAGCACGGACTTCTACCTGAGAAGACCAAGAAGATTGTAGACAAGGCAACCCCAATGGCAGCCCCAGCGTCCCCCATCGTGCTGCAGCAGCCCAGGGAACCTCCGACGTTCCGCGGATCAACTTTCGAGGACCCGGAAACCTGGCTCGACACGTATGAGATGGTCGCTAAGTTTAACAGTTGGGACAGCGACGACAAGCTGCGGCATGTCTATTTCGCATTGGAAGACGCCGCCAGGACGTGGTTCGAAAATCGGGAAGCCACCTTAACGACGTGGGACCTTTTCCGAAGCGGCTTCTTGCACACGTTTACAAGCGTCGTGCGAAAAGAGCGAGCCCAAGCACTACTAGAAACCAGAGTGCAGCTGCCGAACGAGACGATCGCGATCTTCACGGAAGAGATGGCCCGTCTTTTCCGGCACGCCGACCCGGAAATGTCAGAAGAGAAAAAAGTCCGCTTCCTGATGCGGGGCGTCAAGCAAGAACTCTTCGCAGGACTTATTCGTAACCCGCCGAAGACCGTAGCTGAGTTTTCGGCAGAGGCATCGACGATCGAGAAAACTCTGGAGATGCGCACCCGGCAATATAACCGCCAGGGGCTCACGCCGCAGTACGCCATCCAAGGACTGGATTTCGGCGACCTTCAGGAGACCATCAGGGCCATTGTGCGCGAAGAACTGCGCAAGGTCCTGCCTTCGTCGCAGCCCCAAGTGGCTTCGATCGCCGACATCGTCAAAGAAGAGGTGCACCGATCGCTTGGAGTTCCCGAGCTGCAACCACAATTACCGCAGCCCCAGCCAGAAGCGATGACATACGCCGCCGTCGCCAGCCGTCAAGGTCCCCCTCCGCGACCACGCCAGGGCGCTGCAACGACGCAATTCCGTCGTCCGCCGCCGCCGCCGCCAGCACGCCCACCCGTCGCCCAGCGTACCTACGCGAGGAAGACGGACATTTGGCGAGCCCCCGACCACCGCCCGCTCTGCTATCACTGCGGAGAAGCCGGCCATGTGTATCGCCGATGCCCATACCGGGAGATGGGACTGCTAGGCTTCGCCGTCAACGCACAGCGCCCGAGGGAAGGTGAACGCCCTCGTGACATCGCCGACTACCTCGCCGCTACTCAGTGGAGCCCTCGACGACCGTCCCGTTCACCGTCACCAGGCCGCTACCTGTCGCCGCAGCGCCGACCATACACTGGCCCAGCCCGGGGCCGGTCAGCGAGCCCGTATCCGGAAAACTAAAAGCAGCAACCGATGGAGGTGCGGTTGCTGTTCGCCGAACTGACGAAGATCCTCCGCCGCCGACGAAGACGATGAAGAAACCATCTCGACGACCTAATGACGACACGCCGCCGTCCCGACGAAGTCAGGAAGCCAAGACTACACCGACGAAAGACGACTTGACGACGCCACGTTCCAGCTTCAGTTCAACACGACGCAGCCGTGATCCGACGCCGAGAACTAACTGTAACGCAAGACAAAGAACCGCCGACCTCGACGTGCTTCTCGACGGCCACGCAGTCACCGCCTTAGTAGACACAGGAGCCGATTACTCCGTCATGAGTGGACCCATCGCCGCCCAGTTGAGGAAAGTTAAGACTGCATGGGAAGGCCCTCAAATACGCACCGCTGGAGGACACCTGATTACGCCGACTGGGATCTGCACGGCAAGAATTACCGTTCATGGCCGGACTTACCCTGCCACCTTCGTTGTCCTCCAACAGTGTTCACGAGACGTCATTCTCGGCATGGACTTCCTGAATCAACATGGCGCAGTCATCGACCTGAAGTCGAAATCGATAACGCTGTCACAAGATCAAGCGATACCGGCGGAGAGCTGTCGTAGTCACCACACCTTGAGTGTGCTCGAAGATCAAGTGAGCATCCCGCCGCGCGCCAGCATTATTATTTCCGTCGGCACTGAAACACCCGCTGACGTAGAAGGCGTCATCGAGGGCGACCAACATCTACTGCTCGACCTTGAAATTTGCGTCGCAAGAGGGATCGCTCGACTCCACGTAGGGCAAGTGGAAGTTATGCTAACCAACTTCAGCCAAGAGTTCAAGCACATCAACAAGGGCACGACAATCGCATACATCGAGGAAATTGTGGAAACCAGCAATGCCTTTGTCCTCTCGGATTCAGCCGCATCTACACCGATGAGCATTGTCCCCGAACCAGACTTCGACGTGAATCCAAGTCTTCCTGTGAGTAAGCAGCAACAGATCAGAAGTCTTCTCCGACGATACAAACACTGCTTTTCTACTTCATCGAGGATTCGACAAACACCAGTTGCAAAGCATCGCATAATAACAGAAGAGAGCGCTCGACCAATCCGCCAGAGCCCTTACCGAGTTTCGACGCGAGAACGTGAAGCTATTAGGCAACAAGTCGACGAAATGCTGCGCGACGACATCATCCAGCTGTCGAAAAGCCCGTGGGCCTCTCCTGTAGTCCTGGTAAAGAAAAAGGACGGAACCCTACGCTTCTGCGTCGACTATCGTCGATTGAACAAGATCACGAAGAAGGATGTGTACCCCCTTCCACGGCAAGACGACGCATTGGATCGGCTCTGCAACGCTAAATACTTCTCGTCGATGGACCTCAAAGTCTGGCTACTGGCAAATAGAAGTCGACGAGAGAGATCGCGAAAAGACTGCCTTCATCACGCCAGACGGCCTCTACGAGTTCAAGGTCATGCCATTCGGACTGTGCTCGGCGCCTGCAACGTTTCAGCGCGTCATGGACACGGTGTTAGCCGGACTGAAGTGGCAGACGTGCCTTGTTTACCTGGATGACGTCGTTGTCTTCGCCGGAAATTTCGACGATCACCTTAGGCGGCTTGCGACAGTGTTAGAAGCCATCAAGTCATCAGGGCTCACTCTGAAGCCGGAAAAGTGCCGCTTCGCTTACGATGACCTTTTCTTCCTAGGCCACGTGATCAGCAAATCAGGAGTACGCCCCGACCCACAGAAGACAGCTGCCATCGCGAAGTTCCCGCAGCCAACCGACAAGAAGGCAGTGCGAAGATTCCTTGGCATGTGTGCCTACTATAGGCGCTTTGTCAAGGACTTCTCACGCATCGCGGAGCCGCTAACACATCTAACCAAATGTGATGTCGCGTTCAAGTGGGAAACGCCGCAGGCCAAGGCATTTCAAGAACTCAAACGACGCATGCAGTCGCCGCCGGTACTTGCACACTTCGACGAGGACGCCGATACCGAAATCCATCCTGACGCCAGTAGCCTAGGCCTCGGTGCCGTCCTAGTCCAGAGGAAAGAAGGACTTGAAAGGGTGATATCGTATGCTAGCCGGTCGCTGTCAAATGCGGAAAGCAACTATTCTACGACTGAAAAGGAATGCCTCGCCATCATTTGGGCTATAGCTAAATTCCGCCCTTACCTCTATGGCAGGCCATTCAAAGTCGTCAGTGACCATCATGCATTGTGTTGGCTAGCTAACTTAAAGGACCCTTCAGGACGGCTGGCGCGGTGGAGCCTCAGACTACAAGAATATGACGTCACGGTAATATACAAGTCCGGAAGAAAACACTCCGACGCCGACTGCTTATCGCGCGCCCCCATCGATCCCCCGCCGCAAGGCGACGAGGACGACGACGCCTTCCTTGGGATAATAAGCGCGGAAGACTTCACTAAACAGCAGCGAGCAGACCCGGAGCTAAAAGGCCTCGTCGAGTATTTGGAAGGAAACACCGATGTTGTCCCTAGGGCATTTAAGCGCGGGTTGTCGTCGTTCACGCTACAAAACAACCTGCTCCTGAAGAAGAACTTCTCACCAGTCCGCGCCAGCTACCTTCTTGTTGTACCGTCAGCGCTGCGTCCAGAAATACTGCACGCCCTACACGACGATCCAACCGCTGGGCACCTCGGATTCTCCCGGAAGCTGTCGAGAATACAGGAAAGGTATTACTGGCCGCGTCTGACCGCCGACGTCGTCCGTTACGTCAAGACATGCCGAGACTGTCAACGACGCAAGACATCACCGACAAGGCCAGCAGGATTACTACAGCCGATCGAACCTCCTCGCCGACCATTCCAGCAGATTGGGATGGATTTGTTGGGGCCGTTTCCGATATCAACATCCGGGAATAAGTGGATCGTCGTGGCGACGGACTATCTCACCCGCTTTGCTGAAACTAAAGCTCTACCGAAAGGCAGCGCAGCCGAAGTGGCGAAATTTTTCGTCGAGAACATCCTGCTGCGGCATGGTGCCCCAGAAGTCCTCATCACCGACAGAGGAACGGCTTTTACAGCAGAGCTCACCCAGGCCATTCTGCAGTATAGCCAGACAAGCCACAGGAGGACAACTGCCTACCATCCGCAGACGAATGGTCTCACGGAGCGCCTAAACAAGACCCTCGCCGACATGCTAGCAATGTACGTCGACGTCGAGCACAAGACGTGGGACGCGGTCCTGCCGTATGTAACCTTCGCTTACAACACGGCAGTGCAAGAAACAACACAGATCACGCCTTTTAAGCTGGTTTACGGCAGGAACCCGACAACGACGCTCGACGCCATGCTGCCCCATGTCACTGACGAAGAGAATGTTGACGTCGCTAGCTATCTGCAGCGCGCCGAAGAAGCCCGACAGCTCGCCCGCCTACGGATCAAGAGCCAGCAGAGGACCGACAGCCGACACTACAACCTCCGACGACGCTTCGTCGAGTACCAGCCCGGTGACCGTGTTTGGGTTTGGACCCCTATACGCCGACGAGGACTGAGCGAGAAGCTTTTGCGTCGCTATTTCGGACCGTACAAGATCATCCGACGTATTGGCGCACTGGACTATGAAGTCGTGCCAGACGGAATTTCGCATTCACAGCGGCGCCGCACACGATCTGAAGTGGTCCACGTGGTGCGTCTGAAACCCTTTTACGGACGCTGACGAACTTCCTTATTTTTGTTTTCTTTGCTACGGGTGTTTTTCTTTTTTCATTTGTATGCAGCATCGGGTCGATGCTTTTTTTAAGAGGGGGGTATTGACACGTGTACTTATCTTTATCGGGCGACTACGTTTCGCCACCTAACAAATGTAATCGCACAGCGCGGGACGCGCCTGCATGTATCCGAAGTTTCTGGAAAGTTATCGATGCTTCTACCCATCTGTCTGTTGTCGCCGAACGTTGTGTTATCTGATTTCATCGCGTGACGCGAATGGTGTAGAACATTGTGGAAGGCACGCGGGTCCGAACGATTAGTTTGGAACATTCGACGACTGCTGTATAAAAGCCGACGGGCTTGCCTCGCTGATCAGATTTTCGACGATCGCCGACAGTGTTCGCCGCTATCGTTGTGCTATAAGTGTAGCCTGTTTTTGTGGGCACAGGTTCGCCCAATAAAAGTTAGGTTTGTTCTTTACAGTATTGCTGCTGTGTTCTTGAACGTCACCACCACGTGACCATATGTTCCGGCTGTGCCCCAACCAAAGGGCTTCGGATCTCAACAGTGAGGAGGACTGGAGTCGGCGCATATCCAGCGAAGTCCTCCAAGATCAACTCCTGGCCGTCCGGAGAGCTCACGACATCGGGAAAGAATTTGGCCTACCGGTGCCTACGTGGGCGGAGCCACCGACTTAGCCTGGGGGCTTGTGCCCTCGGGCCCTAGTTTCTCTGGACTAAAATAAAGTTCTTGCCATGCCATGCCATGCTACATCGAGTACGTGATCTTCTTCCTTGAAGGCAACTGGTCAATAAACACACAGGTGCTACCTGAAGGAATCAATGTTACCGAATTGGAGACACTCATTATGGGACGAACGAGTAGAAAGGGGGTTAACGGAGAAGGCCGATATTTATTAATGATATCAAGAAAGGCCAACAAAGAGACCATGCACGACATTGGCAAAATTCCTTGTACTTACTATATGAATAAAAGAAATGATAAATTAATGGAATTGAAAGTGGATGAACAAACAACTTACCGCATGTTAGGAACGATCTCACGTCTTCGCATTATGAGTGCGATTCTCTAACCAGTTGAGCTAACGTGGAGCAGTTTTTCTGTCCGCTCTCTTGGGTATTTATGTTTTACTGCTAGAACTAACCTTGGGAGTGCTAGCCAGTGCCACTACTCACAAACCTCGGCGGTGGATGTGGAACGTCTGTTCTGCCACAGATGTCATGAGTACGTGATCTTTTTGGGAGAAGGCGACTGGTCAATAAACCTACGCATGCTACCTGAAGTCATCAATGTTGCCGGATTCGAGACCCTCTTAATGTAATGAACGAGAACAAAGGGAGTTAACAGAGAGGGTCGGTTTTATTAATCATATCATGAGAGGCCAACCAAGACACCAAGGACACCGTTGGGGAAATTCGTTGTACTTACTAATTGAATTAAATAAATGATAAATTAATGGCAATGATAGCGGATGAATAAACAACTTGCCGCAGTCGAGGAATGATCTCACGTCTTCGCATTACGCGTGTGCTGCTCTAACCTGTTGAGCTAAGGTGGCGCAGTTTTTCCATCCGCTTTCTAGGGTATTTGTTTCACTGCTAGAACTAACCTTGGGAGCGTTAGCGGACATCTTGGCGGTGGATGTGGTGCATCCTTTCTGCCGCTGGTGTCACGCGTACGTAATTTTTCGAGCTAAGGCAATTGGTTAATAAACACACACGTGCTACCTGAAGGCATCAATATTGCCGGATTCGACACCCTCAATATGCAACGAACGAGAAGAAAGGGGGTTAACCGAGGTGCCCGATTTTCAGTAATAATATCATGGGAGGTCAACAAAGACACAAAGGAAAATATGTGGTAAATTACTTGTACTTATGAATTGAATTAGAAATGGTAAATAATGGCAATGAATCTGGATGAAAAGCAACTTGCCGCAGGTGGGAAACTATCCCATGTCTTCGCGTTACGCGTGTGAAGCTTTAAGCAACTGAACTAAAGCAGCGCCGTTTCCCCATCCACTTTCATTGATATTCATGTTTTGCTACTAGAAATAACCTATGGCATGGCGAAAGTGCATAAGATATAGAAATGGGGGGCTGATGCTCGTACGACGACAAGATGACAACGGGACAACAACTGCTGTACGACTAGTCTACTCAGCAGCACCACTGACCTAAAGCTTTCACTGCGCTGCCGTTGTTCTAGCTATCAAATGTGAGGATTTGCAAATAACATGGCCGTGCCTGTTACTGGACCAACTGAGGTCCGAGGCTGACTTAAGCCCGAAGCTCCTAGGCCCGAGTTCAGTCTGGGACTGAGTCATCGATCCCTTATCTTACCATAGCCCGTGAGTCAGCCCTTCAGACCAGCTATAGCCGAGCAGTGTTCTAGTAAAAATAGCAGAAGTTTATAGCCAGTTACCCGCCAAGATTTTCGCATAATATTGGTTCTCAGATTGCGTGAAATCTGTACTTTTTTATTGTTACTTTGCTCATATTCTGTGGGTTGCCTTGCAAATCGAATGCGTCATAATCATTGTGCGCTTCTACGTAGGTATATGCCACTGGGACATGCCACAATAACAATTATAAAGTATGTGGTGACTTTAGTTCTGTGTTTTAGCCATGACCCTAGAGTAACACACCGCGACCGCAAACTGTTGATGTTTAATCATCTTTCAGCTAAGCAAGTCGAGCTCGTATATCGATGTTCTCAGCGTATACAGTAGAGGTAGACCGTCCTTCACCTTCGTAATCCAGTGTCGGTGCACGGCACTGCGGCAATACTCATGCAAGCAACATCTACTATAGTGGAAATAATATGTCAGCATTGTCCTGTAGACTAAATATGGGGGAGACCTAAGCAATAATATCAGAAATTGATGTTTACAACACAATATTTTTCTCGGGACAGAGCACTGTGCACACAACTTATCGGTGATTGTACGCTGTGTGGGAATCTTTTAAGCATTCTTTCTTTTTTAGCCTAATAATTTAATAGATCAGGATGACTACTTGGTTCCTGGTTGCATGTTAACGGTTGATTTAAACTCGCATCCAAAACGTACGTAAGTAATTTCTTTCGGAGGCATAAATGTATTGAGCATCCAGCTATCAAAACTAACAAAAAATCTTTATTCAGCACTCTTCCTAAATTACAGCATTTTTTTTTACCCGTAAATTTCCAAATTGAAATTCTCAGCAGCAAGCTTGCGCCCAGTGATACCAAGCAGTGGACAACTTTGGAGGAACTTAATGGCATAAAATATTAAATGTAAGATTTTAGTAATGCTACGACGCATTCACTAGTGCGCTTGCAGAGGAACATGAGGCGGGAACTGCCAGAGCTGTTAAGCAGTAAAAAATTGCCTGCAACTTCTTTCGTTAACGAAAGAAATTAGCCACACTTTCCCCTGCTCGCAATCTGTGGCAGCGGAAAGCATCCCGGTAAACCTCTTGCCAGGGCGCCATAACGTACAGCTAACCAAACTTTTCTATTCCAACTCTGCAATCAGCCCTCCGCTATTCGTCAAAAAATTTTCGCCCAGCGCACTTCGCCTGTCTTTCACGCGATGTCACCGAAGCCGCCAAACTGCCGTGTCTGCTATAATATTTGTACATTCATCATGCATGATTGAACCAAGCGAAAAAAAACTATTTTTGATTCGTCGCCTTTTCCACCATTAGCCCTTTGCTACAGGTCAATTGTTCTCGGGCTGCGCCCACTTCGCCGGCCTGTCACGGGACGTTATAAAGCTGCGAAAACTCAACAAGTCAAAGCAGCATGTACGCGGTAAAGATGCATTATTCGGCCGAACAAACCTGAACATTTTTCTAAATAACTGGGCACTGCCCCGTTCCGAAAGCAACAGAAGATGGCTACCCGCTCATCGCTCTGGTACTGGAAATTAGAGCCTGCCGGTGAGAATAGGTTCATTTACGTGTAAGAAAAAAATTATGCGTAACAATATAACAATCTAGTGCCCTTTCGACACATATTCGACAATGACCTGGGAACTGTTCTTTGCTAAACATCTGTTTCAGCGGCATTTTTTACCTTCCGTTGCGGGCCGCTGCAATTTTCGACCAGCCACCGGAAGCTAAGTAAGAGGACGTGCACCAATCGCGGACACCAACACCACCCTCGTTTTCGGTTTGAGTTCAGTTCAGTTCAGCTCAGTTTTATTCCTTAAAGGCCCCCATTTCAGGGGGTGTTACATAAGGGGTGGGATTACATTTGTAGTGAGGAAGACAAACAGCGATGGTGATTTAACATTGAAGGTGATCTGTTACGCGTTCTTGAAAAGCAGGTGTTGAAGCGATGGCGACGATGTCATGGGGTAGGCCGTTCCAGTCCGTGGCTGCTCGAAGAAATAACGAAGCTGAAAACGTAGTAGTACGTGATAGTGGGCAGGCAACTTGAAGGGGATGACTGGTGCGGTGAGATATGCGTGATGCGGCGACGATATACGGTGCTTGATTGAGAGGAGAATAAAAGAACTTGTGATAAAGGGTGAGGCTAGCAATGCGACGACGAAAAGAGAGGGGTGACAGTCCGGATGTAGCTTTCAAGGATGTAACACTGACGTCATATGAGTATGAGGAATGAATGAATCGGGCAGCACGATTCTGCACAGCTTCCAATGCGGTGATTAGATATGCTTGATGTGGGCTCCAGATGGGGGATGCATATTCTAATTTGAGTCTTATAAGTGATTTATACGCGAGCAATTTAACATGTGGTGGGGCAAGACGAAGGTGACGGTTTAGAAAACCGAGTGTTTTGTTTGATGCTGAAATGATGTTACCGATATGAACTTGCCATGATAGATTAGAAGAGAGGGTGACTCCTAGATATTTATATGATTGTACTTGCTCAATCTGTGTGTTAGAAATTAAATAATGAAAGAGATATGGATTGTGACGACGAGTGAAGAACATGAGTTTACATTTACTAGGATTGAGGGACATTAGCCAGTTATTACACCAATTTAGTACGTTGTTAAGCTCTGTCTGAAGAGTGTATTGATCGTGATAGTTATTAATGGTGCGGTAAATAACACAATCATCTGCGAAAATTCGAATACTACAGGAAAGATGCAGGGGCAAGTCGTTAATATATATTAAGAATAGGAGGGGACCGAGGACAGAACCTTGTGGGACGCCTGAAGTAACCGGGAGAGATGTAGACAGATGGCCGTTAAGAAAGACTGACTGAGAGCGGTTAGTTAGGAATTCTTCAATCCATTTGAGAATATTAGGGGGTAGGTTCAGCTTTGAGAGTTTCAGTAATAGCCGGCGGTGGGGAACCTTGTCAAAAGCTTTAGTGAAATCAAGAAAGATGGTGTCGGTCTGCATATTACGGTCTAGATTAGTGTGCAAGTCGTGAAGGAAAAGCGCTAGTTGGGTTTCGCAAGAGAGGCCCTTACGAAACCCATGTTGTGAAGGGTGAAAAAAATGGTTTCGGTCCAAGAAGTTTACGATTTGTGAGTAGATGACATGTTCCATGATTTTACAAGGCACACTAGTCAATGAAATGGGGCGGTAATTCAAGGGCGAGTCTCTGTTACCTGATTTGTAGACTAGAACGACCTTCCCCGTTTTCCAATCAAGAGGCGAAATTCCTGAGGAGAGTGACTGTGAGAAAATAAGACATAAATATGATGCACAAATTGATTCCACATTTTTCAATAGTTTTGAATTAATCAGGTCCATAACAGCTGATGATGAAAGTTTCATGTTATGAATTATGGATGAAATGCCTTCTTCGACGAACGTGACTGTCGGCATGGGTGTTTCTGAGTTAAAGGGTGGTAATTGTGAAGGTGCGTCGAGTTCGGTAGTGAACACAGATGTGAATGCATGGTTAAATATTTCTGCGCAGTCATGGTCAGTCACCGCTTCATGTGAATAATTCGTCAGTTTAATATCGGAGGGATGTGTTGGGTTTAAAACTTGCCAGAATTGCTTGGGGCTTCTTATAAGTAAGTTTGGTAAGTCATTGTGATAAAATGAGTACTTGGCGTTACGAACAGAAAGTAGGTATGATTTTTCGGCCTCGAGGTATTTCCCCCATGCACCAGGCGTGTCGTTTCCTTTGGCGGTACGAAACAATCGTTTCTTTTTGTTTTCGAGTCGTTTTAAGTGCTGCGTAAACCATGGTTTATTGCGATTAGTATGAAAGGTAATCCTTGGTACGAACATATTAGTGAGATGATTTAATTTGTTCTTGAATATCAGCCAGTTTTCATGAATTGAGCGAGTATGAAATGCGGATGCGTATTCAGGAAAAAAGGTGTTAAGTTCTTAAGTTATTGCATTATAGTTACCCTTATCGTACAGTTGTATCGTTTTATCGGATGTCTGTTTTTGAGCCGAGGTAAATGAGAATAAAGCATGCATGACTTTGTGATCGCTGATTTCAGGAAGGTAACTGATGGATGATACATTCTCGGGGCTGCTTGTTAGTATCAGGTCGAGCGTGTTTGCTGATTCTCGTGAGACACGGGTTGGTTGGGAAATTAATTGAGTGAGGTTAAAATTTAAACAGACATCGATGAAGTTCTTCGCCTCTGCATGACACGTTATTGTGGAACTAGCTATGTTCTGCCAATGAATATCCGGGTAATTAAAATCACCAAAAAGAAAAATACGGGCATTTGTATATGTGAGAACAAGTTTATGAAGGATGTTGTTCAGATGATGTGGGAAGTCTGGATTAGTCTGGGGGGGGGGGGGGGGGGGGGGGCTGTAGCAAACGCCAAGCAGAACTGTTGCGGGGGGAGCGCGACAGATGAGCCATATGGCTTCAATGTCGGATGCGACGTCAACAATAGAGCATGATATGCCTCGATGAATGGCAACGAGAACACCGCCCCCCCGTTTGCCTTTTCGATCGTTTCGATACGCTTCGAAGTTGGGTAAATCGGCCAAAATTTCCGTATCCGTTACGTCACTATTTAGCCAAGTTTCTGCTAGTATTAGTATGTTGCTCTCGGATGATGACATGATGTTTGATATGAGTTCGCGCTTTGGAAGAAGACTACGGGTGTTAGTGAATATTATCGAAAACGAGAGAACATTGTGCGGTGGAGCGGGTCGACGATTTGTTAAAGTGTTGTGACGGGGCAATTGCTATGCTATTTCCTTAACGGCTTGGGATGATGCGTCAAATACATAGCCTTTTGAGCCGATGTGCAGGGTTTTGAAGCGCAAGGAGTACTTGTTAGAATTGGCTTTGGCAAACACTAGTAACTGTTTACGCGCGTGTCGAACGGTGCGGGAGAAGTCCTCTCCAATACTGTAGTTTGTGTCTTTCAATTTACGGCCATTTGATAACAGTGCGTCTTTGGTATTTTGAGATAGGAATTTTACGATTACGGGACGAATTCGGTCGGCTGAATGATTTCCGAGGCGATGCGCTCTTTCAATGTCGTTAGGGTCCAAGGTAATATCAAGATTTTTGCGGCAAACATCAATGACTAGTTTTTCTGACTCAGCCCATGTTTCAGCGCTAGCAGGGTCAGGGATGCCATAGAAAATAAGGTTATTCCGACGTGATTGGTTTTCCGCGTCATCCAGGCGTGTTTCTAGTTCTTTAATCTTTTTAGCTTGGTCGATTGTGGTTGACTGCATTATTTCAATATCGTTTCTGAGGTAAAGAAGTGTTTGGTAATGCGTTTCGAGATCGGCCATTCGTTTGTCTAGGCTTGCTATGGTTTGGTCTGTTGTGTTCAGCTGTGTTTTGAGGCCCTGTATTTCCGTAATCAACAGGGTCTGTCCCACGTTTAGCTTCTGTAGTTCAGCGAGTACGGCAGCATTACCCTCAGGGCCAGGGTTAGCCTCAACGTCACCTGATAGCATGAGCAAGGAATGAATTACGTGTGCACACTCAACGGCAATGGCAACACAGCAGTGCGGGCTCGGAAACTGCACCAAAATATAATTACTGGATTTTTTAGCGAAGAGGGCATACGATGTACTGACCTGCATCGCAAAGGTAAGCGGATTAGGTGGCTGCGCTGTGGTGCAGTCACCGAGCCCACGAAGCGGTGTCAGCGGGTGAAGCTCTTTTATACATGATGGCATTGTTGCTGATGTCGATGTAGTCATCCATGGTACTGTGATTTCCGGTGTGTGCAGCTCCTCTGGCGGCACATCCAGTGGGGACGAGCACCCGCCGGGCGGTGGATGGCAGGAGCCATGGTCATCTCCAGTGTACGGCAGTGCGCACACCGATGACGCCTCCGTAGACAGGCCTGCCAGGGTCGGCAGCAGCAGGTTGGCAAATGCGAGTGCGAGGACGGTCGTCTGCATCGCAAAGGTAAGCGGATTAGGTGGCCGCGCTGTGGTGAAGTCACCGAGCCCACCTATCTTTCTACTTTATCTACTTTCACTGTGCTGGCCTGGCCTCATCGAGACCCTCTCCACTTAAGCGAGCTCATTGCCTAGCGTCAGCCAATCATATATGAAAAACTACTCAGTGTAGGTACTTCTAGTCCCTCTGAAAGCAAAAAAAGTGACGTCCTATAAACGAGAAGTGCGTTTGATTGGGATTTTGAAGCAACCACTGCAGATTACCGCCCGATACTTGCGTACCTAGTTACGTAAATATGACGTGAGCAAATTGAAATATTTTTACATTAAAAGGCCCCGATATGACCTATGAGCACGCGGCAAAACAGTTATTTGCCGAAGTAGCGCTAATACTTGGACTTAAATGGTTAGCGTTATCTTCTAACTTCACATCTAATAAAGCAGCGCTACTGGTTAGGAATGACACTGCACAGTCGGGCGGTGTGCCAGCGGCATGACACAGCGACAACCAGGGCGTTAGAAAATCCGACGCCTCCTTCGCCTCACGCGATTGGCCTAGATTGCCTAGGCCGCGATCTCGGCGCGGCCTAGGACATTCGCGTGAGAGGAAACTGAACATCGCCTTTCGAACGCGTACAAGTCTGCGGCTCAAAACATGCAAGTGTCCCACCGAGCTCATACCATTTTGATGAACTCCAGCGTCTAGACTATAAAAGCTAGTGTGCCCGGTCTAATGTTTCTTCGTGGACACCATACAATAACGAGGGAGATGTCCAGCTGAGCTTTTAGTTATTTGTACCATTTGCCAGATTCATTTCAGGGCGTTGTCTCAGAAAGTGGGTCGCTACACAGGTTGTGGGCTGGTGTCCGGTTGCAACTCGCTATGCTTGTAGTTCTGTTCTTCACCCGTCTCGTCTTGTGCTTCTGAACAGTGACAATTTTTCTTAAAAGGAGGTGCTTGGGCGGAGTATTCGTCGACTTGTCGTGCAAGTCTAAATGCACCTGAGGCGAAGCACGTCCTCTTTCTACAATATACAGAAGGAATTATCGCGGCCCCAAGGCCAGATTCATGCTCTTTAAGAGGACCCAACGCCGACGCGGCCTATTCAAATACATGTAAAACGCAAAAACTCTTTTCGTATATAACCCCTGGACCGATTTCAATGCAATGTGTTGCATTGGAGAGAGGAAGTTAAATCCAGATACTGTTGGAAGCTGAATTTCGATTTAGGGCTTCAATTTTCTTAAAAAGATTTTCAAATATTCGACCGTTTGAAAAATATAGAAGCACGAAGTTTACAAATTTATAGCTCTGCATCACAAACAGATATCGCGGTTCTGTAAATGGCATCCATTAGACCATTCAACACGGACAAATTCATTGTGTCATTTTACATTTTACGTGAATTTGTTACGTTGGTTACAAGGGTTCTGCAAAAGCTGTATTTCCATATTGCAACAATTTTTTAGGATTCATGTGAGACATACGAATTTTTTCCGCTTTAGATGTACTATTAGATGCAATTCACAGAATTGTAGTATCATTTTTCGTTGTGGAGTTACAGAGTTGTAAACTTGATAGTTTTGTTTTTTCGGAATTTTCGATTTTTGCCATTTTTTAATAAAAACTTGACAACCTAATTAAAAAACTCGAAACCAACAGCAACTAGAGTTTAAGTTTGTCTTTCAAATGCAAGAAACCTTGTCAAATTTGGTGCAATGGTTGCGAGAAAAATGAATTTTCCTTTTGCGTGTATTTAGATCGGAGCGCCCGAGCTAAAGCTTCCTCTTAACTGAAGATACACATTGCATCAGGGACAAGCTGAGAGGCTAACGGATTCTTTATTATCCTTCTGCATGCTTCCCTATATAGCGGTGGTGCAACATCAAGCGCAGTGCACTTCTCTTTTTGAGGCAAGCTTTTCAGGAAAACAGTAAGTAGCAATTCAGCGGTAATTGCAAGAGAAATGCGTCCGCATTGCGTCGCATCTCGTCAGCTTCACAGATACCTTTAGCTCAGTCGAGACACATTCTGCCTCTTGGGTGAGTGAATTGCAACAACGGTGGTACGGAGCCGACTGAGGCGATGGTGCTTCAGTGACGCCACCCTTTCCTTCTCTGAATATGCAAGACATGAAACATGCGCCACATTTCATCAGTGTTTGCAAAATGGCGAGTAGTGTCAATGATAACACAACCGTTTTTCGGGTTAGCGCTATCTTGCGGTGCCACATAACGCCAGCAGTGAGAAGTGGATCGGAGATCATAAAGCTCAGATATCCATGTGCGGTCATGTGTTAGCCGCCTTTCAGGTTTAATTATATCTCGTAAGCAGGCATTCCATAATCGATCTTACCCGTTAAAATCATTTTCTGAGACCAATCACCATTTTGAGTGCGCTAGTTCCGCTAAGAAAACTATTACTTTTGCAAACAGGTTCCCTGCCTTCCGACGTCCCAGTAAGGTCCAGTTTCAATGCGATGACATCAAGGGTACCGTGTCGCACAAAATCCGTTGTCGGCGTTGTAGGCGGCGTTGGTATTTGGTGAGCCAAAATATTCTATGCTGCGCTGAAGTTCTTATATGCCTAAATTTGCTTTTCCCTTAACATAGATTCTTTACAAATTTATTCCTCAGAATTTTGAGAATGACAGCCCAGAAACAAATATCGTGAAAGACAACACTGATATGATATGCCTTTAATGTTAAAATTTCTCAGACTGAAATGCCAAAGTGTGAAAAAATAACAGAGAATCGGTACACGCAATAAGCCGCCTCTCTGCCGCGAAAGCTCGCCTTCGTGAATAGCGGTCACCGCCAGTGTTTCGCGGTAAATATTACGGATGTCTAGGCCGCAGTTGCATATAAGCGTGAGAAGCAATCAGTGATATTCGAATGCCATCGCATTCCACTTTTAAAGGCGGAGCTTAAGGGCCCTCCAAATTTCTTTGAGTGACCTCTCCCAAAACTCGCAGTTTCTCTCGAACGCGAAGCACTGATAGCTATTGAACGTTTTAGCGTTGCTCACGGCAATTCCGCATGATATTCTAATACGCGGGAGCTACATGGCAAGGCACGGAAAGCCGCATAACCGCTGCTGGCCAGCAGGAGCAGCGCCGTAACTGAAGCCATGTTTAGCAGAGCGCTTATGCGATAGGCAACTACCACTGGCAGTTTTACGAATGTTGCCAATTTTTGTTGCACGAGGTGATACCGGCTGAAAATCGTCGGCATTTTTATGGGACAGTGAAAGGAATGAAGATATGGTGTTTAGAACAAGTTTATTTCAACAAGAGACGTTACGAACGCTGAGTCACAATCACAGCACAATTCTACCAGTAGGATAAAATATACAAAGATCGAAACATTTCGAAACGGCACGTTTTCAAATTTATGTCCGAGTCCTCACTCACTAACATTCAACCACATAGACCAAAGGAGGCGCACAGTTACACATAAACTAATAGTCACATAGATAAAATGATGCTTAATAAACACAGTGTACACAATGGTTATGTACAATGATGATGTGGCAGAGACACTTTACATAGTTTCGTAGTGATGTTCTGAGATGTGCAGTCAATTTTGACTTTTAGTATTTCTTCCTCTCGGTCAAGCGCAGTCGCCACCGAGGGTACGCAATAAACTCCTCAGCAGGGACATATAATGTATGTGATGCAGGCCCTTGCCTGCAGAGAAATCAAGAACCCGGCCCTTGCTCCGGCCGAGAGCATTAAGCAGAGCCTGATGGTTGGTCCAATGGCTTCATCATTTTGCAGCCAAGTGCTCTTCAATTCTCCGAACGCCTTGTAATCTCGCAAATTCTGGCGGTACATCGACCATCCTGTTGCAGCACTGGACGACGGCACCGGCACCGATGGCAGAAATGCGCCTCGAGTGCCATAAATTCGCAAGCAGAATATTAAAGTTGAACAGTGCAGCTTATAATGCAGCTGGTTGGTAGGATAGGAGCAGGCAAAGGAGAGCAATGCTTTTTTCTGCAGTAGACATCATCGTAGGACCAAGGGTATTTTCTTTGTTTTTGGAGAACAAAGTGCCTTCATATTTTCATGTTGCCAAACTTTGGTGACTCGTGAAAACTGTTGTCTGAAATAACAAAGAGATTTCACCGCCACATGTTCGCATGGCCAATGCAGTATGGCAGCGGAATGAAAAAGGTCAGTGGGCCCCATGTACAACAGGGCAATATGTCGTCAGCAGGCATTACGATCCCAGCATCATGAACCTAAGGACATTACGGTTGTACCCTGGCCACCGAGATTGTGACCGGCGGTAGGTTTTGCTCCGGCCGGTCCATTTGCACAAAAAGAGCGTAAGTGCAGTGGTTGGCCTGACCAGCTCCTTCTGCACACCGCGGCATGGCGCTCACAAGTGGAGGTTTTTCCTGGGTCTCTGAGGCTTTCTGGCGCTCTGAATAAAAACATTATCTTGCGCTGCTACTTGATCCCTCAGAGATTTGGAAATGACGCCTGATGGTTTATGATGGGCGAAGTGCATGGTGGTATGTATTTACTCTGAAGTGCATTATTTTTTAGAGCGCAGCTCGTAAGTGCCCGTTACTGCGGCGAACGTCGGGTTCCCTCGAAGGTGTCGGCCTAACAGGCGAACGAGCAGAGCGAATGTTGCGTAGAATAAAGTCCCAACTTTAGAGAAGGAAAACTGCACCTTCCGCAATGGTACCAAAATAAGAAGAGGCACCGCATAAAAATAACCGAGGGGTCCGACAGATAGCGATGCTCTAACAAGAAGCGGAAATGTATTCTTTAGTGCAATATCCACTTATGACCGCTTTTTACGGGTAGCGTACGCTGGTACGCTGGGTACGTGCCATGCTTCGCCTGCGGGCTTGGAGGTACGCCTCAGTGCCTTGGCTGCCACGTTCTAATTGTCAGCAGACCAAAGAGCCTCTACTTACACCCGTACAAACAAGCCACGAGTGAGAGAACAGGATGTGTGACTTTATTGGCAGAACAAAGGCAGTGCATCTTTTCATACAAGAGCAGAAATAGAACTTCCATATCGAGATACACTGAAAGCATTACCGCGACCTTTCAAACTCCTCACTTTCTTCGTCGAACATTGTGGTTTGGTAACAAGCGACAACCAGCGGCGCAAGCTGATCATACAGTGTTCCACCTGTTTGCACCGACAGTCGCCGTTGAAGATGGGCAACTTGCACTGCGAAGCAATCGGGTGACGCAGGCATCTGCTGCCACAGCCAACACAGAGACATGGAGTACCCACCATTTTAGTGTTACCTCCTTCCCAACCTTCGCCTTTCGTTTTGTTCTTTCGGGGTCCGCTTATGTGTAGGTCACCATAAGTGCCCCCCCCCCCCCGTCCTTTTATATAGGCTTGGTCGGTTTTCTGGGCATCACCATTTTGAAGCCACTTTTGCAGGCCTTTCCACCCATGTGGCTGTCAACTTCATGCACTTCGGATCATGCAAGCACGTCTCATGTTTTATGTCCACGCCAAATCACTGCTGAGGAGGCGACAAGCACACTTTGCCCACAGTTGCAGCAGGAAAGGATGAAGAGGGAGAAGCAATCACGGTGCGTGTAAACAGGGAGTCTTTGTCGTAGTGCAGACTGCAGGAGTAGGTGCTTACATCGAGAGACCGTTGCCCAATGCAAATGAACAGGCTTTGACATTCTGGAAATATAACACGGCAATCATGCCCAAGTGGAAAGAAGAATGATCGCTAACACAAAGAGGGAATGAGGAGCTCGCATTCATTGAAACAAACTATACTTGGTGCAAATGGAATTTGACAAGGCCAGGAAGCTGAATACGGAAGTGCAAGCTGACGGAACTATTTTGGCAGCCACGTCTGTCCTTAGTCAGTGGTTGCAGGTGCATCTGTATACGATTTTTTTGTTGTTGTTGTTCAGGTACCTGGATGTCTCAGCCAATATCCGTACTGGTGGTATGATGGCTGAGGCTTTTTCACTTTTGACGCAGTCCTCCGTGTGCTTGATACCTCATCCAAATACTTCTCGATCCGCTTCTTCATGGTGAAAAGCCTTGATAATTCGGCTCCAGCCCTTTCCTGTTAAGGTAGACGGGGACATCTATGAAGAGGACCAAGGTGTGCTTGGTGAGGACTCTGTTGGGGCAGGACAGTAACACATGAGATGGCAAAGATCTGCACAGACTAGGCAAACTCATGCGGTGTTTCCTTTTTTGCTTGAGCCATCTATGCTGAACGGTAAATACGAAGAAACATTCAGATTATCTGCTACGGACAAATGTCTTGTGTCTAAAGACTAGCATGCCAATACTGCATATATCAAGCTTCTTTATTTCTGAACCCGGTTTTCCTTAACATGTAGGAGCAGCAAAAGCGTGCACAGTGACCTTCTTGTAGTAGGCAGTGGCTTTCTTTAGTGCATGGAGTGTGTTGCTTTACACTGGTGCCGTCTTTTTCTGCATGTGTCGAACAGAAATTTTTACTGCATCATAACTTAGAAAAACACAAACTGGCAATATGAGATGCAAAAAGGTGTGGCATATATACTCCAATCGTTTCTTAATGCCACATTTAGATGTACGCTGTTTGTTCATAGGGTGCCTAAAAACATGTTAAATAAATATTGCTACTGCGCATAATTGATGTCTTAATAACTACAGTGCTTGTCAAAGCTTAAGTAATACTGACAAAATAATTGAGGTTAATAAAATAAGGACATGCGCTGTATACACAAAAAATTTCCTTATCGAAGAAAAACGCTTATAAATGTATCGTGACGAGTGGACTGGAAAAATTACGCTGCGTGGCATCAGCACGACGATGTGGAAGAAGTTCGCACGATGGTGCGCGGCGGCGTGGCACCCGAGGATAGCGCGTGCCTACTTCCATTGCGGACGGCTCGGAAGAAGGAGCTCCGACCACCCAGTACCCGGCAGAACGTTTCCAGCGGGGTAGGCCTTGGCACCTGCCTGTTCACGGACACAGCCGGGTCAGACCAGACAGGAGCAGCTAAGGGCCGATTTACGCTCGAGCCGGCCATCGCCGCAAGCCGCACCGCACGCTTGCGGTCGCGCGAAACATTGCACGTATCAAGCACTTGTGCGCAAATTTCGGTTTACAATGTGTAAGGCGTACACTGTGCACACAGTGTAAATGGTAATTTTTGCACAAGTGCTGGATACGTGCAATTTTTCGCGCGCGCACAAGCGTTCGGTGCGGCTTGCGGCGATGGGCGACAAGAGCGTAAATCGGCCCTAACGCTCCGCGCGGGCAGCCGTCCCGGAACCACCGGGTCCAGCGGCTGATGGTCCACCCTGTTGGCTGTCCTTGCGGTCCCGCCTGAAGGCCACCGCATCAACCATAAATTGCTTTAGCTCGCTTGCCTGCGAGCCGTGCTGACGGCCCTTGCTGTGGGCGGGCGCCAGCGGCACTCGCCGCCAAGGAGCCACTCAAGGTCGGCGAGCCCAGAGGGCGGGCGTCTCTTCCTTCCCTGGTGCCTGGGCATGGCAGCTTCCCCAGCCAACACAGCTGCCGTCGTTCAGCCACTGTGAAACTTCACCGTGGGGTGCGTGTAGGTGAGCCGCCGGTGGAATGGCGACGGACACTTGAAGCCGACGAACTCTAGTGCGTAGCGACTAACGATTAGAGACGCTCCGCGAAGGCATTTTCAAGTTTCTATAGGGGTTGTATATGTTCAGGAGTATTTTGCGCTGGTAACTGCCATAGGCACCCTATGATACTGCATTTAAACGCAATGTCGGGTCGTCACGTCTTCTTCACTTTGTGTTGAGTCCCTGGGCCCACAAACCTTTTTCCTTCGCGTAGTGTTGTGCACGGACGCGTCGTCACCCAGTGTGGGTGCCATCGTGCTTCAGGAATACGAGGGGCGCCTCCACCCAGTCACTTAGGCGAGCAGGAAATTACTCCCATCACAGTCAGCATACTTAACGATCGAAAGAAAATATCTCGTGGTAGCATGGGTCATTCAGAAATATCATGTGTTCTTCTACGGACAACAATTCATTTTGCACAGCGACCACCAACCAGCAACTCCAACGTAAGCTCCAACTTGTACTTCGTTGGAGCTGATGCCTTATGGAGTATGACTTTCATGTGACCTATATTTCAGGCTCGGAATATATATGTGCCGACAACATGAGTCATGCAACACACCCTGTCTAGAGTTGCGGATACTGATACGCTGCTGTCCCTCTAGATTTCCTGTTCGTGTGTTCGGCGCCAAAGTGTTTTTCATTGTGCCGCTTGCGCACTCAAACTCGCGACACAAAGTACTAAAAGGGGTGCAGGGGGGCGGTGTGACCAGTGGAGCGATTGCGCGGGGCGAGCGCAGGAGGAAGAAAAAGAAGTGGTCGCGGTAGTGGTCGGAGGAGCGCGTACAGGGTTTT
Organism: Dermacentor andersoni; assembly: GCF_023375885.2. Lineage (NCBI taxonomy): Eukaryota > Metazoa > Arthropoda > Arachnida > Ixodida > Ixodidae > Dermacentor > Dermacentor andersoni. Next base: position 71,363,152 of record NC_092822.1, on the reverse strand, counting down.
GATTGCGGAAGGGTCGGTGGTAGGAGTTTCAACCGGGAAGGACGTGGCGGGACGTGTTCCTGGGTGTTCGAGGCGGCTACGGATCTCCCTGAGCGACTGACTGTTCACGAACCCAGCTGAGGCGCCTGCACACGAGTGGCTGACGGTGCGCTCAAGCACTATCGAGCACCGCGGAACATCGAAGACACAACACGGCTTCGGTGGCTGACGGACCACCCGGTTGGCCGTGGTCGCGGTTGCGTTACCGTACATTAATGCAAAACAAATAGCGAAAGGCCTCCTTGAGACGTTGTCCCGGGTCGGGATACCCAAGGAGATAATCAGTGACCGAGGGTCCTATTTCATGTCCACCGTAATCAGGCAGTTCAGCCGTTTACTTTCAGTGAAGCAGATGCCAACGGCATCATATCACCCCATGACCTTAAAGGGAATGTTAGGACGCATGTGCCAAGAAAGCCTGAAATCTTAGGACTATTACCTGGGGCCTGTACTTTCCACATGCAGGTAACTGCCCCAAATGAGCACAGGGTTCTTGCCCTTTGCCCTTTGAACTACTGTATGGTCGCTATGTCCGCGGAGCGATGGCAGTGTTGAAGCAGCTGTGGATTAACACTTGACTAGACCAGGACACTAAAGCGACGTATACACTTGAGACTATGGCAGCGGCTCAAGAAAACATGTGCCATGGCCAAAGAGGAACTTTAGAAAGCCCATTTACTACAAAAAGGCTATTACGACAAAAAAAAAAAACCAAGAAGCGTGACCTTTTTTCGGGTAACAAAGTCCTCGTGATGTTACCGGCAGATACAAATAAGTTGATCTTGTCCGGGAAGGGGCCATTCAGCGTAGTGGAAAAACGGAAAAATGTGATAGCTGCGGTTCGTGAGCCCAGGGCCTCAGCACACAGTGATGGAGGTGTGGCGATCTGACATTTCGTTTATCCGCTGTATAATAGGGTGCGTGTGCACACAATACACATGAGCAAATATAACCCTATAGAGTAACTCAAGAAATGCCGTCGCCCGCGTCTCTAATAGTCTGTTGCCACTCAGTGGAGTGAATCGGCTTAAAGTGTCCGTTGTCACTCCGCCGGCGACTCACCTACATGCAGCCAACGGCGAGGTTTCACGGTGGCTGAGCGGCCACGGCTGTGTTGGCAGGCGAAGCTGTCGCGCCCAGGCACTAGGGAAGGAAGAGACGCCCGTCGTCAGGCTAGCGAACCTTCAGTGGCCCGTTTGCGGCGAGCTACACTGGCTTCGGCCCACGGCAAGGCCTGTCAGCACGACCGGCAGCCGCGCGAGCTAAAGCGCCGTGTGCCTGCTGCCGCGGCCCTCAGGTAACCGCGACCACGGGCAATCGGACGGACCGCCAGCCGCCTGAGTCGTGCTTGTGGCCTCGATGTTCCGCAGTGCTCGATAGTGTCCGAACGGACCACGAGCCTTTCGTGTGCAGGCGGGCCAGCTGGGTGCGTGAACAGTCAGTCACTCAGGCTGACCGGTAGCCGCCTGGAACGCCCCGGAACACGTCCCGACCATTTAGCCTACAGCGAAACCTCGCCATGGTACTATGAGTAGGTGAGTCACCGCCGGAGTGACAACGAACTCTTGAAGTCGACAAACTCTAGTGCGTAGCCACGGATCATTAGAGACCCTCCGCGAAGGCATTTTTAAGTTTTTCTAAGTGTTCAATTTCCTTGCTAAAGACAGGTAATACAATGATGGGGCAATAATCCGAAATAAAGAGCGGTCACCTTTCTTAAAAATTGGGCCGATCTTGCCTTGTTTTAGTTCCAGTGGGAAACTGCCTCATTTAACCATGACGTTGACTATGTCTACACGGACATCACTTATTAAGGGTGCAACTAATTTTATATGAGAAGAGTTTTTATTTATACATGCCGGCGCTGGTTATTTTCATGTTGTTTATAATGTTTAGAACTTCCTGGGATATAGTTGGAAATAAAGACTGTGGCAGGCGCTGGGGCACGGGATTGTCATGCGCAGGGGACTGTAGTTCGCTGCTGAAGAAAAAATCAGCAAACGCATCAGCTATTTCTTTGGCGGTCTTGTATAGCTTACCCTGATAAGCAATTTTTGTTATAGCTTCGCGATTATTTGCCCAATTTAAGGAGTTAACAATTTCCCATTTCTTTTTTACGTTTTTACCGCAGTTCAAAATTTTTATTTCGTACCATGTTTCTTCAGGTTTTTTCAATGAACCAGAAAGCTGGTTAGAAAACTTCTACCGAATGGCTAAATTATTGTGAAATGGCTGTCACTTGGTTTTCTTGCAAATATTATCCTTCTTGCGCAATAAAGCTAAGAGTTCATCTGTTAATTATGGACTCTGAGGCGACGCAAATTTCTTTTTGCATTTAACTTGATGGGAATGACGACCAAAACAGGACTTAAGCATTGGGATAAAAAGTGAAAATGCTTTTTGTGGATCATTTGTAGAAAAGATGGGGGACCAGTCAAAGTTCGGCACGGCTTCAAGCAATGATTGTTTGTTTAACATAAACTTCGTGTACGTGATTTTTTTTTTTTGGAGGCATGAGTATTGTGAAAGTTGAAAAATATAGGATAGTGATCAGTTATGTCAGTCAATTTAACACCTGCGTCTGGTGGATATGCCAAATTTGAAAATGCCTTGTCAATTAATGTACTATCATGAGCAATATGAAAGGGAATACAGGAACGCGTGGCAAACAGCCTCGAACTAGACTCGGAGCGATAAGCGGATGGCGCTGTGAAAAACAGAGGGAAAGGAGGGCGCTCTTCTACTAACTGTTGGTACTCTCACCAAGCTGTCATTTCTACAAAGGAGCACCTTACGTGATGGATCGTCCGACAGCCGATAAGGCGGTAATCGTCGCCAGTGACTTCCATCGATTAATTTTTTTTCTCTATCCTTTTTTTTTCTTCGCGCAACCGCTTGATAGTACTCTTGGACCAAGTTTGCCCTGTATTTCAAACCGATTCTTTATTTGAATCGACGCACCCGGTTGTCAGTAGCACCTCGAACAGCGGCAGCGCTCGAACCAATGATGACAGAGGAATAGAATAAAGAAAAGTTTTTAAAAAGAACATTGATAAACGGTCTATCGTGCGACTTTGTTGCACAAAGATCGTTCAGAAAAATTCACGTAGCACACTGTAGTGGCCCACGCAGAGCAGTCTGATTTTGTAGCCTCAAGATGCCTCGAGTGCCTCTTAAACAGCGGGAAGATATAATAGAAATGCCCAAAACAGGTTATACGCAGGGCAATATTGCCCTCGTGACAGGCCGCCCTTTGAAAACGGTCAACCGGATTATCCAGGCTTACCGAGACGAAGGTCGCATAAACGATGCGCAGCACCGCAGACGACCTGATGAACAATGAACGACCAAGACCTTTGCATCGTGGCTGCCGTCAGCGACAAACCATTTCTAAGTGCAAAGGACATTCGAGGTGCTTTTGGCTTGGACAACTTGAGCGACAGCACAGTACGACGAATGCTTAGAGAATCAGGACTGCGAAGTCGCATCGCCGCAGAGAAACCTCTGCTCACCGCAGCCAACAAAGCAGCTCGCCTGAGGTTCGCTACTGAACACCGCAGCTGGAGCGAGAGCGAGTGGAAGTATGTAGTTTTCTCTGATGAATCCACGTTCTCGAGCCGCTGGGACCAATGAAAGAGAGTGTGGCGAACCGCAAACACGCTTTATTCCGCAGAATATCCAGGAGGTGGCCGCCAGCGGACGCGTGCCTGTGAACGTCTGGGGGGCGATCTCCCACGAAGGCCTAGGCCCACTGGGGAGAATTGATGGGAGGTTCACCAGTGCTGCGTATTGCCCTCTGCTCGAGCACCAGATGATCCCCTATGTGTTGAACGGGCCGCACCCAGATGGGTGTTATTTTTTCCAGCAGGACTTGTCTCCCGTTCACACATCGAAGGACATGGCGCGCCTTTTGGAAGAGCGAGGGGTAATGCAACTTCAGTGGTGCGCGAAGGCTGCCGACATGAACATTAAGAGCACGTTTGGGGCCGTATGAAAGTGTACCTTTCGCAGAGGTCACTAGAATTGGCGAACTCCGACCAACTATGGGAAGCTATAGAACATGAGTGGAAGCGCCTTCAGCGTGATACCGCATTCATCGAGGCTCTCTACGCGTCTCTGCCCCAAAGAATGGAGGCCGTCATTCGAGTCGATGGTGGCATGACGCGTTATTAGGCCACCAACGAACAAAACAAAGGACGAGCGTAAGCTGTGGTGACACTATTGCCTTATCTCATTTGCTTGAATATCTTGCAATATTCGGCAAGCGCCAAAAAACTTATTTTGAACTCACCCTTAAAGATCATTTTTTTCCTGATTTACAAGATCTACCATAAATCAATGTCGAAGTCAGGAACAGTGCTACCTTTTGTAACGATTCGGCGCAAAAAGTTATCAGCGACACAATATCTAACAGTGTTATCGGCGCCTACTGGCGATGCTAAGTTCCGCACTTTGCAGACGCACGGCGGGAGTGCGAACCAAGGTCGATTCAAATAGGTCGCGAAGCTTCGGGCGAAAAGCGGTTCAGTACAGATTGTCACCGACATCAGCATGGGGGGTTATGGGAGCAGCGATTGAAGCGCGACTAGGTTTGGAGGGAACAAACATTGGGAAAGAAAAACGCATATTGTAATTCAAACGAGACACAGTTAGATTCATTCAACGAAAATAAAACTCCTAGTCAATTTTATATACTTGTGACGAGTTAAGAAAATATAAGTTTAATTTTATTATTAATAATAAATGCATTTCTTTTCAGTGCCCATCGCTACAGGGTCGTTGACGCCACTTTTACTCGCAATGCAATGCACGTCTTGAAATGGGCAGAAAGGCGCACTCGTATCACCTGTTGAAATACGCCCCCCTCTCAGTTTGTGCTTTCTTGCTTGTCGAAGTTTGTCTGAATTTGGTGACGCGGGTAGCTTCATTGCTTCTTAATCTGTTCAGTCAAAAGTAGTGAGTTACGACCGCCAGATAATTGTGTAGTTGTTTTCGTGCGACTGCGCTGGCCGGCGGGCTTGGCATCCAACAATAGGATCAGCACTCTATGCCTAAAGCTTTCATCGGCCTCCAAAAAAAGTATGTTCTGTGCAGGGATGCGATTTAGACAACCGTACGGCTGGCCTTTTCCTCCATCGCTTTCCACGCTGAAAGCTCGAAACGCCCATCAAGTCGAATGGCGGGGTATTTGAATATGTAGCTCCAAAGGAAGAACAACAAAACAAATTTCGCGGCGTCGAAAACAAAATGACGGCACTTCTGCTTTTAACGGACATGGCGTCACATTATTTTTTCTTCCGCCGGAAGTGTTCCCACCACATACAGATGGCGCTAAGCCCCATGGACCGCCGATAGAACCCCATGTTTTGAACGTATGGGCTCCTATGGAAGCTTCGCTACCAGGTATATTTACCTTGGTGCGAACAGTTGGAGTGCGAAGAGTTGTTAGAACAGCGTCCCCCTTTCCACTTTGTTTCCGATGGTGGCCGCTGCGTATCACCCACATAGCTGGGCCTGAGGGTGTTTTGTACGCGTCCCTGTGTTCCCTTTCATATTGTTCATAATAGTACCTATGGGGTGGTTAGCACATCGTGTCGGCATCTTAATTATTACACATACATAACCAAAGCTGCTAAGACAATCAGAATAATGTAAAGCATTAGTAGACGTACTATCAGCGAGGTTAATGTTGATGTCGCCTATAATTATTACATTTTTGTTTTCATCTACTAGCAGTCCCATGACGTTATGGAGAGCAGCACAGAAATCTATTGCTGATGACGAGGGTGAACGATATATGCAGCCAATTATTATGTCTTTGTTGTCTATGTTGAAGTCATTTTCAAGTTCAATCCAAACGCCTTCACAATTAGTTACATTAATATTAGTTGCATGTTAGTTACATGTTACAATTAGTTCACAATTAGTTACATGTAATATCTGAACAGATATACAGCGCTGCGCCGCCATGGTTGCTGAACGGATGATTGGAGTATTCGGGAACAAAATTAAAAAAACAGAAGGACTGATTATAGTCGTCGCTCAACCAAGTTTCAGATACTTCGACGACAGAAAATGGGAAGGTGAATGAAGAAAGGAGATCAGAGAATTCATGGAAGTGCTTGCGCAGAGTGCACCCATTCAAATGCAAGACAGATCGCTGATGGTTTGAAAGAAGATTGTTTACCTGGTTAGCTGTGAGATAGGACAAAATTGTGAGACTTGCCTAGGTGACAGGCGTGGCTCAAAGCTGGAATAGAGTTAGGTTATCACTGAAAGGTTGGATTCGGTTGCGATGCGAAAGACGCGGATCTCAGTTGTTTTCCGGGCCTTGATTGGACAGTTTTCTGTTCACATAAATGTCAAGTTTTTCGTTCTTTTCTTACCCATAGCTTTGGAAAAGAGAGCTTTAATTTCAAGTGTTAAGCGTTCATTAACGAAGACAGGGTTCTCCTTTGCTGTTGCGAGGCCGATATCGCTCAGGCAGAGTCTAGCTTTCCATGCTTTCGCGACGAACTCGGCTTCCTTCCTTCTCGAGTAGAAGCGAGCGATGATATTTTGATCTTCTCTTTTAGTAGGAATGCGATGAACAATGTTGAGGTTGGTGGCCGTTACTGGGCAACCAATTTTGTTTCCAATAGTTTGTATGACTCTCGCACAGTCCTCTCCTTGTGTGCAAGGAATGCTCTTAATTTCGACGTTGTTTAGTCTTGAGTATGCTCGAGTTCCCGAACTTTCTTTGTGAGAGTATTGTTGTTTGCTTGTAAAGCTTTGTTTTCGGCTTTTAGCACTTTGTTTTCGGCACTCAGCTTTTCGACGGCTTTGCTTAGAATTCCACGCTAGTTTCCGAAGTCTCACTTCTTTTCGAAAGTTCTGCGACCTCTATGCCTGAACTGTTCACCCTCAGCAGGATTCCCAAAAAAATGTCATCAGGAAGTCTTTCGCTTACGTTTCGAAGCTTGGATTCAATGTCATTAATTCTCTTGGCGAGCTCTGCGTTTGTAGGCATTGTTCACCGACCAGACCAGGAAGGCCACGCGAAACGACGCAAGCTTGGCAGTATAAGTTAACACAAGTTCAGCAGCAATATTTAACAGCGGCTGCAGCAATATTGGAATTATACATTACAACGGTAAATACGCATATGACTAACTTGTGGATGCGAACAACGTTGGTCAGTGCGTGCTCCTATGGCCACAACCGCTGCCAGAATGAGGTGGCGATACCGCTGCGCCTCCTTTTATCCTCCTCCCACTTCGGGCTGGTGGCGCAAGCGCAACGCTAGCTCTGACAGCACGGACGATTCTTGATCCGCGCAGCTGCTGAAGGCTGGAAACCACGTGGCAGCCGATAGCGGGACCTTGGTGACGGAGAGCTGCAGACAACGACACTAGCCTACAGATGCAAAGAACGTTGGTCAGTGCGTGTTCCTATTGCCACAACCGCTGCCAGAATAACACTAGCATATTCCAAAGAAGGGCGTACAACGGTTGTATACGCCTTAAGTTTAGCGGCAGGTGTTGCATGCGCCAATTTTTTTTTCAATATTCCAAGTTTTCGCTGAGCAGATACATATACGTTATTTACGTGATCCTCCCAATTGAGGTTATTTGAGATGATGACAACAAGATGCTTTAGCTTTGTCGTCTGGGCTATTTGTTTGTTGCCTATAAAGTAATTAAAACACAGTGACCTTCTCTTGTTTCAGACAGTCATACACGCGGTCTTATCAAAATGAATTTTCATATTCCATTTGGAGCACGAATTGTGAATTACTTCTAAGGATTTATTAAGTAATTATTGATCATCTATTGATTTCGCTTGGTAGTACAATATGCAAGCGTCCGCAAGTAAACGAACTTCAACACGAGTATCTACATGCTCGGCTATATCATTAGTATAAATCAACAATAATATTTACCCCAACACAGACTCTTGTGGTACACAAGTAATAACGGGTAAACTTTGGGAGTGTTGACCAATAATTTCAACAAATTGTTGCCTATTTGGCAAGTACGATTGAATCCAATCAATAATTTGTTGGTAGACACCAAAGTCATAAAGCTTGCTGATGAGCTTCCTGTGACAGACTTTATCAAATACCTTTGACGTGTGAATTTAAATGGCGTCAGTTTGCGCTTTCGAGCTGACTGCCTCAGAAAGCTGTGGACAGTTTCAAACAGTTGGGTCACACATGATAGACGTTTTTCGAAAACCATGCTGCTCACTGTAGAAATGATTATTACTTTCCATGTAGTGAACTAACTCCTTAGCAATTATGTGTTCCAGGACCTTGCATATTGTGCGCGTAATACAAAGCGGGCGATAATTCCCCATGGCAAGCTGGCTTCCAGATCTGAAAATTGGTTTTACCCTTGCCATCAGCCAGTCAGTAGGTATAATACCACTATGAAGCGATAACGAAAAAAGCCTTCGAGAAAGCATGCCACCCATTTAGAATAACGTTTCAGAAAGGCGTTTGGAATCTTGTCCTGGCCTGGAGACTTTTTGTGGTCGAGTTATAGCAACGCAGGAATTATGCCTTCTTTTGTGGTAACAATATCGTTGTCGGAAAGATTCATGTCTGAGTGTTTTACTACAGTACTGTAATCCTTTGGAATGAATACAGAGCACAAGTATGTGTTAAACGCTTCAGCAAGGAGGGAGGGTTCAGAACACGACATACCATCTACAAGAACGGCTTTGATTGTGTCTCTACTCCTTGACATGTACCTACAAAACTTCAGCGGCAATTCTAGCATATATTAAGTCAACGCATTCGGAAAGTAGACACTTTCGCGTTTTTTTTACTCGCTACGCACTCGCGCACTTAGGTTACTGATAGCTGTCGCATCTCTTTGGATTCTCTGACGTGCACGGCGCAGTCACCATTTTAGATGAATAATATCTCGTGTTATCCATGGGTTTGGCCTATCAGTCCTTTTTGTTTGTTGGGGAACATATTTCAGCAAGCAATCATTTACGACTACCAGGAATTGACACCATAGCCCATTTAAGTATTCATGATGTGGCATTTCATCGACACCGATTTGCATGCGGTCAAGAATTGGTGTGTCGTCGGCTCGTAGGAAATGAAATACTTTACTTGCCGATTTCTTAATTAAGAGTTTATTGCTGACTTCAAGAGACTCAAGTACATCATTGTCGTCGGGTATTCCTTTTTCCACATCAATTTCATAATGAAAAGTTCCCTCAGATAGAAACAATAAATCCAACATCGTTGAACTTGCCGCTTGTACTCACGTTGAAGACGAGACCAGCTGAATAATACCGAGCTTAGCCATTGTTTCTAACATACTATCTGCATGAAGCCTATCAGTGGCACTTGGGATTCTTGCGTCCCAATCTACACCAGGCAAATTAAAGTCACCCGTGATTATTATTCTCTCTTTCTTACTTAAAGTTGTTAGGTAATTATCAACGCTTTCAAAATTTTCCACCGAGCTGCCAGGACACCTATATATGACGCCCACCAATAATACGGCATTTCCAAGAAATTGTCGACACCAAGCGTTTTCATGTCCTTCAAACTACTGTAATGGCTCATATTTTAACACTTTCTATAACAATTGCGCGACGCCTCTAGTTAATCTGTCATTTCGCAAGACAAAAAAGCAACAAGAAGAACCTTCATCACTCGCCATATCAACTCTCAACCATGTTTCTGTAAAAGGGATTAGGCTAGGGCCATGCGTTAAGGCCAATCCTTCAAGAAACTCCGTCTTATTCACCGTGCTTCGGGCATTCCAATTCACGAGGCGCATTTCAAGTTGCTTGTCCTGTCAATCACGGTTGAGCGAAGGGTTTTTTTTGCTACCGCGCATCTTTACCCCTGGGCCAGACTGTTCATCCCACAAGTAGGTTTCATCATTCACAAAAAGTCTATCATGTACGAGCTTAACTTGGGCTCCCCGACCTTTATCGGCCTCAGCCGTTTCCCAAAGGTGTGTCCGCTTTTTGAGTGTTTCCGGCAAGTAATAACCAGAAATGCTTATTTTTGAGCATTTCAATATTTGGCAACTCTTGAAGAAAGTTACGTTTTCATTGAAGTTACAAAGCTTCATGATGGCTGGCCGATGCCGGTCATCTTTCTTGTTCCGAAGCCTGTGCAATCGCCCTACTGACGACACGTCAACGTCAAGGCGGTTCAAAAAATGTCATGTAATACTTTGCGTTCAATATCGTCATGTGTTTCTTTCGCGCTATCGTTGACATCGTAAACTATGACATTATTCCGCCTCGATCTGTCTTCTAAGTCCGTTATCCTTTCTTGTTCGTTTCTGATCGTCCGCTCAATATGTCTAACTGTACTTTGAAGTTCTAGTACCTTATCGCACATCTCTTTGAGGCTATTGACTTTACTTTCAAGGCTTATAAGCCTAGCCTCGGCTTTTGTTTGGTTGGCTAATACTTCTTAAAGCGTTTCGTCAACAATTGGACGCGGGCTAATTTCCACATCCCCGGAGGGCAAAATTTCAAAGTACAACGATAACGTACTCAAAATTACGTCCTCGTGCAGTCGCGCTTGTACGCCCTACCGTGGCAAAATTTCACAACACTACCTTGGGAACGGCTGCACAATAACAGAGTGTTTTAGTTTGGCGTTCTTACGCTCTGCTCAGCAGCTAAGCGGAGCGGAAGCGCGAATGCGCTTGCGCCCTCCGCTTAGCCGCAAGCGGACTAGCGGAGCGACAAACATGGTCCGCTCACAAGCTGCCTGAGCTGAGCGGGCTGCCCAGCACGTTGGCTAGCGTTGGCGTCACAGAGGATTGGATTGGATGCAGGAATCAAGCTCGCTGGCTATCACGTGGCGTTCTGCAAGATAGCGCTTTATTTTCCACTGGATAAAATTGACCGGTAACGCATTACAAGCGCACGTTTAGATACTTCATGGAGAAATAAGGTATATATATACGTTCTACTTTATTAATGTGATCCATAGGTGTTTTTATTTTCTTTCATTACCGTGAATTTTGCAAGAGGACGCTGCAACTACGAAAGGTCCACTCCGCTACGCTAAACGTAAAACTAAAACATGAAAATCGCCCGCTGCTCCGCTTAGCGAGGCGACTCGGAGCGGAGCGTGCCGTAAAGACGCTCAACTAAAACACTCTATGCAATGAACGTTTTAACGAAAACGTGATATGTAAGGATAGTAACGAACTTGTAAAATAACCAAGGCATACTTAGGCGACATGGTCGCTCCAGCGCTGCCGCTCCTACTGAAAGTTGTCGGTTGCAGGACAGGCTGCATATGGTTCCATGCCTTCGGTTTCGTCCCTCCGGTTGGATGATACCACGGGGTGGCACTCTTCTCTTGAAGGTCAGCTGGTGTTTTCAGAAAAAAAGCAGTTCTGTTGCTTGCAGTGACGTAACTCGTAATCAGAGGCAATATCTGTAAAGTAACCCAGGCATTTTTAGGCGACATGGTCGCTCCAGCGCTGCTGCTCCCACTGAGGGGTCGTGGTCCTGATCCTCAGCCGACGTGAGGAGAACGGAGGTTGCCTGGAGGCGACCAGAGGCCTAGGGCGACGCTGGTGAGAGGCACCGGGGAAGAACCGCGAGCCAAGGAACCGGTACTGGAGCCGCTCAGCTGTAGCGGTGCCACTCAGATGGCCTCGGATTCCGAAAGCCTAAGCCTTGGCCTTTAGGCTTAGTCCTTCAACTCGGTCGTCCGGGATTCCCTGTACTGTTCGTCCGCGTCCCTCGTTTTACACTGCCGCCACGCCGCTACCATCGTCAACGCAAGGGCAATTGCTGTCAACGCATCGCCACCCGAGTAAATAAGACTTGATGTCCGAGTTTTTTTTTCTTGTTTAGGACCGTGAGTGAGTTGAACTAATTGCCTGGTCTAACGCGGCCAGCGGTACTTTTTCTGTGCTCTGATTGTTCTCTTGCTTTTTTTTTGGCTCGTCTCGTAATGAATAGGAAGCTGTCTTTTTGAAAAAAAAAAAGTTTTCTTTCCTGTGCCGAGGTTCTGTTTCGTTTGAATCACACGTACTGGAGCAAACTCTCATCACACCTCCTCATGGTTTCGTTGTACCCTCCTCTCCACTTTCCCTCTTGCGCCTGTTTTCTTCCCCTGCTTTTTTCGTTCCCCACTGCGCTCCGCGCTCGCTCTCATCTTTCCCTGCACTCGTTCGCTCGCCTATGCAAGGAACGACGACGCTCGCCGCAGGAACGAACGCCTAAGAGCTGCGGTGTAAAACAATAACGAATAAAATGCTAATTACTTCGAACCAAAAAATATTGTTCGCATTTCTTTCTGCATTTTTATTTTTCGTAAAATGCTTCTTGATAAATACATTACGTTGTCTTTAGGAAGGCATTCTGTAAAAGGGGAGTACGGTTGCATCAACCTAAAACAAGGGTTATCGAACGAGACAAAAAAAGCGTTATTTAACATTTTCGTTATCGACTGAAACTGAAAACAGGATCAAATTACCCATGGTAAGATACTAGTTAATATTACGTTAATTTAATTACACTACAGAGAAGGCGTACAAAGGCAAAAATATCCATATGAATTGCTGCATCATCAAAATACAAAATGAAAACAATAGGCAGACAGCAATTAAAATTTGTCTTATACGATAACTTACCAGTTCGTACAATCAATGGCGTGTGAGCAAGCACAAAACTGGTTAGGAAAATAGATAAACAAAAATTATTAAGTATCACATAGGTACACTGTAAAAAACACACTTTTCCGTAATTAAAGAATGGTCATTCCCGTGGAACGAACTGCTGTAAAATCGAAATCATAATACAAAATATGGGTGCTTTCTTATTCAGGAAACGGAAGAGTCTGTATGCTGAATCACTGATATACGGACAAACCGTGAAAATACAGATACACAGGAAACAATCTCAGCAAATTCCAGTTCTGGAGTGCATGGCCTCCAAGTTCGTTACTTTGGTGGGGGAATTTTGCAGGCTTGTTACACAAGTCATGAGCATTAAGCTTCATGGTAGAGATGCTGTTGTTCAAGTAGCCATATGTGAACCAGCCTTTGTTCACAAGGCAATGAATGCATGATGCCAAATCATATTGCACCACACCTTCAAAAATGTCATGGCCAATTCATTGCGGCTAACCTGGGCTGCTAACATGAAATTGTTTTGGAGTATCGAAAAGAGAATATCCACTCAAACCATAGTCACTTTTCCCACCATTTCCATTGGCAAGCCAGCCTAAGCTGTCATTATAATTTTCTGGGGTACGAGATTCACCCAACTGCATTAGGCACCTGCTCAAACTCCACGCGGGTAACAAGGCAAAATCTGCACAAGTACATGGATGTGCTAAAGTTCTGTGTATAGCCTCCCACCACGTGGCTTTCAAGATTGTCGCCTGCAATGAAACTTAGGCGCACAGCATAGTGAATATTGCTAATTTAAAATGCTGAGCTTTCAAGGCTGAGCAAATTTTTTATCAAAGGCTGCAAATTTACGTTTAACCAGAACTCTCTTATATTCTTGTTACGACAAAGCATCACTAGCTGCAAGCTTTCCACATTTTATCTGCAATGCAGTGGAAAATTTCCTAGTTTCATGTACACACCAAGCAACTTGAAATCTCCTTTTGCTGATTCCAATGGATTTACAATTTCAAATTCATCTTGGTACAGTATGATTTGTGCCACATTCTCTTGTTCTCTGACAGGTTGCCACAAAGTAAAGTCACTGAAACAGTCATAATAGTCCGAGCTGTGGGCCACTGACTGCTTGTGGGTGAAAAGTGCCACAAGAATTTTATAAGTCTGCTAATGGCACATAGTGGCAAATGGAAGCACTGTTCTGCCAGTTGAGGCCCAAATGAATCCCGAGATGGGCTCACATAGCAAAACTTTTTTTTTTGTTGCTTGTGCCGTTGATAACATGAAGCCAGTGTATGCGATGCTGTGTTACGGTTGTCATTAGCAACACAAGATTGTACTGCAGCAAATGGCTCTTGTGGAACAATTGTGGCTACCTCTTTCAGTGATACATCCCGACTCATCCTATGAAGATTTTTCACGCCTTTTTCTACATATTGCACTGTTCTAGCTGAAAGATGGTGCTTGCACTCACCTTTGAGAAGGAACTATACAACATTCTCGGTGTACAGGTCATTTTCAGAACTATGTGCGCTCGGTTCCCCACCAGAACCGTCCTTTTCACTTTTACCTGAAAGATCCATTACTTCATTACCTAAAACCATTTAGTTTCTCAGCTGATGATATTGCAACCTCAATATCTGCTTCCCTAATCATGCAGGGCTGCAAAGAAGGTCCTTATTTATAAGCAATATATGTGAGCCGTTGAGTAGATGTACTACAAGATTTTTTTAGTCGTACCACCAATAACAATGATAGGTACTGTGTGACCGATCATTATCCTAGAATTCTTTTCGAGCTGACATCATTCTTGAGTGAGTTCCATGCAACATTAGAACGAGGAATACTGCAGAGCTGCACAAATGGCACAAACGAACAGTACAACGGCACATTGTAACCAATGTTCTTCGAATGTAGCACTAGAACATCAGCCGGTAGGATGTGCAATACAAACAGCACGCAAAGAGTGAATGGAGAATCGATGGCTTCGGCTATATCTGTGGTTGGGGCTGCTCAATTACCTTAATAATTTAGATACGGGTTTCAGTTTTACTATGGATGTAGCACCAACAGTAGGGAGAACTTGCTCTTATACTTTTTTAGGTACTGGCATGGCACAATGTTACGCTAAAATTAATTTTTTTTGCGCAGAATAGAACGAAGTCCGCTCTTCGCTGAAGTTAGATCAACTGGCACAGCTCTTCTATGACTGCGTGGGAATTTTCATCAGCAAATCTTGTTACACATTTCTGTGCTCAAGCAGATTGCAATTCTGACATTGTGCTAAACACAACGTAAAACGCACTTGGCGATGTTGCTGGTAATGACAATATTAAAAATTTTACGAACAATTAGGGTTACGTTTTGATCCTCTCAGAAAATGAAAGAACAAGAGACAAAACAATGAAAACTGAAAAGAATAATGAAAACTGAAAAGAATAATTGCTCTAACTATCTGGTAACTTTTTGTATTTTGTTTGTTTGCAGCCTCTCTTCAGTGTGAGAACTCACACAGTACACAAGCGTATTCGATCTGATTAAGCAAAATAAGTTGTCTCCAAAGTCAATATTCTTTTTTGGCATATGCCCATGTAGCAACCGACTAGTGACATTAAATACACATGCAACATTGTGGGTCCGGCGGCAGCATGGAATGCACTCGCTTCAAAATCTTATGTTCTGCTTTGCAGATTGCTGCATGCACCGGAAACTTCTGCGTTCAGGACGACCCATCCTATTCAAGCCATCTCGATAGCCTACCTTCTTGGCCGGTCAGCGGATGCTTTGTCAATGCCTCGTGTGGCGAAGTCACTTGCAGGGATACTGCGAAGAAACCTGATTTCCGCCATATCTGCTGGACTGTCAATGCGTGGTCGAACTGCGCGTGGCACGATACCGGGACAACTACGAACACACTGGAGCCTATAAAAGCATCGCATCGTGTGCTACTCTTCAGTGGGTCCGGCGGCAGCATGGAATGCACTCGCTTCAAAATCTTATGTTCTGCTTTGCAGATTGCTGCATGCACCGGAAACTTCTGCGTTCAGGACGACACATCCTATTCAAGCCATCTCGATAGCCTACCTTCTTGGCCGGTCAGCGGATGCTTTGTCAATGCCTCGTGTGGCGAAGTCGCTTGCAGGGATACTGCGAAGAAACCTGATTTCCGCCATATCTGCTGGACTGTCAATGCGTGGTCGAACTGCGCGTGGCACGGTACCAGGACAACTACGAACACACTGGAGCCTATAAAAGCATCGCATCGTGTGCTACTCTTCAGTGGGTCCGGCGGCAGCATGGAATGCACTCGCTTCAAAATCTTATGTTCTGCTTTGCAGATTGCTGCATGCACCGGAAACTTCTGCGTTCAGGACGACCCATCCTATTCAAGCCATCTCGATAGCCTACCTTCTTGGCCGGTCAGCGGATGCTTTGTCAATGCCTCGTGTGGCGAAGTCGCTTGCAGGGATACTGCGAAGAAACCTGATTTCCGCCATATCTGCTGGACTGTCAATGCGTGGTCGAACTGCGCGTGGCACGGTACCAGGACAACTACGAACACACTGGAGCCTATAAAAGCATCGCATCGTGTGCTACTCTTCAGTGGGTCCGGCGGCAGCATGGAATGCACTCGCTTCAAAATCTTATGTTCTGCTTTGCAGGTAAGCTTGAAGTACAATTTCAAGAACTATAGAAGTGACAATCGTTTTCTATTGCTGCTGCCGGACCCCCCTGCAGTCCTCATGAATGTGTTTCTTTCTCTCAGAAATTCCTTAAAGATGCTGTTGCTATTGTGCGGTAATGTGGAAACTAACCCTGGCCCCGACATTGAAAAAATGTTGCTCGAATTACTCTCAGGACAAACAAAAATTAGCCAAGAGCTAGAGGGTCTTTCCTCTAGGGTTGCATCCTTCGAAGAGTGATTAACTGGTATAGAGCAGTCTATTGCACCAATTGCTGATGTTGCATTGCGGGTATCTGAGCTTGAAAAGGCTGTAACTGATCTTCGAGAGATCGTTAATAAATTGGATCGCAAAAACGACAATTTAGAAAACAGGTCTCGCAGAAATAACTTGCTTATATTCGGTCTTGCTGAAAGCTCCCGCGAATCTTCAGAGGAGTTGCTGGAAGCGGTAACTGAACTGATTACATCGAAACTTGAAATTAACTGCAGCGATATCGAACGCTGTCATAGGGTGGGAATGCGAAAGAGCAATAATCCAAGACCTGTAATTATTAAGTTGCTGGATTTTAGAACTAAGGTTGCTATATTAAGAAACGCAAGAAAGTTGAAGGGCACAAAAATATTTATAAATGAGGACTTCTCTGTTCGCGTGAGGCAGGTGCGCAGGGAGCTGTGGCAGAATTCAGCTGAGATAAGGAAAAATGCGCAAAAAGCCCGGTTGCACTATGATCATCTGTTGGTAGACAACGTTCGGTACTCTTGGGATGATAGCAAAAAAGCTATCGTTAGAGAAAGCCGTCGCTCGACCGCTATAGACAATGATTGACAGTTTCGAGAGCAATGCTTCACGCTTTTGAATTTAAATGCACGCAGTCTGATTAATAAAATTGAAAACCTTAACTGGCTAATTGAATGTCATGTTCCATCAGTTATATGTGTGACTGAGACTTGGCTAAACGAATCCATTCTTGACCATGAGTTCTTGCCTCTTAGTTACACGGTTCTAAGAAAAGACAGGCCTTCTGGCCGTGGTGGCGGAGTAGCACATTTTATTAAAAGTGGTATGGAATTCTCTTTACTACCTCAACTTCCAAATGTTGAATCAATATGGTGTAAATTAAAACTTGATGGTCTCGCTATTGTTATCGGTGCTATCTACCGTCCCCCAAATTCCGCCCCTGACATTTTTTTCGGCTATCAGTGATTATACTGTCCGACAAAAGCTTAACTGTTCTAAACTGATACAAACCGGTGACTTTAACGCACCCACTATAGATTGGCATTCGTTATCATCAACTGACCGTGATAGGATTATTTGTGATTCGTTAATTGACATGTCAGTAGCTTTCGATCTATCGCAGCTGGTTGTCGATACAACGCGCGAAGATTCTGTCTTAGATCTTGTTTTTGTCAGTGATGACCTGGTAAAGAATGGATATCAGTGCCGTGTTGTTGATGGAATTTCCGACCATAAGGCTGTTATTGTTCATCTAAATGTTGCTTGTGTACCAGTACGACCAACGTTTAAAACTGTCCTGAATTTTGAGGGTGCTGACGACACTTCTATTATTGCTAAACTTGCATCATGTTTTGATGATTTTGTGTCTTGTAGTGAACACTACAATGTTGATATGTTGACTAACCAATTTTATAGTATAGTTAATGAGTGTATAGCGCAATTTGTTCCTCAAAAGAATATAAAACGCCATGCTACACACCCGTGGTATACCAGACCAATTATACAACTCAAACGTCGCATTAAGCGACTGCGAAAGCGACGGAATGCACAAAATAATGACGGGGAGTCCCTAAATAAATTACTTAAATCTGAACTAAAAGCAAAAATGAGTGAGGCTAGAAAGTTCTATTTCAATACCACATTATCCTCTTTTATGAAAAATAATCCACTTAAGTTTTGGAAAACCATCAACCCTGCTACCTCCTGCCCGTCATCCTTCGTAATAAATGATGTGTCCTGTTCGGACCCTTCGACAATCTCGGAGGCGTTTAATGGCTATTTCAAATCTGTGTTTGGAGATGACAATGGTACCACCCCCGACATTGGTATTATCCAGGAAATGGCCCCGTTTCCGAGAATTGAGATTAGCTATAACGGTATTTATAACCTTCTCTTGAACATCGACATTACTAAGGGTGCCGGACCGGATGGTATACCAAACACGTTTTTGAAGCGCTATGCAGAATGGAATGCTCATTACCTAACCATAATTTTTTGTAAGTCATTAGAGACATGTACTGTACCGACCATTTGGAAAATCGCCAATGTAATTCCTGTGTTCAAATTGGGTAATAAGCAACTAATTTCCAACTACAGGCCTATCTCGTTAACAAGTACTTTGTTGCAAACTCTTAGAGCACATAATTCACAAACATGTCCTTCAGTATTTAACTACTAATAATATATTGTCGCGGAATCAACACGGCTTCCGCTCTGGTTTTTCTACTACTCAACTCATTGAATTCACTCATGACATCGCTTCGGCTCTCAATAATCGAGGACAGGTTGATGCCATATTCATAGATTATAGCAAAGCGTTTGATATGGTGTGTCACAGACAACTTCTTCTTAGGCTCAGTAAAATTATTAACAATGACAAAATACTCGGCTGGATAGCTGATTGGCTACATTTAAGATCTCAGTATGTTACCTTTAATTACGCGCAGTCATCGCCGGCCACAGTCACTTCCGGGGTACCACAGGGCTCAGTCCTTGGGCCCCTGCTGTTCATTATTTATATTAATGACGTCACACAGGTCATTAGGGACACACCAGTGAAACTGCGATTGTACGCTGACGACTGCGTGCTCTATACCAGAGTAACTAACAGACGAGATCAAGAGGTTCTTAACAATGTATTTTCGTCCTTTTGTGGTTGGAGCAATGCGTGGCACATGAGTATTAATTACCAAAAAACTGTACAAATGACTTTCACTAATAAAAAGCAGCCGCTCAATTTCAGTTATAGCTACAATGGGCACTACCTAAACTCTGTGACTACCTTCAAATATCTTGGAGTTACCTTCACTGAAAACTTAAAATGGCATCTTCATATTGAAACAATTTGCGCTAGGGCACTTAGGAAACTGGGATATTTAAAGCGAACCCTCAAATGCTCAACTAAGGACTGCAAATTAACAGCTTATAAATCCCTCGTCAGACCATCACTACAGTACGCCTCAGTGGTATGCGCACCATACACAGCACTTGACATTAGCAAGCTTGAAGCCATACAAAAGAAAGCAATACGGTTCATTTTTCGCCGATATGACCGCAACTTTTCTCCCTCATCTCACGCATGCGCATTATCAATAGAACCCTTGGCTCATCGATGCACACTTGAACGTACGACTTTGCTACACAAGATTGTACACGGCCAAAGTTGCATTGATGCCCCGATTTCCTTCAGTCATCCCACTGGGCGTGCCACGCGCCGTTCACACCCACTTAATGTTGTTCCTTTCCAGTCTTTTGTAAATTCTTTTAAGTATTCGTTTTTCCAAGCACTGTTGAAATTTGGAACAACCTAGCTGGTTCCTTGCGGGAAAAACCTAATGAAGAGTTTTTGAAAGAATTGTCTAACCACATTTTGTAATTACGTTTCAAATTCATTGTATGTTGTTTTGATCTAATCTCTGGTGTATCCACTCCTGCTATGTCTCATGTATTGAGACAGCAGTATCTGTAAATAAATAAATAAATAAATAAATGTCATTAGACACACATGACATTAAATCTGTTAGTGTGATGTGCGTCACAGTAGCTTAGATGTGCAAATTTTTTTCTCCGTAATTGTAATTGAAGGCCGACTCAAAATTTCGACATCTGATGGATGTAGAAAGCCGCCATAATCTCACAATTAATTTTATCGGCATTCTTAAATAAGCAGTGGTTGTTTAACGACAGATAAAACAAGACAGGTATTGTTGGCTTAAGTAACAAAAGACATCATGCTTCATGCACCTGTTATACCGAATGTGCACCCGTGAGCAAAAGTATGCAAACTGCAGGAGTGTGTGCCAAGCTGCATTCATGCATCATCTGCTGGTTTGTCATGTCCCTCACAAAAAGATTTGTTCAGAAGTTATTGAAATGTCATTGTTCAATGTCAACAACTGGCATTGATATAACATTGGAGTTCAAACATAATTGAGGAAGTTTTGACAAGTGTTGATAATTGGCCCGTGACATCTTGCGAAACATAATTGGGGCATTTCAATTTGAAAGGTCGTTGGTGTATTGTCTAAACTGTGATGTATTTTAATGTTCAAAGCCAATTGAAGGATTGTTGAAGATGTGTTGAGTCTCAAATTGAAAGTCATTTGACGTATTATTGAAATCTGTTGTTTGTCACTATTGAAAGCCCGTTGAAGCATTCTTACAGATCTGTTGAGTCTCAACGTTGAAAATTCTTTAAATATTGTTGCAGCTGTGGTGAAAGTCAACATTCAAGTTATGTTGAAAGCCTTTATGACCCATTATATTTAACTGTGTTTAAACCTGCACTTTTCCTAAAATGCTACTGGGCTATGTTGTGTTGCATATGATTATTTTTGATGCCATGGTGATATGTTTGCTGTGAGAGCATTGGGGTAAAATTTATTTACAGGCGGTTTTGTATTGCAGGCCTCAGTCACCCTGGGCGCTAAAGCATGCTCCTAGATTTCTGGTAATCAGCCATATTGCAAACTGCTAGCAGTACTGTCATGCCAGTTTTTCCAATTGTCACAGTGAAGCGCCCTTCACAAAATCCAGAGTGCTGAATTGATGCAGACAAAAGCCATTTTTCTAGGTGAAGTGTTTATTTGTAACCAAACGCCTGTGTAAATGTAAAAAAAGTGTAAATGGATGTTGTTTGAGAAAATCAGAAACGTCTTAAAAGCTACTGCAAAGTACAAACATCCTGCAGCTTCACACCTCAAAAAATAAATATTAACAAATGTAGCCTGCATGGCCCTCAAGTAGAACACATTTCCCAAACAAAATAAATCTTAAAAACGAAATACTCAAGTAAATAACTGTACAAGCAGACTGACATGACTGTAAATAAGAACGCTCAAGAAAGGTACCTGCTTTCTCCATTATGGTGCCAGCAGTTGAGCCCACAGCACTATTGAGAAACTTATATGCAGCGTGGTTATGTTTAAGTTTCATGGAATTTATTAAAGACTGGCTGGTGTAGCTAACGTAATCCTAAATACAGAATGCATGAACATTACATGCATGAGAAATAAAGACGCATTTTTCAGCTAAATATAAAAAAACTCACTTCCTAATAAATGTTTGACGAATTGTAGCCGGTAATTTTACAAGGTGTATGCACTTAGAATAAATTTCGTGAATGAGACCGTTAACGAAACACATGCCATTAAACTAGCTCTAGAAATGACTGTTGTTGCACTTTTTTAAACAAAACTCACTGGTATGCATTAAACACAAAAGTAACTGGAAAGCCCATGCATTTCGTTTCATATTTCTTGAAATATCGCGAAACTGGTGCCATCCTGGAAATTTATTTCAAGTGAATACGTCTTTCAAAGAAATTAATTTTAAGTGAATTCGTATTTCAAACTCACTGGCTACAATTTGTAAACTGCAATATGTGACGTAATGTTATAAGATAATTAGTAAATTTGTGCGAATAAGTAGAATGAGTTTCCATTTCTTGTCCTAGTAATGTCTACCTCTGAATAATCTAGCTAAAGAACAAGAATTATGCTACCTGGCCCAGGCAACCTAAAAAAATGTGTAAAACTCGAAAAGGATCACTCCGTACAATCCTTATTTCTTGGTTGAATGGTGTGTGCTAGCTTAAGTGAACGTTATGTACTTTCGAGACGTGGCAATCGCAATGAGTGATGCTATCGGACCATATTATTGTGCTGCATTGCTGTTGCATGATTCAGTTGTGTTTTCTGTCATAATAACGTTCCTATGCAGGTCATTCTATATCAAGGCACCTGTTAATATTAACTGCTTCAGATTTTTATATGAAAAACAGCTATTAGTGACGTGCTCGAATACTATAAAATTATTCCTTGCGTGAGTCCAATTTCAATTTTGTTCACTGCCACAAAAAATAACGAATGAATTCACAAAAATATCTGGTTTCATGCAAACATGAAAGGCATATGCTTGTCATTACCGGAGAGTTTTTGTTGCACTTAGTTTAAGCCAACTCATACCTATTAATGGAGCCCATGTATTCTAGATAGTAAAAGAAACCATTTTACGAAGTTATGTAAAATGCAGTTTTAACTGAACAGCCCGGAAAATGGCACAGATGCACTTGCAGGGTGCCATTCCATGCCGAATCAACCATCTTTTGTTCCACAAAGCATTGCCAGATGTTGACTGGAGTTCAAAATTCCTTCCCCACTTTTATTTATTTTTGCTAAAGATTTTGTTGCATTTTGGTGACAGCTTAGTTTCCCTGCTGAGCTGAGCTAGAAGACATCTATCAACATTTTCTTTTCAAGTGCACATTGTATTGATCGAGGCATTCAAATGGTGTGCATGGAAATACGGTAAAGTGATGCGATTGACAAAAGAGCCAATTTTTCTGATATTTGACTGCTTGGAATGCTTTTGGCACCGGCAAAAGTGAGTAAAATTGGAATTCGTAAATCATTTTTCGTAACCAAAAATTCAGAAGACAGAAATTAAATACAGAATTGTAGCCCACGTGGCATAGTATAGCCGAAAAATATTTGAAGCTCTGGAGGTTCAGCTGATCGCCCGTAAAGAAGCTGTAAAATTCTAATCTTTTGCAAGAAGTTTCACGTTGAAGGTAAACAATACAGCCATTGCACATAAAATATCAATGCGTGTTAAATTCATGAAGGAGTGCTAAAATATATATTTCATGCAGTTTACAAAAAGAAATATATGCTATTACGTAGACGGTAAATCCAGAAACAGCGGTGATATTCTTTTCTTCATGCAAAGCATTTTAAAGGGCATGTCGCACTGCAATGTGACATAAAGAGAGCAGGACACTCTGTCCCCTGCTCCCTGGAACCCAATGACGATGCAAGTAGAAAACTCCTTCATAATTACAACCGCAAACCTACGCGAGTATAAGCACATTCTTTTGGTGTTGCGTATTACCACTGTTTCGGAGCCAACATGCTCATCTGTAAAAGTCATATGTGCCATCTTCAGTCTGATGTAGTCATGTGTCATTGGAGACCACTTTTCGCGTTCATTTTTAAAAAATACGAGTGGAGACTCGGGCGCTTGACATCACTTGCCTTTGCAATGATAAAAAATGGCCGTCATAGTTTGTTGACAAGTTTTTGTGGATAATTATATTAACAATCTTTCTTTGCTTGAGGACGAGGCTTCATATATTTATGCTGATCCACAAGTGAACATTAGAACAAATGATTTATCACACTTACATATTAATACTTTTTCGTAACTTCTCACATGCATAGCAAACATGCAGGGCTATGTAATGATGGGTGACATATACTTTT
This sequence comes from Dermacentor andersoni, assembly GCF_023375885.2. Lineage (NCBI taxonomy): Eukaryota > Metazoa > Arthropoda > Arachnida > Ixodida > Ixodidae > Dermacentor > Dermacentor andersoni. Next base: position 71,339,308 of record NC_092822.1, on the reverse strand, counting down.
GCGCCAGCCACCAAAGCTAATTTGTTCACCTTCAGTATGAAGCTCATTGAACTTTACAGTTCTTTTAGGTGATCGACTGAACCAACAAGGCTTCAAACATCTTGCCGCTATCCCAAGCCAACCCGGCTGTGATGTTATATTTATTTTGTGCCTTCTGTATTTTCCTGCGTTCAAAGAAACAAATTCAAACTTTGCAATTTTGGCAGTGACACCGTTTCAGCCTCTTGACATGAACACCATCTGAATATCTGGATCATACAATGTCCCATTGAAAAGAAACGTGGATCAGTGCTTTCTAGCTTAGCTGTGCGAGAACAGTAAATGTTTGCCGAAATTCAGAACATTTTCGCGAAGCAAAATAAACGGGGCGAAAGAGTTCGAAGCTTCAACAAACGTCGAAATTTTTTCAGCTATATAGGTGATGGTCAAAAAGCGCTGATTAGTTGCCCTGGAACGGCTCATGTGTATGTATGAAACTTTTTCAGAAATTTTCTCGTTGCCTCTACTTTTGAATATGCAGTCAACTTGACATGGGTTGCCATAATGGAACAGTTCTTGAAAAAATTTGGTGTCTTGGCATAAAATGACTGAAAATACCTAAAAAATGTAATAATAAGGAAACACTATCCTTGCTGGAACTTTATCTAAAACTAACATAAAATTGTAGCGAAATATAACAAAGCACAACATTCACACATAACATAACAAGCACACATTCAAGGTGAGCTTCTCAAGAGACTAGCGTAATTAACACAAATAAAATTACAATAGAAGTGTCAAGGCATAGAAAGACACAACATTTGTACGCTCGTTTGAGGAATCCGAATTCGGTTCCTCAAAAGTTTAACATAAACATAAACGAACATAAAAATGCCGAGAGTTACGAAAGCACAACACTTGTGCATTTGTTTGAGCTCTCCAACTTGAGCTCTTCAGAGGTTTTTTTGTCCCATATGAGAAGCGACGCCAGAGTTATTTACATAGGGCTTGCTTGTACTTGGAAAATTTCAACACGTGAACCCTGCAAAAACGACAAAAAGCCGGAACAAGTTTTAAAAAGCAACTCCCACATGCAAGATCGTGGCATACAATTGCCTTCGTTAGAATGAAAACAAATTATGTATTTGTCTTGCTTTATTCCAACTTTCCGCGGGTACAGCTTCACAGCATACCATTTAGGTTTATTCAATGTGGCAGAGGACTCCACTAAATGTCAAATGCAGGAAAGAGCGACGACGAACACACTGTAGCAAAATAACTTGATGAATATCCTCAATGTCGAAGATGTGAACTTCGCTTGCTTAGAAACAAAATTGTCAAAAAACACTTCACGTCATTCATAAATAAATCTAAACTACTGAAACTAAAATTATTTCTTGCAACTCAGAATAAGATCTGCGGAACTTAACTGTGTATTTCGATGCTCCAAATACAATACTGTCATGTCACTAGAATTATGTGGCTTCGCTTGAAGTTATGTTTCATGAGTTCACATGCAATTGGAGTGTACACCTCGCCTTACAATGGCTTAGTACTTTCTACATTAAAGGAAATACTGCTTACAGGGAAGTGTGTTTTCTGCCTCAGCGACTGAACGACAGTTGTAATGAGGATTTCCTGTAGTTGTGCGCCGAGCTGGTTACCATGACACATGCAGAATGTGACCAATACGAAGAAATGCTCAGTCTTCTAAGAGCCATACGGCAGAGGACTGACTTCTGTAGCCCTCTGAGGTTCACTGCCCTACATCTGTGGCTGCGACGGAGCATTTTGAAAAAATGTACCTTTTCAGAACAAAGTGTTGCCTAGCATCACACTAGAGGTACTCCAACCTTCTGGGACTTCTAGGAAATATTCTTATTATGCAGTCGCCCTTTTAGTTTCTCCAAAACTGATTTTTCACTTAGCTCCTCGGTGTCGGTCATTACAGTAGTTTGGGAGTCTTGCCCTTTACCATGTTTACTATAAAACAAACTTTTGTAAGTTTCATTACACAAAGACGTTACCTACTTTATCCTGCATAGAAAAATAAAAAATATAAAACTGCAAATACTAAAAGAGTTTTGCCACATTATTGTCGCTTATAAAATTATTTACCTGTTTTTTTTCCGAAGGGTCGCTCTGAAGAACTTAAATCTGCAATACAAATATTAGGGATGTGTGAATAGTGAATGTTGAGACCAAACCAAATAATGCCACAAGGAAACCGAATATTGGTTAACTATAAATATAGAACCGCTGATATCACAGTTAATGTAAAATGAAGTTGAGATCGTAGTATTCTTAAAGTTAGGAAATCTGTCATTGCATACTACCTGATGAAGAGATATTAAAAGCACAAATAGAGCAGCAAAAAGTTTCTTCATATGCATAGGACTTTTCAGTAAACATGGATGATTGCTGTACAGCCTCTAAAGTACAGCTTCTTAAGTAACGTAGCCTCGTCTACTATTCGTACAAGTTTCCAGGTCTTATGTCTATACTACCTTCTCGAAGGAGAAAATTTACCATACTTTGGCTCAGATTTTATGCTACATTGTTGTTTTTAAATATTCGAACAATATTCGCATTAACAAATAGTGATCATTCAAAGACCAGAACGAATAGGACACTATTAAATTCGAAAGTTTCGAGTATTTGCACACCAGTAAAAATATATAACTCCTAAATTGGAGAGACATTTTTCCCCAAAATGTGATCCTCAATGGGCTAGACAAGAGTGACCGGAAAGCCCATTTATCTATTTGATAAATTTAAGCCGATAATCTACTCAGCAATAGTTTGTAATAATCCTGAAAACAGGCAAGTGTAGTAAGGAAGCAGAAAACAATTCCAACGATTTCAGCATGGGAGTAGTGGACATGTGCGATGGTCTATAAGAAGCTTTATACAGTAATCGCGAAGGGCCTATTCTGAATTTATTTAAACATATTTAGAAAAGCCGCATAAATATATATATTTTTAATATTGCTACGGAACAGTATTTGCCATCACGAAGAGGCGAGCAGTGTGAAGACGACGACGATTAGACGCTAGCGCGGGCTGTTGCTTCTTGGCAAAGTGCGGCGTATTTCCTAGTAAATATACTTGTATATAGCTTTTCGTCTGTGTCTTTCTACATAACATATCTGGTGGAGGTGGACGTTCCCTGTACCTCGTCACGGAGCATCGCAGTGGACAGTACGTCAAGCCATCCTTCATGGCTCCCGGCGACGACAACTCGACTCCACCGGCTCCGACACCTGCGGCCACTTCGACGACCTACATCACTCACCCCGCTCCCCGTGATCCTGGCGTATTCTCGGGAAAAGATGGGAAAGGCGTCAATGAATGGATCCGAGTGTACGAACACTTGAGCCGCAATAGCCGGTGGGACCCTACTATCATGCTCGCCAACGTAGTCCTTTACCTCAGTGGCGCACCTCGAGTTTGGTTTCAGGCACACGAAGATGAGCTCACCAGTTGGTATTCGCTTAAGCAAACGCTTCGGGACTTGTTCGGCAAACCACATGGTCACCAACTTGCCGCGAAGAAGGCGTTATCCAGCCGTGTGCAGAGGCGAACGTAGCCCTACATCACGTACATTCAGAACGTCTTGGCTCTGTGCCGCAAAGTTGACGCACATATGAATGAGTCCGACAAGGTTTCCCGCATCCTCAAAGGCATTGCCGATGACGCCTTCAACTTGCTCGTTTTCAGCAACGTGGCGACGGTGGATGAAGTTATAGAAGAGTGCCGCCGCCTGGAACTCGCTAACAGCCGACGTATCGACCAGCAGTTTGCCCGTCTGCCCAACACCCCAGCGACATCTTCCTGTGCCGACGTTCCTCGTCCCAATAACACTGGCGATGTTACCAGGATCGTCCGGCGTGAGATCGAGGTTGCCTATCCGACTGTCTTTGCCTCCAGCCCCACCAACGCACATGCAGTCACGATTTCCCTGATCCAGGCAGTTGTCTGCCAGGAGTCGAAAACATGGCTCTTCACACCATCTGCTCGGCCCTTCGCCCTGATACCCGCCCGGCTTCTTCGAATCCGCCCCGTCCGGCATCTTCTTACCCACCACGTTTCCGCAATCCATCTGAATGGCACACTGCTGACGGCAAGCCCATTTGTTTTCACTGCCATCGAATCGGGCACATTTCTCGGCACTGGCGCAGTCGCTGCAGTTCCCCGACCCGGTCTACTTATACTGCCTAGTCTAGCCCCCAAGGTGACCCTTCACATCCGTTTGCCGCATGCTCCGATAATGCCGCCACTGATTCTCCTGCGCCGAACCGCCCCTATTCTTGATCGCCTTCGCCCCAAAGATGACAATCTCGCTCTCCCCAGCCCCGTCGCTCCTATTTGCCGACTCCTTTTGGACGCCGCTCCCAGCTGGAAAACAAGACGATGCAGCGCCTATAGGTGACGCTGCATTGCTTCCTACGCAGCGAAATCCTCTACTGACGTTGCCCACTTATCGAAGCTTCCTGACGTACAAGTTGACGGTGTTTCTGTGTCTGCTCTTATAAACACTGCGGCGCGTTTGTCCGTAATGAGCGCTGACCTTCGTAACCGGCTCGAGAAAGTACTCATGCCCGCCATGACGCCTGCTGTCCGTGTCGGCGATGGCAGAACAGCTCCCGTAATTGGTATGTGTGCGACCCGCGTCTCTATTGCCGATCGCTCCACTATCGTGCTATTCGCAGTCATCGCCCACTTACCCCACGACATCATCCTAGGCTTAGACTTCCTCTCCGCACATTCTGATCTCATCGATTGTTCCGCCAGTACTCTCCGCCTTGACCTGCCTGTTCTGGATCCCGCTGAACTACACCCCAGTCATTTCAGTTCCGCCACTTTCGGCACTGACTTACGCTGACTTAGTGTCATTCCCACCAGTCCCCGACGGCCACTACATCGCGGCTCCTATGCAAGACGTCCTCCTTACACACAGGACCACAGTTCCATATACAGTTTTATTTATTACGGCGAATTGCGTCTGCTTGCCAGTGGTTAATTTTGGCTTGACGACACAAGTGCTGCCACGCGGGATTTCGCTGACCCAGCTTTCCTCATTCGAGGATTACTCAGTAGCATCTATTGCAGTAGACGACAATTCAGCTGATCCTCCTATACCATCGCGAATCGGCAACTTGTACCATCGCCGACTTACAGAAAATGATTGCTCCCGACATGCCGTCAGAGCAAGCTCGTGCGCTCTACCACATTCTGTTTTCCAGCAGGATATTTTTGACTTTACCCATTGTTTTCTGGCCCAAACTACAGCTGTTAAACATCGCATTAATGCCGGCTATGCCCCTCCTATTCATCACCGCCCGTATCGAGTGTCACCGGCTGAGCGTCAAGCTATTCACGCCAAAGTTTGAAGAATGCATTCCAAGAACATTATTGAACCGTCATGTAGTCCATGGGCGTCACCTCTTGTACTGGTAAGAAAGAAGGATGCCTCATGGCGCTTTTGTGAGGATTATAGGCACCTATAAGCTTATAGAAGCAGGCTGGAGACAAGGCAGTGGGGGAATATGGCATAGGCACTAGGAATAGCAAGGGAGAGTTATTAGTAGAGTTTGCGGAACAGAATAATACGCGGATAACGAATACCTTCTTCCGCAAGCGAGATAGCCGAAAGTGGACGTGGAGGAGCCCGAACGGCGAGACTAGAAATGAAATAGACCTCATACTCTGCGCTAACCCTGGCATCATACAAGATATGGACCTGAGGAGGGAACGGAAGCAACTGGTACATAAGAAGTCGATGAATGAGTTAGCGGTAAGAGGGAAAATAGAGGAATTCCAGATCAAGCTACAGAACAGGTATTCGGCTTTAACTCAGGAAGAGGACCTTAGTGTTGAAGCAATGAACGGCAATCTTGAGGGCATCATTAAGGAGTGTGCAATAGAAGTCGGTGGTAACTCCGTTAGACAGCATACCAGTAAGCTCTCGCAGGAGCCGAAAGATCTGACCAAGAAAGGCCAATGTATGAAAGCCTCCAACCCCACAGCTACAATAGAACTGGCAGAACTTTCGAAGTTAATCACCAAGCGTAAGACAGCTGACATAAGGAAGTATAATATGGATAGAATTGAACATGCTCTCAGGAACGGAGGAAGCCTAAAAGCAGTGAAGAAGAAACTAGGAGTTGGCAAGAATCAGATATATGCGTTGGGAGACAAAGCCGGCAATATCATTACTAATATGGATGAGATAGTTCAAGTGGCTGAGGAGTTCTATAGAGATTTATGCAGTACCAGTGGCACCCACGACGATAATTGAAGAGAGAATAGTCTAGAGGAATTCGAAATCCCATAGGTAACACCGGAAGAAGTAAAGAAAGCCTTGGGAGCTATGCAAAGGGGGAAGGCAGCTTGGGAGGAACAGGTAACAGCAGATTTGTTGAAAGATGGTGGGCAGATTGTTCTAGAGAAACTGTCCACCCTGTATACACAATGCCTCATGACTTCCAGCGTACCGGAATCTTGGAAAAACGCTAACATAATCCTAATCCATAAGAAAGGGGACGCCAAAGACTTGAAAAATTATAGACCGATCAGTTTACTGTCCGTTGCCTACAATTTATTTACTAAGGTAATTGCAAATAGAATCACGAACACCTTAGACTTCCGTCAACCAAAGGATCAGGCAGGATTCCGTAAAGGCTACTCAACAATAGACCATATTCACACTATCAATCAGGTGATAGAAAAATGTGCGGAATATAACCAACCTTTATATATAGCTTTCATTGATTACGAGAAAGCGTTTGATTCAGTCGAAACCTCAGCAGTCGTGGAGGCATTGCGTAATCAGGGTGTAGACGAGCCCTATGTAAAAATACTGAAATATATCTATAGCGGCTCCACAGCCACCGTAGTTCTCCATAAAGAAAGACACAAAATCCCAATAAAGAAAGGCGTCAGGCAGGGAGATACGATCTCTCCGATGCTATTCACAGCGTGTTTAGAGGAGGTATTCAGAGACCTGGATTGGGAAGAATGGGGGATAAGAGTTAATGGAGAATACCGTAGTAACTTGCGATTCACTGATGATATTGCCTTGCTTAGTAACTCAGGGGACCAACTGCAATGCATGCTCACTGACCTGGAGAGGCAAAGCTGAAGGGTGGGCCTAAAAATTAATCAGCAGAAAACTAAAGTAATGTTTACCAGTCTCGGAAGGGAACAGCAGTTTACAATAGGTAGTGAGGCACTGGAAGTGGTGAGCGAATACATCTACTTAGGACAGGTAGTGACTGCAGATCCGGATCATGAGACTGAAATAATGAGAAGAATAAGAATGTGCTGGGGTGCGTTTGACAGGCATTCTCAGATCATGAACAGCAGGTAGCCATTATCCCTCAAGAGAAAAGTTTATTACACCTGTGTCTTACCAGTACTCACGTACGGGGCAGAAACCTGGAGGCTTACGAAAAGGGTTTTACTTAAATTGAGGACGACGCAACAAGCTATGGAAAGAAGGATCAATGGTATAACGTTAAGGGACAAGAAAGCAGCAGACTGGGTGAGGGAACAAACGCGAGTTAATGATATCTTTGCTGAAATCAAGAAGAAGAAATGGGCATGGGCAGGACACGTAATGAGGAGGGAAGATAACCGATGGTCATTAACAGTTACGGAATGGATTCCAAGGGAAGGAAAGCGTAGCAGAGGGCGGCAGAAAGTTAGGTGGGTGGATGAGATTAAGAAGTTTGCAGGGACAACATGGCCACAATTAGTACATGACCGGGGTAGTTGGAGAAGTATGGGAGAGGCCTTTGCCCGGCAGTGGGCATGACCAGGCTGCTGCTGCTGCTGCTGCTGCTGCTGCTGCTGCTGCTGCTGCTGCTGATGATGATGATGATGATGATAGGCACCTTAACAGGGTTGCCGAAAAGGACGTGTACCCCCTACCTCGGATTGATGACGCCCTTGACTGCCTCCACGGTGCTCGCTATTTCTCCTCTATTGACCTCCGTTCCGGCTAACGGCAGATTGCCGTGGGCGATCTCGACCGCGAGAAGACCGCTTTTTTAACACCCAACGGTCTTTATCAATTCGTAGTGATGCCGTTCGGTATATTTAACGCTCCTGCTACTTTTGAACGCATGATGGACTCCCTTCTTCATGGTTTCAAATGGGCCACGCTCCTGTGCTACTTGGAGGACGTTATAGTATTCTCCCCAACGATCGCTACGCACCTCGAGCGCCTCTCAGCAGTCCACGACGTCTTTCGTCGAGCCGGTCTGCAACTCAACGCATCGAAGTGCCACTTCGGCCGTCGCCAGATTACCGTCATTGGACGTCTCGTTGACGCGAACGGAGTGCAACGGGACCCAGGCGAGATCCATGCTGTTACGCACTTCCCTGTTCCGAAGTGTATCAAGGATGTGCGCAGCTTCATCGGCCTTTGTTCGTACTTCCACCGTTTCGTGAAAAATTTCGCCGCCATAGCACGACCCCTAACCGAGCTTTCGAAAAAAGACACCCCTTTCCAGTAGGGCGATAACGTGGTCTCTGCATTCTCGCATCTAATCGACCTCCTCACAACGCCTCCCATACTGGCCCATTTCGATCCTTCTGCGCCTACTGAAGTCCGTACTGATGCCAGCGGTTACGGAATTGGCGCAGTACTGGCGCAACGACAGCGCGGCCACGACCGTATTATCGCTTACGCCAGCAGGCTCCTCTCACCTACGGAGTGTAACCATTCCATCACTGAGCGTGAGTGTCTGGCCCTAGTTCGGGCGGTTGCGAAATTCCGCCCATACCTATATGGCTGACCATTTTTCTTTGTCACAGACCATGACGCGCTCTGCTGGTTATGCTCACTGAAAGATCCTACAGCAAGACTTGATCACTGGGCCTTACACCTGCAGGAATATTCGTATTCTGTTATCTACAAATCTGGCTGACTACACAAGGACGCTGACTGCCTGTCTCGCTACTCGGTCGACGAGCCTGCCGACGCCGACAGTAGTACCGCCAACGGCATTTTCTCTGCGTCCGCCTTCGCTAACATCGCCGGTGAGCAGTACCGAGACCTATCGCTGCGAGCACTCATCGAGCGTCGGCGCTCTACACGTTACCAACACATCCGTTCGCCGATATGTCTTCCAGGGCGGCATTCTCTAACGAAGGACTTCCTCCCTGACGGCTCTGAGATTCTTTTCGTGCCAAAACATCTACGACAGACTGTGCTCTTTGAGTTGCATGACGCACCCACTGCAGGACATCTTGGGGTAACCCGCACGTACGACAGCGTCCGCCGCCGCTTCTATTGGCCTGGTCTCGCTCGCTCCGTCCGACACTATGTTGCTGCCTGTGACCCCTGCCAGCGTCGGAAAACACCTCAGGTGCTACCTGCCGGTCATCTCCAGCCGATCGCCGTCCATGTGGAATTGTTCTTTAGTGTTGGATTAGACGTCCTCGGTCCCTTTCCCACTTCATCCTCTGGGAACAAATGGGTAGCCGCCGCAAACTGATTAATCCACCCGATAGGCTATCACGAGGGCTCTCTCTACCAGTTGCGCTACTGACGTCGCGGACTTTGTCTTGCGTGACATCATCTTGCTTCATGGCGGCCCGCGACAGCTGCTTTCTGACCGCGGTCGTACCTTCCCCCCGAAAGTTATCGCCGACATTGTGCGTTCCTGCTCCATTCAACGCAAGCTGACTACATCATACAATCATCAAACCAATGAGCTGACAGAGCGGTTAAACCATACTCTTACCGATATGCTGTCCAAGTACGTTTCCAAGGACCACCACGACTGGGACATTGCCCTTCCTTACGTCCCATTTGCGTACAATTCTTCCCGGCACGACAGCGCCGGATATTCTCCATTTTATCTACTGTACGGTCGCAAACCAACCTTGCCACTTGACACGGCATTTCCTCCTGCTGCGATCTCAACAAGCGAGTATGCGCGCGACGCCACCGCCCTCGCCGACCATGCTCGCCAGCTTACCCGTACTCAACTGACGGCCTCGCAAACCGCTCAGCAGTGTCAGTACAACGCCCGTCATCGTGACTTGCAGTTTTCGCCTGGTGCGCTCGTGCTCTATGGTTGCTGTGTGTCTAAGTATGTGCAAGCACACTCCCAAATTTTATTGGCCCACCCCTAAACTTTAGGTTGGCACATCCCCAAATTTCAGTTGGTGCGCCTCCAAATTTCAAGTTGACCCACCCCAAAACTTCAAGTTGGCCAACCCCTAAATTTGGTTTGGCATAACAGCAAATATAAGTTGGCCCACCTCCAATTTTCAAGTTGGTCCAACCGCAAATTTCAGTTGGCCCTCCACGAGACTACAGTTGCACCACCCCTTACTCTCAAGCTGTCCACTCCCGAAATTTAAATTGGCCCAACACTAAGAATTCACTTGGCCCTCCCTCAAATTTTAGATTATTTATTTTTTTTATTTCAAGATTACTGCCAGCCTCTGATTAGAGGCCTTAAGCAGGAGTGGTTACATACATGACGAACGATACGTTGAATACAAGGTGCGAAGCGTGAGCAAAATGAAATAGCACTGAACTTGAAAATAGTTGGGCCAACCCTAACTTTCACGTTCGCCCACCCTAAAATTTCAGTTTGCCCACCCCTAAATTTAATTTGCCCACCCCCAATTTCAAGTTTGCCCACCCCCAATTTCAAGTTTGCCCACCCCCAATTTCAAATTGGCCAGCCCCCCAATTTTCGTTGGCCCACCTCCAAATTTCAGGTTGGCCCACCCGCAACTTTCAACTAGACCCATTCCCAAATTTCAGTTGGCCCAAACCAAATTTAAAATTGTCCCAACCCGAAATTTTTGTTGAGCCACACCTACTATAGGCTTCCCCATAAATTTTCTCTAGAGCCATATGTACCCTTTTGGGTATCATATCTGATGAATTTCATTCTTTTTGGTTTCAGAAGTTTCTTATTCCTTAAAAAGCTACCAATCATCTACACGCACAGTAATAGAATGAATAAATGTCCTAACTTCAAAAATTACGCATTTTTCTGCACATAGAAGGCAGTACACTTATCGCGTGACGGCCAAATTTCACTGGGTACTCGCCAAATAATGCTTAACCTATAAAGCTTCGGTTTATTGCTTTTTTTTCTTTGCCACAAATATATAGGCCTCTATAATTCCAGGGACCTGTTTGGGCTTAGGTGCACTCCATGTTACAAGGCACGAAATTTCGTTTTCCACGTGACACAGACATGCGCATACTTGTAGTTATGTTGGCCAAAGCATAAAACCTCACCATAAAGGTTATTGCTTAACAAATGAACAGCACATGGTTACGTTTTAGGAAGTAAAAAAAGAAAATATAATATGTAAAGGGCTCCCGTAATTAAAATCGCGAGAGACTGGGGAACTAAGTCCTACGTGACGTTAAAAAAGTTACATCACGGAATCAAACCGCACTCAGCTTTACGCAGAGGGATAGGTGCGAGCGAATCAACAACTCAGCCAATGTTTCTGTAATGACACTCTTAGGCTTTTAAACATACCACGTGAAGGTGAACGACTGTGTTTCACATTTCGTTTTGGAGAACAGTGTTGCGCTGGGTGTAGAGTGGAGATAGTCGTCAACCGAAAGCTAAGTGTCCGAACAACGTACATTGCAGTGGCTATTACGATAGCAGCCTTAGTTTTATCGCAGCGATCGTCTTAATCTCAAAATTCAAATACAAATTTTTGCCGTTTACATAGGCTTTCATTGCTGAACCATTAACCACTTTGAGAATGAAATTTAAGCTGTCCATAGCAAAATCACTGCATTTGTCCCGTGTGGTTTATCTGCTAGGACATCTCTATCACCTACCTTTTTCAATAATCAGCATGCACTTTTAATTATTAGCGAATAACCCAGTCGTTCTATTGAAAACGGATCGGCTTCGCCCTGCGACCCCTTGGAGCGTTAATTGGTGCTTTTCCAGAAAAACAAGGCATGGAAGCTCCGAGGATCCATGGTATGAAGGCGTGCACGTGTGGAGTGGGATGGGTTCCATTCAAGGACCGTTAGCTTACGTGTAAGCGGGGAAAGTTTTTTCGCTGCGCCTGCTCTCAAAACAGGAATGACAACGCAGTTGACGCCGTCATGGGCAGATCGGGCAGCTGCGTCCGCTTCATCATTGCCATGTATGCCTCAGCAATTGTGGACTTTTCTGATCTCTGCTGCGAGCTGCTCATGTTACCTGTGGCACAGTGCTGAGGGCTAACTCTGCAGGGCTGCGCTGGAATGAGAGAAGATTGACCGTGGATGGGGTGATTCCTGTGGAGTGAATTAAAGAGCCGCTTCCAGTTCAGCAGCTGTTGTCCATGATACATGAGGCGTTTGATTGCTGGAGTTTCATTAATATTGCTGCAATCACCACCGCGGTAGCTGAACTTCTTGCTGTGAATTATCCATCAATGCACGTAAACGCGTGCTCAGCCACTGTGCACCGCATGTAAATGTCCTGATTTTGCGCGTTTCAGGACAAATGACGGCATGTTAACTTTCTTCAGGATTCCTGGGATGGTGAGGCGTATTTCAGGTTTGTACAGGCATCATAAAGGCGAGAATGGTCTTGCTGTAGGTATGTAGTTGGATGGCAATGAGGCACGATTTGCCACAAATACACGAGTGAAGTATGTGCGTACCCTTTCTGCAGGCAAAGAAGCAAGATGGTGAGAAGGTAGTCGGGCAACTTGCCGAATAAGCGCCGTGACAGCGTCGGTGGATCTGTATGTGCGTTGACATTGGGCGATCTCCAGTTAAGACATTCGTTTCCGCTGTAGATAAAGACTTCAGAAAACCAAGACACGTCCTTGGAGCTTGAACTTGTAGTCCCCGGAGTACACATAAGTTCGTTTTGCTGCAGCACAGGGAGGCTGTATCTTGCGAAACGGTGAAAAAGGTATGATAAAGCTAAAGGATTTACCGCACCGATGTGCCCCATGATGTCCCGCCAAGAAATTTGAGGTAATTCCCGTTAACCTCCTCTTTACGTCTGAAATGTGCGGGCTCCAGATACGTCGCGGTCCATAATTACCATAAGAAACGGTGTTTCTGTTTCCTTGCAATAGCTTGTCCATTGGCACAGGTTGATGCCTGATTCCCTTCCAAGAGAATATAACAAGGCAGAATTTCCCTAAAAGCCGTCCTAAATCCGGTTTTCGCAAGTACAGCGATGTTAATATCAATAAGGCCAGCATTGCAGTCTATAGCAATGGGCTGCTGCATATCGGTTTTGGGACATCACTAACGTGCTCATCGCACGTTAGTGGGTCCCTATACCTTTATTCACCTAATAAAGCACATATTTGGTTGAAGGCGCCCTGAACTACCCCTTTGGCTTGGCGAAATAACATAGTCCGCGGGTAGCATATGCTGCTCTGAACATCTCTGCCAAGTTTTGCTCTCGTATGCGGTACATGTAGCAGGCAAGTGGATCGCGAAGTCACCTTTCTCTCAAATGCTCTCTTTTCAACAGAAGGCCCTATCCTCACTCTTTCCTATATGCACTATTTCGCCATCGGACGCACTGTTTCGTTATTCACTCAGATGGCTACTATTCGCCGGTAGCTGCATATCAAACTGCAGTCGGCTACATGGCGTAAATACCGCGGCCGCCGCGGGCTGCCGCCACGAGTCGACTGGCTAAGCGCACTGTGGCTCGCTGAGGACAACCTCATTTGGCATATCTTTAGTACGTCGTAGGCAGCAAAAGCGGAAATCATGGCGTCTACGCTAACATCCCAAATGAAATTCGAACTGCGTGCCATGGTGACACTGAGAAGGCGGAGCGTTGGGGGCACGCCCCACTACGCCGTAGCCTACGCCGTGCAAGGCATGGGAGAAGGCACGGGAGCACAGTGGACGCCGTGTTTGATTTCCAAAAACTTCATTTCTACTGAACACATTGAAGTACATTTTGAGGCAAAGTATTTATGAAATGGCCTATCTTCACTTGAAGTGCCTTTCTCCACTTTGATAAAAGTCGTTCATGGCCCCTTTAACAGAATTCCCATAAAACAATGGCCTACTAATTTTCTCAACAATTTCTTACTAACTATGCTAGTCGTTTATTAAATGCGTATTTCTAGATGAAATATTGGGCCGTCTTCAGGGTCCCCAGCAGCAAAAATTCAAATTAAAGTATACAACAAAACTGCAGTAGCTCCGTTTGCGCGCTTAACGCTCGAAAGCGCCGCGATTGATTTTTTCACCCTCAGTACGGATGCAACTTGATAATGTGCGCGGCCTGGCTGTAGCGCGTCACGCAGGGTTATGCAAGGACACATGTATTTATTTTTATTATTTGGTAATGGTAGTGACGATAACTTTCAGACTACCGTGACTTACACTGATTGGTTCAGTTACAACCTTAGACAGAATCTTGGGCAAAGTTAAATCTTTACACGACTGTTGTTGAGCAATTTAGTTATTTAGATTAGTGTGGCGTTTCAAACAATCAAGAACTTCCTTTCTGGTCTTGAAATGTCCACATTGAAATATCCAACCATCATCACAGGGGCAGTGTCATCACGGCTAACCAATCAAGGTGCGTGTTCATGAACTCATCGATATCACACTTGGGAGTGCCTGGAGATATATACCCAGTGGATGTCACAATTTCGCCTTTCGTTTGTACGCCACAGTCATCCCTACAGGTGGTGGCAGTCCTTTTGCGAGTCAAGGGTGCATGACTATACATACATTTTCTCCATTTCCTATAAAACAGCGCCTCCTGCTCGTTAGTCCATGTGCTGTTCACAAACAATTCAGGTATAGTTATCGACTTCAAGCAATGCATCTTGATTTTAAAGCGAAGCTTTATGCGGCCAGGTAAAACGAAAATTTGTCTGTCCGCGCCTGTGTACAGAAAACTATCATCATCAGCAATGACTCGAGCGTCGTCGTCTTTTTCCACAGCTAGCACCGTTGCGGCTCCTCATTCCACCGTAGAATTTCACTTCTCTTCTGTCATCGTAATGGGGAGGCCGTGTTTACGGGGTTATAAGCCATTGCGTAAGGGAGTATCAGCTATTCATTGTCTTACGTGACGGATAGATGTAATTTTGAAGCATTGCAAGCGTCAGTGGCGGGCGGATGCTGCTAAGCATGTGCATGCCATCAAGCAAACTCGAGACATTGAATGCAAGCGAGAACGGCGGAATGCGGGCAGCCGAACGTGTGTGTGTAACCTGAATAATAAACACAGATGTAACCAATAATTCAGAAAGACTTTAATGCAACGTCGAGATTAACCCAAGGATAATGTGCGGGGCCGCACATTTCACCGTCGCTGGTTTTCCATATGTGCGAAGTGCTTGGTCAGTGATTCGTATTTGTTTCATTTATAATTCAATATTATTGTTATTAGGGGCGGAGCGCTTGAAGCCTGCTTTGCCTCCGTCCGAAGTCGGCCCGGTATTGCAGTACCTCCGGGATCAGCCCATGCTGACCTTTCTTATCGTTGACGCACGGACACACGAAATGCATGGAAACCTAGCTGTATACAACTTCGTTGTGAACAAAAAAAAGCCCGAGAGTTCGTTAGGCCTGGTAGAAGGGCTTGACGCGCGCAACATGGACTATTTCAGGTCACGAGCGGTACTGCTGTGATTTCGTAATGCCATCTTGCACGGCCTCATAATTGAGTGCACCAAGACGTTGGATGGTCTGGTGGGGTCGGACACAGCGTCTCCAAAGATACTCACAAAATCCTCGTCGGTGTATCGGCATCTATACTCATGTACGGTCCCCGCGATGACATTCCACATAGCGTCGTTGAAGCACGTGTCGGCTGTTCGTCCTTTTCTGGTGCTTCATTTGCAGACGTGCTTCTTTGGCAACCAGCGGATGGGCGGCGACGTCGAGATTCTCTTCATCGGTGACGTGCGGCAAGAAGCATGGCGTCGAGAGTCCCATCGTCGAATTTCTTCCGTAAACCAGTTTGCACGGCGTAAGCTGTGTGGTTCTTGCGCTGTCTCGTCGCATGTGAAGCTTACGTATGAAAGAACGACTTCTCCCGTGTTCTACTCAAGATCGGCGTATATTGCAATTAGTTCGACTAGCCCATTTGTCTGCGGGTTGAAGGGATTTGTCCTCCTGTAGCTTAGCTTATCTGGCTGTGTTGCATAGTGTCTTGGGTAAAGTTCGACTGTAAAGGTCGTTCCTCTGTAACGAGCACGTCTGCAAATGAAGCACCAGAAAAGGGCGAACTGCCGACACACAGTCTTCAACGACGCTATGTGGAATACCATCGTGGCGACCAGCTTCTCACATCTTGTGCTCACTATTGTGCTCATTCTTCATTATTTTTATGATCAGAGTTGGGTCAGCTACTCCATAATAACATTTGTCTGCGAATTGAAGGGAGTTGTCCTCTTGTAGCTTGTCTGGCTGTGTTGCAGAGTGTCTTGGCTAAACGTCGACTGCAAAGGTCGTTCCGTAATAAAATACGCACCAGCTTGCTCGGCGTGATCTGTGTTTTTCTTGCGTTGCCATGTTGTAACGGAAGGTTATGTACGAAAGAACGGCTTCTCACATCTTGTGCTCACTATTGTGCTCATTTTTCATTATTTGTACGATCAGAGTTGGATCAGCTGCTCCGCAAGGCCATTTGTCTGCGGTTTGACGGGAGTTGTCCTCCTGTAGCTTGTATGGCTGCGTGGCAGAGTGTCTTGTATAAAGGCCGACTGTAAAGGTCGTTCCTCTGTTGGTAATGAGAACTTCTGGGGCACTATGTCACAGGAAAATGTTCTCTAGGAGGAATTTCGCCACTTTGGCTGCACTACGTTTCGGCGGGGCCTCAACCGAAAGGTAGTGCAGGTAAGATAGGTAGTTCAGGAAATGTAGGTAGTAATGCAGGCATGAAGTACTACACAATTTATGTCGTGCATACCATCTGATTACTCGAAGTTCCGTGATAAAATACACATCAGCTTCCTCGGCGTGATCTGTGTGTTTCTTGCGTTGCCGTGTTGTAACCGAAAGTTATGTACGGAAGAAGGGCTGCTCACATCTTGTGCTCACTATTGTGTTAATTTTTCATTATTTGTACGATCAGAGTTGGATAAGCTGCTCCGTAAGGCCATTTGTCTGCGGGTTGACGGGAGTTGTCCTCCTATAGCTTCTCTGGCTGTGCTGCAGTGTGTCTTAGGTAAAGGCCTACTGCAAAGGTCGTTCCTCTGTTGGTAATGAGGACTTCTGGGGCACCACGTCACAGGAAGATGTTCTCGAAGAGGAATTTCGCTACTTTGGCTGCCCTAGGTCTCGGTGGAGCCTCACCCGAAAGGTAGTGCAGGTAAGATAATTAGGTAGTTCAGGAAATGTAGGTAGAAATGTAGGTATGAAGCACTACACAACTTATGTCGCGCATGCGATGTGATTACTCGAAGTTCCGTGATAAAATACACACCAGCTTGCTCGGCGTGATCTGTGTGTTTCTTGCGTTGCCGTGTTGTAACGAAAGGTTATGTAATGAAGAATGGCTTCTCACGTCTTGTGCTCACTATTGTGCTCATTTTTCATTATTTGTACGATCAGAGTTGGGTTTAGAAGCTAGCGCTCAAAATCAATCAGTAGAATGCAGTGTCATCGCGCAACGGCGGGGCTTCAGCCGAAGTGTAGTCCAAGTAAGATACGTAGAAAGGTAAGTAGAAAGTACTGCACAATTCGCACTGCGCATACGCTCTGATTACTCGAAGATCCGTGAGAACTTACAAAATAAACAGAACCGACGATAACACCCGATTATGTTCCAAATCATGCTGGCGCGTCTTGCACAGAGCGAGAGCATTAAGTTGATAGTGGGTGAAATGCAGTTCCCGAGAAAGGGTTATATAAGTGCACGTGTTAATATCGTGATTAATAGTTCCTTTTTCCTGATGAGAGCAGCGTGCCCAGGTGCTATTTGATTGCTCAAGAATAAATAATAGCAGACGGCCTGTCATAGAGGGAACTATGTGATAATTCTCCGTAATAATTCGCATTAAAACTATGCACGTTAATAAAGGCCACTTATAGGAAGATTTCTATTTATTAAGTGCTCAACTCCTTTACCTATTTTTGTTTTAGAAATTCTATAACCATTGACAATAAAGTACTTACACCCAACCTGAACCATCTCGAGTACAATTTTATGATCATTATGAAGGGCTTGCTGAATCAAAATCGGAAAACAAGGGATTACGCTTTTGCTTATACTATGACACCTGTTGCTGCTACTAAGTTCACCTACACTTCAAAGTATTGCTTTGCTCGTGACATCACAGCGGTGGGTTTCTTTTCTTCAAGTAAGCTGTACGAGCAATATTTGAGTATTTCTTTCAGTGTTTCTGTCATATTTTTATGTATTGGACAAAGCCACTAAAGAACTAAACCAGATTGAGCGCTTAGCGCTTCAATCCTGAAAGTATAAGCAGGGAAATAGTTTATTACTAGCCTTTAAATCAGCATGCCTTCATTCAAATTATATATCCGATACGCGGTAAGCATGGTATTAGTTGTCAGACTTATTGCATTCGCATTTTTAAGAGTTGTACGTTAGTATCGTGGTGGCCTGATTTAGTATGATTTGCAGTGAGCTGATCTCGGTATGACATCTGTTTCGAAACCACGCTACAGCGTAGTCTATATGTGAATAAAATACGCGCTAGAGGGGCTGGTGTATGACGTAAATGGTAAAGCACATTATTCAGGGATGGAATGACTTAAACTATTTTCTCTAACCAAGTAATATGGTTTCATTTGGCGCTTCACTATGTAACGTATTTACTCACGGTAATTCGATGCTGACCAACCGATACAGCCGGTATACCATTTATTAATCGTTACATACAACTGGAAACAAAAAATTCTTTTAAATGCATGATGTACTGTTAATTTAATTACACCATTATTGATTATTTACACGATCAAAGTCGGGTTTACATGTGCTCAAATGCGATCAGCAGAATTGAGTATCATTGCGTAACCGGCTACTAACATAGAGTGACTAATTAATTCAGTCAGGCACATATCATTTATCAAAATTATAAAGAGACCAGCCCCTATAACAAGCCCTTGAAACCCAACTAAATTACAGCTCTCATGTAGAAATAGCAAAGAAAACAGTGGCAATTTCAATTGTATTATGTCAGTAATTTTTGGAAAGTGGCAGGGGAGGGCGTCATAATCTCAAGCTTTTTTATAGTATGAAATGTTCAGCTGTGCCGAAGTCTTAGTGAGATCTAGAAAAACGCAGGCGTAATGCTTCACTTGGTAATATTCCATGTAAAATATCAGCTAAGGAGACTAGGACTAGGTCAGTTGAATATCCCTGCCGCAACCAAACCGATAAGAAGAAATAACATCGGACATTTATAAGTATTTCTTCAAACCTATGGCCGCTACTTTCTCTGTTACGTTGTACTGAAGAAAGCCAAATGCAAATGATACGATAGATTGCTTTCAGTCCCCAGTCACCTTTTTCTAAAATGGCAGTAATCTTGTCTTCTTAAGCTCATTAGCAAAAAAATTTGAACTTGAACATTCTGTTAAGCATAACAAAAAAATGGAACATGACATGAGCAGTCAATTTAATGGTAAGGTTGAATGCCATCCAGCCAGACAACCCCTAGCATTCTAAATGGAGGTGAGAGCAAAGAACTCATCAGCTGTTGGCAACATGAAAAATTAAAAAGAATGGTGAGTTGAGCTAGCTTCAAAGTATTCTAATGGCATTACATATTTACTGAAAGACCGATATATCATTCCCATCAACAATGTCATTCAAGTAACAATAAAGATTATTCTCACGCTTCATATAATATGTGTGTGTGTGTGTGTGTGTGTGTGTGTGTGTGTGTGTGTGTGTGTGTGTGTGTGTGTGTGTGTGTGTGTGTGTGTGTGTGTGTGTGTGTGTGTGTGTGTGTGTGTGTGTGTGTGTGTGTGTGTGTGTGTGTGTGTGTGTGTGTGTGTGTGTGTGTGTGTGTGTGTGTGTGTGTGTGTGTGTGTGTGTGTGTGTGTGTGTGTGTGTGTGTGTGTGTGTGTGTGTGTGTGTGTGTGTGTGTGTGTGTGTGTGTGTGTGTGTGTGTGTGTGTGTGTGTGTGTGTGTGTGTGTGTGTGTGTGTGTGTGTGTGTGTGTGTGTGTGTGTGTGTGTGTGTGTGTGTGTGTGTGTGTGTGCGTGCGTGCGCGCGTGCGTGTGCGTGTGTGTCACCCAACAACACATAGCGGAAATTACTCGCACTGACTAATTAAATTAAATAAAAGATAAATTCATGGAAACAACTTGCCGCAAAAGCAACTTGCCGCAGGTAGCCAACAATCTCACGCCTTCGCATTACGGCGCGATGCTCTAACCGATTGAGCTACCGCGGTGCCGTTTTCCCATCCACTTCCTTGCGTGTGTTAGCCAGCGCCATACCTCACAAACCTTGGCGACGGATGTTAGGAGTTAGGATGGATTGGTTACAGCATCGCATGCGTAATGCGAGGACGTGGGATCGCTCCCCTTCTCCGGCAAGTTGTTCTTTCATCCACTTTCATCGCCATTAATTTATCATTTCTTTAATTTAATTAGTAAGCACGAGTAATTTGCCCTATGTGTTGCTTGTTGCCTTCGATGGCTTCTTAGAATATGATGAATAAAAAGTGGGCCCTTCGGTTCACCCCCATTCTTCTTGTTTGATATATATTATCACCCTTTATGCTTCTCCTAAAATGTTTCAACTTTTCTATCGTCTGCTACTGCCTTATATACGTTCACTAATCCTCTGTTCATAATTAGGAGCGTCAGAAACGTCTTGCCTGCAAGGCAGGCAAACACTGCCGTTAGTTCTTCCTGTGCATTACTTTTTAGACAAAGATAAATGAAATGGTCAAATGCAACTGCCGAACATATGCGCGTGTAACGCGTTATAAGCAGAATGATGGCATTCGAATAAGCCCCAGTTCAAACCTATTGATTGAAGGATCGCTTTCTTGCTTTGGTAAAGCGAATGGCATTCTTCACCTACTCCAGACATATTGTGTCTCTCCATGCACATAGCCTGTTGACACGAACCAGCGAAAGAAGTTGTCTACTAGATTCTGCCGCTCGGTATGTGCTGGTTGCCGTCCTGCCTTATTTTTTTTCCCTCGTCTTCATTCGAATTTCCTTGTTGGACTATGGTCGTGTCGTCGTCTTCAGGCCATCTTGTTGAACAGTCATCTCGTTGTCAACGAGGAATCATCAAAGTTTTAGAAACGTCATTACATTGTTGTCATGCCTTAATCTTCCTCGTTGCACTTGTTCAATTGATCATTGCTACTAGGTAATTCTATCGTCTTACCTCCTTGATGGTATTAGATCCTCAGTTTCATTTTCGGAATGTTTTGACCGCTAGCGCTATGCCGCGCCCCACTTCGTAAGGGTACTACACCGAGTTCCCTTTCCCCTGTTTTGAAATACACCTCAATCTTCGTTTGATCTTCGCTAAAGGAAGCCCTCATTCTTCGGCGGTGCTCCGAAACCCTGCCGTTATATGAACTCTGTAGGCCTTCCCCTCGGCCGGCGTCGGCCCGATGCCACTTCACAACATTACAGTAGGCAATGCTACATTTTGGCAACGAATTGAAACGTTGTGTTCTAACGCAGGCATGGACGACGCCAAATCGTCCCCTGCTGCTGCTTCGCCGGCTACTCACATGGCTTTGTCTGGCGTTACGACCGTGGCATTCGCGCCGCCGCCACCTCCTTTGCCTCTTTCGCCCGGTACTGATGCAGTACCCTGGCAAACATGGAAGCGCTCGTTCCGGACCTTTCTACTGGTGACGGGAGGCAAGTTCTTGCAGGACGGCAGGAAAAAGGTCGTTTTGCTGCCGAACTTGAGATTTGAGAGTGAACGCCTTTTTTACGACTTAACGTCGCAAGCGGACGCCGTCACTATAAAGTTCCAAGATATCATCCGAATGCTGGACAAGCACCCCGAAGACAGCATCATCAGCCTCGTCCAACGAATTATCTTCAGGGACCGAATACAGCAAGCTGGAGAATCTTTCGAAGGCTTCGTCATTTCGTTACGACGTTTGGCTCCGGCCTCCGCGTTCGGCGCCTCGCACGACAAGTCGCTAAACGACCGTATCCTGGTGAGCCTTCTCTGTGAGGGACTAAGGCTGCCGGCCAAGAAAGCGCAAGATATTGGGCGAAGTGTCGAACTAGCACAGAAGCAACTCCAGGTATTCAGGGGGTACTCAATGCAGGAATAAAGCAGATTTCTCCTCAGCGACAAAATGGCTTCACTGACCGTCGCATCCCTCTCCCGGGTGCTCAAAATAGCGGTTCTCGCCAAGCTCCTTCCTCGGCCCCACGGGGTGAAGATGGCACCCGACAGCATGGCGCTTCGTAAGAATTTCACGAGGCCAGTCAAGACACCACAGTCCATCGTTGCAGATACAAACCAACTGAACACATAACATACGATCCAGTCTGTCCGGCCAGGAGTGTCACACGCCGCGCTTTCAAAAAACTGGGACATTACGCTTCAGTCAGTTGTTCGCGGAACCGAGCCCATCGACCGTCTCCTGTAAGAGCTCATATCATTTGTTCGCCTGCAGAAATAGAGTCAGCAATCTAAACTATAGACACCTAGCCCCCTTCCGACAATTCACGCCGAAGTGATCGTGTCCGACAGATCGCTCAAGTTGCTCATCGACGCAGGAGGTACAGTTTTCCTAATGAGCGTCGGCTTGTACTGCGAGCATGTTCAAGGTTTCCTTTTGTCTGCTTCGAGCCGCCGACTCAAGAGCTATTTGCAGCAAGAAATATTACAAGCAGGAAATTTTTCTGCTGTGTTCAAATACCGCAATACATTTGCAAGGATAACGCACAACGTTACTGATCAAAGCACTTCCCTCCTGGGCCTAGATGCTATCCAAGCGCTGGGCATTGACAAGCAGGGATCTTCACTCATTTGTCATCAAGTGCCAGGAACTCCAGCTGAACCAGGCGCCAAAGCATCGTCTCTGCCACAGGACGCTCCAGAGGAATTTACCCGTCTTTTCTCAGGATAATCTGGACTCGTAAAGGGCTTCATTTGTGACATTCGACAGCGACATTCGGCAAAACCCGCAACAGCAAAGCTTCGTCCTCTACCCCTGGTGCTCCACGAGCACGTTTCAGCATATATGCATCAATTGGAAACAGCTGACACCATCAAACGCGTCTCGGCGGACGAGTCGATTTCTCCGTTAGTTGTGGTTCAGAAAAAGCACATTTGCACTCGACTTTGCGTCGATCGCCGGGAACTCAGCAAGGCCATAGTGGTCAACGCTTTTCCGCTACCGAGAGCTGATTAACATTTCTATGGACTGACTGATGCCACTGTGTTCAGTAGCTTGAACTTACAATCTGGTCCTGTTAGCCGAGGAAAGCCGAGATCTTACAACTTTTATTACTCATGATGATCTCTACCGCTTTAAGTGAATGTGTTTCGCTTTGGTATCAGCAGATGTCACCTGCCATTAATGACTGTCCGGGTGCGTTATGTTACCTTGATGAGGTACTCGTTTGGGGTTGTAGCGAAGCCTGGCGATGACCGGGCGTTGCCGGCAAAACAAGAGGTAGGCGAGGCGCGACATAGGCGTTAGAAAGAAAATAAAGGTCAGTCTGAAGGGGGTACCCTCGCAAGAAGGTGGTGTCCTAGGTATTTCCTGTTCTCGCGATATTGGTGACCCCGGACCTTTCACGTAGCCGCACCTTCCGATAGCTCCTCGACGGCTCAGCTCGACACGCTGCTCCTCTTTCTATCCCTGTGGCGTACTACGCTATCAAGATGCCGCCATACAGCCACAGGCATCCTGACATCTGGTTTCTTCAGCTGGAGGCCAGCTCCCAGGCCACGCACGTAACCTCTCAGCAGGCCTGCTGTGCTCACCTACTAGCAGCCCTACCTGGTGACGTTGCCTTCCAGGTACTTACTGACCACACCTCAGTCTCCGACGGCCTACGACACACAGGAGGCCACTATCTTGGAGCGCAAGGTTCTTTCCGAGAGACGCCGCCTGCAAGAGCTCCTATCAATCACAGAGCTCGGCGATCGTCAGCCATTCTAGCTCTCTCGACATATGCAGCCTCTACTTAGACCACAGGCCTCCACCTTCGATGAGGCACTTCTCCAGCAGCTATTGCTCCACCGCCCACCAGTTCCAGTCCAAATAGTACTATTAGGTGCATCGGAACATAGCCTTTCTGCTCTGGCGTCTGAAATGGTCGACAAACTCGGCGACAAACTCGGCGAGCTATCATCTCTAAGCCGGGTTGCTACCCAACTGACCGTGCCCGAAACCGAGAACGCCAGGGTTCATCTAACTCCTTCGCGATCGTTTACAAACCGGCATAGCTCGGCAGATCCTTCGCCCGAACAGCACGGTGCTTTTTCAACAAATGTGAGATCGACAAAGAGGGTTACTCGAAAACTCTCGGATCTTTTGGCTAATGCACATAACGGTATGTCCACCAAACCAGGTGATCGTCGTACGTTTCCTTCTAGGTCACAGTCACCGGCTGGCCGCTCCTCTCACGAACAATCCCCTAACTAGCTCCCATCCCTATGCTGCTACCATTGAAGCTTTATAGTTTCGGCACGCCGGTGCACACGAACCACTTCCTGGATGCAAGATCTCGGAAAGCATTAGCAGTGACAAGTGACCCCGTAGAAAACTCCAGTCACCTTTTCTTCGTCCTGACCCTGTCAATGGACAGAAATTTCTCGTTGACACAGGTGCTAAGGTGAACATGTTGGCGGCAAGAGTGGAGGACAAACGCTGCACACCTATTCTGCAATCGCAAGCCGTGAATAGTTCGAGCATTTCCGTTTTCCGTCCCAAATAGCTCACCCTCAACTTTGGCCTCTGTAGAACTTTCCGGTGGTTATTCCTTGTTTATTCAGTTACCCATACTGTACTAGGTGCCGTTAGTTATAGAATGAGCCTCTGTATCTTTTTGGTTACATCTTCAAGAAATAAACAAATGATTGAGGACCTCATCAGAAAAAGCGTGAGAGTAGGGCTAAAGGTCAATATGCGGAAAACAAAGATGATGTTCTATATCCTAGCAAAGAAACAGGAGTTCAGGATCACGAGTGAGCCTATAGAGTCTGTAAAAGAGTACGTTTATCTAGGTCAACTACTCGCAGGGGACCCTGATCATTAACACAAGATGTACAGAAGCACAAAAATAGGTTGGAGTGCCTACAGCAGGCATTGCAAAAACCTGACTGGGAGCTTACCACTATCATTGAAAAGGAAGGTGTATAGTCCACTGCATTCTACCAGTGCTAACATATGAGGCAGAAATTTGGGGCTTCACAAAGAAGGTTGAGCACAAGTTAGGGACCATGCAAAGAGTGATCGAACAAAAAATGTTACGCGTAATGTTAGGACACAGTAAGTGAGCGGTGTGGATCAAAGAACAAACGGGGATAGCCGATATTCTAATTGACATTCAGAGAAAAAAATCTAGCTGGGAAGGCCATGTTACGCGTAGTATGGGTAACCGATAGACTATAAGAGTTTCAACATGGATGCCGAGAGAAGAGCAGCGCAGTGAAGGATGGCAAAAAACGAGGTGGCGGGATGAAATTAGAATATTTGCAGGAGTAAGGTGGAATCAGTTGGCGCTGAACAGGGGTAATTGGAGGTCGCATAGAGAGGTATTCCTCCTGCAGTGGACATAAAAATAGGCTGATGATCAGGACTACTAGCTACCGACTACTTCTCTCATTTCGGTCCTCGTGGCCATGGCCACGACGAGGATCTAGATTCCACTACCGAATCCAGCATGGCTGGCCAACCTTCTCCGGTTCCTCCATTAGCCTTCACGGTGCAACGTGCAGTACCAGAGGCATTTGCTGACTTCACGAGTATTCGTCTTTAACTGCGTCTCTCGACTGGTCTAGACCAGCGCTTCACACCTGTGGCTTCTCTCCAATCGCCTTCATTCTCACAGCCTTGTCACCAAAGTCGCCAAGCGCGACTTTGGTGCTTCTTCTATCGAGTTCCTCTGTCATCTTCTGAGCGATGAAGGCATGATACCTCTTCATTCCAAAGTCAAGGCCATCACCAGCTTTCTGCGCCTCACTTCAATGCGGCAGCTGCGACATTTCCTCGTTTTTTAACCTTTTCACATGTTGTTTTCGGCTTTGGGCTCCTAAAATCACATCTTTGGAAGCTTCCCTCAACATCACCTTTGCTGTGCTCACAGCCGACAGACAATGCTTTCACGACGATTAAAATGTAACTGGCCAATGCTACTTTTGCTGGTATACCCAGCACCCGAGGCCCCAACTGCACTCATGGTTGATGCGTTCCGCATTGCCGTCGTCGGCGCAGTGCTTCAGCAATACATGGCAGGCATTTGGCATCCACTGGCTTTCTTCTAAAAGATTATCAGAAGCAGAGACAAGGTGCAGCACTTACGGCCGCGAGCTTGGTCAGCTTGCCTATCCGTCAATCACTCCCGCAACTTCCTCTAAAGCTGTCGTTTCGCCCAGTTTACGGGCCACAAGACCCTAATCCACGCTCCCTGCTCTGAAATAATTATATGCTCCCCTTATGAAATAAGACAAGTGGCTTGCCTGGCCGAGTTCTTGGTGTAATTTCAAAACGTCAAAGGAGCAATAAATATTCCAGCAGACGCGCTGAGCCGAGTCGAAGCTATTGAAACTACGGCTGTTTCACAAGAAGAATTGGCGATCGTGCAGCAAAGCGATGAACTTCTGCACTTCAGAACATCAAACAGCTTGATCTTGCGACATTTTTCGTCCAAGGGTGATGCGCTCCTCACTTCTGACGCGTCCACTGGTTGCTATTGCCCTTTCGTTCCGCATTATCTCAGACGCCACACCTTTGAACAATTACGTTCTCTCGCTCACCCTGAAATAAAGATTTTCCAAACACTCGTCCTTCAGCGCTACGCCTCGCCAGGTATGAATGTCGACATGCGGACATGGGTACGCTCTTCTTTGGCTTCCAAAAGGGCAAAGATACATCGCCCCATACAAAGTCCTGTACAGTCATTCCGCCCGCCCACTGAACTTTTCCAAAATGTTCACAACGATATCATCTGACCCCTCCCTGCATCAAAACAGCATTACTATGCCTTAAGTTTGATCGACTGTTTTATGCGATGTCCTGAAGTGACGCCACTTCTGAACATCAGGGCAGAAACTGTCACAGATCAACTGATAAGCGCATGGATGTCATGATTCGGTGTCCCAGTCAAGATTACAAATGATAGAGGACGACAGTTCGAGAGTAAAGTCTTTTGACAATTTAGTAACCTCCTCAGCATACATCACGTCAAAACGACTGCGTATCACCCGCAAGCCAACCGACTTGTCGAGGGCCTACACAGACAACTTAAGGCGGCACTCATGGCCCATCGACACTCGTTAAACTGGGTTGATGCCCTTCCAGTAGTACCTTTGCGTCTCAGTGTTGATTTTAATGAATATTTGCGGAGTTCAGCAGTCCAACTTGTTTATGGTAAAACCCTGCGTCTTCCGGCCAAATTCGCCCAGCCGCTCTCCCTCTCCATAGCCTAGGATGCGCCCTCATTCATCCAACGACTGTAACACTCGTTCACTGCGCTGTGATCCGTGCAGCCTCGCCATAAGACCACCGAAGCACTCTCCACCTTCAAGAACTTCACTAAGACATCCCACATTCTTTTGCGGACTTAGATCACTCGGCTGTCCCGGGAACCTCCAATACGGCCCCGTATCTTGCTTTAGACAGCAAGCCCAAACACTTCACAATTAACGTCGATCACTAGCCAAAATTTATTTCCAATGACAGACTCAAAACTGCTTTTGTTGATAACAGCGCCATTCACAGTTTTCACATTGCCCGTTTTCTCTCCTCCCTACTCCCTGGCCACCACCTTCTCCAGACCCTCGGCGTAACAAACTCGTTCATGGCAGAGTGCAGCTCTGCAGGCGGGGATCTCTATTGCGAAGTCCGGCCACGGAGCGCGCGGTGCGGCAAACCAAGGATAGGCAGGAGAGGCGCGAGCAGGTTGTTCGAAAGAAAATAAAGATCAATCTGAAAGGATAGTCTTGCAAGAAGGTCGTGTCTTATGTCTTTCTTGTTCTCGCCACAGCTTCATACTCAACGTGACCACGATAGAAATTTGAAAGGGTCCTTTCTAGAATAAGTTGCAGTTGAACCATAAGTGCGTTCCGAGTTTCCCAGAACTAACTTTCCTAGGACATAATTTCTGCAAACGGCATGTCGACAATGGACAACAAAATCACTGTGATTGTTGAGGTTCTAACGTCAAATGATAAAAATGCGCTGCATTCATTCCTTTGTCTCACAGGAAACTCCGGTAAATTCGTCGCGCACTATGCTGAATTGGTAGTCTCTCTTAGCAAACTTCCAAGAGAAGCGCAAGAGTTTGCCTAGGACCTACTCCCTGCATTAGACACTGAAGCTAGCTTCCTGATGCTTAACGAAGTGCTTGATTCGCGTCCTCTAGTGCGATTGTTCAAACCGCACTGAGCCATCATTGTAACGGCGGACGCTTGAGACGTCTGCTTAGGAGTCGTCCTTCTGCAAAAATGATGAAATGAGCTGTTTCCATTGGCTTTTGGGTGCCATGTTCTAACCCCCACAGTACGAATGTAGTCAGTACGCGTTAATCGGAGGTTAAAAGCATTAGCCTGCCTTTTCGCTTGTAAACATTGGCACACTTATTTGTGGGGTCATCGGTTCACGCTTTCAACTGTCCGACGAGCTCTGTTTGCATCGATGGCTTTTTTCAGGGTGTGGTCATGGCCCTATTAGAATTTCTCGATGAAGCGCTCGACCCTTTTACTAAACTTTAACATAGAGTACCGTAAGGGTGGCCATAACGTAACAGCACCTCGTTGTACCAGCACCATGCGTTGTAGCGCTTTTCTATTCCTCCTGAGACAGAGCCAGTTCAAGAAGAAGAAATAGTGTCATTCATCACTGCATGGAATACTAAAGAGGAGTTTCGAACAGCTACACGGGCTGACCGAGTTTGTCAGGCCTTTAAAGACAGAATCATCGGTGGGTGGAAAAATGCTGCTGAACTTCCGCCAGAATAAAAACCATATGCATCACTGCAGTCCAAATTATCAGACGCGGACAATCTTCTGTTCCGAAGAGAACGCATCTTTCACCCAGTTTCACTGCCTGAAAAACTTCAGTCGTTCGCTCATGAAGGTCACGTGGGCATTACTATGACAAAGCGCTAACTAGGAGGCATTTACTGGTGGCCTCAGATAGACGGGCAAGCTCGTTCGCAGGTCTTGTTTGTGTGAGAAGGAAGATAACTATGCCAAGTGAACTCCTGCTTCATTCAAGCAAGTCGAATGGCTTCTCAAGCCACGGGAAAAAAGCTCAGTGCCATTTCAGTTTGTGAAGCTGTATGACCAGTGAACCTGTGTATGTTGAACTCTTAATGGCTAAATCTGAATTTGCGGGTGTCAAACGCCGTACGCACATAAATGACAGGCAAGTCACAGCTAGTCGCTCCTTAACTATGTAGAGCCTCGGAAGATGCTGATGCACCAGAGGGTATATATAGCCATGTGTTTTTTGCAAAACGTGGCACGACATCTTTTACTAAGGAATCGTGGAACGTAGAACCGAGTTGCACCTCACCGGACTCCGACGGTAAACGCTGCTTCTTCATAGCCAAGGCGATCATGCGTTAGTTGGCGTCCCTCAGTGCAGTAATGGTTGTGAAGTAACTCGAAAATCACAGGCGGTCACAAACACTGGTCACACCGAATTGGTTCCCCACAAGCTACCTCATTTGATTGTATTTGTACATATATTTGAGCGAATGAAGGGACGCCTCCCCAGCAGCCGGATAAAACTAGACACGTGTGCCGTTTCGGCGAGACCGCCGGCATGGGTGAGCGGAAGGCGACGAAAGGAGATACGCAAGCAAGCGCTTCGGAAGCCGACAAAGAGAGGGCGGTGCGAACGCAGGCATGGCCAGCGCTGCTTGAAGCGTAGTATCTCTTCTTATCAACTTAATATTGGATAGGGGTTGTATTTGGGCCCAAGACATTAAGCTTGCTTTTGTGGGTTAGCGGTGTGCTTGAAGACTGCCTCATCTCCGCCGCGGGTCAGCCCGGTATTGCACTATCTGCGGGATCGGCCCACGTTTTTGGTCTACGGACGTCGATCCACTGGAAACTAGCCATATACATCTTCGCTGTAAAGTGGTGCTAAGCATTATTGGTCCAGTTGATCAGGCTTTTAACAGGCTCGTTTTTCTGTAGTCCTGGTAGATTACCACTCCAAGTACCCTGAAGCTGATTTCTTCAATCACGTGTGAAGCTGTTATGCTCTCCCTAACCTTAGTTTTCAGTCGAGGAGGGTTTCCTGATGCTATTGTGTCCGACAATGCACCACAATTTGTTTAGGCAGAGTTTCAAAAATTTCCGAAAGGAAGGGAAATCAAGGTAACTCCTTTGGTACAACTCTGGATCAGCCATCGGTTCCGGTGGTTACCACCATGTGCTTCAAGCCAGGCACCCTCAGGAAGAGTTTTCCTGTACAAACGTGATTGCTTTACACTTTTGCTGACAAAGACGAACATTGCAAGCAAGGGTGGCAATCAGGCACAGAAGTACGATGGGGCTTTCTGTAAGCATTCACCCAGCGGACGTGTTCATTTCATATGGTGCTCAAGTACTGATTGGAGCATCTGTCTCCTTCTCATGCGTACCGCAGTCCAGTGAATACGAGCTTCAGTAGCAGATGCAATGGATTTGCGCACTAGATGGTAGCTTATAGGACACACCCCTTATGATCTGCCCTGTATTTCTGCCGTTCTTCATCTATTTTACTTGTTTATTAGGTTGGTCACCTCTATGAACCTTCCACTAGCTCACCGCCTAAATAGGTATGTACTTCAAGTAAGCAGCTATAAATGGAAGCACTTACATTGGCCATTGTCACAGTTATGTACCACACAGGCTCAAGCAATGGCTGCACCGTAGTTTCCTAAGTTATTGTTTCTAAACTTTGAATGTATGCAACGCAGAATATAAGAAACGGATTGTCATATTCCTAATATGGCCGAGCCCCCTCCGCTATTTGTTAACCCTTTGAGGACCTATTTTTTTCGCCATATGCGACAGCCCAGGGTCAATTTTTTATTGCAGATTCCAATTCTTCTGAGGGACCTATTTCGAAAAAGATTTAACTTCATTTGTCTAAGGTGATCGTAAAGTGAGAAAAAATATTTTGCATTGGTATGTATGTACCATTTATTCATGAATAACAACAATAAAAAGGAAGTATAAGACATCAAAATTTGATGCATTGTTATACTTCAAGGCTTAGAATATGTGCACACGAGAATATTTCGCAACTCTCAAATGTTCCTGCTCTTAGACTAACATTTACGTCCATAGCCTAATCGAACTGTGTAGGTGACCGCACTCAAGCAAACTGTGTGGTTGTGTGCCCGTCAAAAAAGCAAAACGTGCCACAAACTTCCGCTAATCTTTATCTTATCACGAACCCGAGGCAATTATATATCGCGAGTCGCCCCCCCCCCCCAAAAAAAAAACAAAGAAAATAAAAGAAAAGGAAATGCATGCAGGGCGGCATCATTCCTATGCTCACTCTTGTGAGCACTTAAGGAGCGAGGAACAAGCGGCCGCCCTTCGAGCGATTAGTAACGAGATAGCCATCAGTTTTGCGAGAGCAAGAAGCCGAAACCGCCCGTGGAACAAAACCCAAATCGCCGCCCGCGAGCGCGTGAGGGGTAGTATATAGACGTGCCGGAGCAAACTAGCTCTAGAAGAAACCATGCAACGCAAACTGAGAGAGGGAGGCGCGAGAAAATGTTCACTGTATTCGCGATAGTGGCAGCACATGCGAGAAAAGACAAAGTTAGGAAATAAAGCGCTTTTTAAATGTACAGACGGAGCCGTTAATTACGGCATCGGCTATTTTCGACTAGTTGGCGGTGCTGTATATTTACGTCATTGACCCTGAAAGGGTTAATAAAATAAATACATTCAAACCAAGTGACGCAAAAAAACAGGAATTGTCACACTAATTTCATTTAACTGCCTCCTTTTTAAAGGTGTAGCAAGACTATTTATTTGCATTCCGTATTGTTGCTCACGTTTACATTTTATTTGTTTATTTCTCATGCTCCAAATAGGGCTACAACAATTCCCTCATCCACAGTTATCAAAGCTTTATAGCACCTTTGGGTGTTCTCTGAACCGAGTATACCTGGCACATTGCCCAATTTCTCAATACGTTTTCACAGCTGCCTTTAGCATGCTTATTTTCTCATTAAAGGTATCATTTTTCTTGTTACCACATTTAAAAAGCTTGCGGTAATGTGCACCTCACATAACAGATGAGTGCTTTGTAGTGCTGGAATGCTCTATCCTAGAGTCTATCGTTCTATGGAGAAGCTGTACACTTTGATGTCCAAGAAATGGCGCATCAAGCAATAGTGTTTGCTATTGCGCTTTGTGTTTACATTTTACCAATGCACAAGTTGAAACGTTTCAAGGCTGTTCCTGAAAACTATAACAAGCACTTACCGCAAGCCATTGCCTGTATATGTGTTCTTGCTGAAGAAAATACAGGGATACAGGCATAATTAGGCAAGCAGAAATGTGGGTTGGCACACTTCATTGTAAGCACGCACTTTTTCGGTAAAGAGCTGCTGCTATACTGCGAAAATCTGTGTTTTTAATAAAAGTACACCGGTCTACTCCATCACTCCATCCTGTACCAGGAAGTCTAACCAAGACGTGTTCGCACTATGAAAATAAAAACGAGTTTGAAAGAATAATGTGTAATAATTAAAGCGCACTCGAGCAAACAAAAACAGAACAAAGCAAATCTCCCGAATCATATTTACCTTTGAGAGCAAACAAAGTTTCTATGGCACAATGATGAAACCTTATTCCTCCGGCTTTTTGTGTCTGAGAGAAAACATCAGAGCGCATGTGTTCTGTCCTATTTCGTGTATCATTCACCATTTCAGACAAAATAAAGATGTCGTCTTAAAGTGCCCAACTGTCTCTGCATCTCCATTGATCTGCTCTCACACAATGATACCTACAGTTAAAGGCTGTAGTGATGCTTAGTTGGAATGAACCAATTCCAAGTACATGCCCTGTGCTGTTCAACATGGCAATATAAGTTAGGTTCATGCACGACACCTTCATGTACTATATACATTTCGTCTTAATTGTAAGCAAGAAAAAACAAAACGAAGGTATGCAAATAAGGATGTTTCCTAATGAGCTATGCAGAAGTGATCTCCCATTTGCATAGAAACCACAACTGCAGCGAACGAGAAGGCAACTTATACAGCATTTCATTTCTAGGAGCTCAATGTGGTGAAGGTTTTTCTGAATTCATGGTAAAAAAGTCTGGATAATTAAATGACAGATATTTAAGAAGACCTCTCCACGGACTGGTAATGCTATTAGTAGCCTAGAATTATCGAATGCACCCTATCGATGGTCTCCCAAGCTGAGGCTGCTGTGTAGTTGTTACTGGAAATCACTGAATGACGTCTAAGGCAAACTTGAGCAAAAGGTGGACAAAAATTACTGCGCTACTAAGAATGTACCAGAGGATCCAAGAAAGTAGCTGATTGCCTGCGTGGACTGGGACAAGGGCGCTTTGGGTCTAGGTGTGCACATCTAGCACTTGCGCATGGTCGTTTTGACGATATGTTACACTTTTAGGTTAGTTCATGGATTCAGGCAAGCACTATAATCCATTTTGCATCCTGTCTATGATTAAATACTCACACCCAGGGTACCACAGGTCAATTGTTTGGCGCCTGACTTCTTCCCAGAAAACTACCCCACTTAAACCTCTTCACAGGGACTTCACCTCAACGTCTGTTTACTTGGGCCATTGCGCTTGCTTTGAATATGACAAGACCACTACTTATGCAGAAACTCCTTGCGATGTGATCTCATGTACGTCGTATGCATCTCTTCTCCAATCTGTTTCAGGGATGGATGCACGAAAGAACTACGCTGTAAGAAAATATAGGCATTGCGAGCGCTTCTTCTGTCCGATCGCGTTTGCGCTCTTTCTTCAAAGACCAGCTTATTCGAACAACAGCTTTGCTGCAGCTCCCTCGCCTCCCCATTTAATCATCACCTGCATTTTTTAATAGGACAAATAGCATCACTGCACAGAAGAGCACCTCTACAAGTTACCCAACACCATCCAGTTCAGCTGTGCCTGCATGCACACACGTTTACCTACATGCCTTCCTGACATGAAAGGACCCGTCGTCGTTCGGATACTGCGTGATACCGGGTCTTTTGATAAGAGCACAAAGGAGAAAATAGAAACTAATGCCGCAGTTGTAAAAAGTTTTCAGCTGTGATAAGCGGACCTAACGGCTTTCGGCAACATCTTTCGTTACCAACCGCGCTTCTGACCCAAAAAGACATTATCTTAGATTACTTTGAGCAGAAACTTCTCTGTCTTGGCATATTTATTGATTTTTCAAAAGTGCTTGACCGCATCAATCACAATAATGTCAGCTAACCTCGAGCACTATGGCTTTTGCGAAAAATTCCTTCAAATCATTCTGTCTTACTTATGTTCAAGAGTAGAGCAAGTAAAATCAACAATGGTTCATCAGATTTCAGGCACATCTCTTCAGGCGTGCCACATGGTAGTATTTTGGGACCACTACCGTTCTTCCTATATGTTGATGACATCGTCTGCATAAGCAAGCTCCCAACGTTTCTGATTTACGCTGATGACACGTCTTTATTCTTCAGAGCTGCACATTCCTTGGATCTTGAGCAACAAGGCTCACATTGTTTACCCTCTCTTCTAGAATGGTATAGGTACATATTTATATAACCATTGAAAAAAGGGAAGCAGTGTTTTCAGGCCTCGCAATAAGCTGCCTCACGTGCCGCCACTTTCATTATGGATATGTTTGTCACTCATCCGATCAGTTCCAGCAGTCAGAATTGTAGGTGTCATCTTCAGTGAAAGCTTATTATGAAATGATCACGTCCAAATGGTGGTGAACAAACTTTCAAATATAGTCGGTATTTTGCGCCGACTGAAGTGCTTCATGCCGAAGCGTACTAAGCAAATGTATAATGCACTGTTCTCTTGTGTGGGTAATTACTCCTTTCTGGTTTGGGGTACCACATTTTTTACCAATACCAACCACTTGCACCTCTTTCAAAAAAAGCCATTCGAAATATTGTGAATGCACCGCGACTAGAATACACTGAGCATATTTTTAAGGTACTTGGTATAACCCGCCTTCCCCACTTGTACGAAATTTTACTCCTCTGACGGTATAATGCAAGTGTTATGAAAAATGTATGTGTTATGATACAGGTGCCTGCATTAAAACGCAAAGAGCCTCAGCACTTAACACGATCTAGTTTGAAATGGTTTGTACCTAAGACCCGTACTAATTCTGGTTGTCAGATGTTGTGCTACACGCTCCCGCATTTACTAAACAAGGACTCTCAATCGATGCACGTATAGCTAAACGATGCCAACTGATCCTGTGTCTGTTATCCGTTATTTTTTTTCTGCAAATGTTATCACGCTGTTATTTTATGTTCTCGTGTACCACTGCCAAGCCGCTGTAGGATACGTCGGCCTAGTCACGCCTTCTCATTGGTTTTTGCCGGCGCACCCAACATCCGTATGACGGTAAATAAATATATTATATTGTACTGTATCTCATGAAAAGCGCTCAATAACTCTGAACCTTGAATTCGGCTTTGGCGCAATACCTTGTGTTGCGCAGTGAAGCATTCTCAAATATATAGCGATGAAGCATACGGAAAGTGAAAAGGAGCCGTATGTTGTTCTCCAAGCGTGATTGTCGTCTTCTGTCAAGTTGCGCGCACTGAGACGCTTCACAAGTGCACTCTGAGGCCTTCAGAGCATATTTTGGCCTTACCTTTGGCACTTTGAACTCTTGTGTCGTCCATCTCGCAAGGCAATATTCATGGGGTTAATTTTTTTTAGAAGTGCTGAATTGTAGAATAATATCTACGTGATAACAGCTTTGTCTTACCAGTACTCACGTACGGGGCAGAAACCTGGAGGCTTACGAAAAGGGTTCTACTTAAATTGAGGACGACGCAACGAGCTATGGAAAGAAGAATGATAGGTGTGACGTTAAGGGATAAGAAAAGAGCAGATTGGGTGAGGGAACAAACACGAGTTAATGATATCTTAGTTGAAATCAAGAAAAAGAAATGGGCATGGGCAGGACACGTAATGAGGAGGGAAGATAACCGCTGGTCATTAAGAGTTACGGAACGGATTCCAAGGGAAGGAAAGCGTAGCAGAGGGCGGAAGAAAGTTAGGTGGGCGGATGAGATTAAGAAGTTTGCAGGGAGAACGTGGCCACAATTAGTACAAGACCGGGGTAGTTGGAGAAGTATGGGAGAGGCCTTTGCCCTGCAGTGGGCTTAACCAGGCTGATGATGATGATCTACGTGATTTCATTGTTTCCTCTCCAACTGCTTTGACACTATGATACAAGTCAATGCGTTCCTTTTAACCAAACACATGTTTCGGAAGCGAGACGACGCTTTTGCACAAGTAATCTTGTCACCCTTTACAACACAGTCAATGAATGTTATTTCGTATCTCACAGGGAGCCCGCCGACAGCGGACTGCTCACTCGCACGCGTGGAACTCCATAATTAGCCGAGAGATTAGTGTGCCTCTTGCGAAGCTGCTTTGCAAGAAATTATACAGAAAGCGTAACAGTGGATCGAAAGAATGAACACAAGCGCTTCTTTCTTTCTTGCTTTCTTCCTTTCTTTCTTTCTTTCATTCTTTCTTTCTTCCTTTCTTTCTTTCTTTTTTCTGTATGCTTTTTTTGTAATCGATTACAATTTATCCCGGCCACACTACTTGCTTTTGCATCAAATGGCAGGCGCCCTTGCTTTTGATGTCCCACTTGGTGGTTGGCTGGGGATTCAGCATTTTCAGATTAAGCTCACTGCACACGTTCGAGGTCGCCTGGTCACTACCTTATTACCTGGGGAAAATGGTCTAGCTTGTTTGGTTGAGCAGACAGTCGAGTATGTCCCAGATATTTTGCTTAACTCGCAATACATTGTGCAGCGATCCCGTTCTGCATTTGATATGCTTCACCACAATATTTTGCGTAACCCACAGCGCATAAATTGCATTGAGACGAAGTTGACTTTACAAAATCAGATTCTTCAACGTATCTTTTGTTAGACGCTTGGCTTTGTACCACCCGCAATCAAACGCTTTCAGTATGCGGCTTGGCATAGGTCTTGCCAGCTAATGCTTTTTCGTTGGGAGAGTGGGGGAATCACAAAAATGAACACTGCCAAGTAAATCAGTAGTGCTGATGAGGGGAACCTCCCTTGTCGAAACGTTCCCCCCCTCTCTGCACAGTCATCGTTAAATCACCGCAGCACATAAGTGCATTGCGGCGAAGCATGCTAAAGCCGGAAGTGTTGACGAAAATAAGGTATAGGGTTTCCGACAGCGACGAACATATCTTCTGCTCTCAACGAAGCAGGTTTTCAGAGTAAAATGATGTTGCGAAAGCTTTTCTTGGCTAAATCCTTACATTCCAAGTTCACCCTAGCCACTAATAATATGCTTCGCTGCAATACACATATTCTGTGATTGCCATGAAAACGCTGAAATATATTTGTCAGCTTATATTTATATATAAACCAGATATATATTTATATATGTGATGGTATGACATTCACTATATGAAAAACAGATTAACTGCTAAAACATCCACATTGAAATTGAGATAGAAAAATTGATGACAGCATATTATGTTTTATATTTCACAGCGAATCTGTATATGCCTAAGATTCCATTAATTTTTATTCTCCGCCAACAAGAACTATCATCTTCAAAGGCTCAATTCTCGTAAGCATTCATGCTACCGTAAGCAAGCGGAAAGTACAATGACTCATAGCCTCGAAAAGGCAGAGGCTACAAGCTGTCAGCAACGTGAAGCGAACAGTTCTTAACCTTTTCTACTCACGCATACACCATAGAGAACAGCATGTCAAAAAATGTCATCATGAATTGCTCATATCCTCGTGAGCCCATGCATCCTCGTGAGCCTATGCATACCCCAGTAAGCAAGCAAAAAAGGCAATCACTCAAACTTCCGTAAGGTTCATGGCTAATCACATTGCGTGAATTAGCTGCGATAACACTAGCCCTGTTGTCGTTGTAATTTTAATGTGGATGTGTCGGTGCCCAAAAGGGAGTGGTTTACACGTTCCGTGTTGCAAACATATCACTTGTGGTGCCGCACCGATCCAGCCCAACCGACCAACCAGCGGCGTACGTGCACAGATTTGACATTATCAAAGAATGTGATTGCAGTTGCGAGTGAAACAATGACCTCCGATAAAGACAAAATGCGTGTGCAAGCCTTTCATCGCGGTGACCACCCATGAAGACAATAAATGAGTACGCACCTTTGTAGGTCGTGTGCTAAATAGCTTCACTGGTCAACCACCTTCACTTAGTGGAACGACTCATTATTTTTGTTTGTTTTGTTGTGTACCTGTCATAAGGCATATACTAAATCTTCGAGTACTTGTACGGTGCTGATGTACATAGCATTACATTGCAAGGAGTTGCTATGTAACTAGTGGTCTTGTCATGTTCAAAGGCTTGTGTGACGGCTCCTCTCAAGAAAGATTAAGGGTAAGTTCCTGGGAAGCATATTATACAGGGAATCAGACGCCAGAAATACAGACCTTTGATAACCTGGCTTTTAGTATTTACTGGTCTAAAGGATGGAAAATACACTATTTCTTGCCTAAAACCAATAACTAACTGTAATGTCTAAATATATTAAATAGCGTCCATTAGTAACGGCGAGCTGTGCACACCAAGACCCCAAACACACTTCTCTTGCTCCAGTCCATGGCGGTATACAACTGCTTTGTTGTAGCGTGACAGCTGACAACCCCAACCTTTTACTGCACGCATATTGAGTGAAAATATGAATTACGTCGAAGGTTGGCAAGAAATACGGACTTACTTCGCAAACAGATCCCATGCCAATGGACGGATGTGACGTCATGGGAAATAGCGGATGGTACGTCACGCATGAACGTAGACGTTTAGGGCGACTTTTGTCTGTGGCAACCCGGCCGCAGCACACACGACCTCTTCACACACACGGCCGCGCGCCGCGAGGCAAGGCGGTGAAAGGAGGCAAGGCGTTCTGCTACGGCGGCTGCTCATGGTGCGGCTGAGTGCGGCCGCGTGGCCACCATTTTGAAAGCTGTATGCGACGAGTACAGAGTCTAGGTGCCTTTAGGGCTCACAGCTTCGTGCACGCAGTGTTCTCGCCCCTTAGCTAATTTGCGTTGAAGCTAGAGCCAGCGGGAAAATCAATTGGCTCGCTGCTGCAGCCGCTTTTCCTCATGCCATCGTTTTTTGACATCGACGGTCTGCGCTCATTGAGTTAGATGTGTTTATGTTTGCAGTGCGCGTGTGACACCATAATTAGTTAGTTTAGCGCAAACCAACGAACACGAGAAAGACGACAGGACAAGGCGCTACTCGCAACTGACATCGTCTGGTTGTGTAACTCCTTTATAGACAGCAGAATCTAAAGGAACATGCGCAGTGAGCACCCTGTGCAGGAACCACGAACATCCGATCCCAAGAGCGCACTCATGCGACAGAATTCAAAAAACCATATTCATCACTGTACAAGGTTGAAGGACGCACACTAATGCATTGTCGTGTGCACTAGTGCATTAGTGTGCCTTTTTTAACCTTGTACAGTGCTGAATATGTTTTTTTAACTCTGTCGCATGAGTGCGCTCTTGTGATTGGATGTTCGTGGTTCGTGCACATGGTGCTCACTGCGGATGTTCCTCTAGATTCTGCTGTCTATAAAGGAGGGACGCAATAAAATGATGTCAATTGCCAGTAGCGCATTGTCCTGTCGTATTCCCTGTGTCCGTTGTTTTGCGCTAAAGAAAGTAATTATGAATATACACTAACTAGCCCGCCAATGCATGGTGTGACACCATGCTTGGTAATTTAGTTATTAGGTGAGTATTTCCGAGCTTCGACATATAAAACAGCTATCCTTACTGCGTATCCACGTCTAATAATTTGCGATTGCAATCGATGCTTCAGCTGATTGAGTGAAAGTGACAAATTTTCTTCACATTGCCATATTGTGGTAATCAGGTACAGTTAACTTCCGGTAATTTGGTACTCACTGGACCGACAA
This sequence comes from Dermacentor andersoni, assembly GCF_023375885.2. Classification (NCBI taxonomy): domain Eukaryota; kingdom Metazoa; phylum Arthropoda; class Arachnida; order Ixodida; family Ixodidae; genus Dermacentor; species Dermacentor andersoni. Next base: position 71,299,033 of record NC_092822.1, on the reverse strand, counting down.
AACCGGTCGAATTGGCTGGCGGTAGAATTAAACAAAAGACACAATAAAATCCCGAAACACTGCATTGCACCTGGTTAGCTTTTCCGCAATATAGACCTTTGAGCGGTGAAGCATACTACGGAGGAAAGGGACCACTTTTATGGTACAAAGGACGTGTTCCTTAAGACCTTCGCTCTTTTGTTGTCTTTAAACGTCCCATCGACTTTCTTATTCTATAGCGCTGCTCTTGGGTACCCGTTCCTGCGGCGAGCGCTGTCGTAACCGAGTGAACGACCACAGCTAAGGATGAAAGAGCGAACGTTGAGCGCAATGGGCATAAAAATTCGTGAGGAGGAAAGCGGAGGAGGAGCGTGCAGCGCAACCATGAAGCGGGAAGTGGAGAAGGGGGGTATCGGGCGAAAGCGTGAGAAGGTAAGTGTAGTGCTTTTGACAATGTTACGCGATGGCGCCAGAAAAGAGCGCATCGTCTTGGAAATCTATTGGTGGCGGCTGATGTTAATCGCGCCCACTCGTCACACACGCGCTGCCTCTCGTGATATTCAAGTTATCAAGGCAGTCGCGCCATACTTCGCTCCATTTGCAACGTAGAACACGACACAGATTGTCTGCGTCACTCAATGTATCGCGAAATGAAAACATCCATAAAGCGGCGCACAAATTTGGCATTGCTGATTATTGTAATCGTCGATGAATATTTTTCATCTTAGTGCCTTCCTTTCCTCTAGCTTTCCCACAGCACAGATGATTTTGCTCAGATTCTCTGTGCACTCCGCATGCGAGCGCGTACAATTAATAAACTCCTACTAGGCCTTAATGACGGTATTCAAGACGAAACAAGCGTGAGAGAGGAAAGAAGGGCTCAAATCACGGCAGGAACGACAGAAACAGCTCTGAATAGCTGCCAGGAAGGAAAGAAAGAAGGAAAAAGTGGAGAAGGAAAGGCAGGGAGGTTAACCAGTTTAGCTCAACCGGTTGCTACCCTACACATGGGAGTGGGATGGGGGGGGGGTGGATGAAAGATGGGGAGGAGAGAGAGAGAGCACATAGCACAGCACACATCGTCAGTTACAGTCCATCACTCTTGCGTGGTACGTGACATCACTGTAACAGTCGCTTGTCCAAGCCCGTCTCTTTCAAAATCTGAAGCAGACCCTTCGTCACCTTCAGCTGCGATGTCTTCTGTCGGCGACATATGAGAATCGTTTCAACTGAGAATGGCCTATTGTCAAGGTGCGCTAGAATGGACGGTGTCCAAGGGCTCGCACTGTGACCAGAGATGGCGCGTGTGTGCCTGTATTGCTATAAACGTGAACTATATCCTGTGACATGGGCCACTTTCCCCTCTTAATATGCTTCACCGCAGTACCTTCAATGTGCTTAGCCGTATAACAAGACAATATTGCGGCGAAGCTTACAAATCAAGTTTGAGCCATTTGGCGAAGGTCAGTTTTGAGACTGTAATGAAAGGTTGAGCGCATAGAAATGTATGGGCGCCGGCCAGAACTTTCTATCGTGGCCAATTAACGAAAAATATAATTAACTAGATTCGAATTAACAGAACTCTACGTTAAAGCACATCTAACATAATTGAGCACACTAAATATCACCGTGCTATCAAAATATGTACTTGTTTTTTCTTGAACATGCCAGCTTTACTTTTAGCGTGTGCAGTTTGGACACCGTTGCTTAGAACTACCTGACTTAGGTCTGGACGATCTGAACTGTCCGCCCGGCGTCGAAGACAAGCTACTGCTTGTCCTGCTCTCTGAACAGCGATCTGCTGAGCCCGAAATTGCCTGGTTACAGCCGCGCGCGTAGCTCTATGAATCGCTTCTTCCGGTTCGCCCCTTGCGAGGAGGCGCCATAACGTGTGCGGAAGAGTAAGCACAGATATCCAGACTATGCTGCGCGCACTCCACAAACCTCGACCCGTGGAGTGGTATGCCGCTGTTGATGATGGTGATGATAATGATGGCATCCTCTTCGAAATGGTATGGTGTCAAATAGTCACCGAGCCTGCTACATTCAGGGTCGGCTACATGCAGCACACAACTGCTTTATGCGACTGCTCCAAGTCAGGACACCTTGTGGAATATAACGGAATTGCAATGCAAAGTTTCTACGTATTGACGCTACGCGGCGCGCGTGTCAAATGGCGCAATACGATGCTAATGATAATGATGATGATTTAATGCCATTCTCTTTGAAACGAGAGAGTGAAAAACAGTCACCAAGTCTGCTTCAAATAATAAGGCATCTCATACATGTTTTTCATTACATAAGTATTCATATCTCTCCAAAATCTTCCTCAAATTCCTCGGGACTTCTCTTTCTACCTTGAACCGCTACCTAGGCAGCTGGTACATGACGTTGGAACTGGTGTAACAATACACACCTGCAATGCGAAGGGCGCACATATTGACGTTACGCTGCGCAAATATCACATTCCAATGCGGCTTCGATGATATGATGCTAATGATGCTAATGATTTCTTGGCACCTCCTTCGAAATGCGGCGGTGACTAGTCGCTTAGCCAGCTTGATTTATTCAGGTACATGATGTATATTTTTTCTAGCATTCTTGTATACATCTCCTTAAAGTTATTTTTCATCATCAAACCTTGCTCAATTGCCTTGTACCGCTACATGTGTATTTGCAACATGACGTTCCACCCGGCGTAATATTATGCAAGTGCAATCCACAACATGCACTTATCGACGCTGCGCAGCGTGCATGTCACATAGCGTGTCTCCGCGCGTGATACGACGAGTTTATAGGGCATTTTCCGGCGGCGTGCTAGCAAGCGCTGGCGTGGCTCCATGGTAAAGCAGCTGACTCCCACGCAGTGCGCCCTGGTTTGGTGCGCGCAAGAACTGGGTCCTCTATTTCTCATTCCCGGCGGCAGCTGCTACCGACACCGCGGAGTCGCTGGCGGCGGACACCATCGCCACCCTAAACGGCTGTTCCGCTGAGGCCATAACAGCTTACCCTGTAAAATAATCTAATTTCCGCTTATAGTTACCAGTCTTTCTTTTTACTCGTCGATACAAGCATGTTCGTTACCTATAGTGAAGGTAATATGCCTGCTCTAAGTGTATGCATCCGCATTCGGCTATTCGATATTGACTATTCGGATTCGATTCTTCAAAAAAAAAAAATCATATATCCCCACCTCTACTTATTTGAATTTAAGCAATGAAAGATTTGAGGGAAGCGAGCATGGTCTGCTCAAAAGCACGCGTGGTAAGTATTTCAAAATTGGGCGCTGACACCCGAGTTCTCGGGAATCGTGTGCAACCTACACACACTAAAATATAAGTTGGGATATTCAAGAATATACAAGTAGGTGCTTTGCTAGCGAAGTGACTTTTAGTCTGCTCAGTTAAGTAAAGTGTGGTATACAGAAAGCTTCCGTTAATTCGAGTGTAGTTCATTAACTGTTTCGGATATTTTGATCCCGATCGAAAGCTGCGGTTGGGACCCACAGATTTCTATGGGCCCAAACTTTCGTTATTTCGATCTCAAAATTGGCCTTCGCTAATTGATTCAAAGTTGATTTGCCAGCTCCGCCGCCATGCTGACTTGTTATGCGGTGACGCATACCTAAATTATTGCGGTGAACCCTATTACGAATGGAAAGGGGCCACCGCACACGGATATAATTCCACAGGCACGCACACGCCATTTCCACTCACCGTGCGCGCAGCTAGACACCTAATAAGCATACTGGCAGCTATTCAGAGCTCTTTCTGACGTTTTTGCGGCGAGTTGAGCCCTCGCTTCATCCCTAATGCTTGCTTCGTCTTGGATGCCGTCATTAAGGCCCAGTACGAGTTTCTTATTCATGCGCGCTCGCATGCACGGTGCACCGAAAATCTGAGAAAAACGATCTGTGTATTTGGAAAGCTAGCGAAAACAAAGGTCGTAAGATTAAAACCATTCATCGACGATTACCATCCTTTCTAAGGCGAACTTTGAGCTCCGCTTTATACGTGTTTTCATTTCGCGATACATTGGCTGGCGGACAATCTGTCTCGTGTGGTGCGTTGCAAATGGAGCGAAGTATGGCGTGACGGCCTTGGCAATTTGAAGATCGCGAGAAACAGTGCGTGTCTGACGCGTGGGCGCGATTTAAAGCAGCCGCCGTCAACAGACTTCCAAGACGACGGGCACTACTCTGGCGCCATCTCGTAGCCATCGCCGCAGCGCTACGCTTTTCTTCTCACGTTTTCGTCATAACCCCCTTCTGTACTTTCAGCCTTGTGGTTCCGCTGCACGCTCCTCCTCCGCTTTCCTCCTCGCGTATTTCCTTGCCCTCTGTGCTCAGCGTTCGCTCTTTCTTCTTTCGCTGTGGCCGTTCGCTCGGTTACGCCGACACCGACGCTCGCCGCAAGAGCGGGCGCCTAAACGGCGCACTCTATTGCTAAGGAAGTGGAGGTGATGTTTAAACACAACAAAATAGCGAAACTATTTCTAAAACCCTGAAGGCCTGCCGGTAAACGTGTCATGCGTCATGGTGCCCGGCGCTTGTGCGTGTGCTAATTAAGGAACATGTCCTTCATACTGCGTCACGTGTTCACTTGTATGCCCTGTATGTATTATTGCTTTCTTGCGTCTTTTTCCCGAAATATCCCTTCAAGAATTCTACTCCCTGATATGTTCATTTTTCGTGTATTTTACTTTCTAGTATTAGTGCCTTACGTTAAGCTTTACTCGGGTTATTTCCTCAAGTGTACCTTTGTGGCCTTTCGTTACTTCAGTTTTTCTTTTTTCATGTTTTGATCTTGGTAGTAATGTTGATGAGCCCTGCATTGAGGTGTATCTTTTGTATTAGACTTTAGAAGGCTGCTTACTCTTGTTTGCCTTGATTTTGTAACCCCCCTTACACAATGTCCCCATAGGGCCTGTAAGGTATTTTAAATAAATAAATAAGTAAATAAATAAATAAATAAATAAATAAGTAAATAAATAAATAAATAAAATGGTCCCTTCAACTGCTTACTATATTTCGCTGCTTAAATGATCTATATGTTGCGCCGAAGCTACCTCTAAAGGCAAGTACTACCACATACAATGCTGTGCTTCGGCGGTTCTTCAGCCTTTTGTTTAATTCGACTCACCGGATAATTCCAACAGTTTCGTCGGCCCACTCTGGATCTAAATAACGGAAGTTAATTCCGCATGATTACTTCATTTTGTTAATCTAAAGAAAAGTCGCAGTTTCACCCGATCATGCGAAGCAACGATTGCTATAGCAAATTGGTAAACAGCGAATCGAAGTCACGATAGCTGTTTTATATGTGTAAACTCGTATAAATTCGCTCACTAACTCAATTACCAAGCAAGGCAACACACGCGTACGGGCAAGCAGACACATCTCATTCGATCAGCACGGACACTCGCCGTCAAAAACCGCTGGCACGAGGAAAAGCGGCAGCAGCAGCGAGCGTATTTACTTTCGTGCTATATCTCCCCCGCTTGAAGGTGAACTACCCAAGCGATGAAAACACTGCGCACTCGAAGCGGAGAACCCTCGATGCACCTAGACCCTGTACTCATCGCACATCATTTTCACGATGAGGCCCGCGCGCCCGCGCTCAGTCACGCTATCAGCATCCGTTGCGGCTGAAGTCTGGTGTCCCTAGTAGTTATCGCCGGGAAAGAGAAAAAAATACGCAGTTGCCGCCGCGATCGAATCTGGGTCCGATGGGTGGGAGTCAATTACGACTGAATGAATAAATGATTGAATGAATGAGAAACTTTTATTTCCGCAAGACTACAAATTTTTAGGCGTAACTTTTCACACAAAACTGAACTTTCTGGCCCACGTTGACGCAACTAAAATTAAATCAAATAAAGCACTAAATATCCTCAAGGTCCTATCACATAAGCACTGGTGATCTGACCAAACATGTCTATTACGTATATACGGGCCCTTAAACGTGTAGCATCCTCGACTACTGTAGTGTAGTTTATGGTGCAGATAGGCAGTCCTACATTAACCGACTTGATCCAGTTCACAATCTCGGCCTACTACTGGCAAGCGGTGCCTACAGAACATTACCTGTCCAAAGTTTATACGTTGACTGCAATGAGCCTTCATTACAGCACCGCAGTGCACTACTTACACTTTCCTACGTGCTGAGAATTCGGTGATCGCCACAACATATATGCTACAGCATCGTAATGCAGTGCAAACCTCGGGTACACTGCACAAACAAACCGAACATGATTCGGACACTTATCTTACGACACGAACAATACTGTCAGACTTATGCACTTCGTCATGAGGTCTTGCAGGTTGCTGAAAGGCCACTATAATTGCCCCCATGGTACAACTATTCGAAGCTATCTGACTGCACACTAACACATTTAAAGAAAAAAGACATTCCACAAGAACACATAGTACAACTGTTCCGAGCTAATCAAGAGAAATGTAAGAATGAAACGGAATTTTAAACTGACGGCTCTAAAACGCACGTCAATGCGTAGGTATCGGAATCGACAAAAAATGGAAAAATAGCCTTCGGATAAATAATTTTTCTTCATTCAGTACCGTCGTAGTTTGTGCTATATGGACGGCAGTAAAATGAATTGCTACCGACAAGTAGATGAATGCTGTCATATATACCGATTCGTTAAGCGCACTCAGAGCTCTAAACCTTAACTCAGTGTCTGAACACCAGGTTTGCGTTATCCTAAAAATGTTGGCCTATAATAAATACGGAAGAACTATACGATTCTTCTGGGTCCCAAGCCATGTTGGGATACCAGGGAATGAAACAGCAGATAGATGTGCGTTCATGGCAGCACACAAAGGCATAACGCAAACAACACTTCCATACAAAGACAATACCCGAGTGATTCATAAGGCCGACATCAGAGTGGCAACTAGAATGAGACTCTTGCATAAATAACAAGTTACACCCAATAAAACCCCTGCTTCGCGAGTGGAAGTCTTGCAGTCACTAGCAACGCTTCTATGAGGTTATCCTATGTCGACTTCCAATTGGGCACACACACCTGACACACAATTTTCTATTTCAAAACGAAAACCCGCCAACCTGCGAGAAGTGACATGAACCACTCACAGTAATGCACGTTATTATGACAGGTCCACATACTGAAACAGAGACGGAAGCTTTTACGGAATCTCTATAACTTACACATACCTTTACACCCAGCCTCAATAATGAAAGATGATCCGCTAGTGCCCTTCACTCGTTGAGCTCTCTAGAAGAAACTGGTTTTTTGTGCAGACTATGAGGTAACGCAGCTATTGCTGCTTTAAGATTTGATTGCTTGATATGTTGTGGCTGGCGCAGCAAAGCCTTAGTCGCTTTTCCGCCATTAAACCCAAATTAACTAACTAAGACGAAGAGCAAAGTCATAACAAGGTAAAAGCGGGGACCAACGTTTCGACAGGCATACCCGTCTTTTACAAGGCCTACAAAAAGGTAAGTTCACTTGTCGAAACGTTGGCTCCTGCTTTTACCGTCTTCTCGCTTTGCGCATTACTAAAAACAAGGAATGATAAACCAACTTGTACGGCACTACAATGATAATCGCAAAAGAATGAACAACCGTTACCAACTGTGGCACTATGAAAAACGCATTCAGAAAAGCGTGCTGCAGAGGGGAAAGTATGCGTGCGTCTTTCAAACACTCAGTTATAAAAATTCCGACAGGGTGCTCCGGCGTCTTAAAAGTAATATAAAACTAAATTTGAAGGCACGACATTGGACGAAGGTACTTACCGATTGGCGAAGCAGCTGCGGTAGCTTTGGTAAATGCGACGACAACAGAAAATTCAAACGAATAAAAAAGAATATCAGTGATACTTCCCCCATATCTTAAATTCTGAATCGAGCATATTTAGTATTTTGTGCTTCCCGATACTGTGTTGGCCCTCTATGATGACATCAAGATGGTTTGGTGTGGCAGTCACTTGTGATACAACGAACTGTGCGATATATCTGCATATTTACTGTATATAAGGGAATGGCTGCGTTTCAACTCTCGATGTCGACAGTTAACATAACCCTCAACACAGGGAGCTCTCTTCTAAAGGTATCTTCTTTTTTAAAAAAAAGATCAGTTGCCTTTTGAGTGGGATCACTAGAAATGAACTCTATCAGCGTCCTGGGGTATAACTGCAGTAGGCACCGTAACGAGGGCGTTTTAAGTAATTTAGTATATTAAATGACCGGGTTATTTATTGCGAGCTTTAACTATTACCTGCAAGCAACAAGGCTTTATTTTGTTTTGTGTTGCATAGGCGCCGACTATGGAGGGGAGGAGGGGCTCCGAATCCCGAGGCCCTTCTTAAGTTTTTCGGGGGGTGGCAGTGCCCGCCCGCCGGTGACGCCGAAGCCTTGTTATAACAAGTGAAGGAAACGAGCCTACAGTAGTGAACTAACTCTCAATATAAGGAACATTGACAGCAGATTTTTATAGTGTACGAACTGCAAGACCATAAACCAAACTTTTTCTTGTGCTTTAGAGGGATTCAATTAATTTCAAATAGACAGGCCTTGGCTTGAATTGGTGCCCAGTAAGTCCGAAAGGTCGCAAATATGAAATTCAGAGGGTGGCACATATCACATTCATATTGTCATGCCAACTTCCTGTGGTATATGGATGTTGCTAGTGTGCCCTAGACTGACTATTTAATAAAAATCTTATAAGTTACTGCACTACATTCAAAAGTAAGCAAGAGATCAACATGACAAGTTCCTGTAGCTGTTCGGCATAAGATCGTCAAACTATGCAAAAGTACTCCAAAATGTTCAACATCTTGCTTTTTCGCGCAAAAAATTCGAAAAAGAAAGTAAGACAGTGAGAGGCGAAAAGAAAGGAAAGACGAGCGCTACACTGTTTCTTGTTAGCCTGACATCATCTTGTGCCCAGTTGACTCGTGTGTAAGATTCAACATGCGAAAGTTTTGTCTTCACTTTTTTTATGAATTAACAAACATATTCTGCAAAAATAACTAACAGAAACAAACTTTTCGAGGTGTAATCTGTCCAAGATGATTCTTAGTGTCACGCTTTGGTATCACTTTATGTGTTATTGCAATTCTTACCTTCATTGGAGCTGTTGAAGTAGACAGCTTGGTGTGTCTTCTTCCGCTTCACGTAGCAAGGAACACTCAAACAAAAAGGCGCAACCAGAACTTGTTTTACGTCAGCCGTAATATGAGCAAGTATTAAAAGATAGCAATTTTTGCCACATCACAGAGTGCACTAAATAGCCCTTAATGTTGCTTGTGAACTAGTGCTCTGCTTTAAAGTGATTTGCAGTATTTGCCATAATGTATCAGACAGGTATGCCTTTGTAGGGACGTGAGTTCGCGCGGAGGAGAGAGATAGACGAGTCGACGGCGTGAATTCCAACTGGTTTTATTTTTCTTTTGCTTCAGCCTCCCCCTTCCCTGGGGCTTCTCACCCTTCCCTCTCCTCGCCATCGGTGGAGAGGGCGAGGAGGAACCGGTTCGGAGGTGCGCGCGCTCTTTCCTGCACGTTGTGGCCCTCTCGCGATCGCTACACTTTCATTCTGCAAGTCGCGCCTCATTGAAAAGGCTTGCTGAAATATTTTTTTTTTAAAGGCCTCCAGGCTGGCTTTCTATAGTTATCTCACAATAACAGGGACAGCGTCAACAACATATTAGGAGAACAGATACGTTGTTTTTAGTAAATGGTATGTATTTCTTTATTATGGTTACAAAGCATCAATGTTTACCTTTTTTTCTGATAATTTCGTCTGCCCTTTTTTTCTGATATCTGACCTTTGAGCCATAAATCCCCATACATCAATCAAACAATCAATAGGAGCTTGCGCTCTTAATACAGAAATAATTTCTTCTAGATGCCATGAAACGTAAGTTACTAACGCTGGGAATACTTGCAGATATTTAAAAATAATTCGATAAGGTAAATCATCAGAACTTGTCAAAGAAACATTAAATATTGCATAATGTTTAAAAACAGAGCTGCCAACACAGGACGCAGACAAGAGCATGGGACATACACGGCGCTGTTGAAATATCGAATTGAAGGGTGTCCTTTTAAAGTTATTGAATAGGAATTGTGGAATTCCGCCGCTAAAGAGTCCTAATACATAGAGAAATTTCAGACAATCTCGCTGTCACGTCACGTGTTAAAGAAGTGTTCTGGAGTCACTATTATTCAACATTTAGATGAAAACATATATCGAACATCGATTTAATAACTCTTGAGTATATCATGCGGGAGACCAAAGTTCATCTTTCACCTCGACTGGCTGGAAAAATTTAGTAAGCAATTATATGCACTGCAATTATATGCAGTGCACTGGGCTTAGTAAATTATATGCATTGGGCAAAGCAAGCTATCACTAGTTACTACCACAACCAAAACAGTGCGTTTTAGCTCCCGAATTCGTCAGGTAAACACCGAGGGTGCTTTAAAGTTTGGGAATGCTTACCTTGATTTCGCTCCATCAGTGAAAACCCCTGGAAATATATTTGAGCAACCTTTAACGCAGAATATTCATAGCGACATGGTAGCTACTAAACTCTATCGTGCTGCAGGAATACATAAAAGAGTACGCTTCTTTCTTCCTTAGTATCTTGAATTCCTTAAATAAAACATCCTTCTTCTTTCACACGTTACGCACTGTCACGTGGCTCGAGCTACAATACCTGAGTCCTGTTGAATAAATATTGTTTCGTTAAAGAAAAAAGCGGCCGTGGCTTAGCTTGGTTAAGCCTGGTGATTGCGAAGCAATAGCGTCCCTGGTGAGAGGAGCGGGAGTTAGGCCGCCGTTGGTGGCTACCGCCTCGCCTCACGACGGCGTGAGATGGGGCCCCGTTTTTACACAGCTGGTGTGACGTCACACCGACCGTAGCGCCCCTGGTGAGAGGAGCGGGAGTGAGGCCGCCGTTGGTGGCTACCGCCTTGCCTCGCGACGGCGTGAGATGGGGCCCAGTTTTTACACAGCTGGTGTGACGTCACTCTAGGTCACGTGGGGTGACGTCACGCAGCGAGGTCACGGTAAAGGTCAATGGTGCCTACCACCGCCTCGCCACGGAACGGGCTGAAGTGCGACCTAAAGTAGTATTGCTTCTCAATAAAAAGCACTGTATCCATAACTCGAGATTCTATGCTTACACTGAGCGCCTTTTGGCAGTCTTGTAGTCAGCAAGGGGCACGGCTTTTAGAATTATTTGCCTCTAAAGCGTAATAAAAGAACTGCATAACCTGAGATATTCAGTTGTCTCACTAAATGGGATATACCATACTACACACCTAACCAAGAATTCTGGTGAATTACTGTCTCACGAAACCAATATGGTGACCAAATGATGTTCTACATGTTGCCATATTTTTTAAATAAATAGCCGCTATTGCTTTTCTCTCCTCTTTCTGATATGATGTATATGCTTTGCGCTACTAAGTCTTTGAAAAAATGCTGCTATCATCAAAGTGCCAATGAGATTTTTTTGTTTAGGATGCACAGATCTCGTCAAGCGTACTTTCTACTTATTGTACTGAAGTTTAATTTTGAATACTCTCGGCTACTTTGTTGTGGTCTCTTGAATGACTTAAGTGCCCTCCACTCATTGTCAGGTCGAACGATAAGGCGGAGGGGCGAAAGTAGAATTCCGCTGTTCTTAACGCGAAATTTAGTGACGCTCAGGGCAGCGTAAGGCTGTGCATTATCGCGCAGAGGAGGCCATAGGCCACACGCTCGTAGGTTAGGGTGATAAAGTCACAGTGAATCACAAATGCAGTTGAACACTCCATTCCCTCGGCATTCACCACCTACCCTGGAGGGCTGATCTCTTTCTTTAGGCACCTCTGGTAATAAAAAATGCCAACATCGTCGACAATCTGTAATGGAGTAGCAGAAGTCTGAACGTGTAATTTGACGGAATTCAACGAACAGACGATGAAAACTTGGTGCGAAAAAATTAATTTACTGGCGGAACAACATAAGCTTCCACAGATCTCAGAGCACGATGTTGCTGCAATTAGCAGTCTCCCTGCTAAGAAATAAAATACGATAGGTATAACCTGCCATTTTCATTAACAGTCGCAGCGAGACTTGTGGTGGCAGAGTAGGTGAAGCATGTCCAGACCCGGCAGAAGTCTGTTCCTCCTGAAGAAGCTAATACCATGAACTTTAAAGTTGTTGCGCGAAGCTGGAAATTTGGCAAAAGCAGACAATTCAAACATTCGTCGCACAACGACGAACGCATTCCTCTGCGCAGAGGCGATGGGGAGAGGGTTCTGGCAATTCCCGGTACTTGTGACTTCGGGAAGTTGAAGTAAGAAGGGATGAATTGCACTGTACACTAATAACCAAAATGTATTAATAACACGTACTTTACACAATTCCGCATACATTCGCACGGCACGTGGGACAAGCCTATAATAAAATATAGTAAATAAATGAAGGGCACTTTTTTTAAATACGCGATAAGTAAAGTAGAAGGAACTTGATATCGTTGTCTTATTTAAGCAGTTAGGTGGAATATCTTATGCAATATTGCTAACATAAATATGGTTGGAAAAACTAATTTTTCTTGTTTAACCTCCTATAATACCTTATATTCTAATTGTCGATATTGTCGCAGTGGTGGTATCACGTTACCACTGAAACCGGTTACTTTTTGTAAGCTAAAAACTTACTCTAAAAGCAAAAATCCCTGTGGATCCGTTTATATAGAGAACCGAAATATTGTAGTTTCTGTTTGTTACCGGCCTCCGAATGGCACTGTCGCCCGCGTAAATGACTCCAAAGTTTCTAACGTCATACTGGCTTTCAAAAACACAAACACGCTAGATATTGATGGTTATCTAGTGAAACCACTGAAGCCTAATATATCGCTTATTGCGGTATGTATTCCTCACATCTTTACACCACAGTCAGGCAACTGTCCTGCACCAAATGCGCAATGTGCGTTGTTGCGACGCCGTTTCTCGAACCTCGACCGGCGTTACTATTTGGTAGCGTGGCGTTGTCGGTGGGCTGCAGGCGTCTGGTAGACCATGGCGACCAGGCAGGGACGAGACCACTTCTAATGCGAAGCTTGCACTATTTATTTAATGGTTGGTGAAGGATGAGAAGAAGAGAATGAATGAATTGAAAAAATACATTGCGGGGCCCTTAAATATGCTCATAAAATCGTAGGTGGGATCTTGCTCACGTCGACGTCACGTGAGAGGCACTAAGTCTGATTGTGGATGGGCGGCTGATCCCTTCTCCCAGGTGACATACGCACGTGCGGGAACCCACGGGTCGAGAATCGTAGGCAGCTAATCCTTCCTTCTAGGCGACGTTTGTTCACGGAAAGGGCCTCCCCCAGAGTCGCAGAGTTTGTGAAAAGGATTCTCCCCTAGAGTCGCACACACAAAGGGGCCTGTTATCACTGCGGGCGTCTGCCGGACCTGGAACCACTCGAGACAACCATAGCGAATTAGGAATCCATCCTTCGTTTCGGTTGAGCAGGGCCTTTCGAGCATCCTTTTTGCTCGGGACGTGTTACATGCCAGTCGCAACAGCGTGTTACAGTACAGTTTGAAAACGGCTTCACGAACGATATGGGTCACTAGCGCCCGTTTTCTACTCTACCTATTTTTTCAAAAGCTCTGGTATAGGATATCTATTATTACTTACTAAATTTGAGCGAAAACACAATTTCGTACTAAATTCGCATACAAAATATAAATTTAGTATTAGGCTTGCTCAGTCATTTCACGATGGCATTTGATCATATCAATCATGAGCTGCTCTACAGACCACTGAGCTATACGGTAGATGTGGCAGGGCTCCATTATTGATTAGCTCGAACGCTTTGAGGCAAGTCCTGCATGACGCCCTCCTATAAGCGGTACGTTCTGGGTTCATCACAGACACGCGCAGATAAGGGCACTTCCAAGCGAGATCATGCGTGAAAAAAACGCGGCCGAATTCTCACGGCTGAATGCGGCCAATAATCAAACCTAAGCTTACATGCCGCCCTGCAAATTTGGCGCCCAAAAAGCGCGCAGAAGGGTTGAGAGCGTTACAAAGCGAGAGGCGAGGGGAGCGATGAGGGTGAAGCTGTGAGGGAGAAAGAGAAGCGAAATGCGAAAGGAGAGAGCAAGCAGTCTAAGAAAGAAGTCGTCGCTTCTGTGCGTAGGTTGGATGGAGGAGGAGGAGGAAAGACTCCGCCGGTCGGGAACGAGTTAAACATGGCGTGAGCCGGCGGACGAGGCGGTTGATTTAGGTGGCAATTAACGCCGTTTCTATGCACCAGCGACGTGATGCGACTGTGCACGCGTTGTGAAGGCATACGGCCGCGTGGATGAACGCTCTCTGTGATCTCAGTGATGTTAAATTCCGCCGATGTTAACGAAAATTGTAAGAAGCCAGGCCAGCTTCGACAACTCGTGGGTGTGCGACCACAGGACGACAATCAGCAGCGATGGCCATTCATGTGCGCAGGATCGTCGGGCCCTGGAGTGTGTGCCGTACAGCTGCGAACCAATGTTGGTTAGGTAGGTGGATTTCTGCTTACCATACTACTGAGTGCTTAATTTCTGCCACTGCATGGCAAAGTTCTGACTGGTGTTCCAGAAGTCGCGGGGCGCGGCAGTGCTGAGCTTAGCATCACAAGTTGGCGGCTGGACGTAATTATATTTGCTCAGTCGTGTTGTTTACTAATTGTAGCAACGTGTCATTATTTCGTATTATTGGCGCCGCCTCATGGACACCGAAGCGGCAAGGTTCTGACAGGTGTTGTATAAGTCGTGGGTCGCTTTTTTTGTCGCGACGATAGATTGGATTTTTTACAATCACTGCTCCAAGAGGGCACATCTAACTGGCAAACGGAAGCTTCAGGACTGCACCTGAGGTTATAATAAAGCAGGCCACGTAGGATCCCCGAGGCACCCAAAGGGTAGCGGGGGAATCAAAGCTAGAAGCAGGGCGGCCCAAGGGTTGAAGCCGCGGAGGTCGAAGCGTGCCAGGGGGTGTTCGCATAAAAAATTGGATGTCCGCGATACCCGAGAAAACCATGGCCAGGCGGTGCTGCTGCACCACCTGACAGCGCCCCCAATGTGGAAACGTCAAGCAGCGCGGTAGAACAGTAGAACAGACATAGAAGAACATACATAATTCTACATAGCCGAATTTCGTGTTGTCTTATACACATATCCGTTAAATATGTGCAGGCAATAACAAAGCGATGGGGGATCACGGGCCAGGCTGCGTTCTTGCTGCAAAGGAGGCGACTGGTGTGGAGATGTAGTATAGCGCATTCGCGTGCTGTCGTGATCGTATGTCCGCCAATAATCCTGCTTCGGGACTTCGGGAGTTAAATGGAGCGTGCGCAGAGTTATCGCACCGCAGAACGGCTGATACACAGGTCACGCTTTTCACGACACTGATGAGCATGCTGGCGAGGAGGGGCTGATATTGACGGCTCGTGTGAACGAGAGAAGGCGCATGCGCAATGCCCTGGCTCTACACCATGCCCGCGCTTCCTTACAGGGCGCAATATTAGAGGTGATAAATATGTCATGGTGTTTTACCAGTGCAGTATGTGAACGCACTTGTCTTTTTTTTCCCAACTGCAATGATTCCTCTTAACTAGCGTGAAGTAGATATGAATGGATATACAAAGAAAGCAGAGTAAAGCGAAAGCACTCTACACATCTAAGCGTCATATATCTCACTGACACAATGCTGCTTAGGATCAGATGTACCGTTTCAAATACTGAAAATTGACCACGTAAAGCCCCGCAGGGGCGTCTGCGTCAGCAGGCGTTTGGTGTGTTGCGACACCACGGACCCGAGCACACAAGGGTTGGACCCTCCCCCGTGTAGCCGTGCGCGGCTTAGCCGTGTCTGGGGAAAGGGGGATCCTGGAGGTTGAGCTGATGCCGGGTGTTTGGACCTTTAAGGCCCCCCGGTGGAGGCAACACACCTCTTTGGCCTCTGCTTCACATAGACGGCACCCCCGGACTGACCCACCCGGGGTAAATCGGTAGTCGCCTTTTCCTGTCTCTCTCTCCCTCCAGCCTTCGTCTTTCTCTTACTTTCCACCTTTCCTGTCTCCTTCTCTCTTCTATTTACTTCCTTCTTCTTGGCGGCAAGGGTTAACCCTGTGTGGCTATCCAACCTTGGGTACACCATATTTGGTTATAGTGGCGGCGTACGACTGGCGTCGTGCAGACTTGCATGCAAGCTCTGCCGCGTCCCCTCGTTGGGCTCCGTGGTGGGCGGTCGGCGCTGTTGCCGAATTTTTATATATTTCATGGAAACTTCTTTCCCCAAACTTCCTGATCGCCCTCAGAAACGAGGGCGCACCGAAGATATCTTTCAATTTTTCGGACGACAAGTCCACAACTTTCCCCGATTCCACGTGATACATTCAGAAAAGCCAGACAAACTAGTGCGATCCATTTCACCGTTCCTTGTTTCCAAAACTTTGACCGAAGTTTTCGGTACAGGATATAAGGTGTCCAGAATGTCAAGTGGTGATCTCCTTTTGGAGCTCCAAGATCAGAAGCAGTATGAGAAGCTGCCGAAACTTGTGTCATTTGGAGAGACCCAAGTAACAGTAACCCCGCACCATACCATGAACACAAGCCGCGGTGTTGTCTCGGACGATGACTTGCTGGAGCTCACTGAGGATGAACTCTTGGAGGGCTTCAGTGACGAGAATGTTATCAATGTTAAAAGAATTAAGATCAGGCGTGACAGCAAAGAAATCAAGACCAAACACCTTATATTGACTTTCGGCTCAAGTATTCTGCCCGAGTCTGTAGAGGCCGGGTACATCAAACTCCATGTTAGGCCATATGTGCCAAATCCCCTTAGATGTTTCAAATGCCAACGCTTCGGCCACAGTTCGCAGAGCTGCCGAGGCCGTCAAACCTGTGCGAAGTGCAGTGCCCACGAACATAATTCTGAAGCTTGCAAGAACACTCTCCATTGTGTAAACTGTGATGGCGAGCACGCAGCATACTCGCGGTCGTGCCCGTCCTGGAAAAAAGAGAAAGACATAGTCACAATCAAAGTTAAAGAAAACATATCGTACAAAGAGGCACGCAGGCGGGTAGCATACCTGCCAAAGAAAAGCTTTGCCGAAGTGGCGCGTCAGGGGGCAGCGTCGCAACGGCCTCCGGCGGCTGTCCGACCCACAGGCAGTGAGTCGGCAGCTACGCCATCTGCCCCCGCGGCGGTTGCAGCTAGCGCTGCTCCGTCAACCCTGAATGAGGGATCATCGACCCCGAAGGTTGGCGCAGCCGAGGCTACCCCGGCCTCCCCGGCCCCTTCCTGCGCTGGCAACAGCCGGCGCAGCCAAATCCCTCAGGGAGCCCCATCGACCTCCGGGCTGGTGGGCGCAGGGGTCTTGCCCTCCAAGGCGGGACCCTCTCTAGTAACTTCTTGCTCGCAAGAGCACGTGTCCGGCGCCTCACACGAGCCAATGGACACTACACCTACCCTCAAGGCGCACCAAGCGCCTAAGGAGCGGCGAGGCTCCCTCGAACGCTTCAGAAAGAGCGAAACCCCGATTACAGGGCCTCGAAAGGGCTCTGTAATCTAAGGCATCACTTCCGTTTCCGTACACACAGCACTAATTTACATTAAATATGGATACACAAATCATACAATGGAACGTCAGAGGTCTCCTTAGAAACCTTGATGATGTACAAGAACTGATCCACCAACACAATCCAAAAGTGCTGTGTTTACAGGAAACACACTTAAAACCACAACACACAAACTTTCTCCGACCGTATGTCCCGTTTCGGAAAGATCGCGATGATGCTGTCGCATCATCGGGCGGTGTTGCCATTTCTATCCATAAGAGCATTGCATGTCAACTTTTACAGCTACAAACGCCTCTCGAAGTAGTGGCGGTTCAAGCTGTACTCCTAAACAAACTCATCACCATTAACTCTCTTTACATACCCCCACATTACAAATTAACGAAGCATGAATTCCAATCCGTTATTGATCAATTGCCAAAACCTTACGTTGTTCTTGGCGATTTCAATGCGCACAGCTCCCTGTGGGGCGACTCTCGCATAGGTGCGCGAGGTCGTCTTGTTGAACAGTTCCTTTTTTCTTCAGGTGCGTGCTTGCTGAATAGGAAGGAACCCACCTATTACTCCCTAGCAAACAGAACCTTTTCTTCTATTGATCTGAGCATAGTTTCCTCGTCCATTCTGCCTGAACTCGAATGGGAAGTTATAAACAATCCTTACGGAAGCGACCACTTCCCCATACTATTAAGAACACTTAAAGAAAACGAATATACGCCACAGGCTCCCAGGTGGAAGATTGACACAGCAGACTGGGAGAGGTTCCGAAACTTAACTAGTATATCATGGGATGACATGTCTTCTTTAGAAATCAATACTGCTGTGGAGTACTTCACAGCCTTCGTAATAGATGCCGCATCTAAATGCATAAGTGAATTAAGCGGCTCGGCATGCAAACGGCATGTCCCGTGGTGGAACAATGAATGCAGAATCGCACGTAGGAATCAGAACAAAGCGTGGGGGTTGCTACGCGCTTCGCCCACTGCAGAAAAACTTGTCAACTTTAAAAAAGTAAAATCCCAAGGTAGGAGAACCCGCCGACAGGCCAGAAGAGTAAGCTGGCAAAACTATCTGTCGAGTATTAACTCGTTTAGGGATGAGGCCAAAGCCCGGAACAGAGTTAATAGGATTAGAGGACGGCAAACATATTCAGTCCCCCTGGTAAACACACAGGGCGATACACTGCAAGACTAGGCAGACTCACTTGGGGAATATTTTGAGAGCGTGTCAAGTCCAACAAATTATACACAATCCTTTCTCAAATACAAACAAAGAGAAGAACGTAAGCCATTAACAAGAAAAAGTCGAGAGAATGAGCCTTACAACCGTCCTTTCAGTATTGCCGAATTGAGAGCTGCCTTGAGCGCATGCAAGAGCTCCGCACCAGGATGTGATAGAATCATGTACGAAATGCTGAAAAACTGACACAATGACACGCAAGTGACACTACTTACACTTTTCAACACTATCTGGGACGCAGGGTACCTTCCGACCGCATGGAAAGAAGCCATTGTGGTCCCTGTTTTAAAACAAGGGAAAGATCCTTCCTCAGTGGCAAGCTACCGCCCGATAGCCCTCACAAGTTGAATGTGTAAGGTATTTGAAAAAATGATAGATCGGCGACTGATCCATTTCCTTGAACAGAACAAAATGCTTGATCCCTATCAGTGTGGCTTCCGAGAAGGGCGCTCCACAACCGACCATCTTGTACGTATTGAAGGAAATATCCGGGACGCATTTATACATAAACAGTTCTTCCTCTCGATATTTCTCGATATGGAAAAGCCGTATGACACAACGTGGCGATACGGGATCTTGCGAGACTTATCGGAAATGTGCATTCGTGGTAATATGTTAAACATAATAAAAAGCTACTTGTCCAATCGTACCTTCCGGGTGAAAGTCGGCAATGTGCTGTCACGTCCTTTTACACTAGAAACTGGTGTACCCCAGGGATGCGTGCTCAGTTGCACACTTTTTATTGTTAAAATGACAACGCTTCGTGCTTCCTTACCACCAGCCATTCTGTATTCCGTCTATGTGGACGACATTCAAATAGGCTTCAAATCCTGTAACCTCGCAGTATGCGAGAGACAGGTACAGCATGGTTTGAACAAGGTGACAGGGTGGGCAGAGAAAAATGGTTTTAAAATCAATCCTCAAAAGAGTTCTTGTCTGCTGTTTACAAGGAAGAGAGGCCTAGTTCCGGATCCTTGCTTACAAATGTGTGGACAACAGATACCTGTAAACAAAGAGCACAAATTTCTAGGTGTTATACTTGACAATAGACTCACTTTCGTCCCGCACATTAAATAACTCAAAGAAAAGTGTCTGAAAACAATGAACCTAATGAAACTTCTATCTCAGACTACGTGGGGGTAGTGACAGGAAGTGCCTAATGAATCTGTATAAGAGCCTCATCCGGTCACGATTAGATTATGGTGCCGTGGTATATAACTCTGCCGCCCGAAGCGCGCTAGAATGCTAGACCCGGTTCATGATCTAGGCATCCGTTTAGCCACGGGCGCTTTCAGAACAAGCCCGATTGAAAGTTTATATGCCGAATCAAATGAATGGTCTCTCCACCTACAGAGATCATACAACAGCTTTACATATTTCCTTAAAGTACGCTCAAATCCTGAACATCCATGTTTTGATACCGTTACCGATATGACGTGCGCTACACTTTTCAGCAATCGCCCCTCTATAAGACAGCCTTTCTCGCTGCGTGTGAAAGAGCTCAGGAATGAAATGCATGTCCCACTCCTCGAGCATCGCTTAATGCACACAATCAAGCTCTTACCTCCTTGGGAGTGGCAGGTGATACAATGTGACATATCCTTTATAAAAGTTACAAAGCACGCTCCTGAGGCCGAAATCAGAATGCATTTCCTAGAACTTCAGCACAAACACTCCTGCGCAGATTTCTACACAGACGCTTAAAAGTCAAATGCCGGCGTATCCTATGCAGCCGTCGGCCCATCCTTCTCGGAATCCGATGTTCTACATCCGGAAACAAGCATCTTTACGGCCGAGGCCTACGCATTACTCTCTGCCGTGAAGCACATAAGAAGATCAAAACTTTCAAAAGCAGCGATCTATACAGACTCTCTAAGCGTCGTGAAGGCCTTAATGTCACCCTACAAACATAAAAATCCCGTATTCAATGAACTGTATTCGGTATTATGTAAAGCGTACACATCTAACCAGAATATCACAATATGCTAGGTACCTGGCCATAGGGGAATTGAAGGCAACGTTCTGGCGGACGAGATGGCCACGTCGATCGCATCGCGAGGCGCTAACCCTACCGCTGCGGTGCCTGTCACAGATCTGAGGCCTTTCTTGCGAAGGAGATTGCGAGACCACTGGCAACGCATGTGGGACGCGGAAACGGACAATAAGCTCCACCTGATAAAACCACAGTTAGGATTCTGGCCCCCTACTACAAAATCGCGCGGAACAGATGTCCTATTCTGTCGTCTCAGAATAGGACATACATTTGGCACCCATAATTATCTACTCACCGGAAGTGAGCCTCCAACCTGTGGTAGATGCGGGGAGAGGCTGACCGTACTCTACATCCTCCTGGAGTGTCGGGAAGCTGAATCTGAGAGAAAGAGACATTTCCCATTAGCATACCGACAGCACATTCCTCTTCATCCTGCAATGCTTCTTGGTCTAGAACCACTTTTTAATACAGACACAGCGCTAGGTTTTCTTAGAGATGTGGTTTTACATGTTATTAGTCCCATGAACTCGTAGCGCCTCCTCTCGAGAGAGGATGCCACTGCGATAATTGTTTTGCATAGCACATGCCTCCAGGCCATTGTGTTTCAAGGGCTCTAAGGAGGCAGTAGTGCTCTGGAATTTCTCATAATCTGATATATTTTACTTATCGTATCATTCTTTTTATATGTATCTAAATGTTCATTGTACAAGTCATACGTCATCGCCATAATTTTATCATACAGATTTTACGCACTTTAGAGCGTATAATTTAAGGCCTCTTTACAGCCACTTCACACGAACTTCATAGTAATCATAATTACACTGCAAACTCATTAGCACAGACATGGCGCTCTTTGGCCATACCTGGCCCTTGCGCCACAAAACCCCATACATCATCGTGACCACGTAAAGAAATAGGATGTGCTGCTCCTGTCTTAGACCCCATCTTTTCTTTTTTTCGGGAGGATCGGCCCGGACCGCACTAGACCGGTCTTACTTAGCACTTTCGTAAATGTACGCGCAGTGTGGATGACTGCTGAATTTTTTTTTCGAATACGGGCTTTCTTGGATTTACGTATAAATTCGGCGTTAGTGAATAACGCATGACACATCAACTCGACATGTGTCTCCTAAATAGAGCATCACGCTGGCACTTTCTCACTACGGTCTGCGCATGCATCAAACTTGTAAATTATATTCTGATTTGAAAAATTCCGACATTGCTGCATGTGATCGCATGCATCACCAACCACAATCTAATTGGCGTCGCTATATATAGCTACGCGGTTCGTTACGGTGCGTCATGTTCCGAATTCTCACCGGGCATGTCTGGAGGCCGGACTGTCGTGGTCGTTGTAGTTTCAAGTAGTGCCGTTGTGGTCGTTTTGTTGGCCATTGTCTTCATGATGGGTCCATGAACACAATGGTGAAGCAAACTACAGATAGCTATATGACACTGTTCAATATATTTGGAACAAGAAATGCGTCAAAATCAACATGGTTTGTCCCATGTTCCTACAAGATGATAGGCTTACTTCATAAACCGGAGGTACACCTGCAATCCCAGCGAATCAGAGCACAATACTTGCTAATCCCGCACCACTCATGTGGCTTCGAGCACATCAATATTCTTGTTTGACCTGAAATATTATGTGTACCGCCTTTAGCCAATTCTTGAAGCGATAACTTTAGGGCCCTATAGAGAGTAAAATATAGCAGCTTTCCCAGTCAGCACTTCCGGTAGGGGGCGGGACATTCTATAAACCGCGCACGGAAATTTCTAAATATAAAATTGACAAATAAATCAAGTTTGTGTTGCTTCCTACTTGCGCCATTATATCTGGCGGAACTCAGTTATTTGGAAGAATCTTTTGCCAATGCGTGGATTTAAGAAACGAAATGTATAGTTTAATTAGTCCTTGGAAAACACTCACCTATTACTGTGGGGCAAAGCATGGATAATATTTACGTCTGTCGCATCGGTGAGGTAATTTTGTTATTTTTGAAATTATAAACATTTACAAATATTGCAAAAAATACTGTTTGGATGCAATCTGAAATAAATTAAGCCCTTTCGTTGTTTCATTTGCCCTTCCTTGGAGGCCTCTGAACCGCATTTCTTTTGGGAGTTTGGCAGGTGAAACAGAATGCAAACGCATGCAGGATTCCAGGCTTACTGAATATATTAACCGTAAAACGTTTCATTTGCGGCATCTTTTAAATTACATTTAAAATGATGCGATGACATTCACCAGAAGACTGACAAACGGGTTTAGATGCACGAGCTAGAGCATTTCCTAGAGAACCAAGTTGTAAGTAATATACTTATAATATGTCCCCTACCTAAAGATACACCCGCTTCCTTAAAGCTCAACCCACTGAATGTTCTGAAAGAAATTGTACGCAAAGTACATATGAGCGCCCTCCATTCATTTGGGCTCGATACTGCGGTATGAATAAAAAAAATCCAGTCGTTTGATTTGGGTAAGTTTAGGTTGTATTACGTTAAAGTTAGGTGAGGATAGGTGGGGTGCCTTGCCGATAGTAGTGTTGTATTACCGTCGACCGGGGGTCGGCTACGGATTTCGGTCAGCCTTTGAATGCTAAGCCGACTACTGTTGCGGATTGGTACTCTCTGAAGTGAGCAATTATTCGGCTGAAGCAATTTTACTGGTCGCACTATGTAACATTGAACGCAAAAAACAGGCTTAATCTAGCGCGCAAGCTCATGCGTAATCCGAGCTTTATTTTGAACTGTTCACAGGGCATCCTAATTCTTGCTGTGTAAGCGACCGCATCAACAAACACCTAAACAGCGCATCTGCACAGGAATAAAGCGACTCTTTGTTAAATATACACCTGCCTTCAGATTAGGACCAGCTTCTTGCTATTGAAAGCATTGGTAACCACAAAACGTATGAGCGTCATACAGTCATTTGGGCTCATAATTCTGGCACAAGTTCATGTGCAGAAATTTAAGCCAATTTTGCACTTACGTTCTGTTGTAATGAAAACGTAGCCCAGCGCCAGGGCCACGATGATGAGTACGATGACCGTGCAGGCCACGTACTGCGAGCTACAAATCATCTACATATGCATTATCATGACGATGAAATGTCTTAACCTTCGGAATGACGCAATATTGTGCGGATACAAGGCATTACGCTTTGCGTGTGCTGTTTGGCTTGGCGGAGCTGCGTACTCGCCAAAGAAAATGCTACACGCATTAAAACCAAATCTTAATCTACGGCTTTCTTTGCAACTATTCCCATCGCCTCCTAGTTATCGGTGTGTCGGCGACTACATGAGCTGTCATGCATGAATAGTGCATGTGCTCAGGAATAAAATGATTTTCCAAACTTGCGCCCGCCTTCATAAACCTAACCGCCTTTATAAACTTGAAAGCATCGGTAAGTACAGAAGGTTTGAGTGCCATCCACATATCTGAGTTCATTGTTGCTGCACAAGTTTACGTGCAGATGTCTTCCAAGCGACACATTGTAATTGTAGTCGTAACGCCCCCCTCCTCCCACGTCTAAGTCAAGGCTTTTTTGCCTTTTAATAGGTGCGAAGTGCCTGAAGCGGAACCTCCGTGAAGATAAGGAAGAAGACAACCGAGACTAAGGGTGCGGGAAGAGATGAAGAGGAAGTTCATGAACATGGCGGACTCAACAGTATGTCTCATTGTTATTTCCTTACAGCATTGCTTGAAGCTTTGCACGCGCAGCAGCAGGGCCACGACAAAGAGCCAGACTACCGCAATCCCAACTTAGTCTGATCGATTGCTGCTCAACCCGCCGTGGTTGCTCAGTGGCTATGGTGTTAGGCTGCTGAGCACGAGGTCGCCGTATGAAATCCCGGCCACGGCGGCCGCATTTCGGTGGGGGCGAAATGCGAAAACACCCGTGTACTCAGATTTAGGTGCACGTTAAAGAACCCCACCTGCTCAACATTTCCGTAGTCCTCCGCTACGGCGTGCCTCATAATCAGAAAGTGGTTTTGGCACGTAAAACCCCATAAGTTTTTTTAGATTGCTGCTCAGCCATTCAGTTCAAAAGTAATAGGTCAATTTCACTTGCAAGATTTCCACAGAAAATGCCGCATCCTGCACGTATCTGCGTCCTAAATCTGGCCGGACCCTCTCATATACCGACTGCAATATTTACAATAAACCACAGAAACCCATCACCAGAGTTAGGGAAGCTGAGAAGTAGCGATGCCATTCGTAAAGCATTTGTGATGATTCTTGGCGGTATTTGTGCAAGTAGCGCCAGGACTTCGGTGACGACCTGTCAATGGTGCCTGAACTGAGTTTGAAAGGTTAGTGTAACATTAGTGTAAAGAGGCCTAAATACATTCGCCGTAAAGTACGTAAAATATATGTGTAACAATACCACTACTATGGCGCGTAAGATGTGAGATCTGCAATGAAAATAAAGGATTTGCAACGAGACGATCATATAGAATATATCAGTGTTGATAATACGACCCTTGAACGCAAGGGCATGGAGCAATATGCTCTACAAAAGCGTTATCTCGCAACAGCAGCCATCAACGAGAGGATATGTTTGGAATCTTTCGGTTTTCGACTTTGCGAAATTGTGGCATCCTGAAGAAGGTTCAAAACGGTTTTACGGTAGAAACAGCGGTTCAGAAGCATTGTCGGATCTAGCGCGATTTGTTATCAGCATGCAAAAAAACGGCCTTTTTTTCTTTCATTGCTTGTTTCCCCATAGCACAACAAGACATGTAGGAATGTCCGCCTCTCGCCACAGTTATCACAAATAGGAGGTTCATCACCATTCAACTGGGAAGGGTGTCATGTGCGCTGACTTTTCTATGTCGACAGGAAATGATCTAAATTGTCGTATTTTCTTTATTGAAGGCCTATTTCCCCAAGCCGCTCAATTAAATACAGCATATTTTTGTTTCAGCGTCCAAACTTTGTTGCCAATACTTGCTTAGGTTCTCTCGCGAAAATGGCTTCAGGTCCATGGCAGGTGCAACTTTCAGCCGTTACGCCTCTCTGCTTTACGAAGACTATGCAAGTGCTCTTTTAGGTTTTAAGTAAACTCTTTCATTTGAGCATTCAAAGAACTTATGTAAACTAAGCTGCACCTGTAGTTTGCAGATAGCAAAATTACATCATTTAAAACCTACTTGTACATGAAACATTGTGCCCGGAATCACTGTATGTAGTTAAATTATTTTTAAAACAAAGGGAGTGTGCAACTAAGCATTCCTCATCGGAGTACACCAGTCCCTTGGGTGAAAATTCCAGAAAAAGCATCGCCAGGTCTTACGCGGGAGGCGCAATGAGAGAGGTAGCTTTCAATTGTGTTAAGCATGCGACCGCGTATACACTGAGCCAGCAGATTTTACAAAGTTCCGGAGCACCATAAAGTATCGTAGCCTTTTATATGTCTAAAAATACCGATAAGCATTGTTTATGCATTAATGCGTCCTTATTATTTTCCAGGTAGCGAAGTAGATAGCCATTTGTTGATCCACCCACCCTGAGACTGCATTGTAATGAGTTGAGTAGCTTAGTGGTCCCCATCAAATGCAGCAGACGCCGATTTACTATTTTTCTGAACAACCTGCAATGGCAACCAGTCAGTGCTACAAGCATACAAGTGGTGCAGAAAGAGAGATCGTTGCCGTTCTTGAGAATTGGGTGTATTACTGCCTTTTTCCAAGCAGATGGGATATACTTTGACGATAATTTGACATTGAAAATAGAGAGCAGAGCTTTCTGTGTGTGAGTGTTATTAGTCCATAAATGATTTGAGCAGATCTTGGAGCAGATTTATTAAAGCAGTTCAGGAATGGATGGTACTTAGCTAAGTTAAACGGACGGTTGTATGCATCATTTGGTGTGCATTTTGTTCCCGAGGGTGCCGTTCTCCTCGTTGTCCGTTTCTGCGTAAAGTTCAAGAAATGTACGGGGAGCTGGAGATCGTGCTGAAGATTGGCACACAGAAATTCTGCTTGGTCTTGAAGACTATCTCCCTTCCTATTTAGCGAAGCTATTGGCTTTGACTACTGTACTTTTATTCTTTTATTTTTATACCATACTTTCCGCTCACCTGTATAAGCGCTTGTACCGGAGACGTAGTTTTGCGAACTTTCTTTCTTAGCCTGTCAACGCGACTTCAATCCATGCGGTTTTTAATGCTCCAAATATGCTCAAAATAAACAAGTTTTCCGCAGTTCCCGAATCTGAAAGGAGTCCCCACGCCTTATTTTGCAATTTTCGCGCTTTAATACATTCTTCATTCTGCCATAGAACATATCGTTAGTAGCCACTCCTGTGTTTGTGGGATGCGCTTGAATGCACGATCGATATGAAAAGCTGTGAATTATGCCAGAGCATCGCCAGTGTTTAAGCTGCAGTTGCCATCCCGCTGATTCAGCAGATTCCCCCTGCCACCGAGCAACGTGTGGCAAGCAATTGTCCTATTCGGTTGTGTTTAGCACTACAGGAAAGCGGTCGCTGCCGCAGAGGTCTTTAATTACACTCCACTGGATGTAGTTTATTAGAGTTAGAGATGCTATGCTCAAATGTATAGAATAATATGACTTGCAAGCAATATTGTAAAACGCACGCTTCTTCTTATTTAGCATGGAAGACCCATTGGGAAAAAGAATTTTTCAATTGACCGGTCACTCTATCCGCATACAGAGTATCCCTCCAAGGATACTTGCAAGCATTTAACTCTGCAAGGACCACTTAGGTTAAAGGCAGATCATCGACTAAGGCCCGACATTTTTCTTTATGAAGCGAGAAATGAGGGTGTATGTAGAGAAAGCAGACATCGAGGAGTTCAGCTAAAAGCACAGCTAGAACTGCAAGTGCCTCGAGAATGTTTGGAGTCCAACGCAACGAGTATTCTCGCAATCAGCCGTGTATACGCCATGTCCGTACCTGCGGTTTGTGTGGCGAATGCTTCTGCGTAGATGCTCTTGCATAACGGTCAACTGCGCTCGGCGTTGACCAATACACAGTGCGAAGTTCGCAGACATGAAGGGCGAAACAAGGACTATAGTCAAAATTATTATGCACTCGATGTTGCCGTATAAATATAAGTTAATTTGTTACAGACGCCTTTAATTGAGAACTCATTGCCGACAATGCATTGGCAACTTTCAATATTGGTCTTAAAGGGCGCTAGAGACAATGATCGCACCAATAGTTTGGGTAGATGTTGAACAAGCACTACTAATATTTAAATTTATCACTTGAATGTTCATTGTATAGTAGAGCCAGTAAATTGAAACACGTGCGTAATTAAAACACGTGTGTTTTTCTTATGTGTTCATACTTACCAAATCAACGACGTGTCTCACATTTTGCGCAGCGTTTACGCGACTGTGCTTATCATATGCGGAAACCATGTCAGCAATTGTACATGCAAATGAATTCAAGCAATCGATTTTATTACGTTGACGAAATTATTTGACATATTACATCTTTTGCCTTTTCAGATTTCGAGATCATGGAGAAACGAGAAAAAATACCAGTGCATATATTATTACAATATATTTTATAGAGAAATACGCTGCTTTAATTGAAGTAGTTGAGTGTTGAAGGTAAACATCTGGAAGCAAAGATGATCTCGTAGAGATAATTTCTTAAGGTTCCGAGTGCGCACTGTTTGTGACAACTAAGCATGAAAATGCAAGTTTCTCGCTGCTTGTTTCGCCTGTGATGATAATTATAACAATAACAATTAACCAATTAAACACGGACATAATAACCAATTTATTATGTCCGTGTTGATGAGAGCTTAGAAACATTCCTGTGCCTCGAGTTCAGATATTAAAAACAAAGAAGCAAGAAATGAAAAAAAAAAACATCGAGGGTTTTGACAGTGAGAGCAATTCTGGGGCAGAAGCCAAGAGAAAAGCACACAAAAAAGTTCACCTAAGGACTATGTGGTCCGTGAGTTGACTTAGGTTCAAGAGAAGAGAACTTTGCAAATATGGGAATTTATTTTGAATTAAGAAATGCCAGGTCACTATTCTTTAATGTCAGACACATAGAAAGTGAAAAAATGTGATTAAAGGCAGAATGTCATCGCGATGACATCAGACGGCATGATTCGATAAACGCGAAGAGGAGACATATATTGTCACACTGTTTAAATACCAGCTACTAAGCCACAAATATTCGAAGGCCAAATAGTGTCTATAGATGTTATTTCTAGTGTTAGTAAAGCGACTATACGTTCGTGGCTTGAATTGCAGCCCAATGTGAATGTAACGGGGCTACACAACCATTTGTCTGCATTTCGCGGCGTTACGTCAATGAATGGTTTCCACCCCGCTCGGCACGGCAGCGCCGTGGGAACGTGGAAGTGCCCAAATATACCCACTAGTTAATAAATACTACCAGATAAATTTAACGCGCACGCATCCCTTGCCGAGTACCGAAGCAAGAGCTCCATTACGCGAAAAGTGTAATGCCTTGTATCTGCACAAAAATGCGTAATTTGCGGGGTTGCGACACTTAATCGTCTTAGCAGCGTAAACGTTGATGACTGGTAGCTTTATAAGCGACGAGGGATAATTAAACAAACCTCATGATTATGAATATAACGAAGTCTCATAAAGGAACTAACGAATTCATTAGGTATAATTACCTGAGGGAAAGTTCTACTTGAAAAAAAAAAGAAAAAAAAAGAATACAAAACAAAACAAACAAAACAAAACAAACACAAAGAAAATAAGAACATAAAAAACAATAACAATACAGATAATACCCATCGGGATACCACAGACTCCAAAGAGAATGCATCGACAAGGGGTAGGCCAACTTCAAATTTCTGGGTGGGTCAGCTGAACCTTCGGATTGGGCCAGCATAAATTTAATGGTGAGCAAACTTGAAATTTGGCGGTTAGCCCATTTTAAATGTGGGAGTGAGCCAACCTTTAATTTGAGGGTGAGCCAGCTTGAAATTTGACGGTGAGCCAACTTATATGTCCGAGTGGGCCAACTTGAAATTTGTAGATGGGTCAAATCAAGATTCGGGGCAGGGTTAGTCATATGCATACTTACAAAACTCCAGGGGCAAATTTCGATCTGCATACCTTTTTGCAGTACGCAGCTCTGGCTCCCCACTTCCCGGCATAGGGAGAATAAACGTCGCCTGATTCGGAGCAGCTTAGGAGCGAGATATGTGCTCAAGTAGAACTTTCCCTCAGGTAATTATACCTAATGAATTCGTTAGTTCTTTTATGAGACTTCGTTATATTTACAATCATGAGGTTTGCTTAATTATTTACTTCATTTCTTTGGCATAATAAACGTATGATGGACGTGCTATATAAGTAATAAATTATAATACTTAATTAAGCCCAACTATCTAAACCCTCGCTAACTATTCTTGATTAGACACCGTTGAAATAACTTTAGTTATTGTTTAATTTGATAAATTATACGTTAATTTTAATTAGATTCACTATTCTTAGTTATCGTCAATCATCGTTACACTTGACTAAATTTAGCGTAACTAATCTTGTTAGTCTTTTTTACCCTAATGATCTTATAGTTCTTCAGGACACCCTATATATAGACCTAATCATAAACCTCAGTAGTCATACGTAGCTAAAGGCATTCTCATATATACCTTCATGGGACCTAATGTATAGCTATGCATAAGTTCATCGTGTCACGAGCTACAGAGAAACGGACGGACATAGATCCGAGGGAAGTACCGTTAGGATGCGTAGGCATACAAAAACGCTAGGAGCACCTAATAACCACCGCGAGTATGTTGGCACATCCACGTTACCAGCGCTCTTGCTAACTAAGCGCAATTTGTTAGCAGCAGACGTTGAGCTCCAGGCCCCGCTCCTTGCTAAAGTCATGCAGGGAGGGGGGGGGGGGGGGGGGCAACTAATTCTAGCAGACGCTTGCCGATCGGCCACGGTTGGTTATGCTGGCCGCGCATAGATGGCACCACAAGCGGACGCGCTTCCCCTTGCTGCCATTTGCTGGCGCTGCAAGCAGCTTTCGCGGAGCATGGGCAACGCGCTCGAGTATTCCATTTCATAAAGGATCACCGTGTACCTTTAGCTTCTGGGATTCGCATACGTCCGATGTACATTTACACGCATCGTAAAGATATCAGATTCGTTGCCTATCTCACAGGTTTAGTGATTGCCTGGCGACTATCAATCGATTTCCTATGTTACCGCCACCACAAAAAAAAAAAAACAAGAACGCGACAATTTTGCCAGCAACATCCAAGTATCATAGTTCAGGACAACATTCATTTGGGCTAGATGGTGCATACTCTAATTGGGAAGGAACAGAGCCAACTAAGACGATCAGAAGTGGGGAGAACGACACAGGGCAAGGCACTTGTCCAGTGTCGTTCTCCCCACTTGTGATCGTCTTAGTTGGCGCTGTTCCTTCCTAACATCCAAGGAGTACGTGGAAAGCTTGTGTACGACCAACACACAAAACTTCGAACTGCAATGTCGGCACTCTTAAAGTACTCGCGCCTGAGCGGAAACGGCTAGCGATTCCTGAAATGAGACACTCTTGAA
The DNA here is from genome assembly GCF_023375885.2 of Dermacentor andersoni. NCBI lineage: Eukaryota > Metazoa > Arthropoda > Arachnida > Ixodida > Ixodidae > Dermacentor > Dermacentor andersoni. Next base: position 71,267,663 of record NC_092822.1, on the reverse strand, counting down.
GATTAGTGGAAAAAAGGCAAGGAACACCTTGATACTACCAAATATTTACAAGCACAAGCATTTGTACAAGGTCGATAGGTTATGATTAAGAGAAAGAAAGATTAAAGAGATGTACACAACAATGGTTGAATGAATACCATGCTTCGCATAACGGATTTGCAGAGCTAGGCTCAGTGACTACTGGTCACCGCCCCATTTCAAGGAGGGTGCCGATAAATCATCATCATCCCCCTACTAATCATTGGATAGTTCTACAGTGAGTTACTATAGGCGCATCACTTTCGTTCTGGAGCTTGCGGCAAAGATTCATTATCCCCTTCAGTGAAGGCGTAAACCTTTGCAGACGTGACTTATTTTTGCCATTACTGTGCAGTGGTTGCAAGGAATAGACAGCGAACGTTGAACTGTCGGTAAATGGAAGATTCTGCTTTCCGAAACTATACCCATTTCACTCCTGCGTGAGATGTTTCGCTTCAGACGACCGCTTTGTTTAAGGCACACCCGTCTTTGACGGGACGTTTGGAGTGGCACGTTTCGGTAGATATTGCGAAATATTTTTCCACTTTTTGTAATACTGGCAACCAATAATTAACCTGCGCGTGTAATTTGAGTGGGCGATTCAATTTTTACTGAAGAAACGTAGCATGACTGACTACAATATATGAACATTTATTCACTATGTAATTATGATGGCGGTCTCTATAAAATGCACAGAGCCATTCTCGTCCCACATTGACTTGGTTTCTGTGGAGTCTCCAGCATCTTGGCATAAAAGCATGCAAATTTCAATCACTTATCTTCAGTTGATCGTAATTTGCGACTGAAGGGGTTATGGCGGACGCGACTGTTCGAGTTGAACAAGAGTCTTAGGGTGAGCGTTGATGGAAGGCGGAACGAGACAGGGAGGCTTTTAAATCTCGAGGATTGAAGAAAGCATGGCTCGCATCGTACAAATATTCCAGAAGGACCTCAACGTTACAGTGCCCATGCTATCAGATTCCCTCGATTTTCATGAGACGACATGCCACCCAGTTTGCTATACAATTTAAGCTAACGAACGCCGAATTATACACTAGTGTGGTGCTCCTTCAGAAAGAACAAAGAGGACGAGTGGTCGTCAGTTTGCACAGAATTTTTCTCCGAAGCACACAATTAGGATGCCTCGTTCATTGACAGCATGATTACCGATGACTGCACAAAAATAAGGATGGAGAGCAGCGAATGGCGGCGAACATACTTGCCGGCGTAGAGGAAGGTGCGGCAGCAGAAGTGCAATAACACATTGTAGTTTCATCGTTCCCAAGTCATACACGATGCAGGAGGCAAACAGAAAGAAAGAGCAACACCTTGATAACGATGCAGGCTCGCGCACTGGCACACTTGAAGCGACAGTGAAACAATCGGCTGCATTCATCAAACAAAGCTTTGACGCTCGTAGAATATAAATGATGAGGACCGTGGAATGTACAACTGAAAAGACATGCTAATGTACAGAAATGGAACAAGAGGGCACAAAAGACCATAAATAAATATATATCCAAGTTAACCTGATAGAGTTTGCATAGAAAAATGTCGTAAAAATAACCAGAAGGAATAGTTAGAAATAAACGCTGGACATCCAGATAATTTGCAGCTGTCATATGATACGTGGCATATTCTCGTTGCTATATGACGTTTGTCAGTTTGTCGCTTTCGCGTTCATTCAAAAAATCTTTCTTCGGAACCAAAACTATGCAAGATAGCAGAGAAGTACAATATTAGGAACAGGATACACATACGTCCAAGCTTAGTGCAAGGTCACACTTTCTATAGCTAGGTTATCTAATGAAAAACTTAGCGAAGTGCTCGCAGCTGTTCATAGCTGTTCATGATAGCTATTCATGACTAGTATGAAAAGAGAAAGAATGAAAGTGCATCAAGAAAATGCACGTGTTTCAATTGAGGAAGTCTTGTGGGAACCAAGCAACATAATTTCTTTTTTGTTCTGCGGAGCAAACTCTTATACATGTCGCAGTGCTGGGTGAATCCAGGGAGATGCAAGTGATTTCGCCACAGAATTACATTACTTGCAAGAGATGCAAGTAATTTCGCCACAGAATTGTGGTAGATCGCCGTTTTCGGGCTTCACCGACTGCAAAACCAGCTCGGCGCTTGGGTAGCGAGTCCGGAGGTGCTTCTTGGCGGCAGGAAGCCCGCGTTGCCACCTCGAGGCATCGTAACCTGTCGCACGTGCGGTCTGGAAACGTGGGAAAGGGTGTAACGCAGGGGGCTATTTGGCCCGGCAGCGCGGACAGAGGCGCTCTGCCTGGGACGCACCACGGGCAAAGCGTCATTAGCGCGTCAATGGGCATGCCTGGGGGACAAAGGGGCAACTTGAAAGCCAGAGGGATCAGTGAGCCGATACTCGGTCTCTTGAAAGACAGGCTGGCACAGGAGGCACATTCCATCTCTGCACTTACAGTTTCAAGGGCCCCCCGGAGGAGACGAACTACGCACAAGTGGTTAATCAGTGGGTGCGCTTCGGCAGGGGTGCCCTTTGCGGCACGTAGTGCGCGATGGTTTTAATTAATGTGCAAGGACAGGGCGACGCAGATGTTCGTTCCCCGTAAGAGTTCTTCAAGATGTCGCGAGACTTTCTCATACATGTCGCAGAGCAGGACGGTTGGGATGTTCTTTGTTCGTTGTTTGGCGGTTCCTTTCTCTTCCTCTATATGTCTGAATGTTCCGAGGAACGCAGAGAAAGCTTTAGAGGGATAGCGACCAGTGAGTGACAGCCCAGTTGACCGAATCAGGTCACTGGGGTGTCGTGATTTACCGTGAGGGGATTCTGGAGGAGCAGCTGTAGGGTTCAAACCTCGCTCCCGACCTCTAACAGGGGTTCCGGGCACAGGAATGGTGGTCTACAATTTCCGCTGTACCGAGTTAAGGCGCCGGTCCCAGTGCAACCGAAAGGTCTTGACGTACGAACGGTGTTATGCACTATTGGCTATGTCGAGTTGATACGTCACACCCACTGTAAATAGCTGTCGATGTAAATATTGTGTACATAAAGTATTTTCTCTAAGTGCAAACGTCTATGGCGTCCCATCTCTGATGGAAGAGGAGAGTCGGCGACGACGGCAGCTGAAGAGAAGTTTCTCTACCAAGTAAGCTGGTTAAGCCAGCTTGGAGTACTCTGTGCTACGAGCGTAAGAAGGTAGAAAATTTAGTAATGCATTGCCAACAACATAAAAAAGAAGCCTTTTCAAATATGTATCTTATATTGAAATAATTGCTTCATCATCACAAACATGTCAGACATCCTTCGTAAATTTGAGAATCATTTGTCCTGATGACTTTTGGACCTCTAGTCAATTGTCGTACCTGGAGTGCAAGTGCAAACCTTATTGTAAATGTCCGGTGATTTGGGTGGGGTTGGGCCATTAGCACCCCAGCCTAGGGGATGGCCTCGACTCCTTGGAATCGGGCGGCTTCCTCGGCTTGCCGAGCGGCCCACAGTTCATCAGCAAAGTCGTGGCTGGCGAGCGAGCGAGGTACCTGGAAGGAAAAAGAAATTCCACTCAATGTTAGACAATTCCAGAAACTGTTTCACCTTGGCCCTGTTAAGGCTATGTTTTGTTCAATAGTTGCTCGAGGCCAATATAGCTGTGACCTTGCACTAAACAGGTCTGAATGTCAAGTGTAAACTTCGGATGGTGTGAGATAACAATCAGAGATCTGTTATGCGACTGCCCTCATAGTGGTGTGGCTAGGAATCCAAACTCGACTGCACTTACGTGCACCTTGTTCGGGGAGTGAACCTGTGTTGAAACTGTGCTGAACACACTTGCGTTATCTTGCTACTTGACATGCTGGCTGTTATTACAGTGTGCCGCAAGGCACTGATGTGCACACATTCTTTTCCTTATTTTAAATATTGGCGCTCCTATTTCTTTTTATTGTGCGATATCCCCAGCATAGAGTAGTTCCGTTGTATTTACGCTGGCTAAGCTGCCTATCTTCCTATCTTGCTTTTCCTTCCTCTAAGTGCACTTTTCCACATTATAAAACTGATCTGATTTTAAAGGCGCGAAATCTACGACGGACAATCTAGTCAAGCCAGTCTAGTTGCTACTCAAGAAAACCAAACAAAACATGCCTTACATGTACCTACTGACCGTTTTCAAGTCCTGCCCACGTGAAGCTATGGAGAGTTTTCTTACGCAGATTGAACGATTAATAGAGGCACGCTACCCCAGTTTCCGTAGCAGAAAGAATCCCGAAGAAGTTACGGACTTACTAAGTGGCCCAGCAGCCGCCACACCTTACGTACACCGCATGTCACATAATTTGAAGAAAATTGCCGAGCGAGCTAATGTAAATGTAATGTTTTCTGGCCCGTGCAAGCTTTCAAGGATCTAATGAATCACCAACCTTTTCTTGCAATCCACCGGCATGTGTCAGAAACGACGAAAATATATGCGCCGATTGTCAAGCAGGAGTTCTTTATGAAATTCCTTTGTCATGTGGTAGAAATTACGTGACACAAACCAAGGAAAGAGTGAATGATAGGCCGAGGCAACATCAAAACAATGTCACAAATTGGACAGAGGGCCACATGGCAATTGATTGTAGAGATTCCAAAGTAAGCAAAATTTTCATGCCTGCCAAACCGCGACAAATGGGTTAGATTAGTAATCATTGAGGCCGGCGATAAGTGCATGAGTGTCGGATCAATCTCATTATCACAAAAAGAACTGCTTTACCTGAATGCGAATGCACACAGATGAACTGTGATAGAGCTCTTTGTATAAATCAGTGGAGTTGTTTCCTGAATAAACATTGCTGCAAGTACATAAGGCGCCCGGTGAATGTTTCTCTCTTTATTTTTCATCTCTGTGCCTTTCACATGAGATCATGGCCAACCAACATGCCCAGTTTTCTATCTTAAGATTATAAAACTACGGGGCGATGATTTATTACAGAAAGCAGGGTATTTTGTATCACCAATTTCACATGTGCATAACTCATAAGAAATTGTGAACAACTTGCAAAGGTGCCGAACCTTTCAAGCTACAGCACTGTGTTTGAAAATTTCACTGGCATAATTAACACCAAAGTCCAGCACAAATTAATCTTGCTACAATGAATGCATGAATGTGCAAACAACGTATTCAAGCCATGGCAATAGACGAACACACGTAATGCTCTGAGCGTGCAACTAAAGCTAACAAAATGCACTCAATTGCGTTCCCCACATTCGGCACAAACAATTCCACATACACTTGTCCTCTTGGAAGAACTGAACTCAATGTGCTTGAGCTTATGGGTTGAAGCAAAACACAAAGGTGATAAATTATGCTAAATAACATTATTCTCAACGACAGCGTCCTGTCAGCTCGTTTAGCAGCAGCCGCAGACGAGCCATTTCCACCGGTTGCATCGCTCATTGTTCAGAAAGAAAGCGTTAATACAGTAACGCAGGCTGCGCGCGGACCGCAATTTTTAACGGCTGCGGCGGCGTAGTGGGCCCGAAGCCCACGGGAGCAATATGTTTCCGTAGCGCTCGCGGCTTGCCAGGGCGCCGCCGTTGAGCACGTCGTGTGTGGCACTCCGGTTTCCTTCTCACCATATTGCCATACTGTCCTCCTCCACGTGTGTGTGTGTGTGTCTGCGTGTGCGTGTGCGTGTGCGTGTGCGTGTGTGTGTGTGTGTGTGTGTGTGTGTGTGTGTGTGTGTGTGTGTGTGTGTGTGTGTTTTACCAACCCGAAGCAACGTTGAGACGTTGAGCAACGTGTTAGCTAACTAAAGATTTTGGATGTGCGCGGCAAACGATGAGGACGATGGCGAGACACGGACGAAACACAGGACAGAGCGCTTTTCCAGCTGACTCTGTATTGTGTCCTTGACGTTACATGTTGCATCTTTTTCACTTTTTCGTCATGGGCATTTTGTTCTACAAACATAAAAAAAAACGTTGTGAAGACGCCTAAATTAAACCGAAGGTTGGAGGACACTTCTGCTCAAGGTTATCGAAAGCCTTTCAAGCTGACTCCAGCTATAACGAGGCCCTCCAAAGCGGCAACCCGGCGTGGAGAGAATATTCACGATGTGTTCACAAATGCCCTAGTTTGTTTTGTAATAAACACGGAAATCGCTGATGCCTGAAAGGGCGCAGGTGCCAGAGCGAGCATGTCCGTACACAGTGTCGACGGTTGGTCGAGTTCCGTCAACTGATCTTCGCCGGCAGTCCGAGAAATGATGAGAAGCTCACTGGCTAATCGCAAAATGCGGAAGTGCCATTATGTTCCGCTTGTGAACCTTGTATGTGAGATGACTTTCGACGCGAATGATTACGAACTCGGCTAACAGGTTGGCGGTTAGATCCAAGGTCGATCTGCAGAAGGCAAGTCTGTTTAGGTATCTAAATTTATGGATGGTTCACGACCCCTGAGACACAGGCATGGCGTAAGACGATTTCGTTTGTTTATTTGAAATTTTATATATGCATATTACTTCAGAACAGAGGCAGCAAAACCAGGGATTCTTACGTTTATCGAATACGGCATGAACGTGATACAGCTTTCTGTTGCGCTTTTAAAGCCAACATAGGGTGACACGATGCCCTCTTCATGACAGTCCCACTCAACATCCATATCGCGTACTGAACCCTGTTTTCGTAAAGCAGTTAAAACCAGGGTTTTGCACAAGCGTTCAGTTGCACCTGTAAACAAAAGAACAGAACACCGAAAGGATTGGAATTTAATATTGAGAAAAGTGGGTTGCAACTTCCTCATAAAAGACATAGCACAATGATGTGGAAACCAATTGCATAGATGTTAATGTTTATGGCTAACAGAAAGATGCGATAACTTTGTTACACTTAACTTTTGTACCACAATCAAACCTTGATTTATTGGTGGTTATATTGCCCCAGAGAGCTCTCCACATGCCAGGTACGAGCACTCTCGTGAGGCACCTTCCCAAGCGTCTCATCGCTAAAACCCATTACTCGTCGCATCGCCATTAGAAGAGCGCCAGCAACGCCTCGCGCATGGCGATACAGCGCGTGTTTCCCGTGCAGGCGCTCACGGCAGCGCCGGAGTCTGCCGTTCAATGAGAAGCCACGGCGTGGCTCTTGGCCTTCGGGGCGCGTGAAAAGTGAGTTCGGCGGGGAGACGCGGTTGACTGTGGAATAGGCTGCTGTTAACTCTTCTTTTAAAAGTGTGTGAATGCTTAATATTGAGTTTCCGGGCACAAGTTCGCCCACAATAAACCAGTGTGTTTAGTGTGCTTCATTGAAGAGTGCTACAATATTGTCTGTGACGGGACCAACAGGAAACCAGCACGCGGTATGAAATGAGCCTGAGGTTCTATAAAGTGACCTGGAATATACAGCATTTGGAACAGGTAATTGATGTTATGTGCTGTAATTATTATTGTTCATTGTTCAGTTAGTATTCCGCTCTACAGCACTAAAAGCGTTTCAGGCGGTGGCGGAGGATTTCGTCAGCGGATGTATGTGCGTTCGTCGATGTTAATTGTGCATTCGTGGTGCGCTTGCCGCATCGTATAGCCCCTTTACTGCATGGCGTATCCTACATGATAAGCATGCCCCTAGCATAACTAACGCAAATAAAGAGAATCCTACTGCCACCCTGACCACGTAGCTTGCCGGCGGAGGTAGTTCCCAAATGGCGATGCACACCCATCGCCCGTCTCTGGGCCATGGGAACGCCAACTAGGTTACGTGTACTCACGCAGGAATTGCACAAGTACGGTTGACACGCCTTCCTTTTTTGTGCTATAGCTTCGGCGCGCCATTACTATGTGACGAAAGGAGAAATAATAAAGGCTGACATGCTAAAAGCTTTGCGCCGGAGCATTCGGCAGCACCAGCACCAATTTTCATATTTTGGACCGTTATTGTTGATGCACGACATCGAAATGCCGCATACTAGTGCACAAGTCCTGAAATATCATGTCGAGCAGTATACATGCGCTCCATCGCACGTTCTCCATTCACTCGGGCGCTCGCAATAATGTTTCAATTTTCCCTTGAGCAGTTGCCCAGATGAGACACGCGCACGAGGATGGGGCAAACTTCCAAATTTTTGTCAATAACCTGACAAAGCGCGTCCCACGTGAAGCTCTCTAATATTTTCCGTGACCCGCAGAAACGGTGCAGCTGTGTAATATCAGCTCAAGCGACCATTTTAGAAAGCTAGAATAATTATTGCGCAAGTATAATAAAAATTTGTTTTGCTGGAGCTATACCGAGTACTCTTAGGAAAACAAGTATGATAATGTCTCTAATTTTCCATGTCATTTTTTGTCTAACCCGTCATCAGTGAAGTGCGCCTAAAACAAGGTGCGTCGTACGGTCGTGAGCAAAGAGTAACACAACGAATGAGGGCAATCAGAGCGCAGAACACTGCATCACTTCAGTGTTGGTTTTGCAGAATTCCGAGAGGGAGTTGCGGATGGAAAATATCGAGGACACTCCACACAAGAAAAGTTGAAGTCCTGCTGCTCACCGTGCCCCTCTAACAGTAGGTCTCCGGAAATTGAGTCTCCTCGTTTACCGTACTCGTCGAATACGCCGTAGCGGAAATGCGCCCATTCGTGTATTCCGTCTATTCCGTAGTCCGCCATAAAGAAATCAACAAAATCCTAATAAAGAAAGGCGTCAGGCAGGGAGATACGATCTCTCCAATGCTATTCACAGCGTGTTTACAGGAGGTATTCAGAGACCTGGATTGGGAAGAATAGGGGATTAAAGTTAATGGCGAATACCTTAGTAACTTGCGATTCGCTGATGAGAGTGCCTTGCTTAGTAACTCAGGGGACCAACTGCAATGCATGCTCACTGACCTGCAGATGCAAAGCAAAAGGGTGGGTCTAAAAATTAATCTGCAGAAAACTAAAGTAATGTTTAACAGTCTCGGAAGAGAAAAGCAATTTACAATAGGTGGCGAGGCACTGGAAGCGGTAAAGGAATACATCTACTTAGGGCAGGTAGTGACGGCGTATCCGGATCATGAGACGGAAATAATCAGAAGAATAAGAATAGGCTGGGGTGCGTTTGGCAGGCATTCTCTGATCATGAACAGCAGGTTGCCATTATCCCTCAAGAGAAAGGTCTATAATAGCTGTGTCTTACCAGTACTCACCTACGGGGCAGAAACCTGAAGGCTTACGAAAAGGGTTCTACTAAAATTGAGGACGACGCAACGAGCTATGGAAAGAAGAATGATGTGTGTAACGTTAAGGGATAAGAAAAGAGCAGATTGGGTGACGGAACAAACGCGAGTTAATGACATCTTAGTTGAAATCAAGAAAAAGAAATGGGCATGGGCAGGACATGTAATGAGGAGGGAAGATAACCGATGGTCATTAAGGGTTACGGACTGGATTCCGAGGGAAGGGAAGCGTAGCAGGGGGCGGCAGAAAGTTAGGTGGGCGGATGAGATTAAGAAGTTTGCAGGGACGACATGGCCACAATTAGTACATGAGCGGGGTTGTTGGAGAAGTATAGGAGAGGCCTTTGCCCTGCAGTGGACGTAAACAGGCTGATGATGATGATGATGATGATGATGATGATGATGATGATGATGGTGGTGGTGGTGGTGGTGTATATGAAAGTGTAGGCTGTAAGAAAAAAATAATGTCGTGCAATGAACGCACCCATTAAAGTACAATTTATTTTTCTGCTCCCGATGCCTGTTTATAAATAGCAATACGCACACAGAACGTGCACCGGCCGAAAGAAAAATTGAAACTTCTTTGACAACGCTTGTCGAACTGAAATGAAAGTATTTAGAGCTAGAGGACACGAAGAATAACAGGGAACGAATAATTGAGCACTGGAAACGCAAGCGTAAGCTGTTGATACTACGAGAGATCAATGCGCTATGGTACTCGTTGAAATTTCGCTGTTAGCCGTATACGTGGCCGGGAATATTCTTGCGTGATATTGCCTCAGCGTTTGACAAGGCAACCACTTCTCATTTTCCTTTGTCATGCTCACTTTTTGTTGCCCATAACGAGTCGTCTCATTCACACCAGAGCATAACTTTCCCTGCAACCACTCAATCAAGCAAGGTGGCTTATACGAACCTTCACTACACCTCAGGCAGGGATTCATGCAATACATGTGCGATGAGCCTACGTGTGCCTTGACAAAGACATGTCCACTAGCCGAAACATTGGCTCCTGCTTTCACCTTCTTGTCGTTTTTCTCATCGTCTTGAACTTGCATCTCACGCATTCCCCGTGTTTTTTTCCTGAATGTGCAAAGCCAGCGGCACAGAGCGTCACTTGAACGGTTGTAGATGAGACTCGCTTTGTTGACGGCGAAGTTGAACAAGCAGGGAAACATGGGCAACTGAGATGCTTGCTGCTCATTGATGACGTGGTGCTTTCACCAACAGCAGCACTCGCTCAAACGCAAATGAACGCGTGGTCAGCCCGACGGACACCCGGCGAATTTCGAATACAGGAGCTAGGGGAGCAATCGATGGCCGCCAAAACACAATATACCAACACCCTAATTCAGTGAATTTTGCTGCAGACTCAAGTGCCGAGGATTACTCAGTCCAATTGGGCATTTTTCTTTTCATTTTGCATGCCTTTCAATTTCAACAGCACCATTTGGAAGATTGAGTAGCCCTTAGTTGCAGAACAATATTGCTTTTTAGGCTTCGTATGCACTGTGAAATTATGTTCCTTCAGTGATGGCCCTTTTAAATTTGTAGTGCACGGCAGGTAAAGCTCATGCGAAACACTATTGTACTTGTGTGCACAATGTGGTCTTCTTGAAACGCTCTCATTGCGATGGCTTGTACTGATAGATAATAAAATTCCACCTCTAGCTATTTTCTGCGACGTATATTGACAATTTAAAAGGCATCCGTTTATTGTGAGGACGACATCCAAGGGAGTGTAATTGGCGATTGCGGTCTATTTATCATCGACTGCTCAGTTTTGAAAGTTGTTTTACGCTTTTGAATATATGTGCACTAAGAGTGCGGAAACGTCGACAAAATTAAGAACACTCTCCGAAATATTTTGCTTACCTACCAGGTCATGCTGAGCGCTTTTGAACTACTCAGTAAAGTAAACGTCGAAAAAGTGGGCTACCTAACTTTTTCTTCTAAGACGCTCATCATTTTATCTTCAACGTCCCTAACAGTTCTCACGCCAACTTGGCTTACTGGGAAGTGCACGGTCTAACAGGTCGGGCATTGGGCTGCCGCGCTGATATAAGCCTGTTCGAAGCGAACCATTTATTCAGTCCCCTGCCTCTTCCCCTCCCCCTCTACCTCAACTCTCACGAGATGCGCCATGGGTGCACTGAAGCTCGTGACGTCCTTTCTCACTGGTTTGTTCCCAATTATGGTAAGTGCAAGAGCCGTTGGTGTGTACTAGGCACCAAAAAGCCGAGATACACTGCACGCACAACCAACCTTGGAAAACATATCACATGCACTCAAACCATGACGAGCTTCCCTAAAAATCACTCACCACACTCAGTCTCGTTTAGCTCTATGACGCTTTAGCATCGAAAGCACTCGAACTGTAGCTACGACGGCATTGCTAGCAAACAACACGGCATCGAACCATGCTATACATATCAGGCTTGTATTCGTTACAGAGAAAAAATGTAGCCGATAACAAGTACTGCTGCTTAATTCAACGATGAAATTGGTAACCCTGGCGAATTGATGCCCCACAAAAATTAGTGAGGAAATAATGAAATGTAATTACTGCTTTTACGTTGCTTACTTCGCATTCTTTGTTTAACGTTGCTCAAATACAGTAAATATGACGTTAAGGCATGATTGTTCAGGGCGCCCCCGTCAGCCATTCGCACATTCTTTAATCCACTAACAATTGCTTTAGGAATTTTTCTTCCGTCATTGTTCCCTCGTTTTCTCTTAAACACATCAGCAGCAACACTCAAACCTCGCTCGCTGTGCGCGCAGGAGGGAAGTGTGGTGTTTTAACGCGCAAGCAAAATGCGCCCAACCGTGCTTGCGGTTACTCAATGCCATTAAGCTCGCGTCTGGCTCCTCTTCGAAGCACAACGCTGTATTGTTGCTGATGCTCGCAGTAGGTGCTCGGTGCAGGGCCAATGAAAATCTGGCAAATATGTTTGCAGGCGACTTCCTGACGTCAACGTCTCAATTGGCCGTCGGAATTGATCCCGGGTAGCGCCAGTTTATTTCGTCGGCTAACACCCGGCAGAAGGTTAAGATGGGAAAATAAATACTGAGCAGCAGGGCGTTTGGCTCTCCAGCATTGTGCACGCGCGAGGCTACTGCGTGGCGTGACCATTCTAGTACAGTTGGCGGCAACTCGAAAGCCTTAAACCTGCGTCGCCTGTTACAGCTCGACTCATCAACAAAGAAGCAATTACATGTAATTGGTAACCAATAAACATAAACAATTGAACCACTGTGAGCGTCACCGAGTAAGAAATTGTTGTTAGTGAACTACCAAAGATCCAAAAAATCTAGATGATCAAAGTATATTATGAGACGCAATTTTTTGTCTAGCAGCCTGACCTCGTCTCCCGCAGTGAGCGGGGTTTCAGCGGATGTAAACAAAAGGATCGCGGCGTACTGATTGCTGTTGTCTGGTAAATGAGATATGTTCGAAGCAAAGACATTGCAAATATGCAAGACAAGATTCTATGGGAATCATGGTAGCACGTATGGAAAAATTATGAATTAAATATTTCTGCGTACTGGTTAATATTTCCCATATTTTGTTTCATGAGGCAATATCTTCTATTGGAAGCCTAACAAGTTCCCAAAGTAAGTACACGGTAATTGTTCTTCGCAATCTTAATAAACCTGGAAGTGATTGAAATACGCCGAAATATTCCCGTTGAATATTCCGTATTCCCAATGATTACACAGGAAACATGTGCAGCCTGCAGTTGCATTTTCGGCCTTTTCTTCCATTCACGGCATATTTTTATCGCCAGTTGCTCTTATAGAATGTTAGACATAGGCCTACAGAATGTTCAAGTTTCACATGTCTCATAATCATGTCTGTCTCTCTCTCTCTCTGTGCGTGTGCTTGCGTGCGTGCGCGCGCGTGTTTGTGTGTGTGTGTGTGCGTGCGTGTGTGTGTGTGTGTGTGTGTGTGTGTGTGTGCGTGCGTGCGTGCGTTTTAGCATAGAAAACACTCGAGATGTAGCTATGACGGCATTGCTAGCAAACAACACGGCATCGAACAATGCTATACATATCAGACTTGTATTCGTTACAGAGAAAAAATGTAGCCGATAACAAGTACTGCTACTTTTTTGAAAGATGCAATTGGTAACACTGGCGAATTGCTGCCCCACAAAAATTAGTGAGCAAATCATGAAATGTAATTACTACTTTTACGTTGCTTTCTTCGCATTCTTTGTTTAACATTGCTCAAATACAGTAAATATAGTCTGGTAAATGAGTATCTCTGTGTGTGTGCGAATTATTTATCCCGCATATTAGAATTTAAGAATTGTAGCCTGTGATTTGGCAACACGAATTGACTTGAAACTTCAGGATGACACCAGTTTCGATGCATTATTTACAAAAAAATGTAGGACGAAATACATATGCATTCCAGTTACCATTTTTGTTCAATTGAAAAAAGAACGGTTTTACAAAAAGTACTTGGAAAAACACTCCATTTTTACGGTGACATTGAAGGCGCATATCTTCAAAAGGGAGCCAATTGGGAAAATAATTTCAAGTGGATACGCCTTGGAAACTAACCGGCTACAATTCGCGAATTGTAATATATGCCATAAAGTAACTAATTAAAAAATTCAAGACGTTTTCCTCTTTAAGTGCCGGAAAAGTTAAAAATTATGCCGTCGTATAAGTCTAAACGTAAACACATTTACGTAATCATCTATGAAAGCTCGGTCCAGCACAGATTCTCACAGGTGTGCGCGATCCTCCGTAAATATCCCTTAAATCGTTACTGTTTTCGTTGTGCCGAAAAAATATTACCAAATTGCGAAGAAAATTGCCGTCGAATGTCCCGCTGCTCCTTCAACCACCCGGTAAAAACTAACGAGTTCACGTACCATCCACGCGACCTCTATGACCTCTCCATCCACGCGACCTCTATGATGATCTGTGTAAATCAGCCAGTACTGACAACATAGGGGACATAACGCAGTCCACAACAGGTGCCGCCACTCCGATATTGTGTTTTCGTCTTTCTTTTTTACTCACGAAAGCTTCCTTTTCACTACTAATGACGAATTCGTTATTAGGGAAGCTACATGTGTCAGTATAGTTCGACTGAACATTTTTACTATGGGTCAATGAAATTTCATGTAAATTCTCGCAATCGTAAGAAATTTCTGGTGGGCAAGCTTTTATGGGTCCTCTACTCACCCACGAGTATAGTCGTGCAGGGTACACCTGCAGATAACCTCTAAATATCACGCATGATCAATGCCTCAAAGGCATTTAGAATATTTTTCAAGCAATCAGCCATCTACCATATTATCTATGAATGTTTGATGTATCAAAAGTAGCATTTTGAACCAAATTCTTTCCACGAAACGTCGTCGCCTATTGTTTGAAGCATTACCTTCAATCATCTAAGCTTCAGGGGGCTCTCTCTCCGTCGGCTCGCATTAATTAGGACACCTCGCGATGTGGGAACAGAGTGATGGCAGGATAGTAACGCGATTACTATGAACTTAGCCAACTCCTACATGCAAAGATGTCCATAAAATATGCGTTCCATTCACTTATTCCATCAAACTTAAAGAAAGCTTGAGTACTCACCCGTGCCTCCAGATTCCGCACAATGTCTTGGTTGGATACCGTCCGGGTGTGTCGACACCATGATATTGGCGTAGCCACCGTCATTTTTGCTGTAGTTCCAGAGCAACGCTCCCCAAGCAGAATAACCACAGTGTAAGAGCGAGTGACGCTCTCAGCAAGGCCATGACGACTGTGCAATGGAAGGAATGAGACAGAACGTATAGGCATACTGACTCAATATGCACACACGAAGAGGGTTATAGGTAATGGTAAGTGGACCAATTGCAAAATTCCTTGAGATTTCTAGCGTCAGTACCAGTACCTAGCCACATAGTTAAAAGACAAACTTTCCTTGCTGTATGCGCTCTTACAGACACAGAAACAAGTGCGCTGATAATGTCGTTCAGCGCGTTCGCATACCGCATACTGCTTGTGCGGTTGCTGAATGAGGAGAACTCTAGCCCCGTTCCATTTTTACAAACTGCATTGACAACCTACTTTGGCTGGGGCGCATGTTCAGCAAAACACCATTTGTAAGTCTCTTTAAGTTGGCAATCATCAAACGGTTTTGAACCAAAACTATTCTCCGGCGTCATTTTCTCGTTATCTTTGTTTCCCCCAACTTCCCGCTTACCCCTGAGGGAAGGGCGACAACGCATGCTGAATTCGTGTATTTTCCTATTAAACTTTAACGTCTTCATGAACCGTACCCCACCGCCACATGTACACTTGTTTTCCTTCTCGGAAACGTGGAAAACACGTGTTGCGCACTCCTTGGTGGGACTCGCCTGTTTCATAGGCAGAGAAATAGACCTTTTACAGGGTTTGGGGACTCTCCAATCTCACTTCCTCCAAGTTTCTCCTTTCTTTTCAGAAATTCCGTGCTAGGGAGCCCGGTTAAACGTAGCTTCTACGGGTATGCTTAAGATTTCACTTCCTAGGAAGCCAACAATGATTTAATCAAGGGTTCGACGAAAGTTCGTCTGGTCACGCATGAAATAATTTATGTTTAAAAGAAGAGCCGTCTATGTCCTGTCCTTTTTTTGAGGTCATGCTAATCAACAAGGAGTACTGGATTCAGACTATTCATATAAGGGGAGGGCCTTGTGTATCCACGGTATTTATTCGTGAGAGGAAGAGCAGAACTCTAAAGAAATCACACAGGTAGAGACAGAACAATAGCAAACGCAATGTAAGTGGAGAACAATGATGGCAAAGCCTCAAAAAGCTTTTAGGAAAACACATCGTAATAGTTTTCAATAGAGCGAGAAGAGGACGAAAAGCATTGGTATGCACGCCGAAAGTGGGTGTGCGGTTGAAAACGTAGGTCCCATCCCTTTGGGACTCATACTTTTGTCAACTCTGTCAACGAGGTATTTCTCTGGAGGTAAGTCGGAATAATAGGCGCAAACTAGATAAGCAGCAAAAACAGTACTTTTCGTAATAGCATTGAGCGCTAGCATCCAGCGGTGCACCACGTCGAATACGATTTCCGCCCAAATGGCCGCCCTTAGTGTCGTTCTAGAAGAGACGGCATCAGCCGTCTCAAGGCCTAAGCCCCTACCACCCTCCCGGCCTTCATTCTCGCAATATTTTTCTTTATAGAAGTGTCACAGGGACGCAGATTGTGCCAATGGACAAAAAGCTAGCTCAACAGTATATAAACAAAAGCAATCAAACTACCTACGTTAACACCCCGTCATGCCAGCATCAAAAGCACATCTCCAAGCTAGCTTGCTGTGCTCAAGAAGACGCCCCAGGTCGTAGAGCTGAGGAACGCCGAAAAAACGAAAAGCCAAAGCACGAAATCTATGTATACTTACTTACCCGACCGTTACAGTATGCCGGAGAAAACAACAGCGTCGAGAACAGGCGCATAATGACGTAGACAATGATGATGATTTCCTTAATATGGCACATAGCCACCAAGGAATGAAATTGTATCCAAAATGCGCCTGAAACATCCCTGTCATGATGATGATGGTGCGGATGATGATGGCCAACCTGTCATAGTGTATTTCGTCGTCTAAAGCCCTTATAAGGATGGCCGAGAGGCAATGAAATGAGATGGAAAAGGCACAGAGGTTAACTTGAAGAGATTCCGGTTTCCTACCCTGAGCTGGGGGAAGTGTATTAGTAGCGAAAAAATTTTTCTTTCCTCTACACTATAGTGGCACTAATAATATCTGTTCGACGTTGTCTTCGTTGCCCGTTCAGTAATAATCATTTCTGCGATTGATTCGTTTTGCTTCCCACTTTACTGTAAGAAGAAATCGCAGGATGGCGATAAGTCTCAAGTTACACAATAGCTATTTTAAAAAATCCAGCATTATTCACTGCATACTCTTGAGCTTCAGTTCATATTAGCTGGTGGCAGGAAAATGAACTCATGGGCCTCGTGAAGCGGCTAGCCTAAGCGATTATTGAGTTTGTTTGCAGTTCAATTTCGAACGTAAATCTGTTCGGAGTACTCCCACAACACGAGCGAATAGTCGGCGCGACGTCCATAGCCGCTGGTTCTTGAGACGCGGAAATAAACGCAGATGCATGTGGAGATAATTTTTAGAAGAAACATAGAAAATGATGCACGACCGAAGTCTACGTTTCACGCAGAATGCTGATGTGAATTAGGGTGCAATATTTCAATACTGCAATATTGTTGAAGGAAACCGCGCCACGATATTATGCATCATGGTTGAGCTTGATGTTTGTATTTGTTGGCTCAACCAAGGTTGATTAGTTGATCTCAGTTGTAATGGATGTTACGCTTTACATGTGATAGGCCATGAATCGGAAAGTATTAGGATCAAAAGGAGTAAGTGACACCGAATTGGTTTAATAAAGAGAAACCGATAAAAAATAATACGCACATCAGTGAGCACTCATAGTACTGAAGCTCGGATGACTGAACTCTGTTAATATGTATTTTAGGGATATGTCAGAGAACAGTTACCAATAGTATCGATGGTCAATAATAACTAGAAAAATATCTGAGAAAATTCGTATGGTATCTTCTTGTTTCTCTTATCAAATTAGACACAAAATTTATACGTTTGTGTAGCATCTAATTGTTGGCAACGCTTCGAAGCAGACTATCACGGAGAGCGTGAGGCCCAGCCTAAATTTTCCGGGGCAACCTTTATCATTCCTAATTTATAATTAATCACTTGCCCACTCAAGTTTCCTCAAAAATTTGTCTATTTGCGGATGACTGCATCTTGCATCGTAAAGTACCTAACTCCTCAGATATTCTAGCAATTCAGGAGGATTTCAATACCATAAATGCGTTGTGTCATACGTGGCGCATGTAGTTATACATTAAAAAGTGTAAGGCTATGAGGATTTCTCGTACTAAACTAATCTGCCCCACCTATACACTAAATAACATCCGACTAGAATGAGTAACGTCATACCGATACTTGGGGGTTCACATTGCCAGCACACTATCCTGGAAAACTCATATTGTTCACATAACCTCTAAGGCCACTCGTACACTGGGATACCTTCATCGGAAATTCTCACTAGCACCATCATTGCTAAAACTCTTATTGTACACAATTTTCATTCGTCCAAAGCTTTGGTATGCATCATTAATATGGGACCCTGGCCATGACACCCGCATACAGTCTCTAGATGCAATACAGAATCGCTCAGTCCGTTTCGTTCTCACCAACTACCAAAGACCTGCGAGTGTCACTAACATTAAAGCTCTCCTACACCTCCCGCTATTATCAACCCGCTATTATTATTTCTTTTCCAGAAATGCTACTACCAAAACGCATATTTAGGTTCTAACTTTGTTCAACCGCCGTCATACATATAATCTCGCTTTGACCATCACCAAAAGGTAAACATTTCGCGCTGCAACACCGATGCATTTCACATACATTCCTTCCCCAAACGAGTAAAGTTTGGAATAACATACCCGCATTACTTATAAGCATAACTGACACCAATAACTTTAAAACCACACTTGAAAGTTTCGTCTATTAATGAATATTGCGATTTGGTTGTTCTGCATAATAAATGCTCTTATGCCATTATTTTAAGTTATGGCTTGTATTTTATATGGTATGCTTTCTTTGTGGCGCCATGTATTTTTGCCACGCTTTCCAAGTTTCTATTTGCCATTCTTGATATTTTGTATACCATGTTTTGCAACGTTTTGCCGTGTTTTTTTTTCATTTATTGTATCACGTAACTACTTAACACTTCCGGGACAATTAGTTTTTATTCTTTTTTGTTGTTGCCTTCCTTCCTTATCTTTTCTTGTTATTACTGGCTTCCACGTATTTAACTTTGAAGTTTTGTTCGACAGTTCTTTCTGCTTTGTACTTGTAATATTTTTTCTATAATCAACTCTTGTGTGATTTGTCTCTGTGTTTACCTTGTCCCTCCCCTCTGCAATGTACAGCCGTACCTTGAGGGTATAATAAATAAATAAATAAATAAATAAATAATTGGCCAGGTTTCAACTGCTAACAGGCCAACCCTTCGGCGACTGCATCAATCATCTCTTAGAAGCCACCTTCCTCTGGAGCAATGGCCCATCCCCCATGAAGGGTGTGATCAACAGATCGACAACACAAGACCAATTCCGTGCTCCCTTGGTCAATGGCTGGGTGTCGACTACCAACAGTGAAATCCTTTATGCATCAGCACGAACCACGCTTTAGAAGACAACAGACAGTATGTAACAGTCCATTTTATTTTTGATGTCCATTGGCCCATTTTATTAAAGTTTTGCATCCATCCATCCATTGGCCCATTTTCATACGCCACAGGTGGTTTTCGCGCAGCCACTACAGGAGCCCTTGAATGTTAAACAATATAGGATAAATGCAGCAAAATATACTGCCATCTCCCTAGAAACTATTTTTGATAAGATCTACCAAATATTGCAACTTTTTATCAGCACAAATTCTCAACGATTTGCTGGATGTTCACTTGAGTCATATTCAGACCAACGCCATAATAACTACAGATTCCTCAGAGAGCAACAAAAAGCACGGGGTATGAATTTTGGCTCGTTCTCTAGAATGGTCCTATTCAATTATACAACCTCAGTTTACTCCTATCTACACAGCAGAACTCTTAGCTGTACTTTTAGCACTGCGCAAATTGAACCCCTTCCATTCATCAGTAGCTATTATCACCGACACACTCTTTCTGTGCTCATTGCTTACAACGTGTAATGATTCAAACATATTGCAAGCATTATAACTCTTTTCTCCGCGTCAGTTGCGTTCGCTTTATTTAGTTTGGGTGCCCAGGAACAAAGGTTTGCCGTATACTATGACTACAGACTCATTACTAAAGGCTTCCCTAGCTGGCCTTCTCGTATCTGCCTTTCTCCCATCCGCCTATATCACTGCTGCTAACTTTATGAAATTAACAATGATGACTGAGCTATATAAATCTAGTGTGGCATCGAATTCTGACTACCGCCACCTCATATTGCCTAGGAGCCCTAATTCTGCCCAACAAGCAAATTAGAGATTACACTAACAAGGCTACGCTGCTGCACCACGACACTGCATTTCTGTGCACACAGGGTTGGTTGGCGGCAGCCGCTTTGTTTACACAGTGCGGGTAACCAGAAACAATTGATCACTCAAGATAGGACCCGGGCGGCTGCACGGGTTATATCTTGAAAGCGATCTGCGAAGGGGACGTATGTGCCGTGCGCTGCGTTTTCGGGGTTTAGTTCTCGTTCAAACGAGAAGTAGCACGAAGGTCAATTTGCTCGCTGCTGCTGCCATGCATCCTCAATTTCAGCGTTTTGACAGCGAGATTCTGCGGTAATCGTGGGAGATGTGTCCGTGTTTCCTTGTGCACGCGTGACACCATGCATGTTAATTTAGTTAGTAAGGCAATGTTTACAAGTTGATATGGCCGATACAGATACTATCGTTACCTTGTGCAGCAGTCTTCTAATTTGCTAAATTGTTGCGCCTTTTGTAAGGAACTGCCATTTTCTTTTGGTGACACGGTTTTGTTAGCACGATTCACACAGGTTTGGCGTGTCTGGAACCGGCCTATCTCGCTCGCACTTCTAGAAAAAAAAAATATGGTCCTTTCACTCCTCCAGATTGTTGTATCGAGTCGCGAGAGGTGTCAAAGTGTAGGCTCAACAAGTCAAGATACCAGGAGTAACGGTATGATAGGTAAAACTAATTGTATGGGCGTAACTAACGCTAATATAGCAAAAGAAACTATTCACCTTGCACAAGCCTCGGGCACAGGGTACACCACTATAGATATAGCTATGCTGACGTAAAGCCACCGTACGACACCTGCATGAGTAACGAAGCTAGACCGCTTGAAATAGGCCGGGCTCGAACGAGGCTATGTTGCATGAGAGGCAGTTTTCGTGGCTCGCAGAAGAAGCAAGAATTTAGAGTAATGTAAGTAAAATTGACGGTGCGGTAGTAATTGCCGAATATACCGTCAAAAATTTTTCGCGATGTGTTTATAACCCCGTAAAGGGTGCACCGCCGTAGATAGAGGTCTGCTAAGGCAAAGCCACCGCACAGCACATATTTGAAAAGAGCTAGTTTTCTAGGAATAAACAGTGCACGCGTAAGGCAATGGAGCCCGGAAGGTAGCTTGAGCTGTGTCCCCGAGAAGAGGAAGCTAGCCCCAATGTAGGTAAAATTAATGTTACGCGCGTAAGTTGCACCTATCGCACCTATCGACGAAAATCAATCACATTGCACCAAAGACCGCACTGTCTCCAATTTTCGCCCGCGGCCCCTTGGTCAAAAAACGAGAAGGCTCAGCCATGTGTCGAAGAAGACAAAGACAACTTATGCAAAACAAGGCCGACGTAATTGCGCGTTATGTTCGATATTTATGAGATATGAAATGCGTGAGTAATGAACACGAAAGCGAGACGGAAAGATACAGAATACAAGGATGTAATCAACATTTACCCAATGAATAATTAGAACCGCTATGTTTGTCCCGTGTTCGTGGTCCTTGTCTTCTTTAGCATCTACATTTGGTTCGCACTGTCTTTTCTTCCTCTTTTCGCAGCCCGGCACTCTCCCAACTATGGTATACGCCATTTTACGTTCGACACTTTGCGAAGTCAGCAGGTTGTGCTGCCGCTCGAATGGTGATAGGGCGGTGACCCAGGCGTTGGCTGTTCAATTTACGCCAGCGATGTGCTTCACTCGCGGCTGATCATGATAGCGATAAGAAGGTGCAGCGGCTGCACAACCGGCTAAATGTTATGATCGTTTGTACGCGGAACATTTGGGCGCACAGGCGGGCATGTCACGTGGTATTTTGCTTTGTATTTCGCGGGAATCCGCATGACGTAGGAATACACTATTGCGTGTTTAAATTCCTTCGAGTAAGCCTAATAATAATCGGACTGTCTTTGAAATGGTGATTTATAATGATGATGATGATGATGTTTTCTTTTTACGTCCTGGCAGGCTTTTTTACATAATTAAGCATGCCTTGTCTCCCCACACTAAAAAAAATACAATTAAATTTGGTGCTTTACGAGTAAAAACCACGATTTCATTATGAGGAACGCCGAAGCGGGGGACTCCGGAATAATTTCGGCCACCTGGGGTTCTTTAACCTACACGGGAGTTTTCGCATTTCGCCCCCATAGAATTGCGGCCGCCGTGGCCGTTATTCATTCCCGAGACCTCGCCCTTAGCATCACATCACTATAGCCACTAAGCAACCATGGCGGGTTCTAAAGTAAATGAAGAGTATCAGCTGGGACACAGTCCGTGAGTATGTCACTTGCTGTGAGCTGGCGCTGCGCAAATATTAAAGGGGGGGGGGGGGGGGGGAGGGTGAAGAAGGAAGTGCGCCGGGACAGCTCCCCTGGGTCCGCGAAAGGTGTTTTTCCGCAACGAGGAGAATTTATACACAAATTACCCGGCATATAAAAATATTATCTAACCATTTACTTTTATATTTATTTAGCTGCAAGGCTTTTGACCGTAAAACTGTTATTTCGTTCCATGAACATGCCTTTCAATCGTTTTTAGCGTGTCCATGATGTGACCATGATGCATACTTTCGAGGCGCGGTTCCCTTCAACTATATTGCAGTATTGAAATATTGCACCCTAATTCACATCAGCATTTTGTGTGAAACGTAGACTTCGGTCGTGCATCAATTTCTATGCTTCTTCCAAAAATTATCTGCACATGCATCTGCGTTTATTTCCGCGTCTAACGAAGCAGCTGCTATGGACGCCACGCCGACTATTCGCTCGTGTTGTGGGAGTACTCCGAACACATTTACGTTCGAAAAAGAACTGCATACAAACTCAACAACCGCTTAGGCTACGCTTTACGAGGCCCATGAGTTTATTTTCCTGCCACCAGCTAATATGAACTGAAGCTCAAGAGTATGCAGTGAATAATGCTGGATTTTTTAATATAGCTACTGCGTAACTTGAGACTTTTCGCCATTCTGTGATTTCTTTTTGCTCTAAAGTGCGAAGAAAAAACGAATCAATCGCAAGAATGATTAATACTGAACAGGACACGAAGACAACGTCAAACGGATATTAGTAGTGCCACTATAGTGCAGAGGAAATAAAAACTTTTTCGCTACTGGTACCCTTACCCCAGCTCAGGGTAGGAAACAGGAATCTCCTCAAGTTAACCTCTGTGCCTTTTCCATCTCATTTCATTGCCTCCCAGTCATCCTTATAAGGGCTTTAGACGAGGAAACACAATATGACAGAGGATGGCCATCATCATCCGCACCATCATCATCATGATAGGGATGTTTCAGGCGCATTTTGGGTACATGCCATTCCTTGGTGGGTAAGTGCCATATTAAGGAAATCATCATCATTGTCGTCGTCATCGCGCGCCTGTTTTTGACGCTTTTGTTTTCTCCGGCATCCTGTAACGGTCGGGCAAGTAGATATACATAAATTTCGCGCTTTTCGCTTTTTGTTTTTTCGCTGTTCCTGAGCTCTGCGACCCGGGGCGTCTGTCTGAGCAAAGCAGGCTAGCTTGGAGATGTGCTTCCTTTCTGCCATGACGGGCTGTTACCTAGGTGGTTTGCATTGCTTTTCTTTATATACTGTTGAGCTTGCTACGTCATCTAACCGCAATATTCTTCGTCCTAATAACTTGATCTACGGCATTATTCAGCAGTGGACCGAAGTTTTTGATTAGCTGATTAGGATTTCATCGGGTACTGCGGCGTAGTTATTAGAGACGTCTTCTACTTTTTCTGCTAGAATGTTTACATGCAAAATTTTGATCTCAGTCTTCCCTGTTGCTGTTGGATTGGTTTGAGTCGGAACTAAGCTTTATTTCGTGCTGAAGTTATGCCTTCTAGCGACTATGAAGTATCTAAAGGCATCGTTTACTTTCAAGATCTTAGCGTCTTCTTCCCTCATATCCGCTCTTTTGCCCATGGCACGCGAAGTAGCAGCTGTCGCAGTGACCACAAAAATGAAGCAACTTCGTCCTAAAAGATGGCGCGACGCTCGCGTGCGGGCGTACGTTACGCGGGATTATGTTAGAGTAGAAAGAAATTATTCTGAAGACCACGCGAACAAACGACACATATATATATGTGGAAGCGTTCCAAAAGCTCTTCGAGCATCAGACCACCACCGCGTTCAAAAGAAAATGGAACACCCCCGCCTATGACTCATACCGCCCTAATATTCAGCAAGCTATGCGCGGCAAGCTGTTCTTTATTCTTTCAAAGATTAACGTTACAGGAGGACGATATATTTTTTGGCGCCAGCTGCACGCCAAGTAGCCAGCTCGAAGTTCAAACAATGGTTGCACGACTAACCTCTCCGTAACAAATATACGCGCCTTCAAGAGCATAATTCCTTTAGGGAAGCTTCATTTTTTTTTTTGTCTTTCTGCCGAGATTCTGGCGCACCTGCTCAGCCATTTTCTCACCGAATAATTACGGTTTCTCACGCAGACAATGCATGTTAGAATACTACAACGATCGCATGTAAAGAACTTATAGGGAGTGTCTTGTGGAGGGTGGCTGGGAACGATAAGAAGAATTTGGCAAAAGGAAATGAGGACAGGCGAGGAAAGGTTGCGCGCGGTGGCGAGAAATAAACCAGAAGAAATTAACCAGCGCATTTCAGAAAAGGTAATGAAATGTAATTATGGGGAGTTTAGGCCCTTTTTGTTCTTAGCACTACGGCACGGACGACAGTAGAAGCGGTGCTAGGCTGGCTGCGCTTGCGATGGTTCCTGTAGCTATAAGAGTTATCTCTGTCAACGTTCGATCAGTTCTCTAGCCTTCCTGAAATTGTTGACAGATGTTCACGTACCTTCCAGGGGCTACACACTAATGGAGGTCTCATGGCTTTCTACTTTTTGTGACAGTCCACTTCTTTGTCTTTTTCTCTCAACACTGGAGACAGTGCAGAAATGTGAGGTGCACGCAAAATGAAAGTGGCGACATGAGCTTGAAGCTTGTCAACAGGAATTGCAAACGTGCATCCTCGCCGGCATGAGCCACTAGTTGTGCGTCTCGTGGAGACGTGAAATCGTAACTACATTGCATTTTAATTTCACTTCATATAACGATGGTGCGATATGGGGGTAATACGACAGCAAGGTGATACCACAAAATATTTGATAATGATGAACACAATATTGATGAACCAGACACCTGAAACAGACAAATTGACACACAGATGAAAATGACATACAGAGGCGCTGATGTATATCCTTTTCCCGTGTGCGTGAATTTGCCTGTTTTAAGTGCGCTTCATCCGTACCATGCCTGACCAACTAGCTCATCAGTGTCTATTAAAATGGATACGCTCTGGAAAACTTCGCATCACAAGGCGGTGGACAGGTGATAGATGATTGCCCTTGAGTGATTTAGGTCGTCAATGAAAGGGTTTTCAAAGATAAGAACAAATGGCGTTGGGGGTTACAAAAATGTTTTTATTAAAACCCTGAAGTTCTGTTTTCGCTCGGAACAAATTTTACTACTAGGTTCGTGCAAGGATTAACTGCTTCAACGGGCATTTCAGCGAATGGGGGGGTCATGACGAATGCCATGTTGAGTGCCCTTTGATGACCGCGCCCTGCGCTCATCGCAGGTGGAAGACACAAGGGACGCAGCTTCATCAGAGATAATAGCACCTAAGACATTAGATGATCGAAAAGAGATTTAGTTTACGGGAGATACAGAAACGTCGACCTGAGCTCATGCGCCTCAGTCTGTTGCTCAGCATTGAGGAAGAGGGAAAAGCAATGGAAGTTTTTAAGCGGGTGATCATGAGAAAAGTGAATATTTATATACGGTAAACTAAACTGTGTATGTATGGTAAAATCGGGAGGGTGTGTCGATTGGTATAAAAAGCTGGTAGTAGCGCTTCTCCGCGCATTTCGTGCATTCTTTGTGTGTATGTGTATTTTTCGCACTGTATTTAGAATTTTACTATACTCCCTAATGCGAAACATGAGCGCCGCTATATACCTGTTTTTACTTCGTGATATATTGGCTGGCGTCGACTACATGTCCCTCGTGCGAGAAGTTGCAAATGGAGCGAAGTGCGGCACGGCAGCCTCGCTAACCTGGAGATTGGCGACAGCCATTCCGTGGGCGCAATTCACAGCAGCCGCCGTCGCCAGACTTCGCAGATGGCGAGCGCTACTTTCGCGCCATCTCGTAGCGATTGTCGCCGCACTGCGCTTTCCTTCTCGGGCTTTCGCAATGCTCTGCTCCGCTGTCGGCCGCACGGCTGCGCTGCACCCTCGTCTCCGATATCGTTCTTGGGTCTCTCATTTCCCGCTGTGCTTTGCAGTCGCTTTCATCATTCGCTGTGCTCATTCGCTCGGTTACGCCGGGTTACGACGCCGAGGCACACCAACGCTCACCGCAGGAACGGCCGCCAGGGAGCTGCACAGTAAAAAGTATCACGA
The DNA here is from genome assembly GCF_023375885.2 of Dermacentor andersoni. NCBI lineage: Eukaryota > Metazoa > Arthropoda > Arachnida > Ixodida > Ixodidae > Dermacentor > Dermacentor andersoni. The sequence goes on along the minus strand of NC_092822.1, from coordinate 71,240,986 downwards.
ATGATATGGGTGACTACCGACCGTTTTCTATTCTACCTATCGTTTCAAAAGCTCGTCTAAAAGTTACTCAAACATGATTTACCAAATTTTAGCAGAAACGCCAGCGTATAGTAAATTGCAATACGGTTTCCATGACGGGACCAGTACGAATAGGGCATTACTTTATCCCGCAGAATATATTGGAGATGCCATAGAAAATAGAAATTTGGTATTAGGCGTGCTTATTCAATTTTACGAAGGCATTTGATCATATCAATCAAGAACTGCTCAGCAGTTCTTGATGAGCAGTTCGCTCGTATTTGCCACGCATGAAACGAATCGCCCGCTTCGACAGCTCTTGCTCGAACCCCCTAGCTTTAATCTGTTACGTACCGCACGGTAGTATATTGCAACCGTTTTTGTTTTATATATACGTGAACACATAGGTACCACCTGTGCCACTGCTAAATTTACTATTAGGTGGTCTGTACGACTCTACTCATGAGAGGTACCCAAAATCGGCAAATTAACAATGAGTGAATAAAATAATATATAGGTTATCAAATTGTACAAAATAACATAGCTTAAAAGAAAACGTTCATGAAATGAAAGCTCTTTTATTCTATGTTAAATATTTGCAGCTCACCACACCATAATTTTAGTCTACCCCAGTAGAAGTTGTGTTTGCTATGAAAACTCTGGGTGTAACTTTTTCGGGATCCTATGTAGGCATATAACACAAAAATAACATGCTTGAACAGCCTTCTCTAGTGTTTGGATTCATATGCCGAAATAGGCCGTTAGTCCGACAAAACAATACGATGTTACTGTACTGTTATTTATTTTGCTCCAGGCTTTACTACTGGCGCCTAAATTGAGCTTCTACAACACAACAGAACCTTCATAAAATGCACAGGTAACAAACGCTGCTTATGAGAGTGGTTGGAAACATGAGATTTTCCACCGCACCGGCGTGTATTGGGGTAAAATAGGATTAGCGCATCGGCACGCAAAATAAACTAGAAGAAACATAATACTTATATACTTCGAAACCTAGATAACTTAAGCTGTCGCATACTGAATATAACGGACATGACTTTGATGCATGAAAAGTACAGAAATGTCGCGCATCTTATGGCTTGCAGATTATGAAAAATAGGTTACGAATGTTGTCAAACACTATACACGTAAAAAAAATATGAATAATGAAAATACGAAAAAAGATCTACGAAGGTAATTCTACTGCTCCTAAAGCATCTCACAGTTACCACCATATCCGACTTATCCTAGGATAGCTGTAAATTACCTGGAAATGCTGCGTTTGCGTCTAATCACTCTTTGTATTTTCTTTTAACGGCTTTTTTCTATGCAAACTGTCCCGCGCGAATATTTGTTCTTTTCTTTCCGTTTTTTTTTTCTTTATGTTCTTTTGTGTTCTCGTGTTCTGTTACTGTCCATTATCAGGACTTTTCCTTTGTGCATTTGACTGTCCTGATCATGTATACTCTGTAAGCGTCAAAGATTTGTGTGTAAAATGTGGCCGGTTGTTTTACCATCGTGATGAGTGTGCAGCAGTGTGGGAGTCTGCATCATTCTGAAGCTGTTGTTATGACATATTTTCCAGTCCGCCTCCTGCATCGCGTATGACTTTGGAATGACGAAATTAAAATGTATTATTATTATACACTTCTGCCGCCGAGCCTTATTCTACGCTAGAAAACTCGTTGGGAGCAATTCGTCGCTCTCCCTCTTTATTTATGAGTCATGCTAAAATCACCCCGTTTAAATATCGGCAATGATGCTGTCGACGAACGAGGAACACTTTTGTGCTTCAGAGAAAGAAAGAAAAGCTGCAAAAATTGACGACCCGTGTGAGGGAGCACCGCATTAGTCTATCATTCAACTTTCGTTACCCTAAAGAAAGGTTCGTGGCAGGTTGTCCTGTGAAAATGGCGCATATCTGACAGCGTGGGCACTGTAGCACTGCGGCCGTGCTGCAATAATTGTATGAAGCGAAGCACCTTTCTTTCAGTCCGAGAGGTTTAGCAGCGTCCCTGTCGCGTGTCGCCTTCCACCGACGTTCTTCTTAAGGCGAACCTCTTCTTCCCCTCGAACAGTCGAGCTCACGGTAACGTATCGTTGCCGCAAACGTCACGAAGAAACTGGTACGTCTGTGGGGCGGTCATGCCGAGCTTTGCACATAATTTTATGCTCACACGCTTTTGAAAGCGCACGTACTCGGGTAAACAGCAACTGACAGTGGAACGGTGCAACAATTAGTAGGAGCGGATGATGATGGTTATGATTTATTGGCCTCCCCTTTGAAACGGGGCGCCTGCAAACAGCTACCTCGCCTAGTTGAGGGGATCCGTTCCTGCTATACATGCTGTTAAGTCGACCTTTTTTGAGCAAATGTCCTTAATCCTATTTTTCTCTTCGAAACCTAGGTACCTTGTACAACTACCTATGCGTGTAAAGGATCCGTTCGTATCAATCTCTTCGCAGCTTTTTTTCAACTGATGCTTCATTACAGATCTTTTAAGCACGTAGTGCCATCTAGAGGCTGCAGAGTAACTAGAAAAACTGATACAATTTAGTCTTAAAAGATGGCGCAAGGTTCCCGTGGCGGCGTACGGTTCACGCAGTTATTTTTACCTAAGAAAATAAACTCGTTTCTAGATTTCATGAACAAAGGATACATATATATGGAAGGGCCCCAAAAGCCCGTTGAGCTCCTGCCCACCACTGTGCACCAAACAAAAACAAAGCTCTCCGTCTATGACTCATGCTGTCAATATTCAGTCAAATTACTTACTGCAGCCAGCTGTTCTTTATTGTTTCGAAGAATAATGTTACAGAAGGTCGATATACCGTCTCGTGCCATCTGCGCGCAAAGGAACGAACTCAGCGTTCAAACAATCGTTGCATACGTCTCCTCGCAGCAATAAATATACGCGCATTCACAAGCATAATTCCTGCAGGGAAGCTTTTTTGCTCTCCCTGCCCAGAATCGGGCGCGTCTGCACGGCCATTTTCTCGCCGAGTAATTACAACTTACCATCGAATCATTGCATACTTGTAAACTGCACCGATCGCATGTAAAGAAATTAGAGGGAAATTTTTGAGGAGGTCGAGGAGGTTGAGGAGAGCGTGGATAGGTTGCGCGCGGTGGGCGCAACTGAACGAGATTAAAGCGAATTGCACAAGAGGTAATGAAGATAATTATGGACTGTTTCCACCATATTCTTCACAGCACTATTGCAGGAAGGGAATTACAAGGGGTGAAAGGCTAGATGCGCGTGAGGCGATGCCTACAGCTTGGTACCGCGCTCTGATGCCCAGCCCTGCCATATGTACCGCACTCCTCCGGCCTGTCCGAAACTGTGCACAGATGTTCAAGTACCATTCACGGACTATACATTCACAGTTTCTGCCCATACAATTTTTACTCCGTTGTCGCTATATGTCGTCTTCAGCCGCTTCACGAATGCGTCATCAATAAGTTCGTGCTTGAGAATATCCCATAATATTTCTCCGTCTACGTTGTCGTAGGCTCCTTTCATATCTCGAAATGATATCCCGTTTTGAGCCACTGAAATCTGTATGCAATAAGCTAGTAGAAACATATTATCCTCCCCAAGCATCTGCCTCTGTCTGAACCCATTCTGTAGTTCCTCGAGTACATGACTTTTCTCGTTATACGCCAAGCTAGTTCAAATTTCATTTCATGCAATGCTGTTTTCTATATCACAAACGTTAATGCAACTGGCCTGTAAGAGCTCGCCTTATTCTCATCACATTTGCCTTTGTAAACAAAGTTGTTCTTGTTTTCACGCCATCTAACCGCAATATTCTTCGTCCTAATAACTTGATCTACCGCATTATTCAGCAGTGTCGTGCTCATTGGACAAAAGTTTTTCATTAGCTGATTGGGATTTTATCGGGTGCTGCCGCCTAGTTATTAGAGACGTCTTCTACTTTTTGTGCTACAATGTTTCCATGCCAAATTTTAATCTCAGTCTTCCCTGTTACTGTTTGATCTGTTTGAGTCGGAAATACGCTTTCTTTCGTGCCGAAGTTACCCCTAATAACGACTGTGATGTACCTAAACGCATCATTTACTTTCCAGATATTAGCGTCTGCTTCGCTCATGTCCGTTCATTTGTCCACGGCACGCCAAGTAGCAGCGGTCACAGCGACCACAAAAAGGAATCAACTTCGTAATAAAAGATGACGCGACGGTCCCGCGCGAGCGTACGCTTCGCGGGATTATTTGTAGAGAAGAAAATAAGTTAGTCTCATGACCACGCGAACAAAGGACATGTATATAAATGTGGAATGGTTCCAAAAACTCGTCGAGCGTCAGCACACCACCGCGCTCCAAAGAAAATGGAAACACGCCACCTTTGACTCATCCTGCCATAATATTCAGCAAAACTTCTTTGTGCTTCTTTATTCTTTTAAAGATAAACGTTACAGAAGGAAGAATTACCTTCCGGCACCGGCTGTGCGCCAAGTAGCCAGCTCCGAGTTCAAACAATGGTTGCACGACTAACCTCTCCGTAACACGTATACGCGTCTTAAAGTGGATAATTCCTTTAGGGAAGCTTTCTTTTGCATTTCTGCCGAGATTCTGGCGCACATGCTCGGTCAATTTCGCACCGCATAATTACTGTTTGTCGCAGAGACATTGCATGCTTGTAAACTGCATGAATCGCACATCAAGAAATTTTAGGGAGTGTGTTGTGGAGGTTGGCTGGAAACGATCAGAAGAATGTAGCAAAAAGAAATGAGGACATGTGAGAAAAGGGTGCTCGCTGTGGCCACAAATGAAATAGATTAAAGCGCATTTCACAAAATCTAATGGAATGTCATTATGGTCAGTTTACGCTATTTTTGTTCTTAGCACTACGGCACGGACGACAGTAGAAGCCGTGAAAGGCTAGCTGCGCGTGGTTCCTGTAGCTATAAGAGTTATCTCTGTCAACGTTCGATCAGTTCTCTAGCCTTCCTGAAATTGTTGACAGATGTTCACGTACCATCCAGGGGCTACACACTAATGGAGGTCTCATGGCTTTCTACTTTTTGTGACAGTCCACTTCTTTGTCTTTTTCTCTCAACACTGGAGACAGTGCAGAAATGTGAGGTGCACGCAAAATGAAAGTGGCAACATGAGCTTGAAGTTTGTCAACAGGAATTGCAAACGTGCATCCTCGCCGGCATGAGCCACTAGTTGTGCGTCTCGTGGAGGTGTGAAATCGTAACTACATTGCGTTTTAATTTCACTTGATATAACGATGGCGCGATATGGGGGTAATACGACAGCAAGGTGATACCACAAAATATTTGACAATGATGAACACAATATTGGTGAACCACACACCTGAAACAGACAAATTGACACACAGATGAAAATGACATACACAGGCGCTGATGTATATCCTTTTCCCGTGTACGTAAATTTGCCTCTTTTAAGTGTGCTTCTTCCTCACTATCATGCCTGACCAACTAGCTCATCAGTATCTATTAAAATGAACGCGCTCTGGAAAACTTCGCTTCACAAGGCGGTGGACTGGCGATAGGTGATTGCCGCTGAGTGATTTAGGTCGTCAATGAAACACTTTTCAAAGATAAGAACAGATGGCATTGGGGGTTACAAAAATGTTTTAATTTAAACCCTAAGGTTCTCTTTTCGCCCGGAGTAAATTTTACTACTAGGTTCTTGCAAGAATTACTTGCTTGAATGTGCATTTGAGCGGATGAGGGGGTCATGACGAATGCTACGTTGAGTACCCTTTAATGACCACGCCCTGCACGCATCCCAGGTGGCAGACAAAAGGGACGTAGCTTCCTCACAGATAATAGCATGTAAGACGTAAGACGATCGAAAAGAGGTTTAGTTTACAGGAGATACGAAAACGTGGACCTGAGCTCGTGCGCCTCAGTCTGTTGCTCAGCACTGAGGAAGAGGGAAAAGCAATGGAAGTATTTGGGTGGGTGATGATGAGAAAAGTTAATATGTATATTTAGTAAACGAAATAAGGCTGTCGCGCGGGCGTACGTGCGCCAGGGAGCTAATGAGCGTAAAAAATACTATTCCCATTTAATCTATGCCAATTCCAGGCACGTTTACAGATGATTTAAACGAAGCCGAAGCCAGTTGGAACGGTTAATCTGGAAAAGACACGCGCTTTGGACTTCGCGGACGAATACACTCATCAGTTGTATAATAAATTACACATGACGCAAGTGCGCATGCGTGCGCCTACATATTTCTCTTTTGGTTGGCAAGTGAGAAATATACGTGCGACTTTGGCCATGAGAACAAAAGAAAAGAACTTGTGCTGATCTAATGCACCGAGGGACTCAGTCGTGCGAAGCATATTGCAGGCAGCAGGTTATGGAGCATTCGGTGGGGTTCTAAAAAATGCTCTCATGTTGACCTATGTCTTAGTTTAAATCCTGTGTTTCTGTGTGGGACGTAATCACAGTGAACCAGAGTTAACTTGACAGTGCGTGTCCGTGACGATAGTAACAAGACGAACGACCGAAGCCATGTGAACGAGCGGCATTAAGGGGCGAGGCGGATAACAAATACAAAATTTCAAATCTCACGTGCGGGAAGACGTCAAATCGCTTGCAAGATACAAAGGGCGCCGAGGCGGGGAAAGATTAGCGCAATCTGAAGCCCCTTTCTTTTTATCACCACTTTGAAGAGTGGTGTGGCGCACCCTTCGCCTTTTGCGCTGCCATAGTGGAATTCGGTGCAGCGTTGTCGTACTCGAACGGTGTGTTCACCAGGAAAGAGCAGGCCTCGATGATTGATTAGGTGGCCTCGTATCAGCGAGAAGCGCCGGGAAAGTCGCGCGTCGCTGCCTTGCGCTCGGAAATCAATGGCCGCGGGAAACTTGCTTTCCGAACGCTGTTTGAACTGTTGCGAGCAGCACGCGGTGTTCCGATTCCGAGCTACGGGTATCTTCGTACGCACAGCACCTGGCTCGAGCAAATGTAGGACAAGAAAATCATAGTTTAGAGTCGAATCACGAAGCTGAAATAAAGTTTGCAATTATCATCGCGGCATCACGAATACGAGCATACGGCCATTGTCCCAAGTTAGTAGACAACTTGGTTCGTTGAGTCCGTGTAAGTTCATGTCAGGCCCCGAGTGCATGTATATGTATGCCTGATATTAATTTATGCCATTCGTGCCATGCATGTCATGACATTCATGGCAATCATGTCGTAGCTTGGCATACAGATATGTCATGATGTTCAATCATGGCATTCCTGCCCATCGTGTTATGACATGCATGCCATTACTTGTTATTGATGTCATTTGTACATGCCATTACAGATGTATTTGAGTACACCATGTAAAACGAAAGCACGTAGTTTAACTCAATTCATTAATGCCATGCCATCTATGTCACGACCAGATTGTACTTCAAGTCCGGTTTATTTTTACCAGGCATGTATCAGGATGTTTATGGCATAAATGAAACGAAATGACAGCCATTGCATGACACGTATGTCGACAGCCATTGATTGTATGACGAGATTCGGATGACAAAGTTGGTGTGACGAAGTTCGTACGACAGCGGGTACGTAATATTGACTGTTTTACGATGACGCAATGTCGAAGAAACATAGACGTCGACGGAGAAATGAGGACTCCATGACGACGACGATACGAAGACTGGTATGACGACGACTGTGACGGCAAGGGCATCAGGACGACAGCATGGAGAGAGTGGGATGACGAAGTTAGAACCACGACAATGGAGCGACCGTAACGACCTTACGATGACGGTATCGTCACGAATGCCTGACGATCACGGTATGACTACGAAGCAATCATGAAGATGGCATGACAATAGTATAATGACAGTGGGATCAACACAGATGTATGTCTACAATAGCGTGATGATGACGGAATGATAACAGTCGGATGAGGAAGCTGGAGCAAAGACGATGGAACAAATACTACGGCATCATGACAGCAGAAGAACGTTCGCATGACGTGAATGGCACGACGACATTCAATGAGCTAAAGCTGTACTGACGATGATACAAAAAACACTACGGCATCATCACGAAGACATATACAGTGTGCTAAGTTATTACAAGACTTCGGCCACTAGGTCAGCGTAAAAGGTGTGACGACGACGGCATGCCGAGAGTCAGATCCCGAAACTAGAAAGACGACAGTGAAACAACTTGGAAGACATCACATCACGACCGCGAACACAAACATTGACCCAAGCTGGTAGACAACTTGGGCCACTGGATTGACCAAAGAGGGTACTATATGTATATATTTCCCTGGTTTTGTGAAATATAAATAGGGCAACTCATCCAGCTAATAGGAACTGATGTTTGGGTCATATTGTGACTTGACTTAAAGTGCAAAATGAACAACGACACAAGAAAGGAACACCAGAAAGGACGAGCGCTATCATACAACTTAAAGAGGACCCCGCGGCTTCTTCATGTAGCGCGGGAACATCCGAAAATGCAAGGATTGAGAATATCTACAAAGCTACCGATTGCAATGCAAGCCAGAAACGCAATGTTTGCGAGGCGCTCCTTGTGTCATTTTCTGCCCTCTGCGAAAGGTAGGTAGGTAGTTTACTTTCTTGCGTCACCTTAATGACAGCAAATAATGCATGCCCGCTATGGGAATACGAATTCGGCAGTGGAGAACTGCAGCTCGGTGCTCTAACGATGAGGCCGCGATCGTACACAGAATTTTCACGCTGCAAAGCGAGCCAGTTCTTGAAGGAAAGCAATCTCATCAGGCTGATCAACGCCTTCGTACTATGCCACTGCACGTACACGATTCCTATGCACAACTGGCTCAGAGCGGAGCGAGCCAAACTGAACGGTCTCATCCGCAAAGTAGTCAAAAGAGCTCTCGGGCTAGCCATCAGGACCCATACCGAGGATATTCTCAAGCTGTGGGTACATAACACCGCCGATGAAATTGCAGAAGATCTAGAACGCACACAGCTCACTCGTCTGACCACCACAGCGGCAGGTAAACGCATCATCCAATAGCTGGGTTACCAACCCTCGGGATTCTTGATGGTCAGTATTCCGATCACTAGGTACATTCGAGTCAAGCTCGACGCGGCCCCAGTGCACCGAAACGTCCATACCGTCCACAACGAGGGCAGACGCAAGGCCATAGCAGCAGCGATGCTGAAACAGATCAAGCAGCAAGACATCAGAGAAAGCTTCGTTGACACCGTGGAGTACAGTGATGGGAATATTTGGCCATCGTCGTAGCCGGCTCCAGCGGCAAGAATTCCAATAGCGCCTCGATTCGCACTATAGACCCCGAAGTCGACGAACGAGCCGCCCAAGGTGGTCGTGGGTCTGAGGTATATAGCGATTCCGAAACGTCATTTAGGGCTTTTCAGAAGGGTTCCATCGCCGAGCAAGCTGCTCGTCTTCTTGCCGTCTCGAGTCCGTATGCTCTCACGCATCATTCGATTCACTGGTTTCCCGTTCACGTAGGGTTGGTCGAGGGTGCTCCCCAGAGCCTCCATCAGTCCGCTCACGAGGCTGCGCGCGAGCTCACCGACCACGCTTCCAGTGTAAGAAGTGCCGACTACCCTTCCCCCATACGGCCACAGGGGCGCTGCCGCTACTCACAACGAGGTTATGAAATTCTTTTACATGTCTAGAAGGGTCTTGCCACCCTTTCACCCCAAGTTGAATAGGGCGCAAGCCGCTTTTCTTCGACTATTACACACCTGGACATATCCGTGTCTGGCCGTTCTACACGAAGTTTACTCCACCGTATGTCGCGACGAAGCCTGCCCATCCTGCACGCAGACCTCCATTCTAGCGCACATGTTCAGGGAGTGCGGGTGGAGATACCCCAAGTTCAGCAAGGAGGAGTGGGACTCGCTTCTCCGTAGCCCCGCACTAGACAAGCAAATTCTGGCTTTCCGGCGTGCCAGCGACCAGGCCACTGGGCTAGGCCTGCTGGTCCCGACGTGGGACTAGCAGGGTAGTAGGGTGCGCGACGAGTTCGCGCGTCCTCGCCTGAACTGCAGTAAAGATATTTCACTCACTCACTCAGTTGAACCCCTCAGCACATGGCCATTTCCTTGTCTTCTTTCCTCCCGAGACCTCCTAATTGGGAATTTAGACCCTACGTTTCGACTGCAAATGCCACCCTTTCCCGCCCTTCCCCACCGAGGCTTTCTTTAGCAGCGTTACCAAAAAATATGGCTATTTTTCATTTTTCAAAAACCTGGCTCCCAGACTCGCGAGTGACGCGCAGTCAACGTGGCGGCCAAACGACGATAATACCAAGTAGACGCAGGAGTATGCAAAGCTACTTTTACCTAAACATGGCGCTGCATATTGGTAATTAGCACTATATGTGTGATTTTATTGCAATTGATCGTTAGCGTTTCATCTTGATACTTTTTGGTTTACCTTTGATGTGATCGAAAAAGCTTCGTTTATCAGCAAACTCTGCATTCAGCAGGATTTTCCAAGTTTCTCTTGTTTCTGATGCTTACTCAACTGTCTTGAGCCTCCGCAGTGCCGCCCGATGAACGACAACATGTGTCCTGAAACGTTTGCATACTCCATTGGGGCAGGTGATTAGGCATTCCACTTGGATATTGGGTTTAACATCTTGCAGTGCATGCTTAGAGCGTTTCGAGGCTCCGGGACGAATTCTGAGTAGGTTGGTAAATGCGGAGTCCCGGACCATTAGTCCCGAGCGTTAGGCTTAAAATCGAGCCATAGCGTTCGCTTGGTTTTTGTGGATGTCGTCGCAAAGAGCACTAGTAATCATGATACTTTGTTCCGCTAGCTGCAAAAACGCACCAACGCCTTTCTGAAGAAGTTGTAGATGGGCTGATGAATGCCTGAAGGTTATCGAATGACAAAAAATGGTTAATTGGAGTCATTGCTCAGAGCAGTTCAAAGGTACGTCCGTACTGAATATGCAGTACTAAATTCAGCCTGTTTTCTTCCTTTGTTGTGCTCGTATATCGTGTGAAAATGTGAGATATTGGGTGTTGCGGTAGCAGGTAGGCAACACAAGAAATGCAGTTTGTAGCTGTGCACGCTAGTGGCTTTCACCGGAAAGCCTGAATGTTTATGGCACATACAAACCACTCGAAAATTATTATTGTGGCCACAAAACATGGCTTGTCCCCACGAGGTGGACTGTCCACGCTGGAGTTAATGCAATGTGACCTCAAAAATAGAAAAAGGAGCAAAACGAAGCCAGTCCAAAACAACCTATAGGAAACTTATTCATGAAAATAGAGAAAAGCAAGAAATACAATGTAAAAAATGCTCTGCAAAGAAAATCTAAAAAAAGGAGTTTAATTAGGAAACCTTCTTTTACCGTGGAGGCTCTGTGTGATTTGTTTTCTTGCTGACGACTATGTCGGGCGGTTCCGTATGAAGCGATAGCAGCGGAGTTTCGACGAATTGTGAAAAGCGCTTCCTTGCATCAGGTTATGTGCGCAACAAACAAGCTGGAGTGGTTATACGCATGCCTCCGCTACAGTGACTGTCATAATCCAGGCGCTCTTTCGCAAGTAGAAATACGTTTTAAATTTATTATCTACTAAGCTGCCATATGAAGAAGTTAACAGACAAGTACAGGCGGGTCCCACGTATATGTGTGAATAGAGAAGACGCATTGATCATTACGAACTGAAAAGAAAGAAATGTAAGCAATTATTCGCCCTGCTAAAGTTGTTTCACTCATTTGTTTACAAGTAAGCAAATCCCCACGTTCTGCTGCGGACCCAGTTTAAGCATTTTTCTACTCAGTGCACTTTTGGGCCTCCCTCAACTTACACTGAGCAAAATACTGGAAACTTTCGAGGAACCCGTATTTTGCTTCCTTTGTAGCACTTAGCTACGTTCAGGTGGATATCTCATTTTTCCTTTAATAATTACTTAGGATTAGTTTGACCTTTACCTTTTTTTCGGTGCTTCGCTTTTGGCTCGAACATTTGAGTAGCGTCATGGGTCCGCTGTTAATGCCGTAAATTTGTTACTGCCGTCATTTTGAGGTGATAGAAATACGAATAAAAGATTACGAATCAAGGTGGTAGGTTTTCGAACAAGTCTAAATTCCGGAATTCCGTGCAGCGACAACGCCTGCGATATTCAATATAATTATACCTACAACCTTTGTACACCTAATAAGGCGAGCTTAGACAAGTATGTGTCGGCATGCGCGCCACAGATTTACTGTCACTGCTTTGTGCAAGCCTATTGGTACCAAAATTATTGCGCAGCAAATACGAAAGAAAAGTTCATATTTTAGGGCCGTTGCAAGCGCTCCTTATATTTTGTTTTAGCATCACTACTAGTATACTGTATTTCAGCAGACACACCATTGCGCAAACTCTCGCTCGCGCTGGCACGCCATGTCCTTCAGAGACCAGACACAGGTTTCTGGTTGGCGGTGCTAGGTGCCGCCCATTGTTCGCAGCGTAGCTCGGAAAAGGAGTCCCGTTGCAGTAGGCACCACTCATATAGGATTAGTCGCGATACATTTTGTCGCTATATTGCCGAATTTTTTTTTATTTCCTGTAATCAATCTCACATGAATACTGGACATGGATGTTCAGGTGCTGCCCTGCCGTTTGCGTGGACGACCGACAAAGCGCTCGCCCCACCACCTAGCTGACCTACGTTGCCCAACATCACACGAAGACTAAAACGAAGTAAGTCGGGTTAATTTTCTGACGGTATATATATATATATATATATATATATATATATATATATATATATATAATGGTCGGTGCATGGAGGAGTGGATTGCACCTTTTCACCAAAAGCCACAACCAGAACAGCGATAATATGTTCGTTGAACTGCACGCTTACGACAACGTGACTGCGGTTTAAACATTAGCGACATTACAACGATTTGCTTAGTCTACAATATACGAATGTTTCAGGTGATGGAAAGGATATGCAGCAAATTAGTGTCCTCGGTTAGATGGCCTGCGTTGGGGGATTCGCGATGATCACACGGCAAGCTTATAATGCGTTTCCATTCCTAAGTTTCTTCACGCGCTTTCCGGGGCTTTCTATATATATATATCTTTTTGTATCGAACCGTTCTCCCGCCAACCTTGGTCACGGTGCAGTATATGGTCGAAGTGTTAGAAAATCGAGTTAGAAATCGGGAAAATCGACCGAACAGGGCTCGATACCAACCGTCGGAGCAACTTGAGCCACTGAGTATGTTCCAAGGTATACATACGCACCACTCTTCAAGAACCTTTTTGCTTTTGATAGCTGTCATCATATATTACGGGATAGGGTATGTAGTGCTCCTTAAAGGGCCCCTCACCAGGTCTGGCCATTTTTAGCTGACAAACGCCGGGCACACAATGCGCGCTAACGATCGTGTCTGCTAAGTATTACGTTGCTACGCGCCGGGTAAAGCTGTGATGTTTCAAACCGAACGCCGTCTTCCCGTCTCCTCAAGGCCGCCGCGCTCCAAGCCGGAGGTTGACGTACACGTGCTACCGCGCCTACATACACGTATCCGTGCTTTGACGTCGCTCGGGGTGATAGGTGACTTCGAGAATAGACGAACTAAAGCTTAGAGCAATAACAAAACACACAAATGAAATGTCTGCGTGTTTTTGTTTTACTTCACACTGCAGCAAGGTTCCCTTTTGTCTGCTTCTTCCCACGTCGCGCGGTCGCGTGCCCAGACAACAACAACAAAAAAAAAAGGCAATGAAGGGGGCTAGTTGGTGAACGTTCATGGTTATATTGCGCTTAGGTTTACACTGACGATAATAAGTGAAGGACAGGGCATGGACATACGTAGCGCAACGTATGTCCACGACCTGTCCTTCACTTCATATCGCCAGTGTAAAACTAAGAGCAATATAACCACGAACAGACAACAAAAGTATATCGTTTTCTACCGTGTTCCAGCGGTTGATCATGCTCTATGAACCGCTTGCGTATGCCTGAGTAATCGGGCAACACTGATTTATCTTTTTGTGCCAACAAACAGGGACCGCCGCCTCGCAGGCAGTCCAGTTATGCTTAGGCCGACTCGCAGTTACACTCTAATCTTGGTAACCTATAAGTATACCTATAAACATTAGTAACGAATAAAATAACGGTTACTTCGCCCGTCCTTTTGATGTTTTCATTATATTGCTCATGCTAAGGGTTACAATGACTAAACTGAGTGAGACGGGTGCTGCTTATTAGTTACATTGATCTGCTGCCAGCATGTAACCTCTATATTGTAACCTATAGAATTTTAGTAACCTTTAATCGAGACCCCACGGAGACATTATATAGAGAGGGGAAGTTTGCAATTTACACATTAACAAAGCGCAGGATAAGTTAACTGCGTGCACACAAGGTTGATCCACTTGATAAGCACTTGTACGGGTGTTCAGTCGCAAATTTTGACTGAGAGCAAATTACTCATCGAGCCGGCAGAGCCGCATACCGGAAGTAGGCCGCGGGAAAAGAACGTTCTGCAAGAATAATGACGATTCTTGCCGGAAGTACAACCATCGACTGATCAAGTATTGTATACAATTAGCGCTTTTCACAGACCCTACATGTGTCCTGCAGAAATCTATCTCTTTGCCGTCGCATGCCGCTGCCGACACATGCCGCCGCAAGTGTCTTTGTTGTTTCTTATGGGTCTCACATTCACGGATTGGGGAGCCCTTTTGACATACGTTTAGCTTATAACATGATAAAATAAAGCTCCTCCGGAACTTCTGCCTTCTTCATTAGGCAAGAAAAAAGAAGCATGGTGATTATTATTATACGGTAGGAACCTGGAAGGGCCTTTTGCCGTGTTTACTCAGTGCGAATTTGGTTGGGTGCATTCATGGAGGAAGCTCAATCGCAGACTGATGTACGAACATTTTCCTCATATTACAGCCATCCAGCGCAATCCGTCGTTGCCTAGAAAGCGTCCAAAGAATTAAATGAGTGTTGCCCCAACGGAAGATATATTAACTGAGCATTTTAGCAAACAATCTCTGCAGCCGAGGTGCGAATTCGGAGCAAAGAAAACGTAATCATTAAAAGGCTTGGCATGTTTCTCCCATTATTTTTTGTGCACTCAGCAACGGTACGAGTCAACGCCTGCAACATGCCACATTTCCCTATATTGTACAGCAGCAACACGGTTGATGCAACGCGCCAATGCATGTCAGCGCAGCAAACCCAGCACGGAAAAGCCGCGTACAGCCGCTCCATTACCACGGAGCCGTGTAGACAGATGAAAAGTACAGTTGGCTGAAGTTCTACCACCATGATAGCTATAAAGAATAATTCTGTTCAATGCAGCAGCATTGTTTCCAAGAGCGCACTATGTCCATAAGTTTGTGTTTTTGTTTTACCCTCAACGAACCTGTTTTCGTTTGAATATGTGTAGCCGGATCAGAATGTCCGAATCGTGCTTCAGTTACTGTACTTCAGTACAGAAGCAGCGGCCATGTTTTTATGTCATCTCTCCGCATTTCCGTATATAGTTTTAGCATTGCATGACGGGAAGTAGTTGCAAACATGGCGTTATGAGCTGTGTATGCGCGTGTGTATGTGTGTTTTGTTGCTAGTTCCGGCGCCAATTTTGTCAGTGGCAATGGCAGTGACGAACAGAGACTTGTTTGGGATAATGCGCGGCCGCTGCAAAGAGCCATTTTGCGACTGTGAGCGCTTCAGTGTCCTCATTTCGGCGAATATTCGCTGTGACTACTGCGACCACAGCCCCGGATCGCATGGAAAAATAGACGAACTTGGTAAGTGTTCTTGCATTGTACTGGTTTGTCTGTATTCAGCATACAGCTAGGCTGCAGCTTTTCTTTCATTATAGGTCAGGGAAGTGCAAAAAAAAAAAAGAAAAGAGAGAGAGAAATCAAAGGGGTAAGCAGCGATTTGCGCGGAAATGCATCCGTGTTTCTTCCACGCTCAAAAACGACACATTAAGGCTCGTCCACGTTACCGGCACGGCAGGCCGCCGCGCGCTGTTCGCGGGCCGCCGTTCGACGGCGGCTTTCCTCGCGAACGGCGAGATTTACTTGCCTTACATAGGATGTGATCATATGATGTTACCGAGACCCATTTGTGTCGCATCCGTGCAGCGAAGTAGCGACCGACGAGTGGTCGTTCTGGCAACGTCGGCAGCCTTACCGCCGCTCATCGCTCGGCGGCGCCGATATCGTCGCTAGGCCTTTTCTGGTTCACGTCGAAGCGCAGGCTTATGGCGCTTCGGAATGAATCACCGACGCTCACAAGCCGCAATGTTTCATACCGTTGCGGTCGCTCTTCGCAATAATTATACACAATGCAGAAAATACGCTAATATTAGCGGCGCCGTTGGCAGTGATGCGAGCACAGCCGCGCCCGTCGTCTGCCGTCGGGAGCCGTGCAGTGCAGCTGAGCTGGACAGGTATCCGTGCTCTCGTTCGTGTTTAACGTGTGACAGTGGATATTGTTTTGCGTAAAGAGATGCGAACTGATAAGAGGACAATGCAGGGGAACTGGCTCAACCTACACTAGGCTACAGATGCGAGTTCTGAGCGTTAGTTGTTTTCAGTAAGTTAGGAAATCTAAACTACTAAGGCACAGTCAACCGGGCAGGTGTGACTGTGAGTAACACCTGCCCGGTTTACTAGTGCCAGCTTTTCTAGCTGACTTCTCTCCTTTTGCCCTTGTTCGTACGTACATCTCTTTGTTTTATTATGTGGGAAAATGCGACATGCATGCCGTGCTCTAAACTACATAAATAAATTTCGGGCAGTGGTTTATGTCATCTTTAATTTTTTTTCATAGATGGCATTGCACGAGGAACGCGCGGATAAGACTTCGGAGAGCAAGAAGCGAGAGGGTGACGTTGCATCGCGGCGATGCCCTCTCCCCTCACCCAATACTTGGCGCCCCAGCGAGGCAGCAGCTGTACCCATTCGAACGCTTTGCGCCGTCGAGGTGTACACGTGGGGTGGCGTCGCAGCCCATGGGAATTCAGGTGCCCTTTCCCTGCTGCTGACGCCTACTTTTTCGCTCAATATGGCAACTGATGCTTTCGCATCAAAAAGTTCGCTTCCTGCTGCGCGGTGTAAAGCGAGAACTGCTCGCCGGACTGATGCGCAATCCACCGAAGACTGTAGCCGTGTTGGTGAGAGGCCAGGACATGTGAGGAGATGCTCGAAATGCGCAATACCAGACTGCGCGAATTACCTACGGTAGCTAAGGAAAGATGCACGAAGGCTGTTTCTAGCGTCGAAGCCCCAAGTTGCATCAAATGCTGAGATCCTCCTTGAAGAAATTCGGTGGTCAATGAAGGTTCTCAACCGCCTCACCCGAGCATGGGCTACGTCGTCGCCACCACATGCTATCACATACTCCCTCCGGCGACGCGACAGGGCACCGTAACCCTCGTCGGTAGCCGGCAGCGGCACTTGAGCGGCCACAAGTCGGCCCACATAATTCACCAAAATAGACAAACGCATGGTGCACTCCCCATCTCCGCCCGCTTTGCTTTCACTGCGCAGAAGCATCGCCATCAACGCACCACGTCCAAAGCAAGGCGAACGATGACGTCTACCACACAAACTTCCTCGAAGCGATGATGTTTAGGCATCCACGACCTTCCCATTCTTCATCGCTAGGTTGCTACATCTCGCCGCAGCGCCGTCATTGCAGCCTCTCACTTCTGCTCGTTTTAGATTAGTTGCAAGTGCAGTGCACAAAACCAATATTGTTTTGCTTCTCAACTTCGTGCTTGGATTTCCAGAAACATATTCGAGAAATTTTGTAAAAACTTAGGCTTTATGTAGGAATATTGTTTATGGGCATAGGTAGAGTTTGCCTCTGTTTTCGATAACGCCAATTTCACTTGCATTGGTTCAATTGGGGAGGCCCTTTATATGTTTAATATGTATTCGAAAATGCAAGTCAAATTGGTTATGAGATAAAACTTCCTTTTAATTGAGCTTTTATGTCTTCCAACAGCTGCCGAAACGTACTAAAATGAGTGCATTTGTGTTCTTCAATGACGCTGCTTGTAACTTCAGGCTTCAATAACGTTGTTTGGCCTGGGGCCACGGAGAAGGATATACACGGAAAGCAACCTGCTGTCGAAATTAAATATATAGCCAGCTTGACAAGCTGCTCTCAAACGTTCGAAGTGGGCCGTGTAACAGATAAGCAGAAGAAGAGAAAAGACCATACTTTGCAATGATGGGTTCGACAATTTGTCGGCATGTTGTTTAAAGATAGGGCATCCTATTTGCACGATTTCGCCGTCCCATCAAAATATTTTGGAATTTCAGCTTTTCGCTCGTTTTCAACGTGGAAGCATATTGCCATCGCTGGGAAAAATTGGAATGAGGGCAGTGTCACCGACGTAGCAACAGTTCGTTATTATATTTTGCAAGGTGGTGCTAACGTTTCTTGTCTTCTCTATCTCTTTTTTTCAGCATGAAAAAAACGACTGGTAAGTCCTAAAGCGTTTTGCTTGAGCCCTTGTCTCCCGATACCACCGCGAACAATAATTTTTCATTCTGACAGCATGGTTAGCTCAGTCACGCCCTACATGAAGCCTTGCTTGCTGCGTCTGCAAATGTACTGCCCCGTAACAAAACCTATGCAATCGCATGACTTCCTTTGGGGTTAAAACTTGCCAGGTATACCTTGCTGATGTCGAGGGCAAAATTAGGCGTCTTGTTGAAATGTGACTGCATTGCCGTTCCTGGACATCTCCTGCATCCGCACCCAATTGAATTATCTTGGAGAGATCTTTAGTTAATAGGCTGTAGCACTGAGGAAATAATTTGCAGCTGTCGTTGCCTTTTGTGCAATTGA
The DNA here is from genome assembly GCF_023375885.2 of Dermacentor andersoni. Taxonomy (NCBI): domain Eukaryota; kingdom Metazoa; phylum Arthropoda; class Arachnida; order Ixodida; family Ixodidae; genus Dermacentor; species Dermacentor andersoni. The sequence goes on along the minus strand of NC_092822.1, from coordinate 71,222,149 downwards.
CACTTGGCCCATACCTGAGACTTTCCCAACTGTGGCTGCTATGCTGCGTCTTTGATAACTGAGCCACCGCTGTGTTCTCGAAAAGCACATATTTGGCAAAGTATGTCAAATGGCCGGATAGTACCCGAGTGCTCCAGCACAGCAGCCCGATGTCTTAGCCGTTAGGCAGCCATCGCCACCATACTTGCGTCGTGCCAAAGGCAGCTTGGCCTATGAGATGATCACATGATCGCTGTGTATGCCGCATTACGTACATTGGCAGCAGCTTTTGATATGTATGATGTGTTAGCCATTGAACACAGAAACTAGCAGTTTCACAACTTTTTATGCGTTTAAACAATGCTTTGCCGCTTGTAGTTTCCAACGAGGTCCATCGAAACAGCCTCAACGATTTTTTATACAATGGCTCATTGCCGCGACACTTACACATTGGCATTTGGCGCAGGAGTTACAGAACTGACGTGTTCATGCGTGCGCAACGCTTGCAGGCTGGCAGAGTTACGTTCTCTGTGTTCGTAGTCTACTTTCGTGAACAGCTGCACTTGGCTTCCTCTCAGATGTCGTTTGCGAACAAAAATACTTAAAACGAAGTAGTTTATATTGGCACTGCTTGCACGGACAGTATTCGCTCACTTCACGTGCACACGAGACCTCAGGGGACCTAAGTACTAGCTCGAGCACGCAGTCCGGATAGTAGTGTTGCGGCCGTGACATTGGCGTACTATAGTCAATACTGTGGAACAGTATGTCATATAGCATATTAGTAAGCGCTATATGCTCATAAAGCCGCATTCCTTTTTACATGTCCTAACATCCACTGACGTTTATTACGATTTCTGCGTTCGTTCTGTTGCTTGTTTGTTTCCAAATAATACAAATATTACCGATTTGTTGGAAGAGGCTCGCATCTATAACCACATTTTGAACTGCTTTCGAATAGATATCTTGTGCCTCTCTTCCTTCAGACATGCATTTGCTATATTTACAAATATCTGTACTTTTTCTTGAACTTCGTAAACTTTTTTGAAGCCAGCATTGAAAACACTTGGCGCTTTCATTCTGTTTTTCTTGCGGTTCACTGTTAAATCAGCAAATCCTAGTATGTCAACGCATTTATTCATCATTTATTTAGGATAATAAATGACAATCCTAACACAAATAACTAATTTTTAATTGGTGCAATAGCATACGTTGCGCAAATATTACCCTTTGGTGTGAAAACATTCTGCACTCGTGCACTGAAGAATAACGCAGACACATCGTAACATTCCGATTAAATTTTTTAGAAGCTGCTTAGAGCAGCAGGCATTCGCGTATGCTACACCTACGCTTGTCTATGCAATGGTTCTGTAAGATATCATTGGCAGTGGTTGTCACATGTAAGCATGTCAGCTGTTCCACTACCTACACTTTCCTTCAAGCAATCTTTGATCTCCTAGGTTTTCCGATATGGTCATAATCGCCATTACCATAATCATCAGCTAATTTTTTGTTCACTGCAGGACAAAGGCCACTCCCAGCATTCTCAATTACCCCTGTCTTGCGCTAGATGATTCAAGTTTGCTCGGGCAAATTTCAAAATTCTATCACAGCACTAATTTTGCTCCCCTTGGCACTCATTCTGCAGTTCTAAGGGTCCACCGGTTATTTACTCTAAGCATTGCATAGCCTGCACAACTCATATTTTTCTCTTAATGTCAACTAGAATATCGGCTATAGCCGCTTGCTTTGATTCACACTGATCTGTCACTGTCTCTTAAGGCTCCGCCTAAGAATTTTCGTTCATCGCTCTTTGTACGGTACTTAACTTATTCTCGAGCTTCGTTTTAACTTCCAAGCTTCTGCCCCATATATCAGTACAAGGAGAATACGACTGTACACTTTCCCTTTCTTCGACAGTGATAACACTTTCGGTCAGGAATTGTTTCATACGGCAGAGTGCCAGATATATATCACGTCAAAGCTAGGATAATAAACGAGCGTTCGCTCGCCAATGTCTATTTGCTCCTCTATCCAAGGAAAGATTTCAATATTTTTTTCGTCGTCCTTCTGCCGAGCATAATGTACACTTTATGGGTATTTGTTTCCAACCAGGCATCGTGTGGCGTGTAGGTAAATGTTGATAGTCACTTCAAGTGTCATTTTCCATCGTAAACTCTTGTTCAGATGGCAAGGATATCTGGCATCAGCTGCTGTCATATTATGAAACGCATTCTTCCACCTACTAGATCCCGAATCTTGTATAAAATTTTCCACCAGCGATTCTTTTCCAAATTGACATGTTAAGGTGGACCAACTGGTTATTAGGAAATTTGTTATTAGGGCAGCGAATAAATGGGAATCTGGTACAGTGGCTCACGTACTGGGCACCAGATTATTTTTCTGGCAAGCACTGCGGCAAAACCTGTGATGCGAAGAAAAAACGAACGTCGCGACATAAGTGATAATTGAATAGCGATATTGCAATTTGTACGGACATTGTTACATTAGGCCTCGATGCACAATCTCCGTTGCCTTTGCGAATATGCCGAAATTTGGTATTGCTGAAGATGTTATAAGAGATTTATAGCAAAAACTAAGTAGTCATCCCTTAGTACTATCTCTCGCTGAGGTAGCAGATTGCGATGCTGCGTTAACGTCGGTATGCCTTGATGGGGCATACCGACGTTATTACCGTCTTGTTATAACTAATGTCGAAATGCGACAGAGTAAGTAGCGCGATACACAAAATCGATATCATAGCTACCATATTATGACCGGTTGCATAAAATCAAAGTGCGCAAACATTCCACTGTTTTGTGTAGAAACACAATGGGCAGAAACTTGAGTTTGGGAAGCTTAGGACTGCGCAACGAGGGATGTCGAAAGCTTGGCCTATGGTTACGTGACTGCGACGAGAGCGTTATTGATTAGAGAGCAAACGGGAGCAGCCGATATTTTAGTGGACATTAGGAGCAATAAATGCAACTTGGCGGATCATGCAAAGCATATCGCAGACAACCGCTGATTCATTCAAGTTTCAGCAGAGGTGCCTAGAGAAGGAACGTGAAATTAGTAAATTTGTGAGCAGAAAATTTGGCTTGCGCAAGACACGAGTAACTGCAGATTGCTTGCGGAGGATTCCATACTGCAGGACACGTAAAAAAGCTGGCAGTGACATGTCCAGCGATAAAACCCATCCACAGCAAGCTGCGTTTACCATTTTCTAACAATTAAAATATTGGCTCATTTGTGAACTACAGTGAGATTTGAGATATTGGAATGACATTGAGTTTCTGCTATTTCGAGGTTTTCCGGATTGAGTTGCGCCGGCAGTTCCGCTTGCACCGCCAGTGTGAGGCGGAAAGTGAACCTGTGTCAAAGAAAAATATAACCCGAGAATTTTGTGATTTTGTTGCTTCTGATTTAGGATGTTCCAATTTGTGTTCGTATCAATCAGAGCCCAGTGCGTTATATTTCGTGCATTGTCATTGGCCCGCATCGTTGTTAATAACAAATTTTTGTGCCTTGTTTTAATTAAAGCTATCGGAGGTTGTCTCTCTAAATACTGAGGTTCTTACGCGCTGTACAAGGCTTTTATTTATGCCCAATTTGTTTGATGGCAGTACTATAAAATGCTATTCTTGTCATTTGGTCGTTGACGATGACATCACTTGTTACCATCTGCCTTGGGCTTTAATTCACACGATAGCTGTAATACTAGGCTTACTGTTTTAAGGTTTGAATATCTGGTCAAATAACTATCGAGCAGTGTAATAATGAGACTCTCTTATTTTTAAACCAGGCTAATAGGTCCAACAGAAGAATTGGCTTAGTGTGCCATTCGAAAATGCTAGTGCGCACCTCTAGACTCGTCTTCTTCCATAGCAAAGCATTCGGCATGGCAACAATTATCGTTCACAAATAGCATCATCTGCAAAACCTAGCAAAATAAAACTTCACGGCTGCTGAATAGAAAACAAAAATCTCCGCACAAGCACTCAGTACAGATGACTATCCAGAGAAGCTGAACCGTGCGGGCCCGGTGTTTATCACTGCGTTAATCCCGAGGGTGCATGGAACGACGGCTTGGTAGACTGTCACATGTTCGGTACGCAGTTGCCGCTTGCATTCAGCTGCACGAGCCTGTTCTTGTGCCCGGGCTGCAGCACCGGCACGGCGTAGGCGAGCTGGTTCCCAGTTGTCCTCGCGGCGTTGCTGATCGAAAGCGTCCTGCTCCTTAGGAATGAGTCTGACGCGTGGCCTACACATTTCGGAGCCAGAGAAAAAATGCCGTGCGCGTGCCTGGCTGCGATGGAGAGCAATGACGTCACTACGGGCGCAGCCAGTCACGCGCATCACTCCCTATTTATTATTGTGCATGCGCATGGGGTTGCGTCGAAGGAGTTTTCGGCGAACAAGCGACGGATGGATGAATCGGCTAGCCATATACAGCTTCGTTGCAATAAGAGGCGGCTATTCAAATGCGTGGCGAACCATTGCGAAGTCTCATTTTAACCAATAAACCTATACTCCACAAACAGGCCGCATAGGTGTATTGTAAAGGCTACCAACAAGTTCGCATAACGTCGCACGGATGTCCTTCATAATGTTGCTGTTAGCTGCGGTCACTCTTAAGTAGTGCAGACAGGTCGTTACAGCAATCGGACATTCAGTATAAACCTTCCTTAACCGGTGAAAAGCCGTCACGATTCGTTGCCATGGCGCGGTCGCAAGTGGACAGGCAAATTCACATATAGTGTTGCACACTTACAAGAGCGAGGAAGCTTGCCTTATCCATGGTCGAGGATTGCCATATTTATTAGTGCTAACACGTGCGTAATTCAAGCCTCTATAATCAAATGGGTATTGTTCTGCGTTACAGTTACCTTTCGCGAATACCCGTACCAGCCCATGATTGGCAGGTTGACGCTTGTTTCCTTTATACTGTGGATATATTTTATATCATATAGTCCGTGCGTGTATGTGTGTGTGGTTTTTCGTTCCTTGTTTTGTCCGTGTTTTCCTGTGTGCCTTTCCGTAATTAAACCGGAAATTACACGAGTTATCTGCACTACATTATTCGTGACAATGCTACAGCAAAAGCCCGGCTGGCCTAGTGAAACGCAATCACTAAGTGAAAAAACAACTACATTTCGCTAAAACGCACAGCTTAGGAAAGGGACATACCGGCAACATAGCGCCCTTATTAACGAATGGTGACGCTTCGCAGACTACTTCAACGTCGTAGATATCAGCTAGGTGCAAATGACAACCTTGTTAGCCATTGCAAATGTCTGTGAGTATTAAAATGTGGTGGTAAAACGAAAATTCGAATTACGAGTACCGGGTGCCGGCTTTTCAAAAAAGGGGTCTCTGTCCGAAACGTAGAATGTAAATTTGGTGATTTTCAAAGTGAATATCATGGAATACCTAAGTAGTGGCCGGGAATTTTTAACTTTCAGCTATTTATAAAGGTAGTTGCAGCTGATATCACAAGTTCACAAATATACCGGGTCACTCAAGCTGAAGATGATCAAATGGATGTTAGCTATTGTTTAAAGCGTTACGCGGTAGTTATTTCTTTTGTATCCGCATATTTGGCAAACAGTAATTATTCGAGTGCAGAAATAGTAAATGCGAATCAAAAGTTGCATACAGATTCTTCCATATTGTTCCAAGGAACATATAACTGGGCAGCTTCACAATCTTTATTGTGTCCATATTTTTGTCTCTCCGAAAGAGCTCGCGAAATTCTAACAAAGGGTACGTGAGTGCCCGCTTGTGCGTCGTACTTGCAGTGCTCTCGGGTACTCCGTGTCTGAGAGCTGATGGCTGCTTATCGCTGCATAGATTGGCTGGCGGGGTTCTTGGTTCATTATCACAGAAGGAACAGTGCTTCAAGGGGCGAAAAAAAGGAGGAACCACACTGTGTAATTCCTCCTTTGTGTCCCGTCTCAAAGCGTCGTTCTTCCTCTGATAATGGCTATTGTAGTAATCAGCAAGCATGCCACTAGCTTAAATCACGCACTGAGTGCCTGAGTCTTTTCCCTGTCCATTTATAAGCGGATGCATACCACTCTAAATTATCCCTTTGAGAGCAAAGCAATCCCTGCGCGCCAGCCTATAAGCCACATCTTTTTTTTTATTGCGTCGAGGGCTTCGTTACCGATGCCCAACGATTACTAATAAAACGATCGAAGCTGCTAAATTAGGTGTTTAGCGTAAGATATTTCGCAAAACTGCCAAAAAACTGCATTTTATAGGAACCTTGTAGTCAGCTACGGTATATACGCCTCCCCATCTCTCCGCAGCGTTCAACTTACAGTCGGCGTTTTGAAAAATTATGAATAATTTCATGTTCGCATTGCTTGCTTTATTCTGATGTCCATAAGAATTGTTTTTCTCCTTGGTATGCACTTCGGATAATCATTAACTACTGTGCTAGGCAAGTAGGGAATATCGTGAGCTGGCATTTCCCTTGGTTGCGGTAGCAGTGAAAACGCGGCGTGTGAGGAGCGCTTCAGCTTAGTGCACCTTACTCCTCTTGGCAGCCCTAATTTATGGGTATCTCCTGTCTATACAACACAATCGCCCATTAAATATGCCATAATATCTCCATATACTATACAGGCCTATGTGAATTGTATTCTTTTGACGGCATACGGTGAGGGCTTTGACGGAGTAGTTGATTGTTATTTTCAATATTTAGCAATTGGTGATTGTCGAATCTCGTTTTCATGGAAGAGCCATCTTTGTGCCGCACCAGGAAATGTTGGAGCTGTTTCTGTTTACCCGTGTGAACATATTTTTATTGATTCTGTTAGATGCGGTAAAATTATTATTTCTTGGATTTGTTAGCTCTCGCGCATCTTGCGTAACTTCGCGGAACTTCGCGGAACTCATATGCTATATTTCCCGCTTCCTGTTCAAGTCGTCTTGCAATTCGTCATCACTATGTGATCTGGGATGCCTACTCATTGGCATAGACGGTGACCGCCTTAGAGAAGCGCTGCTGCCATGCCCAGTTCTCAGAAAAGGAAGAATTTGTACTTCGATACAAGGCACGGATGGATTACTATTTCTTCCGTTCATGAAGTTGGCTTCATCATACGAAATTCCGCCACAAAATTCCGCCACTCACTGCCCTTCATCTATCATCTGTTAGCCTTCAGGTTAAGTCACACGTACAAGGGACCACCAATGAAAGACGTTATTCCCGAATTCAATCCCCAGAGGAGCAAGCATAGTTTTCAACATATATGGCTTCTTTTCTGAAAAACCTGCATGGATTTGCTTTATTGTGCTCGGTGCTAAACTTGCTTGGATGACAATTTCCCTTTGACGGGCCTTCTTCCATCTCAACCCGCCGTGGTTGCTCAGTGGCTATTGTGCTGTGCTGCTGAGCACGTGGTCGCGGGATAAAATCCCGGCCAGGGTGGCCGCATATCGATGGGGGCGAAATGTGAAAACACCCTTAGATTCGTACTTAGATGTACTGAGATTTAAGTGCACGTTAAAGAACCTCAGGTTGTCGAAATTTGCCGAGTCCTCAACTACGGCGTGCCTCATAATCCGAAAGTGGTTTTGGCACGTTAAAACCCATAATATAATTTAATTTTTCCACCTTGCGAGATTAATGGCAGCAGATTGCTCATGTTGCGCGTCGTTTGTTGCGCATTCGTCAACGCTGCGCGATCTGCTTGTTTGCTGGTTAGCTATTCTAGGTTCAATCTCCTGAGTTCTAGGTTCAATCTCCTGAATATACTGTTCTAGGTTCAATCTCCTGAGTAAGGAAAATGTCTGCAACCGCAAAGCTCGTTTTCTGAAAAAACTTTAAGTGGGCTCCTATTGCAGCTTGCTAAAACCCTCAGCTGAATCACAATTTCTTCCTTTCATAAACCTGCCTCTAGGCCTAATAAGTCCCGGAGAATATTTTGCTGTATTTATTGTCTGTGCTCGGGACTGTCTAATAATTGACCCTTACTCTACGATATTAGAACCTCTTGGTTAGCTCTAATGTAGAGCGTGAGGCCGGGGAAGGCGTTCTTTGCTGGGTTCAAACCCTAAACCATGACGAATTCCTTTAAAAAACCGGTATAGGTAATCTTTGGGGCTTTCTGGCTATTTGACTATTTGACCTTTTTATGGGCAACCCTGACCACACAGGATAAGCATTGGCCCCTTCGCGAACATTTCTTCTTCTTTGCAGAAATAATCAAAACTGAATTCTCTGGCTAACGTTAGTTTCCTCGTAGACTCAGCTGGATGCATACCACTTTAAATTATCCCCTTCATGGACACTTCCTCCTGTGCGATATCACCCAAAACTAACCACAAAGGAAAAACGTTGGTCTCGCGTTCAAACCGTGGACCAGGAAGAATTTTTCTCCAATTACATTGCTTTAGTAAATTGGAGAACTGGAACATGTCATCTTTGCAGCGTCACGCTGAGCTTGTGTGAATAACAATTTGTGGCTTTGATAAACTTCTCTTTTCGGACTTAAGTACGTGTGTCTTGCACTATTCGTTGTCCCTGTGCTTCGAGTGAAAATATATATTACTGCCGCTTTTCGATCTGCCCGCTTCCTGGTTAGCTCGGGTGAATCGCCTGGGGAATAGATTGTCCCTCAATCACGAGGCGTTTACTTTTTATTTTGAGAAACGCGCATGTTTTTTATAGCTTGATAATAAAATAGATGAAAATTTTCGAGTCACATAAACGTTCGCCGAGGCCTGCGGACTTTAGCGCGGCGATTCGCCCTCGCTCAGTGATCTTTTGGCCGCCTGGATAGCTCATACGTAGTGACCACTTTGGAACGGCGTTGAACCCGCATTCCATCTCTAGACAAGGGCAAAATTTTCTTGAACAATGAAGCTTTCCAAGAAACCCGTAAGAGACCCTTTTATTTTCAAGGCAGACTCGGGTGGATTACAGCTTCTGAATTTACTAAACATTTCTCCATGTTGCACAATCTCGCACAACTAATTTGCAATATTGAATGTCCCCGTTCTTGAAGTGTAATAATTTACGACATATTTCTAACTGCGAAGTTCTGTTTTCGAAGCCCATAGGCGTCACCATTGTAGCTTCGCTCTACACTCGACATTTAGTGGATTACTCTCCACCTTCTGAAACTTAGGACTGACTCGCCACATTCAGTGTTCATGGGCTTAAGATCACAATGAATTGACCCTTGCTCTGCGATCAGCCACCTTCCCACTTTATGGAGTTTCCTTCGCTTACAAGATTCGGTGGAAAGGATTTAGTATATGCATCTTCCTATCCTTCTAAGTGGCTATTCAATGACCTTAGTTCTGTCATCTGCTAGTTTTTATTTTAGCTCAGATGTTCTGGACACCGCCTTGGAAAGGTCTAGTTTCAGTTCCAGGATCAGTGAGTTTTTTCACATGCAACGCTTTCTTTCTGTGAAACAATTTTAGGTCTCGTTCCTCTCTGAAAAAGACGATGTGAAAGTTTCAGGGGCTTTCGGGAGGATGTGCGCTACACCAGCTTCCAGCAGTGTTCGGTGGAGTCAGCGGTGCTCATGGCAGGCTGTTTGTTTGCATCAGTGAACTGGATTGTGCAGGAGCCTCTTGTCAGAGTAGAATTTTTTGTTTTCGCCCACTGCATTCGAGGAAGTGTACTAAGCAAGCCGAAGCTCAATTTACCTCAGTTTTGTGTACGTTAGCTGCGTTAACTTTGCTGAATGCTGAATGCAAGAGCAAAGTGTCCACGTGCGAAACAAAGGCTTAGGTAAGACTGCCGGTCGACTCGCGATGACTGCTGAGCTTTCTTGGTGTGCTTTGCTTTTGCGTGACTGGTGCAATGCTACATTTATATCCCTCTAAATATGCTGCCAACGTCCAGCGAAATGTTTGAAACTGCCGCAACAGCAGTCGCTGCTCCGCTGATGGCAACAGAAACAAAGTTTGAGGGTATGCTTCCATGCCCCTCACTTGAATACCTTAACAGACTCCGTTGCAGTGCGTTGTTGTCGTAGAGAAAGATCGGAGTGGAAACGCGAACGTTTTTTTTCGTATCCTGTGCAAAAATACCTTAATTCCTATGTCATTTCAAAACATACGGGCCACCGTCATTATGATGAGAACTTTCCACTTTATCACCCAAATAATATCAAACCGCGGACCAGGAAGAATTTTTCTCCAAATGCATTGCTTTAGTAACTTGGAGAACTGTTACATGTGAATATTTGCAGCTTCGCGCTGAACATGTGTGAATATAAATTTTTGCTTGTGTTTTGAGTGTTCTTTTGTGAGCATGAAATAAAGGTATTCTTAATGTCCGCTCCAGAGCAGTTATCTTCTGACTGTCTCATGTGTTCCTAATGAACACAGTGGTTTCTCAACAACTTTATGTGAACCGACATCACATCAATTTTTCGCAGAACTAGCTATAACATCCCCAAATTTAAAATTGATTGAAAATTCGCAGGAGAAATCAGGCATACCACATAAATAAGACGTGTGAGCCGTCCCCCATTACCATTGCATGAAAAAAGTATGTGCCTATTTATGCAAACACCGTTAATCGTGATATGCATTTGTACTACCACTTCTGCATTCCCTCTCAAATTAACTTGTGCAGAGTACAAGCGCACACCATTGCCATTTGGCAATGGATGTGCGCTTGTACAATTGGCATCAGCTCTTGGGAATAAAGATATGCACGGTACCCGGAGCTTCTCGTTGATCCGCTCATCTAAGCAATAGGTGGCTTTGACGGCAAAACACAACGCTTCGCTGTGCCGCCTGGTGCGCGCGGCACCGAGCAAGCTAGTCGCTAGTGTTAAGTGTTTTTATTGAACAAATGGCACTAGTTTTGCTTGCGAAAGATGTACGCTGAAAGACGTAACACGATAAAATTCTATATTGTAAAAAAATCTTGCAAATAAGAAAAACACAAACTGTACTTCAGCAGTGTTTTGCGTAAATTGAGTTTTTATTGACGGTCATCGAACACAAGTAAATTTGTGACCGTTTAACCAAATAATCTGAAGAGAAATCTGTGAACTGGACGTTTTTACCTGAAGACACCAAGAGCTAACAATGCAGCGATTCTCCAAGTTAAATTTGAAGATATACTGCACATTTCGTTGTGTTGTGATTTCAGTGTCAAACCATTCTAATCTGATTATAGCCATCTCTGAGACGGCTAGAACGGTTTGAAGAGGCACAGAATGCTAGAGATATTTGACTCGCAAATTAATATATGCGAGAATTACCACAAATTATTCATTTAATTTTATTTTCTCGTATTCGCACTCTCTCCTCCAGCTGCAGCACGCACTCGTAAGTAGCTAAGTCGAGTGTTCTATCTGCAAATTTCTCTTTGTGTATGCTTCTGCACGCTGCCACAAAATTTATAACAGCGTTTAGAAAACGAAGGCATATTTTACGCTCTGCAACAAGGCTTTTAGGATAGCGTTCCCCGCAGTGCCACAGTTGGTAACAGTTCTCTTTTGCGAGTATCCTTGATAAAGCAGGGGAGGGTGATTTATACGCCTTGGATTTTAGTGACGGTTTCTACCCGGTTTCACATGCTAAGCTGATTCAGAAGTTGTAGGTCCTCCTTCCCCATACCTAATTCATTGAGTTACAGCTTATTTAACAAACCGTTGTTATAGACAGCTTTGCGTGTCTGACCCATTACCCGTTTCATAGGGTAGTTAAAGGCGTTGGCCTTCAAGGGGCAGTTCTCGGACCCTTATAATATTTTAACTTCCTATTGATGACATTGTTTACGTAGTTTAACAATTTCAAATCAGTGTGTCTGTGGATCGTTGCCACCAATGACTTCGGTACAGATTTCCATCTGTACTCAATCAGATTGAGGAATACAATTGATCAAGGTGTCACTATAACCAGAAACCAAAGATTAACCTGGCATATATTTAATATTTGTGACTCACTGTTTCGTAAACATTGTATTACTAAGGCATAAACTAAAGCATGCTACAGCAAAAGAACTTCTAGCTTAATTCTTCCATACACGAGCATTACTTGGGACCCTCACACAAAAACGAACATTGGCGCACTCGAGGTGATACAGCGGAATGCGGTTCATCTGATCAAAATATCGACAAACAGGCTCTCGCTCACCACTAATGAAAGAATACAGCGTCTGATCGCTCCACACAAGGCGGAAATCTTACTGATTATTGTTTCTCTTCTTATCTTCTTCCATGACATCAAATACTTTTCTCTAATATCAGAGGTATACGCAAGCCCTACAACTGACGAGTGAACGAGGCATCACGATCAGCCACCGTGGTTGCTTAATGGCTGTGGTGTTGGGCTGCCAAACACGATGTCGCGGGATCAAATTCGGGCTATGGCGAAATGCGAGAACACCCGTGTACTTAGATGAGGTTTATGTTAATGTACCCAGGAGGTCAAACTTTCTGAAGTCCCCCACTATGGCGTGCCTCATGAGATCGCAGTGCTGGCACGTGAAAAATCATTACTTAATTTAAGTCATCACGACCACTATATCTCCATAAAGCAAGAACAGTATCAACCACGGAATTATAAAGATGATCGACTCAGAAAATAAGATATACGAGAAATATCACCGATATCTGTCTTATTCATTTATTTTATTTGTGCTTCTCTTCGCTGTCATCGCAGTCATGGCAACAGGTGCGCCGACGGGTAAGTACACTGGTCGATTGACCGACCTCCAAATATAATACGAGGAAGCTTTAGCTCGGACCAACTTCCAACGCCACCCACTACAACAAGTGTAAAACGCAGATGCTTTTTTGCATTTTTGCGTTTTCCAACCCCCCATGAAAATACTGCCACTGCGGCCGCTATTCCAACTCGCATCCTCGGAATTAGTTGCGCGACGCCTTAGCGCAATGAAAGCCAAGCGCTCGTTGTATTTGTGCTTTTCGTGTATGCCGATCCGCGGCAGACACGAAATATTGCTACGGCATGAGCCGGACGAGCAGAAGAGGAAGAAGACGTTAGCTGGTGCAGCCTTGGGGCGCCATCTTGACTTCACCATCAATCTAGTCCCCGGATTTAAATTAACCGTAACAGTTTTGTGGTGGAGATGCGGGGTACTTCGACCAAGACGACGGAGCTGCGGCAGCAAATACCACGCCAGAGCCGACGCCTCGCTCGACTGCCCCCAACACCACTTGAGATCCCTATGTCCCACAGCGGTGACCAACAGCTTTCTCTGGCAGCTCCAGTGCGAACCGGTGCCTGGATGCATCAGATAGAGCCCCGCCCTTTCTCAGGAAAATTCGGCGAGGACGTGGATGAATGGCTCACCCACTACAACCGTGTGAGCCAGTACAACGGCTGGAACTCCACGGCTCAGCTCGACAATGTGGTTCTGTTCCTCACACACTGCGCTAGTATAGTTCGAGAACCATGAAGATATCTGCACAACGTGGACAGCTTCGTTACTAACCTTACAGAGTGCTTCGGCGATTCCACCACAAAAAGGAAGCGGGCGGAGCAGACGTTGCTTCAGCGCGCTGAAGTCCCAGGGGAGACCTGTACTACGTACATAGAGGCAATCCTGAAACTTTGCAGAACGGTCAATCCTCGAATGTCCGAAGAGGACAAGCTTGGACACCTTCTCAAAGGCATAGCCGAGGATATGTACAATTATTTAGTCGGAAAGGAGAGTTTCGCCTCGGTCGCCGACCTCAAGCTTTGCCGCACATTTAAGGCCTTGAAGCTGCGCCGTATCACGCCAGAGTTCGGCAGGTTAGCAAATGTCACAACGGTAGCAAGCGTTGAAGACAATGACAACTACAGTTTTCAATTTTACCTTGCGGCAACTATAAGGCAAATTGTCCGCGAAGAACTTGAAAGACACACCAAAGGGGCGGATGTCGAACAGCTTGGCTGTGCTCCCAACCAACCTCAAGAACATGCATCTCCTGTGTCCGCATTGTCTGCCATGCCAGGCGTTGCAGAGTGTCGAGTCGATCAGCTGCAACAGCACCGACGTACCTTTCCCGACGACATGACGCACGATCAACGAACTCGTCGAGCTACCACCACGAATTGGAATTCGGAAGATCGCGTTTATTCGCAGCGTCCCAGGTTTGACCCCGAGGTTTACAACGTCGGTCGCGCATCGCCTGTGTTACAGCTGTGGCGCCTCAGGACACATTGCTCGTTTTTGTCGCCGGCGCCGACAGACAAGATATGGCCCACCACCAACTTGGCCTAATTTCGAACGTGACAGTTATGACGACCGTTCGCCGACAGACCCTGATATTGCAAACACCACAGGCGCGCCACCACGGAATACCTTCCGTCAATATAGTAGGAGTGGCTCGCCAGCTTCAGACCGCAGCCTGACGCCCCAACCAGTCGCCAACGCCGTTCACCGTCACCACGGCGACGTGCTGTGTCACCACCGCCATCGGGAAACTAGCCGGCACGGCCGATGGAGGTAAGGTCGCCGGACAGTCTGCGTCTCTGCGAAATACTCCTCTGCCTATTATGATGGTGAAGAACAAAGTGCGTGTGTTAATTGATAGCACACCTGCAACAGCATTAGTCAATACTGGCGCTACCGTTTCCGTCATGAGTGTGACTTTCAAAGAGAGGCTGGGTCGGAAAGTTGTTCCCGTGGAATGGTGATGTGACGTTTCGTGGTGTCAGTGGGGAGTGTCTAGTTCCCCTTGGTATTTGTGTTGCAAGTGTTTTGTTCGGAGGAGACCTTAAAACAATTTCTCGTTATACCGCGGTGCACTCATGATGTGATTCTCGGGATTGACTTTCTTCAGGATTGTGGTGCATCCGTTAACTGTGGCACAGGGAAAATTGCCTTGAATAGCGCGCTTTTCGCCAGCCTTGCCGACACATCCTTACCAGTGAAAAACTATTGTGTTGTTTCCAACGATTTGCTTCTACCGCCTTGGTCGCTGTCACGTATCCCTGTCAACTTCGCTGCTGCCGACCTTTCATCGTTTGACGCGCAAGTCCAGCCACTTATGTCGAGCTGCGCAAGGAAAGATGTACTTGTACCACGCTCTGTCATGAGAGTAGTGAATGGCGCCTCAAATGTGTGGGCTTTCAATTGTTCTTGCGTCCCTGCTGTTCTCCCGCGTGAGATTAAGCTCGCTGAATTTGACGAGATTACTTACAGCTCCATTACACTTCTAAGCGAGGAGGAGCAGTCTCATACTAGCGATCCTCAACAAAGTACTTCTGAAGAGCAGATCCTATGGATGATCAACAAGGCGCTGCCCTCATACGAGCGCCACGCTCTCGCACAAGTTTCGTGGGCACATCTTTCTGTATTCGATTTCACACAAGGCGACAAGCAGGCTTCACTCCCGCGTTCTCGTGCCCGCCACAGAATTGACACCGGATCTGCGCACCCCATTCGGCAAAAGCCTTACCACGTTTCTTCAACAGAGAGGACAGTTATTGCTGAAGAGGTGAAAGACATGCTGCGGAAAAGTGTTGTTCAAGAGTCCTCTAGTCTGTGGGAAGCACCAGTAATCTTAGTAAAGAAGGATGGATCCTGGCGGTTTTGCTTTGATTACAGGAAACTGAATGCTGTCACCAAAAAGGATGTGTGAATTGATGTCATCGATTGTTCCGACATTCCGCTGCATACTTTTCATCACTGGATTTGCGATCAGGGTATTGGCAGATACCCATGCACCCAGACGATAAGGAGAAAACGGACTTCGTGACACCAGATTGTCTTTATGAATATAACGTTATGCCGTTCGGTCTTTGTAACGCGCCAGCAACAATTGAACGATTCATGGATACTATACTCCGAGGACTTAAATGGAAAATTTGTTTGTGCTACCTCGATGATGTGGTGATTTTTGGCAGCACATTGAGCGAGCCTAACAGCCGTCTCAGTCTTGTTCTGCATTGTTTCAAACAAGCCGGCTTGACCCTAAATTCCAAGAAATGTCGTTTCGGGGAAACCGAGACGTTAGTACTTTGGCATCTGGTCGACAAAAACGGTGTGAGGCCAGATCCACGGAAGATTGAGGAAGTAAGCTCCTTCGAAGCACTGAAGTCAGTGCGGGAGTTGAGGAGGAGTTTCTTGTGCCTGTGCTCGTATTTTCGTCGCTTCGTCCCAAGATTCGCCGACGTGGTGTACCCCCTAACATGTCTTCTCCAAAAAGCCGTCCCTTTCAACTGGACATCGGCTTGCGACGACGCGTTCCGCCAGCTAAAATTTCTACTAACGTCAGGGCCCATATTGCGTCACTTCGATGCATCCGCACCTACGGAAGTGCACGCTGATGCCAGTGGCATCGGCATCGGTGCCGTACTAGTGCAACGTCATCATGGAGCTGAACACGTTGTGGCTTATGCTAGTCGCTCTTTGACTAAGGCGGAACGCAATTACACTGTGACCGAGAAAGAATGTTTGGCAGCTGTTTTCGCTGTCCACAAATTTCGGCCCTATATCTACGGACGCCCGTTCACTATCGTTGCAGACCACCGTGCGTTATGCTGGTTGGTGAATCTCCGTGACCCGAGTGGAGGACTGGCACGTTGAGCTCTTCGACTGCAGGAGTACGACTTCGTTATTTCCTACAAGTCTGGGCGTCGCCACGCAGATGCGGACTGTCTCTCCCGCTTTCCTCTGACGACGACGGATTGTGACAAAGACAATTTTGATGACTGTTTTGCTCCCATTTCTTCTACATTCCCAGACTCGACGACTTTCAAAGCAGAGCAGGAAAATGATATTAGTTTGGAACCTCTATTTGTAGCCGCATCGCGTCCTGGAGCCACCGGTCGATTTTGTGCCCACAACGGCCTGCTTTACAAGACGAATTATTCAGTTAAAGGCGCACGCTTCCTTCTGGTGGTGCCGCACAGTCTGCGAACGGTCATACTGAGAGCCATGCACGACGATGTGACCTCTGGCCATCTAGGATTCATTGAACTTTGAACCGGACACAGGAGCGTTTTTACTGGCCCAAAATGCGGGACACAGTCAAGCACTACGTCGCCAATTGCGAACAATGTAAACGCTACAAGCGCCTACGACCGCTCCGCCAGGTCTTCTCGAACCTCTGCCGCCACCTCGCCTGCCATTTGAACAAGTGGGTATCGATCTTCTGGGCCCATTTCCCCGATCATCTAACGACAACCGATGAGTGATCGTATGTGTCAACCATCTGACCCGTTACGCGGAAACGGCGGCCGTACCATCTTCAACAGCTGCGTCCGTTGCGACGTTTTTGCTTCGATTCATTATTCTCCGACATCGTCACCCCCCCCATGTCATTAGCGATCGCGGTCGTCAGTTCATTGCGGACAGCGTAGAAGAGCTGCGTCGTCTCTGCAGTTCGCAGTTCCGTCATTCAACGCCTTATCACCCTCAGACAAATAGGCTTGTAGAACGTACGAACAGAACTCTAACATGCTGGCCATGTACGTATCTTCCGATCACAAGGACTAGGATGACGTACTCCCCTTCATTACCTATGCTTATTATACTGCAAAGCATGAGACGACCGATTACAGCCCTTTTTATCTCCTTTACGCACGTTCACCGCTAAGCTGCATTGAAACTATATGCTACCATTTGACTTTCACAGCGAGTACTCTGTTGCCAAGACGCTTTGTCTTGCCGAAGAAGCCCGGCGTATCGCTCGTCTTCGTACTGTGGCAGCGCAACAGCGATGGAACGGGCGCTATGACAGCCGACACCAGTCTGTCTCGTACACGAACGGAGACTTTGTGTGGTTGTGGACTCCGGGACGTAAACGTGGCTTATGCGAAACGGTTTTACCCCACGGCCACACACGGGCTCACACACACACACACACACACACACGGCCGTACACACACGGCCGTACACGGGCTCATTCGTAATTGTAGATCGGTTGAGTGACTTGACGTACGAGGTGGAACGCTTGACGTCCGCTGGTCGTCGGTCTAGCCGGGCCCAGTTAGTACATGTTGCCCGTCTTAAGCGGTTTCACCCTACACTTTCTCAATGATTTGGACTTGCCCAGCGGGCTTCGTTTGGCAACCGGGGATTGCTACGGCATGAGCCGGGCGAGCAGAAGAGGAAGAAGCTGGTGCAGCCTCGGGACGCCATCTTGACTTCACCATCAATCTAGTCCCTTAAATAAAGCCGGAATAACATTAACCGTAACTATATATATATATATATATATATATAGCCGCGGATCGGCAGACACAAAAAGTAGAACACAACGAGCGCCTGGCTTTCATTGCCTCATGCGATCGTAGCTTTTGCACGTGAAAAATTGACTTAATTTAAGTTAGCATGACCACTATATCTCCATAAAGAGAGACCACAGAACATAAGATATAAGAGAAATATCCCCGATATCTCTTATTCGTTTAATTTTATTTGTGATTCTCTTCGTGGTCACATAGCCATGGCCACGGGTGCGCAGACGCGTTCGATTGACCAATCTCCAAATATAATACAAAGAAGCTTTTTCTCGGCTATATTATATGTATGTACGTATATATATGTATATATATACGTATATATATGTATATATACGTATATATACGTATATATACGTATATCCCGATTTAGCCGATACGTGGCGCTATCATCGCGGGCAAATCACCGCAGGGCAAAGGCCTCTCCCATACTTCTACGCCTACCCCGGTCATGTACTAATTGTTGCCATGTTGTTCCTGCAAACTTCTTAATCACATCCGCCCACCTAACTTTCTGCTGCACCCTGCTACGCTTCCCTTCCCTTGGAATCCAGTCCGTAACCCTTAATATATATATATATATATATATATATATATATATATATATATATATATATATATAATATGAACTGTATAGATTTTGTCCCGTGGCGCCATAGTGATACGAATTGAAGAGCTTACACTCTCGTAGTGCCTTACTAACCAACGGACTGCTTCGCGTCAAGTAGCTCAAGTTAATAAGTGAATCCTACTACCGGTTTGTTTTGGGGGCGCGCATTTCGGACGCGAGGTATCGCGTGTTACGCCGGCGGCACGGATCGGCGCAGCGTTTGTTTGCAATCCCTCAGGTAGGCTTCCCCCAGTGCAACATGCGCTTCCATTATAGAAACGCGAACCTTCTTGGAAATGTATTTTTCTTTGTCTATAGAAATGCTCCAGTGGGGCTTTGGTTTTTTGTTTGTTGTTTCGTTCCCCTGTCATGGCACCTTGGTATACAGCACTGGTTTTTGTGCAAAGCTTCACCGAACGGTATGGGTGAAAAAGTGTGTAGTTAATACGCGAGAATAAGAAGAAAGGCGATTCGCTTTTCCAAACACGACGCGAAATACGCCTTTCGCTTTACGAACAGAATGCCTTCTGCGCGCGCTCAAAACAAATGTGTCGGTGCAAAGCGTGTTTTCAGTCATTCAAACGATGAAAAAGTTCAGGTGGAAGGTATTGCTTTTGTTGAAGCTCCGCTCTGGTTGTTTTTGCCCGGCGTTATACCAGTGTAAGCAGCACACTCGCGTCTTATTACTCCGGGAAGAATCACGCAGGGCCTTCAACAGCGAGTGCGTGTACCAAAAACAAAATTATAGGGGGCTATAACACGCGCTGCAAACTTGGTCCTGTTCGGTTCAGGGAAGGCGAAACTACCTGAATAATAATAATAATAATAATAATAATAATAATAATAATAATAATAATAATAATAATAATAATAATAATAATAATACCAAAATTTTAACAATAGTAATAATAATCATAATAATAATAGCCTGTTTTATATCCACTGCAGGACGAAGGCCTCTCCCTGCGATTTCCAATTACCCCTGTCCTGTGTCAACTGATTCCAACTAGCGCCAGCGAATTTCCCAATTTTATCGCTCTACCTAGTCTTCTAACGTCTTCAGTTGCGTTTTCTTTCTCTTGGTACCCATTCTGTAACCCTTATGGTTCAACGGTTATCTAACCGGCGCATTATATGACCTGCCCAGCTCCATTTTTTCCTCTTCATGTCAGAATATCGTCTATATACGTTTGCTTTCTGATCCGAACCGCTCTCTTGTCTCTTAACGTTATGCCTAGCAATCTTCGCTCCATCGCTCTTCCCCCGGTTCTTAACTTGTTCTCAAGCTTCTTTGTCTCCAATTCTCCGCCGTATATGTCAGGATTGGTAAAAGGCACTGATTGCACACCTTCCTTTTCCATGATAATGGTAAGCTTCCACTAAGGAGCTGGCAATCAGAGTTCCCTGTGAATAGTTGACCTAGGTATGCACACACACACGCACACACAGAGACTGCACAGACTAGAGTCCGACTGGGGATCCTGAACTCTTGTCGCTTTGCCCGGCTATTTATCGCTGTCTTGGTCTTCTGCATGTTAATCTTCAACCCCCCTCCATCATTTGTTGTAAGTCATCTGCATTGTTGCTGAATAAAACAATGTCATCGGCAAACCGAAGGTTGCTGACATATATGCCGTCGATCTTTACTCCTAAGCCTTCCCAGTTTAATAGCTTGAATACTTCTGAGCACGCAGTGAATAGCATTGGATTGATTGTCTCCCTATCTGACCCCTTCCTTTATAGGTATCTTCCTGCTTTTCTTGTGTAGAATTAGGGTAGCTGTTGAACCTCCTGTCAATATTTTCCAAGGTATCTACGTAAGCATACTGTTCGCCTTGATTACGTAATGTTGCTATCACTATTGCTATCTCTACTGAATCAAGTGCCTTTTCTTATTTTAGATAGCCATATAGAAGCTTATACTCTGCGGAGTTCTCTATACCTTGATTAATGACATGGTTGTGTGAAGCTTTGCAGAGTATCCCTTCCTGAAGCCCGCCTATTCCGTTGGCTGCCAAGGTCCCTATTCGATTGGAGATTATTTGGGTAAATATTTTATACAGGGAGTAAGTTAATTGGCCTATAATTTCTCAACTCATTGACATCTCTCTTATTGTGAATTAGTGTAATGTTTGCATTCGTCCAGTTTTTTGGGGCCCTTGTAGTCGATATATACACAACGTATGAAGAGCCGCCACTTCTTCATGCATTGTCTCCTGCATCTCTGAATAAATCGACTGTTATTCCATCTTCTCCCACAGCTCTTCCTCGTTTCATGTCTTGCAAGGCCCTTCTGACGTCATTGTTAGCGCACGTAAGGCTTCCCCCACTAAGGCTGTAAAACAGTTCCTGTATTCTGTTCATTACTGTTCATAATTGAGGTATCCTGACTCAGTGGGTACTGTACAGGTCAGTATAGTATTCTTCCGCTGCCTTTACTATATCTTCGAGATTGCTGATGATATTAACCTCCTTATCTTTCAGTGCATACAGCTTGCTTTGTCCTGTGCAAAGTTTCTTTCTCACCGATTTCAGGCTGCGTCAATTTTTTATGCGAAGCATATTACTAGAGCTCAACCCAGCTCCTCAGGCGCGGCGGTGTCGCCTTCAATACCACGTGACACCGTGACGTCACGACAGAGGAGAAACGGGGCTCCAACTCGCGCCGTCGCTCGCGGCGTCGTGGCGGTATATAAGCAGCTGCGCTTGTTTCTAGGTGGCTTTGGCTCAACTCTTGCAAGATGGGCTGGGTGGGAATCGAACCAGGGTCTCCGGAGTGTGAGACGGAGACGCTACCACTGAGCCACGAGTACGATGCTTCGAAGCGGTACAAAAGCGCCTGTAGTGAATGCGGTGTTGCCTTAGAAACGAGCTGCTTCTAAGGCTCAGGCGTGCGTCGCTTGCTCAGGCGCACATTTCGTTGCCGCGCCGAACGCTGCGTTGCTCTACGCTCACCGCGTCCAATGCGGGGCGCGTAGTCGCTGCGCCGTAGCCCATTGTCTTACACCCCTTGGCGGGTCGACGGGAACGCTGTCGCGTTCCACTCTTGAAGGCGAAGCAGAGTAACGCATGAGTTGTTTCTTCGTTTAGCCGAACCAAATATAGCCAAGCAACAGCAGTTCACCAGGTTCACCAGTGGTTCAACTAAAATAAAGGCTAGTATGCTTCGAATCCTGGGCTTAACCTTAGCTAAGCCACAGCCACTTTTTTACGGCTTCTTTAGTCTTTCTCACGTTATGGTTTTGAATATCCCTTATTTTTGCCTTGTTCAGTTTTGACAGTTCCGCGAATTCTATCCTATGGAAGTTGGACACTTCCATATTTTGTTGTTTCTTTATGAGGCCCTTTGTTACTTGGGAGAGATTGCATATTGGTTGTCTTGGTGCCCTGCCTCCCAGTTCAGTTGCTGCCTCTGAAGCCAACCTAGTTACGGTTTCATTCATTAGCTCTGTCGTTATCATCTCTCCGCTCTAAGGCTGCATATTTGTTTGCAAGTACCAGCCTGAATTTATCTACGTTTACAATTACTGCCTCTAGGTTGACCTGTTTCTTCTTGACCGATTTAGCTTGATCTCTTCAAATTGAGGTGAATCCTAGCCCTCACTAACCTACGATCACTGCACTCTACTCTACCTATCACTTCTACATCCTGCACTATGTTGGGATCAGCAGAAACTATGAAGTCAATTTCATTTATTGTTTAACCATTAGGGATGTTCCAGGTCCACTTTCAGTTGCTACGCTTCCTGAAGAAGGTGTTCCATATTCGAAGCTTATTTCTTTCTGCGAATTCTACCAGCATCTTTCCTCTAGCGCTCCTGGAATCGACACCGTAGTTGCCAATTGCTTGTTCACCAGCCTGTTTTCTCCCCACTTAAGCACTGAAGTCGCCCGAGTTTGCACCGAGTTTGCACTTTTCTCATCGGTAATTAAACATCTTCATAAAACTGATCTACTTCCTCATCATCGTGACTGGGTGTTGTAGCGTAGGCTTGTACTACGTTTAATCGATACATCTTATTATGTCTGATTACAACTACAGCTAGCCTCTCATTGATGCCGCAGAATTCGCCAATGTTGCCGCTATGTCCTTATAGATTAGGAATCCTACCCTGTATTGCTTCTTATCTAGGAGACCTCTATAGCAGATGACATGTCCGTTATTTATAATGTATAAGCCACACCAGTTCTAATCTCACTATGGCCGATGATATCCCAAACAATGTCTGATGATTCTTCAAGGAGTCCTGCTAAGCTAGCCTCACTCGAGAGGATTCGGGTGTCAAACGTTGCAAGGGTCAGCTTCCATTGACGGCCTGTCCAGATTCAGAGATTCTTAGCACCTTCTGCTGCGTTACAGGTCTGACCGCCGCCTTGATCAGTTGCGCCCCAGCTGCTGGGGACTGAGTGATTCATTTGGGAGGGGGTTGCCCAATGCTGCACGAGGGAGGTCAATTCTTGATGTGTTGAGCAAGTGTTTTTTTGAAGCATTGTGGCCTTCCTAGTTTGTGTTTACCTGGATTAGTAAAGCACCACTTGCTCTCGGCATCTTTTGCCGGTGTAGGCGTCACTCCAAGCCTGCAGAAGTTGTGCACTGTAGGAGGTGAATTTCAATATCACCTTCATTAAAGAAAAGAAAACCTGATTAGGGAATTTGAACTATGGCAACCGAGGATTCGCCATAGCTCAGTCAGCTAATCCCGCCGTGCCGATAGTGCAGCTTGTGCGCAAGCACAGGCTCCTGCTGCCGAGCGCAAGCAGCAACTACGTACCGAGTATGCGGCAGCCTACCAAGCCGTCGTTTATTGGACCGTTGGGACTAATCCAGCGATAATCACCGGGGCTGCATGTTTCAGCACTCCATACACCAGGTGTATGGAGTGCTTCGGCGATGATTTTTACTTTGTCGTTTTCCTATGCGAGAGCAGAGGCCTCCGAGCTCCCTAAGGGCTGTAAAGACGAGCTGAAAACCATGTCCGCGTGCCAACTTCTTGGAATTGAGGGCCACCTTGTGCATATACGGAATGGCCACCGGCCGCACGTCTTCTTAAAGGACCTATGCACCACAGTTTCCTACAATTACTTGTTGTACTACTACTAGTTACTACTAATTAGTTACTACTATTTACTAGTTGTACTAGTTGCTTGTTGTACCACCATGCGAGTGATGGCAAGTACATGGATTCTTTTGATCTTCGTGCTTGTGAATTTAGACGTTCTTGTGGCTTTGTATGTTATGCTACATGATTGTTGGCGCAAGTTTCAGCGCCATCTGCACTCTTCGATTTGCAGAAGACGCCGCGAACACACGCAATTGCTACTAATTGCAATGATTGAGCTTATCCAGGTGGCCAAATGGAAACGCGCCAAGCGTCTCGAGGCACTGGCAAGCCCGGATAAATTGGGGCGTTTCATTCGCTTGTCGATGCATGCGTACGTGGCTTAATGGGTTCAATATCAGGCTTCTGTGCTATAGAGATCCTGTGCTCCAATCGTGCCGCCGGACAATTTTAATAATGTTCATTATTTATGTAACACGCAGTATATTGTCGAAAATGACCAAGTTTACAAACTCGCAATGCCGTTTGAAGCCAAATGGACGAAGTTTAGGCAAATCCACGTACTTCACTTAATTCCCATGCCGGTACAACCGCTTTCATTGCAACTCCCGTAGACACTAGCGCCAGAGTTTTCTTCTAGTAATTATTGTATGAAACTCTATTCCATGCACCACCTCTCAAAGCCATTCTAATTTTTTGCAATAGGCTTTCGACAGCCGAAGTCACCAGGTTAACGACAAACAAGTACACGTGTTACTATGAAGATATCCTTCATAGGATTTCTTGATACGTCATCTTACGTGGTAGATGAATATCGTCCCAGGCACTAAAGCCCTCTCCACTTTCGTCTTGTTCATTGTTGTTTCACTGTGCAGAGAGTTGAACATGCACATGCAGAGTTGTCCTGTCATCTGGGAGGCCAATCTCTTCATAGTGGCACGTATTCTGCACAGCGCAGGACGCGCCTGCATTTATTGGAAGTTTCTGGAATGTTATCGATGCTTCCATCCGCTGTCTGTGACCGAACCTTGTGTAATCTGATCGCATGTGTGCGCGACGCGAATAACGTAGAACTTTGTGGAAGGCACGCGGGTCCCAGCGATTAGTCTGGAAAATTCGACGAGTGCTGTATAAAAGCCGACGTGCTTGAGCCGCTGATGAGATTTTCGACAATCGACAAGTGTGTTCGCCGCTATCGTTGTTCTTTTGAGTGTAGTCTGCGTGTGAGGGCACAGGTTCGCCCAATAAAACGCTACTCAGTTTTGCTGCCTTCTTCACCGTCACTACTACATGACAGCTGGTGGAGGTACTTTACGTTCTTCTACCGTATACCCCCGACAAGCCGTAATCGAAGACCGGACCGCAAAGACAACACCGAGCAAGCCGTCGGCTACAGCAGCTGCCCCAGAACATGGTATTCTACCAGAGACAACCAAGAAGGTCGTCAGAGAAGATCGTCCAGAGACGAACAAGAAGGCAGCCCCAATGGCAGCCGTAGCGGCCCCAGTAGTTCTGCAGCAGCCCAGGGAGCCACCGACGTTCCGCGGTTCCACATTTGAGGACCCGGAAAGCTGGCTGGAGGCGTATGAGAGGATCGCTACGTTTTACAGTTTGGACAGCGAAGACAAGCTGCGACATGTCTCCGCCAAGACCAGGTTCGAGAATCGAGAAGCCACCTTAACGACGTGGGACCTGTTCCGAAGCGGCTTCTTACAAATGTTTACAAGCGTCGTGCGAAAAGAGCGAGCCCAAGCTCTACTAGAAACCAGAGTGCAGCTGCCAAATGAGACAATCGCGATCATCACGAAGATGACCCGTTTTTCCCGGAACGCTGACCCGGAAATGTCGGAGGAGAAAAAAGTCTGCTTCCTGATGCGGGGCGTCAAGCAAGAAATTTCGCCTGACTTATTCGTAGCCCGTCGAAGACCGTGACTGAGTTTTCTGCAGAGGCATCGACGATCGAGAAAGCTCTGGAAAGGCCACCCGGCAATAAAACCACCAGGTGCTCACGCCGCAGTACGCCATCCAAGGACTGGGTTTCGACGACCTTCAAGAGACCATCAGGGCCATTGGGCTCGCAGAACTGCGCAAGGTCTTGCCTTCGTCGCATCCTGAAGTGGCCTCGCTTGCAGACATCGTGAAAGAAGAGGTACAGCGATAGCTTGGGTTCCTGAGATGCAACCTCAATTACCGCAGCCCAGCCAGAAGCGATCACCTGCGCCGCCGTCGCACGCCGTCAAGGCCCCCCTCCGCGACCGCGCCAGGGCCCTCTGACGCCGCAGTTCCGTCGTCCGCCGCCGCCGCCGCCGCCTGCACGCCCACCCGTCGCCCAGCGCACCTACACGAGGAAGACGGACATTTGGCGAGCCCCCGACCAACGCCCGCTCCGCTATCAGTGCGGAGAAGCCGGCCATGTGTACCGCCGATGCCCCTACCGCGACTTGGGGACTGAGAGGGTTCGCGTTCAAAGCGCGGCGTCCACAGCTTGGTAAGCGCCCACGTGACATCGCCGACTACTTAGTCGTCGCTCAGTGAAACTCTCGACGACCGTTCGCCGTCACCAGGCCGCTACCTGTCGCCGCAACGACGACCATACGCTGGCCCAGCCTGGGGCCGGTCCATCAGCCCATATCCGGAAAACTAAAAGCAGCAACCGATGGAGGCGCGGTTTCTGTTCGTCGAACTGACGAAGATCCTCCGCCGCTGACGAAGACGCCAAAACGACTATCTCGACTATCTCGAAGAACACGCTGATGAAAGACGACCTGACGACGCGACGTTCCAGCCACGGGTCAACGCGACTCAGCCGTGATACGACGCCAAGACCTAACTGTAACGCAAGACCAAGAACCAGCGGCCTCGGCGTGCTACTCGACGGCCACACAGTCACTGCCTTAGTCGACACAGGGGCCGATTACTCCATCACGAGTGAGCACATCGCCACCCAGATGAATCAGGTTAAGATTGCATGGGAGGGCCCCCAAATTTGTACCGCTGGAGGACACCTCATTACGCCGACTCGACTCTGCACGGCAAGAATTACCGTTCATGACCGGACTTACCCTACTACCTTCGTTATCCTCCAACAGTGTTCACGAGACGTCATTCTTGTCACGGACTCCCTGAACCAACACTGCGCAATCATCGACCTGAAGTCGAAAACAATAACGCTGTCGCGACAAAGGGATACCACTGGAGACCTCTCGTGGTCACACCTTGAGTGTGCTCGAAGATCAAGTGACCATCCCACCGCGCTCCTACTCGACCATGAAATTTGCGTCACAAGAAGGATCGCTCGACTCCACGGAGGGAAAGCGGAAGTGATGCTAACCAACTTCAGCCAAGTGTTCAAGCACATCAGCAATGGCACGACAGTCGCGTACATTGAGGAAATTGTGGAAATGAGCAATGCCTTTGTCCTTTCAGATTCTGCCGCATCTACTCCGCCGACCATAGTCCCCGAACCAGACCGACGTAAATTCAAGTCTCCCCATGAGCAGGCAGCAGCAGCAGCTCAGGAATTTTCTCCGATGGTACAAAGACTTCTTTTCGACGTCATCGAGGATACGACAAACACCAGTTACAAAGCGTCGCATAACCGAACAGTGTGCTCAACCACTACTCCAGAGCCCTTACCAAGTTTCGACGCGAGAACGCGAAGCTATTAGGCAACAAGTCGGCGAAATGCTCCACGACACCATCCAGCCGTCGAAAAGCCGTGAGCATCTCCTGTTGTCCTGGGGCAGAAAAAGGATGGAACCCTACGTTTCTGCGTCGATTATCGTCGACTGAACAAGATCACGAAGGAAGACGTATACCCACCTCCACGGAGAGACAACGTATTGGATCGGCTCTGAAACGCTAAATACTTGTGGAAGGACCTCAAGTCTGGCTACTGGCAAATATAAGTCGACCAGAGAGATCGCGAAAAGACCGCCTTCATCACGCCAGACGGCCTTCACGAGTTCAAAGTCATGCCATTCTAACTGTGCTCGGCACCTGCAACGTTTCAGCGCGTCATGGACACAGTGTTAGCAGCATTGAAGCGGCAGTCGTGTCTTGTTTACTTGGATGACGTCGTTGTCTTAGCCGCAAAATACGACGACCACCTTAGGTGACTTGCGACAGTATTAGAGGCGATCATATAATCAGGGCTCACCCGGAAGTCGGAAAAGTGCCGCTTCGCTTACGATGAGCTTCTGTTCCTAGGCCACGTAATTAGCAAATCCGGAGTACGCCTCGACCCGCAGAAAATAGCTGCCATCGCAAAGTTCCCGCAGCACATCGACAAGCAGGCAGTGCGTAGATTCCTTGT
Source organism: Dermacentor andersoni (assembly GCF_023375885.2). Lineage (NCBI taxonomy): Eukaryota > Metazoa > Arthropoda > Arachnida > Ixodida > Ixodidae > Dermacentor > Dermacentor andersoni. Next base: position 71,193,996 of record NC_092822.1, on the reverse strand, counting down.
GTGCCTACTACGGGCCCTTTGTCAAGGACTTTTCATGCATCACGGAGCCACTAACACACCTAACCAAATCTGATGTCGAGTTCAAGTGGCAAATGCCGCAGGCCGACGCATTTATGCAGTCGTCGCCGGTACTTGCACTTTGCGACGAAGACGCCGTTACTTAAAACCACACTGACGCCAGTAGACTGGGCTTTGGTGCCATCCTAGACCAGAAGAAAGACGGCCATGAACGGGTGATATCGTATGCTAGCCTGTCGCTGTCAAAAGCGGAAGGCAATTATTCTACGACTGAAAAGGAATGCCTCGCTATAACTTGGGCTACAGGAAAATCCGCCCTTACCTACATGGCAGACCATTCAAATTCGTCAGCGACGATCATGCGTTGTGTTGGCTAGCTAACTTAAAGGACCCTTCAGGACGGCTGGCGAGGTGGAGCCTCAAGGCTGCAAGAATATGACGTCCGGACGAAAACCCTGACGCCGACTGCCTATCAAGGGCCCCCATCAATCCGCCGCCGCAGGACGACGAGGACGGCGACGCCTTCCTCGGAATAATAAGCGCGGACGATTTCACTAAACAGCAAAGAGCAGACCCGGAGCTAACAGGCCTCGCCGAGTATTTGCAAGGAAAACCGACGTAGTCCCAGGGGCATTTAGGCTCGGATTGTCTTCGTTCTCGTTACAAAACAACCTGCTCTTAAAGAACTTTCACCAGTCGGCGCCAGCTACCTTGTTGTTCCATCAGCGCTGCGTCCAGAAATACTGCACGCCCTTCACGTACATTGAGGAAATTGTGGAAATGAGCAATGCCTTTGTCATTTCAGATTCTGCCTCAAGTTCGCTTAATAAACGCTAGTTTCTATAACTAGTTTTGCTGCCTTCTTCGCCGTCACTACTACGTGACAATAGAACAAATGTTCGTTCCGGCAAGACAGCCAGGGTATTGCGCCAGGCAGGCGGTGCGTTAAGCAGACAAATTATGTGCCACAGCTTCGACTTGAAATGCTGCTAATTCATTTCACATTTTCCCAAGACGATAGCATCGGGCGAAAGATGACACTTACTTCGACTAGAATCAATCCATTCTTGATGCAGAAAGAGATGCTCCTTGGGCAATACGTGTTGACGACGGCACGCGAAATTCATTCGTCAATGAATCGTGGAAATAACGCACACATAAATGGGCACGCTCTACTAGAAACATGGCAAGAGAACTTCTTGTTGTGGAAGTTGGTGTCCATTCATAAAAAATATATTAATGCATGAAAGAACAACCCACGAAAATCAAGACTAGGCAAAGGCACAGGGCGTCGCTTACAAGTGCTTTATTTTTACAAAAGACCAGTTCATATTGTCACGTGGTGGTGACGTTGAAGAACACAGTAGCAATACTGTGAACAACAAAACTAACTTTTATTGGGCGAACCTGTGCCCACAAAACAGGCTACACATATAGCACAACGATAGCGGCGAACACGGTCAGCGATCGTCGAAAATCTGATCAGCGGGTCAAGCGCGTCGGCTTTTATAGATCGGACGTCGAATGTTCCAGATTACCCGCTGGGACCCGCGCGTCTTACACAAAGTTCTACACTATTCGTGTCGCGCACAGATGCAATGAGATTACACAAGTTGCGGTGAAAGGCAGTGGACAGAACCATCGATAACATTCCAGAAACTGCTTTTACATGCAGGCGCGTCCTGCGCTGTGCGATAACATTAGTTAGGCGGCGAAACGTGGTCGCCCGATAAAGTTAAATGCACGTGTCATTACCTCCCTCTTTAAAAGCATCGACCCGATGCTGCAAACAAACGAAACTAATAAACGAAAGCACTCGTAGCAAAGAAAACAACAAAAATAAGGAAGTTCGTCAGCGTCCGTAAAAGAGTTTAAGGCGCATCACGTGGACAACTTCAGATCTTGCGCGGCGCCGCTGTGAATGCGAAATGCCGTCTGGCACGACCTCATAGTCCAGAGCGCAAATAAATCAGATGACCTTGTAGGGTCCGAAATAGCGTCGGAGTAGTTTCTCACTGTGTCGTCGTCGGCGTATCGGGGTCCATACCCAAACACGGTCGCCGGGCTGGTACTCGACGAAGCGTCGTCGGAGTTTGTAGTGTCGGCTGTCGGCCTTCTGCTGGTTCTTGACCCGCAGGCGGGCGAGCTGTCGGGCTTCTTCGGCGTGCTGGAGATAGGTAGCGACGTCAAGATTTTCCTCGTCAGTGACATGCGGCAACATGGCGTCGAGCGTCGTCATCGGGTTCCTGCCGGAAACCAGCTTGAATGGCGTGATCTGTGTTTCTTGCACCGCCGTGTTGTAAGCGAATGTTACGTACGGCAGGACCGCTTCCCACGTCTTGTGCTCGACGTCGACGGACATTGCAAACATGTCGGCGAGGGTCTTGTTCAGGTGCTCCGTGATACCATTCGTCTGCGGATGGTAGGCAGTTGTCCTCCTGTGACTTGTCTGGCTGTGTTGCAGAATGGCTTGCATGAGCTCTGCTGTAAAGCCGTTCCTCTGTCGGTGATGAGGACTTCTGGAGCACCATGTCGCTGCAGGATGTTCTCGACGAAAAATTTCGCCACTTCGGCTGCGCTGCCTTGCGGTAGAGCTAAGCGGGTGAGACAGTCCGTCACCACGACGATCCACTTATTTCCGGAAGTTGATGTCGGAAACGGTTCCAACAAGTCCATCCCAATCTGCTGAAAAGGTTGGTAAGGAGGCTTGATCGGCTGTAGTACTCCCGCTGGCCTTGTCGGTGGTGTCTTGCGTCGCTGACAGTCTCGGCATGTCTTGACATAATGGGCGACGTCGGCTGTTAGGCGCGGCCAGTAATACCTTTCTTGTATCCTCGATAGCGTCCGGGAGAAGCCGAGGTGCCTGGCGGTCTGATCGTTATGTAGGGCGCACAGTACTTCTGGACGCAGCGCCGACGGAACAAGAAGGTAGTTGGCGCGGACTGGTGAGAAGTTCTTCACGAGTAGATTGTTTTCAAGCGTGAAGCAAGATAATCCGCGCTTACATGCCCTGGGGACAACGTCGGTGTGCCCTTCCAAATATTCGACGAGGCCTTTTAGCTCCGGGTCTGCCCGTTGCTGTTCAGCGAAGTCTTCCGCGCTTATCATTCCAAGGAATGCGTCGTCATTCTCGTCATCTTGCGGCGGTGGGTCAATGAGGGCACGTGATAGGCAATCGGCATCGGAGTGTATTCGTCCGGACTTGTAGGTTACAGTGATGTCGTATTCTTGTAGTCTGAGGCTCCACCGCGCCAGTCGTCCTGAAGGATCCTTTATATTCGCTACGCGTGATGGTCGCTGACGACTTTGAATGGCCTGCCATATGGATAAGGGCGAAATTTAGCTGTGTCCCAAACGATGGCGAGGCATTTCTTTTCGGTCGTAGAATAGTTGCCTTCCGCTTTTGACAGCGACCGGCTATCATAAGCTATCGCCTGTTCGACTCCGTTTCTCCTCTGGACTAGAACGGCACCGAGGCCTAGGCTACTGGCGTCAGTATGGATTTCTGTATCTGCGTACTCGTCGAAATGCGCAAGTACCGGCGGCGACTGCATGCGTCGTTTGAGTTCTGCAACTGCGTCGGACTGCGGCGTTTCCTACTTAAACTCAACATCACATTTAATTAGACGTGTCAACGGCTCAGCGATGCGTGAAAAGTCCTTGACAAAGCGGCTGTAGTAGGCACACATGCCAAGGAATCTACGCACTCCCTTGTCGATGGGTTGCGGGAACTGTGCGATGGCAGCTGTCTTTTGCGGGTCTGGGCGGACACCAGATTTGCTGATTACGTGACCTAGGAACAGAAGCTCATCGTAAGCGAAGCGGCACTTTTCCGGCTTCAGATGAGCCCTGATGACTTGATGGCTCCTAGTACTGTCACAAGCCGCCTCAGGTGATCGTCGAAATTTCCGGCGAAGACGACGATGTCATCCAAGTAAACGAGACATGTATACCACTTCAGTCCTGCTAAAACCGTGTCCATCACGCACTGGAACCATGCAGGCGCCGAGCACAGTCCGAATGGCATAACCTTGAACTCGTAGAGGCTGTTTGGGGTGATGAAGGCCGTCTTTTCGCGATATCTTTCGTTGACTTCTATTTGCCAATAGCCATAGTTGATGTCCGTCGACGAGAAGTATTTAGCGTTGCAGAGCCGATCCAATGCGTTGTCTATCCGTGGGAGGGGGTATACGTCCTTCTTCGTGATCTTGTTCAGAGGACGATAATCGACGCAGAAACGTAGGGTTCCGTCCTTTTTTTTTCACCAAGGCTACAGGAGATGCCCACGGGCTTTTGGACGGCTGGATGATGTAGCGCAGCATGTCGTCGACTTGGTGCCTTATAGCTTCACGTTCTCGCGTCGAAATTCTGTATGGGCTTTGGCGGAGAGGTCGAGTGCACTCTTCCGTTACTATGCGATGCTTTGCGACTGGGGTTCGTCGAATCCTTGATATCGTCGAAAAGCACTCTTTGTATCGTCGAAGTAGGCTTCTGAGCTGTTGTTGCTTAATGATGGGGAGACTTGGATTTATGTCGAAGTCGGTTCGGGAACTACGGTCGTCAGGGCAGATGCGCCAGAATCCTAGAGGACAAACGCATTGCTGTTTTCCAGAATTTCCTCGATGTATGCGATCGTCGTGCCCTTGTTGATGTGCTTGAACCCCTGGCTGAAGTTTGTTAGCAACACTTTCGTGTTTCCTCGGTGCAGTCGAGCGATACCTCTTGCGACGCAAATTTCACGGTCGAGCAGTAGGCTTTGTTCGCCTTCGATGACGCCTTCTACGTCAGCGGGTGTTTCGGTGCCGACCGAAATAACAATGCTCGAGCGAGGCGGGATACTCACTTGATCTTCGAGCACACTCACAGCGCGGTGACTAGGAAGACTCTCCGGCGGTATCGCATGATCTTCCGACAGCGTTATTGACGTCGACTTCAGGTCGATGACTGCCCCGTGTTGGTTGAGGAAGTCCATGCCGAGATTGACGTCTCGTGAACCCTGTTGGAGGATAACGAAGGTGATAGGGTAAGTCCGGTCGTGAATGGTAATTCTTGCCGTGCACATTCTAGTCGGCGTTATGAGGTGTCCTCCGGCGGTCCGAATTTGAGGGCCTTTCCACGCAGTCTGAACTGGGCGGCGATGTGTCCCCTCATGACGGAGTAATCAGCCCCTGTGTCGACTAAGGCGGTGACTGCGTGGCCGTCGAGAAGCACGTCGAGGTCGGTGGTTCTTTGTGTTGCATTACAGTTCGGTCTTGGCGTCGGATCACGACTGCGTCGCGTTGACCTGTGGCTGGTATGTGACGTCGTCAGGTCGTCTTTCGTCGTCGCATTCTTTGCTTCCAGACTTCGTCGGGACGGCGACGTGTCCTTATGTCGAGCGTGTCCTTATGTCGTCGATGCAGTTTCTTCGGCGTCTTCGTCGGCGGCGGAGGATCTTGGTCAGTTCGACGAACAGCAACCGCACCTACATCGGTTGCTGCTTTTAGTTTTCCGGACATGGGCTCGCTGACTGGCCCCGGACTGGGCCGGTGTATGGTCGGCGCTGCGGCGGCAGGTAGTGCCTGGTGATGGTGAACGCGACGGTCGTTGAGAGCTCCACTGAGTAGCGGCGTGGTAGTCAGCGATATCGCGAGGGCGTTCACCTTGCTGCGGACGCGGAGCCTTGACGGCGAAACCTCGCAGTCCCATCTCCCGGTATGGACATCGTCGGTAGACGTGACCCACTTCTCCGCAGTGGTAGCAGAGCGGGCGCTGGTCAGGAGCGCGCCCAACGTCTGTCTTCCTCGGGTAGCTGCGCTGGGCGACGGGAGGGCGCGCTGGCGGCGGCGGCGGCGGCGGCGGCGGCGGTCGACGAAATTGCGGCGTTACAGGGCCCTCGCGCGGTTGCGGAAGAGGACCTTGACGGCGTGCGACGGCGGCGTAGGTCATCGCTTCTGGCTGGGGTTGCGGTAATTGAAGTTGCGCCTCCGGAACTCCAAGCGACCGCTGAACCTCATCTTTGACGATGTCAGTGATCGAGGCCACTTGAGGCTGCGACGACGGGAAGATCTTCTGAAGCTCCTCTCGTACGACATCCCTGATAGCCTCGCGCAGGTCGTCGAATGCCAGTGACTGAACACCGGCATAGTTTGTAGAGTTGGTGCGGTGGTCGAATTGCCGGTTTCACATCTCGAGTGTCTTCTCGATACTGGTGGCCTCACGAAGAAACTCGTCGACGGTTTTCGGTGGGCTTCGTACCATTCCGGCAAAAGTTCCTCCTTCACACCACGCAAGAGTAGGCGGACTTTCTTCTCCTCGGGCATTTCAGGGTCGGCGTGGCGGAATAGACGGCTCATTTCCTCCGTGATGATCGCGGTTGTTTCATTAGGTAGCTGCACCCGGGTTTCTAATAGCGCTTGGGCTTATTCTCGGCGTTCGACGCTTGCGAATGTCTGCAGGAAGGTGGTTCGGAACAGGTCCCAGGTCGTTAAGGTGGCTTCTCGGTTCTCAAACCACGTCCTGGCGGCGTCCTCCAATGCAAAATAGACATGTCGGAGCTTGTCGTCACTTTCCCAGCTGTTAAACGTAGCCACCCTCTCATATGCTTCTAGCCAGCTTTCCGGGTCCTCAAATGTGTAACCGCGGAATGTCGGTGGTTCCTTGGGCTGCTGAAGAATTATTAGGGCCGCTGCGGCTGCCATTGGGGATGTTTCTGGACTATCTTCTTGGACTATCTTCTTGGTCGTATCTGGTAGAAGACCGTGTTCCGGGGGCAGCTGCTGTAGCCGGCGGCTTGCTCGGTGTTCTTGGACGACGTTGGTGTTGTCTTTGCAGTCCGGGCTTGGATTGCAGCTTCTCGGGGGCGTCCGGTACATGAACGTAAAGCACCTCCACCAGATGTCACGTGGTGGTGACGTTGAAGAACACAGTAGCAATACTGTGAACGACAAAACTAACTTTTATTGGGCGAACGTGTGCCAAAAAAAAACAGGCTACAGATATAGCACAACGATAGCGGCGAACACGGTCGGCGATCGCCGAAACTCTGATCAGCGGGTCAAGCGCGTCGGTTTTTATAGATCGGACAAAGTTCTACACTATTCGCGTCGCGCATAGATACAATCAAATTACACAAGTTGCGGTGAAAGACAGTGGACGGAACCATCTATAACATTCCAGAAACTTCTTTTACATGCAGGCGCGTCCTGCGCTGTGCGATAACATTTGTTAGGCGGCGAAACGTGGTCGCCCGATAAAGTTAAATACACGTGTCAATAAGTTCACTCAGCGCCTTCGCAACAAGCACATTCAAACATCAAGTGCGCTAAGATAAGAAACGTGTCAATAAGTTCACTCAGCGCCTTCGCAACAAGCACATTCAAACATCAAGTGCGCTAAGATAAGAAACAAACTTTTTTAACTAATACAATAACGACGTTTAACTAGCACACAATCAACCTTTCTTACTGATATCAAACGCTTCCATAATTACCCTAGCTTTCGTATTTTTACTTCGAGCCTGAAAGTGCCTGAAACTTCGAGCCGGAAATTTCGGAACACCTGAGTCGCATGTTCCTCCGTTTTCTTGGAATTATGGCAACGCGGAATTCGAGTCTGCTGTTGAGCTTCCGTCTTCACTACCTCCTGGTTAGACCCCTGCGTGCCTCCCATAGTTTTAAAAGACGCGGATCAATATCGGAGGTTTTGTGCGTCATTGATATGTCTTTCACTTTATCAAGAACTAAGTGGACATTCGAGCCAGACGCTGTAGTTTGCAGCTTCGTCTACTTTTCTTGTTCCGGCGAAACAGTCCAATTAGTGATATTAATCTTCCTTTCAGGCACCCTAATTCGGGATAGACTGGATGATGCTCAGAATGTAGAGGTCCCTTCCCAACGCTTCACCCTTATTTCCCTATGTCCATGTCCCTCCCAATTCTTGTAAAGAATGTGAGGTCTAGGCAGGTATAAATATCTAGATAGGCACGTGCCTTCGCACGTGGGCTGGGTTCGGCCTGTAAATAAAATTAATCGTAAGTTCAATGTTAGGGCCGACAGCGTGGTCCCCTTCGAGGTATCACTAAAGTAACCACACGTCTTGCGCTGGACGCTAGGGCGGTGCAAATGACCACTGGGGCCTAACGTGCAATATTATGTAAAAAAGGTAGTGGAAGTCGCGGGCACGCAATGTGGTGCGCTGCCACCGTCACTTAGTCCCAAGGAAGGCAACCGACCCCGGAACAGGGAGAAAGGCTGACGCCATCGCCTGCCAAGAGGCCGGCCCTGACACCGCAGACCACGAAAGCTCCAGCTGGCGCCAGGGAGGTGTGTGGGCTAACGGCGTAACGGCACTGCATATCAATAACCATCTCCAATCTAAACCTGCTCACCACCCACAGCAAACACCACCGTCATCCCAAGCACAAAACAAAGCCACGTACGCAGAATCTGCTATATCTAACCGCGAAATCCGACGATTTCCATCGAGAATTCCGTCAGGCCCTGCAGGCGTGAGAGAACAAATTAGAAGGGAGGTTCAAGAAATGATTCGGAGAACCTTTGCAGAATTTCAAAATTCGGTACTTAACAGACATTTACGTCAAACATGAGATCTGCCCAGTCCGCGCGGTGTAAGCGGCAGCTACGACTGCACGGGTTCATTTACATGAGAAATGCATGTTTAACAACTATCTATCCAACAGTCGGCGCCGCTCTGCTGTAGTGGGGCCCCATCTGAGCACGTTTTATAGTGTATTTACAGTGCAAGTTCACTTAATCTTTTCTTTTAAAAGTGAGGCTACTTCAGCCTCTAACCTGGGAACTTCAAGTACATGCAAGTGCGATGCGTCTGCATGTACTTGGATGCATGCCATGTACTGCATGTACTGCCATGTACATGTACTGCATGCCAGGATGTTGTCACTGATTCTACATCGAAAGAGCGTAATCTATCAGAATTGCTCGCCTGAAGTGAATACTGGCGCAAATCGTCGACCACACGCGAGCACCAGCCATTGCGTTGGAATATACGAGCATTGAGAACTCTTGATTTACCTCCCTTAGGACCCGTAGATCTTAATTCCGTGACGGATGCCATAGCGTGAAGCTGTTTGTGCTTTAGTGCTACTTCGTTTCAACCTGGTATCTCTTTTAATAACTCAATTCTTTTTCTTATTTCTCAGCTCAACCGTCGCTTGCGCAGACCAGTAAGTATCTAGGTGTAGGTGAAAAAAAGCGACTGCACAGCAGAAAGATTCGGTAGTGTAGTAGCGTCCTCGAAAGCAGAGGAATGCAGCGCATTCGTGCGTTAAAACATGCACCAAGCTTAAATGGGCTTTTTCACCAACCCCGAGAGGCCCAGAAAAAAATACTATCGAGGTAATGGCAAAGGCTACTTTGAACATCTCAGCCATGACTCAGACAAATTTGCAGTCGTGCGCAGTGGGTCAATTTCAGCGACAGCGCGACATCTTTTTTTCTAAAGCCTCTTTTAAAACAGCTCTTCTATTCACTCGAACTGCCGGCGACTGCCGCGTGTGCTTTAGTGTTACTTAAGTCCTTGACGGACGCCATAGCGCGAAGCCGTGTTTGTGCTTTAGTGTTACTTCTTTTCAACCTGGTATCTCTTTTAATATCTTCATTCTTTTATTTATCTCAGCTCGACCCATCCTTGCGCAAACGGGTAAGTACCTAGGTGTAGGTGAAAAGAACAACTGCACAGCAGAAAGATTCGGTAGTGTAGTAGTGTCCTCGAAAGAAGCAGAGGATGGTAGCGCATTCGTGCGTTAAAATAGGCACCAAGCTTAAATGGCTTTTTCGCCAACCCCGAGAGGCCCAGGAAAATACTATCGAGGTAATAGCAAAGGCTACTTTGAACATCTCAGCCACGACTCAGCCAAATTGGCAGTCGTGCGCACTGCGTCAATTTCAGCGACAGCGTCTTCTACTCACTGCCGGCGACTGCCGCGTGTCGTCATATTCCTTGTTGCCATAGTCATTCTGCAGCCAGTGATCATCATCATCATCATCATCATCATCATCATCAGCCTGGTTACGCCCACTGCAGTGCAAAGGCCTCTTCCATACTTCTCCAACTATCCCAATCACGTACTAATTGTGGCCATGTTTTCCCGGCAAACTTCTTAATCTCATCCGCCCACCTAACTTTTTGCCGTCCCTTGCCCAACTAGGCCCAAATGAAGTATTACTGCTACGTTTCTCTTCCCTTTCCTCATTACATGTCCTGCCCATGCCGATTTCTTCTTGATTTCAACTAAGATGTCATTAACTCGCGTTTGTTCCCTCACACAATCTGCTGGGCCGCAAAGAAACCATGACCCAGCTTATTTTTAAGAAGCTTATTTTAAGAAGGTATAGCAGTGAGCTATAGCAACGACCTATGGAAAGAAGAATGATGGTTACGCCCACTGCAGTGCAAAGGCCTCTTCCATACTTCTCCAACTATCCAAATCAGACAGCGTAGAATTTTTTTTTCGAAAGCTCCTCCTTTAGAACAGGTCGTCTACTCGCCAGTTTGAAGCTGCCAGCGACTGCCGGGCTCGGGTTCGGGTTCGAAGCTCCAGGGTGCAAGCGACGGGGATATTCCAGCGACCTACAAATAGGATTTATTGGCGGTGTTTTTCAAAGTCGCTACGAGTTCAAGAAATGGCGATGCGGCGTGTGGCGCCGTCTGAAAGATACCCGCGAGCTGCACAAACAAGCACACACAGAGCCGGGCGTTGGTGATGCTGCTGGAAGGAGGCGTGTCTTCTTCTCAGCCTAAACAAGAGACGTTCATTCGCGAGAGCTTCTTTCATGTGTCTTCGTCTCCGCCGGTTTAATAGGTCCGGAGCTTCGACACCGAAGGAGAAGAGGTGGCATTGTAGCAGTCGTTCTTGCCCTTTTATAGGAGGCTGCCGTTGTCTTACAAAGTATATATACATTTTTTTTAGTTTGCGCTTCCCAACTCAGCAGGCGTCTTGTACAAGACCACGAGTGCACTGTATCCATGGCGAGCGAAACGATGGTAGCCGTCAACGCCGGCTTCATACACGTACCGGACGCCGTCGATGGTTGTCATTGGGCTAAGCTTTGTTAAATTGAGCAAGACTTACGAGGAAGCTTTGAACATCTCAGCCACGACTCAGCCAATATTGCAGTCGTGCGCAGTGCGTCAATTTCAGTGACAGCGTCTTCTACTGACTCTAACTGCCGGCGACTGCCGCGTTCGAGTCTCCAATACCGTCCAATACCGTCCAATAAATGCATGCAAAACGCAGCAATGCTTTTAAAACAGAGGTAGTCTACTCGCCCGTTTTGAAGCTCCCAGCGACTGCCGTGTGTCGCCATACGGCAGGTTCCCGTAGACAATCAATGGTTCAATGGCCGTGGCCACTTGACTGCAAATTTATTGCCTGCATTTATCACTACGTGTTAGCAGACACTAAAGAGGAGAAAAGGTGCATTCACGCAGCGGAGCTGGAGGCGCCGTGGCCAGCTGCGCTGGATGAATATGTTATGTCGTTTGTTTTGTTTTCGGTTCCGAGGATAAATCCTGCAAATAAATCTGAAGAAACATACTGCGTTTTTCCGGGAGCGAAGACTACTTAATCAAACGTGACTAAATCATTTGTGTGGCGCTTTAGTTCCGTGGTTGTCGTCGTGACCTCAACAAAGAGAATGGCGGCAAGCCTGGTTAAGTGCGGTCGATAGGCGTTTCGAAGGACACCAGCCACGAGGAACGCGAGAAAATTGTGCGGAGCATTGGTTATGCTGCTGGACGGTGGCGCGCCTACTGCTTCACGTCCGCGAATGCGTACGCTCCAGGCCGCAGCATGTCGTCAGATGGAGAAAGTATCTCGATGAAAAAATTTACCGCGGACGTGCTATCCAAGACACGATTAGACCTTACATGTTTTGGAAAGCGTTCGAGGAAATCCCGAGAGTATGGGGAGGAATACCCAGCCATGCAGCTGACTCCGGGGCATTAGTGGGAATTAGTGAGTCGGCGTGGCCTTCCTTTTCGCGCTGTTCTTGTGTGTGATACAAAGGTGGGCGCGAGCTGGGGGCAGTCTTCGGCTTGTCGGTCAGTATCGTTACTCAGGTGGACACACGGAAGCGTCAGGATGGTGAGAGAGTGTCGATAGAATGCGAAGGCTTCCGTGCATACATGAGGAAGAAAAGTAAAAATATTGTAGTAGCTTGAATCGCGGAGTTGTATACGAACGTTACAAAAGCAAGTACCCAGCCGCAGTTACCAGGATTAGATGCCGCGTTCATCGCTAGTACCTCACAGAGAGTGCGCTTAAACCATTCTGCGAGTCCGTTAGTCTGCGGGTAGTATGCCGTGCTCATTCGATGAATGAGGTGACACTCGGAAGCAGAGGTTCGGAGAGTAAGGCGGGACCTCTATCACATGAGGCGTTCTAGAAGTGCACAATGTTGATAGGTGAGGCGATGTAGGACGAAAGAGGCTACATCCCACATTGCAGCATTTGGTAAAGCAGCAGTTTGGGCGCTGCGTCTCAAATGGCCCGCAGCAACAATAACACCGATTGCAATTCGGTGTCATTCGTAGAGGGCCGTAAAAGCCAGTGCTGACACGATCGAAGTGTTTGGCAGGGCTCGTAAGTCGCTCCAAGACACCAGAGTGGCATAAAAGTGGCCATTTGTGACATTGACATCCAGAGCAGCACAGAACGAACTTTCGTACAAAAGTGCACGGTCCCTGACAGTGGTAGCGATAACAAATACGTTCGCATGCCTTAAAACAATCCGGCAGGTCATGTGTGGGAATGACCAATACCCATCTAGGGCCTCCGAGAGCGCAGTTGCGTTTTTGAAGCAGCCAGTCACGAATGGCGAAAGTAACAGCTTGGCGTCGGAGGGACAGAGATGGTACACAATTCTGAATGGTAAACGAAAAGACAAGCGATCCCCTTACCATGGCCTTGTTCTGTGATAGTTAGTGAAGCTAGAGAGATGACAAGAAGTGAACTGGACGGGGCATTTGCGTCAGTGTGTTTGCTTTGTGCAGTGGTAGACGACGCGAATGTGGCGTCGGTGTATTCGGAGTGCACTTCTTGCGAGGTGGTCAGATGGCTTTTCCAACGTGACGAACCAACAAAGCGCGTGGTGACCCCGTTGTTAGATCAAATGGGTGGCCATATATGTATGGGCGGAAGCACTCCTTTTTAGACACGGTGTAATTGGCTTCTGCTTTTGTCAGCCTACTACTAGACAAGGCGACGACGTACTCGCAGCAGCCGGGTTTTTGTTGTTTAAGGGCGGCGCCAAGACAGGCCCCAGTGAAGCCTGTATGTGCTTCATTTGGCGCTGTCGCGTCGAAATGGAGAATAGGTGGAGAGGTAACTGGATGGCGCAACGTAGCGAACGCAACATTGTATGTACGAGACCAGGAGGAGAGGTCTGCGCCATCGCGTAGCAGCCTTGGTCAAGGGCAACATCATCAATAGGAAATTTCATACAAAGCATCGGAATATGAGTATCGCGTCGAAAAACTGGAGTTCTTTGATCTTAGTAGGTCTTGGGAACTTAGCGATTGCACTAAGTTTCGCAATGGCGGGCGGAGGGCCGCCCTACAGCGTCGATGTAACCTAGAAATATTGACCACTGGAGGCCACGCAACGCAACGTCCACAAGAACTTCCAACGTACAGGCGCGTCCCATTCATTCATTCATATTCTCATTCATATAGGCTGTCAGGTGTAATAAATGCAATTTTCTGGCTATCGGCGTCGTCCATCGGAACCTTCGAGTAGCGTGAACGCAAGTTTAGGCATGAAAAGAATTGAACTTCTTGAAGGCGGTCCAGGATAGACGTCTTTGCGCGTTACCTTATTTAATCGGTGGCGGCATTCAACGCAAAAGTGAACAGACCTGCGAAAGCGAACGACAGGAGATGCACAGAACTGCGGGATTGTAAAATGACGCCACAGCGTAGTGTATCGTCGACTTCGTGATTAATGACGCTACGCCCTTCGGCAAAGACGCGGTACGGTCTTTTACGCAACGGTTGGCGTATGACGGTGTCAATGTTGGGCTGCACTTCTGATGTTCGGCCCCCTTCAGGCTGACAAACATCGCAAGAACTTCTAAGGTAGCGTAGAAGCTGAACAAGCTCGCAGTATACGGGCGAGGTTAGCGCAGTTGCATTGGAACTCGAAACTCTTGAGCGTTGAAATTGTTTGTTAGAATCAATATGGCAAGTTTCCTCTTTCACGGTAGCAACCAACGGAGAGTACAGGTGCTCTACGCGGTGCAGACATTCGCCGAGGAGCATCGTGACAGACGCAGAAAGGAGGCTTCACTGCCTGCACATACGCAAGAGGCGCGGGTACAGGCTGTGTTGCCGGTGCATAGGTAGGAGGTGCGGCTTGTTTTCAAGTCGTGGGTCTGTGCGACTAAGGTGCCGTGGATGGTGCGATGCCAGGTGCCACGAGAAAGGTCCCGAGCGACGTTCAAGCGAACAGGAAAGGTTTATATAGAAATGATATAGTTTTACAAGACGGCTCCATCTCTCGGAGCTCACTACATAATAAAATCCTTATATATCTCAGCCTCCCTCACAGCAGTCAAGATCCACATTTATCCCCTGTATTTCGACCTTTCACTCGTCGAGGGAATTCACTGTTCTTGGTGGCCAGTAACAAACTCCGAACCGTTGCCAATACCCGCCATCAACGTCCCACCATTGTCCGTAGTCAGCCTTCAACGTTGCATAAACGCCACCGCATACGAGGCAACCACGTGGCTAGCTGTGAACCAGGTAGCGACGCCCTTTCCACAGGAGTCTTGTAGAATTGCCCTTTTCATTAATTGGTCGCCTCTTCATGACGTTTAACCTTCCAGGATTGAAAGAATGGCCTTTGCGGTAATCGGAAGGTGGCGTTGTTTTGAAGTGAGCTGTCTTTGTTTATGCGACCCTGTCGTTGCCAGGCGGTCAATAAGCAGACGATACCGAACATAACTGCTTGTCGGTCAGTCTCGGTTGACGCTAATTTAGTCGCCTTTGGTAAACGACGAAGCATACATAGCACTCCAGATCTGCACTGAAGCATGCTTTATTCCGAGAGATATATACAGGCACAACAGGTGGTGAGCGAAGAGAACCTTGACTACGGCAGTGAAAGTGCAGAGCCTTGTATGTAGACAAGACGGCTCCTGAGTGAAGGGGGCCTAGGGAAGATGACGGGCAACTTCCCCGCGTATGAAGTCTTTATTCTGCTGAAGTGGTGTGGTGGACTGGATAACGGGACTGGGGATAAGCGAGCTGACGGTCGACTCATGCTACCGATTCAGCGTGCGCGGCTTCAGTTGATATTAGCACTGACATAAGGTAACAACTTCAGAAACAGTGCGCATATTCCTGGCCAGGAACATCTGTAATGCGCCGTCATTGATGCTTTTGAGAATGCGCTAAATTTTATCAGCTTGGGGCATGGCGGCTTTTTCGCATGTAGAATGGTCGACGACTTATTTTCACCATTCTGCTGTGTATCGGCTCACGCGTAGTTTGTGCACAGCAGGTCGACCGAACACTTGTATGACATCTTGGAAGTGGACCAAGTCGTGATGTTGCTCTCGTGGTTATGGTACCAGAGTTGGCAACGCCAGTAAAATAAAAGGTGACGTTGCTGAACATCGTGGCCACGTCGCACTTATGCTTGCTCAACCGTTCATACGACCTGAATTAGTATTTCATGTCGATGTCGTCTGTATTGCTGAAAACCTTCGAATCACGCTGCCGAAGAACCCTGGTGCAAATGAAGGACTAGGTTGGAGATGCTGGCGGGTCTTTTTGTCGGTCATGATGGGCGCAGGCATTCGGGTTCGAAGCTACAGGGTGCAAGCGTCGGGGGAATTCCAGCAACCTTCAAATCAAAGATTTATTGGCGTATCTTTCAGAGACGGCACGAGTTCAAGAAACGGCGATGCAGCTTCTGGTGCCGTCTGAAAGAAACCCGCGAGCTGCACAAGCAGAGCAAACCAAGCGCTTGCGATGCAGCCATATGGAGGCGCGCCTTCTTGTTCACTTAACACATAAGATGTTCATTCCCGAGAGCTTCTTTCATGTGTGTCTTCGCGTCCGCCGGTTTGATAGGCCTTGAACTTTGACACCGAAGAAGAGGTGGCATTGTAGGAGTCGCTTTTTGACGTTATATAGGAGGCTGTCGTTGTATGCTAAAGTGTATTTTATTTACCTTGCGCTCGTGGTCTTGTACAAGACCACGAGTGTTCTGTGTACCCGGCGGGCGCCAACGATAGTAGCCGTCAGCGCCGGCTTCATAGATGTACCGGACGCCGTCGATGATTGTCGTTGGGCCAAGACTTGTTAAATTAAGCAAGACTTAAGACGAAGCTTTAGGTGGGGCCTAACTCCGATAACATCCTATTCAAATGCATGCAAAACGCTGCAATGCTTTTCTGAGATAACCAATTGCGTGATTTCAATACAATTTGTTGCATCTGGGAGAGACAGTTAAGTTCTCCTGATTAATAATCACAAAGCTTAGCGCAACGATAACCATCGACGGCATTCGTACGACGTTTACCAAAAGATCGCCCGTCTAGAAGGCCAGCGGTGGAATCGTCACGAAGACTGCACGCTGCACTGACATGAGAAAATCTTCTTTGTATTTAACAGTAATTGGCACACTGTCTAGTTAAAAGGAATAGGCCTGCACACCGACCAAACTGGTTCAAATTAGTTATTTACGTTCCGGCTCCCCCACGGGAGCCTTGTTCACAATCTCCATACTTAAAAAGGAGGAGTTCAGGACACCGAACAAAATAGTTTAAAATAGCTATCCACGTTTCGGCTCCCCCGCGGGAGCCGAAACTATTTTAAACCATTGTGGTCGGTGTCCGGACCTTTTCCTTTTAAGTAAGCATCATCCCAACCAGACGGGCTTCCGTCTACTCTCGACTTCGAACACAGTCTAGCTATCCAACAGTCGGCGCCACTGTGCTACGGCCGGGTTCTTAAGCATCTGCGCAATGGTAGAATATTATCGCTTCACTTATCGCTTCATGTACTTGAAATCCCGAATGTTATCACTGATTCCACATCAAAAGAGCGTTATCTATTAGGATTGCTGTCGTGAAGCGAATACTCGCGCAAATTGTCGACCACATGCGAGCGCCAGCCACTGTGTTCAAACGTACGAGCATTGTGAAGTGTGAACAACCTACGTTTTGACCCGTGGATCCGATTCCATTGACGGATGTCATTGCGCGCCGTCGTGTTCTGGCTACAGAGTTTTTTTTTTTCGCTGGGATCGCTATTAACTTCATTGTTTTTGTTTGTCCTATTAATCGTAGCCCGGCCATCCGTCGCACTCGCAGGTAACTTCTAGGTGTAGGTGAAACACTATATATATATATACACATAATATAGCTCCAGAAAAAGTGTACCATTTCGACGGAGGAAGCAATGTAGGACGAAAGAGGCTACATCACACGTTGTAGCGTTTGGTAAAGCAGCAGTCTCGGCGTTGGGCGTCAAATGGTCCACAGCAAATATGAGCCGCCGATTGCCATTCGGTGTCATTTTTAGCGGGCCGTAGAGGTCAATGCCGACGCGATCGAAGGGTTTGGCAGGGCAAGAAAGCGATTGCAAGGCACCAGACGCGCGTAAAAGTAATTTGTGACGTTGAGCCAAAGCAGCACAGAATGCACTTTGATACAAAAGTACAAATTCTCCGCCAGTACTGGTGACGACGAATACGTATGTATGTCGTAAGTAGTCCGGTATGGCCACGTTGCGGATCGTCGTCAAAGGAGGCAGATTTGTGATCTTCAGCTGCGGGGGATGAACAATAGCCGTCTGCGGTCTTCAGGAGCGTACTTGCGTTGGTGGAGCAGCTGATCACGGATGGCGAAAAAGCTGGGTATCGGAGGGACCACAATGCAGGCATGGTATGCGATTCAGAAAGGTAGGCGAAAAGAGAAGCGATCCACTGGCCATGACCTTGTTCCATGAACTTGACTAAGTTGGCGGCGAGCAAGGTCATGGCCAGTGGATCAAGGTCAAGAGATGGATCAAGGTCAAGAGATGAAAAAGAGTGTGCTCAAGTGGCTGCGCAGGTCGAGTCAGGACGTTGAGGTGAACGGGACAGGTCGCTGGCGTCAGTGTGCTTGCGTCCGCAGTCGTAAACGATGCGAACATGTTACAAGATTCGGAGTGCCCAGCGTGCTAGGCGGCCAGATCGATTTTTCAGTGGGGCGAGTCAACAGTGTGCGTGGTGAATGTTAATACGTAGAAGGCGCGGCAGTATATATGTATGGGCGCAACATGCTAAGAGGCCGAAGTGCCGCGAAGTAGTCATGTTCAGGGGCACTGTAATTGGCTTCAGCTTCTGTCAGCCTACGACTCACCTGGGCGGCGACGTACTCCGAGTAGCCGAGCCCTTGTTGCGCGAGAACGGCACCAAGGCAGACACCGCTGGTGTCTGTATGTGCTTAAGTTGGTGTCGGGTGGAAGGAGACTTGAGAAGACGACGCGATTTAACAAACGCGATGTCGCATGGAAGAGACGAGGAGGAGGGTACGCTCCATTGCTTAGGAGTTCGATCAAGGACGACATGATCGATGCGAAATTCCGTACGTAACGCGAGGGAGTATGAGTATAGGCCCTCAACAATGCAGTGTTGTTTGAGATGTCAATGCCTCGGGAACTCGTTGACTGCACGAAGTTTTGCAGGGTAGGGTAGAACACCGTGCTTGGATTACGGCGTAAACAAAGATGGTAAGCTCGCACGCAGCGAAGCTGTAATTTTTGAGGTTGATTTGCAGGTTACTATTTGTCAGACACGTCAAAATTTGTCTAAGGCGAAGCAGGGGGGTAGGAAAATCGGGAGACGAAACCACGACACTGTACAATTAACTCAAACACATAGACCACTTGAGGCCCGCAGCCTATTCTCCAGGTGTAGTTAAGGCTATGGTAGGCGCGTTGCCAAGCCCGAAGGGCACCACGTTGAATTCATACAGGGCATCAGTTACATTTTCTGGCGATCGACTTGAGCCATCGGAGCCTGCCAGTGCCGGAAGCTAAGTCTAGAGGCAAAAAGATTTAGGCTCCTTAAAGGCGTTCCAGGGCTTCATCGATGTGCGGCAAAGGTTGGACGTCCTTGCGCATTACCTTATTCAATCGATGGCAGTCAACGCCAAAACAAACCCGTCCTTCTTGCGCACGAAAACGACAGGAGATGCACAGGAACTGTGGGACGGTAAAAGACGCCATGGCCATGGCGGGGGACGCCTTGGGGTGTGGGGGGCATATCGTCGACTAGGTTATTTATAACGCGACGCTCTTCGGGAGAGACGTGGTACGGTCTTTAACGCAAGGGATGGTTTAAACCGGCGTTATTATAATGCTGACCTTCTGAGGTTCGGCCCAGTTGCAGCTAAGATTACATGAACTTCTAAGGCGGCATAGAAGCTGACGATGCTCGGAGTTCTCGGCAGAGGTTAGTGTAGTGGCGACGGAACTCGAAAACAAATAGTTTGACGACTACTCAGCATGGAAAGGGCGTGTAGTTCATTTGACTCAATATGGCAAGGTTGATCTGGCACGGTAACAAAGAACCAAGATTCAAGGTCTTCTACGAGGCCGAAACATTCGCCGACAAGCCGCGCAACAGACCCAGAAAGGGCATGTACACAGGCTGCCCCAACTTCAAATGTAAGAGACGCGGCCTGTAGTAAAGTCGGCGAGTCGGCGCGGCCACAGCTCTGTGGATGGTGCCATGCCAGGCGCCGCGAGAAAGACGTCGCGAGTGACGTTCAAGAGAAGATTTACATGGAAATGTAGACGATCAAGTTTTAGAGAAATGTCTCTCTCAAAGCACGTACACTACTTGCTGAAATCTTTGCATATCCGAGCCTCCCTCAGATGAGTCCAGATCCGCTTTTTATCCCGTTTATTTCTTCTCCTCCCTCCTTCCTCGAGGTATTTCTTGGTAATTCCTCGAGGTAATTTTTCTTGGTGGACAACCTTGGTGAACAATGGAATGAGCCGTTATTGAAGACTTTGCGAATGGGCTGAATTTCATGAGCTTCGGGCATGGTGGCGTTAACACAGTTGCAAAGGTCGGCGATTTCTTTAATGTATCTCGTGAATGTTTCGCCACTGTGCTGCTGAGTGAGTAGTTTGCGGGCAGCAGGTCGACGAAACAGTTAAGTGAATGTCGTGATGTCGCTTTGGCAGTTATGTCACAAGAGTTGCGCAGCGTCAGTAAGATAAATGATGATGGCAAAATATGAATTGCGGCGGCGTCAAACTTATGTGCGCTCACCCGTCCGTACGATGTAAAGCAGTCCTCCACGTCGGTGTCACCTACACTGCTGAAGGCTTTCGAACCATTACCGATGGCTCTTTGGTGTCTATAATGATGGGCGGAAGCGTTCGAGTTCGAATGCTCAAGGGTGCAAGTGGCGGGGGAATTCCAGCAACTTCTACTACGGCGGCGTGAGGCGCCGTCTCGAAAGACCCCAACGACCAGCTGTGCCAGCAGGGCGAGCCGAGTGTGTTGGCGATGCTGCTGGACTGAGGCGTGTCTTCTTCAAATAACTTAAATAAGAACCATTCATTCGAAAGAGCTGCTTCTTTCATGTATCTTTCGAACCGCCGGTGTGATGGCTCCAGAGCTTTGACACCGAAGGAATGGCTCTTTCGCCGTTTTACATGAGGCTATCTTCGTCTGTTAAAACATTTTTCTGCCTGGCGATTCCAAGCGCCGCCGGTGTCTTGTACACGACCAGGAGTGTCCCGTATTGACGGCGAACGCAATCGCTATGAGCCGTCAACGCCGGCATTGTACAGGAAGCGGACGTCGCCGATTCTTGTCATTGCGCCAAGCTTTGGTAAACTGATAAAGACTTCAGAGGAAGCTTTAGCTCGGGCCAACGACGATAGCTCCATTTAAATGCATGTAAAACACAGAGCTGCTTTCCTGGGATGCTTGTGCGATTTCAATAAAATTTGTAGTGACTATTAAAGCAAGCCTCAACATTTTTAAAAATATATTGTTGCGTGTGGAAAGACACAGACAGAAGAGGCTATTTACAGGCTATTTACACTGGAGCCAGGCAGCCAGGCTGACACTCGCTCGCGCCAAGCGCACCGACCAACTTCGTCGTCGTTCTCGCGGCGGCTCATTTCTTGAGCATCGCTTGAGCATATCGTAATACTACCCCCCGGCGGCAAAAGCACCGTCACGGTGCTGTTAAATATCCAAGGCGCGTGGAGAGTTGTAGGGCTTGAGTCGGGCGACGTGGACGATGTCCCTGGTTGTCACAGCGGAGGACGTAGTGGGCGTAGCTAAAACGATTTCATAGGTGACATCGGTCACTTGGCGGAGCACGCGATATGGGCCTGTGTAACAAGAAAGGAGTTTTTCACATAGGCCAACTTTACGCGAAGGTGACCAAAGCAACACGAGGCTGCCGGGCACAAAATGGACATCACGGTGACGGAGGTCGTAGCGTTGCTTCTGCTTGTCTTGGGACACTTGTAGACGACTGCGCGCAAGTTGGCGAGCGTGGTCAGCATGGGCGATTGCATCACGGGCATAAGCGCTAGTTGAAGCTGTGGCGGACGGAAGCACAGTGTCCAGTGGTAGCGTTGGTTCGCGGCCATACAAGAGGTAAAACGGGGAAAAGCCAGCAGTTTCGAGACGGGAAGAGTTATATGCAAAGGTAATGTAAGGTAGAGCCAGGTCCCAGTCACGGTGGTCGTCGGAAACGTATTTGGATAGCATGTCTGTAAGGGTGCGGTTCAAGCGCTCAGTGAGGCCGTTCGTTTGGGGATGGTAGGAGGTGGTAAATTTGTGACATATTGAGCAGGCACGCATGATGTCGTCGATGACTTTGGCCAAAAACGTACGGCCACGGTCTGTTAGCAATTGACGCGGAGCACCATGCATCAAAATAATATCATGTAGGAGGAAGTCCGCAACATCAGTTGCGCAACTGGTCGGAAGAGCACGGGTTACGGCGTAGCGCGTCGCGTAGTCCACCGCGACTGCAATCCACTTGTTTCCTGATGTAGATTCCGGAAATGGGCCAAGAAGGTCTAAGCCGACACGCTGAAAGGGCTCGGCAGGAATGTCGAGCGGCTGCAGGTAACCAGCGGGGAGCTGGGAAGGCTTCTTGCGTCGTTGGCAAACTTCACAAGCGGCGACGTAACGTCGTACGGAACGGGCAAGACCAGGCCAGAAAAAACGGCGACGTACACGGTCATAGGTTCGAGATACGCCGAGATGTCCTGCCGTTGGTGCGTCGTGGAGCTCTTCTATAACGATGGAGCGGAGGTGTTTAGGTACTACAAGCAGGAACTCAGAGCCGTCCGGATGAAGGTTACGACGGTACAGAGTACCGTCGCGGAGGACGAAGAGGCGTAGAGTAGCATCGGCCGGAGAGTGCTCAAAACGGTCGATGAGTGCTCTGATGTAGGTGTCACGGCGTTGCTCGTCGGCGAAATGAAGCAGCTGGGACACCGAGAATACGCAAGAAGCACTGGCAATATTAGGGGAGTCAGAGTCGTCAACAGGGTAACGCGACAAGCTGTCGGCGTCTTGGTGCAGGCGGCCACTCTTGTACACCACGGAATATGAAAATTCTTGTAGCCTCAAAGCCCAGCGACCAAGCCGACCTGTAGGATCTTTTAGCGAAGAGAGCCAGCAGAGAGCATGATGGTCAGTTACTACGGAAAAAGGGCGACCGTAAAGGTAAGGACGGAACTTCGCAACCGCCCAGACTACAGCAAGGCATTCTCGTTCCGTAATGGAATAGTTGCGCTCCGATGGTGTGAGGAGGCGGCTCGCATAAGCAATTACGCGATCCTGGCCACGCTTACGCTGTGCTAAGACGGCACCTACGCCATGACCGCTGGCATCTGTACGCAATTCTGTAGGGGCATCAGGGTCGAAGTGGGCGAGAATGGGTGGTGAGGAGAGAAGAGTAACGAGACGAGAGAAGGCGGCGGCTTCTGCAGTACCCCACGAGAATTGTACGCCTTTCTTCAAAAGATTAGTGAGGGGTCTAGCAATTGCCGCAAAATCTTGAATAAAACGACGAAAGTACGAGCATAGCCCTACAAAACTTCGAACGTCTGCGGCTGTCTTCGGGACCGGAAACTCTCTGACAGCGCGAGTTTTATCGGGATCAGGCTGTACTCCGGAAGCATCAACGAGATGGCCCAGAAGAGTAATTTGCCGGTGGCCAAAACGACATTTGGACGAGTTAAGTTGCAGCTTCGCCTTTCGAAATACATCAAGTATAGTTGTGAGACGTTCAAGGTGAGTGTCGAACGTTGGCGAGAAGACAATGACGTCGTCGAGGTAGCAGAGGCATGTGGACCATTTGAAACCTTGGAGCAAAGAGTCCATCATACGCTCGAAGGTGGCAGGGGCGTTGCATAATCCAAACGGCATTACTTTAAATTGGTATAGGCCGTCAGGTGTGATGAACGCGGTTTTTTCGCGGTCCATATCGTCAACAGCAATCTGCCAGTACCCCGAACGAAGATCAATAGACGAGAAATAGCTGGAACCGTGCAGGCAGTCAAGGGCGTCGTCTATACGTGGGAGCGGGTAGACGTCCTTCTTTGTAATGCTGTTCAGATGACGGTAGTCTACACAGAAGCGCCACGTGCCGTCCTTCTTCTTAACCAACACTACAGGTGACGCCCAGGGACTCGAAGAAGGCTCAATGATGTTTTTATCGAGCATTTTGTTGACTTCGTTTTGAATTACTCGGCGTTCTGACGCAGAAACTCGATACGGTCGTCGGTGAATAGGCGTAGCATCGCCAGTAAGAATACGATGCTTGACCGCGAGCGTCTGGCCCAAAGGGCGATCGTCGATGTCGAAAATATCTCGGTAGGACGATAATACTTGGCAAAGCTCTTCAGCCTGCGCCGAGGACAGGTCCGTTGCAATCATTTTCTTTATATTGGGATCGGCACCCGAGGCTGGCGCGAGGGGCCTGCTAAGCTCGCGAGGATCATCGGTCGATAACGCTGCCACGTCTTGGTCGCCGAGACAATCAATGGTGGCAAGGCAAATACCTTGCGGTAGAATTTGCTTTGCCAATCCAAAGTTGCAGACAGGCATTCGAGTGCGGTTCCCAGTAATATTAAGTATACTGTGAGGCACTGTAACGTCATACCTTATTGGAATGTCGGGCAGAGGAGTGACGAGGTACTCGCCATCAGGAACTGGTGGGAAAGAGAAGAGTTCAATGTAGGCTATTGACTTTGGCTGTAGGCGAAGAAAACCGGTGGGACGTAAGCGGCAGTGGGGTGCGTCAGAAGGTTCTGCGAGCATCGGCAACTCAAGGCGAAGGGTACCGGAAGAGCAGTCAATAAGAGCAGAATGTGCGGAGAGAAAATCGAGGCCGAGAATGAGGTCGTGGGGGCAATGAGCAATTACGGTGAAGAGGACAGGAGTGTGGCGGCCGGCGATGCTGACGCGGGCCGTACACATGCCGATGATAGGCACAGTACCGCCATCCGCAACGCGTACGACGCGGGCCGACGCTGGGGTGAGGAGCTTTTTGAGTCGTCGTCGGAAGGCAGCACTCATAATTGAAAGATGTGCTCCTGTATCGATGAGTGCCGTGACAGGATAGCCGTCAACGTCAACGTCAAGAAGGTTTCGGTTCGTGGGTAACGTGAGCAGAGGATTTGAGGACAGGGTCGATAATGCAGCTTCACCTCCAGAAGCTGCAGTACCTAGTTTTCCGGCTGGATCCGGGAGGCGATAGGCGGCGAAGAGAAGCGACGGGGTTGGGGCGAACGAGACTGATGGCGTCGAGGTGAGGGCGAGCGGCTGTACCGAAGGTTCGGAGCAGGAGCATCAGCGGCAGTGGATTCATGGCGGCTGGTATAGGGAACGGAAGGTCCAAAGGTGCGGGAATAAGCGGCGGTGTATGTCCGAGGAGTTGGTGGCCATCGGTTGCGGCAGTGACGAGCGACGTGGCCGATGCGACAGCAGTGGAAGCAGATCGGCCGGTCATCAGGGGTACGCCAATCGGACGGGTTGCGGCGAGAGGTGGCGGAAAAGGACTGCCGAGGATGAGGAGGGCCGCTAGAGAACCGGGAAACGTTGGGTTGAGACGTGGAACACACAGAGTTCAGACCCATGTTCTGAAATTCCTGTCGGACGACGGCCTGGATCATCGCAATGGTGGTTGCTGGCGGATCGGGAGGCGTCGTGGAGAAAGCTGGCGAACAGGTGGCCTCGAGTTCGCGGCGAACAATACTGGTGACGTCGTCAGAGGTGGCGGTCTGACGTGGTCGACCCTCACATGTCGACGTAGCAGCAGTGTTGGGAAGCCGTGTGATATGGTGTGTAATACGGCGGCTCTTAGCTTGCTCAAGGCGACGGCATTCTTTGATGATGGCGTCGATAGTGGAGACGTTGCCGAAAACAAGCAAATTGAAAGCGTCGTCGGCGATGCCTTTTAGAATATGTGACACTTTATCGGCTTCGGACATACCATCGTCAGCTTTGCGGCATAGAGCTAAGACGTCGAGGATGTAGGAAACGTACGGCTCCGTAGATGACTGTACACGAGACGCAAGAGCCTTTCTCGCGGCAGCCTTGCGCCCAATGGGGTCGCCGAACAGTTCCCGTAGCTTCTCTTTGAAATTGTCCCAACTAGTTATCTCGTCGTCATGCGTTTGGTGCCACACGCGTGGGGTGCCGCCGAGATAAAAGATGACATTGGCGAGCATAACCGTTGGGTGCCACCTGTTATTAGCACTTGCGTGTTCATAGAGTTTGATCCAGTCGTCAACATCCTGGCCGTCCAGGCCAGAGAACACACCTGGGTCGCGATGTGGGGCGACCGTGACGATGGGAGCAGTGGGACATGCCGAAGCCGTTGCAGAGGTGGGCGCGTCACCGGGAGGCATGGTGACAAGCTCGGTGTGCCGACCACTTCTGAGTTCCGTGGTGAGGACGGGGATCGCTGACCTCCACCAGAATGTTGCGTGTGGAAAGACACAGACAGAAGAGGCTATTTACAGGCTATTTACACTGGAGCCAGGCAGCCAGGCTGACACTCGCTCGCGCCAAGCGCACCGACCAACTTCGTCGTCGTTCTCGCGGCGGCTCATTTCTTGAGCATCGCTTGAGCATATCGTAATAATATGTTTAAAGTATTGTAAGAAAGAAGTGATCCGACTGCAAACAAACAGATCTCGACAATCGCTAAGCTGCATCGGTTAGAGTATGTAAAACTGACAAACATAATATATAAATTTTCAGCTTACGTGACTTTGCTACAGTGTGTACAATCGTAGTGTAAATGTCCTAATCAAAACAGTGCATTGCAGAGAAGTGTATGGGTTAATGTTATCCGCTTTAGATGTACCATTACATCCTATTTACGGAACTGTCATATTATTCTGTATTTCCATATTTCTATAATTTTTTCCGCTTTAGAAGTACCATTAGATGCAATTCACAGAATTTTGTTGTCAATCGTTCTTGCTGAGTTGGAGTTGTAAACTTGATAGTCGTCGTATTCCCCAAAACGCGAAGAATCGGTTGCGATAGCATAATAATGGCCAGCTATACGAAGCAGGCATAGTACTTTTATCGGCCGCGTGAACTTTAAATAGGCATGCCGGCTAAATTAAGAAGCATTGTGTCGCGCGCCCGCGCGGGCCAGCCTGGAAGTAATGCTCTGTCTGTGTGATTGCATAATCGAATCGTTCTGATGAGATCATGGCGATATGTGAGATAGCTGAAATGGTATAACGAAACACAACAGGCTGAACATGCCTGGCACTGATATTAAGGTATGCGAGAAATGCCACTGATATATTTTTTAATTCGTTTCATTTTCTTCCCCTTTTTCTTTTTGACGTTGCCTTCGCTCCCAACATAGCCGCCCCGGCCGGCCAGGGTAAGTACCTCAGTCGAGCGTGTCGCCTGCGAATGTCTCTCTATGCGCTGTGCGCACCGATAGACGCGCCACTGGTGGCGGCGTTGCGGAGCGCGTTCGGGAAAGCAAGCGGCCGTGCGCGGTACTTGATCGTGCGGTCTGCCTTCACGTTTTGAGAGCAAACTAAGCAAAAACCTTCGCATGCATGTGGTGGCCATACTTCGAGGAATGTCCATCTGTTGCGTAGCCTGGTGCTCAAACACCGGGAAAAACGTGCCGGCCCGCAAGCCTGATTACGTGAGCTTACCCGCAAAGCCTGATTAGCGGAATTAATGCTAACAATGACTCACCGCCGTTCGGCGGGAAATTTGTTTCGTGCTTTGCCGTGTCGGTGCTTTTTCCGCGTGATCATCTGCAGGCGGGTAAGCGACGATCAAGGCCTGCCCATGTTCGGTTCGTATGTAGTTCAGCATGCGGGTTAAAGGCTAGAGTTCCGAGTGCCGCTTTTACCATTTACAGCTGATTACTGCGTTGCCGTAGCTAGGCAGCACGACTGCAAAGTGCATCCTGTTATAAGTTAAACCTGCGGAAGATTGCTAGAATTGAAATTGTTCGCTTTGTCTATTTTATGCGTGCCTTCGCGCATGTTGAACTATTGTTAGTTTCACATTGCCTCCTTTGTAAATCACGCTCTGTTCTTCGGAATAACTGGCAAGTGCTTTTTTTACAGCTTTATTCTTTTCGCACGCGCACAGCTTATATATCGTGCTTTCTTAAGAAATGTGTTAAAAGGAAGCTTTAGCTTGGGCCCAACTGGGACTCGGCCTATTCAAACACATGTGAAAGGCAAGAACGTTTTTCTGAGAACCCCTGGACCGAGAAAGTTAAATTCTAGTGACTGCTGCGAGTGGATTTTCGATTTAGGTTCCGAATTTTGTTAGAGATTTTCAAAAATCCGAAAATTTTAAAAATATATAAGCACGAAGTTTACAAATTCATGGCTCTGCGTCAGGAACAGTTATCTTGGTTCTGTAAACGGCATCCAATAGACCATTGAAAGCGGACAAACTCGATATGTCATTTTATATTTTACGTGAATTACCTAGTTTGAGAGGGTTCTGCAAAAGCTGCATTACCATATTACATTCTTTATATTCATGTGCTACATATCAATTTTTTTCGGCTTTAGAGGTACCATTAGAAGCAATTCACAGAATTGTATTATCAATTTTTGTTGCTGAGTGAGAGTTGTAAACTTGAGAGTTTCATTTGACAACCTAAATCAAGGGTCACTAGATATTAAGTTTTTCTTTTAAATGCAACAAACGTCGCCAAATTTGGTGCAGTGGTTGCGGAGCAAAACGAATTCTCCTTTTACGTTTATTTAGATGGGAGCACCCGAGTTGAAGCTTCGTCTTAAGAAAGCACGCAGTTAAAGGACGAGGATTGCGAATAGTTGCTGCATACGGTATTTCTGTTCCATTTTCACTGAAAATTTCACGTCGCGGTTGGAAAATTCTCACACCTCGATGCTGCCTGAGCATCGAAGCGCGGTGAAGCGGTACCTTTTGAGATCGAGTGGCAGGCTAGCGCTGGTGGGATACGCCGAGCGAGTTGTTTCACAGCGCATGTGAAACTTGCGCTGTGAATTTTGCACTCAACTGAATTATTATTATGCTTACTCCACAGAAGACTAAACCGGGCCTTGCCGACTGCGCCCGTTTGCTTTGGCTGGTGCTGCTCTGCTTTTAACGGGTCCTCTCTAATAACATTCGAAAAAAAATAAACTACCGAAAAGCTGGTCACACTTTAGCTTTCCAGGTTTCGAAGCAGCTCCCATAAGGAATTTACAACTGCGGAAACTTCAGCGGCACGACAGTTCATCGACGTATGCAGCAGAATCGTATCGGCGGTAGAGTTAACTGTCACTCTTATTAACCCGCGGGTTTGTTGACTTCGTTGACTAGTGTACGCATTTCGAACAAAAAATTCGCAATTACTCTTGAGGCAATTTTGGCGGCACTTACTTGTCGGCGTCACATGTGTTTATCGATAGAAAGATCATTACGGCATTTGATGGGTCTTTTCAAACAACGCCGCGGGTCACCAGCCGATGCTTGCGTCGGCAGTCACATAAATCAGGATATTGGAATCCTTTTACGTAATAGGGCCCTTGGGCAGCACCAGCTTTACTTCGGAAACCTAAAATAACCTCAGCCATATCCACTGGCCATGGTCTTGTTCGGTGCCACTTCAGTCGGTCAAGAGGAGAGATGTCTCCAAGTGGTTCCGCAGGCCCAGTCAGTACATCAGTGTGGTTACTTTCACTGCATCACTGGTAGACGATGTGAATACGGTACTACAGGATTCTGAAAGCACAGCTTGCGATGCGGCCAGATGGATCTCTCAACGTCGCGAGCCAACAGAACGCGTGGCGACTTGTTACTAGGTCAAATGGGCAGTCGTATATGTATGGGCGGAGCATTTCAAGAGCCCGAAGTAGAGCCAAGCACTCATTTTCAGACAAGCTTTAATAGGATTCTACATTTGTCAGCCTACCACTGGCGAAGGCGACAACGTACTCGGAGTAGCCGGGCTTTCGTTGCGGAAGCACGGCGCCAAGACAGGCCGCGCTGACATCTCTATGTGCTTCAGTTGCTGCTGTCGGGTCAAAATAATGAATACGTGGAGAGGTAAGAAGATGACGCAACTTAGCAAACACAACATCGCATGGAGGACACCAGGAGAAGTACGCACCATTGCGTAGGAGCCGGGCCATGCGCGACACGGTCGGTGAGAAATTGCGTACAAAGCGGCGGAAATATGAGCATCGGTCCAAGAAACTGCGAAGTCGTTTGATGATAGCAGGCTTTTTGGAACTCGGAGACTGCACGAAGTTTCGCAGTAGCGGGTAGAATGCCGCGCTTGGATAAGATGTAACGTAAGATGATCATCTCCCGCGCGATGAAGCGCAAACTTTTAGGGTTGAGCGACAGGCTAGCGCTGGTGAGACACGCCAAAACATGTCTGAAATGGAGTAGGTGCGTCGGTAAATTAGGAGACGAACCACAACTTCGAAGTATCATAAACATATTGACCACTAGAGGACACCCAGAGTCTTGTCCACGAGTTGTTCAAAAGTTTCAGGCCCGTTCATCACGTGCAATTAATATAGACCGTCACGTGCAATTAATATAGACCGTCACGTGCAATTAATATAGACCGTCAGATGTAATAAATGCAGTTTTTGGCGCTCGGCTTCGGCCATCGGAACCGCACAGCAGGCTGGAACGCAGGTCTAGGAACGAAAAGAATTCC
This sequence comes from Dermacentor andersoni, assembly GCF_023375885.2. NCBI lineage: Eukaryota > Metazoa > Arthropoda > Arachnida > Ixodida > Ixodidae > Dermacentor > Dermacentor andersoni. The sequence continues at coordinate 71,163,760 of NC_092822.1, read as the reverse complement.
GCTTCTTAAAGCCTGTCCAGGGTGTCGCCGATGCGCGGCAAGAGATATGCATCTTTGAGCTTACCTTATTTAATCGCCATTAGTCAACGCAAAATCGAATAGACCCGTCCTTCTAGCGAAAGAGATGCCCATGTACTGTGTAATCGTAAAATGACGCCATGGTCACGCTTATCGTCAACATGGTCGTTAATAACGCCAAGCTCTTGGGAAGAGACGCAGTACGGTCACTGACGCAACAGCTGGTGTAAAGCGGTGTCAGTGTAGTGCTGCACTTCCGATGTTTGGCCCACTTGCGGTTGAGAAACGAACTTCAAAGGTGCCGTAGAAGCTGAAGAAGTGGGAACGTTTTGCAGAGGTTAATATAGTGGCGTTGGAAGTCGAAAACATATTGTTACGTGAAGATGAAGCCGAATACTATTTACAATTTATTTACAGGTAAGCTCACGGAGGCCAAAATGGCGACGCTATATCAAACCGGCACACACGTCGTCTTCGTCCTCCTCAGTGCAGCCACACTGTGGCGGCTGTTCCGTAGCATCACCCCCGGCTGTAGAAGCACCGTCCCGGTGCTCAATCTACACATCCGCGGTGAAAGGTGTGCCACGTGAACGATGTCACTTGCAGCTGATGATGACGCTGAGAGATCGGCGGGGATGATTTCATACGTGACATCTGTCACTTGGCGTACCACACGGTAAGGGCCTGTGTAGCGCGACAGCAGCTTTTCGGAAAGGCCCACACGGCGAACGGGTGACCAGAGAAGCACCAGAGAACCCGGAGGAAAGTGCACGTCACGATGGTGGCAATCATAGAGGCATCTCTGATGCTCCTGTGAGGCCTCGAGACGAGTGCGGGCGAGCTGGCGCGCGTGGTCGGCTTGTGCGATCGCGTCGCGGGCGTATTCAGTGGCGGAACGTGTGGCCGAGGGCAGCAAAGTGTCCAAGGGCAACACGGGTTCTCGGCCATATAGGAGATAGAACGGTGAATACCCGCCGGTGTCGTGACGCGATGAATTATACGCGAACGTCACATATGGTAAGTGAAGATCCCAGTCGTGGTGGTCGGTCGCAACGTACTTGGAAAGCATGTCGGTGATGGTTCGATTCAGGCGCTCCGTGAGGCCGTTGGTCCACCCCACCCCCAGGTGCTGAACTTGTGCTTTGTCGAGCAGGAGCGGAGTATGTCCTCGACGACTGCCGACAGAAAGCAGCAACCACGGTCAGTGAGTAATTGGCGTGGAGCACCATGCACTAAAATGTCATAGAGCAGAAAGTCAGCAACGTCAGTAGCCCAACTTGTCGGGAGGGCTCTGGTGATTGCGTACCGCGTAGCATAATCGGTAGCGACGGCGACCCATTTATTTCCGGAGCCCGAGAGAGGAAACGGTCCAAGCAGGTCTAGAGCAACACGGAAAAAGGGTTCCGGTGGGATGTCGATCGGCTGCAGATATCCAGCTGGAGGTGTAGAGGGCTTCTTCCTGCACTGACAGGGCTCACAAGCGGCAACGTAGCGCCGCACGGAGCGGGAGAGACCCGGCCAAAAGAATCGACGGCGTACACGGTCGTATGTGCGTGAGACGTCCAAGTGTCCAGCTAAGGGAGCATCGTGAAGTTGCTGGAGGACAGTCGAACGCAGGTGCAATGGAATGAGTAGCAGAAGGTCAAGGCCGTGTGGATCGAGATTACGGCGGTATAATGTCCCCTCCTTAAGGAGAAATATCCGGAGAGAGGCGTCGCCAGGAGTTGACTCCAGACGGTCGATGAGGGCGCGTGATGAAGGATCGCACCGTTGCTCGTTGCCGATTTGAAGCAACTGGGACACAGAGAAAACGCAAGCGATGGCGTCCGCATCAGCCGGTTTGTCGACGGGGTAGCGGGACAAACAATCGGCATCCTGGTGCAAGCGTCCCGTCTTATATACCACGGAGAAGGTATATTCTTGTAGGCGTAACGCCCAGCGAGCGAGTCGTCCCGTGGGGTCCTTGAGCGAGGATAGCCAGCAGAGAGCGTGGTGATCAGTGATGACACAGAAGGGGCGTCCGTACAAGTATGGACGAAATTTCGCAACAGCCCACACAAGAGCGAGGCACTCGCGCTCTGTGATTGAATAATTGCGCTCGGCGGGTGATAGAAGTCGGCTGGCGTAGGCTATAACGCGATCATGTCCGCGCTGGCACTGTGCTAACACTGCTCCTATGCCGTGACCACTGGCATCAGTTCGAACTTCCGTTGAGGCAGACGGGTCAAAGTGGGCCAAAATTGGAGGCGTGGTAAGGAGAGTAGTCGGCTGCGAGAAAGATGAGGCATGGTCAGGACCCCAAGAAAAAGGGGCCTCTTTCTTTAAGAGGTCGGTAAGGGGACGTGCGATGGTCGCAAAATCCTTCACAAAGCGTCGGAAATAAGAGCGCAGCCCTACGAAACTACGAACGTCCTTGGTAGACTTCGGAACAGGAAAATTCGTAACGGCGCGAATTTTGTCCGGATCGGGTCGCACGCCTCTGGCGTCTACGAGGTGTCCAAGGACGGCGATTTGGCGGCGAGCGGCTCGGCGGAACACGTCAAGAATTGCTGAAAGACGTTCTACATGCGTGTCGAATGTGGGCGAATAAACTATAACGTCGTCCAGATAGCACAAACAGGTGGACCACTTGAACCCCTGAAGCAAAGAGTCCATCATTCGTTCGAAGGTGGCGGGCGCGTCACAGAGACCGAAAGGCATCACCTTGAACTGATAAAGGCCGTCAGGGGAAACAAATGCAGTCTTCTCTCGGTCCATGTCATCGACGGATGTCTGCCAGTAGCCGGACCATAAGCCGATAGAAGAAAAATAGGTGGCACCGTACAGGCAGTAGAGAGCGTCATCAATACGTGGCAAAGGGTACACGTTCTCTTTTGTGATTTTGTTCAGGTGGCGATAATCTACACAAAAACGCCACGTTCCATCCTTTTTGACAAGTACGACGGGAGATGGCCAGGGACTACAGGAAGGCTCGATAAGGTCCTTTGCAAGCATCTTTGTGACTTCCTGTTGGATAACAGCTCGTTCTGACGCAGAAACACGGTAGGCGAATAAAATCTATGCAGCTCAGATGGCTTGGAGGCGGGTCCACAGGGTCGGCAAGGAGAGGCAAGTCAAGGCGAAAATGCAGACGAGAATAAGTTCGTGAGGGCAATGCTCGATGACGGTGAAGAGAACGACGGTGTCTCTCAGCAATGGTGAGTCGGGCAGAACACATGCCAACAATAGCGACAGTCCCTCCGTCGGCGACTTGTACAACTCGGTTCGGGGCAGGCGTCAAAACTTTCTTGAGGCGACGGCGAAGAGCAGCACTCATAATAGACACATGCGCCCCGGTGTCAATCAACGCGCACACAGGAACATTGTCGACGAGAACGTCCAAAAGATTCCTGTGCGTGGGTAAGGTGCAGCGAGGATTTTGTGCCAATGTCGTCAATGGAGCTTCACCTCCAGAAGCTGCACTGTCTAGTTTTCCGGTCGGGGGTGCGGCGAGTAGGTCGGAGAAGCACGGCGTGACGAAGGCGAGCGAGATTGGCGGCGGGAGGGAGAAGGCGAGCGGGAGTAGCGGGGTCGTGGCAAAGGTGTCGCAGGGTCAGATGATGGAGCGGGCATAGAAGGGGCGAAGGAAAAGGATGCGTTATAGGGGCGAGTGGGGTAATCAGTATAATAGCGCGTCGGAGAAGTCCAGCGGCTGCGGCAGTGGCGAGCGACATGTCCAATGCGTCGGCAGTTAAAACAAATCGGCTTGTCGTCCACTGTTCGCCATTCCGAGGGGTTGCGCTGTCCATAAGAGTAGTAAGAAGAGCGCGGTGGGGACGTGCGTGGAGACAAAGGTTCCGAGCGTACGAGACGAATGGATTGCACGCCGACGTTGGACAACTCTTGACGGACGACGGCCTGGATCAAGGAGATTGTGACCGGAGAATGTTCAGGTAATGGGAATGAAGGGGGCGCCGGTTGTGCCGCTTCGAACTCGCGACGAATGATACGGGTCAAGTTGTCACATCGCGACGGCTGGTGGAAGAGGTCGTTAGAGGATGACGTAGCAGCTTTGTTGGGAAGTCGCGTGATGTGCTGGCATACCCGGCGGCTTTTAGCATGCTTGAGACGGCGGCACTCCTTGAGGATGGTATCGATGCTGGTGACGTTCGTAAACACCAGTAAATTGAAGGCGTCGTCAGCAATGCCTTTGAGGACGTGATTAACCTTATCCTCCTCAGTCATGTTCGGGTCAGCCTTGGCACAAAGCGCCAACACGTCGAGAATGTACGACACGTAAGACTCGGTCGACGTCTGCACACGTGTGGCAAGGGCTTTCTTGGCGTTCACTTGTCGACAAAACGGATTGCCAAAAAGGTCGCGTAGCTTGTCTTTGAAGAGATCCCAGCTCGAGATCTCCTCTTCGTGAGTCTGGAACCACGCCAATGGAGCTCCGTCGAGGTAGAAAAGTACGTCGGCAAGCATAACAGTCGGATCCCACGTGTGACTGGTGCTGACACGTTCGTATAAGCAGAGCCAGTCGTCAACATCAAGACTGCCGACTCCGTTGAAAACACCAGGATCCCGAGGTGGGGAAACGGCGACGTAGGTCGGGGCTGCAGGCGGAGACGCTTGCGCAGATGAAGTGCCGTTAGCAGGAGCCGAAGTTGCATTGTCGCCATTGCGACCGCTGCGAAGCTCCATGACGGGTACGGGGAACGTCCACCTCCACCAAATTAATGTTACGTGAAGCTGAAGCCGAATACTATTTACAATTTATTTACAGGTAAGCTCACGGAGGACAAAATGGCGACGCTATATCAAACCGGCACACACGTCGTCTTCGTCCCTCCTCAGTGCAGCCACACTGTGGCGGCTGTTCCGTAGCAATATCATTTCACAAATCCAGCATTCAATAAAACATGTATTTCGTTGGAGTAAATATAGCAGATTGATCTCGCACGGTAACAAAGCACGAAGAGTCCAGGCTTTGTACGCGACCGAGTCATGCGCAGACAATCAACATAACAGACGCAGAAAGGTGGTTGCACGTAGGCTTGACAGCCTTCACTGCCTGTAAGAGGCGCAGTACAGGCCGCACTGCCTGTGCTTAGGTAAGCGATGCGGCCGTGACTCGAGCCCGGAGAAAGGTCCCGACCAACGTTCAAGAGATGCGGAAAGGTTTATATTGAAATGTACATGATCGAGTTTTACAAAAATGACTCCATCTCTCGGAGCACACTACATACTAATTTCTTTGGATGTCCGAGCCTCTCTCAGAGCACTCGTTGAAGGAATTGACTGTTCTCCTTGGAGGCCAACCAGAAACGCCGAGCCATTCTCAATATGCCGCCATCAGCGTCCCGCATTCTTCCGTACTCGCGACTCCAATGAACAATTGCCCCTCGCATAAAGGTAATCACGTGGCAAACTATGAACCTGATATCGACGCCGGGTTAATGTACAAAATATTTCTTTGTATAGCTCTTGCAGAAGCTTGTGTAAAAAACTTATTCATTCAACTAGACGACGCAGAAGGGCTCCAACCTAGCCATTTGCTTCAGCCACCTAAGATCAAATATAAGTTAATTACCCTAGCCTCGTTGAAATCTCACAAAACTGCTCGACTTACTCGTCACCAATAAGAACATTCGAAAATTAAAATACACAAATACACAAATATAAAGAGCCGGCTTTCTGGTGGCATCAGAATCTGCTTCCTCGCGTCATCTGGAATAAAGAGGCTTACGTTGGGGAAAAGTGTCAGCAATTCTTCAGCAATTTATTACAGATGGGCCAGCGTGAACGCGTGTGTAATAACGCAAACAACGGAAATATGTGCTCTGCGGCACGTATTTCGGTTTTTTACGTTGCCACCGAAAGAAGATAATACAGCGATATTGTGAAATAATACTAGTCGCGCCAAATATGAGCTGTGGGCGTGTCGTTTTTGCCGCGGCGCCAAGAGTGCGCCGCCGCATTGACGTGAGGAGATGTTGTTTATTAATACGCGAGTAGTAAGAGCAGTGTCCAGTTATCTAAAGACAGCGCCGCTGTGCTGACGTCGGGGTCCCTTTGTACATGTTTCCCTAACGTACATATTTTTTTTTCCTTTTTGAGTGAGGGTTCTCAGCCGTTCACCACTGTTAGAGTATTATCGCTTGGGTCAAGATGCGCCTGTATGTACTTGTACTTGCCTGAAATGTTGTCACTGATTATATATTTAAATATATATATATAGCACTGTTCATGCATTCTTGATATTGTCCACCATGTATGCTACATCTGTATCAAACAAGTTCATTTCTTCATAATGTTGATCCCTGTAGGCCCCCAGGTCCCGTCAAGCTGTCTGCTAAAGCTTTTTGCCTGGGGGCCCCCAATTAGTGTGTTGGAAATAAAGTGGATTCCGATTCTGATTCTGAAATACCATTATCTATCGTGCGAAGCGAATACTGCCGCAATCTGTCGACCGCACGCGAGCTTCATCCACTGTGTTGGAATGTACGAGCATTTTAAAATGTGATCGACCAACGTTTTGACCCGTGGTTTTGATTTTGTTGACTGATGTCATTGCGCGCAGTCGTGTTTTTGCTATTGCACTTTTTTCCACTATTACTGCTATTAATAATCTCATTCAACTTGTTTCCCATAAATCGTAGGTCGGCCATCAGTCGCGCCAACCGGTAAGCACGTAGGAGTAGGTGAGACAAACTGCACCTTCACACACACACACACACACACACACACACACACACACACACACACACACACACACACACACACACACACACACACACACACACACACACACACACACACACACACACACACACACACACACACACCACATATGTATACACATATATACACACACACAAATATATATATATATATATATATATATATATATATATATATATATATATATATATAGCTTTAACGTATTGCATAATATTGTATTGTATATGTGTAATGCAGTTATGGGGATCCGCTCAGGCCTTATAGGTCGGACACAATACGTTAAAGCTATATATATATATATATATATATATATATATATATATATATATATATATATATATATATATATATATATATATATATATATCAGTTTATTCATTCGTTATGTAGCACTGAATCGAAAGCCTTCGACAAATGTAAATATATAGCGTCGACCTGTTTTCCATTGTTCAAGGAAGCTGAAAAATTGGTAATCGTTTCTATCAACGTGTGTAACAGTCGAAAGGGGCCGTCGAAATCCGCGCTGGTTGCGGAGAAAGGCCTTGTCTTCAAAGTCTGTGTACATTGACTTTGAAAGTTTTCAGCATACACACGTCAATAAAGCTGGCCGATATTTTCCAAAATTTTGCTTTCACCAGACTTGTGAACCGGAACTACTTCTGCTACTAGCTATTTATCCAGGACCCGTTTTCGTGCTAGCGAGGCTCAAAAAGCATCTGCAGAAGTGTCAGTAAAGGCAAATTGAAAAACATCATTAAAACATGTAGCCGTAACCGAGTTCGACACAAGTTCACTGTTAACGACAAGTTCACTAATAAAGACAACGTTACTGGGAGCCTCGTTATTATGCGAGAAATGACGCCAAGAAATTGGTTAGTGTAACGTCATGATAATTTCTTTCAGCAGCAGCCATATTTGTCCGCAATAAAGATCTTAGCGCCGAAATGTTATATTTTGTTGGCTTCTTTCACTGACTAATAATTTAATGTATAATTTGCAGGGTTATCGAAGGGTGCTGTTCATTTATTTTCTTCTTATTTTCTTCTTATGAATTAGCACAATCCTATTTATTCAGTCAAAAAAGAATATCTTTGAATGCAGTCCACATTGCATTCACGTGATCGGTTTGGTTGAATCCATCCGAACAGCCAAAGATGATCAATAATGCTGCTGTCATCGGCTCTATCAAAACACGAAACATGCGTAGTACTACCAACTGCCGGGTATACAGCGGCACGCATTATGCGCACATGAACTAGTCTGTGATCTGAGAAGCCAGTTTTGAAGCAATACGTCTTAGTCCTCAAATCACTCGTCTAGGAACTAGTCTGTGATCCGAGAGGCCAGTTTTGAATCAATCAATCGCTCGTCTGGGAACACGAATTCTAATATAGTTATCGATTTCCCAAGCACGGGTGTGCACTCGTGAACTACCTGTTGTAAATCGTGACTGAAAGCTATTTCTACAAATAGGCCAAAATGGAAATTTTCGCGATGTTGAGTGCTAAGGTAGGACCAATCGCTACCTGAAATATTTATATCGCCAGAAATAATTATGCGATAGCTCCGCTTTTTAAGGCTCGCTATGTGAAGGTGCATTTTTTCAAAATAGTATGTGGGTGAATTAGGTGCTCTATAAACAGTTCCAAGGTTTATCCTTGTTTTGTCTAGCTTATATTCCCACGAGTAGCTTTAGTGTGTTGGAATGCCGGTCATTTACCCACAGTCAATATCAGCCTTGAATACAATAGCAACACAGCCCCCACGTCTATCGTGGTCTCGGCGTGTGATATTATAATTCGGTGGTTGAAGGCCTTCGTCTTGTATTTCGGCCCGCAGCCGCGTTTCAAGTAGTGTGATCACACGGGAATCGTAAGCAGCCAGGATGTATTGAAGGTATCCAGTTTTGTTTATTAAACTTACATTTAAATCTATCAAGCAGAAGGCATTATAATCGCACTCTTTGTGCTCTCGGTCATCCCTACCACCAGCGTCTGTTAGAACATAGAACCACGCGGCTGCGCCTTGATTGATCCCAGCTGTAGATGTCAATTCACGTGTGGTTTGTCGTAATTCAAGCGCACACGGCTAGCGTACTGCCTTTATTGTATCGCAGAATCCCGGAGCATTTTACACTACGCAATTGTTTCTTTTGAAAAATAAGGGGAATGGGAGACGTCGCCGCCTTTCAGATTTTTTGCAGTGCTTGTAAATTTCAGCTTTTTCCTTATAATCGCGCATCCTGAGAAGCAAAGGTTGGAGGTGGGGCGTGCTTTTTTCCTATCCGGTTTATTAGTTCCACGGTACTCGGACACTTTCTCTTCAAGGTCAGCAAAAGTACTGCAAAGTCAGCAAAAGATCTGTACCATCTGCAAAATAAATTGTACATAGCAGCCCCGGCAACATTTTTAGAATTGCTACTATGTACAGCTGGGCATGACACTTCCGAAGGTGCCCGACGTTTCTGCGCAGGCGTGAGTGAGAGCGGGTGCAAGTGAGAAAACTTGGGGGATTTTGCTCCTTGAATGTTTGACTTTGCCTAGGCATTATGAAGTTTCTTTGCTCTTCTTGTATACGTTTCTCCACTAAGTGGGCTGGCATTGCGGCATGTGGCTCGTTTACGCTCGGACGCTAGCTGCCGGCGCGGTGAAAAAGGTGAAGCAGTGAACACGGACCACGGTGTCCAAAGGCACGTCGGGCAGACTTTCTCGCTCCTGCGGCCATGGTGCTGAGTGCATTTAAGGCGCTCTACCTTCAAAAGAAGGTAGAGCGCCTTCCAAGGTGAGCAATAGTGGCCGTAGCAGAGGCCGGGCCTGCTCTCCTGAAATATCTTCGCTCTTGGCAGGCTTTTCGTATGCGACTTATCAGGGTCATTTTTGAGCTGACCCCTTTGAGTGATGTAAACGCACAGCGTCTTAGCAACCGTGGTTGAACGCCATTGCACGATGTTATGCCGTGAATTTTAGTCATTGCGTCACGCCCACGTAAGGTTAGGTTAGCTTAGATTAGGTTAGCGTAAAAGACATTAGGGTGGCGCGGGGAATTCTCACAGCGGGTATACCGTGCGGATCATTGTCTTTGCCTCTCGGCCACGTTAGGTTAGCATTAGGCTAAGCTAGCGTTAGGTTAAGTTAGATTAGTGATAATTACTGGCTTTGTGCCTCACCGACGTTAGGTTAAATTACCTTGATTTTACGTTTACGTTATGTTAGGTCAGGTTAGCGTAAAAGAGGCTAGCATGGCGCGGCGTATTCTCATAACGGTTGCGTCGTGGGGATTATTCCCTTTGCGTCTCGGCCACGTTTGGTTAAGTGAACGTTAGGTCAGCGTAGAAGGCGTTATGGTGCTGCGACGTATTCTCATAGCGGTTGCAGGGGCGTCAAGAGACACCGGCGCCCTTTCAACCACTAGCGGTCAACCGCGGTTACTAAGGCGCTCTGCCTTCTGGATTTTCTATATTTGCGGCCCGGCCTCTACTAGGTTCTTACTGCTCCCACGGAAACATCTGAGATGTTATTTCGAAGGTAGATCGCCGTAGGGCGCGAGATTGATCCGATCCGACCCGACTGACTCAGCACGAGCGCCGCAGGTAACACGGTCTGTCCGTCACAGCGGTCGCCAAATGAGGCGTCAGTGCCCGCTGCTTCATTGTTTGACCGCGCCGGCAGCCAGCACCTGAGCGTAAAGGAACTCGACCCCACTCCGCAATGTCGGCACGCCTAGATACAACACGCGAGGAGAAACTTCTCCGTATTGCCTACACAGTCAGATACTTCTCCGTATTGCCTACACAGTCAGATATTCAAGAAGCTAAAGCCCCCACATTTAATTATTCGCATCCGCTCTTACTCGTGCATGCGCACAAACTTCCGGCGCCTCCTGAAATTTCACGCCCTGCTGCACCTACTAGCAATTGTATATTGCAGTCCGGCATCGTGAGCTTTGTTTACGGGGTGTATTTGCATCGCTATGTGCACTTGTTTTTCGATTTATAAACCACGTGAGGGCATGAACGTCACTTGCTTCACGAAAGGCCACCTTTGTGAAGAGCTGACGCAAGAATAGTACATTTTCCAGCTAGTCATGCATTGAAAATCGCAGTGTAATATCACTGCAAAGAGGAACGGGAACCTAATAAAAATACATTATAGCTCTCACTGTGACATCGTTTCAAAAATTTACCGCTAGAAGGTCGAACACCCGTCCCGAGGGATTTTCGAGGTTTCTGAAAAAGGTGATTTAGGAGAGCTTTAAAATGCGCTGCAATAGATATGGGAAACGCAATATTCTAGCATCTGGACGCCCAATTCTGCCTTCGTGATTCGATTACGAGATACGTTCGGCCTAATGTGCATGTCGCTCTTAACATTTTGATATGGTGAATCCATAAACGCGACCGTTGTCACTATGTCCAAAGTACTGTATCGTAGTCATCACTGGGGACGTGCCGTGCAGAACGCAACCGCAACCGCATCTGACGCCGTAGTCGGCGTCAGATGCGAGTGGGTGTGCTATTGAGACACCAGCAGGCGTTGCCTCTACGCGGACATCGAGTGGACTTCGAACGTAGTTGTGACGTAGGGTGGCGCAATTTAAGAGCCACTGCCATAGCAACAACGAAGCGGCCCGTATGATGTAGTGACAGCGCATCTAAGAGTGAGGCTTAGCAAAGTTTCAGTTGGCATCAGCTTATGGGAATGAGGAAGGTCACTCGGAGCTTCACGCTGAGCGACTCATCTATGCTACAGGTGGCCCTGATGGCGAAGCACACTTCGGGGGGCCGTCAAGTGTGATCACTTAAACTGTACAATAACAGTGCTAAAACTAGAGATAATGTTGTAATTATACTCTTGCGATTGAATGAACTGAACTATATTTGTCGCAGATGTGTGCTTAGGCATTTCTGGTGACGTACATTTTTGTGACATGTCATACTCTAGCATTGTGTTTAAGGACACCGATATATTTTTTTCTATTGATAGAAGATAAATAAATGTGTGATAGCATTATCGAATCGTTCTGATGCGATCATGGTGATCTTTGAGAAATTAAGATGTGCGAGTATCATCACTGATTCTTTCAAATTCGTTCCAATTTTTTTTTCTTTTTTGACTTTCGCATCGACCATAACCTTAGGCCAGTAGTCGCGCTGGCGAATTATGGCCAAATTATCCCAAATGACCTAAAGAGGGCTAATCGTAGCAGACCGACAGAATATCGGCAAGCAGAGGGGACGGAACGACGAGGTGATGTGCAGTCACTGATCCGTGGAAGTGCTTTTTGTATAACAGATTGCTGCGGAGGCAGAACGACGATAGTGACCGCGGGAATGTCCTTGGGAACTGCGGCATTCAAAGCAGTCGATAAGTTGCCCTAATAGTAAATTGTCCCGCTGCTATTGAGCCAAGTCAGACATCTTGACAGAGCGCAGAGAAAAATACTGTTGTCATCAGCATCACTTTACAACCGTTGTACGCGGAGCACGCGAAAGACAGTCAGCATCAGTGTGCCTCCAGTCAGATTTGCAAACGATTGTTCCGTCAAATTTTGTAGACAGTCTTCATCTGGCGAGACGTCTTGAAAGGTTTTTAAGGCTTGCTAGCCAACAAAGGGCGTCATGGTCGGTAACCCCTCTGAACGCACGGCCGTATAAATATGGCCGAAACTAAACTACAGCCTAGACGATAGCTAAGCACTCCTTTTCAGTAGTGCAGTAGTTCCTTTCTGGAGACGTTTAAGTGCGGATAGCGCAAGCGACAGCACATTCAACGCCATCCTACCATCGCACTAGGACTGCACCAACGCCGATGTTGCTAGCATTAGTGTGCAAGTGATTGACGTAGTGCTTCTACAGCAACCAGCAAGGTGGAGAGAAGTAATTAATAAAGGGAAAATCAGACATCCACCCGTTCGTAGCAATTGCTACAAAGGAAACACATATGGGTTCCTCAAAAGAAAAGTCTCAGAGTTAAAGAAAAATTCGTCCTGGTCCGGGACCAAGTCAGACAAAAGTAAGACAAGAATGCGTCCCGGAACAGGACCGATTTTTCTTCAACTCTAAAGGAATTGCTACGAACGGGTGGATGTCTGATTTTTCTTTAATTCACCAGTGTGCAGTTCAGTGTCAGCATGTTCATCAATGTGTCCAAGTAAGGGCGGTGTCTGGAGGCGCCGCTGAAGCTCGGAGAAGGCGTCTCTCTCCTTTGCACCCCAAACACACAGGATATGCTCCTTTGTTAAGCGAGTCAGGGGTTCTGCGATCTTCGAAAGATTCTCCACAAAGCGTCTATAGTATGAGCAGAGGCACAAGAAGTGCGGAAGTCGCGTTTGTTGGCTGGTGGTGGAAATGCGGCAACGGCCATACTGGGGCGCTATAACGTAAAACTATTCCAAACTTTTCTATTCCAATTCTGCTATTAGCCCTCCACGATTGGTCAAAAGCTCTTTGGGACCACCCCCACTTCACCTGTCTGTCACGCGACGTCACGAAAACCGCGATACCTCCCCATCTGATATGATGTGTACACACTGATTATGCATGATTTGACAGAAAAAAGAAAAACAGTTATTTATGATTCGACCCCCTTTTCGCCATTAGCCGTCAGCTATTGGTAAAAAGTTTTCGGGCTGCACCCCCTTCACCTGCCTGTCACGCGACGTCACAAAACCGCAAGAACTCACCGCGTCAAAGTGACGTGTATGCGACAAAAATGTATTAATATGCCGAACAAAACTGAATTTTTTTCGGAATAGCCGCAGGCTGCCCCGTTCCGAAAGGAATAGAAGACGGCTGCGCCGACCGCTCAGACGCTGGCTACTCGCACCTGCCGGAGAGCATGGGTGTATTTGCGTATAATAAAACTTCTTGCGTGGCCGTGTAACGTTTTCGAGCATTTTCGGCACGTGTACCCCCTCATTCTGCCAACTCTTATTTGCTGAGGGTCCGTTTTAGCGTCATTCTTGAGCTTCCGTTGCATGCCGCCGCGATTTTCGACCAGCCACCGCAAGCTAAGTAAGGGAAAGCCGACCAATCGTACCCGCCGGCACCACCCTCTTCATCCGGTTATCGACTTTCAGTGCAGTGGCTCAGCCCCATCGAATCCCTCTCCACTTGAGCGTTCTCCTCGCCTCTTGTCAGCCAATTAGATACGACAAGCCGCTCAGTGTAGGCAATGTTATTCGTTTTTCAAGCAAACAAAAGTGACCTCCTATGAACGAGGAGAGCGTTTGATTGGTCTGTTCAGACAACCCTTTGGGTGACCGCCCGGTGCTTGCGTCGGTGGTTACGCAAATTTGACGTCAGGAAATTGGAATAGAAACATATTGGAATAGTTTTACGTTATAGGGCCCCTGTTTTCTGGATCTACAGGCAGGAGCACCTTCACTACTCACAACGTAGCTGAGGAACTGACAACCGAAATGACGAAGACGGTCTAGAAAGTCACCTATGCTGGGAAGAAAGTGGGCTTCTTTTTTTCGCCACCTTGTTCAGATTGTGATATTCCACACAAAGCTGCAGTGCCATCCTTCTTCAGAAGTGCAACGGGGGACGCCCATGGGCTTTAGGATGGATAGCTGGGCGTGTTGGTTAAGCATGATCTGAAGTGAAGGCGCGACAACGACGGGGGACGAAGGGAAACACACACAGGGCGCCCTGTGTGTGTTTTCCCTCTTCGTCCACCGTCGTTGTTGCGCCTTCACTTCAGTTCAGCCCATGGGCTGGTTGAGCGTTAAATTACGTCATCGTCTAACATTTGCTTCACTCGACAATGAATCGCCTCTTGCTCCTTTTGTGACACTCGGTAGGCGTGCTGAGGCACGGGACGTTCCCTCGGGTCCGTTATAATGCATAACACATAATACATGCATAAAATACTTTGTATTCGCTCTTACTGTGTGATGCTCAGGATTTACATCGACTGTGCTGAAAACCACGGTGTCCCTCTTGACTGCCGAAGATAGTTGAGCAAACGTGGAACCTATCACTTGCCCAATATCTTCCAAGTGAGCAACGACGTTTCGCTCTGCCAGGTGTTGGTACTCGCCGCTGAAGGGCGTCACTGAAAGCTAAGTATCCTGCGGTTCAGTTGAATAATATCGCGGTTGACACACACGTGCCAAGCCAAGAGCACTGACAGGTTTCCTTCAGCGATGCCAGTTTCAGCAGTTATGAATATATTAGTTTGGAGCGGGAGTGTCTCAGTGTGAACAACATGCAGGGCTGTCTTGCGCGTGTTACTTTCAGTACCGGGGCGTAGTTGTCGGAGAACGTTATATCAGGTCCCGAAGATCAATAAGACCACCGTGATGGCAAAAAACATCCATCCCAAGAATGAATTTCCGCGAGCACTGCAACAGCTGCAGTGCTCGCAACAGCTGCCCAGCTGTTGCGAGCTGTTGTCCGGGACGATGTTGGTGTTGGTCTTTGCCGTCCGGGCTTGCATCACAGCTTGTCGGGGGCGTCCAGTACATCAACGAAATAGCACCTCCACCAGATGTAATATGGGTGATAGCTTACGCTAGCCGGTCACTGTCAAGAGAGAAAGGGAATTATTCTACAGCAAAAAACGATTGCCTCGCCATCACTTGTATTACAGAAAAATTCCGCCCTTACCTATTTCAAAGCCATTGAAAGTCGTCAGTGAACATCACGCGTCGTCATTCGTCATTCGTCACGCCTGGTGCGGTGGAGCCTCAGATTGCAGGAATATGACATCACTGTGACCTAAAAGGCCGGGCGAAATCGCTCTTATGCCTACCGCTTCTCACGCGCCCGCACTGACCCGCCGCCTCAAGACAACGAGGATGACGACGCCTTCCTTGCAATAATAAGCCCGGAAAGCTTCGCTGAACAGCAACGAGCCGACCCAGAGCCAAAAGGCCTCGTCGAGTATTTGCAAGGGTAAGCTGCCGTTGTCCCTGGGCCGTTTAAGCGTATTGTCATCGTTTTCGCTTCAAAACAACCTACTCAAAGAAATTCTCACCAGTCCGCACCAACTAGCTTATTGTTGTTCCCTCAACACTGCGTCCAGAAGTACTACATGCCCTACATGACGATCCGACTGCTGGGCACCTTGGTGTCTCCCGGACGGTATCGAGGAAGCAGGAAAGATTTTACTGGCCGCGCCTGACCGCCGATGTCGCCCGTTACGTCAAGACATGCAGAGTGTCAGCGACGCACACACCACGGAAAACGCAAGCGGCATTAGTGCAGCTGACCAAGCCTCTTTGCCGACCATTTAAGCAGATCAGTATAGATTTGTCGGAACCATTTCTGATGTCAACATTCGGAAATAGGTGGATCGTCGTGGCGACGGACTAGCTCACCCGCTTCGCTGAACCTACAGCTCCACCGAAAGGTAGCGCAGCCGAAGTGGCGAAATTCCTCGTTGAGAGTGGCCTGCTACGACATGGTGCCCCAGAAGTCATCACCGACAGAGGAACGGCTTTTACAGCAGAGGTAACTCAAGCCATTCTGCAATACAGCCAGACAAGCCACAGGAGGACAATTGCCTACCATTCGCGGACGAATAGCCTTACATGCTACATGCTTACATGCTACATGCTTACATGCTTACATGCTTACATGCTTACATGCGCCGACATGCTAGCAGTGAGCGTCGACGTCGAGAAGACGTGGGTTGCGGTCCTGCCGTACGTAACCATTGCAGCCGTGCAGGAAACAACACAGATCCCACCGTTCAAGCTGTTTTACGGCAGGAGCCCGGCGACGACTCTCGACGCCATGCTACCGTACGTCACCGACGAAAAGAATCTTGACGTCGCCACCTAGCTCCAGCAAGCCGAAGAAGCCCGACAGCTCGCCTGCCAGCGGATCAAGAACCACCAGGAAGCCCGCAGCCGACAGTACAACCTTCCACGACGCTACGTCGACTATATGGGTTTTGACCACCATAGGCTGACGAGGACTTAGCGAGCATTTTTCACGCCGCTATTTCGGGCCCTACAAGATCATCCGATGCATTGGCGCACTGGACTATGAGGTAGTGCCAGACGGCATTTTTCTTTCACAGCGATGCCTCTCTTGACCTGAAATAGTCCATGCTGTGCGACTTAAGCCGTTATACTAGCGCTAACAAACTCTGGGACTTTGCATAGCTAAACTTTGGATGTTTTTTGGACTGTATTACTTTTTGACTTCGTTTGTGCGTTGTTTTGTAACTGTTTAATATGTGTCCTTTTGTTGTTTGGCTCCCCTGTTTGTAGCATCGGGACGATGTTTTTTGAAAGGGAGGCATTGACATGTGTACTTGTTTATCTTTTCGGGTGCTCAAGTGACCGGTCTTCACCGTCTAACAAATGTAATCGCTCAGCCTGCATATACTATACTACACTATACTATACTACTATACTACGTGCATTTGGTCGGGTCCTCTGAGTGCAGCGGCATATTTTAAAACTCTTGCTAAAGTCAGCTGGGACACCCTGTATATTTATGTGTTTAAAGCTACCGCAACAATCGAGCTTGTCCCACTATACTAAGGAACCGTAAATAGGAAACTCTACCGTAATCGCTTTCAGCGAAGCTTCGCGCTACCTTCTGAGTGAACTGGTTGTCGTAATGAAATGTTAGCTGCCATACTGCGAAAGAAACGGGAGACACAAAGCTCGCTATTTTAACGAAAGAGGCGTTTAGAAGTGGCTCTGGGCAATAGATGTCTTACAAGGTAAAAAGTTGCAGCAGGATGTACGTTAAGTACAAAAATCGGCCTTCAATGCTTCGAAACGAACAAAAATGATTCGGCGGAATCCGGAATAGTTTTCACACAATGGTTTAAAGGCAGCTACCAGTGTTCAGTGGTACCTTCTACAGGTTCCATTGTAAGATCCTAGTTGCTTTTTAAGTCATTTTTTGAGGTAGATCTTTTTCTTTCCTTTTGAGGCAGTTTCCAGACCTAGCTGAAAGGTTTTTCGTCACTTACATACGATTACAAACAGCAGCAGGCAGTGCGTCCCCATTGCCGATCGAAGCTTGATGTGCAAGACTCTCGGCTCGTGTGTCTATTTTTACACTCTTTCTACATTACAGTTACTCCACTGTCTCTACATATCGGTAGCGCATGCAGGAACAGCGACATTAACTTACCTAAAGGTGTGACAGAAATATCTGATGCGTGTGGCTGTCGGGCGGCTGTGAGGCCGCCCTGGTTCCTGTCAACTTGCCTTGTCACGAGTATCGTCACGTAATGCACCGCGCAGACAACGAGCGAGAAGAAAAATGCCCAGATTGGGAACTGGATATTTTACCAGAATGCTATCTAGTGGTGGACTTGTGATAGTTTCTGCAATTGTGATATTGACCACTGTTTTGAAGCAGTACCAGTTTCTACCCAAATATTGGTGCGGATTTCGGCGGTTATAAAACCACTTACTGTGTGTTTTACGTAAGTCATACTATAACCTTTTGGCTACAACGTTAGCATGCTTTCCTAGAAAAAAAGAGCCCTCGACCGCGTCGCCGCTCATTTTCACCCAAGTGAGCTGCTGCACGTATATTGTGCATCATGCTTGCGCAGACAACCGATCTATATACAGTTCGCCGTTGACAGCAGCAAAAGCGTGTTTAAACCGACACGGCCGCAAATGCAGAACCATGACGCCTAATACGATGCTGCAATTTGAGCTACAAATATTCGAGAATTTACTAGTGGTATCCGAGACCTCTCGGGAATAATCAAGAAAGAGTTTCTTTGAGCGTTCAAGAGAAATGTAGGACAAGCGACATTGGCGCATGTTCGCGCATGGAAGCCGAATCCACTTGAGGGGTCCTCAGTTTTGTCTTCGCAAATGAGTTGCGGTCATCTTCCCTCATTAGGTGTTGCTGGTAATTGATGAAAAGTAGTTTGCTTATACCTTTTTGTCATTGCGAAATGCGGTAGCAGTAATGCACTTCCACCTATTTGGACGGTATGGGAGCGCAATAGCATCACTGGTTTGTTGGCGAGAGGCGCACGTAATCACAGTATCGTCAATGGGCACCGAGTGGAATGCGCTTCTTATTTGTTTTTGTTTTGCTGCGAAAGCGCGCATCAACGCTATGGAAGCAGATGCTGAAGTTGTTGCGGCAGTGGTGAGCACGACCATCTGCGCGGACTGAGCCGACTCGAGTGCGCTGCACCGCAACACACAAATAAGCTTCGACGCGAGGGTAGCGTGTATTTGTCTGTCCAGCCTTATTGTGCCCGACTTATCTCATCGTGACGCACGCCAAACTCAATGACGGACCGCGGGCATGCTTCAATCAAAACAGGGCTAGATTCATTTAATGCACCTGTAAAATTTTAGTAGACGTTGGACGTGCCTTTACCCCCATCCTATGTACCGAGTGATAATTTGCGTAGTAATTACTTCGGTGCTTCTACACGCATAAAAGAGCGTTTACTTAAAAAAAGATTTAGAACAACAATTAATTTTTACTACGGATATGATGGCGCCCATATTTAAATCCATGCCATCCTCAAAATTGGTTCCTAGGTAATATGCCGTGCAAGCTGAACTGCCACAACTTCTAAATGACAATATGTTTGAAGTGGTGTGTGAAGTGGATACCATTTAGGCAATGAATTACTGAATATTCAATGATCAGTTCATTCTGTGTTCCGAGTTCTTCTGGAAGTAATTGTCCGACTTTCACAATATTTAGCCAGAAGAAATACAATTATGCCACCTATCCACAAATTATAGGCCATGCTTGCCCACGTGCTGTGCGCCTCATTTGAGCTTCTTTGGAGGGTTGTGTGTCACTAATAGTTCCGGTGTGGCCACGAGAGAATGCGCTCCTGCATTGAGCGTCGCCGCGCCTTGGCGTGTCTCGTAACCGAGCGAACGAGCGCAGCAAAGTATGAAAGAGTGAACACGAAGTGCAGAGGAGAATGAAAGACGGCAATGGCAAATGCAAGGCAAAAATGCAAAATGGCAAAAGTGCAAGGCGGAAAGCGGAGAAGGAGGGTGCAACAGAACCATGACGATGAAAGCGAAGGCAGAATTATTTCGAGAAGATGGTGAAGAAAGTGGAGCGCCACACGACACATGCTCAACGGCCGCAACCTCTTGCGCATGCGCTACTTCGCCTGCGCCGCCTCCGCTAGAGAATGCGCTAGAGCGCGCGAGCCACACGCGCCCGTGTTTTTCTTTTTGAATAATAAGCGATGCAACGGGTGGAAGTGTAGAAGGGCTCAGCGCATGCGCATGCGCATGTGCATGCGCTACTTCGCCTGCGCTGCCTCCGCTAGAGAATGCGCTAGAGCGCGCGAGCCACACGCGCCCGTGTTTTTCTTTTTGAATAATAAGCGACGCAACGGGTGGAAGTGTGGAAGGGCTCAGCGCTGCGGCCGAGAGCACTTTCCCGTTCGGATTAACATTTTTTGCCTCAATACAACGCCACTTCAAAACTTCTAGACAGCTGTGCCCCAATTTCGCATTAGGCAGTGTCATAATTGCCAGTAAATATTTGCCTCTCTTGCGTTGGCCCGGATGGCCTCATATGCGAACTTGCTACTGCCATCGGAGCTACAGGTACGCTTTAAGTTGCCAGTTTCATTGGCTGGAAGGTGTGCCGAGTTGCTGACTGTCATTCGGGGAGCTGTTGCATTTATTTTGATGGAAAGTGCACTCTCGGGCTGCGAGAACTGCGCTGCGTACAGAATTTTCGGGCTGGCGTACCGGTAATGTGCTTCAGCTGAAAAATGTCTGGATCGCAACGCCTGTGAACAGCCAGTAAACGGATTGTGCATGTTATGGCACACTGTAGGCATGGCGTACTACGCAGTTGTCAAAACATCGCGTTTTGATAGCCGCTCAAAAGGAACTGCTTCTCACGCATAATAAGTGTTCTAATTGCCGCTGTCGTTTGTTTGTGCTTGTATAGAGACCCATCCTTTCGGCCGATGTTTACTACATGCTCTATGCAAAAAATACGTCGATGAAAAGATCACCACCTTTATGCTACGCATCCATTTTATCTACTGGCACCTTATTGACGTACATTGTGACCCGTGGGGCACTATGTTAAATTATAAATTATCGGTTTGTGTTGAAACCTACATTGCTTCGTAACGTGTCAACAATTCTAACCAAGAAAACCTACCACAAGCTTCCTAAACGATAAAGAAGTGAAAAAGATGGGAAGGTTCAGTAATTATTTTCAATGCCTATTCTAAGCCTGCTTTTGTCGGATAACTTCAGTATGAGATTTCCTTCCATGCGCCTAAATTTTTTCCGAATGCACTATTTGTTGCATGTGCCTTTCACGCAAAAGGCGCATGCGAAATCACACGTGAATGTTAAACAAACATCATTGGACTGCAGAATAGGCGTAGGCGAAAACTGCCATATGTATTGTTAAAGTGCCCCTCACCAGGTCTGGCCATATTGAGCTTGAAAGAGCAGAGGCTACAATGCGCGATGACGATTGTGTTCGCAAAGTATTGCAACGCTACGCGCCGCGGGAACACCTGAAATCTCAGACCGAATGCCGTTTTCGCTTACCCTTGCGGCCGCCACGCTCGAAGCCAGAGGGTAACGTACACGTCCTAGTGCGCCTACGTACACGTGTTTCCTGTGACGTCGCTCGTGGTTACACGTCACTTAGAGAATTATTCTAGAATACAGCTGTTATTGATGTAATATGTAACATCAGTAGACGAATTAATGCCTAGAAACATAACAAATAAAACACAAATACCGATTGTCTGCATGTTTTTGTTTAACTTCCCGCTACATCAAGAGCTACGTACACGTGTTTCCTGTGACGTCGCTCATGCTTACACGTCACTTCGAGAATTATTCTAGAATACAGCTGTTATTGATGTAATATGTAACATCAGTAGACGAATTAATGCCTAGAAACATAACAAATAAAACACAAATGCTGATTGTCTGCATGTTTTTGTTTAACTTCCCGCTACATCTAGAGCTATGCACTTCAGCTTCATCTGCTTGTTCCCACGTCGTGTAGCGCGCACGCTGACACCAAAACTATATCATTCAACCGTGTCCCAGCGTGGCGTGCTCTGTGATCCGCTTGTGTGTGCCTCAGTATTCGTTTAGCATTGAATTATGGTGCTAATGACAACAGCTGGTGCGCGACGCCGTCAGCGGAAGTGCGCCGCGTCGCAAAAAAGCGAGGAAGAAAAAAAATGAAGGTGAAGATCGTGACGTATGCGTCACACCATCATCCAGCTCCGTATGGGAGAACGTAGGGAAGAAATTTAACTTGCGAAGGCTAGACGGAGCAGGTGGAAAGAGCTTATGTTTGCGGTGAAGCTCGCATCCTGAAATCATGGGTTTGCGGCACTGAAATATTTCTATCTCGGCTATTAATGAGCCGACTTGAAAAATGTTGTGGCAGAACACGTAACAGAGGACACGTCATACCTTCAGCATATAACTGAAATTTGCTATCGGGAATACTTCACCGAATGCACAAATCACCGAACTGCACAAACGTAAAGGGAAACAACAAAAGAAAAAGAAAAACAAGCATGAAAGCTCCAATTGGTTTAGACGGTAAAATATTCGAAGCAGACCACGTTGGAGCGCTGAAAAATTGCCGGGGATATATGTTTCTAAAATTTAGCGCAACACGTCAAAGAGGAGGCAATGTGCACGTTCAGGTCTCATGCGGCCTGCTTTGTGCAGCCGTCTCCCCAGGCGTCAGAGCCCGCCGCAGCGCTGCTCCCAAGGAGTGCAATCTCAGTTCACGTTGTAGTGCATATAATATCCTGCGCTTTAATGTACATGGCGCTACCTGTTCGGCTACCAATTGAATTAAATTTCATTCCCGCACATCATACTTTCGTACGGGAGCGCCAACTTCAAATTCTGCAACACTTCAAATTTATAACTTCAGGTGTCGCAGGTGCCCATGACAGCCCAAATTATATGAAGTTTTTTCTTGAAGAATAAAAGCTTTCGAATCATAAGGAAGCATTAAGTCGAATCAGGTTACTTGCGTGACCCTTCAAATATTTACACAGATACATATCGCCGGAGCAGAACAGGACCGACAGCGGGGAGCAGGCATGGCGGCTCACAGGCCGTCCGCGTGAACTTGTGAGACCATCACCACATACGGCATTTTGCCTCGAATGTAAGACAAAAAAAAAAAACATGAAAACATTCCGAATATCATTTACTTGCGTGCCCTGCAAGGCAATGTTACTAACTGTATCTGTATTGTATAGACACGAAATATAAGTGCCCCTTTATTTCACGTCTTCTTTGACGGGGCCTGCAATAGGTTAATTTTGCAAAACTTAAGGCTGTATACGTGAAACACGCATTTTTAGCCCAATGACTTTGTGATATCGGAAAATATTCATGCATGTATAGAGCGCCTTCCTGCATGCGCCTACATCTCAAAGTAATTGTGCATGCGTCTGGAAGGTGACAGCGGGCAGCTCTATTGGAAAGGAGGGTGTTCTGTCCATTGCAAAGTTCTTCTTTTACTCTTTGGGAGCCAGCTACTGGCCACGGATAATCCATTATTTCAGAGAAATCATTGAAATTGGCTGACGCTCTTCAAAAGGTACAGAGCTTTGCGGACCACACGTTTTCTGTGCGCGCGGTCCCACATGCAATTCCATTGACCTTGAGTCATGGTGCTGCGCGTTGATGCATCTTATGCGCGGTGTAAAGTATGAACTTTTTGCAGCCCTAGTGCGGGAATCGCCAAACAGTGCGGCCGAGTTCATCACTCAAGCTGTGACGATGGAAAAAGTCAGCTCCCGAATTGTTCACCGCCTTCGAGAGCAGCAGCGCCGAATGACTTCGCAGAATTGCTCGCTATGTCGTCCGCAAACAAATGGAGAATCGCTATGGAGTGAGGCAACCAGTAGGCGGTTCCATCGTCAGTGTAATCCGCGATAAGGTTCAGCAAGCACTACGTAGCCATGGATACCCAGTGATGCCCAACGCGGTGCCCACCGATGAGGGACGTGCCCCCCCGTGTTCTGAGGTATTCAGTTTCGTATGGATGCCGAATGCTTGCAAGACTCAAGCGAGACTCAATGCTCGTTTCTCGCGCCGCAGTCTCGATTCCCACCATGCCGCCAGTCGCGATTCAATCAGCACACGCTCTTTTGGACATCGACGGTAACTATGCACCCCCGCGGAAGTCTGATGTCTGGCATGCGTCGTATAGACGACCCTTCTGCTACCACGTCATTGAGGCCGGTTTCCATCAACTCACCTCGTCCTCAAGTTGACCAGAGGCCAAAGAAAATCGAAGAGTATCGGGCCAAGTAACTGTTACCTTTTTCACGTCAATCGCGGTCTCTATATTCGAGGCGACACTCGCTCACTCATTCAGGTTTCGGGGCTACGGCACAGGGACGCTTTTCAAGCGCCCGTCGTGAAAACTGAAGGCAGTGGCCTAAGATCTCTGGTAGTCATCAGCGCAACCAGCAGTTAAATAAGAACGCCAGAAAGATAGTCGTTTTTATCGAGAACGGGAATGCACCGTGAATTCAGAATGCTGATACCTAAGAACGGGTAAAAAGAGAAATCATCCAATATTTCCTATGGTACAATAATGACACAGGGAAGGGGAAGTTTAAACTCGCTATCACTATTTGCACGTCTCCCAGGCTTCATAGTCTGGCACGTTACCCAATATTGTGGTCCACAGGGAAAAAAATTAAAATTCCCTGTAGAGAAAAAGGGACGCCTGTATACTGTCTTTTGGAAACTTAGACATTGGCCGAAATCGTCCTCGAAAGCATCCTAGGAAGCGTTAATATAAGACATTCGAAGTGATAAGCTTTCGGGTGCATTCTCCAATGTTCTAGATTATATTCATCCAGAAGGCAAGTGACACTAAATATATTTATGAATTGAACGACGAGCGACTATTGAAGGTCATTGTATTGACACACCAGAGTAGCATAAGCTCAGTGTGCCTACTCATGCAAACATTTAAACAGGTCTCTATTTGTATAAAAATACTATCGTCGTTCTTTTTTCTCCCTTGTAGACATATCTAAATGATGTGAAAGCTAAAACCGCACTCACCGTCGCACTCTCACTGACAGCAGCATCATGGATACAATTAAGAAGACCAGTTGCGGACGGTACGTGCCTCCGCTGGAAAGAGAACACAGGCAACATGTTGGTAAGTGTTTCACAATGGTATGATAGCATCGAAATATTACCGAACTCCAAAGACAGGTTGTCTGGGTAGCATGAACCGAGTATTAAAGAAGGGCGGATCATATTAGCACGCTGTTAGGAACGGCCTGCAAGGGCACCAACCTACAAAATATTCCCAGCCAGCCGCAGTGGTAGGGGTGGCGATATTCGGAGGACCAGATCTCGGAATGCGCCCGGCCCACTGCGATGACTCGTTCAGGGAAAACAACACGCCGCGTCCCCAAACGAGCGCCGCCGCTATGACTAAACGCGGTCGGCGGACCAAATATTGTTCGTGGATTCGTCGTGGCAGCCACGGGTCGCTACGGGAAGCTCCTGGAACATATCTTGCGCGGCCGTCTCACGGAGCTTAGAAGTCATGGACAGAAGCGGCAAACATTGTCTGCAGAGTCAAACACTCGGATGAAGAGGCGCCTGCTCGGGGAAAAGCACCGTGTCTCCGATAACCCACTCACCTCGGCGTGGTCAGTTAAACCTATGCGGAAGTGTGTGTAACCCTCCCCCTTAAAGGCGGGTCGGCTAGATGACTTTGAACGCTCCGAGTACAGCAGGTTGAACGGCCGTTTACCCTCACCTAGGGATCTAGGGAGGACAGTGTGTTTATAAGCAGCTGTTGTCCGGCTGGGCCTGGAGGTATGCAAGGAAATGCTCAAATGAGAATTATTGAAGCTAATTTCCAAACAGGCCAGTGAGGACGACATTGAAATTGGGTTGGAACTTCTTAGGAAAAAAGAGAAACGGGAGAGAGAGAGAGAAGAGCGGGACAGAGAGGAACGCGAGAAAGATGGCAAGTTAAAATCGACCTTGAACTTGAAAGCAAACGTTTGGAGAGGTCTGAAGGAAGTGAAGGGGCCATGAAACAATTGTGTGAGGCAGAATCATGCCGCATGGTCAGGCTGTTAAAGCCATTTTTCAGGTCGGGAACGCAATAGGCTTGTCCCTCGGAAATTTTGAAATGACTTGCGAGAAGATGACCTTCGGTGCAAGTACATGGCCACAGCTGTTGCTGTCTATGTTGCCGCGTGATGCTGCGGAAGTAATCGCCAGACTCAGTGCGAAAGATACATATGGTCATGCGAAAGTCAAGGCTAGTCCTTTGAAAGAAGTACCGCCTTTCAGCCGAAGCTTTTTGGCAGAGGTTTAAAAGCACAGGCAAGAAGGCTAGCGAGGGATATCTGGAGTTTGCAATTTAGGTTAAAGGCCAACCTAGTAGAATAGTTGAATAGCGCGGAAGCGTACGAGAGCAGAGACATGATTGTTGAATGCATGTGTCTAGAGCTGTTTTACAAAAGCATCCCTCAATCTGTGAAGCTATGGGTGCAAGACAGAGTAAATGTAAACACTGTGGAAAGGGCGGCTGAATTAGCCGAAGGGGACGCAGCGCGTAGAAAGCTAAACGCTGAGGACGGAGAATTGGGACGGTCGAC
The DNA here is from genome assembly GCF_023375885.2 of Dermacentor andersoni. Lineage (NCBI taxonomy): Eukaryota > Metazoa > Arthropoda > Arachnida > Ixodida > Ixodidae > Dermacentor > Dermacentor andersoni. The sequence continues at coordinate 71,137,421 of NC_092822.1, read as the reverse complement.
ATGGACCGCGGAAACCATTTCCGCTCAAAAAGGGTTGGCAAACAAAACGACCGGACCCTGTAGATGTGGAGGAAAAGCCATCAGAAAAGAGCGAGAAGTCCAACGAGGAAACCAATCTGCTGCTATAAATGCCACAAACTGAGGCATATCGCTATAAACTGCGGGAAGCCCAGCGTAGTTTTCTCCTACGTGGATGAAAAAGACGAGAATATGGAATTTTTAAGCCCATATGTTCACGACCTGCAAGTTAAGGGCAAACCATGCCGGGTGCTGTGAGACAATGCCGCCACAATGGACATTGTCCACCCGTCTTACGTCACGGTAGATAACTTCACTGGAGAACTAGCATGGATTAAACAGGTTGTAAAACAACACATTGTGTGTTTGCCTATGGCCAAAGTCAAAATCAGTGGACCGTTCGGGGAGCTCGTGACATTGGCGGCAGTTTCAAAACTTTTGTCGCTGCAGTTCCCATAGATTTTTTCGAATCGGTCGGATCAGTTACTGCGCGACAAAGGCCTTAAACTGGGAGAGGGCGTAGTACAGGCGTTGACGCGAGGCCAAGCTCGTAAAATCGCGTCGCTTTCGGCTGAAAATGCGAAAGCAGCTGCAACGGAAGTAGCAAAAGAAGTAACTTCAGTGACCGAATCCGAGCTAGGCTCAAGGGACAAAAAAAAACCGTTGAGGAAAGCCTGCCAGCTCACCAGCTAAAGGAGAGCGGATCATTAGGGTGTCAAAGTTCACGACTGCGGGAAGAGCCAGCTGACGCACTCGTGAGCGAGACATGGTCGTTACTATCACTGGCCTCAAAGAGCTTTGGTCAACTCTTACGTGTGGACAGAGAGTCACTGGCAGCCGAGCAAAAGAATGATGACAGCTTAGCTAATTTGAATCACACAGCTAAAGAAGGCATTGCTAGACGCAACGTGACGGTACAAGAGAGGAGGATTGCTGTATCGGCATTACAGAGACCGAAAGCGTAGGATTCTAGATCAGTTAGTCGTACCTACTAAGGACAGGGATTACCTTTTGAGTCTGTCATCGAAATGGGTGGTCCGGCCCACCCATTTCCATGACAAAGTGGTCTTCCGGCCACTTTTTTTGCTTTGCGAACGGCTAAGTGCAACCAAAGAAATAGTCGAATAGAACCTGGGAGTAGCTCAAAAGAACGCCAAGTTCTATTCCGACAAGAATACGAGGCTTCGTACGTTTAGCGCCGGAGACCAGGTAATGATCTTCAAAATTTCAAGAAAGAAAAAGCTTAAAGTTCACTGGGATGGGCCCGTTCAAGTGTTGCACAAGCTTTCAGATGCTATGCTCTGAAAATGCGCGGTCGCATGAAGGAGGCGAGAACATACCACTGCAATTTGATGAAGCCGTGCGTAGAGCGGAGCGGAGTCATTAACGGGTACCATCAAAGAGCAGGATGACACTAGTACCAAGTTAACTGAGTATAAGGTGACCTCCAACTCTTAAATCAGCCTAGAAGAAGTAGTAAAATATTCGATTGTCACGATCCACCCGGGTTCGTGAACAAGGGAGGGCTCGAGGCACCCTCCGTTAGACGGACGCTCCGCAGCGTGGTGGCGCTGAACAATGACGGACCGCCGAGCAGCCGTGCGCGTCGGTGTTTATTGCGGTGCGGTGACCAATGTTGCCTGCCGAGCTTGGCAGGCCACCGAGTCTGGTGGTGAACTTTGGCGGTGACATCAACCGAGCCCGTAAAAACCTGCAGGAACCCTTACAGGGTTTCTCCACGAGAGAGAAAAATTATGGAGCCAGAGATACAGCGCATGCTAGACGTATTGAGCCTGCTGAGAGTGACTTCACCACATTATGCCTGAGGGGGCGTCACATGCTTGCTACACACCCTTACCCCCACTTTGTTAAATAAAAGAAACGTCCATGTTCGGAGCAGAAGGCTCTGCTACCGTCCCAGCCAAGTCGACGGTGCCTGCTACCACGGCGAGTAACGGTCCGGTGGCCTCCGCCGTCGAGCACTCCGCCTGGGCACCGGTGTTTATGGGTCGGTTGTGGCAACGCCGGGTGCTCCCTGAGCCAGCCTCGCTCCATTCGGAGGGTCCGTACTGGTCGGCCTTGTGAGTGGTGCCTTGAGCACAACATAAACTTTGCGGGGAGCGGGGGCAAGGTCTGCCTGGGAAATGACATGCCCCAAGTACTCAATGCTGGGGGCTAGGAAAACGCACTTTTCCAGCTTGAGCTTGAGCCGGCGTCCTGCAGTCGGGCCAGGACGTCGTGCAGGTTCTGCAGGTGCCCCGTCGTCGCTGGCAGTAACTAGGATGTCGTCCAAGTACACCGCCACGTGCCTCATGCCCCTGAACCGTGACGAGTGCCATGACGTCAATTGTGCCGTGATATCTGCTGCCAATCATTCTTTGTCGTCGGCTATCGGACGAATACAATGGAACGGACCGCCTATTTCGCGATGTAAAGAACGGACCACCTCCCTCTGGAATGTCTGGGGCTGAGGTCACGCCAAACCGTAAGCGCGCGTACTGAAAGAGCCCCAAAGTTGTCGGTATTGTGACATACTTCAGGGAGGCATCCTAGAGCGCTAGCTGCTGGTAAGCATCTCTGAGGTCGAGCTTGGTAAACTTCTGTCCACCGGACAATGCTGACCTGAGATCTTATATCCGGAGCAGCGGGTACTTCTCGACGATAGCGATGGGGTTGATGGTAACCTTGAAATCCCCGCAGATCCTGACACTGCCGTCTCGCTTGAGGAGTGGTACGATGGTAGCGGTCCATTCAGATGTGTTGACAGGTACCAGGATGCCCTCTCGCTGTAACCGTTGCAGCTCCTGGGTGACCCCGTCGTTCAGGGCGAACGGCGGCGAGGCTTCAAAAAACCTGGCCAGGCTCCCTCAGGTACATAGATGCCAGCCGTCGTACCGGCAAATGTGCCCACCCCTGGCAGGAAGATGGACAAGAACTTAGTCAGAAGGCTGGGGACGTCTTTCACCACATGCGAGCTGGCTTCCTGGTACTCTGGCAGACGAACGCCCAGTGCATAAATCCCGTTTCGATCCAGCAGCGTCGGCGACGACCCCTTCGTTAAGTAAGGGGCAGCGTTGCCTTCCTGTCACCAAAACGAACGCTGACCTGCGCAGCATCACGCCCGAAGCCTCGACGGACACGCCAGGGAAAGTACGCTTGAACAGTTTCCCAGCCATCACTGACACGCTCGCCCCTGTGTCCAGCTCCATGGAAATGGGGTGCCCGCAGATTTCGATGGTCAGCATGTACGGCGGCACAGACGACGGTACAAAGCCTGTATGCCACATTTGGAAAATCAGCGGGTTCTCGGCCACGATGTGGAGCCTGGCCGCCGAAGAACTTGAGCCTGATGCCGCACGCCCCCGCCGCATACGCTTTTGACGGCTACCCTGGCCGCGGGCTTGCGCAGTACCTGGGCTTGGCTCAGTACCATCTGAGCTTGGCAGGCCACCGAGCCTGGCGGTGAGCGAACATTATGCCTGAGGGGGCGTCGCATGCTTGCTACACCCGGTCTAGAGCTCGCATGCTCTTAGACCCGCGGAACTAGATGAGCTAAAATTTGGTGTTAGGGGAATATCTCGACAGATTCAGTGATGGGCCAGGTAGAAACGAACTGATAACGCATGAAATAGAGCTGGCATCAACTGAACCCGTAAAAACCTGTAAGAACCCTTACAGGGTTTCTCCACGAGAGAGAAAAATTATGGAGCCAGAGATACAGCGCATGCTAGGCTTATTGAGCCTGCTGAGAGTGACTACGCGTCACCGCTAATACTTGTCGAAACCCCTAACAAGGACCGTCATCTGTGTTGACTACAGTGATGCCATCACTAGCGATCAGCTGTACCCGATACCCAACATTGAGGAACGAATCGAAAGAGTTAGCGCTGCTAAATACACTTCAACTATAGATCTCCTGCGGGGATACTGGCAAGTCCCCCTTTCAGAAAGTGCCAGCCGCTATGCCACCTTTATCTCACCTGTAGGAATCTTTCGCCCTCTCGACCTCAGCTTCGGGCTGGCTGAAGAATGCGCCGTTTAGCTTCTCAAGTTAATGGATATTGTCCTAAAAGACTTGCACGAATTCGCTTTGCCATATCTTGATGCTGCAGCAATTTTTTCGGACAGCTGGAAACACCACGTATCGCATATGTTCTCACCGTGTTCTCAACCGTGTTCTCACGGTTGAAGTCCACACATATGTTAGCGACGTCGTATTTGGAGCTGTTCTTGTGGAACGACACGGCGTACTAAGCACGTCATAGCTTAGGTCAGTCGTACACTCTCTCGAGGCGGGATCAACTACTTCAGAGAAAGAATACCTCGCCGACGTGTGGGCTCAACAAAATTCCCGTCTTACTTTTACGCTGAAATGACTGGCGCAAGAGCGGACACGGGACACTAAAAAGGCGACAAGGACAAGCGCAAACTTCCAACTCTTGTTTATTACAAAAAGGTATGTATATAATATTAATCATAATCAGTTACAATCGTGCAAGTCAGCATGGTCATCACAAATAAACAAGAGCGCACCAAGGCCGCGCGAAGGCCTAAGGCGGCCTACCACATACAGACCCCAGGGGTGCGATCTTATACGCGTTCCAAAATAGAACGGAGGTGGTTCATTCCACCGAGTCACACACAATTGGTCAATTTGAACCGTGACGAGTGCCATGACGTCAATTGTGCCGTGATATCTGCTGCCAATCATTCTTTGTCGTCGGCTATCGGACGAATACAATGGAACGGACCGCCTATTTCGCGATGTAAAGAACGGACCACCTCCGTTCTATTTTGGAACACGTAGAAGATCGCACCCCAGGTGCAAACTCTTTAACAGTCGATGCTAGGGATGGAGTGTGGATGGATGATCAAGTGCGCGAGATTATATATGCATAACTTTTGGTAATAAGCACCAGTTGGAAGTTAGCGCTTGCCTTTGTCGCTCTTTAGTGTTCCGTGTCCACTCTTGCGCTAGTCACTTCAGCACGGAATACCAACTAGCCCGCTCTCATACCCTGTACAAATACGGCCGTCCCTTCAAAGTGGTGGCTGATTACTACTCACTGTGCTGGCTGGCAAATCTCAGATTCATCTGGTCGTCTTGCTCTGTGGTGTTCGCGCTTGCTGGAATTGGACATAACGATTGGTTTCAGATCCGGGGCAAAAACCCATGACGCCGATGCGCGTTCCCGCGCACTTGTGGAACACCCTGCACGCTACCAAAATCCTGCACGCTACCAAAATCCAGCCGAATGGTGAAACGCATACGATCGGCCAATCTGTTTTGACTGCCAGCGTATCGATCACGTTGCTCGCCATTGCAACAACCGTAGTGTCTCCTCCCCTCTGCGACTGCCATTAACCAATTTTCGCCCCGAACGCAGCGAGCGTCGTTACCAGCTTCCATTGGCACCGCTACAGTCGCTCGTGGCGCTCGTGCTCCTTGGAATAGTTCCTCGTCACCAATCTTGTTCGCCACCAGCTCCTCGACAATCATTCCTATCACTGATGGCTCATCGTCCGCTGTCCACGATGCAGCCATGACGCCCTTCTCTGGAAAACTAAGCGAGGCAGCTCTCGGAGTTGACGCTGCATTGACTGCAATGACGCTGCATTGACTGTCATGCCGCCATGCATGCCATGCCGGCTGCATGGCATGCCGGCTGCTTTAGGCACCCTCTGCATCGCTGACGGCGGAACGTTTATCGTGCTTGGGGTGTGCACCGCTCGCATTCGCATCGTCGGGCGCCCAACGACTATTTTGTTGGCCGTTTTGGAACAATGTCCTTATGACGTTATACTCGGATTAGACTTTTTATCGTTCCATTCAGCCTTTTATGGCGGGCCTAGCGTCATTTAGCTTGAACTGCCCCACCGCTGCTATAGTGCACCAGTCACACAACCACCGTTATGCTCTCCCAAAGACATCTACCTGTCGCCTAAAGCCGCTACGTACGTCACTCTATTGCTATTCCCCTTCCTGCCATTCCTGACGGCGTTTGTGCTATGTCCCACCGCCGATATACTGCAGAAAAGAAATTTGGTCGTCCCACATACAGTGATCGACTCAAATTCTTCCCAGGTGCATCTCTTAGGGCGACATATCGCGCTGAACAATTGTAAGATACCACTTTTTGACGCCGAAATTCCGTCGCCCTCCACAGCAACCTCTGATTCACCGACTCTCACCGACGAACTTGGTACAAGCTGCGGACTTCTTGAAAATATACCGCGACATTATTGACCTTGACAGCGGCCCTTTAGCCCAGACATCGGTGGTCACCCGTCGTATTTACACCGCTGACGCCAATCTGATGCGCTGCTGGCCGTATCGTGTTTCAAATGTTGAATGAGAAGTGATACGAGAAGTGAATAAAATGTTGACTAAAGGCATTATCGAGCCATATTGCAGTCCTTGGGTGTCCCCTGTTGGCCTTGTCAAGAAAAAACGGCAGTTAGCACTTTTGTGTAGATTACAAGTACCTCAACAAAGTTACACGCTAGGATGTATACCCGTTGCTGCGTATTGATGACGTTTGGAACTGCTTGCACAAAGCCAAGTACCGTTCAAACAGCTCCGATCAGGCTATTGGCAAATCTCGATAGATGAAATGGACAGTGAGAATACTGCCTTGGTAATTGGTCTCTACCAATTGAAGGTTATGCCGTTCGGTCTTTGCAATGTCTCGGCAACCTTCGCAAGAATGGACACCTTAGTTCCCGGCTATAAATGGTCATAGTCTTTTCTCCAACTTTCACGAGACAAACAATGCGTCTATTGGCTATTCTAGCTGTTTTCCGACGCGCCGGCCTGCATTTGAACTCATCCAAGCGACACTTTGGACGTCGTGAAATTACCGTCCTTGGCCCTTTCGTCAGCGGCACTGGCGTTCAACCCGCTCCTCACAAGATTCGCGCTGTCCACAACTTTCCTCTTCTATCTTGCGCCGCAGACGTGAGAAGCTTTGTTAGGCTATGCTCGTATTTCCCTCATTTTCTCAATTTCGGCCAGAACCGCTCGCCCAGTTACCAACTTACTGAAGGACGTTCTTTTCACGTGAGCCCTTGCTCAAAGCAAAGCCTTCTCCGCCTTCCTACGCTTGCTCATCGCTCACGCATTGCTGGTTCTGACATTGCTGGCGCTGCCATATGCCGCCACTGACATTCACACGGATGCCAGTGGACATATAATTGAGTATGTACTTGTTAAATGGCAGCGTAACGCAAAGCACGTGTTTGCATACCCCAGCCACCTCCTGTCATCCACCGAGAGGAATTTTTCAATCATTGAACGGAAGTGCCTGGCGACAGTTTACTCAGTTGCCAAATTCCGTTCCTACTTGTACGGCTGCACATTTTCCGTGGTTACTTATCACGACGCCTTGTACTGGCCTTCCTCACTTAAAGGCCCCACTGGACGATTGTGTAGATGGGAGCTGCGGCTTCAAGAATACTCATTTGCTATTTTATACGAGTCGGGCCGTTTGCACAAGGACGCCAACAGCTTCTCCCATCATCCTGTCAACCGCATCTCTCACACCCTGGCCATTTGTGATCTGCACAACATGCGGACTGAACGGCGTGATGACCTACTTACGTGTCCTCATTATTGGTCTCAATGGTGGATATTCGGAGCCCACGCTGCGCATGTTCGTGCTCGGCGACGACGTTCTCTGCCATCGCCCTGAGGAACCAGAATTTTTACTTGTTGTGCCGCACCATCTCCGGACATCAATTCTTGAGCAGTTACCTAACGCCCCTACTTCATCCCACCTCGGCATTTCGCGTACTTACGACCGCGTAAGGCGTTGCAAACTAAATTAATGTTTAACAGTCTCGGAAGGGAACAGCAGTTTACAATAGGTAGTGAGGCACTGGAAGTGGTAAGGGAATACATCTACTTAGGACAGGTAGTGACTGCGGATCCGGATCATGAGACAGAAATAATCAGAAGAATAAGAATGGGATGGGGTGCGTTTGGCAGGCACTCTCAGATCATGAACAGCAGGTTGCCATTATCCCTCAAGAGAAAAGTGTATGATAGCTGTGTCTTACCAGTACTCACCTACGGGGCAGAAACCTGGAGGCTTACGAAAAGGGTTCTACTCAAATTGAGGACGACGCAACGAGCTATGGAAAGAATGATAGATGTAACGTTAAGGGATAAGAAAAGAGCAGATTGGGTGAGGGAACAAACGCGAGTTAATGATATCTTAGTTGAAATCAAGAAAAAGAAATGGACATGGGCAGGACACGCAATGAGGAGGGAAGATAACCGATCGTCATTAAGAGTTACGGAATGGATTCCAAGGGAAGGAAAGCGTAGCAGAGGGCGGCAGAAAGTTAAGTGGGCGGATGAAATTAAGAAGTTTGCAGGGACATGGCCACAATTAGCACATGACCGGGGTAGTTGGAGTTGGAGAAGTATGGGAGAGGCCTTTTGCCCTGCAGTGGGCATAACCAGGCTGATGATGATGATGATGAAAGCGTTGCTTCTAGTAGGCAGGCCTGTACCGCTTTTTGCACCGCTAAATTGCAGCCTGTGCGCTGTTAGCGTCGGAAAAAACCTGCTGTGCGGCACGCTTTCCTGCGCCGAAATCTGGCAATAAGTGAGTCGTTGTAACGACGCGATGACGCGAGCTTTGCGCACAAACTGTGTAACTGAGGTGGCAGATTTCCTTTTACATGACGTCATCCTCCATCACGGCGCACCCCTATAACTCACTAATCACGGCCGCACATTCTTGTCCCGAGTAGTTGAAGACCTACTTCGCTTCTGTTCTGCCCAGCACAACTTTTCTGGCACCTTCCACCCGCAGACAAACGAGCGGATGGAGCAGCTCAATCGCACGCTGGTAGAAATGTTCTCTATGTAGGCTTCTGACGACCACAGCGATTGGGACAGCACGTTACCTTTCGTGACCTTCACCTCCAATTCGTCCTCTCTCAAGACTCCCACTGAATATGTTGAGCACGACTTCGGCCGGGCTTACATGGAACGTCAGATTGCGAGCTCCTGGCTCACTTATCCTCAGGGCGCGCAGAAGATCCGGTACGACAGCGGACTTCGAGACGTTCCATTTCCTTCAAGACGTTCATTTACGTTCCTTCTGGCTGTATCGCAGTGTCGGCTTGTCTGAAAAGCTGCTGTCGTGCTACACAGGACCCTACTCGATATTGCGTCAGCTTGGCGCAGTGAACTACGAGATGGCTCCGCTGAACTCGGGTGTCCACACAGACGTTGTGCATGTGTTCAGCCTGAACCCTTACTTTGCTGCTAGTTCACCTCCCTTATAGTTAGCAACAAAATCCCCATAAAGAAAGGAGCCAGGCAGGGAGATACGATCTCTCCAATGCTATTCAAAGCGTGTTTACATGAGGTATTCAGAGACCTGGATTGGGAAGAATTGGGAATAAGAGTTAATGGATAATACCTTAGTAACTTGCGATTCGCTGATGATACTACCTTGCTTAGTAACTCAGGGGACCAATTGCAATGCATGCTCACTGACCTTGACAGGCAAAGCAGAAGCAGATCTGCAGAAAACTAAAGTAATGTATAACTGTCTCGGAAGAAAACAGCAGTTTACGATACGTAGGCATGTACTGGAAGTGGTAAGGGAATACATCTACTTAGGGCAGGTAGTGACCGCGGATTCGGATCATGAGACTGAAATAGCAAAAATAGAATGGGCTGTGGTCCCTTTGGCAGGAATTCTCAGATCATGAATAGCAAGTTGCCATTATCCTTTTAGAGAAAAGTGCATAACGGCTGTGTCTTACCAGTATTCACCTATGGGGCAGAAACCTGGAGGTTACGAAAAGGGTTCTACTTAAATTGAGGACGACGCAACGAGCTATACAACAAAGAAGAATGATGGGTCTAACTAAGGGATAAGAAGAGAGCAGATTGGGTGAGGGAACAAGCGCGAGGGCGTGTAATCAGGAGAGATCTGGATTCCAAGAGAAGGGAAGTGTAGCAGGGGGTGGCAGAATGTTAGGTGGACGATAAGATTAAGAAGTTTGCAGGGATAACATGGCCACAATTAGCACATGACCCGGGTAGTTTAAGTATGGGAGAGGCCTTTGCCCTGCAGTGGGCGTAGCCAGGCTGACGATGATGATGATAGCGCGGGGATAGCACCTTTACAGGCGGGGGTCATGTTGCGGCGCAACCAAGAATGGTGCCATTCAGAAGACCGCCGCAAGAGACGCACACGGCATGCGATATATTGTCGAGCTCGACTAAAGCGAGAAGAACGGACAGCCTCGATCAGTCACTGGCCACACTGCGATGACGAACGCGATTCCGAACTGATACTGGATAATCGTTAGCGAGGATTGTGACCCGGGTACAACACTCAGTTCCTAACACCAAAGAGTGCTGATTGTGCACTGACCGGCTTACGAACGGCCTTACTTCTACTGGTCGACACCCCATGCTAAATAGCTTGGTTGCAAGCCGTGCTGGAAACTTAGAGTGTGGCCGAGTATGAAGGCTAGGTAACTTTGCTTTGGGCGCTCGCAGAAATGGCTGTGCAGAAAATATACGCGGCAGAAGTAAAGCGGTTTGGAGTGATAGTCTCTTGTCTGCTTCTCTCTCTTAATTTATGTATCCATATCTCTAAGTACTGAATACTAGAAGTGTTACTCAGAACTAAATTAAATTAAATTTACGTGCTTCACAAATTGTTCGGGTTTTTTGCAGGACTGCGTCGAAATCGTAACCTTAGAGGAATGCCAAGACAGAGGCATGCATGTTGTTGATAACAAAACCATCGCAGAAATGGTAAGGACTAATATGCATATGTTAAAGTGTTTGTTGGCTGTTCGGGCCGTGGGATTGCAGCAAAGCATAAAGAAGTTTCCTATATACTCTCACAATTATATTTTCAATCAATACTGTTCACACAATGTACGATCAGCCGCAGTATCGGCGGCATATCGTTCACACGTCCAATACTTCACATAACGAAGAAACAAAAAACCGCAGTACCTCGATTTTCCATTACTGAACGTCCATTCATTGTAACAACGTGACGTTCAATGATACGTCCTACCCAGCAAAACGAAAAAAAAAAATCGTCACCCGTTCGATTCTTTGAAGAAGGACGAGCAGGGAAGCGGCGTTGTGTATCATCTCAATCGACGTATCTATGTATTTTTTAATAAAATTATAAAGTCGCCTAGTTGATTATGACGTAACAACAATACACAACGCGGACTGGCGCTAATAGTGTGTATAGGACGCAGGTGGCCGTCAAAAGTTAGCGTCGACGCATGCGACGATATTCGTTGACGGGGGTGCAGTCAAAGGAGTGTCCCAAATGAAACACGTTTGTTTGTAATTTGCGATTGAGCATATCCCTGATTAATATGTTAGAATGAAACTTAGTAGGACTAGAGTTTTAGTCTAGTGGACAAACATGGGACTGTCCGTTTCCCTCCCGTAGAAGCCCATGTATTGACGGCAGATGGGAATTCCACAATATATACAACTATGTAATTATGAACAAGTAGATGAAACTTTGCCTAATGTTAAAGCCGACTTAGCGGATAGCAGTCGTCAAATTTGTTTGGCATAGTTTTGATAAAACAAGTCACAGCCATTTTTTTCTAACCATACTCCCTCCGTAAATGGCCCCTTATTGACGGCAGACGGGAATTCTGTAACGTGTACAACTTGAATGTGAACAATATCTGGCAAGTAAATGAAACTCGCCTGAATGATAGTCCTCTTAGTGGGTAATTTCAGTCTGAATTATTCCAATATACCTACATAAATCGAGAGCTACACAGCGTTCGCGAGAAATTGGAGAGGAAAAATTTTTCATGTCGACGTGACGGCGCAGATGGACAGATATCTCCCACCGCCGCAGGCTAGCTATATATTGCTTCACTGTAAAACCACCATGATTGCGGGCAGAACAATCGTTGGTTGGTTGAAATCTACCGGTCAGATGCGTCGGCTATTTATGGAACACTCATCACACATAAAAGCGTAATTGTTGGTGTTCACGCACTTTATCGATAAGATCGCGCACGCGATCTAAGTGTGAACAGTCGGCAATAACAGTCTAGAAAGTTCCGACACCTGCAAGCACGCACCACGCTCATTCCCATCATGAGGTGTCACTTAGTTGAGATTATAAAAAAATGTTAGTTTTGAATGCGTGAAATTAAGAACTTTGCTTTTTTATTGGGCGAACTTGTATCCACAACACGAAAAACAATAGCGGCGAGCACAACCGTGGAGCGTTGAAATCTGATGTAATTCTGAGACGCAAAGACCATTTATGCATAAGTCGCTGAACATTCCTGCATTATCTCGCTGACTTGTACAGGTTGTAGAATTTACACCGACATTTCTTTTGTACACGCAAAGAGTTTGGACAATGATCGGAGACATGCAATCGCGACTTTTACTTTAGCAGGTAAAAACATCCCCGCAAGAAAGTATGAGCATTTTTGCACTTGTCAGTATTCATCTCTCCTAGTTTTATCGTGATATGTGATACTGCATCTAATTATTAAATTCTCTGGACAATTATTAGCAGTGTAAGGAAGACAGTATGAAAAGTCACGCTAGCTTAGTGACATCACTTTCAACACAATCACGCATCACTAATTTGTAAGTTTCCGCTCGCTTTGTCCTATCATATTAAAGTTATGCCGTTCTCAGAAATTTGCCGGATGGAGTTTGCGGAGAGCCCTTGTGTTAAAGAGCCCATACTGCAGTATTGTATGCATTTGTTTAACAGAGTATCACTGAAATCTAATGCCATCAGACCTGACATTGTGCGGGCACAGAGCTCCAGCTGTATTGTAGTCTGGTGGGTCATTCCACGTAAACTCTCATCCGTGGCGCACGACCAATGTCCCTGTCAGGAAGATGACAAAAAAAGCTTTCCGTGTATTTTCTTAAAATAATTATAGCGGCATGGGAGGTGCTATTTAAACATCGTGAAACGGTGAAAAACAAGGTGCGAAACAAAAATTGCAAGAAACTGAAGATTTCGAGCATTATTTCAAACCTTGGGTTGTCTTAATATTGTGCTTTCATTACAAACTAGTTTCATTCTAACCCTTTACACCAACGTAAAAATGCGCAAATTATACTGTTTATGGGAAACATTTGACCAAAAGTAGAGACTGAAGAAAACATGCAATTATTTTTATAGGACTGTCGCAAAAACGTACTATTTTCAATATTTTTTTCGCCCCTGCGTACAAGATGTAAAATAAAGCATGAATTTGGGACAAACTTTATTTTGGCCAATGTTTAGACGTCGGTAACACATGACATAGCACTTGAATAAATATGCAGAAAAGTTAATATATTTGAACATCTTTTGCAGGGAAAATTCTAATGAAATAATTTCCGTTTTAACCAAAAGATGAATCTATTTATGCACTGTCACATTTTGATTCACGCATCGACTTAACCTCATTGCAAGCTGGCAGTAATACAAACCAAGGTACTGCAGATGGTGGCGTCTGCAGAGAGGAATAAAAGCCATGATCATTAGAAGTTCGTATGAATTAAAATCCTTAAGGTAGGCCTAATTAGGCTAGATCAGCATTGCCTACATCGTGTTACTACAACTATACATATGCGGCCATATACGTGTGAAGTTGTAGAGCAGATCACAAATCGCTCGCACGAGCGTGAGCTGCGAGCACCACTTGCACGACTCATGCTCATTCACTGCAAAACCAGCGAAAAAAGACGAATAGATTTGGTGAATATCGCTGAAAGGAAATATTATGGAGCATATTTCACTAGTTTCGTGGAGTCTCTAGTAGTCTTATTCCAGCTACTTGGGTCCAGAGGGACAGTAGTCGTGAAAGTTTGTTGGCACACTCAACAGCGGCATTTGTGATGTCAAGACTGAGGAAGCCAATAGGTGCAGCGGTTTACTATGGGGTGCCTTGGTGTACTTAGGTCAATGACATTGTCAGATATCTGAGTGGGTGATATCGCGTTTAAACAAGGCGATCATTTTTTATGTCCTTGAGAGGGATTAGCCATAGAGGCGGACAGTGTTTTCACAAGAAATCAACACGCGTATTCGTCTAATTAACATAATTTCACTAATCAGCTTCTTAATTTATGAATGAATTCGGGGGTTGTCTGTGCAAAACCACAATATCGTTGAGCCACGGCATAGTGGTCGACTCGGGAGTAATTTTGACCACGAGGGGATCTTTAACGAGCCTCCAATGCACGGGACTTGGCGTTCTTACATTTAGCCCCCAGCGAAACGCGACCACTACGGCCTGGTTTTCATGCATCTGCTTAGTGCATAGAAGCGCAATACCAAAGCCGCCAAACCACCGCATTGCGCCTTTTCTTAATTTGTTTCTTTATAGCACATATTGCAATTTTCGAATTGTAGCCGGTGAGTTTACAAGGCGTATTCATTTAAAATGAATTCCCGGAATGACACCGGCTTCAATATGAATACGCAGAACTTTATATCTAAATATAAAATACCTATAGTATAAATTAACGTACTGTGTATACACCTATAATTCTTTACGCAGGAAATCAAGTTGGCTTGTGTCCTTTAAACATGCTATAAGTCGACGCTCGAACAAAACTACTGCAATGTTGAAACTGAAATCGATGCTTAAATAAATACGTGACCGACTTGTCATGCTAGTAATGTCCACCTCTTTAAATAATCCAGCTCAAGAACAATAATTACACTATGCCACAGGTGATTCACAGAATTAACGTAATAGTTAAACGTTGCCATCCCGCTTAATATATAAAGAATACAGTACGAAAAAAAGATCCGTACACGGTATGCCATGGATACACCACTCATTTCTTACGCAGCAAATTCAATTTGTTTGTTTCTTAGGCAGCAAATTCAGATTGTTTGTGTGTGGTCTAAACATGCTTTAAGGTGAAGTGAAAGCACGAACAAAACTATTGCAATGGTGAAACTGAAATTAATTTTTGTACCCTGAAGACATGAATTTTTTAATGAAAATGTTCATGTAAAGTTATGCTTTATATACGCTCTTCGGCGTATTTTTCCATAAGTCATCTTAGTGTGCTACCGGCGTCTAAACATTGGCGGAAATGGCTTTGCGGCGAATGCCGGCATTTATTTTGTACCTTGTGCGCAGACAGGGGCCAAATTAAATTTTACAAGACAGTTCTTTCTTTATAGTTTACGAAAATAATCCCAGATTTTCTTCCGTGACAATTTTTTGTAAAGTACTTCCCAAAAGATTTTTAAAGCAATATAACTGCGACTTCAGACGGGACGCAACACAAAGGAGTGGACAGGACGAGCTGTAACTAGCAACTGAGAAGCGCTAACGCATGCCTATAAAATTGGAAGTACGGTGTAGGAATATTACGTGAATATTACGTGTCCACTTCACGTTACGTCCCGTCTGAAGTCGTGGTTCTTTTCCTCTGTGAACATGTCGGAAGAACTGGCCCAAAGTTCCCCCCTCTTGTTCTCAAAAGATTTTCGCATTTGTAGCTAAGTGCTAAGGATTGAATACAAAAGCATTTTGTGAAACTATTTTTTTTTAATGAAAGCACAATGTTAAGACAACGCAAAATCTCAGCGGAAGACGGTTGATTTGTGACAATTTTTGTTGTCGCACCTGGCTTTGCACCGTTTCGTGAAATTCAAATGGCCCTCACGGGGCAAAATATTTTGGCAAAATTGTGCGCAAGTAGTGCTAAATGAATGTTAATCGAACGCCACACTTGGGAAAGTGGCGGTGAAATGACACTGGTACGGAAAAAATGCTTTATTATATTACAAGTACTGTATACCTTTAGAGGAAGCTTTAGGTCGGGCCCAACTCCAACGCGGCCTATTCAAATACATGTAAAACGCAGAAACGTTTTGCTGAGATAACCACTCGACCGATTTGTTGCATTTGAGAGAGAAAGTTAAATTTGAATCACTAATGCAAGTGACATTTTGATTTAACGGCTGAACTTTCCGTAAAAAAATTTCAAAAATTCGAAAGCTTAAAAAAAGAAATAGAAGCACGAAGTTTACAACTTAATAGGTTTGCATCAGGAACAGATATCGCGGATCTGTAAACGGCATTCAGTAGATGATTCAAAGCGGACAAATTCGCTATGTCAATTTGTATCATACGTGAATATGTTACGTTGCTTAAGATTCTGCAAAAATTGTACGTCCATATTATTGTATTTTTTAGATTTATGCGTAGCACACAAATTTTGTCCGCTTTAGATATACTACCATAGGCAATAACCGAATTGTGCTATCACTTTTCCTTGCTGAATTATTGCAGCATAATAAATTTCATAGTTTCGTTTTCAGAAACAGTTGCCATTTAAAAAAATAATAATAAACGGCCTAAATCAGAAATGCGAAACAGTCACTATAATGAAAGTTCTTAAATGCAACACCGCCAAATTTGGTGCAGTCGTCGTCGAGAAAAACGAATTCTCCTTTTACATGTATTTAGATAGGAGGATCCGAGCTAAATCTTCTTCTTCAGGTGAGGAGGCGAATAAAGAGGGTAAAAAACGATTGTTAGTTGCATTTTACAAAAGTTTACAATTGAATTGTTTCATCACTAAACCAGTGCAATTATCAAGCAATTTTAAAACACGTCTGTACTTTCAGGTTAAGTACGCAAAAAGCAAGAATATCAACGCATTCGCTATACACAGTGCCGATAAGATCTGAGACCAGTTTTCTGAGACCCTTGCAATCGATACGCACTTCGTATAAAGAGCCAGTTTTTCGAGCATTATGTCTCTTCCATCTTTGATTAAATAAGCTTATTCCGTCTTCTCCTGCTGCTCTTCCTCGTTTCATGTCTTTCAGCGCCCTTCTGGCCTTGTCGCTAGATATAGGAAGAGTTCCTGTATCATGTTCATTACTGTTTCTGCACAGGCACTGTACAGGTCAGTATAGAATTCTTCTACTCCTTTCACTATATCTTCAAGATTGCTGATGACATTACCCTGCTTATATTTCAATGCATACATCTTGGTTTGTCTTTTGCCAAGTTTCTTTCTCACCGATTTCAACCTGCGTCCATTTTTTACAGCTTCTTCAGTCTTTCTCACGTCATAGTTTCGAATATCTCTCATTTTTGCCTTGTTGATCACTTTTGACAGTTCCGGGAATTCTATCTTATCGCTTGAGTTGGGCACTTTCATTTTGGTGTATTCTTTATAAGGTCCTTTGTTACATGGGAGAGCTTGCCTACTGGTTGCCTTGGCGCTTTGCCTCCCACTTCAATTACTGCTTCTGAAGCCAACCTAGTTATGGTTTCATTCATTAGCTCTATGACATCATCATCTCTCTGGTCTAAGACAGCTTATTTCAGTGCATACATCTTGGTTTGTCTTTTGCCAAGTGCTGGTACTTGTAAAAAGTACCAGCCTGAATTTGTCTACTTTCCTCTTTCCCTTATCAAATTGAGGTGAATCTTAGACCTCACTACCCAATGATCACTGCACTTTACCCTCCCTATCACTTCTACATTCTGTACTATGCTGGGATCAACAGAATGTATGAAGTCAATTTCATTTCTTGTTTCACCATTAGGGCTTTTCCAGGTCCAGTATCTGTTGCTACGCTTTCTGAAGAACGTGTTCATTATTCGAAGCTAATTCCTTTCAGCGAATTCTACCAGCCTCTCTCCTCTATTGTTCCTCGAATCGACGCCGTAGTTGCCAAATTGCTTGTGCCCTAGCCTGCCTTTTCCGCACTTTTGCATTGAAGTCACCCATTACTACAGTATATTGAGTTTGCATTTTTCTCATCGCTAATTCAACATCGTCATAACACTGATCTACTTCCTCATCATCGTGACTGGATGTTGGGGCATATACTTGTACTATCTTTACTCGATACCTCCTTTTAAGTTTGATTACGACTACAGCTATCCTCCCATTAAGGTTATAGAATTCGTCAATATTGCCCGCTATGTCCTTATGGATTAGGAATCATACCGCGTATTGCTTCTTATCTAGGAGACATCTAGAGCAGAGGACATGTCCGTTATTCAGCAACGTGTAAGCTTCACCAGTTCTAATCTCACTAAGGCCGATGATATCCCAAAGAATGTCTGATAGTTCCTCAAAGAGTCGTGCTAAGCTGGCCTCACTCGAGAGGGTTCGGGTGTTAAACTCCAAGGGTCCGTTTGCATTGGCGGCCTGTCTGGACCCACAGATTCTTAGCACCCTTTGCTGCGTTACAGCTCTTGGTCAGGTGCTTCGCAGCTGCTGTGGACTGAGGGCCATTGAGTAATTGAGTGAGCCATTTGGGAGGGGGTGGTCGAATACCGCTCCAGGGAGGCCAATTCCTGTTCTGGTGAGGGAGTGCCTTGTTGAAGCTTAGTGGGCCTTCCGAATTTGGTTGTACCTGGATTAGTATGGCCCCACTTGCTCTGTGCATCTTTTGCCGGTGGCAGGCGTCCCTCCAAGCCTGCAGATGAGGTGAATTTCAAGCTCACCGTCATAAAGAAAGAAAAATATTGCGGGATTCAAATTGCCGACTATGGCAACCGAGCATTCGCCATAGCTGTCAGATAATCCCGCAGATGGGGAGGCTACCTACAAGTACAGCGCCGAGGGCCCTACATGCCTAAAAATATTTTTATTTGTCTGCGATAGAAGTGTTTTCGTGATAGCAATGGGTAACTCAATATCGAACGATTTCTAAACGGTTCCGGCCTCGTAGTTCCGGAGTCACACGTGCGCAGGCGACACGGCGTAGTAATGTTCACATGGTTCCAACATCATGGTTTCTGAATCACCCGTACGCATGTGGCCATGAACGGAGCTAGATATACGATGCATTTTCAGCGAGAAAATGATAAGAAATAAACTTTTCAGCGCTTACCGGGGATTCGCTTGTAGCGTGTTCAATGCGGTACGCCAAACAACTCACGGTTTCGGCTGTCTGGCTCAGACATCGAAGAATGTATTCCTAACGATGTGGAATTGATGCTCCATCGCCGCCCAAGACTGGGGCAACAAATGAGAGAAGGATGCCTAGGCAGAAACCGTCGCTCAAAGGGCAAATCGTTAGAATGGGCAGACGGGCCGCTACAATGGTGCTGCGCCACGCGTAAGAAAGGCTTCCTTGGAAGGCGGCTTTCTCTATGGTTGGAAAGCGCCTATATGTATATATGTATATGCCTATAAGCGTAAGCTTCTGCCTGCGACCAGTTAGACAAATCTGTGCACTTCGCGCGGGGAACCTATTGACGTCCCGCTTGCCGCCGAACTTGCGATACTTGTAATTTAGGAGTTTCGAATGCACGCTCATGATCTTTTGAGTACAAATGAAAACCCGCTATAACTAATATCCGTACGAATGCAAAGGAAATATGTGGGTGTGAACTACGACCTTTTTTTTCATGGTGATCTGTATTGTGCACTTTTCTAGCGTTGTCGCCACGTTATTTGTCTAGTGATGTTCGTGATACTGTAAACTTTCTCATCATACTTTCGCTTCTTTCGCACGACAATTAATGATTTTGTCTCTGCGGTACAGAGCCCATAATACTATTCGCGTGTTTAGTAAAAATAAAAATGTGCACGATGCGCACGTTTGATAGCAGAAAGGGGTGTCTAGGTTGGTACAATCGGCAGCATGTTTCGCAAGTTACTGCAGCTCATTTCGTAAACGTTACATGCCTAAACACTTATTTGATTTGTCCGCGATAGAAGTGTTTTCCTGACCGCGATGGCTAACTAAATATAGAACGATTTCTAAACGGTTCCGGCCTAGTATTTCTGGAGTCGCACGTGCGCAGGCGACACGGCGTAGTATTGTTCACATGGCTCCAACATCGTGGTTTAGGAGTCAACCATACGCATGCGGCCATGAACGCCGCTAGATATACGACACATTTTCGACGAAGATGAACAATACTTAACTGTAGGGAGGAAAAAAAAAGAGAAAAAAGAAAGTACGGCGGAAGCTTCATATTGCTGGCGATGGGCCTAGCAGAATAAATGCTGCATGGTACGGAACCATGGAGCCCCCTCGCGGATGTGCAGGGCAGCGCTAGTTATCGGCAGAAATGGTAGAACAGTTCATGCATGGCAGACCAGGCGATTTTTGGGACGCACCGACAAGCGATAGGGTCGTCCAAGAGCACGCAGATACCGCCTGCGTCTTCAGAAAAAACATTTGGCAGAGCCACATGCTGGCTGCTTTGCCATGCCCACTGGCGAAGCGCGTTGAGAGTTGCAGATTTTAAGGCCGATGGAAACTTGATGTTGCTGGCGATGGGTCTTGTGGTACAAATGGCGTAGTGTATGGAACCACGGAGGCTCCTGCCGCATGTGCAGTGCAGCGCTGGTTGTTTAAAGAATTTGTAGAAAAGAGCGTGGCTGGCGGGCTAGGCGATGCTTGGGATGCACCAACAAGCGATGAGGTCTTGCACGAGTACATAGGTACTGCCAGCGTCACCAGAAAAACATTCGGCACGTCCGCATGTTGGCCGTCTCTCCATGGCCACTGGGAAGGACGTCGAGAGTTGCCCATTTAAAAGCCGGCGGAAGCTTGGTGTCGTTGGCGATGGGGCGTGTGGAACAAATGCTGTAGGGTAGGAACCACGCAGGCTCCTGGCGCATGTACAGCGCAGCGCTGGCTGTGCAAGATTTTGTAGAAAAGCGCGCGGATGGCGCTTTTCTAAGAATTCTACAAATTGGATGTAAAACCACACCCGTCTTATGCTTCGTTAAAACTGCCAATGGGGCTCTTTGGGATAACACCAAAACTAGTCTTTGGAGCGATCACTATCTCGTTGTTATCACTATCCCTTCCAAAGGGCATAGAAGAAAAATGAAGGTAACTCCACATACCAAATGGGATGTATTCCGATACGCAAGAAACCGCAAACAGCTCACTGATATAGCAGACTTCACTGCGTGGACGGATGAGCTTATATGGGATGTGGACAATGCCACAACCATGGCACCGATAGAAGAGGAAGGCCCCGTGCCAGACTCAAAACTCCTAGGTCTATAGGAAAAGCATCAAGACCTTCAGCAGAGATGGCTAAAGAATTATATCAACCGCACGCTGCGCCCCGAACTCGCCACCCTAGAGAAAGAGATTCAGAACTACTCTAGCGAGCTCAGCACTATGCAATGGAACCAGTTATGCGACAGCATGAATGGCCAGTTGAGCAAGAAGAACCCCTGGACCCTGCTTAAACAAATGCTAGATCCACAACACTCTAAAAGTGCTGCTCATGAAAGGATTCAGAAAATCGTAGAGTTTCCCGTGAACAGACTCTGATCTGCGTGGACGGATGAGCTTATATGGGATGTGGACAATGCCACAACCATGGCACCGATAGAAGAGGAAGGCCCCGTGCCAGACTCAAAACTCCTAGGTCTATAGGAAAAGCATCAAGACCTTCAGCAGAGATGGCTAAAGAATTATATCAACCGCACGCTGCGCCCCGAACTCGCCACCCTAGAGAAAGAGATTCAGAACTACTCTAGCGAGCTCAGCACTATGCAATGGAACCAGTTATGCGACAGCATGAATGGCCAGTTGAGCAAGAAGAACCCCTGGACCCTGCTTAAACAAATGCTAGATCCACAACACTCTAAAAGAGCTGCTCATGAAAGGATTCAGAAAATCGTAGAGTTTCCCGTGAACAGACTCTGATCTCGTAAACCTCTTGATCGGGCAATATCTTAATACAGAACGGGAGCCCAGTGCATATATAAAGTACAGAGGAGACGAAAACAGAGCATTAGATGAAGACATCACCGAGGCTGAAGTACGCGCCGCTCTCAACCGCCTACGCACGACATCATCAGCCGGTAAAGATAAGATCATCAACAAAACGCTCACGAATCTAGATGACCCTGCCATAACAATGATGACCAAACTTTTAAATCAGAAGTGACAAAACGGTACATTCCGGTAAGAGTGCAAGCACGCTAGCGTGGTCTTCACTCCTAAACTGGGCAAGTCACTCAGTCTAGAGAACCTCAGACCCATATCCCTTACCTCTTGTTTTGATAAGGCTATGGAGCATGTGGTTCTCAATAGGCTGGTTGACTATGCCAAAACCAACATCTTCTCAGAGACAATGATTGGCTTTCGACCCAAACAGTGCATCCAAGACATACTGTGGCAAGTACAAAATGATATCCTTAACCCAACGCCTATACGCGCAAATTGAACAGTGTTAGCATTAGCCTTTCTAGAAAACGTATTCAACGTGAACGTAGGTAAGAGAACATATACCTATATTACCACACTCCTCAATAGACGTACTGCCACCTTAAACATAGGCGATATTGAAAGCGAAACCATAGAGCTCGGCACTAGAGTTACACCACAGGGAGCAGTATTTTCTCCTTTCCTCTTTAATACCACCATGAGCGGCTTATCCCGACAGCTCAAAGAGATTACTCATATCAGGCACGCCATCTACGTCGATGCCGTAACGATCTGGACGTGCACTGGGTCGGATGGAGAAATTTCAGAATCACTGCAGGCAGCGGCTGACGCAGTGCAGAAACACGCTCGCAACAATGGCCTCAGCTGGTCGCCGAAAACATCGGAACTGCTTACAGTCCGGAACGAAAATCCCGCAAATTGGGCTGCCAGTATGCCCGCACACATTCAGGTGCAGGTAGCTGGACAACCGGTCCCACCCGTTCCTAAAATTAGTGTTAGGACTGTGGATCCAGCAAAACACGCACAACCACGAAGCCGTAGCACGACTCCAAACTACAGCTGGGCAATTACGGAACCTTCTCATGAGGGTCTCCAACCGACGGCACGGAGTTAAGGGGAAAGATGCCTGCAGGCTAATCCAGGCTTTTTTTCTGAGCTGAGTGGCGTATGTATGCCCTTACCTGCATCCCAGGAAGAGGGACATGGAACGGATTAACGGTCTAATCCAAACGTTATTCGAACAGGCTCTTCGGCTACCAAAACAGACTAATACGGAGACACCCTTGAGTCTAGGGGTGCATAATAATGTTAAGGAAATCATAGAGGCCCACAAATGAGCTCAAACAGTTCGATTATCCGGCACACACGCGGGATAGCGGATATCGCCCTAGGATATCGCCCACCTTAGGATATCGCCCAGCCTTAAGACATCCCGTAACGACAGCGGATACCTAACACTATCCGGACCAAAATCATTATCCCCCCGCTTCCGAAAAACATGAGCACTGAAAACAGCGGTAGACGCAAAGCTGGGGCGGCGGCACTCTGGCAATGCTACAAAAACCAATCCGCCATAAACGTGGATGCTGCTCACACCAATGATGGTCGACACACCATAGTCGTCACTACTGGCGACGGACACACCATCAGCTGTGCGACGGTAAACATATCTTCCATTGTGGAGGCGGAAGAGGCCGCCGTCGCCATGGGCACCTCCATTCCGGGCACCAAGGTTATTATATCCGACTTAAAAACAGCGAGTCGCATCTACACCTCAGGATTCATTTCCCCTCGAGCATTCAGAATCATCTACAAAAACGTCAATCAATTGAAGTTGGTGTGGGTGCCCGCTCATGCCGGCAACCCTGGCAATGAGGCCGCCCACCTAGCCGCCCGAGCAGCTAGTAACCGGGAGGTGGGCTTGCCCGACGGGGTTGACCGACATGAAGGTATCCAAACGAAATGACCGTTTATTACCGCGAATCCAGGCGAATATATCCATCCCTGCACGAGGCAGTGACAAGAATACAGGCCACTAACCTCAGGAGAGTACAGACTAGATCTGTACTTAGTCCAAAACGGCTAGCTGCCATGACTGGTAGTGAATAGCCACCAAACTGCAAACATTGTAACTGCCCCCTGGCGTACCAATATCGCATCTTGTGGTGATGCCAAAAGAACCCTCCCCCGAGAGAATTCTTTAGGCGAGCTCCTTCACACGAAGAGTGGGAGATGAAGGCGAAATCTTCCAATCCACAAGACCAGATACGGTTGGCGGAATGGGCTGATAGCGTCGCGGCGAAGCAGATGCCACGCTAGCCCACACCGCTGGGAAAAAACTCCACTCAAACTTTACAATAAAAGTTTTCTCTCTCTGTAGAAAAGCGCGTGGATGGCGGGCCAGGCGATGCTTGGGATGCACCGACAAGCGATGAGGTCGTGGAGGAGTACGCAGATACTACCAGCGTCACCAGAACATTGGGCACGTCCGCATTCTGGCCGCCTTTCCATGGCCACTGGCGAAGCACGTCGAGAGTTGCACATTTAAAAGGTGGCGGAACCTTGTTTTGGTTTGGGATGGGTCTTGCGGTACAACTGTAGGGTACGCAACCATGGAGCCTCCAGGAGGATGTGCAGGGCAGCGCTGCTTGTCGGAAGAAATGGTAGAACAGTTCATGCAATGCAGACCAGGTGATTTTTGGAAGGCACCGACAAGCGATAGCGTCGTCCAAGAGCACGCAGATACCACCTGCGTCATCAGCACAAACATTTGGCAGAGCCACATGCTGGCTGCAAAATGTTTGCATATCCGCCAGTAGGCTCCCAGCCCTGGCGGTGCTTGCGAGCTTACTGGCGGATATAAAAAACAGCTATGGTTATCTTAAGAATATGCAGAACAGCGCATGGAAGGCAGCCCTGGTAGTGCTTGGGACGTACTGGTGCAAACTTTAAGGCCGGTGGAAGCTTGATGTTGCTGGCGATGGGCCTTGTGGTACAAATTGTGTAGGGTACGGAGCCACGGATCCTCCTGGTGGCTGTGCAGGGCAGCGCTGGTTCTCCGAACCATCAGCAGTACTGCGCATGGATGGCAGGCCTGGCGATGCTAGGGACACACCGTCGAGCGATAACGAAATGCACGAGTACGCTGGCCACCTTTCCATGACCACTGGCGAAGAACGTCGAGAGTTGCACATTTAAAAGGCGGCGTAAGCTTGTGTCGGTGGCGATGGGTCGTGCGGAACAAATGCTGTAGGGTACGGAACCATGGACCCTACTGGCGGATATGAAAAAAGCAGCTATGGTTATCTTAAGAATATGTAGAACGACGCATGGAAGGCAGCCCTGGTGGTGCTTGGGACGTACTTTCAAGCGATAACGTACCCCCTGCGTCAGCAGAAAAAACATTTGGCACATCAGCATGCTGGCCGCCTTTCCATGGCCACTGGCGAAGGACGTCGAGAGTTGCACATTTAAAAGCGAGCGGAAGCTTGGTGTGGCTGGCAATGGGACTTGTGGAACAAATATTGCAAGGTACGGAACCATGGAACCTCCTGGTGGATATGAAGGGTCGCTCTGGTTGTCGGAACAACCGGTAGAACAGCACACGGAGGCAGCCCAGGCGATATTTCGCCGCCTGTACATGCCTACTGGTGAAAGACGTCGGTAGTTGCATTTTAGAGGCCGGCAAAAGCTTGATCTTGCTGGCTATGGGTCTCGTGGTACAAATGCTGTAAGGTACGGAACCACGCAGCCTCCTGGCGTATGTGCAGGGTAGCATTGGTTATCGGAAGAATCGGAAGAACAGCGTATGGATGGCGGGCGAGGCGATGCATGGGACGTACCGGCGAGCGAAAACGTCGTGCACCAGTACGCAGATACCACCTGCGTCAGAACAACCACCTAGCACGTACGCGTGCTGGCCGCCTTTCTATGCACACTGCGAAAGCGCGTCGAGAGTTGCATTTTAAAGGCCGGTCGAAGCTTGATGTTGCTGGCGACGAGGCCTGTGGGACAGATGCTGTACGGTACGGAACCACGGAGCCTGCTGGCGGATGGGCAAGGTAGCGCTGAAGCGATGCATGGGACGCAGCGGCTAGCGATAACGTCGTGCATGAGTGCGGAGATACCACTTGCTTCAGAACAACCATCTGGCACGTCCACATGATCGCCGTCTTTCTATGCCCACTGGCGAAGACGTCGAGAGTTGCAGATCTAAAGGCCGGCAAAAGCTTGATGTTGCTGGCGATTGGTCTTGTAGAGCAAATGCTGTGCGGTACAGAACCACGGAGCCTCCTGGCGGATGTGCAGGGCAGCGCTAGTTGTCGGAAGAATCGGTAGAACAGTGCATGGATGGTTGGCGTGGCGATGCATGGGACGCAGCGGCGAGCAATAAGGTTGTAGATTGAAACGCCGGCAGAAGCATGATTTTGTTGGCGATAGGTCTTGTAGAACAAATGCTGTAGGGTACGGAACCGCGGTAATTCCTGGCAGTTGAGCAGGGCAGCGCTGAAGAAATCGGTAGAATAGCGCATGGATGGTAAGAGGGGGGGATAGGTGGGACGTAGCTGCGAGCGATAACATCGTACGCGAGTGCGAAGATACCATTTGCTTCAGAGCAACCATATGGCACGTCGGTATTCTGGCGGCCTTTCAATGCCCACTGGCGTAGCACGTCGAGACCTGCAGATTGAAAGGCCGGCAGAAGCTTGATGTTGCTGGCGATGGGTCTTGTAGAATAAATGCTGTACGGTACGTAACCACGGACCCTCCTGGCAAATGTGCAGGGTAGTGCTGAAGAATCGGTAGAACAGCGCATGGATGGTGGGCGGAGCGATGCATGGGACGCAGCGGCGAGTGATAACGTCGTGCATGAGTGCGCAGATACTTTATTCAGAACAACCATATGGAACCTCCGTATGCAGGCTGCGTTTCCATGCCTACTGGCGAAGCACGTCGAGAGTTGCAGATTGGAGTTGGGAGCAGCTTGGTGTTGCTGGCGATGGGTCTTTTATAATGAATAATATACGGTACGGAACCACGAAGCCTCCTGGCAGATGTGCAGGGCAGCGCTGGTTGTCGGAAGAATTGGTGGAACAGCGCATCTATAGTGGGCCAGGCGATGCATGTGACGCACTGGCGAGCGATAACGTCGTGCACGATTACGCAGGTACAACCAGCGTCACCAGAACAAACATTTGACACAATCGCATCCTGGCTGCCTTTCCACGCCCACGCGTTCTTTGTTTAATGATCCATGAGGCAGAGAGGCCGTCATTGTAGGCAACGAGTCGTACCAATGTGACGTCATGAGCGTCTTGTTTGACGTAGAGCAAGTTAGAGTAAGATGAAAGAAGATGGCGTAAAGAGAACTAAGGAATTGAGGATGATTAAGGCTGGTGCTAATTAGAAAGTTGGACTAGAGTGGATAAAGGTAAAGTCATGGAGGACAGGCGACAATGCATGAAATCACGTATCATGGTCACATGGTGATTGGAATTTATTTCGAGATGCTTATGCATGCCATCACATCACGTGTCATGCCATGACACGTGACTCGCTATCACGTTTTCACATTCAAATCACGTGACAGCGTATCTGGAGGCAGGGCGCTGCTTTCTCGCAGGAATATAGATAAACTTGCTTGTACGAAATAAACGCGACACGAAGTCATGGTGCAGGTAGGATATCCCCATGCGATAGGACTACAATAAGGAAATATACGTAATAAGCTTCATCTATGTAACAGATTTGATTAACAGAATACATTGTTATGGCGAGTTTCATGGCATACGTCTCTAAATAGGCTTCATTCTCGAAATTATTTCGAAGGGCACACGTAAACAATCTGCACGAGCAAAAATAGCGTCCACGTAGTAGTCAAGGCAAGGATCCAGGGAGTTGCTTGAACGGTTCGCCGCTAAATTGGCAGACGCGTTCATAGCACCTTCATTGCAGCAAAAAAAAAAGTAACTGTCCTCAGGAATGTAAGATATCGGCACTTAGTGGCAATATTGGTAGCGCTGTCATCGAGTAAGCAGTCATCATCATGTCACCGTCACAGTCATCGAGTAAGCAGTTAGCAGATATCCGTATAAAGAGGAAATCTTTGAATAAGGCTTGAGACATGCGGACGTGCAGGATATATTAGGCTTCTAATGTGAAGGCGCTCCCATTGATTAAGAAACTTAGTTTCTTATCGATCGCAGTAAGGCATTACAACGTGTGTAGTGGCATGCGATAGTCAGGGCCGGCGCTTCCACTTTACTGTAGGGGAGGGGTGGGGCAGAGTATTCTCGATTTTTCGCTCAAAATACCCCATCCAAAACACTTTGTTATTCCCGCACCACTCCCCAATGATTTTATTTGAATCAATATGTATTTCCCCAGCCATGCGGGTTGCCGCCAAACTTTGGATTTGAATGTTTAAATCTGCAAACTCCTTCACCGCTTGCGTATCGTCCGGCGTTTGACGGGGTAGTGATAAGGTGTCCCAGAAAATCCGGCGTTGCGCATCAAGCGTCGACTGTCGTATCGACAAGAATAATTCCAAACCACACATACCGAAACAAGGAGAGCCTCCGTGTAGCTCAAATAAGCTGCTGAATACGGCTAAGCAATACGGCTAAGTTTCGGCGAGAACATACAAAATAAATAGAACCAACTTTAACTTTCGAGTGAGTTCAAAATCATGTAGGAAGGCCATGCGCTCAGTGATGACGTTTAACATTTGTTAGCCAGTCACCGTAATAAGATAAACCAGTCAATATCAGTTTTTTTTCTTTTAGACCCCGCCTCCTTCCTTTACTGAATGCTGCGAAGGTGGCCTATGCGATATTCGATAGTAAAAATAGTGTAAATGTAGGATATTTCATTGACACTGAGCTGCCCTCTTCCATCTCGTGCAGATGAACCACGACCATGTGAGCGAGAGACCGAGGAGGCAGCAGTGACTGCATCAAGTGACCCCGGCCTATGTTCAACACAAGATATCGATGAGAACGAAAGCAACACAGCAAAATCTGGCGAAGGAACACCACATGAATAAAACTCCAGTGAAAGGAAGAACACTAACGAGCCTAAAATAAAAGGAAGTGTTTCTTAACGCTTAGCAATTAACAACTTTGACGCGTACGTCATTCCCACAAAATGACATATAAGTATGTCAATATGTGAGTTCGCTATTGACATCACCCATTACGGTTAAAAATTATAATAAACTGTAACGGTTTACTTTCTGAAATTGTACACCTACAAGGTCAGAGGCTTGGGAATAATTTTTACAAACGACAGCACACGAACGTATTGACAATATGGAAATTCCAGCATGGAAATTTTCCGGCAGTTGCATTAATTTGGTAGTCGCTTTCTGTGTTTGCGGTGCCGCGCGCGGCGAATAACAGAGCCTATGATGTTCAGGAAATGGGGTGATCGGACACTGATAGCGACGTGTAACTGCATCAATGCCGTGTTTCGTAAGTACATCGAAAAGTTAAGAAGGCAGCAGCGGGCGGCATTCTTCATAAACTTATGGGTGTTTATTTCCATGACAATAGTGTAACCAATTATTCTCAGGCACGCTGGAAAGGCTCACAAAGGCGGACCCCTCGAAACCATCGCCTTGAAGCTTGGAAAAACTCTTCCGGTATTAGCACTGGATTTCCCGAATGCCTACTCATGTCACGGTTTCATTAAGGCCATGGGCTCCATGATGCCTCTTATATTCTCCCTTGGGCTCCCGCTTCACATTTGATGTACGTAGTTCATATACAAGTAAACCGTTCATGAATCTGTTCCAAGTAATCTGCACGTAGCAAACTTGTGTGAGAGAACGCCAGACTCCCGCACATTTAAAACATACATATTGTCACTCAGTTGGTATGTCTGTGAAGGTTGCAACGGCTTCTTACTCATGTCCAGGAATTCTGGACATTCTCCTTCGGAACTTATCAGCAACGCACAAGTACAACTCAATGGGGAAATTATTTTTCAAAATTATATTTCAGAATATCGGCTGAGGGTCAAAAAGTTTCAACTGATTAGAACAAGAGGGTAGCCCTTTGTAGGAGGAAATCGTTTCGCACCCTCCCGCCAGAGGGCACAATGACTTGAAGAAGCGCCAAATTTAAACCATAAGGCGGTTTATTACAGTTGGCATTGAGAAGGTAATGGTATTCCAATTATGGGGTTTTACACTCCAAAACCACTTTCTGATTATGAGGCACGCCGTAGTGGGGGACTCCGGAGATTTGGACCACCTGGGGTTGTTTAACGTGTACACGGGTGTTTTCGCATTTCACCCCCATCGAAATGCAGCCGCAGTGGCCAAGGTGAGGGCCGATTTACGCTCGAGCCGCCCATCGCCGCAAGCCGCACCGCACGCTTGCGGTCGCGCGAAATCTTGCACGTATCCAGCACTTGTGCACAAATTACCATTTACACTGTGTGCACAATGTAATCTTTCGCTGTGTTACAATGCAATCTTACAATGCAATGTTAATTTACACTGTGTTACAATGTAATCTTGCAATGCAATGTTAATTTACACTGTGTTACAATGCAATCTTTCGCGCGACAACACGCGTGCGATGCGGCTTGAGGCGATGGGCGGCTCGAGCGTAAATCGGCCCTAATGGTAAAGGAAGTGTTATGCAGCCTGTTAGCACGCGCAGGTTTTTGAGAAGCGGCCGAGATGGTACAGAGTGGTTATGCGTGTTCATGTCTTGAGTGCGCCTAGATATGGTTGTATGCGCCTGTGCGCTCTGTGTATGATTGTGCCGGCGTGTTGCTCTGTATTTGCGTTGGCATGCGCGCCAGTGCGCGTATGCGTGTGTGAGCGTTCGCGGCGTGTGTGCGGGCGCATGTGCGCGCGCTTGCGGTGCATGCGTGGCCGCGTGAGAACGTGTACGCGTGCCAACGTGTGTTTTCGAATTTCAGCATGCACGATTGCGAACAAATGTGTGCGTGTTTGTGTGCGCATGAATGCCGGTGCGTGCGTATAGTGTGCGTGTACGTGTGTGTGTGTGTGTGCGTGTGTGTTTGCGCGTGCGTGCGTATGACGGATGGAGAGAGAGTACGTGCTTGTGAGGGAGAGTCCGTTTGTGTGCGGGGGAGACAGAAAGTGTGTGTATGCGCGAGGGAGAGAGAGACTGTGCGTGTGTGTGAGTGCGAGGGGAGAGTGTGTGCGCGCGCTAGTGCCTCCGTATTTGCATAGGCTTGCACGCGAGTGTGTGTATGTGTGTGTGAGTTCGCGGCGTGTGTGCATGCCTGCATATGCGTGTTATTGCATGTGTGCGGGCGCTTGCGTGCTTGCGGCGCATGCATGGCGGCATGTGAATGTGCACGTGTGCGACCATGCCTATTCGTCTTTCAGCATACATGCCTGCGGACAAAAGTGTGCGTGTTTGTGTGCGCATGGATATATGTGCGTGCGATGGAGAGAGCGTGTGAGTGCTTGTGAGGAAGAGAGTGTGTGCTCGTGTGAGGGAGAGAGCGCGTATATGTGCGTGCGAGGGTGTTTGTGTCTTTTCGGGTGTGAGTGAACATTTTCCTGCTTACACCTACTCTTGGAAACAAACGCGGTGTGGAGAGCACTAAAACCCGTGTTTAAATCCTCGAGACAAGAACGAATGAAACCGACAAAAAGAATGCGCCTGTGACGTCAGTATTGCCGCCCTTGGCTGGCACGGCCCCGTAAGAAGCTGCCAAGCAGTTCAACTTCGTTATCTTGCTTCCGTTGGCGGCAGCGCAATGCCTTGAGAGCAATGACGCGCTAAATATGCACTATCATTCAATCGTGCATCGTTTCTGTGACCAAGGGCGCTATTCTGGACATTCCGCCATTTTCTTCGGTGCGTGACGTAGGCGCGACGCAAACAAAATGGCGGTGGTGGCCCAGTTTTGCTTACGTAACGTGACGCCAACTTGACGTTTCGCCTAGGAAACTGAAATGAAGGCACTGAATGTAGCGGTATCGGTAAAGCAAAACAGTTTTCCTCCGCAGTAAAAATAAAGCAGCTATCTCAAAGCGTATGATTATTCCGTCGAAAACGCTTCTCGCTTCCGTCGTCTGCTGCGTACAAGCCGTCGTCTGCTTCAATAGCTGCAATGCGTGTCGCCGGAAAATGGAATGAGTCATCGCACGTTGGCGCCAACGCGCTTGTTTTCTTGCTTGAGACAACATACGCGACCTACCAGTGGTGATGCGCGCACGTTCTAGGCCACGTTATCGCTATCTCGTGAAACGCAAGTGACTCAGCCCGACTCGGCTGGCTGAGAAACGGCCGAGTATCACCGATAGCGTTGCGCGCGCCAGAGATATCCACTAGCGCGACGCAAGCGCCGGCGCTGCCATCTCTTGTTCATTTCGCTGGTTACTCGTACCGCGGGAGGAAACTTCAAGGCGCCGCCTTGCGTACATTTCCTTTTTACAAATTAGAAAGAGGCCGTTGTCATAACTTTTGATTGTGCGAAAATGCATTAATCTTGATTACAATACAAATGCAGCATTGAAAAGTGGACAACACTGCCGAAAGTTTGCTATGTTCAACCAATATTATTTCGTATAAACGAGTTCTTTTAAAAAATGACGGCCCCAAACACAAATGCCAACACCACCCGAGAGCGATGCAAATACTATGAGCACGCGTTATGAACAAAAGATTTTCGTGGTGCCAAACGACGGGGAAAATGTGGCGATACGCATTCCTCTCGGGTACCATTGCATATGGCTGCTCATTAGCATAATTCGCGCGGCTCGTCGCAGCAAAAATTATGGCGGAAAATCTCAGCAATGGCGGCCCAGCGCAACGTCACGCATCGTCAAAATGACGTTTCGAAACAGCCCTTCCTGTGACGCTCCTCATGAGATATTCCTTCGGCCAATCAGCAAGCTGGCATGGCGCATATCTTGGATCGCCACCACATATCAGCGCAATTGCAGATGCATTGCATTGGCTTCTGCACGCTACCGCTCACGTTCTTTTTGAAGCGCTAACATCCCAATATATCTGCCAAGGACCAAAAAAATGTATTAGTCCATAAAATTTGCAGCTCCACGTCACGTTTTGTCATCTTGATGAAAACGCAAAATAGCATTTTGCAATACTTCCGCTTCCCGGCACAAATTTCAAAATACGTGACCTCTCGACAGCCAATCAGAGAGTAAACATGGCGGATAATGGCGGCCGTGCAGCCGCCATGCGTGTCCAGAATAGAGCCCCAAGCACGCTTTCGGCAGCGCATGTTCGTTGCTACATTGACATTTCAACTTTAAACGGCTCGCCTTCGGAAAAACGATGTGAATAAATATCGACACTCGTCTGGCCGCAAGGAACATGCTCACGGAGCCGTGCCATTTATCGCAATATCTCGAAAGGCTGGAAGCGGTCAGGTCGATATTACCCACGATTTTTTTCCGCGTAGTTAGGCTTTCAGAGAACGCTTAATTACAAAATATTTTTTCTTATCTCTTACAGAAGCATGAATAATAAGCATATATTCGCTCAACTACAATATGTCGAAGACAGGCTCCAGACTGCTAACTTGCTTTAGCCACCCAAAAACAATTATTTAAATGATAATTAACATACATTCGTAAATTGCGCACACAACTGCTCAACTTGCTCCGAATATTTGGTGCCGTTAAAGAAGACCGCCTGCGTACTGACGGTGCAGTAGGCACCTAATAAAGCAGGTGCGAATACTCGGACAGGTTTTCTTGACGCAATTCAAGATGAATTCAAATTCAAATTCTTGACGCAATTCAAGATGAGTTTAAGGTGAATTATCAGATGTGAACAGATGCACCCAACCGTGCACCTCTGTCTTTACGATGTATTCTCCTACATTGTACAAGAAACGCCTCAGCGCCACGGTACATCAAAAAAGGTGTGCGGGAGCATTATTTGTTCTAATAGATTTTTGAGCATTCGTGGTATAAGGCTTGTTTTCCTTTCGTCATCGGGAATGAAAGGAGCACATACCTAGGGGCCCAAGCAGGTAGACTGCTTCCGCCACTGGGTCAGCGTAAGATTACAGACACAGACAGACAGACACAGACAGAGAGGCAGACAGACACAGACGGACAGACACAGACGGACAGGCACAGACACAGATCACAGACAGATTACAGACACAGAATACAGACACAGATTACAGACAGACAGACAGACAGACAGACAGACAGACAGACAGACAGACAGACAGACAGACAGACAGACAGACAGACAGACGTTTCCTCGTCGTCGTGTCGTCTTTTCATCGTGTGTCCGTCCGTTTTAGCGCAACCATCAGTTTTAAAGACAGACAGCCGGATGGACGGACGGACGGACAGACAGACGGATTCGAAATGGCTGAATAAAGGCAAATAATGCTATTTACCTCAATAACAACAAAACTGTCTGGGGGAAAGCATTGCACAATGCTTTTCCGTAATTCGTAGCAGATGGGGCAGTGCGGACCCGATTACATCTGGGTTGGGACGGAAAATATCGGAATTTAAGGATGAGTGCTTTGCTGCGAATAGATTGATTGTTTAAGGTGAATTATAATAAATCCTTCGGTTTTACGAGCAAAAACGACGATATAATTACCAGACACGTCGTAGTGGCAGACTCCCGATTAATTTTGACTACCTGTTCGTTCTTTCAACTTCCACACAATGGACGGTACGCTACACTTGCATTTCGTCGCCGTGGAAATGCGCCCGCCTCGGCTGGCATTCCAACCCACACCCTCTGGCTTAGCGGCGCAACGCCCAAGTCACAGCTTTAAGGTGGCTAGAAATGGGAGGCGTGCAAACCGGCCTCTCCAAGCTTGTCAGGATGCGCGATCCCGCCAAAGTGGCACTGTTGTAGGGGGGGGGGGGGGGGGGACGACTGGAAATCTTGCATGAGTAATAGACAAATCGTGCAACAGAAGGTCCCCGGACTGATGTATGATGACATTCTGCCACTAGCGCACAACGCATGTGATTTAGACATTAGCGAATATTTGTGGCAAGGCAGCGACAAACCTATAGCTTAAGTTTAGCACAGAGAAATCGGGACTTATGCACTTTATGAAAGGACGAATAATTAGTTGGTGTCAATTCAACAGCGAGTCATACGCATAGTAAAACAATGTATATACCTATGCGTATATACAGGGTGTCCCACGCAACTCGAGCCAAACATTAAAAATATGCAAATACGACGTAGCTGAACAGACTCAAGGTAATGTTGTTTGCCATCGCTTGGAGATACTCAGATTAATTTTTTTGTTCGGCTTAATTAAATAACTAGCCCTAATTAATCAACTTCTCAAATATTCGGTGAAAAGTGTCAATGAGAAAATTGTATAGCAACACGAAAACTCCCAATCAAACAAAAAATGCAATGTCTCATAGCCCCGTAAGAGAGAGGCTACAAGCCCTCAGTAAAGTCAAGCGAACAGTGCTTAAATTCTTTCTAATCACGTATACAACATAAAAAACAGCATGTCGAAAAATGTCATCATCAATGGCTCATACCCCAGTAAACAAGCAAAAAGTGCAATGACTCATAGTCCCGTATATATCATGGCTACTCACTTTGTGTGAATTAGCTGCGATGACACTACCTCTGTTGTCGTTGTCGGTGATTTCAGTGTGAATGTGTGGGTACCGAAAAGGGAGCGGTTTACGCGTTCCGTGTTGCAGACATATCCCTTGCGATGCCGCACTGATCCGGCCCAACCGTCCATCCAGCGGCGTACGTGCTCCGATTTGACATTCTCAAAGAATGTGATTGCAGTTGCGAGTGAAATAATGACAACCCTCAAGACAGTAAATGAGTTTGTACCTTTTGTTCAAAATTATGTGTCACCTCCGAGTCATGTGCTAAAACGACCTTCACGGAGTGGAATGGCTCATGATTTTTTTTAACTTTCTCTCTGTCTTTTTTTCTTGGTTTCTTTCTTTCTTTGTTCTCTCTTTCATTCTTTTGTTCCTTCTTTCTTTCCTTCGTTCTTTTTTCCTTTGGCAAGCAAGCAAAGATGCCACTGCATCTTTGCTTGCTGGCGAGGGTATGAGCCATTCCTGATTATGTCGTTCTTTTTTCGGGAAGGAGCCATTGCTGCTGGTATTTTTTGTACCATTGCTCTACTTTTCTTGTATCACTCTTCTACTTTGTATCACTGGACTAGGCACCACTTAGTGGAGGGGGGGGGGGTATGAGCCATTTCCACGAGCCACTTGAGCCCGTCGCCTTAATGAACCGTGTGCCAGTGTAGCCGTGCTGTTTGGGGCTGCTTCCACCTTGGGCACTAGGTCGGAACTCATGTTTGCCTTGACGGCATACGTATATCAACCATAATACTAAAAAAAAAGTCGGGTATTTTTTTTCTTTATGTGTTAACAATAGACGGTTAAAATATATTCCGCAAAGAAGTCACCCGAATACTTCAGTGCTTTTTGTTCTAACGCACACGTGCGCGCTACTGTATTTGATACAATGTACTAAAAAAATTATCCATTGCTTTCCGCCCGGCAGCTGTTTTTGTTCTTAATGACGCCAGGAAACCGACCCTGATGCCACCAACGCTTATATAGTAATCGGAAGAGCGCACAATGTTCTCGCCCACCTTGTGTGATATACCGTAGCGCTGAAGTGTTTCTTGTATAGCGTAAGAGAGTCCGTCGTAAAAGCAGAAGTGCACTGTTGGGCACATGTGCTTAAGTTGATGAACTTGAATTGCGCCAAGACACCCGTCGAAGCAATCGCACCTGCTTTTTAAGAAGCCTACTCTACCATGAATATCCAGGCAGTTATTTTTAATGGTGCCAAACTTTAATAGAGCAATATAAATCTTGCTGACATCATTCGAGTGTTGGAATTGCTAGCCTCTAGATACGGAGTAAGTTGATTAGTTGTTTCCGTAATCAACGAAGGCGCGATAATTAAATTGTCAATAATTGATCTTAGGCAGCTAACGCACAGGATTAGCTTGGAGCCATTCCTCGAGATTATCTAGCTGAGCGAATAATTATTAAACATGCTTCTGTATTGCACAAATGTTTTTCAAATAACCTCTTTGAAAGCATAACTGATGCTGAAAAAGAACGTCTATAAGGGCGACCTGAACAAGCCCAGTCTTTTGTGATAATGTGATCAATGGCATCGCTCCGTGAGTACTGTACATTCCTTGCGGCCAGTCCGCTTTCGATGTACTATCAGCGTCAAATGAAAGTTGAACAGCGGAGCGCGTGGCCCAAGCATAAGTGAAGATATAGTGCGCGCCGTCCAGTCATCACCATTGACAAGCGCGCACATCCGATTTGGCCGCACTGCGCGATCCCCCTCTAGGGAGATAATTTCGCTTCTGTCCTGGTTCTTACATTTGAAAGGGAGGAAACAAAAAATAAAAACGAAGCTAAAATATTACAGATTACGGCGAGTCTTGTCGCACAGATCGCCGAAGCCACAAGTGCTGTCAGCGCGAATAGCGGTGCGCGTGGTTCAGTTTGCACCGTCATCGCCCGCACCGTGCACCGTCATCGGAAGGTAGATTTGCCCGCGCACTTGTTCCCTGATGTAGATTCCGCAAATGGGACCAGAAGGTCTAAGCCGACACGATGAAAGGGCTCGGCAGGGATGTCGAGCAGCTGCAGGTAACTATCGGGGAGCTGGGAAGGCTTCTTGCGTCGTTGGCAAACTTCACAACCGGCGACGTAACGTCGTACCGAACGGGCAAGGCCCGGCCAGAAAAAACGGCGACGTACACGGTCATAGATTCGAGATACGCCGAGATGTCCTGCCGTTGGTGCGTCGTGGAGCTCTTCTATAACGGTGGAGCGGAGGTGTTTAGGTATTACAAGTAGGAACTCAGAGCCGTCCGGATGAAGGTTACGACGGTACAGAGTACCGTCGTGGAGGACGAAGAGGCGTAGAGTAGCATCGGCCGGAGAGTGCTCAAAACGGTCGATGAGTGCTCTGATGTAGGCGTCACGGCGTTGCTCGTCGGCGAAAAGAAGCAGCTGTGATAGAGTCGTCAAGAGGGTAACGCGACAAGCTGTCAGCGTCTTGATGCAGGCGGCCAGACTTGTACACCAGGGAATATGAAAATTCCTGCAGCCTCAAAGCCCATCGACCAGGGCGGCCTCTAGGACCTTTTAGCGAAGAGAGCCAGCAGAGAGCATGATGGTCAGTGACTACGGAAAAAGGGTGACCGTAAAGGTAAGGACGGAACTTCGCAACCGCCCAGACAACAGCAAGGCATTCTCGTTCCGTAATGGAATAGTTGCGCT
Organism: Dermacentor andersoni; assembly: GCF_023375885.2. Lineage (NCBI taxonomy): Eukaryota > Metazoa > Arthropoda > Arachnida > Ixodida > Ixodidae > Dermacentor > Dermacentor andersoni. The sequence continues at coordinate 71,099,450 of NC_092822.1, read as the reverse complement.
CCGATGGTATGAGGAGGCGGCTCGCTTAAGCAATAACTCGATCCTGGCCACGCTGACGCTGGGCTAAGACGGCACCTACGCCATGACCGCTGGCATCTGTACGCAATTCTGTAGGGGCATCAGGGTCGAAGTGGGCGAGAATGGGTGGTGAGGTTAGAAGGGTAACGAGACGAGAGAAGGCGGCGGCCTCTCCAGTGCCCCACGAGAATTGTACGCCTGTCTTCAAAAGGTTAGTTAGGGGTTTAGCAATCGTCGCAAAATCTGGAACAAAACGACGAAAGTACGAGCATAACCCTACAAAACTTCGAACGTCTGCGGCTGTCTTCGGAACTGGAAACTCTCTGACAGCACGACCCCAGGGGTAGATCAGGTCACGAACGCAATGATTCGCAATCTAAGTGACGACACGCTAAAGAGCTTGTCCAAATTCTTTAACGACACGGTCTGGACAGAGGACGGCGTCCTTCCAAAAGAATGGAAGGAAGCAAAAATTATTCTAATTCCAAAACCAGGTAGGCCTCGTAACATCAACAACCTTCGACCCATCTCCCTAACGTCGTGCGCGGGGAAACTCTTTGAAAAGGTTGTGCAGGTCCGGCTCTCGAACCACATAGAGCTAAACCACATGTTCCCCTCCAACATGTTCGGTTTCCGACCCCACGTGTCAGCGCAGGACGTTTTTCTACTACTAAAGCACGAGGTCCTGCACCCCAACAGAGGGTCGGAAGATAAATTTGTACTGGCATTGGACATCAAAAAGGCCTTCGACAGCATCTCCCACCACGCTATTCTGGAGGGATTGGAAGCGGTGAACTGCGGAACGCGAATTTATAACTACGTGCGCTCGTTCCTCAGCCACCGCACGGCCACAATAGGATTAGGCTCCACGAGGTCCGACACCTTCAACTGTCCCGACAAAGGTACCCCTCAGGGAGCTATACTCTCTCCACTGCTATTCAATGTAGGGATGAGAAAGCTAGCCCTGGAGCTAGATAAACACCCGAATCTCGGTTGTGCGATATATGCCGATGATATCCCGTTCTGGGCTCACCAGGGGTCCTACGGGGACAAGCAAGAAACCCTTCAAAACGCAATAGATGCAGTCGTGGAATACGCGAGGGGTTCGGACATGGCATGCGGACCCGAAAAATCGGAATTCATTCGGGTGCGTGCGAAATACGCAAGAAAGAAGGACTGGGTGTCGCTCACTCTGACTCTCGACGGGGCGCCAATTCGTGAAGTGGAGACACTCAGAATATTGGGGATGTGAATAAAGCAGAATGCAGGAACATCTCACACCCTACAAAAGCTAAAGGCGGTCACAGGAAACGTGGCCAGAATGATAAGGAGAGTGGCAAGAAGCAGAGACGGCCTAACTGAAGGAGAGACCATCAGCCTGGTTGATGCATTCGTAATTAGCCGACTCACATACGCCCTTCCGTATCAGGCCTTGACAAACCAAGAGATTAAACAGGCAAACGCAATAATAAAAAAAGCCTTCAAAGCCGCCCTTGGTCTTCCCGAATGCGCTAGCACAGAGAGATTCGAGGGACTGGGCCTGCACAATACTTTTGACGAGTACGCAGTCGCGACGTTATTTGCCCAGAAAGAAAGACTTTGTTCTTCAACTCAGGGCAGGGAAGTATTGGCGAGGTTAGGCTTTCCCCTGAGACCGCAGTATTGCGGAGAGGAAACGGCACAGATAGACCGCAATGTTCGATCCCATATCGCGGTGGCCCCAATTCCCAAAAACATGCACCCCAAGTACCATCCCGGACGACGCAGAGCAAGGGCAAAGACCCTTCACAAACGTTTCGGCATGGGACCGGGGGTGTATTATACGGATGCCAGTCGAGCCAACTCAGACACTTTCACCATAGTCTCTACATGCAACAACAACATAACAACGGCGTCCTTCAAAATTGCCTCGGCATGCGTGGCAGAGGCTGCAGCCATCGCCTTGGCCATTCAGGATGCCGAGCGCCAAACCAATTCGGCTGTCATATTATCCGACTAAAAAGCGGCTTGCCGCCTGTTTTTACAAGGAACGGCACCCAAATCGATAATAAAAATTTTAGGCTCTCAACTAGAGGGGCACCACACTATCGTCTGGTGTCCGCCACACGAGCGACTGGCAGAAAACGCTAGGGCAGACCGTATTGCTCGAGGTTTGAACGTCCGAGCAACGGCATGGCCTAGCGACGACCTTCCACCGAATTCTCGTGACATCCTCCTACAGCAAAGGCAGGAGTGGAGACGTTTTGGACATCCTCACTCCGAGTTAAACAGCGAACAGGAGAGGGACTGGCGTCGTATTCAGAATACATACCCCAACCTGCACCACCTACACAGAATACACCCCACGAGGTTCACTGACGAGTGCCCGTGGTGCAGAGACACACCCGCACTAAAACACATCACATGGGAGTGCCCCAGGAGGCCTCCGCACATAGACAGTCCCATATTACACCAACATCCACCAATGAGGGATAGGCAGTGGGAGGCATGGCTTGCGGACGAGGGTCGGGAGAGCCAGTTGGCTCTTCTGGACCAAGCCCAGCGAGCCGCTCGTGCCAGTGGGGCCCTGGAATAGGGGCTCCAGCCATCGTGCCTTATTTTATTTACATTGAATAAAGTTTTACTCTCTCTCTCTCTCTCACGAGTTTTGTCGGGATCAGGCTGTACTCCGGAAGCGTCAACGAGATGGCCCAGAAGAGTAATTTGCCGGTGGCCAAAACGACATTGGGACGAGTTAAATTGCAGCTTCGGCCTTCGAAATACATCAAGTATAGTTGTGAGACGTTCAAGGTGAGTGTCAAACGTTGGCGAAAAGACGATGACGTCGTCGAGGTAGCAGAGGCATGTGAACCATTTGAAACCTTGGAGCAAGGAGCCCATCATACGCTCGAAGGTGGCAGGGGCATTGCATAATCCAAACGGCATTACTTTAAATTGGTATAGGCCATCAGGTGTGACAAACGCGGTTGTTTCTCTGTCCATATCGTCAAAAGCAATCTGCCAGTATCCCGAACGAACATCAATAGACGAGAAATAGCTGGAACCTTGCAGGCAGTCAAGGGGGTCGTCTATACGTGGGAGCGGGTAGACGTCCTTCTTATTAAGGCTGTTCAGATGACGGTAGTCTACACAGAAGCGCCACGTGCCGTCCTTCTTAACCAATGCCACAGGTGACGCCCAGGGACTCGAAGAAGGCTCAATGATGTTTTTACCGAGCATTTTGTTGACTTCGTGTTGAATTACTCGGCGTTCCGACGCAGAAACTCGGTACGGTCGTCGGTGAATAGGCGTAGCATCGCCAGTAAGAATGCGATGCTTGACCGCGAGCGTCTGGCCTAAAGGGCAATCGTCGATGTCGAAAATATCTCTTTAGGACGATAATACTTGGCAAAGCTCTTCAGCCTGTGCCGAGGACAGGTCCGTCGCAAACATTTTCTTTATATTGGAATTGGCACCCGAGGCTGGCGCGAGGGGCCTGCTAAGCTCGCGAGAACCATCGGTCGATAACGCTGCCACGTATTGGTCGCCGAGACAATCAATGGTCGCAAGGCAAATACCTTGCGGTAGAACTTGCTTTGCCAATCCAATGTTACAGACAGGCATGCGAGTGCGGTTCCCAGTAATATGAAGTATACTGTGAGACACTGTAACGTCATACCTTATTGGAATGTCGGGCAGAGGAGTGACGAGGTACTCGCCATCAAGAACTGGTGGGAAAGACAACAGTTCAATGTAGGCTATTGACTTTGGCTGCAGGCGAAGAAAGCCGGTGGGACGTAAGTGGCAGTAGGGTGCGTCAGAAGGTTCTGCGAGCATCGGCAACTCAAGGCGAAGGGTACTGGAAGAGCAGTCAATAAGAGCAGAATGTGCGGAGAGAAAATCGAGGCCGAGAATAAGGTCGTGGGGGCAATGAGCAATTACGGGGAAGAGGACAGGAGTGTGGCGGCCGGCGATGCTGACGCGTGCCGTACACATGCCGATGATAGGCACAGTACTGCCATCCGCAACGCGGACGACGCGTGCCGACGCTGGGGTGAGGAGCTTGTTCAGTCGTCGTCGTCGGAAGGCAGCTCTCATAATTGAAAGATGTGCTCCTGTATCGATGAGTGCCGTGACAGGATAGCAGTCAACGTCAACGTCGAGGAGGTTTCGGTTCGTAGGTAACGTGAGCAGAGGATATGAGGGCAGGGTCGACAACGCAGCTACACCTCCAGAAGCTGCAGTGCCTAGTCTTCCGGCTGGATTCGGGAGGCGATAGGCGGCGAAGAGAAGCGACGGGGTTGGGGCGAATGAGACTGATGGCGTCGAGGTGAGGGCGAGCGGCTGTACCGAAGGTTCGAAGCAGGAGCATCAGCGGCAGTGGATTCATGGCGGGTGGTATAGGGAACGGAAGGTCCAACGGTGCGGGAATAAGCGGTGGTGTATGTTCGAGGAGGTGGTGGCCATCGATTGCGGCAGTGACGAGCAACCTGGCCGATGCGACAGCAGTGGAAGGGGATCGGCCGGTCATCAGGGGTACGCCAATCGGACGGGTTGCGGCGACATGTGGCGGTAAAGGACTGCCGAGGACGAGGAGGGACGCTGGAGAACTGGGGAACGCTGGGTTGAGACGTGCAACACACGGAGTTCTGACCCATATTCTCAAATTCCTGTCGGACGACGGCCTGGATCCTCGTAATGGTGGTTGCTGGTGGATCGGGAGGCGTCGTGGAGAAAGCTGGCGAACAGGTGGCCTCGAGTTCGCGGCGAACAATACGGGTGACGTCGTCACAGGTGGTGGTCTGACGTGGTCGACCCTCACATGTCGACGTAGCAGTAGTGTTGGGTAGCCGCGTGATGTGGTGTGTGATTCGGCGGCTCTTAGCTTGTTCAAGGCGACGAGATTCTTTGATGATGGCGTCGATAGTCGAGACGTTGCCGAAAACAAGCAAATTGAAAGCGTCGTCGGCGGTGCCTTTCAAAGCATGTGACACTTTATCGGCTTCGGACATAGCATCGTCAGCTTTGCGGCATAGAGCCAAGACGTCGAGGATGTAGGAAACGTACGGCTCCGTTGATGACTGAATACGAGACGCAAGAGCCTTTCTCGCGGCAGCCTTGTGCCCAATGGGGTCACCGAACAGTTCGCGTAGCTTCTCTTTGAAATTGTCCGAACTGGTTATCTCGTCGTCATGGGTTTGGTGCCACACGCATTGCGTGCCGCCGAGATAAAAGATGACATTGGCGAGCATAATCGTTGGGTCCCACCTGTTATTAGCACTGGCGTGTTCATAGAGTTTGATCCAGTCGTCAACATCCTGTCCCTCCAGGCCAGAGAACACACCTGGGTCGCGATGTGGGGCGACCGTGACGATTGGAGCAGTGGGACAAGCCGAAGCCGTTGCAGAGGTGGGCGCATCACCGGGAGGCATGGTGACAAGCTCGGTGTGCCGACCACTTCTGAGTTCCGTGGTGAGGACGGGGATCGCTGACCTCCACCAGAATGTTGCATGTGGAAAGACACAGACAGAAGACGCTATTGACAGGCTATTTATACTGGAGCCGGGCAGCCAGTCCGACACTCGCTCGCGCCAAGCGCACCGACCAACTTCGTCGTCGTTCTCGCGGCGGCTCGTTTCTTGAGCGTCGCTTGATCATATCGTAATAATATGATTCGGCTTATGTAATGCTCCATCTACTTTTGAATACATGATGGACGCACTCCTTCATAACCTCAAGTGGTTCATCTGCATTTGTTACTTAGATGACGCCGTCGTTTTTGTTCCTACATTTGCCACGCACCCGGAGTGCCTCTAGCTCGTTCTTTCTGCTTTTCCCAATGCTGGCCTTCAACTTAATTCGTCGAAATGTCACTTCGGACGGCGCTAAATTACTATCATCGGTGATATTGTTCATTCATATGGTGTGCGCCCAGACCCCGAAAAAGCTCGTGCCGTACAGAAGTTTCCCGTGCCAACATGTGCTAAATATGTCCGGAACTTCGTGGGCCTGTTCTCGTACTTCCGCCGCTTCATGCACAATTTTTCGGAGGTCACTCGTCCTCTGCTCTTCTGAAGGCAGATGCTTCATTTTCTTGGGGACCTTAACAAGCAACTGCCTTCTCGAAGCTTATCTCTCTTCTTACATGTCGATTTCTTCTTGTGCAATTGGACCAGACTGCTTCAAGAGAAGTCAGCACTGATGCGAATGGTTATGGAATCGGTGCCATTTTTTGCCAACGTCAACGACGCCACGACCGCGTCATTGCCTGCGCCAGCCGTCTGCTTTCTCCAGCTGAGCGGAATTATTTCATTACTGAACGTGAGTGCCTTGCAGTTCTCTAGGCAGTAGCGAAATCGCGCCCTTACCTATGTGGTCGGCCCTTTACATTCACCACAGACTACCATGCGCTCTGCTGGCTGTCCTCCCTCAAAGACCCTACCGATCGCCTAGGTCACTGGGCGCAACGCCTACAGGAATACTCGTACACAGTTGCTTACAAGTCCGATCGTTTATACCAAGATGCCGACTGTTTGTACCGCCACCCAGACGATGTTCCTGCGACCTATGCTTCTGCTCTGTATTTTCTCTATCTGCTTAGTTGACCTTGCTACCGAACAGCGCCGAGATTCAAGCATACGTGGTATCATGGAAAAGTTCACATCTAGGCCATGTGACCTTTGTCTTGGTATGTTCCTACTAAAGGACGGCATTTTATGTCGGCATAGCATGTACCCCAGAGGATTAGATGGTGCTGGTTATTACGCGGCATGTTCGCACTGCTATTCTGTCCAAGCTGAACGATCTACCAACTTTTGGTCACCTCGGGGAATCAGTACGTACGACCGTGTCCGGCGACGATTCTTTTGGCCTGGTATGCATCGATCTGGCCGCCGCTACGTAGCTTCTTGTGAGTTATGTCAACGCCAGAAGAAGCCATCTGAGCTCACTGTTGGTTTACTCCTACCTCTTGGCGTTCCTACCGAACCCTTCTATAGCGTTGGTGTAGATCTCTTGGTACCTTTCCCCAGATCTGACTGATGCAACAAGTGTATTGCCATCGCAACACATTACAACTTGGTTCGCGTTCCCCAGATCCCTTCCAACTGAAGTAATTTATAAAGGGTTTAACGTGCTAAAACCACTTTCTGATTATGAGGCACGCCGTAGTGGAGCACTCTGGAAATTTCGACCACCTGGGGATCTTTAACGTGCACCTAAATCTAAGTACACGGGTGTTTTCGCATTTCGCCCCAATCGAAATACGGCCGCCGTGGCCGGGATTCGTTCCCGCTACCTCGTGCCCAACAGCCCAACACCATAGCCACTGAGCAACCACGGTGGGTAAACTTCCAATAGGCGTAGCCTACTTACTGTTGTAACGCACAACGTCATTGTTCGCCCCGGCGCTCCTCGTCAACTTCTTACCGACAGCGGTCGCTCCTTTCTCTATACCTCGGAGGACGAGGTTCTCCGAGGTATGTGGGAAGGTGTAATGGTTCCAGGACTTACTTTTGGAAAGGTGGTTGTTTGCTCTAAATCAGGGGTACAATCAGGACTCGGTGGGAACCAAAGGTCAGTGGGTCGCTTCGCGTTGGGCGCTCACGGGAAGACTACAAATGAAGCTGTGCAGTGTGATATGGGCTGGACTAGTTTTGAAGTGAGGGAAGCTCGCAGTAAAATTGAGTATGAAGAAAGGCTGAGGAATATGGAAGAAAGTGAATGGACTGGGAGAGTGTCGAGATATCTGTACAGGAAAAACATTGATTCGCAGTGGAGGAAAAGAACTAGGAAACTTACCAGCAAGTATACGGCCTGTAGGGTGGGCAACACAACAAGAACCAACGTCAAGCTGAAAGTCAGATAAACTGAAATAATCTCATGGGTGGCGGCAATGGAAAAGAAACCTGCCGTGAGTAACTACTTAAAAGGAAAAAAAACGAAATCAGGCAAGAAACCATTTATGATAGCTCAAACGGAAGCTCATTACTCTTTGAAGCGAGAACGGGATGCCTTAGAACACGTTACTATAAAGCTTGATATAAGAACGAAGAAGAAGGATGTGCTTGGTGCGCTAAAGCTAGAAAACTATGGAGCATGGTTTATTAGAATGTGAAGACGTCTGCCCAGTAGTCGATGTAAGCACCACTGGCCTGCTTGAAGCCCTTGGGTTAAGCGGGAGCAGTGGAAAAGTAAACATGTCCGCAATAGGCATTAGTAAGAGGCGATTTGGGTATCGGTGGAAGAAAAGTAGGGAAACGACAAAAAACGAAGACGTACAAAAGCACAGTGCGCAATAGGGGATCAGAAAATTTGGGTGTGGTAGTCCATAGTGTTTTTTTATTTTTTAACCTAGGTAGGACATTAGGCAGTATAATAGCAAGAGCTTGGTGGCACAACCCATCACCCCGCTCCAAAGGGGATGCTCATAACATCCAGCCATCCATCCAGATCCGGGCGACTTCCTCCGTCCTTATTCTACCAAGCACAAATTTACTAATGCATGTCATCCGCAGACCCATGGTCTTACGGAGCGGCTTCATCGAATATTAAGACATGCCCTTCATATATATTTCTGATGACCATCGTGACTGGGACACTGCTCGCCCGTTTGTCATATAAGCGTAAAATTCATCACGCAACGACACTGCATATTACTCGTCATTTTATTTGTTGTGCGGCCGAGATTCAGTATTGCTTTTTAATACAATACTGCCTACCCCTCAAGAGTCCGTGTCTCAGTATACAAGCGATGTCATTGCTCGAGCCCAAGAAACACGCCAAGTTGCTCACCGTCGCCTTTGTGTTTCTCAGAGCAAGAGTAAGAGCATTTGTGACAGTATTTACCGGGACGCCGATGTCCCTCTTCGATCTCCCACCCGCCGTTTCGGCCTCTCGGAAAAACTGATATCCCGCTACTGCGACGCTTAGCGGCTCCTCTGTCAGGTAACCTACGTAACCTACAATATGTCTCCGGTCACACCTACTACTCGCTCCATCCAGACTTCCCATGACGTCGTTCAGGTCAGCCGCCTAAAATGCTACCAGTCCTTTTCTGCCTAAAAAGCAGCGGGACGGCGCTTCCACGCCAAGTGGAAATATGTTGCGTAGCTCTGCACAAAGCTGAGGAAGATGAGCACGAGCTTAGGTCTGAAGAACTGAACGTTTTAATGACTAGTCTGCTGTAGGCTTGGCTTTGTCAATTACTGTAAATTACTGTACATTCTGTAAATAAAAAAAAATATGGGGTTTTACGTGACAAGACCACGATCTGATTATGAGGCATGGCGTCGTTGGGGAATCTGGAAAATTTCGACCCCCTGGGCATCATTAACGTACACCCGAATCTAAGTACACGTGTGTCTTCGCATTTCACCCCCCATCGAACTGCGGCCGCCATAATGTATATGCGCTACTCGTCTTGCTTCTTCTCTCAGCACAAGTATGTCTAAACCTAACTTAACGGGAAGATTTGGCTCCTACCTGGGAAATCATCAATCCTTTCTTCTTACAACCACTGCACCGCAATTCATGAGTTATGTTGAACTTAAAAGAAAAAGTTAAAATAAGATTTCAGGAAGCCAATTTTTATTTAGCTTCGACTTTTCTAAATTCTAAAAAAAATGCGGAATCTCAAGAAGCAATACTCAAAGTATAGGACTCTGTACCTCAGCAACTAAAGACGATATCGCCATTCTCTAAGCTGCACCTAATATTTCATTTAATGCAGACAAAAATGATCTATCATATGCCACCCTGAAATACACCACTAACTCCTGAATGTGGTATTTGCAAAACCTTAGCAGGCATTGTAACTTCACATAAGTTATAAATTCATACATCGAATTTGTCCGATTGAGATGCTCCAAGGGATGCAGCTTAGAGGGATGCGATATCAGTTTTCATCCGAACTAACGGGGAATCTTCGTACTTAATAAACTTCGCACTTAGATAACTGCGTACTTCTTTTTCAAATTTGCCGATTTCCTATAATTCTTGTCAGTAATGCCATGGCCTAGATCAAAATTATTATTACAGCGATCACTGTGATCTAACGTTCACTCTTCAATGCAACAATTCCCATTCATATCGGTTGAGCGATTTTCTCATAAAATCATTTATGCGTTTTACATGTATTTGAGCAGCCGGCATTGAAGAAGGGCCCGAGCTAAAGCTTCCTCTTATTGAATCACACTGGCTCTTAGAAAACACAAGAAAAATAACGCTGACTATACCGAAGCCCGCGGCCGCAGTTGTGCACAATTAAATAGAAGAAAACAGTGAAGAAAGGCAATCCAACGCAAGCTTTGCGGGAGCTGTTATCTCGGCCAGACATCTCACCCGGAATGCCGACGAGCTGTCTGGCAAGGTGTCTAGCAAAATCGTCGATTCATTGCAAGTCGAGCAAGTAGCAGGTTGTCTTCAAGATAACGCTGATACATAAGCGCGCTCGTTTCCAAGTGCCGAGGGGAAGCAACAATCTAAGGGTGTGCTTCTTTTTATTGTGTTTTCTTTAGTTGTGCGGCATGGCATACGTCACGGCGCGAATTTAAAATTTTTAAGGTTGATACGCCACGTGGTGGCGAAAAAAGAAACTAAACGCATGTCCAGAATTCCTGGGTATGACTGCACGCCACAGAATATGAAAATGGAAGCTCCCTTAATCAGGGACGTCGAGGAACAGATTCATGAAGCGGAGGAGATGGGGCGCAACGTGACGGGCACCCACGACGCCATCCGCCAGGAAATGTCCAGAGCTGATGGAATTGGTGGAGAGAAAAAGAGCCTCGGAGATATTGACCGGCGCGGAGTCGAATCACACTCAAAGTGAGTAACGGCAAGCACGCCTGTAGCATTGCACCGCTACAGGCTAGTTCACATTCGGAGCACACGGCATGTACAGTGACACACCAGGAACTAAATCATGTCAAAGGACACTGAAGAGACCAAAAAATAGGTTGACAATTACTAGGCAAACTGAGTCGTCGTTGCATTTTAAAATTTTAGTGCAGAAAATCATAAGCCGCGTTTACATGAATGCGACAGTGTCGCATCGCATCGCATTTCTAGCGCATCACATTCATGTAAACAGCGGTAATGCGCTAGGAAGGCGCATCGCATTAGTGCGCCAGGCGGGGGTAGATTTACAGGCACGAGTCGACTCTCGCGGAGCATGTAAACGCAGGATCGTCGCATTAGGAATTATGGGAAGGAATCAGCCACCAACATGGCGGCGGTCCCGGCTGCCCGCTTCGAATTGAATTTGGCGTTTCTTTTGTAAAATGCGCTTCGTTCGCAGCAAATGATTGTGCAAACGGCTTTCGCTTAGTCTCAGGCCGCTTCGACGACAGAGTATTATGGATAACCTTGTGGTGTTTTCGAGATCGCTTCTCGTTCCGAACGAGTTGAAGCCTAACAAGAGAAACGTTCGAGATGTCAGCGTTACCTATCGTTAGAGTTGAGAAATAGCCTCAAAGACGGCATATGGCCTCTGAGATCCGAAGATCTCGCTGGCCAACTAAAACTAAAAAACGTGCGCTGCTTAGCGTAGGTTATACTATAGCGTATAGCGCGCGGTATAAGTTGCGGACGCTCAACTAAAGCTGTCTATTTCTCGGCACTCAGCCACCAACGTGCACTCGGCCCACCACCGAAAACCAGTTACACCGGAAGTCGACTGCACTTCCCTTAAACGACACCACGTGGCGCTACGTTCTCGCGAGAGTTAATGCTCAACATGTAAACGGCGTGGCATCGCCTTTCCCAAATGCGCTTGGAAATGCGATGCGCCACTGTCGCATTCATGTAAACGGGGCTATAGATAGCATCATACGTTAGCATGATCTCACGTATATAAAACTTTTTCCTAGCAGCTTCAGTGACCTCGTGATTCATTGTGTAGACATCAGTGTTTCGACGACAATAGCTTTAGATCATATGGGCAGTTATTTATGACCGTTGTTTGATACAAAAAGAGCGAACGAAGGTTATTCTGTTACATTGTGTGATACTTATAAAGAAGTCCTTGATGAGCCCGCTGGCTTATCAAGTACTTTGTAGGCATGCTGAAGAGCGAGAAAGCGGCCACTAAATTACTGCAAATGCCAGATCATTTCGCCTGTGCTGCTCGCAGCGAAGAGCGGGGCCTATGATGCTGAGAAAAGAGGGCGATCCGGCACTGCAAACGACGTTTAATTGCCTCATTGCCATGATTCGTAGTGACATCGAAGAGTTAAGGGAACAGTGGGCGGCATTCTGCGTAAGCTCGTTTGTGTTGACTGCCACAACAAGTGTGGGGAATCATTTTCAGGCTTGTTCGAAATGCTAAAAGGGAATACCTTTTGAAGCCGTCGCCTTCAAGCTTGAAATGACTATTACGGTCTTAGCGAAAGATTTCGCAAATGGCTGCTCATGTCGCTCTTCAGCTGACGCCATGGGCCTCGTCGCACCTCTTTATGATTCTCCGATGGACGCCCGTTTCACATTTAGGGGGCTAGAGTAAATGCTGAGTAGCATAAGACAATGTTGCGCAGATGGCCCTGACCTAATCAGATGCTCACGAACCTGCCCGAGCCGCGAAAGGAAGAGCTTCTTGCCTTCTTTACGACATGTATAGCAAAGGTGATTTCCACAGTTTTGTGGTATGAGTGGTGTATGTGGTAACACCTACTAAAGATACTGCTGATTTAGCCTCATATCGCTTGGTTTCTCTAACATCCTGCGCAGCAAAAGTATCAAAATTATAACGGAACAGGTTTAATTATTTTCTCGAGCAGCATTATTTTCTCGAGCTAGTTTTGGACAGTGAATGTGTGCCAAAGACAGTGTATTAGGTCTCGTATAACATATTTGACATCACAAAAAAGATGGCCTTTCAAACGTTGCTCCTCTTATGGACGATACTAAAGCCTATGACTGTGGTAGCGAGATCTATAATTCCTCACTTGTGATATGCAGATATTATGGGCAATACCTTACGCTTCCTCCAGGCCTTCTTCAGCGACGACGTTATTCGAAATTCTTGCGGTGTTTCACAAAGGTTCGCCCTCCCTCCCGTGCCGTTTTTACATTGCCTCGGTAGCTTTCTCAAATAGGGTTCGTTGCAGCTGCACGTCCCTCAAGATTTCGACATATGAGGACAACTTCTGTACTTAGTATTCAGAATTCAATCACAAAGGTCTGGCACGTATTGCCCGAAGAGCAATTTGCATTCAGAACCACCGGTCTACCCCTCGGCTTTCAATAGCAGTATCGAAATCGTCTTATGACCTTTCCCGGGCTACGTGGTGGCAGCTAGACTAGTGAGATGATCCAATCTGACGTGCTTCCTGTGTCCTGTTCTGGGCCGTTATCCCGGACAACAGGCTCGTCTGGCGTCGAGCTGTGGACTATGTCAGAAACACGATTGCGGTAGCTTCAACCATTTTAGTAAATCCCGAGCATGGGCTGACACAGCCACCCAAGCTCGCTGCTTGAACTGCATAGCGCTCTCATGACTAACCGTATACCTTACCAACTGCCGTCGAAGAGCTTGTCATATAAGCTGCATGAAAACGTAGACATACACAATATAACAATAACAATAATCATCATCAGCCTGGTCACGCCCACTGCAGGGCAAAGGCCTCTTCCATACTTCTCCAACTACACCGGTCATGTGCTAATTGTGGCCATGTTCTCCCTGCAAACTTCTTAATCTCATCCGCCCACCTAACTTTCTGCCGTCCCCTGCTACGCTTCCCTTCCCTTGGAATCCAGTCCATATCCCTTAATGACCATTGGTTATCTTCCCTCCTCATTACATGTCCTGGCCATGCCTTTTTCTTGATTTCAACTAAGATGTCATTATCTCGCGCTTGCTCCCTCCCGTAATCTGCTCTTTTCTTATGCCTTAGCGTTACACCCATCATTCTTCTTTGCATAGCTCGTTGTGTCCTCCTCAATTTAAGTAGAACCCTTTTCGTAAGCCTCCATGTTTCTGGCCCGTACGTGAGTACTGGTAAGACACAGCTGTTATATACATTTCTCTTGAGGGATAATGGCAACCTGCTGTTCATGATCTGCGAATGCGCGCGAAACGCACCCCAGCCCATTCTTATTCTTCTGATTATTTCAGTCTCATGATCCGGATCCGCAGTCACTACCTGCTCTAAGTGGATGTATTCCCTTACCACTTCCAGTGCCTCGCTACCTATCGTAAACTGCTGTTCTCTTCCGAGATGGTTAAACGTTACTTTAGTTTTGTGCAGAATAATATTTAGACCCACCCTTCGGCTTTGCCACTCCAGGTCAGTGAGCATTCATTGCAGTTAGTCCCCTGAGTTACTAAGCAAGGCAATATACCAGCAAGGCAATCACAAGTTACTAAGGTATTCCCTATTAACTCTCATCCCCAATTCTTCCCATTCCTGCTCTCTGAGTAACTCCTGTAAACACGCTGTGAATAGCATTGGAGAGATCGTATCTCCCTGCCTGACTCCTTACTTTATTTGTATTTTGTTGCTTTCTTTATGGAGGGCTACGGTGGCTGTGGAGCCGCTACAGAAATCTTTCAGTATTTTTACATACGGCTCGTCTACACCCTGATTCCGCAATGCCTCCATGACTGCTGAGGTTTCGACTGAATCAAACGCTTACTCGCAATCAGTGAAAGCTATGTATAAGGGTTGGTTATTAACGGTCTATTGTTGAGTAGCCTTTAGGGAATCCTGCCTGGTCCTTTGGTTGAGGGAAGTCTAAGGTGTGACCGATTCTATTTGCGATTACCTAACTAAACACTTTGTAGGCAACGGACAGTAAGCTGATCAGTTTATAATATTTTAGCTCTTTGGCGTCCCCTTTCTTATGGATTGATATTATGTTGGCGTTCTTCCATGATTCCCATACGATCGAGGTCTTATATAGGTTGGCCAGTTTTTCTAGAACAACTTCTCCGCACGTCAACCTCCTGTTTATTATTCCGGTTTCGCTTCCCCCCCCCTTTACCCTTCATTTTTTAATATATTTTTGAAACACCCTCAACAACACAATCCGAAGTCAATATGCCTTTTTCTGCGCCTCAACCCAGGATATCGCCATTTCTGGAGGCCGCAGTAACGACACCTACGTTGAGCGACTGGGGCAATGCCCCTTGAAAGACCTTGCCACTGCCTTTCAGTTACCCCATACAATGTACCGCAGACTCTTCATCGCTCCTTCAACTCGTTTTCGGTTTGTCTTTTGTGTTACTAGCGCCCTGACCGCCTGATCGGCTTTTCTAATGCCGCGAGAACATGCCGCCAACGACACCCGTGAATGCTTCCTAACCTCTCGCCTCCCCAACGCACTCCCAGGCCCCGGTCTTTCTTAAATTTTTTTTCTCTTTCTTGTTCTTTCTCACTTTTTTTGTCTTGGTGTCGCCCTGGCTTCTCTTTTGTCTCTGTTTTTCTTTCTTTTCTTTTCTCCCCGCGTTCCCACTTTCTTGTTCTTGTCCCCTCGTCTTGGGAACGAAGCTCACTGACGATGCACGACAGCGATCATTTCCTCTGAAGACTCACCCTTTAAAACCAGCCGCCAGCGACAACACCCGCACGTGACGTCACTGCTCTAACCCTTTAAAACTAACATGCCGAGGATGACGAGGCCGCCTTTGACGAAGATAGGTCCTCCTATCAAAACGTTCGCCAGCCTTTCTGAGGCACCTTATCCCTGTTTACAAACTTTATACCACAGTGTGGTATTCCATTTGTCCGCCCCTTTCTTGATTTTGGACGATAAAAGGCTGTAACACAATGCTTTAAAGAGAATAAATTTCTTCCTTTCGTTCGCCCGTGTCCGGCAGTGGGGGGAGGAGGTAATAATTCCACTGCCAGTGCAAAAGCCTGAATTCAAAGAAAGGGCGTGCATTCGCGCAACATAATTGGCGGCCTAGGTGGTCGCCGAACCATAGGGAGACGTTCAGCAAAAGCGGACACTCCAATAGAGGCCAGCGGCCTTGGTGTGCGAGCATTCGCTTGCACACCAAGCGAATGGGACTAACACCTGAACCACACCTCTGGTTTCGGTTTTGGGCGCGGGCGTTCTTAACGCTAGGCAGCCCGTGTTACGCTGGTTGCGCTGATCTGTGCTGTATATTTATTTTTATATGAGTGCGGCGATAAAAAAATTCCAGACTGAACTGGAGGTGGACAGGATGTTAGCCCCCTGGCTCATATTCTCAATGCTAAAACGCCACTATTGAACAGATGAAATTGGTAGAAACACAACCGAAGGCTCCGAAAAAAAAAGCGGAGCTCAACAAAACTTAAATCACTGCCAAACCCTGAGCAGGCAACAGTGGGATGAAGTCTGCAATTTCGTGGATGGTCAGATGAGAGTTGGAGCTAAACGGAAGCTACCCAAGCATCTGCTCTATAATACCAATACCAAGTCAAACCAAAGACAAGTGATAGCGAAGGTTCTACGCGAGGCATCAAAATCAGACACAAAAGACCGTACTCGAAAGACTCACTCGGAAGTATCTGCCACTGAGCAACTCGAGTGACGAAGACTGTACGCCCTACAAAGGCTCAGCTTCCCACCAGCTAGATAACCTCTTCAAGGCATGCGAAATAAGGGAAGCTCTCCAGAATCTAAATGGCAGGTCGGCCCCTTGTCGTGATGGCATCCCCAACCAGGCCCTCAGAAACCTGGACGAGGGCTCCATAGAACGGTTGGCAGAGGAGATCAATAGAATATGGGAATGGGGAATTGTCCCGCAGTCCTCATTCCAAAACCTGAAACACCCCCGCGTCTCAAACCTCAGACCCATTTCCCTCACGTCGTGCGGGAGGAAAGTGGCGGAACATCCCATACACGATTGCATTTCTAAGCACATCAAGAAACAAGGATTGTTTTCATGCAACAAGATCGGCTTTCGTCCAGCCATGTCAACGCAGGACGTGATGAAGCTCATCAAGTGCCAAATCATTGACAACACCACAAGAGATACAGGATGCATCTTAGGCTTAGACCTGGAGAGGGCCTTTGACAATGTATCGCATGCTCACATTCTGAACTTCATCTCGGAGCTCAATTTGGGTGACGCCTTCCACAGATACATCAGCTCGTTCATCAGGGAACGCAAGGCCACGCTCAAAATCGGTGACCTCAAGTCGGACAATTTTGATTTGGACTCCAGAGGCGCGCCACAAGGAGCGGTAGTCTCACCACTGGTTTTTAACATCAACATGAAGAAACTGTCCCAAAGGCTGTCCAACATAGAAGGGATAAATCGTACGCTCTACGCTGATGACATCACAATCTGGTGCACCGGAACAAGCGAAAGAGCTGTTGAATTAGGCTTACAGAAGGCTGTAGATCAGAAATGTACCTTGAATATACGGCGCCCAGACGCTCCCCGAGCAAGTCTGAGCTCCTCCTCTAGAGGTCAGTAAGGAGAGGTCCCAAACATATAGCCAGGAAACCGTTGTGTATCAAACTACACACTAAAAGCGGCTGCACCATCCGCAGAGTAGACACCATTCGGGTCCTCGGCATGTTCATCGAATCCAATGGAAGTAACAACACGACGCTCAACAAGCTTACAGCCAAGACTGTGAACATATCAGACTCGTCAACAGAGTCTCGAATAGGCGTGGGTGCCTAAAGGGAGACAACCTCCTCAGGTTGTTCCATGCCTTCCTCATGAGCCATATAGTTTATGTGGCAGCCATGCACTATCGGTATAACTCCGAGAAGAAACGATTAAACACGCTCATCGAAAAAGTATCAAAAAATTACCCGGCATTTCGTT
Organism: Dermacentor andersoni; assembly: GCF_023375885.2. Classification (NCBI taxonomy): domain Eukaryota; kingdom Metazoa; phylum Arthropoda; class Arachnida; order Ixodida; family Ixodidae; genus Dermacentor; species Dermacentor andersoni. The sequence goes on along the minus strand of NC_092822.1, from coordinate 71,081,680 downwards.
ACGGGCGAGCACGGACCTCCTTATGCAACTAGGAATTCACTACACATTGGACGAGATAGTCGAGGCCCAGGAGTCAGCCCAATGAGCCCGTCTATCCCCAGCTGGAAAGAAGACGCTGGCGGTTCTTGGCATCAATCCTATCATCATGGAAGAGTGGAAATATGAAATCTCAGATCAAAGGAACAGCATACGAGTCGAACCGTTTCCCCGTAATATTAATTCTCAACACAACCTAGGCAGACGCAGGGCAAAAGCCCTCGCCCTCCTCAAGCGTACCAAAGACGATCCCTACTCGGCATCTTTTGTCGACGCAGGCCAATATGGGCAGTCGTCTAACTTCGCCATTGCCCTCGTTGATCACAACGTACAGATAGTGAATGCGGCTTCTCAGAAGTGCTCAGCACCAACCAGAGCGGAGCAAGTCGCAGTTACTGTAAAACTCATAGATAACAGATCACAAATCACTGATTCTAGATCGGCGCTCAAGGCTTTCGCTTCAGGATCCATCGCTGAGGAGGCTCACAAGATTCTCAAGAACAATATCTCTCCGCACACCATCATGTCGTTTCTGGCAAACCTCGACCTCCAGCTTGACTCTTTTCCCAATCTCAGTGACATCGCCTACTGCCAAGCGCGCGCACTAACGCACCGCGCGGGAGCAGGGTCCAGCTCAGACTGCGGGGTTCTCGAGTTTCGGGACACTCTCACTACTTTTAGCGAAATCATTACGCCCTAGCATCAAGGTAGGAGGACTTATCTTCCCCCTCATAGAAAGTGTGTAGACCTCTGGAGTCTACTATACGCATGCTTCAGACTAAGTGCTTTCCAAACCTGGTCGTTTTCCATACGATCACTCCAGAGGCTTTTAGCTCTGCTTGCCCCAACTGTGGAGCTGTTAGCAATCTCGCGCACATGCTCTGGCAATTCCCCTCGCTACAGGGACCCAACCGCATCACGGAAGAAGATTGGAGCTCTGCCATGTAGATCTGAGAACTTTCACGGCGAAGTTTACGATCTTTACAAGCCTCCATCGAATCTGTCACGAGCATTTTCATAAAGCAGAGGCAAGACTTTTGTAAATGAGGAAATGTTTACATTGCTGTATATAATTGCATTCACCGGACGTTGTGGCACCAGGTAAGCAGCAGCAGCCTCCCGTACGAAGCTCCACCGTACGCAATCAGCTGAAAAGTAAATTACGAGCATGTGTCATTTTATACTTAGAACTTATAGGAATACTGCGTGTAGAGGTGACACGTGCTGAAGTGGTGAATGGGTAGCATTATGAATAAACGCAATTGAAAATATAGGGGAGATTTGAAATTTTTTCCACTACACATATATGCTTTAACGGTAGGTAGCAGTCTGTCAGCCAAGCGATAAATTAATCAAGCTCGTGTTATTGCAACTAAACCTTCGACATTGATGATGGAGGTCAGAGGGTACAAAGCCGGTAACGAATGCCGTCGACAAAGTTGAAACGTGTCACGAAGCTTCAATGCACGACAAACCATATATTCAAACATACTCTTCTGCTCAGCTGTCTTCCCCGACTACTCCGAGTAGTGCCCCTGTAAATGATTCGAGACTCCCTTTCGAAGCATATTGAGGGACACTTTCCCTCCTCTCCCCTGGCGTTCTGCTACCGATGTGAGACTGCGCGCTTACTTCCGCTATCTTCCCTTATGCGCGCGAGACTTTGCAGTTATTAAGCACATTAACAAGTAACATGGCGATGGCAGAAAACGCAAGATACTAAAGACCACAATGCGTTACTCCGAAAAATGTTCAGTGCTGGCGCTAATTGTCAATGATAATTGTCATGTCCGTACACTATGGTGCACAGTTCCTGATGCCCAGCGGAAGCGGGTTTTCGAAGACGATGCCACCTGTCCAGTATGCGTTTTCTCGGTTTAAAGTGTTCGTTACATTTTGGGTAACGGACTTCTACCTTCGGATGAACCAAGCTTTCTAAACAACGTAGCTTCGGGGACAGTGGATCTAAGAAACCTGTACAACTTCTGTAGCTCCGCTCATAGGTAAAAAAAGAACAGTTTAATTCTAATTTTATTTTAGTGCCCGTAGTGTACTGTAAGAGCTGTTAGTGTGCCTTGTGACATTTAATCCGCAATTTAACCGAGGAAACGCTTGAAAACAATGTCACAGGACGCACTAACAGCCCTATATTATACTGCGGACAGTAAACTAAAACGAAAAATAAAATTGTTCTTTTTTATCTTGTGATCCGCTGTCCTCGAAGCCACGCCGTTTAGAAAGCTGGGTTCATTCGAAGGTAGAACTCGGTTAATCATTGTACATTTAGTTCAAAGCTGCAAAGTAGTCGAAAATATATGCCTGTCTCCATCTGTAGTGGCCACGTTAACTGCTTTAATTTGCCAAACACCAGGCCTAGTGCAGGCACTCGCCAGTAAGTTGCCCGAAGATCTTGATACTCCTACATTATGCACCGCCAGACACATGCACACATCTTCCAGGTCACTCTCTTTCTACACAGCGACATTCCTACGCTTGCAATAACGCAAGTATTGTATGAAGATGTAGTCGCATGACATATTAGTGCGCGAAAGAATTTTATTGAAGGTCCGGCGAGGACGCGAACTCGTCGCGCACCCGGCGAGTCCCACGCCGGAACCGGCAGGTCTAACCGCCTAGCCCGGTCGCGGGTAAGCCAGCCAGGATTTGCTTGTCTAGAGCGCGGCTACTCAGAAACGACTCCCACTCCTCCTTGCTGAACTTGGGGCATCTCGACCTGCACTTCCAGAGCATGTGTGCTGGAGTGGATGTCTGCCCGCAGGACGGGCAGGCGTCGTCACAATTTACGTCGGGGTAAAATTCGTGTGGAACGGCCAGACACGAATATGTGCCCGTCTGCAACAGTGCATAGTCACATGACATACCTAGCTATTAATATCTAGATATTGCAAAAGCTTTAAGGTACTTATGTTTTCGCGCACGTTGAGGCACTACATACAAACCAGATTGATCCCCCAGCTCCTTCCCCTCTTCTTTACTAGCGTGCCATTTAAGGTTACCCGACTCGTTATCCCTGTAGAATAAACAGTCGGGGACACTTCGGCTGTCGAGAGATCTCACGATGCGGTGGTTAGGCTCCACCTACTAGTCCCCACGTGGTAGGCGCCCGTAGCTCTGCCCTAGGACCACGCTTCTGAGGACCTTGGAAATAAAGGTTTGTCCGTCTGTATGTCCCAAACGTGAACAGCGTGTACGTAGTACACGCTTCAGCGCAATAGTAGTGGCATATAGCCGCACGTAGGGGGCGGGAAAATAGCACAGCTATCGGACACAATGAGAATAGACCAGAAAAAGAGTGCACAAAACGTAGATAAAGGATATGGGCGATTGCGGAAATTCAAATTATGCTGCAATTCGCTTTTTTCTAAGCTCTGTTTTCTGCTCCTATGACAGCAAAAGTCGTGCGAGTGACGACTCATTGCCGCGCAGAATCATGTGCCGTCTACAAAACTACCCCCGTATGTATGATCCATCAAGCATGACTAAGATAAAATTGTATTAATGACAAGTTCAATGATTTCTGTCCGTATCCGCCCGTTCATCTACAAGCTTCCTAGTAACCTCTTGTCGAACGACGCCACATTGCTTTTATCCCCCTAATAAGGCTCACATGCACTGTGACATTTTTACATGACAATTGCGACCGCTGATAAGCTTCTAATTCCAACACCTCTGTTTGCAAAAATACCCTAAGACGACTGTTTACAATGTCAAAAATAGTTATCCATTGTGTGTTCTTTGTTGAACTATCATTGACATTGGGCGGCAGGCATACTCAGAAAAGTCGTGATTAATTTGTGCTCTTAAAATTGGGTGATAAAGAGTATTTTCAAAATGTTATCAACGTTATTTCAATAAACTTTACGGCGAAAGCACACAGCACATCTGAGTCTGTAAAGATAATAATGAAGCCTCAGTATTTTATTTGAAAGCAGCAGTGCCAACTGGATGGCAAAACGCTTCAGCCACGACATGAGTTAACGAGTATACAGCACAATATTGTCGATTAAAAAGATAAGTAACAGCTACATAGTATGGAGAAAATGAAGCAGACGTTACCGGTCATTATCTGTAGCCGTGGTGGTAGGTAATGAGCCAGAATCAGCCAAATTACTGTTGTCTAGTTTTGAAAAGCAAGAGCGAGCGAATCAGTGGCTCGACTTGTATGATTTGCGCAGAAGATGCTCTTACTATACTATAATGCACCCACTTGTTAGCGGAACTTATTACCCTACACTGTAGACCGCACTCTGTCTCTAGTATCAAAAGGCCTCCACCCATAATCAGGTTCGGTTTACGGTCATTGGCTACTCGGGACTGTGAAACCACTCATGAAGCGCAAGCAGCCCAGGTGGCGCTGGCATTCTCGTGAGTTCATTCCAAAGTGCGAGTTTCACTCGAGCAATTAACTAGTTTTTATCTTTCCTCCATCTCTGCCATGCCTTCTCTCCCCTTAACATTTTATTATCGCCTCCTTTTGGGCTTCTCGGAAAAGAAAGAACATAGTATTGAGTCCAGCGATAGCGCATGTCGAAGGAAATGCGTAATCCTCAGCAGCTCCTAATGAGACGTTATCAGTAGTTCCGTGCGTTTGAGGGGTTTGGTAAGCCCCTGTGATCGGCTCTGCCTCCAAGAGGGCATTTCGTTCAGCGTTTCTCACTGAACCATTTTTAGCGGTTTGGCCATGGTAGCTGGAGGTCAGTGAAGTCCGCAAATCGTACACGACGGGTTAATAAACGCATTAATAAGGAAATCGGAAATGCGCACACTCAACCAGTAACGCGCTAACCAATTTTCAAAAGATATCAGAACTCTGGAGTTCCTTGAAGTCCTGTAAGTGCAACCAGCATGTTTTCTTCACGCTCTTCGCGTTCGTACTAATGCATCAAATTCCTTGAGCAGCATAACGTTCGCAAGGCAGCGAGGGCAACTCACTCCACTTCTTAGCTTGGTTCGCTTGCGCGTCAAAAAAACGCTGTTTTTGGATCGAGGATTTTAAAGTGCTGGAGCTGTGATTTTTTTTATCAGATAGCGGATACGAACCGCTAAGCCTCAGCCCCTTTGGCGTTAAACTGCTAAGGACAAAGTCATGGGTTCGATTCCCAACAGCGCTAGGTGGAGCTCGAAGGAAAATAAATGGGAAGCAATGATACACAGACCAATTCATGCACATTAACAAAGCGCAGCTTTCCAAGTTCTTGACTATGGTTTCTGTCGTAGACCCTTTGTTGTTTAGTACGTTAAAAGTAATCCATATCAATCATTTAGTCCCTCGCTTGCTCAATGCATAAATGAAGCAGTCATATGTAGGCTACTGCAGGGCTTATAAATCATCTTGACTGATTAGAAATATGTGTGCCTGTACATTATAATTAGTACACGGGTGTTCTCGAACAAAAATTGCCTGTTGAATGTATTGACAAGACCTGTGTGAAAACCGGTGATTTTGCGTTCACTAGTAATGCGTCATAGCTGGCAAGCCATCGTGGTGAACGAGGATGGTGTGTAGAAATGAGTGAAGCGTTGCGGCTTCGTAATAACTTTTACTATGAAAGCATTCCGCATGGGTGCTCGAAGCAATGTTCCACCCACGACCTACTGGAACTCCAGACCTGCACAGATATACGGCTTCTATGGGTGCCGCTTGCGCCCACTCCCGTTTAATCGTTGGCCATTGGTATCGCTTTTATAACCTGTTCGTCTGTAACTCTACAGTTGACTGGTGCGGCGTTGTAATCGGTACGGCGGCTGTTGTGTTGTAACGAACTGCTTGTTTAGTTTGAGTGTCACAAGGCTTTGATCGGTCATTTGGCTCCCAAAGTTGACTGCCCGAACCTGGAGAAATGTCGGTGCGTGCAGTCCGCTCCACTCTGATATAGCTTTAAATAGCCGCTCCTATTGCCTTCTTCAGGCAGTAGCAAGCCCCACAGATCTTGTATGTACACTAAGTCACATTGTTTATAGAGTTCGTAATGTACACAACAGTTTCATTGTACACGTTGTAAAGTTCGGTTCTGCGCTCTTTAGAAATTGGCAACCACCGTAACATTCGACAACAGAACAAATACCACTCATTTTAACTTTTAAACTTATCCGTGAATGCATCGTGCGTTCAGAAAGAGAATTACGCATACAGCTTCACTGCGTATGTACCTTTCGCACCACCATTATGCTGACGCCTTACCACGCAGGAAAGCAAGCTTTGCCGTTTGAAAAGAGTTCCGTGACACAAAGCCTGCAATGCAGCACTTTTTAAAGCACTGAGATGGCTTTTTTAAGCATTCAACTGATATGACACAAAACAACAATAAAAACAAGTTATGCTCATCTTTCCTTGAAACAGACTCGACCAAAATAATGCCCATGTTGAGCGCAGGACTTACTTGTGAATACTTTTACCAGATCCTCTGCAGTTCACTACGGCACACAGCAGTAACTCCTAATGCCATGTACGACGTTAGGCTATCTGTGGTCAACTCAAAAAAGTTAGATTATCCTATGCATCTTTTAAAACGACTATTTGAGTCTCTTACTCAAAAAGGAAAATTTATGCCGTCTAGCAGTGCAGCAGCCACCTATGCTCATTGTTTACCTCCCTTGCAACGCTCCTCCTCTAGTAATTACCGTGTTCAAACGCAAAACATTCGCAAATTTTGGTTTTGTTTTTATACTTGTGAATTGAATAATTTACCATCAATACAAGCGCGTTGTGCCTGCCCAAATGGCAGCACGAGCGCTGAACAGATTGCAGAAGGAGACCACATCGAACAGGCTATAAATATCGCCACTCTGCTCGTACGGTCTGTCCCTGGCGGCAAAAGGGGCGAACTAGACCAGGCATGCTGGAGCAGGGAAATCTTTGCAGGTCTGGAGCTCAGTAGGTTGTAGTTCCACTCATTACATGTATCACGATGCGTTCTTAAGGCGTTCGATATTATTGTCTTCAAAACGGATTCGTGAATGGCCCAGCGAAAGGTGAAACTGGGTAACTATCGCGCACAGCAGCTCGACCTGCCAATATAAATTTAAAAATAGCAGGAAACTCAGACATTCACAGAATTTTTTAAGAGGCAAAGTAGTAAATTACTAGTAAGATCTTGATGAGGACTAGATGGTTCATACTTAGAACTGAGGTTAAACAACGCGAAAAAGACGAGGACACAAGGAAACAAATACCACAGACAAGCGCTCACTGCCAACTGGAAGTTTATTTGAAATTCACCGGACATTTATACATTTTTCAGCATAGGCATGCGCACACCAGTCGCAAAAACGTCTGGAAATCCGCAACATTATAATCTTTCTTCCAAAAATGTTATTTCTTTTCCCGACAAGGCAAGAGAGGGAGTGCTTACACATTTATCTCCTTGCTTTCTAAAGTGAAAAGCCTCTACTATTTCCATTTCCCTCTTACATTTTCCTTTCGCTATGAATTTTGTCTGTTCAAATATGGGGGTGAAGTTACACTTGTTACAGTGCGCGGCTAAATGACTCACATAGCTATTCTTTAGGTTACTGCTGTGCTGACGAGCTCTTTCATTGAAGCACTGTCCCGTTTGACCTATATAAGATTTTCCACAGCTGAGCGTTATCTCATAGACAACGTTGCGCCTGCACTCAGAGAAACGAGTTTTATTATTTGTGGTGCACAAGTGCCTTTCGCGCTTGTTCATGCGATTACATATTGAGGACAGCTTGCACGGGGCACTGAAAACCAAATTAATATTATGTCTATTGGATACTTTCTTAAGATTGTGTGACAACTCGTGTAAGCATGGCACCACGTGCGCTTGTCTTTCGTCTTCCTTTTCTTTTTGGAAAGTTTCCAAACTTCTTTTCTCTTTCTGCAAAATGGCTTCGCATACTGAAGTGATCACAGAACTGGGAATGTCTGCGTTCTGTAATCGCGCTATCTGATTTAAAAAAACTTTGATCGCACTCATGCTGAACGCGACGTACTAAGTGCTGCCTTAATGCACGTTGTTGCTATGCCTCTCTTAATCAATTTAGAGTGTGCGCTGTCGTAGCGCGATAAGGTTTTCTTAGATGTGGGATGATATCCCCAGTATACATGCTCGTCCAAAGAAAAAACAGAGGTTGATATCTAGAAACTGGATACGGTTGTTAATTGGCAATTTATACGTGAATGTAAGTCCTCCCAATCAGCTGATGAACAAGTCCAAAATTACTTCGACCGCGTCATGAAAATGCACGCAGGTATCTTTCTTCATAACAATTAAAGTAGTCGTCAACACAACTAAACACTCGCGTTACACGCATGTCCACCAACTTAGCAGAAATTACATGTCAACCGAGGATAGAAAAATGTTATATAAAATAGGGGCTATGGCAGATCCTATGCAGATGCCAGTGCCTTGGATGTAGAATTAGCCATCATAATTAACAGCAGTTGAATGAAGATGGAAGTCTAAAAGCGTTAAAAATTGTTGCTGTTTACACCTACAGAATTCTGAAAATTAACTTCTCCGAAATCTTCTATCCTTTCGCGCATAGCGCACATCAACCCATCTTGCGGCACAGAATAATATAAGCCCTCTACATCTACTGAAAATGCAGTTAGTGTATTCCCCTGGTCTTCATTTATGGCCAAGATAACTTCTTCAGAGCTTCTTACCAAGAAAGGGTCATTTATCTGCAACTTCTTGAGATGGCATTGCAGAACGTTTCCTACCTGACATTGCCATGACGTCTTCTCGGACACAATGACCCTAAAAGGGTATTCAGGCTTGTGGGTTTTGCAAGTGAAGAAAATATCAAGGAACTCCGTCTCCGCTTTGTTCACAAGCTGCCTAACGAGTCTAGGTGCAACTCTTTGAGTCGCTTCAGGGCGGTCTTCTTTTTCTTTTTTCGGGTTGAAAGGAACAGCTCTGAAATTCTTCATAATAGCTTGCTTGGATTTTTGGTTCATCAGGTTTTTAGGCAGAACAACAAAACCGCCTTCTTTATCTGCCTGTAGTACTTCAAGCGCACCATTGTTTAGCGTCTTTACAATTTTCTCTATGGGAGGCATACCTGATCTTCCTCACGGTGCGTGCTTTAAGACACAGTCCACGGCTTCACCGACAACTCGTTCGCGGATATGATCCTGAACTCTGTCACCTATGCTTCTACCCATGGCTAGGTGCTGTGGAGCAGTAAGCTTTGGCTCAAAACTGTATTTCAGGCCTTTTTCCAGGTTCCTCCTAACTTAGTATGGAATCGTAGCCTCCCCAAGCGTGGTGACTGCGTTGGCACTGGTGATCCTGGTGCACGGCTTCGGTAAGAAGAGCCTGGTGCGTTGCCACAAGAACACTGTAGATTGCCCGGCGAGTGTCTTGTACTCGCGCAGCGGAGCAAGACCCAGCATACGTATGTGTCAACCTCATCGCCACAACTACTTGCCAATCACGTTCCTTGAGCTACTACCTGAGAAGACGCATCACGCCACCTGAAATCATAGGCCTTTTTGTTCTGTAGAACTTTCTTGGGGACACGCAAAATAATGTGCAAAATATGAAGTCTGAAAAATGGTGCAAAATACGACTAGACAATGATTGGCTGAAAGTACTCGTTGGAGAAAGAAAAGACCCCCGCAAAAAGGAGCGAACGCTGCGGGAAATAGTAGAGGCTTTTCACATTAGAAAGGAAGGAGATAAATGTGCAAGCACTCCTTCTCTTGCCTTGTCGGGAAAAGAAATAACATTTTTGGAAGAAAGTATATAATGTTGCTGATTTGCAGATGTTTTTGCGACTGGTATGCGCATACCTATGCTGAAGAAGGTATAAATGTCAGGTGAATTTCAAATAAGCTTCCAGTTTGCAGTCAGCTGCTTCTCTGTGGTATTTGTTTCCTTGTGTCCTCGTCTTTTTCGAGTTGTTTGACCTCAGTTCTCAGTAAATTACTGCCCATTTCACCCCAATGACAACAAGCGAAGTGTTAGTATGTAGAACTTCGAAAGGAGATATGGCTAAACAACTTAATCTTGTCGATTGTCTTTAGATAGCAATAATTCCGGTTGCCTTTTTATCCAGTGACGATTACTGCAGAACTTGGTAGGTCTGATTAAATATGTTTTACATCGATCTTGAGCTGTCACTTACATTTTGTATGCATTTGGAATATCTTAAGCGTACACCCAGCAGCTCCCTTGAAACAACGATCATAAGACGTAGGACAAAAGAAGCTTTCATAGAGCCCTGCTGATCTCTTTCTTATATGAAGTAACACCATTTACAACTCTGAAAGTTGGGAAATTTTCAGGCATAAGGCAGAGTCGGTTGAAGCAATTGATATCGGGATGACTGGAGATCGCCGGGCAAGTTTTTCGTCTTGCAGTAAACATAAAAAAGGCACTGCTGATGACGACGAGAACTCTTCAGGCCTCTGCCTCTTTCATGGGGGACAAGGGCAGATGTCCATCAGTAAGCCATAAAGACCGTTAATGCACATCGAAGGCAGGTGCAGAAATCACGCTTTAGCACGGAGACAAGTGGGATCAACATCCGAGCATGTGTCATAATCCCAGATAACATACTACCGGAATTACCTTTGCATACCAGCTCGGTCATCAAGACAACTGTGAATAGCGGGACAGAGACTGTCGTACGAAGTGGAAACGAACAAAGTGAACTTCCGGAGCGCAGTGATTTCAGTTTCCAGCCAGGTGGGACCAACGTGAATGAGAATGCCATAGGTATGGGCAGCATATTATCTGGTTTTCTACAGCGCCCGGGCTTCACCTGACAGCGTAAGGGCGAAGACAATGTGGGAGGGAATGCCGTACGTACCGGTATCGGATTAAGTCGATTTCTAGGGCGTCCCTGTTCCGCCGCAAGAGCTACAGTCGCGAGAGCTACCCCACGCCTAACGTATTTATACAGCATGCGGACCAAGCGTTCAGATCACCGGTAATGATGTCACTCTGACTGCCATATAGGAAGCGGTGTCGAGTCAAGTAGAGTTCCAGAGCGTTCAGACAGACACTCGTTGTTCAAGTAAGCCAAGACAAAGTGGGACTGCCACACACTGGCATTAAAACATGTGGATTTCTTTGTCACCCTGGTTTGAGCATATGCAGTGGCAACGTACTAAATGGATTTTCACAACGCCAAGACACCAGTGTCCAAATAAGGAGGAGCGATGTCACAAGGAATATCATGTGAACGGCTGGCGTACCAAACGGATTTTCGCAAGTTCCACATTCCTACATCCGGTCAAATGGAAACAACGTGCGAGTTTTTCATAAGGAGGAAAAGAGTGTCAATTAGATTTCTACAGCCTCCATGTTTCGGCGCCCCTGAGAGAGGGAACCGTGTAGGTGGAGCGGTGTTAAAAAGACGAATAATATGCTTGGTGTATTCCACGGCAACGGTCTGACTGCTCTCAGCAAGGTGGTTAGGGTACAGGAAAATCACTGACATTGATTTTATTTGCATTTCTACAGCGAAGCTATCTATGCGGACCCTGTGCCGTCGTTGTCAGACTTCACTAGAAAGGGGTCACGTGACTTAGTGGGAGAGGAAAAGAAGAGGCCAAAGGGGGGAAAGATATAAAACATACGGACTCTTTCCGACATGCTGTCCAAGTACGTTTCGAAGGACCACCACGACTGGGACGTTGCCCTTCCTTATGTCACATTTGCTTATAAGTCTTCCCGGCACGACACCGCCGGATTTTCTCCATTTTATCTACTCTACGGTCGCGAACCGACCTTGCCCCTTGACACGGTACTTCCTCCTGCTGCGATCTCAACAACCGAGTATGCGCGCGACGCTATCGCCCTCGCCGACCATGCACGCCAGCTTGCCCGTGCTCGACTGACGGACTCGCAAACCACGCAGCAGCGTCAGTACGACGACCGCCACCATGACGTACAGTTTTCGCCTGGTGCACTCGTGCTCCTGTGGTCGCCCTCTCGTCACGTCGGACTTTCCGAAAAGCTCCTTTCGCGATACACAGAGCCCTACCGCGTGCTGCGTGAGGTGACGCCTGTGACGTACGAAATTGCTCCTGTGAGCTCAACCTCGTCATCTACTCTGGCATCTACTGATGTGCACGTCAGTAGGCTCAAGACCTACTACACTCCTTCAGACTCCGGCCTTTAGTCGCTCCGGGACGGCGCTTTTGCCACCGGGGGTAGTGCTACTGAATAGTATTTCCAATGACGAAGAGCCGAGCAGTAAAAAGACGACGACGACGATGAGAAGCTAGCGCGGGCTGTTGCCTCTTGGCCAAGCGCAGCGTATTTTCTTGTAAATATACTTGCACATAGCTTTTCGTCTGCGTCATCCTCCGTAACAATATGAAAGAGATGGAAAGGGGGAAAGAGACCCCCATTTCCTTGTGAGAATGCTATCTTATACGCGAATTATATGCGGTGGTCACACGGTGCATTTTCGGCGATCGAGCCAGGTCGGCATCAAGCTTATCGACTATTAATTTCACCCTGCCGCGAAAAAAAATATTATACGGTGGCGGTTTGCAACCAACAAACGGTGTCCTGCGATTAAACCGCGATACTAGGAACGCGTGGCTGCCGGGACCTCTTGCGCCAGCGAGCACGTCAATCGGCAGCCACTTCAATCGTCCAACCAATCCAACCAATCATCAAAATGATTGCAGCACCCGCATCTCCAGTGGTGAGCCTTGCACCAGATATACGATACTTTGGATTAGTGGTTCTGCACATTACATTCTAGCTACAACTATGGAGAGACCACGAGTAGTGCCTGTTCTTCAGGAACAAGCTGCCTACCGTGAATGTCAGTGAGAGTTGTCTCGTGAACGAGCTCGTTATCGTTGGGCCGACCCCGAGCTGCGCGACAGACATGTAGAGTTTAAATGACAGCGCTCCTAAAGCAAGCTCACCACACGAAGCACGCAAACGCGAAACTGAGCTGAAAGAGTGGTGAAACAATATATTTACTACATCGACTGCTTGCGATGCTTGACCTGCATGATGTAACACTCGGTGTAACTAACGCAGCTTTGCAGTTCGACCGTCTTCACGGAGTGGAAGGGACGGTGATTTTTTTTGTAGAACTGCGAGGATATCTTTCCCTATCACGTTGTTGCTAAACTGTTCCGGGGTAGCCACCGTATGTCACCTGTGTACCAAAAGGAGCACGTAAAATTGATAAATCAATCAAAAAATCAGTCAATGTTACCGTTCGTGGGTACAATACACTATAAAACAGACACGTGTACATGTCTATCTTTATCTGGTCACCACATTTCATCGCCTAACAAATGTTATCACAGAGCCAGGACGCGCCTGCATGTATCGAAAGCTATCGATGGTTCTATCCGGTGTCTGCTATCACCGAACATTGTTTAATCTGATTTCATTTATGCGCGACGCAAACGGTGCCGAACTTTCTAGAAGAAACGTGGGCACCAGCCATTTCTCTGGAGTCTTCCAAGACAGATGTATAGAAGCTGATGTGCTTTACCCACCGATCAGAATTTGGACGACCGCCGAATGATTTCGCCGCTATCGTTGGGCTTTGAGTGTAGTCTGGTATTGAGGGCCCAGGTTCGCCCAATAAAACACTAGTTTCGCTATTGACATTTTCGCTCCTTTCTTCGCCTTCACTACCTCGTGACATCTGGTCGACGTGCTAGTTCCTTCATTGAGCAGTCGCTCCCGACCAGCCGTGCTCCAAGCCCGGACCGCAAAAACAACGTCTTCGCGGATCATCAACCAAGCCACTGAGTGCGACCGCTGCACGGCCCTGAGACGGCCAAGAAAATCGTGGACAAGACAATGCCGATGGCAGTCCCAGCGTCCCCCATTCTGCTCCAACAACCTCGAGATCCACCAAAATTCCATGGATCATCCACTGAAGAGAGAGAACGATGTCTGTAAACTTACGAAAAAATCGCCATGTTCAACACCTGGAAGTCCGACGACGAGCAGGGGCATATAATTTGCCTTAGAATACGCGGCCAAAACATGGTTTGAGAAACGAGACACGACACTGACAACATGAGGTCTGTTCCGCAATGCCTTCATGCAGACATTCACGAGTGTGGCACGCAAGGGAAAGACCGAAGCTCTCCTAGAAGCTGGAGTGCAACTTCCTAACAAAATCGGGGCGATCTTCACGGAGGAGATGACTCGACTGTTCAGATACGCCGACCCCGACATGCCGAAGAGAAAAATGTTCGTCTCCTGATGAAGGGTGTGAAGCAAGAGCACATCGCCGGGTTGAGACGCAACCCACCAAAGATATTCTCTGAATTTGCTTCTGAGGCCACAACCATTGAGAAAACATTCGAACTTAGGAACAGGCAGTTAAATCCATACACGCTTCAAAGGAACTACGCCGAAGTTCAACCACTGGGCAACGATGATCAGCGCGAGACCATCACAGCAGTCGGGCGATAGGAGCTTCAGAGGATGTTCCCAAGATCACAGCGTCAGGTTGCCTCGATCGCTGACATCCTGCGAGAAGAAATCCTGTGGTCAATGGGACTTCTAGAAGAGCAGCCGGAATCGTCAAAGGCCCTGTCTGAAGCAATGGAGCGATGTCGGAAGCCCTGTCTACGCCGCAGTTGCCCGTCGTCAAAGTAACCCTGCGCGACCGCGCCAGGGCGCCGTAACGATGCAGTTCTGTAGTCCGCCGATGCCGCCGCTTCCAGCACTCCTACCCGTCATCCAGCGCAACTACCCATCAAAGACAGACGTCAGGTGCACTCCTGACCATCGCCCGCTTCACGTCTGCTGCTAATGCCCATACCGCGAAATTGGACTACAAACATTCGCCGTCAACGCGTCGCGCCCAAAACATGGTGAGCGGCCACGGGACATCGTCAACTACATCGGCGCCTCTCAGTGGAGCCCTCGGCGACCCGCCCGTTCGCCGTCACCACGCCCGTGCCTGTCGCCGCACTGGCCCAGCCCAGGGCCGGTCCGCCAGTCCATATCCGGAAAGCTAGAAGCAGCAACCGATGGAGTTGCGGTTGCTGTTCGTCTCGATGACATATCAACGAGACGCCACCACCCCGATGAAGCCTAGAAGCAAAGAATACGCCGACAAAAGAAGACCTGATGACGCGACGTTCCAGCCACAGGTCAACATGAAGCAGCCGTCGTCCGACGCCAAAATTAAACAGCAACAAACGGGAAGGAACCACCTACCACAATGTGCTTCTCGACGGCCACGCATTCACCGCTTTAGTGTGCACAGGAGCTGAGTACTCCTTCATGAGTGGGCCCCTCGCCACCCAGTTGAAGAAAGTTGAGACTGCATGGGAAGGCCCTCTAATTAGGACAGTTGGAGGACACTTAATAATGCCGACTGGAATCTGCACAGCAAGAATTACCATTCCTGACCGGACTTAATCCTGCCATTTTCCTTATCCTCCAACAGTATTCACGAGACTTCATTCACAGCATGGACTTCGTGAACTAACACGGCGTAATCAACGACCTGAAGTCGAAGTCGATAACGCTATCTGAAGATCAAGCAATGCCACCGGAGGTCCGTCGTAGTCACCACGCCTTAAATGTGCTAGAAGATTAAGTGAGCATGCCGCCTCGCTCCAGCATTCTCTGTCCAGTCGGCTACGAAACACCCGCAGACGTAAAAGGCCTCGTCGAAGTCAGTCAACGCCTGCTGCTCAATCGTGAATTCTGCGTCGTAAGAGGGATCACTCAACTGCATGGTGGAAAAGCGAAAGGGATGCTGAGCAACTTCAGCATTGCATAATTGCATAACTGCAATTATGAAATTGCGTTGCCTTGCATAATTCAGCATAACTGACTTGTGTGGGGAAAAAGCATTTTAGTTCTCAATTGCATGGTGTCTGTAGTCGAATGACGCGCAAGTGTGTGACCCATTAACAGTTCAAAGGAGCCTGTAGTGTTACTTCGTGGCATGAACGTCACTGTATCTAAAGTCGAGTCCTGTACGACGCTGGTACCGTTTGTCGCTGCTACAGGCGAGAATGGACATCTCGATTCTCAAGTTTCAGAAGATTCACAGCTTCTACAAATGATCAGCAAGTCACTTAGTCGAAACAAACGTCATACACTGCTGGCCGTTCTCTCCAAGCACTCGAAAGTGTTCGACTTTTCAAAAAGCAGCGAAATTCCTCTAATCCCAGCGTCTCGAATACGTCATCAGATCAACGACGCTTCGGTGCATCCCATACGGCAGAAACCTTACAAAGTGGCACCGTCAGTGCGCAGTGCAAGTGCAAGAG
This sequence comes from Dermacentor andersoni, assembly GCF_023375885.2. NCBI lineage: Eukaryota > Metazoa > Arthropoda > Arachnida > Ixodida > Ixodidae > Dermacentor > Dermacentor andersoni. The sequence continues at coordinate 71,065,416 of NC_092822.1, read as the reverse complement.
ATGATAGGAAAAGGAGACATTCAAGAATCGGCGAGTCCATGCGCCGCTCCCGTCCTTGTGAAAAAGAAAGCTGGTACGTAGAGATTCTGCGTTGATTACCACCGATTGAATTCCGTTACCAAAACGACATCTATCCACTGCCCCTTATTGATGACGCCATCGACTGTCTGCATTCCGCTTCCTACTTTTCTTTTGTAGATCTGAGAGCAGATTACTGGCAAATTCCGATGCACCCAGCTGACCAGGAAAAGACGGCATTCGTTACGCCTGACGGGGTGTACGAATTCAACTTCATGCCGTTCGGATTGTGCAATGCGCCAGCAACATTCCAAAGATTCAAGGATAATATTCTGCGCCGTTTGAAATGGCAGATTTGCATGTGCTACCTTGATGATGTCGTAATTTTTGAGCTTACATTTCAGGAGCACAGCACTCGTGTAGGTATTGTACTCGACTGCATGGAAGAGGTTGGTCTCGAAATGAATTCCAAAAATATGACATTTTACCGAGCGGCAAATTGTGGTGTCAGGACATCTCTTTGATAAGATGGAATTAGACCCGACCCACAAAAGGCGGCAGCCATTGAATCGTTCGAGCAACGCAAATCTGTCAAGCAGCTTCGTAGCTTCGTCGGGCTCTGCTCATATTTCCGGCGGTTCATACCCGGTTTCGCGGATGTCGCTCACCCGTTGACGAATCTTCTGCGGCGTTTCAGTGGACCCCTGAGTGTGAAGACGCTTTTCGCCTGCTGAAGTTTTTGTTAACTTCACAGCCAATACTGCGGCACTTTGATCCTTCGTCACCAACAGAGATTCACACAGACGCAAGTGCCGTCGGCATTGATGCCGTCCTCGTTCAGGGCTTTAGGAACAACCAACATGTCGTCGCGTACGCAAGCCGTTCTTTAAACAAGCCAGGACGGAACTACACTGTGACGGAACAAGAATGCCTAGCAGTAGTAATTGCCGTGCAGTGGCTTCGTCCGTACGTATATGGTCGCCCGTTCACCATCGTCACAGATCACCATCATCTGTGCTGGCTGGTCAATCTACGTGACCCGTTTGGTCGCCTCGCGCGATATGCACTTCGTCTACAGGAATATGCGTTCACTATTTCGTACAAGAGTGGCCGCCGACACGCTGACGTGGATTGCCTTTCTAGGATTAGACCACGTACAACGGATGGGTTGTGAAGCCAACTGCTTTTGTCACATTATCGCTTCCCTTTCGCCTGACTTTCCCGGTGCATTGATGTTCGCCGCAGAACAGCGCATAGACCCAAGCTTGAATCCTGTTTTTTCTGCCATGCAAGGGCCTATAACCGCATGTCCATTTTGCATCCGAGATGGTCTTCTTTACAAGAGGGGAACTTCTCAACGACGGGCGCCCGCTTTCTACTGGTGGTACTGGAGTCTCTCTACACATCTGTTTTGCGCGTTACGCACGATGATCCGACCTCAGGTCACTTAAGGACCGCGAGAACACTTAGCCGTAACAAAGAAAGATTTTATTGGCCTCGAATGTGCATAACAATCGACACCTATGTGGCCAGTTGTACAGAGAGCCAGAGCCACAAGTGACCCACCTCAGCTGCAGTTGGTCAACTGCAGCCAGTAAAGCCCCCAGTTTTCATATTGAAAAAATTGGCATAGACCTGATCGAACCGTTTCCGCGTTTTTCAAGAGGCAAACGGTTGTTCATTGTGTGTGCTGACTACCTGACGCGGTATTGTGAGACGGCAGCTCTATCCTCCGCCACTGCAGCCATAGGTTTCCCAGTTTTGCTGCATTCAGGCATACTCCAACACGGGCCGCCTCGCGTGATAATAAGTGACCGTGGTCGCCAATATATTGCCGATATTGTGGAAGAATTACTGCGTTCGCCAGCCTCGACGTTCAGACACTGAACAGCTTTTCATCCACAAACTAATGGACTCACCAAGCGCACAAACCGAACATTGATAAACGTGCTGTCAATGCACGTCGCTTTGGACCCCAAGACCAGGGATGAAGTACTGCAGTTCGTGATGTATGCATTCAACTCTGCTAAACCTGAAATGACCGCTTTGAGCCCTTTCTTCCATCTTTACGCGCACCCACCTCGTCATACGCTGGACGCTATCTCTTCTTTTGTCATCCATGATGATTTGTCTACGGCGGAGACTTTGTGTCGTGCAGAAGAAGCTCGTCGACTTCTCGCTTACGTACATTGGTCGCGCAAGGCCACTCTAAAAGATGCTATGACAGTCACCACCAACATTTTACCTATGTTCCTGGTGACCTCGTGTGGCAGTGGACTCCAATACGCAGACGTGTATTGAGCCAAAAGTTGCTTGCCCAATATGCGGGGACGTTCGTCATCCTCGATCGTCTAAGCGAGTTGAACTACACAATTGCACGTCTCGCTTCCAATGCCCACTGTTCACGCAAGACTTAGGCGACGCATGTTGCCAGCCTGAAGGCGTTCACACGCGGACGCAGGAGTGACTTGCCGGGAGGGCTTCGCCTGGGAAAGGAGGAATGTTACGTGCCGTGATAATCATTAAAGCAGCCCCTTAAGACTCTCCGGAGACAGTAACAATATAGATATAAAGTACGAGATCAACCGCTCAGTGATGCCTTTGAGTAGCGACTGCGACATGGTACATGTCAGCAAATAGCAGCATTATTTCGCACCTTCTTAACTGAGGCTTTGTCGTGCGACGTTTGAAAAACGCGATGACTGCAGAAGAAGACAACGGAGTGCGCGGGTTCTTGAATAAATGTGTCGTCTCAGCCACGCTACGTCTCCTGCTTCTTAAGGTGAATGTATATATATATATATATATATATATATATATATATATATATATATATATATATACATTGTAACTGGCGTGTTCTTCTCAGCGACGTGGGGACGGCGTCTGGAAAAGGGCCACTAACACAAGGCAGGCATAGCCCAAAAAACGAACAGAGTGAGACCCACACCAACGTCCACATCTTTCTCTGTACTGGCACAGAACTGGCGCCGACGCGCTCCGGTACAACACTCCTCGCGTAGAAAGGAGCCAACCTGGCGACCTAGGCAGAAGAATGCAGAGGCGCATCGCAGCCCGAATTAAGCCGTGCGACATGAACTGTTTCTCGCCCTTGGAAGCGGTTGTGGGGAGCTGTCTCGACCACCTCCATGATACAGTTCGCGGGCAGCGTTTGCTCTAGGATTTGTAAGGGCCGTGGTATTTGGATAAGAGCTTGGTAGAAAGGCCGAAAGTGGTGGATGGAACCCATAGACAAACAGGCGTTTCTGGGTATAGTGGGCCCTAGGTGCAGAGGCATCATGGCGAGATTTTGACGTCACTGGTCTTGCGTGGTAAAGAACGGGCCAGTTGACGGAATTCTTCTGCATAAACACCCGCTCACAGAAATAGGTTTTGCTTCAGGAACGTAAGGTCGGCATGGCGGCATTGTGTTAATGCAGTATGATGGTTCGCGTCCACAGAGAAGAAAGAAAGGTGAGAAACCAGTGGTAGCTTCGGTAGCAGAGTTATAACCGTAGGTTATAAGCGTCATTGGGAATCCGCGTCCGCCGTGGGCATGGCGGACGCGGACTCGCAATGACGCTAACGAGGACCCTGTTCTGTGTTCTGCAGGGCATTTTCGAGATTGGTGCATCTACGGCAACGAGCGGCTGCACGTGCTGGGATGGAAGCGATATGGTCGACGGCTATCAACTTTATCCGGTTAACACCGTTGGCCAGATGACAGCATGGATATTTCCTGGAGACCTGGCTCCATCTGATCAATCCAAATGCCTTTTTGCTATAAATAAAGCCATGAAAAAAGTTCCTTTTGCTCTGCAGATTTTTCAGCTACCTGATTGATGACATGAATGTGGCATGACATGGCTTCGAAGCTTGACCAAACGCGATCACTTTTAAGTTTTCGCGGGCCCACGTGCATGTAAAAGCACGGACACTCATTGGTTCTCAATGCCTTTTTCAAACTGCTGGACATTCAGTTCGTTACTACGAAAGTGACTTAATCCGTGCAGTATTATTATGCTAAATATGAAACAGTATAAATATACTTCTCTACAGTTTGTCGATGTCTCCTTCACTGTATTGCTTGCGAGATCCATCGTCCGCGCCGTCTCCCTGTCGCATCGTAGCTATATAGGCTGTCTTCCTTTTGCACACATTGTTGAATATTCGTGACGCTCGCAGTCACGCAAAGTGGAGGAACTTGGTGCACTCACAGAAACAGCACCAGACAAGTTGTTTCTTCAGCATTACGCCGTGAACAGTAGGAGCGCTTTGCGATCTGTAAAATCGCCGAAGCTATTGGCAGTATTTCGGTGTGCACGGAAAGATTTCTCACGAAGGAAAATAAATATCCAAGAAATAGTGGCCATCGTCGAGCCTCATCACTACGTCGCGCATTGCAAGCTCGTTGTAAGAGTTTGTTTACACTGGGCCTCTCCGATGCTTAGCCGCCATGCTCGCCCGGTGAATGGATGTGATGGCGCCACCACAGCGTTCCCTCGTGATATAACGCGAAGCGTACTAAATTACAAATTAGTCTAATACGCATTCAGTGTACATCTTGTAAGCTTTAAAATGCTTCTTTACCACGTTGAAGTAACTAGTAATATTGTACTAGATGCATTTGCTTTATAACTTGCTTCTACATGTAAAGCACTTGGTGGAACGACAAACAAGTGAAAGAAGGCACGACCATTCCCCGACGGTATGATTACGTGAGTCCCAGTTTGTCGACCGCACAGAAGGCAACGCCCAAGGAATGATAGCCACCTAGACTGAATCTAGATAAACCTATGAAACTGGAGGCTTGGCGAAAGATAAACCGTGTCTCGGTACCATTTGTGCTTTGATCTTGGGGTATAGGCAGAGCTCGTGAAGATCCCGAGTTTAGCCAAACTCGGCGCATCCTGCATAGCACTCCTGATGTTGTCGTCCCGATTTGTAAGTCACTGTGTAGGGATATTCTTGTAGTCGGTGGGCCCAACGACCGAGCCGGCCAGTAGGATCGTTGAGCGACGAAAGCCAACAGAGCGCATGATGGTCTGTGATTTCAGGGAAGGGCTTGCCATATAAATATGGGTGGAACATTGAAACAGCCCAGAAGAGAGCAAGACATTCGCGCTCGGTAATCGAACAGTTGCGCTCTGCTTTTTTCAGGAGCCGGCTAGCGTGGCTATAACGCGGTCTTCTCCGTGTTGGCGTTGTGGTATGACGGTGCGAATCCCATAACCACTGGCATCAGTTCGGACGTTTGTAAGTGCGCGCGGGTCAAAATGGGCCAAGACAGGCGCTGGGTGGACTGGTAAGAATCATGATAAGGCGTGAAAATGCGGCAGCCTGAGAGGAACCCCACGTGAAAGGCACTTCTTTCTTCAGAAGTCCAGTGAGTGGTGGAGTGATTCCCTGTGAAATCTTTCACGAACCGTCGGAAATAAGGACAGAGCCCAAAAATACTCCGGACCTCTTTGACAGACTGAGGTACGGGAAAAGACGTTACTGCTCGAACCTTCTCCGGGTCGGGTTTCACTCCCGAAGCATCGACGAGATGGCCTAGCACTGTAATCAGTCCCCACCCGTAGTGGCACTTCGATTAGTTAATTGTTTCAATTGCCTTACGGAAGACGTCAAGGGTAGCTGCGACGTGCTCAATGTGCGTCTCAAATGTAGGAGAAAACACAAGGACGTCGTTGAGGTAACGAAGGCAAGTTGACTATTTGAAACCTTTAAACAGAGAGTCGATCATCCGTTTGAACGTGGCGTGGGCATTGCACAAACCTAACGGCATAACCTTGAATTGGTAGACACCATCTGGAGTGACCAAAGCGGTCTTTTTTGGTCTTGCTCATCGACGGAAATCTGGCAATAACCAGATCGACGGTCGATGGACGAAAAGTATTTGGCACCGTGAAGACAATCAAAAGCGTCGTCGAATCGTGGTAAAGGGTAAACGTCCTTTTTAGTATTTCGGTTGAGATGGCGGTAATCAACGCAGAAACGCCACGACCAATCTTTCTTTTTGACGAGCACGACCGGCGACGCCCAAGGACTCGACGAGAACTCAACAATACCTCTGCCGGGCATCTTGTTTACTTCCTGCTGAATAACTTGCCGCTCTGCCGTGGACACGCGATATGGTCGGCGGTGAATGGGAACTGCATAACCATTGTTTATCCGACGCTTAACAAGGGACGTCTGACGGAGTGGTCGATTGTCAGTGTCAAATATGTCGCGGTAGCAGAGCAAAAGGGCGGCTGCTTGGTCGGGTGCGAGGTGCAGAGCTACCATGGGACGTAATGGGCCGTCGAGGTTCAAGGCGTCCTGCAGGTGATCATGAGGATCTGGAGACGCATCGGTTGCAATAGTAGTGACGCGGTCGTCTGTCACTAACCAGAGCGTGGCCACCGCTATGCCTTAAGGTAAAACTTGCTTGGTGAAGCAAAAGTTGATAATGGGGAGACAGATGCGATTAGCGGCAAGAGTTACGACGGAGTGTGGCACAGAGATGTCGCGTGCCAGGAGGAAATCACGAATAGGAACGACGACATAGTTGCCATCAGGCACGGTTGCCGTTGAGGCCAATTCGACGAAGGTTAGGGCTTTTGGAGGTAAACGAACAAACACTTTAGTGCAGAGGGTGTTCGGTTGTTCGGGGTGAACTTCTGAAAGAAGAGGAAGCTTGAGGCACATCGTACCGGTGGTACAGCCGATGATGGCAGAATGCGTTGTCAGAAAGTCGAAGCCGAAGATTAGGTCATAAGGGCAACTGGTAAGAACGGTGAACAGGACTGGAACTTGGCGGCCAGCAATTCCTATGCGAGCAGTGCACATACCCTTGACGTCAACAGTGGTGCCGTTGGCGATGCGTACGGCTCGAGTGATGGCAGGCGTAAGAACTTTTCTGAGGCGACGAGATAGGTTAGCGGTCATTAGGGAAACTTGGGTTCCAGTATCAATTAATGCCGTCAGCGGAGCACCATTTGCGCCTACTTCGATTAGGTTCATGTTGGTGAGGAGCGTCAATGGAAGATTTGTACAGGAGGAACGTGATGCAGCACTACCTCGAAGAGCTGCATGGCCTAGGTTTCCGTCCGCTATGGTCCATAATTGGTCGGCGACGAATAGCGGCGTGGCTGGGGCGACGGGGACCAACGGCGCTGATGTGACGGCGAGAGAGCAGGACGAATGACATCGACGGACACGTCAGATGTAGGAGGCATACGGCGAGGCTAGTAACGGCGCGGGTCGGCATATGGGCAAGGAGACGGGGAGAAGGAGCTCGAATACGGCGACGTCCAGGAGGTGCGGCAGTGGCGAGCGATGGGGCCAACGCGGAGGCAACGGAAACAAATGGGCTTGTCGTCCGGGGTTCTCCACTCGGCAGGGTTGCGGTATCTGGGACGGGAATACAGGTCGCCGTGAGGCGGAGCAGTCGGCACCGGTCGGGCGTCAGGTCGGGAGACGGAGCAGGCAGCAGGAAAACCTAGGTTTGCTAATTCTTACCGTACAACTGCCTGAATGAGCGAGATCGGTGGGTCTGGTTGGTTAATGATGGGTTCAAGTGGGCGTGAACAGAACGGTGCAGGACTTGGAGCCTCGAGTCCGCGGCTCATTAAAAGGTGGTGAAGCGGTAAGGTCAACTCAAAACGACGTCCCAGCCGTGTTAGGGAGCCGGGAGAACTGTGGAATGGCGTGGCGGCTTTTCTGAGCTCGAAGCGGCGGCATCTCTTGACAATAGCGTCGATAGTGGACACATTGTTGAAGACCAACAAGTTGAAGGCGTCGTCCGTGATCCCTTTAAGTACGTGGCCGACTTTGTCAACCTCCGCCATTTTCTCGTAGACTTTCCAGCAAAGAGCGAGCGCGTCTTATATGTACGAGGCATACGCTTCAGTAGAAGGCTGAACTCTGCTAGCAAGCTCTTTCCTAGCAGCCGGCCGTCGACCGGTGGGATTTCCACAGAGGTCGACGCGCTTCTCCTTGAAAGTATCCCAGCTAGAAATGTCGTCCTCGTGTGTCCGGAACTAGACACGAGGAGTTCTGTCCAAGTAGAATAGGACATTGGCTAGCATAATGGTAGGGTCGCAGCAGTTGTTTTGCCTAACACCCTCATACAGGTTGAGCCAGTCCTCAACGTCGACATTATTGTGGTCGGAGAATACGCCAGGATCGGGAAGATTGGTAACCGTAACGTACGTTGTTGTCGGGGCCGCAGGAGTAGAAGGAGACGCGGTGTCGTCACCGGGAGCTATGTTGCAAAGCAGAGCGGTACGGCAGCTGCGGAGCTCCGTGGCGAGGACGAGGAGCGGCACCCTCTACCACGATGTTACGCGAAAGAGGAGCCGGTAAGACGAGCAACAATTTACAGGTTATATTTACAACAGCGGTTGCAGCGCTGATGGGTTAGATTCACAATGAGAGGCCAGTTTGTTCCTCCTCCTCTTTTCTCGAGTGATAGCGCTCACCTGCCTCGTTCAAACAAATAAATATCACACGCGTGTAACAATATTTTTGAAAGCGTAAAGCCCAGCGATCGAGGCTTTAGTGGGATCTTTCAACGACGATAACCAACAAAGGGCATTGTCGTCGGCGACAACGTCAAACTGACGACCGTAAAGGTAAATACGAAATTGACGAATTGCCCAAACAATGGCCAAGCATTCCGTTTCCGTTACGGAGTAATCTGACTCTGCCTTTGTTAGTGTATGGCTGGCCTACACCACAACATACTCGTCCAAGCCACGCTTGCGTTGGGCGAGAACCGCACAAATTCCGATACCACTAGCGTCCGTGTGGACTTCAGTAGGTGCGGTAGGATCAAAGTGACGCAGTATAGGAAGGGATGTGAGGAGTCGGCGAAGCGTTGTAAATGACTCATCCCACTCGGGATTCCAAGTCAAATGGTCAGTGCTGCCTCCTAGAAGCTGCGTCAAGGGGGCGATAATGCAGGTGAAATTGCTGATGAAACGCCGAAAGTACGAGCACAGGCCGATGAAGCTACGGAGCTCCTTTAGGGTGTAGGGCTTGGGGTAATGGGGCACGAAGCTTCCCAGGATACGATAAGGTGCCTTCTTTCGAGACTGCGTGGCGTAAGATCTTAAGTGTAAGGGAGCCAAAATGACGTTTTTTCTAGTTTACCTGTAATCCTCAGGCAGTGAGAACTCCAGAACTTGTTGAAGGCGAGTGGTGTGATAAGGAAAATTTGCAGAAAGTACTACTATATCGTGTAAGTAGCACAGACAGGTCTGCCATTTGAATCCTCTGAGAATAGAGTCCATCATCCTCTCGAAAGTTGCAGGCGCGTTGCAAAGCCCGAAATGCATCACATTAAAATCTGTTTTTGGGCTGTCGGATTCAGCCATGGGCACTTGCCAGTAGTCGCAGCGCAGATCCAGCGACGAGAAAAATTCGGCTCCTTGAAGGCAATTAAGGGCGTCGTCAATGCGTGGTAGCGGATATACATCCTTGAGTGTAATCTTGTTTAGTCGTCGTTAATCGACGCAAAACCTGATTAAACCATCCTTTCTGCGCACCAACACGACCGCAGCAACCCAGGGATTGTGGGATTCTTGAATTACGCCACATTTCAACATATCGTCGACGTGGTCTCTGATAACGTGCCGTTCGGTCGGTGATAGCAGAGACGCTGGCGCAGCGGAGCATGGTCGCCAGTGTCAATACGGTGAACAACCGCAGACGTGCGCCTCAAGGAAGGTTGGTCGAGGTCAAAAGACGCACGAAAACGTTCAAGTAGTTGAACGACTTGGCTGCGCTGGGCTTGAGCGAGGGCGTTATCTATGCTGCGCGACAAGATGTCTTGATCACGTTCAGTGGGTGTAGTGGCAGAAGTGACTGCATCAAGAGGCAGCATTGCCACATCAGAAGATCCCTCGGATGGAAAAATAGCATGAAAAGTGTCCAGATGGCCGAGGCATTCGCTGTGTAATAAAGTTGAAGGGCAGGGAAAGGCAGGCAGGCAGTTTACGCATGCAACCGCACGCGTAAACTGTGCCGTAGCCATCACCAAGTTCAACGACCGCAAACGCAAATACGAGGTTCCGGCGACGGGTACAATCCGCAGACGGTGTAAAAAAAGCCCTTGAAGCAGTGATAGAGCCACAGCGGACGGACACTAAGGCGGCTGAGAACGGAGAAATGACGACGTCGGCAGCGACAACTACTTCAGGAGACGGGCACGTAGGGTCTGCGATTATCCTTGTCAAAAAGATACAGGGCTAGTTGTGCACGAGCGCAGTCGACTACAGCATGATGTTCGGAAAGGAAGTCCCAGCCTAGGATAACATCATGAGACGCACGCGAGAGAATGACAAATTCGACGAAATATGGCACGTCTTCAATCAAAACACGAGCGGCGGCGAGGTGAGAGCGACCGATGTAAGCTCAAGGTGGCACGACGTGAATAAGAGTCCGAAGCGTCACTGTCAACATGGTGTTCTTTCGTTGAGGTGTGTATTCAAAGCGGGGCGTGACGTGACGAAAATACCTTACACGGCTGTGACAGTGGCGCGCAACATGCCCAGCGATACCACAAGCATAGCAGGCGGGGCGGTTATCCTGAGTTTTGAGAGGGTCCGGGAGGTGGGTACGCTGGTACGTGAACTGGGCGTTCGGGACGTGGCGGCGAGGAGAAGCTGGTGACTGGGCTGCTTAGAGCTGGCGGCGGTCACGCATATGAGCGCGTCACGACTTCAGCGTAAGTAAGAGGCGCTGTAATGTGCGTTGGTGCGGCATGATATGGCAGTGCTTCAGCGACTTGCGTCTGAATGACATGATAGAGCGGGTGGAACAGATGTGACAAGGGATAGCTGGCGGGTCACTTCCTAGCGGATGTACTGCTGAATTTGCGGCAGCAGGGTGGAATATTCAGCTCCAGTACGTGCAGTTTCCAAGGCTGAATTTTCCGCGGATTGCATAGTGGTACGACGCGTGGAAAGGCGCTTCTTACTCAGCTCATTAAAACTTCGCCACAGTTCGATTACTTGGGTGATTCTACGAGGGTTCTTGGCTAGAAGCATATGAAAGGCATCGTCGTCTATGCCTTCCAGAATGTGCCTTATTTTCACGGTTTCCGCCATTTAAGCATTCACCCGCCTACAGAGGTCGATAACGTCTTCAATATAGCTGATGAAGGTCTCACCATTTTGTTGAGCTTGGCCACGCACGTGATGTTAAGCGCGAAGCTTGCGCACGGCTGGCTGACCGAATAACGAAGTGAGGGTTTCTTTGAAACCCGACTATGTCGTAAGATCGACTTCATGATTATTGAACCATAAGGTGGCCACATCAGTAAGGTAAAAGATGACGAAGGTCAGCTTGGCAGCGTCCTCCCACTTGGTTTGAGTGCTACAGCGTTCATACTCGGACAGCCAGTCTTCCACATCGCGATCGTCAGTACCACTGAATGTCGGATGATCACGCTTACGAACCATACTAGCTCACATGGCAGGCGCAGGTGTGGGTACAGCTTGAGAGGTAGAGGCGCCCACAGTCATTGCAGTGGGAGACGGTGAGGCACGGCTGTGGAGCTCCAGGACGAGGAAAGCGACTATCCCACACGTCCAACAAATATAACAGGCGTGTTCGTCTCAGCAACGTGGGTCGGGCGTCTGGAAAAGAGTCACTAACGCAAGGCAGCCACGGCCCGAAAAACAGACAGAGCGAGACACACCGAATTTTCGTTCCACCCCTGAGAACCTAGTGTCGATCGACGCGTCGTATCACAAGGATTACATGGATGCCCATTTTTTGCCGGTAGGTCTATTTTTCGCCTCTTTGCAAACTGTTTTCTGCGTGCCACGTAGAAAAGGTGCCAGCCCTTGACTCGCCCTGTAGGCCTAGGCCTCACGCGCACGACGGAGTGTAAGAATGGCCTCCGGCTTAGCTGTTGAAGGCATGGAGATCCTCAGAGGAAGATATCAGAGGAAGATATCGGATGGATGAGAGCCGTCACTCGCCGAAGGAGTCGTGCATTAGCCGCGGGCAGGAAATCCGTGGCTATAAAGGATACCATCCATGGCGGGAAAGGTAGTCGCCGTATGGCCGCCTCACAGAACTTGCCTAAGCGCCTCGCTACCGCCTCTAGGATCCCGATGCTACCGAGGGATCCTAGAGGATCCTCGGATCAATTATCTTGATGTGATAGGGATCCTATCATATCAAGATAATTGTCCGCCCACGCGGCGGCCTCTACGTTAAAGAGATCAGCCTGGTACATCTCTCCAGAGCGCTGGCCATGGCGGCAGCCTTATCGCCGGAAGACACGACGGAGGACACGTACTGTCCGAACAGCTGAAAAACATTTTGCTGGTATCGACTCCGCGGGAAGAAAACGCGAGAGCTTACGCCAAGGTACGCAAGATTCATACGAGGGATGGACCCTTTGAAGTCGCGGCCTACACCGCAGCAGGAGAATATACATGCAAGGGTGTTGTTTGCGGTATCGACCTGGACATTAGCGACGCGGAACTGAAAACCCTTTTCTTCAATCACCGAAATCCGGGCCTCGTCGAGGTACGTCAGATCAAGCAAACTACAACGGTGGTGGTACTTTTTGAAGGACAAAGAGTGCCCAACCACGTTATTTGTGGTGACGTACTCATGCCCTGTAATCTCTACCGAATTCAGATAGATGTGTGCTACGGCTGTGGTGAATTCGGACATGGATTTATATCGTATGTTCGAACATACGATTTTATATCGTATGTTCTTTCCTTTCTTTTTTTTGTTACGCCATGTATTTTTGCCACGCTTACAAGTTTCTATTTACCATTCTTATTTTGTATACGATGTTTTTTGCCATGTTGTTTGCCTTCCTTCCTTATTTTGTGATTTGCCTTTGTATTTACTTTGCCCCTCCCCTGTGCAATGTACAACCGTACCTTGAGGGTATGATCAATAAATAAATAAATAAATAAATAAATAAATAAATAAATAAATAAATAAGTAAATAGATCCGACGTGTGTCCTGATCCGGCAAGTGTTCAAAAGTGTAGGGGCTGTGCAATCACTTCCCCACCTGAGAATCATCATTGTGATCCCAAGTGCGCTATTTGCGGTGGCGCACACCCAAGTGGGGACCGAAAATGCAGTCGAAGATACCAGATGCCTTATATTGTGAGACAAAGGCATCGAAGGCCCCGACGTCAGCAAGCACGCTATACAGAGATGGCCGACGACATTGAAGACAGCGACGATTCCCAGCGCAAAGGGGTGATGCAAGAAAATGACGCCAACTTGCGTTCTCCTAAGAGAGGACGCTCCAGCTACCGAGGGCGCTCCCGCTCCAGAGGGCGTTCTCGATTCAGAGGACAGCCCAGCTCTGGAGAATCTTCTGGTGTCGACTCGCAACCCCGAGGATCTGGGGCAAGATCGAGGTCCCGTTCACAGTCGACCACACGAGCAACCTGGGCCGATCGAGTCAAGAACGGAGGCGTTGGGAAACCAGGACAAACGACAAGGGCAAGGTCCAGGAGTACTAATGGTAGGGCACAACCGGAACGTGAGTCAAATCTCCGATTATTGGCATTAGAATCACAAAATTGGAAATTAAGGCAAGAACTGTCTGAGCTCAGGGAGGCTTTCAAATCCTTTAAAGAAGGGTCCGAAACACCCCGTAGTCAGAAGGAGACAACGGCTCCAAAACCCTTGGCAGGCAAACCAAAACCTGAAGCCCCCCACCCTGTTATCATTAGCGAAACAGAGGAGGAAGATTTAGAAACTTCTGAGGCAGGGGAGATGGGAGAGAGGGAGGCACCCCCCCCCCAAACACAGAAAAGTCAGAATAGCCGCAAGGTTAGCAACAATAGACAGGACTCTGGCGAAAATCATGGAGCTCATCACTAATCTAGATGCTAGAGTGGGTCAACTAGAAAGGCCCAAAGTTAAGGCAAAGGCAAGCGCAGCGGCTGCATCGGCAGTCCACGGAGGCACAAATGGTAGCCCGAGCGTGGACTCTGGGGGTTCGGGTAGTCAGCAAATGGTATCATGATGGCTTCAAACGACAACAATAACATTAAAATATGGCAGTGGAATTGTGCGAGTTTCCGAAGGCGCAAGGCTCCCCTGCAGCAGCTCATTATATCGGCGAAAGTTAAGCCACACGTTATTCTTTTACAGGAAACACTAGCTAAGGAGGATATCTCTCTACCGGGTTACAACACCGAAACGTTGATCATTCCAGGGGGTCGGGAAATAGCGACTGTGGTTCGAGAGGGTACTTCCTGTGAAACTCACGAGCTTCCCAAGTACATGGTTGGTCTAGAAGCGCAAATGATCGAACTCATTCTGAAGAACAAAGAAGCAGATAACGTGTATATAGCTAACGTTTATAGCTCTCCGCAAGATAGGAAAAGGAATTTTAGGACCCTCTTGGGCCGCATTTCCAGTAAGGCAGACACAGCCCCACTCTTAGTGGCTGGGGACTTCAACGCTCCCAACAAAGAATGGGGCTATGGTCATCAGAGCGTGAAGGCTACTAATTTAGCAACCACGGCCAGTGAGTTAAAATTTGCTCTCATTACAGATGCTAACTTCCCCACGAGAACTGGTACCTCCACTACCAGAGATACAACCCCAGATTTAACATTCCTTCGGAGAGGTGAAGGCTCGTGGGACAATCTGCAGGAGAATTTAGGTAGTGATCTTTACATAATTGAGGTCACCTTACAGACGCAACCACCACCACTAAGGAAATATGAGTACGTGGACTGGGATCTCTTTCGTAAGCTGCGTAAGGAAACCAGCATAGATGGTGAGTCTTATGAGGAGCTTTTAGATCAACTAAAGGCAACGATTAAGAAAGCTACTAAAGCAGTCTCAACAGAAATTGTAGTCCCAAAAATGTACTCCAAGCTAGCTCACATGCTGGAAGCGAAGAATTCCCTTCTAACCAGATGGAAGAGTCACAGACTTAATAGAACACTAAGAGCCAAGATCGCCCAATTTAATCGTAATATCGTAACCTACGCGGCTCAACTTTCACGTCAACAATGGGACGAAGCTTGCTCAGAAACAGACGGCAGCTTGCGCGGAGGAGGCAAATGGAATCTATTGAAGAGCGTACTTAATGGCAAGCTCTCCAGAGGTACTACAAACCTTGTCATAAACAGACTCGTCACAAAACAAACTCGTCACAAAACAGACTCGTCACAAAACAGGGCGGACAGCAAGAGAGGTCGCAAACGACCTCGCACACATGTATCTGCCACTTAAAAATGAATATGAAAACGAAGAAGAAATAAGCGAACCTTACTCCGGAATATCGCAACAGGACTTGGACAGTGACTTCACTGCAGCTGAGATCAGGCATGTACTCTTTAATTTAAATGGAAGATCTGCCCCGGGTCCGGATGGCATCACAAATAAACTTTTGCGAAACCTGGACGATGATGCCATAGACATAATCACGGTCAAAATTAATAGTTACTGGAGATACGGCACCATGCCGCCGGAATGGAGGGAGGCCAAGGTGACGTTTATACCGAAACCCTGCAAACCACTAACAAAGGGGAACTTCAGGCCCATATCACTTACATCCTGTATTGGCAAAGTAGACGAACATGCTATTCATAGCAGAATATTAGAACACATAGAAAACCGGCAGCTTTTCAGGCACAATCTCATAGGCTTTCGGAAGGCCTTATCCACACAGGACGCCATGCTCATGATCAAACGGGCTATTATTGACGACCCTAGCAGGGACGTAAAGGGCCTCCTGGGTCTGGATCTTATCAAAGCATTTTATATAGTGGCACATAAACATATCCTACATAAAATCTTAACCTTGAACCTGGGAAGCAATTTTTACAATTATATGAGGTCCTTTCTAGCTAATCAGACAGCTCGGGTCAAACTCGGGATAGTCACAGGCGGTCCATACAATTTAGGCAACAACGGTACACCACAAGGTTCAGTATTGTGCCCACTCCTCTTTAACATTGCCATGCACAGGCTCTCGGAGGAATTGCCCAAAATCCCGAGCTTAGGGTACGTCATATACGCTGACGATATCACAATATAGGTCCCAGAGGGGTCACTTGCAGCACTGGAGCAGACACTAGAGGCAACGGTAGACACCACAGAATCCTTCCTTAAGAGCACCGGACTCAGGCTATCACCTAATAAATCTGAGGTGCTGCTCTTTAGACAGGGAAGACAAGGTGTTACAAACCTTGCGTCTTTAGAAACTCTGCCAACTAAAATCACAGACAACACACGCTGCGTCATACCCAGAGTAGAGACAATTAAAATTCTGGGTCTTCTCATTGACGCAAGGAGCTGTAATTCTACGGCCCTGAACCGTCTCACAGGTCAGGCCAACAGTACTTTAAAGCTCGTGGGCAGGTTCTCAAATCGAAATGCAGGCCTCAAGGAGGGCAATCTCATCAGACCATATCATGCATTTTCATCAGTCATGTGACGTACATTGCATCATACCTGAACTGGGGGAAAGGAGAGAAGGCTAAGCTAAACGCACTTATACGGTCCGGACTCAAACGGGCTCTGGGACTCCCTCACGGAACGAGTACCGAACTCCTCAACAAGTTAGGACTTCATAACGCTGTATCTGAGCTCAATGAGGCACATTCGATGTCACAAATTGCAGGACTCTCCAACACTAAGCCAGGGCGCACAATTCTAGATGAAGTCGGAATACTGCCTCGAGGAGGAGAAGTCTCTAAGTTCAAAATACCCAAGGAGGTGGAGACACAGTTAATTGTAGACCCCATACCTAGAAATATTCATCCTCTCTACAACAAGGGCTGAAGGGACGCCAGGGCCAAATGCATTCTGGGTAAACTCCACCAACAACAAAGCTCAGCTCTTTTTGTCGATGCAACTAGTTATGAATCGGGCAACCGCTACGCTATTGCCGTGGTCGATCAGAGCGGTAAATTACTAAGCGCGGCGTCACTAAGAACGAGCTCCATTCACGCCGCCCAAGAAGCAAGCATAGCACTTGCAATTACAATGAGGAGAGGCTCCACGAGTTTCTCCGATTCCCGTACAGCTATTAGGGATTACTCAGCCGGCTTCGTCTCAATCGAAGCACACAGGTTACTTACAGTAATAATACTCATAATTACGAACAACTGGATAGCTCACACCTAGTCTGGTTTCCGGCTCATCAGGGCCACTAGGTCAGCCCCAATGGCTGCAATCCTAACGAGCAAGCTCACTCTGCTGTGTGAGATCTCACATGCCGCGCATCAGATCAGGAACTGCTCCAGGATGACTGTGCGGCTCCTACAGAGACCCACTTACTACTTTTCACGAGATCACCTCACACTATAGGGACGGCAGGAGGTTTTTTCCTCCCCCCATCAGAAGCTCAACTGAGCACAGGCAGTCAGAATGATTCAACCTAAATCTTATCCCACAGCTTTTGTGCTTAACAAAATTGACCAGGATTTTCCCGCGAAATGTAAAAGCTCTGGACACACTCCATATCTATTTGATGATATGTTCTGGCTGTGCCCCAACCAAAGGGCTTCAGATCTCAACAGTGAGGAGAACTGGAGTTGGCGCATATCCAGCGAAGTCGTCCAAGATCAACTCCTCGCCGTCCAGAGAGCTCACGACATCGGGAAAGCCTTTGGCCCTACCGGTGCCTACGCGGAGCCACCGCCTTAGCCTGGGGGCTTGTGCCCTCTGGCCCTAGTTTCTGTGGACCAAAATAAAGTTCTTGCCATGCCATGCCAGTTGCTCCGAGAGCAGTGTAGGTGCGGGAAAGGGCTGTTGATGAGTTGACGGCTGCGCCGGCACCGGAGCGTGAGTCATTAGCAAAGACTCCAGCCGCATAAGTGCGCGCTTACGCCGCTCGCGCAACAAATCAGTCGTTTTGCTTCCGGCTGGCAGAGAAAGGGAACAAAATGGTTTCGCGCGCGCTTCGCCGGCTTCTTTTCAGTTCCGTTCAGTCTCGGAAAACGGATGGGACGGCTATGCGCTGTGGGTTCCTCCCACGAACAGGCGGCATTCGATGAGCGGCGGCAAGAACGCACCCGTGAAAGGGCTCGCCGTCGATGCACCGGCCCAGCCGTTAGAGTCGCCCGAGCTCAAGCAATCGGACAGTAACAAGAAAAGAACCCCAGCTGAGAGAGTTGGAGGCCGAAGCAATCACGCACCCTTACCTGTGGGTTAGTTAACCGTGACAAAGGTCAGATGCACGCAGGACAGGTTTCGTTTACCCCAATTTTCGACAAGGGGAAAAGTTGGTCATTTTTTTTATAGGAGCCCGAGTGTAACTTCCCAACGAGAACATCACGGTTTTCACAGAGGAGAGGATTTGCCTGTTCAGACACGCGAACCCCAATATGTCAGAAGAAGAAACAGTTCGCTGCTTGATTAGGGGTCTCAAGCTAAAGCTCATTACCGGATTGATACGCTACCCGGCAGGGACCGTTGTTGAATGTGTTTCCTAGTCCCAGCGATTGAGAAGAAGCTCGCTATACGATCGCGGCAATATTACCGGTGCACGTTCACTATAAAATACATCGATGTTCAAGAACTAGCATCGATGGCCGACGCGAAAATATAAGGGTCGTCATTCGCGAAGCATTCCGAACGACGAAGCTTTTTCCAAGGTCGCAGTCTCAAATGGCCTCAACCGTCCACATCGTCCAACAAGTTCAGCGATCGTTCGGAGTTCACGAGGTGCAGCTGTAATTGTCGGCAGACCAGCCGCAAACGATGACCTACGCCGCCGTTGGCCGCCACAAGGGTTTCCCTCCGCAGACGCGCCACAGCCCCGCAACACTGAAAGTCCGTCGTCCACTGCCACCATCAGCACGCCCGCCCGTCGTGTGTTGCCGCTTTCCTAGGAAAGCAGACGTATGGCGCGCGGCGGACCACCGCCTACTATGCTACCATTGCAGAGAAGCTGGCCACATGTACCATCGATGCCCCTACTGTCAGATCTGATTAAGAGGATTCAACATGAACGTTCCGTGACTGTTACAAAATGACCGACCACGAGAAATCGCCGACTGCCTGGTAGCTATAATGAGGGGTGACCGTGGTGACCTTCCCGTTTGCTGTCGCTACCTTTGGCCGCACCGACGACCGTGCACTGGCCCAAGCCGGGGCCAGTCAGTCAGCCAATATCCGGAGTACTAAAAGCAGCAAACGATGCAGGTTCAGTTACTGTTCGAAATGCTGAAAATTCCCTGCCGCCGAACACCACGCTTCAAAGCGCAACTCGACGACGAAGCAACGAAGCCACCACTACGCCCCCTACAGAAGGCCTGACAACGAGATGTCACAGAAGGACAATGCGGCAAAGCAAAGACCCAACGCCACAACCTAACTGCTATGCAAGGCAGATAACCAGTGATATTGACACGCTTCTCGACGGCCATGAAGTCACAGCTCCTGTAAGAGGAGCCAACAATGCCGTGGTAAGTGGATAATCCGCCATCAAGTTGAACGAAGTGAATACTGCATGGGACATTGCCTTCGGTCTCAAGGCAAATTAGGAACAGTTAATTAAGATATTCGTGATTAATGCACTCGAGCCAACGACGTTTGGTGGAGGTCGAACTCACGACTTTTGGCGTTATTAAAGGCAGAGTTAAGATATATTTAATTAAGGCAATCGAACCCAAGACCATTCGAAAGAGTCTAACCGACCAACTTTTTTGTTAAGACGTAGGTGATTAAGGCAGAATTAATTAGGCAGAGGTAATTAAGGCAGTCGAGTCCACGAACTTACGTGGGAGTCAAATCCACGATCTTTGGTGTTCATACCGGCGAAGATAATGCACGGTGAATTAAGAAAAAGGTATTTAAGGCACTAATACCCAGGACGTTTGGGAGTAGCACGCTCGACCTTTCGTGGGAGTCGAGCCGACGGCCTTTGGTGCTGCCATGGTTGCTCAGTGGCTGTGGTGTTGGGCTGCTGAGCATGAAGTCGCGGGATCGAATCCTGGCAATACTCTCAATCGCGTCGTGCTCAGGATCGACAGGACCCAGCCGTTCGTTTCAAAGACCCAGCATTTCGTTTCAGAGTGCGTTTAATTGTCTTGCGGTCAAGCATTTCATCTTGTGCATACGCTCAACTGTTCAAGGCTACGCCTCCTTGCTCCATCCACCACACCTTCGCTGGTCAACCACGTTTCCAGCATAGATGAAAGCCCAAGTTTTTATTTACTTTGGTTTTATGAAGGCAGGTAGCTTAAAATTTCGATGTCTACTTCAGAGACACCTAAGAGTGCGCACGTGAGCAAATGCTTGCATTAGAGTTGCTCTCCTGAAATTTAAGTAAATAGATCACGTGATAATAGCATCGCTGACGAGTTGGCTGCGTTCGTACAGCGTGAATCTATCCACGGGCGTCAACGTACGCACAGGGCACACCTATGGTGCAGCCAGAACCGTGCAGCGGCCATGGCGTGTGGGAGGCGTGCTCGTCTCGCACCCTGTAAGAACGGGTTTCATACCCGGCCAGACCGAAACATCCCAAATTTTCTTTTCAAAGTCAATAATTAAGTTTATTTCCAAGAGCCCCTCTGAGAAATTTCACGTCAGTAGAAGCATTTTTTGACGTGTTTTTACTCTTTGTGACGTCGGTCATTTTAATGCGATTGCAATCGCACGGACATTCCGCCTCCAACTGCGTACTTTGCGCGGTCGCGCCCTCCGTATCCTGAAAGCGATCTGGAGACAGCTCGTACTTTTGTGCGTGGTCTGTTCTCGCTTCTCAGTCTGCGCTAGAGATATAGACAGCACGAAGGTCACTTGTCTCAATACTTCGTTCGCGGCTTCTCGTCAGTTCGCTCTCTGCTGCCGCCACGCTTCCTCAAGCTACCATTTTGACAGCGAGTATTCAGGGTCATCGAGCATGATGTGTTCATGTCCACCTGTGTGCGTTGACACTATGGTTGTTCGCTCATTTAGTAAAGGAATGTTTCCAAGTTTCTACGGCCAATAAAACTAAAATTCTTACTTATTCTTACGTGTAGCTGTCTACTAATTTACTATCGCAATCAATGCTTCCTTTGACGGGTGCAACTGCGAATTTTCTGGCACCATCTTTCGGTCACGCCAAAGGATTTTGGCGTTACGGCGTATATAATGCTTTCGTAGTAATGCTACAGCGCAAATCTTGCTCGGCCGCAGAAACAAGGTACGACGCAATGATGGAGGAGGTTTAGCGAGTCGTCGACACGATCACATTGCGCTGCAGCAGAGGGAACAAATATAACGAAGTTTAATCCTTACCGGCTCCTCAAAGGATGGTGGTGATGTCCTCGTCACAAAATCAATACGGAAGTCACAGGCGCTTTTTTTCGCGTATTTTCACTTTTGCAGAGAAAACGCCGTAAATTAAGTATCATTCGATGATGTGAGATGAATCTAAGTATGGGGTAACTAAATGCTATGTGGCGTTTGTCTTCGAAAGCATAGTGTAAGCAAGGTTCTAGCGCTACAACCAATTCGTCTGGCCAAAAATCTTGGATGCAAGAAAACCAAGCATCTTGTATACTGTCCACAGATAGGCCTACCCACAAGGCGGCACCGAAAAATGGGCACGTCTTGATACAAGACGGGCAGGTTATTCCAGTCCTGAATACTACGTGGACGCATATTCCGACTGGCTATCATCTAGAGACATTTCCCGTGACCAAAGGATGCCTCGAGGTAAGGCCATAAGTATGCTGAGAGATACTGGCTGCAATACTGTAATAGTTTGACAAGGACTCGTTCCGAAGGAAAAGCTTACAGGAACCAAACGTGTAGTATTTATTTTAGATCGCATTGTGCATCATTTTCTTGAGGCAGTAGTATTTCGAGACACGGCCTCCTTCACACGCATGGTGGATGTCAAATGCGCACAGAACCCGCTTTACGATGTGGTGTTGGGGATAGCCGTAGATGTTAGACGGATTACTCAAGTAAAACGACATCAGCCCAAACAACATCATAGAGCGGGCCAAGCAGATAGCACCGCGAGAGATATGGACGACAGGGCCATTCCGATGGTATGCCCTGCAGCGGAAGACATCCAGCGTTTTCATGGTAATAGGGGACGTGCCACAAATTTCCTCCACAAAGAGGAATACGTCGCTAGAAGACTTCACCGTGCCGCTCTGCCAAGTAGAAGACCAAACTGACTTTCTAGGTGATAGCGCTGCAGCTGCAAAGGGAACTCCAGCATGGCCCATGAACAATATAATATACCAGCACTAAAAGTGTCAGCCGCTGTTATAAAAAAAGCGACTCTTGAGAACCTGCAAAGGAATTACGAGTCCTTACGACATTGCTTTGAGAATGCCGGTAATGCAGTTGTGACAAACAATCGTGAGACTCTATATTGCTTATCTGAAGGAGTCTTACATCGAAAACACAAGATGTCATGTGGGAAGGAGTTGCAACAGCTTGTAGTACCCAGGCAGCCGAAGGAGAAGGCCCTAAAATGGCACACGAGTGGTTTCCCAGGTCACGAGGAATATGACAGACGACTAACCGCAATCTCGCCGAATGTTACTGGCCAGGTGCGCAATCTGAAACGAAGAGGTTGGCGAAGTCCTACGATGTCTGCCAACGGACTGACCCTCGTCATCTAGTCGGCCGTGCTCCGATTCGCACCTTGCCTTTTAGCGAAACCCCTTTGTCCCGCGTGGGGATTGACACCGTTGGTAACGTCGGAAATCGGCCTTATCGGCGCCGTCGGCATCGTGGCACAAAATTTTGGCAAAATGACCTGACCACAAGAAAGATTTACGATAAATGTGCTGTTTTTACTTTATCAACGCTTACATGTCAAATGTTACTTTAGTTTGTAAGCTCTTACATCTGACTGTTGTAGCAGATCTTTTATGCGTAGTCTGACGAACTCACTTCTCTGTGTTACGTGTGCTGATTCTCCACGTCATACATCAGCGCCGCGTCGTTCTTGAACTGGGTGGAAGTGTAGTAAGAGGACGGCAATTTAAGTGCGAAAGCGTCGGAATCGGTGCTTGTGTGGATGTACGGGGCCGAAAAAAACGCGAGTATGCACGTGATTGGTGCGCGAGTCCCGGGAGATCGGCTCCAATGACGGGGATGACAAGCTGAGTGGAGTGCGACAGCAGGACAAACTCTAGCAAGGCACTGCGGATAGAGCAGCGGGCTACGTCCCAACGTCCCCAGTCCGGCCCCTGCTCAAGCAGGCTTCGCCCCAATTTAAGCTTTGCCCTCGCAGAGCACCTGGTGGATCTTGCCATGGCTGGGCTTCGCCCGGGCTCCTTACGCTTCCAAGAGAGGCTGTGTTGTGGCACTCATCACTGTGCTGCCCTGTCGGGGCCGGGCTGCTCCCAAGCTCCCGTATTGCCGAATAAGCCTGCTTCACATGATGTGGTTTTCGTCGCACCGGAAGTACGATTTCAGTCGTTTGCGTTGAAAATGGCAGTCGCAGTGCCAACCCCCCAATTTTCGGCTACGACCAATCGGTTGGTCGCACAGTCATACCGTCGCAGCAATCGCTGCGATTTTCCGTCGAAATTGCGCAGAGAGCTATCACGGAGCTATTTCGCCGGTTTGTTTTGGAGAATGGCGTCTCACACAACAAGTGCAATGCCCGGAGGCGACGATTGCCGAATTCGGTACGTACGGGAAGGGAGAATAAAAAAACTTCTACTGTAGATTCCATTCTCCCGTTTCTATGCGTTTGTTGACACGCTACACTGCAAATGAAGTGCATTTTCACATTTTTTCGTGCGCCTTTGCGAATGATGAGTACTAGGAGGTGTTCGATCCCCACCAGACGACGAGGTCGTCACAATTTTCTTTTGTTCAGTAGCATGCAAAGATCGCGCTTACGGAGCAGCTTGAATTATTTCAACTTCGTTAAGGACAATTGACAAGACATCAAAGAACCCGAAGTTTCAACGTTGTGCTGAACGCGGTAGCGTTCAGTTGCATTTTCTTGTCGGTTTTCAAGCGTGAATTTCCCGATGCATCTTGAAAGCTTATCTTACCTCTTATTAAATTTGTCAGAGCAAATGTGTAGGCTATCGTAATGAATTTGCTACGATAGCATTAAATCCGTGGCTTGAATAAAATGTCACATGCACGTTAAGTTGCACCTCTTCTCTGGAGAATTTTTTTTCTTGCGCAGAAACCAATAAATATTGACTATGTTGCGGACTTTGTATCCTTACTGCATCTGTATTTACACTTGCTTTGAATGGTAATTAACTCTACAGCTAGTAGATTAAGTAAATTACTTGCTTGCTATAGTGGCACAATGACAACGTACCCTCTCGCACCGTCATGTAAAACTCGCGCAACAATGTGAAAAGCATGCAAGTGACCTGTTCTTGTGGGGATAGAACAGTATAAAACGACACGCTGGAGAAAAGTAAATAAAAACTGTGCAGTAAAGTCAGCCATTTGAGCCAGTACAAGCAGTTCTTGCGCGTTCACAGCTGATCAATTGCGCAGAAACATTCATGCCTTACATGCCTCTAATAAGTTCGTGATCACATATATTAGTGTGTAAACCCATATAACAATATTTGCTGTGATGCCTCTTTATAAGTAATGAAATACCATGCTACTGGCAAGAAGATATCACCCAAGGATTTTAGAACAAATATCTGCATTTCAACGATACATAATATGTGGTTTATTCAATAAAACACCACAAACTGGGCTTTTTTTCAATAACAAACTTATTCCAAATTTTACTTATATACAGGCAAGAAAAAAATCTACAGACAAAAATATTGTTCTTCAATTTATTCACCTGCCACTGTGGCTATCGCATTCAGCTGCTAGCACAAGGCGAGTGGTTGATTTGCCAGCCATGGAAGTCGTATTTCGATGGGAGTCATAGGTAAAACAAAGCTTTTGCACTGAGGTTTATTTTATCACCTTTTATTGAACCCTTAAACTTCAAAATACTATTGCATAGGGGGCATGCTTATGCAATATCTAACACCAATAGAAAGAAAGGAGATGCACAATTGTGAAACAACCATCTTTCGTTATAATTCGCATGTGTAAATATTCATTGCATCAATATGTATTGTTGAACAGCAGTACACAAGAAAGCATAATCAGGTATAGCAAGTACTCTGTCAGGAAGCTGGTTCTACAGATGTATAAATGTCAAGGCATGAATGCTCATACTACGTGGCACACATAGCACAAAGGAAACCTTTTTTCAAGAGTTGTCCCTTCTGGCAGATATGAGTGGGCATAAGCAGCAGAAACTTTATTGCAGGACATTGTGTGATACCGCTTATGAAAGAATGAGGAGAGTGAAGAGGATTTTAACAGCAGTACCTCATGCTACTCTAATAAGCGGAACGATGAGCAAAACCATTTCTGGTAGAGCACTTAAACAGTAACTTTCTGAAAGACAGAAAATTCCAGGTGAGTGTTGGAGGTACATTTGGCCCACCCACACCTCCAACACAGGCATACTACAAGAAGCACTGCAGTATATGGTGTATTACAGTCTATGGAAAATCTATCTTATACAGAAATCAACAATGATGCAACAAGCCCTCGACAACACTGCTGAATTTCTTGGCCAGTCTGGCCTCTCGCCTTCTGATAAGGCGGCTTACATCAACGTCGGAAAAAACACTAGAATGAAGAACTACTCCAGATTGCACATTGTGCTCCCAATAGCTGGAGAAACATACCAGGAAGTCAACATCCACAAATTCTCAGCTAGTGTAAGACCATGACAGCAGAGCCAGCATATGAGTGAAACAATTATGCCATGCCTGGACGCAAATGCTACACCTGGTGAAAAGAATAATCTTGAAATCATGGGGGTGGACGAGTAGATACTATGGAAAATTGCAGATGCTGTGCTTGTGTCCAAGGTATGGTACGGTATGAATTACCAGCAGCACACAAAAATCACAACTCATCGAATACAGGCATCGGGTAACAACAGGTATTTCCGACTTTACCATGCTGGAAGACATCTGTGAGAAAGAGCAAACGAACAAGCACCTAGACAGAGTAGAGTTGCAGCCTGCAGCACAAGTTCTTTGCCTCAAGAGCTCAGAACCTGGTCCCAAGATACTATGCCAGCTAGCATATGAGATGCAATGACTACCCTTCCCTTCAGAAACAACATCCGGAGCACCTCAACTTGAAACACAACAGGCCCATACCATGAAATATGGGGGCATACAATTAGGCTAGGAGACTGTGCTACTGCCAAACACAGAGAGGAGCTTGCTAACCATGAATATGCCAGCAAACATCAGGCACACATAGTACACTGATGTGGCAATAGCAGTGTAACAATAGTATTACACTACATAAAACTAAACGCCATATTAGTGAGTACGATTCCAGGTCATCCTACACCTAGAAAAGCTGAACTGAAAGCAATCAAAGCAGCATTTGTAGTGCAGATTACACCCCGCATGGATTCACCAGAAGCTGTCTGGGCCTGCACATCACACAAGATTGTCAGGAAAATTAAAAGATTGACACGGGACTTGTAAGCGCATGGCCAGAAATTTAAATTACAGGATACATAGCCATGCATATATTCCAAGACACAAGCAGGCTTATAAGCCCGACATAATAACTGAAAACTTGATGAGTTTGTGTGCATTCATTATTAACTAAAGTGCAACAGATAGACAACAGACAAGAACGAAGCGCTCTGTGTGTTCACTTCGTTCTGGTCCATCGTATTTCTGTTGCACTATAGTTAATGAAATCATAAGACTGCACAGGCGAACATGATACCTCTGCCCAAAGGCCCGATTTCACATCCAAGCCCACGCGTGCACACGCGCGAGCACCCGCACAGACACAAATGTTGCAAGAGTGCATAGCATGAACCACTTTCAACAGGATGACAGTAGAAATGGAGGAGGACAAACTTTCAACTGAGGCTCATATGTAAAAATATGGCGAGTTATACAAATTAACAGAAAAAAAAGACGATGCGGAAAACGAGAGCAAGGTGAAAGCAGGAGCCAACGTTTCGACAAGTGAACTTGTCTTCTTCAAGGTCCACTTGTGGAAACGTTGGCTACTACTTTCACCTTGTTCTCGTCTTGCTCATCGTCTTGAATTCCCATCGCCCACCTTCACCGTGTTTTCTCCAGAAAAAGAAAGACATCTTTGAAGCCTAGATAAAAATTGGTGCTTGATGCAGAGAAACATCAATAAAAATTCTACAGAAAGGAAATACAGAAACATTCCAAGTGCAGGAAAAAAAGACATTACAATTGCCAATCCTGCATGCCAGCACCTTTCAAGAAACACTGTTGTTATTCAAATTGACAGACTGACAGCTTGCTTATGCAAGCACATCCTTCCAGTTCCATGCCATTGGAAAAAAAAACGAGTTTCCTGAAATGTAGCCACATGCACACTTGGTGATCACAATGTTTTTTTTTTCCCTGGACTTGTATATATATATGTATTTTCTCCCTTTCCCGCTTTTATGTTTGGTTTCATCAAGCACTAGTCTTTATCAGGTTTTATTGCTGTACTACTTTCTCGTAACCTTCATAGATCACTGAATTTGACAATAAACCTTTTAATCAGAACTTCGCGTACCCTGTTTTTGCTCCTTCGCACTATACATTCTTGCTACATTGGCCAAATAAAGGATTTAATAAGGTACACAAAAGGGTCATAAGGGCCGAAAAAGTGACTTGTTGCAGTCTAAAAAAATATAGCATAGCCTGGCTGCAAATGGCACCAGAGAACACATAGGGCGAACAAGAAAACCTAGATGATCTAACAACCAGAAGTTTAATGTACACACCGAGTAAATGCTCGCTGACAAGAAATATACCGAACATACACAAAAAGGAGAAGCAAAATTCACGTGCGTTTCCTGACAGGAATTGCACCCATTTCTAACGGAGGCCGTGCTGGCGAGATTCTCCCAGCATTTTGAGATATACAGCTCTTATAATTTCTCTAGGCGGCCGATCTGCACAGAATGCTAGCTTCTTCCTCTAGAATGCTAGCTCAGATGTGGAGAGTGCATTGTAGAGGAATTAAGCTAGCATTCTGTGGAGATCGGTTGCCTAGATAAATTATGGATGCTGTAGATTCAAATACACTGGGAGAATCTTGTCAGCATGGCCTCTGTTACACTTTCAGAGATGGATGCGTTTTCTGTTGGGATCTGTATTTACCCACATCAGTTTTTGCTTCTGCTTTCTGTGTAACATTGATTTATTGCTTGTCAACCAGCATTTACTCGGCACGTTCAATAAGCTTTCATTTGTTAGTAGGCCTCGGTCTCTGGCAGAAAGGTGTTTATTCTTTTTACAGTGAAGTTGTACATGCCTAGGCAAAACACTCATGGTCCGTTTCCAAAAACCCTAGTGTAGGGGTCTGATCCATTGTTTAGGGGGGTGTGAGCCATTATATTCGTCTTGCATGATGGACGGAAAAATTTCTTGTTTGGCATGGAAGAAGCCAACCTTTTAAGGATTGTACAAGCCTTTGTTCTCAGCCGCATCACCTACATCATCCCGTACCTCTGCCTCAAAGCTGCTGAGTGAGAGAAAATAGAGGGAATTATCCGGAGGGCCTATAAACAGGCTCTTGGGCTACCTATAAGAACGGCCAACGCTAAATTGCTGGCCCTAGGTGGGCACAACGCCCTCGATGAACTTGTGGAAGCCCACCTTATATCTCAATACGAAAGGCTAGCCCAGTGCCGCCGGGCGAAACGTCCTCTACAATCTCGGCATCAACTACGGGTCGATGCGAAGCATTAAAGTAGACATTCCTCACGAACAGAGGCGCCATCTAAAAATTAATCCACTCCCTAAAAACATGCACCCCGAATTCCACAAGGAAAGGAGGACCGAGCGGTCGAAAGCCCTGCATCAGAAATTCCACGCCTCAAAGACGTAGTCTATGTCGACGCAGCAGAATACATAGAACGCAACTGTATGTTCCTTGCAGTGGTGGACTCCTTTAGGTGAAATACGCGCTGGTGGTTCAATTAGAACCAGAAGCTCCGAAACAGCGGAATAGGCGGCTATCGCTCTGGCAATAGCCTATACACATTGCCATTACATTATTAACCACTCCAGAGCAGCAGTACGCAATTTTGAGAAAGGTTGGATTTCGGTTCCCGTAAAACACATAGTGGACACCAACCAACACCCACGACCAATCCAGATCATTTGGGCACCAGCACACTACTCCCTACCCGGCAACGATGCCGCCCACACCGCCACTCGAGGACTCGCCAACCAAGCACCCGGACGGCTCACGCTAGGATCAGAGAGGGATCGCGTGGTCAGTTACCAGGAAATAACTGAGCACTACAGGTTAGCCAGAGCAGTGTACCCGCTAGCACACAAATCGCTTAACAAGCGACAAGAAGTAGCTTGGAGACGACTTCAGACGAACACCTACCCCAACCCATAACCTATCACTACTACTGCCCAGACCAATACCCTAATACATGTAAGCATTGTAAGATAAAAGCGGATCTGTTCTATATTATGTGGTCGTGCCCAGCGGAAAATCAAACGAATCAGGAAATAATCAATACTGAGCAGTGGGTGGCCGTGTTGCTTAGCTCCGACCCTGACCTGCAGCCCAAGGTCATTAAGAGAGCTGAAGAAGCCGCCAGGGCCCAGGGGCTAGTGGCTGCCTAACAACAAGGTCGTCCGTCAATACCTTGTTTTCAAATAAAGTCTTTACTCACTGACTCACTTGTTGGGTAGACATAGAAATGCTTATGCAGTTCAAACATAAATTTATCTATGTATTATTGCAGGGAAGGGACACAGAGGGGGACGGGGTTAAGACAAGATCATGATGACATTATTATCTCGCAGCAAAGGTGTGGGGCCATTGGCTAGACCGATAGTGACGTCGTTTCTCTCTAGCAGTAGAGCGCACGTGCAGCAGTCTCTCTCCGACTTCCCAATAGTTTCAAAAATGTGTCCGTGTATTTCATTGAATGAAATGTGCAGCCCCGGTGTCACTTTGCAACTACAGTGCATAACTGAGTCACAAACATTATGATTAACGCATTGCAAAACACAAATGCGTTACATAATTCAGAAAGACTTTGATGGACCCGCTGGATTACCACAATGAACCACTCATTGCACTTTCCATGATGGTGATCTTGCAGAGCGGGATGTGCGGCATTCCAAATAAACAATGTGATAAACCCAAGCCAAACGTGTGCATAACCCCATTAACAAACAGAGACATAACCAATAATACAGAAAGATTTGAATAAACCATTGGAATTAACCCAATGATAAACACCGGGGCAGCACATTTCGGCTTCGCTGGTGTACCATCTGTGCAAGGTGCATTGGCAGTAATTTTTCTGTTATTGTTTGTTAAGTATTGTATAATGTTGTTCCAGTAATACACGTTGAGCTAGTTGGTGCAACGTATTGGTACTGCTTTTTTGCTGCTTTTTTCTTAACGTTGTGCCCTTCTTTCTTTTGTAACAACTGTTGTATTCTCCCTCGTATAATACTCCAACCCTGCAGCTTGCGAGGTATATAAATAAATAAGTACATAAGGACGTCATTCATCCATCTGCATACACCTCGCACCATTCCTTGCTCATCAAACGTCACTGTGTTGATGTCTCGCAGTGTGCATCTACATTACTGCCGTTTCCCTTTCGGTATAGTTTGTGAACAGTGTAATGCATAAAGATTACATGACATTAAGGTTGTGACCTATGTGGTGCATAAGCAAACATTGCAAAATATGTCATGTTGGATTGTTGAAAATCAGACAAATTGTATATATCGCAGTTACTTTACCAGCATTTAATTGACCAATTGACAAAAACTTCGCTTCGCATACATTCCAACACGTACACTGAATATGCAGTTTTTTTTGCTTATTAATGTAGTCGTTACTGCATGGCCACATTGTAGACTTGAAAAAAGTTAAATAAATTTGTTTGTTGCAATATAACAATATGCGTAGATCACTGCGACTTCAGCACCAGAACTTGATACAAACGTGCACACTATAGGATGGACACAAATGCTCAGGACAAACTCCAGAATGTTTGCATCCTGATACTTGTGAAAATGAACAGTTTCATTCCATGGCTGTCAATGAGAGGGAGAAAGAAACTTAACTCTGTTCTTGGAACAAAAACGCATTGATAAGCTGAGATATAGTCATTGCTTAACACTTAGCTCTGAACATTGAATTGCAGGAAGTGCAACCAGGCATAAGATTCTGCCAATATAATCTGTTTAGGAATACCAAATTGGAATAAACATTGAGACTTGCATTTCTACTTTCTTTGGCTGAGCAATCTAGCTTGAAATGACTCCCATAAGCATGTCGTAACAATGTTGATCTAATACAGATTAAATGCATGACTAGCTTAAAAAAGCTAGATGATTGCTATAAATTACAGTGAAGAAAATATATTATTTAATAACATTAATCTTATAATACTTATATTGCGAGACAGCTGTTAGGCCTCAACGGTTTATTGCCCAGATCGCGCGCTGAAGACGATGACGCTGGCCATGATGATGAATATATGCAGATGAAGAAGGCGAAGGGGTAATATAATGCTCACACAATTTCTCCGGCGTAGAAGCGGCCAAACTGGCCGCTGGTTATGGCGGGAAACGCCGTATGAAAGGCTTTAAACGAGAAACATGCACAATCTTCGTGGCACGGCTGCGGCCGTCCAAAGGCGGAACAACTGGAGTGACACGATAGTTACCTGGCGAAGTCTGGCCTCGAACAATGTAGGGCCCGATAAAACGGGACTGAAATTTCTCGCACAATCCAGGAGCGCGAACTGGGGTCCACAGTAATACTTCGTCTCCAGGGTGGAAGGAGACGACACGGTGAGATGCATCATAGCGAATTTTGTGGTCTTGTTGACTGGCGTCGGTGCTTAGGCGGGCACGTTGTCGACACCGGGCAATGCGCGAAACGAACTGCTCACACACTGATGTGGACGAAGGCACGGGGATACCGAAGAAAGAAGTGTCGCGGATAGTGAGCGGTTGGCGACCATACACTAAGAAAAAGGGCGAGTATCCCGTAATGCGGTGGACGGCCATGTAGTATGCAAAAGTGACGAATGGTGGAATGCTATCCCAATTGGTGGGGTCAGGGTTGATGTACATAGGTATCACGTCGGACAGCGTGAGATAAAAGCGCTCTCTGAGATAATTAGTGTGAGAGTGGTAGCTGGAAGTCGTTTTATGAAAGGTATTGCACGCACGGAGAACATCGTCGAGAAGGTTAGAGAGAAAAGTCCTGCCGTGGTCACTCAAAAGGACACGTGGGGCTCCGTGCCGTAAAAAGATGACTTTCAAGAAAAAGACTGCAACCTCCTCTGCGGATTCCGAAGATAGTGCAGGCTGTTTCAGCGTACCGTCTCAAGTGGTCTCCCCGCAGGGGCGTCTGCGTTAGCAGGCGTTTGGTGTGTTGCGACACCACGGACCCGAGCACACGAGGGTTGGACCCTCCCGCGTGTAGCCGTGCGCGGCTTAGCCGTGTCCGGGGAAAGGGGGATCCTGGGGGTTGAGCCGATGCCGGGTGTTTGGACCTTTAAGGCCCCCCGGCGGAGGCAACACGCCTCTTTGGCCTCTGCTTCACGTAGACGGCACCCCCGGGCTGACCCACCCGGGGGAAATCGGCAGTCGCCTTTTCCTGTCTCTCTCTACCCTCATCTTCGTCTTTCTCTTCTACTTTTAATCTTTCCTGTCCTCTCATCTTTTCCATTCAATTCAAATTTTTCCTGGCGGCAAGGGTTAACCTGGTGTGGCTGTCCCACCTTGGGTATACCATATTGGGTTATAGTAACGGCATACTGCTGGCGCTGTACAGACTTGTTTACATTTTCTGCCACGTCCCCTTGTTGGGCTCCGTGGTGGGTGGCAGACGCCGTTGCCGAACAAATCACTTTTTCTATGGGATCCTCGAACCCGTTTTCACCCGATCGTGCCTCACCGATGCAACCTCTCTATTCATTCCAAAAAGCAAAGAAACTTTGCCGAAATTCCACGTACTTCACTGCGAACAATCATCTACAAAAGCAAGAACAATTTCACCATTTCTTGTGGCCAAGTGCCTAAAAGAGACCGTTGGAGCTGGCTATAAGGTAACAAAGATGGCAAGAGGGGATTTGCTCCTCGAGCTAAAAGACAAGGAACAGTACAACAAACTCGCACACCTCGTAGCCTTTGGTAACATCCCTGTTTCTGTGAGCGCACATAGAACCATGAATACAGTAAAAGGCGTAGTATCAGATGAAGACCTAATGACATTGAATGAAGAAGAACTCCTGGATGGATGGAAGGACCAAGGCGTAATCCATGTGCAGCGCATCAAAATCAGACGAAATGACAATGAAATTCCAACAAAGCATTTAATACTCACTTTCAGCTCAACTACTCTACCCGAAACACTTGAAACCGGCTATGTAAAACTTCATGTTCGACCCTACATTCCGAACCCGCGACGTTGCTTCAAATGTCAGAGATTTGGTCACGCATCCCAGAGCTGCCGAGGACAACTTATGTGTGCAAAGTGCGCCACAACCGGTCACTCTGCTGACGACTGCAATAACGAGGTACATTGTGCGAACTGCGACGGCAGTCACCCTGCATACTCCAGAGCTTGTCCAGCCTGGAAGGAAGAAAAGGAAATAATTACTGTAAAATTTAAGGAGAACATAACATTCCGTGAAGCACGACAAAGGGTTTCCTCGTTATTTTCACTAAAAACAACTTTCGCTGAAGTGGTGCAACGAGGGGCGGCACCACAACAGCCTCTGGTGGCAGCCCGGACCACGCCTAGTGTGCCGAGGCTAGCGCCACCCGCCCCTACGGTGGGAGCAGCCAGCGCTGCCCTGCCAGCTCTCAAACTGTCCACACCAGTGGCCTCTTCAAGCTCCGGCAGAAGCCAGGGCACCGCAGAGGCCACAGGGCTCTTGTCGACCTCTGCCCCGGTAGGGACGAAGACTTCATCGCTTGAGATGAAGTCTACGCGACGCACACATCGCTCTCTGGAGCGGGTGTCCAGTACCTCGCAAGAGGCTATGGACACCGGTCCAAGCCAAACGGCGCAAGTAGCGTCGCAGGAGCGGCGAGGTTCTCTTGACCGCTCCAAAAAAGACAAAACACCAATTACAGGGCCTAACAAAGGCTCTGTAAGGTAATGTCACTTTTGAGACACACAGCACAATTTCTTTTTAAACATGGATGACGTCATACAGTGGAATGTTAGAGGACTATTAAGAAACCTAGATGACGTCCAAGAAATGCTCTGTAAGTTTAAACCTAAAGTGCTGTGTGTTCAAGAAACCCTCCTAACTTCCAAACACACTAACTTCCTCCGGCAATACATGACTTTCAGGAAAGACCGCGAGGATGCTGTCGCATCATCTGGCGGTGTAGCCATCATTGCTGATAGAAGTGTAGCGTGTCAGCATCTGAAGCTCCAAACGGCCCTTGAGGCCGTGGCCGTTCGAGCCGTACTTTTAAATAAACTCATTACCATCTACTCTTTGTACATACCACCACATTATCAGCTTCACAGACGCGACTTAGAATCATTAATAGATGAGCTCCCAGAGCCCTATATGATTCTCGGTGATTTTAATGCACACAGTAGTTTGTGGAGTGATTCACGCTGTGATGCGCGAGGTCGCGTCATTGAACAGGTGCTTTTTTCCTCTGGAACATGTCTCTTAAACACGAAAGAGCCCACATATTTTACCCTGGCCAACAAGTCATACTCTGCCATAGATCTTAGCATTTTATCGCCGACGCTTTTACCGTATTTTAAATGGAATGTGCTTAACAACCCGTATGCGAGTGACCACTTCCCAATAATCCTAACTACGCCGAAACAAGATCAACTTCCCCCGCAGGTCCCTCGGTGGAAGGTTGACTCAGCCGATTGGGAACAGTACTGAACTCTTACACACATGACCTGGTCTGAGATGTCCGGTATAACCATAGATGATGCTGTTGCATATTTTACAGCTTTTATACTTGATGCCGCATGTAAATGTATTACTCAAGCGAGCGGCATTGGTTCCAAACGGCGTGTTCCCTGGTGGAACGATGCATGTAGGCAAGCACGCAGGAACCAGAACAAAGTGTGGGCGATGCTTCGCGTTTCTCCAACAGCATAAAACCTGGAAAACTTTAAACACGTCAAATCCCAGGCGAGGAGAACGCGCCGACAAGCAAGACGAGAGAGTTGGGCGAAGTATATATCAAGCATCAACTCGTACACAGATGAGAGGAAAGTATGGAATAGAGTGAGAAGAGTCAATGGGCAACAAACATATTCCCTGCCTTAAGTAAATAGCCACGGAGAAAGCCTGGAAGATCAAGCCAACTTTCTTGGTACACACTTTGAACACATATCCAGCTCGTCACACTACTCCGAAACATTCCTAAATTACAAAACACGAATAGAGAAGCAAAAATTAGAAAGAAAATGTGCAAAAAGTGCGGCGTACAACGAACCATTCTGCATAGCAGAACTGCAGGCAGCTTTGAACTGTTGTAATACATCCGCCCCAGGTTCAGACCGCGTAATATATGAGATGTTAAAACAACTACCATCCGAAACACAGAAAACCCTCCTTTCCCTTCACAATGTTATATGGTTTTCCGGCGAGATCCCCTCTGCTTGGAAGGAGGCTATAATAATTCCCATTCTGAAGCACGGAAAGGATCCTTCCTCTGTAACAAGTTACAGACCTATAGCACTAACAAGTTGTCTGTGCAAAGTATTCGAAAAAATGATTAACTGTCGCCTACTACACTTCCTCGAGTCAAACAAATTGCTTGACCCATACCAGTGCGGGTTTCGGGAGGGTCGATCCACCAATGACCATCTCATACGTATCGAGGCACGTATCCGTGAAGCTTTTGTTCATAAGCAGTTTTTCGTATCAATATTCCTAGATATGGAGAAAGCATATGATACTACGTGGCGGTTTGGAGTATTGAGAGACCTCTCACAGTTAGGTATACACGGTAATATGTTAAATGTTATCGAAAGTTATTTGTCTAATCGCACATTCCGTGTTCGAGTGGGCAACGTTCTGTCACGAAAATTTGTACAGGAACCTGGAGTTCCGCAGGGCGGGGTGCTCAGCTGCACGCTCTTTATAGTAAAAATGAATTCTCTTCGTCTACACATACCACGTAACATCTTCTATTCAACATATGTTGACGATGTGCAGATAGGATTTCGATCAAGTTCTCTCGCAATCTGTGAACGACAGGTCCAGCTCGCTCTTAACAATGTCTCCAAATGGGCGGATGAGAGCGGGTTCAGACTGAACCCACAAAAGAGCACATGTGTCGTTTTCTCTAGAAAAAGAGGCCTGCACCCTGATCCTGAAATTGTGTTGCATGGTGAGCATCTGCCTGTAAATAGGGAACATAAATTTTTAGGCATAATCTTAGACGCGAAATTAACCTTTATACAGCACATAAAGTATCTTAAAAACAAATGTATGAAAACAATGAATATCTTAAAGGTGCTGTCCCGCACAACATGGGGCAGTGATAGAAAAGGTCTTATGAACTTATATAAAAGCCTCATACGCACACGGCTAGACTATGGAGCCATAGTTTACCAGTCGGCTACTCCAGCTGCTCTGAAGATGCTAGATCCTGTCCATCACCTAGGAATTCGCCTGTCCACAGGTGCCTTCAGAACGAGCCCAGTGGAAAGCCTGTACGTTGAATCGGATGAATGGTCACTTCAACTGCAGAGAACATCTTCATCTTTTACGTATTTTCTGAGAGTGAACGCAAACAGTGAGCACCCCGCGTATTCCACTATAAATGATTTGTTCAGTTCTCAACTTTCCCGCAACCGGCCCACAGTGGCAAAGCCTTTCTCACTACGTGTTAGAGACATAGCTGAAGAAACAAGGGTTCCACTGCTTGAATACCACCTTATGCCCCCGATTATATGGCCCCCGCCCTGGCAGTGGCAACCTGTACACTGTGATACATCTTTCGTAGATGTTACAAAGCGCGCGCCTGTCGCGCATATCCGAATGCATTTCCTCGAACTACAGCAGAAATGCTCCTCTCCTGAATTTTTTACAGACGCATCGAAGTGTTATTCTGGCGTGTCTTACGCAGCGGTCGCTCCATCCTTTTCAGATTCCGGTGTATTGAATCCTAGCACAAGTATTTTCCCAGCAGAGGCCTACGCGATATTGGCCGCCGTTAAACACATTAAAGAATTTAATATCCAAAAGGCAGTTATATACACAGATTCTTTGAGCGTCGTAAACGCTTTGAAAAGTGTCAAGAAATATCAAAACCCTGTCATTGTATCTCTTTACTCAGCATTACTAACCACCTATGCGTCCAAGCAGCATATCGTCTTATGCTGGGTGCCGGGGCACCGAGAGATAGAGGGAAACGTGCTGGCTGACCAGCTAGCCACATCCGCTCACACGAACGCTTCCAACACTTCCACGACTGTCCCTGTAATCGACCTCAAGCCCTCAATAAGAAAAAAGCTAAGAGCTTTCTGGCAGCGCTTGTGGGACAAGGAAAGAGAAAATAAACTACATGTTATCAAGCCGTATCTTGGCAACTGGCCCCCGGTATCAAAGAACCGCCATACAGAAGTAACACTTTGCAGACTGAGGATAGGACACACATACAGCACACACGCATACCTCTTGTCCGGCAGCAATCCACCCACGTGTGATAAATGTGGTGAGCCACTAACCGTGCTTCACATCCTGATGCAATGCAGGGAATTAGACACAAATAGGAAAAAGCATTTTCCACTACCACATCGGCAGCGAATTCCACTCCATCCTCAAATGTTCATAGGTATAGAACCTCTCTTTAAATATCAATCGTTCTTCGAATTTTTAAAAGATCTACGTAGTTTTCATGTTATATCACCAGGAAATCCGTAGCACAGCCTCTTAACTGAGGTTTCTGCTGCGGTAACTGCATTAACAGAAAGCACCTGCCTCCCAGCCTTTGGGCTCAAAGGCCTTCCGGAGGCATAGGAGCTATTTCCATATTCTTGCATTTTCGGGTCATGATCACTTATCAAGCGTACTAGATCCATAGACAACTACATATATCACTATCATAATTTTATACTATATATAATTTTACGCTTCTATGATACGCATTGATTTTAGGCCACTTTACAGCCACGTTACATCCCTCCATCGAAACTCACAAATCAGCGCTTAACAAAACATTATCAGTCATGGCCCTCTTTGGCCATCCCTGGCCTTTGCGCCACTAAACAATACACATTCATTCATTCTCAAGTGGTCTACAGCTGTGACGATCCATCCTTCACCGCCTGTGGTTGAGGGTAGCGGTCGCTAGAGGTCGATACCAAAGACTGCGAAAGGAGCTTCAGGACACGGGACAAGTTGGAGCAGTGCAGCCGGAGGTGATGTGAGTCGTTTGCGGTGTTGGTTGGCAGAGCGAACAGGAAGCCACGTATTTCGCTACGCTGGTTGCAAGTCCAGGCCAAGAGAACCGGCTGCGAATTCGCTCGTAAGCTTTATGGAAACCAAAGTGACTGGCAGTGGAATCGTCGTGAAAGGTCTCCAATATCTGGGCCCGAAGTGATCGGGGGAATGACAGGAACCCAACGGTGTCCTTCGGTATGAAACACGCACCGGTATAATATCGAATTTTCTATGTTGACGTTCTTGAACTGCCGACGGAGCCCGGCGTGAAGTTGGCGAGATGATCCGCGAATACCTTCCATAACGGAGTGGCAGTAAAAGTCAATACGTTGGCTAGAGCAAACGTATGAGAATGGCTGGATGGGAGCCGGTTGAGAGCTGCGAGCGAAAAGAATGCAGGCGACGTGTCTTGTGGTTTCCTCACGGAAGGTGGTAAGCAAGCAGCGTTTGAAGACGATGGTAGGGGACAGCGAGAGAGAGCATCGGCATCCTGGCGTTTCTTTCCAGACTTGTAGGTGACGTCGAAGTCGTATTCTTGTAAACGGAGTATCCAACGGCCGAGACGTCCCGTTAAATTCGTTAGCGTGGCCAACCAGAACAAGACGTGGTGATCAGTAACGACCGTAAGGTGGCGGCCGTTCAGATAAGGCCGAAATGTTTGGACGGACCAAACAACGGCGAGACGCTCTTGCTCGGTAATCGTATAATTTTTCTCTGCCGCTGTTAGCGTGCGACTTGCGTATGCAACCACACGCTCTTCAGAATTTTGTTGACGTTGCAGAAGAAGAGCGCCGATACCGTGTCCGCTGGCGTCAGTATGTAGAAGAGTGGGTGCGGTGTTCTCGAAATGACAAAGCACAGGTTCGGACGTGGGGGCTCGCTTGAGGGTGTCAAAATCAGTTTGGCATTCGTCCGACCATACGTAGGGAGCTCCAGAAGGAAGGAGTTGATAGAGCGGTGCCGCAATGGTGGCAAAGTTACGTATGAAGCGCCGGAAATACGAAGCAAGGCCAAGGAACCTACGCAAGTCTTGGACGCGTTGAGACCTGGGAAAGTGGAGGACAGCGGTAATCTTGTCGGGGTCGGGTCCAAGGCCCTCCTTGCTGACAAGGTGTCCGAGCACTTTAGTGGTTTTGCTGGCAAAGTGGCACTTTCTTGTATTCAGCTGAAGGCCGGCAGCTGAGAGGTATGGCAGGACTTTGTCGAGGCGCTGCAAGTGCAGATGGAAGGTCGACGAAAATACGATGATATCGTAAAGGTAGCATAAGCAAGTCTTCCACTTTAGGCCCCGTAGTACAGTGTCAATCATCCACTCAAATGTGGCGGGAGCATTACACAGGCCGAGATGCATTACGTTAAATTTGTAAAGTTCATCGGGCGCGGCAAAGGCGGTTTTCTCCTAGTCTGCTTCGTGCATGGGTATCTGCCAGTATCCGGAGCGTAGATCAAGGCTGGAGAAATACTCCGCGCCTTGTAATGAATCTAACGCATCATCGATTCGGGGCAGTGGATATACATTTTTGCGTGTTATTGCTCTCTTTGCTTGCTCTTTGCTCCCTTATTGCATCTTTGCTTTGCGGTTAAGGCTCTCGTGGTTGAGAAACCAAGTCCTGGCAACGTCAGTGAGGTAGAATGCGACGTTGTGAAGCTTGTGCATGTCATCCCACTGGTTAGACTCACTCACGCTGTCATAATTGTCCAGCCACTCATCGACGTCGTCACTACGAAGGCCAGCGAACACGGTGGGATCGCGCTGCCGCGTGCTGACGGTCCATGAAGGAACGGCCGGTGGGGCAGAGACGGTGACGCCGGAGGCTCCTGGAGGATCTTCCTGGGGCATCCTGGCGGAAAGGTGGAGCAAGCGGCGGCCTGAACGAAGCTCCAGGGAAACTCGAAGGCGTAGAGGACAAAGGGATCAAAAGCAGCCTCCACCGCTTGCGAGACAGCTGTTAAGCCTGAACGGTTTATTGCGCAGATCACGCGCTGAAGACGATGACGCTGGCCATGATGATGAATATATACAGATGAAGAAAATGAAGGGGTAATATAATGCTCACAATATTTATTTCCACAAAACAGGCTAACCATGAGCGGCGTGCGAGGCTGAGCAGAAAGCTGAAATATTCTACGGCAAGTGCGCCTGCCTTGGGCCTACGATCCTGCATTATGCATAGCACGTATTGATATAGTCTTCTTGTTAGAAGTTCCGAGTATGCTACCACCGCGAGATACAGGACAACAAAGTGGACGAGAAGCGTGTCTCTTAGAATGCTATGTTACAACGTACAGGTTTCTACAGAAGTTGCAGTAACTGCTCGAAACATTTGATGCGTCGGCTTTTGCGCTTTTAGCAAAATATAAAGAGGGCTCTCATATATATATATATATATATATATATATATATATATATATATATATATATATATATATATATATATATATATAGATAGATAGATTCGCAGCGCAAACACGGCGATGGATGAACCAGGCTAGCCCTAAGGTTGAATTTGAGAACACAATTTTCATTCCACGTCGCAATCACACACATAATTTGAGGCTTCGTTCAGGGGCACACGTGGGCTTTCGGGTTGGTGCTTCGTGTTGCATTTGGCGTAAGAATATGGCTAGCAGCAGGCACCACCTATGCGCAATCACGGGCAATATACACGCATCATTCCTCCAGACGCTTACGCCGAGCACGAGTAGCGCGAGGGTCTTATTGGGCTGACATTACGACTTCGTGGCAGCCGAATTCCAAATACTGCATATGCGGTGAGGGTAGCTATGGGAACTTGTCGATAGGTCATATTGTAGATTGTAGCGCAGGCAGAACAATATGGTGATAGAAGGCAGATAAGACTACACACAGCGGTGAACCACCTGCGAACAGCTGTTTACGTGCACCATGTCGCATTGAACTACAGAAGCCGCCGTAGCGCACTCTAAGACAGATCTTAACTAGCCTTTTTTAATTAGTAAACGTACATATTATTTGCTTCTAATCAATAAAAGTGAATAATATTATAATGTAAACGTTTTATTCATTACAATAAAATATTTATGCAGCGTGTGCCACAAAACCTGGCAGTAAGCGAACCTGGGTGTCGCAGCGGTTGCATTGTTGAAACCGCAATGTGAAATGAGCCCTCGAAAAATCGCACTGCGACGCGTGTGACGGCACAGATTTTCGTCGTTCCACCCGCAGCATGTGAAACAGCCTGTAGGCCACACTACGGCGTCCATCGCCGTTCCTCACCCGCAGAGGCCAGGCTCCGCCCCAGCTCCCGTCACTTTCATAGCGACTTGCGGCAGAACTACGCCCAAACCCTTCCGCTGCGGCTTTACTCTACCGCCATTGGAATTTTTAGTTTTGAAGAACTGAACTGAGTTTAGCGAATGCAGCAACAAACCTGTTAAATTTACTCTCTCTATTTATCCTTATGGTGTTTGTGTCTAGTCTCGTGTCTGCGGTGCGTGTGTCAATTCGTTTCTCTCTGACTTGGGTGATTCCTTAGTACGTCTGGCTGACCTGCGCTCCCACATATGCCCACACAGATGAAACATAAGCACATCTGTTGCTACGATACAAAGTAAAACAAAGACACGAAGACCGTGGGTTTGTAGCTTTTAACGCGACAGCGTTAAGGAGCCCGTGTCGCAGGAAATCCGGCGTCGACGTAGCGCGTTGGCGTCCGACGCCAGATGTCGCAGCGGCAAGAAGATTTTGGAACCATGTATACCGATGCTTTCGATATGAGGCAGGAAATTGACTGAAATAACCGAATTTCTCAAGCTAATATACGTGGAAAAATTGTAAACTACCACTTGGGCGTAACCTACAGTCATGATAGGTCTCGGATTGTAATTTGACTATGCGAGAAAACATAATTCCGTTACGCTAAAACTCAGACAAACCCCGTCACACACGCAAACCGGCTGCGGCTTTTATGGACCAGCCGGGGCGCCTAACATTTTTCTCGTGCCGGCACAATGGGTTTCTTGGGGCCCACGAAGCGGCGCGCCCGTTTTCTTATACAATAACTCCAGCTGGCGATCGCCTCCGCCGCATCACGGCCCATGCAAGAGGCCGTGATTACACCATAAAGCTCGCCTTCGTGCACAGTGTTCGCGGCAAGTGTTTCGAGGGAAATATGATGGTTACATACGCTCCAGCTGTCGGGAATCGTGAGAGGCATTCAGGGATCTTTAAATGCTATCGCATCCCACTCCTGACGGTGAAGCTTAAGAGTCTTCCAAACTTTTTAATAGTCATCTAAACATTGACTCGTCCATTGAAGCAACAGATCAAACAAATACTTGTTGTTGACTTGAATAATTCTCAAAGTCACGTGCCACTATGGACGATGTGACAGCGCTGCCATTTACATAAGCGCGCACTGCGATATACCTGGACTCTCCGGCTGGGAGCGCCGCGGCTGCGAGGAGAAGGGCAACGTGGCTAGGTTTATAATTTAAGCAGGGTATGTGACCGGGCTAGTTGGTATTACATTGCTGAAGTGCCTAGCGCAAGAGTAGACATGGGGGCACGAGTAGACACGCCTGTTTGTGCCCCGTGTCTACTCTTGTGATAGTCACTTCAGCAATGAAATTTAAGCCCTTTCCGTGGCGCACAGGGATGTAACACTTAGCAGACTCGATCGTTAGTACGCATTGTATTCGCCGCGCTTGACAGCTCAAGATAGCGAGACATGGTGAGGGGCTTTTAAATTCTTTTCGTTACACGGCCTTACTAGCGAAGGATGTCGGAGAACTGACCGGCCGGGAAATTGCCCTCGTTGCCTAGCGAACCTTATGCTGCTCCACGAATTCGGTACAGCATTACCATGTCGAAAAGCATCAATAAAGCATGCTGGTTGCACTTACGGGACTTGCAGAAACTCAGGAGTTCTTAAATCTTATAAAAATTGGTTAGCGCATTGCTCGCTGAACGTGAGCATCTCCGATTTTCTTAGTCATCCGTGTATTAACCCTTCGCGTACGATTTGGTGACCTCTCTGACCTGTGCCGCGGCCCACGACGAACAAGTAACGAAAGGTTGGAGTGAAAACGACCGATCGAAATGGTCTGCACGGAGGCAAAGCCGATCACGTGAGCTTAATACCCACCTCAACCGCACAGCACTAGTGATAACACCTCATTGGGAGCTGCTGAGGTTTAGGCATATACTTCTATATGGTTTACGACTGAACTCAATACACTTTTCAATCTTTTCTCGGAAATGTGAAAGAATGCGAATATAAGATGTAAGCGGAGAGAAGACGCGTCAGATATTTAGGAAAGGTAAAAAAACCAGCCAAACGTTTGACTGAAACTCGCACTTCAGCAGCAACCCCCGACCACGCCACTGCCAACTGGACTGCCAAAATGGCTCATTACCTTGGCTGTATGTGCTGCATGAGTGGTTTCCTATGTCCAAATAGCTATTAAGCGTGAAGTGAACCTGATTATGGCTGGAAGCCTAATGATACTAGAAATAGAATGCGGTCTATAGTGTGGAGTAACAAGTCGTTCGTCTAAAAAGTGGGCGCATCAGTATATCTTGTAATAGTGGGGTTACTGCTCTAACAACACACGGACAACAGAAGCAGAAGGGGACCGGACGCGCGCAGTCTCACAACTTTAAAAGATAATACGTCTTTAAAGGTAATAACTATGCCTGAGGTACCAAACATTGAGTGCATTTTCTGTAGAGCCTACCACAGAAATGTTCAGTACTTTACAGGAGCTTTGTATAGGTCGTCTGGTTCTCCCGTCGTTGTATTTTATGAATAAAAAAATTACATGAACAAGCATTTTAAACATAATAAATGGATTATTCTGTCAGGTGCTTTTAACCTTCCGAAGGCGGACTTGTCTAACCTCTTTGTTGAAAATCATAAGGGTGATTCATCAGAAGCACTGCCAGATATTGGGTTCGAATTTCATTTATTGCAAATTGTAAAAGATTTCACGAGATTGTAGGGTACTCCATAGTCGATTATCGATGTTTTTATTATGAGTGGAAAAATATCTGGTAAGTCTTCTTGTGAGGTAACAGCTAGAATATCCCACCATCATGCTGTTATAGGTCACTCTGACGGATTGTGATTCAGGTTGTTGTTTTCAAAGGTTCAGATGGTTCTCTGAGGTGGAGCCTCCGAGAACCCAATTGAGCACAAAGCCGTTGGTTTCGAAAACACACACACAAACTTTTAATGACACTAGAAACAGGCTTAAAATATATAGAAGGAAATTAAAAGCATAAAATAAACACTCAAACAGACATCACGACAGTAAGAAACACACTTGGGGCTAGTATGACGTTAACAATACGCGTGTCCGAAATTGCCACGACGGCAGGTACGCATAACAATCTTGACGTGGAGACGCGTCTTAGATTCACACTGCCGTCCCTACTTAATAAATATGAAGAGAAAGACGCCAACTTTTCTACGTGTACAAAAAAATAAATGCGTGAATTTTTTCTAACTCTTGTCTAATGTCTTTTGTACTGCCCGAAC
The DNA here is from genome assembly GCF_023375885.2 of Dermacentor andersoni. Taxonomy (NCBI): domain Eukaryota; kingdom Metazoa; phylum Arthropoda; class Arachnida; order Ixodida; family Ixodidae; genus Dermacentor; species Dermacentor andersoni. Next base: position 71,020,455 of record NC_092822.1, on the reverse strand, counting down.
ATGATCAAGTATGTTTCATTATTCCTTGTAACACGTTTATTTTTGTCATTTTATGATGTGTGTTCACGTGAACATTGAATATTTCAACTATAATGTACAACTGTTCTGGAGTGTACTTATATATTGACATTATTTGTTCTATTGTTCCGTTGTTGTATTTGCACAACCTCTCCTTAATTTTTTTTTTGAACTGCATTTTTTACTTGATTATTGTAAATTTGTTTTTGAACGTATGAATCGTAATACCGCTGTCATGTACGTGGGCCTTTAGGTATTTTCAAGTGGTGTTACTACCGCTTTTGCCTAAGGGACCCCCAACTGTCGTTGGAAATAAAGATTTGATTGATTGATTGATTGATTTAACCTAGATACGTTCACGAATAGGACGGAGGACATAGACGGCCTCTGGAATTTGGTTAAGGCCATTGTGAGTGACTGTATTGAACGTTTCTTGCCCCGTATGATAAGAAACAGAAAGGTAAAAACCCCCTGTATTTCTCGGGAGGCGTTGTAAATGAAACGAACACTTAAACGAATGAAGAATAGCAGAAAAAAAACACTCCGATTCGCATTACCTAGAAAACAATATTTCTTCTTTGAACGACTAAATAAAAAAGGCAATAATTAAGAGAAGAAGCGTTATTACTCAGAGTGTTTGCCTGGTATCATTTCAACATAGCCTGAGAGGTTTTGGCGGTTAATTTCTCCTTCTATGAGAAGCTGTGATGTTTGCAAGTATAATGGTACCCAGATTAAGGACGAAGAAAAGATATCAAATGCTTTCAATTAACACTTTAAATCGGTGTTCACTCAGGACAACTACAGTCTACCAGGTTTGGGTGCAGCTTTACCTCCAATTTCAGATGTCATCATTACTGAACAAGGTATATTGAATGAATGAATGAATGAATGAATGAATGAATGTTTGATGTTTTATGGCGCAAGGGCCAAGTATGGCCAAAGAGCGCCATGTCCGTGTCTATGAGTTTTCTGTGTAATCATGAGTACTATGAAGTTGGTGTGACGTGGCTGTACAGGGGCCTTAAAAATGGTCGCGCTAAAGTGCGTAAAATCTGCATAATAAGATTATGGCGATGACTTATGACGTGTACTATGGACATTAAGACGCATTTAAAAAGGATGATATGATGTCTAAAAATATATCACGTTATATAAGATATGCTAGAGCACTACTGCCTCCTTAGAGCCCTTGAAACACAAGGGCCTGGAGGCATGTGCTGTTCAAAACAATTATCGCAGCGGCATCCTCTGGAGCGAGCATGCTCTACGAATTTAATGAGCTTATAACGTGTAGAAGTACATCCTTAAAGAAGTCGAGGACTGCCTTGGTGTTAAAAAGCGGTTTTTTACCAAGAAACATAGCCGGGTGTAGAGGGATGTAATTACGCTGGAAAATGTTTCTTTCTTTCAGGTTTGGCTTTCCGACACTACAAGAGGACATGGAGGACGGTCAGCCTCTCACCGCATCTACCACAGGTTGTACGTTCACTTCCAGTAAGTAGAAAATGATGGGTCCCAAATGTGTGTCCTATTCTGAGGCGACAGAATAGGACATCTGTTCGCCGAGATTTTGTTGGGTAGGGCCAAAAACCTAACTGTGGCTTTATAACGTACAGTTTATTATCTATTTCTGCGTCCCACATGCGTTGCCAGTGGTTTTGCAGTTTTTTCCGTATGTAAGGTTTAAGATCTCTGAGAGGTAACAACGCAGTATTATTACCAGCAGGGGGTGCAATTGACGTAGCCATCTGGTCTGCCAGAACGTTACCTTCGATTCCCCTGTGGCCAGGTACCCAGCATATAATGATATGCTGGATAGATAGATAAGCTTTGCACAGGTCCGAATAGACCTCTGTAAGTACGGGATTTTTCTTTTTGTAGGGTGACATTAAGGCCTTCACCACACTTAGGCAGTCTGTATATATTACGGCTTTTTGGAGTTTTGATTTCCGTATATGCTTTACAGCCGACCATAATGCGTAGGCCCCTGCCGTAAAGATACTTGTTTCTGGATGTAGTACATCAGATTTCGAGAAGGATGGACCGACGGCTGCATAGGACACTCCGGCATGTGACTTGGAAGCGTCTGTGTAGAACTCTGTGCAGGAGTGCTTGTACTGAATTTGTAGGAAATGCATTCTTATTTCGACCTCTGGAGCGTGTTTTGTGACATTTAGAAAGGATACGTCACATTCTATTACCTGCCACTCCCAAGGGGGTAAGAGCTTGGTTAGGTGCATTAAGGGAAGCTCGAGGAGTGGGACATGCATTTCATCGCTAAGCTCCTTCACACGCAGAGAGAAAGGCTGTCTTATAGACGGACGATTGTGGAAAAGTGTAGCACACGTCATAGCGGTAACGGTATTAAAACATGGGTGTTCAGGATTGGAGTGTACTTTAAGGAAATATGTAAAGCTGATGTATGATCTCTGCAAGTGGAGCGGCCACTCATTCGATTCGGCATATTAGCTTTCGATCGGGCTTGTTCTGAAAGCGCCAGTGGCTAGGCGGATACCTAGATGATGGACAGGATCCAGCATCCTTAGCGCGCTCGAGGCGGCAGAATGATAGATCACGGCACCGTAATCTATTCGTGAACGAATCAGGCTCTTATAGAGATTCATTAGGCACTTCCTGTCACTACCCCACGTAGTCTGGGATAGAAGTTTTATTAGGTTCATTGTTTTCCGACATTTTACTTTAATATGTTTAATGTGGGGCACGACAGTGAGTCTATAGTCAAGTATAGCACCTACAAATTTGTTTTCTTTGTTTACAGGTATCTGTTGTCCACATAGTTCTAAGCAATGGTCTTGGATCAGGCCTCTCTTTCTTGTAAAAAGAACACAAGAACTTTTGTTAGGATGCATCTTAAATCCATTTTTGCCTGCCCACATTCACACTTTGTTCAGGCCATGCTGTACCTGTCTCTCGCAGACTGCGAGGTTACAAGATCTGAAAGCTATTTGAATGTCGTCCACGTAGACAGAGTAAAAGATGGCCGATGGTAATGAAGCACGAAGCGTGTTCATCTTCACGATAAAGAGCGTGCAGCTGAGCACGCCTCCTTGGGGTACACCCGTTTCTTGCGTACAAGGACGTGAAAGTACATTGCCGACATTTACCCGGAAGCTACGACTGGACAGATAGCTTTCTATTAGGTTCAGTATATTACCATGGATGCCCATTTCCAACAAGTCTCTTAAGATTCCGTAACGCCACGTTGTATCATACGCCTTTTCCATATCGAGAAATATCGACACAAAGAACTGTTTATGTATAAATGCGTCCCGGATATTTGCTTCAACACATACGAGATGATCGGTTGTGGAGCGCCCTTCTCGGAAGCCGCACTGATAAGGATCAAACATTTTGCTCTGTTCAAGGAAATGAATGAGTCGCCGATTTATCATTTTTTCAAACACCTTACAAATGCAACTTGTGAGGGCTATCGGGCGGTAACTTGCCACTGATGAAGGGTCTTTGCCTTGTTTCAAAACAGGGACCACAATGGCTTCCTTCTATGCGGTTGGAAAGTACCCTGCTTCCCAGATGGTGTTGAAAAGTGTGAGTAGTGTAACTTGCGTATCATTGTGTAAGTTTTTGAGCATTTCATACACGATTCTATCAGATCCTGGTGCGGAGCTCTTGCATGCGCTCAAGGCAGCTCTCAATTCGGCAATACTAAAAGGACAATTGTAAGGATTATTATCTCGACTTTTTCTTGTTAATGGCTTACGTTCTTCCATTTGTTTGTATTTGAGAAAGGATTGTGAATAGTTTGTTGGACTTGACACGCTCTCAAAATACTCCCCAAGTGAGTCTACCTGGTCTTGCAGTGTATCGCCCTGTGTATTTACCAGAGGGAGTGAATGTGTTTGCCGCCCTCTAATCCTATTAACCCTGTTCCAGGCTTTGGCCTCATCTCTAAGCGAGTTAATACTCGATAAAAACTTGTGCCAACTTTCTCTTCTGGCCTGTCGGCGGGTTGGCCTGCCTTGGGACTTTATTTTTTTAATGTTGACAAGATTCTCAGCAGTAGAAGGAGCACGTAGCAACCCCCACGCCTTGTTCTGATTCTTACGGGCAATCCTACATTCGCTGTTCCACCACGGTACACGTCGTTTGCATGCCAAACCACTAACTTCGGATATGCATTTTGATGCGGCATCTATTATGAATGCTGTAAGATACTCCACAGTAGCATCAATTTCTAAAGAAGACATGTCAGCCCATGAGATGCTAGTGAGAGTTCGAAATTTCTCCCAGTCGGCTGTGTCTATCTTCCACCTAGGAGCTTGTGGAGGATATTCGTTTTCTTTAGATGTTCTTATCAGTATGGGGAAGTGGTCGCTCCCGTAAGGATTGTTCGTAACTTCCCATTCAAGTTCGAGCAGTGTAGACGGGGAAACGATACTAAGATCTGTTGAAGAAAAGGTTCTGTTTGTCAGAGAGTAATATGTGGGTTCCTTCTTATTCAGCAAGCACGCACCAGAAGAAAAAAGGAACTGTTCAACAAGACGACCTCGCGCGTCTATACGAGAGTCGCCCCACAGGCAGCTGTGCGCATTGAAATCGCGAAGAACAACACAAGGTTTTGGCAATTCGTCTATAAATGACTGAAATTCATGTTTGTTTAACTTGTAGTGTGGGGGTACGTAAAGGGAGCAAATGGTGACGAGTTTATTTAGAAGAACAGCTCGAACCGCCATTGGTTCAAGGGGCGTTTGTAGCTGTAAACCCTGACAGAAAATACTTTTATGAATAAAAATGGCAATACCGCCCGATGATACGGCAGCATCATCGCGATATTTGCGAAACTTGACATACGGTCGGAGAAAGATTGTATGTTGTGGTTTTAGGTGTGTTTCCTGTAGACACAGCACTTTTCGTTTGTGTTTTTGGATAAGCTCTTGCACATCATCAAGGTTCCTAAGAAGACCTCTGACGTTCCATTGAATTATTTGTATATCCATATTGGAAGTCAATATGTGCTGCGTGTACAGAAACAGAAGTAGTGATTATGGAAATTACAGAGATTAAATTACAGAGCCCTTTCGAGGCCCTGTAACGGGAGTTTTGCCCGTTCTGGAGCGTTCGAGGGAGCCTCGCCGCTCCTTAGGCGCTTGGTGCGCCTTGAGGATAGGTGTTGTGTCCATTGCCTGTTGTGAGGCGCCGGACACGTGCTCTTGCGAGCGAGAATTTACCCGAGAGAGTCCGCCTTGCAGGGCAAGACCCCTGCGCCCACAAGCCCGGAGGTCGATGGGGCTCCCTGAGGGGTTTGGCTACGCCGGCTGTTGCCAGCGCAGGAAGGGGCCGGGGATGCCGGGGCAGCCTCGGCTGCGCCAACCTTCGGGGTCGATGATCCCTCATTCTGGGTTGACGGAGCAGCGCTAGCTGCAACCGCCGTGGGGGCAGACGGTGTAACTGCCGACTCACTGTTTGTGGGTCGGACAGCCGCCGGAGGCCGTTGTGACGCTTCCCCCTGACGCGCGACTTCGGCAAAGCTTTTCTTTGGCAGGTATGCTACCCGCCTGCGTGCCTCTTTGAACGATATGTTTTCCTTAACTTTGATTGTAACTATTTCTTTCTCTTTTTCCAGGACAGGCACGACCGCGAGTATTCGGCGTGCTCTCCTTCACAGTTTACACAATGGAGAGTGTTCACGCAAGCTTCAGAAGTATGTTCGTGGGCACTACACTTCGCACAGGTTTGACGGCCTCGGCAGCTTTGCGAACTGTGGCCGAAACGTTGGCATTTGAAACATCTGAGGGGATTTGGCACATACGGCCTAACACGGAGCTTGATGTACCCGGCCTCTACAGACTCGGACAGAATACTTGAGCCGAAAGTCAATATAAGGTGTTTGGTCTTGATTTCTTTGCTGTCACGCCTGATCTTGATTCTTTTAACATTGATAACATTCTGGTTACTGAAGCCCTCCAAGAGTTCATCCTCAGTGAGCTCCAGCAAGTCATCGTCCGAGACAACACCGCGGCTTGTGTTCGTCGTACGGTGCGGGGTTACAATTACTTGGGTTTCCCCAAATGATACTACTTTTGTCAATTTCTCATGTTTCTGATCGCGGAGTTCCAAGAGGAGATCCCCGCTTGCCATCCTCGACGCCTTATAACCTGGACCAAAGACTTCAGTCAATGTCTTAGAAACAAGGAATGGTGAGATTGTTCGAACTGGTTTAGCTGGTGTTTCAGAGTGGATCACGTGAAAAGGAGGGAAGGATTCTTTTTGCCGACCAAAAAACTGGAATACATCATCGGTGCACCCTCTTTTCTGAGGGCGATCAGGAAGCGGAGGGAAAGAGGTTGCCATAAAGGGATTGAATTTTCGGCAATAACGCCAGCCACCCACCGTGGAGTCCTACAAGGGGACGCTACAGGGGCTGTAAGAACAGGTCCTGCAAACGCCAGCTGTACGTTATCACTATAACCAAACATGAGATAACCTAGGTTGGTTATTCACACAAGGTTAACCCTTGCTGCCTGGAAAATTTGGAGGTGAGCGGAAGCTAGGAGAAGACAGGAAAGATGGAAAGTAAGAGAAAGACGAAGGTTGCAGGGAGAGCGAGAGACAGGAAAAGGCAACTACCGATTTCCCCCGGGTGGGTCAGTCCGGGGGTGCCGTCTACGTGAAGCAGAGGCCAAAGAGGTGTGTTGCCCCCGCCGGGGGGCCTTAAACTGCCGAGCACCCGGCATCGGCTCAACCTCCAGGATCCCCCTTTCCCCAGACACGGCTGAGCCGCGCACGGCTACACGCGGGAGGGTCCAACCATCGTGTGCTCGGGTACGTGGTGTCGCAACACACCAAACGCCTGCTTACGCAGACGCACCTGCGGGGGAAGGTATATTCAGCATGCTTTCGAAGCTGGATGCCAATAAGTCATGCGGGCCAGATGACATTCCTAACACTTTTTTGAAGCGCTATGCAGAATGGGCTGCTATATACTTGTACCGCGGCAAGGTTTATTGTCGTTCGCAACGTTGTACAACGCTTGGTACATAAAGGCACTGCAAGGGCTGTCTGTAGCACGGGGCTCACTCGCAATCACGCCACAGTCCTTCGTCTTCGTCTTGAATCGGCACGTACACAAGGGCGCGTCTGCTTTATTACAATGCCCCTTGAGCAAAGCGTAGCCATCCTGATGACTCAGGGCGCGGAGAGGATGAGCGGGCCGTAATACGCTTTCAGGTGGTTGACATGTACTGTCCTTCGCCCACGACGACGCAGGTCTGGTGACACTGGGAGCGGCTCGACGATGTAGTTGACCGGTGAAGTGGCCTCGATGATACCATATGGAGCGTGATAACGCGCCAGGAGCTTGGAAGAAAGACCATGAATGTGGGCTGTTATGCAAAGCCACACAAGTGAACCAGGTGCAAAGTTGTGCGATGGTTGATGAGTACGATGATGTCTTGTCTTTTGACGTTCTGGAGACTCACTAGTCAGGGCCCGTGCCAGCTGACGGCAATCTTCAGTATATTTGGCAACTTCGGAAAGCGGAGTATACTCTGTAGCGTCAGGTTGGTACGGCAGGATTGTGTCCATTTGGCATGAAGGCTCACGGCCATACACAAGGAAAAAGGGGAAAGGACGGTGGTTGCTTGCGTCGCGGTGTTGCATGCGAACGTAACAAAGGGGAGTACGGTGTCCCAGTTGGAGTGTCGGATGAACTATACATTCGCAACATGTCGGCAAGTGTGCGATTGAACCGCTTGGTCAGACCGTTGGTTTGGCGATGGTACGCGGTCAAATTGCGGTGAATTATTCTGCACTCAGCGAGGAGGGCTTGGATGCTCTCCGACAGGAAGACATGGCCCCTATCACTCAGCAGTTTTCGGGTGCACCGTGGCGAAGAACAGAATTGCGAAGGATGAAGAAACCAATGTCACGGGCGGTCATTGCCGGCAGAGCAGCAGACTCACCATAGGCAAGTAAGGAGATCTACACCGACAATAATCCACCGATTTCCACACCCGCTGCATGGAAGCGGGCAGTAGAGGTAGATGCCGACGCGGCCTAACGGACGAGACGGGCACGGTAGCGGCTACAACGGCACTATGAAACGCTGCGTAGGTGTCTTGCCTTGTTGGCATATAGTACAAGACTGAATGTACTTTTGCACAAAGTTGTACATGCCTCGCCAATAACAGAACTGACGCAACCTTGCGTATGTTTTGAGGACGCCGGCGTGAGCGCTTAGCGGATCAGCGTGAAACGACTCGCAGATGTCAGAGCGCATATGACGAGGTATAGCAAGGAGCCACTTGTGATCATCGGATATGCAGCTGCGGCGGTATAGAATGTTGTCCCGCACGAAAAAGTGGGTTACTTGCCGACGCAGTGCTCGTGTCGAAGGGAAATCTGACGGAGTGGCAAGGTAGTCAAGTAAAATTACAACTACTGGGTCCGTGCGCTGCTCTGTGAGCATGTCAGTAATGGTCAACGGTGACAGGGTGGACGACGAAGCTGACAAAGACGCCAAATCGAGCGTCAGTGGTGAGCGAGAGAGCGCATCAGCGTCGGAGTGCTTGCGATCGGAGCGGTACAGGACGTACCCTTGCAAGCGAAGAGCCCAACGTCCCAAGCCTCCCGCCGGGTCATTGAAGGAACAAAGCCAACAAAGGGCATGGTGTTCAGTAACCATGGCGAAAGAACGGCCGTAAAAGTATGCGCGAAACTTGCTTACTGCCCGCATGATCGCTAGGCACTTCTTTTCTGTGACGGAGTCACAGAAAAGCAGTGTCTAGTAATTTATTTCTGCTTTCTTTAGAGTACGGCTCGAATAAGCGACGACGTATTTATAATAGCAAGCTTTCCGTTGCGCTAAGGCCGCGCCAAAGCCAACTCCGCTGGCGTCAGTATGAGCTTCCGTGGGAGCATCAGGGTCGTAGTGGCGAAGAATCCGTTGTGAGGTCAACAAGTGGCGCAACTGCTGAAATGCTGGATCACATTCAGGTGACAATACTGCTATGCCGTTACTGGCGAAAAGTAAACTTGTCAAGGGCGCCATGATGTATGCGAAATTGCGTACGAAACGACGAAAATAGGAACATAAGCCAATAAAACTTCTGATTGTTTTGATAGACGTGGGCCTTGGGAAGTCTGCAATGGCGCGGAGCGTGTCTGGGTCCGGGAGGACGCCGTCTTCTAAGATAACGTGACCTAAGACGGTTAGCTTGCTTGTAGCGAAACAGCACTTCTTGAGATTAAGCTATAGACCTGCAGATGTGAGTCAGGTCATAATGCCATGCAGGCGAGCGAGGTGCGTCGGAAAATCGGTTGACAAGACGACGCTGTCGTCTAGGTAACATAAACAGGTCTTCCAATTGTGGCCACGAAGGATGGTGTCGGCCATACGCTCAAAAGTAGCAGGCGCGTTGCACAACCCGAAGGGCATGACCTTAAACCCGTAGAGGCAATCGAGTGTAACGAATACAGTTTTCGGAAGATCAAGTTCGGCCATTGGAACATGCCAGTACCCAGAGTGCAGATCCAAGGAACTGAAATATTCTGAGCCTTGTCAACAATCGAGAGCGTCATCGATCCGAGGGAGTGGATAAACGTCTTTTCTCGTTATCTTGTTCAGGCGTCTGTAGTCGACACAAAAGCGAATGGAGTCATCTTTTTTTCTTACCAATACCACAGGTGAAGACCAAGGACTTTCAGGGGAACGGATGACTCTACGTTTGAGCATGTCGTCCACTTGCTCCGTGATGACTCGGCGCTCTTCGGTGCAGACACAATACGGGCGCTGTCGCAAGGGGGAGTGGGAACCGGTGTCGATGATGTGAGAAACGCCGGTGGCACGGCCCAATGACGTCTGATGACAGTCAAAATATTAGAGAAAGATGTGAGGGCGAGTGAGAAGTTGGCGGCGATGAGATGGGGAAAGAGCAGGGTCGATAGCGTTGTCAAAACCCACTGAAGGTGATGAGTCTGAGACCGAGGCGGTGGTGTAAACGTGACGGAGGGAGTCGGTAGGAGCATCGAGAGCGTCACCGTAGTCGACTGCCTGGAAGTATCCTACGGTTTCTCGAGGCTGTAGGCTGATCGGATACTGGTAGTACTTAGTGACCAGCATCACAGTTGAACGAGATGTGATAGCGAGCACGGCGAACGGAAGAGCAATGCCCTTGCACTGAGCAAACACATCGGACGGCGTGAACGCTACAGGGCCGTCAGATGCGGCATCAGGCAACAGCCATGGACGACCCAGGGGGTATGGTTGTTTTAGCACCAACAGTGAGTTTGTCGGCAAAGTGATGAGAGCTGGCCCGCAGTGATTCGCATAGTGGTAAAAGCGACACTTCTACACACGAAAAGTCAGTGACAGCATGATGACGTGACAGGAAATCCCAAACACGGATAAGGTCGTGAGAGCACGATGGTATCACGTAACACTCGATTATGTACAGAACGTCGTTGATGACGACGCGCGCCGTGCATACAGCTAAATGGTAAATTCGCTGCGCGCTGGCGAGCACCTGGCCAGAGGGAGCTGTGGTTACTTTTCGTGGTTTGCGACAAAAGTTCTCGTGAATGACGGAAACGGCTGCTCCGGTATCGACTAGTGCCACTGCGGCTACTCCCTCTACAAAAGCGGCAATAACATTTTGCGACGAAGATTGAGGTCTTGGGAACGTTGATGTATTTTTAGTTCTTGCCTGACGAACTGCACCAGTCAGTTTCCCTCTTCAGCGGGAGCTCGACGACGCAGGGGCGAACTCGAACGCCGATGAGGGGAAGGGGAACGCCGAGTTTCCGACCAGCGATCAGCGTTAAGACGTCCTGGTGAAAATGGCGGCGTGGCGGGGTATTGGGGTGCGTAGCTGTGCGTGTCAAAGGTGACACGCGTAGTTGGGGCGCGGCCGCGACAGAAGCGCGCCTCATGGTCAACAGTGCCGCAGGCGAAGCAGATAGGCCGGTTGTCTTGAGTGCGGCAGGTCTCGGTGCCCGAAAAAACTGTGCTGATGGTCGAGAAACTGGAAGTGAAGCCGGATGCATGGGCGATGAAAAAGAAGCTGTCGGCGTAGGTGGCCATGCAATCACGGCTGCATAACTGAGCGGCAGCGACGTAGGGTGAGTGCCAAAGTCGGTATGAGACAGCGGCACACTCAGAGGATTATTTGGGGGTTTTGTAGGAGCTGCAGGAAGCGTTTCAGATATCTGAGTCCGGATGGCTTGCTGCAGAGTTCGAGGCAAAGCTGCCACAGGTGCGTTGGTGTGAGGCCGCAGTGAGAGCTGCCTGGCCACCTCTTCACGAATAAACTCCTTGATATGCTGTCAGAGGATTGAGTTGGTCATGTCTGTAGAAATCGCGATGCTCGAGACGGAATCGGCGTGCCGAATGTTCTGGCGGGTGATGGAACGTTGGCGACGCAGCTCGTCAAAGCTCTGGCAGAGGTTAATGAGGAGGGATACGTTAGTTGGGCTTTTCGTCAGCAACATCTGGAATGCGCTGTCCTCGATTGCCTTGAGGATATGCTTGATCTTATCTGCTGACATGCTGGGATTTACCCGCTTGAACAAATCGAGAACATCCTCGATGCAGGTGGGAAATGTCCTTCCAGGCTGCTGTTCACGCTGGCGTAGACGCTGTTCAGCGCGTAGCTTACGCACTACTGGGCGATCAAACACTTCGGCAAAAAGAGTCTTAAACGCGGACCAGCTTGTAAACCAGAATAGTGGTTGAATAAACTTTGGTTGAATAACGAAAGTTTGGCTGCGTCGGCGAGGTAGAAGGCACGTGGGTCAGCTTAGACTGGTCATCCTATTCCTTATGGGCACCTATACGCTCGTACGATTACAGCCAGTCTGCCACGTCGGGGTCAGCGGTCGCATTGAAAATGGGCGGGTCGCGTTGACGAGGGATGCTGGCGCTGATGACAGTGACAGCCGGTGGGGTAGGCAACGAGTTGGCGGGATCAGGCACAGTGCAGGGCGATGTTGTTGGCAGAGTTCGAGTGAGGAGCTCCAGGACGAGGCGAATGATCTCAGAAACTTTCACCAAATGCGACGAGGTGGATTGTCGTTCTCAGCGTTGTGGAACGCTAGGTATAGAATGCACTGCAAGGGCTTTCTGTACCACGGGGCTTGCTCGCGATCATGGTACCGTCCTTCGTTTTCGTCTTCAGTCGGAACATACACAGGGGCGCGTCTGCTTTAATACATCACGTTTTGCTCAAAAGATCACTCAGCGAGGGAAAAATTCCGAGCGACTGGGGAGCAGCAAGAGTGAAACCACTTCATAAAAATGGCAAAAAACATTCTATTCAAGATTACCTTCCCTTATCGTTAACTTCCACAACTCGCAAACTATTACGACATATAATCGGTACCCACATATCTGACTTTCTCGAAAAAATGAATCTTTTTCACAGCATGCCAACACGGGTTCAGAAAATGTGCTTCAACATGCACTCAACATTTGAAATGGTACACGACTCTGCCTCTTCAATAAATAAAGGCAAGCAGATGGACGTAATATTAATGGATTTTTCAAAAGCCTTGGATAAGGTTTCAAATAAAAAGGTAATTTACAAATTGGACACACTACTTCAATATGTAGAGCTGGTTAAATAAATTTTAGAGTATCTTACCAATAGGAAACAATGCGTAATCTTCAACGAACACTGTTCCGACACATTAACTGCAGATTCTGGTCTTCGGCAGGGGTCGGTACTCCGTCATCTCCTTTCCTAGATATTTATTAATGATATTGTCCGTAATATTCCTGTTGAAAGTAAACTTCATGCTCACAATTTTGTGATTTATTCTGAAGTAGATAGCAGAACCGATCAATGTCTTTTAAACAGGGCTCTTCAAGATATTGCTGCTAGGTGTGCATTTGGGCAAATGTCAATTAACTTTCAAAAAATTGTTTCTATGACAATTACGCATAAACTAAATTCTTTGAAATTTGTATACAGTCTTAAAGGTACCCATCTATGGTAAGTGAATGCTTTTAAATACCTCGAATTCTGGATTACCAGCGGCGTCAGCTTGACTAAACACATTGACTGCGTAACTGCAACTGCAAACTTCAAGCTGTTGTTTCTCAGGCGTGCTCTGAAACTTTCTACTTCCTCAGTTCCTCTTCTTGCCTACAAATTAATTGTTCTACCTACTCTAGATTATGCTTCTATTATCCGGGATCCTTACACTAAAAGTAATAATTATAAGGCAGAGAGGGTGCAGACAAGGGGGTAAGGTTTACATTTCTTTTTAGCATCCTTTTTTTAACAAGCACCAAGGGGAACGCCCAAGGGCTCGACGAAGATTCAACAATGCCTTTGGCAAGCATCTTGCTCACTTCATCTTGAATAAACTTACGCTCTGGAGCAGAAACTGGATATGGCCGGCGATGAATAGGACTGGCATCACCAGTATTTATGCGACGCTTAACAATTCTAGTCTGACGATTGTTGAGGTCGAAGACGTCGTGGTAGGACACCAAACGGCGATACAGATCTGCTCATTGTTCAGGCAATAGGTCCGCAGCAATCATGGGACGAAATATTGCGTCAGGGCAAATGGAATCCTTTGAGAATGGTGAAGACTCTGAGCAGACGTCTACTGTACACGTCGTGACGTGGTCATCTCCGATAGGACGCAGCGTTACAAGTTACAATCGATATACCTTGGGGTAGAACTTCCTTTGTCAGGCCAAAATTGACGATGGGGAGGGCATGTCCGTTTGTCGGCGACGGTGACGATGGCGTGGGACACAGGGATATTGCGCATCAAAAGCGCGTCAGGAACAGTTGAGACGTAATCACCATCAGGCACAGGGAAAGATGATAGCAAATCGACGAAAGTCAAAGCTTTAGGTGGCAGGTGGGCGAACGCGGTAGAACTAAAGCTGTTCGGCCATTCACCACGAATATGCGCCAGTAGAGGAAGTTCGAGGCAAAGGGTACCGGCAGAACAGTCGAACAGTCGGAACAGTCGGAAAAACTTTCGAGAAGTGTCATGAATTGCAAGGGGAACCACCTGCAAGTGTTCTTTTCAGCAAAAACACACAAGGTGGGTTGCCCTCTGAGAGCCATCATCACGGAGACAGGTACATGGCAGAAGTTAGTAAGTCAGTTTCTTCAGCGACAGTTGACGGCCCTCCCAGTGCAGGATCCATTCAGTGTGGCTAGCTCGGCAGCGGTGGTAGAGGTCCTTAATAGTGGGATCCCTGGTGCCAACATGGCCTTTTCAATTGACATTGAAGACCTCTTCTACAGCATTCCCCATTATGAACTCTTTGTAGCTGTGCGTGAACTTATTGATCAATGCAGTGCTGTAAACTTCCAGAATGCATGTGGTATGTCGGTGGATGCCTTTCTAGAGCTCCTATCCTTTTATCTGTCATCCACTGTTGTTGAATTCAAAGGTTCCTTGTTCCTTCAGAAAAAAGGAATATGTATTGGCTCTAGTGTTGCCCCAGTGCTTTCCGAGATATTTTTAGCAAAATTTGACAGGAAACTTCAAGGCTTCCTTCTAAACAAGCGTGTATGCAAAGTTTTTAGGTATGTGGACGATTTTTTAGTACTTTTAGAGCTTTTACCAAATGACACTCTGCCCGCAGCAGTAGATGATGTATTGACTGCTTTTAAAGCTTCATCACGCACTCTTAATTTCACTCATGAACTTCCTAGCAATCATTCCATCAGGTTCCTAGAACTGCAACTAACATTCTTTGACGACGGGCATTTGTGCTGGATGTTTTCACCTAGGGGCAAGAAAGCACTTTTACCATTTGGATCTGCACATTCAAAGATTGTAAAAAGAGGGATTGCAATCAATTGTTTCCGTAATGCACTTGAAAGAAGCTGTCACCACGCCATCAAAAGTTGCTTTGACGCACAATCCCAACGTTTAGAAGCCGCAGGGTTCCCTCCGCCCCTTTTGAAAGCGGTGGCTTAATCGCTGCTTCAGAGGCTAAAGAAGGAACGTACTAAGCTGGTAGATGGTGGGGCTACTGAACGTAGGAAACTTGAAGTTATGCCGTATGTGCATAAAGTGAGCCACAGTATCAAGAAAGTTGCCGCCAAGCAGGGAGTAAGTGTTGTCTTTTCTGCCCCTTGTAAGCTTTCGGGTCTGTGTTCGCGCATTTCTCGAGGCAGGGCAAGGAACCATGTTTGCACTACGCAGCATGAAAACCGTTTCACGGCATGTGCTGCAGGGGTTGTTTAAAAGTTTCCTCTCACGTGCGAAAGATTTTACATAGGCCAAACCGGTCGATGTATTAATGACCACCTGCGTGAGCACCACTCCTCCCTGGGGTCAGATAACGGTGCAAACTTGCCTCGCCATTGCAATGAGTGTGGTTGTTATCCTTTGTTTAGCAATGTGACGATTCTTGTTAGGGGCAAGGGCAAAGAAGAGCGAGAAATCTTGGAAGCGTACTACATCAGTTTATTAGGTGATGACTGCGTTAGTACAACCTCGGTGCGCTTACATGAAAAAGAATTTGAATTTCTTAGTCGTTCCCGATAGAAACGTTTCTTGTCTTTTCATGCTATGTGATTAGCGATGATGCAGTTGCGCATGCTCTGCTGGCCTTGCTGGGACTACACCGGTTCTAATAAACCTCAGTTGATAGTCCAGTCGTTGTGGTGTGAATATCTCATCTTGTCCTTTGTGTTTTTGACTGGTTTTCTCGTTCAAGTATGTACCAACTGGCCCAGATTTCAACCCTTCTGAATATCTCATCTTGTCCTTTGTGTTTTTGACTGGTTTTCTCGTTCAAGTCGATCAAAGCTTCACGCGCCGTAAGAAAGTTGAGTCTGAGGATTAGGTCATGGGAACCATTGGTCTGCACTCTAAACCCAACAGGAACGTGGTGGTCAGCGATACTTATACCGGAAGTACACATTCCAGTGACGTTAACAGTGGTGCTATCAGCACTCGTACGGCTCGTGTAGTTGCAGGCGTGAGAACCTTCGTCAGTCGACGACGGAGGTTATAACTCATTATGCTCCAGTATCTGTTACCGCCTTCAAGGGGACACCGTCGGCGTGAACATCAAGTTCTGGTTCGTTGAGAGCGTCAAAGGCGGATTTCGACACGACGAAGATAATGCAGCAATATTGAATGCTTTAATGGAACTTCAGTTCCTGATTTATAAACAAGAGCTAACTTGCGATCAGGCAAATAAAATGCCTTAGCCGACTGAAGTTCTTACTTTAACTAATGAAAGGACACTATATAAGTGATCGTTCTGAATTAATCACCTTATCAATCGGATATCCTGTTAGGCGAAGGTATCCTTTAACAATATCTCCATTTCTGCCGCGCAACAACGGTTTAAGTTTTCCTTTTCTCCTAGAAGAGTGACTGATAGGAATGACCACAGTGACAATGAAATTCTGCAATCATCGCTCACTTTGTTTGCTTCCGCTCTTAGATAAGTGTTTGGTTTGAATGTTCCTTGCTTCGACTTGCCACTGTTTTGTTTACCTGCACTTTGCTATGTTGTATTGTGTATTTGATTGTTTTTCCCTCCCTGCTAAAATCCCAAAATAGGGCATGCATTATCTAAAATAAATAAATAAATAATAACAAATGAATCTCACTTAGTGAAAGGTGATTATATATATCATCATCATCATCATGATCAGCCTGATTACGCCCACTGCAGGGCAAAGGCCTCTCCCATACTTCTCCAACTACCCCGGTCATGTACTAATTGTGGCCATGTTGACCCTCCAAACTTCCTAATCTCATCTGCCCACCTAACTTTCTGTCGCCCCCTGCTACGCTTCCCTTCCCTCGGAATCCAGTCCGTAACCCTTAATGACCATCGGTTATCTTCCCTCCTCATTACATGTCCTGCCCATGCCCATTTCTTTTTCTTGATTTCAACTAAGATGTCATTAACGCGCGTTTGTTCCCTCACCCAATCTGCTCTTTTCTTACCCCTTAACGTTACACCTATCATTTTTCTTTCCATAGCTCGTTGCGTCGTCCTCAATTTAAGTAGAACCCTTTTCGTAAGCCTCCAGGTTTCTGCCCCGTACGTGAGTACTGGTAAGACACAGCTGTTATACTCTTTTCTCTTGAGGGATAATGGCAACCTGCTGTTCATGATCTGCGAATGCCTGCCAAACGCACCCCAGCCCATTCTTATTCTTCTGATTATTTCACTCTCATGATCTGGATCAGCAGTCACTACCTGTCCTAAGTAGATGTATTCTCTTACCACTTCCAGTGCCTCGCTACCTATCGTAAACTGCTGTTCCCTTCCGAGACTGTTAAACATTACTTTAGTTTTCTGCAGATTCATTTTTAGTCCCACCCTTCTGCTCTGCCTCTCCAGATCAGTGAGCATGCATTGCAGTTGGTCCCCTGAGTTACTAAGCAAGGCAATATCATCAGCGAAGCGCAAGTTACTAAGGTATTCTCCATTTACTCTTATCCCCAATTCTTCCCAATCCAGGTCTCTGAATACCTCCTGTAAACACGCTGTGAATAGCATTGGAGAGATCGTATCTCCCTCCCTGACGCCTTTCTTTATTGGGATTTTGTTGCTTTCTTTATGGAGGAGTACAGTGGCTGTGGAGCCGCTATAGATATCTTTCAGTATTTTTACATACGGCTCGTCTACACCCTGATTCCGCAATGCCTCCATGACTGCTGAGGTTTCGACTGAATCAAACGCTTTCTCGTAATCAATGAAAGCTATATATAATGGTTGGTTATATTCCGCACATTTCTCTATCACCTGATTGATAGTGTGAGTATGATCTATTGTTGAGTAGCCTTTACGGAATCCTGCCTGGTCCTTTGGTTGACGGAAGTCTAAGGTGTTCCGGATTCTATTTGCAATTACCTTAGTAAATACTTTGTAGGCAACGGACAGCAAGCTGATCGGTCTATAATTTTTCAAGTCTTTGGCGTCGCCTTTCTTATGGATTAGGATTATGTTAGCGTTCTTCCAAGATTCCGGTACGCTCGAGGTCTTGAGGCATTGCGTATAGAGGCTGGCCAGTTTTTCTAGAACAATCTGCCCACCATCCTTCAGCAAATCTGCTGTTACCTGATCCTCCCCAGCTGCCTTCCCCCTTTGCATAGCTCCCAAGGCTTTCTTTACTTCTTCCGGCGTTACTTCTGGGATATCGAATTCCTCTAGATTATTCTCTCTTCCATTATCATCGTGGGTGCCACTCGTACTGTATAAATCTCTATAGAACTCCTCAGCCACTTGAACTATCTCATCCATATTAGTAATGATATTGCCGGCTTTGTCTCTTAGCGCATACATCTGATTCTTGCCAATTCCTAGTTTCTTCTTCACTGCTTTTAGGCTTCCTCCGTTCCTGAGAGCTTGTTCAATTCTATCCATGTTATACTTCCTTATGTCAGCTGTCTTACGCTTGTTGATTAACTTCGAAAGTTCTGCCAGTTCTATTCTAGCTGTAGGGTTAGAGGCTTTCATACATTGGCGTTTCTTGATCAGATCTTTCGTCTCCTGCGATAGCTTACTGGTATCCTGTCTAACGGAGTTACCACCGACTTCTATTGCACACTCCTTAATGATGCCCACAAGATTGTCGTTCATTGCTTCAACACTAAGATCCTCTTCGTGGCTTAAAGCCGAATACCTGTTCTGTAGCTTGATCTGGAATTCCTCTATTTTCCCTCTTAGCGCTAACTCATTGATCGGCTTCTTATGTACCAGTTTCCTCCGTTCCCTCCTCAGGTCTAGGCTAATTCGAGTTCTTACCATCCTGTGGTCACTGCAGCGCACCTTACCGAGCACGTCCACATCTTGTATGATGCCAGGGTTAGCGCAGAGTATAAAATCTATTTCATTTCTAGTCTCGCCGTTCGGGCTCCTCCATGTCCACTTTCGGTTATTCCGCTTGCGGAAGAAGGTATTCATTATCCTCATATTATTCTGTTCTGCAAACTCTACTAATACCTCCCCCCTGCTATTCCTAGTGCCTATGCCATATTCCCCCACTGCCTTGTCTCCAGCATGCTTCTTGCCTACCTTGGCATTGAAATCGCCCATCAGTATAGTGTATTTTGTTTTCACTCTACCCATCGCCGATTCCACATCTTCGTAGAAGCTTTCGACTTCCTGGTCATCATGACTGGATGTAGGGGCGTAGACCTGTACAACCTTCATTTTGTACCTCTTATTAAGTTTCACAACAAGACATGCCACCCTCTCGTTAATGCCATAGCATTCCTGTATGTTACCAGCTATATTCTTATTAATCAGGAATCCGACTCCTAGTTCTCGTCTCTCCGCTAAGCCGCGGTAGCACAGGACGTGCCCGCTCCTTAACACTGTATATGCTTCTTTTGGCCTCCTAACTTCACTGAGCCCTATTATATCCCATTTACTGCGCTCTAATTCTTCCAATAGCACTGCTAGACTCGCCTCACTAGATAATGTTCTTGCGTTAAACGTTGCCAGGTTCATATTCCAATGGCGGCCTGTCCGGATTACATATATATATACATACATATATATATATATATATGTATATAATGTGACCAAGATTGGCAGGCTGAAAAGCCCCTTTGCCATTGTGGGGCTAGTACCCAGTTCGCTCTCTCGCTGCACCCTACCTGCTGGTGCTGAGTTTGTCGCTGCTGCTCTACGAGCCGAATAAACCCCCCTTATAATTGATGGAGCTCTTGGGTCCAACCGGAATTCTCCGAACTCCATAATCGGACACTGCAGCCCGTGATCATTACGCCGCAAGAAGGACCACCACAACCACAACCCGCTGCCCCGATGACTACCGTGATCTCACCCGGCCCGATGCGTCAACGCGACCCACCCATCTTCAGCGGTACCGACAACCATGGCGTAGAAGACTGGCTCGCTGACTACGACAGGGTGAGCATCCATACCCACTGGGACGACACCAAAAAACTGAATTACGTGTCGTTTTATTTGAACGGTGTCGCCAGCGTGTGGCACCGCATCCATGAACGTTAAAAAAAATTATGGGGTTTTACGTGCCAAAACCACTTTCTGATTATGAGGCACGCCGTAGTGGAGGGCTCCGGAAATTTCGACCACCTGGGGTTCTTTAACGTGCACCCAAATCTAAGTACACGGGTGTTTTCGCATTTCGCCCCCATCGAAATGCGGCCGCCGTGGCCGGGATTCGATCCCGCGACCTTGTGTTCAGCAGCCTAACACCATAGCCACTGAGCAACCACGGCGGGTATCCATGAACGTGATCTCACGACGTGGACGCCCTTCAAGGCTAACGTGAAGAAGGCATTTGGGCGCCCAGCGGTTCGCAAGCTTCGCGCCGAGCAACGTTTGCAAGGCCGTGCGCAACAGTGCGGGGAGACATTTACTAGCTAGATAGAAGATGTTGTCGACCTCTGTAACCGCGTTGACGTCACAATGGCTGATGCCGAGATGATCCGCCGTATCCTAAAAGGCATTGAAGACGACGCCTTCCAGATGCTGTTGGCGAAAAATCCGTCGACAGTCTCTGATCTCGTCAGCCTTTGCCAAAGCTTCGACGAACTACGCAAACAACGCATAGCCACCCACCAATCTACAATCTAACTTTCGCCACTGACCAAGCTAGAGCAAGACATTCCAATTCAATCACAGAGAACATGCTCTGTGAAGGGGAGAGGAGGCGATTCGCGTAGGCAATGGTGCGGTCTTGGTCTTGTTGCTGCTGTGCGAGAATAGCGCCGACGTGTCCGCTGGCTTCCGTTCGTACTTGTGCAGGCGCTGTGGTGTCAAAGTGCGTCAAGGTGGGAGGAGTATTAAGCAATCTGGTGAGTGTTTGGAATGGATCGGCTTGTTGACAACCCCATAAATATCTGCTTTCTTTCTTCAGCGGCTGTGTTAGCGGACGGGCAATGTCAGCGAAGTTCTTGTGAAAACGTCGGAAGTAAGAACACAAGCCAACAAAGCTGCGGAGTTCTCTGGCCTAACTCGGCACAGGGAACTTTTTCATGACAAGAATTTTGTCGTGATCATGTTGGTGCCACGAAACCTGACACGGTGGCCTAGGACAGTAATTTTACGACAGCCAAAGCTACACTTAGAAGAGCTCAACTGAAAGCCAGCACGTCGGAAAAAGCCAAGCACTGCCGATAGGCGAATCGGGTGCCACTCAAATGTTGCTGAAGAAACGATCATATCGTATAGATAACAGGCATGTCGACGATTTGTAACCATGAAACAAAATCCATCATTTTTTTAAACGTAGTAAGGGCATTACATAAGCATAACTTTAAATTGAAAAAAAAGCGTCGGGTGTAACAAATACGATCTTTCCGTGGTCCAGGCATAGAGAAAGGAATACGACAAGTGCGGACGCTCCCATAAAGCCCAGTGGCCCAATTGACTGCATCGCGCCAAGCCGTCGGCGTTAATAGCTGAGCAACACTTCCGGTTTGGGTTTTGTGCGCACGCGTTTTGAATACTAGCTGGTACGCGCCACGCCGGCTCAGTTTTTTTTTTTTGCTTCCACAGCTCAACCGCGCGCGGTCTTCGTGCTAAATCGTATTATTCTTAACTAACAGTTATTGCGAACGATCGTTAGAAGCCTCCATCGAATATGTGCCACGTGCAATTTCATAAAGACGCAAGACGCCTTGTGAAATTAGGAAATGTTCATATGTATGTATGTATGTATGTATATATATATATATATATATATATATATATATATATATATATATATATATATATCGGGGTGCGACATCGCTGTCGGCATGAGCTTACCTCGTCTTTTTGCACAGGTGCTTTTCGGAGCCCTACTGATTCCGTGGCCCGGCGGTAGTTTCTTCGATGTGGCTGGCAACCTGCCACCGCCTTCAGTTTCTACGTGGCAAACGGACGCGTGCTTCGCCACACAATCATCGCCTTTCCGGGATATCAACGAGCAGCCGCCCACTTTGGATACATTCGCTCATCTGGCCTGGCAACCACCTATGTCAACTGATACAAGAGGGGCGGAGGCACTACTCAAGCTGCACTTCGACGGACTACTGCCGGGGAGCGATATCACTGTCGGCGTGAGCTTACCTCGTCTTTTTGCACAGGTTAGTTACTGAACCCCTGCATCTTGTTACCGGTGTTCTGATCGATGTGTGATGGCGGTGTCGTGCCCCGACAGTCTATTGGAGCACGTGAGAAAATGTGTCAGTTTACGTGCTTTTGCCAACCGTGCTTTCTCTGGATTACATTTACTTCTCTCCGGGGATGTCGAAGTAAACCCTGGCCCTGGTACAGATGCTGGTAGTGCTGAAGGAAGTGCTAGTATTGAAGGCATTTTTGCTATTGTCCGCCGGCTTGAGCAAGGGCAGACTCGTTTTTTCACCGAGCTTGAAGTTGTCAAGAAGGAACAGTCTGCTCTCGCTCTTTCGCTACAAGAACTACAGAACACAGTGGCTGTTCTTCAAAGTGACCTACTTTCAGCCAAAGAAAAGTCCTCAGAAAATCTGCGATAAATGGTCGAAATTAAAACGTCCCTTGAGGATACAAACAACAGGTCGCGCAGAAATAACCTGATAGTTTTTGGCCTATGTGATTGCGAAAATGAAAGTTGGAGAGGCTCTGACAAAAAAGCCATCGCGTTTTTTGAAACTGAGCTCGAACAGACTATTACAACAGAAGATATTGAACGTGCTCATAGGCTGGGAAAGTTTCGCGAGGGAAAGAACCGGCCAATTATTGTTAATTTCTGTAGATTTGAAGTTAAGGAACAACTTTTGTCGTGCGGATCCAGGCTGAAAGATAAGGAATACGCAATTCGAGAGGATTTCAGTCCTGCTATCAGATATGCAAGATCAAAACTGGTTGAATATGCTTTAGCCACAAACCTCTCATTGAAACTACGTTTCGATAAACTGCACATGGGCAACAAACTCTTTGGCTATGATAGCGGAAAAAAGGTGGTAACCGAAATAAGATAGCTAAAGGTCAAGCATCGTGCAGAACCTAAAACCTTGCGTACTGGCGCGGAACATAACACTTCTTGTTATCTTACACTTAATCTTCTGTTAGTTAACTGCCCAAGCTTGAAAAATAAGGTCGATGAGTTTGCAGATTTACTTTCCGCTGTTCAACCGCACATAGTGATTGGAACTGCATCCTGGCTTCATGAATCCATCGCCAATAACGAGGTATTTCCGTGTGGTTATGATGTTTACCGGTGTTACAGAAACACACATGGTGGCGGCGTTTTTCTTCTCATTAATGAGTGCCTTCAAAGTATTGAACTCCCTACTTCTTTCAATCACTCCGAATCCATATGGTGCAGGGTTAGAATGAGCAATGGCAATTACCTTGCTGTTGGGTCTTTTTACCAGTCTCCTAGTTCTTGTAATCCGGAATCATTTACCGAGCTATCAAACTTTTTAACTACCGTAAATACTCAGTATATACTTGGGGGTGACTTTACCATGCCTGCTGTTGACTGGGAAGATGGCAAACCTGTGTTCTCAGACTCGACTGCCCTATCTCTCGCCTTTTCAGAGTTTATTATAACTAATGACCTAACCCAATTCGTCTCTGAATGCACGCGACGAGACCATTTTTCTGCCAGCACTTTAGATTTGTTTTTTGCTAGCTCTGAGTCGTTGATCCAAAATGTAGCTGTCATCTCTGGTATCAGTGATCACGATTGCGTTGTTGCCACGTCTAGTTCCGCTTCAGTTAGACCAACCCATAAATATCCTAGAAAGGTTTTCTTCTACGACCGAGGAGATTACATGTCTTTATCACGAGAGCTTTCAAATTTCTTCCCTATTTCTTATGAGGTCAGCCAGACAGTGGACATAGATGAAGCTTGGATTCTTTTTAGAGATAAATTAAAGGCTTTAATTGAAAAATACATACCTTCCAAACTTTTGACAACTAGACGCCGGAAAGATAAACCGTGGGTAGATAAGAAAATTCGCTCGCTAATTAACCAAAAACGCCGCCTGTATGCTTCGTATTTGAAGACTCGCAATCAGTCTGTTTTCCATGAAATGCGTCACGTGAACTACAATATTAAGCAAGAAATAAAGGTGAATAAACAAACTTATATTTCAGCGCTTGACGCAAAGTTAAGAGATAATCCTACAGAATTTTGGAAATTTGTTAAAATAAATGGTAAAGTGAACACAACCGTCCCTATTTTATCAGTTGGCGAGAAAACAGTGCTTGATGATTATGAGAAGGCTTGCTGTCTGAATTCCTATTTTAAATGTGTTTTTTCTGAGACTTACACTGGTGAACCGCCTGAAATACAAGAAATAGTCTGAGAATATGCCTATGGTCACTGTCACATATAACGGTGTTCTGAAGCTTGTTTCCAATCTGAACAACAAATCGCCTGGCGGTCCTGATGGTATTCCGTCGCAGGTATTGAAATCCTGCTCTCAAGAAATTGCGCATTTTTTAGTCTCTCTATTTAATAAATCAATAAATACCATTTCATTACCTGCAGAGTGGAAGGTAGCCCACGTCGTTCCCATACATAAAAACAGTCCCAAAAATGTACTAGAAAACTACAAGCCTATTTCTCTGACATGTGCATGTTGCAAAACAATAGAACACATCATATACAGCGCAGTGATGAAACAGCTTCAAAGCAATAATTTCTTTTCGGATTTTCAACATGGCTTCAGGCCCGGCTTGTCATGTACGACTCAACTGGTAGAGTTCTCGCATGATCTCTTTTACTCTTTTGACCTTGGATTTCAGGTAGACTGTATATTTTTGGATTTCCGGAAAGCTTTTGCACCGTTTCTCATGCATTGCTTTTACATAAGTTATCTTGTGTCGGTATACACCCTGCAATAGTACATTGGATTGGAAATTACCTGGCTGGACGAACACATGTTTTAATAAACGGCACTAAATCAACACCTGTCACCGTAACCTCTGGCGTGCTCCAAGGGTCTGTTTTGGGGCCTTTGTTATTTTTAGTCTTTATAAATGACATTGTCCACAATCTAGAATGCAAAGTGAGGTTATATGCTGATGATTGTGCCATATTCCAGAATGTAGAAAATGATTGTGATGTTAGTAGTTTGCAGAATGATCTAAACAAAATTCATGCTTGGTGCATTAAGTGGGGCATGTCTTTGAACAATGCTAAATGCCAACTTGTGTCATTCACCCGTAAACGCTTTCCTGTGAGATCAGTGTATAAATTGGACGGAATACTTCTTGAAAAGGTCCAACACTACAAGTACCTCGGGGTCTATTTTTCAAAAAAATTAACATGGAACAGACATATTGAATACTTAACCTTAAAATCATCTCGTATACTAAACCTTGTTAGTCGTAATTTTTATAACGCCCCCCAGAAAGTAAAAGAACTGCTTTACATAGCAAATGTTCGTCCGGTACTCGAATACGCTTGCCAGGTATGGGACCCTCAAAGCTCTAAACTTAGAGAAAAGCTCGAACGCGTCCAAAACCGCGCTGCAAGATTTGTTTCTGGTAATTATAACTTCCGTAGCAGTATTACATTACTTAAAGAGGACCTTGGTTGGAAAACACTAGCACACCGCCGATTAACTGCACAATTAGAACTTTTTTTCCGAATCTACTCTGATCTCACAGGAATAGACAAGAATTTGTACATTTTCCCTCCACTTCATCTCTGAACGATGTGATCACAAGCTGAAAGTTCTTGAAATGCGCTGTCGTACTGATGTCTACCAGAATTCATTTTTTTCCGCATGCTTCCGCACACTGGAATAGGCTTCCCAAGAGCATTGGTGAATGTAAAACGTGTTCAGAGTTTCTGTCTTTATTGTCACGCAGTCTGTCGTAGTATATTATCCCGTTTTCTTTATATGATTTGGCTGGCATTGCACTTCATGCGATAGTGTACCCTTTCCATTTCTGTCTTCCAATTTTGCACCGCATTTCACTGGAGACCGTTTGGCCGTCGAGATGACTCATCGATGTTACGTATTTTGTTACTTTTACCACCTGTGCTCTGCTGTATCAAGTTTTTCTCACATGTTCATTTTTCTTCAATTTGCCCCCCCCCCCCTGCAATAATGGCCTTATGGCGCTGCAGGTACTTGTATAAATAAAATAAATACAGTAAACTCTCAGTTGTACGAACGTCGGTTTATCGAATATTTCAGAATAACGAACTTTTCAAGAATCCCCGGCAGTTTTCCTATAGATTCTATGCAAAAATCTTTCACTTAAACGACTTTCGGAAGTCAATATTTCAGTTTAACGAACTCGCTCAGAGTCCAAGGCTTATTTTTACGTTATTTTTACGATCGGGAATGTAACGTCGCTGGCGCTACAGCGCCCCTGGGGCAAAGCGGCGGCGCGGAAAACGAACGGCACCGGGACATGACCTCCGAGATCGCCCGCACAAAACCAACAAGCATGTAATCTCGGAGGCCATGAACAAAATAATATCGCCGAGTCAGTTTCAAGCCCCATAACTCCAGCTGAGGTTGTAAGGTACATTGCAAAGTTGAGAGACTTTGTATCTCAACAGCAAGCTTTGCCAGAAGAAGTGTACAAAAACATCGACTCTTTGGACAGTTTTGTTACTTCCTGTACAAGTGCAGAAGAGGATTACAGCTATTTTTTTTCTAAGTGAGAAAGGCAGCATTATAACTGTTATGAACCTTGTACTCTTTGATATATTCAAATTACTGTTCACACATTTCTAACACTATGGATGCGATGTCTTTTGCTCCATGAATTGCACATCAATCTTTTGACTATGTATGCCATGTATTATGTTGGTTAGTGAATATTCAGTTTAGTGAACTTTCAGTTAAGTGAACTATTTCTTTCGGTCCCTTGAAGTTCACTCAAGTGAGAGTTCACTGTATACCGGGTGTCCCAGCTAACTTGAACCAAGGGTTTAAAAATGAAATATTGGAGTCAGGAGAGTGAAACTAACTGCATATTGGTGATAGGCATTTGGCGCACCACGGGAAATTTTTTGTATCGCAATTACTTAACTAGTAATTAAGATAATTTTTTTAAATTTTTTAATATTGACTTTAGACACTAAATGTGATTCGCAAAGTTGGAGAGCACTTTCAGAAACCCGCATTCCATTATTCGCCATAAAGAAAACCTTACGTGTACCTCTTTTTCCGAGCTCGAAAGAAAGCCCGCGAAATACAAAAAAAATCACGTGACGAGCACATTTGCGCGTCGCGATCGTGCTGCTCTCAACCGTGCTTTCAGTGAACGAAATCAGCTCCGGCCTTTATTCGACGGCCCCGTTGCAGCGGCAGGCCGATATCTTGGCGGGGGTTTTTCGTCCGCGTCAGCTAGTTGGCACCCGGCGACGACGACTTAGTCCCAATCTGATAAGATACTGAGATGGCGAGTCTGCTTTGTCACTCAGAAGCAAAAGAGAAATACAGGGAATAATGTTTCGCCGCGAGGTGTTGGCGGCTGTGTGTTGCAGTTTCCTAATGAGGATTTTGAAAGCTGGAAGCAGCGGTGAAGCACAGTTTGTCGTGTGCTCTTCTTATGCCACTCTCATGCGAGACTGAATCTTTGGTGTAGTGATTACTAGCACTGCAGACATGCCGTTTACAAATGAAGAGAAAGCAGACATGGTTCTGGCTCTAGGTGCATGTCATGGGAACAGAAGGCGCGCTGCAGACCTTATGCAACAATGGCACCCAGGCAGGCGGCCAAGTTCAGTAACGATCCTGCGTGCCTTCGAGACGCTGCGACGGATGGGCAGTTTTACGTCCACACGACACAGAGCACCTGTTTTTGACGAGGACTTCGAGACGCATATTTTATCGCTGTTCGCTCTGGAACCCCAAGCAAGCGTGCGCAGCGTGAGCGAGGATACCGGAGTCTCCAGGTCATCAGTTTGGCGAATACTGCGCAAACACCGCCTGCATCCGTACCACGTACAGCTTCATCAAAATCTGTTGCCACGGGACTTCCAAAACAGGACCGATTTTGCTAATTGGATTCTGATAAAGATGCAGGACGACCCGGATTTTTTGAACAAAGTGATATGGAGTGACGAAGCTAGTTTTTCGCGCAATTCACAGGTGAACCTGCACAATGCTCATTACTGGAGCGATTCAAATCCCTACTGGGTTTTACAGACGCGGGACCAGTACCAGTGGTCATTTAGTGTTTGGTGTGGACTTTTCGACGGTAGTTTGATCGGGCCTGTGTTTTTCGACCAGACGCTGACAGCAGATCGCTACACCAATGATATCCTCAGAGGACCCGTTGACGACTTCCTTTCGGATCTACCGCTCGCCAGGGCCACAAATGTGTGGTTTCAACACGATGGCGCCCCCGCGCACAGCAGCGCCAAGGCTCGGACCTGGCTCGACGCAGCGTTCCCGCAGAAATGGATAGGACGACTAGGTCCCGTGAACTGGCCAGCCAGGTCTCCTGATATGACACCTCTGGACTACTTTTTGTGGGGTCATATCAAGGACAAGGTGTACAGCACACCAACTTCCACACCGCAAGACCTTAAAGACAAAATAACGGAAGTCTGTTTAAACATGCCTGAGGCTGTCATACGAAATGCAACGGCTGATTTGGTTACAAGATGCCATAGCTGTATCGTCGCACAAGGTGACCTATTCGAGCACTTTTTATAATTGGTAAGAAACCGAAATGAAATGGAGTCAGGACAACCGCATGCCACGGCTGTCATCGCCGCACAGCCAAGCCATAAACCGCCACTTTTATTTTCTTTGCAACTGGCAAATAAAACTCCTCTCATTTGAAAACTTCGAGCTTGGCAGTCTTTATCGCGACTGCAAAGCGCAGCGCACTCGCTGCAATTTACACCGTCACGCGCGAACTGGCTGACACGGCCGAAGAAACCACCACCAAGATATCGGCCTGCCTCTGAAACGGGGCCGCCGAATGAATACCGGAGCTGATTTCGTTCACTGAAAGCACGGTTGAGAGCAGCACGATCGCGGCGCGCGAATGCGCTCGTCACGTGGTTTTTTTTGTATTTCGCGGGCTTTCTTTCGAGCTCGAAAAAAGAGGTACACGTAAGGTTTTCTTTATGGCGAATAATGGAATGGGGGTTTCTGAAAGTGCTCTCCAACTTTGCGAATCACACTTAGTGTCTAAAGTCAATATTAAAAATTTTAAAAAAATTATTTTAATTACTAGTTAAGTAATTGCAATACAAAAAATTTCCTGTGGTGCGCCAAATGCCTGTCACCAATATGCAGGTAGTTTCACTCTCCTGACCCCAATATTTCATTTTTAAACCCTTGGTTCAAGTTAGCTGGGACACCCGGTATATAAATGGCTCGTTGTGGGCTTTTCGTGCATTCATACAACGTTGCGGCACCAAATAAGCAGCAGTAGTTCCCGTAGGAAGCTCCACCAGACGATGTCAGCTGCAAAACATTTAATTACAAGCAAGTGCCATTTTAGTGTTAACTTTTAAGAATTATACGTGCAGAAGCGAAGCGTGCGAAAGTCGTGAATGGGCGGCATCACAAACAAAAGCTGTTCGACTTTACACACATGGCGTAGAAAGAACGCGACTAATCCCCCTTCTCCCCCAAACAATACCGTACATACCACATAAGCATTCTATTTCCAAGCAGTCTCCTCTTCCGGGGCCTTATTTCCTACACTTTAATAGCACGAATACGCGGGCTGCTGCGCGTTTCCAGAACTTGGCTACAACCGACGCGATAGTACGCTACAAATACACAGATGTGGCCACAACACAGGCCATGCTGGACTCTCGCAGAATTGCTTCTACTCGCACTCAACACAAATACGTGGGTGCCGTTCAGAAGACGGAATTTTCGAGTTACTAGTTTCTGGCCTTTGAGCTCCTTTGCTTTATCTTTTGCGCGTTCTGCCGGCGCAAGCAACACATTCCCGTGTTATTACTTTTCATAGTGGCTCGTCGCGTTTTCGACAACGTGAGTACTGAAAGAAGGCTTACATTGTTGCGGGGCCATAACAATTGTCACGAACTTGTCGCAGTAAGATTGAGTACACGCCAAACTAACTTTGTCACCACGGCCGTGCTGCTTTTCGCTGCGTCACGACAGGCGCGGTGCGCGTGCCTCATAAGTAACAAAAACAAAGTGTCGAAAATAATTTTCGACAATGTTGGGTCTCAGAGAAAGCGCCATGGACTTGTCTTTTCAGTGCATTAAAGCGCGAAACATAATTGCGCACCACAGCCGAGTTTCTTTTCGCTACCCGCGTCACAGCGCCAGGCGCGCCCACTGCGCTTGAAGATTACTCCAAATGTAAAGAAATTAGTTACGGTAATCTTGGTGGTCAGAGAAATCGCCAAATCGTGTCGCAGTAAGATTCAGTACACGCGAAACTGCGTCACAGCACCCTGTGCGATTAGCGTGCTCAAAAACTACCGAAAAAGGTAAAATTATATTGGGGCACATAGAAAGCGTCGCAAACATCTCCAAATACGATTCATTAATTCGAATGAACTGCGCCACGAGGACTACTCTGTTTTTCGTTAACTGCGTCACAACTCTAGCCTAGGTGCCGTGAAGGCCTGATTGCCTAAAGTGCGTTGCAGACTGTTGAACAAAATTTCTCACCTGGCCCTAGTCCAATAGTGCAGTAGTTCCATGTTGAAGTTCAGAAGGAACGCAAGAATTCGCCGGGAGCCCACCAAACCAGGCTAAATCCAAAAATAGAAAAACAGGCAGATGGGTGACCGAACAGGCCAATGCTCAGATGCGCGGCCGGTCTCTCTCGCTTCAGCGGTGTGTCTGACAAATCACGCATGCACCTGGCTCGTCATTCGCCGATTCGCTTAGCGCTAGACGACGGAAGTAAGCCGCAAAGCTAAATTTATTTATACGCAGCTATTTTTACTTCTGCCCGGAAAGAATAAAAAAATTAAACAATTTCTGTTTATCTAATTTCCCATTCATTTTTTTTCGATGCTCGTGGCAGCAAACGGTCGGCGTTAATACTA
This sequence comes from Dermacentor andersoni, assembly GCF_023375885.2. Taxonomy (NCBI): domain Eukaryota; kingdom Metazoa; phylum Arthropoda; class Arachnida; order Ixodida; family Ixodidae; genus Dermacentor; species Dermacentor andersoni. The sequence goes on along the minus strand of NC_092822.1, from coordinate 70,989,514 downwards.
TAGCGTGACGTATTTCCTGTTGCCATTTCTTTCTCTATGGTCTAGGTATCCAACAGAAATCTGCCATTATTGTTAGTTGATAGTGACGGTGAAGAAAGCAGCAAAACTGTGAAGGGTAGAACTAGTGCTTTATTGGGCCAACCGGGGCCCTGAAAACTAGGGTACAATCAAAGCACAACGATAGCGGGGTACACAGTTGGCGATCATCTAAAATCTGATTAGCGGCTCAAGCGCGTGCGTCAGCTTTTATACATGAGCCATCGAACGCTCCAGAGTAATCGCTGGTGCCCGTGTGTCTTCAAGAAAGTTCTATACCATTCGCGTCACGCATACATGTAATCAGATTACAGAAGGTTCGGCGAGAACAGACAGCCAACAGAACCATTGATACCATTTCAGAAACTACCGATACATGCAGGCGTGTGCTGCGTTGAGCGATAACGTTTCTTAGACGATGAAATGCGGTCATTCGATAAACAAGTACACATGCAAATACTCCCCTCATAAAAACCATCCTGCCGATGCTGTGAACCTAAAAGGAGAGTGAAAACCAAAGCCACACTTCCTAAGAAGTAACAAAACCACAAAGAAACAATGTCCACAATAAAAAAAAGTCTAAACGAAGTCCAAAGCTCAGCTATGTAAAGTCCGAAAGTTCGTTAGCTATAGTAGAATGGCTTAAGTCGGACAACATGGACTATTCCAGGTCGTGAGCGGCGGCGCTGTCTAGAGAATCAAGTCTAGGCACGATTCCGTCTGGCACGATCTCATTGTCGAGCACGCCAAAGCGTCGGGTGATCTTGTAGGGTCCGAAATAAGGGGTAAAAGCTTCTCCCTAAGTCGTTTTCGTTGTATAGGGGTCCATTCCAAAACACGATCGCCGGACTGGCTTTCCACCTAGCGTCGTCCAAGATTGTAGTGCCGGCTGTCGGTTTTCTGCTGGTAGTTGACGCGCTGGCGGGCGAGGTGTAGGGCTTCTTCCGCGCACTGGAGATAGGCGGCGACGTTGCCCTTTTCTTCTTCAGTGATGTGCGGCAACAAGACCTCGAGAGTTGTCGTAGGATTCTTGCCGTAAACCCGCTTGAACTGCGTGGTCTGTGTTGTTTCTTGCAGCGCCGCGTTGTAAGAGAAGGTTACGTACAGCCGGACTGCATCCTACGTCTTGTTCTCGACGTCGACGGCCATTGCTAGCATGTCGGCGAGCGTGTTGTTGAGGCGCCCCGTAAGACCACTCGTCTGCAGGTGCTAGGCAGTTTTCCTTCTCTAGCTTGTCTGGCTGTATTGCACAATGGCTTGGGTGAGCTCCGCTGTAAAGGCCGTTCCTTTGTCGGTGATCAGAACTTCTGGGGCGCCATGTCGCAGGAGGATGTTCTGCGAATAATTTCACCACGTCGACTATGCTACCTTTCGGCAGAGCTTTAAGTTCAACGAAGCGGGTGAAGTAGTCCGTCTCCACGACAGTCCACTTGTTTCCGGACGTTGACATCTGAAAGGGTCTCAACAAGTCCATCCTCATCTGCTGAAATGATGGGCAAGGGGGCTTGATCGCCTGTAGTAACCCCGCTGGCCTTGTCGGTGGCGTGTTGGTCACTGACAGCCTCGGCATGTCTTGACGTAACGGGTGACATCGGCGGCCAGGCGCAGCGGGAAGAATCCGAGGTGCCCCACGGTTGGATCGCCATGTAGGGCGTGCAATACTTCTGGACGGAGTGTTGAGGGGAACAAGAAGTTGCTGGCGCGGACTGGTGAGAAGGTCTTCTTTACGAGTCGGTTGTTTTGAACCAAAACCAAGACAATGCTTGCTTCAATGCCATAGTGGCAACGCCACTGTTCCCTTCCAAATAATCGACGAGACGTTTTAGCTCTGGGTCTGCTCGTTGACGGTAAGCAAAGTGGTCCCCGTTTATTATTCCAAGGAAGACCTCTCACCCTCGTCATCTTGCGGTGGCGGGCCAATGGGGGCGCATTATAGGCAATCGGCATCAGAGCGTTTTCATCCAGACATGTAGATTACAGTGATGTCACATCATTGCGACACGCAACTCCCTCACGGCTATCCTCGCCTTAGATCTTAAAGGGGTGTTCGATAACGTCAAGCATACAGCAATCTTACGGATCCTAAATACGCAGGGCTGTGGGGCTAGTACGTATTCCTATGTCAGAGTTTTCATCCCATAGAAAAACCATCCTAAAGGTCGGGGACCAAGCCACAAACCCCTTCCTACTCGGCGGGCGCTGCACACCAAAGGGCGCAGTGTTATCCCCTCTCCTTTTCAACATCGCCCTAATAGGCCTTCCGCCGCACCTCGATAAGATTCCAGAGATCCGGCATGGCCTACTTGCCAACATTACCATCTGGTCATCCGTACACTCTTAAAATTTTCAGACCCTTATGGGTGTAATGCGGGTGTACTTATCTTTTCACCCTTGTAAACACCCTTGAAACGCCCTTTTTTAACGGAAAAGGGTGTTCAAGAAGAAAACACCCTTGCAACACCCCAGTCTTTCTAATTTACACCCTAATTATAAGGGAGTAAGTGAAAAGCTTGCAGTATATGATGAATGAACATTGTCAGTTAACGCGCTGATATTGAATACATGAAACGCGTGCTACCTGCGCTTGAATCAGATAGCTGGAATGATTAGATCGGGGCATCTAGGCAGCAGCGCACTGATTCCGAACAGCGGTCAAAAATGAAGTTTCCCACGAATGTTGATATCGAACGGATAACACTAACGCGCCGACTTTGCATAGCCAGATATCTGCAAGAGGCTTCGCATGATCAATGGTAACATTTTTACAATTCTATCACTGAATACTTAAAGGTGTGCAACCAGTTAGACTGGGAATGGATAGGAGTGAGGGCTAACGGTGAATAGCTCACCAGCTTACGGTTTGTAGATGACATTGGCATACTCAGCAACGCTGCAGACTATTTGTCCCAAACGTTTGAGGACCTTAGCGCAGAAAGTGTAAAAGTCTGATTGAAAGTTAGTATGCAGAAGAAAAAAGTAATGTTCCGCAGCCTGGCGAGAGAACGAAATGTCATGGTCGGCAGTCAGCCTCTAGAACCTGCGCAGAAATACGTTTATTGAGGTTAATTACTCGCAGGGGCCTCTGATCAAGGAAATTAACAAAAAGAAAAAAATAGTTGGAGAGCTTACGGCTGGCATTACTAAATCATGACCATGGAGCTTACTGCTAATCATTGCTTTCTACTGTTACTAACGTATGGGGCCTAAACTTGGAAGTTACCACAGAAGCTTGGGAAGACGTTGAGGACCGCGCAACGAGCGATGGTATGAAAAATATTAGGCATGATGATAATAGACTGTAAGACAGCGATGTGTATTAGAGAGCGAACGGGGATAGCTGATATTCTGGTTGACATCAAGAGGAAGAAGTGCTGGGCAGACATTGGAATGCGTAAGGTAGATAACTGCTGGTCTATTGGAGTTGCAGAATGGTTGCTAAGGGAAGGGAAGCACAGTCGAGGACGGCAGAGAATAAAGTGGACGTGATGGAATTAGGAAACTTGAAGACACGTGGAACCAGTTAGCACAAGACAGGGGTATTGGAGATCGCTGGAGAAGCTTTCGTCCTGCGATTGACATCAAAATAGGCTGCTGATGATAATGATGTCACGACATCCATGCCAGCTTGGCGGCATGTCATTCATGTTATGTCATGCATGCGCGTCATGCACGTTCTGATAGCTCGATTTGCGTCGATTGCGGCGGGGGGGGGGGAGTGGGGGGGGGCGAGTAGCGGCGTAGCTAAGGGTGCCACGCCGGGCACTTGTAACGCTCACTAACAGTAAATTTTTTGCTACTAAGCCGTGGCCCCGCTCCTTCCCCCTCTACGGTCAATTGGGACCCCTCCCCCCTCCCCACTTCACACGAAAAATTTTCTGGCTACGCCAATGTGTGGAGGGGGGTGTAAGATTGCCCTAGACCCCTCCCCCGTTTCCGTTGACAAGTTAGGGGGAGGGGAGGGGAGCTGCCGCCAGGCCGCCAACCTTCGGCAGCCCAATTACCCGATGCATTTCCTTCTGGACGTGAATAATGTCATTACACAGTAGGATCCATGACGGTTCGAGGGCATGCGACAATAAAAAAAAACACGTACAGCCATCAACAAGCCTTAACTTGAGCAGATCTTTGGGAGCTGGGCAAGACTCTCATAAAAAGAAAAGCTTCGCACCCCTCTTACATGCATTGTCAACTCCGGGTCACCGCCGACTGCACATTTCCGGTTAAAAAATCACACAGGAACTCCTCAGGGATTTGTCTGAGTACGCGTAAGCATTGTGACTCTTCCTCATTTACACGCAGTCCATGTCGTTATCAATGTTGTGAGACTTGATCCGGCGAGTATAAGCGAGAGCGCTGCGGCAACACGAGCTGCTGTGGTCGACGGCGCCAAGTGAATGGCGCAAGCAAAGTGCTGCAGGTGGCGGGGTCAGGTGCGCTAGTGACGTTCCGTTCATTTTGAGCCGTTATCGCTCTTTAGCCCTTCTCATCCGTGTCGAACCATTATCAACCGTTCTCCGGCGGCGGCGGCTTGTGGCACGGCCGCGCGAACTCCATCTTGAAAGCGAACTGCAATGCGGACGGAGTGTGCCCACTGCTGAAAACTTCACGCGCTGTGTTCTCACCGTTTACTTCGCTTTGAAAACAGACGCGCGTACACGTATCTTCAAAGTGATCTGCGAAACGCGCATACACTCTAAAAATTTTAACACCCTTAAGGGTGTAAATGACTTGTCCCATGGGTGACACCCTATTTGGGTGTATTGCTACACCCAAAGCAAAGGGGTGCAAACTAACACCCCACAAAAGAAGGGTTGTTAATATGACGTCACCTTGCCTATGGGTGTAAAACAAACAACACCCTTTCTATATGGGGTGTAACACAGACACCACCCTTTCAATATGGGTGTAGCATGGACAACACCCTTCCAAAAGGGTGTTATCCCTGCAAGTATTTTAGCGTTACCTACAGCCATGTAGTTAATGGGCAGACTAGCTGTTGTGAATGCTGCCTAGCCTTAGCTATGGTACTACCTTGTTCAGTATGAGCCAGAATCTGTGAGGCGTCGTCATATTGCGCTTCTGGTCCGTCATGTGGTAGCATAACGTGCGACCCTTTCAGGCAAAAAATTTAAGTTTCATGATCATAGCAATGCACACACCCTATGCTTTTCGTAATCTTCCTCTGCAGTGATAGTACACTGCCAGCAGGATGCAGAGCGCAATAACAACGCGCGCTGCACTAAGGACACAGGATCTCCCGCACCTTGGTGCACCAGTACTTATCACTCCGTGGAAACAGCACACAGCCAAAAGCATGGTTAAGCATGGTTAGAAATAATTAAAAACCTCCACTTTTCTTGGTCAAAAATTTTCGCAATACCAGCTTGACCAGGAGGGAAAGACACCACAGCTCGTTGTTGTAGCTCATATTGAATGCAATAAGGCGCACGCAATGCATGGATTGGCGACGGTAACAAGTGCAATACTAGAGAAGCATACGTTTGCCTGTCAGACAGTTTTTTGCCGTTTTAAGCACATATTTTATACCTCTATTCATCAAAGTTGTCATTTATCTCCACGGGATGCTTCTACTAGTACTTTCACATATGTGACTTAAAGCTAGCACTGAAAGCCAAAGAACAAAGTGCAACCAAGCGCTTCCACTTAAAATAATGTTTCAGCATTTACGAACAAAACAGCATGTGTAGCTGTGCATGCTGTTCAATATATAAGCATGCACTATTTCCTGAAATATATGTATGCTCCACTTACTGCCATTGACCTGCTTATACCCAATAATTTAGTTTATTTTTCACCATGTGCTTGCATTGAATATGCCACAGGCATTGTAAGTTAAGCTACCAGAATAACAATCAGCTGGTCTAAGGTTACCTAATTGAACAAAATCATTGTAAAATTTGTGACGAAATGTCAGAAGTATTTATTATTTCATTAAAGGGAAATGGTTACATAATAATGTTTGCACATCTTAAAAGTAAAAAGGAAGAGAAGGAGTAAAACCATACCAATACAAAGACATAAGCACCGAATAATGGCACAGGCTTGCTCAATTAAATTTTAAGCAGAACAGCTTTTTTTTAAATAACCTCACTACGAACTATCACGTTTTCCTTCGAAAAGCACTGCATCTTATTATAAAGTACAAAAATAACCGGTCACATAAGTAAGAACAAGTCTGAGTGTGTCTATGTTAACACAAGGACAGAAAGTTGGGCGAGTTGGTACAGTAACATGATCTTGGATTGTAGCGCGAAGTGACACGGACACAGACTAGAAGCAGACAGGATGAGCGCTAACTCTCAACTAAATTTTTATTGAAACGAAGAACACACACACACACACATATATATATATATATATATATATATATATATATATATATATATATATATATATATATATATATATAGGTGACTATAAAATAAAATTTAGGCTATATATAGACTATATATATATAGGTGACTGCAAAAAACCGCAGCATAAGAACATGACAAGGTATGAAGACATCAGTTAAACATATCAGGAAGTAAGGAAGTAAAAAAACGAAACATCAAAAAGACTACTCCAGTTTAACACGCATGTTGTGAAGATACTGAAATTCGCATCTTAACAGAGACAAAGATGCATGGCTAACGCAAGTCTCTCCTAATCTTTTAATGTGGAATGCCTCTCTATCTATTTGTTGTGAAAAACTTTGTTTCATATTGTGTGGACATGATTAGTAATGGCAAACTTAAGAGCTGAATAAGCTAGTCATGTCAACACGATATGAAACAGTTTTTCACAACAAATAGATAGGCTCGAGAAGGCTAGTTATCCTGTGCATTTATTATCATTAACCTGCGAAAAGCTTTTAAAATGGGTAAAAGCCCAGGCTAAGAAACAAGAAAAACAGAAAAAAAAGTTTGCTGTGGTGCCCTATGTACATAGACTATCCCATGGTTTATGGAACGTGGCCAATAGATATGACTTGAATGAAGTTTTCTTGGGCCGCAAGTTGTCTATCATGTGCCTATGATAAATAGGAAACTTGAACAGGGTGGCTAAACAGAAAAGATGATTGTGGCGTTAGACATGTGTCCCTTTTTGTGCCTTGTAACACTGGTATCCTTTATCAGATTCCTCTCAAGTGCGGGAAGACTTACATTGTACAGAGCGGCAGGTGCATTAATATTAGACTAAAAGAACACATTCACTTTACAACCCTAATGCTTCACATCTAGCGTCACATTATTTCAATTGCGGTTGTAAACCTTTGTTTGAAGACAAAAATTCTTTCGAGACACAACTGTCAAACCACACGGGAAATAATCGAGGCATTCCACATTAAAAGATTAGGAGAGACTTGCGTTAGCCATGCATCTTTGTTAGAATGCGAATTTCAGTATCTTCACAACACGTGTGTTAATCTGAAGTAGTGTCTTTTTGTTGTTTCCTTTTTTGACTTCCCTACTACCTGATATGTTTAACTGATGTCTTCATACCTTGTCATGTTCTTATGCTGCGTTTTTTTGCAATCACCCATATATATATATATATATATAATTAGTTGAAAGTTAGCGCTTGTCCTGTCTGCTTGCAGTCTGTGTCTGTGTCACTTCGCGCAACAATCCAAGAGCATATGTGAACAAAACATGGCTAGTAATAACTAGTGAGCACTGCACAAAAGTTGAACATGAAAACTAGTAATAGTAAAGACATATACTTGCATAGACAATATATAATAGTATAGACAATATTTTGCAGCTGAACTGCAAAATATTGCAAATATCACAAAGACAACATAAAAACTGGGCAGGACAGAGCATTGACTGTTAGCTATAGTTGAAATATGCACACCAAATCTAGACATAGAAAGTCAAAACTAAACTGCCGAAAATGGTCATCTCTCCAAGAGACCACTGAGGAACAAAAGGTATACTTTTTATAATTCCATCTCATAGATTACTGATCTAATTAAACTTGGCACATGACCCCTTGTGTGTAACAAATGCCCTGTTCTCATTACATATGCATGATTACCAGCCTTGGTGAAAGAATGACTTGCACTAATGTTTTGAACACCGGTAAAAATGCTGCTTGTTCTCAACTTTCTGTTGTGACAGCACACTTGTGGACAGTTGTGAACCCTAGTTGCCTATAGGGCTCAAACACCATGTTTTGGCTGCACATGTACTGTCTGCCGAACACCTGGTTCAAGATAGCTTGCATCTCGGAATGTGCAGCCACACTGGTGGCACAGCATTTTTTTTTCAACTTGCCAGTTGATAAAGCCTCAGCAGCTGCAATCACCTGCGATTGCTCGTAAAGGTGCCATAAGGTCAGGCAGCAAACACACATACCACGTAGCAAAACTTTCAGAGTGCATTGTGTGAGTCGAGGTGTGTAATTTGTGCTTTAGTTTGGCAAGGCTGCCACATTTACAACTATTCATTGCAGCTCCTAAATTTCAACATCAACACAATAAATTAGTACAGTTCCTTCAGTATGGTGGCAGATTCTCAGCAGCTAGAACCATGCATTATCTTCAGACAGTGCCAGTACAGCCCGTAGCACATCTTTCAAGCACTCCAGACAAGTCCACTGACTACACTGTACACAGAGCATCTGGTGTCCATTTACCTATAGAGGCAAGGTAGCCCCTAGAACACGTTTTGTGACAGGTATGCTGGGCACTTTGTCCCCTGAAATGCAAGTGCCATTTGGTACTTCAGTGCCTGTAGTGTCCTTTACATCTAAATGAATATTGAATACATAGTAGTAACATGAAGTCGACAAGCAAAAGCCATCAGCCATCAACTGTGTGGCAAATTTGGGTGCAAGCTATTCTCTTATCAAGTATACCTGTAGGCATTGCGACCAATGTGCTCCCAAGATGCATGAGGCATTAGTCATTGCAGAGTTGTAAGGACATGACAATCCTAGGATGATTATGTTCTTGAGGCTTTTTTCCCCACTTTCCATCTTTTGAAACGTGTATACTGTAGTCATGAAAAAAAATGCTACAACTGGCGTGTGATAAGTTTTGCGTCTTATTTCCTAGCAGCTCATTGAAACGAGCCACGATGACAAATTCAAATGCTGTTACCTGATCAGACATTGAAATTTCTTAAACACTAACAAAACCAGATAGACATTAGAGTGAGCATCACTTAAATACGTTACACTGGTTTAAAGTTATTGCACCACTTTGTGCCAGGTAAAAATGTTAGAAACATCAAAAATGGTAAGATTCTACGGCCAACCGTGAAAACTAAATAAAAAATCATTAAGCTCTCTTAAACGGGCACAGGAGCTTTACAACTGGCCGTCTTGGTGATGGACACACAGATAGATGAGCAGCCATTCCACTGAGACGAGAATGTTGAGGGCTTCGCATGGAAGTCTGCGAGACACTGCAGAGTAGTTCTTGGTCCACGTGAAGGAGGATGCTTGCATACACGTCTGGGCCACCATACTGAATGCATGGTGTTACCGGAACCTTTTCCCCCTGCATTGTGGTAAAAAAGCATGGTTAAGTTTATATGATATTTAATATGCAAAGAAAGAGGTGAGGCATGCAGACAGGACACGAGAGTAGAGAAGTGAACACGAACACGAAAAACATGAAAGATTTCATTAAATTTTTTAATGGATAAAACTTTTATGCTATGCGTCATTCATTATGAGGATTCATAACCGCAACATATTTCACATATGAGCAGGTAGAATTATCAGCTTGGTCAGTTTGTACAAGCTCGTTTGAGGCAAAAAAATCAAGTTTCACAAACAAAACCTCAACATTCTTGACTGAAAAAGGAACACCTCAGATGACATGCAGTCCTGTGAGTGGGAATTGCACAGTTCAAGAAAAACAAATTAAAACTCACACACCGATCCTGAAAAAGGCATAAGCACCTGCTACTGCAAAAAAGCTAATTAATTGATAGGTTTTAGTAGCACAAGGGCATCTTTGGCCAAAGAGCGCGAAGTCTATACTGCAAAAGATAAACTTAGCGCATCTTTACAAAGCAAATATATAAAGATGACTAATGCCTCTCTGCGCTACAGTTGCTTTGCTCTAGCGTGAAGTCATTTTAATGCATGCACACGTACATACACACGATACACCCAAGTGTAACAGCTGCAGAATTAAAATTGGGCAGCAACGAAGTCGCAACCTTTAACCCTTGATCCCAAGCTGTACTAGTGACTGGAGGAAGTACCAATATCGCCAATGACGAGTCACACTCTTTCTGCCCGATGTTATGCTGCTCTTATTGTCAAAGATGAGTTACAGTCGGCATTGAGGGAAAGCTGCCCTCGAGAGCAGCTCTTATTTTTGTGTTATTTCTAACCAGAGACCAATGAAGTAATATATTTTTAGAATGAGAATGACGCCCAAAAATTGAGTACGTAAAAAATTTCGAAAATTTGGTACATTTTTCCGGAATTAACTTGAGGGTTAACGGTTAAAGCGGCAATCCACAAACTAGAACAAGTTTTTACATGTTTGCTACCAGTGAATGCTAGAAAATATGTTGGCATTCTGTAGTTTCGTCCAACAATGCAAAAGGGATTCTTAATAACTGAGGAAATAAATGGAAAAGTATCATGAAGTATATTTCGCGAATGCAATGCAGAATCACTCAACTTCTGTTACTATATAATCTCCACTTGATTAACCTGCACTTTCTGAACTAGTTCAGGAGGTGCTGCATTTCATTGCTCATTACACCAGTTCAACGTGGCAGCAACTGCACGTTGTGATTTGTTTTACTTAGTGCAGGCTTTGTACAGGGCGAGTTCACAGCATTCCCCGCACTTGGCCGAAAGGTAGTGCATGTTTACGCAACGGGTGTGGTGCCGCTTCTGCAGGAGCGAGGTGCAGAAATCAGCGTTTCATACAATAATTACTAGAGGGAACTCTGACGTTAGTGTCTACAGAAGATCAAACAAGAACGGCTTCACCAGCATGGAAATTATGGGAAGTACATGGATTTGCCTAAACTTCATCTGTTTGGCTTCAAACGGCTTTGTGATTTTGTCAAATACTGTGTAATAAATAAATAAACATTAAAATCGTCCGATGACAGGATTCAAACACAGGAACTCTAGAACAGAAGTCTGATATTGAAACCATTGGGCCACAGAGGCATGTAACGACAAGCGAGTGCAACGCCCTGATGAATTTATTGCGTGCCTTGAGACGCTTGGCGCCTTTCAATTTGGCCACCTGGACAAGCTCAATCGTTGCAATTAATAGCAATTGTGCGTGTTGGCGCCGTCTTCCGCACTTCGAAGTGTATAGACTGCGCTGAAATCGACAATAAGATTTATGTAGCGTATAATATACGAAGCCACAAGAACGTTTGAATTCACCAGCTCGAATATCAGACAAATCCATGTGCTTCCCATCATTCCCATGGTGGTACGACTGCAGCGCCAGAGTTCCCTCTAGTAATTACTGTAAGAAACTCTATGGCAGAAATAACCGAAGTGCCTGGCATTTTGTTCTGGAGTAATAAACTAAGTTTTTCTGTCCCATAAATCTTACTGGTCATTAATTCCAAGTTTTAGAGCAGTCACATGTCTAGTAGGCATTTGTGGTATTTTGCATAAACATTGCAAAGCCAACTGTGATGAATGTTCACTCTGGTAAATTGTTTATGATCGAGTAGCATAGACTACTGAAGCAATCTCTGGAAGGCAAGTGAAGTAATTTTCTTATTAGCAGCCTTTAAACAGCATTCGAGCATATGACACATGCACCTCAGATATGCAGATATTTCCTTGACTCAGGAAGAAGCGATGCTTCATGTTCCACGAGGCTACTTCAATCAAAGCAGCATTGGTGCTCTCTAAAAACAATGCCGATGCAGATGATCCAAATATTCTTCAGGGGCAACAGTTATGCCTGAAATCATGCTAGATTAGCTTTTTTAAACACATGATCAGACCATGTTAGAAGTGCTTCTTAAAATCCTCCTATTTATTAGACTAGTCATATATCTGTACACAAAGGCTACTAATTAGGTCCCATGCTATATCATCATCTTTACAAAAACTTCACTTAGTAATACACATGCTGTGATAAGATTTGAGACCACATTGAGATGCTGAACAAGCTGAATTCATTATTTTTCAAATGAAGCTCTTGTTGTTCCAAACGAGAAGAAAGGATACTGAGGGTCAAAATTTTTCTGAATCACAGCTGGAAGATGCCAGGAAAGGCACGTGGAAACTTATTTGTAATTTTCTATTTAAATGTAGAAATGATAAAGGGAAATGAAAATGGTAAAAAAAAACAACCAGGCATGGGGGGAGAACGAACCTACAGCCTTTGCATTACGCATGCGATGCATTAACCACTGTGCCACCGAGGCAGCATTCAACCGTCCACAATGGCCCCTCAGATTGTCGACGCTCGAACGCGGCCGTAGTACCACAGTGGTTAGTATATCACTTGCGTAATGTGAAGGTTATGGGTTCGTTCCCCACCCACAGGTGGATATCTTTTAATCCACTTTCATTTACCCAGAATTTATCATTTCTATACTTCATATAAAAAACTTAAAACATGTTCCTTTATGCTTTCTTTGGCCTCATTATCTGCTGGCTTCTTCCAGTTCTGTTACTTCAAACACTTATATATATTCTAATCTGGTAAGTAAACAGCTTTTGCATGATGCTGGAATGCAATATAAAACATTATTGCAGGGCCGTGTTATGTAGAATGCCTTACATTGCCCAGGCAAGGTGTATTAATGTCAATCTGAAAAAAAAACAAAAAACAATTCCCACTCTAGGCAGAAATGCTGTGTACTGCTGTGTGCAACAGGGTTTAACGAAAACAACTTGTTCAGAAATAAAGCCACCAAACGAGGAAATATGAAAACTAGATGAAAATTTGTGCAGTTGCATGTTAAAAATTTAGCACAGCAACAGATGAAGTCATAATGAAGGAAGTGCGAGGATGGTTTATTTTGGACACACGAGGCAATGTACATGAAAGATGCATATGAGCTTACACGTGGAGAAATATTGTTTATGTAGCAGCTAAACTACGAACAGGCCTAGAACACACTGATACAAGGTGTCGAGCATGCAAATCTTATCATGCCCTTAAGTCAAAGAAACATGGCTGTTTCACAAAACTTAGCCGCTTCTATATATGCCTTGTAATTACCAGGTGGTCTGTGTGACACGTGCAAGCTTTAAATATGTACAAGTGCCACGTAGCTGGACAGCACCAATGTAATGACGTTTGCCATCGTTTTGAGGAAGTGAAACCAATTCTTGCATTTTTCCTAATTAGGTAATTAGTTATTTACGATTATTTAACTGCTCAAATATTATATTCAAAGCAAAAGTGTCAGTGTGAAAATTGTAGAGCATCCTGAAAAATTCCCAATCCAGCTTTCTACTGCTCAATAGGTGCAACAAATTTTTTTTTAAGCTTGAAAGAAGCCAGTGAGTACATGCAAGAAGTGCTGTGCAGCTAGCCACTCGTGCACCTGAACACCATTTGGCTCCTCCTTTCATGCTTGAAAAACCTTTTCAAAAAGAATATTTCAGAAATTGATTAATTATTATTGACTATGTTTTAGGCAAAATGCATGAAATAGTGTGACTGCCACCTCCATTTTCGGCGACATGAATTGACTCCATTTTCATTTCCAAATCCAGCTATACATGGTGCGTGTTTTGAGCTGGTTCTGTAATTTAGGCTGGTTTTGACTAATTGAATCTTCGCACCTTAATAATGGAGTCAGCCTAAAAAGAAATTGGTACACAAACGGTCGCTGTCAGTACTCCATACTCCTGTAACTTAGTGCAAAGTGCTTGTTAGCCAAGAAGTTGGTAGTTCTAAGCAGTATTTCCCATTTTGACCTGGTGTTATAGCCCACTTACTTGATGCCATGCAGCTCAGTCATGCTGTTCCCAGCTTCAATCTAGGCAATGGCAGCTGCCCTCCAATGGGGGTAAAATGCAATAACGCTTATGCACTTAGATTCAGGTGTACATTAAAGAAGGCCAGGTTTCCAAAACTTCAGGTTGTGACTTTGGAATGTAAAAGCCCATAATTTAATTTTAAAATCTAAAGGTGCTTTATTAGGAGCAGGGGCATCATTTTGAGCTTTTACTGCACTGCCATGGCACCAAGAAGCTCCGAGTAAATAAAAACAATTTCTTAGGCAATGTACATATCTTGCAAACATTTACAAACTCTTCTCTGCATGCACCTCTGTTGCTGTTATATTTAGATCCGTATGCCAAGGCGGGCTATGATGTTAGAACATGTTTCAAACTTGTTCTTTTTTTACCGCATTAAAGTTGTTGGTTATTTTGCATCTCATTAGGTGTCGAACGCACATTTCAATGCATCAATTTCTTCAGAAAGTGCGCTCCTCTTTATTCATTTGTGCATGCGAAAAGGGTTCAGAAGAACTGCTTTCTGAAGATCTGTATAACAAGCAAAAAACAATTCTATGTAGGCTGCACAAAGAGAAAGGATTGGTTTGTAAATAAGTTATTTAGTTCTTAAAAAAAGAGGCAGCTGTCAGTATTCTGTTCCAAAATAAAAATTGCCCCTACCTGGCTCTGCTTCATTTCCCGATGCTGATGGTCCATTCGGGGGCACTCAACTGATAGGCTGCACTTTGGCCATGTCGGGTGTGCTGTCACCAGGCCCAAGGTCGATCGACATCCTCACCAAAAGTCGAGTCCAAACGCTATAAAAAAACATCTCATCATTTCGCTATCAGTTTTGTCATCTTGCGTGTTTCACACACGGCCGTCAGTGAAATATTTCGTCACTTGGATACTGCAAAAAATTCAAGCATTTTCTGGCAGCCAAGCTGAATACACAGTAAATGGAGAACATTAAAGAGCAAATGCAGTTGTCACATTAGATTGATCAAGTACAGCAGAAATGGAAATAAATCAGTGATACTGTGTCTGTTGGCTTTGAATG
This sequence comes from Dermacentor andersoni, assembly GCF_023375885.2. NCBI lineage: Eukaryota > Metazoa > Arthropoda > Arachnida > Ixodida > Ixodidae > Dermacentor > Dermacentor andersoni. The sequence goes on along the minus strand of NC_092822.1, from coordinate 70,974,501 downwards.
CAAGAAACGTAAAAACAGGAACTTGCAGCCACGCTAGTTTGAATTTCCCGCGTTTGCTACACCTCGCAACAAGTTTGGCATCGTCCGGTACTCGGGGATAGTAATCGCTTAAAATCAAGATGAACGAGCGTCGGCATAAATTAACAGGATACTTAAACGGGCAATATTGGCGCATAAAACAACTCACGTAGCGAAGCTACTGTCAATTACCCGATGACGCATCTGCGGGCGGTGCGGTTTGGGCGAACAATTCAAAAAGGAATGAGTTTCACTTGTTTCACGCCTACTAAGCTAAGACAGAATTTGAGTTTCTTACTAAACTATACTGGATATTTACGCTACGAATAAAACTCTGGAAATTTTGTTACGTCACATTGCATAGTATGAAAGTGAGGAAATAGCTTTTATTGTATTCTGCCCAGACGGCATGCAGCAGCTACCACTCTCATGCAACAAAAGCATGAAAGTGGTACTCGCGGCACGGAAAACACACATATACAGCGCCAACGTTACGCCCCTTGGAGTTGGAACTAAGCACGATCAAGCCAGTTAGTTTTCTAGCTTTCATAACGCCATGGAACACGACCAAACATCGAGCGAAACAACTGTCTGCTCTGGAAAATTATTACCGCTTCCATTTACATACCTATCGCGGCCACAAGCAAAAGTCAATGGGCTAGCTGTCCACAAGCGGCAGATTAGACTGACAGCAACATATTACGATAACGTAAAACAATTTCCACGCTGACTTAGCAGCCGCGGTATGCGCTAAGTGCCACAGTTCTCGTTTGCCGCTCGAAATTCACACCATGATGACGGTCACTGCGTCTTTCACATGAAATATTGCACGCTTCGCTCCGGAGCTCAATAGGAGGGCGAAACGCATTTGCACGTACCTGAAATCCGCATGCCGGAAACCCGTCGACGCTTCCGAGAACGGGGCACACAGCCATACACTCGTACGGCGGCTTGACTCGGACGTGAGGCACTTCTATCAAATATTTCACATGCGACATGTTTCACACCGATTGCGCGAACACGAGAAAATGCCGCAGGTCGCAATGCGACGCCGTGCACCCGTGCATCTACCGATGAGCTGCGTGCACGGACTTGCAGAAAAACAGAACTATGACAAAATGGCCGGCGCGAAAGGATGGCGGCTCTCGTTGCGAAGACGAAGCGGACGAAGCAATGTTGCCAACTGTTGGTTCCGCGTTATGCCGACGGTGGTGGCTTTAGTGGCGTGTGTTACGGCTGTCTAATTTTTTATTTCTTTTCCCCAAACAGTATAGCTAAGATCAGTACGTTGTTTGAATTTTTAACTGTGTCGTTTGGCATTATCTTTTTGTCTTTTTATGCTATTAAGCGGTCAATTATGGCCTCCCAGGTTCGCGCGCGCCAGCTTCGCGCGCAAATCTCGGAGGCCATAAGACAACTCGTTAGGAAATGTCGTTCTTGTCGTTGTTAACGTTTCATCATCGTTTCTTCAACTGAGATAGAGAGGTAGTGTCCCTTTTCCCGGGGTTGAGAGGGGGCGGTCAAGACGGCATCGCTCAGCGGGGGGCGGGGGAGTAGGTTGGTGTTGGTTGTTATCGCGAAATTCGCGAACCCTGCGATTTTTTTTTTATAACGTAAGCATTCTATACTTACCCAACAAGGAAAACCATCCGTCCGTCATTCCGTACCGCACGATATCTTTCAAAATAGAACCCGCAGCAGCGAGTGAATGCACCTTCGTGCTAGCTCTCGCTTCAACGCGACCGAAGCGGCGAGAACACTGCGCTCACGAAGCTTTCAGCTCATGCCGCACTATGCGCTTTTCGCAGATCACTTTCAAGATAGGTGTACGCGCGTCAGTTTTCAAAGCGAAGTAAACGGTGAGAACACAGCGCGTGAAGTTTTCAGCAGTGGGCACACTCTGTCCACAATGCTGTTCGCTTTCAAGATACGGTTCGCGCAGCCGGGCCACAAGCAGCCGCCGCCGGAAAACGGTTGATAATGGTTCGACGCGGATGAGAAGTGCTAAAGAGCGATAACGGCTCAAAACGAACGGAACTTCACCAGCGCACCTGGCCCTACCACCTGCAGTACTTTGCTTGCACCATTCACTTGGCGCCGCCGACCTCAGCAGTTCGTGTCGCCGCAGCGCTGTCGCTTATAGTCGTCGGATCAAGTCTCATAACATTGATAACGACATGGACTGCGTGTAGATGAGGAAGAGTCACAATGCTTACGCATACTTAGAGAAATCCGAGAGGAGTTCCTGTGTGATTTTTTTTACCGGAAATGTGCAGTCAGCGATGACCCAGAGTTGACAATGCATGTAAGAGGGGTGCCAAGCTTTTTTTTCTTTTTTTTGTGAGAGTCTTGCCCAGCTCCCAAAGATCTGCTCAAGCTAAGACTTGCTGATGGTTGTATGTGTTTTTTTTATTGTCGCATGCCCTCGAACCGCCACGAATCCTACAGTGTAATGACATTAGAGCAGTATTCACGTCCAACGGAAAATGCAGCCGGTAATTTGGCTGCCGAAGGTTTGCGGCCCGGTGGCAGCTGCCCTCCCCTCCCCCGTTTCCGTTGACAAGTTAGGGGGAGGGGTCTAGAGCAATCTTACACCCCCCTCCCCTCAGTGGCGTAGCCAGAAAATTTTTGCGTGTGAGGGGGGGGGGGGTCCCAATTGACCGTGGAGGAGGAAGGAGCGGGGCCATTGCCATAGTAGCAAAAAATTTACTGTTAGTGAGCGTTACAAGTGCCCTCCGCCCCCTCCCCCCCCCCCCCGCAATCGACGTAAATCGAGCTATCAGAACGTACATGACACGCATGCTTGACATAACATGAATGACATGCCGCGAAGCTGGCATGGATGTCGTCACATCATCATCATCATCATCATCATCATCATCATCATCATCATCATCAGCTTATTTTGACGTCCATCGCAGGACGAAAGCTTCTCCAGCGATCTCCAATACCCCTGTCTTGTGCTAACTGGTTCCACGTGTCTTTAAGTTTCCCAGTTCTATCACGTCCACATTATTCTCTGCCGTCCTCGACTGTGCTTCCCTTCCCTTAGCACCCATTCTGCAACTCCAATAGACCAGCAGTTCTCTCCCTTACGCTTTGCAATGTATGCCCAGCAAGACTTCTTCGTTTAATGTCAACCAGAATATCAGCTATCCCCGTTCGCTCTCTAATCCACATCGCTGTCTTCCAGTCTATTATCGCCATGCCTAATAATTTTCATTCCATCGCTCGTTGCGCGGTCCTCAACGTCTTCCCAAGCTTCTTTGGTAACTTCCAAGTTTCGGCCCCATACGTTAGTAACGGTAGAAAGCAATGATTAGCAGTAAGCTCCCTGGTCATGATTTAGTAATGCCTGCCGTAAGCTCTCCAGCTAATCTTTTATTTTAGTTACTTTCCTTGATCAGAGGCCCCTGCTAGTAATTACCCTCAATAAACGTATTTCTGCGCAGGTTCTAGAGGCTGACTGCCGACCATGACATTCGATCTCTCGCCAGGCTGCGGAACATTACTTTTCTCTTCTGCATACTAACTCTCAATCAGACTCTTACACTTTCTTCGCCAAGGTCCTCAAACGTTTGTTGCAAATAGTCTGCAGCGCTGCTGAGTATGCGAATGTCATCTACAAACCGTAAGTTGGTGAGCTATTTACCGTTAGCCTTCACTCCTAACCATTCTCAGTCTAACTGGTTGCACACCTTTAAGTATTCAGTGATAGCATTGTAAATTTTTTGCCATTGATCATATGAAGCCTTTTGCAGATATCTGGCTATACAAAGTCTGCGCGTTAGTGTCATCCGTTCGATATCAACATTCGTGGGAAACTTCATTTTTGACCGCTGTTCGGAGCCAGTGCGCTGCTGCCTAGATGCCCCGATCTAATCATTCCAGCTACCTGATTCAAGCGCAGGTAGCGCGCGTTTCATGTATAGCCAATATCAACGCCTTAACTGGCAATGTTCATTTATCATATACTGTAAGCTTGTTCACTTACTCCCTTATAATTAGAGTGTAAATTAGAAAGACTGGGGTGTTCCAAGGGTGTTTTCTTGTTGAACACCCTTTTCCGTTAAAAAAGGGTGTTTCAAGGGTGTTTACAAGGGTGAAAAGATGAATACACCCGCATTACACCCATAAGGGTGTGAAAATTTTTAGAGTGTAGTGCAAAATGAGCTGAGAGCTTCGTGAGCGCTATGTTCTCGCCGCTTCTGTCGCGTTAAAGCGAGAGCTAGCACGAAGGTGAATTCGCTCGCAGCTGCAGGTTCTATTTTGAAAGATATCGTGTGGTACGGACTGACGGACGGATGTTTTTTTCTTGTTGGGTAAGTATAGAAATGCTTACGTTATAAAAAAATCGCAGGGTTCGCGAATTTCGCGATAACAACCAACACCAACCTACTCCCCCGCCCCCCGCTGAGCGATGCCGTCTTGGTCGCCACCTCCCCACCCCCGGGAAAAGGGACTACACTACGCCTCTGTCTAAGTTGAAGTAACGATGATGAAACGTTAACAACGACAAGAACGCCGTATCCTTACTTGTTGTCCCATGGCCTCCGAGATTTGCATGCGAAGCTGGCGCACGCGAATCTAGGATGCCATAATTGACCGCTTAATCGCATAAAAAGACAAAAAATAATGCCAAGTGACACAGTAAAAAAATGTAAACAAAGAACTGATCCCAAACATACTGTTTGGGGAAAAGAAATAAAGAATTAGACAGCCGCAACCCACGCCACTAAAGCCACCACCGCCGGCATAACGTCGGCACCAACAGTTGGCAACATTGGTTCACCGCTTCCTTCCTCCATTCCGCCACACAACTTCGTCTCCGCAACAAGAGCCGCCATCGTCTCGCGCCTAACGTTTTGTATGGTGTGGTTTTGTTCTCTGCAAGTCCGCGCATGCAGCTCATCGGTGGATGCACGGCTGGACGGTGTCGCAATGCGGCCTGCGTCATTTTCTCGTGTTCGCATAATCGGTGTGAGACATGTCGCATGTGAAATGTTTGATAGAAATGCCTACCGTCCAAGTGAAGCGGCCGTACGGGCTTCGGAAGCGTCGATGGGTTTCCGGCATGCGGATTTCAGGTATGTACGTGCAAATGCGTTTCGCCCTCCTATTGAGCTCCGGAGCAAAGCGTGCAATATTTGATGTGAAAGATGCAGTGCCCGTCATCATGATGTGAATTTCGAGCGGCAAACGAGAACTGCGGCACTTAGGGCACACCGCGCTGCTAAGTCAGCGTGGAAATTGTTTTTCCTTACCGTAATATGTTGCTGTCACTCTAACCTGCGGCTTGTGGACAGCTAGCCCATTGACTTTTGCTTTTGGCTGCGATAGGTATGTTGATAGAAGCGGTAATAATTTTCGAAAGCAGACAGTTCTTTCGCTCGATGTTTGGTCGTGTTCATGGCGTTATGAAGGCTAGAAAACTGGCTTGATCGTGCTTAGTTCTAACTCCAAGAGGCGTAACGTTGGCGCTGTATGTGTTTGTTTTCCGTGCCGCCAGTACCACTTTCATGCTTTTGTTGCATGAGAGTGGTAGCTGCTACATGCCGCCTGGGCAGAATACAATAAAAGCAATTTTCTCACTTTCATACGTATGCAATGTGACGTAACAAAATGTCCAGCGTTTTATTCGGATCGTAAATATCCAGTATATTTAAGTAGGAAACTCAAATTCTATCTTAACTTAGTAGGTGTGAAACAAGTGAAACTCGGATTCCTTTTTGAATTGTTCGCCCAAACCGCACCGCCCGCAGATGCGTCATCGGGTATTTGACAGTAGCTTCGCTAAGTGAGTTGTTTTATGCGGAAATATTGCCCGGTTAAATATCCTGTAAATTTATGCCGGCGCTCGTTCATCTTAATTTTAAGCGACTACTATTCCCGAGTACCGGACGATGCCAAACTTCTTGTGAGGTGTAGCAAACGCGGGAAATTCAAAGTGGCCTGGCTGCAAGTTCCTGTTCTTACGTTTCTTGCATTCAAAGCCAACAGACACAGTATCACTGATTTATTTCCATTTCTGCTGTACTTGATCAGTCTAACGTGACAGCTGTATTTGCTCTTTCATGTTCTCCATTTATTGTGTATTCAGCTTGGCTGCCAGAAAATGCTTGAATGTTTTTTTAGTACCCAAGTGGCGGAATATTTGACTGACGGCCGTGTGTGAAACACACAAGATGACAAAACTGATAGCAAAACGATAAGATGTTTCTTTTATAGAGTTCGGACTCGACTTTTGGTGAGCTTGTCAATCGAGCTTGGGCCTGGTGACAGCCTACCGGACATGGCCAAAGTGCTGCCTGTCACTTGAGTGCCCCCGAATGGACCATCAACATCGGAAAATGAAGCAGAGCCAGGTAGGGGCAATTTTCACTTTCGAACAGAATACTTACAGCTGCTTTGGTTTTAAAGAACTAAATAACATATTCACAAAACGATCCTTTCTCTTTGTGCAGCCTACATGGAATTGTTTTTGCTTGTTATACAGATCTTCAGAAAGCAGTTCATCTGAACCCTTTTTGCATCCACAAATAAATAAAGAGTGCACTTTCTGAAGAAATTGATGCACTGAAATGTGCATTTGGCACACACAGAGATGCAAAATAACCAACAACGTTAAAGCGGCAAAAAAAAAACAGGTTTGAAAGTTGTTCTAACATCCTAACCCACCTTGGCATACGGAACTAAAGATAACAGCAACAGAGGTGCATGCAGAGAAGTGTTTGTAAATGCTTACAAGAGATGGAGATTGTCTAAGGAATTGTTTTTATTTACTCTGAGCTTTTTGGTACCACGGCAGTGCAGCAAAAGCTCAAGACGATGTCCTGCTCCTAATAAAGAGCCTTTAGATTTTAAAATTAAATTAAGGGCTTTTACACTCCAAAGTCACAACCTAAAGTTTTGGGAACCTGGCCTTCTTTAATGTACACCTGAATCTAAGTGCATAAGCGTTATTGCATTTTACCCCCATTGGAGGTAGCTGCCATGGCCTAGATTGAAGCTGCGACCAACATGTCGGAGCAGCATGGCGTCATAGTAACTGGGCTGTAACGCCAGGTCCGAATGAGAAATACTGCTTAGAACTACCAACTTCTTCGTTCACAAGCACTTTGCACTAAGTTAAAGGAGTATGGAGTACTGACAGCGACTGTTTATGTACCAATTTCTTTTTAGGCTGTAGACCCCATTATTAGGGTGCGAAGCTTCAATTAGTCAAAACTAGCTCAAAACACGCACCATGTATAGCTGGATTTGGACATGCAAAGGGAGTCAATTCATGTCGCCGAAAATTGAGGTGGCCGTCACACTATTTCATGCATTTTGCCTAAAACATAGTCAATAATAAGTAATCAATTTCTAAAATATTCCTCTCAAGAAGTGTTTTTGTCTAGCATGAAAGAAGGAGCCAAATGGTGTTCAGGTGCACGAGTGGTTAGCTGCACAGCAATTCTTGCATGTATTCACAGGCTTCTTTCAAGCTTGAAAAAAAAATTGGTATTGCACCTATTGAGCAGTAGAAAGCTAGGTTGGGGAATTTTTCAGGATGCTCTACAATTTTCGCACTGACACTTTTACTTTGAATATAATATTTGAGCAGTTAAATATTCGTTAATAACTAATTACCTTATTAGGAAAAATGCAAAAATTGGTTTCACTTGCTCAAAACGATGGCAAACGACATTACCTTGGTTCTGTCCAGCTACGTGGCACTTGTACATATTTAAAGCTTGCACAAGTCATGCAGACCACCCGGTACTTGCAAGGCATATATAGAAGCGGCTAAGTTGTGTGCGCCAGCCATGTGTAGCGAATCATGAGAAAGCCATGTTTCTTTGACCTAAGGGCACGATGAGATTTACATGCTCGACACCTTGTATCAGTCTCTTCTAGGCCTGTTCGTAGTTTAGCTGCTACATAAACAGTATTTCTCCACATGTAAGCTCATATGCATCTTTCAAGTCTATTGCCTCGTGTTTCTGAAATAAACCATCCTCGCGCTTCCTTCATTATGTCATCTGTTGCTGTGCTAAATTTTTAACATGCAAATGCACAAATTTTCATCTAGTTTTCATATTTCCTCGTTGCTTGGTGGCTTTATTTCTGAAGAAGTTGTTTTCTTTAAACCCTGTTACACACGGCAGTATACAGCATTGCTATCTAGTGTGGGAATAGTTTTTTTTTTCATATTTACATTAATACACCTTGCCTGGGCAATGTAAAGCTTTCTACGTAACACGGCCCAGCAATAATGTTTTATATTGCATTCCAGCATCGTGCAAAATCTGTTTACTTACCAGATGAGAATATTTATAAGTGTTGGAAGTAACAGAACTGGAAGAAGCCAGCAGATAATGAGGCCGAGGAAAGCATACGGGAACATGTTCCAAGTTCTTTATATGAAGTATAGGAATGATAAATTCAAGGGAAATGAAAGTGGATGAAACGACATCCACCTGTGGGTGGGGAACGGACCCATTACCTTCACATTATGCATGGTATATACTAACCACTGTGGTACTACGGCCGCGTTCGAGCGTCGACAATCTGAGGGGCCATTGTGGACGGTTGAATGCTGCCTTGGTAGCACAGTGGTTAGTGCATCGCGTGCCTAATGCAAAGGTTGTAGGTTCGTTCTCCACTCATGGCTGATAGTTTTTTTCACCATTTTCATTTCCCTTTATTATTTTTACATTTAAATAGAAAATTACAAATAGGTTTCCACGTGCCTTCCCTGGCATCGGCCAGCTGTGACTAAAAAACATTTTGACCCTCAGTTCCCTTTCTTCTCGTTTGGAAGAACAGGAGCTTCATTTTAAATATAACGAATTCACCTTGTACAGCATCTCAATGTAGTCTCAAAGAAATCTTGTCACAGCATGTGTATTCCTAAGTGAAGTTTTTGTGAAGATGATAATATAGCATGGAACCTAATTAGTAGCCTTTGTGTACAGAGATATGACTAGTCTAATAAATAGGAAGATATTAAGAAGCACTTCTAACATGGTCTGATCATGTGTTTAAAAATGTAATCTAACATGATTTCAGGCATAACTGTTGCCCCTGAAAAATATTTGGATCATCTGCATTGGCATTGTTTTTAGAGAGCACCAATACTGCGTTGATTGAAGTAGCCTCGTGGAACATGAAGCATCGCTTCTTGCTGAGTCAAGGGAATATCTGCATATCTGAGGTGCATGTGTCATATGCTCGAATGCTGTTTAAAGGCTGCTAATAATAATATTACTTCACTAGCCTTCATGAGATTGCTGAGATTGCTTCAGTAGTCTATGCTACTCAATCATAACCAATTTACCAGAGTGAACTTTCATCACAGTTGGCTTTGCAATGTTTATGCAAAATACCACAATTGCCTCCTAGTCAGGTGACTGCACTAAAACTTAGAATTAATGACCAGTAAGATTCATGGGACAGCAAAAGTTAGTTTATTACTCCAGAACAAAATGCCAGGCACTTCGGTTATTTCTGCCATAGAGTTTCTTACAGTAATTACTAGAGGGAACTCTGGCGCTGCAGTCGTACCGCCATGGGAATGATGGGAAGCACATGGATTTGTCTGATCTTCGTGCTTGTGAATTCAGACGTTCTTGTGGCTTTGTATATTATACGCTATATAAATCTTATTGTCGTAAATTCCAGCACAGTCTATACTCTTCGTGCAGAAGACGCCGCCTACACGCATAATTGCTATTAATTGCAATGATTGAGCTTGTCCAGGTGACCAAATCGAAATGCGCCAAGCGTCTGAATGCACTGGTATGCCCGCGATAAATTCATCAGGGCGTTGCACTCGCTTGTCGTTACACGCCTCTGTGTCTTAATGGTTTCAATATCAGACTTCTGTGCTAGAGTTCCTGTGTTCGAATCCTGTCGTCGGACGATTATAATGATGTTTATTTATTTATTACACAGTATATTGTTGAAAATGGCTAGTTTACAAAGTCACAAAGCCGTTTTAAGCCAAACAGACGAAGTTTAGGCAAATCCATGTACTTCCCATAATTCCCATGCTGGTACAACCGTTCTTGTTTCATCTCCTGTAGACACTAGCGTCAGAGTTCCCTCTAGTAATTATTGTATGAAACTCTATGATTTCTGCACCTTGCTCGTACAGAAGCGGCACCACACCTGCTGCGTAAACATGCGCTACCTTTCGACCAAGTGCAGAGAATGCTGTGAACTCGCCCTGTACAAAAGCTTGCACTAAGTAAAACAAATCACAATGTGCAGTTGCTGCTATATTGAACTGGTGGAACGAGTAGTGAAATGCAGCACCTTCTGAACTAGTTCAGAAAGTGCAGGTTAATCGAGTGGAGAATATAAAGTAACACAAGTTGATTGATTCTGCATTACATTCACGAAATATTTCATGAGACCTTTCCATTCATTTCTTTAGTTATTAGGAATCCCTTTTGCATTGTTGGACAAAACTACAGAATGCCAACATATTTTCTAGCATTCACTGGTAGCAAACATGTCAAAACTTGTTCTAGTTTCTCGATTGCCGCTTTACCCGTTAACCCCCAAGTTAATTCCGAGAAAATGTACCAAACTTTCCAAACTTTTTTATGTACTCATTTTTTCGGTGTCATTCTCATTTTAAAAATGTATTACTTCATTGGTCTCTGGTTAGAAATAATACAAAAATAAAAGCTGCTCTTCAGGGTAGCTTTCCCTCAATGCCTACTGTAACTCATCTTTGACACTAAGAGAAGCATAACATCGGGCAGAAAGAATGCGACTCGTCATTGGCGATAGTGGTACTACCTCCAGTCACTAGTACAGCTCGGGATCAAGGGTTAAAGGTTGCGACTTCATTGCTGCCCAATTTTAATTCTGCAGGTGTTACACTTGGGTGTAGCGTGCCTATGTAAGTGTGCATGCATTAAAATGACTTCATGCTAGAGCAAAGGAACTGTAGTGCAGAGAGGCATCAATCATCTTTATATATTTGCTTTGTAAACATGCGCTAAGTTTATTTTTTGCAGTATAGACTTGGCGCTTTTTGACCAAAGATGCCCTTGTGCTATTAAAACCTATCAATTAGCATATTCCAGTAGCAGGTGCTTATTCTTTTTTCAGGATCGGTACGCTAGTCTTAATTTGTTTTTCTTGAACTGTGCAATTCCTACTCACAGGAATGCATGTCATCTCAGGTGTTCCTTTTTCAATCAAGAATGTTGACGTCTTTGTGAAACTCGATTTCTTGCCTCAAACGAGCTTGTACAAATTGACCAAGCTGATAACTCTACCTGCTTATATATGAAATATGTTGCAGTTATGAACCCTCATAATAAATGACACATAGTACAAAAATTTTATGTATTAAAACAATTTCATGAATTTTGTTTTTTTGCGTTCGTGTTGTCTACTTCTCTACTCTTGTGTTCTGTCTGCACGCCTCACCTCTTTTTATGCATATTAAATATCGTCTAAATTTAACCATGCTTTCTTTACCACAACGCAGGGAGAAAAAGTTCCAGTAACGCCATGCGTTCAGTATGGTGACCCAGACGTGTATGCAAGCAACCTCCTTCATGTGGACCAAGAACTACTGTTCAGTGTCTCCCAGACTTCCATGCGAAGCCCTCAACATTCTCGTCTCAGTGGAATGGCTGCTCATCTATCAGCATGTCCATCACCAAGACTGCCAGTTGTAAAGGTTCTGAACCGCTTTAAGAAAACTTAATGATGTCTTCATTTAATTTTCGCAGTTGGCCGTAGGATCTGAACATTTTTTATGTTTCTAACATTTTTACCTGGTACAAAGCGGTGCAATAACTTTAAACCAGTGTAATGTATTTAAGTGATGCTCACTGTAATGCCTATCTGGTTTAGTTAGTGTTAAAGAAATTTGAATGTCTGATGGGGTAACAGCATTCCAATTTGTCATCGTGGCTCGTTTCAATGAGCTGCTTGGAAATAAGACGCAAAACTCACCACACGCCAGTTGTAGCATTTTTTTTTCATGAATACAGTATACACATTTCAAAAAATGAAAAGTGGGGAAAAAAAGCCTAAAGAACATAATCATCCTAGGATTGTCATGTCCTAACAGCTCTGCAATAACTAATGCCTCATACATCTTGGGAGCACATTGGTTGCAATGCCTACAGGTATATTTGATAAAAGAATAGCTTGCACCCAGATTTGCCACACAGTTGATGGCTGATGGCTTTTTTTTTTGTCCTCTTCATGTTATTACTATGTATTCAATATTCATTCAGATGTAAAGGACACTCCAGGCACTGAAGTACCAAGTGGCACTTGCATTTCAGGGGACAAAGTGTGCAGCATGCCTGTCACAAAACGTGTTCTAGGGGTTACCTTGCCTCTATAGGTAAATGGACACCAGATGCTGTGTGTACAATGTAATCGGTGTACTTGTCTGGAGTGCTTGAAAGATGTGCTACGGGTTGTACTGGCACTGTCTGAAGATAATGCATGGTTCTAGAAAACCTGCAGATGAGCATCTGCCACCATACAGGAGGAAGTGTCCTAATTTATTTTGTTGATGTGGTTTAAATTTAGGAGCTGCGATGAGTTGTTCTGACTGGTAATGCTGCCGAACTAGCACAAATTACACACCTCGACTCACACAATGTACTCTGAAAGTTTTGCTAGGTGGTATCTGTTTGCTGCCTGACCTTAGGGCACCTTTACCAATAGTTTCAGGTGATTGCAGCTGCTGAGGCTTTATCAACTGGCAAGGTGAAAAAAGAATGCTGTGCCACCAGTGTAGCTGCAAACTCCGAGATGCAAGCTGTCTTGAACCAGGTGTTCGGTAGACAGTACCTGTGCAGCCGAAACATTGTTTGAGCCCTATAGGCAACTGCCTTCACAACTGCACACAAGTGTGCTGTCACAGCAGAAAGTTGAGAAAAAGCAGCATTTTTACCGGTGTTTCTTCGAAAATTAGTGCAAGTCATTCTTTCACCAAGGCTGGTAATCATGCATATGTAATGAGAACAGGGCATTTGTGGCACACAAGGGGTCATGTGTATGAAGTTTAATTAGATCAGTAATTTATGAGATGAAATTATAAAAAGTATACCTTTTGTTCATCAGTTGTCTCTTGGAGAGGCATGACCATTTCCGGCAGTTTATTTTTTATGTCTAGATTTGGTCTGCATATTGCAACTGTAACCAACAGTCAGTGCTCTGTCCCGCCCAGTTTTTATGCTGTCTTTGTGATATTTGCAATATTTTGCAGTTCAGCTGATCGAAGTATATGTCTTTACTACTAGTAGTTTTCATGTTCAACTTTTGTACAGTGCTCACTAGTTATCACTAGCCATGTTTTGTTCAAATGTGGTCTTGAATTGTAGCGCGAAGTGACACGGACACAGACTAGAAGCGGAAGGGCGCGCGCTAACTCCCAACTAAATTTTTATTGAAACGAAGAGCATATGTATATATATATATATATATATATATATATATATAGGTGATTGCAAAAAATCGCAGCATAAGAACATGACAAGGTATGAGGACATGAGTTAAAACATATCAGGCAGTAGGGAAGTCAAGAAAGGAAACAACAAAAAGACTACTTCAGATTAACACACGTGTTGTGAAGATACTAAAATTCGCATTTTAACAATGACAAAGATGCATGGCTAACGCGAGTCTCTCCTAATCTTTTCAAGTTGAATGCCTCATTATTTCCCGTGTGGTTTGGCATTTGCGTCTTGAAATATTTTTTGTGTCTTCAAACAGGTTTACACCCGCAATTGAAACAATGTGACGCTAGATATGAAGCATTAGGGTTGTTAACCCATTATGGACCAGCGTGACCATATGGTCACGTTATACTGCACAGTGGATTTCAATTCATTATGATTGACAAAACGGCACCAAAATCGCCTTTCACATGCCGTTAGATAGATGAGAGTTCCGTTTATGGATATCAAGTGGCAGCAGGTGTCAGTCGTTTTATGGGAGCCCCACGCTAAAGGCTGTTTCACATGCTGCGACTGCAACGACGAAAATCGGTGCTGTCGCACGCGTCGCAATGCGATTTTTTGAGGGCTCATTTCACATGATTGCGATTTCAACAATGCGACTGGTGCGACGCCCAGGGTTGCTTACTGCCAGGGTCTCGTTCGGCTTCGTGGCACACGCTGCATAATTCTTTTATTGTAGTGAGTAAAACTTTTACACTATAATATTATTGACTTCTCTTGATTAGAAGCAAATAATATGTACGTTTACTAATTTAAAAACGTTAAGATTTGTCTTGGGGTGCGCGACGGCGGTTTCTGTAGTTCAGTGCGACATCGCGCACGTAAACAGCTGTTCGCAGGTGGTTCAGCGCTGTGTGTTGTCTTATCTACATTCTATGACCGTTTCGTTCTGCCTGCGCTACAACAATCTACAAGATGACCTATCGACAAGTTCATATAGCTACCCTCACCGTATATGCAGTATTCGGAATTCGGCTGCCACGAAGTTGTCGTGTCAGCCCAACAAGATCCTCGCGCTACCCGTGCTCGGCGTCAGCTTCTGGAGAAATGATGCGTGTATATTGCCCGTCATTGCGCATATGTGGTGCCTGCTCCTAGCCATATTCTTACGCCAAACGCAACAAGAAGCACCAACCCGAACGCCCGCGTGTGCCCCTGAACGAAGCCTCAAACGATCTGTGTGATTACGACGTGGAATGAAAATCGTGTTGTGAAATTCAACCTTAGCGCTAGCCTGGTTCGTCCATCGCCGTGCTTGCGCTGCGAATATATATATGGGAGCCCTCTCTAAATATTTCTAAAGGCGCAAAAGCCGACGCATCAAATGTTTCGAGCAGTTACCGTCACTTTTGTAGAAACCTGTACGTTGTAACATAGCATTCTAAAAGACACGCTTCTCGTCCACTTTGTTGTCCCGTGTCTCGCGCTGGTAGTATACTCGGAACTTCTAACAAGAAGACCATATCAATACGCGCTATTCGTAATGCAGGATCGTAGGCCCACGGCAGGCGCACTTGCCGTAGAATTTTTCAGCTTTCTGCTCAGCCTCGCACGCCTCTCACGGTTAGCCTTTGTGGAAATAAATATTATTATTATATTATTACTGTTATTAGATATTATAGTTTCTTCACTGTAATATGTAGCAATCATCCAGATTTCTTAAGCTAGTCATGCATTTAACCTGTATTAGATCAACATTGTTACGACATGCTTATGGGAGTCATTTCAAACTAGATTGCTCAGCCAGAGAAAGTACAAATGCAAGCCTCAATGTTTATTCCAATTTGGTATTCCTAAACAGATTATATTGGCAGAATTTTATGCCTGCTTGCATTTCCTGCAATTCAATGTTCAGAGCTGGAAAAACTGATTCCTTTTCTAGCTGTTGAAAGGCTGCTTCAATGTCGATAGCAAGCTATAATTATTCATTTCGAAAGTGTGAAGCAATGACTATATGTCTAAGCTTATCAATGCGTTTTTGTTCCACGCACAAAATGAATGCATGACGTGCTTATGTACTTATTTATTTATATACCTCGCAGGCTGCAAGGTTGGAGTATTATGCAAGGGGGAATAAAAAAGTTATTACAAAAGGAAGAAGGGCACAACATTAAGAAAAAAACCAGCAAAAAAAGCAGTACCAATACATTGCGCCAACTAGCCCAACGTGTTTTACTGGCACAACATTATACAATACTTAACAAACAATAACAGAAAAAGTTACTGCCCATGCACCCTGTAGAGACGGTGAACCAGCAAAGCTGAAATGTGCAGCCCCGGTGTTTATCACTGGGTTAATTGCAATGGTTTATTCAAGTCTTTCTGTAGTATTGGTTATGTCTGCGTTTCTTAATGAGGTTATGCACATGTTTGGCTTGGGTTTATCACATTCTTTATTTGGAATGCCACACATTGCACTTTGCAAGATCACCATCATAGAAAGTGCAATGGAGTGGTTCATTGTGTTAATCCAGCGGGTCCATCAAAGTCTTTCTGAATTATGTTATGCACTTGTGTTTTGTAATGCATTAATCATAATGTTTATGACTCAGTTATGCACTGTAGTTACAAAGTGACACACTGGGGCTGCACATTTCATTTAATTAAATACAGGGACACATTTTCGAACCTATTGGGAAGTCGGAGAGACTGCTGCTAGAGAGAAACGACGTCACTATCTGTCTAGCCAATGGCCCACCACACCTTTGCTGTGATAATAATGACATCATGATCTTGTCTTAACCCCATCCCCCTCTGTGTCCCTTCCCTGCAATAATACGCAGATATAATGTATGTTTGAAATGCATAAGCATTTCTATATCTACCCAACAAGAAATGTCTCCGTCCATCATGCAAGACGAATGCAATAGCTCACACCCCCTTAAACAATGGCTCATACCCCTACACTAGGGTTTTTGGGATCGGACCATGAGTGTTTCGCCTAGGCACATACAGCTTCACTGTAAAAAGAATGAACGCCTTTCTGCTAGAGACCAAGACAATCATGAGGTGTATTAACAAATGAAAGTTTATTGAACATGCCGAGTAAATGCTGTTCGACAAGCAATAAATCGAATTTACACAAAAAGCAGAAGCAAGATCTGATGTGTGTCCATACAGATCCCAACAGGAAACGCATCCATCTCTGAAAGTGTAACAGCGGCCATGCTGACACAAGATTCTCCCAGTGTATTTGCATCTACAGCATCCATAATTTCTCTAGGCAGCGGATCTCCACAGAATGCTAGCTTCTTCCTCTACAATGCACTCTCCACATATGAGCGTGCATTGTAGAGGAAGAAGCTAGCATTCTGTGCAGATCAGCTGCCTAGAGAAACTACGGAAGCTGTAAATCTAAAAATGCTGGGTTAATCTTGTCAGCATGGCCTCCTTTAGAAATGGATGCATTTCCTGTCAGGAAACGCACATGCATTTTTGCTTCTCCTTTTTGTGTATGTTCAGTCTATTGCTTGTAAGCGAGCATTTACTCGGTGTGTACATTAAACTTTTGGTTGTTAGATCATCTCGGTTTTCTTGTTTGTCCTATGTGTTCTCTGGTGCCATTTGCAGCCAGGCTATTCATTTTTTTTTTTTAGACTGCAACAAGTCACTTTAATGGCCCTCATGATACCTTATAAAATCTTTTATTTGGCCAATGTAGCAAGAATGTACAGTGTGAAGCAGTAAGAACAGGGTATGCTAACTTCTAATTAAAAGGTTTATTGTGAAAATGCAGTGATCTATAAAGGTTACCACAAAGTAGTACAGCAATAAAACCTGATGCCTGATACCAGCAATGAAACCTGATAACGACTAGTGCTTGATGAAACCAAACATAAAAGCGAGAAAAGGAGAAAATACATATAGATATACACGTCCAGGGGAAAAAGACATTGTGATCACCAAGTGTGCATGTGGCTACCTTCCAGGAAACTCATTTTTTCCCAATGGCAAGGAACTGGAAGAATGTGCTTGCATAAGCAAGCTGTCAGTCTGTCTATTGGAATAACAACAGTGTTTCTTGAAAGGTGCCGGCATGCAGGATTGGCAATTGTAATGATTTTTTCCTGCACTTGGAATTTTTCTCTATTTTCTTTCTGTAGCATATTTATTTATGTTTGGCTGCATCAAGCACCAATTTTATCTATCCTTCAAAGATGTCTTTCTTTTTCTGGGGAAAACTCGGGGAAGGCAGGAGATGGAAATTCAAGACGATGAGCAACATGAGAACAAGGTGAAAGTAGGAGCCAACGTTTCCACACGTGGACCTTGAAGAAGACAAGTCCACTTGTCGAAACGTTATATGGGGTTTAAGTTTATGTAGTGTCATACTACTGTTACACTGCTATTGCCAGATCAGTGTACTATATGTGCCTTATGTTTGCTTGCATC
The DNA here is from genome assembly GCF_023375885.2 of Dermacentor andersoni. Lineage (NCBI taxonomy): Eukaryota > Metazoa > Arthropoda > Arachnida > Ixodida > Ixodidae > Dermacentor > Dermacentor andersoni. Next base: position 70,956,598 of record NC_092822.1, on the reverse strand, counting down.
TTCATGATTAGCAACCTCCTCTGTGTGTTTGGCAGTTGCATACAGTCTCCTGGCCTAATTGTTTGCCCCCATATTCCACGGTATGGGCCTGTTATGTTTCAAGTTCAGGTACTCCTGAGGTTGTGTTTCTGAAGGGAGGGGTAGTCGTCTTTGCATCTCATATGCTAGCTGGCATAGTATCTTGGGACGAGGTTCTGAGCTCTTGAGACAAAGAATTTGTGCTGCAGGCTGCAACCCTACTCTGTCTAGGTGCTTGTTCGTTAGCTCTTTCTCATAGAGGTCTTCAAGCATGGTACAGTTGGAAAGACCTGTTATTGCTACCCGATGCCTGTATTCGATGAGTTGTCTTTTTTGTGTGCTGATGGTAATGCATACCGTACCACACCTTGGACACAAGCACAGCATCTGTGATTTTCTATAGTATCCACTCGTCCACCCCCATTATTTCGAGATTATTCTTTTCACCAGGTGTGGAAGTTGCGCCCAGGCATTGCATAATTGTTTCACCCACGTGCTGGCTCTGCCGTCATGGGCTTACACTAGCTGAGGATTTGTGGATGTTGACTTGCGGGCATATTTGTCCAGCTATGTGGATCACAATGTGCAATCTGGGGTAGTTCTTGATTCTAGTCTTTCTTTTTTTGCCAACGTCGATATGAGCTGACTTATCAGAAAGCAAGGCCAGACTGGCCAAGAAAGTCTGCAGTGTTGTCGAGGGCTTGTTGCATCATTCTTGATTTCTGTATAAGATAGCTTTCCCATAGACTGTAATACACCATAGGCTGTAGTGTTTCTTGTAGTATGCCTGTGTTGTTGGTGTGTGTGGGCCTAATGTACCTCCAACTCTCACCTGGAATTTTCTGTCTTTCAGAAAGTTACTGTTTAAGTGCTCTACCAGAAATGTTTTTGCTCATCGTTCCTCTTATTAGAGCAGCATGAGCTACTGCTGTTAAAAGCCTCTTCACTCTCTTCATTCTTTCATAAGCGGTATTAGACAATGTCCTGCAATAAAGTTTCTGCTGCTTATGGCCCACTCATATCTGCCAGAAGGGACAACTCTTGGAAAAGGTTTTTTTTGTGCTATGTGTGCGACGTAGTATGAGCATTCATGCCTTGACATTTATACATCTGTAGAACCAGCTTCCTGACAGAGTACTTGCTATACCTGATCATGCTTATTTGTGCAGTGCTGTTGAACAATACATATCGATGCAATGAATATTTACACACTCGAATTATCACGAAAGATGGTTGTTTTACAATTCTGCCCTTTGCTTTTTACTGGTGTTAGATTTTGCATAAGCATGCCCCCCCTATGCAATAGCATTTTGAAGTGTAAGGGTTCAATAAAAGGTGAACTAAACCTAAGTGCAAGAGCTTTTTTCTCACCTACGACTCCCATCGAAATGCGACTTCCATGGCTGGCAAATCAACCCCTCGCCTTGTGTTAGCAGCAGATTGCTATAGCCACAGTGGCAGGTGAACAAATTGAAGAACAATATTTCTGTCTATAATTTTTTTTCTTCCCTATATGTAAGTAAAATTTGGAATAAGTTTGTCATTGCAAAAAAAAGCCCAGTTTGTGGTCTTTTATTGAATAAACAACATATTGTGTATAGTTGAAATGCAGAAATTTGTTCTAAAATCCTCGGGTGATGTATGTTCTTGCAAGTAGCATGGTATTTCATTACTTATAAAGACAGTAATCGCAGCGGATATCGTTATATGGGTTTACACACTAATATATGTGATCACAAACTTATTAGAAACTTACTAGAAACATGTAAGGCATGAATGTTTCTGCACACTTGATCAGCTGTGAACATGCAAGAACTGCTTGTACTGGCTGACTTCACTGCACAGTTTTGATTTACTTTTCTTCAGCGTGTCGTTTTATACTGGTTTATTCCCACAAGAACAGGCCGTTTGCCTGCTTTTCGCATTGTTGCACGAGTTCTACATAATTGTGCAGGAGGGTACGTCGTCACTTTGCCACTATAGCAAGCAATTTAATTAATCTACTAGCTGTACAGTTAATTACCTTGCAGAGCAAGTGTTCATACAGATGCAGTAAGGATACAAAGTCCGCAACATAGTCTATGTTTATTGGTTTCTGTGCAAGGAAAAAAAAATTCTCCAGAGAAGAGGTGCAACTTAACGTGCAAACCACGGATTTAATGCTATCGTAGCAAATTCATTAGGATAGCCTACACTTTTGCTCTGTCAAATTTAATAAGAGGCAAGATAAGCTTTCAAGATGCATCGGGAAATTCATGCTTGAAAACCGACAAGAAAATGCAACTGAACGGTACCGCGTTCAGCGCAACGTTGAAACTTCGGGTGCTTTGCTGTCTTGTCATTTGCCCTTGCCGAGGTTGAAATAATTCAAGCTGCTCCGTAAGCGCGATTTTACAAAAGAACATTGTGACGACCTCGTCGTCTGCTGGGGATCGAACACCTCCTAGCACTGGCAACTCGCAAAGGCGTACGAAGCAAACGTGAAAATGCACTTCATTTGCTGTGTAGCGTGTCAACAAACGCATAGCAATCGGAGAATGCAATCTGCGGTACAAGTTTTTTTATTCTCCCTGCGCGTACGTACCGAATTCGACGATCCACGTCTGCGCGCATTGCACTTGTCGTACGAGACGCCATTTTCCAAAACAAACCGGCGAAATAGCTCCGTTGACAGCTCTCCGCGCAATTTCGACGGAAAATCGCAGCGATCGGTGCGACGGTGCGACTGTGCGACCAACCGGTTGGTCGCAGCCGAAAATCGGGGGGTGGGCACTGCGACTGCGATTTTCATCGCAAACGACGGAAATCGCACTTTCGGTGCGACGAAAATCGCATCATGTGAAACAGGCTTAAGGCGGGAATAAGTGTTGCTGTGGGAGTAGCGTCACCATGCATCACTCCAAGGGATAATGTGTTTTTTTTTTTTCACTACTTGTTTAAGCAATAGTCGGATATCCTTACTTCCATATTGCTCTTTGAATATGAGACCTACGATGATTATTTGTGAAAGATTAATGTTTGTTTTATCCATGAACGAGCGTGTTATCTTGCGCGTTGCCATATGGTCACGCTGGGCCTTTAGGCTACCTAACTTTTTATTTTTTTATAAACTCCATTCTCATCTCTTGCATGGCTGCTGGCGCGTTCCCACAGTGGTTGTTTGTTATTTTATGGTCTCATTAGTTGATGTTGGAATAAATGGCGAAGATACTCGAAGAAGCCGATGACGACGTGTCAGTGATTTATATCGACCCGCGAGAGGGTAGCACCTATTCGGATGATGAGTCGGCCGATGAAGACTCAGGCGGGCTCATTGACACAACCTAATCGGGCGGAAGCTATGAGCCCGCGCTGAAACTGTTTTCTCTGATGGACGCCGCATTGGTGGATCCGACTCGGACGATCACGACCCCGGCAGGCAAGGTGACGGAACATGAGAGGTTTCTTCTGCTGTTGTTTATGCGGCCATTCCTGCGAAATTATCCACTGCTTCTAAGTGGACGAACGGTGATCTCCAGAAAAGCCTTTGCATATTTCCCTACCCAAGCTTTGCTGCTTACCTGTTGAATTGTTGGAAATCATTTTTGACGAAGCCGTCGTGGAGCTGCTAGTCGAACAAACAAGAAAGTATGCGTTATTTTTCAATATGCCCGATCCGGAGGTTACCAAAGAAGAATTACGTTTTCTTGGAGTGTTCGTTTTGTCCGGCTATAACCGCTTGCCCGGGAAAACATGTTGTTGGGACAGCGGCTTGGATATGCGCAACACGTTGGCCTACAATGCTATGCGAAGACATCGCTTCGTACATATAATGCGATTCCTGCACTGTGCGAAATGCAAGCCTAACGCTTAGTGACATGTTGGCAAAGTTGCGTCCATTGATGGCACTATTGAAAGCAAGGTTTCTAGAGCACTCTCAACCTGTGCGTCGCCTGAGCTATCACGAAAGCATGGTTGAGTATTATGGTCGTCATGGCTGTAAACAGTTCATACGCGAAAGCCTATCCGCTTCGTGTATAAAGTATGGTGCCTAAATGCTAAGAACGGATACCTTGTAAACTTCAAAGTGTATCAAGGCAAGCAGGGGATCCCGGAACACCTAAAAAATATGAAAAGGACTTCGGAAAAGCAGCGGCGCAACTTCTTGAAATGGTGGATGAACTCGCAGCAGAGACGCACGACCTTCCTTTCTTTTTCTATTTTGATAATTTATTCACAGGTATGCCGCTACTCAGGCATTTCAAGGCACAGGGCTACGAAGGCACGGGTACAGTGAAGCAGAACCGTGTTCTCAATGAGTGCCCTATCGCTCGACCACAATTCGTCAAACACCAACCTCGCGGGCACGAAGAGTCCGTGCTGAGCGACAATGGGATAATTGTTGTTCGCTGGATGGACAATTCTTTAGTAACGATCGTAAGCACCATTCACGGCGTAGAGCCAATGTCATCTGCAGAGAGCTACTCTCATGTTCAGAACAAGCAAATGAAGGTGGCCCGCAAAAAACACTGTTGCTCAGCACAAGTTTTATGGGAGGCATGGATCAGATGGATTCAAATGTAGGCGCCCACAGGATTGTAATCCGTGGCAAAAAGTGGTGGTGGCCGATTTCCACTTGACTTTGTGATGTATCTATCAGCAACTCTTGGGCGCTAATTCGTAGCACAGGGTTCAACGTCACGCCGGTGGAATTCCGCAGGCAAATTGCAGAAAGCTACCTGATGCGATAGGACAATAAGCATAGAGGACCTGATCAACGCAGAATCCCAAGGGCTGGTGATGTCCTGACTGGTACACGGTATGACCAAGTGGCCCACTTTGTTGCACCAATACCTAATGACAAGAGGTTGAGATGTGCGTGAGATAATTGCAACAGCGCAGTGCGCACACAATGCACAAAGTATGACGACGGCATGTGTATTCAATTATTTAAACCATATCACACTAAATAAGTGCTCGACTATTCGCTATGTATGTCTTTTGTGATGTTTCATAGCTTGAAATAAATGTTTTTCACTTCGTGTATTTTGCTGTAGCGTAAGGGCCCAGTGTGGCCATATGGTCACGGGCTAAATCTCAAAAACTAATTAGGCAACAGTAATAATTTTTTGCATGTGAATTATTAGTATAAAGTTAAGTTATATATCAGATTTATTTCAATATAGCAAGAAAAAAAAAGAAACCGGTCCCTAATGGGTTAAGTGAATGTTTGTGTTCTTTTAGCTAATATTAATGAAGCTGCCGCTGTGTCCAGTGTAAGTCTTCCCGCACTTGAGAGGAATCTGATAAAGTATAGAAGAGTGGCAAAAAAGAAAAGATGATTGCGGCGTTAGACACGTGTCCCCTGTTGTGCCTTGAAACACTGGTATAGCTTATCAGATTATTCTCGAGTACGGGAAGACTTACATTAGGCAGAGCGGCAGGTGTATTAATATGAGGCTAAAAGAACACAAACATTCACTTAACAACCCTAATGCTTCACATCTAGCGTCACATATTTTCAATTGCGGTTGTAAACCTTTGTTTGAAGACACAAAAATTCTTTCAAGACACAAATGCCAAACCACACAGGAAATAATCGAAGCATTCCACATTAAAGATTAGGAGAGGCTTGTGTTAGCCATGCATCTTTGTCTCGGTTAAAATGCGAATTTCAGTATCTTCACAACATGTGTGTTAATCTGAAGTAGTCTTTTCGTTGTTTCCTTTTTTGAGTTTCCTACTTCCTGATATGTTTAACTCATGTCTTCATACCTTGTCATGTTCTTATGCTGCGGTTTTTTGCAATCACCTATATATATATACAGATATGTACTTCGTTTCAATAAAAATTTAGTTGAGAGTTAGCGCTCGTCCGGTCTGCTTCTAGTCTGTGTCTGCGTCACCTTGCGCTACAATCCAAGATCATGTTACCGTACCAACTCGCCCAACTTTCTATCCTTTTGTTCACATAGACACACTCAGACTTGTTCTTTCTTATGTGGCCGGTTATTTTTGTACTTTATGATAAGATGCAGTGCTTTTTGAATGAAAACATGTGATAGTTCGTAGTGAGGTTATTTAAAAAACGTTTCTGCTTAAAATTTCATTGAACAAGCCTGTGCTATTATTCAGTGCTTATGTCTTTGTATTGGTATGGTTTTACTCCTTATCTTACTTTTTACTTATAAAATGTGCAAACATTTTTATGTAACCATTTCTCGTTAATGAAATAATAAATACTTTTCTTCTGACATTTCGTCACAAATTTCACGATGATTTCGTTCAATTAGGTAACCTTAGACTAGGTGATTGTTATTCTGGTAGCTTAACTTACAATGCCTGTGGGATATTCATTGCAAGCATATGGTGAAAAATAAACTAAATTATTGGGTATAAGCAGGTCACTGGAGCATGCATAAATTTCAGGAAATAGTGCATGCTTATGTATTAAACAGCACGCACAGCTACCCATGCAGTTTTATTTGTAAGTGATGAAACATTATTCTGAGTGGAAGCGCTTTGTTGTACTTTGTTCTTTGGCTTTCAGTGCTACCTTTAGGTCATTATATATGTGAAGGTACTAGTAGATTCATCCCGTGGAGATAAATGACAACTTTACTGAATAGAGGTATCAAATCTGCTTAAAACGGCAAAAAACTGCTTGACAGGCAAACGTATGCTTCTGTAGTACAGCAGTGGTTACCGTCGCCAATCCATGCATTGCTTGCGCTCTATTGTATTCAATATGAGCTACAAGAACGAGCTGTGGTGGCTTTCCCTCCTCGTCAAGCTGGTGTTGCTGCGGAAATTTTTGACCAAGAAAAGTGGAGGTTTTTAATTTCAGAGATGCATGTAACATCATGCTTTTTGTTGTGTGCTGTTTCCATGCAGTGATAAGTACTGGTGCACCAAGGTGCGGGAGATCTTGTGTCCTTAGTGCAGCATGCGTTGTTATTGCGCTCTGCAACCTGCCGGCAGTGTACTATCACTGCAGAGGAAGATGAAAAGCATAGGGTGTGTGCGTTGCTGCGATCGTGAAACTTAATTTTTTTCCTAAAAGGGTCAGACGTTATATATGCTACTACATGACAGACCAGAAGCGCGATATGACGACGCCTCAAACATTATGGCTCATACTGAACAAGGTAGTATCGTAGATAAGGCTAGGCAGCATTCACAACAGCCAGTCTGTCCATTAACTACATGGCTGTAGTGGATGCTAAATTGCAGGGATAACACCCTTTTGAAAGGGTGTTGTCCATGCTACACCCATATTGAAAGGGTGGTGTCTATGTTACACCCACACAGGAAGGGTGTTGTTTGTTTTACACCCATAGGCAAGGTGACGTCATATTAACACCTTTTCCTTTGTGGGTGGTAATCTAAACCCCCCAGCTTGGGGTGTAGCAATACACCCAAAAGGATGTCACCCATGGGACAAGTCATTTACACTCTTAAGGGTGTTAAAAATTTTTAGAGTGTAGGGTCCATCGGGGCAATGGAGAGCCGCTTGCAGGAAGCGGCAGACGTGGTGAGCGACTATGCTAAGTAATGTGAGCTGCGCCCCCCAAATGTCGGAGCTACCCCTGGTCTCACCGCAAAAAAGCACGCATTCGACTTTGGGAGAGACCCTTGGCCAGCTCCGACCTCGAGGATCAGCAACGGCTGATTGCGAGGGCCCAGGACGCGGCCCGAGCTCAAGGCATGCTGGATGAGGGCGCCGCTCCTAAGCTGCATTCAGCCAATAAAAAAGTTTATTCTCTCTCTCTCATATCCTTGCAGTCTGACGCTCCACCGTGCCAGGCACCTGAACGGTCCTTTAAATTTGGTAGCCAACAGAACGCGTGATGGTCATTGACGGCTTTGAATGGCCTGCCATAGAAGTAAGGGTGGAATTTTTCTGCAGCCCAAATGATGGTGAGGCATCCCTTTTCTGTTGTACAATAAATGTTTTACGCTCTTGACAGTGACCGGCTAGCGTAAGCTATCACCCGTTAAAGTCCGTCTTTTCTCTAGACTAGCACGGCACCGAGGCCTACTGACGTGAGCGTGCATTTCTGCATCGGTGTCCTCGTCGAAGTGTGCAAGTACCGGCGGCGACTGCATGCGTAGTTTCAGTTCTTGAAGTGCGTCGGCCTGTGGCGTTTCCCACTGGAACTCGACCTGAAATTTAGTTAGATGTTCAGCGGATCAGCGGTGCGTGAAAACACGTCGACAAAGCGCCTGTAGTAGGCACATATGCCAGCGAATCTACTCACTGCCTTCGTATCGAAGGGCAGCTTGAACATTGCGATGGCAGCTGCCTTCTGCGGGTCGGGACTTGCTGATGACGTGCCCAGGAAAAGAGGCTCACCGTATGCGAAGCCGCACTTTTCTGGATTCAGAGTGAGTCCTGATGACTTGATGACCTTTAGTACTGTCGCAAACCGCCTAAGGTGATCTTCGAAATTCCCGGCGAAGACTACGTCATCCAGGTAGACTACACAGGTCTGCCATTTCAACCCTGCTAACACCATGTCCATCACGTGCTCGAACGTTGCAGGCGCCAAGCACATACCGAATGGCATGACCTTGAACTCGTAGACGCCGTCTGGCGTGATGAAGACGGTTTTTTGTGGATCCCTCTGGTTGACTTCTGTTTGTCATTAGCCAGTTTTGAGATACAACGACGAGAAATATTTAGCATTGCAGAGCCGATCCACTGCGTCGTCAATCCGTGGGAGGGGGCATACGCCCTTCTTCGTGATCTTGTTATGTCGACGGTAATGGACGCAGAAACGTAGGGTACCGCCTTTTGCTTCACCAAGAATACAGGAGATGCCCACGGGCTTTTCCATGGCTCTATGATGTCGTCGCTCAGCATTTCATTGACTTATTGCCTAATAGCTTCAGGTTCTCACGTCGAGACTCAGTAAGGGCTCTGGCGGATTGGTCGAGCGCACTCTTCGATTATGCGATGCTTAGCAATTGGTGTTTGTCAAATTCTCGATGTCGTCGAAAATGAGTCGTATCGTCGGAGACTTGTGAGCTTCTGCTGTTTACACAGGGCGAGACTTGGATTTATGTCGAAATCTCGTTCGGAAACTATGCTCGTCGGAGTAGGTGCGGCAGAATTCGAGAGGAGAAACGCATTGCTGCTTTCCACAATTTCCTCAATGTATGCAATCGTCGTGCCCTTGTTGATGTGCTTGAACTGCTCGCTCAAGTTTGTTGGCATCACTTTCGCTTTCCCTCCGTGAAGTCGAATAATCCCTCTTGGGGCGAAAATGTCAAGGTCAAACAGTAGGCGTTGGTCAACCTCGATGACGCCTTCTACATCTGCGGATATTTCGTTACCGACGGGGATGACAACGCTGGAGCGAGGCGGGATGCTGACTAAGTCCTCAAGTACGCTCAAGGCATCGTGACTACGAGCGCTCGCTGGCGGCATCGCATGATCTTCAGATAGCATTACTGTCTTTGACTTCAGGTCGATGATTGCGCCATGTTGGTTGAGGAAGTCCATGCTGAGAATGACGTCTCGTGAACACTGTTGGAGCAAAAAGAAGGCGGTGGGCTAGCTGTGGTCAGGAACGGTAATTCTAGCCGTGCAGATTCATGTAGGCGTAATGAGGTGTCCTCTAGTAGTGCGAAATTTAGAGTCTTCCCATGCAATCATAACTTTCTTCATGTGGGCGGCGATGGGCCCACTCATGACGGAGCAGTCGTCTCCGGTGTCCTAAAGCGGTGACTGCATAGCCGTCGAGAAGCACGTCGAGGTCAGTGGTTCTTTGTTTTGCATTACGGTTAGGTCTCAGCGTCGGGTCACGGCTTCCCGGCAATGGCAGCAGAGCGGGCGGTGGTTGAGGGCGCATAAAATGTCTGTCTTCCTCGGAACATTTCGCTTGCCGACATGTGGGCGGGGTGGCCACCGCGGCAGTAGCGGCGTTTCGCGACGAAATCACGGCGTCATGGACCCCGACGCGGACGGGGAATCTGGCGCCGGGTGACGGCGGCGTATGCCATCGCTTCCGGTTGGAGCTGGGGTGATGGCGGTTGCACTTCAGTAACCCAATGTAATCGGTGGACCTCTATTGTGACGATCTCGATGATTAAGGCGCCTTTAGGCTGCGACATTGCGAAGAGCCTCTGCAGTTGCTCCCCAACGACCGCTCTGATGGTCTCTAGCATGTTGTCACTGCCTAGTATATGAACATTGGTGCAGTTTCGGCGGTTATATTGCCTTGTCTGCATATCGAGGTTCTTCTCAATGGTTGTGGCTTAGGAAGTAAATTCAGCAACATTCCTGAACGGGTTGTGTATCAATCCGGCGAAGAGCGCCAGCTTTACCCCACGCATGAGGAACCGAATTTTTTTTCTCCTCAGGCATATCCGGGGCGGCGTGGTGGAACAGGCATGTCATTTACTCGGTGAAGATCGCAATGTCCTCGTTGGGTAGTCGTACTCGGGGTTCTAGCGTAGCTTCGGCTCTCTCCTTACGCTCGTAAAGGTCCGCAGGAAGTCGCTGCTGAACATGTCGTGAGGATTTACTCCTGGTTCTCAAACCACGTTCTGTCGGCGTCTTCTAAGGCGAAATATACATGCCGTCAGTTGTCGTTGAAGTAGGTCTCCATCCAGGATTTTGGGTCTTCAGTCAATGATTCATGGAAAGTTGATGAGTCCGGAGGTTGTTGCAGCGGAATGGGGGACACTCTTGCGGCCGTTGTCTTGCCAAAGATCTTCTTGTTCGCCTCCGGTCCGTGCTGCGAAGGCAGCTGTTGCAGTCGACGGCTTCCTCGGTGATGCCGGACGACGTTAGTGTTGTCTTTGGGGTCCGCCCTTGGAGCGCCGTTTGTCGGGGGCGTCCGATGCCTGAACGAACTAGCACCTCCACCACATGTCACGTGGTAGTGACTGTGAAGAAAGCAGCGAAACTGAATGGCGAAACTTTTCTGGGGCGAAAATGTGACTTCAAAAACAGGCTACACTTAAAGCACAACGATAGGGGCGAACACAGTCGGACATCGTCGAAAATCGGATCAGCGAGTCAAGCGCGCAAGCTTTTACACATGAGTCATCGAACGTTCCATAGTAATTGGTAGTGCCCGCGTTTCTTCCAGATAGTTCTATACCATTCGCGTCGCGCATACATGCAAGCAGATCGGACAAGGTATGGCGATAGCAGACAGCCGATAGAACCATCGATAACATTCAAGAAACCTATGATAATTGTAGACGCGTCCTGCGCTGAGCAATAACATCATGTAGACAATTAAATGCGGTTATTCGATAAACAAGCACACGTGTCAACGTTCTGAGCGGAGGTCAATGGATGAGAAGTAGGTAGACCCATAAAAACAGTCGAAGGCGTCATCAATCCGCGGCAGTGGGTAAACATCCATACGTGTGACTTTGTTCTTGTGCTTGTAGTCGACGCAGTAGCGCCAGCTGCCATGCTTCTTCCTTACTAGAAGGACAGGTAATGCCCAGGGACTACAGGAAAGTTCAATGACGTTTTTGATGACCGCCTTGTTGACCGCGCTGAATCACTTGCCGCTCAACGTGGGGCACGCCTTATGGCCGTGGTGTGATGGGGCTGGAGTATCCAGTATGAATCCGATGAGTTACGACGGATGCCTGGCCCAATTGGCAGTCATCAAAGATGTCGCGACAGGCCAAGAACAGGTGCCGGAGATCGGCCGAGTGTACTGGGACGAGGTCGGGCGCTATGATTTTGTCAAAACTGACATCGATTGAAATTGACGAGGAGTTGGCCATTGGGGAGGACAAAGAATCGTCTGCAGCGAGTGAAGAAATGGCATCCTCATAGGCAGGAGAGACGTTGGCCAGAGTCATGCCTTCTGTGATAATGTGGGTGCACCAGCTTAAGTTTAGGATGAGCAGAGACGCTCTCTGATTAGTGACTGTAGTTGGGGTATGGAGAGCGGTAATATTTCGGGCCAATGAAACATCGCATATTGGAGTCACAAAGTAATAACCAACGAAAATGGAAGGTACGGAAGTCAATTCACGCTCATAACGGCTTGTGGTGGCTGCAGAACGTGATCGACGGAGCAGAAAAGCGGTTGACATGTGCGCGAAGCGTCATAGTGAAGAGGCAGGTCGAGCTGGAGCACACCACTTCCACAGTAAAACAGGGTGGAATGGGCTCATAGAAGGCCCATGCCGAGGATGAGCTCATGGGAGCACTGCTTGAGCACATCAAGTACTACAGTCGTGATACGATCGGCGACACTGATGCGTAGTGAGAGCATCTTAAGGACATGAAGCGTTCCACCATCGTCGACACGGATGGTTGACAATGTGCGTAGTGCGAGGACTTTATTCAAGTGATCACGAAGCTCTGAACACATCGCGGATATATGTGCGCCCGTGTAAACGAGAGAAGTGACGCGTAAACCGTACACTTTAACGTCTATTAGGCTACGTCCAGTCGGCAGTGTGGTCAGGCGATTTTGCGGTTAGGTCGCTAATGGAGGGTCACCTCCAAGCGCTGCGTCGTCTAGGTTTTAAGGCAGATTTCCAATCGGCGACGACGGGCAGTGTAATTGGGGCGAGCGAGATGACGGATGACGAAGGAGCAGCGGATGGGACTTGCGTCCACGCGGAGGTGGTGGATATAACCTGGTGCGCGCGTCATTGATGATGGTATTCGTTCGTGCGAAGTGAGATTGGGGAACGGTCAGGTTTGCCCTCAGGGCGACGGTTACGGGCATAAGGTGCATGAGGAGGCCAGAACCAACGGCTGTTGTAATAGCGTGCCGCGTAACCTATGCAATCGCAGCTAAAGCAAATAGGACCGTCGTCTGCAGTCCTCCATTCGGCCGCATTGCAAACACGTAGCGGGGGCCTCGAACTTGAGCATAGGAGATTTGGAGGCAGTCATTTGGGCGTCAAGAAGCGACAGCACGCAAGGAGTCCAAGGCAAGACTGCAGAGTTCCTGGCGAACGACGACTTGGACAAGTGGTATCATCCGGTACGTAGACTCAACGGCGGTAACACGTGGAAACAGTACACATCGCATCAATTTTGCGTCGGATAATCTGGGTGACATGCTCCGCGGTGAGTGGTACCGGTCGTGCAGGTACGTCTTCGCACGACGATGTTGCTGTCGTGTTAGGCAGTCGCATGAACTGGTGAACGATAAGTCGGCTTTTCAAAACGCTTGTACTCTAAATGATGGAGTCGAAGGTGTTGCAGTCCTTGCTAATGAGCAGACTGACGCATCATGTGCTATCCCTTTTAAAACATGTTCCACTTTGTTTGACCCCGTCATGTCATCTTGCGCCTCGCGACAAATGTCCAGCACGTCCTGTGTGTAAGAAAGACAGGACTCCGTAAATTATTGGGCACGTGACGCCAGCGCACTCTTCGCCGCGGCTGTACGACCAACGCCGTTTCTAAACAGATCACGCATTGGAAGTTGGCATGAATGCCAACTTCCAATTTGAGCTGCTTCATGATTCCGGAAAGAGACCTTTGCTGTTCCTTGTAAGTAAAATATAACATTCGCCAGCATGACCGCATTGTCCCACAGGTTGTATTTGCTTACACGCTCGTATAGGACCAACCAGTCGTCAATATCGACATCATCGGTTCCGGTAAACGCGCCCGGATCCCTTTGCTGCGCAATAACAACCGTTGACGTTGCCGCCACTGAGGAAGATGTCGCCTCTTCTGTCACTGTTGAAAAATTCAAGCCGCGGCCGCGGCGGAGCTCCGTCGTAACGAGGTCTTACCCCGCACTTCTACCATAAATGTGACGCAGATAAATATGAGGCAAAATTATATTTACAAGATATATGCCGAGTAGCCTCAGCCAAAACGGCAGAACAACCACAAGCCACGAACGACCTCTCTCAATCGTCCTCCTCGTCGTCCAGCTGAGCACCTTCTTCAGAATGTGGAAATGATGCGTAACAATGTTGCGACAAAATACTGACTGTGTACAAATTTATTTTGGCACTCCAAACAACCGATCAAGAACTAAAAGGAATCAACGGTCAAAAGCCATGTAAAAATCTATCAGAAAGCTATAACAAACCCCTTATCAATATCGTATCAAAGAAATAAAGCATTGGTACAGTTCATTTCATTGTTTTCTTGTCATTCATTTCAGTAGCGGGTTGCTGAATCGTTCATGGCTACGTCAAATTAGTCTATCGGATTAGGTGATACCACAGCTTCACCGGCCAAACAGCTTCATCACGTGCACGAGAGAGAGAGAGAGATAGAGAGAGAGAGAGAACAACTTTACTGAAAATGCCTGCAGAATCGGTTAGGCTCCCTCCACGCTGGGAGGACGCTGCCACTACGTCAGTCTCGTGCGTTGTGCTCCTCGAGGTCTTGCTTCCTTGCTACTTCCGCGGGTCCGAAAGGACCGCCGCCCCCTTCCTGGGGGTGCTGCCCCCCTTCCATTGCGTGCACGGGAACACAATTTTATTTTCTTTACATGACTTATTCTAGCGCACAACTGAGAAAGTTCGTGCCGGCCTGAAAAGACAAGATCTCCCGCCCTATTATATATCTTGAGCTTATGTGCCATACCGTGTACGTTTGGGTTACCTTAACTTTTTTTCTCGCATTTTCTTGTGCTCCAGGGATGGTGTCGCAGTTTGAGTGCTAGCGTTGTTCCCTCAAATACTTTACAGGCTGCCTTTGTCGATGGGCTTTCTACCTCCAAGAGCGTTCCTTTTCAGTCCGTCAGAAGTCCGCTCAGCTCCATCAAGACGCCAATCGCTTGTCAGGGCACCCCATGAGTCCTGACATCACCGAGCAAGACGCCGACGTCGGCGTCTTGTCTATCTCGGTCCTCCCCAATAAAGGATGCGAATAATGCCGCGACTTGGTTTACGTTCCACCATTGACAACCTTAGCTCTACCACCTACTATCCCCCGCTCCAGTTTTTCTTCCATTACGACGACACTTTCTACCACACTAACATGCGCCCAGGCGGCTTTGAGCGCCTGCTCGTCTACCCTTTCACCTGCCGTCAGTTGTCCGCCACCAGCTTCACGGTCAGCCTACATCTGGCCACCTTGGTGGCGCCTGCACTCATGATCAGGTAAAGCGCCGTGTATTCTAACCTGGCCTCTATCGCTCACTGAAAAAGTATGTCGCTAGTTGTGACCTATGGAAACGCCTCAAGCAAGCAGCTATGCGTCCAAGCGGTTTCGTTCACCCTATCGACATCCCCGCCAAAAAGTTCTTCAGCGTGGGACTCGACGTTCTTGGTCTCTTCCCGACCTCAGCAATACTCGACAAACGAGTCTACGTCACGACTCGCCTGCACTACGTAATAAGCAACTGTTCCCGTACTCTCCACCAGCTGCGCTGCTGATGTCACTGAAGTTTTTCATAGCATCATGCATGTATTTCATCATGCGACTACCCGACATCTGCTAAACCATCAAGGCCGCTTCTTGTTCGGCGCCGTCTAGGATATCCTTCATTCATACTCTATCTGCGAAAAACTCAGAATGGCTTATCAACGACAAGACAATAAACTCACAGAGCGCCTGAACAGAACGCTATCCGGTGTGCTGTCGATGTACACTTCCGCCGACCACCGCCATTGGGACGCACTCTTGGCGTATGTTATGTTCCCATAAAACTCGTCTAGGCATGACACCACTGGCTATTTATCGTTTCATCTTCTCCGTGAACACGAGCTTTCCATGCCTCTCGATACTTTGCTTCCCGTTGCTCCGAGCTAAACCACTACGCACGTTTGGGATGCCATTGCGCGGGCCGTACAGCTCGGCAGATCAGTCGTGAATGGCCCGTTGACTCGCAGGCTTCCAAAAAGCCCTGTTATACCTATACCATAGCCACAGAAACATCTTATACTCCCAAGGTTCCTTCGTGGTACTGTGGTACCATTCCAGTGGTATCGGTGTCTCGAAAAGCTATTATTTCGACACGATGATCTTTCCAGCGCATTGCGTCAACTCTCCGAGGTTATATGTGAAATTCACCCAGTCGTTATTCCAGTGTGGCCTGTTACCACTCTCAGGCATCATGCGCGTTGTGAGACTTAAACCGTACGTGACGGCTTCATCTGGACTGTCCTAACAAGCGTCGCGTCCACGCTCTCGCTGTAGGAGGTAGTGCCACGAGAAACTAAAGAGACTGCCACTGCCCGTCGAGCAATTACAACCGCGACCAAGGGTACGATCTTGTACGCAATGGAACGGAGGCTGTCCGTTCCATGGAGCCGCACACTATTGGTCAATTTCAACCATGATGAACGCCATGACGTCGATTGTGACTTGATATCTGCTGTCAATCGTTCCGGGTCGTCTGCTCTCGGACGAACGCAACGGAACGAACCGCTTATTTCGTGACGTAAAGAACGGACTGCCTCCGTTCGATTTTAGAACGCGTACAAGATCGCACGCCAAGTAACCAGAGAGCCTTGCATCTGTCTCCACTGCTTGTGGCTATTGTAACCTTGTTTAGGGTAGGAATATTTAATATATGTTATTCCCGTAAGAATATGTATTCCATGTACGTTTCCAAGACAATAAATTTGTAAGGTTCATCTGGTGAGTCTTTTTTGTAGTGGTATTGAGATATCCGGTTGATACGAATCGAAAAATTGCAAGAAAATTGGGCTAACTTGAAGAGGATGGCAGTTACTTTCCATATTAAAGGAGTTTTTTACGAATCATCGCTGTCATCGTTATTTCAGCGACCTATTAGTGCTTTAGTGGCATTGCAATATACTCTCCAAGGTTCGTGTATTACAGTCCCTATCTGACAGGTCCGTCGCGTAACGTTGCAGTGGTGCATATAGATCTGAATCACAAACGCTCGTTGCTTCATATTATACAACACTCAGCTTCCTAGAGTGGGCACAACGTAATGGTCAGTAGTTACCGTTCCTGTGCGCCGCAGGCATGGCTTGATGTGGGCGCAACTTTTTTGGTGGAACGTAGCGACACATTGTAAGTATAAATGTGCCCTGACTCAGGAAAACGCATTTTAAAGTGCAGCTCTTGGGCGTCCGTTCCTGCGGCGAGCGTCGGCGCTGTCCCTCGTAATTGAGCGAAAGTGTACAGCGAAAGATGGAAGCGAAGGCGGAAAGCGGAGGAGGAAGAAGAGTATGGCGAAAGGGGCACGCGGAGAGCAGAGTGCCGCACGACACTACTAGATCGCTCCATAGCATTTGCAATGCGATTGTTTGCTCGACGCGAATTGTGTAGTACTTTGTGAAAGCCACATGGGCACTAGCGATTGCACTGGAACTTTCGAGGAGTCACGCGTAAATGCCGACGTCCTTGACCCGTAGATGAGATTTTCTACGATAGCCGACTCTGCTGCCGCTATCACTATGCTTGAGTGTTACTTGTTTCGCAATGCTTCGCTCCGTTTGCAGCGTGTCGCAAGTTATAGATGAAAAGATGATGGCGTTTTACGTGCCAAAACCACTTTCTGATTATGAGGAACGTCGTACTAGGGGACTCAGAAAATTTCGACCACCTGGGTTTCTTGAACGTGCACCTAAATCTAAGTACACGTGCGTTTTCGCATTTCGCCCCCATCGAAATTCGGCCACCGTGGCCGAAACCCGATCCAGCGACCTCGTACTTAGCAGCCAAACACCACAACCACTAAGCAACCATGGCGGGTACGTTACATATTGTCCGCGCCAGCTAATAAATCGCGAAATGAAAAGGTGTATAGAGCTTGACTCAAATTTTGCTCAGGAGAATCGTAATCGTAGGTGAATTTCTTTTTTGAATACGAAATGTGAGGTCAAAACTTTAAAAAAATTATGGGACTTTGCTTGCCGAGGGGGACGCCGGAATAATTTGGACCAGCTGGGGTTCATTAAAAGGCCCTCCACCAGGCGATATAGCAAACTTCGGTTATACGCTGGAAGTTGCTACGCGTCATCTAGGGAGCGTCCCGCCGAAAAAAATTTTCAAGTCGGCTAAGAAATAGTCAAGATAGAAATATTTCAGTGCCACGATCCCATAATTTCTGGAGGCGAGCTTCACCGCAAACATAGGCGCTCTCGCCACTTGCCTCGTTAAGCCCCCGCAAGCCAAATTCCTTCCCTTCGTTCTCCCATCGCGGAGCTCGAGGATCGCGTGAGGCAAACTGCACAGACTCCGCCTTCAGTTTTTACAAGTGAAGCTTCGTTTGCCTCTTCCTTCGATTTTCCCACTACTGCTGCTGCTGCTGCTGGGGCTGCGGCTGTGTGGCACACCGCGTCGGCAGGTGGTTCAGAGCGTGTGTATATTTGACAGGCGCGCGGAAAACAGCAGAAGCGACGCGAGAAACTCGTTTGGACCCACCGCGTCGAACATGCACAATACCCTCTGGAGCTCCCTGGGCATCACCACATTAGCCTCTTGAGAGCTGTAATTATCCGTGACTCCCCTCAGAAGCATTGCATAAGCTTGAGCCCTTCCTTTTCTACTAACGTACCACACCAGAGGAGACGTAGATAGAACTGCAGAGAGGAGGGAGAAGAAGAGGCAGTTCCCATACGGAGGGGGGGGAGGGGGAGGAAGGTGACATGAGAAGGCAAGGAAACCTAACTACTATAGGACAGCGGTTGCGGGTAAATCGGATAAGCTTCAGTTCAATGTACGGTACAGTAGGTTCCTACTAATTCTAAAAAATAAACACCATGAAAGAATGTAAAGCGGACAAATTACACAGGGCTGCAGAAGCAGAGCCACATCAATTAAAGCGCACCGCATGGTCCAGGCGACATTACGGAAGCCATCAACCGTCAAATCAACACTTTTCTGCCCATCGCGGTAGCGTTGCGGCTATGGCATTGCTCTAGGTCGCGAATTTCATTCCGACCGCGGCAGCCGCATTTCGACGGTGAGGAAATAGAAAACGCGCGTGCATTTACATCTTGGGACACGATAAAGAGCAAACGGCGTTAAACTTAATCAGCAGTCCACCACTGTGGCGTGCCCCATAAACCGATTGTGGTTTCGGCACGTACAGCCCCATAAAACCATTCAAGTTTTATACTTCTCCCACGGTGCGATGTGCCATGTGAGGGAAGGACAATACTAAACCCGCTCAGAGGTTATGAAGTATGACGCAAAAAAACGCCTCAAGCAAACACTTCTCCCTGCGTGTACTGTTTACTACGCAGGCAAAAAGCAGTGGTACGCGCAAGGTAACGTTTAACACCCAACTCACCACTCTCGTGTGGAGGAAACGTTGAAGAAATTAAGCTTTTGCCGTCAAGATCACCGCTAATTATCATCAATCAAAGCAACCAGCACAGAAAGCTTCGCTTACATGGATTTCCACAGTGCGTGGGATCTGCATAATTTTTTTCTTCTCGCTTATTGCGGCGCGGCTCACTTCCGCTGACCGCGTCGCGCACGAGATCTCGTGATTGTATCGTTTCGTGCAGCGCAAGATCTTGCGCGCTTGGCACGATGACGCCTGACTAGCAGTATAAATCAGTGCTACACGAACGCTGAGGCAGACAAACGGATTTGGCTTCCAGATGGTGAACTGAGGAGTGACCATTTGTAATTGGGAGGTCTGTGTCTGTTTATTTGATTTATTTATTTTAAGTGTCGCTACGGTGGAGCAATTGCCGGCAGCAACTGCAAGGCTAACCCCACCAGTAGCCTACAACAACTCACCTCAACTCAACTCATAGAGCATGATCGACCGCTGAAATATGGAAGAAAATGGCATAGTTTCGATGTATGCATGTGCGATTGCACTACGTGGGAACAATGAGACTAAACGGAAGTACCTTTCTTGCTGCGGTGCGAAGTAAAACAAAAACACGCAAACATTCAGTTTGTATGTTTTACTATTTCTCAAAGCTTTACTTTGTCCTTCCAAGCAACATATTAGATAAATAACAGATCTTGCTTTGAAGAATTCTCGAAGTCACGTGTCACAATGAGTGACATCACAGTCCAAACACTTCTGCGTAGCCGAACTAGCACGTGTGCGTCACCCTCCGGCTTGGAGCGCGGCGACCGCGAGGAGAAGGGCAAACGGCGTTCGGTTTAACATTTCAGATATTTGCGCTGGGCGGAGCGACTTAACACTTCGCAGACATAATATTTATCGCGCATTGCATTATCTGCGCTTCTCAGCTCAATATGGCCAGACCTGATGCACCAGGTCAACTCCATTTATCTAAAGGCAAGCACATGCAGCACTAAAACAATTGCGGCAGAACGCATTCCAAGATAACTCGACGGTAATGTGCTAGCGTTCCATCACTGTAGCGGCACAACGTACTGTCGAAGCGAATAATGTATGAGATGTTTACTCTAGCGGAACTCATGTTGCGCACTTCAGATTGATGGATGGATGGATGCTGTGAGCGTTCCCTTTGGAACGGGGTGCGGGGTTGCGCGACAAAGCTATTGTTATTATATTGTCTAAGGTGCTAGTTAGGTTAAAACAGAAAAAAAATAACGGAAAAGAAAAAGAAACGATGAATTCCTGTAACCAAGCTTCATGAACCCCTAAAGTAAACTTTCTTTTTGCACGCCTCCGTTGTTAGTCATTTCCCTACTTTTCTTCCACCAATCTTCCAATCGCCGCTTACTAATTTCTACTGCGGACATGTTTGCCTTCCCGCTGCTCTCGCTGAACCTAAGGGCTTTAAGAAGGTTTGAGATGCCTAAATGAATCACTGGGAAGATATCTTCGCATTTCAATAAAACATTCTCAATCGTTTCCCTAGCTTTACCGCAGCAAGCACATGCTTCTTATTTCTTCCTATATCTCGCTTTAAAATTGTGTTATCTAAGACATCCTGATATCGAATCCAGAAGTAATGAGCTTCCCTTTGAGTTATCATATTCTTTATTTCTTGATTTCATATATTCCTCTTATGTAGTTACTCATAGCATGTTTCTTTTTCACTGCCACCACCCATGAGATTATCTCAGCCTCTCTGACTTTCCACTTGATGTTCTTTGTTGACATGTTGCTCTGCATGCCAGTCGCATAATTGCTGGTAAGCTTCCTACTTCTTTTCCTCCACTGTGAATCAATATTTTTTCTATACTAATACCTTGAAACTCTCGCAGCCCATTTACTTTATTCCATATTCCTCAGTAACTGCTCATAGTCAATTTTATTGTGAGCTTCTCCCACTTCAAAGCTTGTGCAGCCCATATCACTCTGCACAGATTCATTTGTAGCCTTCCCATGAGCGCCCAACGCGAGGCGTCCCCTGATCTTTGGTTGCCATCGAGTCCAGATTGTTCCCCTGATTTTAAGCACGCAACCGCATTTCCAAATGCAAGTCCTTGAACAGTTATACCCTTCCACTTACCCCGGAGCATCTTGCGCCTATTTTATCGCCATAGCGCTCAGTGTTTCATTATGGCCAAATTTCATTTCCCATTTGCTGTTATTCTTTTTCCTGTATTTCCATATATCTATCGCCTTCGTTCATCCATATAGCAAAGTATATATATATATATATATATATATATATATATATATATATATATATATATATATATATATATATATAATGTCACGTGGTAGTGACGGTGAAGAAAGCAGCAATACAGTGGAATACAAAACTAGCTTATATTGGGCGAACCTGTGCCCACAAAAACAGGCTACACCTATAACACAACGATAGCGGCGCACACGGTCGGCGATCGTCTGAAATCTGATCAGCGGGTCAAGCGCGTCGGCTTTTACACAGCAGTCGTCGAACGTTCCAGACTACTCGTTCGGACCCGCGTGCCTTCCACAAAGTTCTTCACCATTCGCGTCACGCGATGAAATCAGATAACACAAGGTTCGGCGACAACAGACAGCCGGGTAGAAGCATCGATAACTTTCCATAAACTTCGGATACATGCAGGCGCGTCCCGCGCTGTGCGATTACATTTGTTAGGCGGCGAAACATGGTCGCCCGATAAAGATAAGTACACGTGTCAATACCCCCTTCTTAAAAAGCATCGACCCGATGCTGCATACAAATGAAAGTAATAAAGAAAAACACCCATAGCAAAGAAAACAAAAATAAGGAAGTTCGTCAGCGTCCGTAAAAGGGTTTCAGACGCACCACGTGGACCACTTCAGATCGTGTGCGGCGTCGCTGTGAATGCGAAATTCCGTCTGGCACGACGTCATAGTCCAGTGCGCCAATACGTCGAATGACCTTGTAGGGTCCTAAATAGCGGCGCGATAGTTTCTCACTCAGTCCTCGTCGGCGTATTGGTGTCCAAACCCAAACACGGTCGCCGGGCTTGTACTCGACGAAGCGTCGTCGGAGGTTGTAGTGTTGGCTGTCGGTCCTCTGTTGGTTCTGGATCCGTAGGCGGGCGAGCTGTCGGGCTTCTTCGGCGCGCTGGAGATAGCTAGCGACGTCAACGTTCTCTTCGTCAGTGACGTGGGGCAGCATGGCGTCGAGCGTCGTCGTCGGGTTCCTGCCGTAAGCCAGCTTAAACGGCGTGATCTGTGTTGTTTCTTCCACCGCCGAAGGTTACATACGGCAAGCGAAGGTTACATATGGCAGGACCGCAACCCACATCTTGTGCTTGACGTCGACGTAGATTGCTAGCATGTCGGCGAGGGTCTTGTTCAGGCGCTCCGTGAGACCATTCGTCTGCGGATGGTAGGCAGTTGTCCTCCTGTGATTTGTCTGGCTGTACTTCAGAATGGCTTGGGTGAGTTCTGCTGTAAAAGCCGTTCCTCTGTCGGTGATGACTTCTGGGGCACCACGTCGCAGCAAGATGTTCTCGACGAAAAATTTCGCCACTTCGGCTGCGCTGCCTTTTGGTAGAGCTTTAGTTTCAGCAAAGCGGGTGAGATAGTCCGTCGCCACGACGATCCACTTATTCCCGGATGTTGACATCGGAAACGGCCCTAACAAGTCCATCCTAATCTGCTGGAATGGTCGGCGAGGAGGTTCGATCGGCTGTAGTAATCCTGCTGGCCTTGTCGGTGGTGTCTTGCGTCGTTGGTAGTCTCGGCATGTCTTGACGTAACGGGCGACGTCGGCGGTCAGACACGGCCAGTAATACCTTTCCTGTATTCTCGACAGCGTCCGGGAGAATCCGAGGTGCCCAGCGGTTGGATCGTCGTGTAGGGCGTGCAGTATTTCTGGACGCAGCGCTGACGGTACAACAAGAAGGTAGCTGGCGCGGACTGGTGAGAAGTTCTTCTTCACGAGCAGGTTGTTTTGTAGCGTGAACGAAGACAACCCGCGCTTAAATGCCCCAGGGACAACGTCGGTGTTCCCTTTCAAATACTCGACGAGGCCTTTTAGCTCCGGGTCTGCTCGTTGCTGTTTAGTGAAGTCTTCCGCGCTTATTATCCCATGGAAGGCGTCGTCATCCTCGTCGTCTTGCGGGGGGGGGGGGGGATCGATGGGGACGCGCGATAAGCAGTCGGCGTCGGAGTGTTTTCTTCCGGACGTGTATATTACCGTGACGTCATATTCTTGCAGCCTGAGGCTCCACCGCGCCAGCCGTCCTGAAGGGTCCTTTAATTTAGCTAGCCAACAGAACGCGTGATGGTCACTGACGACTTTGAATGGCCTCCCATAGAGGTAAGGGCGGAATTTAGCTATAGCCCAAATGATTGCGAGGCATTCCTTTTCAGTCGTAGAATAATTGCTTTCCGCTTTTGACAGCGACCGGCTAGCATACGATATCACCCGTTCAAGTCCTTCTTTCCTCTGAACTAGGACGGCACCGAGGCCTAGGCTACTGGCGTCAGTGTGGATTTTGGTATCGGCGTCCTCGTCGAAGTGTGCAAGTACCGGCGGCAACTGCATGCGTCGTTTCAGTTCTTGAAATGCCTTGGCCTGCGGCGTTTCCCACTTGAACTCGACATCACATTTGGTTATATGTGTTAGCGGCTGCGCGATGCGTGAAAAGTCCTTGACAAAGCGCCTATAGTAGGCACACATGCTAAGGAATCTGCGCACTGCCTTCTTCTCGGTTGGCTGCGGGAATTTTGCGATGGCAGCTGTTTTCTGTGGGTCGGGGCGTACTCCTGATTTGCTGATGACGCGGCCTAGGAACAAAAGCTCATCGTAAGCGAAGCGGCACTTTTCCGGCTTCAGAGTGAGCCCTGACGATTTAATGGCATCTAACACTGTCGCAAGCCGCCTAAGGTGATTGTCGAAATTTCCAGTGAAGACACCGACGTCATCCAAGTAAACAAGGCACGTCTGCCACTTCAGTCCGGCTAACACCGTGTCCATGACGCGCTGAAACGTTGCACGCGCCGAGCGCAGTCCGAATGGCATGACCTTGAACTCGTAGAGGCCGTCTGGCGTGATGAAGGCAGTCTTTTCGCGATCTCTGTCGTCGACTTCTATTTGCCAGTAACCAGACTTAAGGTCCATCGACGAGAAGTATTTAGCGTTGCCGAGCCGATCCAATGCGTCGTCTATCCGTGGAAGGGGGTACACATCCTTCTTCGTGATCTTGTTCAGTCAACGATAATCGACGCAGAAGCGTAGGGTTCCGTCCTTTTTCTTTACCAGGACTACAGGAGAGGCCCACGGTCTTTTCTACGGCTGGATGATGTCGTCCCGCAGCATTTCGTCAACTTGTTGCCTAATAGCTTCACGTTCTCGCGTCGAAACTCGGTAAGGGCTCTGGCGGAGTGGTCGAGCGCTCTCTTCAGTTATTATGCGATGTTTTGCAACTGGTGTTTGTCGAATCTTCGATGACGTCGAAAAGCAGCCTTTGTATCGTCGTAGAAGACTTCTGATCTGTTGCTGGTTACCTATAGGAAGACTTGGATTCACGTCGAACTCTGGTTCGGTGACTATGCTCATTGGGGTAGATGCGGCTGAATCTGAGAGGACAAAGGCAATGCTGGTTTCCACAATTTCCTCGATATATGCGATTGTCGTGCCCTTGTTGATGTGCTTGAATTCTTGGCTGAAGTTGGTTAGCATAACTTCCGCTTGCCCTCCGTGGAGTCGAGCGATCCCCATTCCGACGCAAATTTCACGGTCGAGCAGTAGATGTTGGTCGCCCTCGATGACGCCTTCTACGTCAGCGGGTGTTTCGGCGCCGACGGAAATAATAATGCTGGAGCGCGGCGGGATGCTCACTTGATCTTCGAGCAGACTCAAGGCGTGGTGACTACGACAGCTCTCCGGCGGTATCGCTTGATCTTGCGACAGCGTTATCGATTTCGACTTCAGGTCGATGACTGCGCCATGTTGATTCAGGAAGTCCATGCCGAGAATGACGTCTCGTGAACACTGTTGGAGGATAACGAAGGTGGCAGGGTAAGCCCGGTCAAGAACGGTAATTCTTGCCGTGCAGATCGCAGTCGGCGTAATCAGGTGTCCTCCAGCGGTCCGAATTTGAGGGCCTTCCCATCCAGTCTTAAGGTTCCTCAACTGGGCGGCGATGAGTCCAGTCATGACGGAGTAATCGGCTCCTGTGTCTACTAAGGCGGTGACTGTGTGGCCGTCGAGAAGCACGTCGAGGTCGGTGGTTCTTTGTCTTGCGTTACAGTTACGTCTTGGCGTCGGATCACGGCTGCGTCGTGTTCAGCTGAAGTTGGAACGTCGCGTCGTCAAGTCGTTATTCGTCGGCGTAGTCTTGGCTTTCTGATTTCGTCGGGACGGCGGCGTGTAGTTTTGTCGTCGAGGTAGTTTCTTCGGTGTCTGCGTCGGCGGCGGAGGATCTTCGTCAGTTCGACGAACAGCAATTGCACCTCCATCGGTTGCTGCTTTTAGTTTTCCTGATATGGGCTCGCTGACCGGCCCCGGGCTGGGCCAGTGTATGGTCGGCGCTGCGGCGACAGGTAGCGGCCTGGTGATGGCGAACGCGACGGTCGTCGAGAGCTCCACTGAGTAGCGGCGAGGTAGCCGGCGATATCCCGGGGGCGTTCACCTTGCTGCGGGCGCGGAGCGTTCACGGCGAAACCTCGCAGTCCCATCTCCCGGTATGGACATCGGCGGTAGACGTGACCCGCATTTCCACAGTGGCAGCAGAACGGGCGGTGGTCAGGAGCGCGCTAAATGTCCGTCTTCCTCGCGTAGGTGCGCTGGACGACGGGTGGTCGTGCTGGCGGCGGCGGACGACGGAACTGCGGCGTTACAGGGCCCTGGCGCGGTCGCTGAGGGGGATCTTGACGGCGCGTGACGGCGGCGTAGGTCATCGCTTGCGGCTCAGGCTGCCGCGATTCAGGGGCTACTCCAAGTTGTTGTTGGAGCTCCTCGCGCACGGCGTCGGCAATCGAAGCCACTTGAGGCTGTGATGATGGGAACAGCTTTTGTTGCTCCTCCCGCACGACAGCTCGGATAGTCTCGCGTAGGTCTTCGGTGGCCAGTGAGTGAACTCCGGCGTAGCTTTTCGAGTTCGTGCGGCGGTCGAATTGCCGGTTTCGCATCTCGAGTGTCTTCTCGATGCTGGTGGCCTCGCGAAGAAACTCGTCGACGGTCTTCGGTGGGCTTCGTACCATTCCGGCAAAAAGTTCCTCCTTCACACCACGCATGAGCAGGCGGACTTTCTTCTCCTCGCGCATTTCAGGGTTGGCGTGGCGGAAGATATGGCTCATTTCCTCCGTGAAGATGGCGGTTGTCTCATTAGGTAGCTGCAGCCAGGTTTCTAATAGCGCTTGGGCTCGTTCTCGGCGCACGACGCTTGCGAATGTCTGAACGAAGCCGCTACGGAACAGGTCCCACGTCGTCTTCCAATGCGAAATAGACATGACGGAGTTTGTCGTCGCTGTTCCAGCTGGTAAATGCGGCGATGCTCTCATACGTCTCGAGCCAGGTTTCCGGGTCCTCGAATGTTGAACCGCGGAACGTCGGAGGCTCCCTGGGCTGCTGCAGCAGGATGGGGAACGCTGGGGCTGCCATTGGGGCTTCCTTGGCCACAATCTTCTTGCTATTCTCAGGTAGAAGTCCGTGCTCCGGGGGCAGCTGTTGAAGACGGCGGCTTGCTCGATGTTCCGGGACGGCGCTGGTGGTGTCTTTGCGGTCCGGGCTTGGATTACGGCTTGTCCAGGGCGTCCGGTACATGAACGTAAAGCACCTCCACCAGATGTCACGTGGTAGTGACGGTGAAGAAAGCAGCAATACGGTGGAATACAAATTAGCTTTTGTTGGGCGCACCTGTGCCCACAAAAACAGGCTACACCTATAGCACAACGTAGCGACGAACACGGTCGGCGATCGTCGGAAATCTGATCAGCGGGTGGAGCGCGTCGGCTTTTATACAGCAGTCGTCGAATGTTCCAGACTAATCGTTCGGACCCGCGTGCCTTCCACAAAGTTCTACACCATTCGCGTCACGCGATGAAATCAGATAACACAAGGTTCGGCGACAACAGACAGCCGGGTAGAAGCATCGATAACGTTCCATAAACTTCGGATACATGCAGGCGCGTCCCGCGCTGTGTGATTCCATATATATATATATATATATATATATATATATATATATATATATATATATATATATATATATATAATATTTTAGCCGAGGTATGTCCAGGCCCTGAATTGGCACTGTCTGTTGACTGTTTTTATTGAATACCATACCATCTGATTTTTACCGCTAAATTTCCGACCTAACTTCACGCCTTCCTGCGCGCAGATATTAACCAGGCGTTGCATGTCACTTCTTAGCTAGCGACGCAATGCCGTCCGCTAAAACAAACCTCTAAGCTGCTGCTCTATCACTGTACACGCCTGTTTGCATGAGATTAAACCTCACCATGTGCATCATAAACAGCAGTGGGGATAAAGGGCACCCTGCCTCAGTCCCTTGTTGCTATCAAATTTCTCGTCGCTCCTCATTCCTTTCCTGAGAACGCTCGTTGCCACCTAGCGCCGCCGCTTCGAATACTTCGCATGGTTTCCAAAATAAATTGCGCGACGGTGCGTGCGAACGCTGAGAAACGCTCGACGCTGCAACCAGACTGCTCTCTCGCGCTTTCTGGACGCGCTACGCCATCTAGTGGCGCTTCCGAGAAGTGGGCGCATGGCCTCCGAGACGAGAAGCGTGGCGTACCGGTGCCTGAGAATTGTTTTCTCTTTTGCCCAGACTAGGTGGCACATACGCCGTGACCAAGTCTCGTGAGAAGTTAATTTGAAAGCTGCACATACCCAGTGTGTTAATAGCGCAGCTTGCTAAAATTTTGGCGTGAAATGCGTTTATTGCAAAGCAGCACATACTCAGTGCATTTGTGGCGCAGGCTGCTAATGCGTGGGGCCGGTGTCCTTGAGCAAGGCAAGTGATGTCGTGTCGATTCTGCTTAACACTGACGAAAATTAAGGAAAATGTTTCGTCTTTGTAAAACGGCACATTCCTGATGGCAGAGGTAGTTACGCAAGCTGGTGTCAAACACATTCATTGAAGAGCAGTACACACCCACTGGTACATACCCAAGTGCCACTAGTGCCATCAGATTAGTTCATTGCAGACTAGCATCCACTTCGGCATCAATGAGTTTCTGCGAACAGCAGTACCGGCCAGTACCCCATCTACAATAACCCAGGTAGACGTGAAACAGGTTCTTTAAAAAGCGGTACGTGCGCACACTTTGGCTTATACTCAGTTTCCAAATTGGTCGCTTGGTTGATTTCGAACCCTCTTATATCAATTCAGCAGGCCGATGAACTTACCATTGCACTACGGACTACACACTGACCCATGTAAATGGGTCAGTGTGTAAATTAAATTTCCTATGTATTACTTATAGAAGGGGGGATTTATAACGCCCATCCAATGAACCACAAGGAGCTGTGCATGAAAAGTCGTAGATCTTGGCCAACATTATTAGAACCAACTGCTGAATCGAGTAACGTTGCACTTGGAATCAGCAGCGCGAACTCAGGTTTCCTGCCGATGCGATGGTAGTGTGCACAGCGCTACATGCATATCCCCACTACAATCAACCCCACGGCGAAGAAGAGCCATCCTGGCAACCTAAGGTGATGACACGATGAGGGGGTCGTGGCATGGCGTCAGGTGGCTTACGTGAACCTTCTCGCGGCCACGGCGGCGCGTGTCCGGAGATGGCGTCACTGGTTCGACTGCATAGTTCACAGCCGAAGTACACCCCACGGTCCAGCAGTGACCCTAATATTATGGAGCAAGCTTCGGGCGAATACCTGGAGAACTGAATGAGAGTCGAAGCCAGACGTGAAAACTTACGGTGAAGGGCTATCTTAGACGATCGCAGTCTCGGCAATTTTTTTTTTTTTTGATGCTTGGGTATCTGACGTGACTGAGCGAGCCAGCGGACGGTACTCTTCAGCATGCGAAAACTGTTCTGAAAAGGGGTGAATTCACATGCGTCCGGTTGATACGAAGGTAGGGTGTTTTAGAGTAGAGGATGCATCACGTCCATAGAGAAGGAAAGTGATGAGAAGCCTGCGATTGCCTTAGTGGTGGTATTAAACGTGTGCGTCACAAAAGGAAGGACGTCATCCTAATTGGAATGATCAGATGATACTTACATTGTGAGCATGCAATCAAGAGTGCGGTTGAGCCATACCTTCAGATCGTTAGACTCTGGGTGATACGCAGTAGCGATGTGGTGAATAGTGCAGCACACAGTGAGTAGCTCATTAATAACGTCAGATAAGAAGACACGACTTCGATCGCTGAGTAGTTTTCGCGGTGCGCCGTGCCGTAAGATGACATGCCTTATGATGAATACAGTGACATGTCAAGCAGCAGGCGAAACAAGTGCAGCGGTTTCGGCGTATCTTAGGTGTTTTACGGCGACAATTATTCAACGATTTCCTTTAGCATTTCCGTAAATGTCTGTGCCAGCTCGGTCAATCGAAAGGACATCCAGGACACGGTAAAGGTTGCACTGGGCCTGTCGTATGGGGCAATGTCTTGCGCCACTGACAGGCTGCGCAGGACCGAATGTTGTGGTGATGTGTAGTGTTTAATAGCCCAAGGGCCAGCTGTGGTCAGAAAAGGCCTTAACATATACATTTATTTACTTACGTACGTTAGAATACCTCTGTTGGGGAGTTTGCTTGAGTAATGGTTAAGCATACATGAAACAGTTGATCAACAAAAAAAAAACACTAAATACAGGAATGAAAAAAATGAATAACAAGTAGAAACAGGTACTAACTATAATATATTCACCAGTAATATTAATAAATGCGGACACGTGTAACATTTAGTGCGTTCGAAACATGCGAGTTCGCTTGATGATTGCCTGGGTAAAATGTATGAAATTTCGAAATAAGTTGCAAATATATAAGTACGAAACTAATGACAATGACTCATGGTAAAACAAAAGTGCATTCAAATACTGCTGCCTCCACAGGGTTTTCAACAGTACAGACTGAGAGACTCATGCTATCAAAACTGATGCCGCTGCAGCTACAGCCTCGCAGGCGAGGCTGTGCTTCCCATGAGCTGGCCAAAATACTGCTAAGATATAAACTTCGCCTAAAAACCTGGAAACACTTTTCAAGTTAGGAAGCAGTTCGTTGCTAAGAAAAAATGCTGGGCGAAGTGGATAATGCTAGGGATAAGCAGAATGAATCTACTTTGAGAGCTCAGCTTTAAACCGCTTCTTCCTGCAGCAAGCGTCAACATTGCCCTCGTTGTCCGTCGCCTCTGTTTAATCACTCGCAACTGAGCTAACGAGCACAGCTGAATATAAGAGAGAACGCGGAGTGCAGTGTGAGAAGTGTAGGGCCGTGAAAGACTTGCGATGACCGCTACGAGATGGTGCCAGAAGAGCGGGCCGTCTTCTGTTCACCGATGGCATGCGTGGAGCCGATAAACGATGCCATATATGGATACAAAGTGCTGCACGAACGGAGGTCTGTCTGCAACGGCTTCGGCGAATCGCGCACACGCGTCACCTACCCGTTGCATGCCGTGATTTCCCGATTCGCGAGGCATTTACGTCACACATCACTCAGTTTACAACGTGCCGCACGAGACAGGGTTTCAGCGGTGGCATAGAGGTAGAGCATCCGCCTCGCGTGCAAGAGGACCGTGGTTCGAATCCCGGTGCCGCGCAATTTTCCACCGGATTAAAAAAAAATCCACGTGTTGATAAAATTCCACAAAACAGGCCTGGAGTGCGGCCTGATCCCGGTGACCAGAACCGGTAACGCACTCCCTCACCAGAGCAGGATTGGCCACCCTGGTGCAGTACTTGGCCACAACCTCCTATATGAACACAACAATAAACCCCGGCTCTCAGTCCCCTGCAGCTGCGAAGCAACTGACCACGGCGGCGGCCAAACCTGCGACGCAGCAGAGGGTGCTAAGAATCTTTGGATCCGGACAGGCCGCCATTTGAATCTGAACCTGGCAGCGTTTAACGCTAGAACGTTATCTAGTCAGGCGAGTCTAGCAGTGTTATTGGAGGAATTAGAGGGCAGTAAATGGGATGTAATAGGGCTCAGTGAAGTTAGGAAGACAAATGAAACATATACAGTGATAAAACGCGAGCGCGACCTGTGCTACCGGGGCCTAGCGGAGAGGCGAGAACTAGGAGTCGGATTCCTGATTAATGAAAATATAGCTGGTAACGTACAGGAACTCTATAGCATTACCGAGCGGGTGGCAGGTCTTGTTGTGAACCTTAATAAGAGGTACAAATTGAAGGTCGTACAGGTATACGCTCCTACACCCAGTCATGATGACCAGGAAGTCGAAAGCTTCTATGAAGACATGGAATCGGCGATGGGTAAGGTCAAACTAAAGTACACTGTACTGATGGGCGACCTCAATGCCAAGGTAGGCAAGAAACAGGCTGGAGACAAAGCAGTGGGGGAATATGGCATAGATACTAGGAATAGCAGGGGAGAGTTATTCGTACAGTGTGCGGAACAAAATAATATGCGAATAATGAATACCTTATTCCGCAAGCGGGATAGGCGAAAGCGGACGTGGATGAGCCCGAATGACGAGACTGGAAATCAAATAGGCCTTATACTCTGCGTGAACCCGGGCATCATACAAGATGTATATGTGCTCGGCAAGGTGCGCTGCAGCTACCATAGGATTGCAAGAACTCGAATTAGCCTAGACCTGAGGAGGGAATAGAAGAAACTGGTACATAAGAAGCCGATCAATGAGTTAACGGTAAGAGGGAAAATGGAGGAATTCCGGATCAAACTACAGAACAGGTATTCGGCTTTAACACAGGAAGAGGACCTTAGTGTTGAAGCAATGAGCGACAATCTTATGGGCATCATTAAGGAACCTGTAATAGATGTCGGTGGCAACTCGGTTAGACAGGATACCAGTGAGATATCGCAGGAGACGAAACATCAGATCAAGAAACGCCAATGTATGAAGGCCTCTAACCCTACAGCTAGAATAGAACTAGGAGAACTTTCGAAGGTAATCAACCTCGGAATTGTCACCAATGTCACCTGGGAATTCTTCGCTACCGACACTGCTGGGAAACTCTTGCTTATTTAGAGTCTCAGCGTGCACAACACTTTTCTCTCCGCTGAAAATCCACTGACCCAGCGGCATCCGTCAATGGTGCCGAGTTCTGCGCACAACCGATTCCCGCTGTTTGGACAGGCCATAGTGGTGTCAGAATCCATGTTCTGTCACCTCCTCAAATGCATATCACGCATCCAAGCACCTCTACGTAAGAAAAAACCGAACAGCCCTTTTCAGGGCTACTCACCAGTTTGCCTGGCGAACGATTGTGCAGTATCAGCGATGCTCTGTCCTATATACTGCTCCAGCATGCTAAACATACCCCAACCAATGATCGAAGAAGGCGTGCAGATGCGACGTTATAATTGCAAGAATGTACATTTGTACTTGGTGACTATGCTGAGGATTTAGTTCCTTACATACTTAGGTTTGTTTTTCTGTAGGAGTGTGCAAATAGTAAATGTTTGGTACGAATTAATTTTCAAGAAAATACTCAATAGAAAGACACTCCATCGAATACTGTAAAATAGCAAATATTCGTCCATAAATTTCCTTATTTTCCATTTTACCACATTCGCCATAGAGTTTTTGTTTAATTTCAAGGCAGAATAGCTGTTTATTGCACTTCAAAGTTATTGAAAAAACTTTCTCGGCTACATCCATTTGCATCCTATTTCTTTTTTGAGATATATCCGCAGTGCACAGAAATTGTATTCACGAACCGTGTTGGTTTGCTGCTGCTGCTCACTGCTCCGGGTGTGCAGTTCCGCTAGGCGTGAGAGGGCCTCACAGGCACACGCCGGCGGCACTCGGCGGCGCCTTTGGCGTTGTGGTGCTGAAAGCATACAAGTTATGCTATTTTTTCGCAGCAGAAGCCTATTTAACTCATGTTTAAAAGGACTGACATGGTAAGAAGCATCACATGCCGATGGGTGATTCCATTAAACTGTTAATATTCGTACAGCTAACAGGACAAGGTGACTCCAACTTACGAGCTGGAGCACTCAGGCACTCCTGGGCCACATCCTGCTCGGCCACACCACCGCCACCGCGAACAATGCTCTGAAAAGCCCGTTCAAGTAAGACACTGCTTTATGGACACCGACTGCAATAAACTAAAAAAAAGAAATGCGACGTGTGCAAATTCACCTGCAAGCCACTGGTGCCGGGGGTCTCGCCAACCGAAACTGTAGGCTGGGCGAGCAATGGCTGCATGGGCTGAGGGCGCCGGAAGTCCCCAGCGAGAGCTCGCGCCGGCAGGCTCTCATCTGGGGGACCAACTTAAGCATGTGTTGAGAACGTGTCACAAAACTTATCTGCACGCATAACGATGTTTGTACCAACAGCTACTAATCATAACTGATACGGTTTATTGTAGCGAGTCTGCACGTAATGGGGGCAGTGCGCAGCTAGATTTTTTTTTCGAGGGGTGTTTGAAAACATGGCATGCTATGCACATAAAGACCTCAGAGAAGGGGTGGGGGGGCATCTTGGTGCGCCAGCCACTGGCTATGCCCCTCAGTCGATCTTCTCAAACAGTTTCGAGCACGTAGGTTCCTCTAATATGCCTCAAAATGTAAGTTCACGGGCGTCTTTTCACAACTGCAGATTCGACCGTCTCCGACAAAGTTCTAAGCAACACCGCCCTAGCATGTCAACTTCCGTTAGGGCCGGGTGACCTTTTCTTAAACGTTTGTAGGCAAATAAACCCACTTTTTACTGCCTCAACGCGACACTCAAGAGAATATTATTACGATATGATTCCGCGAGAGACGAGCCGCCGCGAGAACGACGAAGAAGTTGGTCGGTGCCCTCGGCACGAGCGAGTGTCAGCCTGGCTGCCTGGCTCCAGTGTAAATAGCCTGTAAATAGCATCTCTCGTCTGTGTCTTTCCACACGTAACATTTCTGGTGGAGGTCAGCGATCCCCGTCCTCACCACGGAACTCCGAAGTGGTCGGCACACCGAGCTTGTCACCATGCCTCCCGGTGACGAACCCGCCTCCGCAACGGCTTCGGCTTGTCCGACCGCTCCAGTCGTCACGGTTGCCCCACATCGTGACCCAGGTGTGTTCTCTGGCCTGGAGGGACAGGATGTCGACGATTGGATCAAGCTCTACGAACATGCCAGCGCTAATAACAGGTGGGACCCAACGATTATGCTCGCCAATGTTATCTTTTATCTCGGCGGCACCCCACGCGTGTGGTACCAGACGCATGACGAAGAGATCAGCAGTTGGGACTCCTTCACAGAAAAGCTACGGGAACTGTTCGGCGACCCCATTGGCCGCAAGGCTGCCGCGAGAAAGGCTCTTGCGTCTCGTGTTCAGTCACCTACAGAGCCATACGTTTCCTACATCCTCGACGTCTTGGCTCTATGCCGTAAAGCTGACGATCATATGTCCGAAGGAGATAAAGTGGCACATGTGCTAAAAGGCATCGCCGACGACGCTTTCAATTTGCTTGTTTTCGGCAACGTGTCGACTATCGACGCCATTATAAAAGAGTGCCGTCGCCTTGAACAGGCTAAGAGCCGCCGTATCTCAAACCACATTGCGCGCCTACCCAACACTGCTGCTACGTCGACATGTGAGGGTCGACCTCGTCAGACCACCACCTGTGACGACGTCACCCGCATTGTTCGCCGCGAACTCGAGGCCGCCTCTTTGCCAGCCTTCTCCTCGCCGCATCCCGATCCGCCAGCAACCACCATTGCGATGATTCAGGCTGTCGTCAGACAGGAATTTGAAAACATGGGTCTGAACACCGTGTGTTCCACGTCTCGACCCAACGTTCCCCAGTTATCTAGCGGCCCTCCTCGTCCCCGGCAGTCCTTTTCTGCCACATCTCGCCGCAACCCATCCGAATGGCGTACACCTGATGACAGGCCGATCTGCTTCCACTGCTGTCGCATCGGCCACGTCGCCCGTCACTGCCGCAACCGATGGCCACCACCTCCTCGGACTTACGCCCCCACTTATTCCCGCACCTTTGGACCTTCTGTACCCTATGCCACCCGCCATGAACCTACTACTGCTGATGTCCCTGCTCCGAACCTTCGCTACAGCCGCTCGCCCTCACCTCGACGCCACCAGTCTCGTTCGCCCCAACCCCGCCGCTTTTCTTCGCCGCCTATCGCCTCCCGCACCCAGCCGGAAAACTAGGCACTGCAGCTTCTGGAGGTGAAGCTGCGTTGTCGACCCTGCCCTCAAATCCTCTGCTCACGTTACCTACTAACCGAAACCTTCTTGACGTTGACGTTGACGGCTATCCTGTCACGGCACTCATCGATACAGGAGCGCATCTTTCTATTATGAGTGCTGCCTTCCGACGACGACTGAACAAGCTCCTCACCCCAGCGTCGGCACGCGTCGTCCGCGTTGCGGATGGCGGTACTGTGCCTATCATCGGCATGTGTACGGCACGT
Organism: Dermacentor andersoni; assembly: GCF_023375885.2. Lineage (NCBI taxonomy): Eukaryota > Metazoa > Arthropoda > Arachnida > Ixodida > Ixodidae > Dermacentor > Dermacentor andersoni. Next base: position 70,920,814 of record NC_092822.1, on the reverse strand, counting down.
GTCAGCATCGCCGGCCGCCACATTCCTGTACTCTTCACCGTAATTGCTCATTGCCCCCACGACCTTATTCTCGGCCTCGATTTTCTCTCCGCCCATTCTGCCCTAATTGACTGCTCTTCCAGTACCCTTCGCCTCGAGTTGCCGATGCTCGCAGAACCTTCTGACTCACCCCCTTGCCGCTTACGCTCCACCGGCTTTCTTCGCCTGCCGCCAAAGTCCATAGCCTACATTGAACTGTTGTCTTTCCCACCAGTTTCTGATGGCGAGTACCTCGTCACTCCTCTGCCCGACATCCCAATCCAGTATGACGTCACCGTGCCTCACAGTATAGTTACTATTACTGCGAACCACACTCGCATGCCTGTCAGTAACTTTGGATTGGCAAAGCAAATTCTACCGCAAGGTATTTGCCTTGCCACCATTGATTGTCTCGGCGACCAATACGTGGCAGCGTTATCGACCGATGGTTCTCGCGACCTTAGCATGCCCATCGCGCCAGCTTCGGGCGTCGATCCCAACATAAAGAAAATGGTTGCGACGGACCTGTCCTCTACGCAGGCTGAAGACCTTTGCAAAGTATTATCGTCCTACCGCGATATTTTCGACTTTGACGATCGCCCTTTAGGCCAGACGCTCGCGGTCAAGCATCGCATTCTTACTGGCGATGCTGTGCCTATTCACCGACGACCGTATCGAGTTTCTGTGTCGGAACGCCGAGTAATTCAAGATGAAGTGAACAAAATGCTCGATAAAAACATCATTGAGCCTTCATCGAGTCCCTGGGCGTCACCTGTGGTGTTGGTTAAGAAGAAGGACGGCACGTGGCGCTTCTGTGTTGATTACCGTCACCTGAACAGAATTACAAAAAAGGACGTCTACCCGCTCCCACGCATAGACGACGCCCTTGATTGCCTGCACGGTTCCAGATATTTCTCGTCTATTGATCTTCGTTCGGGATATTGGCAGATTGCTGTTGACGATATGGACAAAGAAAAAACCGCGTTCATCACACCTGATGGCCTATACCAATTTAAAGTAATGCCGTTTGGATTATGCAACGCCCCTGCCACCTTTGAGCGTATGATGGACTCCTTGCTCCAAGGTTTCAAATGGTCCACATGCCTGTGCTACCTCGACGACGTCATCGTCTTCTCGCGAACGTTCGACACTCACCTTGAGCGTCTCACAACTATACTTGATGTATTTCGAAAGGCGAAGCTGCAACTTAACTCATCCAAATGTCGTTTTGGCCACAGACAAATTACTCTTCTGGGCCATCTAGTTGACGCTTCTGGAGTACAGCCTGACCCCGACAAAACTCGCGCTGTCCGAGAGTTTCCGTTTCCGAAGACAGCCGCAGATGTTCGAAGTTTTGTAGGGCTGTGCTCATACTTTCGTCGTTTTGTTCAAGATTTTGCGACAATTGCTAGGCCCCTAACTAATCTTTTGAAGAAAGGCGTACAATTCTCGTGGGGTACTGCAGAAGCCGCCGCCTTCTCTCGTCTCGTCACTCTTCTAACCTCACCACCCATTCTCGCCCACTTCGACCCTGATGCCCCTGCAGAATTACGTACAGATGCCAGCGGTCATGGCGTAGGTGCCGTCTTAGCCCAGCGTCAGCGTGGCAAGGATCGCGTTATTGCTTATGCGAGCCGCCTGCTAGCACCATCGGAGCGCAACTATTCCATTACGGAACGCGAATGCCTTGCTGTTGTCTGGGCGGTTGCAAAGTTCCGTCCTTACCTTTACGGTCGCCCTTTTTCCGTAGTCACTGACCATCATGCTCTTTGCTGGCTCTCATCGCTAAAAGATCCTACAGGCCGGCTTGGTCGATGGGCTTTGAGGCTACAGGAATTTTTATATTCCGTGGTGTACAAGTCTGGCCGCTTGCACCAAGACGCTGACAGTTTGTCGCGTTACCCCGTTGACGACTCTGACTCCTCCAATATTGCCAGCGCTTCTTGCGTATTCTCGGTATCCCAGCTGCTTCATTTCGCCGACGAGCAACGCCGTGACGCCTACATCAGAGCACTCATCGATCGTTTTGAACACTCTCCGGCCGATGCTACTCTACGCCTCTTCGTCCTCCACGACGGTACTCTGTACCGTCGCAACCTTCATCCGGACGGCTCTGAGTTCCTGCTTGTAGTACCTAAACACCTCCGCTCCACCGTTCTAGAAGAGCTTCACGACGCACCAACGGCAGGACATCTCGGCGTATCTCGAACCTATGACCGTGTACGTCGCCGTTTTTTCTGGCCGGGCCTTGCCCGTTCCGTACGACGTTACGTCGCCGCTTGTGAACTTTGCCAACGACGCAAGAAGCCTTCCCAGCTCCCCGCTGGTTACCTGCAGCCGCTCGACATCCCTGCCGAGCCCTTCCATCGTGTCGGCTTGGACCTTCTAGGCCCATTTCCGGAATCTACATCAGGAAACAAGTGGGTTGCAGTCGCGGTGGACTACGCGACCCGCTACGCCGTAACCCGTGCTCTTCCGACCAGTTGTGCAACTGATGTTGCGGACTTCCTGCTACATGATATCATATTGATGCATGGTGCTCCGCGTCAATTGCTTACAGACCGCGGCCGCACCTTTTTGGCCAAAGTCATTGACGACATCATGCGTGCCTGCTCAATACAGCATAAATTTACCACCTCCTACCACCCCCAAACGAACGGCCTCACTGAGCGTTTGAACCGCACCCTTACAGACATGCTATCCAAATACGTTTCCGACGACCACCGTGACTGGGACCTGGCTCTACCTTACATTACCTTTGCATATAACTCTTCCCGTCTCGAAACTGCTGGCTTTTCCCCGTTTTACCTCTTGTATGGCCGCGAACCGACGCTACCACTGGACACTGTGCTTCCGTCCGCCACAGCTTCAACTAGCGATTATGCCCGTGATGCAATCGCCCATGCTGACCATGCTCGCCAACTTGCACGCGCTCGTCTACAAGTGTCTCAAGACAAGCAGAAACAACGCTACGACCTCCGTCACCGTGATGTCCATTTTGTGCCCGGAGCCCTCGTGTTGCTTTGGTCACCATCGCGTAAAGTCGGCCTTTGTGAAAAACTGCTTTTCTGTTACACAGGCCCATATCGCGTGATACGCAAAGTGACCGATGTCACCTATGAAATCGTGCTAGCCACGCCCACGACGTCCTCCGCTGTGACCACCAGTGACATTGTCCACGTTGCCCGACTCAAGCCCTACAACTCTCCATGCCCCTTGGATATCTAACAGCACCGTGACGGTGCTTTTGCCGCCGGGGGGTAATATTACGATATGATTCCGCGAGAGACGAGCCGCCGCGAGAACGACGAAGTTGGTCGGTGCCCTCGGCACGAGCGAGTGTCAGCCTGGCTGCCTGGCTCCAGTGTAAATAGCCTGTAAATAGCATCTCTCGTCTGTGTCTTTCCACACGTAACAATATGTTCGACGCCTAACGTGTGCTACACACCGTGTCACGACAAACGACACACCGTAATACGCTTTTTCTCACCGTAGGCCGCGTCGCATTGAAACTCGCTTGCCGAATTTCTGACGGTCACAAGGTGCTAGTTCACAACACTTAGCCGATAATAGTATTCTAAGCCAGTGCTTACCGCTTCCGACTGCCCGTACACAACGGCTCGCCCACCATCCACCCGCGCGGTTCCGGTTAGCTGCAGGATGCGGCCGCAGAACCCAGCGACCTGACCGCCTCCGGTTCCCCTGTAAATAACAAACCGAGCTTATGAGACGACCGGCTGAAACGAATCCGCGCACGCTCACCTTTGTTGCTGCCTGACAAGAGCTAGCGCCTGGTTTGCGTAGAACTGCTGCTTCCGCCAGAAGGCCTGCCACTGCTGCACGGTCTTGCGTGCAGGGCCTTCGGCATCCAGCAGCGCCTTCAGCTGGACCCACAGCGCCTCCTTGTCGGCCTTTGTGAGCGATGGCCCCAGTGGGTACGACGGCGTCACGAGAGCGGGATGCTCCTCCATAAAAGACAGGAGCAGCTCCCTCTGACGCGCCGAGATCCGGGGGCCGAGAGGCACGTTTCGGTGCGACGACATTTTGAAAAGTGCTCCGAGTAGACTGCTCTTTCTTTTTTCTCGCGCTTTGCGCAACACCACCTAGCGACCTTGCAGAAAAACTGATTCTAATAAATTGTAATAGTTGTACACATTACTATTTGAGAACGTGTTTAAGATTGAGAATAAAAAATACATTTTTTATACATACATTTAATTTAAGAGAAAACAAAAACCATTTCGGTTTGTAGTGTATGGTCCCCAAGCAGACGACCAACGAGGCAACGCAACGTCCGGGGAGGTCACCGCTTGCTGATTGGCTGCTCTCTCCGTCCCCTTGTCACAAATTTTGCATACTGCCAATTCGTGACGTTGCAGCAACTGAACAGAACGCGTATCGAACAAAATATCTCCGATCGCGCCCCAGGTGCGTCTTGAGCTAACCTATAACATTGGAACGGTAATTCGTCGCTAAACAAGCTCCCTCCGCCAAAAAGAAAAAAGAGAATACAGTTGCTATTAATATTAGCTGAAAAATAGTGCTCGTGATAAAAAGAGCCCCCAAGGACTGAACAGCGGCGCCCCACATGCAGCAAATTGAAGAACTAAACACTTTCCAATTACTGGTATTTATCAAATCAGCATTTCGTCATTCAACGTAGCCCGGTAGTCCAGGGGCCAGTTCCACCACGGTACTGTATCGGAGCTCATATTTCATGTCAGCATTGATTGTCACAAAATCACAGAATTTTTTCTTTAGATTTTAACATTAGACAGCCAATATAACCGTCATCCTAATACTTCATTACTTTTCTTTCTAACGTACATGTCCGGACTGATGCATATGTTAGAACGTACTGAAAATGTTACCAATGCTTTCCCCCAGGCAGCTGCTTTTATTCCTGATGAAGGCACGAAACCGAGCCTGATGCCACCAGCGCTCAGATATCTAAAGAGGAGCGTGGACAATGCACTCGCACACCCTGTGTGATGTAACGTATGTCTGAGGATAATCCATTGTAAAGGCAGAAGTGCATGGTTGGGCACATAGGCTTAAGAGGAAGCCTTAGCTCGGATGCTCCTATCTAAATACATGTACAGGCAGAATTCGTTTTTCTCGCCAACCACTGTGCCAAATTAGACGAAATCTGTTGCATTTAAAAGAAAGATTTAGTATCTAGTGACTGTTGGTTTGCGAGACAAATGCTTGTAAGTATTGAACTTTTTAAAAGATTAGGGGAATATGCGCTCGCCGAGAGGACACCGTCCACACGAGACCACCACCAGGCACCTTACTGAGACATGGAGGGCTTTGTGGCCGGAACAAAGCCTCCCTTCTCTGCCGGCCAAGCGCAGAAAACGTGCGTTCCGATCGCTCAAGGTTGTGCGGACATAGTATAGCTCTAGAGTCTAGGAAAAGCTTAAACAGGTGCGAGTGCGGCACGCATAGCGTAGGAAGCTAGCCAGAGTAACTATCTCAAGGACTGCTGCTCACGAGGGCGAAATACCTTCGTGTAATTATAAAAACCCTAATAGGACTACTTTCGAAAAAAAGAACGGCCCAGAAGGCTGTACTACGAGTGCTATGACTGATAATTATCTCTCTCTCTCTTTATTTATATATATATATATATATATATATATATATAACTACTGCACGTAGAGACAAAGCAACAGCGCTCGCATTCGATCCCATAGATGAGATGAATATATGATATATATATATATATATATTTATATATATATATATATATATATATATATATATATATATATATATATCATATATTCATCTCATCTATGGGATCGAATGCGAGCGCTGTTGCTTTTTCTCTACGTGCAGTAGTTAAGAGAGCCTGTTTAAGGGAGGAGAAGAAGAAAGGAAAGGAATGTTTCTGAAGCAAAATTGCAAAAACCGACCATCGCGGACAACGTAAGTATGAGGCTCGGGGCAGGAACTATGACGCTTCAATGTAACCTGGGGCCTGAAGAACCAACCGACTGAGCTATCTTTCCGGGCAACATCAAAGGGTCACGAGTTCAAATTACTTGTTCTCTTCCTTTTTTTTTTCTGTCCTTTTTTCTGCTTTTCTTCCCCCGTTCTAATGTCCTTTTTTTACTTTATCACTGCAGGGGCACCCTCTTAAATATATATATATATATATATATATATATATATATATATATGTATATATATATATATATATATATATATATATATATATATATATATCCTCTATTATGTTTGGCCACACATGTGCAGCTCATGAATACCACGTTCTCTAGCTGAGTGCCATCCGTGCGGTATAACCGAGCTGATTGGTCCACCTTGCCTGATCAAATAAGGCACCACTGTAGGTTAAATGAGGCGTACAACTCCTGCGGGAGCGGTAGAGTATTCTCCTCCCGTGCAAGAGGACCATGGTTCAAATCCCGGTGCCCCGCAATTCTCCACCGGAAAATACAAAAAAAAAACTGTGTGTTGAGAAAATTGCACAAACAGGCCTGGAGTGCGGCCTGATCCCGGTGACCAGAACCGGCAACGCACTCTCTCACCAGAGCAGGATTGGCCACCCGGGTGCAGTACATGGCCACAACCTCCTATATGAATACAACAGTCAAACCCCAGCCCTCAGCCTCCAGCAGCCGCGAAGCAACTGACCACGGCGGCGGTCAGATCTGTGACGCAGCAGAGGGTGCTAAGAATACCTGGCTCCGGACAGGCCGCCATTGGAATCTGAACCTGGCAACGTTTAACGTTAGAACGTTATCTAGTGAGGCGAGTCTAGCAGTGTTATTGGAGGAACTAGAGGGTAGTAAATGGGATATAATAGGGCTCAGTGAGGTTCGGAGGACAAAAGAAGCATATACAGTGCTAAAAAGCGGGCACGTCCTGTGCTACCGGGGCTTAGCGGAGAGATGAGAACTAGGAGTCGGATTCCTGGTTAATAAGAGCATAGCTGGTAACATACAGGAATTCTATAGCATTACCGAGAGGGTGGCAGGTCTTGTTGTGAAACTTAACAAGGGGTGCAAATTGAAGGAAGTACAAATCTACGCCCCTACATCCAGTCATGATGACCAGGAAGTCGAAAGCTTGTATCAAGACGTGGAATCGGCGATGGGTAAAGTCAAAACCAAATACACTATACTGATGGGCGACTTCAATGCCAGGTTAGGCAAGAAGCAGGCTGGAGACAAGTCAGTGGGAGAATATGGCATAGGCTCTAGGAATAGCAGGGGAGAGTTATTAGTAGTGCTTACAGAACAGAAAAATGGCTATGGCTTAGCTAAGGTTAAGCCCAGGATGCGAAGAATACTAGCCTTTATTTTAGTTGTTGAACCACTGTTTAGCCTGGTGAACTGCTGTTGCTTGGCTATATTTGGTTCGGAAACAGCTCGTTTCTAAGGCAACACCGCATTCACTAGAGGCGCTTTTGTACCGCTTTGAAGCATCGTACTCGTGGCTCAGTGGTAGCGTCTCCGTCTCACACTCCGGAGACCCTGGTTCGATTCCCACCCAGCCCATCTTGCAAGAGTTGAGCCAAAGCCACCTAGAAAATCAGTCTCTGTAGCACGCCGCAACCTTCGCTTCTCATTCCAACGAGCAGCTCTGTCTCCAGGAGGCATCTCACCTCGTGAGTGTCTAGCAGAGGCAAGCGCAGCTGCTTATATACCGCCGCGACGCCGCGAGCGACGGCGCGAGTTGGATCCCTGTTTCTCTGTCGTGACGTCACGGTGTCACGTGGTATTGAAGGCGACACCGCCGCGCCTAAGGAGCTGGGTTGAGCTCTAGTAATATGCTTCGCATAAAATATGCGGATAATGAATACCTTTTTCCGCAAGCGGGTTAGGCGAAAGTGGACGTGGAGGAGCCCGAATGGTGAGACTAGAAATTAAATCGACTTCATACTCTGCGTGAACCCGGGCATCATACAATATGTAGATGTGCTCGGCAAGGTGCGCTGCAGCGACCATAGGATGGTAAGAACTCGAATTAGCCTAGAATTGAGGAGCGAACGGAAGCAACTGGTACATAAGAAGCCAATCAATCAGTTAGCGGTAAGAGAGAAACTAGAGGAATTTCCGGATCAAGCTACAGAACAGGTATTCGGCTTTAACTTAGGAAGAGGACCTTAGTGTTGAAGCAATGAACGACAATCTTATGGGCATCATTAAGGAGTGCGCAATAGAAGTCGGTGGTAACGCCGTTAGATAGGAGACCAGTGAGCTATCGCAGGAGACGAAAGATCTGATCAAGAGACGCCAATGTATGAAAGCCTCTAACCCTACAGCTAGAATAGAACTGGCAGAACTTTCTAAGTTAATCAACAAGCGTAAGACAGCTGACATAAGGAACTATAATATTGTTACACACGAGGTGTTTAACGCAGAACCAGAGGAATTTGGTTGATAGGCGCGGTTGTTGAAGAGCGGTCTCGCGGCAGCTTGGCCAACGTCGTTCTCTTCTTTCTTCTCGTTGTCTCCGCGGCAGGCGTGGTTCATGACAGCTTGTGACATTTCCCCGCTGGCAGACGAAGCCCGCCGGGCGAGTCAGTCATCTCGTGGGTTGTAACGCCTCAGACGCGCGACGTGCGTCACTTCAGCCTTGGCCGAGCGTCGTCCACTGCTCGTGACACGCGCAATGCGGTAGTTTACTTCGCTGAGGCGCTCCAGAATAACGTAAGGGCCGACGTAGTGGGCGAGAAACTTCTGGCACAAGCCACGCTTCCGCAACGGCGTCCAGAGCCACACAAGGTCCCCAGGATCGAAGGAAACGTGGCGGTGACGCCCGTCATAGCGGATCTTGGACCGGTCCTGCGATGCTAGGGTGCGTAGCCTAGCGAGGCGTCGCGCTTCTTCTGCTCGACATAGGATCTGATCAATTGATTCGTTGTCATGAGCGAAGTAGGGAAATATGGTGTCGAGGGTGTAGCGCGGCGGACGAGCATACAGAAGGAAAAATGGTGAGTAACCAGTGGTCTCGTGTCTCGCGGTATTGAAGGCATAGGTAATGAAAGGCAAGATACTGTCCCAATTCTTGTGTGCTGAATCGACGTACATGGATAGCATGTTGGCAAGCGTTCTGTTTGTGCGCTCGACCAGACCATTAGTTTGTGGATGGTAGGGCGTAGAATGGCGGAAGCTACATGAACACCGACGAAGGGTTTCTTCAACCACGTCCGCGGTAAACTGTCGCCCACGATCGCTGATTACTATGCGAGGAGGTCCATGTCGGAGTATAACGTTAGCCAGCAAGAAGATAGAAACTTCTGTAGCTGTGGCCGATGGCAATGCGGTGGTCTCACAATAGCGGGTCAGGTGATCTACGCAAACGATAACCCAACGATTACCCTTGGAGGATCGCGGGAAAGGGCCCAGAAGATCTATACCAACTTGCTCAAAGGGGACGCTAGAAGGGGGAACTGGTTGAAGCAGGCCATGTGGCGCTTGTGGCGGACGCTTGTAGCGCTGGCATTGAGAGCAGCTGGCGACGTACCGTTCGATATCTTTCCGCATCTTAGGCCAGTAAAAACGTTCTTGAGCCCGGTAGAGTGTACGTGTGGAACCAAGATGACCGGAAGTTGGGTCATCCTGCATGGCGTGTAATACTTGGTGGCGAAGGTTCTTGGGGACAACTAAAAGGTAGCGTGCACCGGTGGTCGAGTAGCTCTTCTTATACAGCGCGCCACCATCACGTAGGCGAAAGCGACTGCCTGCAGGTGACTCCTGTGCTGCCGCGAAGAGCGGTTGTAAGCTCTCGTCCTTGTGCTGCTCGGATATGACGGTACGCATATCCGGAAATTCCGGGGACACAAAAGCGATGTATTCATCAAAATTGTCCGCATCACATTCAGTTGTTTGAAGTGGCATCCGAGAGAGACAATCAGCGTCAGCATGTCGCCGGCCACTTTTGTAGCAAATAACGAAATCGTATTCCTGTAGACGGAGGGCCCAGCGCGCTAGTCGTCCTGAGGGATCCCGCAGATTCACAAGCAGGCATAGCGAATGATGATCTGTTATCACAGTGAAGGGGTGCCCATAGAGATACGAACGAAACCGTTGCACGGCGAAGATGACCGCCAGACACTCTTGTTCGGTGACTGTGTAGTTGCGCTCGGAGCGGCTCAAGGACCGGCTAGCGTAAGAGATCACGTGCTCACTGTCGTCAACACGCTGAACTAGCACAGCACCGATGCCTACGCCACTGGCATCGGTGTGAATTTCAGTTGGTGATGAAGGATCAAAGTGCCGAAGAATTGGTTGGGATGTCAACAGGAACTTGAGCTGGCGAAACGATGAGTCGCAATCTGCAGTCCACTCAAAGGGAACGCCTTTTTGGAGAAGGCGTGTAAGGGGATGAGCCATGTCAGCAAACCGGGGAATGAATCGGCGAAAATAGGAGCACAAGCCCAAGAAACTTCTTAACTGCTTGACAGAGTTGGGTACTCTAAATGCTTCTACGGCCGCAGTCTTTTGTGGATCTGGTCGGATGCCTTCTTTAGCGACGAGATGGCCTAGCACAAGAGTTTGTCGTTCCCCAAAACGGCATTTTTTTGAATTGAGCACGAGGCCCGCTTTCTCCAAGCAGTTCAAGACCAAATCCAAACGTTTGTTGTGCTCACTAAACGTTCGCCCGAAGATCACAACGTCGTCTAAGTAGCACATGCAAACTTCCCATTTTAAGCCGCGTAATATCGTGTCCATGAACCTTTCGAACGTTGCAGGTGCGTTACACAACCCGAAAGGCATCACGTTAAACTCGAATAGTCCGTCGGGTGTTACAAATGCTGTCTTTTCTCTGTCGTCCTTGTGTATAGGAATTTGCCAGTAACCTGACCGTAAATCGATTGAGGAAAAGTAAGATGCCGCAAAGAGACAGTCGATGGCGTCGTCAATTCGTGGGAGCGGATATACATCTTTCTTAGTGACGGCGTTTAGGCGACGGTAATCAACACAGAACCGCCACGTACCGTCTTTCTTCTTCACCAATATCACGGGTGCTGCCCAAGGACTAGATGATTCTCGAATGACGCCTTTGCATAGCATTTCTTGGACCTGATCACTGATTATCTTGCGTTCTGACGGAGATACACGATAGGGTTTTTGTCGGATTGGCTGGGCGGCTCCTGTGTTGATGCGGTGACGAGTTCTGGACGCAGGAATTGATGGCGGGCCCTCGTGCTGCGCAAAGTCGAACACCGAGGTATGTTTCGTAAGCAGGGCCATCAAAACTCGACGCTCGTGATCGCTGAGTGACTTGTCAATCATGGAAAGTATCTTCGAACTCCCGGGGCTCGAGACACTGGTTGCTCCTCCATCGGGGAACTCTGTAAGTACTGCCACCGATACGGGCGAGTCTTCCTGAAACGTGGCAATCTTTAGGCCTTGAGGTAGCACTGCCGCTTCAGTGGAACAGTTTAGCGCCCACAGCCCCGCGCATCCATTGGTCACTGAGACTACGCAGTGCGGAACTAACACGTTTTTCTTGAGGCAGTTCCGATGTACAGGTTCCACTGCAGCGTCGAACGAGATAGGAGCCGGAGATGAACAGGCGACGGCAACACGCATCGCGGATAAGGCGGGCACAACTGTATCCTCAGACACGCACAGCACACTCTCCGGGCAAGCTTCACCTTCAAAGAGCACAGGTGAAACACTGGTGTCGACACTGAGTTCTCCCGTCCGGCAGTCAACATTCGCACCACACAATTGCAAAAAGTCAATCCCCAGAATCACGTCATGCGAGGAGCGAGGAAGAACAGTAAACTCTGCATTAAAAACTTTCCCACCCAATGACACATCCACGTTACACACACCAACCGGGTATAATGATTCCCCACTGACTCCACGGAAACTTGTGCACTGGTCCCAACGAAACATAACCTTGCGTCCCAGAAGGCCTTTAAACCCCACACTCATGACCGAGACAGTTGCTCCCGTGTCGACTAAAGCCATTGTAGAGACCCCATCAATCAGTACATGAACCTTATTCTTTAGCATGAAAATAGTTGGAGGCAGTTGAGTCGGCAGCACACATTTTCCAGCGACCTCACCTCCATCGGCCGCGCTGGCTAGTTTCCCGGCGGGGGCGACACGAAACGGCGCCGAGGCGATGGTGACGTGAATCGCGGCCGAGGGGATGGTGATCGGGAGGCTCGGAAGGCTGGTGGTGGCGTCAGAGTACGGTCGGAGGCAGGGGAGCGGTAGCGGTTCCGGGTTCTTTCTTCTCCAAGGTAGGTCTCCTGGGCGCTGCATCGGTCCTCTCGAAAGTGGCTTCCTGAAGTGGAGTCTCCTGGCCACTGAGTGCGCAGTGTACGACCGCTAGACCGCATAGTGGGCGCTGACGATCCGTAGTTCGATGCTCGGCGTCGGCTACAGTACCTAGCTATATGGCCAGGCATGCCGCAGCAGTAACACACTGGCGAAGGGCGAAGTTCAGAATGCGGGTTGAAGTATTCTGCCGAAGACATCGGTTGAGGGTAACGAGGCTCTTCCCCTTGAAAGTCGTAGGTAGCGGCGAGTCTTCGTGGACGAAAGTTGCGTGGGCGTGGATCAAAACGTTGAGGGGGCGAATCATTGCGTGGTGGTTCGGTCGTAATGTAATGCGGTTCGTCTCTGGAGCCGTTAAGATCCGCGACGTTCACCGAGTGGTTCCAAGTAGCCGAAGGGGGTTCCCAAAGAGTGTCTCGGAAAACGGAGGAGCTGTAACGTGGCGCCGCATAACGTGCCTGTTCGTCATGTCGCTGTAGCTCCTCGCGGACTATCTGGCGGATGGCGGACGATAGGTCTGGGAGCGGAGGACTCGTGTCAACACTTGCTACAGTTGTTACATTGGCCAGCCGTCCAAACTTTGGTGTAATTCGGCGAGTCTTCAGCGCCTCGAACGTACGGCAGTGCCGTATCAGTTCTGATACAGTGTGCAAGTTCTCTTTACCAATGAGGAAGTTGTACACGTCTTCCGCTATTCCTTTTACCACGTGTCCCACTTTATCTTCCTCTGTCATGTGAGGGTTCACGGTTCGGCACAGCTTCAAAATTTCTTCGATATAGGTAGTGCAAGTCTCGCCGGGTACCTGAGCTCTCTGGGCTAATGTGAGTTCCGCACGTTTCCTCTTTGCGTCCGAGTCACCGAAACACTTTTCGATCTCCTCAACGAAGCGTGTCCATGTAGTTAGCATGTCCGCGTGGTTGTCATACCATACCAGCGCCGTGCCGGCCAAGAAGAAAACAACGTTCCTAAGCTGACTGGCAGCATTCCAGTTATTGTATTGGCTTACCCTTTCGTAATGGGTTAGCCACTCATCCACATCTTCCTCTGCCTTCGCCGAGAACGTGCGTGGCTCTCGGTAGTGCTGGATAGGGACTGGGCTTGCCGAGGCACTGCTGGTGAGGGTATTTTGCTCTGTAGCCATGACTGAGCGCGACGGCGAAAGTCCGGCGAGGCGACGGCTTCGGCGTAGCTCTAGTGCTGGTGGTTCCGTTGTAAGTCGTGGGAGGTACCCCGCACAGCTCCACCAAATGTTACACACGAGGTGTTTAACGCAGAACCAGAGGAATCTGGTTGATAGGCGCGGTTGTTGAAGAGCGGTCTCGCGGCAGCTTGGCCAACGTCGTTCTCTTCTTTCTTCTCGTTGTCTCCGCGGCAGGCGTGGTTCATGACAGCTTGTGACAATATGGATAGAATTGAATAGGCTCTCAGGAACGGAGGAAGCCTAAAAGCAGTGAAGAAGAAACTAGGAATAGGCAAGAATCAGATGTGTGCGTTAAGAGACAAAGCCGGCAATATCGTTACTAATATAGATGAGATACTTCAAGTGGCTGAGCAGTTCTATAGAGATTTATACAGTACCAGTAACACCCACGACGATAAGGTGAGAGAGAATAGTCTAGAGGAACTTAAAATCCCACAAGTAACGCCGGAAGAGGTAAAGAACGCCTTGGGAGCTATGCAAAGGGGTAAGGCAGCTGGGGAGGATCAGGTAACAGCAGATTTGTTGAAGGATGGTGGGAACACTGTCCTAGAAAGACTGGCCACCCTGAATACACAATGCCTCATGACCTCGAACGTACCGGTATCTTGGAAGACCTCTAAGATAATCCTAATCCATAAGAAAGGAGACGCCAAAGACTTGAAAAATTATAGACCGATAAGCTTACTGTCCGTTGCCTACAAAGTATTTACTAAGGTAATCGCAAATAGAATCAGGAATACCGTAGACTTTTGTCAATCAAGGGACCAGGCAGGATTCCGTAAAGGCTACTCAACTATAGACCATATTCACACTATCAATCAGGTGATAGAAAAATGTGCGGAATATAACGAACCCTTATATGTAGCCTTCATTGATTACGAAAAAGCGTTTGATTCAGTCGAAACCTCAGCAGTCATGAAGACACTACGGAATCAGGGTGTAGATGAGCCATATGTAAAGATACTGGAAGCTATATATAGCGGTTCCACAGCCACCGTAATCCTTCACAAAGAAAGCAACAAAATCGCAATAAAGAGAGGCGTCAGACAGGGAGATATGATATCTCCCATGCTATTCACAGCATGTTTACAGGAGGTATTCAGAGACCTGGTGTGGGAAGAATTGGGGATAAAACTTGATGAAGAATACCTTAGCAAATTGCGATTCGCTGATGATATTGCCTTGCTTAGTAACTCAGGAGACCAATTGCAATGCATGCTCACTCACCTGGAGAGGCAAAACAGAAGGGTGGGTCTGAAAATTAATCTACAGAAAACTAAAGTAATGTTTAACAGTCTCGGAAGAGAACAGCAGTTTACGATAGGTAGCGAGGCACTGGAAGAGGGAAGGGAATACATCTACTTAGGGCAGGTAGTGACCACGGATCCGGATCATGAGACCGAAATAACCAGAAGAATAAGAGTGGGCTGGGGTGCGTTTGGCAGGCATTCTCAAATCATGAACAGCAGGTTGCCACTATCCCTCAAGAGAAAAGTGTATAACAGCTGTGTGTTACCAGTACTCACGTATGGGGCAGAAAGCTGGAGGCTTACGAAGAGGGTTCTGCTGAAATAGAGGATGACGCAACGAGCTATGAAAAGAAGAATGATGGGTGTAACGTTAAGGGATAAGAAAAGAGCAGATTGGGTGAGGGAACAAACGCGCGTAGATGACATCTTAGTTGAAATCAAGAAAAATAAATGGGCATGGGCCGGACATGTAATGAGGAGGGAAGATAACCGCTGGTCATTAAGGGTTACGGACTGGATTCCAAGGGAAGGGAAGCGTAGCAGGGGGCGGCAGAAAGTTAAGTGGGCGGATGACATTAAGACGTTTGCAGGGACAACATGGCCACAATTAGTACATGACCGGGGTAGTTGGAGAAGTATGGGAGAGGCCTTTGCCCTGCAGTGGGCGTGACCAGGCTGATGATGATGATAATGACTGTTGGTTTGGCATTTTTGATTGAGGTTGCCAATTTTTTATTAAAAATTGGCAAAATCGAGAATTTTCAGAAAACGAAGTTCGCAATTTACAACTCCGTAACTCAGCAATGAAACAGGATGTCACAATTTTGTGAATTGCATCTAATAGTAGATTTAAAGTGGACAAAATTGTTATGTTGCACATGAATTTCAAGAAATTCAGTAATATGGAAATACAGATTTTTCAGAACCCTCATACACAACGTAACAAATTCGCCTAACATATAAATTGACGTAGAGCACTTGTCCGCTTTGAATGATGTAATGGAGGCTGTTTACAGAACCGCGATATCTGTTCTTATAAACTTCGTGCGTGTATTATTTTCGAAATTCCAAATTTTTCAAATTGTTTTCACAAAATTCAGGCCCCAAATGAAATTTCCGCTACAAACCCTCGCTAGAATTGAACTTCCTCTCTCATATGCAACAAATTTCATTATAATTTGTCCAGGGGTAATTTTAGAAAAAAGTTTTTGCGTTTTACACGTACTGAATAGGCTGCGTCGAAGTTGGGCCCAAGCTAAAGCTTCCTTTGAAGTTGATTTGCGCGAAGATAACCTGTCCATACTTTCGTACTTGCTTTATAAGAAGCCTACCGCACCAGCAATATGCCGGCTGCTTCTAACTGCACCAAACAAAACACTGAAATAATACAAGCAATGGTGGCATCATTTTATCATGCGAGTGTTCAGATTGGTAACCTTTGGATGCGGATAAGTTGAGAAATTGTGTGCATAATTACCAAAGCTACGCTAATTAACTTTTCACTAATTGATCTTACATGGCTAAAGAAAATGAGCAGGTTGGAGCCCGTCCTCGAGATTATGCAGCCAAGCGAAGAAATTTCGATTAAACATCCGTTTGTAATAGGCATGCGAACAAAAATTTTATAAGTAAACGCTCTTGGAAGGCGTAACTGACGCAGAAGAAGAACATATGTAAAGTCACAGAATAGCACTTCAAGACGGGACACAAAGAAGGAACCGCACACAAACTGCGCTAAAAACTTGAAGCGCTGTTCTTTCTGTGATAATCAAGCAACTAGCCCGTCAATCATTACTTGCGAACCTGTAAAGTCAGCCTGACCGCACCTTGCCTTTTGTGATGCTGTCATCAATAGCATGGCGCCGTGAGCATGTTCTTTGTGGCCGGCAAGTCCACTTTCGATTTTTATTGACGCTGTTGTTTCGAAGGCAAGCAGTTTAAGTTCTTATTGTCAATATCAGCGAACATGTGCCGCCGAAAGCTAGCTTGGCGCAATGATTGTCGCAATGGTTGTCCAGATATAGCGCAACGCTGGCATCAAGACAATGCGCTGCCGTCGAGGAAAGGGCGATAACAAAAGTGAACAGCTTGGTAGCTGCTCACGGAGCCGTGTCGATGGTGACGGTGCCATCGTGAAGAAATCTGGGGCGGCGGTATTGACGGCTGAGGCATTTATTTTCTTTATTTTTTTTATATAGCGAGCCCGTTAAGAGGAAGTTCTAACTCGGGCCGAACTCCGGCGCGGCCTATTCAAACAGATGTAAAACGCGGGAACGCTTTTCTCAGGTAACCCCTGGACAGATTTTACTGAACTTTGCTGGATTCTAGAGAGAAGGGTAAATTCTAGTAACTTTTGGAAGCGGGCTTTCCATTTAGGGCCTGAATGTTGTTAGAAGAATTTTAGAGATTCGAAAGGGCAAGAAAGATAGAAGCGCGAAGTTTACAAATTAATAGCTGCGCGTCAAGAATAGATATAACGTTTCTGTAAATGGCATCCATTAGATAGTTCAAAGCGAGCAAATTCGATATGTCGATTTATATTTTACGTGAATTCATTACGTTGTCTACAAGGGTTCTGCAAAAGCTGTATTTCCATATTACTAATTCTTTTTTGACATTGTAGTGTAATATATTAATTTTGTCCACCTTAGATGTGCTGTAAGATGCAATGCACAGAATTGTGATATCATTTTTCATTGCCGAAAGACAGAGTTGCAAACTTGATGGTTTCGTTTTCCGAAAATTTGCGATTTCTGCCAATTTTCAGTTAACAAATGGTGAGCTATATAAAGAATTCGAAACAAACAGTCACTACATTTTACGTTTTCCTTTAAAGTGCAACAAACCATGTCGAATTTGGTGCAGTGGTTGGCGAGAAAAACGAATTTTCCTTTCACCTATATTTAGATAAAATCACCCAAGCAAAGCTTCCTCTTAAGGGCTACTTTCTCCACTATCGTGTCTGCGTGTAGAACATAATCCCGAAGATACAATGCCGGACTGACCAGCGGCGGGGGTGAAGCAGGCGTTAAGCATTACCCATACATGGGCTGATCCTGAACATAGTGCAAAACCGACCCGACACGCGGCGGACGTGAAGCAGGCGTTAATCGCTCCCCATACGTGGGCCGATCCCGAAGATAGCGCAATACCGACCCGACCCGCGGCGGCGGTGAAGCAGGCGTTAAGCACTACCCATACTTGGGCCGATTCCGAAGATGGTGCAATACCGACCCGACCCGCGGCGGAGGTGCATTTCGCCATTGAGGGGGCCCACATACACAGCTTTGCTGGTAATCCTTCTTGACAGAGTGGAAGGGCACTGAGATTTTTTTGCTTATCCACGTTTGTCCTGCATGCTTCTGCCACGAAAACAAGAAGCAGGTATGCATGGTAAATCTAAGGTTGCGGCGGCAGGTGTTAGCGCAGAAGTTAGCATGCCCAGTCCCTGCACGTACGTATATCTGCATTGACATTGGTTCGTGGTAGTGATAGCGACCACAGCCCTCCTTTTTCAGCGCTCTCTAGCGATTGTGAAACTAAGGATGTGGTTAGCATGCCCAGCCACTGAATGCAAATTGCAGCAGTTACGAGTGGTGGAATCCCACTGGGGCAGATTGTGAAGAAAGCTTCGTTTCTCTGCCCGCTCTCGCGATGGTAAAGCTAAACAGGAGGAGGAGGAGGCCTGACGGACACAACGTTGATCATCACCATAACACAACGGATGGACGACCTGCGGAAAGTGCAAGGCGCACCAAGATTTTAGCACTTCACTTGTCTTACAGTAAAGCGCTACAATGGCTAGTATGCCCTCATGGGTATGGTCGACCGAATTGCTTCTCACTGCTAACACTGGACTGATACTAAGAAAGTGCTCCGTTCGCAGACACCTCGCTACACTGAAATTAGCAAATGAATATCAGTTTATTAAAGTGCGTGTGCCAATTATCTGGTGTACTTCTTGTGTGTGTAGATGGCATAAAGTTCCTGGCAATGAAACGGTAGTATCGACGTTTTTGCTGCAGTTGCACACAAACAAAATTCGTTGAAGTGATCGGACAGCAATCTACCAGCCAAGAAGAGCAACCCACCAATTAAAAATAAGATCGCTGGTTTCAGATCTTCCAATGAACTTTGCGCATTGCTACCAACTGTAATACTTTTCTTTCTGTGCTCTTATGAAGAGCAAAACTTCACATTACTACAATATCAACAACAGTACACAAAATAGACAGGCTTTGAAGCTGTGACCACGCACCGCACTGTTGTACATTTAGCCCATGTAGTATTGGGGCAACACGTTTGAGCAGAATGATTAGGTTTTCGGTCAAACACTGTGACAGGCGGGAAGAAGTCGTTGTCATGCCCGGTCGAAACAATACCAGCTGAAATATTATTTACTAATATATACTTTTTAAATCACTATAACCCTTTATACATTTTCTTCTTTATACATTCGAAGTTTTGCAGGATCGGGTAGAACGCCGTGCTTGGACACAACGTGGCCTAAAATGGTGAGCTCTCGCGCGGCGAAGCGGCACTTCTTGAGGTTGAGTTGGAGGCCAGCGTTCGTTAGACAGGTCAAAACAAGTCTGAGGCGGAGCAGGTGAGTCGGAAAATCAGGCGAGAAAACCACGACATCGTCGAGGTAACACAGACATATGGACCACTTGAGGCCACGCAGCGTGTTGTCCATGAGTCGTTCAAAGGTGGCAGGGGCGTTACAAAGCCCGAACGGCATTACGTTAAATTCATATAAGCCGTCAGGCGTAATGAATGCGGTTTTCTGGCGATCGGCTGCAGCCATCGGTACCTGCCAGTACCCCGAACGCAAGTCAAGGGACGAGAAGAATTCTGCTCCCTGAAGACTGTCGAGGGCGTCGTCGATGCGCGGCAAAGGATAGACGTCTTTGCGCGTTACCTTATTTAGCCGACGGTAGTCGACGCAAAAGCGAATAGACCCGTCCTTCTTGCGAACGAGAACGACAGGCGACGCCCAGGGACTGTGCGAAGGTTGAATAACGTCACGGCGCAGCATATCTTCGACTTGGGTGGTAATGACACGACGCTCTTTGGCCGAGACGCGGTAGGGTCGTTGACGTAACGGCTGATGTGAACCGGTGTCAATGTAGTGCTGCACTTCCGACGTGCGGCCCAAGTGAGGTTGTGAAACGTCGAATGAACTTCTAAAGTGGTGCAGGAGATCAAGAAGGTCGGCGCGTTCGGCAGGTGTGAGGGTATCGGCGATGGCACTCGAGAATGCATCCTTGGACGTCTCTTCAAGCGCGGAAATCGAAGACGACTGGCCGGAGTCGACATCAAAAGAGTCTCCGGGGACGTCAACCAAAGACGAAGAGTCGAGGAGTTCCACGATGCCAAGGCATTCGCCAACGAGCAATGTAATCGGCGCACAGAGGGGATTGCAGAAGTATATATTGCTACAGCCGCCAGCCATGTCAAGTGTTGCGAAGGGTAGTCGGAGAGATTTACGGCTCATGAAGACGTCGGAAGGTGTGAAGAGGACCGTTGCATCAGTGATGGCATCGCAAGAGACGGGTACGAGAGCGAAGGAGCCAGGTGGAATATCTGTGTCCTCGCGCACGGTAAGTTTAGAAGGGCGGTCACAATCTTCGTGCGAGGGTGCGTCACAAGGAAAAAATTCAACTTCGGCGCGTGCGCAGTCGATCACGGCTTTATGACGGGATAAGAAGTCCCATCCGAGGATGACGTCATGCGAGCAGGTGGGAAGAACAATGCACTCGACTATGTAAACAATGCCGTGAATAAGCACACGTACAGTACAGGCTGCGTGCGGAGTGACGTGCTGAGCGCTTGCCGTACGAAGCGACAGTCCAGAAAGCGGCGTGGTCACCTTGCGCAGCGAACGGCACAGTTTGGCGGCTATCACAGAAACGGCTGCGCCGGTATCCACAAGAGCGAATGCAGGAACACCTTCTACACTAATTTCGACCACGTTAGCAGGACAGGCGCGAGGACTTGGACAGTTCGAATGGGGCGCAGTTCTTGCCTCGTGAACTGCGACGTTCAGTTTTCCTGGTCAGGTGGTGCGGGTCGCCGACGCATTGGGGAGAGCGAGCGCCGGCGAGGGGATGGCGAGCGACGCGAAGGAAATTCTGGAAGGTCAGCACGAGCATACGGTTGGTGGGAAGGAGTGGCGTTTCGGCGAAAGGGCTGGCTGCCGTACTGGAAGGGCCGAGAGGCGTCGCCGAACGCTTGAGGCCGACGTCGGCAATATCGGGCGACGTGTCCAGGAGTACAGCAAGAATAGCAGATGGGACGATTATCAGGCGTCCTCCAAGGATTAGCTCTCGGTGCGGTCCAAGATGCAGCATGGGCTTCCGGTGGCACCGGTTGGGAATGGGTCGCGAAAGACGCAGGCGGAGGCCTGCGTACTGCCTGCGCGTACGTAAGAGGCGCAGCCACAGGCAGGACTGGCTGCGCATAGGAGCGAGGAGTCGCGACAGGCTGCACTGCCAGAGCGGAGTTGAGATTCGTGGCTGCAGGCGGCTGATGGTGTGCGGAAGGGACAACTTGAGCGACCTCTTCGGAGATGAGAGTGCGGAGCGTGTTTGGAAGACTGGAGGTGGGCTCCTGAGTGAAGGGGACTAAAGAAAGTTGGCGGGCAACTTCCTCACGCACGAAGTCCTTGACCCGTTGAAGTAATGAGCATGGGTCGTACATGCTGTCAAGGCTTGCCACCAAGTCGTCGCTGCCCAGAGCACGCCGAGTCGAAGCGCGTTGCTTGCGTAACTCATCATAACTTTGGCATAGGCTGACGACTTCGGACACAGTGCGCGGATTCCTGGCTAGAAGCATCTGGAAAGCGCCGTCATCGATGCCCTTCAGTATATGGTGAATTCGCTCAGCTTCGGGCATTGCCGCGTTGACTCGTTTACACAGGTCCACGACGTCTTCAATGTAGCTCGTGAATGTTTCTGCCGTCTGCTGTGCTCGGGCGCGCAAGCGTTGTTCAGCGCGCAGTTTGCGAACAGCGGGTCGGCCGAACACTTCTGTAAAGGTTGTCTTAAAGATTGACCATGTGGGTAAGTCACTTTCGTGGTTGTGAAACCAGAGTTGGGCAACACCAGCCAGGTAAAAGATGACGTGGGTTAACTTCGCTGGATCATCCCACTTGTTGTGCGCGCTCACCCGTTCATATGACGCCAGCCAGTCCTCTACGTCTTCGTCGTCTGCACCGCTGAAGGTCTTGGGGTCGCGTTGTCGTGCAACGCCGGTGCAAGTGACGGACTGTGGCGTCGGCGCCGTTTGGGATGAGCTGTCGGTCATGGCGGGCGGTAGCGTTCTTGATCGCAGCTCCAGGGTTACAAGCGACGGGGTTTGAGTCCCAGCACCTCCACCAATTGAGAAGAGGTTTATTGGCGGCTCGTAAGGCAAAAGCGCAGCGACCGGGAACGGCGAGACAGCCCGAAGCACTGTCCAAAAAAGGCGACAGTAATCAACAGCGCGAGCGGAGCCGAGCCGCGCGTTGGCGATGTGTCTGTGCCGCGAGGCGCGTCTTCTTCTTCACAGTATGAGTTATATACTAACTTGCCTCGTCAATCTCAAAAATGTATTCTCTTTGCGGGAGAAGGCCTTCGTGAAAAACGACGCAACATAAAATTAAAACATCCAGCAAGGTTCCTATCCAGATGATTGGCGAAATTGTGCACTGAGAGCATGTCGACTAGCATGCGATTGAAAGTTGAGTTATGATTGTTGTAAGCTTGTGTTCCGTCTAGCACGAGCGAGTGGTGTTAGCGATGACATTGGTGCGAAAATGGTCAGCCCGGCCAGCGATAACTTCTTGTGGATCTCCACATTGAACGTCGCAGTCATCACGATGAGAGCACTCCTGTATTATCCCAGTGCCCTGAGAAGGCTCGAGTGGTAGCTCACTTTGCGGGGTATTCGCTAACAATTATTATTATACATGCTTTGCGATGATGAAACGGATGCAGAAACACCATTGGTTTTGTCTAACTATTCGTAAACAGGCCCCGAAATTTCAATTAGCCTACCCCCAAACATTAAGTAGGCCCACCCCCAAGTTTCAAGTTGGCTCGCCCTCAAATTTAGGTTCCCCCACCCCCAAATTTAAAGTTGGCCACACCCGATTTTCATTTCGCCCAGCCTTCAACTTCATGTTGGCCCAATCCCAAATTTCAATTTGGCCACCCCTAATTTTGAAATTGGTCCACTCACGAATTTCAATAAATCGCCCCCAAATTTCGAGTCGACACACCCCATAATTTAGGTTGGCCCACCCCCATATCGCCCCCAAATTCAGGTTGGCCGACCCCGAGATTTCCCCTACATTTAGGTAGGACCAACCCCATATCACCCCCGAATACGGGGTGGCCCGCCTCCACAAACCACCAAATTTATATTGGCCCACTCTAATACCACTTGCAAATTTAGGTTGGCCCACCCCCATCTCAGCCCCAAACTAACGCTAGCCCACCACTCGATCACCTCAAATTTAGGAGGTGACCGCAAATCACCCCCCAATTAAGGTTAGTCCACCCATATATCACCCCCCAATTCAGCTTGGCGCAGCTGCACATCACGCCCATAGTTAGGTTAGCCCGTCCCGATGTCACCCCCAAATTTAGGTCGGCCCACCTCCATATCAGCCCCAAACTCAGCCTGGCCCCCCTCTGTCACTTCAAATTAAGGATGGCCCACCGCAAATCACTCCCAAATTTTAGTTATCCCACCCCATATAACCCCCGAATTTAGGTTCTCTCACTTTCGTATTATCCCCAAATCCAGGCTGGCCCACCCTCCACATTCCTCCAAACTTAGGCTTACCCACCCCTATATCACCTGAAATTTAGGTTGGGCCACCCCCATATAAGCGTCAAATTCAGCTTGGCTCATCACCATTTCACCCCAAATTTAGGTTGGGCCACTCCCATATCACTATCAAATTCAGCTTGGCCCAAAGATATCACGCCCAAATTCATGCTGATGCCACTTCCAATTTCAAGTTGGCCACACCAGCCCTTTTTATGAAGACATATTTTTATACACGAAATGCGTCAAGTTTGTCGGCGTTACAGACACGATTTTGCACGATTTTGCTACCAAATTGCTGGGGTACTCGCCAAGGAATGCTGCGCATTATAAGCAAATGCACCGAACGAGGGATGCCATATGTTGATCCTAAATTCTGACGGATGGCCAAGCTAGCTTCTCTGTAGAGCGACCGCGGCAGACACAGCACGGAACATTTATTCAAATGGTTTTTTTACGGCCACACCTACGGATTCATACCGCTTGGCTGTAGGGAACACATTAACAGTAGCTATTAATCCAGACGTTGCACATCTCCTAGTTGGTGCATTTCTTATTTGGATGAATAATTAGAAATAATTAACGTTCGGGCAACGACTCAGCCTAGTAGACCCTTTGTCCCACACGAATGTTGCATAGGAATGGTACTGGCCACCGGGTGCATTGTGGCCCAGGTGGACCTGATTCGCTCGAAGTGTGTGCCATTAAGTACAGCCGAAAGTCGAAGAAAACGGACCTTCCAGAAGAACGCAATAAAAGTAGCCATTTTGTCCTCCCAGGTTGCACGCTACACAGCATGAAAACTTTTTTTTTGCATAACTGAAAGTCATGCGCAAGCTTCTAGTTATGATGCCCAATGAATGAATCTTCATAAAAGCGATGACTTAAGAACGCGACGCTGCTACGTTTTAGGAAGGAAAAATAGGAAACAATGTTTCAAGAGCACCACTGGAAAACCAGAACCGAAAGCAGATCCTGAGCTTTGTGTTTCTGCCATCTGGTGGGAGACTACAAAACTAGGTCCTATGCACCTTCAAGAAAAAAGTGCGAAGCGGGAATCGAACCACGGCCACCGAGACGCGGGACTATAGGTACGCGCGATTCTACCACTCGCCCACAGCTTCCGAGCCTTCGCCAAGCGGTACGCTCCCGTTTTTATAGATACCACGTGAATTTTCAAGAGTGTTACAAAAATCGCTTTTGTGAACAGTGTTACGCCATGTGTGGAGATTCGAGATAGGCATCAATGGAAAGCTGAGTCTCCGGACTACATACGCTGGACTGGGTATTACGATAGACGCCGTAGTTTTATCACAGGCATCGTTCTTGCCTCGAAAATCGAGTAGAAATTTTCGTCGTTTCCGTAGGATTCCATTGCTAAATCTGTAACCGCTGTGGGAACAAAATTCTTACGTGCCATAGCGTGATCACTGCATTTGGCTCGTGTGGATTGTCTTCCAGAACACGTCTGTCACCTGCCTTTTTCAATAATCAACCTGCAGCTTTTGTTTGCGAAAAACCTGCTCGTTCCATTGAAAACGCGCCAGCTTCGTGCCGGGCCTGCTTGGGGCGCTAGTTGGCACGTGTCCAGAAAAGCTGGATATGATCGGTGGCAGCGCAATGCAACACCTGACCTGACGTGTTCGCCACCAGGACTTGTGCGGGAATGGGGGTGTCACCCAGACACTGTGGGCACCGATCACTACCCGATCCGGATTGACCATTACGAGCAGCCAAACGAACACGCAGACGGCGAATTTGTGCCATTGATAAAGCAGCCGTCAGGGAAAAGATACCTAACTAAAAGCGGTTGTACTGTCTTTGATGGTACGCTTGCAGTGGCCAAGCCGCGAAGCTGCACGAGATCTTAAAGTGGACATCAACGTACCTTCAATGGACGCCCATCTACTCAAGCTGTGGGACCGCAGGACCCGACACCAAACGAGCTTCCGCGCCAACGGCCGTTTCTACAAAGACTTGCTCATAATTCGCAGGATCACTAGGAGCGCCCGCAATCTTCATTGGGACCGTTGAGAAGAGCACTGAGTTTCTTTCAACCAATGCACGGGGTTGTGGAAAATGTGGTCTGAAAATGTGCAGAGGCAAGCACCACCGAACAACAGAAAGCACTCTTGTAGCCACTGGTTTAACACCACTGGAGTTGCAGGATGAGGCGGCGCATGCTTTTTTCCACAACCGGCAAAACCCACAGCACCCATTTTGTACGAACAGGACCCAGCACTCTCCGAAGAGGGCACAAATTCCCACTTTAGAAAGACAGAATTGCTTGCGGCCCTACATAGTGCCAAAGCGCAGGCTGCTCCAGGCGGAGGCGGCATAACATGGTTGGCACTGTTGAGTCTAAATGAGAACAATATGAATTATCTGCTCCTTATCAACGACGTATGGACCACAAGCATACTGCCCGACGACTGGAGACATTCGGTGGTGGCGCCTGTTCCTAGGCCTAGAAAGAGAATGGACAGCTTTACACCCCTGCGTCCCATCTCTCACATCCGTCTTGTGCATGCTGTCGCAGCGCAGGGTTTTGGCTCGCCTCACCTACCACCTGGAGATAACGGGATGGTTTCATTCGCTTGAGACGGGATTTTGCCAAGACCTGTCCACGCAAGACTATTTGTACCTTCAGCTTAAGACTAAGCACGCACTTCGTCGCAACGAGGACATAGAACCCGATTTCTTGGTGGCAGTTGTCCTAAAGAAAGCATTTGACAGTGCGACGCATGAAACGGTGATAGACTCTGCTCCTGCGACAGGGCTAACTGGCTGCCCACTTAACTTTATCAATGGTTTCATGGAGGGCCGCACCTTTGAAGTCCGCATGCAGGGCCCGGCGACACGAGGCTACAGTAATACAGTAGGCGTGCTGCAAGGAGCTATCCTTTCCCAAACGCTCTTCAACTGTTACCCAGTGTTCAACCCAGTCGGAAGGGGTTTGTTGCTTGCTCCCCCACCTTTAGGATACCTTTTCTATCTGAAAGGAGATCTCTGATATTGTAATACGTCCTGGCCTCACAGCCCAGCATGTGCAGCCTCCAAAAGGTTGCTGTACGCTTGGTGTCATCGAACGACCCTTCAGGACCTAAGGTGAGGATAGCAGTGGCGGAGTTGCTTGTCGTTGGTACAATCACATCCTCTTTGAGCTGGAGTAGGATGTCTTGTGTCCAGAGGTAGCTGCCATACTTGCTTAGTGGCTATGGTGTGTTTAGAGGCGTGGAGGAAATCTTATCACCATTGTCGTAAGTTTCTCTGTGTCCTCCAGGAATGGTTGTAGCCGGTTAAGAACGATGTGCTCTAGTACCTTTCCTGCGCTTGAAGTGAGAGTAATCGGCGGAAAGTTCTCAATGGCTGGTGGCTTGCCTGGCTTCGGTATGAGACGAACCTCAACCATTTTGCAGTCTTCACTTCAGCAACTGATGAGCGGTAAGCTCTAGTAGCAAGGGATTGCCTTATTAGACATTTGGTCCATTCCCGGGCTTGTTGAGCATATCAAGTCCATAATTGCCACTGTCATTTCATGTAGATATATTACTTGCTCTAGGAGTTCGGTTGGGCGGCCGGTGTAAGGTGGCAGCGGTTTCGATGGCTGTGTGGGGAAGTACCGGGCCTTGAGAGTAAAAAAAAATCAACCTAGTTTCCTGGACCTTGGCGGATTCGTCGGGTCATATAGTGGGATTCTGTTTTACTGCTAGCTGTGTTGGTCAGGTACGTCAATAAATTCAACGTTTTGGAAGTGCCCAGTCTTCCTCTCAAGCTGTCGAGAGAGATAGCCAATTTTCTCGGTATAGCATGACCCCGCTGTGCCGAGGTAGGCTGAAGATGCACTGACATAAAGAGTGGGATACCCACATATTAAATAAGCTGCACTTGGTCAAACCTAAATTAGGGCACTCTACATCGGAGAAAACAGCGCGAAACAAGGAAGTGCTTGTTTGTCGATTAACAATAAGTCACTCCTTAGGCACACTCTCTTACCTACTGAACTGAAGTCTTCCTCGTTCATTTCGAAGGTGTGGCGACGGCGTTAAAGTTATCCATGTCCTCTTCCAATGAAGAGAAATAGGAAGTGAGCGTAAAAAATCACCGACGATTGCGATACTCCCTAAGGTGAAATTTAAGCGTAGCTTTGTACGTGTTTTCATTTCGCGACATATTGGGTGGCGTGGACACTCTGTCTCGTGCATCATCATCACCAGCCTGGTTTTTATTTTTCTTGATTTCAACTAAGATATCATTAACTCCTGTTTGTTCCCTCACCCAATCTGCTCTTTTCTTATCCCTTAACGTTATACCTATCATTATTCTTTCTATAGCTCGTTGCGTCGTCCTCAATTTAAGCAGAGCCCCTCTCTTAAGCTTCCAGGTTTCTGCCCCGTACGAGAGGACTGCTAAGACACATCCGTAGATCAGATCCAGAGGAAGCACTACTATGCGGGCAGCCGTCGTTGTGCTTTGAGTGTTTTCAAACGGAAGCTCACCTTTTATAGTATGTTACATTCGTGACTCACTCTTTTGGAAGTGTTTGGTTCTTCACATCCCTACAACGGGTGAGAGTATAGACGTTCTCCATCTTCGTTGAGTGAATACTGGGAAACGGACTAGGACTCTTCTTGGCCTCTGCATTTACACATTTACCGCAACAATTTGTTATTCATAACCCACTTCAATTTAGGAGGCTGTGAAAAACAGCAACCTTATATTAACATGAGGTCTTCATAATACAGAAAATGTAAATGCTTATTTAGTCGGTTTTCACCTCATGTTAAGGAATTTCAATAAAAATATCCTTTTGATAATTAAAAGCCTATCCGCTTGAAGACGTTTCATCTGAGTTCCCGTTTGCAAGGTGATACCGATTTGCAGGTAGCTCATATCGGGGGCCCTTGACATATGTCCAACCGTCAAACAAAGAGTTATTCCGAATGTTTCATTTAAGAAACGCGTGTTACCTCCTGATACATCCTGCCTTTCATTCCCGTTCGAAAACAGGAGTAAGACGAAAGTGCTGCATGAAGAGCGTCGTTATTCCAAACCAACGAGCTACCGTAACTCATATCGCCTATATCGCTGTCATTTAGGCTTAGATAAGAAATATATATTTTAAATGGACGGATCGCGAATCCGAAATCAGCTGCCCCCGACTAGCCCAGATAGGTTTCTTTCATTTCGTACTGCGTGCTAGCGGCTAATAGTAGCTCACGGAGCAGAGCACTAAGTGTGGATGTGGCAGAGAAGGTGCTTTATATACTGTCTCGACACCCACCGAAAATTCCACGCCGCGCTGCTGGCCATTCCTAGAAAATTGTATATGTGGCGCACAGCCATATGCAACACAGCAACAGTGTTTTGCCATGGGGGAGTCCAGGTGAAACACAGGGTAGTTATGGAGATGAAGACACGCTACTTTCTGCAGCAACTTAGGAATGAATGAACCAATGCCTTCATTTATTGAGAAAAAGGGGCAGCAAGCGCATGAGTGAAAGCACGTCTAGGCACATTGGGAAAGAAGCCAGGCACAAAGAGGAAAAATTGGAGCTCGGGTGGCAGGCGAAGTCGCAGTTTAGTGTCAAAAGAATATAAGTGAGAGCTGGTGAAACCAGTTGAATTCTAATATAGATGTCTGATGTGGCGAGTAAAGGATTGGACTCACCGCCCAGCATCCGTACTCTGCGGTAGTATAAGCACCCGCCGTTCTCGGTGACAAACGTTTACTGAAAACCAATCTTGGCAATTATTTATTCGTCAGTCACGCCTCACCGCTCCTTCCTTACTGGAAGGGTCTATTGATTACAACTACGCTGTCGCATCAAGTTACGACTATAACTTACGCTTGCTATACTCGGGACTATTGCTATTGCGGGAATACTACAAACATGGGTTTGCTGCACAAGTTAAAGAACAGACATTTTAGAACAGCGTTTCTCACCTTACATACGCTCAACACAAGCAACACTGCAGCATGTTACGGTGCATGTCCTTTCAAGACAGAACCGCGAACAGGGTGCCGTCTTGAGCCTCCTGCCAAAGATATCCAAGCCAATAATATATTAGCAATCATGCTGTCGTTTCCATGCAAAGAGGTTAAATATTTAAGCTTCTGGAGTGACAGTCCAATTCGCCGCTTTCGGCAGCGCGTGAAGCCGCCGGCGGCCATATTGTTGGAGGAAAAGTAGGCAGGCTAGAGTACGTGGCCGCGGTATACGGCGCGGCGGTCCCTGTGCTTGCGGTTCTGGGAGGAAAAATAAAAGTAAACCCCTTTAAGAAGTATATGAGTCCGCCAATGTGTGTTGCTGTGGTCAAAAAATGTCATGGTAGTGGGCGCTTGGTGTTCTGTGCCTAATAAGTTGCTTGAATCGAAAAACAGTCGTGTTTCCTGTTTTCATCATTCAGTAACCTGCCGCATGCATCGGCAGTGTGTCGCCCTTTGGTCGATACGTGGTGCTGGCCCGTAGTGGCAGCGACATGGCCTCGAAATATATCATCCTTCTGCATTTCTTTAAAAAATCACTGTTTGTACGAATGAGTGTTTTTGGTTTAAACTTAGAAAACAATAAAAAAATACAACGGTAGGTCTCCTTTTTGTCCGGCATTTCAGTTTGATCCGAAAAGAGTCGGCGAAAGCAAATTTACAATAAAGCTAAGGCGACCCACGATCTGCACTTAGACGCAAGCACATGCGCTCCATTGAGAGTAACCTGCTAAAGTTAAGGTCATGTGTCAGCTGGCGGCTCAAGCAATCTTGACTTCTTTTTCGTTTCTGCGTTCGTTCTGACTGCGTCTGTGATGAAAACGAGAAGTGGAAAGTCAGATAAACAGAAAATTGCGGAGGGAGGTAGTAGCGTAATGGTTAGCGCGCCCAGTTCGCAAATGGAGGATGCTGCGAATACATTGGCTTGAATCCCGGTGGTTTGTTTGTGAAAGCAACTTTCTGTGCTCTCTGGTGAGGGAGAAGTTTAGAATGAGGCGGCAGCCTGAGGACAACAGTCGCCGTCAATGTGACAGAATAAGCGGGCGAGCAAGGTCACACCTAAAGCCGAAAGTATATTCAGAGGAAATACAGTATGCTGCTGTCAACAAAAAAAGTAATGAGTGACAAGCAGTGTTGTTGAGTGAGGCTGTAGACCGATAATGTCCCCATAGACAGGACCACGCTCCAATCCCGGTGCTCAGCGGAAAGGTACATCGACAGCATGTCAGCTAGCCTGTAATTGATACTTCATTAAGGTGGTCGCGTGTTTGTGTTGTGTCTAGCAGGAGGGAGTCGTGTAAGAGATGACACTGGAGAGTAGGCGGTGAGCGAAGTCCGCGAAAATACTTCATCATCATCAGCCAGGTTACGCCCACTGTAGGGCAAAGGCCTCTCCCATACTTCTACAACTACCCCGGTCATGTACTAATTGTGGCCATGTTGCCCCTGCAAACTTCTTAATCTAATCCGCCCACCTTACATTCTGCCGCACTCTGGTACGTTTCCCTTGCCTTGGAATTCATTCCGTAACTCTTATTGACCATCGCTTATCTTCCCTCCTCATTACGTGTCCTGCCCATGCCCATTTCTTTTTCTTGATTTCAACTGAGATATCATTAACTCGCGTTTGTACCGTCATCCAATCTGCTCTTTTCTTATCCCTTAACGTTACACCTATCATTCTTCTTTCCATAGCTCGTTGTGTCGTCCTCAATTTAAGTAGGACCCTTTTCGTAAGCCCCCAGGTTGCTGCCCCGTACGTGAGTACTGGTAAAACACAGCTGTTATAAACTTTTCTCTTGAGGGATAATGGCAACCTGCTGTTCATGATCTGAGAATGCCTGCCAAACGCACCCCAGCCCATTCTTATTCTTCTGCTTATTTCAGTCTCATGATCCGGATCCGCAGTCACTACCTGTCCTAAGTAGATGTATTCCCTTACCACTTCCACTGCTTCACTACCTATCGTAAACTGCTGTTCTCTTCCGAGACTGTTAAACATTAATTTAGTTTTCTGCAGGTTAATTTTTAGACCCACCCTTCGGCTTTGCCTCTCCAGGTCAGTGAGCATGCATTGCAGTTGGTCCCCTGAGTTACTAAGCAAGACAATATCATCAGTGAATCGCTAGTTACTAAGGTATTCTTCATTAACTCTTATTCCCAATTCTTCCCACTCCCGATATCTGAGCACCTCCTGTAAACACGCTGCGAATAGCATTGGAGAGATTGTATCTCCCTGCCTGACGCTTTCGTTTATTGGGATTTTGTTGCTTTCATTATGGAGGACTACGGTTGCTGTGGAGCCGCTATAGATATATTTCAGTATTTTTACATACGGCTTGTCTACACCCTGATTCCGCAGTACTTGAGGATAGCCATATTGAATGTCGACGTCGGTTGAAGAAAGCATGGGACTTCAGTTGCTCAGGTCGCCAGAAAGGCTTGAGTAATAGCATACCGCTGGGCATGTTGGGTAATCACAGCTATAGATGCAGAATTTGTGGTAGTAAACAGAGGAAAGAGACCTAGTGAGTCGGCCGGCCTTTTTGAGCTCTGCCATAGTTTGAACAATCAATGTGGCGAAATATGACGCATAAGATAGTATATGCCAACCCAAACAAATCAGCGGGGTCTTACTTGCGCGACACGCCTTTGTGGCCTGCCACCAGAACATAATGAGTTGCAGCGATGACTGTTTTCATTGGGTGCTTGAGAATAAAAACGAGCACATTAGAGACCTCCGAGGAACGTTGCTACGGTACAAGAGCACATCGCACCCCTCCCCCCCAAAAAAAAGAAACCCAAGAAAATAACCTAGCCAAAAGGGGCACATAAGATCATGCACTACGGCGCTTGATAATGATGCCGACGAAGCCAGGTGATCCACCCTAGATGAATACGGGGCGCCTGTCCCGAGCGAGGACGCACATAACACGACACAAGCACAATAGCACACTGAGAAAGTTGCACCTTTACAGCCACGACCTCTTGCCACGCAGTGCACCATGTCATCATAGGTATAGCCGTATGAACGAGGGAGGTACGAACATATATAGCTGCTTTGCCTGGTTTATCATCTGACAGGCACGCACGGCGATCTGGGATGGAAGGTGTTGCGTAGATAGTAAACCCCGAGATTCGAGGAAGAGAGTTCTGCTCCTGCAGGAGGAACGCCCAAGCTCGAAGTGAGCCCAAGCGAATGCGTTCTCGGAGCTCGCCAACCTTGTTAGCGAGACCCCGACAGTTCCATTGAATTACATATGAAGGCGGGTTGGAGGCCATTGTGGCAGCCATCATAATAAGAGCTCCGCAAGAGTGGCAGTTAGCGCCTGTAACTGTTGCACAACATATCGCAGCAGCGATGCCGGGTCGGACGCGAGTTTAGGCGCACGTTCACGCACAGACGCAATACCTGACGAATGACATTTATGAGGCGTTTGTGCCGCCGATCACCTATTTGTTGTCGACGAAGTGTTCGCAGTGACAAGGCGGTTGCGGCGAGAGTTGAGTTTGGATAATTCCGTTTGCAATCTTTCGATGTTGCGATCGATGTCAGCCAATTCCTTTTGAAGTTCCTCCTTGGCCGTTGTAGACGCACGATGCCTGTGACGAGTACGGCTAGAGCGTCTAGACCGGGAGAGCGTCTGCATTCAGCAGACATGGACGTTTCTGGCAATACTGGGCGTAGACTTAACCAAAGCGTCTGATAATGTCAGCCACTCGGCCATCCTCGACGGCCTGTCAGATCTTAACGTAGGGAAGAGGACCTTCGCCTACGTAAAATCTTTTCTCAAGGACAGAACAGCGACCCTGCACATGCAGAGCCTCAGATCAGAAGAGATTAAATTAGGAAACAGGGGCACCCCGCAAGGAGCCATTCTATCCCCCTTCCTATTTAATTTAGTTATGAAAGACCTCCCGGGCAAGTTAGGAAGGATCGAAGGACTAAAGGCGAGCGTCTACGCAGACGACGTCAACGTTTGGCTCAATGAGGGCAGCGATGCGTCTATCGACGAAAGGCTCCAGCGGGCAGCCGACATCATAGACTTACATGCCAAAAGTAAAGGGCTGAGCTGCTCCCCGACAAAGTCGGAACTACTGATCATCAGGCCCAGGACCAGGACAGACAACGCATCTCCTCCGAAAATCTCGATAGACTTATACGGGAAAGAAATTCCGCAAGTAGATGAGATCCGAATTCTGGGCATACTCATAAGCAAAACAGGAAACAACCACACGACTATAGCTAAGCTAGACACGCACGCAAACCAAGTGGTAAGCATCATGAGAAGAATCTCGGCCAGAGGCAGAGGGCTAAAAGAGAAGAACAAGTTAAGGCTGGTCCAGGCCTTCCTCTTGAGTCGGATCTGCTACTCAACCCCATTCCTTAACATTAAAAAAGTAGAAAGAAACAAGTTAGACGTCATAATAAGGAAATGCACGAAACGGGCACTGGGACTACCAATCTCGACCTCAACTGAAGCATAGAGGGAACGGGGGTGCATAACACATGGCAGGAGTTAGTGGAAGCTACGAGAACGGCACAACTCCAACGCCTTAGCCTAACCGAGACAGGACAGCAGATTCTAAACTGGGTAGGACTACAAGCCAACAGAGGAACCAAATACCAGACGATCCACATTGAGTCTAAAATTAGGAAAGCCCTCACGGTCGCACCGATGCCTAAGAACATGCACCCACAACACGATCAGGAAAGACGCCAGCACAGAGCCAAACACTTGGCAACAAAGCTAAGCAGAATGCCACCCGAGACGGTTGCCTTTACAGACGCCGCCCTTGGCGGAGACGGAAGTTCCGTCTCAGTGGTAGTCGACGGGACCGGAGCAGAACAGGGCGCGATATATACAAGCGGAGTAGAGGCCACGGCAGCGGCGGAAGCAGCCATCGCCCTAGCGTGCGTTAGTACGGACGCGAGGGTGATCGTTAGCGACAGCAAATCGGCAGTAAGGAATTTCTGCAAAGGTAAAATATCAGACTACGCGTACAGCATAATATCGAAAGGTAACATAGGCAGAGGGATCACCATAACCTGGGCCCCCGCTCACTCCAACATACCAGGAAACGAAGCCGCCAATGCCCTCGCCCGAGCGCTCATTATCCGGGGGGGACGGCAGCCTCAACCTAACTTTAAGGTCGAGACGCTCGCAACCTACCACGAGGTCACAGAGCACTGCAGATTAGGACGTCGGAAATATCCACTCCCGGATAGGTCCCTCACGTCCGCAGAGGCAGTCACCTGGCGCCGCTTGCAAGCCAAGAACCACATGTCTCCCAGATGGAGATACCTCACGCAAACGGGAAATCCGGAGGACCAATTCTGCAGATTCTGCAATAAAATAGGAACTATAAGACATATCCTATGGGAGTGCAGCTACTCCCCGGGATATATTTTATTTAAGGACGAAGAAGCATGGGAGACCGCGCTTTATAGCGAAGACCCAGTGGTACAGGCCAACATTGTCCGTCTGGCAGCCGAAGCGGCAAACCGTTTCGTCTACTAACACCTGCCCCTTAGGGTGACATCGGGCTCCCTGGACGCCTACGAGCGGTACCGGAGCTCCGGTGTCACCCATTACGGACAATAAAAGTTTTCCCACTCACTTCCGGACAGTAGCAACTGCCGAGGCAAGCACTGGAGACGTGCCCGGTGAGGCAGCGTTGCACAGAGACGCCTGTGTTCGCGGTTACCCTACCTCGTCTTCCATCGTCTCTTCGTTGGTGGTGGCAACCGACTCAGCAGCAGAAGTAGTCGCCATGATCTCCACAGCTAAGTGCTGCCGCAGCTGCTCTTTCTTGCGTGGCGTTATTGCGCCTTGGCGGGATCGCGGTTCACGCGATGAGGCGGCTAAGCCTAAAGCATTCTGACTCACTTTAGGTGACGCTGCCTTGCCCCCAGGAGCATCCCGGGGGCCGTCGATGGCTCGGTTCGGTGCCACAGGTGGACTGGCTACGAGGAGCGGCCAGAGGTGGCGGAATTTCACAGTTCCAAAGGGAAAAAGCACTTCAAAAACCGGAGCTGCAGGAACACACGTCCGACGAAATCCAGAAGAATACTTGATCATTATGCCGTGCTCCTCTGCCCACTTTGACAATATGGCACTCCGGAAAGCCCGCCCGTTGTAGCAGACGGGCGTCATTGTGTGTTTAAAACATTCGGCCTTGAGGAGATCTATTACACTGTTTGCGTCTTCTTTGCCAGCCTTAGCCGCGATCGTCCTTGTGCACTCATCCATGGAGAGAAGAAAGCTCGCGTTAATTTGACTCCTTCTCCCTCCTTTTTGAGCTACGCGAAGACGAAATGAATTACTTCGGACGGGACGCTTGAATATTCAGGGTTTGTCGCAACGTCTGTCGATTGCTTGAATTTAACTTTGTTCACATGGCAGAGGTGGCACGCGCGGATGTAATGGCTGATGTCGTTTTTCATGCCCGGTCATGCGAATTTCATGAGCAATTTCTTATAAGTGCGCGAGAAGCCATCATGTCCGCCCGATTCAGGAGTGTCGTGGTACAGACGAAGGATCCTTGGAACCATAGTTGGTGGTACGTGACACTTTCCATTGATAAACTGGAGCTCTATCGTACCTTCCCACAACTTAATATAATTGATTGCCTCTGGATTCTTGCTCAATTCGTGTAGAAGTAATATTAATAGTGCGCCAGCGTCAGTGACGAGTGGTTCAGGACTGTGCCAAATTAAGAAATCAAGTTGTTGCAGATAGCTCACGCATCTAGCAATGCGGCCTCTTGGCTGGGCCATCCTCAGATTTTGAGTCAGTGCTTGGTGGTCAGTGAAAAGTATGAATTTGACACCTTCCAGGCTAAGTACGAAAGTATTGCATAGTTTTTTAGAGGGCGAGAGCTTCCTTTTCTGTGGTAGAGTAATTGATTCTAGCAGGTTTCAGGGTATAGCTGTAATACCCCACAGTGGAGTGTTTGGTTTGATCAGCTTGTTTGGAGGGTTTTTGGTATATAACTGCACCGGTAGCACGCGATGCGTCCGTGTTTAGCACAAAAGGCCGAGAAAAATCCGGTATTCGCAAGATGGGGTCCGACGATATTAGTTTTAGAAGCTCACAATAGACAGCTTCGCGCTTCTCGCCCCATTGAAAAGGCACGTCTTTCTGAGTTAAACGTGTGAGGTACCTTGTTCTAAGTGCGTAGTCTTTGATAATCACCCGGAAGTGTCCTGCTAGTGCAAAAAAGAAACGCGCAGGGAGTGAACGTCATAAGGCTTTTCCAGCTTGAACATTCTCTCTACCGACACTTGCTTAGTTCTTTTATTGTGTACAGCAAACACCCTGCCAAGAAATATTAGGGTATCTTGAAAGAACGCACTTTTCTTGAACTTGACTTTGAGTTCGGCAAGACTGAGAGCGTGAAGAACTTGAAAGATGACTACAGTGTTCTTCCTTTGTCTTTGAGTAGATGATGTTGTCGTTGATGTAGACATTGCAAAATGTGTCCACGCAAGGTTTCCGGATGTCGGTCATAATTTTCTGAATCCACGCAGGATAGTTTTTTCCAACTGAATGGTAGGCAGTTGTACTCAAACAAGTAAAATGGGGTTATGAACGCGGTGTACTTTTTCGGTACTTCATTCAGTGCAATCTGCCAGAAGCCCTTGCAGAGATCTATTCGTGAAAAACAATGGCAACCACCAGTTTCGTCTATGATGTAGTCGATTCTCGGCACTGGATAAGGTATCAAAAAAGTTTGACGATTGAGAGCCCGATAGTATGTGCAGAGGCGGAATGTCGTGTGTTCTTTTGGTGCAATAGTTATAGGAGAAGCAAATCTGGATGCAAAAGGTCGAAGGATACCTGCGTCCAACATTTCTACGAACCACTGTTTTATCTGCGAGCTCGAAAGGAACGACATGCAATTTCATTGCTAGAGGGTAGCTCGCCATGCATGTAAGCTCTGGGTATTTTGCCTTGATGCCTTCCTGGTGGAAAATTAGCTTTGATACACTAGGCTCTTCACCAGGATCTTCTGTTCTTATCGTGACTTCGGCCATTACTTTGTCGTCCCAATAAAAGTTTTTTCATGTCTGAGCGGCACAAAAGAATATCATAGGTGGCATTGGCAATTGCCAATACGCCATTGGTAATAGCATGTCCTTGAAATTGAATAACCAGGGTTACCCATTCACTATGCATGGTCACTGACCCATCGTAGGCTTGGATACGCAATGTTCTACCAGCGTTCAGACGAACGGGCATCCACTCGAGTCTTGATGATAAATACCGAAGCTCCACTGTCAACGAGAGCCTTCACTTCAATACCACCTACCTTAGCGGGGACATACAATAAGCTTGGCGACACGAAATACACTGTCTCACTGAAGCTCTTTTTCTGGGGCTTGTGATCCACGGTAGTCAGAATATGTGGAAGTAGATTTCCATGAACTGCCGGTAATTGGTTCTTCACCATCCTCGAAATCATGATTGACGCTTCCCAGGGGTTTGTTTATGAAGCTACCTTCACACTCAGGTGACGGCTACGACTCTAGATGCTCGCTCAGCTTACCAGAATCAAGTTCGTCTGTTGTATCACCTCGCTGTCTTCACAATGTAATTCTTGGCACTGAAGTAGGTAGAAAGTTTAGAAGGTCATCAAACATTCTTGGACCTTTCAGCTGGTCATAACTACGGATCTCGATACACAACCATTGCGTTATCAAAGCTACAACAGCAGGAGACGACAGCTTCAATTCTCCCGAATAGAATGGGCGACGCTTCTCAAGGCAGTACTCAAGCAGAGAGCTAGCTGTGTACCAGAACCGTAGTGCAACATCCAATCTTTCTACTGCGTTGCCTTCGAAAGCCGCTAAAAAGTTGCTTTTCTACAGGTCCCAACATGTTGGTGCACGATCCGTGAGTTGCAGGTTATACTATTTTCTGCCCATACCGCCCACATAGCGGCGCACATTCGATATCTTTGTCGTCGGATTGTCACATATTCTTGTCGCAGGCATACTCCAAAAACCACAGCCAGTAGTGCGCACTTCGTTAGTTTCCTTCAAAAACATCCGGTTCAACAAGGGCTGGTGCTGATTTTTCTTGAATAAGCGCTTGGACGAAAGTTCTCATTATTTCATTCTGTTGCATAATGTGCCTGTGCAGTTCTATAAAAGTCAAGTCTAGCCTCACCTTCTCGGCAGGCGTTTCCTCTTTTAGGGTGCCACGTCGATGGGTTCCAGCATACTCCTGCTGAATGCATACAGCACACCCTAGCAAAAGAAAATTAGATTCATTACTTTATTCCGCAAAGCACTCAAAGCCGCAGATGGGAAACCTCTCACCATTATGGGAGACTTCAACGCGGCTCACGAGGAGTGGGGATATACATACAGGGACCCCAAAGGTAGACGAATACGGGAAGATATACAAACGCTAGTGCTTACTCTAAATACTGACCCATGCGTCCCTACGCGCACAGGTAACAGTACAACCAGGGACACAGCAGCCGACCTCACGATAAGCCATATGGCGAGAACAGTTACGTGGAAAAGCACAGGGCAAAATTTAGGCAGCGACCACTTTATTATTTCGCTCGCGCT
Source organism: Dermacentor andersoni (assembly GCF_023375885.2). Classification (NCBI taxonomy): domain Eukaryota; kingdom Metazoa; phylum Arthropoda; class Arachnida; order Ixodida; family Ixodidae; genus Dermacentor; species Dermacentor andersoni. The sequence continues at coordinate 70,881,677 of NC_092822.1, read as the reverse complement.
AGGAAAAGGCGTGAAGACTCGCCTCATCAAACAACCGAAATTACCGGAGTGGGAAAAATTATATAGCGATGAGAACAGGAAAGAACTCTTTTGTTGAAAGTTTGCACTATGTGTGTCACATGCGCGTTCTGTTGTCCGTGCTCAGTTTGCGCTACAGCAAAATAAGATATCCCATATAACCACAAAGCATCATATTTTTTACCAAGTAATCACATTTTTGTCAGTCACACAACTTGTTAAATATAACCTTATATAGCCTAATATAACCTTAAGTATAGCCTTTTGTTCCGTCAGATCAATTACAAACGATGCGATTGCTTGATACCACACTCTATCTTTAATAAACACTAATATACCAGGTTTCAAATAAATAGGAACTTAATTTTACCTAAAATACATACTCATTATGGCAAGCAGAGCGTCGACTTTTCATCTATCACATTCTGCAACACACTACCGTTAGACATAAAAACACTTAAAATCCACGAATTCACGAAACAACTAAATGATTACATTCTGTTGAATGCTGATGCCTGGTTCATACTCACAAACAATTCTTTCAGGGTGCCTTCGTTTCGTTTTCGTTGTAATACCATTAGGTTTCTGTTTGGTGTCTTTGCCTTACATATACGTTCAAGTTAGCAAATTATACTCTGTTCGTCACGTCACTTACGCTGCTACTCTATTATAGTTTCAACGATATTATGTTGCAGTGCTTTTTTACACGACATTTGTGCACATGCATTTCTTCAGTATTGCTATTCATACTAAAACCTGTAATTCTTCAATGTTAACGATTTCTTGAAAGTGTTGCAATATGTGTTTTATTACTTTTACTTTTTAAAGGAGGTCCTATTGCATTCTTGGGCTTCAGGACCTCCTTCTGTATATTAGCATCTGGTAATCATTCTAATGATCTCCAGAAAAACCGATTCTAGTACTGATTCTGATAATGACTATGATATGACCAGCATGTCTAAAGACGGCTGGTGATGACCACAATTGATTTTCCCAAATGAATAAAAGTACTCAGTAGTGAGCAGTAATGACTAATAATGACTGAGAGAGGCGAATGATAAGAGTAGGAAGAGTAGGCTTTCGCCGTTCACCTCTTAAGAAAGATCTTAAGAGATCCTGTAATATTATCTCCCCGGAAGAGGTTACCCAAGATCAAGGCTGGCAGTCTGTGGGGGCCAGAAGAGCTAGCGCCAAAACGCGCACGGCTGACACTAATGTGCCATCGCCCCAGCCGGGAGCGCACCGTGGCAAATCAGGCGGTGCTGCGCTAAAATCCAAAGTGATACGAGCGGCACCAATGCCCTCACTTCCTCGAGACGATATTAAGATTGTGATCAGGCCGCGAGGTGGACCCAATATCTTCAAGATTGGCGTTGTTACGGTGGCTGACGCAATACTCGCCGCCGCTGGCGTCAGTCAGGAAGATCTATGCCAAAATACTCTATGCCCGAATCTACAGCAAAATATTATGGTTGCCAGTACTCCTAAGCGCGAGAATGCGAACCGCTAGGTCCGGATGAGGCAGATGCTCATCTCGGGCAAGGTACATGGGGTCAGTGCGTACGAGACCTCCCCGAACTCCACGTGCAAGGGGTTGATCCACAACATCCCTCTTCAAGACAGCCCTGACGTCATCGATGCCAAGATTGTCAACGCCAATAATCTACTCGCCTTAGCAGCGAAGAGAATAGCTCAAACCGGCACGGTCATCGTCGCGTTCGACGGGCGTCGTGTACCGAACTTTGTCAGGTATGGACCGTTACTAATGCAGTGCTCACTCTACCGCAAGCAAATCGACGTGTGCTATACATGCGGCCGCCTCGGTCATCGCGCCGACGTGTGTCCCAATCCAAGTGACGCTATTTGCAGTGGCTGTGGTGCTCCTAGTCCCAAGTGTAAACTCTTTGGTGGCCAGCATCTCACGGCTAATAAGGACTGTGCTCAAAGGTTCAAGATCCCATACATCGTGCGCATCGTCGCAGTGAGTGCGCCAAGATGGCCGGTGCCGCGTCACCGTCCCCTCAACCGCGCTCGGACACTACGGAACTCTTCCAGACTTCGTCCAGTCCGGGTGCTCAGCGCAGAGGACGCTCCCGTTCCTGGGGCCGCTCGAGAGTCCGTTCCGTATCCAGGGCCCACTCCGCCTCCGGGGCACGTTCCGGCTCCCGCCATGGGTCCAGAAGACGGGCCTATTCCCGGGGACGCTCCGGTTCTCGACCACACTCCAGCTCCAGGCCGGGGCGCGACACGTCGAGGGGGACCAGGTCCTGCTCCAGCACGCCCACCGCCCTTAGAAGCAAGTTCACGCTCTCCTGAACCGACAAGGCTCGAGGGGGACGTGAGGGTCCAAGAGGTGACGACCCGCCTCGCTATTCGCACCACGCACCCGAGCTCGAGGAGTTGCGACGAGTTAACTAGCAGTTGAGGAAAGGAAACGCGCAGGTTAAACAAGAAATGCGCAACTAGCTGGGGAGATGGCGAAGATTAGGAAGCTCGCGTTTTCACCCTCTTCGCTGCAACCCGCTTTGGCCCCGGTCGCCATGGATACGTTCGAGACATCCCACGCGGCTCGCGCGTCCAAGCGTTGAGCGGTAGAGAACAGAGAGGAAGACGAGACTATAAAATTGCTCTCTTTACTCAAGAATGCCTTCGCCAGCATACAGGCTAGCTTAGAAAAAGTCCAGGAAGCTATAGCGCACCCAAAAATCGGCTTGGGTGCACTCAGTGCACGCATAAGCAAATTAGAGGAGGTAGATGCCAGTAGAGAACCCAGCCCCGCTCCTTCACAGGCCGCCGCACGACATCATGTACTAGCACCATCGACGGAGGGCGCGATTCTCAGGGCTATTCAAGCCTCCTTTCAGCGTAGCCATCGATAGTGCGGACGAGAACTTTGGTATCTGGCAATGGAACTGCGGAGGGTTTCCCAACAAGAAGCCGCTTCTGCAGCAATATTTAGGAACTCTCATGGTTAAGCCCCAAATCATCGCTATTCAGGAAGTTGCAACTAGTACTCCTATCAAACTCGCAGGTTATCTGGTAGTCTGGCAGTATCTTCACATTCAGGAGGTGGGGGAGTTGCTACCCTTGTCAACAAAAGGTACAATCGCCTCTTTTGCGACCTCGGCGCAGTTGGTGATGGCATCGAGTACGTCATGACTGAAATCCTCATGAACCCACCCAGAAAGGGCCTCAGAAGAAACAGCCTCATTATTTTCAACGTCTACTGCAGCCCCAGGTACCCAAGGGCGAGGGCGAACTCTCTCAAGAGGGCCGTCAGCCTGGCTGGTGGGCACCCCCTTGTCGTCGTCGGGGATTTCAACGCCCCATATAGGATGTGGGGGTACACCCATGACACGCCCAAGGGACGCGTACTGTGGCAGACTGCGATGGAACTGCACTTGGCCCCTATCACCGATAAGGATTTTCCCACTAGGAGAGGCAACTCCGCATGCCAGGACACTACCCAGACCTCTCTTTTGTCAAGAACGTAGGGGAGGTCAAGTGGGTCAACACGGCTCTAGACCTCGGAAGTGACCACTATGTCATCGAAGTCTCCCTCCCGATTGCCCGCTATAAGACGAGGAAATTCAAGTTGATCGACTGGGACGTTTTCCGCAAGATCAAAGCCGGGCGCGCACCGATGGCCGAGACAGATTTTGAAGGCTGGTGCAAAGGCATCAGGGATGACGCCGCGGCGGCAAACAAGGAGGTCGTCACTGAGCTCGACGTTGACAAGCTGGATAGTAGGTTGGCGCACTTGCTGGAAGCCAAACAAGCCCTCCTCATAAGATGCAAGGGGCAGAAGCATAACAGGAGGCTCCGCAATGAGGTTTAGGAGGTTAACAGGGAGATTGAACATCACTGCAAGAACATGTGTAAGCAACGATGGGATGAGCTCTGCGAATCCGTCGAGGGTCAGCTCAGATCAGGCAAAAGCTGGGGTCTGCTCAAACACCTTCTCGATGAGGGCAGCACCAGATCCAGCTAGAGACGATCCCTCGCGCGAGAAATCCACCACGCTACGGACTCTACACCGGACGAGTTGATTGTCGACAGGCTCATGACAAGTACCTGCCGGTCGCGGATAGCTCTGCCCCTACCCAGTTCCCGGACTACGCGTGGTTTGCGGTGCCGGAGTTGGACCAGGACTTTACCGCGGCTGAGATCCAAGATGTCTTCTTCTCATTCAACGTAAAATCTGCCCCTGGCCCAGATGGTGTCACTAACAGGATGCTGAGGAATCTCGATGATGAGTCGATCGACTTCCTAACCGAAAGGATTAGTGAAGTCTGGTGCAGTGGACAGGTCCCCACACAATGGAAGGCGGCCTGCACGGTACTCATCCCCAAACCCGGTAAAGCACCAGAAAGAGAGAATCTAAGACCAATTTCCCTGACGTCCTGTGTCGGTAAGGTTGCAGAGCATGCCCTGCTCAACCGGCTCAAGGTGCGCATCGACGCCAATGGCGTGTATACCCACAATATGATTGGTTTCAGAGCCGGCATCTCGACACAGGACGCCATGAAGCTGATAAAGCATCAGATCATCGACCGGAGCACAGGAGATACCACAGCCATCCTTGGATTCGACCTGCAGCAGGCGTTCGACAATATCTCACACGAGTTCATTCTCCAGTCTATTGCCGGCCTCGGGCTCGGGAAGAGGGCCTACGACTTGGTCCGATCTTTCCTTAGCCAGAGAACTGCCAAGCTCAAGGTCGAAGATACCTTTCGCAAGCGATCACCCTCGGTTCACGCGGTACGCCTCAGGGCTCAGTCATTTTGCCAACATTATTTAACATCGCAATGATCTGGCTTTCTAAGGAGCTCACGAAGATTCAAGGAATCAACCATACCATCTAGGCAGATGACATCACCATCTGGTGCGTCGGCGGGAGCGACAGCCAAGTTGAAGCCGCCATGCAGAGCGCCATCGATTCGACCGAGCGCTTCCTCCGCCCCACTGGGCTCAGATGTTCTCCATCGAAATCTGAGCTACTTCTCTACAAGAAAAGACCCAGAGGCGGCGGCCATCGTGATTGGAAACGGCGTCCGAAAGCGAAATGTGGCTTTTCACTGGTGACGGGTCTCCGGTGCCCAGAGTGGACTCGCTCAGAATATTGGGGATTATATCGAGTCTATCGGTGCCAATGGAACCGCACTCAGAAAGATCACCGCGAAGATGGAGAATGCTCTCGGCATCATTCGGAGGGTCGCCAACAGGCACCGGGGAATCAAGGAAGACAATCTCATCTGAATTATACATGCTTTTGTTCTCTGCCAGCTTTCATACACGGCGGCCATGCATAATTTGCATGTTGCCGAGAGGAACAAGCTCAATTCACTCATCAGAAAGGTCTTTAAGCTTTCCCTCCGCTTACCTGCAAGCACCCACACCGAAAACCTGTTGAAGCTCGGAGTCCACAACACGCTCGAAGAAATTATCGAGGCACAAGAGCACTCACAGCTGCTCAGGCTATCCGGCACCCCGACGGGCCCCAAGATACTCGACGAGATGGGCCTCAATCCCGTCGACCAGTGCCCCGACGCCGTGCGGATTCCCAGCGACATCAGGTCTCAACTGCACGTCGCGCCCCTTCCCCGCAATATGCACCCCGCAAACAACGTCGGCAGACGTCGGGCCAGGTGTACAGCTCTACTCAAGCATGTCCGCAATAACCACATTGAGGCAAGCTTCGTGGATGCCGCGGCATATGTCCAACAAGAGGCATTCGCCGTCTCCATCATACACTCAAATTCAAGGCTCACTTGCTGCGCTACGGTACGCACTTCGAGGCCCGTGGTTGCCGAAGAGGTTGCAATCGCGCTGGCTGTGCTCGATGGTCGCAGAGAAGCAATATATAGTGATTCCAAGGCAGCCATTAAGGCCTACCAAACAGGTATGCTCTCCCCCAGGCCCTCCGCATTCTCCAAAGCGCAAAAAGTATCTCGCCGCATTCTCTCATTTGGTTTTCCGTTCACTTGCGGCCGATTGAGGGTTCTCCCTCTAACTCTAACGAGGGCGCACACGAGGGCGCGTGAGGACTCACTGACCGCGCCGCCTCAGCAGTGGAACCCTTGCTTACGTTGAATAAAATCACCACCCACTGCTATCTGTCAAGACGGGTATTCCCCATACCGCACCCCGCCTTATGCAGGGCGCGGGCGGTTACCCTTCGACTTCTACAAGCCCGTGCGTACCCTAACCTCGCGGTTCTTCATGCCATATACCCTGAAAGATATCCAAGTGCGGACTGCCCTGCTTGTGGACTAAGGGCAACATTGGACCATGTGTTGTGGAAGTGTGAAGCCATCGGCTCCAGCTTCGGCGACGATAGGTTGGCTGCGCTCTTGGGCAGCCCCGAACTCGGCGACCAAACCCTGGCCGCCCAGAGTGCCCGCGATAGGGCCGTCACGCTGGGCTTGGCGGTCTCTACGTGGGACTAGCCGGGTGGCGCGGGGTCTCGCCTGCATCTTCTCTGGACCGAAATAAAGTTACTTCACTCACTCACTCACTCATCCTGTAATATTTATGTTGAAGGTTTCCTGTATGTCTGGAACTGTAAGGTTAGATAACCTTTCATTGTTGTTGTGTCTATCTTCATTTTCAAAACCTTTTTCAAACAGAACGGAGTTTTATTTTTGTGCGACAACCCCTGCCTAAACTGCATGTGGTAAGCTGGTCTTCTGTCAGGCATGCTCGACGTGAGTCCTCGCTTCCCCTTAAACTTTCAAGAAAGTGAAATCGTCATTCATTAGCCAATATTAGGAGAGATCTACAGAACAGCTGGTGATATGCGTGTGACTTGTTTTGAGCTTTAATAGTTACTGAACGAAGCAACAAATGGTGCTAAAAGATACTCACTGCATGGGACATAATATTAAGGTTCATTAAAATTCTAAAAAAAATGAAGGTTTCTCTGCATTCCACTCAGCGAGCGCTTTGGTTCTGGCCCCTTCTCACCGAGTTAATGGAGCCTATTTTGAGACGCTAACAGCAGACTGCGCTCAACTCAAGTATAATAAAAAAAATAACTGACCCTGTACTCGAAAATAATCCGCAATTGCTTTTGTTCCATGTGTCATGTAGTGAAGAGCTCAACAGTAGCCTGAACACGAGCGCAGCCATAACTCTTGATGTTATTTTCAATGTTTCACTCTTTTGGGTAAAATTCATGTTTATTTTTTATTTCAGAGTGCCTGTGTTTATTATTATATGTGAAAAGGGAGAGGCGTTTGACCATAGTACAGATTATATTTGTGTGTATATTGGTAACGATCTGTATATATACATATATATTCTCGTTCTTGAGTTACCTACTCGTGGAAAAAGAGTACAGTGGCAATTTTCTAATAAAATTATTTTCCAACTTGTTGGGACGGTTGAAGCACTTAAGGCATGAAACATGCATCACACGGATGCAAATAATGCAGGTGATCACTAAAATTGAAGCAGCAATCTGATGGCGCTATAAAAACGTTTATATTAAGAGGAATTATTCCTAGACATGTCACGCGGTTCTCCGTAGCCCCGAACTAGAAGAACAGACATGGGCAGTCTATCAGGCCCGCGATGAGGCTAGGCCTTTCGGTCCCGACGTGGGCTACGAAACTGGTGCGACCTAAAGGGCCTGATTAAAGTTTTTCATGCCATACCATACCATTTCAGATTTCGGCGAAGAAAAATAACTGGCTTTGTTAGTGCTCCTAAAAACTGATAATTTATTAACATGCAACAGTTCTCAATAAACAAGTAATCTTAACAGTGAAAACAACTCAGCACAGATTAATAGAGTTACTAAGTTTTCGGCACTGCCTTAGAAAATAGGGCTCTTTCTCAGATTATTTCAACTGAAGTTAGCAAATACAGGAGTGAAAGTGATGTTAGATGTTGATACGTTTGGGGCTGCTGGAGATTTAGCTTTACCTTTGCCTCTATTTATGCCGTATCAACTAGCCCACCAGTTTGTTTGCTTGTGCGTTCTTCGGCTGGAACGTTGACAGAAGCCTGCGTTAGAAGCTAGGTACTCAAAATTGATGACTCAAGCTCCAACTTTATTGTTTAGGAATAGCTTGTGCAACTTGAAGGTGTGTTACTAATACACGCCTATTTATATGGAATTCTGACATGGTGTAATCTACGTAAATTTTTCTACACCGATATGCGACAAATATATGATAGCGAAGTAATTTCACTCGGCTACAGATTTCTGCGGAAAGACACGGATGGCAATGCTCTTGGTGTAATCCTCTTTAGGATCACATTAAACTAGCTAAAATGGCGCATGTAACAGATGTTGAATGCGCATATTGCAGGGACTCCCGTGGTGCCACCAAAACAATAAAGTTGTTTCGTACAGAATCCGTAGTGTTCCGTACCCCCCCCCCCCTTGTTAAATGATATAAACAATACATCAGCAAACATGTGAAACCCCAAGGGCCTTGTTATGTCGCAGGAAGGATTAACTTCAGAAATTTTGTTTGAAAAACGATGTCGCTTGAAAGGGGTAATATTTTTGCTGAGGCTACGCTGGGCATTGCCCAGTTGTGATTTGATCTGCGCAATTAAGATATGCCCTGTTACGATATGAACTAGGCGTTGCCCGGTTTATGACACACTACACAATTAAAAATTTCAATTTGGCCGCTTTCGCGTAAAGGAACGAGGTACGTGCTCAGCCGTGCTACACAATGTGAGATCCCAAATTACCTTGTACTACATGATTCCTTATTTATTTCCGATCTGCTCCCCGCTTCTTGGCCAATCTCCCATTGTGGATAGGTACCATAGAAAGAAAATCATCATCATCACCATCAACACGGAGCTTTCATCTTCGAGAGCTAGTTGCTGTTGTCAGGATACGTACTGCCTGCATTTTTGGACAAATCGAGATATAGGGCATGGACCGTAGTTTAGAAATCATCATGATAAAAACGTGGCAGTCAAATAATACAATTATTTGCTGTTAGCACAATTAAAATACAGGTGCCTATGGTGACATAATGGTTAGTGAATTGAACTGCTTTCCCGGGGAAACGAAAGTTAATGACAAATCGATCCATCGCATTTATTGAAGTATGAGCTCCTTCACAGGAAAGAAGCTGCCTCCAGCCAGCAGCCACTATCGGGAGAGCCTGGGAAAATTCGAAAAGAATATCTTGCTTTAAAGAAAGTAGTACTTTACACGAGACGCTGCGTCGAAAATTCAGCTGTAAAGGCTAGCGTTGGAAAGGGTCTGCTCTGTTTTAGCAAATCACCAATTTATTTTATTTCGTTATAACTATTAAACTGGCTTCTGACGAACGTTTTCGCTATGGTGAATCTAAGCCTTAATTCATCACTGTGTGGCTTACGATTATCTGGCGAGAAATATCGCCAGGAGAATTTTAAGGTGCTGTACTTATGGCAACGATAAATTTGTTCAGTGTCCCTAACCAAAAACACAGCAGCGGGAGCAGACAAAATTAAGAACTCCCTCATTCGCAACCTAAGCGAGGAGGCGATAGATCAATTAACAATCTACTTAAACAAATTGTGGAACGAGGGAACGATCCCGGAGGAGTGGAAACACGCCGAGGTCGTAATGATCCCGAAGCCAGGAAAGAAACTACAGATAGAAAACCTAAAACCAATCTCCCTCACCTCGTGCTTGGGAAAGTTATACGAAAGAATAATCACAAAGAGAATACAGCAACTCATGGAAGGCAAGGAACTGTATCCGCACAGTATGTTTGGCTTCCGAGCAAAGCTATCAACACAGGATGTCCTCCTACAGATTAAGGAAGAGGTCCTAAGCAAAGCACCCAAGACAGGAGAAAACATCATAATGGCACTAGACATCAAGGGACCCTTCGATAATGTCAGCCACGCGGCAATAATGAAAGGACTTCAAAACATAAATTCTGGGAAGAGGACTCATGACTACGTGAGAGCCTTCCTAGCAAAAAGAACGGCCACAGTAGGACAAGGGGATATAAGAAGCGAAACCTTTGTCACCCCGAGCAAAGGTACGCCACAGGGCTCAGTTATTTCACCCATACTGTTTAACATTGCGATGCTTGGCCTGGCCAGGGAACTAGGCGAAATCGATGGCATACGACATGCAATGTATGTGGACGATATCACAATATGGGCCAACCAAGGAACGCTAGGACAAAAGCAAGAGAAACTGCAAGAGGCAACAAAACGCATAGAGAACTATGTTAAGGCAAGAGGCCTGGCTTGCTCCACAGAGAAATCGGAAATACTCAGAATTGGAAAGAACCCCACCAAGGCCGAAATCGAAATAAACTTAGAGGGCCAGCTTATAGCGGAAAAGAACATGATAAGAATTCTAGGAATGTGGCTGCAAAGCAGCGGAAAATGCAGTCACACAATTAGCTTACTCCAAAAATCGACAGATCAAGTGAGCAGGATGATTACGAGAGTTTCAAATAGAAGACATGGCATGAAAGAGGCAGACACGATCAAGTTGGTTAAAAGTTTAGTGGTCAGCAGAGTCACATACTCGCTACCTTACCACTTGATGAACAAGCTAGAAAGAGAACAAGCAGAAACAATACTAAGGAAGGCGTACAAAACGGCGCTACACCTACCGAGGAATACTTCAAACGACAAGCTACTGCAGCTATGAATACACAACACGTTCAGCGAGCTGGCAGAAGCGCAACTAAACACACAAATAGCGAGACATTGGCAGTCGGCTACAGGAAGAATGCTCCTAAAGAGACTAGGATACGATACGAAAGCGGCAATAGATCGAGAGGCAGACATCCCAGACAACGTCAGACAAACCCTCAGAATAAGTCCAATTCCACGCAACATGGATGCGAACCTACACGCAGCCAGAAGGCAGGCAAGGGCAGATTACGTGGAAGGTCACCTGGCAACACAGGAAAACACGGTGTACACGGATGCAGGGCTACACCCGTGGGACAAGCACACTAGAACACACAGAGTAGCTACGGCTGTAGTAGACTACATGGGAGAGACAATCAGCTGCGCAACCATAAGGAATTGCACGGTAGCGGAGGGGGAAGAGGTCGCCATAGCGCTTGCAGCGACCGAAGGCTACCGAAGTAACCGATCACTAACCATATTAACAGACTCCAAAGCTGCATGCAGGCATTACATGCAGGGGAGAGTCTGTAAAGAGGCCCTGCGAATCCTCCTCGGAGCAGGAACCCTCGGAAATAAAGTGAAACACAAAATTTTCTGGATACCGGCCCATACCGGGATAGAAGGGAACGTGAGAGCAGACAGTCTAGTTCGCGAGATCACATACCGAGCTGGACAGATAGAGCCTGTCTAGACCCCTACAACGGTGGAGCCGACGTGTGCGGAAATATTAAACTACCATAGAGGGCAGAGAATCAAATATCCTCCGCCACACACACTACTTACACAACAGGAAGCAGCCGACTGGAGAAGGCTACAAACCGGAACTTTCTATAATCTACACATACTAAGTAAAATGTACCCGACACAATACAGAAACTCCTGCCCATGGTGCGGAGAAACACCAACTCTTTACCACATAACATGGGAATGTAAGCATAACTACACATTCCATAAACATAAAAACCCGAGTGCGGAGCAATGGGAGGGCCTGCTCACCAGCAGCGAGCTCACCACCCAAAGGGCAATGGTGCAGCACGCGTGCGAAGTGGCCAGGCTCAGTGGAGCCCTGGAATAGGGGCACACCCGTGTTGAAGAGCCAGGCAGCAAGCGCAAGACGGCTCACCGCTAAAACCCTTGATAGAATCAATAAAGTTTTTCTCTCTCTCTCTCTCAGTGAAGTCGATTTCCCACTTGTATAAAGAGCATTGTGACTTTTTATGTAAGACACTGGAGTACTGCCTGCCTTGCATGTTTTTCGTCTTAATTCCTGATCTCTGGATTAGTGAACGTTACATGCCCCTAAAATTCGACAAGGAAAAAAATCTGGCATATCAAAATGGATGTCGATGTTAATGCAATTAGCACTTAATATTATCGTGACACACCGCGCTGCCAGCGCCGAAACGTGTAATACATGAAGCATGTTCCCCTCTAGCACTTCGCATTGGCTAGGCTGCGCCATTTAGCAGCGCAGCGAAAAAGTGCGTGTGCCGTGACAGCGTAGCGTGCCTACCTAGTGTAATTGGCAGTTTCGCATGACAGATGAAGTACTCGATATGATACCATGGATAAGCGCTAAGCTTGAACTCCTGCGGCAGTGTTTTAAGTATACGTAGATCCGACTGAAGCGGATGTGAAAAAGGTGGCTGCGCCAAAAACTTCTGCGACTGTCAGACTTAATACGCCGTGTAGGGCCTGTATTGACATTACAAAGACACCACTGTTTCGCGTAAGGAACGGCGCCAGCAAAACTACATCACGCTCAGATTTTGCCACTGATATTTTTTGGACTTTTGTTATCTAATAGTTGACATTACTTAAGATAAAGCGTGCGCGCTGCGACTACCGTGTTTCATGGCATTTGTTCGTCGGCTGCCATTACAAAAAATTTGAGGAATTATCTAATCAGAAACTTTAGAACTGGTCTGAACAACTTTAATGATTGATCACGATCAAGCGCGCACAAACAAAGACAAGGTAAGGAGCAGACAACAGAAGCGCTTACTTCCAACTGATCGTGTGCTTTTGCGTCATGTGAACACTTTCCTTCCTGACGTCACAAGACCGAAATGCCGACATCAAGTGGCCATACTCAGAAACTTAGAGTCTTCGAACGGCAGACAGACAAAAGCTGCACTGACACACGACACACCCGCCTTTCGCTTACCATTGAAATAATGTAACAGTACACTGCATTGGTCCGGGAGAGACAGGTCATGTATTGGAAGTGATGCAGCAAGGCTCTACGGTCACCATTTACTGTCGACAGGCTGTGGAATATAGCGGTGCCGCCGTGATGTCGCTTCGTGGTGCGTGTGTACATATGTATTCAGGGAACTTTCTTCGAATATACAGATCGCCAATTTGAGAGCGTAACTATGGTGTACTGGAATGGGGCAGTGTGTCTCCCGTAGAGAAAAACAATGGGAGACCGGGCACGCTTCCGCGACGACGCCACTAGACGTGCGCTGCGATCGGCCTGCGTGCCTAGCGCGCGAAATTTAAACATTTACAAAACTTTCAGCATTTGTAAACTGAAACGCTATGAAAACACAATTGAAATTATTATAATTTGCAAAAAAGAATAACACAATTTGTTAGGATACATCAATGTGCCGTCTAAGTTTGCAGGTTTTCAAGCACAGGCCATACAGTGTTACTGATCGCCTGCTCAGCGGTACAGGTGCAGAAGACGAGCAAACGCTCTTCTGATCGTTCCGTTCAGCAAGGACGCATATCTTTAGTGTTTCGAAACATGCGAGGGCAACAAGCCTGGAAGGAGCACCCGCACTGTGCCTGATGGGTCGCACGATATTCCTTTCATGTTGCATCAGCCAGAAAAGCAGTTGTCAGGTATCACTAAAGAAAAAAAATAACTGATTTGTAACGATTGCGTCGTTTGTGGCCCTTCTTACTCTTCTTGACGAAAGGCAAGAAGGGTACATTGAGCCAGTGTTTTCTATGTGCCCGATCTGAAGCAGCCTGGAGTTGTTTTGATCGCTCTGCAGGAACCTCACTGTACAGACACACACAAAACAAGACATTTACAAACCCAGCGCTTGCCGCGCACATAAAGAATGTACGAACGCAGCAGGAAAAACTGCAGCAAGCAAGCAATCAGCGAGTTCCGCATGTACATGCATTACCTCCGCGACAACCCTAACTGCTGGTCCCAGAGGCCCTGTATTGCATCATTGATTTCCTCTTGCCAGCAATGACTCTTGGCTGCAGCGACTGATGGCGCTGCAGTAGACCGGCATGCGCCAGCACCCCCGCCGTCATCGCAAGAAATTCATCTTTTCGCTGCCGGACGACACACTCTCCTATTCCGGTACACCATAGCGTAACGATGCCAGTAGCAAATACCCAGAGAACGAAGCCATCTACAAAATATTTCACTTAAGAGCAGCGCATACCCAGTGAACCCAGTTGGTGCCAATAAATTTCGTTTAAGAGCTGGATAAACCTAGTAGCACCCACCCTACGACCCATGCTATCGTCAATAAGTTCACTGAAGAACAGCGGATACCCAGTGGCACATTGCCAGTGCCCCCATTTAGTCTGATGATTGGTCTCTAACTACTTTAACTCTTTTTTCTAGCTATAACTACTTCACTACAGCAGCCCAATGCTCTAATCATGAACTGGTAGTGATCCAAGTCCGCGGGAAAAACGGCAAGATACCCAGCCCAACAGTCTCTTAAGTGTGTGTGATGTTCCCAAAGAAGGCTAATTGGAATTATTATACAGAAGCTTCTATAGATATTTAAAACTCGGGTTTCATTTTGCCCAGCACTAGAGAATATTCGTCATACCCCGATGCACACACTCAGTCATCTTATTCGTCACCTAAGAGAAAAGACGGGGAATGTGGGAGATGGAAATTCAAGACGATGAGCAAAACGTGAACAAGGTGAATGCAGGAGCCAACGTTTCGACAAGTGGACTTGTCTTCTTCAAGGCGCAATTTCAAGGCGCAAGAGGTTACTTGAGGAGCGGAATATACGACGGCCGACATGCCGTGACATATGTCGTACGGCTTTTACTCTCGAACCGAGTTCCCACAGCAATTCACACCAATACGCTACTCGTTTTACCATTGACATCCCAGTGACTGATGTTCGTATCAAGACCACAAAGAGACCGTTCGCCTTCTATTTCAGCGACTGGTTGAACAAAGCCTGGCCCTAAAGTCGCAGAAATGTATTTTAGGAGTTCAAACTCTGGACTTTCTCAGCCATCGCATTTCACCGCAAGGCATCAAGCCACTAGAATCACAGGCGAGGGCAATCAAGGACGTCTCCTCTCCAACCTTTTTTATACTGGTCTGCGAGTTTCTGGGGGTCATAAATCTCCACACGCGCTTCATACCATCCTGCTCACAAATTATTCAGCAGCTTACCGGCGTGCTGCCTGGCGACATCAAAAACCGCCTACCTTCCGCTAGTCCTAAGAGCAAGAACACTCCATCCAAAAAACGAACAAGGTCGAGACAACTGCACATACACAGCGCTGTGTATGTCACTCGTCAGCGCTTTGTATGGGCACTCGTCTCGTCCTTGTCCGTTGTGCTGTTGAAGACGAATGTCACACCAACTTGCCCAAGCTTCAACAAAAAACGAAAACGAGGTGGCAACTGCATTGTTGCTGATTTATCCACTGCCCGGTGCACCAACTCGTCTTACGGTAGACGCGTCTACCATGGCAGTAGGTGCAGTACAACAGATACCCCATGGCGCAGACTCGAGCCCCTTGGTTTCTTCTCACAGCACCTGAAACGTACAGAAGCTCCCTACACCACCTCCGAGGAGGAGACGTGGGCCATCTATTGTGCTTTCAAGGATTTCTATTTTTTTCTTGAAGGCTACAGCTTTTAGACTCTGACTGACCACAAGCTGTTAACCTTCGTTTTCAAGCACGACGGTTCCTCGTGCTTAGCTTGCGAGCTTCCGTAACTTTTCTTTATTTCCGGATTTGCTATGGACATCCGCCATATATCTTGAACCGAGAATAAGGCAGCTGACGCACTGTCGCGGATCGGCGCTGTGCCTGCTGGCCCTTTGTTGCCCCAAGCTCTAGCTGCCGTCCAGCAAAATGACCCCGACCTGCGCCGATTGCGGGAAGAAGGTTCGTCGCTGCGCTGGAGCTTGTGGAGGTACCACTTCCCTACACAAAAACATCGGTCACAAGCGAAACATCGAAGCCAGCTCCAAGCCCGTACGTGCCTGATCAGTTTGGGCGGCGAATAATAGACAGTTTTAGCAGAGCGTTTGCTTGCGCTCCGCTCCGCACACGTTTCACGCGCACCGGTGGCTGCACCGAATGCATTGATTTCGCTTATCTAACAAGAGCGCCTTCCAGAGATGCCACTGACGTGCTCTCGGCTTGGCGGTAAAACGATTACGAAAGCAACTACACGCTCCCTGACGCACCGCTAAATCAGGTTCCTAGCGGAACGTGGTCAGCGTCCCACGTTCCGCTGCCGCTATGTGTGCTGTGCGCACGCGCGTCAGCGTTCCCAGTAGCGTTTTGCTGAGCGGCGGCGTGCCAATTGTTGTGATAGGCCGGTCTGAGCGGAGCGGACCGTAAACGCTCTGCTAAAACTCTCTATTGGAAGTGCTAGACGGGATGAACCATCCCGGCATTAGAGCGCTACATAGGCTAATCACGAACCGCTTCGTCTCGCAAGGGATCAACAAAGTAGTTTGAAGCTGGGCAAGAAGCTGCCAAGCCTGTTAAGCCGCGAAAGTAACTCGACGCATGGGTTCTGCGGAGCAGCCATTTCGACCAGCAGAGAGCCGTTTCAATCACGTCCATTTAGACTTGGTGCGGCCTTTTTCACCCTGCCAAGACTTCAAAAACGGTGGCGGCGGTGGAGACTCTTCGTAAGTATGACGAACAGCAACCGCACCTCCATTGTTTGCTGCTTTTAGTTTTGCCGATATGGGCTCGCAGACTGGCCCCGGGGGGGCCAGTGTATGGTCTGCGTTGCGGCGACAGGTAGCCGCCTGGTGACGGTGAACGGGACGTTCGTTGAGAGCTCCACTGAGTGGCGGTGAGTTAGTCGTCGATATCTCGAGGTCGTTCGCCAAGCTGTGGTCGCGGCGCGTGGACGGCGAACCCTTGCCGTCCCATCTCCCGGTATGGACATCGTCGGTAGACGCGACCCTCTTCTCCGCAGGTTAGTTTCGAAGGACGAAGGGTGGATGAGCTGGCGACGGCGGCGTCGAACGGCGGAATTGCGTCGTAATGGCGCCTGGCCTGGGCCTGGAGGGTTTATTTGACGGTGCGTGACGGCGGCATCAGTCATCGCTTCAGCCTGGACCTGTGGCAATTGCGGCTGCGCCTCGGAAAGTTCCAGTGACCACTGCATATTTTCTCCTACGACGTCGCCGATCGAGGCAATCGCAGGCTGGTATTTTGGGAACACTCTCTGAAGTTCCTGTGGCACCACGGCTCTGATGGTCTCACCTAGGTCGTGGCTGCCCAACGAATTAACTTCGGCGTAGTTTGCTGAGCTTGTGCGATGGTTGAATTGTCGGTTCCGCATTCCTGGCGTTTTCTAGATGCTGGTGGATTCTTGAAGAAGCTTTTCGGTGGTTCGGTGGGTTTTGCATCATTTCTGCGAAAGGCTCTTGCTTGACACCACGCATGAATAGGCGAACTTTCTTCTCCTCGGACATTTCCGGGTCGGCGTGGCGGAATACACGCCTTATTTCTTCTATAAAGATGCCAACGTTCTCGTTTGGCAGCTGCACTGAGGCTTCCAACTTTACTTCGGCCCTTTCTGCCCACACAACGCTTGTGAAGGTCCTCAGGAAAGTTATAATGGGGCTTGTCGGTAAATGTTCATAACTGCATTAAGGTTAGTGTTGCACTGACGAACATAATGAACAAGACCCGGACCTACGTGGCGCAGGAGGTTACCGCGGAACAAGTACTACATTGTAAGGGTGGACTATCGATTCCCGAACAATGTCCTCACGGCATTTTCGAAGAATTTTGCAGGGCGCAGCTTATCCTGAGGGGTCGATTTGTTGAAGGCTGAAATCCTTTAGAAAGTTTCGAGCCAGGTTTCTGGATCCTCCGCCGGAGGTCCACATAATGTAGGTGGCTCCCTGGATTGCTTAAGTATGACGGGGGACGCTGAAGCTGGCATTGTTGTTGACTTGGCGACGTTCTTTCTGGTCGTCTCGGGTAGAAGACCGTGCTCCGGGAGCAAGTTTTGTAGTCTGTGTCTTGCTCAACGGCCGGCGGCGACGCTGGTGCTGCCTTCCGGATTTGGGCTTAGACCATGGCTCTGCGGGGGGCGTTCGGTACATGAACGTAGTAACACCTCCACCAGATGTGACGTTGTAGTGACGGTGAAGAAGGCACCAAAACTGTTAATGATGAAATGTTTTATTGGGCGAACCTCTACCCTCAAAAGCCAGCTACACTAAAAGAATGGCGATCGTCGCAAGTATGATCAGCGGGTCAAGCGCGTCGGCTTTTATACATTGCTAATCGAAGGTTTAAGAGTAATCGCTTGTGCCGCGTGTCTTCCAGAAAGAATTACATCATTTGAGTCGCGCCATAAAGCAGATTACACAAGGCTCGGTGACAATAGACAGTGGATATAACCATGGATAACTTTCGAGAAACTTCCCATACGTGCAGGCCGCTTCTGCGCTGTGCGATAACATTTGTTAGGCGGTGAACTATGGTCGGCCGATAAAGTTAAGCAAGTACAAGTGTGAATATGTTAAGAGAAGTGATCGATGATGCGGAAGGGTACAGCGGAATAGGGAGTGAACCTAAACAGATAATTTTAAATGGGATACGTAGTTGGGTAAAAGATGAAGGAGAGCAAAGTGGTCATTCTAAACTTGAACATTGAATAAATAAAAAATATAGTCACAAGAGTCGGGGAAGAACATGGCAAATGATTAAGCAAAAAGTTGGAAAATAGGGAGCTTCTAAGTGCAATAAAGCGAAATACGGAAAGAAAAGCAGCATGCTAGTTGGAAAGGAAAAAGGAAACCGAAAAGCTGGTGGAAGAGGGAGGTACGAGAAGCGATCACCGAACGACAGAAAGCATCCCGAGAGCACAGGCCGGCTAAAAAAGCGCAGTTGGCGCAGGATGAAGTAGCTAGAAAATGGGAGATATACCGGGATAAACGTCCATGGCTCAAATAGTTGTTCAAGCAAAGCTAAAAGTGAACGTTCTTTCCAGAAGTATGTGAGAAAGATAAGGCCGCATGCAGAATATTTCTGTACCACATAAACTTATTAGGCAGGAGGTCTAGAACAATAAAACATTTCCTAGATGAAGATGGACAAAAACTAAAAGGGGACGTGGAAATAAATTACATATGAAAAATAACACCCGGATCATTCCAACGCAGTGATGGGGTTGCATCTGAGGAAAAAAAGAGCGTGAAGGAGAAGCAGACAAAAAAGAAGCTGGTGCTCACAAATTTCAAATGGAAGAAAGCCGAAGAGAAAATTCAAAGCGCTCCGCCACAGGGCTAGACGAGGTTCCCGTTAGGCTGATGAATGAACTAGGATGAAAAAGTAACGAAGCCCTGTTGAAAGCAGCACAACTTTTAAAAGACAGATGAATACCAGACAGTTTGCGACAAAGTACAATGAATTTAATTTATAAAGCCAAGGGGAAAAGATACTATTCACTTATATAGACCGTTGACCATTACATATGCAATATAAAGCTTAGCCATGCAGGCAAATAAAGCCGCAAGCATGAGCAAAGAATAATGAAATTTTGTAAAAATTCAAAAGGACCTCAGCATAGGTAGGCGTCTGCGTGATAAATTATTTGCCCTTGTATGGTGTATCGAAATATCCAGCGTAGAAAGAAAACCGTTATATGTGGCTTTTTTAGACATTACATAAGCGTATGACAACGTAGACCGCAACATTTTGTGGGATATACTGGAAGGGGAAGGCTTAGGCGGCGAATGTGTACAGCTTTTGACAGATTTACATACAAAATTTACCTAGCAAAAGGAAAGCGATGAGGCGCGAGGAGAAAGTTGATATCAACAAGGGATTGAGGCAAGGGTGGCCTTTCTCGCCACTGCTGTTTATGATCTACATGGTGAGGATGGAAAGAGCAATAGAGGGAAGGAATATCAGGTTAAAACTCTCATAAAACAGGTGGGCACAGCAGTAGAGCAGCAGCTTCCACGTTTCTTTTATGCGGACGACATTGTGTCGCTAGCTAACAATGAATGTGGTATGCAACGTCAGGCTAATGTCTGTGGACAGGAAGGCAAAAATTTAGGTCTAAAATTTAGCGCTCAAAATAACGTGTAATCTTATTGAATGAAACCATTCAACAGAAAGCATCAATATAGGGCTGCAACCAACTCGCATGAAATGATATAAATACCTTGGTATATGGATAAACGAAGGCAATAGATATATGTAAACACAAGAAAAATAGTAACAGCAAACGGCAAAAGAAATGCGGCCCTAATGAAACAGAGCGCCATGGGGATACAGTACGTACAAGATGCTCCGGCATATCTTTAAATGTGTGATGGTTCTAGAACTTACATTTCGAAATGTCCTTGTTTGCTTGAAGTCAGACGTACAAACAGGGCTCCATGGCAACCAAAGGTTGGTGGGACTGCTCGAATTAGGCGCTCACGGGAAGACTACAAATGAAGCTGTAGAAGGTTATATGGCATGAATAAACTTTGAAGCACGGGAACATCACAGTGAAACTAATTATGAAGAACGACTGAGAAATATGAAAGAAAGTAAATGGGCTGGGGGAGTGTTCAGGTATCTTTACAGTAAGAACAGTCGTTCAAAGTGGAGGAGAAGACCTAGGCAAGTTACCAGCAAATACGCGATCTGTATGGTGAGCAATATGACCACAAAGAACGCGAAATGTAAAATCAGAGAGTCTAAGATAATCTCATCGGTGGCGGCAGTGGAAAAGAATCTTGCTAGGGGTGATTACTTAAGAGGAAAAAAAAACAAAATCAGGAAAGAAGCAATTTATGATAGGTCAAAGGGAAGCTCATTACTTTTTGAAGCGAGATCCGGATGCCTTTGAACACGCACTCATAAAGCGAGATATAAGAATGAAGCAGCATGTGCTTGCTGCGGTGAAGCAAGCGAAACGATCGAGCACGTTTTATTATTTGAAGATATGTGCCCAGTCGTAGATTTAGGCACCACTGGTCTTCTTGAAGTCCTTGGGCTTCTTGAGAACAGGGGGAAAGTAAACATGTCCGCAATAGAGAGTAGTAAAAATCGATTGGAAGATGGGGGAAGAAAACGGCATAAATGAAAAACAAGGGAGGAATACAAAAACAAAGTTCCTAATAATGGGTTAGGAAGTTTCGTTACGGGAATTCTTCGTGGGCTTTTTTTATGTTCCTTTCTTTTTTTTTAACATAGGTAGGGCCTTAGGCAATATAATAAGAGCTTGGTGGCGCAAACCACCATCTCTTTCCAAAGGGGATGCTCACAGCATCCATCCATCAATCCCCGCAACCACCACCGCCGCGGCATCGTTTGATAGTTTGTGCCTATGGCACGTGCAGTGTTCTTTCCTACGCGACACCATTGCAAGTGCTGGGCGGTGGAGTTCCCATGCTGGGCAGTGACCGTGTAAACATTACAATCGTCCAGAGCCTGAACAGAACGTTTGTAGCTGGCATTTCAAGAGCATGCTGGCCACGTATACAAAAGGAGCACGTAAACGCGCACCATCAAATTGCTCCGAAGCGTGCATTTAGCGTAGAGGACACCCAGGCCCCAAAGAAGCGTCGCGCGGAACAGGAGCGTCTTCGCTACGCAACGAAACGTGGGGCAGAGCGCCTGTGTCTTGATACGATGTGCCATGTGCGGCAATGATAATGCTCAACCCTCTCTAAAACCATGAACAATGTCGTATAGCAACGTTTCAAACACATGCATTGTGTGTTCTGTGGACTACTCAAAGAAGCAGCAATGGAAAGCACAAGGTAACGTTTTACAGCTACTCACCGCTCTCATAATGGACTAAGCGATGAAGTTACCCATACGCTGCCAGCATCACCTCCAATTATCTTCAATTGAAGCAAACAGTATACAAACCTTCGTATACATCTATTCCCACAGTGTATTGTGCCCGCATATTATTTTCTTCTTTATAGACGTGTACCATCATCTACCCTCGACACCATAAGTTCCATCAGTTGACGACACCAAGAGTGCCGTCAACTGGCTCACTCATTCACGTCGAATACACAGACCACGATGAGCCCCAACAGTCCTTCGCCGTTGGTTCTCATGTCTCGCATCAGCTGCCATTGCACTCTTCATATCTTAGCCTAAAGCTTGCTTCAAAATATCAGGGTCCGTGCCCCAACGCATGAGCGTACATCGACTGTGAACGATGTGGTCCAACTATTTATGCCATTTTCGAAATAGCGCCTCCGTAGTCGCTAAACGGTTTACATCAGCCTCATGAAGCTCAGCGGCAACCACCTCGTCCTGTGATGACGTTAGGTCGCCAGGATTGCTCATCCTCGCCACGGGGCCAATTAATATGCATGCCGCGCTGTAAGAACTGCCATCGCTTCTTAGCGAGACCCGAACTCGAGCTGTTGATGCGTAGAGCTAGTGCTGTTTCTACAGAAACCCTTCCAATCCCTTGGATGAGCTTTATTAGTTCCCCCTATCAACACTGATGGCTTTATGCTCATCTGGAATATGTAGTTATGAAAGGGGGTTTGTTGAAGCTCGTTCAAGGGATCGCAAGTAGCCTTTAATGACCAGTCCTCGCCCTTGGCATGCGCAGCTCGAGCTCGGGGTCTCGCACTGCAGCAGAGGCAGTGCGTACAGCGCTACATGCAAATCCCCCAATACAACTGCCCCCATGGCGATGAGGTGCCATCCTGACGACCTAAGGTGATGCCACGATACGCGATAAGACGTGATACGTGATACGACGGCTTACGTGAACCGTCTCGCGGCCACAGCGGCGCTTGTGCAGATATGGCGTCCTTGGTTCGACCACATAGTTCACAGGCAATGTACAGTGGACGATCCGGTACGGACCCTGGTATATCGGAGGAAGCTTCGGGCTCAGGTCGGGAGATTGGCAGGGCAGCCGAAGCCAGACGTGAGAATCCACGGCGAAGGACTGTGTAGGCTGATCGTTGTCGTGGCAATCCTTTTGGATGTATTGGGTATCATATTGATGAGCGAGCTGGTTGACGGCACTCTTCAGCATGTCGAGTAATTTCGGAAAGAGGGGTGAATTCAGAGGCACACGGATATGGAAGTACGGTGTCGAGTGTAGAGAATGGTTCACGTCTTTAAAGACAAAAATATGTGAGAAGCCTGTGGTAGCCTGAGTGGCGGTACTTTACGCGTACGTGACAAAAGGGAGGTTGTCGTCCCAATTGGAATGAGAAGCAACATACATTGTAAGCATGCCACCAATAGTACGGTTGAATCGTTCCGTGAGGCCGCCTGTGGGTGATACGCCGTAGTGGTGCGGTGAATAGAGCGGCACGCGGCGAGTAGCTCCCTAATAACTTCGGACAAGCTGACACGGCCTCCATCGCTGAGCAGTTCTCGCGGTGCACCGTGCCGCAAAATAAAAAGCCGTAAAAGGAATGTGGCGACATCGCGAGCAGCAGCCGAAGCAAGTGCAGCAGTTTCGATGTATCTTGTTAGATGGTCGACTGCGACAACTACCCAAGATTTCCGTTAGCAGTGCATGGGAGGCCCATGAAAGTCAATGCGAACATGGTCAAAAGGACGTGCAGGCCAAGGTAAAGGTTGCAGAGGGCCTGTCGTATGAGGAAATGTCGTGTGACGTTGACAGGCTGCACATGACCGAATGTATTTGCGGACGTAAGAATGAATTTCGGTCAGTAGTACCGCTCATAGGTTTTCAGGGCTCCAGCATGAGATTGTTGTGGGTCTGCGTGGAAACACCTGAATATGTCGGAACGCAAATGGCACGGGATAACTATAGCAGCCATTTCCAACCGTCTGGCTGATAGTTTCGGTGGTACAAAATGGCGTCCCGCAGCACGATATGGGTGGCTTGGCGACGAAGGGCTCGAGGGCATGTAGCCGTTGAAGAACTGGCGAGAATGTCAATGAGAGAAGTAATCTACGGATCTTTTCTTTGTTCAGACGGCATGTCAGTAGCAGCAAGCGTAGCAACCGGGCAGTGTATGTATCAGGGTGGCGTTTCGTCGGATCGAATCGTCGGTCAACCATCTGCGTCAGATGGTTGACGCCTGGAGCGATAGGTGACGTGAATGTGAAATTCTCGGAGCCGAGGAGCCCAAACGTCCGAGCCACCCCGACGGGTGTTTCACTGATGCAAGCCAGCGCAGCGCGTGGTGGTCTGTCACAACGTCAAACAGATGGCCATACAAGTAAAAGCGAAATTTTTTTTAATGCCCAAACTATAGCGAAACATCGTTTAAAAGCAAAAGCTTTACTGGCCACGAACTTGCGATTTCGCCGTGGCGGTGCTCCGAGGAAGCACATGACGTCACAACGCGCGTCTCCCCAAAGATATTTCTCTCTCGCTCCCTAGTCACTATTGCGCATGCGCCACTAGTACCACCAAGTCCAAGGTGTTCCGCTGCTGCGCAGCGCCGCGCCTTTCCGCCGCCGCCGTTTGGTATCACGTCAACCGCGTTCCTCATCGTTGCGCTCGCCACCGCTCGCTTCGCCAGCTGCGTCACATGCCTAATATCATGTCGGAGGATTGAAAAGGAGAGCTCGCGTGCGCCGCAACCACAGCTGAGGTGGCAGTATGGAAGGGCGCAATTCTGATAGCCTGGAATTGACATCGAAACGAGAGGAAGAGCAAACTAATCGCCCAGGAAACAGACGAAGAGCGCGCCGAACGATGCCTAAACGCCGCAACATAGCTACGCAACCAGACTAACCGGGACTTGCAATCAAGATTAATCAAGGCTAACCATGCTATGCTTGAGCTTTCGCTACGTATATCCTGGCATAGCCGAGCTAAGCCACTGCCAATTTTTTTTTCTTTTTCTGTGACACAATTAATTTATGCCCTTGTGAGAGCAAGATTCCCATATGCAGCCACATATTCTGGGAGCCAGGCTTGCGTTGCGCAAGGACAGCTTCAAGACCAACGCCGCTGGCGTGCGTATTGTCTTCAGTCGGAGCACTCGGGTGGTAGTGGCGTAGAACAGGCGGTGAGGTAAGTAGACGATGCAAAGTGGTGAAGGCTTGGCCACACCCGTACAAAAAAAATTATTGAGGAAGCGTTGAAATATTGTTACTCAATGTTGAGTCTTTTTATTGAGGAATTATTGGGTTGAGTGTTGAGGACTCTTGAATATTGGCCACTGAAATTTAATTGAAACACCATTGGGTACCTTAATGTTGAAGAATTGTTAAGTTGCAATGGAAAGTCTATTGTACTTAGACGGCCCGTTGTGTTCATTTTGTTGAATGGTTGTTGAGTTACCATTGATTCTGTGTTGAACTGTCATTGTGGTAGTTCTGTTGACCTGTTGAGTTATTGTTGCCACAGTACTGAAAAGCACATTGTGGCACAGTTGAGATGGCATTGAGATTTCAGATGTCACCATTGAAATATGATTGACGTTTCGTTGGGCTCGTGTATTTTAATTCATATATTGAAATTGCTTTGCTGTTCACACTTGCATGCCCCGGTGCCTGCTCACAACTTTCCCAAACACAAACAAAATCAAAGGAGAGACTGATGAATTTGAAGTACCTTTATTTACACTAAAGATGCGTGCACGTGAAACATTATTACAGTACATAAGGCACCACTACATTGAACCTGGAGAGATAGGCTAGTACCTGCAGCACTCTAGCAGTGTAAATACATCTGAAAAAACCTATACATATTGTAACGATGTTAGTAAAACAAGGATATTTAATAAAGGCGAACTTGTGCCCACAAGTAAAAGTAACTGCGGTCGTGAAGAAATCCGCGGCAGTCGCGTTCTCAAACTGGGCTCGAACCGTCTCCCTCTTCTCCTCGCATGACACCTCGTGCGCGTGGCGCATGCGAGCCGGGTCCAACTGGCTGCCCGTGCCACGAAGATCGCTGCCTGTTGTTGCTGAACAACACCACTGTACGGCGTACACAGTGCCCAGTGCAAAGGGCGCGGAACTTGAATCTCACCAAGTTTGTCGTGGCAATATCCCCCTCCTTGCCGCATCGGCCCGATGCGTGAGAGGAAGTAGGGGCTCCTGTGGGCTCTCACTTTTTTTTTTGTTGTTGTTCATGACCTGTCCTGGTAGGTTTTCATGCGGACAACATGGACAACTTCCGTAGAGTTGCGCCGTCTTGGGCTCTCGTGTCCAGCGGATTTCACTTCGTAAGTGACGTCGCTTATGCGACGAAGTATTTCGTAAGGGCCGAAGTATCGGCCCAGAAGCTTTTCAGACTGTCCACGGCGTCGCACTGGGGTCACCTTGTCACCGGCCTGGTAATGAGCTTCACTACGGCACTGGTTGTACCGGCTGGAGTCGATGCGTTGTTGGCGGTGTATTCGGTACCTTGCCATCTGTCGTGCCTCCTCGGCTCGTTGCAAGAAATCATCTAGGTCAGATGAGTTATGTTT
This sequence comes from Dermacentor andersoni, assembly GCF_023375885.2. Classification (NCBI taxonomy): domain Eukaryota; kingdom Metazoa; phylum Arthropoda; class Arachnida; order Ixodida; family Ixodidae; genus Dermacentor; species Dermacentor andersoni. The sequence continues at coordinate 70,855,428 of NC_092822.1, read as the reverse complement.
TTCTTCATCTAACGGCAACATAGCATCCAAAGTTGTGGTCACTGCTCGGCCGAATACAAGTTCAAACGGGGTGACTCGTGTTGTTTCCTGAACGGCCGTAGTATATGCGAAGGTGATGCATGGCAAAATTTCGTCCCACAGCCTATGTTCAACGTCGACATACATCGAAAGCATGTCGGTCAGTGTTCTGTTGAGGCGTTCAGTTAAACCCTTTGTCTGAGGGTGGTACGCTGTAGTTTTCCGATGATCAGTATGTGTCATTTGCAACAAGCATTTCATTAAGTCCGCAGTAAAGGCCGTTCCACGATCGGTAATAACAACTGTGGGAGCGCCATGCCTGAGCACGATATTGTGGACAAAGAATTTTGCAACTTCGACAGCCGTTGCATTGTACAGGGAATCAGTTTCTGCGTAACGGGTGAGATAGTCCGTGGCCACAACTATCCACTTTTTGCCTAAAGATGATGTTGGGAAGGGTCCAAGGAGGTCCATACCGACTTGTTCGAATGGGGCTTTTGGTGGCTCTATTGGCTGGAGGAGGCCGGCCGGTTTTACGGATGGAGTCTTGCGCCTTTGACACTCGCGACAAGTCTTGACGTAGTGCTGCACTGATGCTAATAACTTGGGCCAGTAGTATTTCAGACGAATCCTGGCGACTGTACGGCTCACGACCATGTGTCCAGACGTCAGCTCATCGTGACATGCATGCGAAATTTCTTCTCGCATAGATGTGGGTACGACAAGTAAAAACTTTGTGTCGCTGTTCTCGAAGTTTCTCTTGTAGAGGACACTTCCTCGCAGACAGAACGAGGATAGCGCCCTAGAGAAAATACGCGGGAGTTGAACGTCGAGTCCCTGCAGGCGCTGTATAAGTGGAAGCAATTCCGGGTCATCTCGTTGTTGTTGAGCAATTTGTAATGCGTCAACAATACCAAGGAACGGGAAATCCTCTTCTTCTGACACAGTTGTATCGACGGGTGCGCGTGACAAGCAGTCGGCATCGCTGTGTTTCCTCCCGGATCGGTATACGACAGTAATGTCATACTCTTGAAACCTAAGGCTCCATCTTGCTAGTCGCCCGGATGGATCCTTGAGATTCGCCAGCCAGCAAAGCGAATGGTGATCGCTGACTGCTCTGAATGGTCTACCATAGAAGTATGGCCGAAATTTACATATTGCCCAAATGACTGCAAGGCACTCTTTCTCGGTTGCGGAGTAGTTTGCCTCTGCTTTCGAGAGCTTACGGCTGGCATAAGCAATTACTTTCTCCTTGCCGTTATGCCACTGCACTAGTATGGCACCGAGGCCGACGTTACTCGCATCGGTATGAACTTCACTGTCGGCTGTCTCATCAAAATGGGCAAGGATTGGAGTAGCTTGCAGGCGTTTCCTTAACTCGTCAAAGGCGTCTTGTTCGCTTTTCCACATGAAAGGTTGATCTTCTCTTGTCAGTATTGTAAGGGACTCAGCAATGTTTGAAGTTTTCCACAAATCTTCTGTAGTAAGCGCAGTTCTGTAGTAAACTGAGTTTTTGTCTGTGGGTGTCGGGAACCTCGCAACAGCTGCTGTCTTTTCGGGATCTGGCCGGACGCCTTCAGCACTGATGACGTGTCCGAGAAACCGAAGTTCATCGAAGCCGAACTGACATTTTTCCGGCTTAATTGTCAAGCCTGCTGCGCGAATAGCTTCTAATACTAGTCGCAGGCGCTCTAGATGTTGGTCAAATGTGGTGGAAAATATGACCACATCATCCAAATACACTAAGCATGACTGCCACTTCAATCCTGCAAGCACAGAGTCCATCATTCGCTGGAATGTTGCGGGCGCGGAACACAGGCCGAATGGAAGGGCTTTAAATTCGTAGAGGCCATCAGGGGTTACGAATGCTGTCTTTTCACGGTCCCGTTCATCCACCTCTATTTGCCAATATCCACTCTTGAGATCCAGCGAGGAGAAACACTTTGCACATCGGAGCCGATCTAACGTATCGTCGATACACGGAAGGGGGTACACATCCCGCTTGGTTACGCTGTTCAGTTTACGGTAGTCGACGCAGAATCGAAGTGCGTTATCTTTTTTTTCTTAACGAGCACTACCGGAGACGCCCATGGACTGCTGGAAGGCTGAATAACGTCATCTGAAAGCATCTCCTCTACTTGCTTCTTGATGATCTCCCTTTCTTTTGGTGAAACTCGATACGGGTGCTGGCATACCGGTCTTGCGGCGTCCTCTGTTATGATTCTGTGCTTCGCAACAGACGTGCGCCGTACCTTCGAGGACGTAGAGAAGCAGTCAGAAAAATCCTTTATCAGGGCATATATCTGTTTCTTTTGGGCTTCCGGGAGTCTCGGGTTGACGGTAATTGATCTGTCGACACTGCAGGTTCCTGGCAGGGCAATTGACGTAGTTAGGCTGCATAATTCGGTCGCTTGACAGAACTCGTGGAAATAGGCAATAGCTGTTTCTTGTGCGATGTGTTAGAATTCATTACCGAAATTTGTAAGTGCGACATTTGCACGGCCATCGCTTAACTGAACAAGGCCCCGAGCCACGCAAATACCTTTGTTGAAAAGGAGCTCTATGTTTCCATCCGCCATGCCTTCGCGGTCGGAAAATCTTTCATTCTCCACAAGAACCATTATACTGCAGCGTGGTGGCACAGTTACGTCATCGCTAACGACGCGCAGTGCAGCGAGACGTCGCTCCACCGATTCTTCCACAGGTATAGCTTGTTTCGTCGATAAAGATACACTGGACCTACGTAGGTTAATTATGGCGCCGTTAGCTTGTAGAAAATCCATTCCCAACATAAGTTCCCGTGAACATTCTGGCAGTACAATAAAGTCAGAAACGTAAGTGAAGCCTTTTATCGTAAGTCTTGCGGTGCATCGGCCAAGGGGCGTAATAAGATGACCGCCTGCCGTGCGTATCTGCGGACCAGTCCACTTCGTCACAACTTTTTTAAGGTGCTTCGCCATCTTGAAGCTTACTACCGAATAACCAGCGCCGGTGTCGACTAAGGCATTCAGCTCGCATCCGTCTATTATCAACCGCAAATCTGACGTAATCGTTTCGTTCCTGCAGCTGTAGACTGGAATTGTCTCGTCACCGCACTGGAATCGCGTTGGAGGATCTTCGTAACTCTGGTTATCAGCGGCCTCACCTCCACAGGTCGCTTGCTTTAGTTTTCCTGGTGTGGGCTTTGTGAACGACGCCTAGGCAATCTTGGAGATGCGCGTGGGCTAGGCGATCGGTAGCGCATGGGCGACGGTGATCGTGGTTGACGTTGGCCAGGAGTAACGGGGCTTTGGCGCGTCGACAAGTATTCTTCGATCTCCGCTGGCCATTCACCGTTTCGGGGGCATGGCGCGCTTAAGGGAAAACCCCTTAACCAAACTTGACGGTACGGGCAGAACCTATACAGGTGACCCGCTTCTCCGCAGTGGAAACACAGAGGCCTGCGCTCGTGGTCACGCCAGACGTCACTTTTCCGGGGCCTTTGTTCCACAAAACGAGGTGCACTACGTGCTAAAGGCTGATAGGCAGTCGGTGGTTCCAGTAGACGAGGTGTACTGCGTACTGTAGGCGGGTAGGGGACGGTCGTCGCAACTGCTCCACCACTGTGTACGGCGGGTTGCCTGAGTACGTCGGCGTACGTTGGGATGCGCCGCGTCGGCTGTGGCTCACGCTCTGGATCCTGTATGACGTTCCTGAGTTCGTCCCGGACAACGTCGATGATAGATAGTGCAGCTGGAGCCTGAGGTATCTGCAACTTGAGCTCTTCCCTGATCACTGACCGGACAAGCTCCCGCAGGGCTTCCAGGTTGTTTGGGAGGCCTCCAGGGAAGACATTGACAGGTGCGCAGCTTTCCTCACGGTTGTATTGCCGAGCCCGCTGTTCCAGCGTCTTTTCGATGGTCGTTGCTTCACATCTGAACTCGGCGACCGTGCGCGGTGGGTTGCGGACGAGAACTGCGAAGAGTTCCTGCTTTACTCCACGCATGAGATGGCGCAGCTTCTTAACTTCCCTCATGGTGGGATCGATCAGCAGGCTTGAACAGGCGGGACATGTCCTCGAGGTACATCGCCACGTTCTCGTTTGTGAGGTGGTTCCTGACTTGAAGTGCGATTTCCGCCTTTTTTTACGATCCGTGCTGGCGTACGTTGCTAGCAGCTGTCGTCGAAATTCCTCCCAAGAGGTCAAAGAGGGTTCGTGGTTTCCATACCACGTTTTTGCGAAGTCTTCCAAAGCGAAATATACGTTACGGAGCGTCTGTCTCTCACTCCATTCATTAAAGCTCACCACTCTCTCGAACAGTTCAACCAATCTTCCACGTCTTCGAACGAGTCACCACGGAATGTTGGCGGCTTGCGAGGTTGGCTTACGACTAGCTGTGCCGGTGTTACCTGGGTAGTCATTGTGGCGGCGTCCGTTGTGGGAGTTTCTCTTGGCAAGAAAAGAAGAGGGCCGAATTCGGGCGAGTCACCTGGAAGACGGCGGCTGGTCCGCTGGTGTACAGGTGTCAGTTCCCCGGGATGGACTCGCGGGTTGTCGGGGCTACGCTGACTTTCGTTCGTGGGGCTTCGACTCATACCCAGCACCTCCACCAGAAATGTAACGAAGTTAGTAAAACAAGGATATTTAATAAAGGCGAACTTGTGCCCAAAAGTAAAAGTAACTGCGGTCGTGAAGGAATCCGCGGCAGTCGCGTTCTCAAACTGGGCTCGAACCGTCTTCCTCTTCTCCTCGCGTGACACCTCGTGGGCGTGGCGCATGCGAGCCGGGTCCAACTGGCTGCCCGTGCCACGAAGATCGCTGTCTGTTGTTGCTGAACAACACTACTTTACGGCGTGCACAGTGCCCAATGCAAAGGGCGGGCAACTTGAATGTCACCAAGTTTGTCGTGGCAATATGAATTCAATCAAAGCGATCATTGTGGTCTTCACTTTCGACTTAAGTTTATGACTAGAAGGCAAAGCGACTCAAAAGGCAAGGCTTAAGCATACCCTTGTAACAACCAACTTTGAAAACGTGGACACTTCAAGCTGCTTGCGTGTGAATACACAAAAACATGTGAATATATGACATTAAAATGTTTCGCACACTAACACATCACAAGAAGAGCTACGACTGACTGTGAGAAGGCAAAATAACAAACTTGAACCGAATGACTTCACGTAAACATATACAAGCTTTAGCACACATCTTTCACCGCGATTAAAGGTATGAAGTACCCAAGTAGACTTGCCTGAGCTTTGTCTTCGAGATATATATATATATATTCATGTTGCTCAATTATTTTATAAAATACTATCACTCAACTTAGCTATTATTTGACGGAACATCATAGAGAAAGTTCTCGGGCATGGTGAACACCTTAATCATGTTTCTGACAAGCCAGGATTGCTTTCTTCAGAAATAAACTTGTAAAACTTTTGTTTAATGAATGGAGCTTATTTCCCTGGCACAAGTCAAGAACAAGCAGTACACCAATTGATTACGTTAATTTGGGGTACAGAAGAGTTTGTTGGTGGCATTTCCTCAATTTAGTGAGCTCATTTTCAGGTCATTTTTCTGGACTTGCACAAGGCTAAATAGAGCACTTTTTGAGGCCTTTTTCCCTATACCCAGGAACTAAGTGGTGCCTCAGTCAATAAAGAGATAAGGCAAGGCTAAAACCTTGAACGATAAGAGAAAAAATAATTATTTAGCCCAGAAAATTGGTAGTAACACACGGATAACGCAATTCCAAACAGCCAAATAAATGGTCACCTGCACTTTCAGTATCAAGTACCCCAGAAATAGTCATAAAGGATGAGAAAAGGTTCCAATGACTCGACAGCCAGATTGGTGTGACAGTGAAAAACGCAAATAAATGCATATACAAAACACCAATTACCTCAATTTCGGAGGTAAAATGTTATTAAAATAGCACCAAATTTTGCTGCATAAAATACATAAAGGTTGCATAAAAATTGGGACAAAGTAGTAACTGAAAGACAGAGGGAGCTACAGCACCCTTGTTTAAAAACATTACGAGGAAAGTGATATATATGCCTATTTAAGCTCACAATTTTCGCTCCAACGTATAGAAAAAGAACGCATGCACTTAGAGCATAAAAAGGTTCATGTGCCTGGAGAATGCAGCACAGTACAATGAAGCGCCATGAGAACCGAAAAGTAGATCTTCCTACAAATGCTTGCAACCTACAATCAGGCATGTGCCATGTCATGCCTTGAATGGATGAAATTTACAAATCTTACACACAAAGGAAGTTACCATCACTCTTATTGGCTTCCTCAGGGGGCTCCTTGAAGTTGAACTAGAAAAATGTACTCATTGTTAAAAACAAAGAGAAGACCCTAAAGCGTTCTTCCTGAAATAAACAGCGCAAATAAGTTCATGTATCAACTCTATGGACACTTCGCCAATTCGGTGTTCATTTATATTTGACGACCACCCAAACAGAGACGAGAAGGATGAATTAAGGTAGGAACACACATGAACGCTGACTCAACTAGAAGCTTATTCGTGAAGACAAAGATTTCAAACACACTGGCCCACTTCACAAAGAAAAAGTCATGGATGCGCAGCACAAACAGCCCGACACAACAAAAAAGGACCGAAATACGTCTTGCAGAATAAACATGTGCGTCAAAAACTAACAAAAACATGAAAACTGAGAGGTTTGTCCTGTAAGTGATATTAACGAGAAGTACTGCAGCAACTCTTTCCCACTAAGGGTCACAGAAATCTTGCTGATGAATATTTCTTCGTGATGAATAAATAATGCTTCCATAAGTCCTCTTGTGTTCTGGTCTTTGTGATGAAACAATCGTTCCTTCTGCTCTATACCGCAACACCAGAGGAGTTCCAGAAGCAATATTTATTGATCACAAACGAAACAAATGCATAGCCAAGTTATCTGTTGCCCTTAGTGGGAAAAAGTTGCAGTTCTCAAAAGAGTATTTCTCGTTGGGTAGTATCACTTATCGGACAAATCTTTCGCTTTTTCGACAGATTTGTCCGATAGTTCTCGTTTTTCACGCACGTTTATTCTACATGACATGGCCTTTTCATAATTTTTTTTCTTGTCGCACGTGGCTCTTTCTGCCACGCATGCACAGATTTTTACCTTTGTCAAGTTGACCAGTGTGTTTAATGCCTCTGTCATCAAAAGCACACTTTTAGTAGAGCTTGCGCTCGTGTGTGTTCCTACCTATTTCGTCGTCCGTCGTCCGCCTCTGTTCGTGCTCCTGTTTACAGTACGCACGTATCACTTGGTTAGGCTGGTAAACATTCTGACAAACAAAAGTAAATGCCTCCCCTCAAAAGGTAGCCCATCCTTTACTACTAAACGCCAGAGCAAATCGAAAGTAAGCCTTCACAGTGTCCATGTGGCAGCTAGTACACCACAGAGCAGCACAACAAATAGCTGAAAATCCCACTTGATTGAGAGTGGCAACAGAGAAGCGAGCTTGCTAGTGAATCAGCCACATATCAACCGGTGTCTCTTGCACGACGCCAAGGTATTGCTTTTGGCGTCGAACACTTTAGCACCTGGGAATTTACTGCATGTGTAACCTGTGAGAAGGGAATGTGGACAGAAAATGAGATTACGCGGATTAAGAATCTGCCACACACTGCACACAACTACGCACAAAATAGAAGTACACACTATACTGGCAACTAAAAATATGTGACTCTTTAAGAGTGCTGTCTAGAAAAGGAAGAAACGGGTTGCTACAGTAAATGTTAGCTAAGACCCGCACAGCGATGTTTCACAGCTGGGAGAAATATTCCCAGCTCTCTCCCACAACCAAAGACCACGCGAGAGTGCATAGCCGATACCAAGCAGATATCGAATCTTGGGGTAGAAGTCCAGCAGCAGGAATGACCTAAAGATACGCCGAGAGCGATGCGAGCGTGAGCGTGCCTGTACGAGTGAGAACATGCACCGTTTCTTTGAAGCTAGCCGCTCCGGCGTGTCTCCGACCATCCCACGCAATTTGTGTGCAGAACGTCGCGTACACGCCCTTGCGCGTTTTGCGCGGTAGCGTCTGCGCAGTGAGCTACCTTCATGCACGCGTCTTTCTTCACCGCGCAAACGGTGCTCGAGGCGACAACGCGCCGAGTGGCGCTCCTTTTGCTTCTGCAAACAACGCACATTCGGATCGGCCCAGCTCAAAGAGGCAGCGGAGAACGGTGGCATGTTTCAGTTATCGTCAATTAAAATTGTACAGTACGCCTTCAACAGAAACACGCCGCGCTAGATAAGGATGCTTACTGCGGTAGTTTTGGCGGTGATAGGCGATAAGGCGAGCCCGTCGGCGTCTGCGTTCTTTGGTGACGTCGTCACCACACCTCTGTTCATTTGCGCTATGTATCCGTGGACAGTCACCGCGCAGAAGCTGTGACTAATAGGTTGGCCGTTCTCCGCAAAACCCAAAGAGGCAAAATATGGTTCGCGGTGCGCTGCATCATTAGCCGCAGCATAAATCGAGGCGCGCTTAACCGCTACGGCACAAAAGGTGACCACACTAACCGTATGGTATACGATGAGCCACTACGTAAAAACAAATAGTTCTGATGTTCCATGTGCCAAACCAAAGATCACATTATGAGGCACGTCGTAGTTGGAGACTCCATATTCATTTTGACTTCCTGGAAATTTTTACGTGCATACAATGCACAATGCACGAGCGTTTTTGCATTCCGCTACTTTGGAATGCGGCCGCTGCAGGGATTGTATCCACGACCTCGAGCCCCAAAGTGCCACGGCGGCCGCCATAGTTACGAAATGCGTAAGCGGGAAGTGCAACACTGCCTTCCGGTACGAGTGTGGTACAAGTGTAGCACAGCTGCACACCTGCTGCACAATTATTTGTCACGGTTCTCCTAAGCTCGTAGTGCCTGCCTAAATACCTTGAAAGGCAGCGCGCCTCTCACGTATCGGAACGCGATAACAAGCGCTTAGACGGCCCACGTGAACCCCCATGAAAGATGACGTGACCACTGTACAACATCACTGCGCCGAGAAGCCGATTCTTATGTTCCAGTTGTGTTCTCTCATACAAATGAAGGAAACGTTATTAGACAGGAACAAATAAAGCAATTCAATTTTACGCACATGGGGCGCCGCTGCCTCTTCGCCTACCATTGTTTCAAACGAAGTGACGGCGGAAGCGAGAGTTAGTATCGCGCGCACTTGCTCCGGGGCATGCGGTTTGCTTGAAGAAAGTGAACGGTGTGCTTAACATCTCACGCTCGACAATGTCAAAATAAAAAAAAAGGCTACGTGCCCAAGAAAACGAGATTACTTACCCATCTTCAGAAGTGCGGCTGCGACTGTTTCCGGGTGCCTTCTCTCCAACAGGCATCATGGCCTCTGCTGCGCAACTCATCAAAACCGCCAGGCTCGCACATCAGTAGAAGACTAGTAGCTGGGTGAGCCAACCACTTCTACTGATAAACGTCCCACTTATCGTCGTTAAAGCATTTCACTAAAATGTGCGTCATGATGTCCGAAAAGAAAAAAAAATACTTTCATCAAAAAGCACGAGGCACAACCACCGCACAACTGCAACCGAATAACTGAGCCCGAAAGCCGTTCACAGCTTCACTATCGTATTCAGTTATAAAAACCTTTCAAACACAATATAACGGCACTTAAAAAGCGCTAAGTAATTAGCAACAATTTTTCGTCAACTAACCTTTATAAATTTTTAAGAACAACCTAATTTCTAGCGTAAACAACAAATACTACGACCAAAAAATGCAACTACGAAACTAGCGGTTACCGTGTTTACTGTTGCAAAAGTGTGCGCAAAACGAAGCTCAGTTGCGCTCGCTTGCGCGCACACATACACACCCGATCGCTACCTTGACGTTTGTTGCGCCACCTAGAAATAAAGACTACTACTAGTTTTACTATATTTACAAAAATAAAGCTTCTAAAATAGTTTATAGCGCCTTTGCAGATGAGGAGGTGACAAGTAAGATATGATAAGAGTCCGTTACCTGTATTTCTTTCATTTCTCTTTGGTGTGCGTCTGGATTAGAAACCAGTATTTCTGCAGCACAAAGGTGAATCGTGAGGAGTTCGAAAGGCAACAATATACGCTGGCGGTGACTGATGATGGCAGCCGTTGTAATATGACCGTTGCTCTGGCAAGCGATGCGCATGAAAGAGGGACAAATAAAGCACTGTGAGGAAGAAGGTCAGTGTCTGGAGCTACACAGATCGTGGTAACATCATGAACTTGCAATTCCTGAGGTGGCAAATTGCAGAGAACGAAGGCGCCATGGTCACTTTCCGTAATGCAGGACAAGGCTTTTCACTATTCACGGATACAGCAGCACCTGTATCTACGAGTGCAAGAGACTTGATGCCATGCATGGACTTCAATAACGTTAGCGAGGAAAAACGAGGACTTTGTTGTTCCGACGTTGACTCAGTTCGTACCTCAGGAACTGCGGAAATTCGTTTTCCGCCTCGTGTGTACTGGCAGTGAGCCTACGACGCGTGGGTGAGTGAGCGCCGACGAGGGGGGAGGCGAGGAACGAGTGCCATAGCCTCTGACTACGCAGCTCGTATGTCATCAGCAGCGTAGACTACCGATAGCGGCAGCTGAGGCATGCGGTATGGTCGGAAGCCGTAGGTTGGGGGTTGCGCGGTGCCCTTGAAGCCCGGCAAGCGCCCGCGGCAGAAGCGCGCTACATGTCCCGGGATACCACAGGCGTTGCATATTGGGCGGCTGTCAGCAGTGTGCAGAGGATTTGTGCCCTGCTGCTGTGCACTGAAAAAAGAAGACGCCGGCTGGCGAGGCGACGTCTGAGGGGGCCTTAAGGGGCCTTAAAGATAGTCGCTCTAAAGTGCGTGAATTCTCTAGAATAAGAATATGGCGATGACGTATGACGTGTAAAATATATCAGGCTATAAGACTGGCTAGAGCAATACTGCATCCTTAGAGCCCTTTAACACAAGGGCCTGGAGGCATGTGCTATGCAAAACAATTATCGCAGCGGCATCCTCTGGAATGAGGATGGTCTACGAATTTAATGGGCTTAGAACATGTGGGATAACAGCATTTCAAAAGTTGAGGACTGCCTTGGTGTTAAAAAGCGGTTCCTTACCAAGAAACATAGCCAGGTGTAGAGGGATGTAATAATGGTATGCAAGCGGAAAATGTTTCTTTTTCTCCGTTTCCGCTTCCCGCACACTAGGAGCACATGGAGGACAGTCAGCCTGTCACCGCACCTAGCACAGGTTAGACGTTCTTTACCTTCCCTTGGAATCCATTCCCTGACTTTTAATGACCATCGGTTATCTTCCCTCCTCATTACGTCTCCTGCCCATGCCCATTTCTTTTTCTTGATTTCAACTAAGATATCATTAACTCGCGTTCGTTCCCTCAGCAAATCTGCTCTTTTCTTATCCCTTAACGTTACACCTATCATTCTTCTTTCCACAGCTCGTTGCGTCGTACTCAATTTAGGTAGAACCCTTTTCGTAAGCCTCCAGGTTTCAGCCCCGTACGTGAGTACTGGTAAGACACAGCTGTTGTTCACTTTTCTCTTGAGGGATAATGGCAACCTGCTGTTCATGATCTGAGAATGCCTGCCAAACGCCCCCCGCCCATTCTTCTTCTTCTGATTATTTCAGTCTCATGATCCGGATCCGCAGTCACTACCTGTCCTCAGTAAATGTATTCGCTTACCACTTCCAGTGCCTCACTACCTATTGTAAACTGCTGTTGCCTTCCGAGACTGGTAAACATTACTTTAGTTTTCTGCAGATTAATTTTTAGACCCACCCTTCGGCTTTGCCTCTCCAGGTCAGTGAGCATGCATTGCAGTTGGTCCCCTGAGTTAATAAGCAAGACAATATCATCAGCGAATCGCAAGTTACTAAGGTATTCTCCATTAATTGTTATCCCCAATTCTTCCCAATCCAGGTCTCTGAATACCTCCTGTGAACACGCTGTGAATAGCATCGGAGAGATTGTATCTCCCTGCCTGACGCCTTTCTTTATTGGGATTTTGTTGCTTTCTTTATGGAGGACTGCGGTGGCTGTGGAGCCGCTATAGATATCTTTCAGTATTTTTGCATACGGCTCGTCTACACCCTGATTCCGCAATGCCTCCATGACTGCTGAGGTTTCGACTAAATCAAACACTTTCTCGTAATCAATGAAAACCATATATAAAGGTTGGTTATATTCCGCACATTTTTCTGTCACCTGATTGATACTGTGAATATGGTCTATTGTTGAGTAGCCTTTACGGAATCCTGCCTGGTCCTTTGGTTGACGGAGGTCTAAGGTGTTCCTGATTCTATTTGCAATTACCTTAGTAAATTAGAGGGCAGTAAATGGGATATAATAGGGCTCAGTGAAGTTAGGAGGCCAAAAGAAGCATATACAGTGCTAAAAAGCGGGCACGTCCTGTGCTACCGGGGCTTAGCGGAGAGATGAGAACTAGGAGTCGGATTCCTGATTAATAAGAACATAGCTGGTAACATACAGGAATTCTATAGCATTAACGAGAGGGTGGCAGGTCTTGTTGCGAAAATAAGAGGTACAAAATGAAGGTTGTACAGGTCTACGCCCCTACATCCTGTCATGATGACCAGGAAGTCGAAACCTTCTATGAAGACGTGGAATCGGCGATGGGTAAAGTCAAAACAAAATACAGTATACTGATGGGCGACTTCAATGCCAAGGTAAGCAAGAAGCAGGCTGGAGACAAGGCAGTGGGGGAATATGGCATAGGCACTAGGAATAGCAGGGGAGAGTTATTAGTAGAGCTTGCGGAACAGAATAATATGCGGATAATGAATACCTTCTTCCGCAAGCGAGATAGCCGAAAGTGGACGTGGAGGAGCCCGAACGGCGAGACTAGAAATGAAATAGACCTCATACTCTGCGCTAACCCTGGCATCATACAAGATGTGGACGTGCTCAGCAAGGTGCTCTGCAGTGACCATAGGATGGTAAGAACTCAAATTAGCCTAGCCCTGAGGGGGGAACGGAAGCACTGGTACATAAGAAGTCGATCAATGAGTTAGCGGTAAGAGGGGAAATAGGGGAATTCCAGATCAAGCTACTGAACAGGTATTCGGCATTGACCCAGGAAGAGGACCTTAGTGTTGAAGCAATGAACGACAATCTTGTGGGCATCATTAAGGAGTGTGCAATAGAAGTCGGTGCTAACTCCGTTAGACAAGATACCAGTAAGCTATCGCATGAGACGAAAGATCTGATCAAGAAATGCCAATGTATGAAAGCCTTAACCCTACAGCTAGAATAGAACTGGCAGAACTTTCGAAGTTAATCAACAAGGGAAAGACAGCTGACATAAGGAAGTATAATATGGATAGAATTGAACATTCTCTCAGGAACGGAGGAAGATTAAAAGCAGTGAAGAAGAAACTAGGAATTGTCAAGAATCAGATGTATGCGTTAAGAGACAAAGCCGGCAATATCATTACTAATATGGATGAGATAGTTCAAGTGGCTGAGGATTTGTATAGAGATTTATGCAGTACCAGTGCCATCCACGACGATAATGGAACAGAGAATAGCCTATAGGAATTCGAAATCCCACAGGTAACACCGGAAGAAGTAAAGAAAGCCTTGGGAGCTATGCAAAGGGGGAATGCAGCTGGGGAAGATCAGGTAACAGCAGATTTGTTGAAGGATGGTGGGCAGATTGTTCTAGAGAAATTGGCCACCCTATATACGCAATGCCTCATGACTTCGAGCGTACCGGAATCTTGGAAAAACGCTAACATAATCCTAACCCATAAGAAAGGGGACGCCAAAGACTTGAAAAATATAGACCGATCAGTTTACTGTGCGTTGCCTACAAATAGAAAATGATGGGTCCCAAATGTGTGTCCTATTCTGAGAGGACAGAATAGGACATCTGTTCGCCGTAATTTTGTTGCGGAGGGCCAAGAACCTAACTGCGGCTTTATCACATGCAGTTTGATATTTATTTCTGCGTCCGACATGCGTTGCCAGTGGTTTCGCAATTTCTTTCGTAGGAAAGGTTTCAGATGTGTGAGAGGCACCGAAGCAGTAGAATCAAGAGCAGGGGATGCAATTGACGTAGCCATCTGGTCTGCCAGAACGTTACCTTCAATTCCCCTGTGGCCAGGTACCCAGCATATAATGATATGCTGGTTAGATAGATAAGCTTTGCACAGGTCAGCAGAGACCTTAGTGAGTACGGCATTTTTATATTTGCAGAGTGAAATTAAGGCTGCACCACACTTAGGGAGTCTGTACATATACCCGCGTTTTCGAGTTTTGATTTCCTTATATGCTTTACAGCGGACCATAATGCATAGGCCTCTGCCGTAAAGATACTTGTTTCTGGATGTAGTACATCAGATTCTGAGAAGGATGGACCGACGGCTGCATAGGACACTCCGGCATGTGACTTGGAAGCGTCTGTGTAAAACTCTGTGCACGAGTGCTTGTACTGAAGTTCTAGAAAATATATTCCGATTTCGACCTCTGGAGCATGCTTTGTAACTTTTAGAAAAGATACATGACATTCTATCTCCTGCCAGTCCTAAGGAGGTAATCGCTTGGTAAGGCGCATTAGGCAATGCCCGTGGAGTGGGACATGCATTGCATCGCTAAGTTCTTCCACACGCAGCGAGAAAGGCTGTCTTATAGAGGGACAATTGCGGAAAAGTGTAGCACACGTCATATCGGTTACGGTATTAAAACATGGATGTTCAAGAGTAGAGTGCAGTTCAAGGAAATAGGTAAATTTGATGTATGATCTCTGCAGGTGGAGCGACCACTCACTCGATTCGGCATATAAACTTTCAATCGGGCTTGTTCTGAAAGCGCCAGTGGCTAAGCGGATACCTTGATGGTGGACAGGCTCCAGCATCCTTAGCGCGCTCTGGGCGGCAGAGTTGTACACTACAGTGCCATAATCCAATCGTGACTGTATTAGGCTCTTGTGGAGACTCATTAGACACTTCCTTCACTACTCCACGTCGTCTAGGATAGAAGTTTCATTAGGTGCATTGTTTTTAGACATCTTTCTTTTAGGAATTTAATGTGAGCAATGAAAGTAAGCCTATAGTCAAGTATAATACCTAGAAATTTGTGTTTTTTGTTGACAGCTATTCGTTGTTAACACAGTTCTAAGCGGGGATCCGGGACCAGGCGTTTCTTTCTTGTAAAAAAAAAAAAAAACACAAGAGCTTTTGAGAGGATTGATTTAAAATGCACCTGTCGCTCGCACGCTGCGAGGTTACAGGATTTGAAACCTATTTGAATGTCGTCCACGTAGACGGAATAAAAAATGGCCGGTGGTAATGAAGCACGAAGTGTTGTCATCTTAACAACAAAGAGTGTGCAGCTGAGCATGCCTCCCTGGGGTACACCAGATTCCTGCATAATAGGACGTCACACTACATTGCCGACTTTTACCCGGAAGGTACGATAGGACAAATAGCTTTCTATTAGGTTTAGCATACTGCCATGAATACCCATTTCTGATATGTCTCTCAAGATGCCGTAGCGCCACGTTGTGTCGTACGCCTTCTCCATGTCGAAGAATATGGATAAGAAAAACTGTTTGTGTACAAATGCGTCACGGATATATCCTTCAATACGTACAAGATGATAGGTTGTGGACCGTCCTTCTCTGAAGCCACACTGATTGGGATCAAGCATTTTGTTCACTTCAAGAGAATGAATGAGCCGCCGATAAATCATTTTTTTGAAATACCTTACAAAGGCAACTTGTAGGCCTATCGGACGGCAACTTGCCAGAGAGGAAGGGTCTTTGCCTTGTTGCAAAACTGGGACCACAATGGCTTCTTTCAATGCGGTTGGAAGGTATCCCACGGCCCAAATAGTGTTCAAAAGTAAGCGGTGTAACTTGCGTATCCTTGTGTAAGTTTTTGAGCATTTCATACATGATTCGGTCAGATCCTGGTGCAGAGCTCTTGCATGAGCTCAAGGCAGCTCTCAACTCGGCAATACTAAAAAGGTCGATTGTACGGTTTATTCTGTCGACATTTTCTTATGACTGGCTTACATTCTTCTATTTGTTTATATTTGAGAAAGGATTGTGAAGAATGGGTTGTACTTGACACGCTGTCAAAGTGCTCCCCAAGTTAATCTGCCTGGTCTTGCAGGGTATCGCCTTCTGTGTTTACCAAAGGGAGTGAATATGTTTGTCGCCCTCTTATCCTATTAACCCTGTTCCAGACTTTTGCGTCATCTGTATGCGAGTTGATGCCCGATAAAAACGTCTGCCAACTTTCTCTTCTTGCCTGTCGGCGCGTTGTCCTGCCTTCAGACTTTACTTTCTTGAAGTTAACAAGATTCTCTGCAGTGGGAGAACCGCGTAACGACCCCCACGCTGTGTTCTGTTTCCTACGAACGATCCTACATTCATGGTTCCATCGCGGTACACGTCGATTGCATGCCAAACCACTTCGGATAGGCATCTAAATGCAGCATATGATATGAATGCTGTAAAATACTACTCAGCAGCATCAATTCCTAAAGAATACATGTCATCCCATGAGATACTAGTGAGAGTTCAAAATTTCTCCCACTCGGCTTTATCAATCTTCCACCTAGGAACCTGTGGTGGATATCCGTTTTCTTTACATGTTCTTAGCAGTATGGGGAAGCGGTCGCTCTCGTAAGGATTGCTGGTAACTTCCCATTGAAGTTCAGGCAGTATAGACGAGAAACTTAGCTAAGATCTACTGCAGAAATGTTTCTGTTTGCGAGAGTAATATGTGGGTTCCTTCTTGTTCAGCAGGCCCGCACCATAAGAAAAAAGGAACTGTTCATCAAGACGACCTCACGCATCTATACGAGGGTCGCCTTAAAGGTAGCTGTGTGCATTGAAATCGCCAAGAACAACATAAGGTTCTGGTAATTCATCTATAAAGGACTGAAATTCATGTTTAATTTGTAATATGGGGGTACCTAAAGAGAGCAAACAGTGATAACTTTGTTTAGGAGAACAACTCGAGCCACCACTGCTTGAAGGGCCGTTCGTAGCTCTAAACGTTGACACGCTATGCTTTTTTGAATTACAATGGCAACACCGCCAGATGATGCGATAGCTTCATCGCGATCTTTGCGAAAAGTAACATCTGTCAAAGAAAGTTTGTCTGTTTTGATTTTAAGTGTGTTTCCTGTAAACATAGCACTTTTGGATTGTGTTCGTGGATGAGTTCTTGCATATTATCAAGGTTTCTTAGAAGACCTCTGACGTTCCATTGGATAAATTGTGTATCCATAATAAAGTAAATCGGTGCTGCGTGTACAGAAACAGAAGTGGTGCTTTAGACTACAGAGCCCTTTTGAGGCCCTGTAATGGCAGTTTTGTCTTTTCAGGAGCGTTCGAGGGAGCCTCGCCGCTCCTTAGGCACTTGGTGTGCCTTGAGGATAGGTGTAGTGTCCATTGCCTCTTGTGAGGCGCCGGACACGCGCTCTTGCGAGCGAAAAAAGAGTGTGCAGCTGAGCATGCCTCCCTGGGGTACACCAGATTCCTGCATAATAGGACGTCACACTACATTGCCGACTTTTACCCGGAAGGTACGATAGGACAAATAGCTTTCTATTAGGTTTAGCATACTGCCATGAATACCCATTTCTGATATGTCTCTCAAGATGCCGTAGCGCCACGTTGTGTCGTACGCCTTCTCCATGTCGAAGAATATGGATAAGAAAAACTGTTTGTGTACAAATGCGTCACGGATATATCCTTCAATACGTACAAGATGATAGGTTGTGGACCGTCCTTCTCTGAAGCCACACTGATTGGGATCAAGCATTTTGTTCACTTCAAGAGAATGAATGAGCCGCCGATAAATCATTTTTTTGAAATACCTTACAAAGGCAACTTGTAGGCCTATCGGACGGCAACTTGCCAGAGAGGAAGGGTCTTTGCCTTGTTGCAAAACTGGGACCACAATGGCTTCTTTCAATGCGGTTGGAAGGTATCCCACGGCCCAAATAGTGTTCAAAAGTAAGCGGTGTAACTTGCGTATCCTTGTGTAAGTTTTTGAGCATTTCATACATGATTCGGTCAGATCCTGGTGCAGAGCTCTTGCATGAGCTCAAGGCAGCTCTCAACTCGGCAATACTAAAAAGGTCGATTGTACGGTTTATTCTGTCGACATTTTCTTATGACTGGCTTACATTCTTCTATTTGTTTATATTTGAGAAAGGATTGTGAAGAATGGGTTGTACTTGACACGCTGTCAAAGTGCTCCCCAAGTTAATCTGCCTGGTCTTGCAGGGTATCGCCTTCTGTGTTTACCAAAGGGAGTGAATATGTTTGTCGCCCTCTTATCCTATTAACCCTGTTCCAGACTTTTGCGTCATCTGTATGCGAGTTGATGCCCGATAAAAACGTCTGCCAACTTTCTCTTCTTGCCTGTCGGCGCGTTGTCCTGCCTTCAGACTTTACTTTCTTGAAGTTAACAAGATTCTCTGCAGTGGGAGAACCGCGTAACGACCCCCACGCTGTGTTCTGTTTCCTACGAACGATCCTACATTCATGGTTCCATCGCGGTACACGTCGATTGCATGCCAAACCACTTCGGATAGGCATCTAAATGCAGCATATGATATGAATGCTGTAAAATACTACTCAGCAGCATCAATTCCTAAAGAATACATGTCATCCCATGAGATACTAGTGAGAGTTCAAAATTTCTCCCACTCGGCTTTATCAATCTTCCACCTAGGAACCTGTGGTGGATATCCGTTTTCTTTACATGTTCTTAGCAGTATGGGGAAGCGGTCGCTCTCGTAAGGATTGCTGGTAACTTCCCATTGAAGTTCAGGCAGTATAGACGAGAAACTTAGCTAAGATCTACTGCAGAAATGTTTCTGTTTGCGAGAGTAATATGTGGGTTCCTTCTTGTTCAGCAGGCCCGCACCATAAGAAAAAAGGAACTGTTCATCAAGACGACCTCACGCATCTATACGAGGGTCGCCTTAAAGGTAGCTGTGTGCATTGAAATCGCCAAGAACAACATAAGGTTCTGGTAATTCATCTATAAAGGACTGAAATTCATGTTTAATTTGTAATATGGGGGTACCTAAAGAGAGCAAACAGTGATAACTTTGTTTAGGAGAACAACTCGAGCCACCACTGCTTGAAGGGCCGTTCGTAGCTCTAAACGTTGACACGCTATGCTTTTTTGAATTACAATGGCAACACCGCCAGATGATGCGATAGCTTCATCGCGATCTTTGCGAAAAGTAACATCTGTCAAAGAAAGTTTGTCTGTTTTGATTTTAAGTGTGTTTCCTGTAAACATAGCACTTTTGGATTGTGTTCGTGGATGAGTTCTTGCATATTATCAAGGTTTCTTAGAAGACCTCTGACGTTCCATTGGATAAATTGTGTATCCATAATAAAGTAAATCGGTGCTGCGTGTACAGAAACAGAAGTGGTGCTTTAGACTACAGAGCCCTTTTGAGGCCCTGTAATGGCAGTTTTGTCTTTTCAGGAGCGTTCGAGGGAGCCTCGCCGCTCCTTAGGCACTTGGTGTGCCTTGAGGATAGGTGTAGTGTCCATTGCCTCTTGTGAGGCGCCGGACACGCGCTCTTGCGAGCGGGAAGTTTTTCGCGAGAGTCTCGCCTCGGAATGCAAGACCCCTGCGCCCACGAGCCCGCAGGCCGATGGGGCTCCCTGTAGGATTTGGCTGCGCCGGCTGTTGCCAGCGCTGGAAGGGCCCGGTAGGTTCAGGCAACCTTCGCTGCGCCTACCTTCGGGGCCGCTATTGGTCCTGCGGGATCGCTGCGTGTAGCGCAGGTTGCCACAGATATGTTTTGTGGGGCCGGCACCACAAGCGTAGCCTGGCCTGTTTGCTGATTGGATGGAGTAGGCTTACCTACTTCCACCCTGGGGACAGGAACCAAATGTACCTGCTCGCTGCATGCGGGCTGGGCACTTGGCAATGGTCGCTGCAACGCTGCCCCCCGACGCGCACCATCAGCATAGGTGTGCTGTGGAAAGGTGGGCACTTCTTACGGGCTTCCTTAAACGAAATGTTTTCTTTGACTTTAAGGGTGATTATTTCTTTTTCTTTCTTACAATTCGGACAGGAGCGTGAGTAGGCTGGCTGGTCACCACTGCTGTTCACACAGTGAGGTGTGCCACTGCAGTTGTCCGAGGGGTGGCCCTGGACTCAACACTTTGCACAAGTTATTCGACCACGCCAGCTCTGCGAGCCATGGCCGAACCTCTCACATTGGGAACAGCGTCTAGGGTTGGGGATATATGGTCGGACAGCTAACCTCATATATGTGACGGCCAACTTATGGGGCCAAAGGTTCGTGTACTCAATGTTTTGACGGTTCTCTTAGGCGGAGCCTCCGAGAACCCAATTGAGGACAAAGCTGTTCGTTTGAACACACACACAGACTTTTAATCAAGCCAAAAAAGGCATAAAGCAAATAGAAAGAAATAGAAAGCATACATAAAATAAACACTCAAGCGGACATTGCGGTAAGGAACACACATAGGGCTTTAACGAGGGCGCGAGTCCGGGCTTGCCACGAGGGCGGGGACGCGTCGCAGTCTCGACGCGGCAACGCGGTGAGAAGGTGGCAGAAGGAGTGGCGCCGGTCTCACCAAAGGTTGCGGCGTAAGCTGACCGACCGGCGCCGGGAGCGCGCCAGCTCTGGCGAGGCGAGGTAACGCTGGCGGCTGGGTGGCAGGAGCAGGCGGCGTCGACGTTCTGGCCGGGCAGCTGGCGTAGAACTCGGGCCCGTAGCCCGACTGTTCCCGTCTCGCCCACGGGCGCGGAAGCTCGAACGCCGGCCTCGGGCAGCAGGCGGCACGGCAGACGGGGGTGGCGTTCTAGCCGGGCAGCTGGCGTAGAACTCGGGCCCGAAGCCTGACTGTTCTCGTCCTGCCCACTGGCGCAGAAGCCCACCGGCGTTGAGGAGCTGACGGCACGCTCGGGTAGACGGGCGACGCACAGGAACAGGTTGGCAGGAGGCCCCGGGTGGGTGAAGTCCTGGTGGGCTCGGGTCCGGAACCTGACGGCCCGTCTTCAACGCCCACTCCGGTGGTTGACCTCCTCCTGCCGTCGTTTCCTGGGACTCTCCTGGCGTCTCCCCGGCGTCTCCCTGCGTGTCCTCTTGCGTGTCGCCTCGTTCTGCCAGCGCACCACGATTTTTCTTGTGGTCTGGCCGATTTGGCATTCTCGGATTGGCTGCCCGACGCCCCGTGGTCTTTTCTAATTGGTTGCTTTTTTCTTTTTGTTGCCTTTCGTCGCGCACCACACATCACATAAGCCCCTTTTTAACAAGTTTTTCTGAAGAAAAACTGCCGCTCAGTGCGCGACATAGTTCACGCATATTCGGAACACTACAGTCATGGTCCGTTCACAAGAACGCACTGTATGGTTCCAACGTACAGTTCACTGAGTGGCACAGATAAAACCGTTAAAGGCAAACACAATTCAAAGAAACCACAACAACTGAAAAGAAAGAAACTGCAGCATCACAGGCTATCACGACACACTCTATAAGCAATCAAGTTGAAGTCACCAAGTCCGAGGTCAAAAGTCCGTGAAGAGCCATAAGCGAAGCATCGGCTCCTTCAGGTGACCCTCTCCCACATTAAGCGGACTAGACATCTGTCTTCTCGTTTAGAGTACACGGGCCCGTCTGCGGCCATAACGCTCCAGGCATTGATGTCTCTGCTTGGTGTCGACCAAGTCACTGCTTGCGTTCTAAGGTAGTCAACGGTGTAATGAGTGATTGCAGCATCAGTGTCAATGGTAGAACCACACACGAGTGCATAAGAAGACAAAAGATGTACTGAATCCTCAAAGCCCTGAGTTGATGTGGTACCCAGGACTGAGCCCTTCCAAGTGCCCATAGTGTCACCAACAGTTTGTGTCGAGGGACGCAGTAACGACCCCCGAATACTTTTTGGGGCAACCAAACACGGTTCCACAGGAGCCCTGATATTTTCAGGTTCATCTTGCCCATGGCGCGAACACTCCGGCGTACTATATGTAGCCTGTAGGAGGTTCTCTGATCTAACTTTCTCAACCAGGCCCGTACACGGCGGCTCTGAACCCTGCACGAACCAGTCATCGCCTGCACTGTTTTCACGCGGCACTAGTTGAGGTATGGAAGCAATATGCTCCTTATCTTGTGACCATACCTCAGTATCTTTGCCTACCATGGCATCATTACCAGGTGTCTCTCCTTGAGACGCTTTTTGGTCGCCGAGGCCTGAGGCCATGTCAGAGGGAACCCTTGGGTCGCCGCTACACTGCTGTGCTGCATCCTCAACCGCGGACCTTATCCCTTCGGGGCAAGCATCCGCGAGTGCCTCGATGCGAACGCGCACCCTGCGAAGCACTTCCTCCAGGCGCTCCCTCTCAGCTGCCTGTTCTGCCATTCGCCTGTCGCGCTCCCTCTGAGCTTTCTCGCATATTAACAGCCATCTCTCTTGCACCCACCTGTGCAAGTCTGCCCCATGCAAACCCAATCGTTGGGCCATGGTGGCTAAGTCAGACAAACTAATTTCCGGCTGTTTCTTGCCCAGATATGGGCCTTCCGCCTCTGCGACTTTTAGCCGCAGTTGTAAATTATTCTCCTTCAATGGAAGTTGCTCCCTCCTAGCATTGCGCTCCGCTGCCCGTTCTTCTCGCTCCGCTGCCCGCTCTTCTCGCTCCGCTGCCCGCTCTTCTCGCGCACGCTCTTCCTCTTCGTTCAACCATGCCCTCAACTCCGCACCTTCTAGACCCATGCGTTCGGCTAGCGCTAAGAAGTCTCGTGTGTTAGCCATAGTTCCTATCCGCTAAAAAAAAAAAAACCAAACGAACGGCTTTGTCCTGTCGCGCGGACGCCAATTTGTGATGACCCACTTATGGGGCCAAAGGTTCGTGTACTCAATGTTTTGACGGTTTTCTTAGGCGGAGCCTCCGAGAACCCAATTGAGGACAAAGCCGTTGGTTTGAACACACACACAAAGACTTTTAATCAAACCAAAAAGGCATAAAGCAAATAGAAAGAAATAGAAAGCATGCATAAAATAAACACTCAAGCGGACATTGCGGTAAGGAACACACATAGGGCTTTAACGAGGGCGCGAGTCCAGGCTTGCTACGAGGGCGGGGACGCGTCGCAGTCTCGACGCGGCAACGCGGTGAGAAGGTGGCAGAAGGAGTGGCGCCGGTCTCACCAAAGGTTGCGGCGTAAGCTGACCGACCGGCGCCGGGAGCGCGCCAGCTCTGGCGAGGCGAGGTAACGCTGGCGGCTGGGTGGCAGGAGCAGGCGGCGTCGACGTTCTGGCCGGGCAGCTGGCGTAGAACTCGGGCCCGTAGCCCGACTGTTCCCATCTCGCCCACGGGCGCGGAAGCTCACCGGCGTTGAGGAGCTGACGGCACGCTCGGGTAGACTGGCGACGCACAGGAACAGGTTGGCAGGAGGCCCCGGGCGGGTGAAGTCCTGGTGGGCTCGGGTCCGGAACCTGACGGCCCGTCTTCAACGCCCGCTCCGGTGGTTGACCTCCTCCTGCCGTCGTTTCCTGGGACTCTCCTGGCGTCTCCCCGGCGTCTCCCTGCGTGTCCTCTTGCGTGTCGCCTCGTTCTGCCAGCGCACCACGCATTTTGTTGTGGTCTGGCCGATTTGGCATTCTCGGATTGGCTGCCCGACACCCCGTGGTCTTTTCTAATTGGTTGCTTTTTTCTTTTTGTTGCCTTTAGTCGCGCACCACACATCACAATATATCCTGTTTCGATGGTTTCTGGCAGTGCGCTGGAAGCAAATGTTAGGACAAGATACTTAGTGGGGATTTCCTTGTTGTCTCGTCTAAGTATAATACGTTTTACATTGGTGACATTTTGTTCTTTCCTCCCTTCCAGGAGTTCAGCTTCTGTGAAATCTTGGAGGTCTGCCTCTGACACGACTCCTTGTGAGCTATTCATTCTTCGGTGTTGTGCAAGAGAAATGGTATGTTACCAAATGTCACAACACTGCCAAGCTTCTTGTACTGATGTTTCACAGGGATCCCCAGAAGAAGGTTTCCGCTAGCCATTTTTGTTACTTTACAACCTGACCCTGTCGCTTCGGTTAAAGGTTTTGCAACTATGAAGGGGGAAATGAATCTGGCCTGTTTTCGGAGTTCTCGCTGTGTACAACATGGTATTTTGGATAGGTCTCTCTTGTTGTATTGAAGCATGTGGTTAGGTCATCGCTGCGTCCCCTCTTCGGAGGGTGATGATCAAGTATGGGGGTAAATGCGGGTGTTGCCATAAAACTTTCTTTTTTTCGGTGGCAATGGCGGCCACCCACCACGCAGCCCAACTTGGGGGCGCTGCAGCACTTAACGCGTAAGGCTGCAGGCCCCAACCGTACACTGCCACTATAATCTAATATAATATACCGAAGGGAGGGCACATACACAAGGTTAACCCTAGCCACCTAGGAAAATTAGGAAGTGGCGGAAGAGAAGAGAAGAAAGGACAGCGAAAGAAAGAAGATAGGAGAGAAAAAGGTTGAAGAGGCAGACAGGAAAAGGCGACTGCCGATTTCCCCCAGGATCCCCTTTTCCCTGGACATGCCTAAGACGCGCACGGTTACACGCGGGAGGTTCTAACCCTCGTGTGCTCGGGTACGTGGTGTCGCAACACACCAAACTCCTGTTGACGCAGACGCCCCTGCGGAGGCTTCCTCTTGAATCCTCTGCTGGATCGCTGAAGCCAAATATTGAGAAGGCTTCTCCATGATCGGCAAAATGGAGAGCTGTTGCGCGACCTCCTCACGCACAATCATTTTATCTGCGCGAGCAAAGTTGTCTGGTTGTCGCCAATAACCAATGCTGCTAGCAAACCTTCCGTGGGTCGTGGGCGCCGAGCTAAGATGCGTTGTTTCCGTAGCACGTCAAAACATTGGCACAAATTGATAACTTCGGCCACGGTACGCGAATCATTCGCTAACAACATTTGGAAGGCGTCCTCATCAATGCCTTTCATAATGTGTTTTATGTTGTCCTGCACTGCCATTGACTGTTGACAGGCCAATGACATTGACCATTGACACGCCAATGACATGTTCGACGTAACTTGTAAAAGTTTCACTGCGACGTTGCGCCCGCATACGTAAGCGTTGTTCAGCCCGAAGCTTGCGCACAGCGGCGCACCCGAACACTTCTGGGAAACTTGTCTGGAATGCACTCCATGTTGCGAAATCGTGTTCGTGGTTTCGTAACCAGATGTTCGCGACGCCGGTTAAGTATAACAGCACGTTATGCAACTTGGTGGCGTCGTACCACTAGTTGCGCTGGCTCACCCGTTCGTACAATGAGAAGCCATCCTCCACGTCATGATCATCGGTGACGCGACTAAAGGATTCTCGCTATCCATTCTATTGTACCGACGTGAGCCATCCTGCAAGCTGTACGCTATGCTTTCCTACAGACCAGACTCATCTGAATACACTCCGATTTCAGATGCTGCCAGGTATGCCGAAGATTGTTGACAATTTGCCCATTCATTGACAACCGAGGACCAAAGTGTCCAGAAGCTAAGGCACGGTATCGACCGACCTCTCGGTACTTTCGCGACCGGTTCCCTCGTTTAGATTTGAATTTCTCCGAGTACTTCTGGGCTTTCGTCTAAATGACTGGCCTCATATCACTGGCCCTACCAAATACTAACTCAGACATCCCCTGTCCAGCATGAGGTTGCGCCTTTGATATCGTCCCAAGACACGTTGTCGCTGTTGAGAAATGGCCCATGTGAGCCGCCTCTAGCCCTAATTGGACCACGCTGTACTGTCAACGGCTTAAGTCAACAGGATGGCTACACTATTCTCTGGGGGCCAATGTAATGAAGAGAAGGCGAGGACGCAGCAGCCAAGGAAATGAGCTACAGTGTTGATGGTAGCCACGTGACGCAAGCTTGCACTTTGCTGGACTGTGGACTGCATGACGCCCGCCGTTGCTTGAGGCTGAACTTTGACGTTCCTCATTGTTGCTTGACTTTTGCACATCAAAGAACCACGCGACACGTAATACAGGATTCGAAAATGCTAGATAGCTAGAGTTAATAGCTGATTATCACACATTTATGAATGTTGACAATTGCCAGGGATGCGATGCAGAAAAATACATTGATTATCGTGCCCCCACTTTGTTCACAAGATTAAATAATCTTCATTAAAAATGGCAAATGCCATTTTTCTAGCCAGTCGAGACGAAAGTAGCCGTCTATTGCACATGAATGAACATGTTTCAGGCATACTAGAAGAGAGAGAACCATACAGTAGGTATGCAGTCTCATTTTTACCAATGCTATGGCAATTACCAGATCTACATTGCAGTGAACTGTAGTAGTCTTTATTTTTTTATGTGACGTTGCACTTGCTTTTGCAGGAAAAGGATGCATTACTCAGAGATGCGTTCTAGAATCGTGCATTCCGTCCTAATAATTTTATTTATTTATTTTATTTCAAGACACCCCTAAAGGCCCTCACAACGAGGGTATTACATAGGGGGGTGACAAAAATTCAACAAACATATAGTAAAGCGTGTTCAAGGAATAGGCAACAAGAATAAAAAAAAGTAGAACAGCAACACTTAAGTAGACATAATGAAAAAACGCTACATAATAAAGAGAGCACAAGAATATATATATATATATATATATATATATATATATATATATATATATATATATATACATATATATATATATGAAAAATCAAACACTAGAGTAGAAGGAAAGCTACTCATGGCATTCATTCTTTAGAAGTTCATGAAATTTAGACGTATTCATTTCAGTTGCGATTGAAGCAGGCAGCTGGTTCCACTCAATTATTGTTTTGGGTATGAATGACTTCGCAAAAGATGAAGTGCGGCAAATGATGCGTTTGCTCTTGAAAGGATGGTCACGGCGTGCAAAGACCGCCGATGGTGATTGAAAGAAAGCTTCATGAACCAAGGAATGATGGTAAATTTTGTGAAAAAGGGTTAAGCGAGCAAGTTAGGCGAGCAAGAGGCAAAAGGAATTTTTTCTTTGGATTTGTATGATTGGAAGGGGGCTCTTAGACTGGAACCTACCTGCGACTCCACTTTGTTTCGACGTGCTTGTTTGTTTTAAGTTTCACATTGTTATTTTACAAACACCCTCTGCAAGTGAGAATGAAGAAGCATGCCATGTAAAGATCCTTACACAATACATTCTGATCAAGCTGATGTAGCTGGTAAGTTTTGGACCGTAGAATTTCAGCGTCTTTGTGTACTTTTATTGCGGGACCGAACGCGGTTTCTTCCTCCTTTCCGGTCCTTAAAAGTGTCGCTACGCAGCTGCAGCGCTCGGTAAAATGACGCAGGTGTCCAGGTTAACAAAATGGATCTTTGTGTTTCTGGTACAAGGCAGCTAATCATGACAAGCAAAATGGAAAATAAACAGGCTCTAGCAGCGATGAGCGGAATTTGTTCCTTCGAAATGTTTGACATTAACCTAATCGCGATGGAGGCAGGCCTCGCGGAAATGGCCACAAGGTTCTCTATATCAGATGAGGACGCTGTTCTCCTGTGCTATTCGAAGCTCTAGCATAACACATCATTCAGCTTTCTGACATTGCTCCTTAAATCTACAGAATAACAGTAAACATAATCAAAGAATCGGCCATTATCCTGGCTGGAGTGCAGAAACATGGAAAATTTTGCCCGAGCAAGGAAGGAGTCACATCATGCATGATTTTCTATTGTAAAGAGTCCCTTGACACAAGGATGGTGCTTGTCTGACACACTAAGTGAAACACCAAAGGAGCGCAAGTCCAGAATACTTGCATAAAATCAATAGATACGTGCATATACAGCAAAAGTGCTGGTTAGCTGCACCCCTGATAATTTCATCTGTTATGAGTGTGCTGTATATGGTGGCAAAGCGTGCGACCCATACATAGCAAACGAAACAGAACTCCTCAAAAATTGGATTCCCGGTGTTTATGTAGTTATGGTGGACAAAGGCTTTCTAATACTAGAATTCTGCGAACAAAAAGGTATTGAAATGATCAGGCCACCATTCCCCATAGAATTTCAGCTCAGTACTGAGGCAACGATCACAAACAAGGCAGTCAGTGTCAAGGGCCATGTGCAGTGTCCCATCCAGCGCACACTCCCCAAAACCACCTAGATTTGAAGCTGTTACTATATATTGGTGCTCTTAACACAGTTATCGTGGTCACAACTAAATTATGCCAGCCTATATTTAGTGAAAAACTCTTCCTTCACAATGACACAACTGCTCGCTAACAATGTGTTGTAGTGCATCCAGTGGCAGTTATTTTATTGGAGCCCTGCTGAACTCTTTTTTGCTGCTTAGATATTTCAGTGATTTGCCTTAAGCCTATCGTGAGGTTATCTTTTTACTAAGTGAGTCGTGAGACCAACAGTGAGGTTCTACGAGGGAATGCTGTCCTAGGCTGTTTCCACAAGCTTCACAAGAAATCGGTAGTGGCATCTAGTAGTCTGGCGTTTAGCAGAGTGTCATCAGTAATGGCGTACACTTTGATTTAGAAGCAGCAAATATGAGCTACTCGTCACAGGCAGGTAGGAGAACAAGAAACGCCGATCGCAACGTGCTGCACATATGGTAGGTCAAAATTATAATACATTTTGAGTTTTAAGTTTCTAAAACTGTGATCAGAGTACGAGGCACGCCGAAGTGGGGGATAGCGAAATATATTTGAACACTTGAAGCTTTTTACCATGCGTATTTGTATTCCGCTCCCATCAGTATGCACCCGCCACAACTAGGATTGAACGCGCGAGCTCGACCTTATTAGTGCAACGTTATAGCCAGTAAGTTACTGCAGCGGTTCCATTCCAAGTCAAGCACAACAAGGTGAAGTCTGTATGAAAATGTAAGCAAAAAATTCATCTGCACATCATGATGCTAACTGTCGTGTGAAAGCTGTGTTTGGTAAAAATCCAGCAAATATGCCTTCCCTGTAGAGCAAAAGCTTGTAAATGAGTAGATGCAAGCATCTTGCTGGTGTGCTACTTTATGTGCGAGTGCATAGAAAGTTATTCGAGAGTTCCCTGGGCAAGAAAATTGGCCCTATCTTCATATCTGTACTACGCGTAAGCAAGGAGTCTTGAATGGATTAGTGTGAAAACTAATGGGTGGTTGAAATTCCACTACAGTGGCCTTTTTTACGACAACCATTCAGACACAAAACAAAAATGCTATATCGCATATTTCGTAGACTAGCGGCTAACAGGCACATTTTCACACCAAATTTTGATTAAAGATCAATACCAGAAGCAGTTTACTGTACATCACAGCTTAGTAAATGCAGGGTCAAGCGCCCATGTGCCCGTGTTAAATAGGTTACAAACATCACGGAACATCTCGACTAGTTAATTTGGAGGCTGATTTACAATAGCTTTCTTCAGCTGAACGCCTTACGAATAAGTGGAGCACATTCGTTGCTACAATGCCTGCATTCAACAGGAGAGAACACATTTGTTTGATACTCTTTTGCTAATATTTTGTATGCATTGGTAGCAACTCCCACGAATAGCAAAAAATTACGACATATTTTCATATTGTGATATGGTGGCAATAAATAAAAGCGGCACATTGTTTCCGTATTGAAACCGACAGGTCCGTGCAAAGAAGTAAATTTAAGAACTCTCATGTATTCTAGACACCAGTTACGCACCCAGAATGCCAACATGGATTTCTGCCTTGAAACTATCTACTAAACAACATTAATGTAAAACACAGCATATTACCTCTCTACTAAGCGACAATATGTCACAAATACAGTCAACAAAAGAACTTGCTGCTGTTATGGTTGTGACAATTGTATTTCCTATTACGAATCACCCACTAAGAGGCTGCCTGCTCAACCTAAGAAGACAAAAATATGAATGGTAGCAAAGCCACCTGGCGTCTGTGCCATTACGGTGGGAGCATAACTTGTGCATCTGAGTTGCTGAGCAGGGTGCACAGTCTCTCATCTATTTACAACCTGTGACATCCACACTTACAAAAGTAAGACATTGTTAATACAAAGTATGAATGAATATATGATGTTTAATGGCGCAAGGATAATACAAAGTAAAAGTGCTTACTTCGGCAGATATGGCACAGATGTGTATAGCAGACACAAGTATTGAACACCAGAGTGTCGTAGTGTGGCTTTCTATCCAATTTCCATATAATTCTGGAGAGTGAAAATTCACGTTAACTCTATTCCTTTTAACTCCTCTATATACATATAGCAAGAGTTGGACCATTCTCACTCCTGCCGTGGCTCAGCGGATCCATTCCACTCCCCCGATGCCAGTCACTGAAACTCATTCCCTAGGATAGTTTACTAGTTGTTGCGCTTGCACATCTTTTTTTAGAGCGAAGCTCTTTATGGCTATGGTTCCTGTGTAATTTTCATGAATGCGAGCAAAAGCTATCATAATCAGCAATGGCTCAAACCCCCCTAAGCGAACAAGCATGTAGTGGCTCATCACGGACACAGAGACGCTCCTGTAACGCACAATGAACTTACTAAATTCTTTTACTTACAGAGAAGGGTTTTCCCGCCGCCTCACTCCAAGCTAAACAGGCTGCAGGCGGTCACACTCACACTCCTGCAAACAAACTCCTACCCAAATCCGGCGTCCCTTAACAGCATATATCCTGAGATTTATCCGACTTGTTCTTGCGTGGCCGGTGGTGAGGTTGCTACATTGCCTCATATGCTCCGGGGGTGCGCGTCGCTGCACCCGAAGTTCACCAAGGAGGACTGGGACACACTTCTCCGAAGTCCCCTCTTTGAGGACCAAATCCTAGCCGTCCAACGCGCCCGCGATCGGGCCGGCAGACTAGATCTGTCGGTCCCGTCTTAGGATTATCCGGGGGCGCGTTTTATCGCGTTTTGCTGGACCAAATAAAAGTTTATTCCCAGACTCACTCACTCATCTCGCTCGTAATGGAGGGGCTATATATATATATAGCGAGAGAGAGAGATGCTATATATATTCATTCTCCACTCACAATCAATGGGAACAGGATGCACCTATTTGACCTGCGTTTGTGTCTCGTAAATGAAGCATCAGTTCAAAGTTGCATCATTCCTGGTTACTAGAGGTTGATGTCTTTAAATCAAATGAATGTGTTGTAGCAGAACATTTTTCGGCTCTTCAGAAGTGTAAAATACAATTTGTTTCTAATAACCGCAGCAGAAGTAGTTACATATCCGTAGATACTGAAAGCGACGGTATTCAGTAAACGTTCACAAATGTAAGATATTGATAAACTCTGGTTAGAGTTATTGGCAGTAATGCCGGGTTTGTCCCGCGTGAAAAAATGTTTAGCGCTCTATGCAGAACTATTATGTGCTCATTGTAGTGAAACTTATTTTTGCAATTTCAGGTTCTCAGTCCATTCCAATTCCATCTGGCCGACGAGTTCCGTCGGGTATCCCACTGCTTATATTCTAAGGGTTCTGAAAGCATGGTTCTTCTCAGAATCTGGAGATGCTACTCCGCAACTCTGTTGTATAAACATGAACATTCATATTATATTTTAGTGCAAACGGCAGGGTGCAATAAATAAAGCACTCCAAAACACTACTCCCAATTCAATGAGAGTAACGTCTTGTTCAGCCTATTTTTGTGTTGTGCTGATTGTGGGTATGTTGATTGTAAACCATCTCGTCAGTGCATGCTAAAGAACCCAGCCTTGCACTTTGCAACCACGGAAATCTGCACAAGCAGGGCCAAGACTTTAAAAGAAGCGCGTTTCGCCAAAACATAAAATTCCAGTCTAGGTTGAGTTTACAGCTACACAAACAAAACAACGTTATGGTCCTCACGCACAGTATTGCATGTAGTAAATATAAAATCTAGGTTGTGCGCCTAAGCTCAGGAACTGTTTTTTAAATTCGTCATCGCATAACCATTTGACCCAGCCTGTAAATGCAGCAAAAGCTGTTCAGCGGAAGCGTTGCTCCACTTTTCTTTTGCAGTGTATCACAGCTCATGCCTCCTCTTCATCACAAAGGCTTATTGCATCATGTGAAGGATAAGCAGCGAAACATATTGCCTAATTAATGCAGACTTTCAACTACATCTTCGAAATAAGGCTGTGAGAGAGGCACACTCAAAGTTATGTTCCCTCTCTCATCAACACGAACAGATATGTCGTTTGCAGTACCACCTGTATCTCCCGTCTGCCTCTGTGTCTGACACAAGTAGCGGCTTGCATGATTCACGTGCCTGGTGTCACCCTCGCAATGCGCATTCAACTTAATAAATTTCGCTATCATGAGATCCTGGAAACCAGCTACACTTGGTGAGCAGCAAGTTAGCAGCAGTTACAGCAGCAAGCCATGGGTACCTGGACAGAGGAGTACCCACCTCCGGGATCAAGTTAAAGAAGCCTGGTCAAATAATAAAGCTTGTTCTCTCTCTCTATGATCGGGGGGGGGGGCAGCATTTATCTTCCCGAAGTATTGGTGGGCAGAAAACGAATGTTACAACATGCGTTTTACAACATGCAACATGCTTGCATAAGCAATGGTTTGTGCAGAAGCACAATCGGCCACAGTCTTTGATATCCAGACTACCATGCTGATGATTTTGATCCGAATAAAAGTTGTTGGCAGTTTGCTCAAGATAGATGCCCCTCGGCATTTATGCTATCTTTGCACTTTTTGCTCCAATTATAAGTTTCAACAGAAGGCACACATCATGAGGCCTGATTTCAGTCCCAATTGTATGCACTCTTGTGAAAACCCTGTATGCCACTCATGTAGCGATCATTCTAGCGTAGTGCTCACGTCAAGCATTGTTCTTTCTCTACCCTCTCGTATCATGTTCGATTTTCTCAATCTCATCAGGACAACGCAGCTGACAGTGGCTGCAGAAGATATATTCCACGGGCACTTCTGTAGCGTGGTTTGCGAGTTCACTAATAGGGACGCCTTTAATGTCTTTGCCCAAGATACTCTGCCATGTTCTTCGTTTTCTTGCAGAGCTTGCCTAACTCCAACGCCGAAATAGATGACCACATTAAATCTCGTTTTGTGCAAGTGCTTGAAATTTCTCGATATTCTATTAACGATGAAATAATGAAAGGTTGAATACAACTAAAAGTCCTCACTGCAGCTGGTTGCCATTACTTCTATCAAATCAAACTGGTTGATTTATTCGTAATGAATTTGGAGTAGGGTGAGCAAATCTCAATGTTTATAAAGAATGTAAAAACTTAGAATCATCCTTGTGAAAATATTGATATTCAAGTGATTGGTGGGTTTCAAACCGCGTTTGCATCCAGGCAGCAATACCTAATGAACCTATAGGTAATTCAATTATTCAGTCACGGTTTCATGACACCGTTTGTCCAAATAATGTTACATATCCCCCGATCACCTGAGTGGCGCTGGCTTGCAATACCTGAATTAGATGTCGCACAGGCTTGTACTGCGGATTAGGTCTTGAACAAACGTAGATTTGGGCTGGCAGTGACTGCACGTTCTGTTCTTGTCCCTTTTCGTTTGCCTTAAGCTTTATCATGTCTGCGCGTCATTCAAAACGCACAAATACCTTCCGCTGCGTTTTCTTGGCGCCATTATCTGCTTGGTTTATAGGATTCTAAATATAAAAAATGGGGCCTCCCAGTTTCCCTACTCTTCGTTCATTTGCCGTTCTCTCGTGGAATTTTTGGCATCAGAAGTCCCTCATTTGAATTACAAGTGGCGTTTGTACTTACAGGACATATTTTCGTTCGCTTTACAATATACTTCATCAGTTAGTAAAGGTGACAATTGATAATAAATTAAGTTTTATAATTATAAAGAACGACACCAAGTAGTTGAAGTATCCGAGCTTGCAATGCAAGACTTTTTCTGCATTGCTTGCAGAGTACTCTAACACACACATACATACATAGGCTTCAACAACATGGAATCATAATTGTGACAGAATAAGAGAGATGCATGTTTTTCATGTAACTAACTTTCAATAGTAGGCACGAGACTGCAGTTGTAAAGGAGATGCTACATATTTCAGGTAATGCTCTACCTACGTCACGCACCAACGATACCGTGACTGGGTTTGGTCTTCACTACCGCTCTCTACAGTACTATACTGAGTTATATTAGGTGTGCATGCACATTTAATTATTGTATGCAGCACTTCATTTCGAAGAAAATGTGAACCTCAAAAAAATATGATTACCCGTTCTATAATACACTAAAACAATTTAAAATAGATAATCATATTGCCAGATAGAACTGAGTTTTCTCGTTTGTTGCCCCCTTAGTTCTTGGACACACTTTATTAACTTGCTTTGCTTTCATTTAAACGTATCGCATTGTGTATCAAAAGAATTGCATGCGCTTAATATTTATCGAAAGAGGCAATTACAAGTATGAACACAATCAACTCGGATGAAAGGACACAAGCTAAGGTGAATGAAGAGACTGCTAAAATAAGTGCATGTGGCACTGTCACTCATTCTCTTCGTATCATTCACAAGTTTAAATGTTACGCATATCACTATGAATACTATTTCCCTGGCAGTAGGAGAGTAAAAAAAGAAAATGATCTCAGGTAAATGCTAGAGCTGCGTTTTTTTTTAATGGACAGAATGCGATTTCTCTCAAGTTTACCTCCCGCAACTCATAAATTTAAGCTGACATTTCATTTGTGGGCAGTATTTTCATTTCTCGGTGTCATGTTCATATTGTAACGCGCACACCGGAGGAGCGTGCAAAAGAAGGAAGATGCGGCGCGAGGTCTTCGGCTGTTTCGGACCGTCCTATGTCTCCTCTACCATTTCAATTGTAAATAAACCCATTCTTCATTCGTAACAAGTGGCGGAAGCGCTGGGCACTTGTCGCCCTGGACATCGCAGTCCTACAAGATCTTCGAAGAAGCAGACGCCTAGCTCGACTACCACCAGAGCCAAGAAGCATGGCCGACGCCGAAGCAGGTCGGTCAACGAACACCATCTAACTAGGCATTGTTCAAGCCAGCCAGAGACCAAGACATCCTAGCTACAAGATGCCAGAACCACGTATATGCTCAGGTAAAACAGACGAAGACGTGGATAATTGGATGTAAGCCGGCATAACGGGTGGAGTACGTCAGCGCAGCTTTTGAACGTGGTATTTTTTCTCGCAGGTACCGCTCTACTTTGGTTTGACAAAAAAGAACGCGTGCTGACTATTAGGGAAACTTTTGTCCAGGAATTGATAGCCTGCTTTGGTGACTCCGATTCCAAAAAGAATAAAGCGGAACACACACTTTCGCGTAGAGCTCAATTGCCTGGTGAAACGTGCTCAAAGTATATTGAAGAAGTATTGAAGCTATGCGGAACTCTACAATTTTTAATAGCGAAAGAAAACCTGAACTCTCCTGCTGAATTCAGGCAGCAATGTTGCACATTCGAAGCTCTGAAGACCGGAAGAATATTACCGAAGTTCGGGTGTCTGGACAACGTCACCAGAGTTGTAAGTATGGACGTCGCTGCCTGAGATGACATCGCCTCGATTGTGCGTTGAGTGGTTCAAGAGGAGCAAGTACAACTTCAACAAGCAGACGCTCGTTATGAGTCCGCGTCTGACGAGTGCATTCTCGAACCACCATCCTGGTCGAGAGAACATCGCATCAAGTGGCGACCGCCTTCTGAAGAGCCACCCATAAATAACACGAGAGCTTTCGGTCTCCTGGCGAATCTCAGTCGCCGCCAGTCCTCACCAGCCCGTCATGATACTACGGAGTACTACCCAACACCACGACGTGTTCCTTCGGAATACCTGATCCCATGAGATGCTCCCAAGGAATCATGCCCGGCGCCACGCGTGCCTACTACATTTAGTTGCAAACGCGACCTACCTGTCTGCTACGCCTTCGGTGCCCGGGGACATGTTGCGCGCTTTTGTCGCTGCTGCCCGCAGCGATTGCCACGTTTTTAGGCGTGCGCAGCACGTGTGCACGAAGACACGCCCACGCCATTTAGAGTCCATCCTCAGATGCAACAGTGGTCGTACCAATCTCGCAATGAGTCTCCCGTCTCCGAGCGCAGCCTTACACCGCCGCCGACCCGACTTCGCCGTTCGCCATTCTTGCGCCGTCCTCGCTCACCTTTCCCACCGAAGCTGGGAAACTAGCTGGTGTGGCCGATGGAGGTGCGGTCGCGGGACGGTCAGACTCTCCAGTTCCGTCATCTGCTGTTCTACTGAAGAACCAGGTGTGTGTGTGTAGAGACGGTGTAAACGCTACAGCTCTTGTCGATACGGGTGCCGCTATTTCTGTTACGAACCTTCGCTTCAAAGATCGCTTACGACAGAAAGTTATGTTCGCGTGGGATCGCAAAGACATATTTCGTTGGGTTTGTGGTGAAATGTTGCACCCTGTTGATGTTCGGTTTTAGTTGCGATCAAAGGACAGAGCTTTGAATCGAGTTCACTGTATTGGTCCACGCAACTCATGGTGTTTCCTACATGAATGCAGCGCTACACTTGACCGTGGGAGTGGAGATATCTTACTAAGGAGCACATTGCCAATAACCGTACTTGATGAATTGCAGACAGGTCAAGCCGACGTTTTTTCGCTATCTCAAGATGTCTTACTGCCTGGTCGGGCAGGCCTGTTCGTTCCTGTGCGTTCTTCACGTGTCTCGATGGGATCATGTAGCGCTTTTGTCGAGCCAGATTATACCAACGCGTTTAAGAAGAATGCGTTGGTCCCACGATCAATTGTTCAAGCCACCGACGGGCGCGATTTCTTGTGTACAATGAATGCTTCTATGGAGTCGGTTAGCCTAACAGTCGGACTTAAATTGGTAACACTTGAGGAGCAAGCCACAATTGATGTACGAACAGTTGCAGCGTCTTCAGACATCAGTCGACCATTGCCCAACTATTCGGATCACTTGCGACGTGTGATAAATAAGTCGTTGTCGCTTCCGAGCAGGACTTACACCAACAACTGCTCGCCTGCTACGCGTTAGTTTTTGATTTTACTCAACGCGAGCGTTCTCGGATGTTGACGGAATCCCGCATGCACCACCACATCAACACAGGGCAAGCAACACCGTTACGTCAAAAGCCCTATCACGTATCTCCCACGGAAAGAAAAGTGATCGCCGAACAAGTCGATGACATGCTGCAGAAAGTCGTTGTTCAGGAGTCTTGCAGTCCTTGGGCAGCTCCTGCTATAGTAGTGCAAAAGAAAGACAACTCGTAGATATTTTCTGTCGACTACCGCCGCCTGAATGCCGTCACAAAGAAAGACGTGTATCCCCTACCACGGATTCACGATGCTGTTGACCGCCTTCACTCCGCATCGAATTTTTCGTCGGTTGATCTCCGGTCTGGGTACTGGAAGATACTGATGCACCCGCCTGACAGATAAAAGGCCGCTTTTGTTACACTTGCCAGACTCTATGAGTATGCCGTTTGGCTTATGTAATGCCCCAGCAACCTGCGAGCGATTTATGGACTGCATCCTCCGTGGTCTCAAATGGGAGATTTGTATGTGGTATTTAGATGACGTAGTTATTTTCGGCCGATCTTTCTACGAGCATAACTAGCAGTCTGGCGTTTTTCTGGACTGCACCCAACAGGTTGCCCTCGTTTTAAATTTTATTAAATATAGTTTCGGTGAGCGTCAAGCCCTTGTGCTGGAAAATCTCGTCGACAAGGATGGTATACGGCCAGATCCCCAAAACATTTCTGCTGTTCGCAACTTTAAGCAGCCGAATAGAGTGAAAGACCTCATAAGTTTCCTGGGCATTTGTTCTTA
The DNA here is from genome assembly GCF_023375885.2 of Dermacentor andersoni. NCBI lineage: Eukaryota > Metazoa > Arthropoda > Arachnida > Ixodida > Ixodidae > Dermacentor > Dermacentor andersoni. The sequence continues at coordinate 70,817,614 of NC_092822.1, read as the reverse complement.
ATTTAGGAGTTTTGTTAAAGACTTCGCCCCGCTTCCTTGCCTACTGACTGACGTGCTCCGCAAGGACATTCCCTACGCTCAGTGGAGACTGCTTTCCAGCAGCTGAAGTTCTTGCTCACCTCTGGGCCACTTCTCCGACATTTCGATCCGGAGGCGTTCACCGAACTGCATACTGATGCAAGTGGTGTGGGCATTGGTGCTGCTCTCGTGCAAATAAAAGCAGATCAATTATACAGTCACCGAAGTAGAATGTCTCGCTGCTGTTTTCGCCATCTACAAGTTCAGATCTTATTTGTACGGATGTCACTTCAATATTGTCACCGAACATCATTGTCTCTGCTGGCTGGTTGGACTGCGTGGCTAAGCCAGGCGGTTGGCTCGGTGCACCTTTCGTCTTCAAGAATACGACTTGTCTGGCGCTTATAAGAGCGGCGGCGCCACACAGATACCGACTGCTTATCTCGTTTTCCCTCTGAGAGCGGGGGTACTGATGATGACGATTTCGACGACTACTTAAGTACCATCGCATCAGACTTTCCTGACTTTGCCGACTTCAAGAACGAACAACAGCGCGACTCTTCACTAAAGCCGATTATTGATGCGACCCAAAGATCTTAACGGGCTACGCCATTTGTTATTTGTGACGGTCTGCTTTACCACAACATTTATTCAAGCAACGGTGCGGCACTGCTAGTCGTCGTCCCAAATTCCTTGCTGTCCTTTGGGCCATGCACGACGACCTCACATCCGGTCACCTTGGACTCGCTCGAACGCTTCACCGCCTCCAAGAACGTTTCTATTGGCCTCAATCGTGGAATACAACCAAGTGCCAGCTGCAGTGTCTGCCAACGCTACAAACAACCGACTGCAGCTCCTGCAAGAACTCTGCAACTGGTTAGATTGCCAACTTCACCTTTTGATAAAGTGGGTATAGATTTGCTCGGTTCCTTTGCCAAGTCTTCCAATGGCTGCTGCTCGATAATCGTGTGCGTGGATTATTTAACACGTTATACTGATGCAGTGGCACTTGTCTCAGCTACAGCATCCGATGTTTCAGGGTTTCTTCTGCATTCGATTATCCACCGCCTTGGAGCTCCTTTTGTGGCGATAGGCGATCGCGGCCGGCGGTACACCGCCGACGTCCTGGAAGAGTTGTTACGTTTTTGTGGAACTCAATATCGTCATTCCGCGCTTTACCATCCGCAAACCAACGGTCTAAGTAAGCGCACCAATCGTAGCCTCGTCAACATGCTTTCAATGTATGTCTCCGCGCATCATTAGAATTGAGATGCGGTATTACCGTTTATCCGGTATGACTTCAACAGAGCCAAGCATGATGACACAGGATACGCACCTTTCTTTCTCCTCTATGATCGCCATTTTCAAAGTTTTCTTGACACCATACTTCCTGTTTCACCTAACGACGATGCTTCTGTCACGCAGAGATTGTGTCCTGCCCAAGAAGCACGTAAACTTGCCCGGCTCAGAACCCTATCGTCGCATGTTCATGCAAAGGTTCCCTACGACACACGACATCTGCCCGTGACATTAGCCACTGGTGACTTCGTCTGGCTGGGGATGCCGGTTCGGGAAAGGGGACTTTGTCAACAGCTTCTCTCCAAGTATTCGGGCCCGTTTGTCATTCTCAAATACTTGAGTGAAGTGACCTATGTAATCGCTAAAGTGACGGCTGATAACCACCGTTTACGCAAGACGCAAGTTGTGCACGTCGCACGATTGAAACCGTGCCATTAACACGCACTCTGAATTGCTCGGCGAACTTCGTCTGCCCTGGAGCAAAATGTAACGCCGCACCAGAGGAGCGTGGAAGTGAAGATGACGCGCGAGTCTTTCGGAGTGATTGGCTGTTTCAGGCCGTCCCTTGTCTTCTCTACCATTTTCACTGTAAATACACTCATTTTTGATTCGGAACAATATTTCTGTGTGAGCTTCACGACTTCTTATGCAATAGAATAAACATCCCAATAAGCTGACGCGAGGGCAGCTTTATTACCTCTTACATTGTATTAGTCACTTCTAATTATTGCTTCACATACAATGAACTGCATGCGTTTGTTTCCAAATCTCTCTAAATGATGTACAGTAAGTTCAAAGTAAGGACATGCACTTCTAGTCCGAAGTTCAAGGTTCTTTGCAATGATTGTACATTTCCAAGGATCTGTCTTTTTATAGGCACGTAGCGTTAGATAACTACGTGAACAAGCAGAAACAGGAGCACTTCATGACAATGGCCTAATTTATACACTCTAAAAACAAAGAAAGTTCCGGGCACTCTCTTTGAGGGAGTAGCTGCTTGTCCCATATTTCACTCTCGTTTCGAGAGTAGATCGACCCTCTTTGAGAGAGAGTAGGTCAACTCCTCCTGACAGAGTTTTCTAACTCCACCGCAAGGGATTGCTAGTACTCTTCCGCAGAGTGATAATACTCTTCCCACAGGGAGTGCGAGTACTCTTCCGCAGAGTGCTAATACTCTCCCCGCAAGGGTAATAGTACTCCGCCAGACCAGGTACTTCTACTCCCCCAAACAGAATGCTTGTACTCCTCCAGAACAGAGCGCTAGTACTCTTCCCAATGCCCTCTTAGCCAAATCCTGGCCGCGCATGCAGGCAGGAAATCAGATCAAATTAGGGCCGCTGATGTAGTGTTCCCTAGGCGACTCCTCAGAGACAATGGCCCAATTCCAAGTGGCCTTCAGAACAGGCGTGAGCAAAGTTATGCAGGATTTTCAAGTCAGTTTTCCTGGCTATTTTCTGCCTACCATGAAGCGTGACTGCTCTGAAGCGGCCTATGCGTATGCGTCCCGAACGCCAACTGCTGAGAAAAAAAAAGCTAATGAATACTTTATCCGCAATTAAGTTAGCAAATTTCACAATCAGGAGTCACATAGTCTAATTAGAACACAAATGTCAAGGGAACCACGTACTTATGAAGAATCACAATGCTCTATATAGATCACGTGGATTCGAACCCGCGTACACTCGCATCTATACTATTCAAGGCACACATCCTAACCATTACACCACAGCGCCACCACACAGTCGTGTTCTTTTAGATGTTATATATATACCAAATGTATTTGAGGAATCGGCTGCAGTGAGTGGGGTTTCTCTGCAGTGTGCTGTGCTGTTGTGCACTGGAATACGTTTGCGTTTGCATCATTTCCATTCCTTGCTACGACTATCGAAGGAAGACAACGTAGACGACAACGTGAGAACTATTCACGGCTTGTCGTCACCACAGCAAAATAACAAATGTGCCGTTCAGCTCACCATCGAGTGCTTCTCCAGTCCATGCATTATATGTTCTCCGAAAATACGCGGATACAAAGTATCGCGCCAACCATCCACGTATGTTAATTTAATTCCCGCGTATACTGGTGAGCATTTCTGTTTATTTTTTCCGCCAGTTCCATTCGTATATGGTCAACTGCGACGCCACTACCAGGCATTTCGACGTGCCTTTCCGAGTGCATTTCCGAGGTGTTCTTTTCAAGTGTATTAGTTTAGAGTTTGGTTCAGTCCGCTGTGAGCTGTTGTCCTGCGTTAGCAGCGGATCGTTAGCGTTCTGAAGCGCATGCATTCCAACATTTGGAGACTGCTTATGCCGATAGCCGGGTAACATGCAGTGGCACGCATGTTTAAATGACTAATGTGTCCACTTGTTACCCGTGCACTGCTCGTATCCTGTGGCAGTGCTCGTTCTAAAAGCTTCGAAGACCATCTACACTCATGCGTGTGTTCAATATATATGCACAGGATGGACTTGCCGGCTAGTTGGTAGAGCATTTTAGAAGAAGAAAGAGCGCAACACAAGGACGACGCAAAAACATGGACCACACCACGAAGCGCTGGTGTGGTTGATGCTTTTTTTCGTCCTTGTGTTTGCGCTGTTTCTTCTTTCACGATACACGCACACCACAGGTACGCGAAAGTTTAGGAGCCTAAGTGGTTAACTTTGTTTTCCCCGTTTCCTCTCAGTGTCAGTGGCACAGTGCGTTGCCTGGAATTGTGCACGCTTACCCCCATATGCAGAAATGCATCATAACTTGAAGCCCATGCTTGACTTGGTCTAAATGATGCAAGTCGTGAACGCACCAAAAGAAAGGCAGTGAGCGTCTTGGGGGACGTTCGCACCAGGCGTCATTTATATCAAGTAAAGCATGAGCTCTGTATTAAGAAACATTTCTGAATACGGGGGTTAGTCATCTGCTTCTCACAGAAAATGTCGAAGAAACGCCCACCAAAACCAGGCACATTCGTAAACTTAACTAGGCAATACGAAGCTCCATAGAAAAAAAAGAAGAGTGGTACTAAAAGCTTTCAGTATTTTTCTTTGCTCCAAAATGGTTGCGCTCCCGTGGCTTCAGTGTAGAGATCGAGATAGTGCAGCGTTAGCTAAGAAGCATGAATTTCCGAACTCCATACCAAAATAAGCTTGTAAAATTATTTAGGTGCTAGAATGCAGGGTTTGTAGCGATCCTTGAAAACCCTTTAATTCTAAAATGCCATTTTCAAGGCATTGAAAACCCTTGAATTTTTAGAAGTACTGGAAAGCCCTTAAACTTGTACACTTGGCTAGACTTAGCAGACATTGCCAAGCGTTTTTATTTTCCTTCTGTGACACTCTCTGGCATGTCAAAGTGAATTGTCTGTGGAGGTAATAGAAGGAAAGCGACATCCTTAAAGTTGAAATTACAAAGGAGCTGCAGATACCAGTTTTATGCACATGGAACTGGTGACAAATGTACTCGGAGGAGCAGAAGCAGGAAGCTCAACAGTTGAGGCATTCGAAGAGAAGCCGTGAAGAGTAAATCGAGAGCTACAGCCACAATAAAAAAAAATTAGAAATGACTATTGCTTATTTGATGGTGAAACGCTGAGGCAACAGATTACATCACATACACTGTCAAACCAAACAGTATTCAAAAACTGCAAATGTCGCAGGTCCAAGTAGTTAATTGTGCTATTGCAGAAAAACTTTGAGCGCTTTCTTGAAATGCTTCCATGTGTGCGTTTAGTGATGGGCGGTGAAAGGCAAATTAGCAGTCTTTCAAATGTTTGAAATCAAAAATGCGATTAGTTTTGTTTTATTTTGTTTGCATTAAAGTTAGCGATGTTGTTGAACAAGTTATTGCCTGTCCAAACTACTAAACACATCGCACGAGGTCCTTGAAGTTACTGTGTCGGGGCCTCGAAAGTCCTTGAAAACCATTGAATTTTTTTCTTCAATATTGCTACGAACCCAGTAGAACAACTGTAATGGAGTAAAAACATTGGCTGAACAGAGGCTTATACGCAGAGCGCAGGAAGACTAGAAATGCAGTAGAAGGCATGGAGGGCCCTGAAAAAAATGTGCCACATCTGCTCGTCTGCGTTATGTTTCTGCACCGACTGCCACACTTTGAATAGAAGTGCACTTTCTGTTCTACTCCAATAAACGCAACATTACCAACTCCAGTGTGGGGCAGTCCTTCAGCCAGTGCAGAACTCTTTCTGTACATCCCAGTCAGCTCTCTCATTTTTCCAGCATTATAGTACAAGATTTGTTAAACTGGTTTAGCAGAATATGAGCAGTACACTCTTAAATTAGCTGCTTATTTGTATGCGCAAGTTCAGGTCCTCAGTTTGGTTGCATGACAAATTGCCATACCTCAATAGATGCAAGAAACAATTTTATTACAGTTTAATAAAATCCAAACAGTAATAATCACAACAATATAATGACATACATTTCTTTTGGTACGTACACAGCCCATGTCATGGCACTGTATAAATTCAACTATACATCGCCAGTACTGTGTCCTGACCACTATTATTCACATGTGTAAAACCATCACAGCAATTCTTCAACAAATATCACAGTGATTAGTGACATACACTTTGTAACTGCTTTACATGAGCATAATGTATACAAATGATCCCTGTGTACCTGCACATGACTAGTGCCACCCGAGTACTATTACTCAGAGGTGTAAAACCAACAAAGCAGTTTTTTAAAAAATATCGCAGTGCTTCGTGACGTACATGCTGTAACTCCCTTGTAAAAGCTTAATACAAACACTTGAGGACACAGAAAGCTAGCAGTGGGCCTACTTGGGAGTACCACCGCCTCAATACTACTTCACAAGTGTAAAACCAACCAAGCGGTTCTTTAAAGAATATCACAATGCTTAGTGACATACATATTGTAACTAGCTTATATAAGCTTTATACAAACATGAGAACATACACAAAGCTAGCGGTGCACCTACATAGAAGTGCGGCCATCTGAACACTATTATTTGCAAGTGTAAGATCAACAGAACAGTTCGGTATAGTGACGCACACTTTGTAACTGCCTTATACAAGCTTAGTGCAAGCACAAGAATGCGGAAAAAAACAAATTAAAAACTTGCTCGATGCATACACAAACAGATCAACACAAATGTTAAACACCGTTTTGAAAACACATGTGACTGTGGCAAAGCGTAGTGCTGTGCCGGTTGAACCTGCCATCCACAAAAGTATTGAGCAATGCTTAAACCACAGGCATTAAAGTTCCGAAAGACTGCGTCTCTAACGTACCTATTTTAATTCAAATTCCTTGAATATAGGGCTCTCTTGCAGATAAGGCATCTGATCCAACTGACCTGATTTTACACCTGCTACATGCATACAATGCACTCAGATATAACTGGTATAATAATTATAAAAGGCATTTAAAAACTTGATAGTATGATGAAGATGCATGACTAGAAAAGTTGTCCCCCTCGTACTTGTTAAAAAGGTGTAAGTACGACACATGTTCTTTTTTTCCTAAATTTTTGCATTAATGCGCCACCTGGGAACCTCGAACCCACACAAAAAAGATACTGCTATGTTAATAGTGTTATGAATAATTTTTTGTGAAAGCTTTTTTACAGACAAGTTGTAGTCTCGTTTCTGGAGGTTGAGCTGTATCATGCAAAATAACATGGAAAGTGGTCACTCGGGAGCATGACACTATGTCATAATGTTCGTTTCAGTTGACTCTCTTGCCCTACAAGTCACTGCTCACTGTGGCCAGTGATGCAACAGCAGTGTCTGTGTGATTTTCATCACACTTCTGTCCTATGCCATCCTTACCAGAGTTGGCGGCACATAGATACCCAAATTTCGATAGTGCTGCTTTCTCAGGTGGTTGCTTTTGATTTGTAGGATATCAATTAGCTCTTCAGCTGCATCAAGCTTCTTTTTTACCTCTTCAACAACAACATCAACAACAATCTTATGACACCTGTGTTGTCCTTCTAGTTGCCTACAAAGACCAGTCAATCTAGCAACAACACTGATAGTTTCTACTACCTTCTAATGGGGGAGAGGTGTGTCCCACCATGTGTTCCACATTGTTGTCGCTATGTTGGCTGGCTGGGGAGGCAACAATTGTAATATGTTTGCATTTGCATATCTTAAAGTGATGCTTGTACTCTCTTATAACACCTAACTTAGTCTTGCACTTGCTGCACAAGAACACTGGTTCACAGTCGCGGTGAAAAGCTTTTGTATGTTGAGCAAATGAGTTTTGTGCACTACAAAAAAAGTCACAGTGATAGCACACATGTTGCTCTACCAGGCCTGGTGCGGTTCCTTCTGACACTGCTGCTGATGCTGACGCGCTGCTGCTTGCCTCGTACACTGTTGCAGCTGCAGTAGACATGGCAGTCTCTGTATCTATTGCTGCCGTGTCATCTTTCATGGTAACTTCAGGTGGTATCGGGTTGACTTCTGCAACAGAGATGTCGTTTGCCCCTTGAGGGCTCTCGTCATCAGGGCCAATAATTTCACAGGCATTGTCTCCTGCATCGAAGAACCAATAAGAACAGCCCGAATTAATAAACATAGCTCTAAAAAGTACGGACATGAAGACTTAACCACAAGCTTTGCACATCAGTCACCAGGCTTAATGACTAATACTTGCAGGAGGAGTTGCACAATTGTATGTACATTACAGTAAAGCCTCATTAGAAGAGATACTCAAAAGGCACGAGAAACATGTCTCTCCCACCAAAAATTTTAGAACACTGAGGAGTCAGACTAGATCACTTTATTATGCATCATCACTAAAGTATGTTTAGGTATATCTGAAGGAATAATTGCTCAGGGTGGCTTAAAGGGCCCCTAAACCACTTCTCGCCGTTTTTTGAACATTTCAAGTAAACACGCGTATCGAAATCAGAATGCCGTCACAATTGACGATGCCAAACGCCACAGTGCGTAGCACTGTGGGAGCACCACAATATGAAGAAAGCGACCCCGTGCGCCTCTTTGGACCTATCCTGCACCCCCCAGTTTGTCCTGACATCACCACGCTGTCTCTGATGTTGTCGCCAGTTTCCGGTGCTGTCCATTGGTCGAACAAAAGTGTACGACTTCCGGCAAGGCCTGCAAGCAAATACACACACTCCTTCTTCCTCGTTGCGTTGTTCGCGATGCCATTGTGGGCAGCCAATGGGGGCAAAAGACAGAAACGCCAATAGAAGGGTCTCCCTATGAGGCTCTTCAACTAGAGTCACCATACAGTTCCATTGTATTGGCGAAGTCATTAGCGCCACCCCTCGCAGGACGACGGGCCTGCGCGGCAGTAACAGAGCTCGTTGGTGATGGCCTGTCCCGTAACATTTGGAGGTGTACTAGGCGAGGAAAAAACGATACTGTCCAGATGGCATGTACCAGATGAAAGCGTAAAATGAGTGGGGACTACTTTTCGATAATCAAACACACGTAGCTCCACTATTACTGCACCGTTTCGAAAAATTCTCGTTGCTACGTGTTCGTTGCCTTATCGAGTACAACTGCAACACCTCAACTAAATTTCAACCTCGGTGGTTTAGGGGCCCTTTAAAGAAGACATTCACAGCTTTTTAGTGACTGCAGATTGTGTTAGCTTCCTTCCCAACTTCTGGAAGTTAAACACTTCACTTTGCAAGCCTTGTTGCTCGCAGTACCTTTGAGGTGCTCTTAGACGCTCGTCAGCTTCAACTGCCGACACTTTCTGCCCTGCACTGTCCTCGATGCCCTCTTTTTCTAGTTCATGCTTAAAGAGACATGCGCAATTGACTTGTGTGAGGATTGCATGACCTTTACGCCTTTCGGAGCACACAAGGTGCATGAAGTGAATGTGTCTGGGTTGTTTCCCTTCGAAGTAGTGAATACTTAAAAAGACATCGTTAGTAACGAAGGTGTCTCTTGTGTACAGTGTTGTTAACGCGGCAAACATCGGAAAACCAACCACACCATTTTCAGATGTCTCTTACAACCAAGTGTATCTTGTAATGAGATTTTAGTGTACTGAATATTTTTCATCTATGTATCATCTGCATGTACATATAGTCACAAAGACATGTTGTGTGGAATGGCGAATCAGGAAAAAGCTTGTACTCTTACTTTTTGTCCCTAACATAAGCAGCTGATAACAATATGATAAAAAAGCAGGCAATGAGGCTAGCATGGAACATAATCCTTCAGCTCTAAACAGTTTTTTGGGCCCACATCATTCCCTCATATGACATAAGGAAACAACTTGATTGCAGTAATGGCTGCATGTGATCTGAGTTGATTGAAACAAACAATACGTAAGGTTGCCCAGTATGTAATTTTATCAGAGTGCTTTTTAGATGTCCTGCTCGCGATCCTGGCTGCACGATGTTTCTCATGCTTTTTGGCACGATCCCTTTCTTTTCCACTCCACTCTTTTTTCTATTTTTCTCCCCTTCCCCCTTGCGTAAAGTAGCACACCTGAAATATCAAATCTGTTGAATTATTGTGTGTATCAAACCTGTTAACATGCGTGCTTCTCTGTGGTCTATGTTGTATTTTTGCGCTGTACAAGTCAATTTAAGGTGAAAGATAGAACGTCCCTGCCTTTAGTTGAATTGTATGGGTGTGTGCATATATATATATATATATATATATATATGTATGTATGTCTCTCTCATGTTTTGAAGTATATGTACATTCAGGAGTGCCTGCATGCTCTTCTACGCTGCTCCAGTGACGAAAAGGAGACCCTTTTTATGTACCAAAGTAAAACATTCACAGGTTTTCGCCGTGCCCATTACATCACTTATCATATGAATCTGTCACAATACAGAGTAGCAGTGGTCCATAATATAAGCCCATCCCAACATAACTATAAATTAGCACATACCGACATGCTGTGAAACAGCTGTTGCAAAGCCGCTGGGGCTGGCAATTTCCGCAGCACTGCAGTGGTACAGCCGAGTGCCACCTGTATAGTGACAAATGCATACGCATGTTCGCAACTCAGTAGTTCCTGATGGTTTCATAAGCTTTACACTACACAATAAAGTAATCTAGACAACTTTGTTGGAACAAATGCACATAATTAGGACACCATTTAAACACTAACACGATTAATTGCCCCCAATCTCTCACTCACTAAGGGATAATACTACTGAAACATCGGTGGAGAGCTCAGATTAACACAGCCCATAAAGGACAAGCTTTCTTTTAGGAAAGCAGCTATAACAGCGGTTAGTTTTTTGGATCATTTTATGTGCTAGCTTTGACGTAAATGTCATGCAGTACTATAAAATATGAAGTGCCGCATTTCTAGCAGCAGAAGGCGTCGTCAGCCTCATGGTACAACTGATTTTTGCACTGTTTGTGTCAGTGAGCCGACACATACTAAGAAAACCGAATTCACACATACATATACAGTGCCAAGTGCACTCCTGCTTCTGAAAACGCAGCCACCAGTTCCAATGCAGCTGAAAGGAAAGGTTATGTAGAGTGCGAGACTGCATGGAACTGTCACTTATGACTGTAAGTGTATGATCTGCTGATTGGAGAGGTAGTCACATGCTATTTCTAGTCTCTTTTAGAAGCATTACTAAAGGATGAATTAAAATCTATTCATAAGTCACGAATTTCACGCATCCACAGTTTGGTTAAATAACTTGTGAGAAAAAGACATGTTTACCTGGAATAGCAACCTTTTTTCCTGCTGCAAAACGTTCCTTTGAATTAATGAAATAACTTTGCAGCGTCATAACATATTGTGGTTCTCGCAACTACTTGCCGGCAGTGGCGAGTTACAGTGTTTATATCTGACTCATTGGGCGACAATACTGCCAAACACAAATGCTTCACGAACACGAGAACACGTCCCTCGCAGAGAATAGCAACCATATATGCCTCTGTGAGACATGATCGCACGTTTGTGGTCAAAATGTACATTAGAACGACACCACCATCTCATTAAAAGAAAAGTCTCAGTACAAGGCAGCAGCCAACTGCCTAATGTGAAATTGCAGCTGATGTCCACTTACTGGTGGCCTGTGTTTGAGTGACTTCTGGCAGTTGACTGGGTGCTGAGAAATGCACGTCCTGGGTTGTCCCTACAAAACATACAGGGTTATGTCAAATGTTGAAAATATATATAGGCCGACATTTCATAAGTCGCAAGACAAATGAGTAAACTAATAAACAACTGTAATGTAAACAGAGTACGCATGATAAGATAGGCTGTCAACTGGTAATGCATTACGCGAAAAACCTAATGCATAGGAAAGACTATATGTATACACACAAAGCTGACACACAATTTAATTCACTCTAGGTTTTTCCGTGCAATATATTCAAATTATTATGTCTCGTGGTTAGAGCAAAATTAGTGTAAATTATGCACTAAATTATGTACTCTGGAAAACATTTCTTCAATATGCACCTGTGCGCGCTTCGAATGAGTAGCGTTGTAAAATTTACGTACATGGCCTTTACCATAGTTGCTGAACACGGATTTCCTTTGCCCTGTGTCGTGTACAGTGAGCTACATATGTCTGCCCCCACCCCCCTTTTTGTACTAGCCATACTGCGTGCCACTGCACCTATACGCGCATCAATAAACCTCACAATACAAATAAAAAAAAGCGCCAATCACCCATGCCTGCATGTTGTAGTGGGCCTAACCTAACCAAGCATGGGCTGTTGCTTTTTATAGTAAACACAGGTACGGTGCTCATTGCAAGTATGTCTCATGTCACTAAGCAAATATGCAATTTCATTGTACCACTATTTTTTTATCACATGGATGTATCTGTTGAGAGGCAAGACAAAAAGCAGTCACTTCTCAGAACTAATCAGCTTTCTTAAAACACATTTCTAACTTTTCAATGACACTTGCTGCTATGTGTTTGTCTCCAGAGAGCATACTTGATTTGACTTTCCAATCAGAGACATTACATAAATATACCATGTGAAGATGACTGCCTAGAGCACGTGAGAATTTTCATCTTGGTGTAACATACTGTATCTTGATTTTGTTGACATTTGGTGAAATGGTACACCCAATATACCCACACACTAGTTTTCTTGTCCAAATTGCTGTATTTTGATTGCACTCTGCACTACGTGAAGTCGCGCTGCACTGGCTCTTTCACATCCTCGTGTCCTTGCAGCTGCATTCTTGCGTTATATAAAGCGGGTGCCTGAAAAATATCGTATGCAAAAGTCAACGCAAGGGCATGGTGCAAAACAACATCAAGACAGTCAAGGTCATGGCAATAAAAGAAAGTCTTAGCTCTTAGTCTTCCTAGTGAAATGCATGCAAAACATCCAAATGACTGCAACAGTCAACTGCTAAACTAACTTCAATTTTTAGATTTAAGCAAAATACAAATAACCAACAGTTCATCCTTGTTTGTCACGAATGTTAGAATACTCCTGCTAATGAATAGAATATTGGTCATTTTCAGACGTCATAGGTCTGTCATAAGTCTGCTGCATCGCAAACACCACTTCTGACACATCCTAAGCACGTGCCCAGTGTGCCCCCCGCACCATCCCTGGTTGTGCCACTGCTGAAGCCATAATTTGAGGATTATAGCTGCAAACATGATGCTCAGTAGGGATGCAAATATTGTCCTTCAGTTCAATGGATATATGGATGTGCCTATAAAAAAGGGCAACAAGGCCTGTTATGGCAAGCTTACCCAAATTTCAATACTAACAAGAAAGTTCACTGCGGCCTGCATCTAAGCTTACTAAAAGGCATGAACTTATTTTCATATATGAGGTGCGCAATGGAGTTCATTTTTAACAGACCCGACTACTGCTACAGTTTGAAATCTAGCAGTTTAGATTCTTGAAGGCATGTAAAAGTTGCAGTTAAACCGCAGTTATTAGTTTATTAGCCCAACTTATTGTTCTGTGTACGACAGACGATGGTAACACGGAATTAAAGCAACACTTCATTTTGATATTTTATTTCTCTACTAAAAATATTCAAGCGATAAACACATTTTGATCTGCCTTGCAATAGCAAAATGCACACATTATGCTTGTAACCCCCAGAGGAAGGCTGATTTAGCTGTTCATATGACATAACTCCGACACACCAACTCATATTAGCAAATGCACAGGCATGTCCAAAACAATTAGTGTATGCAAAGCGCCCCTGCAATTGTAATTCCACACAGCAGCCGTTATATTCGATGCCGATGCATAACTAGCTGCTCGACAATTCACCGAGTTCGTAGACATAATCATCCTTTCAGTTTCGCACCGTGCCCAAAAACCGCAACAAGAGACAAAACCAGGACCTACAATCACACCATTTCAATACATGAGCAAAAACAGTTCAGTCTTAGCGATAATTACTGTGAGAGCGATTTAGTGCGCGACGGCGACGAGCGACGACTTCGAGCGACAAAACGGGCCGTCGCTTGAACAGATGGCTCGGTTCTGGAAATCTAGAAATCGTCGCTCGTCGCCCGGAAGTGCTATGAGCGACTAGCCAATAGCGCGAAGCCGGAACTGGATGTACATTGCTCAAATACTACCCATTGTCGCGCGGAACGAGGAAATGATTCACTTTTTATACGTGAAAGGATAAGAACCTACTGCAATACCTCTGGAAATATTTTATGCTACTTTTTATAGTAAAATACATCAACGTAAATTACTAAAGCACGCGTGATTGCAGCCCTCATGCCGGCAACACCGGGGAAGCGTCGCTCAAAATCGTCGCTCGCACGGAGTACGACTTATAGGCGACGAGCGAACGCGACAGCCATCTCCATCGCGCCGCTTGTAGCTGCCGCGCGCAAGATCGCTTATATGGGGTTTATACTTTTTCAGCATAAAACATGAATTCCTCATGCGTTTTCAGTGTGTTCAAGATAACACGCCCAATTGACCTCTTGCAGCATGCAGCTGAATGCCTGCGGCAAAGTTTCTAACTAGCACTGGTGCTGCACGTAACTTCAGTGGTCGCAGATTCCCCCTGCGCGAGACACCGTCAAGCGCGCGGCTTATTTACAACAAAAGCTTGCTGCCAGCAAAATGACCCCTTCTGTTATGTGATTCCTTAGTTCAACAGCGTTCTGTACACAGCAGACTGCCAAAGTGAATAAATTCAAACTCAGAAAACGCACGCTAATCACGCTCCGCCCAGGCTCGGCATCACGGGCTGGTGAACAAACCATTTTAAGCGTGCCCTCGCCTGGCGTCTTATTGAACATACCATAGTTCTGGCAGCGTTTGCGATTTTCAAAGCTCTTACGGACAACGGCAAAGTGATAAAGTCACATGCAGTTATCGCGACGACTGGCTTTTTCGATTGACATCGAGAGACACAGCGCGTATGCCTAGTCCGTTGTCAATCGCGTCGGCTAAGCGCAGCGACGACTTCCTGGCGATAGCATGACATATATGGAGAATGTGCACCTAAGTTAGAATTCACTTACCGTGGAGGATTTGTTGTTATATCCAAGGCATGACGAACGACTGTCGTGTTTTCGTGGCGACGCGAGGTGGCTGACACACGATCTCCCTTGGCTGGCCTTCGTCGCTGCTCCATGCTGCTCTCTGGACGGATCACCTTTCTCCGGTGCTGTGTTGTTCCGCGATCTTGAGCGCGCGCGCGTGCGCGGTGGAGCAACTCCGAGTGAAAAAGAAGAGCGCTCGCTGCGCGTTCCTTTGAACTGCGGAGGCCTGTTCTCTTAGAAGCAAAACGATGTGTTCTTTGCTCAACGTGCATAAATGATACATTGCCATGTTCGGCGCCAGCCACCTACAGTTGAAGCAGAAGATTACGCTACGTTTCGTTCTCTATTGCCGCAAGAGTAGAACGGGCATTCTACTCTCTCTCTGAAGGGGAGAGTGAAAATCACATTTCACTCTCTCCTTGGTGACAGAGTGAACAATGCATGTTACTCTCCTCGACATTTTGCGAGAGTAAAACAACTCTTTGAAGAGTAAATCGGCCGCTTCACTCCTGCGATACCCTTCCTAGTTTTTAGAGTGTGTCATCTTATTTGAATAAGGTATTCCGCAAGGAAGGAGAAGAAAGATCGCTTGGTTCTTTGGTCACTGCTATACAGTAGGTCTGTCTGTATGCATGTGTCAAATAATGCAAGTTTCTAACATTTTATATTGCACACCGCGGTTCTAAACCTTAAAAAATAATTCACTTTTTAAAGATCATGTTTGTTGCGGCTTGTGTTCGAACACTTCTACAATGGAATGTTTTAGGTATTCACATGAATTTTAAGTGCACTGAACCCAATACTCCCACTTGCTGCGCAATTGTAAAAGGCAGGATACGTAATCTGTTACTAACTGCTCGAAGCAAGGGATATCTATCTTCATAGGCTCGTATTCCTGCTTCAGTTTTTCTTTGTGATGTGGCTTGTCTGTTGATGACAGCAGCGAAGAGATTTTTGTGCATAGACGTACAACAGTACAATAACCACCTACTCACATGTGTAGTTTCTGCAGAATAGAATATTCATGATAAAACGTTAAAAGGCATATAGTGATGATATGTTCATTACATGGTACGGCAATTTATTTGGTTTTCCCAAAATAATTTGATGTATATGATGCGTATGTTTATTCCCCTTCTATGACTTTCAGTATAATGTAGGAGTGTCAAGATTAACCTTACAATGACAAATATTTGTGAATTTTCTTTTATTTAAAGGGATAACTAAATATTGGTGGTGTTTCCGATAAATGTTTCACCTTTAAGCTAAAAGTGCCGCCGCCAATAGATAATCATACCAATTCTAATATATGCACTTTCGTCTAAATTAAGAAAATTAGCACAAAGCAAAAGACGATATCTCGACAGCAACTGCAGACACACCAATGTGGTGTAATTCCATTTATAAGTTGCGAGCACGGCACACATGCAAACATGGTTTCTATAGGTGTTCGTATTTGCTTGTCTGCAGGTCCCTTTTATCGTCACCGCCACGAATTCAAGTGCAATCACCACACACTGCAAGCCGGAGCGCCAATTGCTGTTACCTAATCATCTGGGTCTACTGCAGACGCAGCTACTAAGTACGTGCGACGGCGATACGCATATCGGAAGCATGGACCAATCATCGACGACCAAGCCACGGACCGATCCCTACATAAATTGCCCCCCCCCCCCCAGGCTCAGCTGCGGGCACGGCACGCATGCAAGCATGGTTTTCAAAGTGTTCGTATTTGCTTGTCTGCAGGTGAGACACGAGACATCGTCACTTAGAAGCAATCATTTGTCACTGATCCTCGTGCCGTGCCCGTGCACTCTAGCGCTGCTTGTATGTGATTGTTGGTCTGTATGTGTCACGCTTAACACAAGTGGTGATGTCGAGTTTAATCCGGGCCCGGGTTTGACTACAGATGAAACACTTGAACAAATTTTGCAACGTTGAGAGACCAGGGCAAGACGTTAAGTGACATTAAACGTGATCTGAGAGTAGTTCAAAAAGAAGTGAAAGTAATTGGTGCCACCATAAAACTTACTGAAGACCGCTTAGCTAAACTTGAGACTTCTTTTTCTAAACTTGATGACACACAGCGGATGGCGTCTCTTCTGAATGAAACAGTCACAGTGCTATCTAGGAAAGTTGACGATAGGAAAAATCGCCAGTGCAGCAATAACCTTATCATCTTCGGTTGGCCTGCGCAAGACAATGAAACACCGGCAGATATATCGAAGCTGATGCAAGACAAAATATTTTCTGTGATTGGTACTTCCCCCCGCAGCATTGAGCGCATGCACCATCTTGGAAAAAAAGCAATCAAAAGCACGACCTGTTATTTCCTGGCTGTATGATTTCATGGAAAAAAAGGAAATTATCCGCAATTGTCCGAAGTTGAAAGAGATGAACGTTTCACTAAGGGATGACTTCTCAAAGAGCCTGGTGCACAGCCTTTGGGAAGAGCTAAAAAATGAGAAGACGAGTGGAAAGCGAGTAAGCCTAGCTTATGATAGGCCTTATGTGGACGGCAAGGCGTATTACTGGGATCATGATACTTCCACACGTAGGACCTGTCGGGAGCCGCGTCGTCATGACAAAAATAGCAACATAGGTGGCAAAGAAAAGTACAATGAGAGGAGAAGCAGCTCTGACAGCAGTGAAGTGTGTCCCTGAGAGACTAGTAGTTTTAAACGTCAATGCACTGAGCATATGCAAAAAATCACTTTTGAAAGCTGTCCTCTCGGAACATGAACCGGATGTCGTAATTGTAACTGGAACCTGGTTAAACAAATCAATTGGAAGTGCTGATTTCCTTCGCCGAACTATACGGCTTGTCGCAGAGACCGAGGATCCAGAGGAGGAGGTGTTGCTATTATTTATAAAGCTTCAATGGTTCTCACTGAAATTTCATCCCCTCCAGAACTAGAGTTTATTGTGGGTACTACAGAGATCGGTGGTCTGTATTTTGCAATTGTTGCAGTATATCGCCCCCCTGACACCCCCGAAAAATACATGCTATCCCTGAATGATTTCGTGAAAAGTTTTGCAACAGCAACTGTAAGATTATAATCGCCGGAGATTTTATTTACCGAATTTTGACTGGGCATATTATCGGGAAGGTCAGAATTATAAGGCAGTGCGTCGTGTTCTTCTGAATCTGTCTTTTTCTTTTGACTTTACAATAATAGTAACTATGCCCACACGAATCAGGAGAATCACTATTGATTTGGTGGTTTCGAGCAGATCCGTCACACAATCTAAATACTGGCATAAAGTCCTAGAAGGGATGTCTGACCACAAAATGGTGATCACGTATGTCTCTACCACATATAAACGCGCAGGGAAGAATAAAACTTTGCTAGTCTCCGATTTCTCTAAAGCAGATGATATTGCTGTATTAGACCATTTAGAGGAAGGTTATGATGATTTCAGCCATTTTATTTCGCTAAATACTACGTCAGTAAATGCTGCTTGGGAGAAGTTTAAAAGCGTGGTATTGGAAACAATAGAACTATTTGTTCCCAAGCGCCCCAAGAAAGTTAAGAGAAAAAACTCATGTATTACACGGGAAATGATTCATAAAAAGCGTCTCCGGAAACGAATGAGGTCTAGAAAATTCTTCGCTACAAGAACACATCATTTTAACAATTCCGTTTCACAGGAACATAACATGGAAATTATTATAGCGAAACATTGTTACATGAATGAAACATTTGCCAATTTCATTAAATCCTCTCCGAGAGAATTCTGGAGGTACATTTCAAGACCCGAACCCGGCGTTCAATTTCTGACAAGTGAAAATAAGTATCTCAGGAAGAGCTCCGATATGGCTCGCCTCTTCAATGAGTATTTTGGATCAGTCTTCACATGGGATGATGGTTATACACCCCAAACACTGCATTCTATTAGGCAGTGTATATCTGAACCAACTATTAGACAAGACGGCATTTTGAACCTACTCCTTAAACTGGATGAGAAAAAAAATGTCCTGGCCTTGATCAAATTCCCAACGCTTTTATTGAAGAGATACGCCGAGTGATGGTCATGTTTTCTTTCAGATATCGATACTAAATCTCTAGAATTTGGCGACGTTCCGAGAGTCTGCAGGCGGGCTAAGGTAGTACTGATTCCCAAACAGGGTTCCAAACATCATGTGACTAATTACCGACTAATCTCGGTGACAAGCACATGTTGCAAAACGCTAGAGGGCATCTTAAGTACCAACCTAACTAAATTTTTGAAAGAAAACGACATTTTGGGTAAAAACCAGCAAGGTTTTTGCCGAGGCTACTCCACAGTCAATAACCTCACTGATGTTACACATGAAATCTGTCATTGTATTGATGGAAGGAGTCGAATAGATATCTTTATCGGTTTCTGCAAAGCATTCGACAGAATATCCCATAGAAAGCTGCTTATGACGCTGTCTCATTTCTTAGGCAATATTCAGCTATTAAAATTGATTGAGGCATATTTGTCAGAAAGGGACAATTTGTTTGATTAAATTCTGTTTCCAGTACCAATAAATCAATTCGATCTGGTTTGCTGCAAGGATCTGTTATAGGCCCTTTACTTTTTTTCATTTATACTAGTGATATCGGAGCAGATCTTTCGCCAAAAATAGTCATCTAGCATTATGCAGATGACACCATTATATATGCTAAAATATGCACTCCTAATGGTATACAAGAGCTCAGTAACAATTTACAAAAAGTCACTCTCTGGTGTGACGTGTGGCAAATGTAACTGAATGCATCAAAAATTGTTTGTATGCATATGACGCGTAAAAAAGATCCTTTAATTTTACGCTACAACATCAACGCAGCCGAACTAGCTGAGGTTAAGAAATTTAAATACCTATGGATTAATTTCACACATGATTATAACTTGTCGGTACATATCGACAATATCTGCAATAAGGCCAGCAGTAAACTTTGGTCATTACGACGAGAACTTCACGACGCCACCCCAGAGGTAAAAAGAATGCCGTACAAAATGACTGTACTTCCTGTACTGACATATGCATTACATGTTTGGGAGCCGTACACTCACGAAACACACTAAAATGTGAGCGCGTACAAAACAGAGCGTTGAGGTTTATTTTTAACAGATACGCTAGAACCCAGTCCGTCACCGAACTTAGAAATAGAGGTGGCCTCATGACTGTCAAGCAGAAAATGCAGCTTAAGGCTGACATTCTTTTTTTACGTATTAAGCGGAGACTATAAAGTAGCCTTAGAAAAACACATCCAATTAGATATATCTGCTAACCCCAGAACAAAGCATTCAAAACATAATAAACACCTAATTATAGAACACAATCTTTCAAAAATTCGTTCCTGGTTCGAGGCATGGACGATTGAAGCTACTTGCCGCAAGATATAGTACAACGTACTGATTTACAATCATTTGTGAAGGCTGTAACCAATGGTTAAAAGGTAAAAAACCCGGGGCACTTCGCCGACCAAATAAAGACTTAAAAGAAAACAAGACGGTAACCGCCAGTAACGGTATAGACGGTGCTGTAACCAATTATTTGTAAAGGGGTAAGAATACGTTTTATTGCTAGGTGTTTGTCGGTTGCAGTTGTTTTGGCGTTTTAATTTTTCGATAGATCCATACAGTGCTACAATTTGTTCATTGTAGCTAATGTTCTATATTGTTTCATATTTGCTGATATGCTGTGCATTCCTATCCTGACTGCTTTCTAGTGAATTGTGTAAACTGCGATGAAGTTTATCGTCATTCACAACGGTGTGGAACGCTAGATCAATAAAAGCACTGCAAGGGCTGTCCGTAGCACGGGGCTCGCTCGCGATCACGGCACGGCCCTTCGTCTTCCTCTTCAGACGGCACATACGCAGGGGCGCGTCCGCTTCATTACAATGCCCCGGGAGTGAAGCGTAGCCATCATGGCGACTCAGGGCGCGGAAAAGATGAGCGGGTCGTAATACGGTTTCAGGCGGTTGACATGTACTGTCTCTCGCCCACGACGACGCAGGTCTGGTGACACGGTGAGCGGCTCGACGATGTAGTTTACCGGTGAAGTGGCCTCGATGATACGGTACGGACCGTGATAACGGGCGAGGAGTTTGGAAGAAAGGCCAGGAATGTGGGCTGGTATCCAAAGCCACACAAGCGAACCAGGAGCAAAGTTGTGCTGTGGTGGATGATCACGGTCATGTCTTGTTTTTTGACGTTCTTGAGTTTCACTAGTCAGGGTACGTGCCAGCTGACGGCAATCTTCAGCATATTTGACGACTTCGGAAAGCGGAGTATACTCTGTAGCGTCAGGTTGGTACGGCAGTATGGTGTCCAAAGGGCATGATGGCTCACGGCCATACACAAGCAAAAAGGGGGAAAAGCCGGTGGTCGCTTGCGTCGCGGTGTTGTACGCAAACGTAACAAAGGGAAGTACGGTGTCCCAGTTGGAGTGGTCGGATGAAATATACATCCGCAACATGTCGCGAAGTGTACGATTGAAGCACTCGGTCAGACCGTTGGTCTGGGGATGGTACGCGGTCGATTTGCGATGAATTATCCTGCACTCAGCGAGAAGGGCTTGGATACCCTCCGACAGGAAGACACGGCCCCTATCACTCAGTAATTCTCGGGGAGCACCGTGGCGAAGAACAAAATTGCGAAGAATGAAAAAACCGACGTCATGGGCGGTCGCTGCTGGCAGAGCTGCAGTCTCAGCGTAGCGAGTAAGGTGATCTACGCCGACAATAATCCACCGATTTCCACGCCCGCTGCATGGAAACGGGCCGTAGAGATCGATGCCGACGTGGTCGAACGGACAAGACGGGCATGGTAGCGGCTGCAACAGTCCTGTGAAACGCTGGGTAGGTGTCTTGCCTTGTTGGCATGTAGTGCAAGACTGAATGAACTTTTGCACAAAGTTGTACATGCCTCTCCAATAATAACGCTGACGCAACCTTGTGTAAGTTTTGAGGACGCCGGCATGGGCGCTTAGGGGATCAGAGTGAAAAGACGTGCAGACGTCAGAGCGCATATGACGAGGTATAGCAAGGAGCCGTTTGCGTCCGTCGGGCAGGTAGTTGCGACGATATAGAATGTTGTCCCGCACGGAAAAGTGGGTCGCTTGGCGACGCATTGCTTGTGTCGAAGGGACCTCAGACGGAGCGGCAAGGTAGTCAAGTAACTTTGCAAGAGTTGGGTCCTTGCGCTGCTCTGTGAGCATGTCAGTGATGGTGAACAGTGACAGGCTGGACGAGGAAGCTGACAAAGACGCCAAATCAGGCGTCAGTGGAGAGCGAGAGAGCGCATCAGCGTCGGAGTGCTTGCGACCGGAGTGGTACATGACGCGAATGTCGTACTCTTGCAAGCGAAGTGCCCAACGTCCCAAGCGTCCAGTCGGGTCTTTCAAGGAAGAAAGCCAACAAAGGGCATGGTGGTCTGTAACAACGGCGAAAGAACGGCCGTAAAGGTATGGGCGGCACTTGCTTAGTGCCCAGATGATCGCTAGGCACTCCTTTTCTGTGACGGAGTAATTTAATCCTGCTTTCTTTAGAGTACGGCTGGCATAAGCGACGACGTATTCATCATAGCCAGCTTTCCGTTGCGCTAAGACAGCGCCAAGGCGAACTCCGCTGGCGTCAGTATGGACTTCCATGGGAGCATCAGGGTCGTAGTGGCGAAGAATCGGTGGTGAGGTCAACAAGTGGCGTAACAGCCGAAACGCTGCATCACATTCAGGTGACCACACTGCTATACCGTTACTGGCGGAAACTAAACTTGTCAAAGATGCCATGATGGATGCGAAATTGCGTACGAAGCGACGAAAATAGGAACATAATCCAATAAAACTTCTGAGGGTTTTGATAGACGTGGGCGTTGGAAAGTCGGCAACGGCGCGGACCTTGTCTGGGTCCGGGAGGACACCGTCTTTTGAGATAACGTGGCCCAATATGGTTAGTTTTCTTGCAGCAGAACGGCACTTCTTGAGGTTAAGCTGTAGGCCGGCAGATGCGAGACAGGTCAGAATGTCATGCAGGCGAGCGAGGTGTGTCGGAAAATCGGTTGAGAAAACGACGATGTCGTCTAGGTAACATAAACAGGTCTTCCATTTGTGACCGCGAAGGATGCTGTCGATCATACGCTCAAAATTAGCAGGCGCGTTGCACAACCCGAAGGGCATGACGTTAAACTCGTAGAGGCCATCGGGTGTAACGAATGCGGTTTTCGGAGGGTCAGGCTCAGCCATTGGAGCTTGCCAGTACCCGGAGCGCAGATCCAAGGAACTGAAGTATTCTGCGCCTTGTAAACAATCGAGAGCGTCATCGATTCGAGGCAATGGATAAACGTCTTTTCTCGTTATCTTGTTTAGGCGTCTGTAGTCGACACAAAAGCGAATGAAGCCATCTTTTTTTCTCACCAATACGACAGGTGAAGACCAAGGACTTTGAGAGGGACGGATGGCTCTACGTTTGAGCATGTCGTCCACTTGCTCCGTGATGAGTCGGCGCTCTTCGGCGGAGACACGATACGGGCGCTGTCGCAAGGGGGAGTGGGAGCCGGTTTCGATGGTGTGAGAGACACCGGTGGCACGGTCCAGTGACGTCTGATTACAGTCGAAGGAGTTGACAAACTGGTGAAGGAGAGCGAGAAGTTGGCGGCGATGAGGTGGGGAAAGAGCAGGGTCGATGGCGTTGTCAAAAACCACTGAAGGTGATGAGCCGGACACCGAAGCGGTGGCGTCAACATGACGGAGGGAGTCGGTAGGAACATCGAGGTCGTCGACGTAGTCGACCGCCTGGAAGTATCCTACGGTCTCTCCGCGCAGTAGGCTGATCGGGTACTGGTAGTAGTTGGTGACCAGCATCCCAGTTGACCCAGATGTTACAGTAAGCACGGCAAACGGAAGAACAATGCGCTGGCGTTGAGCAAACACATCGGACGGCGTGAACACCACAGTGGCATCAGATGTGGCATCAGACGACAAGACAACAGCCATCGACGACTCAGGAGGTATGGTTGTGTCGGCATCAACAGTGAGTTTGTCGGCAAGGTGAGGAGAGCTGGTCGGCAATGATTCACACAGTGGTAAAAGCGACAGTTCTGCACGCGAACAGTCAATGACAGCATGATGACGTGACAGGAAATCCCAACCAAGGATGAGGTCGTGAGAGCAAGATGATAGCACGAAACACTCGATAATGTACAGAACGTCGTTGATCACGACACGGGCCGTGCATACAGCTGAAGGGTGAATTCGCTGCGCGCTGGCAGTGGCGAGCACCAGGCCAGAGCGAACTGTAGTCACTTTTCGTAGCTTACGGCAAAGGCTCTCGTGAATGACGGAAACGGCTGCTCCGGTATCGACTAGTGCGACTGCGGGTACTCCCTCTACAAAAAGGCTAATAACATTTTTCGGCGAAGATTGAGGTCGTGAGAACGTCGATGTATTTGCAGTTTTTGCCTCAGGAACTGCAGCAGTCAGTTTCCCTCTTCAGTGGGAACTCGATGACGCAGGGGCGAAATCGAACGCCGACGAGGGGAAGGAGAGCGCCGAGTTTCCGACTGGCGAACAGTGTCGAGACGTCGCGGTGAAAATGGAGGTGGGGCGGCGTATTGTGGCGCGTAGCTGGTCGTGTCAAAGCTGGTACGCTCAGTTGGGGCGCGGCGGCGACAGAACCGCGCTACATGACCAGCAATGCCGCAGGCGAAGCAGATAGGCCGGTTGTCTTGAGTGCGCCACGTCTCGGTGGGACGCAGAAACTGTGGTGATGGTCGGGCAACTGGAAATGAAGCCGGGTGTATGGGCGATGAAAAGGAAGCTGTCTGTGCAGGTGGCCGAGCAACCACGGCTGCATAACTGAGCGGCAGCGACGTAGGGTGACTGGCAAAGGTGGTATGGGCCAGCGGCACACTCACAGGATTGGGTAGGGGTGTTGTAGGAGCTGCAGGAAGCGCTTCAGATATTTGAGTTTGGATGGCTTGCTGCAGCGTTGGAGGCAAAGCTGCCGTAGGTGCGTCGCTGTGAGGGAGCAGCGAGAGCTGCCTGGCCACCTCTTCACGAATAAAATCTTTAATATGCTGCGAGAGGGTCGAGCTGGTTATTTCGGTAGAAACCGCGATGCTCGAGACGGAATCGGCGTGCTGAATGTTCAGGCGGGCGATGGAACGTTGGCGGCGCAGCTCGTCAAAGCTCTGGCAGAGCTTAATGAGGACTGATACGCTAGTTGGGCTTTTGGCCAGCAACATCTGGTATGCGCTGTCCTCGATGCCCTTGAGGATGTGTTTAATCTTGTCATCCTCTGACATGCTGGGATTTACCCGCTTGCACAAATCGAGAACATTTACTACGTACCTTGCGATTGCTTTCTACTGAATTGTCTAAACATCTGCTATGTCTAGTTTGATGACAGCAATGTATCCACAACTGCTGTCTTGGCTCGTGCTGACAGTATGAATAAATAAAGAAATTAAAATAACACATGTTGGCACTGCCTGACCCTGTTTTGTAGGAACAGTGAGTATTCGCCACTTCAGTGCGCTTGATCACGATGGCGACGTTCTGGGGTGGTTCCATAAGTCGACTTGTTCACAGGACAAGAGCCGCGACGGTGATGCGATCTCCACGGACATGCTCGACCATGCATCCGGCAAATTGACCTGCGTCGTACACCACTTCACCCTCGAGGAGACACCTCGATATTTTGCAAAGTTTATCTACATCCTTGTAGAGTCTGGAGGATGCATGGGTACTGAAATATAGAAACACCTAAATTAATTAGCATAGTAGTGGGCCAACTGCGTGTAACAAGCAAAAGCACTCACAGCTTCACTTTCTTACCAGCAATGCGGTCGGCGGCATGGATGTATTCGTATGCCATCCTGGGAAATTTCTTGCACAGTCGATTCTGTCGCAACAAACAGTAGAAAATGCACTAAAAACTGACGCGCCATCCCGATTCTGCGGAAGTGGATGTCCAGTGAAACTATTTAAACTGTTGAAACGGTAGGGTCTGTACTCTCGTTTTGAGATTTATTCATGCGCTTACGATTTGTGCTTTAATGCCAAACTGTCCACCTCCTTGCATTAAGTGCCTGATGCTCATGACCGGGAGTCGCGGCGTGACGAGCTGCTCTTTGACTGCATTCAGCTTTGACAGGTCGGCTGGTATATCGGCGTATGTGTATACTAACTTCTTAGGTGGTAGCAGTACCTTACCTCATGGAAGGTCTCTGCACATACAGCACACTCTAAAATTTATGACGTCGTCGTAGGGGAAGGCCTGCGTGAGAACGTAAGGGGCTGTTTCTTTCGTCGACGCGTCCTCCGCACTCGCAGTTTGCGAAAAGTCACTTTAATGCCCCAGGCAGTCACATGTATTGCACGATGCGCCGAACTCATGATCCAGTAACTGTCGCTTGAATTCAAAATTGGCCCCCTTTGATATTGGTGAACTGATCTGCTTGATAGATGTATCGTTTCGCGTCATTCTCTGCTTACCGGTGCTCTTCGTCGCCCTGAAGGGCTTGTCGCTTGCGCTCGGCTTCTCTGGTGCAAAGACCATCACCTTGCCGGACTTGGCGCTTGCATTGAGTCTCTTAAATAACAACATTCCAGTCATCCCTGGCTCGGCGTTTACACTGAGCCTCTTGCAAACCAAGTACATCAATTTCGGCTCCATGCTGCCGCTGGTCGTGTTGCCGTTTCTTTTCCCTTTCTCGTTCCTGCTATTCACGCTGCTTCTCGAGAGTCCTAACTTTGGGTTGAGTACCCGTAGAACTCTTAATGAATGAATGAATGAATGAATGAATGAATGAATGAATGAGGCCTTTATTTTATGGAAAGCGATGGATCTAGGTTGCTGTTGGAGATTAAGTGAAAAAGGAATCTGAGGTCCCGGATCTCAGTCTTTGATCTCCCGTTTTATGCAGACTCTGGGATTACTAGCAGCATGCTCAGTTTGGTTGCTCTAGCGTGGGCAGACGCCTCGTGTCCTACTCCAAACAAGCCACTTTGTCTGCCCCATGTTGCGATGGCTTTATGTGTTTCAGGGCTATTTTGTATTCGATTTTCTAGGGTTCTATAGTCCCCATGCAGTATGTGTTGAAAGATGGATCTCCATTGTGAAACGCTGCGATGGCCTAAATGAGGTCTTGCAAGTGAGCTCTGCATGACTCCTCACATTATGCGCATCTGGTATAAGTGCTCAGAAACGTAGCCTGTCTGGTTTAGTGCCATTTGTCGAGTATGTGTGGTGTGTATGCAGCGTTCACCATAACCTTGTCAAAAAAATATTTTAGATGCGAATAAGACCGCCCTTGTCATCACACATGTGCACTTTTGTAGCTTTTAATACTCTGTTTACTATCTGCTTTTGGTGCGAATGTAATGCATCAGTGCTCTGCTAGGAGAGCCTACAGCCCATGTCTTGAGGCATGTATTGTCGTTCGCGGGTTGACGAAAGGACATGGTGTGAGCCGTGTGCCGGCGTGTACCGGTGTCCTTAGAATTTAGGCATTTTACTCGTTGTACTGTATTCTCTTCAGCTTTTTTCTAGTGCCGTTGGCCACATCATGATCTGTCGTAGGCGGCGTTAATTTGGCCACCACTTGGCACAAGTCAGTAAGGACCTTATAATTATTTCGCACACTCTACTCTACAATGTCTTTCGTATCAATGGGAATCGTGTTGACCGATCCTCATGTGGCGAAGAGTTCTGCGCGCAATGTTACACCAATGGAAAGATGGCATGTGTGATAGCTATTGCCTTTGGGTGCAAGTTTGCTAACGAAGGCCACGCTGGCTATATCTTCCGATTGCAGCGTCTGTGTACATGTGAACAGTGTGCCCTGCGGCGTACTTAGTTCCAATCTCCTTTCACTTATGTTCGTAGGTTCTGTGTTTCGCCTGACAGTAAGGCATTGTTGCTTCCGTATACCCAGCGGTGCTTCCCATGGCGGCGTTATGATCGCTCCCGCGGGCTCCGGTGTCACGTGGACTTGTTTGTCCCATTGCATGATTTTTAACGCGACAGCGTTAAGGAGCTCGTGTCGCAGAAAAGCCGTTGCCGCCTGCGTCGGCGTCGCTGTCGGCGTCGGCGGCGTTGGCCATGAGCGAAAAATCCCGGAAGCCAATTCATAAATAAAAAAAAACTACTTGCAAGATGGGCTGGGTGTTTTTCACTCAGTCGTCTTTTCCAACCGGGATTACATTCGAAGTGCTACTTCATTGATTATGTCCCGTATGGGGGGTATCGTTACCAGCTTGAGCAGGTCCTCCTTCGTTCTGTGCTTTGGTAGCTCAGTGATCGTACTAAGGGTGGTCCTGTGTAACTACTCGATATCGCCGAGGTCTCCTTCAGAGAAGTCGTACACGGGTGCACAACAAAGAATTCTTCCAACCGCGACGTCTTTAGCAAGCGTTTTATTAGCTTTCTGACGCACTCCGCCATTCTTGCTTCATATTCGTCGGAGCATGTGCAAGAGCGATCTCTACATTTTCTTCAATGGCTTATTCAATAGCTGGGAACTGTTGTACCTAAAAATTTGTGCTCAGAGGATTCTAGTTTGTCCGTTGGTCGAAGCCGAAGTGTAACATGATCTGCTTGCTTGCAGTATTCGCTTTATTTCCGTGTTCTATGGCAACAGTTGCAGCCGAGGTTATCTAAAGTGTCGGTAAGACTGAGGATTGCTCCTTGCAGTTATGTTTGGATGCTCTGCTCGTCGAAGTAATCCAACGCTTTCGTTCGTAGTGTAATACCGTCACAACGCAAATAGGTAAACGGACTGAAGTATCTCGCTCAAGACTTTCTGTCACCCATGTCATGGCCAGATTGAATAGCATAGGCCCGAGGATGGAGCAATGGGGTACTCTATCCAAGTAGCAGGCCTTCGAACTTCCTCCCGGTGCCTTTCCATGAACTGGTCGGCTTTAAAGGAAGATATAGACACAGTGGTAAGTTCATCGGCTAGTGTACCTGGTTGTCAATTCCTGCAAGGATGGCCTCTTGTTTTACGTTGTAGAATGCTTTACGCATATCGACTGCCAGAATACAGTCAGGCGCTTGTTTGCAAGACTTGCTGTTGATCACTCTACGGAACAACCTCAGGCAGTCATGCATGCTTATGTTCGGCTGAAAACCTGCCCGCGCAGGATGCAAACCCGCTTATGCGTATTCACTGTTTTGCTGCATTTACGGTTTCCCATTCACTTTGAATATTTGCCGGCATTTAACGTTAGAGCTATGGGGCGTAGAATAGCTGGCTTCATGGGCTAGTTGCCCGGAGTTCATAGTAGGTAGATGAGAGATAGTTCACGTGAATCTGGCACTAGTCCGGATTACAATAATTCACCGACAGTTTTTAATAGCTGTTCTTGAGCTTCATTGCAGAGGCTTTGAAGACCTTGCGAAGTGACTCCATCGTGCGCGCGAGCTCATTTCATTTTGCCTTATGCATGGGCCGCTACGAGTAAACTCAGCATAAAGGGCCTGTTCAGCTCCGATTTCGCGTTGTGTACCATGGCAGAAGGTAGCCGTTGAGGTGGCGTTTCCGCAGCATGCGGGAAGAAAGTCTCGGCGACGCAGTGCTGCTGCACTACAGACTCTTCTCGCAAAAAGACTTCAACGAAATGAGGCGCGCCTTTTTTCTCCCAAGCAGGCTCTTTAACATGGGCCATAAAATGCGCCTCCGCAATGAGAGCGCTGAACGGATGAAAGTCAGCAAGTGGTCATTCGAAGTTGTCCTAGTCAAAAAACACTGCTTTCCTCCTTTCTTTCAACTTTGAGCTTGATGACTATTGGTATGTGGTGGCTATCCTATGCCTACTTCCTATAGCCTTTGAAATTTCGACTACCTAGTGTCAGGGTTGGGCATTCTGTCCTTTTATCACTCGTGCAGCCTTAGACGAGTTGGTGTTTCTGGTGCGTTATATATGTTCAGAGTTAACATTTCCGATACATCGTGTAGTATCCGCCCTCTCGAGTCAGCTTTCGCGTAGCCTGAGGTTTAGTGCTTGGCGGTAAAGTGTCCCTCACTACAATGTGAAGGCCTCCGGCTTGTGCCTGCACCTTACCGAGCCATTGGTAAGATCGATTCAGGTCCTTGTCCGTTAGCGGTCAGTAGCATGCGGAGACTGCTAGCATTAGCCGGTGGCCACGCGAACATAGCTCCGCTGCCAGAATGTCTCTGAAAATTTTACAGAAACCTGCTACTTGTAGTACCATTTGCAGCATTTGCTGCAGTTGCAGTGCAATGGAGAAGATTGGTCCTGCGCTTGTTGGTTTCCTTTGTTTTGGTGTCGTATCATGCATAGCCTGTTGAAAGGTTTGGTAGCCTTCAATAGTGGACGGTCCCCTTGTCTCCTGTAGCAGCGCAAGGGATTCAGGTTTTAGAGCGCTGCTCTTAGGCACCTCTTCCAGTGGCGAGCGTCAGCGTCGGCATAACCGGGTGGACGAGCACAGCGAAAGATGAAAGCGAACGCGGAGCGCAGCAGGCGATGAAGGACGCGAGATTGAATGTGGAGAGGAGAGTGCAGCGGAACCATGAGGTCGAAAGCAGAGTAGGGTACGGCGAAAGCATGAGAAGAAAAGCACAGTGCGGCAACGATGGCTAAGAGGTGGTGCCAGAGTAGCGCGCGTCGTCTGAGAGGTCTGTCGGCAGTGGCTTCTGTGAACCGCCCTCGTACGTCTCGCACGCGCTGGCTTTCGCAATGTCTAAATTAACGAGGCAGTCGCACCCCACTAGGTGCTATTTGCGACGTGCCGCAAGATGCAGGCTGTCCGCGCCAGTGAATATATCGCAAGCTGAAACCAAATATATAGCTGCGCTCAAATTTCGCATTAGGGAATCGTAATCGTGGGTGAATATTACAGCACAGCCCTTAGACGCTTATTCCTCCGGGGAGCATTGGAGTAACTTATAACCGAGAGGACGAGCACAATGAAAGAAGAGAACGAACGCGGCGTCCAGCGAGGGATCAACAAAGCGGTGAGAGCGAGGAGCCGCGAAGAGAAAAGCGGTGAGGAAGGTGCAGCGGAACCTAGAGATGGAAAGTGGAGCAGAGTATAACGAAAGGGTGAGAAGGAAATTGTCAGACAGGCAGAGAGACGCTCGCCGTATGATGACGAAGAATCATCCTCTGCAACTTTCTATTGCGATATATATATATATATATATATATATATATATATATATATATATATATATATATATATATATATATATATATACAACCAGAATGGTCACATGACTTTTGTGAGAACACGGTTAGAGAAATAGCATAGTAGTTATCTCAGCGCGTGTCAGTGTGACAGGCGCGCACAGTGTGTATCAGGATGACGTATCATCTTCCTCGTTTCACAAGTACTGTGCGCCTACTACGAAGGGAAACTACTTTACAAATCAGTCATCAATAACAAGTCTTTTTCTAATTTTATCTCTTAATATGGATCCTTTCTGCGCAAAAATTCGTCAGTTTCAATGGATGCATAATGGCATTGCGGTCATCTTTCTTCTACTTGCCTACTACGCCTTTTAGGTTGCTTATATTGCTTCCGAATATTTCTCTGAATTCCCACGACTATTAGTTGCAACTGGGTTTGCAACGCTTTCCCTGCTGTCTGAAATTCATCGTCTACGTTATTTCCGAAGCGCTGGGTCTCAGTGCGTCATTCCTGCCTTAGGATACTCAGCATCTACGCATACGCCGAATCTTGGGCTGCGAGTGGCTTTGGCGCTGACGATGCCTAGTCCTGTTGGGGCTGTGCATGTCCAGCGTATTGCGGCTTTCTATTATGTACCGTGATTTTACGACTAACTGATCGACCGATCCGACTGCTCGAACGGGCGCGTTTCTCTCGATCTGACGGCGTTTCTGACTCACATTGCCGTGACGTTGGTGGTGGTTGCATATCTCGTTGCTCTGGCGGTAGTCGTGCGAATGTTTTCCACGGTATCGCTGTCAACTGCTGATTTTCCTTTGTTAGGCTTTATTTCTTCTTCGTAATCAGCGGGTAGCATAGGTTGTTTGGTCGATCCCGCCACGACATTTTCGGACCAGGTTACTATCTTCGGAGCTACTTCGATGTTCTGCATGAGAAGAGGTTTATTAGCGGCTTCTTATGCAAAGGCACAGCGACTGCGAACGGCGAGGCAACCTGAAGCACCGTCCAAAAAGACGCCAGCAATCAGGAGCCCGAGCCGAGCAGAGCCGCGCATTGGCGATGGGGCTGTACCGCGAGATGCGTCACCTTCACAATCTCCCCCTGGACAAAAACACTCATCTCGAGCGTTTGGAAAGGGACAGACAGCCACACAAGAAAGCCTGGAGCGTAGGTGGAGTCTGAAAGCAAGTCGGTGCGCTTTTCTTTCTGGCGCTGCTATCGCTCTGCCATAAGGACACGCGCGAACTAGCGGCATTCTTTGGTTAGTCGGGCAACGTCGGATACAGGTAGTCACCCGGAGGCAACAGGGCGGTATGCGAGGAACTTTCCGATGGTATGCGTAGGCTAGCGGTCATACAGGAGGAAGAAAGGCGAAAATACCGTAGTGGTATGAATTGTGGTGTTGTACGCGAACGTGATGAATGGAAGGATGTGGTCCCAGTTACCATGATCAGATGCCGCGTACATCGAGAGCCTATCACTAAGTGTGCGATTATATCGCTCTGTGATTCCGTTAGCCTGGGGATGGTATGCTGTGCTTGTCCGATGAATAATGTGGCATGCCCAAAGTAAACCTTCGACTACTTCGGAGAGGAAGGTGCCACATCTATCGCTGAGAAGTTCTCGAGGTGAGCCGTGTCGAAGGAAGAAGCGATGTAGGACGAAAGAGGCTACATCCCACGCTGTAGCACTTGGTAAAGCAGCAGTTTCGGCGTAGGGTGTCAAATGCTCAACTGCAGCTGCGATCCACGATCCATCGATTGCTGTCAGGTGTCATAGGAAGTGGGCCGTATAGGTCAATGCCGACGCGATTGAAGGGTTTGGCAGGGTACGGGAGCGGCTGCAAGGCACCAGACACGCGTAACGGCGGTGCTTTGCGGCGTTGATAGCCAAGACAACAGCAAACAAACTTTTGTACAGTATTGCTACGGAAAAGTAATTGCGATCACGAAGAGGCGAGCAGTGTGAAGACGACGACGGCGATTAGAGGCTAGCGCGGGCTGTTGCCTCTTGGCCAAGTGCGGCGTATTTTCTTCTAAATATACTTGTATAGAGCTTTACGTCTGCGTCTTCCTGCGTAACAATATTGTACATGCCGCGCCAGTTGTAGCGGTGGCGAATTCGTTCGTACGTCTTGAAAACTCTGACATGGCCACACTGCGGATCGTTGTGAAAAGAGGCACATATTTGTGACCTTGCGCTGCGCGGAATCACCAGAGGGTTCAACATACAGGGATGGTCGATGATCCAGATAGTCTAACAAAGAAGCGATCCACAGATCACAATGCTGCGTGGCGGCAAAGCAGTCCATATCGAGAGATGACACGGAGTATGCGGAAGTTGTTTCGCAGGCCAAATCTGGAGGTAAAGGTGAATGGTACAGGACGTCTGCGTCTGAGTGTGTGCCCCCGCTGCGGTATACGGCGCGAATATTATACTCCCAGATCCGTAGTGCCGAACTGGCTAGGCGGCCAGAGGGATCTTTGAAGTTGATGAGCCAACAAAGCGCGTGGTGATGTGTGACCAAGTCGAATGGGCACCTGCATACGCATGGTCGGAACTTGCCAAGTACCCATACTACAGCCAATGACTCTTTTCCGGTCACGCTGTAATTGGCCTCAGGACTCGTCAGCGTGAGACTCGCATAGGCGACTACATATTCGGGGTAGCCGGGCTTTCGCTGTGCGAGGACGGCGCCGAGACCAACCCCGCTGTCGTCTGTATGTACCTCAGTTGATGCTGACGGGTCCAAATGGCGAAGAATAGGTGGGGAAGTGAGAAGACGACGCAAAGTAGTAAAGGCGGAGTCACATGCAGGGGACCTGGAGGAGAGGGCGGCGTCACCGCGTTGAAGCTAAGTCAATTGCGCCATGATCGATGCGAAATTCCGAATAAAGAGCCGGAAGTATTAGCATAGGCCCACAAAGCTAGGAAGTTCTTTCATGATGTTAGGCTTCGGGAACTCAGCGAGTGCTCGACGTTTTGTAGGATCGGGTGGAAAGCCGTTCTTGGACACAATGTGGCCTAAAGATATTGAGCTCTCGCGCAGCGAATGGCAATTTTTGAGGTTGAGTAGGAGGCCAGCGTTCATTAGACAGATCAAAACATGTCTGAGGCGGAGCAGGTGAGTCGGAAAATCAGGTGAGAAAACCACATCGTCAAGGTAACACAGATACATAGACCACTTGCGGCCACGCAGCGTTTTGTCCATGAGTCGGTCAAACGGGGCAGGGGCTTTTCAAAGCCTGAAAGGCATCAGGTTAAATTGACATAAGCCGTCAGGCGTGATGAATGCGGTTTTCTGGCGATCGGCCGCAGCCATCAGGATCTGCCAGTACCCGGGACGCAAGTCGATGAACGAGAAGAATTCTGCTCCCTAAAGAGTGTCGAGGGCATCGTCGATCCGCAGAAAACGATAGACGTATTTGCGCGTTACCTTGTTTAACGGACGGTAGTCGACGCAAAAGTGAAGAGACCCATCCGTCTTGCGAACGAGAAAAACAGGAGGTGTCCAGGGACTGTGCCAAGGTTGAATAACGTCACGGCGCAGCAAATCTTCGACTTAGGCGGTAATGACATGACGCTCTTCGGCAGAGACGCGGCATGGTCGTTGACGTAATGGCTGATGCGAACCGGTGTCAATGTAGTGCTGCACTTGCGACATCTGGGCCAGTGGAGAATGTGACACGTTGAACAGTCTTTTGAAGTGATGCAAGAGATCAGGAAGGTCAGTGCGTTCGGCAGGTGCGAGGGTATCGGCGGTGACACTCGAGAAGGTATTCCTGGACGTCACCTCAAGCCCCAAAAGCGCAGATGGTTGGCCGGAGTCGACATCGAAAGAGCCTTCTGAGACGTCAACCAAAGACGAAGAGTCGAGATGCTCCACGAAACCAAGGCATTCACCAATGAGCAACGTAATAGGCGCCCAGAGCGGATTGTAGAAATATATATTGCTGCAGGTGCCTGCGATCGCAAGCGTTGCGAAGGGTAGTGGTAGAGTTTTACAGCTCATGAAGACGTCGGACGGTGTTAAGAGGACTGTTGCGTCAATGATTACATCGCACGATACGGGTACGAGGGCGAAAGAGCCAGGCGGAATGTCTATGTACTCGCGCACGATAAGGTTAGAAGGGCAATCACTTTCTTCGTGCAATAGTACGTCCTACAGAGAGGAAAATTTAGCTTCGGCGACTGCACAGTCGATTACGGCTTTATGACGGGATGAGAAGTTTCATCCGAGGATGGCGTCATGCGAGCAGGCGGGAAGAACAATGCACTCGACGATATAATGAATCCCGTGAATAAGCATAAGTATAGTACAGGCTGCGTGCTGATTGACATGCAGCGCGCTTGGTGTACGAAGTGCCAGTCCAGAAAGTAGCGTGGTCATATTGTGCAGTGAACGGCATAGTTTGGCGGCTGTCACAGAAACGGCTGCATTGGTATCCACAAGAGCGAATGCAGAAACACCTCCTCCAGAAACTTTGAGCACGTTAGCAGGACAGGCGTCATAGGTAAGCGCCGTGGCGATAGGCTGCACTGCCAGTGCAGCGTTGAGATTCGCGGCCACAGGTGGCTGATGATATGCACAAGGCACAACTTGAGCGACCTCTTCGGAAATGATGCGGAGTGTATATGGAAGATGGGGTGTGGGCTCCTGAGTGAAGGGGACTAAAGAAAGTTGGCGGGGAACTTCCTCACGGACGAAGTCCTTGACCTGCCGTAACAATGAGGACTGGCCGCACATGCTGTCAAGGCTCGCCAACGAGTCCTCGCTTCGGAGAGGAAACCCAGTAGAAGCGCGTTGCTTCCTTAACTCATCATAGCTTTGACATAGGCTGAATACTTCGGAAACAGTGCGCGGATTCCTGGCTAGGAGCATCTTGAATGTGCCGCCATCAATGCCTTTCAGTATGAGGTGAACTCTGTCAGCTTCGGGCATGACGGCGTTGAATAGTTTACAAAGGTCCACGACGTCTTCAATGTATGTCGTGGACGTTTCTGCCGCCTACTGTTCTCGGGCGTGCAAGTGTTCTACAGGGCGCAGCTTCGGAACAGCAGGTCGGCCGAACACTTCCGTAAACGTTGTCTTGAAGACTGACCATGTGGATTCGTCACTTTTGGTGTTGTGAAACCTCAGTTGGGCAACACCAGCCAGATAAAGGATGACGTGGGTTAACGTGGCTGGATCATCCCACATGTGCGCGCTCACCCGTTCGTAAGACGTAAACCAGTCTTTCACGTCTTCGTCGTCCGCACCGATGAAGATCTTGGGGTCCCGTTGTTGTGGAATGCCGGTGACGGACTGGGGCATCGGCGCCGTTTGGCATGAGCTGTCAATAATGGCTGGCGGTAGCGTTCTTGATCGCAATTCCAACGTTTCAAGCGAGGGGGTTTGAAGCCCAGTACCTCCATTAATTGAGAAGAGCTTTATTAGCGGCTAATTATGCAAAGGCACAGCGATCGGTAACGGCGAGGCAGCCTAAAGCAACGCCCAAAATACGCCAGCCATCAGCAGCGCGAGCCGAGCTGAGCCACGCGTTGGCGATGCGGCTGCACCACGTCATGCGGCTTCTTCTTCACATGTACAGCTTAGTGTCTTTAGGTGCACCCGTAGGGAAAGTTGAGTTAGAAATATATGACCCTTGTCCTGGCATGCGACAAAATACCGCTCTTCGTCGCATTCCTTGTATTCAGGCGTTTTCTCAGCACACTGCTTGCAAACTTCGTCTCAAGGGCAATAGTTCGCAACGCCCCCAGTCTCTGGCAATTGTAGCAGGATATAATAGTCGGTCTCGACTCGTGCACCCATGGTCGAGTATTAGCTTGTTTGGGGGAAATTCCGTGTTAAAAGTTAGTAGCAGTACGTTTGTCTTCGAAACGAGGCGTGCCTCTAGAATAGTTGCCGTCCCGCATATCAGATGATACCTGATTTTTTGGATGGTCTGACCAGGTCGCACGTCATCGACTCCTCGACTGTTCCCAACCTTCTGTTTTGGCGTTCTTCCGACTGGCACTTCATACGTACAATCATGGCCGCTCATTTTTTCAGCCAGTTATGTCAGCGCCTCAAGCCTCTCCACGTGTTCTTAATCCGTGAGAGTAAACATCATTCAGTTCGCTGCAGGGTCGTAGGGCAAAACCGCCAATTCTTCTTGTTCGGAAATTTTTACTGCCATTTCTAGTGACGCTGTTATAACCTCCTTAGGTATATCATGCACGCGTACTCTCTTATATGCCCTGACCGAAAGCACAAAATGAGGTCGACTTACCCATTGGAGGCAAACCTGTTCAGGCTTCACATTTCTCTGCAGTTTTTGCTTGTTGAGCCGCAGTTGGAAAATAACAAGACCGGTTTGGTATGTTCTGATGTTTTCTAGTACAAGCGCCAGCACGGTCTGGTGCTACCTGGTACGCACACCATGGTGGTCTGGTGCGTAAATCTAAGTTGCTTGGCGTGTTCTGGCGTGCACATCAGGTGGTCTGGTGTCACCCAGTGTGCACAACCAGAATGGTTTAGTGCTACCTCGTGTGCACACCAGATTTACCTATAGTGCACACCACAGTAGTCTAGTGTTGCATGGTGCATGCCTCACTGTAGTGCGATGCTCTCTCGCGTACATGCCAGCGTCGTGATGTAAGTTTAGTATTGGCACACCAGAATAATGGCTTGGTTAATTTATAGAGATTTTACTGGTGTGTATATAATCAAGGTTTTTTAAACACTAAATTGATTGCTTTTGTGTTAGCATAGCCACCAGATTGAAGATTCCTTCTTTTATTTATTTTAACATACTGCAGCCCCAAAGGACCATTGCTGGAATGGGAAGTTCCAAGTACAAATTTACAAAAGGAAAAAAAGAGAAAACTGAAAAAAGAAGCTTGCAATGCAAGATGAGGGTGTAAAATATACGAGAAATTAAGGTGACAAGGAATGAACATCACCGGGTAAAGCTGTAGTGTGAACAGAGACAGCATTTAAATTTCTAGGTGTGGTCATGCGGAGACAAAGTCTGTCAGGATGGTGTAAGGTGCATGTAATTCCAACAGTTGTGATGAAGCTGCAGAGTGAAGGATACCTTGGAGTGGTAATCATACCATAGAAAATCTTCAATGACTCAATGTGGCGGCAAAAAGAGACAGTGGCAAGCTGAAGATTTCAGAGATGGGAACCATTACAGCGATGCATTGCATGAGAGCTGCGCCTCCAAGTTATGATAGAAAACACAAGCTGAAAAGTGACATCGTGTGCAATAACGAATGTTTCAGAGACCAAATAGTACCGCATTAGTTTGCGAAATTGTGGCGCACATGAAAAAGTTGCACTATAAAACAATGAGATTCTCTCTCTCTCTCTCTCTCTCTCTCTATATATATATATATATATATATATATATATATATATATATATATATATATATATATATATATATATTCTACAGTGTTTATTTGGCAGAGCTCGGAGCAGCGCAACGTCGACGGGCAGGGCAGTCACAGCTTCCAAACACGAGAGCCATTGCTGCGCAGGAGCGCTCGACCCACTAGCGTTTAGAGCCAGTAGCGCAGAAACCACTAGCATCTCTCTTCGCTACAATCAGCCCCCGGGAGCGAGAAGGGAGCCGTCCTGCGACCTAACAGCTCGTCACGATGAGCAGGTCGTAGTAATGCTTTAAACGGTCGACATGGACAATATCGCGTCCACGGCGGCGCATGTCTGAAGATGGCTCAACTGGTTCTATGACATAGTCCACAGGAGATGCGCGTTCGAGAACACGATAAGGGCCTTCATACTTAGGGACCAGTTTTGATGAGAGGCCAGGGGCAGTTAAAGGAACTGAGAGCCATACGAGCGCTCCCGAATCGAAGGTGACCGTGGCAGTGGCGTCACCGCAAGTGCTCCTCTGGCGCCCTTGATCAGCGAAAGTAAAGGCCCGTGCGAGGTCGCGGCACTCTTCTGCATGTCTGTTCATGGCAGAAATAGGCACGCACTCGGATGCATCCGGCCGGTACGGAAGAATGGTGTCGATGGTGTGCGAAGGGTGTCGATCATACATCAAGAAATAGGGTGAAAATTCAGTGGTGCTCTGCGTAGCGGTATTATACGCGTAGGTGATGAATGGCAGAACGGCGTCCCAGTTCGTGTGGTCGGAGGCAACGTACATTGAAAGCATGTCGCCGAGCGTACGGTTGAAGCGTTCTGTGAGGTCATTCGTTTGAGGGTGGTACGCCGTAGTCGTATGATGAACAACGTGGCACTCTTTGAGAATCGCTTCAACTACTTCCGACAGGAAGACGCGTCCGCGATCGCTGAGCAGTTCTTAAGGTGGACAATGGCGCAGGATGAATCGGCGAAGCAGGAATGATGCAACATCGCGCGCTGTAT
This sequence comes from Dermacentor andersoni, assembly GCF_023375885.2. Lineage (NCBI taxonomy): Eukaryota > Metazoa > Arthropoda > Arachnida > Ixodida > Ixodidae > Dermacentor > Dermacentor andersoni. Next base: position 70,778,331 of record NC_092822.1, on the reverse strand, counting down.
CTGCTGGGAGAGCGGCGGTTTCAGCGTATCGTGTAAGGTAATCTACTGCCACAATGACCCAGCGGTTACCAGCCGATGTCAGGGGAAGTGGCCCATATAAATCAATGCCAACGCGCCCGAACGGCCGGGTAGGGCAGGGTAGAGGCTGCAGACCAGCTGGCGAGTGGTGGGGTGAAGATTTTCGGCGCTGGCAGTCGGGGCATGAGCGAACGAACTTTTGAATGTAGCTGTACATTCCTCGCCAGCAGTAGCGTCGTCGGAGGCGCTGACAGGTTTTGAAAAGTCACGAGTGAGCACACTGTGGATCAGAGCGGAACGATGCGCAGATTTCAGAACGCAGGCTTCGAGGTACAACTAATAACCACTGGCGGCCGTCAGAGGTGTAATTGCGTCGGTGAAGCAGGTCGTCGGGAATGGCGAAATGGCGAGCTTGACGGCGCAATGCACGAGTGGTTGGCTGCGATGACGGATCAGCAAGGCAGTCTATGATGGAGGCAATCCAGGGGTCCTTGCGCTGCTCAGAAGCGATGGTCCCAATGTCGACGGAAGAAACGTCAAGCTGGGATATGGCACAGCAGGCATTGTCTTCTGGCAAGGGAGAACGTGAGAGGGCGTCAGCATCAGCATGCTGGCGTCCGTTGTGGTATAAGTACGCGGATATCGTAATCCTGTAAGCGAAGCGCCCAGCGGGTGAGACGGCCTGATGGATCCTTCAATGACGACAGCCAGCATAGTGCATGGTGGTCCGTGGCGACATCAAAGTGTATTCCATACAAATAGGGCCGGAACTTGGTAAGCGCCCAGATGATCGCCAGGCATTCTTTTTCCGTGACAGTGTAATTGGTCTTGGCTTTAGTAAGCATGCGGCTTGCATATGCCACAACATATTCAGGAAACCCTTCTTTGCGCTGTGCTAGGACAGCGCCGAGGCCAACACCGCTGGCATCTGTGTGGACCTCAAGAGGTGCCGTGGGGTCGTAGTGGCGCAATATGGGAGGAGACGTCAGCAAACGACGGAGCTTAGTGAACGCCTCGTCGCACTCGGACGACCACGAATGGAGAGGTCCGTTGCTGCCAAGGAGCTTCGTCAGGAGCGATATGACGGCGGCGAAATTGCGAATGAAGCGCCTGAAGTAGGAATACAAAGCTACAAAACTGCGCAGTTCTTTGACGGACGTCTGTTCAGGAAATTCAGTTACGGCACGAAGCTTGTCTGGATCGGGGAGGATTCCATCCTTCTAGACGACGTAACCTTGTATCGTGAGCTGCCGCGCTGCAAATCGGCACTTCTTTAGGTTCAGTTGGAGGCCAGCGTTTGCTAAGCACGTCAAAACACGCCGTAGGCGTTGAAGGTGCGTGGATAAGTCAGAGGCAAAAACAACAGCGTCGTCGAGATAACATAAGCACGTGTGCCACTTCAAACCGCGGAGAACTGTGTCCATCATGCGTTCAAAGGTTGCTGGCGCTTTACAAAGCCCAAACGGCACGACGTTAAATTCGTATATGCCGTCGGGTGTGACAAAGGCTGTCTTCGGCCTATCGACGCCAGCCATGGGTACTTACCAATAGCCGGAGCGTAAATCTAGAGATGAAAAGAATTCTGCTCCGTGTAGGCTATCCATGGCCTCGTCGATTTGCGGCAGCGGGTATACATCTTTGCGAGTGATCTTGTTCAGGCGCCGATAGTCTACACAAAATCGTACCGAGCCGTCTTTTTTCGTAACAAGGACGACAGGGGATGCCCATGAACTGTTCGAGGGTCGGATCACTTCGCGGCGAAGCATATCGTTTACTTGCTCATTAATCACACGACGTTCTGTGGCAGAGACGCGACATGGTCGTTGCCGCAATGGCAGTTGGGAGCCAGTGTCAATATGCTGCGTGACAGCACACGCCCGGCCCAGGGAAGGTTGCCCGACATCAAAAGAAGAACGAAATTCTTCTAAGATGCACAGAAGCTGCGAACGCTGAGGTGGGGTGAGGCCATCGGCAATAGATGAATCGAACACACCTGTGGGCAAGGGGTCCGACGTAGAGAGAGAACTGAGCGTGTTGTAACTGGCGCACGACGTGTCTTCAGGAACATCCGTAATTTGTACGGCGTCGATCACTTCCACGTGGCCAAGACATTCGCCTTGAAGCAGCATCACAGGGTATGAGAAGTGGTTACAGACAAAAATAGCTGTGGAGCCCTGTTTGACGTTCACAGTCGCAAAAGGCAGCAGCAGACCTTTTCGAGTATGAAAGTGGCCCGACGGAGAAAGTAGTGCGATGGCGTCAGAGAGGCTGCTGCAATGCATTTATACAATCACTGAAGAGTGGAAGGAACGTTTGTGTCGTGCCTGACGAGTAGTTTGTTCGCAAAAGAAGCATTATCAGCAAGCGTCATATCTGAGATCGGCAACAGTTCTAGTTCGGCCCGTGCGCAATAAATTGCGGCATCGTGGCGGGCGAGAAAGTCCCATCCCAGGATAACTTCGTGGGAGCACGAGGAAATTGCAATAAATTCGACGGCGTATACAACGTCCTCGATGAGAACACGAGCGGTGCACGCCGCAATCGGGTGAATACGCTGTGCGCCTGCTGTTCGGAGGGCGAGTCCAGCAATGGGCGTCGTAACCTTTCGAAGGAAGCGACAAAGCTTAGCGTCCATAACTGATACAGTGGCTCCGGTATCCACGAGGGCATATGTGCGTACACCGTCAACTAACACGTCTATCACATTGGTCGGGCTACGTTGAGGACTTCTGCGTTTCGACGGGGTCGCAGCCCTTGCCTCATGGACTGCAACGATTAGTTTTCCTCATCCCGAGCTTCGGGACGAGGCCGCATCGTTGATGGGGAGCGTCGACGTGGAGAAGTTGGGCGGCGGATGTTGGCGGACCGGCGGAATGGTGGTGACGCAGCCCGAGGTTCGTCATCGTAATAAGGGCGCGGAGAACCCGCCATAGAACTTGGCCCATATGGTGCAGCGCTAGGCGCCTGCACGCGACTACAGTGGCGTGCGACGTGGCCTGCATAGCCGCACGCAAAACATATCGGTAGATTGTCCGCTGTACGCCACCGAGTCGTTCCGTCAGGTCCCATCTATGTGGAAGGACGCGTTGTACGTGGCGGCTGGTGAAGTTATTGCATAGCAGGCTGTTGTCGGGGCACAGCTAGGACTTCGGCGTACGTGAGAGGTCCCCGTTGAGGCAGTTGTTGAGGCTGGGTGACGACTTCCGCGTAGCTGAGTGGCACAGCTGTCGGGATCTGTTGGGGCCTGGCCATGGCTTCGGCGTAGCAGTGAGGCGCAGCCGCAGGAACACGCTGGTGGTGCTCAGGCAAAACCTCGTGCAGTTCTTGCGCTATGACGCGGTGAAGCGGAGGCGCAAAACTTGGCGTAGGCACGTGTACTGACTGCGGCTGTGCAAAATCCATGAACGAGAGTTGTCGGGCAACTTCCTCGTGGACGAACGCCTTCATTTCTGCGAGCAACGCTGCCTGGTTGGACATGGCAGCCAAACAATCGAGGTGTTCGTCACGCGGTAGAGATCGACGGGTCAGTGACCGCTGCCTGCGGAGTTCTTCATAGCTCTGACATAGTGTAATAATTTCAGCCACAGAGCGTGGACTTTTGGCCAGCCACATGTTAAAGGCGTCGTCTTCTATGCCTTTCAGGCTGTTTCGGATTCGATCAGACTCCGCCATGGTCGAATCGACTTTCCTGCATAGGTCCAGGACATCTTCAATATAGCTGGTGAGCGTTTCGTCTGGCTGTTGAGCTCGTTCTCGCAAACGTTGCTCGGCACGCAGCTTGTGAACAGCAGGGCGACCAAATACATCGTCGAGGGAAGTCTTAAATTCCGACCATGTCTGGAACTCTGCTTGATGGTTGTTATACCACAGGCTGGCCACTCCAGTGAGGTAGAACAGAACATGGCTCAGTTTGGCCGCTTCGTCCCACTTGTTATGGTCGCCTACCCTGACGTACGTCGTGAGCCATTCGTCCACGTCAGTGTCGTCCGCTCCAGTGTAGATAGCAGGGTCGCGATGACGAGGCACCCCGAGACACGCAGTGGGTGCAGGAGGAGGCGTTTGCTAGGAGGCGTCTTGGGGCATGGTAGATGGTAGGGTACGGGACCGGAGTGCCAGAATGATCGTCTGAGGGTACCCCGCACACTCCACCAATTCTAAAGGTGTTTATTTGGCATAGCTCGGAGCAGCGCAACGTCGACGGGCAGGGCAGTCACAGCTTCCAAACACGAGAGCCGTTGCTAAGCAGGAGCGCTCGACCCACTAGCGTTTCTCTTCGCTACAATATATATATATATATATATATATATATATGTATATATATATATATATATATATATATATATATATATGCTCTGTCAGAAATGTTGCAGGAGCGAAGTATAATGAAGAATATAAAATTACGCTTAACTACTCATGACCGCACCTCCTATGCAGGTTATCTTGGCTATCTAAACAAAGCTACCAATGTTTCTGGAGGTTTTGGAAGCCAGCAGTAAAATATGTAACTGTACTGTTTGTAAACTCATCTGTCACAGTTCGCTGGATGTCCGCGATATCTTGAAGAAGCTTTCCTATACACACACACACACACACACACACACACACACACACACACACACACACACACACACACATATATATATATATATATATATATATATATATATATATATATATATATATATATATATATATATATGTATATATATATATATATATTATTGTCACGTAGGAGACGGCGACCTGGCTGGCATGCAGGCAGACAGAAAGTGAAACTGCCCGTCCACGAACTTATCCTCTTGTTACACGGGCGACCTTCACCGTGGTTAACGTAACTGCGGTTATTGCTAACCGCGGTTAGCGCAGTTACATGGCAGGTGAAAGGGTGGTTCAGCCGCTAACAGCGGTTGACCCCAACCGAGCTTGGCAGCCTTGGTTTAACGTAACTAACGTTTCGCGAACCCGCAAACACGGCAGCCGGCACCTCTCCCGAGTGCAGCGCTGGCGCTTGCCAGGTATCTTCCCAAAGGCGTGTCACTTGGACTGATGCGATCACGGAGGCAATGATATGAGACTGGGAATGTAATTTGACCGCTCTACTCTCTTGCAGTGGGAACGCAGGCCTCTATGCGGGGATGACAACCTGACTCGACGCTACTCTTCCCGCCGGCGAGAGGCCGCACTCCACACAGCAAGTGCGGCTGAAGCTGGACAACATGAACAAGCGTTTTTGGTAAGTGAATATTGGGAGAGACCTGTGCAGGGTAAATTGTACTGGTCAGAGGACGTGGCAACCGCTTATAATAATGTTGTAATGCACGCTGCTTATCATTAACGGGAAAATGCGCGTGAACAGGAACGCGCGAGAGAACGCATCCGCGACTTGCTGGCGGTTGTGCCCTCGAAGCATGTTCTATATACTAGGGCTTCTAAGCATTGATAAGCGCGTCCCAAGGCACCTCATATTCGCGTGCTGCCAGTGCCTGATCATTTCCGACCATGGTGCAACGTGCAACGGTAGGTATATATATGCTTGTGAGATGCATGACCACCATGTCATATGGTCTCTATGCTCTTTTCACTGAATCTATCGCGTCGCAAAGTGGCCCCTATATCTGAGCTCATATTCTAAGCATGGAGCGCCCTGTGCATGGCAACGACATGCGAGTTGAGCGTTGTCTGACCAATGGCAATATGTTTATTTATCCTGAAACTAATTTCCATGTGATTGCCTAATTAGAAAAAAAATTCACAGCTAAAGAGGGGCAGTTGCACGTGACAATTAAAGAAGTGTGCATGCTGCCAGTTTGAATTGTCCGCGAGCGTGCATTTTTAATAACTTCATTACGAACGTTTCATAATTACTCCTTCAAGCAGTTGATTTTCTGCAGAATGTGCAGATGGCCACACCTTCTGCCTGGGAAATAAAACCTGTTATAGAAACCAATATCCTGGACATGACACTACAGCATCACATTTTATTGCATTTTCTTACTACTTTATTTCTAGCTGTATTTTGATTGATTGCTCTATAAGGTAAACTAACTTGACTATTTTAACATGTAGCCATCTTTAGTCTTCTCTGCTGCAGGGCTACCAAGATTCACAGTAGTAGGTTCGTTAAAGCTATGACGGCGCTGCATAGACGTACTTTAAAGACATGAATATATTGTTACGGCGCTATGAAGAGTGGCGCCATTCAGAGGACGATTTGACGTGTGGATGTGAAATCAGTCTTGGCAGCCATCTTCCTTTGTGCATCATTGTCTCTCTCGGAAATATTGTAAATACATCAATGCATGTGGTTTCTGCAACATAACAAATTGGTGAGAGGTGCGAGGTGGCCACGAGAACAGCTGAACTCCGTCGTAGTCCTCCCCTCGGACTGGACAACATGGCGGACGAAACAGGACCCGGCATGGCGCGGTCCACATCAAGGCTTATAGCACCGACGGTCATGCTGGCTTAGCCACGATATCCCGGAACGTTCCACGGCACTATCCACCTCGACGTGCAAGACTAGATCGCCACGTATGAGCGTGTAAGTGCCCACAACTAATGGGATCGGATAATTATGTTGGATAACTTGGTCTTTTGCCTACAAGGCACGGCAAAGGTATGGTAAGACAACCACGATGAAGAGCTTAACGACTGGGACACGTGCAAACAGCGGCTGAGGAATTTATTCGGCCATCCCGCCGGGCAGGAGAGCACCGCTACGACATAACTAGCGACCCGCGCCCAGACGTCCTCAGAATCACACGTCTCGTACGTCTAGGACATGCTGGCTCTGTACCGTAAGGCCGACAGCGATATGGCTGAATCAAATTGCGCCTGTACTGAAAGTACTTGCTGACGACGATTTCAACCAGCTTATGCGCGAAAATTGTGAAACAGTACATTAAATCATAAAAGAGTGTCAACGCTTTTGCAGGCCAAGAGCCGGAGCATTAAAACGCCGTTCGCACACCAGCCGAACACAGCTGTGACATCCTCTTGTGACGACAGGCTAGCAGTGCAGCGACCATTATCGTCAGATGAATTGACAGAGATAGTGCGGCGACAACTTTAGACCATGGCTCCTGCAGCCCTTTTTCCCGTCCCAGTGAACCGAACAACTTGGCTGCAGCACCATTCGACAGGAAATCACACTTCGCTCCCTTTCCTTAACTTTAAGTGCTGAGCTCAAATGCCGCCCAGATGCATGTCATTGGGCGACATCTCGACAGCAAACGATTGCGAGAGATCGGTTGATGACGCCTAAATTCCATTGCCCTTTACAGGAACATCCGCTTCACCGACTCTCACAGAAGAACATAGCAAGAATACTGCACCTGATCTTCTCCCGGCACAAGCTACTGACCTCCGCTGTCTTTTGGGAACTTACCGCGACATTTTTTTCACCTTGAAGGCCACCCTTCAGCGAAGGCATCAGTGGTAGCCCATCGTATTTTCACCAGAGATGCCAATCCGATGCGCCACCGGCTGTACCGTGTGTCACATGGTGAACGACAATTGATACAACTACGAGTTGATAACATATTGACTACAGGTATTATTGAGCTATCTTGCAGTCCGTGGGCGTCCCCTGTTGCCCTTGTCAAGAAGTAGGATGGCAGTTGATGCTTTTGTGTGGATTACAGGCCTCTCAACAAACTCACAAGCAAGGACGTTTACCGCTTGCCACGTATTTATGACTATTTGGACTGCTTGCACGAAGCCAAGTACTTTTCATCGATAGACCTCCGATTAACCAATTGGCAAATCTCGGTATATGACATCGACGGTGAGAAAACTGGCTTCGTAACACTTGACGGCCTCTATCAATTTAGGGTTATGCCGTTAGGCCTTCGTAGTTCCCGGCAATCTTCAAAAGAAGGATAGAATCCTGACATCGCGGCTATAAATGCTCCACATGCCTGTGTTATCTAGGCAATATTATATTTTTTTCACCATGTTTCACGAGTCGTCTAATGTGTCTATCGACTATAACTTCCGGTTTTCTACGTGCCGGTCTGCAATTGAACTCATCCTAAGGGCAACTTTGGACGTCGTCAAATTACCGTTCTTGACAATCTCCTCAGTGCCGATGGCGTTCAACCCGCCCCTGACAAGATTCGCGCTGACCAGAACTTTCCTGCTCCGTCTTCCGCCGCAAATGTAAGAAATTTTGTTGGGGTATGCTCCTACTTCCGTCGTTTCATCAACAATTTCGCCAAACCGCTCGTCTAATCGCCGACTTGCTTAAGGAGGACGTTGCTTTCACATATTGCCTTCCTCAAACTAAATGCTTCTACGCCTTCGTACCGTTTCTCATGGCTCCCCCATCGCTGGCTCATTACGGCCCATCCGCCGCAGCTGACCTTCACCCAGATGCCAGTGGCTATGGAATTGGGGCTGTGTTATACAATGGCACGTAACGCAGAACGCGTAATTGCATACGCCAGCCGCCTCCTGTCACGCACCGAGAGGAATTTTTCACTTAACGAAACCGAGTACCTGGCGTTAGTTTGGGCAGTCACCAAATTCCGCCCCTACAGGTACGGCCGCACATTTTCCGTGGTTACCGATATCCACGCCTTGTGCTGGCTCTCGTCGCTTACAGACCCGACTGGGTGATTGGATAGAGGACTGTTACAGCTCCAAGAATATTCATTTGCTCTTTTATATAGCTCAGGCTGTTTGCACAAGGACATGGACTACATCTCCTGTCATCCTGTCGACCGCCCTGAATATGATGCGCATGACACTTACACTTGCGTCCTGGCCATTTCTGATCTGCACTAAATCCGCATTGAACGCCATGATGACTGCTTAAGTGTTCTCATCAGTCGTCTCAATTCTAGACATTTGGAGCCCAAGCTGCGCAAGTTCGTGCTCCGCGACGACATTCTCTAACATCGCAAATCGCAGGTTACGCCCTGAAGGACCGCAATTCTTGATCGTTGTACAACGCCATCTCCGGGCATCAGTTCTTGAGCAGTTGCATGACGCCCCTACTGCAGGCCACCTCGGCGTTTCACGTACTTACGACTTCTACGGCGCTGCTTCTACTGGCCAGGCCTGTACTGCTCTGTGAACCACTACGTTGCAGACAGCGCTCTGTCAACACCGCAAACTTGCTGTGCTGTCCACTGGACGCCTTCACTCCATCGATGTGCCCTCAGAACCGTTCTTTCGCGTCGGTTTCGACCTTCCTGACTTTTTCCGACGTCGACATCTGGCAATAAGTGGGCTCTTGCCACGATTGATTACGCGACCCGGTAAGCGATCACGCGAGCTCTGCGTTCAAGCTATGAAAATGAGGAGGGAGATTTTCGTTTACACGGCGTCATTATCTAAGACGGCGCAGCCTGGCAGCTCCTCACTGATAGCGGCCGCACATTTTGTCCCGAGTTGTTGAAAACCTACTACGTTCCTGTTCTGCCGAGCACAAGCTTTCCACCGCCTTTCCAGGGACTGACGGAGGGCACATGCTTTCCACGGACTGAAGGAGCGGCTCAATCGCACGTTGACAGAAATGCTTTCTAGGTACCTTTCTAACAACCACAGTGTTTGAGGCAGCACGTTACCCTTCGTGATCTTACCCTATAATTTGTCCCTTTACGCTAACCCAGCCTTTTCACCCTTTTATCATTTGTTCGGCCGCCACCCTTCTTTGCCCTTTGACACGCTGCTTCCTTTCTCGACGAACACTCCCACTGAATACACTCGCGATGTCTTCAGCCGGGCTCGCACGGCACGCCATATTTCCGGCTGCCGGCTCACTGAGAGCTCTCGCAGGAGATCCAGTACTGTTATATATGCTGCCATTGAGTGAAAACGGGGAAACATAGTTCCGCGTGACTGCGCGCGGACGGCGATCTGGCAGCACGTGCTTTTCTTCTTCTTGAGATAGGACACGTCTCAGAGACCATTAGACATGTGCGTATGTGACTTTGTCTGGCCGTCTCGCTCTTCCTTCCTGAGTCAGCGTTCATGTGTGTTCCTACAATACCACGCCTTCAATACCACGTGACACCGTGACGTCACGACAGAGGAGAAACGGGGCTCCAACTCGCGCCGTCGCTCGCGGCGTCGCGGCGGTATATAAGCAGCTGCGCTTTTTCTAGGTGGCTTTGGCTCAACTCTTGCAAGATGGGCTGGGTGGGAATCGAACCAGGGTCTCCTGAGTGTGAGACGGAGACGCTACCACTGAGCCACGAGTACGATGCTTCGAAGCGGTACAAAAGCGCCTCTAGTGAATGCGGTGTTGCCTTTGAAACGAGCTGTTTCTAAGGCTCAGGCGTGCGTTGCTTGCTCAGGCGCACATTTCGTTGCCGCGCCGAACGCTGCGTTGCTCGACGCTCACCGCGTCCAATGCGGGGCGCGTAGTCGCTGCGCCGTAGCCCATTGTCCTACACCCCTTGGCGGGTCGACGGGAACGCTGTCGCGTTCCACTCTTGAAGGCGAAGCAGAGTAACGCATGAGTTGTTTCTTCGTCTAGCCGAACCAAATATAGCCAAGCAACAGCAGTTCACCAGGCTAAACAGTGCTTCAACAACTAAAATATAGGCTAGTATGCTTCGCATCCTGGGCTTAACCTTAGCTAAGCCACAGCCATTTTTTGTATATGTTGGAGCGAAAATTGTGAGCGTAAATATGCATATATATCACTTTCCTCGTAATGTTTTTAAACACGGGTGCTGTGGCTCCCTCTGCCTTTCAGTTACTACTTTGTCCCAGTTTTTAGGCAACCGTTATGTATTTTATGCTGCAAAATTTTGGTGCTATTTTAATAACATTTTACCTCCGAAATTGAGGTAATTGGTGTTTTGTATGTGCATTTGTTTGCGTTTTTCACTGTCTCACCAATCTGGCTGTCGAGTCATCGGAAACTTTTCTCATCCTTTATGACTATTTCTGGGGTACTTGATACTGAAAGTATACGCAAGGAGCTTCAAGTGTTCATGTGTTCAAAGTTGGTTGTTACAAGGGTATGCTTAAGCCCTGCCTTTTGAGTCGCTCTGCCTTCTAGTCATACACTTCAGTCGAAAGTGAAGACCACAATGATCGTTTTGATTGAATTCATATGTATAGGTTTCTTCAGATGTATTTACGCTGCTAGAGTGCTGTAGGTACTAGCCTATGTCTCCAGGTTCGATGTAGTGGTGCCTTATGTGCTGTAATAATGTTTCAAGTCCACGCATCTTTAGTGTAAATAAACGTACTTCAAGTTGATCAGTCTCTCCTTTGATTTTGTTTGTGCCTGGGATAGTTATGAGCAGGTACCAAGGCGTACAAGTGTGAACAGCAAAACAATTTCAATATATGAACAATGAACAAAAATCCACTAGCCCAACGAAACGTCAATCATAACTCAATGGCGACTTCTAAAATCTCAATGTCATCTCAACTGTGCCACAATGGGCTTTTCAGTGCTGTGGCAATAATGACTCAACAACAGGTCAACGGAACTACCACGTCAGTTCAACGCAGAATCAATGGTAACTCAACGACCATTCAACAAAACAAACACAATGGGCCGCCTAAGCACAATGGATTTCAATCGTAACTTAACAATTATTCAACATTGAGGTACCCAATTGTATTTCGATTAAATTTCAGTGGCCAATATTCAAGCGTCCTCAACACTCAACCCAACAATTCTCCAACAAACTCTCAATAATTCCTCAATAAAAACTCAACATTGACCAACAATATTTTAATAACTTCTCAATTATTTTTGCACGGGCGCTTATCGCTATCATAACCGCCGCCAGGGAAGCACATCGCTGGCATAAACAGCAGTCAAAGCCTTCGTCACTGCCCTGTCTCCTTTTAAGCAGCAGCACGCCCTGCTAGGTTCTATGTTCGTTTGAATGTGGACAGTTTGGGAGCGCTAAAATTACGGCGCGCAAGCGGGTATGTCACGTGGTATTTTTTTCGCGGGCATCCTCAATGAGCTGCAAAACACTAGTACTTATTAGATAGAAATTTATAAATCACTTTATTGGATGTTTTGCAAAGTACTCTACAACATTCGAATTGGAATTGTCGCCTTTCTTGCTTCAGAAGTGGCTAATTAATCTTCACTATCTAATTAGGAAAAATACGAGAAAAGCGTGACAGACTGCATACAACAGTGAGCAACATACATTTCTTCGCATCGTTTTAGAGTGTATCGGCATAATTTCAAACTCCGACTAACGTTAGCTGAAACGTTTATTTTTTTTTCCAAGAAGTGCATCAACGTTTCACGGAAAATCTTGCGGCAATCATACATGCCTCTATGCTGAAGTCATATGTGTATATGTGTCTATATGTGTGTGTGTGCGCAGAGTGTTTTACGTAGCTCAATATGTCAATGAGAAAATTGTAGAGGGATGCGTGAAAAACTCCCGATAGAGCTTTCTGCTGTTCAATACATGCCACATAAAATTATTTTCCCGAGCGTGAAAGCAACCCGCGAATAGACGCAAAATGCCTCGAGCGGCCAGTCGCGCGGCAATCTTGCGAGCATTTGCGAGCTACTTTCACTCTCGGTATATGTAGCACGTGTTGAGCAACAGAAAGCTGTATCCGGAGTTTTTCATGGCGCCCAATAGTTTTCTCATTTACGCTTTTATTCTAACGTATTATAATATTCGAAAAGTCGAATAAATAATGAAGACTAATTATCCAGTTAGGCGGAATGAAAAAAATAATTTGAGTATCACCAAGCGACGACAAAGAAGATTACGTTGGTTCTATCCAGCTACATGGCATTACCATATTTTTAAACTCTGTCTAAGGTTAGCTGGGACACCCGGCATAAGAAAACGTGTGACTGAGAGTTGTTCAAGTGCGTCAACTTCTCAAATCAAACCATGCAATAGCGATAGATGCCTCTATCATGAAGTCATATATATACACAGGGCGTACCACGTAACTTGAACCAAAGACGTATCTGCTGGGTGGACAGGGGGCACCCAACCAGTAACGTGAAGAGAGCACATTCCCTTTCCCACACTCTGAAGTGGAGGAGGGGCCAAGTCTCGTGATTTGAACTATAGGTGTATCTACATGGTACACTCTGTAAATACGTCTATGGTTTAATAACGTGAGACAACACCCTCTTTATATGCAGTGGTGATTAAGTGATCAATAAAAGAACATATATGTGCAAAAACGCCCACATACACATTTGCGTGTTTTTACATGTACTTCTAAACTCAATATTGCTCAATACAGCTCAATGTTATTCAACAATAAGTTAACAACACTGAGTCAACGACTGTACTGTTGTGAACACTGAACAATGGCTCAATAATGTTCAATATAATTCGACAATATATCAACAGAATTTATTCAACGAGTTTATTGTTGGGAACTACTCAGCAATTCATCAATATCATAAAACATGCGCTGGTTGCATGAATACACGGAGCAATTTGTATCATAAATTCAGGTGATTTTAATGTTCCAGAAATGAACTGGCAGACAATGCACCATCATTCACCCTGCGCGGATATGTAAATTGATTTTATATTATCGTTAAACTTTACTAAAATTGTACCTGAACCTACATGTGTACAGGAATCCAGCTGTTCCACACTAGGTCTAATATTCCTCAGAATTTACTTCATAAATGTCGGAACTAGATTAAGCTTACTGGATGGTGTTTCTAATAAGAAAATCAGCTATCGTACTGTAGACCTTCATGACATCGTTACTCCTCAATCAATCGTTGCTTACCCCGTTTATAGTAAAGCTAACGACACCAGTATAAACGATTACGTGATTACGTGATGTTATCGGATGAACTCGGAAACACAGGAAGCTGGATCTTACAAAAGGAGTGCACTTGTTCTGCACATGTAGATCTTGTAAGGCGCTAAATTCGGTGAATTAGAAAACGGCACATAAGTTGCGTGTTTTATAAACAGCAGTGCTTCATTTCATTAAATTTTATCATATTGATGCCTTAAAAATTATGTACCTCTACTCAACAAATTTTGTCACTTGAATTCCGCAATTAGTGTGTATTACTGGTATTGTTCCAACATTTCTTGCAGTTTCTTCGGTAGCGTTGCAAGCTCTTTCTATTCATGTTGCCCTGGAATGTATCGATTTGTCGATTTGAGATCACCTAGAGCAAGGTATATCGTAAGAAGCCAACAAACACTGACACCAAGGGTAACATAGGGGAAACTACTTGTGCTTAATAAATGAAATAATGAAACGATAAATTATAAATTGTTATAAACCGAACCCACAACCTTCGCATTTCGTGTGCGCTGCTCTACCAATTGAGCTACCGCGGCGCTGTTTCCCCATTCCCTTTCTTGGGTATTTATGTGTCCTAGTAGAACCCTGGGAGCGTTAGCCAGCGCCACCACTCACAGACCTTGGCGGCGGACGCGGAACGTCCATTGAACGTCTAGTTCATTGCATAAAGCGTTTTAGTTCAGAAGGCTTCCTGTTGTTGAGAGCCCCAATTTCACAATGTTCTTCCGTTAGCAAATCGAAGAGCGGGGACAGTAGACTGCCCACATTGCGAAGAAACTTGCTGTAATACGTGAGAAGGCCAAAGAAGGAAAGCAGTTCACTCACGTTCTTGGGTGTTGGCGCCTTCATGATAGCATTCGTGTTCTTCTCCAGAGGGTGCAGCCCTCTCGTACTGATCATGTGGCCAAGGTACGAAACTTCAGGCATCCTGAAGGTGCACTTATCCTTCCTTAGCTTGACGCCGTACTCTCGAATACGCTGGAGGACTGCCTTGAGGTCTTTTCCGCCGTCATTCCCCTTCTCGGCAGCCAGAACGTCGTCCAAGTACGCTTGGACTCCCGGCAACCCATTCAGGACGCTGTCCATCATTCGCTGAAAGATAGCTGGCGCAGAAGAAACAGAAGAAAAACAAGAAATGGCAGGCCATTAAATCAGAATAATCTCCGATGTGTGTTAATGACGGTGAGCTTCTTTGACTGCTCATCCAGGGAAACCTTGTTGTAGGCGTCCGGAAGGTCCAATGTGCTGTAAACGTCACCCTCGTGCAGTGCAGCAAAATGCCATTTATAACCGGGAGTGGGCACTGCTCTGTCACACAGCTGGCATTTACCATTAGCTTGTAATCGCCACACAATCGAACTGTACCGCTTTCTTCATTACCGGAAATATCGGCGTTGCCCACTCCGAGTGAGCCACCGGGGACAGTACTCCGGATTTAACAAGCCTGTCCAATCGTTAGAAACCTTTTCTCGCATTGCATATGAAAGTGGCCTGGCTTTGAAGAACTTCGGAAGAGCATCCTATTTCATGTATAGATGAGCGGGCGGAACCTTGAACAGACCAGGTCCAAACACGTCCTCGTACACACACAGGATCGCTTGCTCCTTAATGCAGGACACGCTCAAAACCGCAGCCCCTTCGTTGTTTAGCGCCTGGATGAGATCGCGGCCGAACAGGCTCGGTCCCTAGACGCGAACAATGATCAGTGACGCCGTAACAATCGTGCCGCAGTGTGAAACTGGGGGCTACAGGCAACGGATTCAAGTAGCATGATAACTTCAAGCTGGATTTTTCAAGGCAAACTCAACTTGTGCGATGTTGCCAGTAGACGTCCCAAGACACCACGCACACGGGTAGCCGGTATCGATTTCCATCACGATGTCGGCTCCACTTCAGCAAAAACTGCGTGCTACCGGGATGACGAGTCCGTTGTCTGCGGTTGGTTGTGGCTTTAGTGTAGACAACTCTGCGGAGAGCTCGGTTTCGGCATTTCCCATTGAGTCGCTGCTAAGCGCTAAGCTCTGCTGCGTTCGATTTTCTTTAGGTTGACACACGGCAGCTAGGTGCCCCTTTTTCCTACAGTTGAAACATTTGGCGTGTTTAAAGGCACAAGTCGCCTCACCGTGCTCGCGGATTCCCCACCGGTGACAGCTTTTAAATGATGCACTCACCTGACTGCAGGTTTTCCCTGCCTGTTGCTGCTGTATATCGCAATCTAGTCTGTGAAGCTCGGGCTCTTCCTTCGGTTCCGTCTGCTTCATAAGCTTAACATCCTGTCATGCAGCCTCTGCCGCAAGCACCATGTTTTCTTTCTCCTGCGACGTCAGTTTCGGGTGAGAAAGCAGTGCCTTCTGCACGTCACTGCTGCGAATTCCGCACGCTATCCTGCCTCGCAGCAGGCGGTTCAACATGGTCCCGTAGTTGCATTTATCAGCCAGGCGTCGAAGCCCCATGATAAACTGCTTAGCTGATTCCTCTTCTCTTTGAATGTTGGTAAAGAACTTCTCATCTCATTTGACGTGGGTGTCCAAATTCTTCAAGATTGGTAACCGCTTCCGCATAGGTTAACTCCCTCCCCTTCGGCGGGGCACAACGAGCACTCAGTACGTCGATAGGCTTCGAACCCAGTGCCGAGATGAAAAGCGCTCTTTCATCAGCGTCGTCGACGATGTGGTTACCCTCGAAGAACGACTCGACTCTGATGTAGTACAACCATTACTTGTACTTGGCATCGTCGAACTGTGGAACTTGGTGCGCTATGGTAGGAGTGTTCACCGTCATCAAGGTGCTGATTCGTTGCTCGTTGCCACTGTTATGACCGCTACCGGGCAGGCACGGCATCCAGCTGGACAAAGCATAGTGCTGCAAAGCGAAAGCGACAACAAACAAAAGAAAGCCGCGTTCGCCGTGCGCACGTGCACATGTGCAGAGATGCTTCAGAACGTCTTGAAAAAGGACTGTCATTAAATCAACGGGCGCAGTGTTGCCATTCTTGTGTGAGCGTTACTACGCTCCTGGCCGTCCGGCCGGATGCCGTACGTGCCCGGTAGCAGTCATAACAGTGTTCTTCACTGTTGGAAAATGCCGATCGCAGAAAGTAAGTGCAGAGCCAAACAAATCACTGAATCTTCTGTCTTACTTTATATACTTTTTGGCAGCATGAATTTAGGTGCAGATTAATTTCTGATGTACATTCAACAACTTTTACTGCTTAGCAACGCTGTGAGCTAGATTGACAATTATTTTATGGTGGATCGGGTTAAATGTTATTATTTACTGCCAATGCAAGCGTGTCGGAAGAAGAAGAGCACGGAGCAGACACATCTCTCACATCGGCTCCGTCTTTTTCGATGTTCCGCTGGCCAGTTTTTTGAGGCACGACGATTTTAAGCACACCATCAGATTCGTGAAGTTACCCAGACTCGACTGATACGAAGTTTCAAGGTGGGAACCGATTCTTGAGAATTTTATTGGACTTTCTCTGTCCATCCCACTACGTGCGGAGCTAACCCTAGCGAGGAACAGGGCCCATCAGGCCTTGCCGGCCTACGTGCCAGGCCGACATGACAGACCCCGCATGGAAGAGGAAGGGGACAACAAGGAGGAAGATTTCGGTTGGCAAGTGGCTACCGGACGACGATTCCGGGCTGGAAAGAAGAGCGGCCACGCGGCCAACGCGACGCCAAGTACCTCGCAAGAGTTCGACGGAGAGGCCGCTACTGGCGGCAGCAAGGGACCCGCCACCAACACCGGCTCCATGAAGAATCGTATAGTCAAGGCCTCAGGATGTCCTAACTACCCGAGGAGCATCGGAAGATTATAATCAGGCCACGAGGAGGACTAAATTTGGGCAAAGTAAGTACCACCGCTATTGGAACTGCAGTGATCGAGGCTTCAGGCCTAACGGCAGAGCAAGCAAGTGAAGACATGGTGTGCCCCAACTTCACACAAAATATCGTGCTGGTGAGCACGCCTCAACCAGACCATGCGGCAAGGTACGTGAGAATGAAGTCCTTCAAAATCGTGGAAACGGAGTACGAAGTCAATGCGTACGAGACGGCCCCGCATGCCACATGCAAAGGGTGATTAGACGAGTCAACATCAGGCACTACCAGTCCACTATCACAAGGAATATCGTGTATGAGCGCAACCCACTCGCTTTGGCCGCCAAGCGCATCAAGACGTCCGGCTCAGTCATCGTCCTCTTCGATGTACTGAGAGTGCCAAACTTTGTGCGCTACGGGCCAAACTTGTTAAGATGTTATCTCTACAGGAAACAATTTGATGTTTGCTTTACTTGTGGTAGGGTAGGACACCGCTCGGACGTGTGCCCAATGCCAAACTCTGTTCAGTGTAGAGTGTGTGGCGCCCTCAACCCAGGAGCGGACCACGTTTGCACGCCTAAGTGCAAGTTCTGTGGAGGAGACCATCCCACCGGAGACAAGGCGTGCAAGCAGAGATTTCGAACTCCCTGTGTGGTACGAGCTCGCCGAAGCGAACGCGCCCGGTCACGATTGGCCACGAGGGAGAGAAGCCGCTCCAAGTCGGGAAGAGCGCAGGTGGAAAGGGAACGCGTCCGGTCGCGATCGGTCGCGAGGGAGAGAAGCCGCTCCAAGTCGGGAGGAGCGCAGGCGCGCTTAGAAGATGGAACACCTGGTGCCAAGCCGACAGTTGGGACTGCCTCGGAGGATAAAGTCAAAGGTACGGTGAGAATCGTCGGTGGCGCCTCTGCGCCGGCGGTGACTGAAAGCAATGATGCCAGAATAGAACAGTTGATTAGGGAGGTAAACTCCTTGCTTAAAGCTAACGAAGAGCTGACCAAACAGGTAGTAGAACTGAAAAAGAAGGCACAACCAAGCCCTGCCAGCGTAGCAGTAGCAAGACCAGTAGGTCAAAGCAACTAACCAAGCGAGGGAGATAGCTCCCCCGCTCCGAAAGAAAGAGCAGTAAGCTCCGAAACTAACTCGGTTTTCTCAGTCCTCAGCGAGCTGAAAGAGGTAATGAAAGAAATTAGGGAGATGACGGAAAGGACTAACTTTAAGGTGGATAAACTATGGAAATGGAGGTTAACGGCCGAACAGCGATTCAAGAAACTCGAAACGAGATGCGACGACGACAAATTCTTGCCGTCAGAATCAGAAAGCGTAATATCGCTCTCCGGAACGTCAGGGGGCTCTCCAAAGAGATCGATTGCGGGTAACAGCACAATTAACCCATCCAATAATCATAGATAGCGCCCATAGTTTTAGTGTGTGGCAGTGGAATTGTCGCGGATTCCTCAACAAAAAGGCCTCGCTGCGCCAATTAATTAGATCCATGTGGGTCAAACCAAAAGTAATTATGCTGCAGGAAACTAGCGGACGAACCAAAGCTAACCGGGTACAAATCGGTAGGTAAAGAAAAAGATTGCGGGAGGGGATTGGCCACCCTCGTTAACAAAACGCTACCCTTTATTGAACACGATATGCATCTCGGAGTAAGTAAAATCGAGTATATGCTAGTATAAGTCGTACTCAAAAGGCACAAGGGCACGGTGCAGAGTATCTTCTGCCTAAACATTTATAGCAGTCCCACCTACAAGAAACAAAGGTTTAGGGCACTTTTCAACAAGGCACTGGCAGTCGCAAAGAGCTCCCCACTCATCATCGGAGGGGACTTCAATGCCCCCTACCAAGCGTGGGGATACGCTTGGAATACAAAGTTATGGGAATACAGGTTATGGGACCTCGGACTGTGCCTGATCACCGATCCGGCTTTCCCCACCCGCTGTGGCACGTCCACGTGCAGAAACTCTACACCCGACCTAACTTTTGTCAACAAATCGAAACAAGCTAGTTGGGATCTAGGCAGCGACCACTAAATCATACACATAGGTATAGGTATGCCAAACAAGAGACTAGAACCTTTCGGTGCACGGACTGGGACCTTTTTAGGAAAGTTAGAGTGAAGAGACTAGAGTCGGAACCGATAGAAGCGGGCAGACAGTCCTTCCAGACCTGGATCAACCAGCTCGAAGAGGACCTCAGGGAGGCCACTAAAGAAATTAAGAACGAAGAAAACATAGAGAGCATAGACAGTAGGCTCGCGCATCTGATCGAGGCCAAACAATCCATCCTGCAAAGATGGAAAACGCAAAGATTGAACTGAAAGCTCAGGAAAAAGCTCAGGACACGACCGCGTTATAGCTTACGCTAGCCGCCTCCTGACACTTGCAGAGCGCAACTATTCGATTACCGAGCGCGAATGTCTTGCTCACGTCTGGGCTGTTTCAAAGTCCCATCATTGCTTATATGGCAAGCCCTTGTCAGTAATCATCGACCATCATGCGCTCTGTTGGCTTTCGTTCTGGCCTACTCGGTCATTGGGCCCTCCGACTACAAGAATATCCCTACACAGTGACTTGCAAGGGGGGACGCGAACACTAGGACTCAGATTGCCTCTCTCGCTACCCAGTCGAAGACGCGACCTCTACGCCTGATACTTACACCGACGCCTGTGTTCTCTCTCTCTTTTTCCACTGCTCTATGTCGCCGACGAGCAGCGCCATGACCCGTCCTTGCATATCTTCATTGACCGCCTGGAATCGTCACTTGCCGATAGTTGCATTCTCTTATTCACACTTCAAGATTTGCGTACTCTACCGCCACAGCGTTCAGCCCGACGGCCCTGCATTGCTCCTTGTGATCTTTAAACACCTTGGCTCGGCTATTCTCCACGGACTTCACGACCTCCGCACTGCCGGCCACCTGGCTGTGTCACGTACCTACTACCCGATCTGCTGACGCTTCTTTTGGCCAGCTCTTGCTCACTCCGTTTGAAGATACGTGCCAGCGTGTGAGCAATGCCACCGAGGCAAGACGCCATCGACGCTCCCTGCTGGCTACCTTCAACCGCTCGACATTCCCGCGAAACCATTCTTTCGGGTTCGTTTGGGCTTACTTGGCCCCTTTCTTCTTTCTACCTCTGGCAACAGGGGGGTCGCTGTGGCCAGGGATTACGCCATGCGCTACCCCATCACCCGAGCGCTTCCTACCAGCTGCGCCACACATGTCGGCGATTTTCTTCTAGGCGGCATAACTTTAGTACTTGGAGCTCCACAACAACTTCTCACAGACCGTGGCCGGACATTCAAAAGTTATCACGGACATCCTGCAGTCCTATGCCACGAAGCACCAGCTATCCACATCATACCACCCGCAAACAAATGCCCTCACGGCGCGTCTCAATCGCACTCAAAGACATGCTCGCGAAATATGTCTCTTCAGACTACACTGACTGCCACCTCGCTCTACCGTTTGTCACATTTGTTTATAATTCCTCGCGCTACGACACCGCCGGAATTCCCATTTTTCCTTCTGTTCGGCCAATAACCAGTACTGCCCCTCAACACAACCCGCCCTGTTCACGCGGCACTGACCAGTAACTGTTCACTTGACGCCAGCGCCCGCTGTGCCCGCGCAAGGCAAATTGCCGGTGACCGCCATCTGACATCCCAAGAGAGTCAAGGGCGTTTGTACGACAGCAGACACGGACACGTGCACTTCCCGCCTAGTTTTTTGGTGCTTCTATGGTCTCCGTCGTGTCAGGTCGGCCTCTAATAAAACTGCTGGCTCGTTACTCAGGCCCATACCGAGTGCTTCGTGCCGTGACTCCCGTCACCTACGAGATCGCCCCTGACACCTCATCTGCTTCCCAGTCCAGCGATATAGTACACGTTACACCACTGAAGCAGTATGACCCTCTCAGTGATGGCATTTAGACGCTCCGGCACGTCGCTTCTGCCGTCGGGGGATTATGCTACACGGGTGTGATATTTCATTGTTTGAACGAGGCGCGTGGGCGCCATCACTCGAGAAAAGAGGAGGACGAACGAAACGAACCCGGCTTGCGCTGTGGATCTAACGGGTCAGCGCTGGAACCGCTTTTGCAAATATAACCTGCAAATAGTTGCTTGTCTTACTGACTCGTCCTTCGCGTAACAATAATATCAACTATGTTGCTCAACGCTGGTCCTACGCTAGCAACACAGTGGCAGCTGCATTGTCGTAATATTCTCCAAATCTTGGCTCGAACTCTGGACCAGCATTGGATTGGGTTGTACTTTGCCCATACAGCAGCATTGGTTCAGGGCTAGTACCAATTTCTGCAAGAGCTGTGTCACGCTAGGTCCAGTGCTGGCGTGCTCCCTATGAATACTCTTATTTTTGAAGTCTTCAAAGATGGTTGTAATATTATAGGCACAGATTGGTGGGTTGTTGCATAGGGATCTTGAAGTTGGCTGAAGCTGTCACAGGAAGATCATTAAGCTGTAACCGCTATCTAAGATTGTAGAACTGTGTGGCTCTACACCAGGGAGTACTCAGGCTCCGACCAGCAGTTTTTATTGTTGTCAAGATACGTCTCCGCAAACGTTGCGCGAATAAGGTTTTACCAGATTTTGCCGGATCCAGTGAAATGGTGAGGCACATTGCAGAATCCACAAACAAGCTCTAATACAATGCAGGACGCACCTGTAGGAGACAATAATAGAGCTTCAGTTGATCGTGTGCTGTTTGCCTACATTTGTCAAAGTGAGTCAAAGGAATTCAGAATAGTATTGAAGTACTCTGCGCTTCATGAACTCTTCCTGTGACACAATATTGCCGTCTGGTCTAGAGCACCTGGAGAGCGCCTTTTCAGCATAGAGTCGTGTCCGTAAGCAGAACAGAGGCAAGTTATTGGACGAAAACTTCAAAAAGCAAGCCATTTTGCGCGCCATCAAGCTCTCTGGTAGAAATGAATTTTGTTTTATTTGCTTTCGAACTTCACAAGAAAATGCACATCCGAAGCATGTCCAAAGAATCACGTTATATGAATATTTAGCACGGAACTAAGATACATTCTACTTGAGCATTTTGTATTGCAATAAAATATATTTTGGCCAGTAACCAGCAACCTACATGAAATATATTTTTTTAGTACCTAGCTCAAGTCTGGTGAACGTACTTTAAGATATTCTTACAAGTGGCAAACGAGTGAGCGAAGCCTGGCTACTGGAGCACTTCGCTTTGGCCTATGTTGATGGGTCACTTCCTCAGCTTTATCGGTAGCCCCGATTCAGTGACACCTGCTAGACAACCACATAGACACTCCTGGTGGGTCATTCGCTTTTGCAGTCTAGTCATAATGTTGAAGGCCCGCTATGAACCTCGCTTGCTAGCCAGCAAAGCACTGACCAACGAGGGCAGAAGTGGGAAAGAGCATCAAACTTCGTATTGCTCAATCTCTTTAGGGTGCTTCACCTCAACTAAATGTATTTGTCTCTTTTGAATATATCGAGTCCTGAAAACAGAGGGCTTCTGCGAGAAGTCGCAAATGCTCAGATAATAGCGGCACAAGCCATCAGCAAGGCCATCTTTCTTGAAGTCATGAACACTGATGCCCTTGCATTTCAAGTGAAATAAACATGATTATGCCAGAAAAGTTGCAGGGATAACACTAAGGCCACCGACACGAAGCTGGGACTAATAGAGGGGCCTTGTACACTCGCTTTGCAATAAACACAGCGAAGTTGCTAACGATGCTTTTAGCTTTCTATTATTGTTAATATTATTATTATTATTATCATTATTATTGTAATGCGTATGCCTTAACTTACTATCATTCATTTCAGTTTGTCTTTGATGGTGAAGAACTGCATCAATATATGTATCGAGCTATTAACACTGATCTAGATAGACATTCTGAGGTAGCAGCGGACGCATCGACACCAAACCTAATAATTTTACACGAATATCACTTTCAAGCATCAAAGCGAGAATTCGATGTATGTGTAGAGCGAATATTCTTTCGCATCTGCTTTAGGTTGAAGATCAGACATGACAGCTTACCATTCTTGAAAGCCTCACATTGGCACCAAGGAATCTTGCGAATATCTTCATCGATTACCTTGAGCAAAATATTTTCAATCAAAATCGAATGCTTATGTCTGAGTTTCTATGTCTGATGAGACGTGAAGCTAATGTGCGCCGTTGAAGGCATTCTCTAAGACCCAAGCAAATAATAACATTCAAATTTTGTTAAATTTTTATATATTCAATTTTTTTTCAAATTGCACATTGTAACTCAAAGTAGGTTTCTTGCCAATACACATACAAGCGTGCTAAATATTTTTGAATATATTTCACAGTAACAGCCCTAATGATGAATGAAAAGCAGAACATATTAATAAGGCTTAAGGCATGGAAGGCACTGAGAGCCATCGCCATCCCTGTAGGCCAGGCATTAAGAATGCTTAGAACAATACGCATGAGCAACAATGCGAACGTGCTCATTATTCAGTCGCGAGGATCAAGAGAGCACCAGTTAGGCCGATTTCTCATTCATGTACCGTTTTCGTGTATTCGGTTGTTCTTTAACTATTTCTCGCTTCTCAATTTAGAAGAAATTTTTTTTCTGGGGGGGGGGGGGGGGTACCTCCTTCTGCCCTTATTTCGACCTTCCTTCCGCGATGCTATGGTACCAAATAGCCTGATTATCATTCTCAGCCTACGTGTCTTTGTTAGTCTGCCTCATATTGTGGCTCATGTCCAATATAGATGATTGGGCGAGAATCGGGTGAGTTAAAGAAAAAATTGTATTCAGTGCAAAAAATACACACCTTTGAGAAATTTTTACCAATAAATACCGTCAAGTCAGATAGAAATTTAGGACATCTGCAGGCAAATGCTCTCGATTCAATTACATACCTTGCGAAAGCTTCCGCAGCATCCCGATAATAATTCTCCAGAGAGAACAGGTGCGCAAAGTTAGAATATCGGGAATGGTTAGATTTAATCCAGCACCATGGAGTTTTTTTTTCTGAAGTATGTTTTCGTAATGATTAAAAACGCCGACAGGACAGTAAGAAGTCTTCTCATGTCTCATCCTCACCGCACTATGAGCACGAGATGGAGGGGGCGAGACCAGATCGATGCCGATAATAGTTTGATGTAGATATTCGACATCAGAATCTGATAAACAGGACTTCAACTTTTCTGTTTCGGCAGAGCTATTTGTTACAGGCAAATAGGAGGAGTAGGTACTCGGATAAATTTTTATTGATAGGTTCGAAACATTTGTATGATTGCGCGTCTCCTGAACTTAGCAACAGTTAAGAAAACTCGTACAGGAAAAATCGGGAGAATTGGACCACGAAGGGGTGCTCTCGCCGAGCTGTCTGATAATATATTAATTAATAACTAATCTTTTGTAACAAGGCACCTGTACCACTATAATTAATGTTAAGCGAGAGGGTATTAGACAATGAAATGTACGTGAAATATGTGAGCCACTGTTTGCAGCAAGAGCTGAACATAGATATAAAGAATCCGTCACTACAAGAACATCCAAGATTAATTCGTTCACATTTCGCAGGGCCAATTTACCCACCTGCAATTGGGCTAAAATATACCGGCACGTAGTCAAGAAGTCTTAAGAGAAACGATCAGTCAAAATTGGAAGAGAAAATTCCAATCCCAGATGGTTGTTCGGTTTGCGACGCATGTGTCGGTATGATGGAGCTTAAAACTAGCTATAGTAAGTGTTTTTGTAATAGACTATTTAATATACTGTAAGAATGATGTTTCCCGTAGTTTAGATATACGTCATCCAACATAATATGGAGATTTCTCTCTCACTGTCAATACCATGGACCTCAGATGATTGTACATCTAAGGGAGCAACAAGTTCCCATACGAAGACGACATGAGGTGTGCGTAACGGAGGTCAGGAAGATTGGAAAAAAAAAGACATTACAGATTGAAAAATAATAATGAGTGCAAATTTCCTAGAAAAATCGTAGATCTTTACCAATCTTCGGACCATTAACAATAGAAATCTACACGAAACAGAGGGCAAGCTTGCTTCTAGATATAGCTCATTGTTAGCAACAAACTTATGGAAAGCTAGGCGCAGGCATAAATCTTTCCTTTCCGGAAGCACAATTGATGTAATTTCTGCGCAGCTCTTCATTTTTAATATTTACCGGCGATAACACGCGCCTTGTGGTCTTGTTCAGCACTTCAAAATCAAGACGTGAAGTCATTGTATTTAGGGGAACATATAATTTGAATATGCTGATACCATTCCATGAAATATATATTTTGGGTGACTGGAGCACACAATACCTTATTTTAATGTGACTGGCATGCCTCACGAAGTTTCAGCAATACAGTAGATTCAGCCAATAGACTTGCAATGTTAAAAAAAATTCGAGCTGATACTCCCAATTGAGGAACAGTCATGTAGTGCGTGGCATTCGTTGGAATCAACATATGAAGCTTTACCTATGAAGCACAACTTATGAAGGACGCCTTATTCTTGTATTAATTCTCTCCTATTGCATTTTATTGTAGATAATGCAGAGTTTTCCTGTGTGGACGTCTTTTTATTGTATGACTACGTCTTTGTGATGTTATGTGTTGGAATGGTTTTGCCAGCAAAAATTATTCATGCCCCTCATGCCTTAGGCCTGGCACCCAGCCTAGCAGTAGGACATAAATAAATAAATAACTAAATAAATAAATAAATAAATAAATAAATAAATAAATAAATACTCCACACTTGAAACAAAGACTTCCGTATATTAGGAGATCATCATCATCATTAGTGTTAGCCTATTTGATCTAGTGCAGCAGGAAGGCCTCTCCCATTGAACGCCAATTACCCCTCTTCTGCGCCAACTCATTCCAAATTGTGCCTGCGAAATGCCTAATTTCATCACCCCAGCTAGTTTTCTGCCCTCTACTACGCTTGCCTTCTCTCGGTACCCATTTTGTAACTATAAAGGTTCATCGGTTATCCACCCTGCGCATTACATGGCCCGCCCAGCTCTATTTTCGTCTCCTAATTAATGTCTTTTAGAATATCGGCTATCCCCGTCTGGTCTCTGATCCACACCACTCTCTCCTTGTGTCTTAGCGTTACACTTAACGTTTCCCGTTCTATCGCTCTTATCGCGGTACTGAATTTGTTCTCGAGGTTCCATGTCAACCTCTAAGTTTGGGCCCCATATGGTCGCACCGGTAGAAAGCATTGAATGTATGTACGCCTTTCTTCTCAATGCCACTGGTAAGCTCCCAGTCAGGATCTGGCAATGTCTGCCTTATGCACTCCAACCCATTTTTACTTTTGTGTAAATTTTCATCTCCTGACCAGAGCCCCTGCGATTAATTGACCTAGATAAACGTACCATTACACGGACTCAAGAGGTTCACTGGTCATCTTGAACTATTGTTCCCTTGCCAGGCTATTGCACATTAACTTTGTTTTCTGCATATTATTGTTCAACTCCTCTCTTACTCTTTCACCATTAAGATCCTCAATCGTCTGTTGCAATTCGACCCCAGTGTTGCAGGGCAAGACAATGTCGTCTACAAATCGAAGGTTGCTGAGATATTCGCCGTTGATCCTCCCTCCTAAGGCTTCTCTGTTTAATAGTTAGAATAATTCTTCCAAGCATGCAGTGAATAGTATTGGAGACATTGCGTCTCCTTGCCTGACCCCTTTCTTTATAGGTATCATTCTACTTTTGAAGAACCAAGGTAGCTGTGCAATCTTTGTAGATATTTATCTACGATTGCACAGCAGCCTCTTATACTCCTTGATTACTGAACACCTCTATGACTGCTCGTATCTCTAGCGAATCAAACGCCTTTTATTATATGAAAGCCACGCTGCTATTAGTATATCTTCGAAATTACTGATCATATTAGCCTGCTTATCTTTCAGTGCATACACCTTGGCTTGTCCTATGACAAGGTTTTTTTTTCAGTGCATACATCTTGGCTTGTCCTATGACAAGGTTGATTGTACTCTGCAGATTTCTCGATTATCTGATTGATGACATGTATGTGATTCATTGTAGAGTATCCCTTCCTGAAGCCAGCCTGTTTTGTTGCGTCACTAAAGTCAAGTGCTATTAGAAACTGTCCTGGGGAATCTTTTATACAATACTGAAAGCAAGCTAATGGACCTGTTATTTTTACTCCTTTAACGTCTCGCATTTTGTAGATTTGTTTAATGCTGGCGTTCCTACAGTTATCCGGAACCCTCGAAGTCGTGAGGCATTTCGTATGAGGCATTTCGCCTGTATTTCAAACGTGATATTGACGCGTGTACTTTTCTTTATCGGGCGACCACGTTTCGCCGCCTAACAAATGTAATCGCACAGCGCTGGATGCGCCTGCATCTATCCGAATTTTCTGGAAAGTTATCGATGCTTCCATCCGGCTGTCTGTTGTCGCCGAACCTTGTGTTATCTGATTTTATCGCGTGACGCGAATGGTGTAGAACTTTGAGGAAGGCACGCGGGTCCGAAGGATTACTCTGGAAAATTCGATGACTGTTGTATAAAAGCCGACGCGCTTGACCCGCTGATCAGATTTCCGACGATCGCCGACCCTGCTCGCCGCTATCGTTGTGCTATAAGTGTAGCCTGTTTTTGTGGGCACAGGTTCGCCCAATAAAGTTAGTTTTTTGCCTTTCACAGTATCGCTACTGTGTTCTTAACGTCACCACCATGTGACATCTGGTGGAGGTGCTTTTCTTTCATGTACCGGACGCCCCCGACAAACCGTGATCCAAGCCCGGACCGCAAAGACAGCACCAACGTAGTCCCGGACCATCGAGCAAGCCGCCGTCTTCAACAACTGCCCCCGGAGCACGGACTTTCGCCTGAAACCAGGAAGATCACCACCAAGTCCACCCCAATGGCAGCCCCAGCATCTCCCATCGTGCTGCAGCAGCCCAGGGAGCCTCCGACGTTCCGCGGTTCAACGTTCGAGGACCCGGAAAGCTGGCTTGAGACATACGAGAGGGTCGCTGCTTTTAACAAGTGGAACAGCGACGACAAACTGCGACATGTCTTCTTCGCATTGGAAGACGCTGCCAGGACGTGGTTCGAGAACCGAGAAGCCACCTTGACGACTTGGGAGCTATTCCGAAGCGGCTTCCTGCAGACATTCGCAAGCGTCGTACGCCGAGAACGAGCCCAAGCGCTATTAGAAACCCGGGTGATACTACCAATTGAGACCACCGCGATTTTTACAGAAGAAATGAGCCGCCTATTCCGCCACGCCGACCCGGAAATGTCCGAGGAAAAGAAAGTCCGCCTACTCATGCGAGGTGTAAAGGAGGAACTTTTTGCCGGGATGGTACGAAGCCCACCGAAGACCGTCGACGAGTTTCTTCGCGAGGCCACCAGCATCGAGAAGACACTCGAGATGCGAAACCGGCAATTCGACCGCCGCACGAACTCGACAAACTACGCCGGAGTTCAGTCACTGGCCACCGACGACCTACGCGAGACTATCCGAGCTGTCGTGAGGGAGGAGCTACAAAAGCTGTTCCCACCATTACAGCCTCAAGTGGCTACGATTGCCGACGCCGTGCGTGGGGAACTCCAACAACAACTTGGAGTAGCCCCAGAATCGCCGCAGCCTGAGCCGCAAGCGATCACCTACGCCGCCGTCGCACGTCGTCAAGGTCCCCCTCCGCGACCCCGCCAGGGCCCTGTGACGCCGCAATTCCGTCGTCCGCCGCCGCCGCCGCCAGCACGACCACCCGTCGCCCAGCGCACCTACGCGAGGAAGACGGACATTTGGCGCGCTCCTGACCACCGCCCGCTCTGCTACCACTGCGGCGAAGCCGGCCATGTGTACCGCCGATGCCCATACCGCGACCTGGGATTGCGAGGCTTCGCCGTCAACGCACAGCGCCCGAGGGAATGTGAACGCCCTCGTGACATCGCCGACTACCTCGCCGCTACTCAGTGGAACCCTCGACGACCGTCCCGTTCGCCGTCACCAGGCCGCTACCTGTCGCCGCAGCGCCGACCATACACCGGCCCAGCCCGGGGCCGCTCTGCGAGCCCATATCCGGAAAACTAAAAGCAGCAACCGATGGAGGTGCGGTTGCTGTTCGTCGGACTGACGAAGATCCTCCGCCGCCGACGAAGACGACGAAGAAACGATCTCGAAGACATAACAACGACGCGCCGCCGTCCCGACGAAGTCAGGAAGGCAAGACTACACCGACGAACGACGACCTGACGACGCGACGTTCCAACTTCAGTTCAACACGACGCAGCCGTGATCCGACGCCACGACCTAACTGCAACGCCAGACAAAGAACCACCGACCTCGACGTGCTTCTCGACGGCCACGCAGTCACTGCCTTAGTCGACACAGGGGCCGATTACTCCGTAATGAGTGGACACATCGCCGCCCAGTTGAAGAAGGTTAAGACTGCATGGGAGGGCCCCCAAATTCGGACCGCTGGAGGACACCTCATTACGCCGACTGGAATCTGCACGGCAAGAATTACCATTCATGACCGGACTTACCCTGCCACCTTCGTTATCCTGCAACAGTGTTCACGAGACGTCATTCTCGGCATGGACTTCCTGAACCAACACGGCGCAATCATCGACCTGAAGTCGCAGTCAATAACGCTGTCGGAAGATCAAGCGATACCGTCGGAGAGCCCTCGTAGTCACCACGCCTTGAGTGTGCTCGAAGATCAAGTGAGCATCCCGCCTCGCTGCAGCATCGTTATTTCGGTCGGCACCGAAACACCCGCTGACGTAGAAGGCGTCATCGAAGGCGACCAACGTCTACTACTCGACCGTGAAATTTGCGTTGCAAGAGGGATCGCTCGACTGCAGGGAGGAAACACGAAAGTGTTGCTGACAAACTTCAGCCAGGAGTTCAAGCACATCAACAAGGGCACGACGATCGCATTCATCGAGGAAATACAGGAAACCAGCGATGCGTTTGTCCTCTCGGATTCTGTCGTATCTACCCCGACGACCGTAGATCCCGAGCCAGACTTCGACATAAATCCAAGTCTCCCCGTGATTAAGCAGCAACAGCTCAGACGTCTGCTTCGACGATACAAAGACTGCTTTTCGACATCATCGAGGATTCGACAAACACCAGTCGCAAAGCATCGCATAATAACCGAAGAGTGCGCTCGACCACTCCGCCAGAGCCCTTACCGAGTTTCGACGCGAGAACGCGAAGCTATAAGACAACAAGTCGACGAAATGCTGCGCGACGACATCATCCAGCCATCGAAAAGCCCGTGGGCGTCTCCAGTTGTTTTAGTGAAGAAAAAGGACGGAACCCTGCGTTTCTGCGTCGATTATCGTCGACTGAAGAAAATCACGAAGAAAGACGTATACCCCCTCCCACGGATAGACGACGCATTGGATCAGCTCTGCAATGCTAAATACTTCTCATCGATGGACCTCAAGTCTGGCTACTGGCAAATAGAAGTCTACGAAAGGGATCGCGAAAAGACCGCCTTCATCACGCCAGACGGCCTCTACGAGTTCAAGGTTATGCCATTTGGACTGTGCTCGGCGCCTGCAACGTTCCAGCGCGTGATGGACACCGTTTTAGCAGGATTGAAGTGGCAGACGTGTCTTGTTTACTTGGATGACGTCGTTGTCTTCGCCGGAAATTTCGACGATCACCTTAGGCGGCTTGCGACAGTATGAGAAGCCATCAAGTCATCAGGGCTCACTCTGAAGCCGGAAAAGTGCCGCTTCGCTTACGATGAGCTTTTGTTCCTAGGCCACGTCATCAGCAAATCAGGAGTACGCCCCGACCCACAGAAGACAGCTGCCATCGCAAAGTTCCCGCAGCCAACCGACAAGAAGGCAGTGCGCAGATTCCTTGGCATGTGTGCCTACTATAGGCGCTTTGTCAAGGACTTTTCACGCATCGCGGAGCCGCTAACGCATCTAACCAAATGTGATGTCGCGTTCCAGTGGGAAACGCCGCAGGCCAAGGCATTTCAAGAACTCAAACGACGCATGCAGTCGCCGCCGGTACTTGCACACTTCGACGTGGACGCCGATACCGAAATCCACACTGACGCCAGTAGCCTAGGCCTCGGTGCCGTCCTAGTCCAGAGGAAAAACGGAGTCGAACAGGTGATAGCTTATGCTAGCCGGTCGCTGTCAAAAGCGGAAAGCAATTACTCTACGACTGAAAAGGAATGCCTTGCCATCATTTGGGCTACAGCTATATTCCGCCCTTACCTCTATGGTAGGCCATTCAAAGTCGTCAGCGACCACCACGCGTTGTGTTGGCTAGCTAACTTAAAGGACCCTTCCGGACGGCTGGCGCGGTGGAGCCTCAGACTACAAGAATATGACGTCACGGTAGTATACAAGTCCGGAAGAAAACACTCCGACGCCGACTGCTTTTCACGCGCCCCAATCGATCCCCCGCCGCAAGACGACGAGGACAACGACGCCTTCCTTGGGATAATAAGCGCGGAAGACTTCACTAAACAGCAACGAGCAGACCCGGAGCTAAAAGGCCTCGTCGAATATTTGCAAGGGAACACCGACGTTGTCCCTAGGGCATTTAGGTGCGGGTTGTCTTCGTTCACACTACAAAACAACCTGCTCGTGAAGAAGAACTTCTCACCAGTCCGCACCAGCTACCTTCTTGTTGTGCCATCAACGCTGCGTCCAGAAATACTGCACGCCCTACACGACGATCCAACCGCTGGGCACCTCGGATTCTCCCGGACGCTATCGAGAATACAGGAAAGGTATTACTGGCCGCGTCTGACCGCCGACGTTGCCCGTTACGTCAAGACATGCCGAGACTGTCAACGACGCAAGACACCACCGACAAGCCCAGCAGGATTACTACAGCCGATCGAACCTCCTCGTCGACTATTCCAGCAGATTGGGATGGATTTGTTGGGGCCATTTCCGATGTCAACATCCGGGAATAAATCGATCGTGGTGGCGACGGACTATCTAACCCGCTTTGCTGAAACCAAAGCTCTACCAAAAGGCAGCGCAGCCGAAGCGGCGAAATTTTTCGTCGAGAACATCCTGCTGCGACATGGTGCCCCAGAAGTCCTCATCACCGACAGAGGAACGGCTTTTACAACAGAGCTCACCCAAGCCATTCTGCAGTACAGCCAGACAAGCCACAGGAGGACAACTGCCTACCATCAGCAGACGAATGGTCTCACGGAGCGCCTGAACAAAACCCTCGCCGACATGCTAGCAATGTACGTCGACGTCGAACACAAGACCTAACACAAGACGTCGAACACAAGACGTAACATTCGCTTACAACACGGCGGTGCAAGAAACAACACAGATCACGCCGTTTAAGCTGGTTTACGGCAGGAATCCGACGACGACGCTCGACGCCATGCTGCCGCACGTCACTGACGAGGAAAATCTTGACGTCGCTAGCTATCTCCAGCGCGCCGAAGAAGCCCGACAGCTCGCCCGCCTGCGGATCAAGAACCAGCAGAGGACCGCGACAGCCGACGCTACATCCTCCGACGACGCTTTATCGAGTACCAGCCCGGTGACCGTGTTTGGGTTTGGACCCCTATACGCCGACGAGGACTGAGCGAGAAGCTCTTGCGTCGCTATTTCGGACCGTACAAGATCATCCGACGTATTGGCGCACTGGACTATGAGGTCGTGCCAGACGGCATTTCGCTGTCACAGCGGCGTCGC
Source organism: Dermacentor andersoni (assembly GCF_023375885.2). Classification (NCBI taxonomy): domain Eukaryota; kingdom Metazoa; phylum Arthropoda; class Arachnida; order Ixodida; family Ixodidae; genus Dermacentor; species Dermacentor andersoni. The sequence goes on along the minus strand of NC_092822.1, from coordinate 70,745,039 downwards.
TCACGACCTGAAATTGTCCACGTTGTGCGACTCAAGCCGTACCACCAGCGTTGACGAACTTTGGTACTTCGCGTAACTGACCTTTAGACTTGATTTATTTTCGTTTTTTTTGTTACTTATGTTTAATAAGTGCCCTTTTGTGTTTCGCTCGCCTATATTTGTAGCATCGGGACGATGCTTTTTAAGAGGGGGGTATTGACACGTGTACTTATATTTATCGGGCGACCACGTTTTGCCACCTAACAAATCTTATCGCACAGCGCGGGACGCGCTTGCATGTATCCGAAGTTTCTGGAAAATTATCGATGCTTCTATCCGCAGTCTGTTGTCGCCGAACCTTGTGTTATCTGATTTATTCGCCTGACGCGAATAGTGTAGAACTTTGTGGAAGGCACGCGGGTCCGAAGGATTAGTCTGGAACATTCGATGACTGTTGTATAAAAGCCGACGCGCTTGACCCGCTGATCAGATTTCCGACGATCGCCGACCCTGCTCGCCGCTATCGTTGTGCTTAAGTGTAGCCTGTTTTTGTGGGCACAGGTTCGCCCAATAAAGTTAGTTTTTTGCCTTTCACAGTATCGCTACTGCGCTCTTAACGTCACCACCACGTGACAATATTTCCTCCATCTTTGATTAAGTAGGCTGTTAATGCATCTTCTCCTGCCGCGGGTTTCTCCGTGTCATGTCTTGCACGGCTGTTCTAACTTTGTCACTAGTTATAGAGAGAGCCTCTGTATCCTGTTCATTACTACCTGGAATGACGGTAGCGTCGGTGCTCTGGGTAGTGTAAGGTCAGTATAGAATTCTGGCGCTGCTGTTAGTATATCTTCGAAATTACTGATCATATTAGCCTGCTTATCTGTCAGTGCATACATCTTGGCTTGTCCTTTGACAATTTTTTTCGCTGATTTCAAGCTGTATCAATTTTTTCCCGCTTGTGCAGTCTTCTTCACATTATAAGTCCTAATATCGCTTACTTTTTCCTTGATGATTAGTTTTGACAGTTACGCGAATTCTATTGAATATTTTGAATGAATCACGGTCATGCTTTGTCGTTTCTTTACTAGGTGTTATGTTACTTGGGAGAGTTTTTCTGCTGGTTGTCTTGTTACCTTACCTCCCTCTTTATTTGCTGCTTCGGAAGGCAGCCTAGTTACAGTCTCATTAATTACATCAAAGTCATTCTAATCTCCCTGTTCCATGGCTGCATATTTGTTTGCAAGCACCAGCCTGCATTGGTCTGCTTTTACCCTTACAAACATCACTTACAGCGCGTACATACACAAAAGGACCAAAAGAACAACGAACACAACTGCTGACTTCCAACTGATATTTAATTTGAGTGACACAGATATATACCAACACACCAAGACAGAAGCGCGTCCCCACCGCTCTCACCAAAGAGCACAAACCGGCATCAGTACGCATTAAAAATTCAAAGAAACCATGAACACCTTCTTAAAATGAACGAGCGCGCATGGGCAACCTCAGAAAAGAAAATTTTTATTTGTTAATGCAATTGACGGCTTACTAACCGAGTCACCTTCAGCGATTGCTGCTGCGTCAATGATAAGACTAGTGTTCTCATTAGGATACCTAGCTTACATACTGGTTTTTTCAAACAGCAGAAAACAGGCGCATTGTACTCAATGATTACCCAGAAACCCTTCTCGCACTTTGCGCACTTTATTGCTGTATTCTTTAAAGACATTTACACATCCACCGGTGTGTCCTATATACGACCGACCGCATTTCAGTAGTATCGTGTACAATACACCTTTCGAACAATCTGTATAATTATTTCTGTGAGTGATACTGTAGGAACAACGTTCCTTAGCAACAAGATTAGTTCTAACGCAAAGCTGTGCAAGGTTTCTAGGTGCAGAGAAAACAACAGGGATACTTGCTCGTTGTCCTATTTCTTTATCGTTCATGCTTGCTTGCATAATGCACTAAGAAAATTCTGCAATGATTTGACAGAACCCAGTTTCAGTTCACAGATCACTCAGTTCAGGGCGGCAGAACACCCTAGCCACCTTCTTGGTTCAGTCTCGAATAAATTGCGCAGTACGTTAAGCTTTCATCCTCACAGTAGTGAGCCTCAGGTACATGATCAAAGAAACAAAACAGCTGTTATCCCGCTCGTTCATGGGATCTCTCACAAACTTAAGAAAATTTGGCCGGCGCCGACCATGATAGTCACCGAGGCAGCGGGTTGTATTTGCGGTGGTCCTTCTTCCGGTATAAGGAAGAAGGACTGCAGTGTCCGATTGCGAAGTTCCAGATTTCCTGTTGTACCACGCAGCTCCATCAACTCTAAAGGGGATTTATTCGGGTCGTAGAGCAGCAGCTACAAACGCCGCACCAGCAGGTAGGGCGCAGCCAGAGAGCTAACTGGGGTACGAGCCACGCGAAGGCAACGGGGCTTTTCAGCCTGCCGATCTTTCTCGTCACACTAGAATCGATGCTGGAGTGTTCCATTCGCTTGGTTACCAGTCTGCTTTTCCCCACTTTTGCATTGGAGTCACCCATTACTACAGTTTTCTGAGTTTTCACTTTTCTCATTGCTAATTCAAAGTCTTCATAAAACTGTTCTATTTCTTCATCATCGTGACTGAATCTTAGAGCGTAGGCTTGTACTATCTTTATTACATACATCAGATTTAGTTTTATTACTACTGCTGCCCTTTCATTAATGCTGTAGAGTTTGTCAGTGTTGCCCGCTGTGTCATTATTGATTAGGTATCCTACCCCGTATTTTTTTCTTATCTGGAAGTCCTCTGTAGCTGAGGACATGGCTGCTAGTCCGCACTGTATAAGCCTCCGCAGTTCTTCTAACCTAAGGGCATTTATATCCTACGCAATGGCTGATACTCCCTCAAATAGTCCTGCTAAGCTAGCTTAACTCGATGGAGTTCGTGTTTTGAAGGTTGCCAGGTAACGTTTCCAGGCGGCCTGTCCTGGTCTACAACTTCTTAGCATCTTCTGCCGCGCCGCAGTTCTGACCGCCGCCTTGGTCAGGTGCTCCATAGTTGCTGGGCACATATGGACGTGCAGTAATCTTAGGAGCCGTGAAGGAGGTAGTGGCCGAATAGTGTGCCAGTGAGCCCGATTCCTCTTCTGGTGAGCGCGCGTCTTTTTGAGGCTTTGTGGGCCTTCCCAATTTGGCTGCACGTGGGCTAGTATAACCTCACAGGCTCCCGGCCTTTCTTTGTCGGTGTTAGGTGCCCTTACAAAAAAAAATTGTTGAAAGGTTATTGAAATATCATTGTTCAACGTCGACAAATGACCTTGAAAGATCATTGGGGAATGGTCGAAACATCATTGAGGAAATTGTTGACAAGTGTTGATAATTGGCCCGCGACATTTTGTCGAAACATCATTGTGGCCTCTCAATACTACGGTGTATTTCACTGTTGAAAGCCCATTGAAGCATTGTTGAAGATGTGTTGTTTGTAAATGTTGAAAGCCCATTGAGGTATTGTTGAAATGTGTTGTTTGTCAATGTTGAAAGCCCATTGAAGCATTGTTGAAGGTCAAAATTGAAAGCCCATTGAGGTATTATTGAAATGTGCTGTTTGTCAATGTTGAAAGCCCATTGAAGTATTGTTGAAGCTCAAAATTGAAAGCCCATGGAGGTACTGTTGAAATGTGTTGTTCGTCAATATTGAAAGCCCATGGAAGAATTGTTGCAGATCTGTTGAACATCAACACAAATTACCTTGAAAGCCCTTTATGCCCCACTGGGTATTTAGCAGTTTAAAGCTGCACTTTCCTTAAGATACTGCTGAGCTATGTTGCATATAATTACCTTTGATGCCACGGTGGTATGTTTGCTGTGAGATAGGGATAAAATTTAAATACAGGCGTTTTGTATCGCAGGCCTCTGTCACCCTGGGCTCAAAAGCATGCGCCTAGATTGCCTGTAATAAACCATATTGTAAAACTGCTAGCAGTACTGTTATGCCACTTTCTTCAATTGTGAGAGTGAATGGTCCTCCAAAAAATCAAGAGTGCTGAACTGATGCAGACAAAAAAACATTTTTCTAGGTGAACTGTTTATTTGTAACCAAACATCTGTGTAAATGTACAACCATTTGTAGTTTGAGATCAGAAACTTCTTAAAAACTATCGCACAGTACAAACTTCTTGCAGCTTGACACCATAACAAAATTGAATACTGAAGATTAGTCTGTGTGGCCCTCAAGTAAAACACATTTCCCAAAAGAAATAAATTTTAGGAAATAAATACCTCAATAAATAAATGTACAAGCAGACTGACATGACTGTAAATAAGAGCACTCAAAAAAGGTACTTGCTTTCTCTATTAGGTAGCCAGTGGTACTAAACCATGGCACGATTTGCCTGAGCCCACAGCACTCAACTGAGACCTGATATGCAGGGTGGTTATCTTTAAGTTTCATGGAACTTATTGAAGACTGACTGTTGCAGCTAACATAATTCTAGATACAGAGTGCCAAACATTACTTGCATAAGAAATCAAGACACCATAGTCAGCTGATTAACAAAAACTCAGTTCCTAATAAAGTTTTTACGAATTGTAGCCGGTAATTTTACAAGGTGTATGCACTTAGAATGAATTTCCAGAATGACACTAGTAACGAGACACATGCCATCAAACTGGCTGTAGAAATGCACTGCTGTAGCACTTACTTTTTTTAACAAAACGCACTGTTATGCATTCAAGCACAAAAGTAACCGGAATGCCCATGTATTTCTCTCACACTTATGGAAAAATCCCGAAACTGGTGTCATCCTGGGAATTAATTTCAAGTGAATGTCTTTCAAACTCACTGGCTACAATTTGCAAACTGAAATAGGTGCCGTGATGTTATAAGTGAATTAATAAATTTATGACAATCAGTTTAATGTTTCCATTTCTTGTGCTAGTAATGTCCACCTCTGAATAATCCAGCTCAAGAACAAGAATTATGCTAGCTGGCAGACAACTTAAACAAAATCTGTAAAACTGAAAAAGGATCACTACAATCCTTATTTGTTGGTTGAATGGTGTGTGCCAATTTCAGTAAACCTTACATACTTTTGAAACATGGCAATCACAATAAGTGATGCTTATGGGTGCAGTTTATTATGCTGCATTGCTGTTGCATGATCCAGTTGTGTTTCCTGCCATGATAACGTTCCTGTGCAGGTCATTCCATATCAAGCGACTTATTTATATTAACTGCTTCAGAGGTTTATATGAAAAAAATACAGCTATTAGAGATGTGCTGGAATACAGGAAAGTTGCTCCTTGTGTGAGTTCCATTTCAATTTGATTCACTGCCACAAAAAATAACGAAAGAATTCAGAAGATATGGTTTTATGCAAACATGAAAGGCACATCATTGCCATTACTGGAGATATTCTGTTGCATATTAAATTTAAGCCGACTTATACCTATTAATTTTTACTTATGTATTTTAGATAGCAATAAACCATTTTTACAAAGTTATGTAAAATGCCATTTTTACTGAACTCTGAAAATGGCACAGATGCTTGCAGGTATGCGATTCCATGGCGAATCGACAAGCGTTTTTTCACACCGCACATATAGCTGAAACATTGCCATATGTTTACTAGAGTTCAAAGCTCGTTACCCACTTTTATTTATTTTTGCCTGATATCTTGCAGCATTTTGGTGATAGTTTAGTTTTCCTGTTCAGCTGAGCTAGAGGACATCAAATGTCCTCCAGCTTTTCATTGTTTTTTTTCAAATTCTTCGAATACTTTTTTTTCAAATTCTTTTTCCAACGCACATTGTATTCACCGAGGCCTTCAAATGGTGTGCGTGGAAATGCGTGAAGTGATGCAACTGCCAAAATAGCCAATGTTTCAAATATTTGAATACTTCAATTGCTTTTGGCACCGGCAAAAATGAGTCAAATTGCAATCCGTTAGTTTTTTTTTTTCGTAAGAAAAAAATTCACAGGACAGAAATTAAATACAGAATGGTAGCCCAGGTGACATAGTATAGCAGAAAAATATAGAGCTCTGAAGGTTCAGCTGATCGCCTGTAAAAAATAAATTCTAATCTTTTGCAAGAAGCTTCATGTTCAAGGAAAAAACAGCTTTCGTAGTTGGCCAAAAAATATGTGATACATTATTGGATAGCTCTACATGTCTGCTATGCATGTGTGAAGTTAAAAAAGGCATTATTTTTAAATGCGAGAAATTGTTTTTTGAAATTTTGTCAGCACCGACTTTTCTCGGATGTGCGCACAGCTTGCCGGCCGGGAATGCAGACGACAAAGCTGGTTTCGTATGCAACACAGATAACAGAGAAGCGGTTTTAGGGTATGCATTTTATTGCCAAGGGACACATGCTCTAACGCAACGAGGCTTGTGTTTGGTGTGGGCCAGGTAAACCATACAGCTATTGCACATAATATATCAATACAAGGTCTGTTAGAAAAGTATCCGACCTTTGGCTGAAGAAAAAAAACTGGCATAACTGAAGCGTTGGAAACCTAATCACCCTCAAAGTAGTCTCCTTGGGAATTCAGCCACTTCTCCCAATGGTGCTACCATTGTTAGAAGCATTGCGAGCGAGAAGGCCTCTTTCCGAATGGAGTTTAGCTCAGCTGTCGTTGCAGCCATAATGTCTTCTCTTGTCTGAAATCGTGCTTGTTTCAATGGCCCCTTGATTTTGGGAAACAGCCAGAAGTCGCAGGCGGCCATATCAGGAGGGTAAGGAGCCTGTTGAAGTACAGGAGTCTGGTTTTTCGCCAAAAAAGTCTGAATCAAGTGCGAGAAAAGTATTGTGATGGATGTGCCAATTTCGTGTTGACAACTTCGGTATCTTGCGCCATACAGCATCACATAGGCCATGGAGGACATCCCTGTAGTAGTCTTTAGTGATTGTTTGACCCTGTGGTGCGTATCCGTGGTGTACCACACTGAGGGAGTCAAAGAAAGCAGTCAGCAACACTTTGACATTGCTGCGCACTTAACGGTCTTTGGTTGGTGACGTGGAATGCTTCCACTGTAACGACTGGGATTTGGTTTCCGGGTCATAAACGTACACCCCAGACTTGTCACCAGTGATTATGGTGTTCCTGAAGTTGGGGTCACTGTGGAATCCAGCATGTCTGTGAGACTTCAACACGAAGTTGCTTTTGCTCCACCATGAGCAGCTTGGGAACGAATTTCGGCGCAACTCTCTTCAGGGCCAAATCTTCGGTGATAATGGAATGTGGATAAAATGTGCTGATGCCCACCTCTTCCACAATTTCTTGGATAGTCACACGACGGTCCCGCATCACCACGGGGTTCACTTCGGCAATGACCTGGTTATTTCGGCATGTTGATGGCCGACTGGAGCGTGGCTCGCTCTCCACGGATATGTGGCCGTCTTTAAACTGGTTGTACCACTCCTTAATTTGTGTGCTGCTCATAGCATAGTCACCGAAAGCAGTCTGAATCTTCCGAATGGTTTCCACTTGGCTGTCGCCCAGTTTCTGGCAAAATTTGATGCAGTAGCACTGCTCCAGTCACTCCGCCATTTTCCTTGCAATAAAAAACCGACGAGAGCACCGTACTACCTCATTCAAACGCTGCGTCCCAGCAATTCACGCTATTGGCAGGCGGGAAAAAATTTGTGCATGCGCACAAAGGCTCAAGGGCGGCTGATGAAAACGCGCTTGTTTCATATTCATCAGGTGTTCGCAAAAAAAGGTCAAATACTTTTCTAACAGACCTCGTACGTATTAAATATTTGAGGGAATCCTGCAGTGCTAAAATATATGTTTCATGCAGTTTACAAAAAGAAATATCAGCTATTATGTAGACAGTAAATCCAGAATGAGCGCTGATATTGTTCATACAAAGCATTTTAAAGGGCATGTCGCATTGCAATGCAACATAGAGGGAGCAGGACACTTTGTGCCCTGCTCTCTGAAGCCCAATGATGATGCAAGTAGAAAACACCTTCATAATTAAGACTGAAAACCTACATGAGTATGAACAAATTCTTGTGGTGTTGTTTGCTACCACTGTTTCAGAGCCGGACTTGCTCATCTACAAAAGTCATACGTGCCATGTTCAGTCTGATGTGGTCACACACCATTGGCGACCACTTTTTGCGTTCATGTTAAACAAATACAAGTTGAGACTGCAGCTGCAGCGCTTGACGTCACCTGCCTTCGTAATGATAAAAAAGGCAGTCAGTTTGTTGAGTAGTTTTTGTGGCTAATATATTAACAATCTTTCCTTGCTAGATGACATGGCTTCATATATTTATGCTGTATGTGTGATCCACAAATGAACATTATAAAAAGCAATTTATCGCACTTAAAGAATAATACCTTTTTGTTACTTGTTACATGCATAGCAGGCATGTAGGGCTGTGTAATGATGGGTGACATATACTTTTGTGCCAACCACCAAAGCTATTTTTTTACCTTCAACACGAAGCTTTTTGCAAAAAATTTCAACTTTACAGTTTTTTAGCTGATCAACTGAACCTCCAAGGCTTGAAATATTTTGCAGCTATCCCAGGTCAACCAGTCTGATTTTATATTTATTTTGTGCCTTCTGTATTTCCCTACGTTAGAAGAAAATTCAAACTTTGCAAATTTTGGCAGTCACACCACTTCAGTCTCTTGACATAACACCATCTGAATATCTGGATATTACAATTTTCCTTTCAGAAGAAACGTGCATCAGTGCCTTCTAGCTTAGCTGGGCAAGAACAACAAATTTTTGCCAAAATTCAAAAACATTTTTGCGAAGGAAAATAAATGGGGAGCAAGAGCTCGGAGCTTCAACTATATCTGTGATGGTCAAAAAACGCTGGTTGGCTGCCCTGGAATGACTCAAGTGTATGTATGAAATAATTTTCTAAAAGCTTTTTCATTGTACCTACTCAAAACCAAGCAAACTTGAAATGGTTTGCCATAATGGAACAGTTCTTGACAAAATTGGGTCGTTTGGCATGAAATGACTTAAGATACTTCAAAAATATATTAATAAGGAAACACTATCCTTACTGGAACCATATCAAAAACTAACATAAAAATGTAGTGAACTATAACAAAGCACAGCACTTCTATTCTGGATTGAGCAATCTAATGTGGGCTTCTCAGGAGACTAGCATAATTAACATAAATAAAATTAACATAAAAAGGTGAAGGCATAGAAAGGCACAACATTTGTATGCTCATTTGAGAAATCCAAATTGGGCCCTTCAGGAGGCTAACATAAAACATAAAAATGTCGAGAGTTACAAAAGCACAACACTTGTGTTTTGGTTTGAGCTGTCCAACTTGGGCCCTTCAGAGGCGAAGGGGCAGGGGCAGATGCTTCAGGGACAGGGTCCCATGCGAGAAACGACGCCAGAGTTCTTCACATAGGGCATGTTGGTACCCGGAAATTTGCGACACGTGAAGCCTGCAAAAACAAGCCAGAAGAAGTTTTAAAAAGCAACTTCCACGCGCAAAAGACTGGCATGCAATATGCCCTCGTTATAATGAAATTGATTTATGTATTTGTGTTGCTTTATTCCAATTTTCCACGGGTACAGCTTTACAGCATGACCATTTAAATTTATTTAGTGTGGCAGAGGACTCCACTAAGTGTCAAATGCAGGAAAGAGCAAAGAGGAACTAAACACTGCAGCAAAACAACTTTACGAATATTCTCAATGTCGAAGATGAGAACTTTGCTTGCTGAGAAACAAAATGGTGAAAAAAAAATTCATGTCGTTCATAAATAAACCTGAACAACTGACAACTAAAATTATTTCTTGTAGCGTTCATAATTAAAATGTGCATCACTTCACTGTGCTTTTCCATGCTCCAAATACAATACTGTCATGTCACTACAATTGCGTGTGGCTTCATTTGAAATTAGGTTTTCTGAGTTCACATGCAATCGGAATGTACTTCTCGCCTTACAATGACTTAGCACTTTCTACAATAAAGAAGACACTGCTTACAGCGAAGTATGTTTTCTGCCTCAACAAATGAATGACTGTTATAATGAGGATTCGGTGTAGTTGTGCACCAAGCTGTTTAGCATGACACATGCAGCATGTGACAGATACGAAGAAATGCTCAGTCTTTTAAGAGCCATATGCCATAGGACCAACTTTAACCCTTTCAGGGTTCACTGCCGTACATCTGTGGCTGTGACGGAACGTTTTGAAAAAAATTCCCTTTTCAGAACAAAGTGTTGCCTAGCATCCCACTGGAGGTGCTGCAACCTTCTGAGACTTCTAGAAAATATTCTTATAGCGCTGTCGCTCTTTGGGTTTTTCCAATACTGATTTTTCACTTAGCTCCTTGGCGTCTCTCATTGCAGTAATTTGGGAGTGTGGCCACAAGTTTTTGTAAGTTTCATTACACAAAAAATATGCTGCTTTATCATGCATAAAAAAATAAAACATGTAAAACTGCAAATACTGAAATGCTATTGCCACTTTATTGTCATTTAAAAAGTTATTTACCAGTTGATTTTCTCGGAAAGTCACTCTGAAGAACTTAAATCTGCAATAAAAATATTAAGGACGCGCGAAAAGTGATTTTTGAGACTGAACCGAATAATGCCAGAAGCAAATGAAATATTGGAGAGCTTCTGAATAATGAACAGCTGATATCACAATTATTGTAAGATGAGGTTCACATCCTAGTATTCTTAATGTTAGCAAGTTTCTGTCATTGCTATGTTATGGAGAGCTGTTTATTAAAAGCACAAATGGAGCAGCAAAAAGTTTCCTCACATGCACAGGACTCTTCCGTTAGCATAAATGATTGCTGTACAGCCTCTAAAGTACCGCTACTTAAGTAACGTAGTCTGGTCTGCTATTCTTACAAGTTCTTACATTTTGTCTATACTACGTTACTGGAGGTGAAAATTTACCGTACTTTGGCTCAAATTTCATGTTTTATTGGTGTTTCGAAATATTAGAATAATACTCGCATTTACAAATGTTGACCATTCAAAGACTAAATTGAATAGGACACTATTCAATTCGAAAGTTTAGGTATTGCACACCACAAAAAATATGCCTCTCCAATTTAGGAATTATATATTTCTCCCCAAAATGTGATCCTCCATGGGCTAAACAAGAGCGACAGAAAAGCCCATAATCTACTTGGCAATGGTTCATAATAACCCTGTTAACAGGTAGGTGAAGTAAGGAAGCAGAAAATAATTCTAACAATTTCAGAATGGGAGTAGTGGACATGTCCAATGGTCTGTAAGAAGCTTTATACATTAGGCCCCAAGAGCCTGTTCTAAATTTATTGAAGTATATGGGGAAAAGCCACACAGATATTCTTTTTTCATATCTTAGAACACAAAGTGATCAAGTGCATGTTAATAAATACGAGTCATAGGTTAGGTGCTTAGAATGAGTAAGCATCCACTAAACATAGTACTGTTGACAGTGAAGCTGGCAACTCTCTCCCTGTTGTTTCTTTGATTGAAACAACCAAAAGAAAATTGCCAGACCACTCAGGTACCCTCTGCTGAAAGGCTGCTGTCTGGCATCACATGGACCTCCTTCAAGATAGGAACAACTTTAATTCAATGTGGTCTGTTAAAATTGGTGAAACTACTGTTTCACATCTCAGAACCTGGAGAGCTGTTTTGATTGCTGCAATTTGGCGAACGTGCTCCTGCTCGAGCTGAGCAGTAACCACACTTGAGCACACCTTCTCCGCAATTCGTGTATTAGAATAACAGTTTCAGGCTACTTAAACATGTCCTCCATGCCAATAGATTTGGAGCGTTCTTCACAGACTATTCCTTGCAGTGACAGCCAAGTAGCACTGCTAATGCGCAAATGCAGCTCATTTTATCTGGTGGAGCCGCTAAAAACATTCGGCAGTGAAAGGAGCTTTTAAATTTTAGAAGCATTTCGGTATGGCGGCATTAGGCACTTAAGATCATATGAAAGAGAGTAAAAACTTTATTGAATATAAATGAAATAAGGCACGATGGTTGGAGCCCCTATTCCAGGGCCCCACTTGCACGTGCGGCTCGCTGGGCTTGGTCCAGAAGAGCCAACTGGCTCTCCAGACCCTCGTCTGCAAGCCATGCCTCCCACTGCCTATTTCTCATTAGTGAATGTTCGTGTTATATGGGGCTGTCTATGTGCGGGGGCCTCCTGGGTCACTCCCATGTGATGTGTTTTAGTGTGGGATTCTGTGCACCACGGGCACTTGTCAGTGAACCTCGTGGGGTGTATTCTGTGTAGGTGGTGCAGGTTGGGGTATGTATTCGTCTGAATACGACGCCAGTCCCTCTCCTGTTGGCTGTTTAAATTGAAGTGAGGATATCCAAAACGTCTCTGCTCCTGCCTTTGCTGTAGGAGGATGTCACGAGAATTCGGTGGAAGGTCGTCGCTAGGCCATGCCGTTGCTCGGACGTTTAATCCTCGTGCAATACAGTCTGCCCTCGTATTTTCTTCCAGGCGCTCGTGTGCCGGACACCATACGATAGTGTGGTGCCCCTCTAGTCGAGTGCCTAAGATTTTGATTATTGATTTGGGTGCCGTACCATGTAGAAACAGGCGGCAAGCCGCTTATGAACAGTCATTCTAAATGGTAGGCTATTGTAGCAGACAACTGCACACACGGGCTACTTGAAAGTCGTTTGTTATGCGAATGGCAAGTTGCTAATTAAAAAAAATGTAAATGTAAAAATGCAACCGCAAAGGATATATGGTACTTACCTATAACAGCGCTGACCCTGGTGGGGTCAAGAGCCTCTTTTGCCCCTTGGTGTTACTTCCAAAGCCCAAATGGCCCATGAGCTCCTCCTCTGTGAACACATGGTGAAGCAAGGCCCTTGAAAACTTTCATGGTCCACCATGGAATGCCATGGTAAGCTGTGCCAGGATAACCTTCTCAATGTGCACTCCTACAACCTATGTGAACCTGCATGTTTAAGTAAATGTTAGCAAAGCAGTTTTAAGCATTTCAAGCACTCACACAACAGCCCTACTACAGATAAATTACAAAAGTACCTGTTGCAAATCTAGAATGCTAAACTTGACTTCTTACTAGCTTCTTATGCTGTTTGGATGCCACATGTTTCAGAAAAACAATGCAGCAGAAACAAGAAAAATAATAAGTAAACCAAAGTATCCAAAAGATGTAGTATTATTTAATGTGATTACCAGTCTTAGGGTACCTCATATTTCCGGGTGTTTGTCTCTATTTTCCCACCCACTTGTGTCAACGGGAAGCCTATCGTCTAATGGGAAGAGATTGGGCTGCTATTTTAAGGGCAGTGGGTTCACAATCAACCATCAGAACAGCTTGGGTGACTGGGTATGTCACCTTGGGGATATTCCACTTTTCAATGAATCTCTTTCACGCTACCTTGGGCAAATGCTGCTGCTTGTGTTGGCAAGCAGCATTAGAAGCTCGAAGAGGGACATGACTGTCGATGGTTACTAAGATTACCACTACACATCAGGTTCGCTTGCTGTGCTCCAGAAGTAATATGCGAGATTTCACTCCACTGTATGAAATGTACATAAGCTGCAAAGACAGTACGTGCTAACCACCACCTCATCAATTAAATTGACTCGCAAAGCACAGGCTGCACAAGATCACTGTGTGAACTCAGAAGTTTGTGGACAGTCAGTTCATGACCATGTCAGGGACCTCTAGGGAGACTGTCACTTCCTCGGTGTACGTCATCATGCCCTCACACATTGTATTACAATTCTCTCTGTCTCGTTGTGCCACCATTCTAATAGTCATCAGATATCACCACTAATTAAAATATAAGCAGACACTTATATCTACTGTTTATTAAATCTTTATGGAGAATACTTTGAGTATGAGTTTTTGCAGAGATTATAAATGCTACAGCTTAAAGAAGCACTAAAGAAAAATTATTATAATTAAATTCTGGCGTTTTATATGCCAAAACGACAATCTGATTTTGAGGCACGCCATAGTGGGCAACTCCGGATTAACTTTGACCACCTCAGGCTGCACGGTACATGGGTAGTTTTGCATTTGAGCTCCATGAAAATGCAGTTGTTTTATCCTGTGACCTGGTGCTTAGCGGCGCGCTGTGCCAATGCCCCTAAGCAACTAAGGCATGAAAGCACGAAAGAGAAAAAATTATTTTAGATGTATCTTTAAATGACTTTACAATTCAAGAGGTTCACTCATACTGTGACAAGAGGCTGAGTAAAGTGTAAAAGGAGCAAGAGGAAAGATTGGTGGCAGTGCTGCCTTGAAGTCGCCACACCAGCTTGCTGTGACGTGATTGATTTTGATGTCTGTTCAGGTGCAGCAATTTTTACAAATAAAGATGTTCTTCATCGTATTCCACAAAGCCAAAAACCCAAAATAAAAACCATCGGGAACTTTTACTGAACCAACACAAGCCAAGTTTGTAAATATACTGGAAATCCACGATGTGACAATGAGGTGTCAGAACGAAGATTTTGGGGCGATACTCAGAAAATTGAACTTTGAGCTTTATTTTCTCTAATAATCAACCAACTACCAAGAAGTTAACAGAATTAGATATTTATAGCGATGCTTTTCTATTTTGAATTGATTTAGGGTGTCATTAGTGTCACCTCAATACAAAACAACGAATGCACTTGGCTGCGTAATAGGATAACATGCACCACTGGTTCTCATTAAGGTAGGATTGTCAGTATAGCAGAGGGCAAGCGCTGGCTGCTCCAGAGGGCAGCCCTGCCACCTCCCCTCAACCTCCCAATTTCCTATTGTTTTATGAGCAGTGATGCAATTTCTGTATCTTAAAGAGACAATGCCAAGGAGATTCATGCCATGCTGGCTACAGTATGTGGCGACTGGCACTGCACACCATCCAGCTGGGCATCAATCTTTTTGGAATTTGTCCCTTGAAATGAGAAAAGCCCCGATCACTGCTTGTTCTTCAGCCAACTTTCTCAATGGGTGTTGCTGTTTTGGTTTGATACCCCTAGCAGTGCACTGCTGTATGACATAGGTTATAATAGCTTCGTTCTGGTAAAACTAGAAAGATGTGCACTCATGTCGACCACTAATGTCCACACTAAGTTTCTGAACGCCCGTCTCATATCAGGAATATACCCTGAAGAAGGCACATTCTATCTTTAATATGTTCACAAGTGACACTGAAATTCACTCCCAGTCGCAGTGCAGTTGCAGTCTTTCAGCTGAGTGCTTAAAGGCACCATGTCTCCTAATGAAGGCACTCTGCACCAATTGATCTCTGGAGCAAATGCCTTGCAGTTGCATCAGCAATGTTGTTTTTTCTGCTTCCTGCAATACATTTTCACGGCATCACTGTAATTGATCATGGTGACGCTACAGAATGGATGACCAAAGAATTCACCTTTAGCATTCCAGCTTGGATGTCTCTCAGCTCATTTTCAATCTGAAAAAAGATGTCAGTATTAAAACGTGAAGCCACGATGCAGCAAAAGCGATAATCAAAAGAGCTACATGGTCCATTAGGCTGACATAAATGGACGGATACAAATGACTAGTCATTGAATACACTAGTGTGGTCGCTCTTGCAAATGGCAGTGTGAGCTTGTCAAATAATTTATTTCACATTCTACTTATTTTAAAAATTATTTCCACGCATCTACTTACCTGTTATGGCCACATATTAAAGGCAGCTCCTTCATATAAAAGCACAGTGTTACATTCTTTTACTCCCCGTCTACCTGATGCTACTGAAGTGTTGCTTATTCTCAAAGAAAGAATTTCACAGAACAGCTCTTTCGACAATGCATTATTCCAAGCTTGTGGCAAACCGTTGTCATTTAGTTCACAACGATGCGCTCCCCTTTCAATCTGTTCACTCTATAGTGCTCGGATTCAAAGCAAAAATAGCTTTTCGACATAACTAGCTACTTCTATGGTCACAAGAAACAATGCTAATTATTGATGTTTATGTTGCCGATAACGTATACATGCCGCCTCGAAACCCAGTGGGACGACAAGGCAGATATGCCAGGTATCTCGTTCCTTTACTGATTTTAAAACTTTGTTAAATCAATCAGTTACTGAAATGCGAAAAGCTGTAATTTCACGAAATTACATCATTTTGAATGTTGTAGGACCTGGAGTGCCATGAAATCTGCCTTTCCGTGAATGCTAAGAGCGCCTACGCGAAGCCGTTTGGGCGAAGCACTCGATGGCGTCGAACGAAGATGAAAAAAGAAAGCTGAATGCGCGCGAACTGGTGGAAAACAAAGCACACGCGGTTGGCAAGGCGTATAGCTCGATTATTTCGCAGCACTCTGTGGCACCCCCCTATTGTATCTCACGTATCGCATAGAATCACATGTACACCCTTGAAATTCTTTATTATTATTGCGCGACAGCCTCCTCTGTGTTTTCCGATCGCGCGAACATCGGCCGCACGGCGTGTCAGATAGCGGCCTTGATTCACCGCGGAGTCACTCGTTCCTGAAGGGAACAGCGCAACACAGAATACACTTTCGCCGATCCCACCGCCCCACGCTGCGACAAGCTCGCTCCCACGCCTTGTACTAGCGTGGCGCAAACGAAATATCTTCCGATTATAGTACAGATCGGATGGTTTCACGTCGCATTGTTTTGCGCTCATTCATGAGGCTAACTCAATCGGTGCTCGAACACCGTATCAGAAATCATGGCGTACAACATGCCCTGTTTTAGCTGGCACCATATAGCTGCCTTACGTCACCACAAGCGGAGTGTAAAGTTAAAGCAGGACAAAGCTCCATGTTATATACCACAAATCTAGTGCTGTACAACCAATTCTCGCAACGGAAGGATAGCACTAGGAATGAAAACTAGAAAAGAGGCGCGCGGAAGACACGCGCAAGCGCTGAAATCATTTCAGCACTTCCGTTCACCGCGTCGCAATGGACGACCAAGGGGAATTCGAAACACTCACTCACCCTTAATGTCGCTGAGTCGGAGGCGATCATGGCGATCTTCGAAGCAACAAGCCCATAAAAAGCGAGCAACACGCATGAATATTCCAAAGATGTCACAGCGAAGCACACAAAGAACGCAGAAAACGCAGGAAACTCTCAAGCAAACGGCGTGCACGAACTCGCTGGAATGTGCCAAGCATCAACAGCGCAAACGCGCAATTATACATGTACACTCATACAAATACACGCTTATATTATCATAAATTGTACCATTTGATAACAAATTTTGTAATTTCATGTGATTACTGAACAATTGTTGCGATTTGCAAGTCTATGAAAGTTTTTTGCTTCGCTTCTTTGATGAACTATTTTCTTTAGCGCTGTAACGCAGTGCACCGGCCGGAGCTAATGGCATGCGCGGGAAAAGGCGCCAAATTCAAACGTCGCAAACGCCGTGCTAATTTTTGCGCGCAAAATGTTCGTCGTTTGGATTAAAAAAGAAAGTAATGTGTGCCGCAACCATGCGAACTGAACTATTGACCAGAAAAGTACGGAAACGTCGCTGTTTGCGCTACTTATTTTGACGTCATGGCAAACTGCAGGCGGTCTGTCGTCCCATTCTTTAAACATTTGTGCGTGTGTTTCTGCGCTGTGCGAGTTGTCACCGAGAACGTATAGCAGCGCAGATTGTGCTTGGTAGCCGAGCAGATTCCTAACACATTCGCCAGCACCCCGTCTAGATCACAGAAAAGAATTTGGCCTCCATGTGAAATATGAGCACCATGTTGTACATATCCGCCAAGCTTTTCGTTTCGTTCTGTAGCGCGCTAACGGGTAACATCTAAGCGAAACGCACACTGTAAAAACGATGTTCACTCTTTTCTCCGCCACAACCGCCGTGGTGGCACAGTGGCTGAGGTGTTGCGCTACTAACCCGAGTGCTTGGGATCTAATGCCGACCGCGGCGGCTGCATTTCGATAGGGCTGAAATGCAAAAACGCCCGTGTACTGTGCGTTTGGTGCAGGTTAAAGGACCCCAGATGGTCAAAATAAATATGGAGTTTCTTACTACGGTGCGGCTCATAATCAAAGCGTGGTTTTGGTACGTCAAACCCTAGACTTGAATTTTGTTAACGTTATCCGCCACGTTGACCATATTTAACATGGAGGCATGCAATGCCGTTTCCTAACACACAGCCAGGGCACTGGCCCCTTATATTGGACGCCGATGGAAATGCAGGATGCGTCCCATCATCGGCTGTTTATCACTGCTTGTAGAGACGTTTGTCTTCTCAAACTGCATATATATATATATATATGCAGGGTGTTTCTGCTAACTTTAGGCCGAGTGTAAACTCTATGCCCTATATGACGCGACTAAATGCAGGTTGCTCCCTTTGGTATGTAGCGTGTCGCGCTTTTTCTATATTTTGCTTAATTAGCTAATTAGTCAAGGATAATTGACCAACTTCAGAAGCAAGGAAGTTAGGAAAGAAATTCCAATTAGAAAGTTGCAGAGCAGTTGGCAACACGTCCGAATAAATAGTTTCTGTCTTTCTATCTGTTAAGTATTAGTGTTTTTCAGCTTACTGCGGATGCTCGCGAAATACAAAAAGCACCACGTGACATGCCGGCCTGCGAGTGGTTATTGCACTGCTCCTAAGCCTTCTGCGCACAAACGAAAACATACCATTTAACCGGTGTGAACACCCGTCTGCTTATCGCCATCATGAACCGCAGCGAGGGAAGCACGTCGCTGGCGTCAATACCACAGCCAACGCCTTCGTCACTGCCCTGTCGCCTTTTAAGCGGCAACACACCCTGCTCGATGGTATGCTCGTTTGGGAGCGCTGCAAGCACGGCGTGCAAGCGGGTATGTCAGGTGATATTTTTTTGTATTTCGCGGGCATCCGCAGTAAGCTGAAAAACACTAACACTTAAGAGATAGAAAGCTAGAAGTTGCCTAATCGGACGTTTTGCAAAGTGCTCTAGAACTTTCTAATTGGAATTTTTCACCTAACTTTGTTCCTTCAGAATGGCTAATTTTCTTGACTAATTAACTACTTGGGAAAAATACAAGAATAGCGTGTCACGTACAAGAGTGAGCAACATGCATTTGGTCGCATTGTCTTATGGTGCATCGGCATATTTTTTAACTCTGAGTAAAGTTAGCTGAAACACGTGTATATACGTCTATGGTTCAAGTAACGTGAAACAACACCCTGTATATATGCAATGGTGATCAAGTGATCAGTAAAGCAACATATATGTGCAAAAGACGTACACATACATATGTGCGTGTGTTTTTCACATGTACTTCGAAACTCAATATTGCTCGTGACTCAATGTTATTCAACAATACGTTAACAGCATTTAGTCAATGACTTTACTGTTGGAAACTACTCAACAATGGTTCAATACTCAATACTATTCAACAATATGTCAAGAGAATTTAGTCAACGACTTCATTGTTGAAAACTACTCAACATTGGCTCAATAATACTCAATACTATTCAACAATATATCAACAGAATTTAGTCAACGACTTTATTGTTGGGAATTACTCAACAATAGCTCAATAATACTCAATACTATTCAACAATATATCAAGAGAATTGAGTCAACGAATTTATTGTTAAAAACTACTCAAAAGTGGCTCCATAATACTCAATACTATTCAACAATATACCAACAGAATTTAGTCAACGACTTTTTTGTTGTCAACTGCCCGACAACTTTACTGTTGAATTAATGCTCAGTGGTTTCAATAATTGTTGAGGTATTGTTGAAAGGTTATTGAGTCAACAATTCGTCAACAATGTGCCAACAACATTTCAACAGTCATTTTCATAAGGGTGCCACTCCAATCCTAAAGACGTAGTGAACTGGAAGAGGTGGCAGCTCGATGTTCTACCTCTGCTCCACGCCACTGCCTCGGTCACACAGCAAGAATGGAGCACTTCCAATGGGACACTTAAAAAAGCAACTTAGCAATCGAGATAGGTCATTCGGATAACCCTGTAGACGTCGAGGGCACATTATGGCGCAGAAGGCTAGCCCGGACAATCATACATGCAAACAAAAGTCGCTTGAATTATTCTCGCTCGAGTTAGCGGGATACGTAGCACAAATAGCGTTATTTCTAAATGCTTCGAACATCGTCATTCGGGAATTTAGAGACAGTCTGCCATCGCCGATAACGCAAAAATTTGACCGCCACTCAGCGCCCTATCCTTAAAGAACTCGTGGAAAGGAATGATATTGTAATAAAGCCAGTAGACAAAGTCGGTGGTACCGTAATCAGCCCTATAGAAATGTACGAGAATGAGGCCTCCAATCAGCTGAGGATCCACACTCATTATAGAAAACTCGCCTCTAACCCCCCTCCCTCAACTTCAGACTACAGCAATACTGTGAAAAACACACTAGCGGAGCAACTGAACAAAGACAACAAAGCAGGGTAATTTTATCCTCTTCTTAAAATACATAAAGTTCCCTTCGAACAAATATTTTCAGCATGAATCTCAGGTCGCCATATTGTGTCTAATAACAACACACCTAATGAGTCACTATCTGAATTCCTAAATCACCACCTGTCAAACATCCCCACCACCCTCCCATTTTTTGTTCAAGACACGCCACATTTCCTTCGTATTATCGACGGCATCAACGCCAAACAAATCCTTTCCGGCCGCGCTACTGCAGTTACTTTCGATGTTTCTGCCTTTTACACTAACATACCGATGAATGAAGTAATTGAAGCCGTATTGAAATCCCTCGCAATCAATCCCCAAGCGCATGATCCCTTGAAGTTTACTTGTCGCTCCTTAGGTTACTGCTCACGCTCAACTATTTCGGATTCGATTATATTAACTACCTGCAAATTTTTGCCACTAGCACGGGAACACCATTCGCTGCCACGTATGCGATCGCTTTCGTGGGACAGCTTGAAGCAGACCTGTTGAAATCCTACACTTTAAAACCCCACACCTATCTTTGTTACATTGACGACATACCTTTAATATGGGAAAACGGCACAAGCGCGTTAACCGACCTTATTAGCCATTTCAATGGCTTTCACCCGAGTATTAAATTTGCTGCTCGCAACTATCCTAGACAGATCAACTTCCTGGACACGACGGTCTACATAGAAAACGGAAAACTGGGAACGACACTTTACCGAAAGAACTACGGGTAGCCAGCAATACATAAACTACAACAGTCATCACCCGCGACACTTCAAGCATGGAATTTTTGTCGAACAAAATGTTGCCGAAACGATCCTTATAACCTTTGTTTTAACCCTGCCAAACTTAAACCTTCGTTATCAGCATGCCAGAGCTCCGCAGCGGGCCCCGATAGAATCATGTACGGTATACCTAAGCATCTGCACTCTGACATGCAAATCACGTTACACTTTTCAACACTATATGTGCTGCTGGGTAGCTCCAATCTTAATGGAAAGAAGCTATTGTGTGCCCAGTTTTGAAGAAAGGTAAAGCTACTTCACTGCTGACCAGCTACCGTCCTACGGCGCTTACGAGCTGCGTTGTAAGCTTCTCGAGAAAATTTTCCATCGCCGTCTCGTACATTTCCTAGAGACCAACAATATGCTTGACCCATTTCAATGCTGCCTTAGGGTAGGCCACCAACAAATGACCATTTCGTGCGCGTCGAAGGAAACATGTGTGATGTATTTGTACACAAGTAGTACTTCTTGTGCATTCATGAATATAGCAAAGCCATTGGACACAATATAGCTCTATGGTATAGTACGAGACCTATTGCACATCGGCATTCGAGGAAACATGCTTATCACTATAGAAAGCTGCCAATCCGACCGTACTTTCCGCGTTAGAATTAGCAATATGTTGTCGCGTCCATTTAGAGATCAAACATGCCTACCTCAAGGAGGCGTGCTCAGCTGCACGCTCTTCACTGCAAAAATGACCTGGATCCGTGCATTGCTACCTCCAGCAATTATGTATTCTGTTTATGTAGACGATGTACAGTTAGTCTCGAACACTTGTAACCTCGCTGTTTGGGAACTACAGGTACAGCAAAGCTTAAACAGTGTCTAAATGGGCTGAAGAAAATGGATTGCAGCTTAACCACTGTAAAAGTTCCTGTATACCTTTCAAAAGTAAGAGAGGGCTAGTTTCATATCCTAGTATCGCACTGCATAGGCAACGAATACCTGCCAACAAGGAACACACGTTTTTAGGTATTGTGCTTCACTACACTTCACTCTATTTCCTTAAAAACCCTACAAGGGGGTGTTACATAAGGGGTGGGTTGTACAGAGGTGTAACTAATGCCACAAGTTGTTAATAAGACAGGCACATGGATACACTTTGAATAAAATGTTATTGACAGGTGATTGAAACAATGTCGTGGAAAAGGCCATTCCATTCTGAAGCTGCGCAACAAAAAATGACGCAGAAAAAGTTGTGGTGCCAGAACGGGGTCGGATGACTTAAGTGGATGGCCCGTGCGGGGGGAAGTGTGCGCGGCGGGTCCTATATAAGGTGGATGGCTGAACGAACTGTGATAAAACTTGTGGTAAAGTGATAGTGCGCCAATCGTGCGGCGAGACGAAAGAGTGGACAGAGCAGATTCATTTTTAAGGGATGACACGCTGATATCGTAGGAATGAGAATAATGAGTGAAGCGAGTAGCACGGTTTGGCACTGCTTTGACAGCGTTGATCAAATAAACTTGGTGAGGGCTCTACATTGCCGATGCGTACTAAAGTTTGGGCCGAATTAGCGATTGGAAGCCAAAAGGTTTACGTGGTAGGGTGAGTGATGCAGATGACGTTTCATAAATCCTATTTATCCTTTAGCTGATGAAATGATATTCGTGACATGGGTGTTCCAGGAAAGACCAGGGGTTAGTGTTACACCAAGGTATGTATATGATTCACTTTTTTCAACTGGTTTGTTAGCAATTTCATACGGAAACTGGAGCGGATTTTGGCGACAGTAGAAGAAAACTAATTTACATTTGTTAGGATTAAGGGTCATTAGCCAGCGGTTAAACCAGTCGAACACCCAATTAAGATCTTTCTGTAGGGCTGTTTGGTTAGATGTGTTAGTTATGTTGCGGTAGATAACACAGTCGTCAGCGAACATGCGGATGTTACATAATAGATTGTTAGGCAATTTGTGGATATGTATTAGAAATAAAAGCGGGCCGAGGACAGATCCCTGCGGCACGCCGGACGTTACAGCGAGCGAGTTAGATTTCACATTGTCAAGGAAAATAAACTGAGAGCGGTTAAACAGAAATTGGGCGATTCAGTTTAGAACGTCGGGCGGCAGATTTAGTTGAGAGAGCTTCATTAGTAGACGCTTGCGTGGCAATTTATCAAAAGCCTCGGTGAAGTCAAGAAAAACAGCATCTGTTTGTAGGTTAGTGTCGAGGTTAGCATGCAGGTCGTAAAGAAAAAGGGCTTGTTGGGATTCGCAAGATTGACGTTCGTCCCACACAATCAATATGCGAAGGCAAAATTCCTCAAAACATTGAGTTTATAGAAAATTCTGTCATTAAAAGTGGGGAAGTCACAGGAAGTGTCTATTGAACCTTTAGAAGAGCCATGTTAGATAACCTTTAGACGGTGGTGCTGTGGTAAATCAGTCTGCCGCGCCAAGCACCCTCAAAATACTGGATTCCGTGCACCTCATGAGTATCTGTCTCGCCACAGGAGCATTCAGAACAAGCTCTATTGAGAGCCTATACGTTGAATCGAATGAGTGGTTTCTTAACCTACAGAGAACGTACAGCAGTTTCGGATATTTCCACAAGGTACAGACTAACCCTTGACACCCTTCCTACACGTCCGTTAACGCTATGACGTCTGCTGCACTATTCCATAATCTTCCCTCACTGAGGAAACCTTTTACAATGCGGGTCAGGAAACTCGGTGAGGAAATTGGTGTCTCAATCCTCCAACATTGTCTGACGGTTCCTGTGAAGCTGTTGCCACCATGGCAATGGAAACTTTTTGAATGTGACACACAATTTATTCAGTTAGCAAAACACGCTCCAGAAGTGCACATAGAGATGCTCTTTCTGGAGCTTCAGTCGAAGTACAACTGCTCAAAGTTATACACAGGTCCTTTATGGTCGCAAGACGGCATCTCTTACGTGGCTGTCGGCCCATCTTTGTCGGAATTCTACATCCTTAAACCGGCACCTTCATGGCAGAGGCTCATGCATTACTGTCGGCCACTAAACACATTAATACAGCAAACCTCCCAAAGGCCATTATATTCACAGATTCCTTAACTGTCGTGAAAACCTTACAATCGCTACAAAAACACAAAAATCCTGTAATCAATGACCTCTAAAACCTGCTTTGCTAAATGTATTCACCCAACAAGCGGGTTGTAACATGTTGGGCGCCTGGGCATAGATGTATAGAGGATAATGCACTTGCAAATAGAATGGTAACTTAAATAGTAACAACATGTACAAGTCCGACTATACCCGTTCCTGCCGAAGAGCTGAAGCCATTCTTACGCAAAGAACCCGGGAGCTATTGGCGACACGTGTAGGATGAGCAAACATTGAATAAGCTCCATTTAATTAAGCCAGCTTTAGGGAAGAGGCTTTAAGGTCGCTTTGATCGTTCGTGTTCTTAAGTGTCGCGAGTCGCCCACGTGCTTTGTATATAGAGAGGGGGTTCACTTCCCCCCATGTCAGCGGGGCGACCATTTCTGTGTTATGAGGGGTCACAAGGACCGCGCGGTGTCGGGTGACGCGTCGCGGCGGGTGCCAGGCGGGCGAGGTGCTGATTCCGGGAAATCGGTATTGTGCGCACGGAATTGGCAGTCCACCGATGGCCACACGGGTCCACACTGACCAGCCTTGAAGAGGACTGCTGTACGCGGTATTGTGGTTCTGGCTCCCGAGTACCTGACTAAGTGGAAGCGCCGCCGAGGTTAAGAAGAGCTTAGCAACCATGACCACGTGCTGCATATACGGAGCGGGGATCAATTCTTCTACGCGTCTGGAAGGCAATCGGTGGCCTTGGTTGCTGGGTGTGAAGAAAAACCCGTGTAGTGTCGAAGGACAGCTTACAGTGTGCGCTGTAGAGATGCAGTGCGCATGTGAGGAGTGCATTCGGTCGGCGGCGTCTTGTAAACACGCACTCGGAGAACTTTGTCTTGTAAAGAATAAGTTTGAACGACAAGGACGGTCATCAGTCTCTCACGCGGACAAACCTTGAGTGCAGCTGCAGCACGCGGTGTCGATGCGCCTGCTTCCGAGACATTTGCGGCCTGGAGAGGCCCGTGGGATTTGACGCGGCCTAGCGATAACTTGTTCGGGCCTGGCGTGTTTTGCTGAGGACGTCACTGACTACGTAGAAATGAGAGGGCGACGGAGTTTTAGGGAAGGAAAAGAGCTTTGTTTTCCAATATGTTTACTTTTAAGAGTAAGCTTAGCCCTTTGGATTGGGGCTTAGCAAAAGTTTGACTCTCAGTGGCAACTGAAACTGTGGGACGGGCGAACGGCCCTATCGCTTTTTTTTTTCTTTGTATATTTGGGCTATAAAAATCGGGACGACATGCTGTCCCTCAGACTTGGCTGAAATCAGGACTGGTGATAGATAAGTGAGGCTCCGTACCATGTACGTTAGACTTCGCTGAAATCAGGATTGCTGATAGATCACTGAGCCTCCGTACGATGTACGTTAAAACGAGTCTGGGCACTAACAGTCATTGAGACAGCCGAAGAGTGAGACTTTGTTTCTAAATTGTTCAAATTTGTAATGTATTTGTTTTACCTGTCATGTATATAGAAAAGTTTACCTATAAATATTTCTCGTACATCTGATCTCCATCGTTTCCTGTCTGCATTTGATCAATAACTACCGATCATCGTCCGAGAAGCTTCACGTTCCAATTGAGAAGCGAGGACAAGAAATTGAACGAAACATTACTGATGCCATCATAAACAAAGTCACTACAATCTGAAGTTCTCTTGCCGCCTCAGAATAGAGAATACATATGCTACAGATTCATACATTCTAAGTGCGGTGAAACTCTCCTATGTAGCAGATGGGGCGAAAGGGTTCCATGCTCCACGTTTTGTTGAAATGTCGGGAAGCAGAACAAGAGCGAAGACGGCACTTTCCATTGGCATACAAAAAACGTATCACTTTACATCCGACACTGTTTTTTCGCCGGGAACCTCTATTTTAAACCAAGTCAGTGCTTAACTTCTTAAATGATGTACTGCATCATATGAGCCCGAGAAATTCGTAGCACTCCCTCTATCTAGAGCGTTTTGCTGCGAGCTTATTGTTTAGTACACTACGTGTCTCCAGACCGTTGTGCTCAAGGCTCTTAGTGAGGCGGTAGTGCTAGTGGAATTCACACATTTCTTTTGTCTTTGTTTTTCTTTTTATAATATATTACATGGTCATCGCTCACATCACTTGTCCTTGACAAGTATATGTACTTGTATATGTATGACAAGTGTATATACAATATGTACTTGTATATTTTACGTACCTTAGAGGAAATATTGTAGGCCTCTATACAGCGTTGTCACTAACCGCATCATCGACTCTCCCACAACATTTATTGGCGCTCTTTGGCTACCACTGGGCTTTGCGGCAAAAAACCCTATACCTCATCAGAAAACTACCTCTAAAAACTGATGTCTAGTATTCTCAGCCAGCTACTGAGCAACCTGCACTGGTTAACATGTTACATGGATGTAAAGCAGCACATAAGTTGGAGTTTCGCTTATTAAATTTTGGAGGCGTATTTCTACTTGAAATCTCGCAACCTAATGCAATCATAACTTGCCTGCATGGATCAAAACTGCTATTTTAAGAAAACAGCTCTGTTTTTCTCACGTGCACTAAAATTTGACGTTGAACGGGCTCTTCATGTCGCGTTTTCATAAGTATGCAGCGATGTCATATGGCACGCATGTGTTGCCAGTGGAATTCGCTTTACAGGGGAACATGACACCCAAGCATAAAGAGGGTACCGCGCTTGTACTGTGTGCCAGTGTGTAGTGTTGCTTGACACAACGTGCAACTTCGGCAAAAATTTTCCAACTAGCCTGACAAGATTTTCTAATAATGTATCTGTTTTTGCAGGTTGTACACTGCCGGAGCGAGGCCAAAAGCGGGAATTATACTCACCAGAAATTTCCGGCATGATCAACCGATTAAAAGATGATACACAAAGGTATTGTAAGTCGGCGAAGTTAAAGTGCTGCCGACAAATTTCCACGATAGAAGCACTAGAGAAGTTGATGTTTCATGTAAGCGGAAAGTTCTACCAACTCTTGCAGACCCGGGCGATGCTCCATTATTGGATGGGGAAGGGAAAGACATGGAAAAATGTTGTTAGGAGCACGTTGTTCTGGTCGCGATGTTTTATGGTGTGTTCATTGTACCTAAAAATAAACTCAACAGCAGTGTACCATACGAACACTTTTGCTCTAGTAAGTGTGGCATGGACCTGCTGCAGTAGTTCTTCTATGCGTGGTTTACGCCGCACATAAATGACATCAATCTGGATCTCACAAAAAAAAACCGCTGCCAAAATAAACATCCAAAAGCCTTACATATAAAAATTTCATACTGATATTTTATTCTTTTTGTGATTCCGATAGCTCTTTGGGCGGTCTCCTGATTAGCCTGTCATTAGAAAATACTTCGGCCCATTTTGGTATTTGAATAAGCATCGTCCAACGTATTTTTTGTGCAGACAGTCATCGAGCTACACTTGCACCCTCTTAAAGTTTATTAACTAGATACTATACATGGATCTCGAGATGCTAGAATCTTCTAGAGCTTACCTCTTTAAAGATGTGCAAATACTGATGTTGATCAGCACTCTTGACTTCAGTGGTTTCATTAATATAGCAAAGCGGGATGGCAGGGGGGGGGGGTACTCTCCTTTCGGCAAAGTTCCGAACAACCTTAATACGTAAAGAAACCATCGTGCGTCAGAAGTAAGTTTTCAAGAAAAGTTTAAATGCTTTCGCTTCCTTATTGTATTGGCACCGAAGTTCTCAGCGCGGATGAGCTCCTGCCAATACTGATGCTCGTAACATGCTTCAAACAAGACGCACGAAACCTAGCCTATAGGCGGTTAATATAGTGCGTAATGTACATTCAGCGTATCAGAGGGAGGTCTTGACAAGTATTCAAAAGAGACTTATTCTGAGCAGGCTGCCCTAATGTATTTGATGCAGCCCACTCGTGTGGGTTTTAGAAAATACTTCGTCATGTCCCAAAGGTACGCGCACAATTATACCTTTGTGCATCATTCTGCCATTGCCCGCCCTTTACTGACGAACAACCGCGGATTGACACATGCTTCTCCTGAATTTAATGTTCCTCAACAAAATAACGTAGCGCTATTTGTTGTTGTTGTCTTCAAACTGTGCCTTCTATGCTTCAAAGACGATAGAACGAACGA
The DNA here is from genome assembly GCF_023375885.2 of Dermacentor andersoni. Lineage (NCBI taxonomy): Eukaryota > Metazoa > Arthropoda > Arachnida > Ixodida > Ixodidae > Dermacentor > Dermacentor andersoni. Next base: position 70,716,704 of record NC_092822.1, on the reverse strand, counting down.
AGTACATTGAAACTTTTAATAAACATCTGGAATACGCACGGTAGCAATTTCATAACGATACCTTGCTCGCAAGTTACAGATCTCAATGAAGCTCTAGTGGTCTTTCAAGTTGTGTTGCTAAAAGAGCAACACATGAAAGAAGACTATAGACATTTTCAATATAATTTGCTGGATACTGACCGGCACATTAGAAGGAGAGCTTTGCAGAAAATTGACTAGGTATAGCATGTTCTTTGGACTAGCAGGTATACCCGTTTTACGAAATAAAAAAAAGAAGTTTTTGTTACTGGTATGCGAAAAATGTGGATTTCCTGTTATTGATAGTCTTTTTATTATGCACCAATCAATGTTTCAAATTGCTTTGGTAGAGTTGTGTTGTGCACAGCAGACGAAAATGGGCGTCGATCTGTAGCAATTTTCTGCCTATGAGGAATTGTAGAATCGGTCTTACGGGTCCATGCTCGTAGTACAGAATGCGCTCATTTGTACTGATTAGTATGATACTCAGCTTTGGATTATTGTATTATGTATTGAATGCCTTACGGTGCGATAGGCTGTTGATAAAAACTGTGAACAAACCGCATTTTTTTGCCTACTTATGTTTTGCCGAAACAAATAGCCGCGTGGCATGGCATGCTGGCTCGCGGTTCTTGAACAGGAACAGATAAGTTTGCACACGGATACGGTCCACATATGTTGTGGGTACAAAAATTAGAAATCGTAAAGTGTTGAAAATAAAATCTGACAGAGGGAAACGATCTGAAAAAAAAGTAATGGAGACAGTGCTGGTTTCTGGTGGTGCCTGCAAAGAAAGTCGCGTGCTCATTGAGCACATTAAAGACGACAAGAGTGATAGTGTTGGCATTGAAGCAGGCTTCATTTGTTCTTTTTTTTTCATTGGAAGTTTGGCCTACCAAACGCAATGAGGGAAATCGGCGCTCGTGATGCGATTCCCGTATACCTGGGAAGCATACCAGCTGTCCTAGCCGTCAGTGAGGCCGGCTGCGCATCTAAAGTGCGCCTGTTCGGCAACCCGTCTCTCTTTTTTTTATGTGGCCTGATTTGTGGGGCTCCCGCCGTATTGTTGCGTTCCTTCTGCGTTTAGACGCGGCACCAATGCGCTAATGGAGCAGGTAGGTAAGAAATATTGTTTGAGAGTCTGCGACGCATTTCAAGCAATTTAAGCTGACGGCACGGAACCTACACTTCTGACGCAGTTAGAGAAAAACAGCTCGGCCGTCCAGGCGCTGTTAATTTCAGTTAGTGGCCCGTACTAGATGTTTTCGACGGTTTCTATGGCCCAGGAATTATTGCAACTTAGTACGGTAGTTTCTAGGCACGCTCGCCGCACCCGAATTTGTGAGGTAGTTAGCAAAAAATGCAGCTCGGCAGTGTGAAGCAGTTAGTTTCGCGCGTACTGAATTTCACTAGGACGTGTTCGTGACGCTTTATCAGACCCCCAACAATACTGTAATTAATTGCGTTACAGAGTGGAATAACGTTGAAGCACCCACGCCGCGCCTGGCGTTGTGACGCAGTTGGCGAAAAGCATCTCGGCCGTGCTGTCATAGTTATTTTGGCGCGTGCTGAATGTTACCAGCAATCTTAAGTTTCTAACGCTATTTATGCCCCTGAAACAACGTATACTACCCTATCAGAACCCTCGGTTGTCGAAAACGCGACGAGCGATTGCCAAGAGTCATAATACAGCAGTGTGTGGCTTTCCCCGGCAGAATACGCTAAATATAACGCCGAGGAGCTCAAAAACCAGGAACTTGCAACTGTCTTCTGAAATACTAAAACAGGCTTTGCACCAACGCATTTGACTTGAGACAACGCTCTGACATGCACGTGCACTCATAGTTGAGAGATGCGGCGTGCACCGGCGGGATCAGTGCCCCATCCAACGATAACATGAGCAGACCTAGGTAGGTGATCTCTCCCGGAGAAAAGTGACGGCGAAGCAGGAGGAGGGAGGCGTGGGGACGAGGCCACCAATCAGAGGGATGCAGGGCGCGAGGAGGAGACGATGGGTAGGTGTTTTGCGCGGCGCGCCGTTTCGAAAGATAGAATCCGCTCGTCCTTAGCGCCAGAGAAGCTTGCAAGGTAATGTGGTCATCGAATCGGCGGTATCTACGACGGAGCCCTGCCCCGCCGCCGCTGCTCGCGCAACGTGGCGGTGGCTGCTGCTGTCTCAGCGACACAGCTGCTTGCACACATCACAACCTACAGCTGTCACCACCTTAAACGTTCACGTCTGTCGCCCCTATGTCCTCCAAATGTAGTTCGCAGTGGGTGCTCTTCGATTTACCGTCCGGGACTGGCTCAGGAATGTCCGAGTAGCTGCGTACACCAAAGCTCATCGGCCGTTTCTACTGTTTTCTTGACCATCACTACCACGTCACAGTGTGCACTACCGGGCAGACCCGCGGCGGAGGTTAAGTAAGTTTTAAGCATTCCGCATACTTGGGTCAATCCCGAACATAGTGCAATACCGGGCCGACGCTCGGCGGAGGTGAAGCAGGCTTTAAGCACTCCTCATACGTAGGCCGTTCCCGAAGTTAGTGCAATACCGGGCCAACCTGCGGTGGAGGTGCAGTTCGCCATTAAGCGGCCCACAAACACAGCTTCGCTCGTCGTCTTTCTCCACAGAGTGACAGGGCACTCTATTTTCTTTTTGCTTTTAAGGGAACAAGTGCGTAGTATATACAGCTAGATTCACGACTTAATTTTGGAGTTTGTTCTTCACCCTCACTTCTACGTGACAGTAAACACGTGCTGCACTTTCATTCAGTAAATGTGGTAAATAGCTCAGGTGCTCTTCGTCCGCCTGCGTTTACTGTTCTAACACAGTATATTATAGTTAACAGCCGAATTCCTCCTCTAACAGGTTCCAAAATAGGGGAACTTGTATACTAGCAGGATGTCTTATGATAAAGGGACGTTTTATAGCGTATTATTCAAGTTTCGCCGGACGACAGGAAATTGGAAATCAACAATAATATGCTTATGATATTTAACGTCTGTCTACTTCAAAACAATTAATTTAACTTCTTCCTTTGCACGCTGATACCTACTAGAGTAAGAGAGGGAAAGATAAGATAAAAAAGTTAAGAATAGTGAAGGGAGAGAGTGGCCGACTCTAAGAGGAATGACCGTTAACAATCGCAAGCATTGATATATTGCGTGCAGTCGTTTTCGAAAAGTGCAGTTGATTTTTGTGGCCTTGAGCATCTATTAGAACATAGCAGGCGTTCTCGGTACATTTTTTTCCGAGCGCAGTCTGCTATCCAAGCGGCTACTGCTAAGCCCCAGGAGCAGAGCGTGGAGCATCCGGCGTAGGGCATCCCACTTCCATAGGTATAACGAGACGCGTCGGCACATACACTACTGGATGGTTGCTACTGCATTGTGCTAGCTTCTATATTGTCAGGTAGCAGTGACGGTCAAGGAAACAGTAATAAAACTGTTAATGGCAAAACTAATTTTATGGGGCGAACCTGTGCGCACAAAGACCGGCTACACACAAGCTCGACGAAAAGATGGACACTTAAGCTTCGTCTTTAAGAGTGGAACGCGATAGCATTCAAAGAAACTTCACTGCTTCTCGCGCTTCCCAGCAACTGGAGCGTATGTAAACGCAATGTGCACGGGGAAACGCTGGCCGCGACCACTATGCACGAAAGCGGGATTTCTGGCAGAAACGCGGCCTCTTACGTGGGCCGCGATGCCGCGGAGGCGAGCGCCATCTCGAGATATCGCAAAAGAGCGGGTGCGCCGCTCCGAGGTCCCAAAGATACGCGCGCTCAAATGGCGGACGCAGTGGCCGGTCTATGGATGGTAGAAACGTTGAAAAAGTAGTTTCTTTCAGCTTTTGCGTGATAGAATGACGTTTTCTCGTAGACTCAAATTACAGTCTAACGCTATGATGTCGGTAGGTTGCGCGTAAGTTGTATTTTACAATTTTACTACGTATTTTACCTTCAGAAATTTAATTAGTTTAGTAGCTTGCGCCACATGGAGCGCTTCGATACGGGTGGTTCGAGAATACTTTAGCCGAAACGTCGTCGGACACCGGATTTTCTTCGACTCGGAGCCCTGAACGCTATCGCGCTAAAACGGCAAACACAGTCGGCAATCGTCGATAATCTGATCTGCGGGTGAGCAAGTCGGCTTTTATACATGAGTGATCGAAGGTTCCAGGAATATCGCTGGTGCCCACGTGTCTTTCAGAAAGTTATACACAATTCGCGTCGTGCATGGCAGAAATAAGATTACACAAGCTTCAGTGACAAGAGACAGCGGATAGAACCATCGGTAACATTGGAGAAAATTCCGATACGTGCAGGCGCCTCCTGCGCTGTGCGATAACACTTCTTTATGGTGAAAGGCCTTCACCGGTGAAAGACCAACAAGTACAAGTCGCAATGTCCCCCTGTTAAAAAGCATCGTCCCGATGCTACAAGCATAAAAGGAGAGCGAAAAACAAAAGCACACTTATTAACGAAAAAGTAATGAAAACAAAGAAAAAGTGTCCAAAGCAACCAAGTCCAAAATTCAGGTAAGCAAAGTCCCAAAGTTCGTTAGCGCTGGTAGAACGGCTTAAGCCACACGACATGTAATATTTGAGGCCGTGAGCTGTGGCACTGTGGTTGCGAAATGCTAAAACGGCCTCACATTTCAGTGCACCAATGCATCGGATGATTTTGTAGGCTCTAAAATCGTAGCGTAAAAGTTTCTCACTAAGTTCTCACTGGCGTATCCGGGTCCACACGCAAACACGGGTGCCAGGTTGGTCCTCGACGTTGCGTCGTCCAAGATTGTAGCACCGGCTGCTCGTCCACTGCTGGTTCTTCATCCGCAGGTGAGCGAGCAGTCGGGCTCCGGCGCGCTGGAGATAGGTGATGACGTCGGGAATCTATTCCTCGGTGACGTGCTGCAGCATGGCGTCGAGAGTTGTCGTCGGGTTCTTGCCGTAAACCAGCTTTAACGGCGTGATTTGCGTGGTTCTTTGTACGGCAGTGTTATAACCGAAGGGTACTTATGGAACGACGGTATCCCCCGTTGTATGCTCGACGTCGACGTGCAATACGCGCATGTCGGCGAGGATCTTGTTCAGCCGCTCCTTAAGACCATTCGTCTGTGGGTGGTAGGCAGTTGTCCTCCTGTGGCTCGTCTGGCTGTATGCAGGATGGCTTGGGTGAGCACTGCTGCAAAGGCCTTTCTCTGTCGGTGATGAAGACTTTTGGGGCACCATGTCGCAGCAGGATGATCTAGACACAGAATTTTGCCACTCTGGCTGCCATACCTTTCAGCAGAGCTTTCGTTTCAGCGAAGCGGGTGCAGTATTCCTTCGCCACGACGATCTGACGCTGGGAAGCGCCCAACAAATCCATCCCAGTCTGCTGAAGTGGTCGGCAAACAAGCTCGATTGGCTGCGCTAATCCCACTGGTTTTATCGGTGGTGCCTTGCATCGCTGGCAGGATCGGCAATTTTTCACGTAAGAGGCAACGTCGCCGGTCAGGCGTGGCCTGTAATGCCGTTCCTGTACCCTCGATAGTACCCGAAGGAATCCGAGCTGCCCAGCCGTCAGATCATCTTGTAGGGCGCAGTGCTGGACGCAGTGCTGGACGCAGTGCTGGACGCAGTGCTGGACGCAGTGCTGAGGAAACAAGAAGGTAGCTGGGGCGGACTGGTGTGAATTTCTTATTTACGAGTAGATTGCTTTGCATTCAAAACAAAAGAAATCCTCGTTTAAGTGCCCTATGGACAATCTCAGTGTTTCCCTTAAAATACTAGACGAGGGTTTTAGCACCGGGTCTGGTGGTTGCTATTAAGCGAAGTCCTCCAGGCTTATTATTCCAAGGAAGGCGTCGTCATCCTCGCCTTGCGGCGGCCGGTCACTGAGGGCGTGTGATCGGCAGTTGGCATCACAATGTTACCGTCGCGACTTATAGACGACGGTGACGTCCAATTCATGGAATGTCTGACTTCATCGCATTAATGGGTCTACATTGGTGGGTCTACTTTGAAGGGCCTGCCCTATAGGTAAGGGCGAAATTGAAGGGCCTGCCCTATAGGTAAGGGCGAAATTCCGTCGTAGCAAAAATGACGGGTTGACATTCTTTTTCTGTCGTCGAATAATCGGCTTCCGCTTTCGACAGCGACCAGCTAGCGCAATCAATGACCCTTTAAAATCCTTCATTCTTTTGGAGTTGGACGGCGCCGCGGCCTAAGCTACTTGTGTCAAATCGATGTTGGCGTCTTCTTCGAAGTGGGCGAGTGCTGTCTAAGCTCTTGGAATGCTCCGGCTTGCGCCACTTGCCACTTGAAATCGATGTCCTATTTCCTTAGAGAGGTTAATTACTCGGCGATGCGCGAAAAGTTATTCACGAAACGCCTGTAAGAGGCACACAAGGAATTTGCGCTCTCCCTTCTTGTCCGTCGTCTGTGGGAAATTAGCGATGGCAGATGTCTTCTGCGAATCTATGTGTACCCCACATTTTCTGATGACGTGGCTGCCCAAGAACACGAGCTCCTCGCAACCGAAGCAGAATTTTCCCGTCTTCAATGTGAGCCCTGATGACTGGATGGCCTCTACTACTGTTCTAAACCGCCTAAGGTGATCGTGGAAATTTCGGGCGAAGGCAACGACGTCATCTACGTATACGAGACATGTCTGCCACTTCAACCCTGCTAATATCGTGTCGATCACGCGCTGGCGCCGTTGCAGGTGCCGAGCACAGACTGAATAGCATGACCATGAACTCATAGAGGCCGTCTGGGGTGATGAAGGTGGTCTTTTCGCTATCTGTCTCGTCGATTTCTATGTGCCAGTAGCCAGTCTTGAGATCGATGGACGAGTAGTATTTTGCGTTGCAGAGCCGATGCAATGCGTCTTCTATCCGTTGGAGGGGGTACACGTCCTTGTTCCTTATCTTGTTCACTCAAGGATAATCGACGCAGAACAATAGGTTTCCGTCCTTTTCTTTACGAAGACGACAGGAGATACCCACTGGCTTTTCGACGGCTGCATGATGTCGTCGCGCAGAATTTCGTCGACTTCTTGCCTTATAGCTTCACGTTCTAGTGCTCAAACTCTGTACGGGCTATGGAGGCATGGTCGAGCGCACTCCGGTTATTAAGCGATACCTTGCAATTGGTGATTCCCAAATCCTAGATGACGTCGAAAAGCAGTCGTTGTATCGTCGTAGAAGGCGTCTGACCTGTTGTTGCTTACTCAGGGAGAGACGGGTTTATGTCGAAGTCTGGTTCGGAAACTGTGGTCGTCGGGGTAGATGTGGCAGAATCCAAGAGGGCAAACTCATTGCTGGTTTACACAATTTCCTCAAGTTAGGCGATCGTCGTGCCCTTGTTAACATGCTTGAACTTCTGGTTTAAGTTGGTCAACATCACTTCCGATTTCCCTCCGTGGAGTCTAGCGATCCCTCTTGCGACGGAAATTTCACACTTGAGAAGTGGAAGTTGGTCGGGTTTGATGACGCCACCAACTTGAGCGGGTGTTTTGGTGCAGACCGAAATAACAATGCTGGAGGGAGGCGGGATGCTCACTTGATCTTCGAGCACACTCAAGGCGTGGTGACTACGAGTGCTCTCCGGTGGTATCGCTTCATCTTCCGACAGCGTTATGGACTTTGACTTCAAGTCGATGATTGCGATGTGTTGGTGCAGGACGTCCATGCCGAGAATCATGACTCCTGAACACTGTTGGAGAATAACGAATGTAGCAGGGTAGGTATGGTCATGAACGGTAATTCTTGCCATACGGATTCCAATCGGCACTACCAGGTGGGCTCCAACTGTGCGAATTTGAGGGCCTTCCGATGTAGTTTTCACTTTATTCAACGAGGCAGTGAAGGCTCCAATCATGAAGGAGAAGTTGGCTCCTGTGTCCATATAAGCGGTGACTGTGTGGCTGTCGAGAAGCACGTCGAGGTCGGTGGTCCTTTCCTTTGTTTTGAGTAGCAGTTAGGTCATGGTGTAAGACGACGACTACGTCGTGTTGACGTGAGGCTGAAAGGTCGCGTCGTCAAGTCATTTTTCGTCTACGTATTCTTGACTTTAAGGCTTCGTCGCGATGCCGTCGTCTCGTTTATATGTCGCCGAAAAAGTCGTTTTGGCATCTTGGTCAGCCGCGGAGGATGTTCGTCAGTTCGGCGAACACCAACTACACCTCAATCGGTTGCTGCTTTTAGTTTTCCGGATATGGACTTCCAGACTGGCTCCGGGCCGGGCCAGTGTACGGTCGGCCTTGTGGGAAGAGGTGGCGGCCTAGCGGCGGTGAAAGAAATGGCCGTCGAGGGCTCTGCTGAGTTAAGGCCAGGTAGTTGGCGGTATCAGGAAGGCGTTCACCTAGGTGTGGGCGCGGTTCGTTGACGGCCAATCCTCGTAGTCCCATATCGCGGTGTGGGCATCCGCGGTAAACATTGCTGGTTTCTGCGCAATGGTAACAGAGCGGGCGGTTGTGGGGGCGCGCCAACTGTCCATCTTCGAGTAACCACGCTGTGCGACGGGCGGGCGTGCTGGCGGTTATGGATGGCGGAATTGCGTCGTTACGGGGCCTTGGCACGGTCCCGCAATAGGACCTTGACGGCAGGCGAAGAAGTAAGTCATCGCTTCTGGATGTGCTTACGAAGATGTCAGAACTTCTGGTACTTCCAGCGACGGCTGCAGTTTCTCTCAGACAACGTTAGCAGTCTAATTAACTTGGGGATACGACGCTGGGAAAAACTTCCGGAGTTCTCGCACAACTGCCTCGATCGTTTCCCACATATCATGGAAGCAGAGTGCTTGAAGGCCTGCGTTGTCTGGCGTCGGGCGGCGGCTTACTGCCTAGTATGCATTTAGAGAGTTTTCTCGTTCTTCGTTGCCTCTGTCAAAAATTCAGCTACGGTCTTCGGTGCGTTGCGGATCAGTCCAGTGAAAAGCTCTTGCTTCACACCGCGCATCGGCAAACGAACTTTATTTTCCTCAGGCATGGGTGGGTCGCAGTGGCGGAACAGGCTCGTCATCTCTTCTGTGCAGCTCGCAATGCTCTCGTTTGGGAGCTGCGCACGCGACTCCAGTATCGCCACAGACATCTTTTTGCGGACTGCACTTAGAACGTGTTCAAGAAGCTACTGCGGAAGAGATCCCACATTGAAGGGATGGACTCGTGGTTCTTCATCCAAGTCCTGGCGGCATGTTCCAAGCAGAAGTAACCATGGTGCAGCTTGTAGTTCCAATTGTTTGCGTAGCGGCTCTTTCATACGTTTCCAGCCAGCTTACTGGGTCTTCTAATGCCGATCCACCGGAAGTCGCTGGTTCCCTGGGCTGGTGCAACCCGATCGGTTTAGGTAGAACTATAGCTGTTGTCGTGGCGGCTGTCATGGCTATGCACTGCCTAGCCTTCTCCAGTAGAAGTCCAAACTCCGGGGTCAGGTGTTGCAGCCTGTGGCTTGCTCGATGGTCCGGGACGACGTTGATGTCGTCTTTGCGGTCGGGGCTTGGATCTCGGCTTGTCAGGAACGTCCGGTACATGAACGCAAAGCACCACCATCAGATGTCACCTAGTAGTGACGATCAAGGACAGAGTGAGAAAACTGAACGGCTAAATTAAATTTATTGGGTGAACCTGTGCCCTGAAAAACAGGCTGCACTCAAAGCGCAACGAAACGGCGAACACATTGGGTGATCGTCGAAAATCTGATCTGCGTGGCGAGCACAGTGGATTTTATGAGAGTCATCGAAGAGAAATTGCTAGTGCCCGCACGTCTTCCAGAAAGTTATACAAGGCTTGTGTTGCATATACAAGCAATCGATTATACACGGTTCAGTGCCAAGAGACAGCGCATAGAACCACCGATAACGTTCTAGGAACTTCATATATATGCAGGTGCGTCCTGCGCTAAGCGATGACGATTCTTAGACAGCGAAACGCGGTCACCTGTGAGAGGTAAACAAGTACACGCGGCAATATGTTGGGAGTTCACTTTAGCAGAGGTAAGCAAAACGCGTTTTGACGGATTGAAAACAGAGTTCACTGGTTTTATTGCAAAATAAAAGCAGCTTTGCCGAGTGGTTATGGTGGCGCCCCACTCGGGCAGACACCTAACTTCCAAGAGTAGGGGCGAATTACCCCCTCGTGGAGAAAAGGCGAGGTAAACTCTATTTTCCAGAAGCTGGCACAACGTATAGTGACGGACGGTTGCGACAAGTGCTCCCCCGCCTACTAGGCCGGAGGCTTAGGCGTGAATGGCGGAAGGAATGAAGAGTTACCGTTCAAGATAGACTGGTTTCACATGGTCGCACGACATTGTCTCTTCAGCGCCACAAATATCAATCTTCAAAGTTTTCTCTGAAGGCCAAACCACACGGAATCATTGACTCATTCATGGGAACGAGTATATAGTGGCTTGATAGACTCACACTGTAGGAAGACGTACGTGGTTAGGACCAATGTCCAGAAACTAAACACAGGTTGCCCGTGGGTGTTACGTGATTCTGTAGGTCGAAGCTGGTCGAGCCAGGGATGTCGCCACTCTAAGTGCTGCGCACCCGCTTGTGGTGTGCCTTGTGGCATGCCGAATAACTGGCCTCGCTATGGGGCCGCGAATAACTCGCTGACCCATAGGGCATCTCAGCTACACCGACTCCGAGGTCGTCCTTGATTGTTGTTTCCAGCCTCTAGTACTAGGCTAGCCTTTCTACCTAGTGCTGTCTGTCGATCGTGGCGCTCAATGGCGCCTTCAGTTGTCGGCGCAGACCCTCGGCCATGCCCTTGCTCTGTGCGTGGTAAACCATGGTGCTATGGAGACGCGTGCCGAGAAGTCTCGCCAGGGCCAAAAATAGCGAGTTTTGGAATCGTCTGCGTCAGTCAGTAGTTATGCGCAAATGACAACCTAACCACGACATCGGGAACAAGCGCTTCCGCCAGTGTTTCTGGTTGGCTGTCTTGTAGAGGCGTAGCCTCAGGCCATCCTGAGGCCACTTTGGCATGGTGGAAGATGCAATACTACCAAGTCTAGATGCACGGGATCAAAACATTTCTCTATGTGGTTTAGAAAAACTAAATTATTGGTTTTTACGTGACAAAACCACTTTCTGAATATTAGGCACGTCGTAGTGTGGGACTCGGGAAATTTGTACCACCTGGGGTTCTTTAACGTGCACCTAAATGTACGTACACGGCTGCTTTCTTCCCCATAAAATGGGGCCGCCGCGGCCGGGATTTAGTCTCCCGACCTCATGCTTAGCAGTGCAATACTATAGCCACTAAGCAACCATGGTGAGTAGATTCTATGGCGACCCCAATGACTGCACTGCTGAACGCGTGTGCCGGGTCACTTTCACGGCTTGGCAACTTCTTGTCCAGCTTTGAACATCCTTTTTGACCCTTGGCCAACGAGATGGTCTGCGATAAACCTCTGTGTCGTTCTGATGCCGGGGTAGTTCAACCCAAGCATGTAATCGAATATTGGCCGTCCAAACTGATGCGGCACGAAAGGGTTAGGAGCTGCCTGCGATGTGTTGCACCGACTCACACATCACCAATGTTGTGTAGGGAAGCGGCACCTCTGCAAGCTGCAGCGACGAGCCTTTTGCCGCAATTGGCGACGCTCGGGGTCATTTTGCTGGGTGGCGGCTACAGCTTAGAAATCCGCAGGTCCACCGGGCACAGCACTGATCGTTCGGCAGTGCGTCAGCAGGCTGATTTTCGGTCCCAGAGATATCGGGATGTACGTTGGAAATTCCTAGATAAACGAAAATTGCCAAAGCTCACGTTCTGAGCATGAGGAACTGTTGCTATTGAAAATGTAGATCAGAATGTAAAAGCTGGAGCCTTCTAGACAAAAACAAAAACGGAAATGCTTGACAGCGCCATATATCGCTAACATCTCCCTCCCGAAGGTGCCGTAGGGAGTTGCTTTTGGTTGGAGGCGTTTCGAGAAGAAGCCCAGCGACCTCCAGTGTGTGCCGTCATGCTGCTGCCACTACACTCACTGCCATTGTCGACACTCCTACCATAAAGTGAGCTGGCGCGTCGCGCAACGGATGATTCGGCAGAACTATAGTCAGTCGCCAAGCACGTTTTGGCTTCCTGGAAGGAGTGATCGTGCTCCAATGTGCAGTGGAAGGTAAGCGTTTTTTTTTTGGAGTCGCGATGCAGTAGGTCTGCAAGCGGCTGAAGAACTTGCGTACAGGGTGGTATGACGCACCTGTGAAAGCTTATGAATGCCACACATTTGCACAAACTTCGGAAAGAGATAGGAGACGAGAAGTCGACAATTACCTGCACCCGGTGATTCCAGTGGCTTCATGCATTGAGGTGAAACGCCATGACCGAGAAATTCCAGGGCTTCAATTCCGCAAATGAATTTTTGAGGCTTTATGACCAGGCCGTGTTCATCCAGTCGTTCAGATACAATAAAAAAGTATTCTTTACGCTCTTCGTCCTTGCGACTTGCAACGACAATGTCAAGGTAGACGAAAATAAACCAAAGTCCGCTCGTAAACTCATCCGTGAACCTTTCAAAAGCTTGCGATGCATTGTTTATACAGTAAAGCACAAGGGTAAACTCAAATAGGCCATATGGAGTTATGATTCCTGTCAACGGAATGTCACTGGCTTGCACAGGAATTAGGTGGTACATGCTCATCAAATCGATCTTGCTGTATATTTTGGTTCTTGTGAGACGTGTGCCCAAGTCGTATGTGGTAAAGGGGATATTGATCCGGAGTAGTGACGGCCTTCACAGCTCGGTATTAACAAGGTGGCCAGTCGCCACTGTCCTGCTTTGGAACCAGATGGATAGGTGAAGACCAGTTGCTGAAGGAAGTACGAATAGCACCGAGCTGAAACATCTGTTCGAGCTCACGGCGGACGAATTGCAACTCCGTCTTGCACGCCTGCGGGGCAGTGTGGCTACAGGTAGGCGGGTGGTGGTGATACGATACGCCACGTTGTGTTTCACGGGGAGCACATTGTTTCGGGACTTCGCGAGTTGAGCCCTACCTAAACGTATATATGTAAGATGAGGTGAGGTTGAACTGTAGACCAAGTATATCGAGGGAGGTGACGTTATCCTATAAGCACCAATCGCATCTGGGTTGAAATGCCTGAGGAAATCCGATTCCAGTATGGCAAAGCTGACGTCGGCGATCACAAACACCCATTTGTGCAAGCGCCAGAGTCCGATGCCTATCGTTATTGACCGGAGCACATAGGACGCGACGACAGTGCTGTTCACTGCGTGGAGCGTGGATGTGGGCTTTCGGCGCTGGGGATCTGCAGCCGTGGCGGGAACGATAGTCAGCTTGCTCTGGTGTCCACGAGGAGGTGGCTGCTGGTAATGTGGTCTACTACTAAGAATAGGCGGCTTGCGTGAGGGCCGACGTCGCATGCCACCATCAGCGACTGGTCGGTTCACTTCCCGTCTACGGACAGAGCTGGGTGCAGCGGCTTGCTTGTTCGCGAAAGCGACAGTGGTACTAGCGCAACTGTCCCGGCGATCCTCTAGGTACGCTGCGATAATGTGAAGGCCAATCATCGTGCGGAAGTTGGTCGCCAATGTTGCGGACGTCGCATGCCACCATCAGCGACTGGTCGTTTCGTTTCCCGCAACGGACAGAGCTGGGTGCAGCGACTTGTTTGTTCGCGAAAGCGACAGTGGTACTAGGGCAACTGTCCCGGCGATCCTCTTGGTACGCTGCGATAACGTGAAGGCCAATCGTCGTGCGGAAGTTGGTCGCCAATGTTGCCACCGTCGTCAGCTTTTCCAGTACACTGGAAGGCTTTCCACTGTTTCGTCCAGGCGCGAGAGTCGATCTCGCTGCACTGAGACACTCGCAGCGGATATAGGTAGCGTTCCGGCAGGCGAGCATTCAAGTATCCGGTAAGCGATGGTAGCTAGCCAGTCGAGACTGGTCTCCTCGGAACGCGCAAGCACCATGCGTACGGACTGTGGGACGCGCCGCAAGAACAGCTCGCGCAAAATCGGAAGCTGGCTTTCATTGGTGGAGTGGCCACCCAGAAACTTATGCAACCGATGCAGGAGTTGTCACGGTCATTGGTCGCGGAGTTCCCCGGCGAAGAGCTGCAGGACCGTGCGTTTCAGGTCATCGTATGCTGTGGCCAAAGGTGAGCCCGCTGGCAAGTCGTCTACGACATCGCCGATGTCGGAGGATAGCGTGGCGATGACTTGCAGCTACGTATCTATCTGTGAAGTGATGCACAGCAGCTGAAAACGGGCCGGTGATTGCCTAAATCAAGCTAGAGTATTCTCGAGCCAGAAGCTTAGAATCAGAAGCTTGCGGCTTTGACAGAAGACGTAATCGTGGGATCGTCTCTGTCAGCAGGACCAGGAGCAGCGTCGTCCATGGCTAAAGTTCGAAAAAAATTCAAATGTACTGGGGGATCACTTGTTGGGAGCTCGGTTTCGCTAAGGCAAGTAATACACGTGTTGACAGGTTGAGAACGGACAGTCGGCTGGTTTTATTCTAAAGTAAAAGGACATTTGCCGAGTGGGTGTGGTGGCGCCCCAATCGGGTAGCCACCTCACTTCCAAGAAAGAGTCGGGGGCATTGAGCCCCACCTGGAGGCAAGACCAAGTAAAATATATTTCCCTGAATTGCGGACGACCTATAGTGAGGGACGGACGGTCGCTGCAGATATGTTTGTCACGAGACCCAAGACAGGACCATGTTCCTTAACGTCTTATTAGGCTGGCGTTTCCATTTATTAAACTCAGTTCTGAAGCGACGCGCACCGTAACATGCTGCATAGATATTTGCGTTTAGTGTATGTACGGAGAAAAACCCTATTTTAATGTGTCTGTTTCGAAGAGCTTTTCGGTGATCCCATGTTTCTAGTATTGCCACCATCGCAAGAGGCAAAAGTACGACTAGTTCTTTATGTTGTAAGTTCTTGTCACGACAACGGAGTTGTAATTCACAGCGACTGCTTCTAAGACTTGTTCTCTAGCATGTGCAGGAATTTTGGACAGCAACTGTGAGAGTAATAAGGATGACGTCATCTAAGTAAGAAATACAGATTTACCACTTGGGACCAAGAAGGAGTGTGTCCATCATATTGGCACGCGCTAGTTACGCTAGATGTCGAGGAAGAAGAAGTGTGCGTGGTAGCTGCTGCAAAAACGAACTGTAAACGGCCGTTCGCTTAGAACTGACTGACTGGCTTTTCCTCTCGTGACAAACTGATGGAGGTGCGGGGTACGCATCCATCGTATGCCTACGGGTCCTCAACCAGAAGCTACCGACGCCAGTACCTCGGGGACGGCAGAAATCTATCGAAGCAGCCGTCGCCTCCAAGGTCTTCCACTGCAATACAGCCCCCTGGCAAGCTCCGTGAGGAAGATGTCAACAACTACCGCAAGCCAAACCGAGGGGATCCCAAATGCTGCCGTACCATGCATTCTCAACGCGCCTCGCACGCCTAACCCGTTCCATGGCGACGCCTTTGAGGACGTTGAAGACTGGTTGGACCACTTCAACCGGGTCGCCGCCTTTAACGACTGGGACGATCGCCGTAAGTTGAAGAACGTCTACTTTTCCCTTTTAGACGCGGCGAGAGTATGGTACGAGAACCACGAAGCCTCATTTACCAGCTGGCAGGAGTTTTACCGGCTGCTTTGCGAAGCCTTCTGCACTCCCGAAAGGAAAGAAAGAGCCGAACAGGCACTGTCTTCGAGGTTCCAAATGCCAAACGAAACCGTCGCCATGTTCGTCGAAGACATGACGCGATTGTTCCGTCGGGCCGATCCACTAATGCCAGAAGACAAGAAGGTGCGTCTGTTAATGCGAGGCGTGAAAGAACAGCTTTTCGCGGGCCTCGTGCGCAATCCTCCTACAACAGTCTCTCAGTTCGTTCGTGAGGCAACAGTCATGGAACGTATGCTTCGGCAGCGGCTCTCGCAGTATGAACGCCAGACCACCATGACTGCTGCATGCTCTCTCGTACCTGCAAATGATGACAGGGAGTCCCTTACCGAGCTAATACGACAAATCGTTCGAGAAGAACTGCAGAAGTCCTATGCATCAGCTCCGGCACCTCCCAGTGCCGCGGTTCTTACGGATGTCATTCGGGAAGAAATCGGCAAAGTGGTTCATCCCTCGCCACCAACACGACCCGAACCTCCCACGTTCTCGTACGCGGATGCTCTTCGGGCTTCCGCGCCGTCGACGGGCCGTTTTTCACAGCCGCCTGCTGGGATTTCTCGACGCTCCCCAAGTCCGATCCACCGCACGAATCCGCAAGCACCTTTTCATCCTGGTCCGCGCAAATCTACAGTATGGCGCGCCCCCGACAACAGTCCGTTGTGCTATCACTGCGGGGAGGCTGGTCACATGTATCGCGACTGCCAGTACCGACGGATTGGTCTGCGGGGATACCATCCGGACGCCCGTTGCCCGCGCTATGGCGAACGCCCGCACGACATCGAGCAATACTTAGAAAATAACCGGCTTCCTCCTGCCCAACAGCGAAGACAGTCACGGTCGCCTTCACCTCGTCGGTACACGTCACCAAACCGTGCTCGACCCGCCTTTGATTCCGCTGGAGTCAACGGTGGAAGCCCGCGCCGGGGAAACTGAAAACGGCGACCTCCGGGGGTGAGGCCGCTGTCATGCGAACCGTCAAATATCCTCCGCCGACGCCATCCCCTCGCGACGTACCGCTGACGCCTTCATTCGAAACTGCAAAAAGAACTTCTGCTGCTATTACTGCTTCAATCGACGGTTATCCGGTAACTGCACTTGTCGATACGGGAGCTGACTACTCGGTTATGAGTGCCTCACTGGCCACTCGGCTACGCAAGGTGCTGACAGCGTGGGACGGCCCACATCTGATTACGGCCGGAGGACACCTCGTGTCACCCGTTGGACGATGCACCGCCAGACTTGCAATTTCTACTTCGACTTTCGTAGCGTCTTTCCTTGTGCTGCCCAAGTGTTCTCGGCTAGTTATACTGGGCATGGATTTTCTCCAGGAGTATGGGGCGATCCTTAACCTTCGTGACTTGTTCGTGACTTTTTCTAACTACGTTTCTTCGGATTCGAGTGTGGAGGATGAACATCACCGCGCGGCTTTACGCGTGGTCGATGACTGCGTGACGTTACCGCCTCGAAGTAGCATCTTCGTCCTCGTTGAATGCCCCCAAGAACAACTAGGAATAGGCATTGCCGAAGGTAACCTCACCATATTGCTGGATCGCGAAGTCGGCGTCGCACGAGGTCTCGTAGAGCTCCAACATAGGCAAACCACGATTCTAGTTACGAACTTCAGTGGCGAATACAAGCACTTTGCGAGGCATACCACCATGGCCTACTTTGAAACTGTGGCTGATTCCAACGCCTGTGCTTCGGTAACGACAATCTCGATTCCGGAACCCAGCGATGTGGACTTGACCAGTCACATCAACGTCAACCCACAGCTAGACCAAAATGAGAAGCAGAGGCTTATCACTCTGCTATCGTCATTTAGCGACTGTTTCGCCACCACGTCGAAGGTCAAACAGACTCCTTTAATCAAACACAGAATCATCACTGAACCGACCGTCCAACCTGTTCGCCAACACGCTTATCGCGTGTCGCAAAGAGAACAGGATGCTATTCGTCATCAAGTTAAACAAATGCTCGACGATGATGTCATTCAACCATCGACAAGTCCTTGGTCTTCACCTGTTGTATTAGTTAAAAAGAAAGACGGTTCACTACGATTCTGTGTCGATTACCGCAAACTGAACAAGGTCACGAAAAAAGACGTTTACCCACTTCCTCGAATTGACGACTCCTTGGATCGCCTGCGACATGCCCGTTACTTTTCTTCAATGGATCTGCGTAGTGGGTACTGGCAAATTGAAGTTGACGAACGGGACCAGGAAAAAACGGCGTTTATAACACCCGACGGTCTCTATCAATTTAAGGTCCTCCCTTTTGGATTGTGTTCCGCTCCGGCCACATTTCAACGCATGATGGACACAGTTTTATCTGACCTCAAGTGGAACTCGTGTTTAGTCTACTTAGACGATGTAGTTGTTTTTTCCACCACGTTTGACCAACACATCCAGCGGCTTGAGGCGGTTCTTCAAGCTATCCGCACCGCCGGCCTCTCCCTGAAGCCCGAAAAATGTCACTTTGGCTACGAGGAGCTCAAATTTCTAGGTCATATTGTCAGCAGCACCGGTGTGCGCCCTGACCCTGACAAAGCCATGGCAGTCGCTCTGTTCCCGATACCGAAGACAAAACACGATGTCCGCCGATTTTTAGGGCTTTGCGCGTATTACCGCCGTTTTGTACCCAATTTTTGTGAAATTGCCGAACCTTTGCAACGACTCATCAAGAACGACGTCACATTTGTTTGGGGCCCGGCACAATCCGACGCCTTCCACGACCTTCAGCAACGTCTACAGACACCACCGATCCTTGGTCACTTTGACACCGAGGCTGACACAGAAGTGCATACTGATGCTAGTAACGTTGGTCTCGGAGCGACACTCGTACAGTTTCAAGCTGGTGTTGAGCGCGTTATTGCGTATGCCAGCCGAACCTTGTCTGCTGCTGAAAAAAACTACTCGGTAACTGAAAAAGAATGTCTGGCAGTCATATGGGCTATCCAGAAGTTCCGCCCATACCTGTACGGACGCCCCTTCCGTGTCGTCAGCGACCACCACTCTCTCTGTTGGCTGGCGAATCTCAAAGATCCTTCAGGCCGTCTCGCAAGATGGAGCCTTCGGTTGCAGGAATTTGATGTGACCATCGTCTATAAGTCTGGCCAGCAACACACTGACGCCGACTGTCTCTCCCGCGCCCCCGTCGAACCCGCACCACTAGATACTGACGACGATTCGGGTTTTCTTTGTACTCTTCCGTCTTTAAACCTTGCTCAACAGCAACGCCAAGATTCCGAGCTCCAGCCCTTGATTGAATACCTTGAAGGAAGCCGCCCACAACCCCCACGGCAGTTCGCGCGTCACTTGTCATCTTTCTGCCTACGTGGCGGCATCCTATATAAGCGGAACTTTCACCCTACGGCAACCGCTTTCCTGCTCGTTGTTCCCGCTACTCTCCGCGACGACGTTATACGTGCATGCCACGACGAACCAACGTCCGGGCATCTTGGTTTCACGCGTACTCTCGCGCGGATCAAGCAGAAGTACTATTGGCGAAAACTCACCAAAACCGTGAAGCAGTACGTCAGAAGTTGTCGAGATTGCCAGCGTCGCAAAGTTCCACCACTGAAACCAGCCGGTCTGCTTCAGCCTGTCCGACCTCCTTGCTCACCTTTTGAACAAGTCGGGATGGATTTACTCGGCCCATTTCCCAAGTCTTCGGCTGATAACCGCTGGATCGTCGTCGCCACCGATTACCTCACTCGATACTGCGAAACACAAGCCGTTCAGCGAGCTACTGCTTCAGATGTTGCTAACTTCTTCATCAAAAATATCGTCCTTCGACATGGTGCTCCCGCTGTCGTCATCACAGACCGTGGTACGGCCTTCACTGCCCAGTTGGTCCGAGATATCCTGCAGCTGAGCGGGACAACGCACCGTACGGCAACTGCGTATCACCCGCAGACTAACGGTTTAACTGAGCGTCTCAACAAAACGATTGCAGATATGCTTTCCATGTATGTTGCCATGGACCATAAAAATTGGGACGAACTGCTCCCGCATGTGACATTCGCGTACAACACTGCCCTACAAGAAACCACCGGGTTTCCTCCTTTTCGTCTGGTCTACGGACGCGACGTCACCACTATGCTCGACGTGATGCTCCTACCAACTTCGTCGCAACCTACCGCACCAGATACAGACGCCTTTGTTCAGCGTGCCGAAGCAGCGCGGCACCTTGCGTGGCAACGAATTCTATCCCGACAAAGTCAAGATGCTCGTCGATACAACATATGCCATCGAGACGTCACAAACAACCCGGGAGATCTTGTATGGGTTTGGACCCCTATACGTCAAAGCGGCCGGTCAGAAAAATTATTGCGCCGACACTTTGGACCCTACATAGTTTTGCGTCGTCTAAGTCCTGTCAACTACGAAGTTATTCCAGCCGACAGTTCGCACCACTCCCGTAGACCACGCTCCTCTGACATTGTTCACGTTACCAGGACGAAGCCCTACCATTCGCGCTGACTCTCATCCACAAACTTTGTGATGCGGCCCCTGTCGTCTCGTCCGTTGTCTTTCTCATTTCTTTTATTTTTTTCCTTGTGGCATTTAACATCTCCCCAACTTTATTTATTTATTTATTTATTTGTTTTTTTTTGGAGGGAGGGGTAATGGCACGCGCTAGTTACGCTAGATGTCGAGGAAGAAGAAGTGTGCGTGGTAGCTGCTGCAAAAACGAACTGTAAACGGCCGTTCGCTTAGAACTGACTGACTGGCTTTTCCTCTCGTGACAATATGTTCAAAAGTAGCTGGAGCATTATATAAGGCGAAAGGCACAAATTTGAACTGGTATAAGCCATCGGCTTTATAAAGGTGGTGTTATCGCTGTCCATATTGTCGACGGCAATCTGCCCGTAGCCGGAACGAAGGCCAATGAAAGAAATATACTTCGAACAGTGGAGACAGTCGAGGGCGTCATCAACGCATGGCAGAGAATAAACTTCTTTTTGAGGTGCCGGCAATCCACGCAGAAGCGCCAAGTGGAGTACTGTTTAACTGGAACGACAGGAGACGCCCAAGGATTGGTTGATGGTTCAACGATTCCTCGCGAGAGCATCTTCTCAACCTCCCCTTGCGTTACTTGCTTTTCGTGCAAGGACACATAGTATGGTCGCCTGTTAATAGAGCGTGCATCACCGCTGTCAGTACGGTGTGTCTTGAGAGAGGTCTGGCCTCAAGGGCGACCCAGGCCAAAAATGTCCTTGAACAAGGAGAGCAGGTGGCATAACTAGTCAACACGGCGAGGTGGAAGTTCTGAATCAATCACGTTTGTGACATGAAGAAAGTTATCCGGCATAGAAGGTCAAACGTCAAGGCGGGACGACGTCATATCATCAGTCAAAACTAAAGATTGTGAAACTTGAGAAACGGTCAGCGTACCTAAGGCTATGCCTTGCCGTAGGACGTGGTCGCCGATTTCGAAGTTGACGAGATGAAGGCTGTTAAACGTGGTGATACTGACAATGTTGTGCGGAAGAGCAACGTGATGGGCATGGAAGACGTCTGCGACAGGAGACAACACCGTCACCGTCAGACACAGGTGGAGCTGGAGAAAGCAGGGCGCAGGCCATGCGCCCTGGGGCGAGACGAATGTGCGCGACGGAGCACAGCTGCTAGGAACATCCTTAGGAGGGTCCGGATAAGGTAAATCAAGTTGAACAATTTCGGTGGAGCAGTCTAAAAGGGAGGAGTAAGCGGATTGGAAGTCAAGTCCTAGAATACCGTCACGGGGGCACTCTTGAAGAACAGTAAACAAAACAGATGTTTGGCGGACACCAACACCAATGTTAGCAGCACACATTCATATTATGTTCAGTGTTCCTCCATCAACAACTCCCACAGAAAGGGACGCTGCAAGTGTGAGGACTTTAGTGAGCCGTCTACGTAGCTGGTCGCTTATCACAGAGATGTGCGCGCATGTATCGAGCAGAGAAGTGACAAGGATGCCATCTACGTGCACATCAAATAAATTTGAATCCGTCTGTAAGGTCAGTAGAGCAATTGTGGTCCGGGTCGTCCTAGCATCGTCACCCCTCAGAGCGACACACATCACTTTCCCGCAGAGATCCGGTACATGCGGGACGGAGAACGGCAAATAGTGGATGGACGCGACAGGGGTCGCCGTCCTGAAGGTGAACGACTTTGCCACGTATATTAGGACGGCTAAGTAGAGTTGTGTGGCTCTGTGGAACCTTCGGGTGATGGACGAGTAACTGGTGAGCGGTGGTAAGGTTAGAACACACACTGATATTGGGATGACGTCCAGGTATTGCGGAGTGACGGGAATGTGGGCAACCTGTTGGCGTTTGAAACAAATCGGCCAATCATCGGGTGTAATCATCGTCCAATCATTGAGAGGGGTAAGGGCATCGCGAAGAAGGGATCGTCGGAAATGCTTAGGCGTCTCATATGCTGATGGAATAGACAGGATGAATGGCAAGGTTTGCCAACGTTTCACGTCGGCAGATTGCACCGGGGAAATCGTCGTCTGAGAATAGTTTGAACAGGTCTGGAAGCTAACTGGCGCCACAGCTTCGACCTTCCAGTGAACCATACAAACGATGCTTTCGGTTGTTGACGGCTGATGAGCAGTGTGAAGGTCCTCGCACGACAACGTAGCAGCCGACGTGGAAGACGTGCTTCTGTGGAAAAATTCTTTCACACGTTAAGATTAAAAACTTCGTCTGATATGCCCGCACCACGTACTGAAGTACGCGGTTAAGTTTTTCTTCTGACATCGTCTCGTGAGCTTTGTGGCAAAGGACGCTAACGACCAGGATGTATGTTACATATGATTCAGTCGACAACTGGACACGGGATTCAAGTTGCTTTTGTGCAGCTCAATGACAGTCAACATGCTTCCCGAACAACTCGCAGAGTTTTTGCTTACATTGCTGCCAGCTCGCCAGTTCTTCCTTTTGGTTTGGAAACCACATCTATGCCGTACCTTTCAGGCGCAAAATTATGTTAGCCAGCATAACAGTTTGTCACCACCTGTTACGGGTGCAGACGCGCTCGTACATTTGGAGCCACTCTTCGACATCAAGATTTTCGGTCCTGGAAAACGTTCTTGGGTCACGGGACTGCGACAAGATGGCTGTGGGCAATGTGGTAGTGGTTGGTTTTGTCGTCATGGTGGCTGCCCATGCACGACTGCATCAGTTGTCATGTTGTTAGTGGCCACCGCATGCCCGCATCTGAGCTCCGTCGTGCACAGCAGTACCGCGGAGCTCCACCAAATACGTTGCGGAGGGAAGAAGCAAGACGGGATGTTGTTGCAGTATCTAGAGTAATTTAACATAATTGACAAAGACAAGTCTACAGCAGGCTAGTCACTGAAGCGTCGTCTTCAGTGCCAAGCCCGTGCTCGTATTCCTGAGCATTGTGCAGAGCAGTGCAACACATTTGTTGGTAGGATATCTTTGTAAAATAGCTTGCGACGGAAGAAGCGGATAGAAAGGGAGGTGGCAGGGATGTTAATCACTAGCGCGTCTGCTTGACTAAAAATCACTAAATGCTTCCTTCTGGAATTTTATACCGACATCAATACATAATTTAGTAGATCCTACTGTCCTGCGCATGAGATACTTTCAAAGCGCTACGCTGCAAGGTGCCTTACAGAGGTCCTGTTCTCTAAATATTCTTGAAACACGCCTGTAATATTATCCAGATATATGTTGACAATCTCAAAAACGTACAGCCTTTGTCCGACATTTTAGGTAGCAATGGTTGCAGTAGTGTGCAAGTACTGATCCTTTTGTTGCTCCGTCCAGGTGGCGAATCTAATTTGCACGCTCCAGTGGGCAGCACTGTTAGACTGCTGCTGTAACCCCGACATGTGTATGTCTTCCAACTACGTCACTGAACTTCAGCTGCTGCGTTCGCCAACTACCGGACTAAAAGCTCTACAAAAAGGCCATCACTTCCCGTTGCCCGTTCTTTGGGCCGAATTGGTGGCAGCTGTGTGCAAGTACTGATCCTTGTCTTGCTCCGTCCGGGTGCTTTGCTTGTTTGTGAACTCTATTCCGTATTGCGTTCTTTCCCTCTTCCACTGCTGCCCCTATTTCCTGTTTACTTGTTGCATTGCAAAACTTGAGCATGCCGACTTGTGCTGAACTAGCAGAGGAATTGCAGGCTCTTCGTGAAGAGGTGGCCGAACAGAAAACTAGCCTAGTGATGTTTGACATCGGTGAATCTGTGAAAAAATAAAATGAGGCACTGATCAAAGAAAAGAAGGTCTTGAGAGATGAAAACAAGAAACTTAATAAATAATTGTGTGATCCAGATCAATATTCGCGACTCAGTAATGATGAGCAGAAAGGCATCCCCGAGTCAAACTGCGAAGAATGCCTGGCAATCGGCCAAACTATTGGCAAGAAGATTGGTTGCCCAATCGGCAATGCAGATATAGACGCTGCACACCCGGTGCCCGAGAAAAATGAAAGCCACATTATTGCGCGTTTCTGTTTGCTAAACAAGAATGCTGAATTCAATAAAAAGGCAAGAATGGTGCGGTTGTCTACCGCGGACATAGCGTTTGCCCTGAGTACAAGCCCCAAACCTCTGTATGCGAGCGGTCACCTCTAGTGGCAGCGAAAACGCCTTTTTGCGCAGGCATTCGCGCTTAAAACAGCACACCAGTCACACACCTCTTGACCGTTAATTGCACAATCAAAGCCCGGAAGACCGATGACAGCCGCGTGTTTCGAATTGCATGTACACAAGGCCTAGGTATCTTCCGCTAGATAAGCTGTCGTTTCTCGTTTTCAACCACTTTAAGTGACCATGGCTATCTGCATGTGCCAAGAAACGACAGATTTGTTGCACGAAATCGCATCAGCATTATCGCGTCTACACCTAAACAAACACAGTCTTAGAGGAGGAGGAGGAGGAATAAACATTTATTGATGAGACAAAAAAAAAGTGGCGGAAGGGAGCGGTGCAGGGTGGGTCCCTATTCCAAGACTCCAGTGGCCATCGCGACCCGCCCAGCTTGGTCCAAGAGGCCCTTCTGGGCCTCGAGATCAGCAAGAGCGAGGATGGCCTCCCAGGGCTCCCTTAGCAAGGTGAGTACCAAAGGTGAATTAATGGCATGAGGTCTTTTGGCGCACTCCCATGTTACGTGAGGCAATGAAGGCCATGACCCGCACCACGGGCAAG
This sequence comes from Dermacentor andersoni, assembly GCF_023375885.2. Classification (NCBI taxonomy): domain Eukaryota; kingdom Metazoa; phylum Arthropoda; class Arachnida; order Ixodida; family Ixodidae; genus Dermacentor; species Dermacentor andersoni. Next base: position 70,691,849 of record NC_092822.1, on the reverse strand, counting down.
AGTTAGTGTACAAGGTTGGGTTTATTTTATGGTATCTACCCAAATGTGGGTAGGTATGCGTCTGTATTCTTCTATATTTCTGCGCCTCCTCTACATTGAGTAGTTTGTGTGGTGGGGCGTACTGTCGCCGGGTTCTTCGCTGGTGCTCCAGTATATCGCGAACCAGTAGGCGATCGTCTTTTTCATCGTTGTGCGTATCTCCAGCTCGGTTAGTAAAGCCTCGAGCTAGAGTGTGTGCCTGTTCGTTTCCCGAGATACCCTCGTGGCCAGGACACCATAAAATTGCATGATCTTCTTTCAATGTGTCGCCTATGATCTTAAGGGCGACTTGTGGTATGTTGCCTTGTAGATACATTCTGCATGCCACTTGTGAGTCGGACATTATTAAAGCTGAGTTGTTTTGCTATTCCTTGTATGCGATAGCGAGAGCAATCGCCACTGCTTCCGCTGTTGCAGTGCACCTAGTGCGTATCGAGGCTGATGTGTGAAGCGTTCCGTGGCGTGTGGGTTGAACTGCCACTATTACATGTCCTTTGCTAAATCTAGCTGCATCAGTATACATTACGTCTTGATTACTGCCGAAGGTTTTCTGAAGATGTTTAGCTCTCGCTTGTCTTCTCGCTGTCTGATAAGTTTTGTTCATGTTGCGTGGGATTGGGGAGACCACTATGCTCTCGCGTATTCGATCCGGCATTGGGGTTGTTTGTTCCTTGGAGTACTGCGGTCGCAATGGGTAGCCTAAACGCGACAGAACGTTTCTACCTGTGCTTGTGAGGCATAGTCGTTCTCTTTGTGTCATAAGAACGGCTGCTCTTAACTCTTCAAATGTGTTGTATATGCCTAGAGCTTGCACCCTCTTGTTTGCCGCATTCTTAGGAAGCCCAAGGGCTGACTTATACGCGCCACGTATTAGTAGGTCGATTTCTTTGATTTCCGATGGGGTTAGCTCTTGATATGGTAGTCCGTATGTTATTTTGCTAAGAATAAAAGCCTGGACTAGTGTTAGGGTTTCGTTTTCGTGGAGCCCTTTACCTTTCTTTGTAATTCTGCTTATTAGTCTAGCGATGCTCCTCGTGCTTGACTTTAGAGTCGCAATGGTGTGAGTGGCTCTTTTGTTGCTTTGTAACCATAGTCCAAGTTTTCTGATCATATTTCTTTCTGGTAACGTCCGGTCACCCATAGTTAGGTGGATGCTCGGTTTGTTTCTGTAGTTACGCCCGTGGATCCGGATAAACTCAGATTTTTCCGGAGCGCATTGCATACCGTTTTGTTCTGCGAAGTCCTTCACCGAGTCGATAGCCTCCTGGGTAGTTTGTTCTTTTTGCCCTAACGAGCCTTTGCAGGCCCATAACGTGATGTCGTCTGCGTAAAACGCGAAGTTGAGGTCATTAATTTTCTCTAGTTGTCGTGCCAAGCGGTTCATTGCGGCAATAAATAGAAGTGGTGAAAGGATGGCACCCTGTGGTGTGCCTCTGTTAGGCATTGGGAGTTTGGAAGATCGAATATTTTCCATACCTATTGTGGCTTTACGTTCAGTAAGGAAAGAGCGGATGTAATTGTGGATCTTAATTCCACAGCCCATTCTTTCGAGCTCTTCAAGTATGAGGGTATGGGAGATCGTATCAAAAGCGCTTTTTAAGTCAAGCGCTGCTATGATGTTCCCTCCCCCTGTAGGGACATTTTGCAGCACGTCATCTCGTAGCCTTACGAATATGTCTTGTGTAGAAAGATGTTGTCTGAAGCCGTACATGTTGTGCGAGAGAAGTTGGTGCCCTTCGATATAGCTAGTAAGCCTGATATGAAGGACCTTTTCGAAAAGTTTGCCTAAGCAGGAGGTTAGAGATACTGGCCTGAGATTCTGCAATGTTCTTGCTTTCCCCGGTTTAGGTATTAAGATGATGGTCGCTTCTTTCCATTGATTAGGAAGCTCTCCCGTTTCCCAGATTTTCTCATTGAAGTATCGGGTTAGGCGTTCCAGTTGCTGATCACTCATATTTCTTAACATAGCATTCGTGATGCCGTCCTCGCCTGGGGCTGAGTTACGTTTTAATGCTAGAGCGGCGGCATATACTTCTTGTATTGTTATGGGTGCATCAAGCTTGGGATTGTCCATGCCTTTGTACTCTCTCTTATCGATGTTATCTCCTCCTGTCCCGATGTATCTGTCTGCCAGGGTTTGGATCAAGGATGCGTCATCCCCCTTAAATTCTCCTACCAATGTGCGTAATGCTCTAGTAGTGACTGTTTTTGTATTGTATGGATCAAGCATGCTCCGTAATATTGCCCATGTTTTGGTTGTTGAGAGCGTTCCTCGTAACGAGTCACAAAATTGTATCCAGTTGTTCGCTTGTAGTTGCCTAGCATACTCATTTGCTTGTTCTGTCAGTTGTTCTATTCTAGCTCTGAGCTTTCTGTTTAAGCGCTGTCTCTTCCATCATTTAGTAAGACTTCGCCTGCCTTCCCACATATGGGCGAGGTGGGGATCCACTACCGGTGTTTTTTCGCTTAGCGCGACGTGCTTTGTGTTAGCTTGGTATGCCTGCATAATTTCGTCTACCCATTCTTCTATTGAATCTATTGGATGCTGAGGGATCGGGTAATGTCTATATGCAGTCCAGTCTGTAAGTTTCGCGTTTCTGAAAGGCTTTTTTAATTTGGGAGTCGTAGTGGAGTAACTTATAATATAATGGTCACTTCCCAGATTTTCATCCAGGTTTCTCCACTGTCCCTCTTTTACGTTAAATGTAAAGGTAAGGTCTGGGTACGTGTCTCCGCAGACGCTATTTCCAAGTCTTGTGGGGGCGAGGGGTAAGGTCTCTAGTTGCATGTTATATTTCTCTACTGCTTCTACTAGGTTTCTGCCCTTTTTTGTATTTGTCCTATAACCCCAATTGGTGTGGGGAGCATTAAAATCCCCGACTAAAATAAACCTGTCTTTTTTTTTCAGATGTCCAAGCGCCCATTCAAGCATCTCGGGAAACGCAGTCTGCCGTTCTTTCGGTGGACTGTACACGTTGCCAATAAACGTTTTGGTTTTACTCCTTTTCGTAGTGTGTAATTTGATCAATTGGTGCTCCGTTGAGCATTGGGGATAATAGTGTTCACTGGCCGCGATATATTCTTGTGCACCAGCGTCGCCACTCTAGGATACATGGGATTTTGAAAGGTGTAGTAGTCTCTAAGCTTAACTACACCCTTTCCAACTTCCTGAAGACAGATGACGTCCGGTTGAATAATGGCGGCGTCTAAATAAGCTTGTAGCGCTGCCGCTCTTTTCTGAAAAGAGCGGCAGTTCCATTGCCATATCTCAGCGGTGTCCGTGGTTCGGGTTGTTTTACTGGCCATGGTTAGCTACGATTTCGGTATCCGTCGAATCGGAAACAGCCCCGTTTTTTACCTTTCTCGCCGTCGGTGTTCCGGGGTTACTGCTGGCTCTTTTGCGTGATGTTTGGTGCAGTTTAGACATTTGTTCGTCTACATAAACTTTATGCTTCTGCACCTCAGCAAATAACTGCTGTTGAAAGGTTTGCAGAGCCTGAATTTGTTCTACTACCTGATTCATCATTCTTTCAATGTTGCTAATTGTTGTCTGTTGGGCGGCCGGTTTATCTCCTTGTGCTGGTTTAGCTTGCCCAATTTTGGTATTCTGAAACTGTGCCTTCAGCGTTGCCATCTCGATTTTAAGTTCTTCTACTGTTTTTTTAAGCTGACGATTTTCAGAAAGGATTATTTGGTTCTTTCCCTCTTCCACTGCTGCCCCTATTTCCTGTTTACTTGTTGCATTGCAAAACTTGAGCATGCTGACTTGTGCTGAACTAGCAGAGGAATTGCAGGCTCTTCGTGAAGAAGTGGCCGAACAGAAAACTAGCCTAGTGATGTTTGACATCGGTGAATCTATGAAAAAATAAAATGAGGCACTGATCAAAGAAAACAAGGTCTTGAGAGATGAAAACAAGAAACTTAATAAATAATTGTGTGATCTAGATCAATATTCGCGACTCAATAATGATGAGCAGAAAGGCATCCCCGAGTCGAACTGCGAAGAATGCCTGGCAATCGGCCAAACTATTGGCAAGAAGATTGGTTGCCCAATCGGCAATGCAGATATAGACGCTGCACACCCGGTGCCCGAGAAAAATGAAAGCCACATTATTGCGCGTTTCTGTTTGCTAAACAAGAATGCTGAATTCAATAAAAAGGCAAGAATGGTGCGGTTGTCTACCGCGGACATAGCGTTTGCCCTGAGTACAAGCCCCAAACCTCTGTATGCGAGTGGTCACCTCTAGTGGCAGCGAAAACGCCTTTTTGCGCAGGCATTCGCGCTTAAAACAGCACACCAGTCACACACCTCTTGACCGTTAATTGCACAATCAAAGCCCGGAAGACCGATGACAGCCGCGTGTTTCGAATTGCATGTACACAAGGCCTAGGTATCTTCCGCTAGATAAGCTGTCGTTTCTCGTTTTCAACCACTTTAAGTGACCATGGCTATCTGCATGTGCCAAGAAACGACAGATTTGTTGCACGAAATCGCATCAGCATTATCGCGTCTACACCTAAACAAACACAGTCTTAGAAAACACCGTAATGATCTCGTTGCTTTCATTTCTTTACTTGATCATTCATTCTCTATCATATGTTTGTCTGAAACATCGTTCTCTGGCAATGAATTCAGGCAACTTGTATGGATTACCAGGTTAACATTCTGAATATTGTGATCGCGAATAGTATCATGGTGGTGGAAGTGCCATACTTTTAAACTCATCCTTAACATACAGGCGTCGTCTTGATATCGGATTTAAAAATATGCCCTGTGAATGTATTTGGCTCGAATTTAAGCATAGTGTTATACCAATTAACAGTCGTACCACCATCGTAGCTTCCCTTTATCGTCACCTTCATCTTCGTATCCAGAGTTTTGTAGTAAGTTAAGCAACCTTCTTAATATCGTGGTAATAGAAAATAAGAACATTGTTATAGCTGGTGATATTAAGAGTAACATTATCATTCTTGATAGTGCATCATGTTTAGAGTAATACATGCGCTGTTTATACAGCTTCAGGTTTTCTTCGCATATTTCAGCTCAAACTACGAATGATTTACTGGGCTGCAGTAAACTAATACATCACATTATCTCCAACATTTCATCTGATTACATTGCAGGAGTGGTAGATCATTGCATTACAGACCATAATCCCATTTTTTAACGTTAGGCTTTCAAAATGTGCAAGCTAGCAAAAGATTGACAAAGCGGCAATTAGACTCCGTCAAATTTGTGCAGTTAATTCGTGCAATAGATCGCACATCTGTGATTAAGGAGCATTGAGAAGAAAAAGTTTGTGTCTTTCTCGGAAACAATATCTAAATAGAACGTAGCAAACTGCACCACTACACTACTGTGACGAAGTGGTTTCGTTCGCCCAGAAATCCATCCCGTTACTAATACACTGTTAAAATCCATTAATAGAAATACTAAGCTTCATAGGAGTTAAATTCGCAGCCTTTTAACCTTACATTTAAATCCTGCTTTCATAAACATTCTGCAACGTTGTCTTATGTATGAAGCCAAGCTAAGCGCAATTATTACCAGGATCTTACAGTAGAAAACAGAAGCAACACGACGCTCAGCTGGAAAATTATTACACAGCTTCTTAACAAAAGAGATTGCTCAGAGACCACAATAAAAATAAAGCAGTGACGAAATATTGTCACCCAGCTAATACAACTAAAGCAGTTTGGCAAAACACAGATTGGTAAAATATGTCTGCCTTTAGCGATGGCTGGTCCTCGGAGAGCCCGCGCGCAACCAAGAACTTCGTCGTTCTCGCCTTAAGGGTCCCGTGTCAACACGTGCAAACTTAATTCGCGTCATTGCTCCCCTCTCAAAAGCGACCGGCCCGGTCGCTTCAAGGGCATCGGGCACGCACTATGGGCAATAGTGCCAACATGAAAAGAAAAAAAAATGCATACAGGAATGTACACAATGCTGCAGCGGTTTGTGAGGGTTGCTTAGCCCTGGCGTGCGTAGTACGCCTGCATCCGTACTACGTGGACGACTTCAGCACGGGGACGGCATCGGTTCGAACCAGGATCAGAGGTTTGAGGCACCACCTCGTAGTTCACATCACTGAGGCGGCGTACAACTTCGTAGGGGCCGAAGTAGCGGCGCAATAAATTCTCTGAGAGCCCACGTTGTCGGATAGGTGTCCACACCCACACGCGGTCGCCTGGTAAGTGCTGGACATTCCGTCGAGTCCGGTTGTAACGGTAGGCGTCGGTATTATGCTGGGTGCGGATGCGATTCCGAGCAAGCTGGCGAGCATCCTCGGCTTTCTCGACGAAATCTTGAGTGTTGTCATTCCTTGTGGTTCCGTGGTCTACCGGGAGCATGGTGTCTAAGGGGGTTGTAACGCGACGTCCGTAAACAAGCTCGAATGGGGTAAACTCGGTGGTCTCCTGCACAGCGGTATTGTAAGCAAACGTGACGTATGCCAAATTTCATCCCATGTTTTGTGTTCCACATCAATGTACACGAAGAGCATGTCGGCTAATGTTCTGTTTAGGCGCTCTGTTAAGCCGTTAGTTTGGGGATGATAGGCTGTGCTCTTTCGGTGGCCGGTGTGCGTCAGTGTGACGACTTGTTGCAATAACTCCGCTGTAAACGCTGCACCGCGGTCAGTAATGAGTACAGCGGGTGCACCGTGGCGAAGCACGATGTTGTGGACGAAGAAGCTGGCGACTTCAGCAGCAGTTCCCCGTGGCAAAGCTTTCGTCGCCGCATAGCGAGTTAAATAGTCAGTTGCCACGATTATTCACTTATTTGGCAAGGAGGACGTGGGGAACGGCCCAAGAAGGTCCATTCCCACTTGCTGGAACGGCGCCGGAGGCGGATCCAAAGGCTGAAGGAGGCCGGCAGGCTTGACGGGTGGACCTTTACGCCTCTGACAGTCACGGCATGTTCGCACATAGCGCTGAACCGACGAAAACAGGTGTAGCCAATAGTATTTTTGCCGTATGCGCGCTAATGTCCTCGCGAAGCCTAAGTGGCCGGCACAGAGATCGTCGTGACACGCCTGTAAAGCTTCCTTGCGCAGTGCCGTCGGAACGACGAGAAGGAACGTTTCCTGGCTGTTCTCGAAAATTTTCTTGTACAGGACATCGTTTCGCAGGCAGTACGACGTCAATCCTCGTGAAAGTGGGCGTGGGACAACAACGTCAGCTCCCTCGAGATATCGGATGACTGGAAGCAGCTCAGAGTCTGCACGTTGATAGTCAGCCATGCGCGCCACGTCGACGGCACCAAGAAACGGCAAATCTAGCTCCAAGTCGGAGGATGTCAAGAGAATAGGAAAACGTGACAAGCAGTCAGCGTCGCTATCCTTATGGCCGGATCTGTAGACAGCAGTTATGTCGTATTCCCGGAGGCGGAGGCTCCAACGAGCGAGGCGACTTGATAGGTCTCGTAGATTGGCAAGCCAGAATAGCGAGTGGTGATCACTGATCGCTCGAAATGGCCGGCCGCATAAGTAGGGTCGGAACTTGCTGATGGCCCACACGACTGCTAAGCATTCTTTTTCGGTCGTTGAATAATTAGCTTCTGCTTTTGTCAGACTAAGACTGGCGTACGCAATTACACGTTCTGCGTCATCTTGCCATTGAAGCAGAATGGCCCCGAGTCCTACGTAGCTGGCGTCGGTGTGTATTTCAGTTGCCGCGGTGTCATCAAAATGCGCCAGTACTGGAGCGGATTGAAGGTGTTTACGCAATTTGCCGAAGGCCTGCTCGTGGTCTTCCGTCCACGCAAAGGGCACATCTTTTCGTGTCAGTCTCGTGTGAGCTTCAGCAATCCTTGAGAAGCCTTCAACGAAACGACGATAGTAAACGCAGAGGTCCAGGAACCGCTGAACAGCCTTTTTGTCTTTAGGACGACGAAACTCGGCAACGGCAGCGAGTTTTTCTGGGTCTGGTTGCACTCCTTGGGAGCTGACCACGTGGCCTAGAAACTTGAGTTCCTGGAAGCCAAAGCAACATTTTCCAGGCTTGATGGTGACGTTGGCCTTGCGTATTGCGGTAAGGACACTTCGTAGCCGGGCGAGATGTTCATCGAACGTGCTGGAAAACACAACAACGTCGTCTAGGTACAATAGACACGTCTGCCACTTTAGTCCAACGAGTACAGTGTCCATCATTCGTTGGAACGTAGCAGGAGCGGAACAGAGACCGAAAGGCAGCAATTTAAATTCGTACAGCTCATCGGGAGTCACGAAGGCGGTTTTTTCACGATCACGCTCGTCCACTTCGATTTGCCAGTAGCCTGACTTTAGGTCTAACGAAGTAAAGAACTGAGCATGACGCAGACGGTCCAAAGCGTCATCGATCCGTGGCAGGGGATAAACGTCGCGTTTGGTGACTCGGTTAACCCGTCTGTAGTCAACGCAGCAGCAGAGTGTGTTGTCTTTCTTTTTTACTAGTACGACAGGCGATGCCCACGGACTTGTCGTCGGCTGGATGACGTCATCATTTAGCATTTCTTGAACTTGACGCTTAATCGCCTCCCGCTCCATAGGTGACACGCGATACGGATGCTGACGAACAGGCCGCGCCGACTCCTCTGTAACGATCCGGTGTTGCGTAACGGAAGTGCGCTGGACTTTGGATTCCGTGGAGAAACAGCCGGAGAATTCTGTCAGTAGGCCCAGCAGCTGATCCTTCTGGGCATCTGCTAAGTCAGCATTAATGTGGACGCGGGTATTCAGGCTGGCGTGAGTTGTTGCGTCCGGTGAAGTCACTTGTAACGTGCCGATATCGGAGAAGTCAGCAATTTCGTTCAGGAATGCCACAGCTGTACCTTGAGGGACGTGCTGATACTCATGCCTGAAGTTTGTCAACAAAACTTGCGAGCACTTATGCTGTATTCGAACAAGGCCCCCGGCGATGCAGATGTGTTTTTCGAGCAGCAGCGGGATATTTGCCTCGGCAGTACCCTCATAGCCGCCGAATGCGTCGCAGGTGACGAGGGTCAATACGCTGCTCCTTGGCGGCACCGTGATGTTCTCGTCAACAATCCTCAAGGCGTTGACATACGCGTCGTCAGTGCTGCTCCCGGCTAAGACCTGCGCCGTCGAAAACGTTACCCGCGACTTTTGTAAGTTGATCACAGCTCCACTAGCCTGCAGAAAGTCCATTCCCAGAATTAGGTCCCTCGAGCAGCTTGGGAGGATAACGAAATTTCCGAGGTACGTAAACCCACGAATGCTCACTCGCGCTGTGCATCTTCCTACCGGGGCTAGCAGATGGCTCCTGCAGTTCGAATTTGCGACCCTGTCCACTCGGTAGAAACTTTCTTCAGCTTGCAGGCAAGGTCCATGCTCATAACTGAGGTGTCCGCTCCAGTGTCGATTAACGCCGTTATTTCTTCGTCGTCTATGGTGACGGGAACGTTCGACGTTACTACCTCTCGTAAGGTGTTCGACTCCGTCTGTACGTCTGCGTCGTTCTGTTTTCGTCGTTGTCGTCGTAGTGGAGGATATTGCGTACGGTCGTAGTCAGCGGCCTCACCTCCGGAGGTCGCTGAACTCAGTTTTTCCGACCCGGTGGGCTAGGCGAGCGGCGTCTCAGAGCGCCGCGAGTAAAGGCTTGGCTTGGTGATGGTGACCTGTAACGAGCAGGAGACGACGAACGGGGCTCCGGCCATCGCTGATCAACATTGGGACGATTTGCGACGAAACTCTCTATTTCCGGCGGCCGCTCACCAGGTCGTGGACGAGGTGCATTCGGCGAGAATCCACGAAGCCCCGCATGATGATAAGGACACATTCTGTAGATGTGCCCGGCTTCGCCACAATGAAAACAAAGGGGTTTGTAGTCTGTGGTGCGCCAGACGTCGCTCTTCCTAGTCCTTGCTTCGGCGATGTGCGGTGGGCTGCGAGGCGGCCTGAAGCTTACGTCCGTTTGTTGAGTGGGGTGTACCATGCCGCACGCACTTGAGGGTGGCGGACGGCGTACTACTTCAGCGTAACTCATTTCGGTGTGCGGTACCTGCTGTGGTGCCTCGTACTGTCCAGGAACATGGACGGCCTGTCAGACCTGGGCGCGCACCATTTCCGCAATCTAAAGTTGTCCCACAGGGGCAGTGGTCGTCTGCATCTTCTGCAGTTCCTCCTTGACGACAGCCCCGATGAGTTCTCGGAAGGCGCCAACGTTGTTACCGAGGGTAACGGCAGAGAGCTCCCTTGAAATCACGGCGTCGCGGTTGTTTTGCCTGGCCCGCTGTTGAAGGGCCTTTTCCATAGTAGTGGCTTCGTCATGGAACTCTGCAAGTGTCGTCGGCGGATTTCGCATTAGGCCAGCAAATATTTCCTCTTTGAAGCCGCCCATGACATGGCACACCTTCTCTGTTTCAGTCACGGAAGAGTCCGCACGTCTGAAAAGCCGATTCATGTCTTCTACGCACGCCGTCACGCGCTCATTCGGGCCTTGAATTCTTGCCTCCAACGCCAACTCCGCCCTCTCCTTCCTGTCCGCCCTGGTGAAGGCATTAAGGAACTGCCTACGAAATTCTTCCCATGACGTCAGTGTCGCCTCGTGGTTCTCAAACCATGTTTTCGCGGAATCCTCAAGAGCGAAGTACACGTAGCGTAGCTTACGCTCGTGGTTCCAGTCGTTGAGGTTGGCAACCCGGTCAAAATGGTCAAGCCAGCCGTCGGCGTCCTCTGAAGCACTTCCGTGGAACAGATTCGGCGTCCGGATTTCATTGACAACAATGTGCCATGCTGCAGGAGTGGCAGGAGGTGGTTGGTTCGTAATTCTAGTTTGTTCGGGTGGCAGACCGTGCTGAGGCTGGAGTCCCTGGAGACGTCGGCTGGCACGTACGTGCGCAGGGGTAAGCTCGGCTTAACTACTCACCGGGCTTAGGTCTGGGGTATGCTCCGGAGATCTTAACATCGACCGTACCCGGCACCTCCACCAGAAATGTCACCCAGGTATTACAACTAAAGCAGTTTGGCAAAATACAGATTGGCAAAATATGTCTGCCTTTAGCAATGGCTTGTCCTCGGAGAGCCCGTGCACAACCACGGAATTCGTCGTTCTCGCCTTAAGGGTCCCGTGTCAACACGTGCAAACTTATTTCGCGTCAATATATACTGATCCTCTTAGAATAGCTAATGCATTCAGTGATCATTTTTGCGCATCTACGGATACGCAGCAGCCAGCGTGTCCTTTACCTGATATACCTCGGTCGAGTCACTCTTTATACGGCATTCGACAAGTGCAGATGAAGTTCAACAGACGATCATATGACTGAAGACTACAAGCGCTGGCTTAGATCACATTGATCTTTATAAAATAAGACTAATTTAGCCTGAAACATCGTCAGTTTTGACAATAATCATTAACAAACTGTACTCTGCAAGGGTGTTTCGAGCTGTCTTAAAGCTGGTAGAATAGTTCCTGTCTTCAATAAAGGTGATCAGACTTCAGTAGGGAATTACAGGTCAATTTGTAAACTTCCTTTTTTTCGTAAAGTGATATATCCAAGAAACCAAGAAATATTTCATTCAGGAATGAACCGACTCATCGTAATTTGTTCATTAACTATCAGTATGTACGTCATTTTGCTGTATACCTTTTGTTTTTACATAAGTAATTATTATTCTTGATAACGAAACTAGTATCGTCTATCATGATGGGTTGATTATTTCTGGTAATATTCGTTATTCTCCTGCTTCACACCCTTTCATTATTTTTCATGTCTTTTTTCAAAAATTAGCATTATATATATATATATATATATATATATATATATATATATATATATATATATATATATATATATATATATATATATGTATATATATACCAATATCTTATGTATCCAATGGCCTGTTATGAGTAATCAACTTGCCTAATTATTCTTATTGTTCACATGGCCGGACTTCTTTCCTCTTTTTGCGTAATAACCCTATTTACGTAACCATAGGAGGTCCTTCTGGCAGTTTTTCAAAACTATGGCACCTCCGGCTGTAATACTATTAGCATGGAACTATAACATGACTGTTGCAATAAACTTGACTTGACCTTACAGAATCCCGCAATATTTCCAGGGAAGGTCAGTCTTCGAGCAGTTACAGTAGAAATTTGAATAACCTGTAATAATAACACGCAGTTTAAAACTTTGAGTGCATGTGATTCATGCTTGCACCTTACCTCCTCCGCAATAAAAGCCAGTGTCACGTCTCCTCTTCCAAACATGGCTTAAGATTTCAGTATAACGCTTAATGAAGCCATATATAACCACAACAAACTAAGCTTTGTATACATAACTGACGCAACCTGCGCCTTTTCTAAAAATACGAAGTCGTTCCTTCGTTCAGCTCACTAAGCACAATGGGGTTGTCTACTAAATGCGTAGCATAACGTATGAAACTAGGGAAACAAGCTGTGCTCACTAATTATCTGCAGAGCTGATATTTAGGCTACAGAATGCTGCCTTGGTACTGACGTGAATCAACTGATAATTTCTTACGCTATCCTGGTGTCATCAGCAACCGCCAATTGTACCGCTATCACTTCAGTGCGTGGTTTAAACTTGTAATTAATTTAAAATGAAAGTATTTGCCCAAAATTTCTTGGTTGAAGAAGAGCAGCATCGATATAAGAAGACAAAAGGCGAAAAGCGGTAAGTGCTAACTGCAGATTTAAATTCCGAAGTCTTTGGAATTGTTACGGATTCTTCAATCTTCATTTGCTCTATTGCGACTCAAGCAAGTTAGGCTTAAATTTTGTAAGCGCGACACAACAGTGTAATGAGGTAACAATTACTCAGCGTTCATTTATTCACTGATGATTCAATTATCCACAGAGGAATAAAGAAATGCCTAAGGTATTATTAAAGTCCTCTCTCTCTCACCTTGATGCGGTAACTAATCGGTGCAACGGATGACTCACGGACATACACTCTAACCAATATAAATTTGTGCACGTGTCAAGGCTTACTTGAACCGTATTCTTCATTCATAGATTAACCACAACGCCTTTAAAGCACCATTGTGCGCGGAAAATATCAACATTGTTGCGGCACACCACATCTGCAGAAGGTGAATCCTAAGAAACAACAGTTCCTAAAAAAAGATTATTGAAAGTGGTCATACCTGGAAATGGAGGGACCAACTTCAAGTGGATGGACTTTACATGGGGAGACATAATGTAGGGTCTCCTGATTAGCATACTTCTCTAGGGTTGCAGAAGTTTGAATAGACCAGCTTAAGACGTGACCTGCTTCGTCGTTCAAACAAAGAGATCACACAAAGTTCTTTTTTCATTGCTGTCACACTTACAAAGTGGCCGTATTTCCCCAGTGCATACCATGACACGACGAGTTGGATTTCACCAATGCATAAATATGCACACAACACAATGGATCCCACACAGGACCAGCACGCTCCAAAACTGGTAAAAAGCATCATTTACACGCCGCTTCTCATAGCGAGGAATTCTAGACACACATAACACTTCGTAGCAATGCACAAGCAAAATTAAATGGTCAGAATTAAAAAATAATAGATATTTCAATATATCGGCCCAGGATCAACAAGATTCAACTGACTACGGCGGAGAGGGTAGCCCCGTCTAACTAAAAAGGTCGACGAAGATAATGTCACGGGGTAGTCACGTATGAAGAACACAGTAGCAATACTGTAAAAGACGAAAATAACTTTTATTGGGCGAACCTGTGCCCACAAAAATAGGCTACGTTTAAACAACAGCGATAGCGGCGAACACCGTCGGTGATTGTCGAAATCTGATCAGCAGGTCAAGCGCGTCGACTTTTGTACATCCGTCATCGAAGGTTCCAGAGTAATCGCTGGTGCCCGCGTGCCTTCCAGAAAGTTCAACATCTTTCGCGTCGTGCATACAAAAAATCCGATTACACAAGATTCGGTGACAATACACGAAAAGAACCATCGATATCATTCGAGAAACTACCGATCCTGGCGGGCGCGTCCCGCACTGATCGATAACATTTGTTAGGCGGTGAAACGTGGTCACCCGATAAATATGTTCACGCGTCAATGCCCCCCTCTCAAAAGGCATCGTCCCGACGCTGCACACATAACAAGAGAGTGAAACACAAAAGCAAGCCTACTAAACAAAAGTAACAAGACAACAAAGAAAAAAAGTCCGACGTAACACCGTCCAAAAAATGGCCAAAGTTCAGCTATGCACAGTCCCAGTGCTCATTAGCGATTCTGGAATGGCTTATGTCTTACAACATGGACAACTTCAGGTAGTCAGCGGCGCCGCTGTGAGTGCGAAATGCCGTCTGGCACGACCTCATAGTCAAGTGCGACAATGCGTTGGATGTTCTTGCAGGGTCGGAAATAGCGGCGTAAAATTTTCTCGCTGTGTCCTCGTTGGCGTAGCATCCTCGAAGGTTGTAGTGTCGGCTGTCGGTCCTCTGGTGGTTTTTGATCCGCAGGCGGGCGAGATGTCGGGTTTCTTCTGCGCGCTGGAGAAAGGTGGCGACGTCAAGATTCTCTTCGTTGCAGACGTCCGGCAGCATGGCATCGAGAGCAGTCGTCGAGTTCCTGCCGTGAACCAGCTTGAATGGCGTGATGTGTGTTGTTTCTTGCACCGCTGTGTTGTGAGCAAAGCTTACCTACTGCAACACCGCGTCCCCCGTCTTGTGCTGCACGTCGACGTACATTGCTAGCATGTCAGCGAAGGTCTTGTTCAGGCGCACCGTGAGACCATTCGCCTGCCGGTGGTAGACAGTTGTCCTCCTGTGGCTTGTATGGCTGTATTACAGAATGGCTTGGGTGAGTTAGCTCTGCTGTGAAGGGCGTTCCTCTGTCGGTGATGAGAACTTCTGAGACACCATTTCGCAGCACGGTGTTCTAGACGAAAAACTTGAGCAATTGGGCTGCGCTACCTCTCGCCTTTTCGGCAGAGCTTTAGTTTAAGCGAAGCGAGCGAGGTAGCACTTCGCCACGGTGATTCACTTATTTCTGGATGTTAACGTCGGAAGCGGTCGCAAAACATCCATCCCTATCTGATGAAAAGGTCGGCAAGGAAGGTTGATCGGCTGTATTAACCCCACTGACCTCGACGGTGGTGTCTCGCGTCGCTGAGAGTCTCGGCATGTCTTCATGTAATGGGCGACATCGGCGGTCAGGCGCGACCAGTAATACGTTTCCTGTATCCTCGACAGCGTCCGGGAGAATCCGAGGGGCTCAGCGGTCGGATCGTCATGTAGGGCGTGCAGTGCTTCCTGACGCAGCGCTGACGGAACAACAAGAAGGTAGTTGACACGGACTGATGAGAAGTTCTTCACGACTACGCTGTTTTGAAGCGTGAATGCAGACAATCCGCGCTTATATGACCTAGGGGCAAGGTCCGTATTCCCTTCTAAATACGGGGCGAGGCCTTTTAGCTCCGGGCCTGCTCGTTTCAGTTGAACGAAGTCTTCCACGCTTATTATCCCAAGGAAGGCGTCGTCATACTCGTCGTCTTGGGGGCTCGTGATAGCCAAGATGCATCAGAGTATTTTCGTCCGGGCTTATAGATTAGGCACTGGGATCGACGTACGAGAGGTACTAGGATCGATACCCAGTACCTCCACGAGAGGTCGCGTAGTACTGACAATAAAGAACACATAGCAATAATGTAAATGGTGAAACTAACAATGATTGGCCGAACCTGTGCCAACAAAAGCAGGCTACACTTAAAGCACAACGAAACCAGCTAACATAGTCGGCGATCGTCGAAATCTGATCAGCTGGTCAAGCGCGTCGGCTTTTGTACATCAGTCAGCGAAGGTTCCAGATTAATCGCTGGTGCTCGCTTGCCTTCAGGAAAGTTTTACCATAGAGTAATATAATAAACATAAAGAATGGACAATTCCGTTGGCGCCTGTGGCCGACTTGGGCTCTCAGCAGCGGAATCGGTGTAACGCACCAGCCTCCAAGATGGTTCCGCATGCCGCCGAATCTCGGAGGTACAAATGTCTGTTTCGTTTCTTTTATTTTTTTTATTTGTTACCCATAACGTTGCATAAATCGAGTGATTTCATGCAGGCGCTTGTGCCGCCGTTTATATGTTGTGACGACGTGACGACGAGCGCACAAAGGTGGTTCACTTCATGTTAGCTTTATTGAAATTCATTTTTGCTATTTCAGGCCGCAACCTAGCGCAACAATCATATCTGGTGCTCTTGACCACATTTGGCCCTTGCGCCACAAAACACCACGTTCATCATCATCAGAACTTTATCGCTTATGATACTGTACGTTTACTAAATCACGTCAAAAGGTGCATCGTACATAAAGGTGCCATGTTGCTAAATATAGATCAACTTGCTACACACTCAAGAACACGGAAATAGCTGACAACAATTCATTGCAGCAAGATTGTAACAGGCAGATACATGAAAACGAGGAGAAATTGCGAAATGCAAGCAATGTGGGTGTCACTCGGCGCACTTTTAAACGCGATCAAAACCAATCCGATTAGAATTTCTCGGTCGCGATTGGTTCTCTTGCGCAAGCTGCACGATGGCGGCAATAGCAGTCGAGAATTTCAATCCAGATCGGACTTGATCGCGATGGAAAGCGGTCGTGTGACATCGGCATAATGGAGAATAGCAGGAAAATAATGGCGTGATGGCAATAACATTGCACAAGCAAAACATATAGAACAGGTGTTGCAACTTTTCATATAATCAATAAAAACTGCACATACACGCCAGCAGTTATATTGGTCAAAATAAGATTGTGTTGGAAAAGAAAAAAAATATTACGCTTTTTATTGTGCTTCTGCGAAGGAGGGTGAATTAGGCTAGCAAAATTATGCGAATGGTTGCGTGCCGCAATAAAATGGCTGCAAAAATAATTAAGCACGCACCTACATCCTCATCTCGTATTTGTAAACCTGTGTGTCCGTCATTAATCAGCTGCGATTAAGCACTTTGTTTTGGGGGTCTTTACCTGCTGTCTTCGAAGCCTTGCATTCTTCGGATGCTTCGAATTTTGCCCTTGAGCATGAATGATAACCTTTGGCTGTACAGTGTAGTTTAAGCAAATAGTGGAGAATCCGGCAATACGTAGAATGACAGATAGAAGGTAAGCAATACTGGAGCCTTCAAAGCTATTGAATATAGACGCCACGTTCCTTCGAATAAGCAATACTGGAGCCTGTAAAGCTTTAGACTGGTGGTGCTGCGTTCCTTCATGTAATGCGTACCTTTTTGGTCAAGGAAGCACTGCTATAAATGCTAAGAAACAAGAAACTTTCTAAGGTAAGGACGGCATACACAATTGAAAAATTAAGACATTTTCAGCCCAATGGTGAACAGCTAACAACGCTCGAGCGCACATAGCCTGCTACATAGGTTGAGAGACAGCGCATTATTGTCATCCTGCAAATATCGCACGTCTACCGCTTTAGAAGTAGTTACATTTCATTTGCAAAAGTAGAACATTATACTTTTTGAGCAGTCGCTGCGCGTAACATAAAGCTCTCTGCCCCGAAAGACACGTGTTCATAGGCCGCAGTTCGTAACAAATTACCTAATTTTATTTTCTAACCTTCTCATTGAATCGAACGTGCCTCGCAGCTCGGACGCTGCCGCGTCGCTGTTATCGCTAGCATCACCATTTATTGCTGTGTATAACAAAAAAATGCCAAATGAAATTCAGCGTACCAATTGGGCAGCAGCTGTTCATGGCTGTGAGGCCGCCGTCATCTCGTTCGTGTGGCTAACAGTGACATAACGCAATGCGAAGGGAATAAGTTGTGAACAACGTGCAAAAGAACTTGCTGTGGCCTTACCATGAAACGGCGATGAAGCACACGCTGGCAGGAGAACCCAACAACGATGCTCAGGTGCATTTTACAGAAAGAGCCCTGCGGCGCGGCCTCACTGCGCTTCGAACGTGCTGGATCGTGCCCAGTGGTCGTGCCACCTGTCAAGCTGCTAAGCGCAGCCGCAACCACATTTTTCTTGATGTGCTCTGCCACCTAGCGGAATCGGCAAAGCTCCGCCGTGAAACGGCTCCAGTGTCTACTCTTGTCGTTTACTATGTTACTTTATGGTTACAGATTACACAAGGTTTGGTGACAACAAATACCAACAGGAACCATAGAAACTTTCGACAAGTGCAGGCGCGTCCCGTGTTCAGCGATAACATTTGTTAGGTGGTGAAACGTGGTCACCCGATAAACAAGTTCACGCTTCAATAAGCAGACATATCTGCGCTTGTAAAAAATCATACAAAGCAAGAAGAAGAAGAAGAAGCAGTGTCTAGTGCACAGTTTTAAGGCAGCCAGTACTTGTTACTGATCCTGTTTGCAAGACGGTTTGCCCTTGGAACTACGTGACGCCACGACACTGGTGGAGATGCTGGGTACCTGATGCTTAGGACTCCTACAAGGACACGTACGCACATTCTAGAGAGTCTACCTGTTGTCATTACGTCCGTGCACCGATTCAGCCGCCGCCTGTTAGTCCTGAGACCTGAATTCACCACCGTTCCAGCTCAGACTAAGATGCAAATGGTGATGGTGACTGTTGAGCATCCTCGCGTTCCGGACATCTTTCGTGGCGATACATTTGAAGAAATTGAGGACTGGCATGATAAGGTCAACGACTGGAGTTGCTAAGGTCAACGACTGGAGAGCAAAAGAAAAACTTCTGCACGGGTATTCCGCCCTAGTAGATATCGCTGTCACAAGGTTCCAGAACCTGGAAGCGTGCTTCAAAACATTGGACGACTTTGGACGCGAGCTCCTGAAGACGTCCTCCTATTGCGACCGGCGGGAGCTTATTGAAGCCCGCTTTCAGAAACCCAAAGAAAGCATCACCATGTATGCTGAGAATACGGCCCGTTTATTTCGTTGAGCTGACCCCGACATCTCATGCGACATATTGCTATCTGCCATCTCATGCCATCTGATGCGAGTAAGTAGAATTGTTTGCAGGCCTCGTACGACACCCACCAAGCACAGTGGAGGAATTCATAAAGTATGCTACTACAGTCGAGCGGGCACTTCAGCAACGATGCCAGCTCATTGACTGCCTGCCCAGTAAGACATCCATGAACGCCGCCTCTCAAGATGCCTCCACTAAGCAAGGCTCTCTGCGAAAACTGCGCGGTAAACTACTTAGCGTGGAAGCTTGGGCTTGTTGGTGATGCACTAAAAGAAGGGCACAGCGCGAAAGACAAGTATACAAGAGAGCGACACGCACACAGGGCTGACTTACAACGGTTTAGTCACGAAGCTACGAAGGAATAAATGTATAGGGTGCTACCATGCGCAATATGTGAATGATCGGCAAAAAAGCTGAAATCAGGAAGCATCATAAGAAACAGTACAAGGCCGTCTGGATATTCGTGGCCGCGACCACGGGTGTAAGCCCTACTTTAAAGAAAGCGAAGAGCTGCCTAGACATAGCTCAGAGCTGGTACATGAAATCATTGAAGCACTTTTCTTTAGGAAGTTTGATAGCTCTTGCGTCCGCTCAGTAATGTTGTTTGGCGGGCAGTCTCGCCACTGAGGATTTGCCTTTGAGCGAAAGTCTCAGTCAATGCAGTCTCCTCACATCCGACGTCTCAGCCTAGCGAGGCGCATCAGTATCAGTTCCGTCTCGTTAGGAAATACTTCTGGGATGCATGAGACAGGCAACCGAGACCGTGAACTGTTTGGTGTACCTCCCTTCAGGTGCAACTAGTGAGCTCGCGGTGAGCACCGAAAGTTTCGTCATTTCCTTATTTTCTTCTTTTGCACATTACTTGTAAGTGCTGGTCCATTCCGCCGATAATACATCGTGTATATAGCCGCTTTCCTGGCCGCTTGCGTACGGGAGACTCCGAAACGACGATGTTAGAACCATTGAGAAATACTGTGCTGTGCAAGCTGCCGCGATCACCAAAACGCGTATACCGCGGATAATTGAAGCATGTTTTCAGGCGTTTGAGATTTACTAAATGGACTTAAATGACTCTACTGACATGCCTCGCGCTGACTCTCTAGTAAGAGACCAAGCCAAAAAATTGAAGCGCTAAAGAAGAGAAAAAGTAATGAGAAAGTTTGCAGTAGCACGCAGACAATAAAAATATTACGTAGCGAAAACAGTTAGAAAGTTCACCCTTACATTTTCATCAAGTTAAAAAAAGTAGTTTGCGTCCAGTGTTTTCTTCTACATTTGCAATTATATTCGTTTTGTGGGTTTCTGTTTGTACTCCTGTAGATCACGAGCATGTATTCGCAACTGTGAAATAACGTCGGTATGCCTGTAGGGTTTGCCTAGCTGAGTTCATGGCCGTCTGCGCACGTCAGATTCCGGAAATACGAGGCTAGAACGGTTTATAAATCGTTCTGTTTCGAGCTACTTGTCGGCGATAACGTATACTAGCCGCCTATGGGATTATCCGACTTAGCTATGTGGAATGCTGGGTTGCCATAGCCGGAAGTTCGAATCCTTCTTTAATTTTTTTTTAATTTGAAGACGGTAAGCCTGAAATTCACCTCCTCCAGTGCACTACATCTGAGGGGTTAGAGTGACGCCTAATAATAATATTTGGGGTTTTACGTGCCAAAACCACTTTCTGATTATGAGGCACGCCGTAGTGGAGGACTCCGGAAATTTTGACCACCTGGGGTTCTTTAACGTGCACCTAAATCTAAGCACACGGGTGTTTTCGCATTTCGCCCCCATTGAAATGCGGCCGCCGTGGCCGGGATTCGATCCCGCGACCTCGTGCTCAGCAGCCCAACACCATAGCCACTGAACAACCACGGCGGGTAGAGTGACGCCTAACACCGGCAAAAGGTGCGGAGAGCGAGCGGGGCTATATTTATCCGGGAACAAGCACATTAGAAAGGCCCACTAAGCTTCAACAACGACAGTCCCACGCCAGAAGAGGAATTGGCTTCCATGGTGCAGCATTCGCACCCCCCCCCCCCCCCCCCCCCCATGGCCCTATAGCCCAATAGCCGTCAGTCCCGGCAGCTGCGGAGCACCTGATCAAAGCGGCGGTCACATCTGTAACGCAGCAGGGGGTGCTAAGAATCTCTGGGTCCGGACAGGCCGCCAATGCAAACTGACCCTTGGAGTTTAACACCTGAACCCTCTCGAGTGAGGATAGCTTAGCACGACTCTTTGAGGAACTATCAGACATTCTTTGGGATATCATCGGCCTTAGTGAGATTACAAGAACTGGTGAAGCTTACACGTTGCTGAATAACGGACATGCCCTCTGCTCTTGAGGTCTCCTAGATAAGAAGCAATACGGGGTATGATTCCTAATCCATAAGGACATAGCGGGCAATATTGACGAATTCTACAACATTAATGGGAGGATAGCTGTAGTCGTAATCAAACTTAAAAGGAGGTATCGAGTAAAGATAGTACAAGTCTATGCCCCATGATCGAGTCAAGATGATGAGGAAATAGATCACTTTTATGAAGACGTTGAATTAGCGATTACAAAAATTCAAACTCAATATACTGTAGTAATGGGTTACTCCAATGCAAACGTGAGGAAAAGGCAGGCTAGTGCACAAGGAATTTGGCAAATGCGGCGTCGAATCGAGGAACACTAGAGGAGAGAGGCTGGTAGAATTCGCTGAAAGGAATTAGCTTCGAATAATGAACACCTTTTTCAGGAAGCGTAGCAACAGAAAGTGCAACTGGAAAAGCCCTAATGGTGAAAGAAGAAAGGAAATTGACTTCATACTTTCTGTTGATCCCAGCATACTGCAGGATGTAGAAGTGATAGGTAGGGAAAAGTGCAGTGATCATAGCGTAGTGAGGGCTAGGACTCACGTCAATTTGAAGAAAGGACTAAAATTGGTCAAGAAGACACAGGTAAACCTAGAGGCATTAGGGCTAAAAGCAGAAAAATTCAGGCTGATACTCGCAAACAAATATAAAGCCTTAGAACAGACAGATGAAGATGACATAGAGATAATTAATGAAACTGTAATTAAGCTTGCTTCAGAGGCAGCAATTGGAGTGGAACGCAAGGCACCAATGCAACCAGTAGGCAATCTCTCCCAAGTAAAAAGGACCTAATAACGAAACGACGAAGAATGAAAGTGTCCAAATCAAGAGATATGATAGAATTCGCGGAATCGTCAAATTTGACGAACATGGTGAACATAACTGATATTCGAAACTATAACGTGAGAAAGAGTGAAGAAGCCGTAAAAAATGGACGCAGCCTCAAATCAGTGAGGAAGAAACTCGGCATAGGACAAACCAAGATGTATGCACTGAAAGATAAGTAGGGTAATATCATCAGCAATCTCGCAAATATAGGAAACGATGCGGAAGAATTCTATACTGACCTGTACAGTACCCAAAGCAGTTAGGATATCTCCATTAGAAATATTAATGAACAGGATACATAAACTCCTCGTGTAGCTAGCGATGAGGTGAGAAGAGCCTTGCAAGATGTGAAACGAGGAAGAGGCAGGAAAATACGGAATAACTTTCGATTAATCAAAGGTGGAGGAGAGATAGTGCTTAGAAAACTGGCGGCTCTTTATGCGAAGTGTCTATCAACTGCAAAGGTCCTAGAAAACTGGAACAATGCGAACATTATACTAATCTACAAAAAGGGAGACGTTAAATAATTGAAAACTTATAGGCCGATTAGCTTACGCCCAGTGCTATATAAAACAGTTACCAAAGTAATGTTTGGATAGAATGAGGGTAACATTGGACTTTAGTCAACCAAGGGAACAGGCTGGCTTGAGGAAGGGATGCTCTACAACGGATCACATCCATGTCTTTTCTCAGGTAATCGAGGAATCCGCAGAGTACAATGAGCATCTCTAGATGGCTTGCATAGATTACGAAAAGGCATTTGATTCAGTAGAGATACCAGCAGTCATAGAGGCACTACGTAATCAAGGAGTACAGGCCGCTTACGTAAATTCCTTGGAAACTATCTACAGAGGTCCTACAGCTACCTTATTTATACACAGCAAAAACAGGAAGATACTTATAAAGAAAAGGGTCAGACAGGGAGACACAATCTTTCCAATGCCATCACTCCGTGCTTGGAAGAAGTGTTCGAGCTATTAAACTTGGAATGCTTAAGAATAATGATCGACGGCGAATACCTCAGCAACCTGACATTGTTCTATTTAGCAACAGTGCAGGGGAGTTAGAACAAATGATTGAGGACCTTAACACAGAGAGCGTAAGAGTGAGGCTGAAGATTAACATGCTGAAGACAAAGATAATGATGAATAGCCGGACAAGGGGACAACAGTTCAAAATCGCTAGTCAGCCTCTAGTGTCTGTGAAGGAGTGTGTTTACCTAGGTCACTTAATCACAGGGAACCCTGATCATGAGAAGGAAATTCATGGAAGAATGAAAATAGGTTGGATAGCATACGGCAGACATTGTCAGCTCCTGACTCGAAGCTTACCATTATCATTAAAAAGGAAGGTGCACAATCAGTGCATTTTACCAGTGCCGACTTACGTAGCAGAGGCTTGGAGACAAAGAAGCTTGAGAACGAGTTAAGGACCACGCTAAGAGCGATGGAACGAAGATTGCTAACATAACCTTAAGAGACAGAAAGAGATCGGTTGGGATCAGAAAGCAAAACGGGTACGTACGATATTCTAATTGAACTGAAGAGAGAAAATTGGAGCTGGGCAGGTCATGTAATGCGCCGGTTAGATAACCATTGGACCATTAGGGTTAGGGAATGGGTACCAAGAGAAGGGAAACGCAGCCGAGGACGACAGAAGACTAGGTGGAGCGATGAAATTAGGAAATTCGCGGGCGCTAAATGGAATCGGTTGGCGCAGAAGAGGGGTAATTGGAGATCGCGGGGAGAGGTCTTTGTCCTGCAATGGACATAAAACAGGCTAAGGATGATATGATGTGTCAGCTCTCCTTCGGGAAATGGCGCATCTGGACGGGGTTTGAATGGCAAGCATTTCGTGTGTTCTGTAGTTACGTGGCTATCATTGACAGCATTGCAAACAATATTCCAGGTTTTTAGTCGATCATTCACTTATTGCGCATGGTTACACCCTATATATTTATTACTTGATTGCTTCATGAATAAACTGTTTTAAGTCAGCGTTGTTTGGGTGTCGCTCTCGTGTATCCTTGTCTTTATTTTGCGATCTGTCCTTCCGAAACGAGAAACTCAAAGCCCTGTTTGCTCCTACCGAGCCAGCACTCGCTTCGGTCGCGGAAGTCGTCCGCCAGGAGCTGCGGCAAACCTTTTTAACGCCCGCGCCATGCCCCGAAACACGCCCGTGGAGCTATGCTGATGTAGTTCGTCGTCCTCCACCTCTACCACCGACATCGCCCGATCCATGCGCGCCCTGTTCGCACCCCATCATGGTAGCGGGAACCTGGGGGACGACCACCAGCTTGCCGAACTGTCTTGTGGCGCACTGCCGACAACCGGCCACTCTGCTTCCACTGTGGGGAACCGGGCCACATCGCCCGTTACTGCCCTCATCCAGACGTCGCCTTTCGAGGCTTTCCAAGTCCAGCGTAAGAATGCTTTGAGTACCGCCGTGCCCTGGACGAGGATTATCTGTCGTCTAACCAAAGATAATTTGTCGCCACGTCATCACTGCCAGTCTCCGTCACCTCGACTTTGCTTATCCCCTAGCCATCAACGTTTCACTGACGACGTCAGAGGCCTTTCCCTTAGTCTTCGCTGGAGAAACTAACAACCACGACCTCAGGCGCTAAGGTTGCCAACTGTCGAGACACGGAAAAGCGCCCCACACCTCCGCAACAAGACTACATGAAAACGACGAGTAATCCTGGCGAATGTGTTCGCGCAGACCTCAACCTTTTCATTGACGGACATCCCGTTACAACCCTTGTGGACAGCGGTGCTAATATCCCCAATACTGCATCAAGATCTAGTTGACCGCCTTAAAAAGGTGAAAACATCATGGACAGGACCATACGGACAGGAGTGCCGGGGGTCAGCTAAATGACGCCAGCGGGTAAATGTATCGCCAGACTAGGCATCGGTAATTCCAGCTTTCTTCCACGTTCGTCAACCACCTCGAGTGCTGCAAGGAATTCTTCTTGGGGATGGATTTCCTGCGGGATTATAGGGCGGGTATAAACATCCCAGAGCTTTTGGTCACGTTTTCCGTCAGCCCAGATGTGACTGGAAACCATAATAGACAGCGCGAGTATTTACGACTAGCCGAGGACGCGACGATACCTCCGCAGTCCTGCTGCCTTGTCTGCCTCCAGCGAGAGGCCTTACCGTGGTGATGTGATAGCGGACTAAATCGGCGTACTATTATTCACACAAGGCGTTTCGATTCTCAGGTGCACTCTGGCTATAAATCGTGGTCATGTAGCAGTGCTCCTTACGAACTGTAGCAAAGAACGCCGCAACGTCCCGAAGGGCACTGCAATTGCGTACTGTGATGATATACTACAAGTGAAGGACTGTTTCGTTGTGCACGACAGAGAAATGAATGAAAAGACCCCCCCCCCCCCCCCCCGGCCACGGCAACATCGTCTGTCGACCTTAGCTACACCCTATTGCCCGTTGAAAGGCAGCGCCTGCTGGACCTTCAACAGCAGTTTGATGATTGCTTTTTATCCACGTCCAATGTCAAGCAGACACAACTGACGAAACACCGAATAATTGCCAAAGATGACACTAGACTAGTTCCACAGAATGCCTACAGGGTGGCCCCGAAGAATGCAAAGAAATACGAAAGCAGATGAAGAAAATGCTCGGGGGTGCTGCAATACAGCTTTCGAAGAGTCGTTGAGCGTCTCCCGCGGTGTTGGCCAAGAATCAAGACGACAGCTTACGCTTCTCTATTGACTACCTCAAGTTAAATCAGGTAAAAAAGAAAGGCGTCTACCTGTTACCACGCATAGACGATTCACTAGACATGCTGCGTCACGCACGCTTTTTTACCTTTATGAACCTGCGCAGGCGGGTTTCGGCAGATAGAAGTCGATGAGAGAGATCGGGGGAAAACCGTCTTCGTTACACCCGACGGCCTTTACGAATTTAAGGTGCCGCATTTCGGTTTGTGTGCAGCGGCAGCTACTTTTCAGCATCTAATGGACACCGTACTTTCAGGTCTAAAGTGGAAAACATGTTGTATACCACGACGTCATGATCGTGTTTTCAGCTACATTTGAAGAGCATGTGCCCCGGCTATTGGCTGTTCTCCAATCAGTACGCTCGGCTGGCCTGACGTTAAAGCCAGAGAAATGTCATTTTGGTTTTAAAGAAATCCAATTTCTAGGCCACGCCATCAGTAATGAAGTTGTCCGGCCTGACCCAGACAAAATAGACGATGTTACAATGTTCCCCACATCATATGACAAGAAGGCAGTGAGACGCGTCTTGGGCCTGTGCGTCTATTACCGACGGTTTATTGCAGACGTATCCTGCATTGTCTCGCCGTTGACGCGACTACCACGAGAGGATGTTACCTTTGTACTGGGTGAAAGCGAGCAAATTGAGTTTAACGAATTACGTCAGCGTCTGCAAACGCCCTCAGTTCTTGCACACTTTGACCAGGACGCGAGCAATGTAGGTCTGGGTGCCGGGCCGGTGCAGTGACAAGACGCCTCCCGAAAAGTGATAGCCTACGGCGGCAGAACGTCCCCGCGTACAGGAGAAAACTATTCCACTACGGAGAACGAATGTCTGGCCGTAGTGTTGGCTGTTAATAATTTCGCCCTTATTTGTACGGTCGCACGTTCATCGTCGTCAGTGACCACCACTCTCTCTGTTGACTCGCTAATTTAATGGACCCCTCTAGTCGACTGGCGCAATGGAGCGTCAGGCTTCAGCAGTTCGAAGTGACCGTCGTATATAAGTCAGAGAAACAGCACACTGACATCGACTGCCTCTCTCGGTCACCAATACAGCCTTCTGTCACTCAGGATAAGGACACGGACGCTGCATTCTTGTGATGGTGGATACACTTGCCATTTCTCGGCAGCACTGTGAAACCCAGAACTTCTTTCAATTATGGGTTTCTTGGAAGGCCAAGGCAACGACATGCCGCGTTTGTTTGGAAGAAGATTGGTGTCATTTTGTTTGCAGGACAATGTTTTCTATAAGAACTTTTCTTCGACGATCAGTGCCTACTTACTGGTCATTCTGCTTTGCTATGCAATGAAATTCTCACACCGTGTCTTGATGAGGCCGCCTCAGGTCATCTGGGCTACACATAAAATTGTTCTTACTGCTACGCAATTATTATTGGCCGAAGCTCACAGACGATGTTGAACGTCATGTTCAACATCGTCAGCTGGCCTCTCAGTGCCACCTGAGAGGCCAGCTGCAACACATGCTCAGTGCTCTCCTAAATCGTGTAGAGGTGCCGGAAGCGCCATTCGCTAAAATTATCATGGATTTTCTTGGACCATTTCCAAGTTCAACTATAGGGAACCAGTGGATTATCGTCGCTGTCAGCTACCTTAACAGGTATGCGGAGACAAATGCTACCCAGCGGGGTACAGAAGCGGAAGCAGCTTGATTTCTCGTCGAAAACGTCGTCCTTCGGCTGAGTGCCCCAGCGGCAATGATTACTGACAGACGAACCACTTTCACGGCCGACCTTCTACATGCCGTTCTTGAATTCAGCGGTACAGCACATCGAAAAACGACAGCCACTGACCAGATGAATGGACTGACAGAGCACTTCAACAAGAACCCTGCAGACATGCTTTGTTAAGTCGATGTGCAACATAAGAACTGGAACAAAATTTTCCCTTATGTAACTTTCGCATGTAACACCGCTCAACCAGAAACAACTCGTATGACACCATTCGGCTTGGTACACGGACGCGAAGCAACGACAACGTTAGATGCGATGCTACCGCACGAGTGTGATGACATCCATGCAGTTGAAGAATTGGCTCTATGTGCCTTAGAAGCCAGGCAGTTCGCACGTGTGCACATCCGCCACCTGCAAGAGCGCAATGTGGTAATCGTCCGCACACATTCGTCACCTACACGCCCTTGGGAGATAATGTGGGTTTGTATGTCTATGTGGCGTCGGGGACTTTCAGAAAAACTCCTAAGGCGATATTTTGGGCTCCGCAGTTATCTGACGGCAGAATAAGGTGAACTACGGGGTCATGTCAGATGGTGAAGCTTTTTCGTGGCTCCGCAAGTATCTGCCCGCACGGGGTGCACGTCAAGCAGTACTTTTCCAGGTGATTCATGTTTTATTATTTTATGCCTGCATATGCGTAGGTTCCGCATCGGGACGATGCTTCTTTTAGAAGAGAGGCCAATGCCACGTCCGCATGCACCATGTACGGCGACGATAAGCAGAAGGATAGACAGTTGGGCGAGTTGGTATTGTTACGTTTCGCCTACGACGCGCGGTATAGCCGGCGCGGATGCAACGGACGCCGGGGCTTCGTTCAAAGCGGCGGACATTTTGGCCCGTTCGGAGCTGCCGCAAAGCCTCCCCGCCAAGCGCGTCCAGGCGTGTTTCAGTGCCACGTGTCTTCGTGTGTGCGTGTGTGTGTGTGTGCCCACCCTTGTCAAAGCGCGGCAGCCGGGGAGAGGAGCTTCCCAAGTGTGAAGCGAGGAGGTCTGTCCGGCGCCGGCAAGGCGGATGCGTGACTACACTCGTCTCAACTTGTCTCTCAGCTCGTCCGTGCCCCGCCGTCACGTGGTCTCGTCACGAGGCCTTCCTCTTGCCCTCAACTCCGAGAGTATAAGAGCAGCTGCCCCCGGACGCCGGGAGAGAGGCTCCGATTTCTTTTGTTGAGTAACGTTCTCTCCCGTCTCTCCACTTCGGTCGACCTGACCGCCCGCTCTTTTGCGATGTTAGAATAAACAAGTTGTTCTGTTACCAGTCGACTCATGCTTTGCCGGGACCTTCGGATGCTTCCAGTTGTGCCCCAGGCCACCAGGCCAACGCTACCCTTGGGGCTTGCGACCCAGATTCTAACAACTGGCTGGTAGCGGTGAGATCGCGACAACGGAGGCCAGCAGCGAAGATATGCGGTTGACTGTATGCTGAGCAGCACAACGACCATCTGGGAGCAGTGCAACGAGCCCTGTGTGATGACTGGTTGCCTGCAGCGGAACGACTGCGCTGAATTCTTGGCTGCGAGGTTTGGTGAGTGCGGGACTTTCTTCTTCTGAGTTTTGCCAGGCTTTTGTTAGTGTCAGAAACAGAGCTGGTAATTGTGGTTGTCGTTGCTGCCGGGTTAGTTTGCGGCAGGACAATAGTAGGCAGTAGAGAAAGCAGCATTCAGAGCAGCCATGGATTTGAAGTCGTTGCGCAAACCGAAATTGCTGGAGCTTGCAAGAGAGTTGGGTCTGGATGTCTCAGACAAACTCAGAAAACCAGAACTGCTAAGGGCTATTCTTGAGTTAGAAGCGGAGGATGACGAGCTGTCGGAATGCCTTGAGACCATTGAGGAGAGGGCAAAAAGACAGGAGCGCGAACTTAAAGAACAGAAAGAGAGACAGGAGCGCGAACTTAAAGAACAGAAAGAGAGACAGGAGCGCGAACTTAAAGAACAGAAAGAGAGACAGGAGCGTGAACTTAAAGAACAGAAAGAGAAAGATGAGCGTGAACGAAAAGAACAGAAAGAAAAAGAGCGTGAACGTAAAGAACAGATAGAACGAGAACAAAAATGTCAACTCTCCCGAAGTCACTTTACAGTGTCCTGTGTGAACCTGAACGACAGAACGAGGCCTGCTCTGTGCGCTGCGCTCAAGAAACGCCGAAGGACGACCGACTTCGGTTATGAGCATCATCAAGCGACATCCCTCCGGACAGCGGATGCAGTCCCCTGACCATCGGGATCTGCTTCCCCCGGTGGGGCGGTCTGTTACGTTTCGCCTACGACGCGCGGTATAGCCGGCGCGGATGCAACGGACGCCGGGGCTTCGTTCAAAGCGGCGGACATTTTGGCCCGTTCGGAGCTGCCGCAAAGCCTCCCCGCCAAGCGCGTCCAGGCGTGTTTCAGTGCCACGTGTCTTCGTGTGTGCGTGTGTGTGTGTGTGCCCACCCTTGTCAAAGCGCGGCAGCCGGGGAGAGGAGCTTCCCAAGTGTGAAGCGAGGAGCTCTGTCCGGCGCCGGCAAGGCGGATGCGTCACTACACTTGTCTCAACTTGTCTCTCAGCTCGTCCGTGCCCCGCCGCCACGTGGTCTCGTCGCGAGGCCTTCCTCTTGCCCTCAACTCCGAGAGTATAAGGGCAGCTGCCCCCGGACGCCGGGAGAGAGGCTCCGATTTCTTCTGTTGAGTAACGTGCTCTCCCGTCTCTCCACTTCGGTCAACCTGACCGCCCGCTCTTTTGCGATGTTAGAATAAACAAGTTGTTCTGTTACCAGTCGACTCATGCTTTGCCGGGACCTTCGGATGCTTCCAGTTGTGCCCCAGGCCGCCAGGCCAACGCTACCCTTGGGGCTTGCGACCCAGATTCTAACAGTATGGTAACATGATCTTGGCTTGTAGCGCCAAGTGAACACGGACACAGAAAGGAGAAAGGAGTGTCTGCTCCTTTCTGTGTCCGCGAATTTCCTAATTTCATCGCTCCACCTAGTCTTCTGTCGTCCTCGGCTGCGTTTCCCTTCTCTTGGTACCCATTCCCTAACCCTAATGGTCCAGTGGTTATCTAACCAGCGCATTACATGACCTGCCCAGCTCCATTTTTCTCTCTTCAGTTCAATTAGAATATCCTACATACCCGTTTGCTTTCTGATCCCAACCGATCTCTTTCTGTCTCTTAAGGTTATGTTAGCAATCTTCGTTCCATCGCTCTTAGCGTGGTCCTTAACTTGTTCTCAAGCTTCTTTGTCTCCAAGCCTCTGCTGCGTAAGTCGGCACTGGTAAAATGCACTGATTGTGCACCTTCCTTTTCAATGATAATGGTAAGCTTCGAGTCAGGAGCTGACAATGTCTGCCGTATGCTATCCAACCCATTTTCATTCTTCCATGAATTTCCTTCTCATGATCAGGGTTCCCTGTGATTAAGTGACCTAGGTAAACACACTCCTTCACAGACACTAGAGGCTGACTGGCGATTTTGAACTGTTGTCCCCTTGTCCGGCTATTCATCATTCTCTTTGTCTTCAGCATGTTAATCTTCAGCCTCACTCTTACACTCTCTGTGTTAAGGTCCTCAATCATTTGTTCTAACTCCCCTACATTGTTGCTAAATAGAACAATGTCATCGACAGACCGAAGGTTGCTGAGGTATTCCCCGTCGATCATTATTCTTAAGCCTTCCAAGTTTAATAGCTCGAACACTTTTTCCAAGCACGGAGTGATGGCATTGGAAAGATTGTGTCTCCCTGTCTGACCCCTTTCTTTATAAGTATCTTCCTGCTTTTCCTGTGTATAAATAAGGTAGCTGTAGGACCTCTGTAGATAGTTTCCAAGGAATTTACGTAAGCGGCCTGTACTCCTTGATTACGTAGTGCCTCTATGACTGCTGGTATCTCTACTGAATCAAATGCCTTTTCGTAATCTATGCAAGCTATCTAGAGAGGCTCATTGTACTCTGCGGATTCTTCGATTACCTGAGAAAAGACATGGATGTGATCCGTTGTAGAGCATCCCTTCCTCAAGCCAGCCTGTTCCCTTGGTTGACTAAAGTCCAATGTTACCCTCATTCTATCAAAACATTACTTTGGTAACTGTTTTATATAGCACTGGGCGTAAGCTAATCGGCCTATAAGTTTTCAATTATTTAACGTCTCCCTTTTTGTAGATTAGTATAATGTTCGCATTGTTCCAGTTTTCTAGGACCATTGCAGTTGATAGACACTTCGCATAAGGAGCCGCCAGTTCTCTAAGCACTATCTCTCCTCGACCTCTGATTAATCGAAAGTTATTCCGTATTTTCCTGCCTCTTCCTCGTTTCTTATCTTGCAAGGCTCTTCTCACCTTATCGCTAGCTACAGGAGGAGTTTTTGTATCCTGTTCATTAATATTTCTAATGGAGATATCCTAACTGCTTTGGGTACTGTACAGGTCAGTAAAGAATTCTTCCGCATCGTTTCCTATATTTGCGAGATTGCTGATGATATTACCCTGCTTATCTTTCAGTGCATACATGTTGGTTTGTCCTATGCCAAGTTTCTTCTTCACTGATCTGAGGCTGCGTCCATTTTTTACGGCTTCTTCACTCTTTCTCACGTTATAGTTTCGAATATCAGTTATGTTCACCATGTTGGTCAGTTTTGACGATTCCGCGGATTCTATCATATCTCTTGATTTGGACACTTTCATTCTTCGTCGTTTCGTTATTAGGTCCTTTGTTACTTGGGAGAGATTGCCTACTGGTTGCATTGGTGCCTTGCGTTCCACTCCAATTGCTGCCTCTGAAGCTAGCCTAATTACGATTTCAATAATTATCTCTATGTCATCTTCCTCTGTCTGTTCTAAGGCTTTATATTTGTTTGCAAGTATCAGCCTGAATTTTTCTTTTTTAGCCCTAACGCCTCTAGGTTTACCTGTTTCTTCTTGACCAATTTTAGTCCTTTCTTCAAATTGACGTGAGTCCTAGCCCTCACTACGCTATGATCACTGCACTTTTCCCTACCTATCACTTCTACATCCCGCAGTATGCTGGGATCAACAGAAAGTATGAAGTCAATTTCCTTTCTTCTTTCACCATTAGGGCTTTTCCAGTTGCACATTCTGTTGCTACGCTTCCTGAAAAAGGTGTTCATTATTCGAAGCTAATTCCTTTCAGCGAATTCTACCAGCCTCTCTCCTCTAGTGTTCCTCGATTCGACGCCGCATTTGCCAAATTCCTTGTGCACTAGCCTGCCTTTTCCTCACGTTTGCATTGGAGTAACCCATTACTACAGTATATTGAGTTTGCATTTTTCTCATCGCTAATTCAACATCTTCATAAAACTGATCTATTTCCTCATCATCTTGACTCGATCTTGGGGCATAGACTTGTACTATCTTTACTCGATACCTCCTTTTAAGTTTGATTACGACTACAGCTATCCTCCCATTAATGTTGTAGAATTCGTCAATATTGCCCGCTATGTCCTTATGGATTAGGAATCATACCCCGTATTGCTTCTAATCTAGGAGACCTCTAGAGCAGAGGACATGTCCGTTATTCAGCAACGTGTAAGCTTCACCAGTTCTTGTAATCTCACTAAGGCCGATGATATCCCAAAGAATGTCTGATAGTTCCTCAAAGAGTCGGGCTAAGCTAGCCTCACTCGAGAGGGTTCAGGTGTTAAACTCCAAGGGTCAGTTTGCATTGGCGGCCTGTCCGGACCCAGAGAGTCTTAGCACCCACTGCTGCGTTACAGATGTG
The DNA here is from genome assembly GCF_023375885.2 of Dermacentor andersoni. Lineage (NCBI taxonomy): Eukaryota > Metazoa > Arthropoda > Arachnida > Ixodida > Ixodidae > Dermacentor > Dermacentor andersoni. Next base: position 70,658,540 of record NC_092822.1, on the reverse strand, counting down.
ACCGCCGCTTTGATCAGGTGCTCCGCAGCTGCCGGGACTGACGGCTATTGGGCTGCGAATGCTGCACCATGGAAGCCAATTCCTCTTCTGGTGTGGGTGTGTCTTTGTTGAAGCTTAGTGGGCCTTTCTAATGTGCTTGTTCCCGGATGAATATAGCCCCGCTCGCTCTCGGCACCTTTTGCCGGTGTTAGGCGTCACTCTAAACCCTCAGATGTAGTGCACTGGAGGAGGTGAATTTCAGGCTTACCATCTTCAAATTAAAAAAAATAATAGAAGGATTCGAACTTCCGGCTATGGCAATCCAGCATTCCACATAGCTCAGTCGGATAATCCCATAGGCGGCTAGTATAAGTTATCGCCGACAAGTAGCTCGAAACAGAACGATTTATAAACCGTTCTGGCCTCGTATTTCCGGAATCTGACGTGCGCAGACGGCCGTGAACTCAGCTAGGCATACCCTACAGGCGTACCGACGATATTTCACAGTTGCGAATACATGCTCGTGATCTACAGGAGTACAAACAGAAACCCACAAAACGAATATAATTGCAAATGTAGAAGAAAACACTGGACGCAAACTACTTTTGTTCACTTGATGAAAATGTAAGGGTGAACTTTGTAACTGTTTCGCTACGTAATTTTTTTTATTCTCTGCGTGCTACCGCAAACTTTCTCATTACTTTTTCTCTTCCTTTAGCGGTTCAATTTTTTGGCTGGAAGGGGGGTCTCTTACTAGAGTCAGCGCGAGGTATGTCAGTAGAGTCAGTTTAAGTCCATTTAGTATATCTCAAACGCCTGAAAACATGCTTCAATTATCCGCGGTATACGCGTTTTGGTGATCGCGGCAGGTTGCACAGCACAGTATTTCTCAATGGTTCTAACATCGTCGTTTCGGAGTCTCCCGTACGCAAGCGGCCAGGAACGCGGCTATATACACGATGTATTTTCGGCGGAATGGACCAGCACTTACAAATAATGTGAAGAAGAACAAAATAAGGAAATGACGAAACTTTCGGGGCTCACCGCGAGTTCACTAGTTGCACCTGAAGGGAGGTACACCAAACAGTTCACGGTCTGGGTTGCCTGTCTCATGCATCGCAGAAGTCTTTCCTAACGAGACAAAGCTGATACTGATGCGCCTCGCTAGGCTGAGACGTCGGATGTGAGGAGGATGCATTGACTGAGACTTTCGCTCAAAGGCAAATCCTCAGTGGCGAGACTGGCCGCCAAACAACAGTACTGAGCGGACGCAAGAGCTATCAAACTTCCTAAAGAAAAGTGCTTCAATGATTTCATGTGCCAGCTCTGAGCTATGTCTAGGCAGCCCTTCGCTTTATTTAAAGTAGGGCTTACACCCGTGGTCGCGGCAACGAATACCCAGACGGCCTTGTACTGTTTCTTGTGGTGCTCCCTGATTTCAGCTTTTTTGCCGGTCATTCACATATTGCGCATGGTAGCACCCTATATATTTATTCCTTCGTAGCTTCGTGACTAAACCGTTGTAAGTCAGCACTGTGTGCCTGTCGCCCTCTTGTATGCTTGTCTTTTGCGCTGTGCCCTTCTTTTAGTGCATCACCAACAAGCCCAAGCTTCCACGCTAAGTAGTTTATCGCGTAGTTTTCGCAGAGAGCCTTACTTAGTGGAGGCATCTTGAGAGGCGGCGTTCACGGGTGTCTTACTGGGCAGGCAGTCAATGTGCTGGCATCGTTGCTGAAGTGCCCGCTCGACTGTAGTAGCATACTTTATGAATTCCTCCAGTGTGCTTGGTGGGTGTCGTACGAGGCCTGCAAACAATTCCTTTTACTCGCATCAGATGGCATGAGATGGCAGATAGCAATTTGTCGCATGAGATGTCGGGGTCAGCTCAGCGAAATAAACGGGCCGTATTCTCAGCATACATTGTGATGCTTTCTTTGGGTTTCGGAAAGCGGGCTTTAATAAGCTCCCGCCGGTCGGAATAGGAGGACGTCTTCAGGAGCTCGCGCCCAAAGTCTTCCAATGTTTTGAAGCACGCTTCCAGGTTCTGGAACCTTGTGCCAGCGTTATCTACTAGGGCGGAATACCCGTGCAGAAGTTTTTCTTTTGCTCTCCAGTCGTTGACCTGATCATGCCAGTCCTCAATTTCTTCAAATGTATCGCCACGAAAGATGTCCGGAACGCGAGGATGCTCAACAGTCACCATCACCATTTGCATCTTAGTCTGAGCTGGAACGGTGGTGAATTCAGGGCTCAGGACTAACAGGCGGCGGCTGAATCGGTGCACGGACGTAATGACAACAGGTAGACTCTCTAGAATGTGCGTACGTGTCCTAGTAGGAGTCCTAATCATCAGGTACCCAGCATCTCCACCAGTGTCGTGGCGTCACGAAGTTCCAAGGACAAACCGTCTTGGAAACAGGATCAGTAACAAGTACTGGCTGCCTTAAAACTGTGCACTAGACACTGCTTCTTCTTCTTTTGCTTTGTATGATTTTTTACAAGCGCAGATATGTCTGCTTATTGAAGCGTGAACTTGTTTATCGGGTGACTACGTTTCACCGCCTAAGAAATGTTATCGCTGAACACGGGACGCGCCTGCACGTGTCGAAAGTTTCTATAGTTCCTGTTGGTATCTGTTGTCACCGAACCTTGTGTAATCTGTAACCATAAAGTAACATAGTAAACGACACGAGTCGACACTGGAGCCGTTTCACGGCGGAGCTTTGCCGATTCCGCTAGGTGGCAGAGCACGTCAAGAAAAATGTGGTTGCGGCTGCGCTTAGCAGCTTCACAGGTGGCACGACCACTGGGCACGATCCAGCACGTTCGAAGCCTAATGAGGCCGCGCCGCAGGGCTCTATCTGTAAAATGCACCTGAGCATCGTTGTTGGGTTCTTCTGCCAGCGTGTGCTTCATCGCCGTTTCATGGTAAGGCCACAGCAAGTTCTTTTGCACGTTGTTCACAACTTATTCCCTTCGCATTTCGTTACATCACTGTTAGCCGCACGAACGAGTGACGGCGGCCTCACAGCCATGAACAGCTGCTGCCCAATTGGTAAGCTGAATTTCATTTCGCATTTTTTTGTTATACACAGCAATAAATGGTGATGCTAGCGATAACAGCGACGCGGCAGCGTCCGACCTGCGAGGCACGTTCGATTCAATGAGAAGGTTAGAAAATAAAATTAAGTAATTTGTCACGAACTGCGGCCTATGAACACGTGCCGTTCGGGGCAGAGAGCTTTATGTTACGCGCAGCGACTGCTTAAAAAGTATGATGTTCTACTTTTGCAAATGAAATGTAACTACTTCTAAAGCGGTACACGTGCGATATTTGCAGGATGACAATAATGCGCTGTCTCTCAACCTCTGTAGCAGGCTATGTGCGCTGGAGCGTTGTTAGCTGTTCACCATTGGGCTGAAGATATGTGTCTTAATTTTTCAATTGTGTATGGCGTCCTTACCTTAGAAAGTTTCTTGTTTCTTAGCATTTATAGCAATGCTTCTTTGAACAAAAAAGATACGCATTACATGAAGGAACGCAGCACCACCACTCTAAAGCTTTACAGCCTCCAGTATTGCTTATTCGAAGGAACGTGGCGTCTATATTCAATAGCTTTAAAGGCTCCAGTATTGCTTACCTGCTATCTGTCATTCTACGTATTGCCGGAATCTCCACTATTTGCCTAAACTACACTGTACAGCCAAAGGTTATCATTCAGGCTCAAGGGCGAAATTCGAAGTATCCGAAGAATGCAAGGCTTCGAAGACAGCAGGTGAAGACCCCCAAAACAAAGTGCTTAATTGCAGCTGATTAATGACGGACACACTGGTTTACAAATCCGACATGAGGATGTTGGTGCGTGCTTAATTATTTTTGCAGCCATTTTATTGCGGCACGCAACCGTTCGCATAATTTTGCTAGCCTAATCACCCTCCTTCGCAGAAGCACAAGAAAAAGCGTAATATTTTTTTTCTTTTCCAACACAATCTTATTTTGACCAAACTAACTGCTGGCGTATATGTGCAGTTTTTATTCATTATTTGGAAAGTTGCAACACCTCTTCTATATGTTTTGCTTGTGCTATGTTATTGCCATCACGCCATTATTTTCCGGCTATTCTCCATTATGCCGATGTCACACGACCGCTTTCGATCGCGATCAAGTCCGATCCGGATTGAAATTCTCGACTGCTATTGCCTCCATCGCGCAGCTTGCGCAAGAGAACCAATCGCTACCGAGAAATTCTAATCGGATTGGGTTTGATCGCGTTTAAAAGTGCGCCGAGTGACACCCACATTGCTTGCATTTCGCAATTTCTCCTCGTTTTCATGTATCTGCAGCTTACAAACTTGCTGCAATGAATTGTTGTCAGCTATTTCCGTGTTTTTGACTGTGCAGCAAGTTGATCTATATTTAGCAACATGGCACATTTATGTACGATGCACCTTTTGACGTGATTTAGTAAACGTACATACCATAAGCGATAAAGTTCTGATGATGATGAATGTGGTGTTTTGCGGCGCAAGGGCCAAATGTGGTCAAGAGCGCCAGATATAATTGTTGCGCTAGGTTGCGGCCTGAAATAGCAAAAATGAATTTCAATAAAGCTAACATGAAGTGAACCACCTTTGTGCGCTCGTCGTCACGTCGTCACAACATATAAACGGCGGCACAAGCGCCTGCATGAAATCACTCGATTTATGCAACGTTATGGGTAACAAATAAAAAAAAATAAAAGAAACGAAACAGACATATGTACCTCCGAGATTCGGCGGCATGCGCAACCATCTTGGAGGCTGGTGCGTTTCGCCGATTCCGCTGCTGAGAGACCAAGTCGGCCACAGCCGCCTACGGGATTGTCCACTCTTTATGTTTATTATATTACTCTATGGTAAAACTTTCCTGAAGGCAAGCGAGCACCAGCGATTGATCTGGAACCTTCGCTGACTGATGTACAAAAGCCGACGCGCTTGACCAGCTGATCAGATTTCGACGATCGCCGACTATGTTAGCTAGTTTTGTTGTGCTTTAAGTGTAGCCTACTTTTGTGGGCACAGGCTCGGCCAATCATTTTTAGTTTCACCATTTACATTATTGCAATGTGTTCTTTATCGTCAGTACTACGCGACCTCTCGTGGAGGTGCTGGGTATCGATCCTAGTAACTCTCGTACGTCGATCCCAGTGCCTAATCTATAAGCCCGGACGAAAATACTCTGATGCATCTTGGCTATCACGAGCCCCCAAGACGACGAGTATGACGACGCCTTCCTTGGGATAATAAGCGTGGAAGACTTCGTTCAACTGAAACGAGCCGGCCCGGAGCTAAAAGGCCTCGCCCCGTATTTAGAAGGGAATACGGACCTTGCCCCTAGGTCATATAAGCGCGGATTGTCTGCATTCACGCTTCAAAACAGCGTAGTCGTGAAGAACTTCTCATCAGTCCGTGTCAACTACCTTCTTGTTGTTCCGTCAGCGCTGCGTCAGGAAGCACTGCACGCCCTACATGACGATCCGACCGCTGAGCCCGTCGGATTCTCCCGGACGCTGTCGAGGATACAGGAAACGTATTACTGGTCGCGCCTGACCACCGATGTCGCCCATTACATCAAGACATGCCGCGACTCTCAGCGACGGGAGACACCACCGTCAAGGCCAGTGGGGTTAATACAGCTGATCAACCTTCCTTGCCGACCTTTTCAGCAGATAGGAATGGATTTTTTGGGATCGCTTCCGACGTCAACATCCAGAAATAAGTGAATCACCGTGGCGAAGCGCTACCTCGCTCGCTTCGCTTAAACTAAAGCTCTGCCGAGAGGTAGCGCAGCCGAATTGCTCAAGTTTTTCGTCTAAACACCCTGCTGCCAAATGGTGCCCGAGAAGTCCTCATCACCGACAGAGGAACGCCCTTCACAGCAGAGCTAGCTCACCCAAGCCATTCTGCAATACAGCCATACAAGCCACAGGAGGACAACTGTCTACCACCCGCAGGCGAATGTTCTCACGGTGCGTCTGAACAAGACCCTCGCTCACATGCTAGCAATGTACGTCCACGTCCAGCACAAGACGGGGGACGCGGTGTTGCAGTACGTAAGCTTTGCTCACAACACAGCGGAGCAAGAAACAACACACATCACGCCATTCAAGCTGGTTCACGGCAGGAATTAGACGACTGCTCTCGACGCCATGCTGCCGCACGTCTGCAACGAAGAGAATCTTGACGTCGCCACCTTTCTCCAGCGCGCCGAAGAAACCCGACATCTCGCCCGCCTGCGGATCAAGAACCAGCAGAGGACCGACAGCCGACACTACAACCTTCGAGGATGCTACGTGGAATACCAGACCGGCGACCGTGTTTGGCTTTGGACTCCTATACGCCAACGAGGACACAACGAGAAAATTTTACGCCGCTATTTCCGACCCTGCAAGAATATTCAACGCATTGTCGCACTTGACTATGAGGTCGTGCCAGACGGCATTTCGCACTCACAGCGGCGCCGCTGACTACCTGAAGTTGTCCATGTTGTAAGACATAAGCCATTCCAAAATCGCTAATGAGCACTGGGACTGTGCATAGCTGAACTTTGGCCATTTTTTTGGACGGTGTTACGTCAGACTTTTTTTCTTTGTTGTCTTGTTACTTTTGTTTAGTAGGCTTGCTTTTGTGTTTCACTCTCTTGTTATGTGTGCAGCTTCGGGACGATGCCATTTGAGAGGGGGGCATTGACGCGTGAACATATTTATCGGGTGACCACGTTTCACCGCATAACAAATCTTATCGATCAGTGCGGGATGCGCCCGCCAAGATCGGTAGTTTCTCGAATGTGATCGATGGTTCTTTTCGTGTCTTGTCACCGGATCATGTGTAATCGGATTTTTTGTATGCACGACGCGAAAGATGTTGAACTTTCTGGAAGGCACGCGGGCACCAGCGATTACTCTGGAACCTTCGATGACGGATGTACAAAAGTCGACGCGCATGACCTGCTGATCAGATTTCGACAATTGCCGACGGTGTTCGCCGCTATCGCTGTTGTTAAACGTAGCCTATTTTTGTGGGCACGGGTTCGCCCAATAAAAGTTATTTTCCTCTTTTACAGTATTGCTAATGTGTTCTTTATGCGTCGCTACCCCGTGACATTATCTTCGTCTACCTATTTAGTTAGACGGGGCTACCCTCTCCGCCGTAGTCAGTTGAATCTCGTTGATCCTGGGCCGATATATTGAGATATCTTTTATTTTTAAATTTTGACCATTCAATTTTGCTTGTTACGAAGTGTTATGTGTGTCGAGAATTCCTCGCTATGAGAAGCGGCGTGTAAATGATGCTTTTTACCAGTTTTGGAGCGTGCACCGATTAGTTACCGCGTCAAGTTGAGAGAGAGAGGACTTTAATAATACCTTTGGCATTGCTTTATTCATCTGTGGATAATTGAATCATCAGTGAATAAATGAACACTGAGTAATTGTTACCTCATTACACTGTTGTGTCGCGCTTACAAAATTTAAGCCTAACTTGCTTGAGTCGCAATAGAGCAAATGAAGGTTGAAGAATCCGTAACAATTCGAAAGACTTCGGAATTTAAATCTGCAGTTAGCAGTTACCGCTTTTCGCCTATCGTCTTCTTATATCGATGCTGCTCTATTTTTCAACCAAGAAATTTTGGGCAAATACTTTCATTTTAAATTAAATATAAGTTTAAACGACGCACTGAAGTGATAGCGGTACAATTGGCGGTTGCTGATGACACCAGGATAGCGTAAGAAATTATCGGTTGAATCACGTCAGTACCAACTTAGCATTCTGTAGCCTAAATATCAGCTCTGCAGATAATTAGTGAGCACAGCTTGTTTCCCTAGTTTCATACGTTATGCTACGCATTTAGTAGACAACCCCATTGTGCTTAGTGAGCTGAACGAAGGAACGACTTCGTATTTTTAGAAAAGGCGCAGGTTGCGTCACCTATGTATACAAAGCTTAGTTTGTTGTGGTTATATATGGTTTCATTAAGCGTTATACTGAAATCTTAAGGCATGTTTGGAAGAGGAGACGTGACACTGGCTTTTATTGCGGAGGAGGTAAGGTGCAAGCATGAATCACATGCACTCAAAGTTTGAAGCTGCGTGTTATTATTACAGGTTATTCAAATTTCTACTGTAACTGCTCGAAGACTGACCTTCCCTGGAAATATTGCGGAATTCTGTAAGGTCAAGTCAAGTTTATTGCAACAGTCATGTTATAGTTCCATGCTAATAGTATTACAGCAGGAGGTGCCATAGTTTTGAAAAACTGCCAGAAGGACCTCCTATGGTTACGTAAATAGGGTTATTACACAAAAAGAGGAAGGAAGTCCGGTCATGTGAACAATAAGAATAATTAGGCAAGTTGATTATTCGTAACAGGCCATTGGATACATAAGATATTGGTATATATATATATATAATGCTAATTTTTGAAAAAGACATGAGAAATAATCGAAAGGGTGTGAAGCAGCAGAATAAAGAATATTAACAGACCTAATCAAGCGCCATCATGATAGACGATACTAGTTTCGTTATCAACAATAATCATTATTTATGTAAAAACAAACGGTATACAGCAAAATGACGTAAAATACTGATAGTTAATTAAGAAATTACGATGAGTCGGTTCATTCCTGAATGAAATATTTCTTGGTTTCTTGGAATATATCACTTTACCAAAAACGGAAGTTTACAAATTGGCCTGTAATTCCCTACTGAAGTCTGATCACCTTTATTGAAGACAGGAACTATTCTACCAGCTTTAAGACAGCTCGAAACAGCCCTGCAGAGTACAGTTTGTTAATGATTACTGTCCAAACTGACGATGTTTAAGGCTAAATTAGTCTTATTTTATAAAGATCAATGTGATCTAAGCCAGCGCTTGTAGTCTTCGGTCATATGATTGTCTGTTGAACTTCATCTGCACTTGTCGAATGCAGTAAGAAGAGTGACTCCACCGAGGTATATCAGGTAAAGGACACGCTGACTGCTGCGTATCCGTAGATGCGCAAAAATAATCACTGAATGCATTAGCTATTCTAAGAGGAACAGTATATATTGACGCGAAATAAATTTGCACGTGTTGACACGGGACCCTTAACGCGAGAACGACGAAGTTCGTGGTTGCGCGCGGGCTCTCCGACGACAAGCCATTGCTAAAGGCTGACATATTTTCCCAATCTGTATTTTGCCAAACTGCTTTAGTTGTAATACCTGGGTGACATTTCTGGTGGAGGTGGCGGGTACGGTCGATGTTAAGATCTCCGGAGCATACCCCAGACCTAAGCCCGGTGAGTAGTTCAGCCGAGCTTACCCCTGTGCACGTACGTGCCAGCCGACCTCTCCAGGGACTCCAGCCACAGCACGGTATGCTACCCGAACGAACTAGAATGACGAACCAACCACCTCCTGCCACTCCTGCAGCATCGCACGTTGTTGTCAATCACATCCGGACGCCGAATCTGTTCCACGGAAGTGCTTCAGAGGACGCGGACGACTGGCTTGACCATTTTGACCGGGTTGCCAACCTCAACGACTGGAACCACGAGCGTAAGCTACGCTACGTGTACTTCGCTCTTGAGGATTCCGCAATAACATGGTTTGAGAACCACGAGGCGACACTGACGTCATGGGAAGAATTTCGTAGGCAATTCCTCAATGCCTTCGCCGGGGCGGACAGGAAGGAGAGGGTGGAGTTATCGTTGGAGGCAAGGATTCAAACCCCGAATGAGCGAGTGACGGCGTACGTAGAAACATGAATCGGCTTTTGAGACGTGCGGACCCTTCTATGACTGAAACAAAGAAGGTGCGCCATGTCATGCGCGGCGTCAAAGAGGAAATCTTTACTGGCCTAATTCGAAATCCGCCGACGACACTTGCAGAGTTCCATGACGAAGCCACTACTATGGAAAAGGCCCTTCAACAGCGGGCCAGGCAAAACAACCGCGACGCCGTGATTTCGAGGGAGCTCTCTGCCGTTACCCTCGGTAACGACGTCGGCGCCTTGCGAGAACTCATCAGGGCTGTCGTAAAGGAGGAACTGCAGAAGATGCAGACGACCACTGCCCCTGTGGGACAACTTTCCATTGCGGAAATGGTGCGCGCCGAGGTCTGACAGGCCGTCCATCTTCCTGGACAGTCTGAGGCACCACAGCAGGTACCGCACGCCGAAATGAGTTACGCTGAAGCAGTATGCCGTCCGCCACCCTCAAGTGCGTGCAACATGGTACACCCCACTCAAAAAATGGACGTAAGCTTCAGGCGGCCTCGCAGCCCACCGCACATCGCCGAAGCAAGGAATAGGAAGAGCGACGTCTGGCGCACCACAGACTACAAACCCCTTTGTTTTCATTGTGGCGAAGCCGGGCACATCTACAGAATGTGTCCTTATCGTCATGTGGGGCTTCGTGGATTCTCGCCGAATGCACCTCGCCCACGACCTGCTGAGCGACCGCCGGAAATAGAGAGTTTTGTCGCAAATCGTCGCAATGTTGATCAGCGATGGCTGGAGCCCCGTTCGTCGTCTCCTGCTCGTTACAGGTCACCATCATCAAGCCAAGCCTTTACTCGCGGCGCTCTGAGACGCCGCTCGCCTAGCCCGCCGGGTCGGGAAAACTGAGTTCAGCGACCTCCGGAGGTGAGGCCGCTGACGACGACCGTACGCAACATCCTCCACTACGACGACAACGACGAAAACAGAACGACGCAGACGTACAGACGGAGTCGAACACCTTACGAGAGGTAGTAACGTCGAACGTTCCCGTCACCATAGACGACGAAGAAATAACGGCGTTAATCGACACTGGAGCGGACACCTCAATTATGAGCATGGACCTTGCCTACAAGCTGAAGAAAGTTTCTACCGGGTGGACAGGGTCGCAGATTCGAACTGCAGGAGACCATCTGCTAACCCCGGTAGGAAGATGCACAGCGCGAGTGAGCATTCGTGGGTTTACGTACCTCGGAGATTTCGTTGTCCTCTCAAGCTGCTCGAGGGACCTAATTCTGGGAATGGACTTTCTGCAGGGTAGTGGAGCTGTGATCAACTTACAAAAGTCCCGGGTAACGTTTTCGACGGCGCAGGCCTTAGCAGGAAGCAGCACTGACGACGCGTATGTCAACGCCTTGAGGATTGTTGACGAGAACATCACGGTGCCGCCAAGGAGCAGCGTATTGACCCTCGTCACCTGCGACACATTCGGCGGCTATGAGGGTATGGCCGAGGCAAATATCCCGCTGCTGCTCGAAAAACACATCTGCATCGCCCGGGACCTTGTTCGAATACAGCATAAGTGCTCGCAAGTTTTGTTGACAAACTTCTGCCATGAGTATCAGCACGTCCCTCAAGGTACAGCTGTGGCATTCCTGAACGAAATTGCTGACTTCTCCGATATCGGCAAGTTACAAGAGACGTCACCGGACGCAACAACTCACGCCAGCCTGAATACCCGCGTCCACATTAATGCTGACTTAGCAGATGTCCAGAAGGATCAGCTGCTGCGCCTACTGACAGAATTCTCCGGCTGTTTTTCCACGGAATCCAAAGTCCAGCGCACATCCGTTACGCAACACCGGATAGTTACAGAGGAGTTGGCGCGGCCTGTTCGTCAGCATCCGTATCGCGTGTCACCAATGGAGCGGGAGGCAATTAAGCGTCAAGTTCAAGAAATGCTAAATGATGACGTCATCCAGCCGTCGACAAGTCCGTGGGCATCGCCTGTCGTACTAGTAAAAAAGAAAGACAACACACTCCGCTTCTGCGTTGACTATAGACGGCTTAACCGAGTCACCAAACGCGACGTTTATCCCCTGCCACGGATCGATGACGCTTTGGACCGTCTGCGTCATGCTCAGTTCTTTACTTCGTTATACCTAAAGTCAGGCTACTGGCAATTCGAAGTGGACGAGCGTGACCGTGAAAAAACCGCCTTCGTGACTCCCGATGGGCTATACGAATTTAAAGTGCTGCCTTTCGGTCTCTGTTCCGCTCCTGCTACGTTCCAACGAATGATGGACACTGTACTCGTTGGAATTAAGTGGCAGACGTGTCTATTGTACCTAGACGACGTTGTTGTGTTTTCCAGCACGTTCGATGAACATCTCGCCCGGCTACGAAGTGTCCTTACCGCAATACGCAAGGCCAACCTCACCATCAAGCCTGAAAAATGTTACTTTGGCTTCCAGGAACTCAAGTTTCTAGGCCACGTGGTCAGCTCCCAAGGAGTACGACCAGACCCAGAAAAACTCGCTGCCGTTGCCGAGTTTCCTCGTCCTAAAGACAAAAAGGCTGTTCAGTGGTTCCTGGCCCTCTGCCCTTACTACCGTCGTTTTGTTGAAGGCTTCTCAAGGATTGCTGAACCGTTCACGAGACTGACACGACAAGATGCGTCCTTTGCGTGGACTGAAGACCAAGAGCAGGCCTTCACCAAATTGCGTAAACGCCTTCAATCCGCTCCAGTGCTGGCGCATTTCGATGACATCGCGGCAACTGAAATACACACCGACGCCAGCAACGTAGGACTCGGGGCCATTCTGTTTCAATGGCAAGATGGCGCAGAACGTGTAATTGCGTACGCCAGTCGTAGTCTGACAAAAGCAGAAGCTAATTATTCAACAACCGAAAAAGAATGCTTAGCAGTCGTGTGGGCCATCAGCAAGTTCCGACCCTATTTATACGGCCGGCCATTTCGAGCGATCAGTGATCACCACTCGCTCTGCTGGCTTGCCAATCTATGAGACCCGTCAGGTCGCCTCGCTCGTTGGAGCCTCCGCCTCCAGGAATACGGCATAACTGTTGTCTACAGATCCGGCCATAAGCATAGCGACGCTGACTGCTTGTCACGTTCTCCTATTCCCTTGACATCCTACGACTTGGAGCTAGATTTGCCGTTTCTTGGTGTCGTCGACGTGGCGCGCATGGCTTACTATCAACGTGCAGACTCTGAGCTGCGTCCAGTCATCCGATATCTCGAGGGAGCTGACGTTGTTGTCCCACGCCCACTTTCACGAGGATTGCCTGCGAAACGATGTCCTGTACAAGGAAAATTTCGAGAACAGCCAGGAAACGTTCCTTCCCGTCGTTCCGACGGCACTGCGCGAGGAAGCTTTACAGGCGTGTCACGACGATCCCTGTGCCGGCCACTTAGGCTTCGCGAGGACATTAGCGCGCATACGGCAAAAATACTATTGGCTACACCTGTTTTCGTCGGTTCAGCGCTATGTGCGAACATGCCGTGACTGTCAGAGGCGTAAAGTTCCAGCCGTCAAGCCTGCTGGCCTCCTTCAGCCTTTGGATCCGCCTCCGGCGCCGTTCCAGCAAGTGGGAATGGACCTTCTTGGGCCGTTCCCCACGTCCTCCTTGCCAAATAAGTGAATAATCGTGGCAACTGACTATTTACCTGGCTATGCGGAGACGAAACATGTGCCATGGAGAACTGCTGCTGAAGTCGCCAGCTTCTTCGTCCAGAACATCGGGCTTCGTCACGGTGCACCCGCTGTACTCATTACTGACCGCGGTGCAGCGTTTACAGCGGAACTATTGCAACAAGTCATCACACTGACGCTCATCGACCACCGAAAGACCACAGCCTATCATCCCCAAACTAACGGCTTAACAGAGCGCCTAAACAAAACATTAGCCGACATGCTCTCCATGTACATTGGTGTGGAACACAAAACATGGGATGAAATTTTGCCATACGTCACGTTTGCTTACAATACCGCTGTGCAGGAGACCACCGAGTTTACACCATTCGAGCTTGTTTACGGACGTCGCGTTACAACCCCCTTAGACGCCATGCTCCCGGTAGACCACGGAACCACAAGGAATGACAACACTGAAGATTTCCTCGAGAAAGCCGAGGAAGCTCGCCAGCTTCCTCGGAATTTCATCCGCACCCAGCATAATACCGACGCCTACCGTTACAACCGGACCCGACGGAATGTCCAGTACTTACCAGGCGACCGCGTGTGGGTGTGGACACCTATCCGACACCGTGAGCTCTCAGAGAAATTGTTGCACCGCTACTTCGGCCCCTACGAAGTTGAATGCCGCCTCAGTGATGTGAACTACGAGGTGGTGCCTCAAACCTCTGATCCTGGCTTGAACCGACGCCGTCCCCATGCTGAAGTCGTCCACGTAATACGGATGCAGCCGTACTACGCACGCCAGGGCTAAGCAACCGTCACAAACCGCTTCAGCATTATGTACATGCCTGTATGTTTTTTTTTTTTGCTTTGCATGTTGGCACTCTTGCCCATAGTGCGCGCCCGCTGCCCTTGAAGCGACCGGGCCGGTCGCTTTTGAGAGGGGAGCAATGACGCGAATTAAGTTTGCACGTGTTGACACGGGACCCTTAAGGCGAGAACGACGAAGTTCTTGGTTGCGCGCGGGCGCTTCGAGGACCAGCCATCGCTAAAGGCAGACATATTTTGCCAATATGTATTTTGCAAGACTGCTTTAGTTGTAATAGCTGGGTGACAATATTTCGTCACTGCTTTATTTTTATTGTGGTCTCTGAGCAATCTCGTTTGTTAAGAAGCTGTGTAATAATTTTCCAGCTGAGCGTCGTGTTGCTTGTGTTTTCTACTGTAAGATCCTGGTAATAATTGCGCTTAGCTTGGCTTCATACATAAGACAACGTTGCAGAATATTTATGAAAGTGGGATTTAAATGTAAGGTTAAAAGGCTGCGAATTTAACTCCTATGAAGGTTAGTCTTTCTATTAATGGATTTTAACAGTGTGTTAGTAACGGGATGGATTTCTCGGCGAACGAAACCACTTCGTCACAGTAGTGTAGTGGTGCAGTTTTCTATGTTCTATTTAGCTATTGTTTCCGAGAAAGAGACAAACTTTTTCTTCTCAATGCTTATTAATCACAGATGTGCGATCTATTGCACGAATTAACTGCACAAATTTGACGGAGTCTAATCGCCGCTTTGTCAATCTTTTGCTAGCTTGCACATTTTGAAAGCCTAACGTTAAAAATGGGATTATGGTCTGTAATGCAATGATCTACCACTCCTGCAATGTAATCAGATGAAATGTTGGAGATAATGTGATGTATTAGTGTACTGCAGCCCAGTAAATCATTCGTAGCTTGAGCTGAAATATGCGAAGAAAAGCTGAAGCTGCATAAACAGCGCATGTAGTACTCTAAACATGATGCACTATCAGGACTGATGATATTAATCTTAATATCACCAGCTATAACAATGTTCTTATTTTCTATTACCACGTTATTAAGAAGATTGCTTAACTTACTACAAAACTCTGGATACGAAGATGAAGGTTACCGATAAAGGAAGCTATGATGGTGGTACGACTGTTAATTGGTATAACACTATGCTTAAATTCGAGCCAAACGCATTCACAGGGTATATTTTTAAATCCGATATCAAGACGATGCGTGTATGTTAAGGATAAGTTTAAAAGTATGGCACTTCCATCACCATGATACAATTCGCGATTACAATATTCAGAATGTTAGCCTGGTAATCCATACAAGTTGCCTGAATTCATTACCAGAGAACCATGTTTCAGACAGACATATGATAGAGAATGAATGATCAAGTAAGGAAATGAACGCAACGAGATCATCACGGTGTTTTCTAAGACTGTGTTTGTTTAGGTGTAGACGCGATAATGCTGATGCGATTTCGTGCAACAAATCTGTCGTTTCTTGGCACATGCAGATAGCTATAGTCACTTAACGTGGTTGAAAACGACAAACGACTGCTTATCTAGCGGAAGATACCTAGGTCTTGTGTACATGCAATTCGAAACACGCGGCTGTCATCGGTCTTCCGGGCTTTGATTGTGCAATTAACGGTCAAGAGGTGTGTGACTGGTGTGCTGTTTTAAGCGCGAATGCCTGCGCAAAAAGGCGTTTTCGCTGCCACTAGAGGTGACCACTCGCATACAGAGGTTTGGGGCTTGTACTCAGGGCAAACGCTATGTCCGCGGTAGACAACCGCACCATTCTTGCCTTTTTATTGAATTCAGCATTCTTGTTTAGCAAACAGAAACGCGCAATAATGTGGCTTTCATTTTTCTCGGGCACCCGGTGTGCAGCGTCTATATCTGCATTGCCGATTGGGCAACCAATCTTCTTGCCAATAGTTTGGCCGATTGCCAGGCATTCTTCGCATTTTGACTCGGGGATGCCTTTCTGCTCATCATTATTGAGTCGCGAATATTGATCTAGATCACACAATTAGTTATTAAGTTTCTTATTTTCATCTCTCAAGACCTTGTTTTCTTTGATCAGTGCCTCATTTTATTTTTTCACAGATTCACCGATGTCAAACATCACTAGGCTAGTTTTCTGTTCGGCCACCTCTTCACGAAGAGCCTGCAATTCCTCTGCTAGTTCAGCACAAGTCAGCATGCTCAAGTTTTCCAATGCAACAAGTAAACAGGAAATAGGGGCAGCAGTGGAAGAGGGAAAGAACGCAATACGGAATAGAGTTCACAAACAAGCAAAGAACTTGGACGGAGCAAGACAAGGATCAGTACTTGCACACAGCTGCCACCACTTCGGCCCAAATGATGGGCAACGGGAAGTGATGGCCTTTTTGTAGAGCTTCTAGTCCGGTAGTTGGCGAACGCAGTAGCTGAAGTTCAGTGACGTAGTTGGAAGACATGCACGTGTCGGGGTTACAGCAGCAGTCTAACAGTGCTGCCCACTGGAGCGTGCAAATTAGATTCGCCACCTGGACGGAGCAACAAAAGGATCAGTACTTGCACACTACTGCAACCATTGCTGCCTAAAATGTCGGACAAAGGCTGTACGTTTTTGAGATTGTCAACATATATCTGGACAATATTGCAGGCGTGTTTCAAGAATATTTAGAGAACAGGACCTCTGTAAGGCACCTTGCAGCGTAGCGCTTTGAAAGTATCTCATGCGCACGACAGTAGGATCTACTAAATTATGTATTCATGTCGGTATAAAATTCCAGAAGGAAGCATTTAGTGATTTTTAGTCAAGCAGACGCGCTAGTGATTAACATCCCTGCCACCTCCTTTTCTATCCGCTTCTTCCGTCGCAAGCTATTTTACAAAGATATCCTACCAACAAATGTGTTGGTAGGATGTTGGTTGGTCTGCTGTAGACTTGTCTTTGTCAATTATGTTAAATTACTCTCCATACTGCAACTACATCCCGTCTTGCTTCTTCCCTCCGCAACATATTTGGTGGAGCTCCGGGGTACTGCTGTGCATGACGGAGCTCCGATGCGGGCATGCGCTGGTCACTAACAATATCACAACTGATCCAGTCGTGCATGGGCAGCCACCATGACGACAGAACAAACCACTATCACATCGCCGACAGTCATCTTGTCGCAGTCCCGTCACCCAAGAACGTTTTCCGGGACCGAAAATCTTGATGTCGAAGAGTGGCTCCAAATGTACGAGCGCGTCTGCACCCGTAACAGGTGGTGACAAACTGTTATGCTGGCTAACATAATTTGGCGCCTGAAAGCTACGGCATGGATGTGGTTTCCAAACCAAAAGAAAGAACTGACGAGCTGGCAGCAATGTAAGCAAAAACTCTGCGAGTTGTTCGGGAAGCATGTTGACTGTCATTGAGCTGCGCAAAAGCAACTTGAATCCCGTGTCCAGTTGTCGACTGAATCATATGTAACATACATCCTGGTCGTTAGCGTCCTTTACCACAAGGCTCACGAGACGATGTCAGAAGAAAAAGTTAACCACGTACTTCAGTACTTGGTGCGGGCATATCAGACGAAGTTTTTAATCTTATCGTGTGAAACAATTTTTCCACAGAAGCAAAAAGTTGGTGCATTGAACAACAGTTAACAAGTCTTCCAAATACGGCTGCTATGTTGTCGTGCGAGGACCTTCACTCTGCGCATCAGCCGTCAACAACCAAAAGCCTCGTTTGTATGGTTCGCTGGAAGGTCGAAGCTGTGGCGCCAGTTAGCTTCCAGACCTGTTCAAACTATTCTCAGACGACGATTTCCCCGGTGCAATCTGCCGACGTGAAACGTTGGCAAACCTTGCCATTCATCCTGTCTATTCCATCAGCATATGAGACGCCTAAGCATTTCCTACGATCCCTTCTTCGCGATGCCAGTACCCCTCTCAACCTTTTCGAAACCAAGTAGAATGGCTGACATCCGATGATTGACCGATTTGTTTCAAACGCCAACAGGTTGCCTACATTCCCGTCACTCCGCAATACCTGGACGTCATCCCAATATCAGCGTGTGTTCCAACCTTACCACCGCTCACCAGTTACTCTTCCATCACCAGAAGGTTCCACAGAGCCACACAACTCTACTTAGCCGTCCTAATATACGTTGCAAAGTCGTTACGGCGACCCCTGTCACGTCCACCCACTATTTGCCGTTCTCCATCTCGCATGTACCGGATCTCTGCGGGAAAGTGATGTGTGTCGCTCTGAGGGGTGACGATGCTAGGACAACCCGGACTACAATTGCTCCACTGACCTTACAGACGGATTCAAATTTATTTGATGTGCACGTAGATGGCATCCTTGTCACTTCTCTGCTCGATACATGCGCGCACATCTCTGTGATAAGCAACCAGCTACGTAGACGGCTCACTAAAGTCCTCACACTTGCAGCGTTCACTTCTGTGGGAGTTGTTGATGGAGGAACACTCAACATAATATGAATGTGTGCTGCTAACACTGGTGTTGGTGTCCGCTAAACATCTGTTTTGTTTACTGTTCTTCAAGAGTGCCCCCGTGACGTTATTCTAGGACTTGACTTCCAATCCGCTTACTCCTCCCTTTTAGACTGCTCCACCGAAATTGTTCAACTTGATTTACCTTATCCGGACCCTCCTAAGGATGTTCCTAGCAGCTGTGCTCCGTCGCGCACATTCGACTCGCCCCAGGGCGCATGACCTGTGCCTTGCTTTCTCCAGCTCCACCTGTGTCTGACGGTGACGGTGTTGTCTCCTGTCGCAGACGTCTTCCATGCCCATCACGTTGCTCTTCCGCACAACATCGTCAGTATCACCACGTTTAACAGCCTTCATCTCTTCAACTTCGAAATCGGCGACCACGTCCTACGGCAAGGCATAGCCTTAGGTACGCTGACCTTTTCTCAAGTTTCACAATCTTTAGTTTTGACTGATGATATGACGTCGTCCCCCCTTGAATGTTTGACCTTCTATGCCGGATAACTTTCCTCATGCCACAAACGTGATTGATTCAGAACTTTCAGCTCGCCACATTGACTAGTTATGCCACCTGCTCTCCTTGTTCAAGGACATTTTTGGCCTGGGTTACCCTTGAGGCCAGACTTCTCTCAAGACACACCGTACTGACAGCGGTGATGCACGCTCTACTAACAGGTGACCATATCATGTGTCATTGCACGAAAAGCAAGTAACGCAAAGGGAGGTTGAGAAGATGCTCTCGCGAGGAATCGTTGAACCATCAACCAATACTTGGGCGTCTCCTGTCGTTCCAGTTAAAAAGTACTCCAGTTGGCGCTTCTGGGTGGATTGCCGGCACCTCAAAAAGAAGTTTATTCTCTGCCATGCGTTGATGACGCCCTCGACTGCCTCCACTGTTCGAAGTATATTTCTTCCATTGGCCTTCGTTCCGGCTACGGGCAGATTGCCGTCGACAATACGGACCGCGATAACACCACCTTTATAAAGCCGGTGGCTTATACCAGTGCAAATTTATGCATTTCGCCTTATATAATGCTCCAGCTACTTTTGAACATATGATGGACACACTCCTTCTTGGTCCCAAGCGGTAAATCTGTATTTCTTACTTAGATGACGTCATCTTTTTTACTCTCACATTTACCAAGCACATGGAGTGCCTGTCTCGTTCTTTCTGCGTTTCGCAATCATCATCATCATCATCATCATCATCATCATCAGCCTGGTTACGCCCACTGCAGGGCAAAGGCCTCTCCCATACTTCTCCAACTGCCCCGGTCATGTACTAATTGTGGCCATGTTGACCCTCCAAGCTTCCTAATCTCATCTGTCCACCTAACTTTCTGTCGCCCCCTGCTACGCTTCCCTTCCCTCGGAATCCTGTCCGTAACCCTTAATGACCATCGCTTATCTTCCCTCCTCATTACATGTCCTGCGCATGCCCATTTCTTTTTCTTGATTTCAACTAAGATGTCATTAACGCGCGTTTGTTCCCTCACCCAATCTGCTCTTTTCTTATCCCTTAATGTTACAAGTATCATTCTTCTTTCCATAGCTCGTTGCGTCGTCCTCAATTTAAGTAGAACTCTTTTCGTAAGCCTCCAGGTTTCTGCCCCGTACGTGAGTACTGGTAAGACACAGCTGTTATAAACTTTTCTCTTGAGGGATAATGGCAACCTGCTGTTCATGATCTCAGAATGCCTGCCAAAAGCACCCCAGCACATTGTTATTCTCCTGATTATTTCACTCTCATGATCCGGATCAGCAGTCACTACCTGTCCTAAGTAGATGTATTCCCTTACCACTTCCAGTGCCTCGCTACCTATCGTAAACTGCTGTTCCCTTCCGAGACTGTTAAACATTACTTTAGCTTTCTGCAGATTAATTTTTAGTCCCACCCTTCTGCTCTGCCTCTACAGGTCAGTGAGCATGCATTGCAGTTGGTCCCCTGAGTTACTAAGCAAGGCAATGTCATCAGCGAAGCGCAAGTTACTAAGGTATTCTCCATTTACTCTTATCCCCAATTCTTCCCAATCCAGGTCTCTGAATACCTCCTGTAAACATGCTGTGAATAGCATTGGAGAGATCGTATCTCCCTGCCTGACGCCTTTCTTTATAGGGATTTTGTTGCTTCCTTTATGGAGGACTACAGTGGCTCTGGAACCGCTATAGATATCTTTCAGTATTTTTACGTACGGCTCGTCTACACCTTGATTCCGCAATGCCTCCATGACTGCTGAGGTTTCGACTGAATCAAACGCCTTCTCATAATCAATGAAATCTGTATATAATGGTTTGTTATATTCCGCACATTTCTCTATCACCTGATTGATAGTGTAATATGATCTATTGTTGAGTAGCCTTTACGGAATCCTGCCTGGTCCTTTGGTTGACGGAAGTCTAAGGTGTTCCTGATTCAATTTGCAATTACCTTAGTAAATACTTGGTAGGCAACTGACAGTAAGCTGATCGGTCTATAATTTTTCAAGTCTTTGGCGTCCCCTTTCTTATGGATTAGGATTATGTTAGCGTTCTTCCAAGATTCCGGTACGCTCGAGGTCATGAGGCATTGTGTATACAGGTTGGCCAGTTTTTTCTAGAACAATCTGCCCACCGTCCTTCAACAAATCTGCTGTTACCTGATCCTACCCGGCTGCCTTCCCCCTTTGCATAGCTCCCAAGGCTTTCCTTACTTCTTCCGGCGTTACTTGTGGGATTTCGAATTCCTCTAGACTATTCTCTCTTCCATTATCATCGTGGGTTCCACTCGTACTGTATAAATCTCTATAGAACTCCTCAGCCAAGCCCCACGTAATCCTACTGCAAGAAACTCTAACACACACCGCCACGTTCACCGGTTACCAGTGGTTACCAGGCCTCGCGGGAGGACGTGGTACCGCCACGCTGGTCTCTAAAAAGCTCACCTGCCTCGCGCATGACCTCGGCACGTCGGAGGTGGACAATGTCATGACGGAGATTCTCCCAAGCGACGCGTCCCGACAAAGTGTGTACATACTCAACGTGTACAGCAGCCCCAGACAAACGAGTCACCGTTTCCGACGCCTTTTCCAGAGAGCCATCCGTCTTGCAGGCTCAAACCCGCTCGTGATAGCTGGCGACTTCAACGCTGCGCATCGCACCTGGGGTTACGTATATGACACCCCCAAGGGCACAGCGCTGTGGCAGCATGCGAACGAGCTCGATCTCACCCTAGTGACAGACAAGACATTCCCTACTCGTATCGGCACATCTACGCATAGAGACACCACTCCAGATCTCTGCTTCGTGAAGAACACAGCCGATGCCCGCTGGTCCAATCTTGCGGAGGATCTTGGCAGCGACCATCTCATACTAGCCGTGCACTTACCCAGCATCGTCAGGAAGCCCAAGTCGTACACGTGGGTTGACTGGGACCTCTTTCGCAAGACCCGCGCCTCACGACTCCCTCCAGACACTGCCCCGAACCTCGAGACGTGGACGGCTCAGCTCAAGGCCGACGTCGTTAAGGCCACGAAAACATTTAGCACGGATATGCCAACCGAGAAGATGGACAGCCGCCTCGCCCATTTGCTCGAAGCCAAACAGTCGCTACTGACACGATGGAAGAGCCAACGTCTCAACCGCAAGCTCCGCAAACGCATTGCAGAACTGAACCAGACCATAATTGAACATTGCAGCACCCTATCCAAACAGCAATGGGACGAGGTGTGTAACTCCGTCGACGGACAGGTCCGCAACGGGAAGACGTGGAACCTCCTAAAACACCTGCTCGACGACACCAACACCCGCACGAACCAGCGCCACTCGCTCACCAAAGTCCTTCACCAGGCCAAAGGCAACGCTTCGCCGGATGACATCGTCAAGACGCTTGTGCATAAGTACCTGCCGATACCCACAGGCCCGCCGACCCTACATCCTGATTACACAGGTACTAACAACAGCCTCCTAGACGCCGAATTTTCCATCGAAGAGATACGCCGGGCTCTCCACGAACTAAACGGCCGTTCCGCCCCGGGCCCCGATGGCATAACCAACAAGCTCCTGCGGAACTTAGACGAGCCCTCGGTCGTGTACCTCACGGGCGCCATCAATGAGGTGTGGAGGCGGGGCGAGTTACCTGATGCCTGGAAACTCGCCCAGACGATCCTCATTCCGAAACCGGGCAAGGCGCCTGGCCTCGATAACCTTCGCCCCATCTCGCTCACGTCGTGCGTGGGTAAGGTGGCCGAGCATGTCGTACTCAACAGAGTCGGCCGGTATCTCGAAGACCAGGACTATTACACACACCACATGATCGGCTTCCGACCCGGGCTCTCTACTCAGGATACGATGCTTCTCCTGAAACACCAGATCATAGACGCCGGGGCTACTTGGGGCACCCGCGCCATACTCGGACTTGACCTGAAGAAGGCTTTCGATAACATCCAGCACTCGGCAATACTAAAGGCGATCACGATCTTAGGGCTCGGGCGCCGGTTCTACGAGTTCGTCCGCTCCTTCCTAACCCGTCGCAAGGCCGTGCTCCGTGCCGGAGACCTCACGTCGGAAGAAGTCGAGCTCGGACAGCGTGGCACCCCCCAGGGCTCCGTCCTTTCGCCGACGCTGTTCAACCTGGTGATGATTGGGCTCTCCGAACGCCTGTCGAAGATACAAGGCCTCAACCATACGGTATACGCGGACGATATCACCATCTGGTGCTCCGCGGGGTCGGACGGCTTCATCGAATCCGCTCTGCAGGAGGCAATCGAAACTGCCGAATCCTACCTCGACCACACGGGCCTCAAGTGCTCCTCCGCCAAATCGGAGCTGTTGTTGTACAGCCCAAAACGACAAGGCAAAAGGCCTAAGGGATGGAAACCACCGACCGAGCGCAACATCACTATCCGCACCAGAGACGGTCGCCCAATCCCCAGGGTCGATTCCATCCGAGTACTGGGAATGATTATCGAGGCGGGCGGATCAAACATCCAAACGGTCCACAAGCTGACGACAAAGACGGACAACGCAATACGACTTGTACGCAGGGTGGCCAACCGTCACCACGGCCTCAAAGAAGACAATCTGCTGCGTCTCGTACACGCGTTCGTCCTATGCCACTTCACCTACGTCGCAGCAATGCATAAGTGGAAACAATCGGAGCGTGACAAGCTCAATGTACTCATACGAAAGGCAGTGAAGCGGGCCCTTGGGCTCCCGATCACGACGCCGACGTTTCGACTCCTCGAGCTCGGTGTGCACAATACCCTCGAAGAGATCGCTGAGGCTCAGGAGAGAGCGCAGATGATACGTCTGACGATGACGAAGACTGGCCGTCACATCTTGCGCGAACTGGGGTACTTTCCACCGAACACCCAGGATCCCCCGGAGCTTACGCCGGTTCCCCGCGAGCTCCGCGACCTGATCACAATCGCACCCATTCCGCGAAACGTCCATCCGGAACACAATCGAGGCAGGCGCCTAGCCCGGGCCACCGCGTTCCTCAAACGAATAAACGAGAAAGCCGACGACGTCGCTTTCGTGGACGCCGCCGCCTACCGGTGCAACCGAGCCTACGCCGCGGTAGCCGTCTCGTCCTCGCAACGGACTTTAAACGCCGCAACGGTACGCACACGTGATCCCGAGGTGGCGGAGCAAGTGGCAATAGCCCTGGCAATGCTCGACGATAAGCGAACAACAATATTCAGCGACTCGAGACCGGCCATCAAAGCGTTCGAGAGAGGAGTCGTCTCCGTCAAGGCGTTACGCATTCTCCGCGGCGCTGATCCAAGCACCCTCAAACACCACACCGTCGTCTGGTTTCCCGCCCACCTGGGTCGGATCCCGGGCGCCCCGCCCAACCTCAACGAGACAGCCCACGACGCTGCGCGCGCGCTTACCGACCGCGCCGTCACCCCCGGGCAACCACGTCTCGATGAGTTGGAGGCGAACAGGGACGCCCCAGTAACCTACAATGAAATAACCAAACACTTTTACTTGGGACGACGTCTCTTTCCGCCCCCGCACCCCAAACTAAA
Source organism: Dermacentor andersoni (assembly GCF_023375885.2). Classification (NCBI taxonomy): domain Eukaryota; kingdom Metazoa; phylum Arthropoda; class Arachnida; order Ixodida; family Ixodidae; genus Dermacentor; species Dermacentor andersoni. The sequence continues at coordinate 70,633,847 of NC_092822.1, read as the reverse complement.
CAGGCCACAGGCGCTTACGCTACGCTTATTACAGACAGATACCTATCCGAACCCCGCCACCTTACACATCATCTACCCGGACGTCTACCCAGACAATGCGTGCCCCTCGTGCGGGGTCACGGCGACACTCGCACACGTGCTCTGGGAGTGCAGAAACGCTCCGCCCGACTCTACCTCCGACAAGTGGGAGAGGACGATACGAAGTCCGCTCCTAGAAGATCAGCAATGGGCCGTCCAGCAGGCTCGCGCAGCGGCCGCCAGGTACTCCCTGTCGGTCCCTGCGTGGGAGACGCCCACTGCGCGCTGACGTGCGTCCTGCAGGACTTCTATTAAAGTTTTTCCAATCCAAACTCCTCAGCCACTTGAACTATCTCATCCATATTAGTAATGATATGGCCGGCTTTGTCTCTTAACGCATACATCTGATTCTTGCCTATTCCTAGTTTCTTCTTCGCAATGCTGGCTTTTAAATCATTTCGCCTAATGTTTCTTCGAACTCCGCCAAATTACTTTCCTCGGTGAACTTTTTGATTCATCTCCTGTGTGCCCAGACCTGAAAAAAGTTCATGCCATACAGAATTTTTGCGTGCCAGCATAGGCTGAAAAATCCGGAGCTTCGTATGTCTGTGCCTGTACTTCCTACACTTTGTGCACGATTTTCCGAAAGTCGCCCGTCCTCTTGCTGCTATTCTGTAGGCAGACGCTTCATTTTCTTTGTGAGTTGAACAAGCGACCTCCTTCTGGAAACCTATATCTATCCTAGCATATCCACTCATTCTGGCGCACTTCGACCCGTCTGCTCCATCATAAGTCCGCACTTATGCCAGTGGCCATGGAATCGATGCCATATTTTGCCAATGTGAGTGAGGCCACGATCGCGCCATTGCCTAAGCCAGTTGTCTGCTTTCTGCAGCTGACTGGAGTTATTCTATGACTGAACGTGAGTGCCCTGCACTTGTCGGGGCAGTGGCGAAATTTTCATCTTACCAATAAGGTCGGGTCCTTGCAGTTTCCCCAGACCACCATTGACTCTGCTATCTATCGTCCCTCAAACACCCTATCGGTCGCCTTGGGTGCTAGGCGCTACGCCTGAAGAAATACTCGCAGAGAATTACCTAAAAGTGCGGCCGTTTACACAAAGAAGCAGACAGCTTGTCCCGCCACGCAGTCAGTCCTCCTGATGTTCCTGCGACCGATGCGCCAATGCGAGCCGATGCGACGTGCTTTGCATCGGCTCCGTGATTTAAAATTTTCCAAGCACCTAAAATCTCCTGGTGCCGCTGGTATCAGCGGAATACTTGTAAACATGAAGGGGATTCAACGGAAAGGAACTTCGGTGAGCCGCAGTTTTAAGACCAACGAGAGCCCTATTCGTTCGGCCACGCCGACGGTAGGGTTAGCCCTAATGCCGAACGCTGGCGCGCGGGAGCTCGGAGACCCGCAAGCAGGCACCGTGTACGCTGAGCTGTGGGGGTGACCCAGCCCGGAACGCTACGATCGCGGGAAACCCACGCACCATTGCCCAGCAACCCACCAACACCGAGACCATGGAAGTTGTATCCGAGAGTCACCCGAGGCACCTGCCTGACGAGGCCTTGCGCGGGTCCTCTCGAAGCAGCTCCACCACCAAGAATCCCAGTGGCAAACGGTTGTTTCCCCCCATCGGAAACGCCGTCTGCAAAAACAACAATCCACTGGTGAGCAAGACCCCCCAGTCGGGCAAACCCCGCCATTCAATACCACACCGTTAGGACTAGCTCTAACCCAGGCGCCAGCCGCTGCTGCGAAAGCCACGTCGCAAGCTACCTGCGAAGAGAGCGGAACCGGAACACCTATTTCTGAAGACGCGGCTGCAAGGAGCAGACATCGCCGACGCGCGCCTCCACTCCCGCGCACTGACATGAAAATCATTATCCGCCCGACCCCGGGCCTCATCGATCGAAAACTACAGAACCACCAAGGGGCCAAGGCGATCGTCCAAGCCACCGGAGGTGCGCCGACCTGCAAGGGGATGACTTCGTCGTCCACCTGCGACACGGCTCGAACATCATCATCGTAAGCATCCCTCACGAAGCCACGGCGGCCACCCTCATGAAAATTGGAAGCCTCACTTTTCACGGACGATCACATTCGGTGAAGCTGTATCTATCAACACCCGAGGGCCTGCTTAGAGGTGTCGTACACAGCATCGACGCAGGCATCGGCGAAGAAGAGCTTATGGTGAATCTTCGGGTCCGCACACATGGAGTCCGCATCGTGCGGGCCCTTATGCTCGGACTATCCCAGACAGCCCTACTCCACTTCGAGGGACTCCAGGTGTCTAGATGTGTGTACTATTACGGAGGGGAGATGCCTTGCCGAGACTACCAGCCGACAAGGCAGTTCTGCTCCATCTGTAGAATCACCGGACACCAAACAGACGTCTGCCCCAACCCAACGGTTCGCGCGTGCAACGTTTGCAACAGCATCAACCCAGACGCCGGACACACTTCTGTTCCGAAGTGCGCCCTGTGCGGAGGGGCCCATCTCACAGCCGCAACAGGGTGCAACAACAAGCTCAAGCGCATTCCACCCAGATGGAAGCCTGCCTCCACCACCACACCCAAAACCCGATGACAGCCCCACCCGGTCACTCAGTCGACCAAGGCGGCTGACCTTCGTCCGCGATGGTTCAGCTCCGAGCGGGAAGACTCCGACTTCAACTACTCGGAGTCCCCGCAGGGGCGTCAGCGCAAGCAGGCGTTTGGTGTGTTGCGACACCACGTACCCGAGCACACGAGGGTTGGAACCTCCCGCGTGTAGCCGTGCGCGGCTTAGCCGTGTCCGGGGAAAAGGGGATCCTGGGGGTTGAGCCAATGCCGGGTGTTTGGACCTTTACGGCCCCTCGGCGGCGGCAACACACCCCTTTAGCCTCGGCTTCACGTAGACGGCACCCCCGGACTGACCCACCCGGGGGAAATCGGCAGTCGCTTTTTCCTGTCCTCCTCTCCAATCTTCGTCTTTCTCTCTCCCCCTTTTTCATCTTTCCTGTGTTCTCATCACTTCTCCTCACTTCCTAATTTCCCGGCGGCAAGGATTAACCTTGTGTAGCTAGCCAGCCTTGGTTATGCTGTATTTGGTTATAGCAGCGATGTACGGCTGGCGTTTGGCAGGGTTTCCCTTGCAGGAACTTCTGTCACGTCCCCCTGTAGGGCTCCATGGTGGGTGGTCGGCATCGCGGCCGAAAACCCAACTGTACCTATGGAAAACGCGTTTCCTAAACTACGTGATCGCCCTCAGAAACGAGGGCGCACCGAAGAAGTATTTCAGTTTTTCGGACGCCAAGTCCACAATTTTCCTCGTTTTCATGTGATCCACACAGAAAAACCAGCTAAACAAGTCCGAACAATCTCCCCCTTCCTTGTATCTAAGACCCTTACCGAAGTTTTTGGCCCAGGTTATAAGGCGTCGAGGATGGCCAGCGGTGACCTCCTCTTGGAGCTCCGCGATCAGAAACAATTTGAGAAACTGCCTAAACTAATATCATTTGGAGAGACCCAAGTAGTAGTAACCCCGCACCGCACGATGAATACCACCCGAGGCGTTGTCTCGGACGATGATTTGCTGGAGCTCACTGAGGCTGAACTCTTGGAGGGCTTCAGTGAACAAAATGTCATAAATGTCAAAAGAATCAAGATTAGGTGAGATGGAAAAGAAATCCAAACAAAACACCTGATACTCACTTTCAGCTCAAGTGTCCTCCCCGAGTCCATCGAGGCCGGTTACATCAAACTTCGTGTTAGGCCATACGTGCCCAATCCTCTCAGATGCTTTAAGTGCCACTGGACATTCCTCCGAAACATGCCAGAAGACTCCACATTGTGTCAACTGTGATGGGGAGCACGCCGCGTACTCGCGGGCGTGCCCATCCTGGAAAAAAGAAAAGGAAATTGTAACAGTTAAAGTAAAGGAAAATATAAGTTTCAAGGAGGCACGCAGGCGGGTATCGTACCTGCCCAAGAAAACCTTTGCCGATGTGGCGCGTCAGGGGGCAGCGTCACAACGGCCTCCGGCGGCTGTCCGACCCACATGCAGTGAGTCGGCAGTTACGGCACCTGCCCCCGCGGCGGTTGCAGCTAGCGCTGCTCCGTCGACCCAGAATGAGGGACCATCGACCCCGAAGGTGGCCGCCGCCGAGGCTGTCCCAACCTCCCCGGCCCCTTCCAGCGCTGGCAACAGCCGGCGCAGCCAAATCCCGCAGGGTGCCCCATCGACCTCTGGGCTGGTGGGCGCAGGGGTCTTGCCCTCCAAGGCAGGACTCTCTCTTGTAACTTCTCGCTCGCAAGAGCATGTGTCCGGAGCCTCACTAGAGGCAATGGACACAACACCTATCCTCAAGGCGCACCAAGCGCCTAAGGAGCGGCGAGGCTCCCTCGAACGCTCCAAAAAGGGCAGAACTCCCGTTAGAGGGCCTCGAAAGAGCTCTGTAACCTAAGACATAACCACCGTTTCCGTACACACAGCACTTATTTACTTCCAATATGGACACACAAATAATCCAATGGAACTTCAGAGGTCTTCTTAGGAATCTCGATGATCTACAAGAACTCATCTACCAGCACAATCCAAAAGTGCTGTGTTTACAGGAAACACACTTAAAATCCAAACACACAAACTTTCTCCGACAGTACATAACTTTTCGTAAAGATCGCGATGATGCTCTCGCATCATCGGGTGGCGTTGCCATTGTAATTCAAAAAAGCATAGCGTGTCAATGTTTGCAGCTACGAACGGCCCTCGAAGCAGTGGCGGTTCGAGTTGTCCTGCTAAACAAACTCATCACTATTTGTTCACTTTACATACCCCCACATTACAAGCTAAACAAACCTGAATTTAAGTCCTTCATAGATGAATTGCCAGAACCTTATGTCGTTCTTGGCGATTTCAATGCGCACAGCTCCCTGTGGGGCGACTCTCGTACAGACGCGCGAGGTCGTCTCGTTGAACAGTTCCTTTTTTCTTCAGGTGCGTGCCAACTAAATAAGAAAGAACCCACATATTACTCTCTTGCAAACAGAACCTTTTCGTCAATAGATCTTAGTATAGTTTCCGCGTCTATACTGCCCGAACTCGAATGGGAAGTTACGAGCAATCCTTACGGGAGCGATCACTTCCCCTACTGCTAAGAACATCCAAAGGAAATGAATCTCCTCCACAAGCTCCTAGGTGGAAGATAGATACAGCCGACTGGGAGAAATTTCGAAATCTATCTAGCATCTCATGGGCTGATATGTCTTCTCTAGAAATTGATGCCGCTGTGGAGTATTTTACAGCGTTCATAATAGATGCCGCATCTAAATGCATATCTGAAGGAAGTGGTTTGGCATGCAGACGGCGTGTCCCGTGGTGGAACGACGAATGTAGGATTGCTCGTAAGAAACAGAACAAAGCGTGGGGGTTGCTACGCGCTTCCTCCACTGCAGAAAATCTTATTAGCTTTAAGAAAGTAAAATCTCAAGGCAGGAGAACCCGCAGGCAGGCCAGAAGAGAAAGCTGGCAGAAGTATTTATCGAGTATTAACTCGTTTAGAGATGAGGCCAAAGCCTGGAACAGGGTGAATAGGATTAGAGGGCGCCAAACATATTCACTCCCTCTGGTAAACACACAGGGTGATACACTGAAAGACCAGGCGGACTCACTTGGGGAGTATTTTGAGAGCGTGTCAAGTCTAACAAATTATTCGCAATCCTTTCTAAAATACAAACAAATAGAAGAATGTAAGCCACTCATAGGAAAAAGTCGAAAGAATGAACCATACAACTGTCGATTTAGTATTGCCGAGTTCAGAGCTGCCTTGAGATCATGCAAGAGCTCCGCACCGGGTTCTGACAGAATTATGTATGAAATGATCAAAAACCTACACAATGACACCGAAGTTACACTACTCACAATTTTCAACACTATTTGGGCTGCGGGATACTTGCCAACTGCATGGAAAGAAGCAATTGTGGTCCCTGTTTTGAAGCAGGCGAAAGACCCATCCATGGCGGCAAGCTATCGCCCAATAGCCCTTACAAGCTGCCTGTGTAAGGTTTTTGAAAAAATGATTAATCGCACACTCATACACTTCCTTGAACTCAATAATATACTTGATCCCTATCAGTGTGGCTTCAGAGAAGGCCGGTCGACAACAGATCACCTTGTACGCATTGAAGGATATATTCGGGACGCATTTGTACATAAGCAGTTTTTCATGTCACTATTCCTTGACATGGAGAAGGCTTATGACACAACATGGCGCTACGGCATCTTGCGAGACCTGTCGGAAATGGGCATCTGTGGCAATATGCTGAAAATAATTGAAAGCTATTTGTTGAATCGAATCTTCCGAGTGAAAATCGGCAACGTATTGTCGCCACATTTCACACAAGAAACAGGTGTACCACAGGGAGGCGTGCTGAGTTGTACGCTCTTCATCGTGAAGATGAACTCGCTTCGTGCTTCGCTGCCACCTGCCATTCTTTATTCTGTCTACGTTGACGACATTCAAATCGGCTTCAAATCCTGTAACCTCTCAGTATGCGAGAGACAGGTGCAACAGGGCTTGAACAAGATTTCCAAGTGGGCAGACAGAAACGGATTTAAAATCAACCCCCACAAAAGCACTTGCGTTCTTTTTACAAGAAAGAGAGGCCTGTTTCCGGATCCTTCCTTAGAACTGTGTGGACACCAAATACCTGTGAACAAAGAGCACAAATTTCTGGGTATTATACTTGATTACAGACTCACTTTCATTCCACACATTAAATATCTGAAAGAAAAATGTCTAAAAACAATGAACCTAATGAACCTTCTATCTAAGACTACGTGGGGTAGTGACAGAAAGTGTCTAATGAATATCTACAAGAGCCTAATTCGGTCACGATTGGATTATGGTGCCGTAGTGTACAACTCTGCCGCCCCGAGCGCGCTAAGGATGCTGGATCCTGTCCACCATTTGGGCATCCGCTTAGCTACTGGCGCTTTCAGAACAAGCCCGATTCAAATCGAATTTCCTTAAAGTACGCTCCAATCCTGAACATCCATGTTTTCATACCGTTACCGATATGATGGGCGCTACACTTTTCAGCAATCGCCCCTCCATAAGACAGCCTTTCTCGCTGCGTGTGAAGGAGATTAGCGATGAAATGCGTGTCCCACTCCTCGAGCATCGCTTAATGCACCTAACCAAGCTCTTACCTCCTTGGGAGTGGCAGGTGATACAATGTGACATATCCTTTATAAAAGTTACAAAGCACGCTCCTGAGGCCGAAATTAGAATGCATTTCCTAGAACTGCAGTACAAACACTCCTGCGCAGCGTTCTACACAGACGCTTCGAAGTCAAATGCCGGGGTATCCTATGCAGCCGTCGGCCCATCCTTCTCGGAATCCGATGCACTGCATCCGGAAACAAGCATCTTTACGGCCGAGGCCTACGCATTACTCTCTGCTGTGAAGCATATAAGAAGAACAAAACTTCCAAAAGCAGCGATCTATACAGACTCTCTAAGCGTCGTGAAGGCCCTAATGTCACTCTACAAACATAAAAATCCCGTATTCAATTATCTGTGTTCGGTATTGTGTAAAGCGTACTCATCTAACCAGAACATCATAATATGCTGGGTCCCTGGCCACAGGGGAATCGAAGGTAACGTTCTCGCGGACGAGATGGCCACGTCAATCACATCGCAAGCTGTTAACCCTACCGCTGAGGTGCCTGTCACAGACCTGAGGCCTTTCTTACGAAATAAACTGCGACATCACTGGCAGTGCACGTGGGACGCGCAAACAAATAACAAACTGCACGTTATAAAGCCCCAGTTAGGTTTTTGGCCCTCCCCAACAAAATCTCGGCGAACAGATGTCCTATTCTGTCGCCTCAGAATAGGACACACATTTGGCATCCATAGTTACCTGCTTACTGAAAGTGAACCTCCAACCTGTGGCAGATGCGGTGAGAGGCTTACCGTCCTCCACGTGCTCCTGGAGTGTCGGGAAGCCGAAACGGAGAGAAAGAAACATTTTCCGCTTGCTTACCATTATAACATCCCTCTACACCCGGCTATGTTTGTCGGCGAGGAGCCGCTTTTTGACACCAAGGCAATCCTCAACTATTTAAATGATGTCGTACTACACGTTATATGCCCATTAAATTTGTAGAGCATCCTCGCTCCAGAGGATGCCACTGCGATAACAGTTTTGCATAGCACATGCCTCCAGGCCCTTGTTCTTCAAGGGCTCTAAGGAGGCAGCAGTGCTCTAGCATATCTTTTAGCCATATATATTTTTACACATCGTATCATTCTTTTTAAATGCACCTTAAATGTTCATAGTACACGTCATAAGACATCGCCATAATCTTATTGTACAGATTTTGCGCACTTTAGCGCGAACATTTTTAAGGCCCCTCTACAGCCACGTCACACCAACTTCATCGAACTCATGATTTCATTGCAAACTCATTAACACGGACATGGCGCTCTTTGGCCATAACTGGCCCTTGCGCCATTAAAAACCACATATCATCAACTACTCGGAGTCTCCGAGCATCTACGGATCCCGGTCTGGCTCCAACCCGAGATCCAGGTCCCGCTCCTGCTCTCGCCCCCGGTCTCACTTTCGGTCGCCCAGACGGCAGTCTCGGTGGACGCCCAAAGAAGGACAGCACGCAGCACCAGCCACCGCGGCAATCAAATACAAGGGGCCCCAGCAACACCACCGAAAGACCAAGGAAGACTAACTCAAGAGGACGACCATCAAAGAACGCTAGGTAAGCTGGGCAGCATAAAAAATGACACACGCCACCATCTGTGAAATTGGAACAGGAACTCGCGACCATGCGTGCACAGATACAAACACTCACACAAGAAAACAGACAACTCAAACAACCAGTGTTACAGCTCACACAAATACCACAAGAGATGGCTCCACACAAGGACATCATTGACCTACAAACCCATGTCGATGCCATCCGCACCCAGATGCAAGCCTTCATGGACGCTACACGCGTCCATTTGGAACAAATCACACAGACTACAATACAACGCACAGATGCAGCAATAAAACACATGGAAGCCACTGTAGACAGCCAGCTTAAGAACCAGCTTCACTCCATAAAACTACGTAAGGCGCTACGACAGAACCTTTACAAGGCCACGCCTGTAGCAGCACCGAACCAAATCGTAATATCACCGACCACAACGTCCAACAATGCCTAGACCATACAGGCAAGTCAAAGAATACTTAGAAATTTGGCAATGGAACTGTTGTGGGTACCGGAGGAAGAAAGGGCTGCTGACACAATTGATCACTCATTCCTCAAAGCCACCGGGGGTCATAGCCCTACAAGAGCCCGGTACCCGACCAACACTAGATGGCTACGAAGAATACCCCACAAGTCAAGACGACAAGTGGAAGGTAGCCACGCTAGTAGACAGAAACATCACAACCATACAACACAAACCCATAGACGACGTGGACGTACTACATGTACTTCTCGAAATAATATACAAAGGCAACCAGAAACAGACCGTATTCGTCCTCAACAAATATTGCCCCCCCCCCCCCATCCAAATGCGGGCAAACATAAGAAAACTCTTTGGGGACACCCTCCGTCTCGCTAAAGACAGTCCCCTGGTAATCATAGGCGACTTCAACGCTCAGAACACGCTGTGAGGGTACCAGAGGCAGGATTGGAAGGGTCTCCAGCTACAAACACTAATTGAACAGTGTCACCTCACACTCATCACAGACCCGAACATACCGACGAAGGAAGGGAACAGCGTAACACGCGACACCACTCCCGATATCGCCTTGATCACTCGAACCACGCGAGCCCAATGGTTCAACACACTCGAAAACCTAGGCAGCGATCACTACATATTAAACATAACACTACAGACTTTACCCTTACGCAGGCAGATCGGCACAGCTAAACTCACTGACTGGCGAAAAATCAGGGAAGCCCAAGAACAGGACGCCGACAACATCACGAACCTGGAAGACTGGTGCGACAACCTCCGTCTACATAAACAACGCCACACAAAGGAAATGGCCAGAACGGAAGAGACTCGACAGGTGGATCTCCACTTAATACACCTGTGGGATGCCAAACGGGGCCTTACCCGCCGCTGGAAAAAACAGAAATATAACAGGAAACTGAAGACGCGCATAGCACAAATAACAGCGGAAGCAGAAGAATATGCCATGCAACTCGCCTTCGCGAACTGGTATAGATTCTGTGACTCCTTCGGTGGCACGCTGGACACGGCCAAGACGTGGCACATACTCAAAGCCATCCTGGACCCCACCAAGACCAAAGAAGGACACAGGGCTCTGGAACGCTTACTACACACCTACCCAGGCAGCCAACAAGACCTCATCGATGCCATCAAGACGAAGCGCTATGAAGATCCCACTCGCACACAACCATGTAGAACACCCTACACAGGACAACCCAACCCGCTAATGGACGAACCTATCACCGAAAACGAAATAATCGCGGCCATCGCAGCCACCACCCGTAACACAGCGGCGGGCACGGGCCAGATCACGAATTCGATGATCAGAAACCTGAGCGACAAGTCTATCTCTGCATTCACAGCCTTTCTCAACCAACACTGGGAACAAGGTACGGTGCCGGCGATGTGGAAACACGCACGAATAATCTGATCCCCAAACCGGGCAAGAAATTGGCAATTGAAAACCTCAGGCTGATATAGCTCACGTCCTGCCTTGGCAAGGTGTACGAAAAAATTATAAACACGAGACTACAAAAACAATTGGAAGATAACAAACACCTGCCGGACACCATGTTCGCTTTCCGCGCAGGCCTGTCCACACAAGATGTGCTACTTCAAATCAAGGAAGAAGTCCTCAGTAACGTTTCCCGCAGCGGCGAACACGTCATCCTAGCAATCGACATCAAAGGGGCTTTCGACAACGTCAGCCACCAAGGAATCCTAGAAGGGCTGGCCAACACCAACTGCGGCGAGCGAACGTACAAATATGGTCAGAGCTACCTGAGCCACCGCACGGCGGAGCTGAAGATGGGAGAGATCCAGACTCCAGTGTACCACCCTCCCAACAAGGGCGCACCACAAGGTGCTGTCATCTCTCCCACGCTGTTCAACGTCGCCATGATCGGTCTCGCAAGCAAACTGCAGGACGTAGCAGGTCTTGGGCACGCAATCTACGCAGACGATATAACGCTCTGGACCACAACAGGGTCCCTCGTTGAAAAAGAAGAACGGCTGCAAACTGCAGCACATCTCATCCAAGATTACGTCAGCCAACGGGGACTACAATGCTCCCCTGAGAAATCTGAGCTCCTACGAGTCTGGCGAGGCCGCGGTAACCACACAGTCCCCACAGACCCAACAAGAAGACTCGAGGTACGCCTCAACGGGGGCCCCATACCAGAGAAGTCATTGCTAAGGGTGCTGGGCATGTGGCTGCAGTCCAACCACCGGGCCACACACATCCTAAAACTCCTCAAAACCAGTGTCAAGGCGATATCACGCATGATCTCCCGCGTAAATCCAAGAACAGAGGCATGAAGGAAAGCGACAACCTCCGACTGGTCAGTAGCCTGGTGGTGAGCAGAATCTCATACAGCCTGCCTTACTACCACCTCACACAATCCAAGACGAAGCAGGCCGACACACTTTTGAGGATGGCTTTGAAGACCACTCTCCGCCTGCCGATGAGTACATCGACTGAAAAATTATTGGCGCTAGGGTTGCACAACACCCTCAGCGAACTGACAGAAGCCCATTGCGTCTCGCAACAACAGAGACTTGCGCGGGCTCGCACGCGCCGGCCGGTCCTACAAACCTTGTAATTCCCAGCAATAACAATACGAACCCAAGAAACCTGATTGATACCTCGTCACGTCCAGGACAGGTTTCACGTTGCCCCAATACCACGCAACATGGACCCTAACCTACCCTCCGGCAGGAGGAGAGCAAGGGCCCAGTACATGGAGAACGCATTCAGGTTCAATACCATGGCCGGTTTTACGGACGCCGCCATGTATGGGACGAATAACAATGGCGCAGTTGCAGTGGCATGCGACCACCGAGGCCACGTTACATCCGCTGCATCGACCCGCCCCTGCACGATTACGGAAACCGAAGAGCTGGCCATCGCGTTAGCCATCTGCGAGGGCCTACACGCAAACCAACCACTGACGATCCTGACGGATTCCCAGCAGGCCTGCCGCAACTTCCTACAGGGAAGAATTGGATGACCTGCTGCACAAGTCCTAGCCATATTACTCAAGGAGGACCCTGAGGACTTCACCACCTAAACCATCATCTGGATACCGGGCCACGCTGGCATCACGGCCAACCTGCAGGCTGAGAGAGCAGGTCGACGATTCGTACATAACCGAGCACTCATCACGCCGGCTGCAGAAGACCTGAACCCTGTCGACCTCGAGTATTCAGCCATCGTGAACTACTACAGAGGGCGTCGCTTGCGATATCCACTACCCCATCGAAATCTAAAGACAGAAGATGCCGCTGCCTGGCGTAGGCTCCAGATAGGCACTTACACGATCCTACACATATTACTTACATAGGATACACCCCACAGCCTACAGGGACGAATGCCCATGGTGTGGGGCCACACCAACCCTATACCACATTACGTGGGAGTGCACACTACACAGCATAGAACACCCAGACATGAATACCACGAAGGACCAATCGGAGCACTGCTGTCCAGCTCGGCCCTCGACGACCAGCTCAAGCTAATAAATAGAGCTGAGAAGATGGCAAGAGCCAGCGGAGCCCTGGACAAGGGGTCCCGACCATTAGCGGTTTTTCTGATTATTCTTTTAATAAAAATTTGCCTATCTATCTATCTTGTTGACCTCACTACCTAACATCACCGAGATCGAAGCATATGTGGTATCATGGACAAGATCATATCTCCTCTTCGCATGTTCCTACCCTAGGACGGCATTCTATATGGGCGCAGCGTGTACCCTAGTGAATAGTGGATACTGATTGTCATTCCCCGGCATTTTCGTACCAGTTTTATGTCCTAGCTGCACGATGTACCACCTTTTGATCGCCTCTGGGAATCTCCGGCGTATGACCGTGTCCGGCGATGCTTCTTTTGTCCTGGTCTGTGCGGACCCGTCCGCCGCTGCGTCACTTCTTGTAAGTCATCTGCGCACCGAAAGAAGCTGTCTGTGCTCCCTGCTAGTCGACTCCAATCTCTTGACGTTCCTGCCGAACCCTTCTATCATGTTGATGTAGACCTCTTGGGACCTATCCCCACATCTGACGCAGACAACAAATGGATTGCAATCGCAGCTGATTATACAACTCGGTTTGCGATCACCACAGCCCTTTGAACAGACGTAGCCCTCTTCTTGTTGCGCAACATGGTTGTTCGTCGCGGCGCTTCTCGTCAGCGTCTGGTCGACCGGGGTCGCTCCTTCCTCTCTACAGTTGTGGATGATAGCACCGCTCATGCTCTAGCAAACACAAACTTAGTTCAGCATACCATCTGCAGCCGAAAGGTCCTATGGAGCGGCTTAATCGAACAATAATGGACATCTTCTCCATGTGTGTGTCTGATGACCATCGTGACTGAGATACTGCTCTCCCTTTTGTCGCATTCGCGTGCGATTCATCATGTCACGACACTGCAACTCACCGTTTTATTTGTTGGCCGGACGAGGTCCAGCATTGTCTTTTGTTAATGTACTGCCTACTCCTCAACAGTCGGTGTCTGAGTATAGCCGCGATATTATTGCCCGAGCCGAATAAGCACGGCAAGTTGCTCAACATTGCCTTTCTGCTTCTCAGAACAAGCAGGAAAGCATTTGTGACAGTCATCACCGGAACGCCCACTATGTTTCCAAGTATATTGTCCTTATATGATATCCCACCCGCTGCGTCGGCCTCTCAGAAAAACCAATGTCTCGCTACTCCCGTCCTAACTGGGTGCTTCATCAGGAGACTGGCGTTACCTACGAGATCTCTCCGGTCACACCTGCTACTCGCTTCGTCCAGATTTCCCAGGACGTCGTTCGTGTCAGCCACCTAAAACCCTGCGAGTCCTTTTCTGCCTGAGAAGCATGGGGTGGCGCTTCCACGCAGGGCGGGTTTTGTGTTACATCGCTCTGCACAACGCTGAGGCAGATGAGCATGAGCTTGGGACTGAAGAAGACAGTGCTTGAGTGACTGACCTGCTATATACTTGTCTGTCAGTTCTGTAAATACGTTTCCCGTCTTGCTTCTTCCTTCCGTACAAAACCATTCTAAATCGAACCTAAGGGGAAGCTTTAGCTGTTACGGGGGAAATGAAGAATCTTCTCTTCTGACAACCACTGCACCGAAATTAATGCGTTAGGATGAACTTAAAAGAAACAGTTAAAATCTGATTTCAGAAAGGAATTATTTACTGAGCTGGCACCTTTTCTTTTACATAAATCTTGAAATATTGCAAAATTTAAAGAAAGAATACTTCAAGTATATAACTCTGTACCTCAGCAGCTAACAATGATATCCCACTTCTTTAAGATGCACCTAATATTTCATGTAATGCGGTTAAAAATGATATACGCCACGGTAGTACACGAATAACTTCTCAGTATGGATTACGTAAAACCTTTAAAAGCACTGCAACAAATTCACATAAGTAGTAAATTCATAGGTCAAATTTGTGCGATTTAGATGGTCCAAATGATGCACTTTATAGAAATGTGATATGAGTTTTTAATGTTAAGTTATGGATTTGTGAACTTCGGACTTTATATCTTTTTCAGCTTTTCAGATAATTGTTGTAATAAAGGCCATGGCATAAATCAAAATTATTATTGCTGCAGTCACTGATTTGAGGTTCTCTCTTAAATGGAACAATTTTCATTCAGATTGGTCGATCGGTCTTCTCATAAAAGCATTCATGCATTTTACGTGCACGTAATTGAGCACCCGCCATCGGCGATTGGTCCGAACTAAAGCTTCCTCCTAGTGCCTCATACTGGTTCTATAGAAAACTCGCACAATAATTTCAACGCTCACTATCCGCAAGCAGGCCGCCACAGTGGTACACCAATATTTGACAGATTATAGTTAAGCTTTTCAAAAGTGGCATAACATCCGCTGCGGGCTCTGCGGCCTTTCGGGACCTCCCTGCGTCTCCCCGAGAGCGCATTTTTCGATATTGCTCCGGCCGAAGATATGACTCCAGATTGTGGTTTGACTTCGTGGTGGCTGAAGTTGGCTATACAGCTTCAGAAGCAGGTATGTAGAGGCGTTCGATAGCACACTATCGGCTCCTGCGCGGGCAAGTCAGCAATCTCTCTTTCAATATTAACGTCCGGCCAACTATTTCTGTTTCGGGCGCACGACCTCGCGGGCTGAGTACGTGGGTGGTCGCGGACGCCTAAAAAAAGCTATAACAAAAAACTATCAAAAAAGAAAAACCAATGCACGGTTCACGGGAGGAGCTATCTCGGCCACACGTCTCATCCGAAATGCCGACAAGCCGTCCGGCAAGGTGTCTAGCGAAATCATCGATTCAACGGCAGTCGACCACAGTCATCTTTGAGATAAGCCTGATACATAAGCGGGATCCTTTCGCAGTACCGATGTGAAGCAACTGTCTCAGGGTGTGCTTCTTTTTACTTGCGTTTTCTTTAATTGTTGGTCACAGCATACCAGATGGCGCAGATTTCAACACTTTAAGGTCGATACGTCACGCAGTGGCGAAAAAGGAAACTGAACGTGTGTGCAGAATTCCTGCGTATGGTCGTAAGTTGTTGCCACGACAGCGCCTGCTGATAATACGCAACGATGTGTGATCCGTGATGTAGCCATTGCAAGAATGGTATTCAGGAAGCTTTATTACCATGAACTAGGGGCGACTATGCGACTGCAACGGGCGGATCCTGGGTAGTGAAATTATGGGTACGAAACATCACACATCTACACTGGAATTCAATTGGTTTCGACCCTTAATTGCGTTTTCGCCTGAGACCAGGACTCTCCTCTCTTTTACCCTGTATTTACAACGCCCCTTCTCCCACGTGCTGAGGCGTGTTTCCACCGATATACGCCCTTTTCTTAATAAATATGTGAGATAATTCAGCCATGCATTCAAATGGTTATTGCAGCGGAAAATAGCACCTTTTCATCCATAATCACGCTCTCTCTCTCACCTGGACTCTCCCATCGCAAAAATATTGTTGCGGGGATGTTGGGAGTATCGAAGATTGTATTTACAATATATATATATATATATATATACACTCAAAATGAGTCAGAGTAGTTAAGATGGCTGACCACCAACAACACGACGCAGCCAGTGTCCCGCGATCTTCTTCTTCTCTTCTTTCATGCTTCTGTAACAGGACCTCCGGGTGGTGAAGCGCAGTGTCGGCGCATGGTAGGCGAAGAAATGCGAGCGAACTTTGGCTTCAGCCGCGACGTGGACGATGTCAACAGGCGTCGGACTTGAGGACGCATTAAACTGTAGTGGCGAAATTTCGTACTTTACGTCGTTAACTTGACGTAAGACTTCATAAGGCCTTGTGCAGAGAGAGAGAAGCTTCTGGGAGAGGCCAATCAGACAACACTGTGACCAAATGAGCACCAAAGCACCTGGCGTGAACTTAACATTGTGATCGCACTGGTCATAACGTGCTTTTTGTCTATGCTGCGAGGCTAATAAACGAGATCGGGTGACTTGACGTGCCATGTGAGCACGATCGATGACTTCACGAGCGTATCCAGTTGCAACACGTGGCACAGAATGAAGGATGGTGTTAAATGGCAATGTGGGGTCGCCACCATACAAAAGATAAAAGGGGGAATATCCTGTGGTGTCATGTCGAAACGAGTTATACGCGTACGTCGTGCAGGCCAGGGTGGCGTCCTAGATGCGGTGATCTTTGGATACGTACATCGACAGCATCTCTGTCATTCTTCGGTTGAGACCTTCCGTAAGACCGTTCGTTTGTGGGAGGTAGGCGGTGGAGAGGTTGTGCTCAGTGGCACAAGGGCGGAGGAGGTCGTCGACAACTCGAGACAAGAGCTAGCGGCCGTGGTCTGTAACTGTCGAAGTGTACCGTGGTGGAGAATGACGTCATGGAGGAGAAAATCGGCGATGTCTGTTGCCCAAGTAGTCGGCAACGCCTTTGTTATCATGTAGCGTGTCGCGTAATCAGTAGCGACGACGATCAACTTATTCCCTCTAGTCGTCGTCGGAAAATAGCCAAGCCGGTCAAGGCCTATGCGAAAGAACGGTTTCGAGAGAACTTCAGTTGGATGGAGTTGTCCGACAGGTGCCAGGGGAGGTTTCTTCCGGGGCTGACAGAATAAGCAAGTTGTGACATAACGATGCACGGAGCGATAGAGACCCAGCCAGAAGAACTGGCGTCGTACGCGGTCGTGTGTACGCAAAACGCCAAGGTGTCCGGCCGTCGGTGCTTCGTGAAGTTGTTCGAGAGCGACGGATCGCTGATGACGAGGAAGGACAAGGAGCAAGTGAGGGCCGTCAGGGTTGATATTGTGACGGTAGATGTTGCCGTCGTGCAGCGCGAACATGCGGCACGTGCCGTCAGTGCTGCCAGATTCCACTCAGGTGATGATGAACTGTAAGGAGTCGTCGCTTCGTACAGCCCGCATGTCGGTCATGTCAGTAAAAGCAATCACGCAGGTCACCGGATCATGCTCAGCAGGTTCAGGGGGATCCACGGGGAGACTAGAGAGGCAGTGAGTGTCCTTGTGCAGAGGTCCAGACATATAGTTGACAACAAACGAAAATTCCTGGAGCCGCAAAGCTCAGCGACCAAGCCGTCCTCTCGGGTCCCGGAGGGAAGACAGCCAGCAGAGTGCATGGTGGTCTGTAAGGACCGAAAACGTGCGGCCGTACAAATGTGGCCGGAACTTGGCGTCACCCCAAACTAAAGCCAAGCACTCCCGTTCGGTCATGGAGTAATTTCTCTCGGCAGGTGACAGCAGGCGGCTGGCGTAAGCTATCACGCACTCGGTACCATTGTGTTGTAGGGCGAGAACAGCGCCGATGCCATGACGGCTTGCGTCAGTGTGAACTTCGGTCGGTGCAGATGGATCAAAGTGGGCAAGTGTTGGAGGAGTGGTCAGAAATCCGATGATAACGGCAAACGCATGAGCCTGCGCCGGGCACTATGAGAATGGCGTGTTCTTCTTTAGAAGATCTCTGAAGGGCCGAACAACGTCGGCGGAGTTCTTGACGAAACGGAGAAAGAACACGGGCCGACGAAGGAGCGCACGTCAGAAGCAGAACGTGCCACAGGGAAACTGCGTACGGCACGAACTTTTTCCAGATCTTGCGGGACACCGGATGCGTCAACGAGGTGTCCCAACACAGTAATCTGATGGCGCCCGAACTGAAATTTCGAGGAGTTCAGTTGGAGGCCGGCTTTTCGGAATACCGCAAGAATCGCAGCATGTCGGGTAAGGCAGCTGCCGAACGTGGAGGAAAAAACAATAACGTCGTCAAGGTAACAGAGACAGCTGGCCCATTTGTAGCCTCACATAAGAGAACCCATCATATGTTCAAATGTCGCAGGAGCATTGCACAGGCCTAAAGGCATCACTTTGAACTGATATAAGCCATCTGGCGCAATGAAGGCCACCTTTCATCAACTGAAATCTGCCAGTAGCCGGATCGAAGATCGATTGACGAGAATTATTTCGCTCCGTGCAAGCAGTCCAAGCCGTCATCGAACGTCGTAGTGGGTCGACGTCTTTTCGCATTATCTTGTTTAAGTGGCGATAATCGACGCAAAAACTCCAGGCACCATCTTTCTTTTTCACAAGGACGACAGGCGAACACAAAGGACTGGCTGATGGCTCGATGACCCCTTTCCGGAGCATTTTGTCCACTTCTGATTGGATGACTCGACCTTCAACATGCGATACGCACCAGGATCCGACGCATAGGATTCGTATCTCCAGTGTTTATACGGTGCTGAACAACAGATGTTTGGCCTAAAGGCTTGTCGCCGAAATCAAAGATGTCACTGTATGATCCAAGCTGTAGACGTATGTCCGTGACCTGTGCAGAGGTGAGGTCAGGTGCATTATTTTTCGCGAAGTCATCCGTTAAGGAACCGGAGCTGTGAGTGCTCCGTGGTGCTAATAAACCAGCAGCAGAGCGGACAGTTGGGCGAGTTGGTAAGAATTCATAGTGAAATATGTAGCGCGCATAATCGACAAGGACACAGTGTGTCCCCCTTCACTGTGTTCTTGTCGATTGTGCGCGCTAAATATTTCACTATTGTTACGTAGGAAGACGCAGACGAAAAGCTATGTACAAGTATATTTACAAGAAAATACGCTGCGCTTGGCCAAGAGGCAACAGCCCGCGCTAGCTTCTCATCGTCGTCGTCGCCTTCGCACTGCTCGCCTTTTCGTGATCGCACATATTGTTCCGTAGCACTGCCCCCGGCTGCAAAAGCGCCGTCCCGGTGCGACTAAAGATCGGACTCGGAAGCAGTGTAGTAGGCCTTGAGCCTACTGACATGCACGACATCACTTGATGCCAGAAGAGAGGACGAGGTTGAACCCACAGGAGCAATTTCGTAAGTCACAGGCGTCACCTGGCGCAGCACGCGGTAGGGCCCTGTGTATCGCGAAAGGAGCTTCTCTGAAAGTCCCACGTGACGAGAGGGCGACCACAGGAGCACGAGCGTACCAGGAGAAAACTGTACGTCACGATGGCGGGCGTTGTAATGACACTGCTGAGTGGCTTGTGAGGCCGTCAGTCGAGCACGGGCAAGCTGGCGTGCATGGTCGGCGAGGGCGATAGCGTCGCCCGCATACTCGCTTGTTGAGATCGCAGCAGGAGGAAGTACCATGTCTAGGGGCAAGGTAGGTTTGCGACCGTCTAGTTTTCCAGCTGGGAGCGGCGTCCGAAGGGAGTCGGCGAATAGCAGCGACGGGGCTGGGGAGAGCGAGATTGTCGTTGTTGGGGCGAAGGCGAACGAGAATAGGAGCGGTTCGGTGCAGGAGAATCAGCGGCGGCGTTATCGGAGCGTGCGGCATAGGGACGAGAAGGGCCACCTGGGGTGCGAGAGTAGGCGGTATAAGTAGACCGGGTCGGGGAACTCCAGCGACTGCGACAGTGCCGAGAAATGTGCCCGATTCGATGGCAGTGGAAACAAATGGGCTTGTCGTCAGCAGTGCGCCATTCTGATGGGTTGAGGAAACGTGGTGGGTAAGAAGGTGCGGGACGGGGCGGAATCGAAGAAGCCGGGTGGGTATCAGGACGATGGGCCGAGCAGATGGTGTGAAGACCCATGTTTTCGAACTCTTGGCGGACAACTGCCTGGATCAGTGAGACCATGACTGCAGATGTGTTGGAGGGACTGGAGTCTAAGGCAGCCGGATAGGCGGCCTCGATCTCACGCCGGACGATCCTGGTAACATCGGCAATGTTGTTGGGACGAGGAGTGTCGGCACAGGAAGATGTCGCTGGGGTGTTGGGCAGACGGGCAAACTGCTGGTCAATACGTCGGCTTTTAGCGAGTTCCAGGCGGCGGCACTCTTCTATAACAGCATCCACCGTCGCTACGTTGTTGCAAACGAGCAAGTTGAAGGCGTCATCGGCAATGCCTTTGAGGATGTGGGCAACCTTGTCTGACTCAGTCATGTGGGTGTCAACTTTGCGGCACAGAGCCAAGACGTCCTGAATGTACGTGACATAGGGCTCTGTTGACGTCTGCACACGGCCGGAAAGCGCCTTCTGAGCGGCAAGTTGGTGACCGTAGGGGTTGCCGAACAAGTCCCGAAGCTGTGTCTTAAGTGAATCCCAACTGGTGAGCTCATCTTCGTGCGTGCGATACCAAACTCTAGGTGTGCCACCGAGGTAAAAGACTACGTTGGCGAGCATAATAGTAGGGTCCCACCGGTTATTGCGGCTGACGTGTTCATACAGGCTGATCCAGTCATCGACGTCTTCCCCATCTTTGCCCGAGAATACGCCAGGATCACGGGGAGCGGGGAGAGTGATGTAGGTCGTCGAAGTGGCAGCAGGTGTCGGAGCCGGGGGAGTCCGGTTGTCGTCGCCGGGAGCCATGAAGGAAGGCTCGACGTACCGCCCACTGCGAGCTCCGTGACGAGGTACAGGGAACGTCCACCACCACCAGATATGTTACGTAGGAAGACGCAGATGAAAAGCTATGTACAAGTATATTTACAAGAAAATACGCTGCGCTTGGCCAAGAGGCAACAGCCCGCGCTAGCTTCTCATCGTCGTCGTCGCCTTCGCACTGCTCGCCTTTTCGTGATCGCACATATTGTTCCGTAGCACTATTAAACAACTCTTTGCATTCAGACTCTCAATATCAAATACGGAACCACTAGAAATACTGGCTAAGAACATGCTGGCCGGAATGACTTGAGGGCACAGGCTGAAATTCAGGAGCGGTAGAACGGCGTCGTTATTAGTAACCGTGACCAGCGTATGTGGAACAGCAACGTTCCGGTTCAAAAGCACGTCGATGATGGGGCGAAGGGCACATTCACGGTCAGAAACCTGTGCGTGGGCGGTCAAAGTGACGTAAGTAACGGCGTCGGGTGACAGACGCACATCGTGAAGCGGGCACAACTGCGGTGGGGCGGTGCTCGGAGCGTCGGTGAGTTGAGGCAGTTCTAACTGAAGAACGCTGGTCGCGCAGTCGATGAGAGCAGAATGAAATGATGAATGAAGAAGTTCAATCCAAGGATAACGTCGTGAGGGCAGTCGTCGATCACAACAAAAAAAACAGAAATAGGGTGGTCGGCTATACTTAAACGCGCAGTACGCATTCCACGAACAACCAGCACGCTGCCGTCAGCCACACAAAGCAGTCGGGCAGGTGCTGGGGTGAGCACTTTATTTAAACGTCTACGTAGGCTAGCCCTCATCACAGATATGTGAGCTCCAGTGTTGACTAGTGCTTGGACAGGTACGCCGTCTATTTTAACGTGAATTAAAGTTCTCCTTGTGGGCACATACAGCGAATTTGCTGCAGTAGTCGGCAATGCAGCACCACCTCCGAGGGCTGCATTTCCTAGTTTTCCGAAAGGGTGCGGTCAAAGCTACAGGGGATGAAAGGCGACGTGTTTGCGGTAAACGACACTGGTACTCGCGCAGCGATGGTGAGAGGCTGTACTCTGTGTTCCGAACAGAGTTATCGGCACTGTTAGACTTGGCGGTGGCCAAAAAATTGCAGACATTTCCATTAAATAGCTCAGGTTGGTCGGCATGCGAGGTGTTGAGGGCCACGAGTTGCGTCAGTATCGGGCGACATGACCAATGTGGCGACAGGTGAAATATATCGGCTAGTCGTCCGCAGTTCTCCACTCAGTCGGGTTGCGATAACGCGCAGAGAAGTGAGAAAAGAGTAGAACGACGTTCGTTAGCTCTGGATTGGGGACAGCACACACAGGCTGTGAACCAATGTTTTCAAGTTCCTGGCGAACGATGGCTTGTACGAGGGGAACTGAAAATGTGTTAGCATAAAGGCTACGCTTACAGAAAGCTGCGGGGGCCGTCACATCCAGTTCACATCTAACGATTTGCACCACGTCCTCTGATGGCGACGCATGCTGCTGTGCGCGTTGATCTTCACACGTCGACTTTGCGGCACTATAGGGAAGTCTGGTGAATGGTTGCAAGACGCGTCGGCTTCTGACCTGCTCGAATTGTCCACCCTCTTTAATGATTGCATCAACTGTAGAGCAGCTCTTGCACATGAGCAGATTAAACGCGTCGTCAGAAATGCCCTTAAGCACGTGCTCTATCTTCTCAGCTTCTGTCATGTCGTAAACGGCTTTACGACAAAGTTCCAGCACGTCCTGAATCTACGAGACATAGGACAACATGGGCGATCGGGCACGATAGGCCAGTTCTTACTTTGCGGCAATTTTACAGCCGGCTGGTTTGCCAAACAACTCTGTCAATTCCTCTTTGCATTGGTTCCAGCTGGTTATCTCCTCTTCGTGGTTTTCGTACCACGCTTTTGCTGTGCCCCTTAGGTAGAACAACAGGTCATCTAGCGTAAGCGTAGGGCTCCATCTGTTGATTGCGTTGACGCGTTCGCACATGGCCACCCACTCTGATACGTCGGCGCCATCGGTCCCGCAGAAAGTTCCAGGATCCTTGGGTTGCACAACGATAACCAAAAGTGACAGCGAGGTAGCATGCGACGGTGACGTAGGAGGTGGCAACGACATTCATCCCGAGTGAATCCCATGGTGCGGACGTTGATGCGACGTCTACTGCGGAGCTCCGTTCTCAGCCATGGTACCCCGCGCCTTTCGCCAATTTGTTATGTGAATGTTGGGAGCATAGAAGACTGTATTTAAAAATATATGTACAACATGAGTCAGAGTAGTTAAGATGATTGACCACCAACAACACGCAGCAGCCAGCGTCCCGTGATCTCCTTCTTCCTCTCTTCTTTCATCCTTCCGTAACAATATCTTGCTGTGTTGCATGTGGCTAGGCGTCGCATTTAGAGTTTCATAGAAATGGCCAACAGAGCTGCGTGCAATTGGGTTATGAGACAGTAGAGCCATTTATGGTGCCGCTTCTACACTCAATGAACTGCTCTTGAGCTACTATTATCCGCTTCCACAGTATACCGCTTTCGGAGGAAATATCCTGGAAGCATCATCTAAGCACTATTGTATGCATAAAGCCACAAAAGACCAACTGTGCGTCATGAAAGCGACTGTACTATATGTACGAACGCTAGCGGTCATTCCTATATGAGTACGTTCACTCCAGCTATCTCTTCATGACGTTTCTGATATTGCTTCTTTATTGCTCTTATATCAAGTGTAGAAGGGGTAAAACGCATGTGTATGAAGTGTGCCTTGTCACGTAGTAGATGAAGAGAGATTGGAGCTTAGGAGAGCATGCGTGCACGTGTGTGCATGTGTGCCGAGTGAGCTCCTGAGGAAAACATTGCAATGTGATGAACTTCGATTTAATCATAGATCCGGGACCCTAACTATGTGCGACGAAACCCCTACCGCGTTTCTCTTGCATTTCTCTCTAAATTGTCATTACATAATCCCTCCCCACATCTGGGGCAGCCAACCGGGAACGTCCATGGTTAACCTTCCTGCCTTTGCTTCTTCCTTTCTGTGTCCTTTGCTCTATGTTGTGTTGTATTTTGTCGGTGACCTGCCTGATCTCTCCTAGGGGGAAGTACTAAGTGAAAGGAACCTAGCTGGGCCGGTCGCGAGCAACTCCTTTCTTCTTCGTTATACGTCTATTAAAATCCACATTTCCTATCTAACCCTAAATGACAGCGTTATAGGCGAGGTGAGTTACGGCGGCTCGTGGGTTTCGACTAACGACGCCCTTCACTCAGCACTTTAGTCTTTTGGGTGGTTGTGAACCGCAGTCTAAGGCAGGGGGGTAATACGCGTTCCCAAAATGCGAAACATTCAGAATAACCATTTATTCGACGCTTGGACATATGTGAAAGGCCCACAATACGTACCACCGTCGAGGATGAAAATCTTCCAGCAGATAGAGAGACAGAAATAGAAGAAAGGAAATGAAGGCGATTAACAAGACACACGTCCAAGTGGCTATCATCCACTGGCGGAAAGGGTAGAGAATGAAGAGAAAGAGGAGATAGAGACAGCCCAGTGTCCCGTGCATTTGAAGGACCGCACCGAGTCTACAAGCCATCTGGAAGACCTGTCGAATAGAGGTCCCAGGTAGCACAAAAGAAATACATAACGTTTTTGTAGCGCTTATCTAAAATGATAAAAACGCTTTAAAGAAGACAAGAGTAAGACAACTCCGTTGTTGAAATGTCGTATATGTCTGCTAATGTTCGACTTAATTACTTCTTTCAGACTATCTACAACAGCTCTTCAAAACGTATTCGAAAAGCTGCTCTTGAAGTGGGATGGGAAAGACTAATATTCCTTTTGGCAGGGCTCTTCATATATTATTTCTAAACGCATTAAGGAAGTTATCAAAATGCTAGTCTGGAAGTAGTCTCCAAAGATTCACGATAACCTGAAGCTCGTTTTCCCGGGTTCCAGATGAGTCAAAGCATTGTTGTCTAGTGCTACTTGACACCTGGCGCAGTGCCAAGCACTCTCGCCTTAAAGCCAGACGCATCCTCACCAAGTCACATGAAAAGAACCATGTCCGCAAAAATGAATCCGGAATGCAGCCTTTCGTATGCAGCAACGATTTTTACAACCAAAGTGGCAATGACATCCCGCTAAGAAATAGGCGCGTGTTTAGAATCGGCCAGCCCAGGGCTTTTGTGCAAAGAGCGCATGAAATGTCAACGTCACAAAGCAACAATTATTCAAAAATAATACGCAAAATTTCAAGGAAAAGCTGAGAAATGCAAAGCAACGCCAATTAAAAGCACTTCAACAATTACAAACTCCTACAAACCATTCTTATTTAACTAGAAATTGATCAAGAATCACTAGAACATACATAAAGAAAATTAGTAAGTACTCTAAGAGGACGAGATGGACACAACACCCGCTCCTTGGACAAGCTATTCTATCTCCCACTTCGTCGTCAGCCACCTCTCTCTATCCAGCCTCCGACCCGAAGACCCATTCTTCACTACACTCGACCACGCTGCAGCTGGTTTGCTCCTGTAAGAAAAATACATGTCACTTTACGTGCGTCGACGGCTGCAGTTCGTAATGCGTGACACATGCACAGCAAAGTTATTTCGTTTTCGGCTGCCTATGCAGAAGTCGAAAGCCGGGGACCGCACTCACCAAGTGTTCTAACCCAGGCGCTCGGTAATAACGAAAATCCTTCGTACTTTGTGCACAGTTTGTTTGAAGAGGAAGGCGCACCTGGTTGTACCTGCACCCCTTCGCATATATTTTATTGTGGTGCCGGATGGTGCTGTCGGTCGTAATATTGTTTTGCGCAAGTTGTCAATGCGCAATCGATCTGCGCGCTTCCGTTCGGATATTGCGACAAAGCGCCTTTCGTGCCACGGAACGTCAAACCTTTATGGACATATCGCAGCCCAATGTAGTGCTCAGTTTCGCTAGTTGACCGTACACGATCACCTATGGGGACGTTTTTTAGAGCTCTCTAAACTATGTTTGTGCGAGTCGACATTGTATAGTCTGGTTCTTTCTCTCCGTCAGACCATTCGCTTGGGGATGGTAGGCACTTGAAGTGACGCCTAACTCCAGCTTGTAGGTAAGTGCGGAGCTTGCGTCTGCGGGATGTGGTTGGCTGGTCGGAGGTCAACTTATTGGAAGACTGTGTCTACATTCGAAGTGGTCCCGCAGGAATCTGATGACATGCCTGGCGGCAAGCGACGGTACGGCAGCGACCTCTACAAACTTGGACAAGTAATCCACGGCGAATATAACCTAGCCATTACCCGGTGCCGACACTGGTAGAGGTCCAATGCGATTTATGCCCAGCGTGTGGAAAACCGTGCGAGGAGGCGCAATAGGCATAAGGAATCTGTGTATACCTCGGTGACACAAGTTATATTGTTGACACATCTCCCAGCAGGTGACGTATGAACGTACATCCGTATCCATTCTCGGCTACCAAAATCGTTCGTGTGCCTTGCGTAGCCTACACGGCCTCCTTCGGGGTTGTCGTGGCATGCAAAATGTTTAATCGTAAGGGTACCGGAATTGCCGGAAGGTGATGTTCGTCTTTCTTATTGGCCTAGTGGCGACGATACAACGTACCGTCACGTAAAACTAACTAGGTATTGCGTCCCGTATCTGTAACAGAGTCTCTAAGAGAAACCGGACCTTTGTCGGCGCGTTCGGCCTTTGTCTGGTCATATCGAGGAAACATGATCCAGCCTTCTCGGGTCTGCAGGAAGGCTTCGTCGATTCGGTTTCATGATAAAGCGTCTGCTAGCTAATTTTATGCTCCAGCACGGTGACGAACGTCGTATGTGCAGTCCTGTAGCTGGGCTATCCATCTGGCAAACTTTTGTACTGCTTTTGGAAAATGCGTGCAATCGCGGAAATAACCCCTACCACCATTACTTTTAGGCCAAACAAATACTGACGGAACTTTTTATCCACGCACCAAAGTACAGCGAAACAATCCAGTTCGTTTCAGTGCTAATGACGTCCGCGTCTGAGTGTTTACGGCTCAAGTAAACGACAACTTGTGCA
Organism: Dermacentor andersoni; assembly: GCF_023375885.2. NCBI lineage: Eukaryota > Metazoa > Arthropoda > Arachnida > Ixodida > Ixodidae > Dermacentor > Dermacentor andersoni. The sequence goes on along the minus strand of NC_092822.1, from coordinate 70,606,669 downwards.
CGCCCACTTGTCTCACGCTGAAGCAAAACTGCCCCTATGCAAATTTGACTAGCATCAGTATCTGCTTCTGTCACCCAATCTTCATTAAAGTGGCACAGCAGCGGACTATACGTCAGCTGGTGTTTGATGATTCGGAGGGCTTTGTTCTCGGAAGGTCTCTATAGAAATTGAGCTCCTTTCTTTAACAAGTCTGAGTGGGCACGGGACCAGCGTTGGCAGTGTTCTGCTTAATCGGCACGTTTTTGCGATGCAGGCGATATTATCGCTAGCCCTTGCTTGGCTCTCGTTAGCTCCCGAATTCCGGACCAGCCTTGCCTCACCGTTGCCGAGCTTCGACTACAACTATGGCTCCTACCCAGATCGTCCATTCTTGTTTTCAACTTCCGTTGCACAGCTCCCGCCAGTCTACCCAGCGCCATCACCAACGTCATCCCTTCTGCCTGCGAATTTAAACAGCTGGCACTCTGGCACGCTCTTCAGTGGGAACGGGACCAGCGTTGGCAGCGTTGTGCTTAATCGGCACGGTTTTGCGATGCAGGTGTGCGCACGGTTCTTGCTATACACTAAAAAAATTGATGAACTCTGCCTGATTGTCTTCCCGTGCCCACGGGTGTTGTGCAAATTGTTGCGCCAGTGCTACGCAATGCTGATTTTATTGTTATGTGCTGGTGACATTGAATCTAACCCCGGACCTAACACACGTACTGTCGCCTTATCTGAACTGGATGATTTACCTGATGATCCCACAGACCAAATGAAGATGATGTTTAAGCTGCTTAAAGACGTACGCTCTCGTTCACTACAGTCTTCGAAGTGTCAAGCCAAACTTGTATCGGATGTGAAAGCCATTAAAATGGACCGAAAAATATACAAACTGCGCTAGCAGATATCAGGAAAATGCTTGATGATATAGAAGAAACATCAAAATCCCTTGACCGTTTCGACACTAACCTAACTACGTGCAAGTCAAGGTAGATAGCGTGGCTGCTCAGAACAGCTCGTTATTATTGCGTCTGGATAATCTGGAAGACAGTTCTCGTCGCCATAATTTAATATTTCATGGCCTACCTGACTGGAAAGAAACCTGGCAATAGACAGAAGAAAAGTAACCTCAGTACTTAACGCCGCTCTTGCCTCTTTTCCCAGCAATTTAATTCAGCGAGCCCTGGCTCGGCACTTACGAAGCTAACAAATGTCGCGCGATAATTACTAAATTTACTAACTATAAAGCGACAGAATGAGTACTTTCACCACGCGCGCAGTTAAGACCTAGCCACATCGCAGTTAATGGGGACTTTCCACCCGCAACTCGACTTGCCCGTAAAAAACTAATTGAGTTTGGTAAATCACAACCAGACTCGACTAAGTTCAAACTCAGCCACAAGAAACTGCTACTAAAAAACAAATGCTACATGTACCATTCTAACTCAAATAGTATTCAGGAGATGCCAAGACGCAACGTCGGCCTAAACCAAGTTTCGGCGGCCTGCAACCCGTGCCTTCTTAGGGACACATCAGGGGCCGTGGGCATGCGCAAAATAATCAACATACTAACTTGTACAACATACATACTTTATACTAACACCAGAAGTGTTCTGAAAAACCGTGACTAATTATCATCCGCAATTGGCGCGTGTTCAGCCAATATAATAGCTTTAACTGAAACGTGCCTCTCTGATGGCATTCAAGACTCAAAACTGTCTGATGATAGCAAACGATTCACGATATAGCGCTGTGGCCGAACAGAGCGCCGTGGTGGCAGCGTGGCCCTTTCGAAACGCATCCCATCGTCACCTATTCACATCAGCACCAATCTGGAATCTGTGTGGGCTACAGCAACTCTGAACCATCAAAAGGTAATTTTAGGCGTTTGCTATCGTCCACCTTCCTCGTCACCCGCATTTACCAATGAACTGCGTGATGTAATTAGTACCATTACGACAGGTTCCTTCTACACCTCTTTTCTTATTTGGTGACTAACTTTCCTTATATAGTTTGGAACAGCGATATACCTAACTTATTAATTTCTTCATCTGATTCAAAAGATTTCTTCGGTATTTGTACTACATCTTCATTAACAAAATTAGTCACACAAGCCATGAGATGAGAATCCACTTCCACAAATATTCTCGATTTGATCCTAACCAATCGTCCCGATTATGCCTCTGCCATCCATTACTTACCCGGTATCAGTGACCACTTATTGCTAAATGTTAGCTTTAACACTCCGTTGCTGCAACTTCCGAAGAGTAAAAAAATAATTAGAGGCTGTAAGAGAGCTAACTTTGAAGCAACAAATAATGAACTCAGTCTCTTTCTTAAGATATTCTTGAGTGATCTTGAAAATCGTAGTGTGCAGTCAAACTGAAATATGTTTTCGGCAAAGGTAAATCGCTTAATGAATAAACACATCCAAACCCGTACTATAACGTGCAACGCGCGCGCGCTTTGGTACAATAATCATTTGAAGCGACTATGAAACAAACAAAGACGACTGTATCGTTCCGCGAAGCAATCACGCACTGACTTACGTTGGAAAGCCTACACATTAGCATCTAACACTTATGTAGCCGCACTCAAATGCACTAAAGAAACATTCTTATCAACCACATTACCATCTATGCTGATAACTAACGTGAAAAAGTTTGGCACGTCATACATCCACCTTCTCATGATTCTATCACTCTTAACAATTGCTCTGGTAAGCCTGTTCCGAAAAACCTATGCGCCACTCTCCTGAATAATAACTTTGTTTAAAATTTCTCGTTCACAGGTGAAATTGAACCACCTGTCTTGAATGACTATAACTTCTTAACTATGCCTCCAGTGACTGTTGAATTTCCCTAAGTTATTCGGCTAATAGTTCTTTGAAGATGCATTCCTCATCCGGCTTTGATAACATCAGTGCTTAATTTCTGAAAAACACCTGCTCTTATAGTTCCAATATAGTAGCCAAAATATTTCAACAATCACTCAACACATCTATTATTCCATCAGAATGGAAAATAGGAAAAATAATTCCTTTGCTTAAATTTGGCAGGAAAACATCACCTACAAATTCTCGCGCGATATCATTAACCAGTACCTGCTGCAAACTGCTAGAACATATTATTTTTACTAACATTGCGGATTTTCTTGAATCTAATTCATTTCTTTCGCCATCACAACATGGTTTTCAAAAATCATTCTCATGTGAATCACAATTATTAACATTTACTCACAAACTACACCAAATACTTGACTGTTGTCTTGCCGATTGCATCTTCTTAGATTTTCCTAAAGCATTTGACAAAGTATGTCATAAACTTTTACTTTATAAACCAAGCAAATTAAACCTCGATCATACCGTTCTCAAATGGAATGAGTCATTTCTCGCTAACCGTTCTCAGTTCGTAACAGCTAATGGCCATGACTCACCTCATAGCGACGTTCACTCAGGTGTGCCACAAGGTTCCGTCCTGGGACCTCTATTATTCCTATCTATATTAATCACTTACCTTCAGCAATAACCTTTGACGTACATTTATTTGCAGACGACTGTGTTCTCCTCAGAGAAATAACTAATGAACGCGACGTCACCCTGCTTCAGGCCGATCTTAATAACGTCAGGAAATGGTGCCGATTGTGGCGAATGGAACTCAACATTAATAAGTGCTGTTTTCTGATGGTATGTCGATCAAACGATAATCTGCCTGTGTACTAGTTGAATAACGTTGCTTTAGAATCGACTAACTCATATAAGTAATTAGGCCTGCATATAACATCTAAATTAACATGGAATCATCACATCGCATATATAATTAATCAAGCCAACCGCTTGCTGGCGCACTTACGCCGTAACTTTTCTCGTGCTCCCTCTCCTTTAAAATTACTACTTTATAAAACCCTGTTACGTCCAAAATTAGAATACGCTGCAGCTATATGGGACCCTTTCCACGACAACCTAATACATTCCCTTGAACTAATCCAAAACAACGCCACTCGTTTTATTTTTTGGAATTACTACCGTGGTGCGAGCGTTTCTTCAATGAAATCGAATCTGGGTCTTCAACCGCTAGCAGCACGTCGAAGAATTTCCCACCTTTCATTTTTTTATAAGCTGTATCACCACCCTGCACTTCATGTAAAATTCACGTCGCTACCATATTAATTATATCACCGTACTGATCATCACCATAAAGTTAGAATTGGTGCATGTAACACGACACACTTTTTACACTCATTTTTGCCACGTACGTCGAAAGATTGGAATGAACTTCCTTCTGACATTGTTTCCAATAATAACAATGATAATTTTCGAAAAGCACTAGCTAACAATGTATAATTGTAAACATTTGTACGAAATGCTGTTGGTGTCCTCCTTTTTCTTGTTTATTGTTACTTTTATATGTCATGTTCTATTACTGCATTTATCATACTTTCAGCTAGCATTGTATAATTGGCAAATATTGTGGATAAGCTCAAGATTTATTTCCTTCTTACTAGTTGTATAAACCACTCCCCTCTCTAATGCCGCAAAGCCCTTGAGGTAAATAAATAAATAAATAAAGGTCCGTGAGTGGAGTAGCAGTTACTGTAAAGTTCGAAACAAACGTTTTCAAGTACGACGCCATCTCGAAGAATACTTTGATCTGTTTTATACGCGTTGGCGCGGAATATTTGTCTGCGGCGTCTTCGCGTTCAGGTATCAGCTGTGCGCCGTTACGAGAGATATTATAGCCAATATAACATATTTTAGTAAATCCGAGCTTACGTTTCTTGCCGTTAAGTAGAAACGCGGCGTTAAGCTACTTCTATAGCATATCGTCCGGGTTTCCTAGATGTTATAACGCGATAGCGTTAAGAAGAAGCTTTAGTTCGGGCCCAACTCTGATGTGGCCTATTCAAATACATATAAAACGCGAAAAAGTTTTCTGAGATAACCCCTGGACCGATCTTACTGAAATTTGTTACATTTGAGAGATAAAGTTGAATTCCAGTGACTGTTGGAAGCGGAATTTCGATTTAGGGCATAAATTTAGTTGCAAGAATTTTCAAAAGTGCAAAAGTGAAAAAGTAGAGGCATGAAGTTTACAAGCTCATAGCTCTGCATCAAGAACAGATGTCGTGGTTCTGTGAACAGCATCCATTAGATCACTGAAAGCGGACAAATTTGATCTGTAATTTTACATCTTACGTGAATTTGTTGCGTTGTTTACCAGGGTTCTGCAAAAGCTGTATTTCCGTATAAAAATTTTTTTTGAGATTCACGTATAAGATACCAACCTTGTCCGCTTTAGATGTTCTATTAGATGTAATTCACAGAATTTCATTATCATTTTAGGTTGCTGAGTTACAGAGTTGTAAACTTGATAATGTTGTTTTTTGAAAATATTCAAATTTTGCCAATTTTAATAAGAACTCTACGACCTAAATCAAAAATTGAAAACCAGCCGTCACTAGATTCTATGGTTTTTCTTTTAAATGCAACAAACCTCATGAAATTTGGTGCTTTGGTTGCCGAGAAAAACGAATTCTCTTTTTACACGTATTTAGGTAGGAGCACCCGAGCTAAAGCTTCCTCTTAAGGGCCCCGTGTACCACAACATCTGGCAGAGTCGTCGGCGTCCCGTGTCATCGTCCCGTGTCATCGTCCCGTGTCGGCGTCCCGTGTCGGCGTCCCGTGTCGGCGTCCCGTGTCGGCGTCCCGTGTCGGCGTCCCGTGTCGGCGTCCCCGGTCGGCGTCCCGTGTCGGCGTCCCCGGTCGGCGTCCCGTGTCGGCGTCTCGTGTCGGCGTCCCCTGTCGGCGTCCCATGTCGGCGTCCCGTGTCGGCGTCCCGTGTCGGCGTCCCGTGTCGGCGTCCCGTGTCGGCGTCCCCTGTCGGCGTCCCGTGTCGGCGTCCCGTGTCGGCGTCCCCTGTCGGCGTCCCGTGTCGGCGTCCCCGGTCGGCGTCCCGTGTCGGCGTCTCGTGTCGGCGTCCCCTGTCGGCGTCCCGTGTCGGCGTCTCGTGTCGGCGTCCCGTGTCGGCGTCCCGTGTCGGCGTCCCGTGTCGGCGTCCCGTGTCGGCGTCTCGTGTCGGCGTCCCCTGTCGGCGTCCCGTGTCGGCGTCCCGTGTCGGCGTCCCGTGTCGGCGTCCCGTGTCGGCGTCTCGTGTCGGCGTCCCGTGTCGGCGTCCCGTGTCGGCGTCCCCTGTCGGCGTCCCCGGTCGGCGTCCCCGGTCGGCGTCCCCGGTCGGCGTCCCGTGTCGGCGTCCCGTGTCGGCGTCCCGTGTCGGCGTCCCGTGTCGGCGTCTCGTGTCGGCGTCCCGTGTCGGCGTCCCGTGTCGGCGTCCCGTGTCGGCGTCCCGTGTCGGCGTCCCGTGTCGGCGTCCCGTGTCGGCGTCCCGTGTCATCGTCCCGTGTTGGCGTCCCGTGTCGGCGTCCCGTGTCGGCGTCCCGTGTCGGCGTCTCGTGTCGGCGTCCCGTGTCGGCGTCCCGTGTCGGCGTCCCGTGTCGGCGTCTCGTGTCGGCGTCCCGTGTCGGCGTCTCGTGTCGGCGTCCCGTGTCGGCGTCCCGTGTTGGCGTCCCGTGTCGGCGTCCCGTGTCGGCGTCCCGTGTCGGCGTCCCGTGTCATCGTCTCGTGTCGGCGTCCCGTGTCGGCGTCCCGTGTCGGCGTCCCGTGTCGGCGTCCCGTGTCGGCGTCCCGTGTCGGCGTCTCGTGTCGGCGTCCCGTGTCGGCGTCCCGTGTCGGCGTCCCGTGTCGGCGTCCCACGTCGGCGCACGGCGTCGTCGGCCGTCGTTTCAACAAAACAATTTTTGAACCACTCATGCCCAGGCCCTCCATGTGACGCAAGCAACTTACTGAACTAATTGAATTTCTCAACCTAAACTTCGTAGAATAATTGTAAAGTACGACTGACACACAACCTACAGACGTGATAGCGTCGGATTGTAAGTTGAGTATGCGAGACATATCCACCTTTTCTGGACACGTACAAAGTAGCGCCCCAAGCGGGCCCGGCACGAAGCAAGCGCGTTTTCAATGGAACGAGCGAGTTTTTCACCAATAACAAAAGCTGCAGGTCGATTATTGAAAAAGGCAGGTGACAGACGTGTTCTGGAATCAATCTAAACGAGCCAAATGCAGTGATCACGCTATGACACGTAAGAATTTTGTTCCACAGCGGTTAAAGATTTAGCAATGGAAGCCTGTGGAAAGGACGAAAATTTGTACTCAATTTTCGAGGCAAGAACGACGCCTGTGATAAAACTACGGCGTCTATCGCAATACCCAGTGCAGCGTATGTAGTCCGGAGACTCAGCTTTCGATTGATGCCTATTTCGACTCTCCACACATGGCGTAACACTGTTCCCAAAAGCGATTTTTGTAACCCTGCAGTGAAAGTTCACGTGGTATCTATAAAAACATGAACGCACCGCTTGGCGAAGCCTTTGGAGCCGTGGTCGAGTGGCAGAATCGCGCGCACCTATAGTCCCGCGTCACGGTGGCCGCGGTTGGATTCCAGCTTCGCACTTTTTTTAAGCCGCATAGGACTTAGTTTTATAATCTCCTACCAGATGGCAGAAGCACAAAACTCAAGATTTGGTTTTGATTCTGCTTTCCCAGTTGTGCTCATGAAATATTATGTATTTATTTTTCCTTCCTAAAACGTATCGGTGTCGTGTTCATTTGTTAAGTCATCGCTTTTATGATTTCATTCATTGGGCATAATAACTAGAAGTATGCGCATGGCTTTGTGTTATGCAAAAAAAAACTTTCGTGCTTTATAGGGTGGAACCTGGGAGAACAAAATGGCTATTCTTATTGCGTTCTTCTGGAAGGTGCGTTTTCTTCGACTTCCGTCTCTCCTTAATGGCCCACACTCGGAGCGCATTAGATCCAGCTGGGCCACAATGCCATCCGGTGGCCAGTGCCATTCCTATGCAACATTCGTGTGGAACAAGGGGTCGGCTAGGCTGAGTCACTGCCCGAACGTTATTTCTAAAGATTCATCCAAATAAAAAGTGCATGAAATTGGAGATGTGCCGCGTCTGGATTAATAGCTACTGTTAATGTGTTCCCTACAGCCAAGTGGTATGAATCTGTAGGTGTGGCCGTAAAAAAACCATTTGAATAAATGCCCCATGCTGTGTCTGCCCCGGTCGCTCTACAGAGAAGGTAGGTTGGCTAGCCGTCAACATTTAGGATCGACATATGGCGTCCCTCGTTCGGTGCATTTGCTTTTAATGCGCAGCATTCTTTGGCGAGTACCCCAGTAATTTGGTAGCAAAATCGTGCAAAATCGTGTCTGTAACGCCAAAAAACTCGACGCATTTTCCATATAAATACATAGGTCTTCATAAACAGGGTTGGGGTGGCCAACTTGAAATTGGAAGTGGCATCAGCATAATATGGGCGTAATGCAGGGTTGGGTCAAGCTAAATTTGGTAGTGATATGGGAGTGGCCCAACATAAATTTGGGGTTAAATGGTAGTGAGACAAACTGAATTTGAGGCTGATATGGTGGTGGCGCAACCTAAATTTGAGGTGATATAGGGGTGGGTAAGCCTAAGTTTGGGGGAATAGGGGGTGGGCCAGCCTGAATTTGGGGATGATATCGGGGTGGGAGAGCGTAAATTTGGGGGTGATATGGGGCTGGGCCAACCTGAATCGGGGCTGATATAGGGGTGGGTAACCTACATTTGGGTGTGATTTGCGGGGGGCCATCCTAAATTTGACGTGATATAGGGGTGGGTCACATGACGTTTGGGGCTGATATGGGGGTGGGCCAACCTGGATTTCGGGATGATATGGGGGTGGGCCAACCTAAATTTGGGGGTGACATGGGGACGGGCTAACCTAAACATGGGGGTGATGTGCGGCTGGGCCAAGCTGAATTGGTGGGTGATATATGGGTGGACTAACCTTAATTGCGGGGTGATTTGTGGTGTGCCATCCTAAATTTGAGGCAATTGGAGTGTGGGCCAGCGTTACTTTGGGGCTGATAGGGGGGTGGAGCATCCTAGATTTGCATGTGGTATTGGAGTGGGCCAATCTAAATTTGGTGGTTTGTGGAGGCGGGCCAATCTGTATTTGGGGGTGATATGGAGTTGGTCCTACTTAAATGTGGGGGCAATCTCGGGGTCGGCCAATATGAATTTGGGGGCGATATGGGGGTGGGCCAAACTAAATTGTGGGGGAGTAGACTCGAAATTAGGAGGCGATTTATTGAAATGTGTGGGTGGACCAACTTCATAATTAGGGGTGGCCCAATTGAAATTTGGCATTGGGCCAACTTGAACTTTAAGGCTGGGCGAAATGAAAATTGGGCGTAGCCGACTTTAAATTTGGGGGTGGGCTAAGTTAAATTTGAGGGTTTGCCAACTTGAAATTTGGGGGTGGACCTAATTAATGTTTGGGGTGAGGTAATTGAAATTCCGGGGCTTGTTTGCGAATAGTTGGACAACACCAATGGTGTTCCTGCATCGCATCCTTTTCTTCATCGCAAAGTACGTATATTAATAATTGTTAGCCACTAGCCCTCAAGCTGAGCTACCACTCGAGCCTTCCGAGCCCACTGGGCTAATAATGTCACAGGAGTGTTCTCATTGTGACTACTGCGACGTTCAATGTGGAGATCCACAAGAACTTATCGCTGACCGAGCTGACCATTTTCACACCAATGTCATCGCTAACACTACTCGCTCGTGCTAGACACAACACAAGCTTACAACGATCATAATTGAACTTTCAATCGCACGCTAGTCGTCACGCTCCCAGTGCACAATTTCGCTAATCATCTGGATAGGAACCTTGCTGGATGTTTTACTGTTACGTTGTGCCGTTTTTCACAAAGGGCTTCTCCCGCAAAGAGAATACATTTTTAGATTGACGAGGCAAGCTAGCATATAACTCATACGAAGCAAAAGTATAAACGTTTATTGTGATTTTTCAAAAAAGATATATAAATAAATAAGATTTCAGATGGTATTGTTTCGACCGGGCATCTTCCCGCCTGTCACAGTGTTTTGACCGAAAACCTAATCCTTTTGCTCAAACGTCTTGCCCCAACACTACATGGGCTAAATGTACAAAAGTGTGGTGCGTGGTCACAGCTTCAAAGCCACTTTATTTTGTGTACTGTCGTTGATATTGTAGTAATGTGGAGTTTTCCTCGTCATAAGAGCACAGAAATAATATTACACTTGTTAGCTAAGCGCAAAGTACGTTGGAAGATCTGACACCAGCGATTTTTTTAACTTGCGGGTTGGTCTTCTTGGCTGGTAGATCGCTGTGCGATCACTTGAACGAATTTTGTTTGTGCGCAACTGCAGCAAAAACGTCGATACTACCGCCTCATTACCAGGACTTTTAAACCCTCCACACACACAAGAAGGATACCAGATAAGTGGCACACAGACTTTTACAAACTGATATTGTTTTGCTAATTTCAGTGTAGCGAGGTGTCTGCGAACGGAGCATTTTCTTAGTATCAGTCCAGTGTTAGCAGTCAGAAGCAGTTCGGTCGACCATACCCATGAGGGCATACTAGCCATTGTAGCGCTTTACTGTAGGTGAAGCGAAGTGCTAAAAACTTGGTGTGCCTTGCCCTTCCCGCAGGTCGTCCATCCATTATGTTACGGTGACGATCAACGTTGTTTCCGTCAGGCCTCTTCCTCATTTTTATCTTCACCATCGCAAGAACAGAGAAAGGAAGCTTTCTTCACAATCAGCCCCAGCGGGATTCCACCACTCGTAGCTGCTGCAATTTGCATTCAGTGGCTGGGCATGCTAACCACATCCTTGGTTTCACAATCGCTAGAGCGCGCAGAAAAAGGTAAGCTTTGGTCGCTATCACCACCACGAACCATGCCAATGCAGATATAAGTACGTGCTAGGGCTGGGCATGCTAACTTATGCGCTACCACCTGCCACCTGCACCTTAGATTTTCCATGCATACCTGCTTCTTGTTTTCATCGCAGACACATGCAGGACAAACGCGGATAAGAAAAAAATCTCAGTTCCCTTCCACTATGTGAAAAAGGATGGTCAGCAAAGCTGTGTATGTGGGCCCCTTAACGCCTGCTTCACCACCGCCGCGGGTCGGGTTGGTTTTGCACTATCTTCGGGATCGGCCCACATATAGGGAGTGCTTAGCGCCTGCTTCACCGCCACCGCGGGTCGGGTCGGTATTGTACTACCTTCGGGATCGGCCAACGTATCGGGAGTGCTTAACGCCTGCTTCAGCGCCGCCGCTGGTCAGTCCGGTGTTGTACTATCTTCGAGATTTTGTTCTGCACGCAGACACGATAGTTGAGAAAGTAGCCCTTTAGAGGAAGCTTTAGCTCGGGTGTTTTTATCTAAATATATGTAAAAAGAAAATTCGTCCTTCTCGGCAACCACTGGACCAAATTTGACATGGTTTGTTGCACTTTAAAGCAAAACGTAAAATGTAGTGACTGTTGGTTTCGAATTTTTTATTTAGCTCGTCATTTCCTTATTGAAAATTAGCAGAAATCGGAAATTTTCGGAAAGCGAAACCTTGAAGTTTGCAACTCTGTCTTTCGGCAATGAAAAATGATATCACAATTCTATGCATTGCATATTACAGCACATCTAAAGCGGACAAAATTATTATATTACATAGGATTCTCAAAAGAAAATTACTAATATCGAAATACAGCTTTTGCAAACTCTTGTACACAACGTAACGGATTCACGTAACGTATAAATCGACATATCGAATTTGCTCGCTTTGAACTATCTATGGATGCCGTTTACAGAACAGTGATAACTATTATTGATGCGGAGCTATTAAATTGCAAACTTCGAGCTTCTATCTTTTTCGCACTTCCGAATCTCTCAAATTCTTGCAACAACATTCAGGCCCATAATGGAAAGTCCGCGTCCAAAACTCACTAGAATTTACCTTTCTCTCTAGAATCCAGCAAATTTCAGTAAAATCAGTCCATGGGTTATCTGAGAAAAACGTTTCGGCATTTTACATTTATTTGAATAGGCCGCGCCGAAGTTGGGCCCGAATTAGAACTTCCTCCTAACGGCTTCGCTATTTAAAAAAAAGAAATAAAGAAAATAAATGCCTCAGCCATCAATACCAGCGCCCCAGATTTCGTCACGATGGCACCGTCACCATCGGCACGGCTCCGTGAGCAGCTACCATTTTTCCTCGGCGGCAGCGCATTGTCTTGATGCCAGCGACGCGCTATATCTGCACGATCATTGCGTCATGCATCGCTTCTGCTACCAAGCAAGCTTTCGGCGCCACACGTTTGCTGCTATATTGACAATAGGTATTTAAACTGCTTGCCTTCGAAACAACAGCGTGAATTCAAATCTAAAGCGGTCTGGCCGGCCACAACATGGTCAACGGGCAATACTATTGATGACAGCATCACAAAAGGCTAGGTGCGGTCAGGTTCAATTTACAGGTGTGCAAGTAAAGATTGACGGGCTAGTTACTTCATTATCACAGAAAGAACAGCGCTTCAAGTTGTTAGCGCAGTTTGTGTGTGGTTCCTCCTTTGTGTCCTGTCTTGAAGTGCTGTTTTGTTACTTTACATATGTTCGTTTTGTGCTTCAGTTACGCCTTCCAAGAGCGTTTACTTAGAAAATTTTTGTTCGAATGCCTCTTACATGAGCATGTCTACGAATTTTTTTCGCTTGGCTGCATAATCTCGAGGACGTGCTCGAAGCTGCTCATTTTCTTTAGCCACGTAACATCAATTACTGAAAAGTTAATTAACGTAGCTTTGTTAATTATGCACACAATTTCTCAACTTACTCCGCATCCAAAGGTCACAAATCTGAACACTCGCATGATAATATTATGTCACCTTTGCTTGTATTGGTTTAATAGTTTGGTGCAGTTAGAAGCAGCCGGCATATTAGTGGTGTGGTAGGCTTCTTATAAAGTAAGTATGAAAGTATGGACAGGTTATCTTGGCAGAAATCAACTTCATGAAGTTAAGAGGAAGCTTTAGCTCTGGTCCAACTTCGACGCGGCCTATTCATATACACGTAAAACGCAACAACGTTTTTCTGAGATTACCCCTGGACCAAATATTGGTTGCATCTGAGAGTGTAGGTTCAATTCTAGCGACGGTTGGAAGCGGAATTTTAATTTAGTGTCTCAATTTCGTGAAAATAATTTTTTAAAATTTGAAATTAGAAAAGAATAATAGACGCACGAAGTTTATAAATTAATAGCTCTCCATCAGGAACAGATATCGCGGTTCTGTAAACAGCATTCATTGGATCATTCAAAGCGGACAGGTTTTCTAAGTCAATTTAAATCTTACGCGAATTTGTTACGTTGTGTATGAGGTTTCTGCAAGATCTGTATTTCCACATTACTGAATTTTTTTTAGATTCATGTGTAACATATCAATTTTGTCCGCTTTAGATCTACAATTACATGCAATTCACAGGATTGTGATATCATGTTTCATTGCTAAGTTACGGAGTTGTAAATTGACAGCCTCATTTTGTGAAAATTCTCGATATTTACCAATTTTTAATACAACATTGGCGACAGTGAAAAATTTGAAATCACCAGTCACTAGATATTATGTATTTCTTTTCAATGCAAAAGACCTTGTCAAATTTGGCGCAGTGGTTGCTGAGAAAAACTAATTCTACTTTTACATGTATTTAAATAGGAGCATCCGAGCTAAAGCTTCCTTCTCTCTCCTTTTTTTTTTGGGGGGGGGGGGGGGGCTTTTTTTAGCGTCTAATCACTGTTCCAAAGCTATAGGTTAGCTCAAGACGCACCTGCATGTGTTTCTAATATCAAATATGTTGTCATGGATTCAATAAGGAAAGAGCGTACTGTTTGCTAGCGGCAAATAGTAGCTCACGGAGCAGAGCGCTAAGTGTGAATGTGGCAGAGAAGGCGCTTTATATACGGTCTCCATACCCACCAAAAATTGCACGCTACGCTGCTGGCCTTTCCTAGAAAATTTTATATGTGACGCCCAGCCATTTGCAACACAGCCACATTGTTTTGCGATGGGCGAGTCCAGGTGAGAGACAGGGTAGTGTTATGGAGATGACCCCTATGAAAATGACCATTGCCTTTATGTTTGCTTTATGTTTCCTTCTTGTGCCCTATGTTACCTTTATGATTCCTTGTCCTTTGTGTGACCTCCGGGACGTCAACTTTGTGTGTACCACGTGTTTACTCATCCTAACGTATACCTCGAGGAAGTGACCTTTATTAGACCTCTAGGATGTGTCCTTTATGTTTACGGCAGGATGTTAACTAGATGGTGCACTGTGTGTTGCCTTAGTGTACACATGAGTGCACATGTAGATGACAGAGTGCACATAACAACTGTTTGTGCATATAATACAGGCAGATCTATCTGTACTGCGTGACAGCCATTGATACACTCAGCAGAGTCATTGTAAGTACTAAATCTTGACTTATCCTTTCATTTGCCCCAAGAAAACAACCGTTATTAAAATTCTTGTAGGATGTGTCGTTTGTGTTTACGGCGGGATGTTACCTAGGTGTGCAATTCAGGGCACACGTAGGTAACATAGAGCATTAATGTATATGGTGCATGCACTCTATGTTACCTACATGTGCACTTGAGTGCACACGTACGTAACAATGTCCGCAGTGAGCATCTTTTGCAAATTGTACAGTCAGATCTATCTGTACTGTGTGTTAGTCACTGGTGGATTCAGGAAAGGGGCACTGCTTGCCCCCACACTAGAGGCATGCCGACCGGCACTAATTGTGACTATATTGTGCGGAAAATCGAACATGCCGTGAAATAGGAAGGTGTATAGTGCCTTATGCCATGCATTCTCGTTATATATAAAGTATTTAATAGTTTTTCAACCTGCTATTCTCCAGTAGCAAGTCAGATGCAAAAATCTGAAGTATTTAACCTAATATGCAAGAATTGCATGAAAGTTTTGTGACAGCTAGGCTATGAAATAAAGTTGATTGAATGTTTAAGACGGTTCTCGTAGCAAGCGTCTTTCATGTTCATCGCAAGAGATCCCCTGGATGCTCCGCTTCGCCTGCAGTTTGTGAAATAATCTACTTATTTTATATATCTGGCTTATGCAAAAGTGCAGACATCAGGGCTTTTGTCACTTGGGATGATTGCAAGTTTATGGTGTGCTTGCTGGTACAAGAGAATGATTTATTTTGCTGCTAGCACAGTGCAGTGCGACTTTTACCACACAGCTAGGCACTAGCACATCTGGCAGAGAGCGCACTGTGGCTTAAGCAGTTTGTAAAATTCTTTTCCTTGTACCCTTCATGGCATCACCTTTTTCAGTACAAGAATGTGAGCATTATGGCTTCTAGTTGTAATTAATATTATCACAGAAATATGAGCACTATGTTACCTGTGTTACCAGCAGGATGTTACCTGTGTGTGCACTCTATATTACCTGGCTGTGGACTCTCTCGAGTGCACATCCAGGAAACAGAGTGCACCCAGTAAATATCATTTAACACATGCTACAGATAGCTGATCTACCTGAAAGATGTATTAGCTACTGGCGTATCAAAATAAAAAAAATTAGGGGGGGGGCGCCGGCCCTATCTATATTGGCCGCATTGATGGCGACGCGCCTTCAACAGTACATACGTACATCAAAGCCTCATGCAGCGAATCACGACAAATAACAATTGAGCGGCGGTGGCGTCGGCGTCGGTGGCACGACGCGCAGTGTTGGATGGCTTGCGCTACATGAACCGAAAAAGAGGGGGGCCCTCCGGGGCCAATCCGCCGCTTTGCTGCGAGCGTACATGAATATATAACCTACCATTTAAGTAGCTGCTGGCGGTGTTATATTGGCTTCATGACAGCCTCATTACACGTAAATGTCTAATAAGTACGTTACGATTGTCTCTATATTACGCTCGTAAGATTTCTTTGCAGTCGTCAGCGGGAACTGCAAGCGCTGCCACCTCCAAAGCTGAACTGGAGCTGCCGCTCACTTTCAAAACACCTAGTTAGAAAGAATCTAGTGAAATTGAATGTCTGTAACATTTCTGATACTCTATACTGAAAAAAAAAAACTTGAACTTTGGGAGACGCTGCCACGGCTCCACCTCAAAACCGTGGTCTTCGAAGCACTTTGTAACATGTTGCTTTTTCTACGCTATTTCTTTTTTCAGCCGTCGGCCTTCTCATAATACGCTTTCTCTACTACTCACGCAAATTATACACAAAAGTTCGCTCACTAACCAATGCGGAACCTGCGGTCGATGCTAAAAGTACCTTTCTTTTCAAAACTGCGTGCGCTTGCTGTAGAAAGATAGTAAAGTGGGCAAGTTCGTTACGATTCATCGTACTTTTAGCAACAGCGCAATAGCAACGCAGAAAAAAGGAACAAGCACTCCGAAGAAGCATCGCCGTGTTGTTGCGCTTGTTCCTTTTGTCCGTGTCGCTTTCGCGCTGACCACAAGTACGAGTCATTGCTTTGTTTTAATTAGCAGGGGTAGAAGTAGGGCAGCACGGATCCCGTAAATGCTTGCTTGGGCGTACAACTGAATTATTTATAATTGTCAGTTGGCTGAGTATGAAAGTTCTATGCGGAGTATGGCCGTATTTGTTTGATTACGCGAGCGTGCAAGCAGTACGCCTGTTTCACTTTGGGCGAAGTTCCGCTGCCGCTGTAAGCCAGCCATCGCCACGTTTTGTCGCCTTTATTCCTTACGCTACGAGGAAATGTGGTTCCAACTATTCAAGACAAGGCCTCACATTCTCAAAAACACGCCACTGGGCGCCATAAGAAGCGTGTATATGTGTGGTGATTCGGAATTTCTGATCGGTGGGTCTCGCAGCTATCGCGGCTTCCCGTACACCGTCCGCCAACCCAAGCAGACGGAGCTGCACGTGCTGCGCGCTGATTGTCTCGTGTTCGCCAGCAAAAGTTCGCGCATAGTTCGTCTGATATTTCTGTATATGCTTTAAATAAACAAGGCAGCACACCACGGCACTTCAAACATCTATAGCAGCCTTCCTTCCAGCTACGACTTTCCCTGAGTAACAAAATTAAATCTTGAAGGCCGTGCTTTTGCAAACTGCACGCCCTTAAAGCAAATGTAGATCTCGGAGGCTAAATTGACTTGTTAGCCGCAGTGCAGCGCTGCGGCAGTGTGAAGGTTAGGTTGCCTCGGTTGCCTCGATGTGCGCCCGCTCACCGCGGGCGCACAGGAAAATGGCGGCCGCGCTAGCAGACAACGTGGTTGTCCTCACCCTAAACGGAGAGCGGGTAAGCGCGCATCTAGGCACCCTAGTGACGGTTATGCCCGGTAATATTACTGGATGATATATTGAGCTGGGACTGGGCACGTTGCGTTTGTGTGAGCGGTGGGAGTGCTCGTTGCAGTTACACGGTAATTGAATCATGTTTTGGAAGTGCCTAAACAAACTGTTATCCGTATCGTGTGCATTAACCATCAGGAAACCTCTGAACTCGTGTAACGCCATTAGTTCGCCTTATGGTTCCTGCGATACGCCGGTGTCTTGCGTGTACTACAGCGCCCGTCCGAGCTGCCTTTGTTCTCGCCTGTCCGCGTTCGCTCGTGAAATACCTGGTACTGTGGCTTCGAATTACGGTGCGTGGAAGAGTTTGTTGAAAGTTGTGCTTTTGTGCGCTGGTGTTCATAGGCAATTCGACAGTGTTCGCGCTGGAAAGAGAGTCGTTGCGTGGTGCCTGCGAGACGGAGGAGCGCTTGCTGTTCACATCTTGAAGGTAAGCAGGTCTGACGCTTGCGCGCATTCTCGCAGCTTATGGTTCATGTAGTAAACTCTGTGCAACGACAACAGAGCCCATTTAGCAAACCGTTTCACTATGGGAGTTTCCGTGAAAATTATTATTTCTTACCGTTTGCTTTCTGCAGTGATGTGCTACCACCGCTGATTGTTGAGACTTAATAGGCAAATATTTACGTAAACGCTGAAAGTTCCTGTTTCCTCGGTAGTTTCCCGGCAAGAAATTCTTCCGTGGATATCTTTTCTGCAAACTACGTGTTTAATGCATGTAGGTGTGTCGTGGACATCGCGAGTTGGAACGCGACTGCGGTGTTTTGGCAGTTGAGCAGATATTTGCATGTGTGATGATTATTTTATTGATGCAGTTCAGTTTGAAGCCCAGCTTCGCGAGAACCTGTATGCATTGTTTCTGTTCTTCGTCGTGCTCGCGTATTTCTCTTCTATATTGCACGGCAAATATAGACCGATATTACAACAGCGAAATTTCTTTTTAATCGATGCATGTCAATCAGGCGCTCGTTTTCATTAATACTTTCGTCTGAGGAAAAGGATGTCAGCTCCTGCGATTGTTGTCATAATATGTGGGTTGTAGCACTGCGTAAATAAGGGCTGAGATTTTGTTGCGACGCTTTTCGCTCGTTGTTTGACTCTCTTATAACCCACCGTCCACGGCTGGCTGTACTAGTCAATAACGATGGCGGAATGTCAGTCCGACCACTCAGGAAAAGGAGTAGCATCGGAAAAGGCATCGCTACAAAATCGCAGCCTAGGTTTTAGACCGTTCATAATCGATTCTTTTGATTCACTACATACCGTATTTACTCGCATAATGCTCGCACTCGCGTAATGCTCGCACCCCCCACATTGGCTATGAAAAATTGGAAATTTTTTTTTCCCCGCATAATCATCGCACCCCCAAAATTACTGCCGCGAGCCGTCTGCTTGTCGTAGCGATCGCCATGGTTGGGCGCGCGTGCTGCTAGGCGGCGGTACTGTGTTATCATCCGCTGCCACCGCCGCTACCGCTCATCCACTCACCACCGCTACGCCATTTTGCGAAGGTGTCTCCAGCTCTCCGGTGTCTCGCAGGCCTCGTTGCCTGCAGGACGTACGCAACGCGAGTAGTGGCGGGGAGGTTGCGCGCGGCAAATAAACTGCTTTAGCAGCTTGAGCTTACGTTCACCTTGTACTTTCATAACGAAGGTAAGTTACGCTTGAAAGTAATGTTTTCGCTATATTTACAATTGCGGACTTGACAATCCTGATCTTGTACTCATTCATCTTTGCATTTAACACTCCGAAACGTTTGCTTGAAAATTTTCCCCGCATAATTATCGCACCCCCAAACTTCGCGTTGATTTTCAGGGAAAAAAAGTGCGAGGATTACGCGAGTAAATACGGTATTTAGGTTTTGGTGATAATTTCCCAGGTAGTCTGATGTTAGCTGCTGGTTTTATTCCCGCCTGAATTTTACAATATAACAATGTAAGCACATGAGATATAACTACGAGACATCTGTAAAACAGGCACAGATTTATGTGTGAGTCTCTTTCTTTCAGTTCCACATGACACTGTAAATCACGCGTTTGAAGCTTCACATCACAATAAATTAAACCTTTCTTACTGTTGAAGGTTATGCGGATTCTGGAGTCAAGCCTATGACCTGTAGGAACCTGCTGCACTGCTACATATTGGATCGCACAACGATGCACTTGACCTGCATGCTTTTACAAGGTTCGTAAAAAACTGTCGCTGCACTGAGTTGTAGGATATGCTTGTTCACTATGCAATCATTTTTTGCGTGTGCCATTTCCAGGATTTCTAATAGCAGATAACTTGCACAATATCTTTTATTTATCGGGTGAGCCCTCAGTTGCAGCACTGTAAATAAATTTGGTTCTTCTGAGACAAATATAAACAAAGCTGGACTTTCTATGCAATATATTCTTTATACAGACTATATTATTCGAGCCAGGTTGCTTCTTTAGAAACATCATTGAGGAGGGAAGACGACGACGAAGTTTCTTTTGATACAGCGCTGTTCTTTCTAGCTCCGGTTTATTTCTGTGAAAACCTAAGTTCATCCGCTGGTCCTCGCTCCCTGCTCGGTCGTAATGGAAGTGGACGACCCCGCACGTCTGCCGGCGACGGCGGCGTCAGCGGCGTCCGCCTCCAGGAAGCGGATCGGTCAGCAGAGTGACACCAACAGCGAGGACACCCATGTCTACTCTCAGCAGTGAGGACACTTCCAATGACGACTTCCAGCTTGTGCAGAGCCGCAGAGCGAAGAGAAGGAGCACCAGGGCGTCCTCATCGTCAAGCACGCAAACAGTGAGACAGACGCAGAGGCCGGACGCCAATACCATCATATTTGTGCCCTTGCTTCCCAACGTCAACATGAAGCTACTTAACAGGCAATCTGTGTCGATGTCACTGGAAGCCTTGGTGCCAAATGAAATATCGGACATTCGTGTGAACACCCGAAAAAATCTTCTGGCGGTTGATGTCCAGCATGCGGCTGCTTTGACCACTCTACGCAGCGTAACGGACCTCGATGGCATTCAGGTGCGCTCTTACATCCCTCTGGGATCTGACGTAGTCACCGGCGTTATCTACGACGTAGACGTCGCCATCCTTAATAACGACTTGCCGATTCTTATCAAGCCAGCCAATGATGAATTCGTCGTTGATGTTTAGCGGCTAGGCAGTTCACGCTGCGTGAAAATAGCATTCAAGGGTAAATATATACCCTCGCATGTTAAGGTTGGACACTTCAGACATGCAGTGCGGCCTTTCATTGCGAAACCTCTTCAGTGCCGCAAATGCATGAAACTGGGACACGTGAGCAGCGTCTGCGAAAATCAGGCAGCATGCCCCCGCTGCAGAGAGCCCCACGCTGCAGATAAATGTGGCGCGACTGTGGTGAAGTGTTCAAACTGCGGCGGATCACATGAAGCTTCAGCGAAGAAATGCCCTCATATTAAGAAGGAAATGGCCATCTTGAAAGAGATGGCGAGAGATCATTCATCTCATTGCGAAGCCGCCGAAAAAATCAGGAAGCGACGTTCACGTCGCCGGCGCTCCTCAAGAAAGGCTCCTCAAGGAAGGCGCATGCCACTTCCTACAACACCACCTCCTCCTCCACCGCCTAGGCCAGACAATGTGGAAAGGACCGCGAAGAGCAAGTCCACTGAGAAGGCCACATCTGCCGAATCTTGGCCGGCTCTACCGAAACGACAACATTCACCAACAGAATCACAGCAAACTTTCGCTGGACAACCCCGGACGTCTACTGTCGGCGATGTGTGCGACCAAGACAGGGAGGTGGCTGATATGCTGCAATCGCTAATTAATACAATGCGCATTATACTGAACAAGCTGCAAGCACCAGCAGCTCGAAGCGCTCTGCAAATACTGAATGCACTAAATCCAGTGCTTGCTAGCATCGTTTAAGCATCATGGCTCGACCAATAGTCCCCTTCCGCACTGAACTTAAAAGTGCGTCGATCTTTCAATGGAATGCCAGGGCTCTAAGGCCCCGTATATCAGACTTTCGCCAATTCATTTTCACAAATCGCTTCCCCATACTGGTCATTTGCGAACCAAATACATCAACTCCACGCAGACTGTCCGGTTATGAATCTTTCGTCTCGTCCACATGCGGTGCGAGCACGAAAGTGATCATCTACATCCGCACAGACTTAACATATGTCGCTAACGCGATAGAGCCTCATGACGACAACCAATATGTCTGCCTAAATGTCCAAAAGAAGAATGTGCCATTTACACTAATTGGAGCCTACATATCCCCAGTGGGTCACTTTGACGGCGAACGACTTAAGAAAACATTACTATGAACAATGGCCCCTGGGTTATCACAGGTGACTTCAACGCGCATCACCAGCTATGGGGAAGCACTAAAATTGACTCCAAAGGCAGGAGCTTTGCCTCCTTTGCTGCCCACCATGATTTGTGCTGTGTGAATGACGGCAGCCCTACATTTCTTAGAGGCATGACCTACAGTAGCTGCTTGGACTTGACTTTGGTGTCACGGCGCTTTGCCTCGAGCGTCCAATGGTTTACAGACATAGAAACACATGGAAGCGACCATATTCCAACATACATAAAGATTAGAGGAGTTGAGCAACGCTCCTCTACTGTGTTGCGTACAGTTGATTGGACAAAATTTATGAAGGATATAGATGACACATGTCGGGAAGGCCTCTCACACACTATCGAAGAAGCAATCGCAGAGGCATTGAAAACATCCATCTGCTCGCTTACAAGGTCAACAAGGCGAAGAGACTTTGACATGGAACTGGATAGGCTGCGTGCGGCACGCCGACAGGCGGAGAGGATGTATCGGCGCACGAAGTCCGTCTTGGATCTGAGGGCTTCACGACGCATACAAAAGAAAGTCCAGCGTCGCATGGATAAATTGGAAGATAAGCGATGGAAAACATTCTGTCAGTCGCTTGATCACTGAAAATCGCTTTCGCACATATGGAGAACGGTTAGGGGTCTTCGCTCATCTCCGCATAAAAGGAAGCCCTTCGCTGCTCTGGCCCTCTACCAACTCCGCTCGGAACTTCAAGTGGCTGAAGAGTTCTGTGCACGGGTTGCTGGGTCCGTGGCCATCATTACTGACGCAGCATTGAATGACATCCCTGAGGCACGTGTACCAGAAATGAACGTGCTCTTTTCACTCGAAGAGCTCGATGCTGCGTTGGCGACCTGCAGGCGTTCTTCGTCACCAGGACCTGATGGCATCACGTATGCTGCCCATGACACCTTGGACATGACGCACGTGAGGAGCTTCTCAACTACTACAATGAGTCTTGGCAGAACGGCGCCGTTCCTAAACAATGGAAATCGAGCCGCTTGATCCCCATTCTGAAACCTGGAAAGTCACCGCTTGAGATCTCATCATATCGTCCGATTGCGCTTTCGAGCTGCGTCGGCAAAGTGATGGAAAGAATGATTCTTGCCCGATTGGAATGGTACCTAGAACGATTCAACATCTATCCGAACGCCATGACAGGCTTTCGTCGAGGTCGCACGTCCATCGACAACGTCATTGACATCGTAACATGGGTCCAAAATCAAAAAAGCCTCAAGCGCCTGTCTGCGGCACTTTTTCTGGATATAAAAGGAGCATACGACAACGTCGCCCATGAGTCCATACTAAGCTCACTTGAGGCTGTTGGAGTTGGTGGCCGGATGTATCAATGGATTCGGGACTATTTGATTGAAAGGCGTTGTTTCTTACAGACCGAAGACGGCCCAACTTGAGACCATTACATCTGCCGTGGTGTGCCGCAGGGTGGAGTGTTGAGCCCTATTTTGTTCAACCTCGTCCTGGTAGGGCTAGCGGATTACCTACCGCAGACAGTACATGTCTCAATATACGCCGACGACATTTGCATCTGGGCCTCTGCGGTGACTCGCCCTCAGCTAAGAGCCAGGCTTCAGCGGGCGGCAACCATGACGGCTTCTTATCTCCGAGAACAAGGCCTCAGTGTGTCTACTGAAAAGTGCGCATTACTTGATTTTACGCGGAAACAAATGTCATCGTATCCTGTTACCATCAATGGTCAAGCTGTATTCTATGTTAAGACGCATCGCTTTCTGGGCGTCATCATTGCCCGCAACCTCTCGTGGAGCCCTCACTGCGTCTATCTGAAGAAGAAGCTAGTCGCCATTGCTCAGGTCTTCAAATTTCTATGCGGGAAAAACTGGGGTACACCAGTGCATTCTATGTTGCAGCTGTACAGGGTTTTGTTTCTCGGACTCCTACGTTACAGCCTACCAGTGTTGTCAAATGCATGCAAGACGAACTTTCGCGCCTTGGAGAGCATACAAGGTCAAGCCCTACGCACGTGTTTGGGGCTGTCTCGGTGCACGTCAACAGCAGCAACAATTGCCATCACAGGAGACCATACAATCCAAACACATGTAGCTGTCGAATCTCTCAGAGCGCACATTCGCCATCTGTCAAGGATCCCCGACCACCATTTGGCCTCCCTACCAGCCGAGAGACCTCAAGCGACCTTTTCACGAGTGATTAACGCTCATCAAGAGTAAATACCAGCATCTTTTACACCGGCGGCGAAGCCTTCCTCCCCCCTGTGGTGCCTGCGACAGCCTCAAGTGAATTTTGCTATTCCTGCAATTACAAAAAAGTCCAATCATCCATCGCCGGCTCTGAAGCAACTTACACTCCTATTACTGCACCAGACGTATCATGACCGCATACATATACATACCGATGGTTCGGCCTCACTTACCAGCTCAACTGCCGCATTCGTCGTTCCAGCCAAGAACGTTACAATTAAATGCAAATTGTCGCACACGATTACGTCTACATCGGCAGAACTTGCAGCTCTCCATGCCGCTATGATGTACATCACCGAAGAGCCAAGAGAGAAATGGGTCGTATTTTGTGACTAAGGCAGCCCTTCATAGCATCAAGTCCGCATTACGTCACAGAACTTACGAGCAAATGACATCTGAAATCAGGGAACTGCACCACCTTGCTCTGGAAAGAGGACACAACATTATATTTCAGTGGATTCCTGCTCACTGTGGCATCGTCGGCAACAACCTAGCTGACAAGGCTGCCCGGTGTGCCCACGAAGATACCAAGACGCGTCCAACACCTTTGGCGAGGTCGGACGCTGCCAGAGAACTTCGCCTACTTGCGCACAAGAAGTCCCAAGATCTCTGGATTTCAAGTGGCTTCAATTGCAGATTACGTAAACGGGACCCCACGCTACGGCTACAGCTACCATCTAGCCTTTCTCGCGGCGAAGCAACCTTGTTGTGTCGCTTGTGGTTGGGAGTGGCGTTCACGAACGCATACTTCTACCGTATGGGAATGGCCGAGAGCCCCATGTGCGACTCCTGTGGGTGCGAGGAGACCATCGAGCACCTATTGTGTACCTGCCCTCGCTACGATGTCCAACGCCTCTCTGCGCGCAACTTTACGCAGACTAGACTCGAGACCGTTCACCGAGTCAAAGATACTCGGACCGTGGCCACAACCGTCACTGGCTCGCAAAGCGATTCGTGCACTAGTGCGGTACTTGAAGTGCATGGGCTTAAGAGACCGCTTATAGTGTCATTGTGTACGGTGTCCCTCCCACACGTACTCAGTGCTTACTCTCTCCATTTCTTCCTCTTTCTATTCCATTTCCCCCACCCCCAGTGTAGGGTAGCAAACCGGATGCTGTTCTGGTTGACCTCCCTGCCTTTCCTACCCTTGCTTGCGCTCTCTCTCTCTCTCATTGAGGAGCATGAGGGTGTCTATGGGCCACTCGAAAGAAACAGAAGGCTGTGGTTACCTCAATTATTATGTAGTCACTTCTCGCACTAGTACCTGCACACCTAAATTCTTCCCTTTTTTCGGTCACAATTATGTATTGCATACCGTAATTCATCTCCTAAAAAGACCCCCATCAAGACAATAAAATTTGCTGCTCTATTACGTAGCTGCCAAATTCTTAGTCACAGTATGAGTGCTCAATTTTTCAAGCAAACAACAAGCCATTAACCTTTTAATGTGGCAGGTTCAATGTGTGTCCCAAGAGCTCGTCGGCTTCAGGGTGGAAGCTGGTCTCTTTTATATGTAGCAGAAATTTCACTCATTGATAATGTGGTATAGAATGCTGCTGAATCATAAAAGTCAGCCCAGTAAAGTAGCTGCAAGCCCACCATGGTAGCACAGCTGAAAGCGGAGCATTCTCTGTTGCATTGCATTTTTTCTCCGTTTCGCTGCACTTGTTCATTTGATAAGACAAAGCTGGTCCTATGCCGTCATCTATCTCAAATGTGGAGAATCTTTTTTACCTTCTCTTCTTTATTACTTATCTGCCTAATACACAAGCTTCCAGGGACATGCAAACAATGCAGAGTACTGCCTGGAACTTATGCATGCATCTGTGGTTTGTGGTACCATACGCTCACCACCTTGGATTTTCGTTATGTTACATCGAGGCTTGCTTCACGCTCGAGCCACACTGCACTTGGTGCAATTTTGAAACAGCCACTTTTGGCATAGTGTAATTATTTGTTGCACTCTCACTGAATTGACATTTTCTACTGTGAATAATGTGCTCGCGGTGATTGTACGAAAAGGTTTTCACCACCTAAAGACATGGTTTAGGCAGAAAGCCTCCTAAGTAATGGTGTCACACAAAAGTTGTATAACAATGCGCTATGTCACAAGATCCATACATAACTAAATTTCTGGCTTTCAAGCCCTAGCTTTTCAACACAATTGTGTGTGCAACAAATATCTTACTTTTTAACCACTATCCTTAGAGTGATAGACTTGTCTGTTTAAAATAAGTGCTCCAATCGGTCTTACTATGTCTGGTTAATTCCAATGGATTCTTGACTGTTGCTGTAATGGTGGCGGCTTCAAGGCCAGCTAGATCTCCCAGCTTCAGCTGAAATCATGGACACAGTGGTTGTATCTTTTGATGATTGTTGTACATGTGACTTGGCAGTTTGGGTTTCAACTTGTACTGGTTTTGATTGTGGTGGGTTAGAGATGAAATGAGAGCTCATGGCATATTCTGCACTGCACAATGTGATCCTATGGCTAGCATCCTGTATCTTAGTTTGTCTTGGACTGCTGTCTGATTTGTTGAGCTGTTGGCCGGATTTTTATGGATGCAAAGCTGTATACTGGGCTAGGCAATCATGCGATTGTGCTTATTAGCAACACAAGATATACACATTAATATTGTCAGGCATGCTGAGGCATGTGGGCTGGCGCTATGTAGCACACTAGGGAAAGCACACCAATGATGGCATGGCATGGTAACGCTTTTCACTTGTACCGTTGTGGTGTTATCAGATTAAGGTAGCAACAATGACATCTAGGCTTCCAGTTCCTGCACTTCCAATGCCGATACTAGAGTATGCTATTTGCTGGTAGTGGAATGTTTGCAAAGCATTGATTACATACTAAGCTAGCCCGCCT
The DNA here is from genome assembly GCF_023375885.2 of Dermacentor andersoni. Classification (NCBI taxonomy): domain Eukaryota; kingdom Metazoa; phylum Arthropoda; class Arachnida; order Ixodida; family Ixodidae; genus Dermacentor; species Dermacentor andersoni. The sequence goes on along the minus strand of NC_092822.1, from coordinate 70,579,952 downwards.
GTTAAACACCACCGCTGAATCTAATAGCAGCATGCAGTTGCAGGATATCAACGCAACTGAAAACTCTTAAAAGATACAGCATTGCTGGAAGGTATTGCTTAATACAAATGTCGATCGCCTCCCACATATTGCTCTATGACGAACACGTGATGAAGAACAATGCAGTTCATCTTAGATTAGACACCAGTTAACTCATCATTTTTCTGTTCAGAAAGCATAAGATTGCAATAATGTATTCACATGAAGTTTATTGATAGTGTGTTCAATTTTGATAAAGCCTAAACAAGTCGCCATGCGAATAACACCTTTTCATGCTTGTGAAGCAGATGTTGCTACCATTCAGTTTGCTGTAGGTACACATACACAGCATGTTTGCCTGCCACCTTCTGTGGCATGCTGAAGTCAGTAAAGTGTTGTGCTAAACGTTCAGTAGAATGCACACCTGCAGCCTGTAACTGACAATAAAGATGGGTAAGAACTGCAAAAACTGTGAAAAATGCACAGGATATTGCAATGCCTTTCAATTTCGCATTAGAATGTGTGCGCAACTAACTTTTACCCACAGCGCCTTATGGCATAGACAGTAGTGTTGCTCGATGGGAGGCCTGTGATATTAGCAAGCTTTCCTGGTAAATATTGGCAAGTTCTTGCTCACGGCATAGGGAGGGCCTCAACTTTGGGAACCTCGATGCTTGAGGTAGCACACAAAGGTTTATTGGCCAGTTGCCTACTCCTAAAGTTCATGTAATACTTAGCAGCTGCTGCAATAATGTTTAAAATAATTTTTGAGCAGTTTCATACCTGAGTGGAATGGCAGATAACAGCGCTCATGCAAACAACAATTAGTAAAAAGCTTGTTCGTTGCCCTAATCTTTATATGTACTATTTCTGACTGCTGCAAGTTTCTTAGCTGTGTGCATACAGGCCAAGCTGTTCTTGCTTATATGAATATTTTTGAGTAAGTGAAAAAGATTTCCTTTTGTTTTGTTTTTCAGGTGCCCTGTGAGCTCTCATCCAAGCACCGCATACCAGAGGTCTGCTGTGAGCAGACGTGGCAAATTGAAGTAACATACAGATAGTCCAATACACTACTCGTAATTTCAGACAAACCTTTACAAAGCACAGTGAAAACTTTCTTTTAAAAGTACAAACACCAATACAGCCTGATCTTTCCATCCAAACATTACATTTTATATTAGTAGGAAAGACATAACTAGAACAGCAGCAGCACTGCAGTGAGGAACGTACAATGGTATTCCAAGTGTTATACTGAAATATTCTATGAAGTCTAATTAGTTTGTAATTTTAGAACAAGTTAGCAGACTTTCTGTGCCATAGCAGTGTTCTAATCTGTATGCTGCATATTGTAGGGAACAGTAACCTTGCAATCTTCATCTATGCATGTCTACATAAAATACAGGATTTAATCACTGGGGCCGCATAAAGGTGGGACACACGAAGTAAACATAAAAGCAGTGGCCAAATTTTAACATGGGGGAAACATAAAGGACGGTAACATAAAGGATACACAAAGGAAAGACACATAAAGAAAACATAAAAGCAGTGGTCAAATTTCAACATGGAGGAAACAAAGTACGGTAACATAAGGGATACATAAAGGGAGGACACATGAAGGAAACATAAAAGCAGTGGCCAAATTTCAACATGGAGGAAACATAACGGACGTTTCCTCATGTGATCTCAAGGAAACATACAGTAAACATAAAGGACATAACCATTTTCATAAGGGAAAGACACGCTATTTTCTGCAGCAATGTGCAGCAGTTGTGTGCTGCAATGGTGCTCAATACAAGCACCATTGCAGCATGTTACGGTGCGCGTCCCTTCAAGACAGAGACGCGAACACAAAAATAAGAACGCGTTAGAAGACAAGGTGCCGTCTTGAGAGAAATTGTTGAGGCAGGTAGTAGCGTAATGGTTAGCGCGCCCAGCTCCCAAATTGAGGATGCTGCGAATACATGGGCTCGAATCCCGGTGGTTTGTTTGTGAAAACAACTTTCTCTGCTCTATAGTGAGGGCGAAGCTCAGAATGAGGCGGCAGCCTGACGACAATGGTCGCCGTCAGCGTGACAGAATAAGCGGGCGTGCAAAGTCTCACCTAAAGCCGAAAGTATATTCAGAGGAAATACAGTATGCGGCTGTCGACAAAACAAAGTGATGAATAACGAGCAGTGTAGTTGAGCGAGGCTGTAGACCGATAATATCCCCATACACAGGACCACGCTCCAATCCCGGTGCTTAGCGGAAAGGTACATCGACAGCATGTCAGCTAACGTGTCATTGATACTTCATTAAGGTCGTTGCGTGTTTGTGTTTTGTATAGCAGGAGCGAGTAGTGTAAGAGATGACACTGGAGAGAAGGTGGTGAGCGAAGTCCGCGGAAAGTACTTGACAATAGCCATATTGAACGTCGACGCTGTTTGAAGAAAGGCTGCGACTTCAGTTGCTCAGGTCGCCAGAAAGGCTTCAGTAATAGCAAACCGCTGGGCAAATTTGGTAACCACAGCGATGGGTGCCCACTTTGCGGAAGTAAACAGAGGAAAGGGACGTAGTGAGTTGGCCGGCCTTTTAGAGCTCTGGCATAGTTGGAAAAATGAGTGTGCTGAAGTATGACGCGTAAAATAGTATATGGCAACCCAAATGAATCAGCGTTGTCATACTTGCGCAACACGCCATGGTGGCCTGCCACCAGGATATCTTGAGTTGCAGTGATGACTATATTTATTGGGTGCTTGAGAATAAAAACGATCACATTAGAGACGTCCAGGGGACGTTTCTACTGTACAAGAGCACATCGCCCCCTCCCCCCAAAAGAAAAGAAAACACGAAAATAACCTTGCCAATGGGGGCATCATAAGATCGAGCAGTACGGCGCTTGATGATCTTGTTCGGGATGACGTCATCGCTTCATTCAGCATTTATTTCTGAGAAAATGAGTTGAAGTTACATTTATTTGCATCACAATGGCGGACGTCGTCAGGCAAACATTGACAACACTTCATTAGAAGGTGCCTGACTACTCCGTGGAGATTACGTACGAAAATGACCACAAAGAACACAGAAAGCTTCGTTTACATCAACTCGTGCACATACGTGAGATCCGCATAATTTTTTAGTCTATCATTTTATATGCTTAAGAATGGCGCTCATTATTGTAATATTTGCATTCACAGTGAGCAAAAGCGGCTGTTTTCAACGGGGGTTTCACTTTGCTACATCTAATAATCGTTATGTTCCATTTCGTTCCAACGAAGTTTCATTGTAACATGTGTTTGGTAATATCTCGTCTTACTTTCGAGTTACAGGTGACAAATTTGAGCCCAAGCAACATAAGGAACAAGCTACATTGTCTGCAGGTGCATGAGCCTGTGGAACTGTTTAAGCCAGCACCTTGAATCATGAAATGACCAATGTGTTATAACATAATCACAAGGCAAATCGGGAAGGTGCGTTAGAAACATTGTGGTTATGTAGTGGTGTTATTGATTTTCTTTATTAAAATTTCTTTGAAACCTTTCGCCACTTCAGCTCTTCATTTGTTTGACTAATCCATCTTCATGGTAACGTGGCTTTAACGTGTGTTGTCACTTTTGTGCCCTTGCCACTATTTCATTGGTGCTGTGGTGGGTTGTAAGAAATGGGCCATAGACATTGGTTCTTGCGATGCAGCCAAACTTTTCAATATTGCGAGGATTAGGAACATTCACATTGATTTATCCACTGAGCCTCTGAGGAGCCACTCAATTACTTTATAATGAATGCTATAGTCGGAGGGAGTATTGTGTTCTTAAATTCATGTGTGTGCCAAACATCCATCAAAGACTTCTCGAATAGTGTTGCTGGAATCCTTGATATTATTCCATCCGCAAATATTGAACAATGTTGTCAAGGTAAGGAAAATTATCTTGGGTCTTGCCAGACGATCGCATATGTGCAGTGCATGCCGTTTCTAACCAGACCACTAAATCTCAGCATCATTTCGTTGGACATTTGGTCTGGAAGGAAATGGACACTGGATTGCAATGTTATGACTGAATTTGGGTGTCAAGAGACTACCTAAAATATAATATTCGTGCTAGTGCTTGCTCTGACAAAGGTGTTTCCACTAAATTGCCAGGTTTGTAGGTCTTGCTGTCATTTTTGCAACTGCTCCCTAGCCCAATGAAAAAGTGGTACTGCTCGATACAATTTTAAGGTGCTGATGCTTGCAATGAAAGTTAAATATTCCGGACTTGAAGTGCTGCCACTTTTGAAAGATATTGAATTGTTTGGACGTTCGTTAGCTTGGGGCCTTAAAAGACATGTCACTCAACAATTTTTTTGCTGAATTATAGGGCTACGTTACACTAATATTGACTCGAAGGTATCACGCCTTCCTGGTCAAGTTTGTTAAGTCTGTTGGGAAAACATTTTTGGGACGGCTACACAACATCTCACAAAATTTTTTATCGCCGTCATTAAACGGTTAAAAGACGTCTTGAAAGACATCTCATAGCCGTTACCAAAACGGCTACAAAACGTCTCACAGAAAGTCTTATAGCAGTTTTTAAAACGGCTGCAAGATGTCTTGCAAAACATCTTATATCCCTGATTTGGCGGTGCACTAGACGGTCTTCACAACGGCTACAAGACGTCTTAAGACATCCGACAAAGTTTTGGTAAGACTTCTTGAATTTGTCTTGTAAGCGTTTATAATGATTTTCAAGACCGTCTCGATGATCTTGACAAGACGTCTTGTAGATGGCGAATAGACCGATGTGTGTACAGTGGATATCAAGCTTGTCAGAATGCTGCGGCCCGTCTAAGGTATTGTGTGTACGTAATTGTAGTAGAATTTGCGTGCTGGTGTGGTTGGGTAGTCCTAAGGCCTGCTTATAGGCTCCTCTAATAATGACGTCCAGTTTAGTCTTTTCAGCATTGTACCAATTGAGAAAGGGCGCAACGTAAGTAATGTGACAGATGAAAAAAGATTGGACAAGGCGGATGAGCCTTTCGTCCTGTATCGTCAGGTCACGCATGCGCTCCTGGAATGGCCCCTTCAGGTTAGATTGATCAACGAAGCACGTGTCTGTAATCGGGCAGTCAAACAAAGCTATATATACGTGTAATCATCCATGACTAAAGAAACTTCTTGTTCTTTTTGCTTACATGCTGTGTGGTCGGCACCGGAACATGGTGTTAAAAGTGGGGTAGATTTGCACAAGCAGTAACACATTAAAGCACGGGTGTCGCAGTGAACTGACAAGATGGATTTAGTGAAAGCGCTGCAACCGCTTGTGCAGTCAGGGAACACCGCAAAAAATTGGTGCCTGTTCAAGCCCAGATTCGAGCTGTTCTTGCAAGCGACAGAGACGGCGAAGGCAGCGAGGTCGGAGCCAGCCTTGACTGTGCTCCTGCTCACCATTGCTGGAGAGGACGCCCTAGAGGTATTCAACAATTTCTTGTTTTCGGGTAACGAAAGAAAAGAGAATTATGCAGTAGTGACGGGAAGGTTTGAAGAATATTGTCGGCAACAGCAAAACGAGGTGTATGAACCGTATGTCTTCCGTGCAAGGACTGAAGCTGACTCAAGCTTTTTGAGTATTTCGCTCGAGACTTAAGGAAGCTGGCTCAAAGTTGCAATGTTGACGACCTAAGTGATTCAATGGTGAGAGACCAGATTGTTTTCGGCATGGTTAACCCGGAATTGCGAAATAAATTCTGAAGCTTAAGGGCCTTGCATTGCGCAAAGCCGAAGAAATTTGCAAGGCGGAGGTAGTATGTGCCGAGCAAAACGCATGGATTCAAGCGGAAAAACAAGTGGTACCAATCCAAATGCGCAGTTACAATTTTCAGCGTGTGCAGTTCAAACGTCTGGCGCGCGAGGCACTTGCCTGATGCTCCGAGCATAGTAACGCTCGACCTGAAACGGAAGTAGCGCATATCAAAGCAAGGAGGCAATTCAAATGTTCAAAGTACAACTGCATCCACTAACGTGGACGGTGCCTAGCCTTTAGAAAAACGTGCTCCTCGTGCGGTGGTGCTAATCACTTTTTGGCTTGTTGTAGGAAAAGTCCTCAAAAAAGCCCTGTTAGACACGAGCACGACGATTTTCAAATCCTGGGTCTTGGCGTGGGGCAACAAAGCTGATTGGGTAATCGGCGGCCAAGTCGCGTCCCAACAGGTGTCTCCGAAGGTAGACACAGGCTCGAAAGCCAACTTGTTGCCTCATCTTTTTTCAAAAGGCTCAAGGTGAATCCATCTTTGAAGACAAGCCCCCCTGTTCTGCGCTCACACAGTGGCAACGTCATCAAGCCTATCAGCATGGCTTGATGACGTTGATGGAGCGAGTGCTTTGAGCAACCAGGACATCCTGCGGCTGTCTGCAAGCGTAACTTTAGGACTGGTGTTGCGTACTGTGGGGTCCGTTCAGATGAACAGCAGTGACAAAATCGGGAAAGAATTCCCAGAGTTGTTTCAGGGTATCGGCTGCGTGGAACGACCGTACCACATGGTCCCTGCACGAGGAAACAACACCCGTGATCGAACCGGTGCGACGGGTGCCCCTGGCATTGCGCGAACTCCTCCCAGCACCAGACCACATTGAACGAACAGCATGGAACGTGCAGGCATTATCATCAAAGTCAGCGAGCCGACGGGTTGAGTAAGCCCCGTTGTCGCAGCAAGGAAAAAGTACGGTAAACTTCGCATATTGATCCCAGGTGCATTAACGCAGGCATAAAAGAAGAGCACTATCCATTACCAAAAAGAGAAGGTATTGAGGCAGAGCTGGCCGGAGCAAAAATTTTTACGCGCCTTGACGCGTACTCGGGTTTTCATCGAATCTCTCTTGATGATGCCACTTCAACGATATACACAAATGGAACGTCGTTTGGGCGTTGTAGCTTCTTGAGACTTCCCTTCGGAATCGCTTCCGCACAGCGAAAATTTCAAAAACTATGAATTAAATATTTGACCAGGCCCCAGGTGTGGTACATTATCGACGACGTACTCATATGGGGAGCACGAGGGAAGAGCATGATACCCGCCTCCGTATGGTTCTGAATTTTGCAAAAAAGGCCGGCATAACGTCTAATGCAACAAAGTGTAGATTCGAGGTGACTGAAATTAACTTTTTGGGCGACGTGATCAGCCAAGACGCAATAAGTCCGAACCCTGCAATAACGTCACCATTAAGCGAAAAGCACTGGCCAATCGAAAAAGCAGGCGTCCACAGAATGCTCAAGTTTGTAAACTACTTCGGCAAATACATACCTCACTTGGCAGAAAGAACAACGTTACTGCGAAGCCTAATGAAGAAGGACACTGTGTTTCAGTGGTATCAAAACAATTTAAACGAGTGGCAAGCTATCTGCAGTATTCTTAGCAGTGCGCCTCTGCTAGCCATATTTGATCAGACCCGAGAAACCAAAATCTCTTCTCACGCATCACAGAATGGTATGGGCTCAACCCTGCTTCAGTGGTCTGGCGGCGGTTGGCGGACAGTAGCCTACGCTTCCCGGACAATGACTGAGGCGGAACAAAGTTACGCCCAAATAGAAAAAGAGACACTATAGAAAGACACTATACACTATATATACACTATATATACACTATATATACTATATACTATATATGCTATAGATACACTATATATACACTATAGATACTATACACTATAGAGAGACACTAGAAAAAAGAGACAAAAAAGAGACACAAAGAGACACAATTTGTCTTACCTTTGGGTAAGACAAATTTTTTCACTTCGTCTACGATAGCAAATTTATTGAAACCGACCGCAGAGCATTGCTAGCTATCGCGGCTAAAGTCATTGCAGATATGCCTCCAAGATTACAGCATTTTTTCTTGCGCTTAGTAAGATATGATAATATCCTTCGCTTTGTCCCAGGGAAACAACTGCTCCTGGCAGATATGCTATCCAGATCGTCGCCCGTTTCTCCCCGCAGCGTGGGTAACTTCACAGATGACGTCAACGTACATGTAGTGGGCGCGGCTTCAGAATTGGCGAGCAAGAAAACGTTAAACTAGCAGGAGCAACAGCCGCTGACCCAGACTTGCAAAGTGTGTTGCGCTGCCTCAGGAATGGCGAAGAAATTGGTGGCACGATGAAATCGGTTTCTCCTGAGTTATCAGAAGTTCAAGGCATTGTGATGAAGGGATCAAAGGTTGTTATACCGAAGCTCATGAGAGCTGAAATGCTCACTCGTATTCACGAAGGACGCTTAAGCATAAACGGCTGCAAAGCAACAGCCGGGCGCTTTGTGTTCGGGCCAGTACTGAGCGCGGACATAGAAAATATTGCCATGTGCCGTTCATCAAAAATACACGTATAAGCAGCCCAGCGAACCGATAGTACTTAGACAGATCCCAGGACATGCCTGGTACCGTGTTGGGGTTGATCTCTTCATGTACTCCGACGCAACCGGCAATGCCTTCTAGCCACACGTGAGCTTTTCCAGGCGGACTTCGGAGATGAATCCGAGAGAGAGGTTTCCCAGGCGACAATGCCTAGGAGGGCGCTTCCACCACATTCAACCGCAACTGCACCATTTCAAGAACGGCAGCTGCTTCACAGTCAACAATACTGGCGACGGAAGTGGTGTCAAGGCGATCCACCCGGCAAAGACAGCAACCGAATCGTCTGCGTTGCGGCTGGGATTTCCAAACAAGCCTCGTATCTTAATCTCAAGTTGTAACGTTATCCTGGGCAAAGATGTACCTTCAGGTCTCCTGGAATGGCCCCTTCCCATTAGACTGATCAACGAAGCACGCGTCGGTTATCGGGCAATCAACCGAAGCTCTATATACGTGTAATCATCATCGGTGTAGTCAACGGAGACGTGGATTCATCCCGATATCCACAATTCAGCAATTATTCTAGAAAGCTATAGCCTCATTCGCGAACACCGCGATAGCCGTGGAAGTGGAGTAGCCGTCGCTATAAAAAACGGTCTCACGTTCCGAGAGCAAAATGGTATACCTAACCACGAGAGTCTCTAGGGTACTGTCACATTTCAATCAACACGTCTACTAATAGGTGGAGTAAACTTACGACCTGGGGCACCTGAAACTTACCTTAGGGATTTACTCAACTATCTCCTCGAGCGAATGCATGATCGAACGAAGCTAGTACCTCTCGGTGACTTCAACTTAGCAGGAATAGACTGGGATAACTTAACCATTAGCCATATGGAGGCAAACAGCTGCCAGCAACTTTTTGATACCATGCTAACCTTTTCCTTGTCTCAACGCGTAACGCAAGCGGCACGCGTCCAAGGGCCTGTTTCTAATACTTTAGACCTTGCTTTGATTTCCAGCCCAATAGAGGCTCATGTTATGGTGGAAGACAGAATCTCTGACCATACTGTGTTCCCAATTAAATTTCCTAATCTTGGCCTGGAAAAAAGAACGACTGAAAATTCACATATATTTATTAGAGATCATTGCAGAGCGAAAATTGGAACTAGGAAATGGCAAATTAGGAATTTGCAAGAATCAGATGTATGCGTTAAGAGACAAAATCGGCAATATCATTACTAATATGGATGAGATCGTTCAAGTGGCTGAAGAGTTCTATAGAGATTTATGCACTTCCAGTGACAGCCACGACGTTAATGGAAGAGAGAATAGTCCAGAAATTCAAAATCCCACAAGTAACGCCGGAAGACGTAAAGAAAGCCTTGGAAGATATGCAAAAGGCGAAGGCGGCTGGGGAGGATCGGGTAATAGCAGATTTGTTGACGGATCGTGGGCAGATTGTTCTAGAAAAACTGGCCACCCTGTATACGCAATGCCTCATGACCTCCAGCATACCGGAATCTTGGCAGAACGCTTACATAATCCTAATCCATAAGAAAGGGGACGCCACAAACATGACGAATTACAGACCGATCAGCTTACTGTCCGTTGCCTACAAACTATTTACTAAGGTAATCGCAAATAGAATAAGGAACACCTTAGACATCTGTCATGCAAAGGACCAGGCAGGGTTCCGTAAAGGCTACTCAACAATAGACCATATTCACACTATCGATCAGGTGATGGAGAAATGTGCGGAATATAACCAACTCTTATATATAGCTTTCATTGATTACGAGAAAGCGTTTGATTCTGTCGAAACCTCAGCAGTCATGGAGGCATTACGGAATCAGGGTGCAGCAGAGCCGTATGTAAGAATACTGAAAGATATATATAGCGGATCCAAAGCCACCGTAGTGCTCCATAAAGAAAGCAACAAAATCCCAATAAAGAAAGGAGTCAGGCAGGGAGATACGATCGCTCCAATGCTATTCACAGCGTGTTTACAGGAGGTATTCAGAGACCTGGATTGGGAAAGTTCGGTATAACAGTTAATGGAGAATACCTTAGTAACTTACGATTCGCTGATGATATTGCCTTGCTTAGTAACTCAGGGGACCAATTGCAATCCATGCTCACTCATCTGGAGAGGCACAGCAGAAGCGTGGGTCTAAAAATTAATCTGCAGGAAACTAAATAATGTTTCACAGTCTCGGTAAAGCACAGCAGTTTACGATAGGTAGCGAGGCACTGGAAGTGGTAAGGAAATACATCCACTTAGGGCAGGTAGTGACCGCGGATACGGATCATGAAACTGAAATAATCAGAAGAATAAGAATGGGCTTGCGTGCGTTTGGCCAGCATTCTCAGATCATGAACAGCAGGTTGCCATTATCCCTCAAGAGAAAAGTTTATAACAGCTGTGTCTTACCAGTACTCACGTACGGGGCAGAAACCTGGTGGGTGCGTTTGGCCAGCATTCTCAGATCATGAACAGCAGGTTGCCATTATCCCTCAAGAGAAAAGTTTATAACAGCTGTGTCTTACCAGTACTCACGTACGGGGCAGAAACCTGGAGGCCTACGAAAATGGTTCTGCTTAAATTGAGGACGACGCAACGAGCTATAGAAAGAAGAATGATGGCTGTAACGTTAAGGGATAAGAAAAGAGCATATTGGGTGAGGGAACAAACGCGAGTTAATGACATCTTAGTTGAAATCAAGAAAAATAAATGGGCATGTGCAGGACATGTAATGAGGAGGGAAGATAACCGATCGTCATTAAGGGTTACGGACTGGATTCCAAGGGAAGGGAAGCGTAGCAGGGGGCGGCAGGCAGTTAGGAGGGCGGATGAGATTATGAAGTTTGCAGGGACAACGTGGCCACGATTAGTACATGACCGGGGTAGTGGGAGAAGTATGGGAGAGGCCTTTGCCCTGCAGTGGGCGTAACCAGGTTGATGATGATTGCAGAGCAAACAAGGAAAGCATTATTGCTTACCTGGAAATGAATTTAGGTGATTTTTCTGCTCAACCTTCCGATGATGGGGACAACTTGCCGTCAAAATTTAAAGCCACTATCTTTACTCTGAAAAATCTTACATTCCTACGTAATGTAAACCGACAAAACCAAGATCTCCTTGGTTAACGCGCGAAATTATTCATATGAAACAAGCTGAAAAAAATGCGGAAGCGTAAACGCGCTCTAGTTGTAATAAGCCAGCTCTACCAAGAACTTAAAAACCTTTTGCGCCAAGCAAGAAATAACTTTTTTTTCGCACACTTTGCCAGATTTTATCACAACGCAACCACGAAAATTTTTGGTATTACCTAGCTAAGCCGGACAGTTGAATCCGTAAGATGGAAATCAATGTCAGTGTTACTGAAAATACGCACACAATAGTTAACTCATTAAATTCTTTTTTTCAGTCTGTATTCACTGAAGAATGCCCAGTCCAAGGGCAGCTCATTGAACTTGACTCGGCTATGCCGGAAATCGAGTAAACGGAACGAGGCATCTTGAACCTGCTTTTACAACAGGATGGTGAGAAATCCTTGTGTCCAGATAAAATCCAAACTGCGTTTTTTAAAAGTTATGTAGAACAACTCATCCCTTTTTGTTTAAAATATTTATGCTTTCACTGAAAAATAGTGCTCTTCCGACAGATTGGCTACGGGCTAGGATACTCCTGATTCATAAAAGTGGTAACAAATTTATTGTGGGAACGTATCGTCTCATATCATTACCTACTTGTTGTAAATTAATGGAGCATATCCTGAACAAATGCACCATAAGTTAGAGAATTTAGCAATATACTGTACCCTAAACAGCACGGCTTCCGTAGGGGGCTGTCCACGATAACGTAACTTCCGGAAGTAACACGACTTCGCTGACATATTTTATTCTAAACTTCAAATTGACGCGATATTCATAGACTTTGCAGAAGCATTCGATCGCGTGTCTCATTCAAAATAATAGCCAAGCTTGCATCGAGTGGCATTAGCGGCAAAGTAATGGCATGGATATCGGCTTATGTAACAAATAATACCCAGTAGGAAAGTTTAAACAATATAAATTCCGACTGCCTCAGCGTTTTGTTCGGTTTAACCCAAGGGTCTGTTTTAGGACCAACATTACTTTTTTTTTACGCCAACGACATCTCTTCTTGTTCAGAACCAGGTGTAACATTGTGACTTTTCACAGGTGACTGTGCGATTTTACTACAGTAGGCAGTATGGATGACCAATAAAGCCTAATTCCCCTTTACAAAACATTGCCCAGTGGTGCGATATGTGGGGGATGGAAATAAATGTGTCTAAAACAGCGCTCATCAACCTAACCAAGAAAAAAGCGACCTTTATCATTTGCGTACAATGTTAAGGCTTGACTATTACACAAGTTGACAAAGTAAAATACTTGGGTGTCACAATCTCACGAGACCTAAAATGGTATTAGCACATTGCCAATGCATGCGCCAAATCATTTAAACTAGGGTTTCTGCGCAGAACATTGACCAATGCACCTCCTGCCGTTAATCTAGCTGCCTATAAAACCCTGGTCAGACCTATTACAGAATACGGAAATATAGTGTGGGACACTCATCAAAAGTATCTTCGCGAAAAACTTGAAAGATTACAGAATAGGGCTCTGAGGTTTGTCGATTTAAAATATTCTTGGTACGACAGCGCAACGGACATAGGCAATCAAGCGCACCTTACAACTCTGTCTTGTCGGCGTCATGTCGCTTTCATGAAGTTTTCTATCTTTACTTTACTGTCGCATTCAAATCAATAAAGAGGACTGTATTCATCCGCCTGGCCGTCGCTCCAGTAGGACAAACCACGTTAAATGCATCCGGCCATTCAGTTCACATTCCCATGCGTTTATATATTCATATTTCTGTGGAGATGTGAACTCATGGAAGGCGCTACCAAGCGAAGCTGTAAGTAAGCCAAATCTAGATCGGTTTTCCTCATTTATGGAGCAGCTGAAGGAGCCTTTAAGCTACTTTTCATGTGAAAGTGCAGAAAGTATCTTGTAGAGTTCTATAGTACATCTCTTTTCTTGTGTGTAGCATGCGGTTTCTGGTGGTAGATTTGTTTTCTCGTGTATGTGAAGTGTAACAAATTAGCTAATATACTATTGATATACTTGTTATAGAAGAAGTCTTCCCGCCTTCATCATATCGTGCCTGCTTGTTTTTCTGGGAACTTGTATCTTATTAGATGCCTGTGATGTTATATGCCCACTACATGTATGAGTCTGCAGAACACCTACAGTATTGATAAATAAATAAATGAATAAATAAATAAATAAATGCACCAAAAACCACGATCATATTGCCGTGCTCATTCCGAGGGTAAGTAGAAGGGATATGTTGCACTCTGCAAGTACTTCGCCTCCGCATGCGCCCTCTCACGTTACCAGAAACATTATACTAGCACGAAGTGGTATTGTCACGCTGTCCTCGGAATTTAGAAGAGCGGCTCTATAGAGGCAGGCGTCTCGTGTCGTCGCTTTTTTTTTATGTACAGAAAGAATACAGCGATTGCGCGATACTCAAAAAGAAAGTATTTTCCAAGTATCAATTCATGGAGGGTTCTCTGAGAAGAAGAGAACTGATCGGAAACGTAGAATTTTGAATTTGCTCCCGGAAAGTGCACACACCAAGTGGTCTCACGAGATTTCGGCGAGTTGTTCTTACGCGCGTCCTTGTCCGAAGTGTAATAAGTTTCTTTAAATTGCTTGCCAGTTTTCTGATAATCGAGTAGTTAGCGCCAGGGTCTCTTAAAGCAGTAACACTTCGACCCTCGATAAGCACAGGTATGTTCATTGAAAAGGTCTCTCCAGCCTGAGACACCGGCGTCGTGAAGTCTCCGTCGGTCTGAGGTCATGTGATTACAGGTCCTCCATACGTCGAATATGAGCGACCTCGCTTCGAAAGGTCATTGACGTCAGTTTTCTACGCGAAGGCTCGGAGATCGTCCTTGCGGCATCCGACTTCTACCTTCCAAATAGGATGGTCGTGGTGACGACGATCGCGAGTGACGCCTTGTTGATGGTGGTGCGTGCTGTGGGGCGCTAATATCTTCATCGCGAGTGCGCGTTGTCCGAAACTGGGTCTGGGTGAATTACCAGGAAGACCCTTGAGTTCAAGGTGGCGGTACTGGTACTGGTGGTAGACATGACCCTTGTCACTATAGTGGTAATATAGCGGCCGTGGGTCGGGCATGCGCCAAATGTCCGATTTACGCACGGCTGGTCGAGCCTTTTCAAAATGAGGACTTGGCTGTGCTGACTGAAGCATGGCATGCGGGGTGACGTCAGGTAGCGGCGCTGGTGCAGGGATGAGGTGCCGAATGCGTCGGTATAAGTCGAGCGCTGAAATTCGCTCACGGTAAGCGGTGTCACCAGCAACGGGACGGCGCTTCCTAAAACGTCAGCGGGAGTAGTGCGTCGAGGTTCACTTGAAATTGTGAACGCCTGAGGTGGTAGATCAGCCTGAAGTGGTGCTTCGTAAACTGGTGAGCTGAGCACATGTCATTCGGCGCCACGCACGACGCTAGCTATGAAGTTGGCTAAAGGCTGCTGCACCTGATGCAGCTGTTGCAGCTTGTCCCGGCCTAACGAACGAATAATCCCGCGAAGCGACTAGACGCCAGTCGTCAGAGATCCTATGCCGCTGGTAGCAGAGAGATTAAACTGCCGATCCTTCTGGTGCGAGCGCTGTTGCTGGGTCTTCTCCATGGCGACGGCTTCAGTGAGAAACTCCGCCGCCGTTTTGGGCGGACTACGAACGAATCCACCAAAAAGCTGCTTTCTCACCCCTCGCACCAAGTGACGCAGCTTCTTGTCTTCTGACACGGTAGGGTCAGCTCACCTGAAGAGGTGCACCATTTCTTCTAAGTACATAGCCGTACTCTCATTAGATTTCTGAATGCAAGACTGTAGGTTTCATTCTGCTAGCTCCCGGCGATTGCAGCTGGCGCAAGTGTCCAAGAGCTTGCGACAGACCTTACGCCATGATGTCAGGACGTCTTGGCGGTGCTGGAACCCCGTGCAAGCATCATCCGAAAGGCTGAAGTAGACGTTTCCTAGTGATTTGTGGTCCCTTATATAGAACAGCACTAAGCGCTCGAGGTCCGCTAGCCAGTCTTCAACGTCTTCAAGAAAGTCGTCCAGGAAGGAACTTGGCCCGTGCGGTTTTTACAGCGTATAATGAGGAGGTACTGGAGCACTCGTCAGAGGGTTAGTCGTGGTAGTATTGGATGCAGCCTCCACACCTGCCGACATTGTGGTTGTACTCGCAGGTAAAGGCTCAAATATCGGGGCCAATACCTGGATTCTCCGGCTGGCGCGGTGTACTGACATGAGCTCTTGCATCCGTCTAGCGTTCCTGCTGCTGGGAGGGGTTTGTTGCGTAGGTCGAGAATACCCAGCATCTCCACCAGAAAAATGTCACATTTATTAGACAGGTGATTTCTAAAAGAGGCCGTTAGAGTTATGCCGTAGTGGGTGACTCCAGAATAATTTGGGCCACCTGGGAACTCCAGGTTGTCCACCTGGTTTAACATGCCCCTAAATTTAAGCAAACGCGTGCTTTCGCATTTGGTCCTCATCGCAATGCGGTTGCCGCGGCCTGGAATCGATCTCACGACCTCGTGCTTAGCAGCCCAACACCATGACCATTAAGCAACCATAGCGGGTGCTCGGCGCACCTCTTTGTTTATGTGCTACACACTCCGTGACCGACAAAATTGCTAAAGGCTGCCGGCTTAAAGAAAGTAAACCTTTTGAACAGGATCATTTACCACAGAGCCAGACGTCAGCTTCAGGCAACACGCTCGAGCGACGCTGTCGCGACGTGGAAGAAATTCCATCACCCGGGCCAGCTTCTACTGGACAGGCGGTGGATCGGCGTCATACACTACGACGACGCTTCCAACTTGAAATCGTTGTGGCATCTTGGGCGTTGCCTCGTACGCAGGGCGCAGAAGCAGCCAGTACTTCCTCCGCGAGCGCTTCTAGAGATAGTCTGTTAGTTTGTAGATGTGTGCTTCGACGTCGAAGCTTGATGCTTGCTGATTGAGGTAGCGTGGAGCCCAACTCTTGAGGGAAGCACGTTGCACGTTTGTCAAGTACGAAGTCTAAAGGTGTTAGTGCGCACAGCTCGCCAGGGTGTAGATAGAAATGTGATGAGAAACTCCTGTTTATGTTCGCTTCTACCTCACACAGAACATTTGTTAAATCCACGAAGAATAGGCAATTGCGACCTGGAGTGCGAAATGTGCCCTTCGTAATGCGGACCATCGTTGCCCACCAACCTCCCCATTATGACGCTCGTGCTACGCTGAACTTCCATTCGATGCGGCGTGCACTGCAGAAATTGCCTAACACCATGCGCGATGATTTCTGTGTTGTCAAGCGCAGTGATCAAAGGAAAGGGTGTTGTTCGATTAAATGCTCCAAGGATGAAACGCCTAAATTCGGTAAGGAAGGGCCAGACAAAAGATCTCTAGCTTGAACGACTTGAACAAAATGAGCTAAAAACATTGATGCCCCTATAAACTGCTTCAAACTTCCCTCTATCGCAGATCTAGAGCATATTGTAAAAATTACATCGCTGCTTTTTATATGTACTGTCTTTCTGTGTACAAAAAAGCTGCTGAAACACGTAGCTTCTTTACTCCCGGTTGTTTTTCGGACTACGCAATAATGTTTACGGAAACCTAGTACCACGATGATTCAACTTTTGTACTAGACAATTAGGCTCACTTTGCTAGTTACAGGTAGACTCAAAGGGGTGGCAGTGTAACCCTGCAAATTGTGAATTCGCGTCCTGCACCAATAATTGGGAATGCACGTTCTGCACTCCGGAGTGTGAAGCTTTAACCGTTCCGAGTGACTAAAATATCTTCCGCTATGGTGTTTGGCTGCTGAGCACGAGGTCGCGGGATCGAATCCCGGCCACGGCGGCCGCATTTCGATGGGGGCGAAATGCGAAAACACCCGTGTACTTAGATTTAGGTGCACGTTAAAGATCCCCGGGTGGTCTAAATTTCCGGAGTCCTCCACTACGGCGTGCCTCATAATCAGAAAGTGGTTTTGGCACGTAAAACACCATATATTATTATTATTAAAATATCTTCCTTGTTGTGTTCCGCGCTCCAGATGGAAAGCTTGAATTTTTTTCATAGTAAGAAGCCCTTTTTGATAATCTGTCTATAAATGAGTTTGCGCTATTCCTTTCAGGTGATATGATAATTGACACGCGAACCGCGTCACTAGAGCCGATAGAATTCGCTTCTTTGATTCTTGCGCTCTAGTAAACGTAAATAATGTACCAACGCGCATAACGTGTTACACTTCTATTCTAGTATAATTATCACTAACAATGTTGAAAGCAATATAACTTCAGGAACTTTGATAACTGACATTAATGACTATTTCCAAGTATTTAAATGTATTGCTAATACCAACCCGAATCTTACTTCTATATCACCGGAGTCTTCTTATCGTTGCATTCATTCAAAAGCCCTTGACAACTTTTGTAATGAAAGAGGTACGGTCGACTTCTCCTATATATTGTCACTGTTTTACACAGATGTTGCATACAATGTATTAATGACTGAGTTAAAGCGCATATATCAAAGCTGCTTTTCTTTAAAGTACTGTCGTAAACGAAAATTTGGAAAACCATGGATCAGAAACGCCTTGTTCAAAGAATAGAAAAAAGAACGAAACTACAGTATATGCGCCATTCATGAACTCCAAGGATACCGGGAAAGTATCTCAAATGCAAAATATCGCAGCATGAACAAAGAACGGCATCAAGCCAAGTACGAACACTTGAGCTATTCTGTTTCGGATAAATCTTGCATAAACCCTCATCATCGATGGTATCAAATCTGTAAACTAGTTGGTCCTCCCTACAAGAGTGATTGAATCATTGAATCTGCATTATGAGCGATGGTGCTATGCTGAAATGGCAGGATCTCTCGAATGCCTTTACTGATTTCTTTGTAAATATCACAAATGCACTACGCTGGTCTATTCGCTCAGAAAACATGCCAATTCGCTAAGTACCAGGGGCCTCGACGTCAATTTTTATTTCCCCCACAATCAAAAATAAATTTCTGTATTTAGTAACCTTAAAGGCAGCAGGGCTTTTAGATATTTACGGCGTTGAAATAAAACCTCTAAAATATGCAACTGATTTATTAGCCCAATCTCAACATATGTATTCAACCTTTGCCTCAGTAGTGCAGTCTTTCCTAAGCATATGGAGAATTTATTGTGATACACAAAGAAGGCGGCATTTCTGAATTGTCAAATATACCAATATTGTATTCGACCGGTAATGTCTAAATTATACAAAAATTATTCACGCGAGACTAACTAATTTTATAAACAAGTTTTGCATTTTGTCGAATGATCTGTTCTGGTTCAGAACAAGAAAATATTCACTAACTTGGCACTAATCAAGCTAGCGGAACTAATCACAAATGCACCTGAAGACAAGCGCCTTGTCCTCGAAATTTGTATTGAGTTTTCCTAAGCCTTTGATTTAATCAATGATTATTCTTAGTCAATGAGCTAAATCACGATGGCATAAGGATCATTCCTAATTAGTTGATGCGGTAATCGCAACCAAATTATGGCACAAAATGATGCTCTGTCTGATGCCGAATACATAACATTGGACGTGACGCAAGGCAGCCTATTAGGTAGGCCCTTTTGTTGCTTTTAGGCTACCTAAATGATATATTTTACACTGTTACCGGTGAACCTTACTGCCCACTCCAATGGTCATACTGTGGAAAAAATGGTAGAGGAAAAAATGACTTATCCTTCATAGGGAATCAGTTCTTGCAATACATATGTCAGTGGTGGCAGGAAAATTCACTAAATGTTTACACTACCAAAACTAAAGCCACAGTGTTTCGAGCAATTGTAAAAAAAATATGATGCTTACGGTTGGGGACGACCACATTGAAATCGTGGCAGCATCAAATGTCCCGGAATAACTTTCTCGGAAAACCTTAATTGTGATGCACAAATTATTAACCCACCATCAAAAATGAACATAGATATATAGATATATAGATGAACTTTATTAAAAGAATAATAAGAAAAACCGCTAATGGTCGGGGCCCTTAGTCCAGGGCTCCGCTGGCTCTTGCCATCTTCTCAGCTCTCTTAATCAGCTTGAGCTGGTCGTCGAGGGCCGAGCTGGACAGCAGTGCCTCCCATTGCTCCCTCGTTGTGTTCGTGTCTGGGTGTTCTATGTTGTGTAGTGTGCACTCCCACGTAATGTGGTATAGGGTTGGTGTTGCCCCACACCATGGGCATTCGTCCCTCTAGGCTGTGGGGTGTATCCGATGTAATATGTGTAGGTTCGTGTAAGTGCTTGTCTGGAGCCCACGCCAGGCAGCGGCATCTTCTGTCTTTAGGTTTCGATGGGGCCGTGGATATCGCAAGCGACGCCCTCTGTGGTAGTTCACGATGGCTGAATACTCGAGGTCAACAGGGTCCAGGTCTTCTGCAGCCGGCGTGATCAGTGCTCGGTTATGTACGAATCCTCGAGCTGCTCTGTCGGCTTGCAGATTGCCCGTGATGCCAGTGTGGCCCGGTATCCAGATGATGGTTTGGGTGGTGAAGTCCTCGGGGTCCTCCTTGAGTATTCCGGCTAGGACTTGTGCAGCAGGTCTTCCAATTCTTCCCCGTAGGAAGTTGCGGCAGGCCTGCTGGGAATCCGTGAGGATCGTCAATGGTTGGTTTGCGTGTAGGCCCTCGCGGACGGCTAACGCGATGGCCAGCTCTTCGGCTTCCGTAATCGTGCAGGGGCGGGTAGATGCCGCGGAGGTAACGTGGCCTCAGTGGTCGCATGCCACTGCAACTGCGCCCTTGTTCGTCCCATACATGGCGGCGTCCGTAAAACGGGCCGTTGTACTGAACCTGAACGCTTTCTCCATGTACTGGGCCCTTGCTCTCCTCCTGCCGGAGTGTAGGTTAGGGTCCATGTTGCGTGGTATCGGGGCAACGTGAAACCTGTCCTGGACGTGACGAGGTATCAAGCAGGTTTCTTGGGTCCGTGTTGTTATTGCTGGGAACCCCAAGGTTTGTAGGACCTGCCGGCCCGTGCGAGTCCGCGCAAGTCTCTGTTGTTGCGAGACGTAATGGGCTTCTGTCAGTTCGCTGAGGGTGTTGTGCAACCCTAGCGCCAATAATTTTTCAGTCGATGTACTCATCGGCAGGCGGAGAGCGGTCTTCAAAGCCATCCTCAAAAGTGTGTCGGCCTGCTTTGTCTCGGACTGTGTGAGGTGGCAGTAAGGCAGGCTGTATGTGATTCTGCTCACCACCAGGCTACTGACCAGTCGGAGGGTGTCCCTTTCCTTCATGCCTCTGTTCTTGGATGTTACGCGGGAGATTATGCGTGATATCGCCTTGACACTGGTTTTAAGGAGTGTCAGGGTGTGTGTGGCCCGCTGGTTGGACTGCAGCCACATGTCCAGCACCCTCAGCAATGGCTTCTCTGGTATGAGGCCCCCGTTGAGGCGTACCTCGAGTCTTCTTCTTGGGTCTGTGGGGACTGTGTGGCTACCCCGGCCTCGCCAGATTCGTAGGAGCTCAGATTTCTCAGGGGAGCATTGTAGAACCCGTTGGCTG
Source organism: Dermacentor andersoni (assembly GCF_023375885.2). NCBI lineage: Eukaryota > Metazoa > Arthropoda > Arachnida > Ixodida > Ixodidae > Dermacentor > Dermacentor andersoni. Next base: position 70,558,964 of record NC_092822.1, on the reverse strand, counting down.
ACGTAATCTTGGATGAGATTTGCTGCAAATTGCAGCCGTTCTTCTTTTTCAACGAGGGACCCTGTTGTGGTCCAGAGCGTTATATCGTCTGCGTAGATTGCGTGCCCAAGACCTGCTACGTCCTGCAGTTTGCTTGCGAGACCGATCATGGCGACGTTGAACAGCGTGGGAGAGATGACAGCACCTTGTGGTGCGCCCTTGTTGGGAGGGTGGTACACTGGAGTCTGGATCTCTCCCATCTTCAGCTCCGCCGTGCGGTGGCTCAGGTAGCTCTGACCATATTTGTACGTTCGCTCGCCGCAGTTGGTGTTGGCCAGCCCTTCTAGGATTCCTTGGTGGCTGACGTTGTCGAAAGCCCCTTTGATGTCGATTGCTAGGATGACGTGTTCGCCGCTGCGGGAAACGTTACTGAGGACTTCTTCCTTGATTTGAAGTAGCACATCTTGTGTGGACAGGCCTGCGCGGAAACCGAACATGGTGTCCGGCAGGTGTTTGTTATCTTCCAAGTGTCTCTGTAGTCTCGTGTTTATAATTTTTTCGTACACCTTGCCGAGGCAGGACGTGAGCGATATGGGCCTGAGGTTTTCAATTGCCAATTTCTTGCCCAGTTTAGGGATCATGATTATTCGTGCATGTTTCCACATCGCCGGTACCGTACCTTGTGCCCAGTGTTGGTTGAGAAAGGCTGCGAGCGCGGAGATAGACTTGTCGCTCAGGTTTCTGATCATCGAATTCGTGATTTGGTCCGTGCCCGCCGCTGTGTTACGGGTGGTGGCTGCGATGACTGCTCTCAATTGATAGATGACTGCTCTCAAGTGATAGGTTCGTCCATTGGTGGGTTGGGTTGTCCTGTCTAGGGTGTTCTACATGGTTGTGTGGGAGTGGGATCTCCATAGCACTTGGTCTTGATGGCATCAATGAGGTCTTGTTGGCTGCCTGGGTAGGTGTGTAGTAACCCTTCCAGAGCCCTGTGTCCTTCTGCTTTGGTTTTCGTGGGGTTCAGGATGGCTTTGAGGATGTGCCACGTCTTGGCCGTGTCCAGCGTGCTACCGAAGGAGTCACAGAATCTATACCAGTTCGCTGAGGCGAGTTGCATGGCATTTTCTTCTGCTTCCGCTGTTATTTGTGCTATGCGCTTCTTCAGTTTCCTGTTATATCTCTGTTTTTCCAGCGGCGGGCAAGACCCCTTTTGGCATCCCACAGGTGTAGTAAGTGGGGATCCACCTCTGGGGTCTCTTCCGTTCTGGCGATTTCCTTTGTGTGGCGTTGTTGATATCGACGGAGATTGTCGCACCAGTCTTCCAGGTTCGTGATTGTGTCGGCGTCGTGTTCATGGGCTTCCCTGGTTTTTCGCCAGTCAGTGAGTTTAGCTGTGCCGATCTGCCTGCGTAGGCGTCCAGTCTGTAGTGTTATGTTTAGTATGTAGTGATCGCTGCCTAGGTTTTCGAGCGTGTTGAGCCATTCGGCTCGTGTGGTTTGAGTGATGAAGGCGAGGTCGGGAGTGGTGTCGCGTGTTACGCTGTTCCCTTGCCTCGTCGGTATGTTCAGGTCTGTGATGAGTGTGAGGTGCCACTGTTCAATTAGTGTTTGTAGCTGGAGACCCTTCCAATCCTGCCTCTGGTACCCCTATAGCGTGTTTTGAGCATTGAAGTCGCCTATGATTACCAGGGGACTGTCTTAACGAGGCGGAGGGTGTCCCCAGAGTTTTCCTATGTTTGCCCGCCTTTGGCTGGGGGGGGGGGGCAATAAATGTTCAGGATGAAGGCGCTCTGTTTCTGGTTGCCTTTGTATATTATTTCGAGAAGTACATGTAGTATGTCCACGTCGTCTATGGGTTTCTGTTGTATGGTTGTGATGTTTCTGTCTACTAGTGTGGCTACCTTCCACTTGTCGTCTTGACTTGCGTGGTATTCTTCGTAGCCATGTAGTGTTGGTCGGGTACCGGGCTCTTGTAGGGCTATGACCCCCGGTGGCTTTGAGGAATGGGCGATCAATTGTGTCAGCAGCCCTTTCTTCCTACGGTACCCACGGCAGTTCCATTGCCAAATTTCCAAGTTTTCTTTGACTTGCCTTTATCGTCTAGGCATTGTTGGACGTTGTGGTCGGTGATGTTACGATTTGGTTCTGTGCTGCTACAGGTGTGGCCTTCTAAAGGTTCTGTCGTAGCGTATTTCGTAGTTTTATGGAGTGAAGCTGGTTCCTAAGCTTGCTATCTACAGTGGCTTCCATGTGTTTTATTGCTGCATCTGTGCGTTGTATTGCAGCGTGTTATTTGTTCCAACTGGGCGCGTGTAGCGTCCATGAAGGCTTGCATATGGGTGCGGATGGCATCGACATGGGTTTGTAGGTCAATGATGTCCTTGTGCGGAGCCATTTCTTGTGGTATTTGTGTGAGCTGTATCACTTGTTGTTTGAGTTGTCTGTTTTCTTGTGAGTGTTTGTATCTATGCGCGCATGGTGGCAAGTTCCTGTTCCAATTTAACAGATGGTGGCGTCTGTGGTTTTTTATACGAGGGGGAGGCTACTGGTGCCCAGATTACCTCGTGTTCTTGGGTGGCAGTCCTCTTGAGTGAGGCTTCGTTGGTCTTTCGGTGGTGTTGCTGAGGCCCCTTGTCTTTGAGTGCCGCGGTGGCTGGTGCTGCGTGCTCTCCTTGTTTGGGCGTCGACCGAGATCGCTGTCTGGGCGACCGAAAGTGAGACCGGGGGCGAGAGCAGGAGCGGGACCTGGACCTTGGGTCAATGGTGTACTAACATCGAAAATACGTGCTAGCAACAAGAATTAAACTTTTATTCCACAACGCATACTTAGTTCCTGTGCTTTACTATGACACTATCTGGGGCACAATTACGAAGGATGATTTATCCAAGGTTATTGTTGCACAGAATAGTGCGATAGGCTTAGTTGCTCACATACTATTGCATGCCCACACAGAAAGCAATTATTCCGAGTTTAGCATCATAGAAGCTTCTAATCTTTATGCCTTCAGGTTGATTCTGATATAAAAAATTGTATTCGAACAAACCACGCAGACATGTTGACACTATTCAACCTTCAAAGTCATGTGCCAATGTACAATGAACGCCGTTGCACCACTTGGTCTACATCAATTTGTCGGACTGTCTGCGGATTTCAATCAAGCGCCTGTAAACTTCATTGTTACCTTTGCACACTTGAACAGAATTACACCTCGCACGAGAAATACCGAAAAATAAGTTAGTGTTGTGCTGCTCCTGCACTCATACATGGTCCTTCATTCTGTTCTTGTATATGTTGCGTTAATATTTGGGCTGAATTCCACAATGTTTACAAGTTCACTAAGACTGTTCTCCATTTTTATGTGTATTTTTGTACACATCCCTGCGGTATGTACTTGTTTTTACTCTTGTACATTTGCAAATTCAGAATGTGTTCCAAGGTTGACAGTATTTTCCGTACGCTTTTCAAGGCTCAGCTGCTTACTCGAAACACTTTCATGTGGGGTGTAATGGGGTTTCCTCAAGCAGCTGCTTGCGACTCTAGCCCATACGTATGTTTCTTTTTATGTTGCGTTGTTGTTTATGTCGAATCACGGAGTGTTAACAAATTCACTAAGACTGTTCATGATACGTGCTAAAGACATGTGGTAGATTGTCAAGATCCTTTTTGTATTCTGCGAAAGCACAATAATAAACAATATCATTATTTTTGTTATATTACTGGCTCTCCTTTTTATATAGTTCCTAGAGCAGCGTACGAAGCACATCGCAACCGTTTATCCCGGACACAAAGTGCAATGTTTGAGCTTTCGTGCTATCTAGGAAAACTACTTGCACTGGGTGTTTTGGCAATGAAGGCTTTTTACAAGTCGGTGGATGCTGATTGCTCACTGACAGTATTAGATTATGAAGGTCCCAGCCTGTGAAGCAGCTCAGAAGCGTTACGTTTTGGGCGAGCAGGTTGTACATAGTTATTTGGAGACTTTTGCGCGCAAAAAAACAGAACGTCGAACAAAGAAGTTTACGCATGATGTGTGTCCCTTCTTCATTAGAAGTCCAGTTTTTGTGTGAGCAAAAGTCGCCAAAGAACCATGTGACGCAGTAGAAGGGTCCCTTGTCCTGCACGTGATGACTCTACCAAGCTCGGCAAGTCGGCGGGAGCTGGCGGGCGCCGATGGCATAATGGAAGACTATGCCGACGTGTTCACGGATGATCTTAGACTCTTCAAGGGAACGCCGGCTACACTGTACATCAAGGACACAGCAATACCAAGATTTGACAAGGGAAGGTACATTTCCTTTGCATTAATAGATAAGGTCTCTGCTGACATAAATAGATTGGTAGAAAGCGGCATAAAGTCACCAGTCCCTTATGCGCAATTGGCCACATCGATATTATAGGTGATCAAAAGCATAGGCGCGGTGCGCATTTGTGGCCAGAGTGTGAAATAGAAAGGTACGCTCTGTCGGTCATAGACATCTTCGGAAACTTGGGGATAGAGATTCAGTATTGTGGCTTTGCGAGAGGCGTAGAACCATATTACGCTGGAAAAAGAGTCGCGGAAGCTGGCTGTCGTAAATACACATACAGGATTGTTTTCTTATAATCAGTTGCCGTTTGGAATCGCATCAGCACCGGCGGTATTCCAGAGAATGATGCGAGATAATATTGCGCGGAATATCAGGGGTACCACCATACCTGGACGACGTTTTGACAGCAGAGACTGCAGATAAGCCCAACGCAAACACGCGAGCAGTTTTTCAGAGATATAAACAACACGGCAATAAACTGCGCAATTAAAGGTTCCGCGTAAAGGAGGCCGCGATGACGTATCTAGGCCACCAAATATACACAGCAGGATTGCACCCGACGGAAAAGGATGGAAAAGAACGATGAGGCAATCAGCCTGGCCCCAGCCCCACAGAATATTACCGAGTTATGATAGCTTCTCGGTATGTTGACATTTTACAGCAAATTCTTACGGAATCTTTCGAGGCTACTGGCCTCTTCGTGCCAACTTCTGGGGAAACCAACCAGATGGTCGTGGGGTCAATGAAGGAAGCTACATTCGAGAACGCTAAAGAAGCCTTGTGTGCCACGCCAGCACTAACCCAGTTTAGTCCAACAAAAGAGCTACTCTTGGAATGCGATGCTTCCCCCTATGGTTTAGGAGCCACTCTTGGCCATCGAATTGGCGGGCAGTATCGATCATTAGAATTTCGGTCGCGAACACTGACCGGTAGAGAGAAAACTTACACGCATATTGAGCGAGTGATATTGTCTGTACTTTTCGGCGCCACGTGGTTCCGCGACGACATACTTGGTGGAGAGCCAACTATAATTACATTCTATCAACCGTAGCTGCGTCTTATAAAGACGGACAGGCGAACACCTGCGCTGGCAGCAACGCGCATACAGAGATAGGCTATGATGCTTGGCGCGTACAAGTACAGGCTACAGTATAAACAGCGTCGACTGTTGTGCAACGCTGATGCATTAAGCCCTTTACCGTGCAGCCTGAAGCGGAGCCGGAGGACATCGCACCCATCTTTCTGACCTTGGGCCAACAAGACTTTGCCGCACTACCTACGAAAGAATTGCAAGTAGTTACGGCAACAAATGACGCCATCTCTCAAGCATATAACTGGACGCGCAATGGTTGGCCGCGTAGTATTAAAGGCGACAGTTCTAAGGGTTGGGGTCGGGCATGAAATAGATGGTAGCTGGCCAATGCGGTCGTCCAACTCATCCACGCTGACGACGTTGTTGAAGAGAACGACTTGTTCTCATCGAGAACGCGGAACATGGGATATATTTATAGTATTTACTTGAGAACGTTCCAGTTCATCAGTCTAGCATGACTGAAACAGAATGCACACCCAGAAGCCGCGCCACGACTGCTGATAAACACTGTCCTCCATAGATACCTAGGTGAGGGAAAACGGCCGTTCAACCATCTACCTATTCGGAGCATCCAAAGTCATTGTAGCCGACCCGTCTTTGAGGGAGAGAGTTTACACGCTCACTTCCGCACAGGTTTCACTGACCACACCAAAATGAGAGCGTTTTCGCACACACGGCCCTTGCCCTGAGCAGGCGCCTCTTAGTCCCAGAGTTGACCCCGCAGACAGTGTCCGCCGCGTCTGTCCATTGACTGACGACTTCTAAGACCCGTGAGACGGCACCGCAAAACACCTTCCAGGAGTTCCCCCGCTCTAAAGAAACTGTGGCTGTGACGTTGAATCCACTAACAATACTTGGTCCACCGACTGCGCCTGGACATCCAGGCGCCGCTCGCTTAGGGACGCGGCGTATTGTCGTCCTTACAAAACGAGTCGCCGCAGCAGACATGCCGGCGCCAACAAGATGTTGACGAGGTGCATTCTTGTTTTCACGAAGCGAATCACCGCCGTGGGCCGGGCAGAGTTCGACGGTCGCTACCCGAAAATTGCCAGCCCCCGCCGGTCGAACGTAACAGCTCCTCCATGGCCCGGAAAATCTCGACTGGCCAGTGCTGATAACCGCTGGGCAGGAAGAAAATGGCTGGTGGCAAGGGGGGGATGCCTTGGCTTGCCGTGACCACCTGTGAAATGATGACACCGACCCAAAACATCCAACAAGGACAGGCAACTGCAAAATGGACCCCACAACATGGCTCTGCGCCGAGATGACGTATATTGGATCTCACTTTAGACCCGCTATGCTTAAAAGAAAACAGAAGTGAAGAAACATGAACTGCAGCATTCCGCTGTGCCAATTCTTGAAGAAATTTCGTGCTGACATAATGAGCAATCATGGAGGGAGCCCTGCTAAATGAGAGGGGGTCTTCTTGGCTTAACAAAATTAACAATACCAACCCCAAAATATATACGGGATCCCTAAACGCAAAATTCAAATTAGCCTGCTCCTCCATCCGCATTGCTATGCAACTTTCCCTTCTTGTATCTAACGGAGAAGTTATACTCTTGGAGAGTGAGGCTCCATCGGAGCAAGCGGCCATTTTTGTGTGACATTTGATTGAGCCACGTCAGAGGACAGTGGTCGGTCTTGAAGATGATCCTCGCTCGATACAAGTAACACAACTTCTGCGATGCCCAAACCAAACAAGCACATTCCTTCTCTGAAGCTCTGTAGGCTTCCTCTCTTGCAGTTAGTTTACGGCTGGCATAGCGGATAGGACGTTTCTTATTATCGTCAGCGACCTAAGTAAGTACCACGCCCGTACCCCTGTCGCTCGCGTCACACTGAACTATGAATTGCTTTGTGCAGTCTGGCGTGCGAAGCACAGGACGAGAAACCAATAGCCTTTTCAAACCTTGGACAGCGTTCTCTTTGTCCTTATCCCAGTTCACGTTACTCGGTGCTCCTTTTCGGAGGGCGTCCGTTAAAGGACTTCCTATTTCCAAGTAATTCGACATGTACCGTTGATAATACCCCGCAAGTCCCAAAAATTAACGGATGTCTGTTTTCTTGCGCTATTGTGAAAAATCTCCAATCGTAGCTGCTTTCAGCTCGGCCGGCCGTGTGGTACCCTTGCCGACAACATAGTTAACAGGGATAAGCGGGCTAGTTGGTGGTCGTTAATGGATTGCATCATTAACCGCACTGAAAAACAAGGGACAAGGAAGGAACACACAAGACAGTCGCGGAACTTCAACTAAGATTTACTACGGGAAATCTCACATTTATACAGGTATCGTAATCATCCTTGCCAATCATCGGACAGCCATCACTCGACGTTGGTATGCGGGCGTGAGTGCCGCAAATTTGCTTGTAAATATTTGTATTCTTTATCACTCAATGATACTGAAGAACTGCTTACGCAGCTGCCAGATTGCATTTTTATACAGTAAGCTTCGTATATTTCACGGCTCAGTTGTGACGCAAACATCTTCAAGACTTTAGTGTCGCGGAACCTGGGCGTGCAATTACTACAGTGGCGACAATGGTCAGCCAGTTTTCCACCCCCAGCCAATCCTTCAACTCCTGCGCGGTGCTCCTGCAGTCTGACGTTTAGGCACGTCCTGTCTGCCCTATGTAGCTATTGCCACAGGAGAGAGGTATCTGGTACACTACCCCTACTCTGCATGGAACGAACCTGTCGACGTGCTTGATATCACATTCATTTCTTTTGTTCTTACCCTGCACCATCTTGCACATGCCCGCCAGTTTCTTGGGCGCCGTGAAAACCACCGGTACTTCACATTCTGCAGCCACCTTTTTGAGACGGTGGGAGATTTGGTGGTAGTACGGGATGGCAACAGGTCTACGACGTTGTGGCTCTACGCTTGGGCGGAGCTCTGATGGGCCTCGCGCTTCCTTGGCAAGGGTTTCTAGCACCGAGGTGACCATATCATGCTGAAATCCTGCGCTGTGCAGTCTTTGCAACTGTAGGAACACGCTATGTTGAATTTCATGCTGGCAGGACTTATCAAGAGCAGCACGCAGGCAGTTTTTTGCGATTCCCCTTTTTACAAGCTTCGAATGAGCTGACTGGTAGTTTAACATACCTTTTTTTGATCGAGGCTGATACCTCCAGCACGCATGGGTTCCAGCAATAATAATGAAAATGTCCAGGAACTGCAGGCATCCATGTGTAGGCAACTCACAGGTGAAATTCAACCCAAACGCGCATTCCCGGAAAATTGCAAGAACACGCTCTACTGCAGCTGAACCGCCTCCCTCCACAACCCCTTTCAAGAAAATGGCATAATCGTCAACATATCTAAGTATCTTAGCCGAGTAGGCTGTGTCAATGCGTTCAGCAATTCGCTTGTCACAATATGATAAAAATATGTCACTTAATAAAGGGGCAATACATGAACCAATGCACACTCCACGCTTTTGGACGTAGTTCTTTCCTTCGAAATTAACGATGGTCGATGCCAAATAAAAATGCAGAATTTCTAAAAAGTGTTCCACACTTACACCACATGCGTTCTGAAAGGCCACAGGGCCGTAGTCATCAATGGATTCTCTAATGGCGCATAGCAAAATATCTTGTGGAATGGAATAAAATAGGTCAGTGACATCAATGGAAAACGAAAACAGCGGTTCCCTTGAGCCTTCATGGTCATGAAGAAATGCGATAAGCTCCTCAGAATTCTTTATCATGAACGGGTCCTCAAATCTGAGTAAGCGCAAGTGTTTCTGCAGAAACTTAGAGACCGTCCCCTGCCACGTGTCACGTTCCGAAACGATGGATCGGAAAGGAATGCCTTCTTTATGCGTTTTCGCGGAGGAGAAAATACTAAGTGCTCCGCTCTTCGCACCCTTGATACCCAAACCAAGATTTTTCAGGTTACACCTATCACAGAGACCCAACGCTAGCTTTTTTAGCTTAGCGGCAGTGGACGTCTTAATAGAAAAATTTTTTGCGACAGCTTCCCTCGCTTTCTGCCGAAATAAAGAATTCGGTAAAACCGTAAAGCTACCTTCTTTATCAGAAATCATTAAAGCCAGATCATTCTGCTTGAGGTACTCGACAGTTCGCTTAACATCTCGCTGCTGGTCCTGCTTGGACCGCTTCACTGCTAGTGAGTTTACCCCTTCTGAAATACATAGGCCTTTTTCATCCTCAGGCGCGCGTCTAGCAATGTTCTTGACAATAGATATGAGCTCGACCGGGGACTCTTGGGGTTGAAAGCAGAGCTTAGGCCCTTTAGATAAGACCGAATCAACACTTTTTGGCACATCGCAGTGTCCAATATAGGTAACCTTTCCTGGAGACACATCTACCTTTTTTCGAAACTTTGCCCAATCGAGGAGCGCTGGAAGGCACAGGGACCACAGCAGTTCGGTAAAATGGTTACATTCGCGAGAGTACCTTCTGTACAAGGCTTCAATGTTCGGGATTCCCTCCACTTGAGACGCTGCGAGCACCCGCAGGCATCCTTGAATATGTCGCACTTGCCTCCATAGTTCAGACCTGAGTATCTTCATCATCCTGGTAGAATGCCTTTTTGAGGGAGTGCACGGGTAGAAGAGGAAAACAATTTCCGGAAGGACGAGCCGATGGTTCAGGGCCTGTCTTGTGTGTTCCTTCCTGGTCCCTTGTTTTTCAGTGCGGTTACATGATGCATTCCATTAACGACCACCAACTAGCCCGCTTATCTCTGTTAAATATGCTACTTTCTAGTTCAATGGGCCCTGTTCTCCCTGCCTTTCTATGTGTGAATTCGAGTGCTACCCTTGTTAGTTTAGCGGTCATCATCGGTTGTCGTGCGCGTGTGTGTGCCTTCGCCCTGAACCATCGGCTCGTCCTTCCGGAAATTGTTCTCCTCTTCTACCCGTGCACTCCCTCAAAAAGGCATTCTACCAGGATGATGAAGATATTCAGGTCTGAACTATGGAGGCAAGTGCGACATATTCATGGATGCCTGCGGGTGCTCGCAGCGTCTCAAGTGGAGGGAATCCAGAACATTGAAGCCTTGTACAGAAGGTGCTCTCGCGAATGTAACCATTTTACCGAACTGCTGTGGTCCCTGTGCCTTCCAGCGCTCCTCGATTCGGCAAAGTTTCGAAAAAAGGTAGATGTGTCTCCAGGAAAGGTTACCTATATTGGACACTGCGATGTGCCAAAAAGTGTTGATTCGGTCTTATCTAAAGGGCCTAAGTTCTGTATTCAACCCCAAGAGTCCCCGGTCGAGCTCATATCTATTGTCAAGAACATTGCTAGACGCGCGCCTGAGGATGAAAAAGGCCTATGTATTTCAGAAGGGGTAAACTCACTAGCAGTGAAGCGGTCCAAGCAGGACCATCAGCGAGATGTTAAGCGAACTGTCGAGTACCTCAAGCAGAATGATCTGGCTTTAATGATTTCTGATAAAGAAGGTAGCTTTACGGTTTTACCGAATTCTTCATTTCGGCAGAAAGCGAGGGAAGCTGTCGCAAAAAATTTTCCTATTAAGACGTGCACTGCCGCTAAGCTAAAAAAGCTAGCGTTGGGTCTCTGTGATAGGTGTAACCAGAAAAATCTTGGTTTGGGTATCAAGGGTGCGAAGAGCGGAGCACTTAGTATTTTCTTCTCCGTGAAAACGCATAAAGAAGGCATTACTTTCCGAGCCATCGTTTCGGAACGTGACACGTGGCAGGGGACGGTCTCTAAGTTTCTGCAGAAACACTTGCGCCTACTGATATTTGAGGACCCGTTCATGATAAAGAATTCTGAGGAGCTTATCGCATTTCTTCATGACCATGAAGGTTTGAGGGAACCGCTGTTTTCGTTTTCCATTGATGTCACTGACCTATTTTATTCCATTCCACAAGATATATTGCTATGCGCCATTAGAGAATCCATTGATGACTACGGCCCTGTGGCCTTTCAGAACGCATGTGGTGTAAGTGTGGACCACTTTTTAGAAATTCTGCATTTTTATTTGGCATCGACCATCGTTAATTTCGAAGGAAAGAACTACGTCCAAAAGCGTGGAGTGTGCATTGGTTCATGTATTGCCCCTTTATTAAGTGACATATTTTATCATATTATGACAAGCGAATTGCCGAACGCATTGACACAGCCTACTCGGCTAAGATATTTAGATATGTTGACGATTATGCCATTTTCTTGAAAGGGGTTGGGGAGGGAGGCGGTTCAGCTGCAGTAGAGCGTGTTCTTGCAATTTTCCGAGAATGCGCGTTTGGGTTGAATTTCACCTGTGAGTTGCCTACACCTGGATGCCTGCAGTTCCTGGACATTTTCATTATTATTGCTGGAACCCATGCGTGCTGGAGGTATCAGCCTCGATCAAAAAAAATGTATTTTAAACTACCAGTCAGCTCATTCGAAGCTTGTAAAAAGGGGAATCGCAAAAAACTGCCTGCGTGCTGCTCTTGATAAGTCCTGCCAGCATGAAATGCAACATAGCGCGTTCCTACAGTTGCAAAGACTGCACAGCGCAGGATTTCAGCATGATATGGTCACCTCGGTGCTAGAAACCCTTGCCAAGGAAGCGCGAGGCCCATCAGAGCTCCGCCCAAGCGTAGAGCCACAACGTCATAGACCTGTTGCCATCCCGTACTACCACCAAATCTCCCACCGTCTCAAAAAGGTGGCTGCAAAATGTGAGTACCGGTGGTTTTCACGGCGCCCTAGAAACTGGCGGGCATGTGCAAGATGGTGCAGGGTAAGAACAAAAGAAATGAATGTCATATCAAGCACTTCGACAGGTTCGTCCCATGCAGAGTAGGGGTAGTGTACCAGATACCTCTCTCCTGTGGCAATAGCTACATAGGGCAGACAGGACGGTGCCTAAACGTCAGACTGCAGGAGCACCGCGCAGGAGTTGAAGGATTGGCGGGGGGTGGAAAACTGGCTGACCATTGTCGCCACTGTAGTAATTGCACGCCCAGGTTCCGCGACACTAAAGTCTTGAAGATGTTTGCGTCACAACTGAGCCGTGAAATATACGAAGCTTACTGTATAAAAATGCAATCTGGCAACTGCGTAAGCAGTTCTTCAGTAACATTGAGTCATAAAGAATACAAATATTTACAAGCAAATTTGCGGCACTCACGCCCGCATGCCAACGTCGAGTGATGGCTGTCCGATGATTGGCAAGGGTGATTACGATACCTGATTAAATGTGAGATTTCCCGTAGTAAATCTTAGTTGAAGTTTCGCGCCTGTCTTGTGTGTTCCTTCCTTGTCCCTTGTTTTTCAGTGCGGTTACATGATGCATTCCGACAACATAGCCCAGGTAAATAACCTGCGAGCAGCCAAACCTACACTTTTCTGCCTTCATTGTTAAGGCGGCTTGCCTCATCCGAGAGAACATGTGTTTGGCGTGCAATACGTGCTGTTCCCAGCTGTACGAAAAAATTGCTACATCATCAAGATATGGAAAGGCGAACTCCAGCAAGTCTTTTAGGACAATATCCATCAACTTAGAGAAGCTAAACGGCGCGTTCTTCAGGTTCTTCAGCCCGAAGCTGAGGGCCAGAGGGCGAACAGTGCCTAAAGATGAAATAAATGCAGCATAGCGGCTGGTACTTTCTCAAAGGTCAACTTGCCAGGATCCGCGCACGAGATCTATAGTTGAATTGTGTTTAGAAGCGCTAAGTGTTTCGATTTGTTTCTCAATGTTGGGGATCGGGTACAGCTGATCCTTAGTGATGGCATTTAACTTCCTCTTATCAACAAACGGACGAGGGCCCTTATTAGTGGTTTCTACAAGTATGAGCGGTGACGTGTAGTCACTCCCAGCGGGCTCAATAACTCCCAACATGCGCTGTATCCCTGCCCCCATAAATTCTCTGTCGTGGAGACACCCTTTAAGGCTTTGATCTTACGGATTCGGTTGATGTCAGCTCTACTTCATGCATCATTAGTTCCGTTCTACTTGGCCGATCGCTGAATCTAACGAGATTTTCCCCTAACATCCCTTTTAGCTCCTCTAGCTGCTCGGGTCTAAGAGCGTGCGATGTTACCGAATGTTTCAGCACTTCCAGGCTGATGTCAGAGTTGGAGATTGCCTTATACTCATTAAACTCGGCACTAGTGTCATCCTGCTCCTTGATGGCGCAGTTAACGACACCGCTCCGCTCTAAGCACGGCTTCATCAAATTGCAGTGGTATATCCTCACCTCCTTCGTGCGACGGGGCATTTTCAGAGCATAGTTAGTATCTGAAAGCTTGTGCAACACTTTAACGGATCTGTCCCTGCGAACTTCAACCTTGTTCTTTCTTGAAGGTTTGAGGATGATTACCTCGTCTCCGGTGTCAAATGTACGAGGCCTCGCATTCTTGTCGTAATTGAACTTGGTGTTCTTTTGAGCTACTTCTAGGTTCTTTTCGACTAGTACTTGGGTTCACCTTTGCCATTCCAGCAGATTTAGCACGTATTCTACAACTGTTGGGCTCTCTCCTCTTTCTTCCCACATCTCGCTTAACATTCTTAGTGGAGAACGGAGTGTCCTCCCATACACTAGTTCTGCTGGCGAGAACCCTGTAGCCTCATGCGGAGCCGTTCGCAAAGCAAACAAAGTTGCCGGTAGACAGTTCTCCCAGTCCTGCTTGTGCTCGTAACAGAGCCGCTTAAGCACTGCATGCACTTAAGCACTCGCTTAAGCACTGAATGCCACCTCTCTACACTGTTTTACTGAGGGTGATATACGGAACTGTGTATTAACTTTACCCCGCACATTTGCAAGAATGGGGAAGTCAGTGCGCTGGTGAATACAGACCCTTGATCCGCCTGAATTTCGGCTGGAAACCCAACTCGTGCAAACACTGTCAAAAGCGCGTCTACTACTTCGGTGGAGCTGAGCTCCTTCAGAGGGATTGCTTCTGGAAACTTTGTAGCCGGTCATAGCATGGTAAACATGTACCTGTAACCCGACTTTGTCTTTGGTAGAGGCCCTACTGTGTCCATCACAAGTCGCCTGAAAGGTTCTGTAAATAAGGGCACTACCTTTAGTGGAGCTTTCCATGTTTCTCCTGGTTTACCCGAGAGCTGCCAGGCGTCGCATGATCTTACAAAGTTTTCTACGTGTTTGAAACAGCAGCCCAGTAGTATTGCATAAGCAATCTTTCCTTCGATTTGTTTATGTGTAGGTGGCCAGACCACCCATTTCCATGAGAGACTCAAAAGCTCCTCCCTGTACTTAGTAGGTACGACTAGCTGATCTAGAATCCTACCCTTTCGGTCTCTGTAGTGCCGATACAACAATCCTCCTCTCTCATTTCTCGTCACGTTGCGTATAGCAATGCCTTCTTTAGGTGTGTGATGCAATTTAGCTATAATGCCATCATTCGTTTGCTCGGCTGCCAGTGATTCTCTGTCCACCCGTAAGAGCTGGTCAAAGTTCTTTAAGGCCCGGTGATAGTTACGACCTTGTCTGGCTTGCGAGTACGCCAGCTGGCGCTTCCTGCAGGCGTGAACTTTGACACCCTAGTGATAGGCTCTCATTGAGCTGGTCAACTGGCAGTGTTTCCTCAGCCGTTCTTTTTTTTGACTCTTGAGCCTGGCTCGGATTCCGTTACTGAAGTTACCTCTTTTGCTACTTCGGCTGGAGTAGCTTTTGCATCTTCAGCCGAAAGTGACGCGATTTTACGAGCTTGGCCTCGCGTCAACGCCTGTACTACGCCCTCTCCCAGTTTAATCCCCTTGTCCCGCAGTAACTGATCCAACCAATCCCAAAAAATGGAAGGGTACTGCAGCGTCAAGAACTTGGGAACTGCAGTCTCGGTCACGAGCTCCCCGAACGGTCCACTGATTTAAACTTTGGCCATGGGCTGACACACGCTGTGTTCTTCTACAACATGTTTGATCCATGCTACTTCTGCCGTGAAGTCATCTACCATCACGTACGACGCATGGACAATGTCCATAGTGGCGGGACTGTCTCGCAGCACCCGGCATGGTTTCCCAATAACTTGCAGGTCGCGAAGATGTGGGCTTAAAATTCCATATTCTCGTCTTTTTCGTCCACGTAGGAGAAAACTACGCTAGGCTTCCCGCAGTTTAGAGCGATATGTCTTAGTATGTGGCACTTATAGCAGCAGATCGGTCTCAGATCTATGAATTTTCTTTTCTGCTCGTTTTGTACAGTTTCCCCGTTTGACTTCTCGCTTTTTTCTGAGGGCTTTTCCTTCACGTCTATAAGCTCCGATCGTCTAGTCTGCGAACCCTTTTTGAACGGAAATGGTTTCCGTTCAAAGGCGAAATGGACCACGGAACACGGAAATTTACGTCCGAAATGGACCACAGCAATTTCCGTCCTTGGCGTCCAGGTATCTACGTGCTGCGTACTCTTCGCCTAATTCAGCCTCCCTTTCCATAGTGTTTACGTTTCCTCTGTCTTGCACTCACAGCTTCACAGATTGTTGGATTCTTTTTTAAAACTGATCTAGGCACATGCATTCAATAATCGTGTATCTGCTCTCGTACGCATCCGCGTTTTTCAACGACTCGACTAGGTTCGCATTTAGCCACATGCAAACTCCAGATATCCCTCGCTATCCTTCTTTCCTGCGCTTCTAAACCTCTGCCGAAAAGCTTCGGCTGAAAGGCGGTACTTTTTCAAAAGACTAGCCTTAACCTTCGCATAATCACATGCATCTTGCGCACTGCGTCTCGCGATTACTTCCGGAGCCTCACACGGCAACACAGACAGCAACCGCTGTGGCCAAGTACTCGGACCGAAGTTTATCTTCTCGCATGTCCTTTCAAAATTTTGTAGGAACAAGCCTATGTCGTTCCCGACCTCAGATGGCTTTAACAGCCTGTCCATGTGGTATGTCTCTGCCTCACTTGATAGTCCCAGAGGCCCTTCACTTCCCTGAGACAACTCCAAACGTTTTCTTTCAAGTGCAAGTTGCATTTTTCTTAACTCGCGATCTTTCTCGCGTTCCTCTCTCCCTGTGTCCCATTTCTCTCTTTTCCTAAGAAGCTCCAGCCCACTTTCAATGTCCTCCTCACTGGTGTGTTTCGAAATCAGCTGCAATAATTCCGAGTTTAGCATTTCCTTGCTTACCTCTAGGCCCAGTTCTTCACCAACAATCAACAATTCCTCTCTCAGCAGTGCCCTTCACTCCATGATTGCTACTTTACTGCCTTGGTCCTGCTCGCTAAACCTACCTAGGAAAACACAATCTAACTAGCAATCACCAATCCAGCTTCCCTACTGTTCTGAACAGAACAACCACAAATTGAAGCCTAGATATTCAAAGCAAGAACCAAGCCCTCAACGCAGACACAGCACCACGGCGCAAAGTCCGTTCACTGCTGTCAGTCAGTTCACACGGTTGGAACCGGGTACGAAATAGATGGTAGCTGGCCAATGCCGTCGTCCAACTCATCCACGCTGAGGAAGTTGTTGAAGGGAAGGACTTGTTCTCATCGAGAACGAGTAACATAGGATTTATTTACAGTATTTACATGAGACCGTTACAGTTCATCAATCTAGCATGACTGAAAGAGAATACACACCCAGCAGCCACGCCACGGCTGCTTATAAACACTATGTCCTCCCTAGATCCCTAGGTGAGGGAAAACGACCGTTCAACCGCCGACCAATACGGAGCGTCCAAAGGCATCGTAGCTGACCCGCCTTTAAGGAGGAGGATTGACACACTCACTTCCGCACAGGTTTCACTGAGCACACCAAGTTGAGAGAGGTTTCGCAGACACTGGTCTTGCCCTGAGCAGGCCCCTCTTCGTCCTAGAGTTGACCCCGCAGACAGTGGCCGCCGCTTCTGTCCATTGACTGACGACTTCTAAGTCCCGTGAGACGGCGCCGGACAACACCTTCTTCCAGGAGTTCCCCCGCCCCAAACAAACCCTGACAGTAACGGTGAATCCACTAACTATACTTGGTCCGCCTACTGCGTCCACACATCCCAGTGCATCTCGCTTGAGGATGCAGCGTATTGTTGTCCTTACAAAGCGAGTCGCCGCAGCAGACATGCCGGCGCCAACTGGTTGTTGACGAGGCGCATTCTTGTTTTCACGAAGCGAGTCATCGCAGCGGCCCGGGAAGAGTTCGACGGTCGCTTCCCCGAAGATTGCCAGCACCCACAGGTCGAACGTAACACAGTGAGCTCGCAGAATAGTACACCAAACGGTCCGAGCTGTGAGTGGAAAATTGTTTATTGTACTAGGGCCACTGTGTAATCATACCTGCAGCATGTCATCGATCTCGGTGGTGCTAATCTTTATGAGAAGGCTTGGGACCTGCACAGCGCCACAGCACACAGAATTTTATCGCACATCTTAAATCCACTACGCACCCAGAATAGCAACGTTCATTCTCCATTAGGACTCTGCTATGTTGTACCCGCAACTTCAATTGTATCATCTGTTTTCTTTCACTGCGAAATGTTCTATATACCAAGCACTTTTTCGACTCATATGTTAACCCTTTCTGACTCTTTCTCGCATACGTATACCATCGGTCCTCCGTATCGCGTATCTGAGCATTCCACCATCTCTCTGTTGCCTTCCGAGCTCTTTCCCGGATACACCAAATTGCCTCACTACTAGAGGCGTGTTGATATGTTGTTCTTTATTTCTCTTACTGCCGTCGCAATTCCCAGATCTGTTTCGTTCATTGCGCCCCACTGTGGCATCGAACCATATCGTTCTTGGTATATTCCTTAAGATCAATTGGGACAAGGAGGTCTTCTACGCACCTGGCTGCCACCATCCCTGTATTTTACGGCGCAAGTATATACATATTAGCCTCCAAGAGGTATCTCACAGACTTGCCCGCGAACATAACTGGTTTCGTGAAACTAGAGTTCGATGAAAACTCGCCTGGGCGGGATCGCTCATAGTCAAGGCTAAAACGGATGCCGACCAAAATTATTAAAATAAAAAGAACCAAGACGTTTCGGCTCTCATACGGGGGCCTTGTTCACAATCTTGCGAACATCTGCGTATTCCGCTACATCTTCCGTTCCGTTTTCCAGCGACCTCGTCCACGTTTTGAGACTCAAGCGTTACCACACTTCCTCTGCTGTCGGTCCTTAGAGGCGCCACGCCGGCGCTTCTGCCGCCGGGAGTCATGCTACATCCACTACAAATCCGATGGCGACGACGTGTTTTCCTGGATGTTCGCTGTCTTCCATAGTGGTCATTGCTTGCTACCGTTGAAAATACACCCTGTAAATATTTTCGCTACTGTGCTTTCACGTAACATTAGTTATCAATACATATGTGAAACACGCACGCACGTGTGTGTTTTGCACAGATATAATGTTTTTAGTGATCACTTAAGTATCGCTAAAAATGTACCGGGTGTTTCACAGAACTTCAACCATACGAGCATCTAATGGAGTATATATATATATGTTGCTACGGCGAAGAGAGATGTTCCTGTGTTCAACGCTACTCGATAAAAACGCTAGTGGGTCGAGCGCTCTTGCTCAGTACCGGCTCTCGTGCTCGGACGCTCTCAATATACTGACCGTTGATGTCGCGCTGCTGCGAGCTCTGCTAACCAAACACCTTTACAATTGGTGGAGGTCCCGTACCGTCTGGTCCCGCACCGTACCATCTACCATGCCCCACGACGACTATTTACAGCTTATATTTACAACAGCGGTTGCAGCGCTAACAGGTTACATTCACAGCGCGAGCCTAGTTCGTTCCTCTTCCTCTTTTCTCGAGGGATGGCGCCCACGCGCCTCGGTCAAACAATCAAATATCCCCCACGTGTAGCAATATATATGTACAAGGTGTCCCAGCTATCTTGGACCAAGATTTTGAAAGAAAAAAAAATGCGTTCTTCAGAACAGAAATCGCGTGCATGTTGTTAGTGTTTATCTAAAGTTACAGTACCGTTTTGTTGCTAGTCTTTTTTTTTAGTAATTAGCCGAGATAAATTACCTTTTCAAATATAGCTTTAAACGTTCAGGCGCTAACAGGAAACTTGTGGAGTTCCACAAATATTGCACAACCCAAGCACTTCCAATGAGAGACTTAGCGTGGCCGTTTTTATTCGAGAAAATCGAAAGCCCGCGGAGTTTAAAAAATACCACGTATCAGCCGGCTCTGTGCGCCCGAATGCTCGCGCTCTCAAACGTGCTTTGTAAAAAACATCGCTCACTTTGCGCCTGTCGCGCTGCCCACGACAGAGCTTAGCATTGTGCTGCGTTCGGAGATAAACTCCGACGGGTTCGGGCGGCAGTTGAAATACAGCGCGGCTCCCGTTTCTGCAACGATAATTGCACTCTCATGCTAGCAGAATCCATGAGGAAGAAAAATGATAAGCTCATGAGCTCGAATTTGGGAGCAAGACCCCAACAAGCAAACACGCATTTTAATAAGCTGGATAAAGTAGTGTGAATTACGCTGGTTGTCACAAAAGCAAGAATTGTAAACTGACACGGAATGTTCTTTTTAGCTTCTTTTCCATTTCTTGTGGGCAGATAATTTATATTTTCGTTATACTTACGTGCCTTTTCCACGTCGTACAAAAGTTTCCCACAGATGGCTCTTTTCAAGAATAAAGGTTGTAGGGATTTATTCTCTCTAATGTCTGTATAAAGAATGTGTTCAAACAAATCGCCCTCTGCCATCATGAAGTATTGGCACGTTTTGAGCATGTCCGACGTACCTTCTTAAATGACGCAAGATGGTATCTCGCTGCAAGCCTCAGCAATTTCTGCCTTTAGCGCTTCTGGTGTTGTTGTAGGTTTGCGGTACACTCGGTCTTTCACATGTCCCCACAAGAAGTCAAGAGGTGTCAAGTCCGGTGACATTGCAGGCCATGTCACTGGTCCATTCTGCCCGAGCCACTCACTTTTGAAGGCTTCGTCAAGCCAGGCTAGGACAAGGCTGCTGCTGTGTGCTGGTGCACCGTCGTGCTGATAACAAGTTCGCTTTAAAAACGCAGGAGGAAGATCACAGCAAAAATCTTCAACTGGGCCTAACAAGATGTCGTTCACGTACCGCTGAGCAGTGAGCATGTGGTCAAAAAATATGGGGCGAATTATTCCTCCATCAGAGATACTGCACCACACACTGAATGGCCATTGGTACTGGTGTCTGGTCTGCGCCACTCAATGCGGGTTCGTATCGCTCCAGTAACGCGCATTGAGGTTGTCTTATCTGTCCAGAGCACTTTGTCAACAAAATCCGGCATTTCGTCGCTGTTCAGAAAGATCTAATTTGAGAAATTATGCCACCTTGAAAGTATCTCTCTTGCAGCTTTTGATGCAGTTGGAGGTGAAATGGATGCATTTGAGCCTTCCTAAGAACTCTTCACACTGAAGTGTTTGAAATGACGAACTCACCATTCACGTCACGCACGCTGGAATGAGGGTGTGCCATCATGAAATCCAAAATGTTTTCTTCAGCCTCTTCACTGATGCTCACCTTTCCGTGCCGAGTCTTCTTGAAGCTACCTGTATCTTTAGGCGTCAAGTAACTCCTCATAATTGTGCTCGCTCAAGGTCTTCTTCCACATTGTCGATTTCCGTATGCCTTGGCAGCTTTCCTCTTGTCGCCCCCTGCCGCTCTCAAGACTAAAACCATGTTCCCCTTCTGCTCGCTTCAGTACGACATGCTTTAGGCACTGCAAATTCTTCGAAACGGTTGCGCGACACGACAGTAACAGACAGACGAGCTCACGTGCATCTAGCCGCTAGCACAGCTTGGAAGAAAAGTGGCGTTGTAACAACAGAGGCTCTCTCTCGCACAGGTTCCAGATGTATGATGCATGTGGTGTGTGTATTTTTTCTATTCCACATCGACTTGAACGTTGGAAAAAAATGCTCTTCTCGTCATATCAGAATAAACGGCTCATGACGTCGCGTTCTTCGATGACAGGCGCGAGCGGCTGCTGAGGAAGCACTTTTTCAGAGCGCCGTCGCCAGCCCCTGCCGGTAATGTCAGAGCCGAGAAAAGGTTGAAGCCCTTTCTCTTACGTGAAGGGAAGGCGCGGCGCTGGCGTTGTTTTTACAAATCACTCATCAGAGCGCTGTAATCGCAGCGCATTCGGGCGCACAGAGCGCGTTGTCACATGATATTTTTTTTTTAATTCCGCGGGCTTTCGTTTCTGCCCATAAAAACGGCCATGCTAAGGCTTATCTGATTGGATGTACCTGGGTTGGGCAATATTTGTGAAGCTCCACAACAGTCCTATTGACGCCTGAACGTTTCAAGAAATATTTAAAAAGTAAATTAATTGATGTCGGAGAATTACTAAAAAGAAGACCAGCAAGAAAAACGGTACTGTATGATTAGATAAACGCTGACATCTACGCGTTTCTTTTCTGAAGAACGCATACGTTTTTTCCATATCTCGGGCCAAATTAGGTGGGACACCCTGTATATATAAATAAATATATATATATATATATATATATATATATATATATATATATATATATATATATATATATATATATATATATATATATATATATATACACCAGAGAAAAAGCAGTTCTGGGTCCGGGTAAATATTCACAGTGAAGTAGACGCGCGCATCAGGCGCGCGCCGGGCTCCGGCCTTCATCAGGCCGGACCCCGGCCGCAACGTCATTAAACCGCTTCATACGCGCGTCTACTTCACTATATATATATCAGCAGCAGCCTATTTTATGTCCACTGCAGGACGAAGGCCTCTCCCAGCGATCTCCAATTACCCCTTTCCTGCGCCAACCGATTCAAACTAGCACCCGCAAATTTCCTAATTTCGTCGCACCACCCAGTCTTCTGCGGTCCTCTACTGTCCTTCCTTTCTCTTGGTACTCATTCTGTCACCCTAATTGTCCAACGGTTATTTAATCTGCGCATTACATGACCTGCCCAGCGCCATTTCTTTCTCTTAATGTCTGTTGGAACATCGTCCATACCCGTTTGCTCTCTGATCCAAACGGCTCTCTTTCTGTCTACTATATATATGTATATATATATATATATATATATTGTAGTGGGTAACATGCATGTGGCGCTGTGCGGACTGCCACCGCTGCGGCGCGAGACCCGAGCTCGGGCTGCTGATGCGAACAGCTAGGACTCGCGATCAAGAGCCACATGCGATCCCGCATACGAGCTGCAATAAACCCCCTTTCATTTGGTGGAGCTGAGGGGTAGACCTCGGAAACTGGAACTACGAAGCCGTACGCTACCGACTGCTACGACCATGCCTGACGAAACCACCCAGGAAGATGCACCACAGCCTCCGGCGGTCATCGTTTCCGGTGTGTTGCGCCAGCGTGATCCTGCCATCTTTAGCGGCACCGATGATCATGACGTGGAGGATTGGTTGTCTTCTTATGAACGGGTGAGCCAGCATAACAAGTGGGACGACGTCACCAAGTTGCACAACGTGCTGTTTTACTTAACCGGCGTCGCGAACCTCTGGTTCCGAAACCACGAACACGATTTCGCCACATGGAGCACATTCAAAACAAGTTTCGCAGAAATGTTCGGGCGCCCCGCTGTGCGCAAGCTTCGCGCAGAACAACGCCTACGTGGGCGTGCGCAACATCACGGTGAAACTTTCACAAGTTACATCGAAGATGTTATTGACCTGTGTAAGCGCGTGAATCCGTCAATGTCAGAACAGGACAAGATAAAACACATTATGAAAGGCATTGATGAGGACGCCTTTCAGATGTTGTTAGCGAAGGATCCGCGTACCGTGGCCGAAGTTATCAATTTGTGCCAAAGTTTTGACGAGCTACGGAAACAACGCATCTTAGCTCGGCGCCCACCGCCTACGGAAGATTCGTTAGCCGCATTAATTATTGGCGACAACCACACAACTTTGCTGACGCAAATAAAAGAATTTGTGCGCGAGGAGGTCGCACGACAGCTCTCGATTTTGCCGACCACGGAGAAGCCTTCTCAATGTTTGGCTCCAGCGCTCCGACAGATAATTCAAGAGCAAGTGACCGAAGCTCTTCCACCTCCGTGTCAGCCGGCTCCCGTGGCCGCGCCTCTGACGTATGCTGAAGCCGTTGCACGGGCGCCTCGTCTACAGGGATTCTCTCCTCCGCCTTCAGCGCCTCGCCCGCCGGTGTTCTCTCCTCCGCCTTCGCCTCGCCAGCCGGTGGATCCCTTTTTCAGTGCACAGCAGCGGGGGCCACATCCTTGGTGCACTGCTGACAACCGCCCAATATGCTATGCCTGCGGTACCCCGGGTCATGTTGTGCGCTTCTGCCGCCGGCGCTTGCCGGCCTTCGTGGGCACCCCGCGACGACCCAGCTCCGACTTCCGACCTTTCCGTATGCCTCAGCGACCACCACCGGAAGTCTACACTGCTGATGACATACCGGCACCGCAGTCACAGCTCTACGGCACTCGTCGCTCGCCTTCCCCTCGTCGGCGCTCACTCTCACCCATGCGTCGTAGACCCAGTGCCGGTACTACTGAGGCGGAAAACTGATTTCCGCAGTTCCTGAGACACGAACTGCGTCATCGTCGGAACATCAAAGTCCTCGTTTTCCCCCCGCTAACGTTATTGAAGTGTCCGTTGATGGCATCAAATGCCTTGCGCTCGTCGATACAGGTGCTGCTGTATCCGTGATTAGTGAGAAGCTTTGTCGTGCATTGCGGAAAGTGACCATTAAACCTTCGGTTCCATTGCTTAGAACAGCCAGTGCACAAGTTCAGCCAGTCGCTATGTGCACTGCCAGGGTGCTGATTCGAGACATATTGTATTCCATTGATTTCTTTGTGCTAACTTGTTGCTCCCACGATGTCATTCTCGGTTGGGATTTTCTGTCGCGCCATCATGCCGTCATTGACTGTGCACGTGCTGAGGTTCAGTTCTCCGTTCTGTGCGATTTGCCATGTCACGACTTTCAAGTTCAGGATCTTAGCAGGATCTGTGTAGCTTCGAATACTGACCTTCCTCCTCACAGTGCTGTATTTGTCCCTCTTTCATGTGCATCGCTTGCCGAAGCGACGGTGAAGTTTACACCCGCTGCCGTCTTCATTCGCCGCCAACCTATATTGTTGCCTTTCGCCCTCCTCACGGTTCACCACGGTGCTGCAGAAATACTGATTTCAAACCCAAATTCATACACTTTGGCTTTGCACTGTGGCGAGACTATTGGTACCGTCGAGTCTGTCGACGCTGACGCTATTGTGCATTTCCCTATGGCCGACGACGTAGATACTGCCAACGTAGCAGCACTGACACCCCATATGCCATCTAACCGAGTGCCACCGGAGGTTTTTTGTCGCTCCATTGCGGATGACCTCGAGCCGACACAACGTGAGCGACTAATTACTCTTTTAAATGATTTTCACGCCTCTTTTGATTGGAACCAAGCATCATTAGGCCGCACAAGTACCGTCTCTCACCACATTGATACGGGACATCACGCACCATTACGCCAGCGTCCGTACCGCGTGTCATCCACCGAGCGTCGTGTCATCGCCGAGCAAGTTGAAGACATGCTTGACCGTGGTGTTATCAAGCCATCCTGCAGCCCTTGGTCATCGCCCGTAGTACTCATTAAGAAAAAAGATGGCTCGATTCGTTTCTGTGTGGACTATCGACGCCTCAACAAGATTACACGAAAAGATGTCTATCCTCTACCGCGCATAGATGACGCCATGGATTGTCTACATGGTGCTGAATTCTTTTCTTCTTTGGACTTGCGATCGGGCTATTGGCAAGTGCCAGTGGATGAATCCGACCGCTCGAAAACAGCTTTCATTACGCCTGATGGCCTGTATGAGTTTACAGTAATGCCATTCGGCCTCTGCAATGCGCCCGCGACATTCGAAAGAATGATGGACAATATTCTGCGAGGCCTCAAATGGAAGACGTGCCTGTGTTATTTAGACGACGTGGTAGTTTTCTCCCCTGATTTCACCACTCACCTCTCTCGTCTACGCGAAGTCCTTATTTGCCTTGCCACCGCCGGCCTTCAACTTAACTTGAAGAAGTGCCGCTTCGGCGCCCGCCAGCTGACCATACTTGGCCATGTCGTTTCCAAAGACGGCGTCCTTCCCGACCCTGACAAACTTCGCGCTGTCGCCGAATTTCCGCGGCCGACTACACTGAAAGAGCTCCGAAGTTTTATCGGCCTTTGCTCTTATTTTCGACGCTTTGTGCGCAATTTTGCCTGCATCATCGGTCCCCTGACGAAGCTCCTGGCTGGCCCCGGTGACCTTCGCCATTGGACTCCGGCATGTGACCAAGCCTTCACCACTTTGCGTCGTCTGCTTACCTCACCGCCTGTTCTACGCCACTATGACCCGACTGCACCGACCGAAGTTCATACGGACGCCAGTGGCGTTGGTCTTGGAGCCGTCCTTGCGCAACGCAAGCCTGGCTTTCCGGAATATGTAGTTGCGCATGCGAGTCGTGCCCTCACGAAGGCAGAAACCAATTATTCTGTCACAGAGAAAGAATGCTTGGCTATAGTTTGGGCGTTAAACAAATTTCGCCCTTACTTGTATGGCCATCCGTTCGATGTTGTGACAGACCACCACGCGCTCTGCTGGCTTGCGTCACTGAAAGACCCGTCAGGCCGTCTTGGACGTTGGGCTCTTCGGCTCCAAGAATTTGACATTCGCGTCATCTATCGATCCGGGCGCCAACATTCTGATGCCGATGCACTCTCCCGATCGCCCATGTGATCTGACGAAACGCCACCCTCACCCATAGAGTGCCCGGTTGCTACTCTTGCTGTTACCGACATGCCGTCTGAACAGAGGAAAGATCCGTGGATTGTGTCTCTCGTTGACGTTCTTCACAGTTCTTCGACGGCTACATGCCCTCGAGCCCTTCGTCGCCAAGCCACCCATTTCGTGCTACGGGACGCCATCTTGTACCGCCGAAACTATCAGCCGGACGGTCGCAAATGGCTGCTAGTCATCCCTCGCCATTTGCGCTCCGACATATGCACGTATTTCCACGCCGACCCACAACAAGCTCATGCTGGCGTCCTGAAAACCTACGAGCGGCTCCGCCAGCGCTACTACTGGCGCGGCATGTATTCTTATGTCCGCAAATACATTCGGTCATGTGTAGCCTGTCAGCGACGCAAGACATCTCCTCATACGACAGGCCCTCTGCAACCTTTACCGTGTCCTGCGCGTCCTTTTGATCGGATTGGCATTGACCTTTATGGGCCTCTTCCATCCACTGCTAAAGGAAATCGTTGGATAATTGTCGCAGTAGACCACCTCACCAGATATGCCGAAACTGCTGCACTTGCTTCGGCTGCTGCTCGCGACGTCGCCGCATTCATGTTACGGCATTTCATCTTACGGCATGGCGCACCGCGAGAACTGCTCAGCGATCGACGCCGTGTCTTCTTGTCCGAAGTTATTAATGAGCTACTCGCCGCTTGCCGCACTATTCACCGCACCACTACGGCGTATCACCCACAGACTAACGGTCTAACGGAACGGTTCAACCGCACTCTTGGTGACATGCTCACCATGTATGTTGCGTCTGATCATTCCAATTGGGACGATGTCCTCCCTTTTGTGACGTACGCGTATAACACCGCCGTTCAGGCTACCACAGGCTTCTCCCCATTTTTCCTTCTTTATGGACGTGAACCATCCACTACCCTCGACACCATGCTACCATATCATCCGGATGCCTCTGAATTCACCCCTCTTTCCGAAGTTGCTCGCCATGCTGAAGAGTGCCGCCAACTGGCTCGCTCGTTCACGTCGGATACCCAAGGAATCCGCAAAGATCGCCACGACAACGGGCAGCCCACACAGTCCTTCGCCGTGGACTCTCACGTCTGGCTTCAGCTGCCCTTCCAATCTCCAGGCCTTAGCCCAAAGCTTGCTGCGAAATATCAGGGTCCGTACCGGATCGTCGCGTGTACATCGCCGGTGAATTATGTGGTCGAACCGGTGACGCCATCTTCGGACAAACGCCGCCGTGGCCGCGAGACGGTTCACATCAGCCGCCTGAAGCCGTACCACGACCCCCTTATCGTGTCATCACCTTAGGTCGCCAGGATGGCTCCTCTTCACCGCGGGGGCAAATGTAGTGGGTAACATGCATGTGGCGCTGTGCGGACTGCCACCGCTGCGGCGCGAGACCCGAGCTCGGGCTGCTGATGCGAACATCTAGGACTCGCGATCAAGAGCCACTTGCGATCCCGCATACGAGCTGCAATAAACCCCCTTTCAATATATATATATATATATATATATATATATATATATATATATATATATATATATATATCTTGTGAGACGAGGTTTAGGCAGCCAGTCTCTTTATTCTCTTGAGAGAGAGCCCCTCCACCAGGCCCCAAAACGGTGATGATGAGTATGTACAGGTGAGAATATGAAGCGTATGAATAATGCTCACACTAACTTCCCCGCACGCGCAAGCGGCCAGCCAGGCCGCGACTTAGCCAGGAGGGGAACGCCGAACGAATCGTTTTAGGCGCGAAACGTGAACGATCTCCGAACCACGACAACGATGGTCGGAAGAAACGTCTACGGGAGTAACGCGATAGTTCACGGGGGATGTTTGTTCGTTAATAATATAGGGTCCAAGGAAGCGGGATGCAAACTTCTCGCACAAACCGGGTGTACGAATAGGCGTCCAAAGGAGCACTTCCTCTCCAGGACGAAAGGAGACGTCGCGACGAGAGATGTCGTAACGTTGCTTGCGATCTAGCTGACTGACTTCTGTGTTGAAGCGAGCACGTTGACGGCATTCCTCAAGTCTCGAGACGAACTGTTCGGGTATACTGGCCGAGGTGTTAGTTGGGGCATTGAAGAAAGCGGCGTCGATGGTGAATGTCGGTGAACGGCCGTAAACTAGGTAGAAAGGTGAGTATCCCGTAGTTCGTTGGATAGCGGTGTTGTGAGCAAAAGTCACGAAAGGTAAAAGTTTGTCCCAATTGTCGTGGTTTAGCCCGATATACATTGATATCATTTCTATTAGTGTGCGATGAAACCGCTCGGTTAAGCCATTTGTTTGTGGGTGATATGCGGATGTCGTCTTATGAACTGTGCCACAAGCTCCGAGTACTTCTGTGAGCATTGTTGACATGAAAGTCTTGCCGCGGTCGCTTAACAGTACACGAGGCGCACCATGGCGCAGCACAATGGCATCTAGAAAGAAGGTGGCAACGTCGGAGGCCGAACTAGAGCGTAGAGGAGCAGTCTCTGCGTAACGTGTGAGCTGGTCAACAGCTGTCACGACCCATCGATGACCCGCTGGCGTAATGGGCAGAGGGCCGACTAGGTCTATCCCAACGATGGCAAACGGTGTCTCGGGACATGGGATGGGCTGTAAAAGCCCAGCAGGAGGCAAAGTCGGTCGTTTCCGCCGTTGACACTGAACGCAAGAAGCGACGTACTTGGCCACAAAGGTAGACATACCTGGCCAAAAGAAACGGCTCCTAACGCGGTGGTATGTTTCGTGGAATCCCAAATGGCCAGCAGATGGGTCGTCGTGCAAGGCTTCAAGGACTTGTGTGCGCATCGAACGTGGAAGAATAGGTACCCAGCGGTGTCCGTCGGAGTTGTATATGTAGCGGTAGAGCACATTGTTGTCAAGCTTAAATAGTCGCAGTTGTCGACGTAATCTGGCATTTGGCGCAGATGTAGTTCCGCACAGGCGTTGGATAATGCTGTTGCAGTAGGGGTCAGAACGTTGACACGAGGCGAGGTGAGTGACGCGATTGGAAGATAACGTGTCAGTAACAGATAGAGGTAATAACGGTAATAACGGGAGTGACGACTTAGTCTCATCATCAAGTGGCGAGCAATGGATAGATGTACTCGAAGCTAATAGTGGCAGCGGGCAGCGAGAGAGAGCTTCGGCATCTGGATGCTTTTTCCCAGACTTGTAGACAACGTCAAAATGGTACTCTTGTAAGCGTACCACCCAGCGACCAAGTCGTCCGGACAAATTTTTGATTGACGACAACCAGCATAAGGCGTGGTGGTCGGTTATGACCGTGAAATGGCGTCCGTAAAGATATGGTCGAAATTTTTGGATCGCCCAAACTACTGCGAGACATTCCTGTTCTGTGATCGAGTAATTCGTTTCGGCAGCTGTTAGTGCGCGACTGGCATAGGCAACAACTCTCTCTCGTGAGGTGGTATCACGCTGTAGTAGTACAGCGCCGATCCCATGGCCACTAGCGTCGGTGTGCAAGCAAGTTGGTGCGTTCTCATCGAAGTGACAGAGGACAGGGTCGGTGGTTAATGCCTGCTTGAGGGCCATTGTATGGTGTCTTCACTTTTCGCAATCGAGAACACAAGTCAGCACTAATAACAAAAAGCGATGCACCTGTGTCAACCAAGGCTTCGATTCGGACACCTTCAACAGACACCAACAGTACATTTGACGGGCGCTCCGGAGGAGTTTCACGTTGTCCAACAGATGCAGCTTTCCCTCCTGAAGCTGCACCATTTAGTTTTCCGGGCGGTGATCGGAGGACGAAGTAGCCGGTCGTAGAGGGGAAGAAGAGCGCCGTATCGGTGATGGAGAGCGACGACGCGGGAAACGCAATGAACCGGCAGTGTTGAAGTCCTGTGGAGATGAGGAACGTCGTGGATAATAATCGTAGTCAGAATGCCGACGTCGTGGTACAGGGCCAGAAAACTGATCCCTTTCAAAGCCGTCATTGCCACGTCTTTCATCTTGCTGACGGCGTCGGCAAAACCTGGAAATGTGGCCACGGATGCCGCAGTAGTAACAAACCGGTCGAGGTGGGCTCCATGCGTTATAAGACGGAACGGGCGATGGTCTTGCAGTGATGGGATTCAGGGACATGTGCGGTGCAGGTGCCTGTTGTGGTGGCTGCTGGGAGGGTGGCACTATAGAGGCAACCTGAGCGTACGTTGGCGTATGGGTAGGGGGCGGGCTCGTGATTTGCGGACAGGTCACGGCAGCTATCTCTTCCCTCACGATATGGCGTAGGCCGCCACCAGGAGGCGTCCGATGGACCTCAGGAGGGTTTGACAAAGTTTGGGCGTGCAGTTCCTCACGGATGATGGAGCGAATCAAGGCACGTAGCTCGCTGTCGTTGGACGCCTTGAAATCAGAAGTGTCAGGGTGTAAGCGGAACATATGAAGCTCATCGAGACGCTGACACGTACTGATGATGTCGGCGACGGTAGTGGGATTCAGCACTACAAGAGCATTGAATGCCGCAGTCCCAATACCCTTGAGCAGGTGGCGTACACGGTCACTCTCTGCCATCGAGGTGTTCACGCGGCGGCAGAGGGCGAGGACGTCCTCTATGTAAGAAGTGTAGGACTCGCCTGAGTGCTGAACACGCTCTGCAAGCTTCTTCTTAGCGATATCGGAGCGGACCGAGGAGTTGGCGAAAATCTGGCGTAGATGGTGTTTAAAGATGCTCCAGTTGGCCAAATCGAGCTCATGATTGTAAAACCAAGTTTTCGCAACTCCGGTTAGGTAGAAGGCGACGTGAGCAAGTTTTGCTGATTCGTTCCAGTGGTTAAAGTCACTCACGCGCTCGTATAGCTCCAACCAGTCTTCAACGTCGTCACCTGGAAGCCCAGCAAATACCGGTGGATCCTTCTGAGGGGTGGTGACTGTCCAAGAAGGGGTTCCCGCAGGAGTAGGCAAGGTGGATGTCGTGGTACTGGTCTGCTGGTCTTGCGACATGGTTGAGTGCAGTTGGTAGAGGCGGCGACCCGAGCGGAGCTCCAGGGATGTAGCGTAGGTGAAGCTGGAGAAAGACCGGGAGCGAGAGGGCGAAGGAACCCGACAGCACACTCTTTTGAGAGAGAGCCCCACCACCAGGCCCCAAAACGGTGATGATGAATATGTACAGGTGAGAATATGAAGCGTATGAATAATGCTCACAATATATATATATATATATATATAATTGAGAGAGAGAGAGAGAGAGATTTGGCCGCGGTGACAGCGGCGAAGCTGAAGGCATAATCCCTGACTGTTGCACATTGCAGATTTGCACCTACTTCAAAGTGTCACTGCGCCAGCTTTATCCGACGGGCAGGTGGGACTGCGCAAGAAGACAGCGCAAGTCTACAACAAAGAGCGGGAGCGCACAGGCTTCGTTCATCGAGTCCTGACTGCGCAAGCTGGACGACGGAACACGTGGCCACCCCCTGGCTATAAAGCTACCGCTGTTTCGCGGACGCATCATTTGGCAGCGGTGACAGCGGCGGAGCAGAAGCTATAATCCCTGACTGTTGCACATTGCAGGTTAGCGAACTTTTCAGATACTTCTAGAAGTCTAATAGGTATAGTTTTGCTGTTACCGCTACCATAAAGTGTAACGCTTTTGTTCGTTGCTGCAGTCATTAGAAATGGCTTGGGATCTTTCAAAACAGCTACAAGAATTCAAAGAGAAGCTAAGGAATGAACTAAAAAACTTAAAGGAATCTCTTGAAAGAAACGTGCATGCAGAAGAAAGAGGGCTCCGCGCCGATATTGATAACATGAAGCAAAGCATGAATTTCATAAGTAAAAGCTTTGACGATGCTAACCAGCGACTTGATGCTACTTTGA
The DNA here is from genome assembly GCF_023375885.2 of Dermacentor andersoni. Taxonomy (NCBI): domain Eukaryota; kingdom Metazoa; phylum Arthropoda; class Arachnida; order Ixodida; family Ixodidae; genus Dermacentor; species Dermacentor andersoni. The sequence continues at coordinate 70,527,070 of NC_092822.1, read as the reverse complement.
CCGAGAATAATTCCCTTAAGAAAGAAAATGAAGTGCTCCGGTAGCAAGGTCAATCATTGCAGAGGGATATGGCTAAATGTCAAACCAGTCTTGCGAAATTGGAGCAGTACTCATGCAACAGAAACTTTGAGATTGAGAGCGTTGCGGAAACACCGAATGAGTGTTTAACCGATATCCTCACTAAAATAGGTGCGGCCATCAATGAACCCGTCACCGCCAGCGATATAGACGTGGTTCACAGGGTGCCAACCAAAGACAAAACAAAGAAGAACATTGTTGAACAGTTCATAAAGCGCGAAAAGCGAGGCAAAGTATTAGAGAAGGCAAAGAAAACAAAACTTATGAACAGAAACCTTGGTCTGTCACTGGAAGCTTCTGAAACAGAGGCAAATTTGCCTGAACACCTGTGCCAATTTTTGAAGAGATTGCTTAGTATGGCAGTCGCGCGCAAGCGCGAACATGGCTGGAAGTTCGTCTGGGTCAAAAAAGGTGGCATTTTTGCCCGTCGCGATGAAGTGTCAGCCGTTGTGGCAATAAGACGCGAGAGCGATCTGGACAAGATTACTGCGACAGGATAAGAGTGCGCATGCTTGGCGCGAACACTAAGATTTTCCAGCATGCTCAAACATGGCTACCGATTGTGTGCTACCTCAGGACATACGCGGTATCACATCTCAGAATCCAGACAGGCCTTTTAAGCTTTTTCATTTAAACGTAAGATCCATTCAGTATAAATTTTACGAAATTATCACCCTTTTAGAATCATGCAGTGTTAGATTTGATGCACTCATGTTCACTGAGACTTGGCATGGTAAAAACTCGGATCACTTTATTTTAGTGTGTTACAATCATTTCCTTTTATATCGGAAAAATTGCAGTGGCGGCGGAGTCTCCACTCAGGTTGCCGTACCAGGTTGTGAAATGCTACACGAATTTAGCACCGTTACCAGTGATATTGAAATAATTTGCATTACGAAAAATAAGAATGTGTTCGCTGTGCTGTACAGACCGCCAAGCGGCAATCTCGTCACGTTCTTAAACATCCTTGATTCTTTACTTTCTTGTGCCAATAAAAATGGATGGTTACTAACAATAGGCGGTGACATGAATATCGATGTTCAAAAGATCTCGAGCGGGGCGGATGATTTTGGTTTGTGTTGCAGAGTAATGGTTTTCAGAATGTTATAGCAACGCCAACACGCGTTACTCTTTCAACTGCATCTGTGCTAGATTTATTCATTACTAACTTAAATCCTAATAACGTTTTCTCTGGTGTCATATACAGTGACATCAGTGATCACTTACCTACTTTTTGTATGCTTCAGCGTAACAGCGCATTGAAACAAAAGAAGTGGCCTGAACTCACGTACCAGGAAATATCATCTAGCACGTTAGAAAATTTTGGGGATAAGATCGCTCAAACAGACTGGAAGGAAACATTTACTTTTGGGAACAGCAACAAGTGCTATGACTCATTTTTAAAAATCTTCAAGAAACATTATTTCGAGTCCTTCCCATTACGCACATACAGTAAACACAAAAGTTGCGTAAACCATGGATCACACATCAACATATCAAGCTTATTAAGCATAAGAACACACTTTTTGACAACTTTCTTAAGTGATGTAGCATGGAAAAATTAAAAGAATTTAGAATGTTTCGATATATATTGAATAAAGATATAAAAAGATCAAAAAGCGAATACTACATGCGTGTATTTGATAATTGCTTGCGTGATAGCGGCAAAGTGTGGAGTAACATTAACGAGGTATTAAACAAGAGCACTAAGGATGCCACGATTGACAACCTTGTTATAAATAACAAAAGGGTTGGTGGAAAGGAACTCGCTAACCTTTTTAACGATTTCTTTGTTGAAATTGGCACTAGTACATACTGGTATGAAGCTACTAATCATATTCCGAGGTTATTCCACACAATGTACTTACTGCCAACATCCATCGCTGAAGTAACAACATTGTATCAAAAGCTTAAATATAGCCGTAGCCGTCATGTAGAGGATCTAGAAATAAAACCAATCAAATACGTCATAGATTTAATTGCGCCAGCGCTTACACACATATATAACGTCTTTCTTTCGATGGGCATTTTTCCAAACAACATGCAGGTAGCAAGAGTTTCAGTAATCTACAAGAATGGTGACAAAATTGTTTAGGTAATTATTGCCCTTTGTCAACCTTGCCTGTGTTCTCTAAGGGACTCGAGAAAGTGATTAATTCTCCCATTGAGAAATTTACTAGAAGATATAACCTCTTAACGGACTACCAATTTGGTTTTAGAAACGGACGCTGCAATGAGACAGTACTTCTAGCTCAGAAGGAATAAATATTAAACAATTTTGAGAATAAGGTAATGACATTGGGTATACTTTAGCAAAGCCTTCGATCGAGTCAACCATCCAATATTGTTAGATAAGTTAGAGCAATATGGGTTTGATGGCACAACACTGCGCGCCATCAATACGTCGAACTAAATAAGCATAAATTTTACCAACGGTCTATTGAATTTGGAGTTCCACAGGGTAGTATACTGGGACCAATTCTCTTTTTTTTCTATAATAATGATATTATAAAAATTTATGAGGATTCTAGATATGTTATTTATGCCGATGATTGCTCTGGACTCGTTAAGGGAAAAAACATTGATATTGTAAGAAAAAGGGAAGTGCGTTCTGTCACAACTTGCAGATTTGGTGCCAGAACAATAGGCTCATTCTTAATGAGTCAAAAACTAAGTGTGCGTAGTTTCGCACCCCAGGCACCTTAGAAAACATAGACGACCATATTACTCTCGGGTCATGCAAAATTAAAATAGAAAAGTTTGTTAAAATTCTAGGTACCATTTTCTCAGAAAACATGTCTTGGAATGAACAGGTGAAACCTTTATTACCAAAATTTTGTAGAGCCGCTGGTGTATTAAGCTAGAACCGTCACACTTTTCCAGTCAGCATAAAAAGATGTTATAGTTTGCACTCTTTAATTCTCACTTACATTACTGCAGGCTAATATAGGGAAAAACGACAGCATCGAACTTGCAGAAACTATTCCTTATTCAGAAACAAGCACTTAGATCAATAGAAAGATTCCTCGTTCTTAGAACACACAGAACCACTCTTTCACAAACATGAAATTCTAAAAATCCACAATATATACAAATACAAATTATTAGGAACCTATAAAAACGCCACATTAGGTAGGGCGGACCTATTCCAAGAATTATCAAACCTCAGAAAAAGTGCAATATGCTACCCTTTCCGATATCAACCGCCATACTACGTTTCCTTCTCCCGCACCCATTATGGGAAAGATAAACTTGACTACGCTCTAGCAACTACACTAAATGAGCTAGACCGGAAAAATGTGGACGTTCTGGCCCTTACTAACAAAACCTTATTTGACCTGTTTGCTTGACTGTATTGAATATTCTGATACTTCTAAGTGTTCTCGTAATTGTTATTTGTGATGGGATTGTCTGATCGTTTCTTTATTTGCTGATATGTTTATGTAACTGAATCGAGATAAGAAATCGTCGTGTCACCGCTGCTGTACGGGTAGCTAGAGCTTAGTCAAGCAGCACAGATGCAGCTTTTTTCTCTGGCCCCCTATTTTCCCCGTAACAATGTATTGTCTGCGGCGAAAATAAAACTTGATTGATATATATATATATATATATATATATATATATATATATATATATATATCAATAAAACTTGGTGCTGGGCTAGTTGGTGATGCATTCTTTAAAACTGATCGTAGCGCTAAAAAGGACGGACACACGATGAAAAGCCGACACGACGACGAGGAAAAGCGTTTCCTCGTCGTCGTGTCGTCTTTTCGTCGTGTGTCTGTCCTGTTTAGCGCTACGATCAGTTTTAAAGTATATATATATATATATATATATATATATATATATATATATATATATATATATATATATATATATATATATATATGGGACCGCACCTCCACCACATACCACGGGATGTTCTTGTAAGTAAAGTCCGCAGGTCACCTGAGAGAAAAGCAGTGAGATGTGGCAGTCTCAGCTAGACACCGATCGAGCGCGCACTGCTAGTTCGTCGACGTCCTCTTGCAGCCTTCACCGTGCTGGCGCCGATAATCTCCGGTACAATGCACACGCATATATATATATATATATATACATCAACAATAAGAATGGGGGTTGAACCCAGGGGCCCGATTTGATTACTCATGCCATGAGAAACCAACAAAGACAGAAAAGTAAACACATGGGAAATTAATTGTACTTGCTTATTGAATTAAAGAAATTATAAATTAATCTCGATGAGAGTGCATGAAAAAACTTGCCGCAGGTGGGAAACGATCCCACGTCTTCGCATTACGCTGCGATGCTCTACCGATTAGTGGACAATGGCACGTGTAATGCGAAGAATTATCTTTTTCGTTCGGTCTAATCATGCATTATCAATGTGCACGCATCATATCAGATGGGAAGTTTTCGCGGTTATTGTGACATTGCGTGTGAGACAGGCGAAGTATGGTTAGCACCTGAACATTTTTTTACCAATCGCGGAAGTCTTTTTGCAGAATTAGAATAGAAAAGTTATATCGCCCAAGGACCCAGTGGCCCACGCTTGTGCAACACCGCAGCTGATACGCTTTGCGATCGACGCTCGTGTGATCATAACACATTTGATCACATATGTGTGATCACATATAACACATATGATATGAGGCTATGGCGCGATAATATTAATAAATAATTGCAGAGGCGTACATGTTTACATGTTACATGTGTACATGTGTACAGGTGTACACGTGCATGTTACATGTTTTTTTTTATTTACAACTACAACCCAGCAAGTTCTAAACATTGCAAATGTGAAAATAACCGGCGCCGGCATCGATAAATTACACCCTTCCCATATAACCTTAATTGAACGTTTAATAACTGATGTCCTTGCAGACTTAATTACCATCATGTTTAAATCAGGAAGTTTCCAACAGGAACCAAAACAAGGCGAGATCACCCAATTTTGAAAAAAGGTGACCGCTGTTTAATTTTCAATTATCGCCCCATCTGTATACTACCGTTTTTTAGCAAAGTAATTCAAAAGGTCATAGAAATACGCTTAACTAATTAGCTTACAAGATTTAATATTCTCTCACCATTTCAACACGGCTTTCGCTCAGGTTACTCGATCGAACTTGCTCTTGTTGCTCTAACGGATCAACTAAAACTGGCTATCGATGCTGGCAATTATCTAGCTTCAGTATTTGTAGATTTAAGCAAAGCGTTTGAAAAAATAAATCATCACATCTTATTTCGTAAGCTTGAATAATTAGGATTTACCGGCCCAGCACTTTTCTTATTACACAATTACTCTACAGACAGAATGCAGGTAGTAACTATTTCAGGTGTTCATTCTAAACCATGTTCACTTATACTGCCGGGGCCTATTGTTCCATATTGAGTCGGCATTTATTTTATTATACGTCAATGATCTGCCTAACTGCTTCTCGTCTTCGAAATGTATACTTTATGCAGATGATACTACTGTCATTAACTCCGATAAATGCCTTACTACCTTAGTATCTAACCTTAATGACGATTTACACAGCCTGCTGGAGTGGTGCCATACTATACTAACCAGCTACAGGTAAACCCGTGGAAAACAAGATTTGTTGTATTCACTTCGCACCAACGAACACTTCACTCCATTCCTCCTATTTCCCTGGGCGCAAGTCCTATCCGTGCAAGTCTTTCATTTAATTATCTTGGCATAGAAGTAGACACAAATCCTAAATTTGTCGAACACTTAACCAAAGTAAAACAGAAGATTACCTACGGGATTAGGGAACTTCTGAAAGCACGAAACATATCTAGCCATGAAATATTAGTATCATTATCCTTTTCATTTATTCATTCCCACATTAAATACTGCGTTACTTGCTGGGGAAACACTTACGTAACCCATTTAAACTCATTGCAAATCCTACAGAATCCGGCTATTAGGATAATTACATTTAGGTTGTATAAAAATAACGCCTCATACCTTCTACGAACTAATCACGTTCTTTCACTCAGGAAACTCGTTAAATATTTATTTATTTATTTAACATACCTTACAGACTCCTTGACAGGGCATTGAGTAAGGGGGGGTAATAAAAAGTGCAAAGTAACTTGTCAGTGTACAAACATAAAGCTCATATTTGCAGTTTAACACATAGGAGAGTAGTCGATGATAATGTGATATGACGGCAAATATAAGGTTGGGCGGTGAAAAAGGATAGCACGAAAACGAAAAAAAAAATATTGGCTGGCATTATACGTATGGTAAAACTGCACACAAGAACTACAAAGTATACCAATCACAATGATAACAGTAAAAAGAAAAGAAATTACAACCAAAGATAGACTGCCAAATATGCGGATTCTAGGGGCAGGAAAAGTTGGCAGTGTTTCAAAGACATACAGTGGTAGGGCATGATAAAAGCGCTGGAACTAATTGCATGCACAGTAAAAACATTTATCAATATAAGAAATGCAGTTGGGCACAAATTGGGATACTAAAACGACAAACAAAACAACATGTGCAATGGTACAAAAAATGACGGTTGTCTTTGGTCTTGAAGCTGTCAAAATAACAAATAAATAAATACATGGGCGGTATACAGAACATGGCACAGGAAGTAAAACAAATTTGGAAAAACTAGTGGCATGTTTTTATTGCGAAAAGAAAGAGTGCAGAAGTTGGCAGAAACTATCGTGGTCTGGTCCGGATGCGATGTTGTCTGGAAGACGATTACACAAACGTATGGCGTGAGGAAGAGCGGATGAGGTGAAGGCGTGAGTTGACCCATATAATCGCGTGAAACTTTAGTGATTATGCAACCGACGTGATGTAATGGAAGGAGCATCAAGTTGAAGTGGGAATGGTCTTTTGCTGTATGCGTATTTGTGAAAAAGGCATAAAAGGGCAATGTCGCGACGAGCAATGAGGTGTTCAAGTGAATGATTGAGCTTAATTTGCGTTATCCTGTTATGGTTGTCATAATTGCGTGAAATGAAACGGGCGGCCCAATTCTGAGCCACTTCAAGCATGTTAATTAAATATTTCTGGTAAGGGGACCAGATGGATGCGGCGAATTCAAGCTGTGGGCGAACGAAGGTCTGATAAGCTAGTTGACGAACGTGAGTGGGATAGTTATGGAAATTTCGACGTAAATATCCTCAAGATTTTGAAGCTTTTGCGTATATGGTGGTAATATGGTGAGACCAGGAGAGCTTGGATGTGAAATGAATACCAAGGTACTTATAAGATGATGCCTGCGACAGTTGGTAATGGGTAATGGTGTAGCAGTAGTTAGAAATGTTTTGCTTGTGTGTGAAGGAGATTATCTTGGATTTTTTTGTATTCAGTGACATAAGCCATTTTTTACACCAGTTGTTAATGCGGTAAATGTTGTTTTGCAGCGTTAAGTGGTCGTCGGCACAGGTTATTGGGCGATATATGATGCACTCATCAGCGAAGATTCGCATGCAGCAAGAAATGGTTTCTTGCAAGTCGTTTATGTAGACTAAACAAAATAGGGGGCCGAGGACGCACCCCTGTGGTACGCCCGAAGTTACGTGAGAAAGAGAGGATTATAAATTGTTAATAACCGTGAACTGCTGGTGGAGTGAAAGGAAGTTAGGGAGCCAAGATCAGGTTAGCGAGTCTAATCGAAGGGCAGATAATTTAGAAATCAAACGGCAATGGGGGAGGCGATCAAATGCTTTTGAGAAGTCAAGAAAAATACAGTCAGTCTGGAGGTTATTGTTCATGTTGCAATGTAGTTCTGTATTTAATTCTAGTAGCTGGGTTTCAAAAGAGAAACCTTTCCTGAATCCGTGTTGGTTGTTCAAAAAGAAATTGTTAGATTCTAAGTGTCGGTAAACATGAGAAGCGATTATGTGTTCAAGAAGTTTGCAGCAGATGCAAGTTAAAGAGATTGGACGGTAGCTTTCAGGAGTATGTTTATCGCGGGCTTTAAACACAGGTACTATTTTACCAATTTTCCAATCGCAGGGAAGTTGACCTGTCGCTAAAGATTGCCTGAAAAGGTGGTATAAAATGTTAGCAGAAACAGAAACAGTGTTCTTAAGAATTTTAGAGTTAATATTGTCAATGCCGGTTGAAGTGGATAATTTAAGGTTTTTAATTACAAGTATTATGCCCTCGGCAGTTATTTCGATCTGTTCCATATATGGGAAGTGAAAATCGGGTACGCATGGAACGTAAAAATGGTTTTCCCGAGTGAAAACAGACGAAAAGAGTGTGTTGAATGCCGAGGTGCAATGAATGTCTGAAAGTGGAACATGATTGTCGTCTAGCAAAGATATTTGTTGCGGATCTTGTTCGGGGGATACAAGTTTCCAAAACTTCTTACAGTTAGATTTCAGAAGGGAAGGTAAATCACTAGAAAAATATTTTTTGTTTAGGAGATTCTACTGCGGAATAGTAAGTTATCATAAAATTTTTGTATGCCTTCCACGCGGAAGGCGTACTATGTCGTTTGGTTGTGCGGTATAAACGTTTATTTTTGTTTCTATGCTGCCGGAGGGATATCGTAAACCAGGGGTTTGATTTATCGTTTTTGACTGTTATAAGCGGGACGTACTGATTTGCTAGCGCACACAGTTTGTCTCGGTGATGCACCTAGTTGTCTTCGATGGTACGACTGTCGAAGGATGGTAGGAATGTGTCAGTCTTCCGAGATCAGGCTTCCGAGATAATTTCTATGTTAGAGCGTGCATTGATTACGTACGATTGTAGAGTATTTTTATTGCAGGAAGAACACCTCCGCCTCGCCTATTCGTACGGTCATTTCGGTAAATGTGAAAACTGTTACGATCAGGCAGAATTTCGCTATCGGTGATGTCAGTGTATAGCCACGTTTCGGTAAGGGCAAGTATGTTGCAGTCACTGTCGTCAAGGAAAGAACAGACCAAATCACGTTTCGGTAGTAGGCTGCGGATATTACAAGATGATATCAATAATGAGGAAATGGCTTGATGTGACTCAGCTCTATGCCGATCTTGCATGCACGTGTTAAACTTTAGCCATGTGCTAGCTAGAACAACGGAGTCAGTGTTGATATCATATATGTAGGTGTTTTTGTTAATATACCGACGGTTGACTGATACCTTGAAAGGCTTGTTGTTGGCTTTGGCAAAGCCCACCAATTTTCGACTTGCTTGTCGTGTCACTGGAGAAAAATCTTCGCTGATGGAAAATGTCGTTCTGTTTAATTTTCGTGCCGGAGACAAAATCTGCTGCTTGTCTTTGAAGAAGGTTAGATTCGCGATAATCGGCTTGTTTTTTCCTTCGGTGAATTTGCCGAGCATGTGAACACGCTTGAATTGTGAACTAGTGGTCGTTATTTCTAATCATTCAGAGCAAAAGCTTATTATTTTTTCCTCTGCTCTGGCCCATTCTTCTTCCACATTATCTTCAATCCCAAAAAAGAGAAGATTTGATGCCTGAAAACATGAACGATGCAAGCGCAAGCATTTCATTCATTGATCAACTGGCGCCCAGTGCTTTCAGCAGCAGATATACTGACTTTAATCGCTCAGCTGAGAGACTTTGCAACTTCAGCGGCATTGGGTGTAAATTTTTGTGTCACTTGTGAACAAATTAAACGTATAGTTTGCCTTTTCAAAGCGTATGCCTGATGTACGAGGGGCATTCAGAAAATTGGTATCATCGGTCAAAGGTGCGCACATTAGGCATCAATGTGAGTGCAGGTCTTTCTAGTTTTAGCCGAACAAAAATATGTCCTATGTAGTACTGCAATTCACAACTGTGGGCACCGCTCCAACAACAGCAGTAACACACAATGGGGGAAGAGGTCAAGAAAATTGGAAACCAAGTACAAGGTATTTATATGTGTACATAGAAAACCAGGAGTAATCAGAAAGAAAGTGCGAGAAAGACCGACAACGAAGCAGACGCAAAGAATGTAAACGAAAGTGACATGAATATTTACAATAATGAGAAAAAATAAATTGAAAAGGTAAAGTGCGTTGCTATTTGAGGCTTCAGCTGGTTGCTTAAGGAAAAAAGCACACCGGAAGAAATATTGGGAATTAGATTAGGCAAGTGTGTACTTCAGCAAAAATCTGGAAACCACTCATCCTAATGGGATGCGAAGAGATTCATACAGGGAGACTAGAACATAACGTACACCTTCTTGAAGCGCTTGGATTTAATGTAGACGGAAGTATCAACCAGCCAGCACTCGAGGCAAGCCAGATACGTTAAGAGTATTGGTAGGAAATTAGCAGGGAAGAGAAGGCATAGGAAGTGCTACAAGGCAGATAGAGAAGATTAAAGAGATGTATACAAATGTGTTAGAAGGAATTGCATTGATAGCATACCTAAGCAACTCAATCAAGCTAGGTGACGATTTGACCCTGCCCCGTTTCAAAGAGGGTACCAATAAATCATGAGCAGCAGCAGCATCCATAGACATGGTTGAAGGACGAGTAGTTATCCGGCCTTTCTGCATTCCAAGGGATAAAATTCCAAAGATCTTGAAGCCGAGCTCGAAGGTGTGCCGTATCTGCCGTTACATACCGGGGCCAGCTTGGCATTCATCTTTCTGGCGTTCTATCCATTAAAATGCGCAAACCGGGTCGCTTCTCATAAAACAATACGAAATGTGAGGAGCAGCTTGCGGGAGGTGGCTGGCCCTCCCTCTGGATAAATCTGTGCGTGACCTCTGGTATATTGGCAATAACATCTTATTGAAAGTCAGTGATGCATGTCATCCTATTATTGAGCCAAGTCTATTCCTTGTTCTGTATTAAGCATCAAATGCTTTTAGCTTCCGTCGTCGGCGACCTTCAGTTCATCTTTAGCCAAAAGCCAGAGCCGTTATCCGGGCACTCAAACGAGAACACCCGGACAAGTTGCCAGAACAAACCAGATACCTACCCCCTTGACCGCATTACATATGCTAGTTACTCCCAAACAAGTTACAAAAGATAGCTTTCCAGTTCTTCCGAATTTTTGTTCACAATATCACTGTAACTGTAAGTTCTAGCAGGCTAAAATTTTAATTGTAATTTCAAAAGCGACGTTCAAAATGCAGGTACAGCGCCCCATATGCTTCAATTCTGAAACATTCACTTTGCTACGGATCTACTGGAATTGGCAATTTGCAGCGTGGTGTTGTGTCAGAAGCGGGTGGTGCGCTGCTTGTCTTCATGCGGGAAGGAAAACGTTACGAAAGAGCACGTTATTGGGTCACGCTGGTAGCCTTGGCAAGCGAACTCTCCTTGAAACCAGCCCTTTGCTCAGTGGCGCGCCAACACGTGACCTCTTGGGTCGAGATCACGGAGCAAGGATCTAGATTCCACGTGCTTTTCTTCTAGCTGGGCAGTGCGCATGGTCTCCCCGCAGTCTTTCGCTGCCTGTCGTTGCGCCTTTAGCGGGGTTTCTTTTTATAGCTAGGCAGCGTCCATATGGATCAATACACAATATTGACACGTGTACTTATATTTATCGGGCGACCACGTTTCGCCGTCTAACAAATCTTATCGCACAGTGCGGGACGCGCTTGCATGTATCCGAAGTTTCTGGAAAGTTATCGATGCTTCTATCCGCAGTCTGTTGTCGCGGAACCTTGTGTTATCTGATTTATTCGCCTGACGCGAATGGTGTAGAACTTTGTGGAAGGCACGCGGGTCCCAACGATTAGTCTGGAACATTCGACGATTCTGTATAAAAGCCGACGCGCTTGACCCGCTGATCAGATTTCCGACGATCGCCGACTGTGTTCGCCGCTTTCGTTGTGCTATAAGTGTAGCCTGTTTTGTGGGCACAGGTTCGCCCAATAAAATCTAGTTTTGCCTTTAACAGTATCGCCACTGTGTTCTTAACGTCACCACCACGTGACATCTGGTGGAGGTGCTTTTCGTTCATGTACCGGACGCCCCCGACAAGCCGTGATCCAAGCCCGGACAGCAAAGAGAACACCAACGTAGTCCCGGAGTATCGAGGAAGCCGCCGTCTTCAACAGCTGCCCCCGGAGCACGGACTTCTACCTGAGAAGACCAAGAAGATTGTGGACAAGGCAACCCCAATGGCATCCCCAGCGTCCCCCATCGTGCTGCAGCAGCCCAGGGAACCTCCGACGTTCCGCGGATCAACATTTGAGGACCCGGAAACCTGGCTCGAGACGTATGGGCACGTTGCAAGTGCTAGGCGGCGCCCTGTCTTTCCGACCCCTAGCGCCATCTGACGAATAGTTGCGCGAATGTGGTAGGATTACTCACGGCGTCAGCAGCTCGCGCTGCGTGTTTGGCGCCCTGTCAAACGGTAGCGATGGCACGAAACAGCGTGCCGATATTAATTTTAACCGGGTTTCGGGAATTACAAGATCTTCATAGCTTTTTCGTGAAAAGAATTTAAAGAAAGGAAGTCGTCTATTTGAAGTGGGGCACGTCTACGACGTGAGGGAAGTGTTGAACTCGCACTGATCGGAAGTGACTGCTAGGTTTATTCCGCAAACGAAAAATAATGCACCAGCGAGATGCGTGAAACTCAGCGTAAGTTACTTCGTTACCTACGGTGTGGACGCATGAAATTATAGGTGACATTGATTCTTGAACATCGGCGACAGCAGACAAATCCTAGCGGGGAGCTGCGATTACCGTGCTGGCATCGCAGGGAAGTGCAAGAACGCCGCGGTAGTTTCCCTGTACATACAGGACGGCAAATACGAATCCAAAACATCTCATCCAAGAATATGGGGCATACGAACGACTCGTAAGACCTACCAGAGGTATTCTAACGTTGCTCTCCCCAAACACAAAAATAAAAGGGGGATGAACTTACCAGTTGTGTTAGACTACGCAGGGAAAATATTTTCGCCCAAGTTACTGGAAGTGCGATACTTTTATGTTGCGATTTTTCAGTGCGTGCAAAGGAGGTTCCAATAAACCACGTTGTCAAAAATTTTGGTGATCTCAACTGCCCCTTAGTTGATATGCTGGGCGCAGAAGTGTATGCCAGCTCAGCCGGCTGCTAGCGCTGTTTGAATGGGAGAGGATTGGGAAATAGTTCCACAGCTTTACTGCGGTACAGTGTGCGAACAAACTACTTTGCTGCATATCCTGGTACGCACTGCAGGCAGTGGCGTAGCAACGGGGCCAGTGGAGGGGGGGGGGGGGTGTTCATATACGTTTGAAGACACACGGAAATTGTTGATATCCTCGCCTTCCTCGAATAAACCCGGGGGGGGGGGGACAGAAGACCTATGGGCCCCGGGTGCCAGACGACCTAGCTACGCCACTGACTGCAGCTGTCCCGTTGCTGCCATCATTGCTGTAAAAGCAAAGAATTCAGCGTTATAACGCACTTGGCATAACGCCGGAACATAAAACAGCTTATGCCGTCGGACGAATGCTATCCAGTGTTGACGCCGTTCTGCTTCATGCGGTCGGCTTGGAAACCTGTAAAAGTTTGTTCCTCGTGAGTTGGTGTACGTGCTGTTGCAGCCCACTACTCAACAGCTCGGGTTGCACTTCAGCATTGCTCAGAAAAGACAACAGCTACGCGCGAAACAGTGCACAGACAGGCTTTCCGAACGCAAGCGGGCCGGTCGTATCCTGCCGGTTCCGCGCTCGCCGCCGCGAGGGGCGCCCTAGTAGGCGCGGGAACTACGTTCGCAACCTGCTTATGAGAGGGTCGCTAGGTTTAACAGTTGGGACAGCGACGACAAGCTGCGGCATGTCTATTTCGCACTGGAAGACGCCGCCAGGACCTGGTTCGAGAATCGAGAAGCCACCTTAACGACGTGGGACCTGTTCCGAAGCGGCTTCTTGCAAACGTTTACGAGCGTCGTGCGAAAAGAGCGAGCCCAAGCACTACTAGAAACCAGAGTGCAGCTGCCAAACGAGACGATCGCGATCTTCACGGAAGAGATGGCCCGTCTTTTCCGGCACGCCGACCCGGAAATGTCAGAAGAGAAAAAAGTCCGCTTCCTGATGCGGGGCGTCAAGCAAGAACTTTTCGCAGGACTTATTCGTAACCCGCCGAAGACCGTAGCTGAGTTTTCGGCAGAGGCATCGACGATCGAGAAAACTCTGGAGATGCGCACCCGGCAATATAACCGCCAGGGGCTCACGCCGCAGTACGCCATCCAAGGACTGGATTCCGGCGACCTTCAGGAGACCATCAGGGCCATTGTGCGCGAAGAACTGCGCAAGGTCCTGCCTTCGTCGCAGCCCCAAGTGGCTTCGATCGCCGACATCGTCAAAGAAGAGGTGCACCGATCGCTTGGAGTTCCCGAGCTGCAACCACAATTACCGCAGCCCCAGCCAGAAGCGATGACATACGCCGCCGTCGCACGCCGTCAAGGTCCCCCTCCGCGACCACGCCAGGGCCCTGCAACGACGCAATTCCGTCGTCCGCCGCCGCCGCCGCCAGCACGCCCACCCGTCGCCCAGCGTACCTACGCGAGGAAGACGGACATTTGGCGAGCCCCCGACCACCGCCCGCTCTGCTATCACTGCGGAGAAGCCGGCCATGTGTACCGCCGATGCCCATACCGCGACCTGGGATTGCGAGGGTTCGCCGTCGACGCACCGCGCCCTCGGGAAGGTCAACGCCCTCGTGACATCGCCGACTACCTCGCCGCTAATCAGTGGAGCCCTCGACGACCGTCCCGTTCGCCGTCACCAGGCCGCTACCTGTCGCCACAGCGCCGACCATACACTGGCCCAGCCCGGGGTCGGTCCGTCAGCCCATATCCGGAAAACTAAAAGCAGCAACCGATGGAGGTGCGGTTGCTGTTCGTCGAACTGACGAAGATCCTCCGCCGCCGACGAAGACGCCGAAAAGACTACCTCGACGACATAACAACGACGTCACACCGCCGTCCCGACGAAGTCTGGCAGGAAAGAACACGCCGACGAAAGACCACTTGACGATGCCACGTACCAACCACAGGTCAACTCGACGCAGCCGTGATCCAACGCTGAGGCCTAACTGTAACGCAAGACAAAGAACCACCGACCTCGACGTGCTTCTCGACGGCCACGCAGTTACCGCCTTAGTAGACACAGGAGCCGATTACTCCGTCATGAGTGGACCCATCGCAGCCCAATTGAAGAAAGTTAAGACTCCATGGGAAGGCCCGTTAATTCGGACCGCTGGAGGACACCTCATCGCGCCGAGTGGAATCTGCACGGCAAGAATTACCATTCATGACCGGACTTACCCTGCCACCTTCGTTATCCTGCAACAGTGTTCACGAGACGTCATTCTCGGCATGGACTTCCTGAACCAACACGGCGCAATCATCGACCTGAAGTCGAAGTCAATAACGCTGTCGGAAGATCAAGCGATACCACCGGAGAGCCCTCGTAGTCACCACGCCTTGAGTGTGCTCGAAGATCAAGTGAGCATCCCGCCTCGCTCCAGCATTGTTATTTCGGTCGGCACCGAAACACCCACTGACGTAGAAGGCGTCATCGAAGGTGACCAACGTTTGCTGCTCGACCGTGAAATTTGCGTCGCAAGAGGGATCGCTCGACTGCACGGAGGAAACACGAAAGTGTTGCTGACAAACTTCAGCCACGAGTTCAAGCACATCAACAAGGGCACGGCGATCGCATACATCGAGGAAATTCAGGAAACCAGCGATGCCTTTGTCATCTCGGATTCTGTTGCATCTACCCCGACGACCGTGGTTCCCGAGCCAGACTTCGACATAAATCCAAGTCTCCCCGTGATTAAGCAGCAACAGCTCAGAAGTCTGCTTCGACGATACAAAGACTGCTTTTCGACGTCATCGAGGATTCGACAAACACCAGTCGCAAAGCATCGCATAATAACCGAAGAGTGCGCTCGACCACTACGCCAGAGCCCTTACCGAGTTTCGACGCGAGAACGCGAAGCTATACGACAACAAGTCGATGAAATGCTGCGCGACGACATCATCCAGCCGTCGAAAAGCCCGTGGGCGTCTCCTGTTGTTTTAGTAAAGAAAAAGGACGGAACCCTACGTTTCTGCGTCGATTATCGTCGACTGAACAAAATCACGAAGAAAGACGTATACCCCCTCCCACGGATAGACGACGCATTGGATCGGCTCTGCAATGCTAAATACTTCTCATCGATGGACCTCAAGTCTGGCTACTGGCAAATAGAAGTCGACGAAAGGGATCGCGAAAAGACCGCCTTCATCACGCCAGACGGCCTCTATGAATTCAAGGTTATGCCATTTGGACTGTGCTCGGCGCCTGCAACATTCCAGCGCGTGATGGACACGGTGTTAGCAGGATTGAAGTGGCAGACGTGTCTTGTTTACTTGGATGACGTCGTTGTCTTCGCCGGAAATTTCGACGATCACCTTAAGCGGCTTGCAACGGTATTAGAGGCCATCAAGTCATCAGGGCTCACTCTGAAGTCGGAAAAGTGTCGCTTCGCTTACGATGAGCTTCTATTCCGAGGCCACGTCATCAGCAAATCTGGAGTACGCCCTGACCCGCAGAAGACAGCTGCCATCGCAAAGTTCCCGCAGCCAACCGACAAGAAGGCAGTGCGCAGATTCCTTGGCATGTGTGCCTACTATAGGCGCTTTGTCAAGGACTTTTCACGTATCGCTGAGCCACTGACACAGCTAACTAAATGTGACGTCGAGTTCGAGTGGGAAACGCCGCAGGCCGACGCATTTCAAGAACTCAAACGACGCATGCAGTCGCCGCCCGTACTTGCGCACTTTGACGAGCACGCCGATACCGAAATCCACACTGACGCCAGTAGCCTAGGCCTCGGTGCCGTGCTAGTCCAGAGAAAAGATGGTCATGAACACGTGATAGCTTACGCTAGCCGGTCGTTGTCAAAAGCGGAAGGCAATTATTCTACGACTGAAAAGGAATGCCTCGCTATCATTTGGGCTACAGCAAAATTCCGCCCTTACCTCTATGGCAGGCCATTCAAAGTCGTCAGCGACCATCACGCGTTGTGTTGGTTAGCTAACTTAAAGGACCCTTCAGGACGGCTGGCCCGGTGGAGCCTCAGACTACAAGAATATGACGTCACGGTAATATAAAAGTCCGGAAGAAAACACTCCGACGCCGACTGCTTATCACGTGCCCCCATCGATCCCCCGCCGCAAGACGACGAGGACGACGACGCCTTCCTTGGAATAATAAGCGCGGAAGACTTCACTAAACAGCAGCGAGCAGACCCGGAGTTAAAAGGCCTCGTCGAATACTTGGAAGGGAACACCGACGTTGTCCCTAGGGCATTTAAGCGCGGGTTGTCTTCGTTCACGCTACATAACAACCTGCTGGTGAAGAAGAACTTCTCACCAGTCCGCGCCAGCTACCTTCTTGTTGTACCGTCAGCGCTGCGTCCAGAAGTACTGCACGCCTTACACGACGATCCTACCGCTGGGCACCTAGGATTCTCCCGGACGCTGTCGAGGATACAGGAAAGGTATTACTGGCCGCGTCTGACCGACGACGTCGCTCGTTACGTCAAGACATGCCGAGACTGTCAACGACGCAAGACACCGCCGACAAAGCCAGCAGGGTTACTACAGCCGATCGAACCTCCTCGTCGACCATTCCAGCAGATTGGGATGGATTTGTTGGGGCCGTTTCCGACGTCAACATCCGGGAATAAGTGGATCGTCGTGGCGACGGACTATCTCACCCGCTTTGCTGAAACTAAAGCTCTACCGAAAGGCAGCGCAGCCGAAGTGGCGAAATTTTTCGTCGAGAACATCCTGCTGCGACATGGTGCTCCAGAAGTCCTCATCACCGACAGAGGAACGGCTTTTACAGCAGAGCTCACCCAAGCCATTCTGCAGTACAGCCAGACAAGTCACAGGAGGACAACTGCCTACCATCCGCAGACGAATGGTCTCACGGAGCGCCTGAACAAGACCCTCGCCGACATGCTAGCAATGTACGTCGACGTCGAACACAAGACCTGGGATGCCGTCCTGCCGTACGTAACATTCGCTTACAACACGGCGGTGCAAGAAACAACACAGATCACGCCGTTTAAGCGGGTTTACGGCAGGAATCCGACGACGACGCTCGACGCCATGCTGCCGCACGCTAGCTAGCTATCTAGTCGCTAGCTAGCGCTAGCGACTAGATAGCGACGATGTCGCTAGCTATCTCCAGCGCGCCGAAGAAGCCCGACAGCTCGCCCGCCTGCGGATCAAGAACAAGCAGAGGACCGACAGCCGACACTACAACCTCCGACGACGCTTTGTCGAGTACCAGCCCGGTGACCGTGTTTGGGTTTGGACCCCTATACGCCGACGAGGACTGAGCGAGAAGCTCTTGCGTCGCTATTTCGGACCGTACAAGATCATCCGACGTATTGGCGCACTGGACTATGAGGTCGTGCCAGACGGCATTTCGCTGTCACAGCGACGCCGCTCACGACCTGAAGTTGTCCACGTCGTGCGACTCAAGCCGTACCACCAGCGTTGACGAACTTTGGGACTTCGCGTAACTGACCTTTGGACTTGGTTTCTTTTCGTTGTTTTGTTAATTATGTTTAATAAGTGTCCTTTTGTGTTTCGCTCTTATATTTGTAGCATCGGGACGATGCTTTTTAAGAGGGGGGTATTGACACGTGTACTTATATTTATCGGGCGACCACGTTTCGCCGTCTAACAAATCTTATCGCACAGCGCGGGACGCGCTTGCATGTATCCGAAGTTTCTGGAAAGTTATCGATGCTTCTATCCGCAGTCTGTTGTCGCGGAACCTTGTGTTATCTGATTTATTCGCCTGACGCGAATGGTGTAGAACTTTGTGGAAGGCACGCGGGTCCCAACGATTAGTCTGGAACATTCGACGATTCTGTATAAAAGCCGACGCGCTTGACCCGCTGATCAGATTTCCGACGATCGCCGACTGTGTTCGCCGCTTTCGTTGTGCTATAAGTGTAGCCTGTTTTGTGGGCACAGGTTCGCCCAATAAAATCTAGTTTTGCCTTTAACAGTATCGCCACTGTGTTCTTAACGTCACCACCACGTGACAATATGGCATGGTGCAGTGTGCAGTGTGGTGCGGTGAGGTGTGCCGCTGCGAAGATGCACTAGGCCCATTACATAGTGTTCGCTAGTATCATCTCCAACCAATCTGCTTTGCCTGTTGCCATTTCAGGCGTACATCTACTCTCGATAACGGGAGAGCAAGAATATTCTTTAACGGTTATGCAAAGGTATTGATTGTCTTCGTGAAGCGGATTCGGCCGGAGAACATACGTGAGCTCACGGCAAATAAAAACAATTACTTTGAGGCATGCGCCATTTTTACACTCGTTAGCTACCCACCGGGGTTGCTCAGTGGCTATGGTGTTAGGCCGCTGAGCACGAGGTCGCGAAATCGAATCCCGGCCACGGCGGCCGCATCTCAATGGGGGCGAAATACGAAAACACCTGTGTACTTAGATTTAAGTGCACGTTAAAGAACCCGAGGTGGTCGCAATTTCCGGAGTCCTCCACTACGGCGTGCCTCATAATCAGAAAGTGATTGTTGCATGTAAAACCCCATAAAATGGAAATGAACTTGTAAGCATTTATACGGGGCATCCCAGTTAACTTGGACCAAGATTTGAAAAAAAAACTAAGCTCTAGAGAAATCCTACCAGCTGCAAAGTAGCCATATTCACGTGTAATTACTGCCAGTACATTTTTCATCACGAAGTAGTATTTATTTATTTGCTTTTAATTAGTAAATTTTTTCAATATTTCTTGAATCGCAAACATCAATTACAAAGCTCCAGAGCTCCTCAATTAACCTTCGAATCAAGTATTTATTTCGTGCTCAGTTTTGCCTGGTTGATTTTACCGAGAAAAAAAGAAATGCGCGTGAGAGATCCAAAATACCAAATAGATACGCGCTCGCGCCGTTACTCAAGCGTTACCCAAGTGAATGGGCCACCAGAGCTAAAGGTTCGCCTGCCAACAGCAGCGTCGTAACACACAACCTAGCGAGGGGTGGACACAGTTTCCAGTAGCAAATACTGTGATTTCGTGTCAGAAAATTCGCCGATGTCTCTAGACACATTTTCACGGCTCCTCCCATGACAGGAAACCAACGAGCTAGGACGTAGTAGCGCGTGGGCTCAACTCAACTAGCATGGCGTGGCTGGATGCATCGGTCTAAGCAAACGTTGACACAGGTGCGCGTCTGCTATCTTTAAATATATTGTGCCATCTTCCTAGACTCCCTACTGAACGGTGTCAGCATATTTTAGTTGCACAATAAAACAGCCGTAGCGCTTTCTGGCCAGCGCTGGTTCCCCATCTCCACGGATGCTTGGTTTTACTAGTGTCGGCAGCTCCATACAAGGCTTCACGCTATGTACTGGTCGCGGAATCATGAGAAGACGCCGCGGAAGCATTGACACACTCTAAAAACTATGGAGGATATTGCAGGAGTTGAATGGCCGATTTACTCTTCAAATCGTTCTTTTACTCTCACAAAATGTCGAGTGGAGTGAAATGCACTGTTCACTCCATCACCACGGAGAGAGTAAAATGTGCTTTTCACTCTGCCTTTCTGAGAGAGAGTAGAATCCCCGTTCTACTCTTGCGGCGATTGAGAACAAAACGTATAGCGTAACCTTCTGCTTCAACTGTAGGAGGCTCGCCCCGAACATGGCGATGTATCACACACGCACTCTGGGCAAGGAACGTACCGTTTCGCTTCTAAAAGAACAGGCAGCCACAATTCAAAGGAACGCGGAGAGGGCGCTCTACTTTTTCACTCGGAGTTGCTCCACCACTCGCGCGCTCAACATCGCGGAACAGCACAGCACCGGAGAAAAATGATTCGTCCTGTGAGCAGCAACGAAGGCCATCCTAGGGAAATCGTGCGGCAGCCATCGCGCATCGCCGCGAACACACGACGGTCGTTCGTCATTCGTTGGATATAACAAAAAATTCTCAAAGGGTCAGTGAATTATAACTTAGGTGCACATTCCGCGTATATGATGTGCTATCGCCAGGAAGTCGTGGCGGCGCTTAGCCGTAGCCATTGACAAAGGACTAGGCAAGCGCGCTGTGTCTCTCGATGTCAACTGAAAAAGCCAGTCGTCGCGATAACTGCATGTGATTTTATCACTTGGTGTTATCCGTAAGAGCTCCGAAAATCTCAAACGTTGCCAGAACCATGGTATGTTCAATAATACGTGAGGCGAAAGGACGCTTAAAATGGTTTGATCGCCAGCCCGTGATTCCGAGCCTATGCGGAGCGTGCTTAGCGTGCGTTTTGTGTGTTTGAATTTATTCAGTTTGGCAGTCTACTGTGTACGGGATGCTGTTGAAGTAAGGAGTCACATAACAGAAGGCGTCACTTCACTGGCCGCATGCTTTTGTTATAAATAAGCCGCGCGCTTGACGGTGTCTTTCGCAAATGGGTAATCGCGACCACTGAAGTTACGTGCAGCGCCAGTGCTAGTTAGAAACTTGGCCGCAGGCATTCAGCTGCATGCTGCAAGAAGTCAGTTGGGCACGTTATCTTGAAGATAACTGAAAGGGCATGAGAAATTCTTGTTTCACACTGAATAAAGTATAAGCACCATATAAGCGATCTCGCGCGCGACAAAGACAAGCAATGCGATGGAAGTGGCTGTGGCGTTTGCTCGTCGCGTACAAATCTTACTCCGTGCGAGCGACGATATTGAGTGACGTCCCCCCCGTGCTGACGGTATGAGGGCTGCAAATACGCGTCGAAACTAGCGTGAAAACGGTGAAATATGAAATTGGTGACCTCTTGCGCTGTAGCATTTGGTAGAGCAGCGGTCTCCGCATAACGGGTTAAGTGGTCTACCGCAACGATTTTCCACCTGTTGCCGGTAGGAGTCAACGGTAGTGGCCCGTAGAGATCTATGCCCACGCGATCAAAGGGTCGGGTTGGGCATTGCAGAGGCTGGAGTTCACCGGCGGAGTTGTGTGGTGGCGCTTTACGGCGTTGGCACTCACGACAAGAGCGGACGAACGTTCGAACGAAATTGTACATTCCCCGCCAGTAATAGCGGTGTCGAAGTCTTTCGTAGGTTTTGAAGACTCCCACGTGGCCACACTGAGGGTCGACGTGGAACGAGGAGCAGAGCTCTGATCGCAAGGTTCTCGGAATGACGAGTAACAAGGTGCGTCCCTCTGGGGCATAGTTGCGTCGATATAGTAGCTGGTCTCGAATCGCAAAATGAGGAACTTGGCGCCGAAGCGTACGTGACGCTGGAACTTTCGACGTATCCGAGAGAAGGTCGAGCAGAGATGCAGTCCAGGGATCATTACGCTGCGCAGCGGCGATAGTGTCACCGTCCACAGAAGATAATGTACACTCGCAGGCGGAGTCGTCACGGGCCTTCGGGGGAAGCGGCGATCGGGATAGCGCGTCAGTATCGGAGTGCGTTCGCCCGGAACGGTAAACCACGCGGATGTCATATTCTTGGATTCGCAATGTCCAGCGGGCAAGGCGACCGGATGGATCTTTGAGCGTCGACAGCCAACATAGTGCGTCCTGGTCGGTCACTACGTCAAACGATCGGCCGTATAAATATGGGCGAAACTTGCCAAGCGCCCACACAATGGCCAAACACTCCTTTTCTGTAACGCTGTAATTGGTTTCCGCCTGGGTTAACGTGCGACTCGCGTATGCGACGACGTATTCTGTGTGGCCAGGTTGACGCTGTGCCAACACAGCGCCAAGGCCTACACCACTTGCATCGGTATGGATTTCGGTTGGCGCTTGAGGGTCAAAATGGCGAAGAATGGGTGGCGTCGTGAGAAGACGGCGCAAGGTTGCGAAGGCGTCGTCACACTCTGGAGACCATGATGAGAGATCTCTAGCACCACCAAGGATCTGCGTGAGAGGCGATATATTTGACGCAAAGTTTCGAACGAATCGTCGGAAGTAAGAGCAGAGGCCCATAAAACTGCGTAGCTCTTTCAAAGTGGTAGGTTTTGCGAACACAGTAACAGCACGTAGCTTCTCGGGATCCGGGCGAATGCCCTCCTGTGACACGACATGGCCTAAAATTGTGGGCTGACGAACAGCAAATCTACACTTCTTCATGTTAAGTTGCAACCCGGCGTTCGTCAAGCAAGTGAGTACGTGCTGGAGACGGAGCAGATGTGTTGCGAAATCAGGGGCGAACACCACAATATCGTCAAGACAGCAAAGACAGATTTTCCATTTGAGGCCACGTAGAACATTATCCATCATCCTTTCGAACGTAGCAGGAGCGTTGAAAAGTCCGAAAGGCATGACGGTGAATTCATACAAGCCGTCTGGTGTAACAAAGGCAGTTTTCGGGCGATCGGCCTCTGCCATCGGAACCTGCCAGTAGCCTGACCGCAAATCCAGGGAAGAAAAGAACTCGGCTCCCTGTAAACAGTCCAGAGCATCATCAATGCGTGGTAATGGGTAGACGTCCTTCAGCGTGATCTTGTTCAAGCGTCGAAAATCAACACAGAAGCGGATGGAACCGTCTTTGTTTGGGACGAGGACCACGGGAGAGGCCCATGGGCTTTGGGAAGGTTGAATGACGCCTCGTCGGAGCATGTCATCGACCTGGTCTGCAATGACGCGGCGTTCCGTAGCAGACACGCGATATGGTCTTTGTCGCAGCGGTGAGTGAGAGCCAGTGTCGATGTAATGCTCGACCGTCGATGCGTGGCCAAGAGATGGTTGCGCAACGTCGAAAGAACGGCGGAAGTGCTGAAGGAGTGCGAGAAGTTGAGATCGCTGCGAATGCGTCAGATCTTCGGCGATGAATGGGCTGAACACACCAGTGCATGTTGAGTCGGGTACGGAGAGGGCACTCAGTTGATGGACGGCAGTAGCAGGCGCTTCGTCGAGGACGGAGGCAATTCGTGTTGAATCGACCGACTCGACGTAACCAAGGCATTCGCGGCGGAGCAGTGATAGCGGCGATGAAAGATGATTGTAAATGGGCATCGTGCTGACACCGGCGGAAAGGTCAAGCGTTGCAAAGGGCAAAGGAAGCGCTTTTCGGGTAACAAAGCGTCCGAGGGCATGAAGAAGACCGTCCCGTCGGATATGGTACTACAGAAGACTGGTACGAATGCTGAAGAGCGCGGAGGAATACAGGTGTCTTCTTTCACGACAATTTTAGCGGCAGGATGAGCATCGACGGAGGCCAGGTCACCAAGGTGGAAAACTTCAATCTCAGCCCGAGCGCAATTGATGATGGCGTTGTGGCGTGAGAGAAAATCCCATCCTAGAATAACGGCGTGGGAGCACGATGAAAGAACTATGAATTCAATCGTGTACAAAACGTCCTGTATGGTCACACGGGCAGTACAAGCAGCGGTAGGGCGAATGGGTTGAGCACTCGCCGTTCGGAGCGACAATCCAGACAGAGACGTCGTCACTTTACAAAGCGAACGGCAAAATCTTGCATCCATAACTGAAATAGCAGCACCGGTATCGACGAGGGCGACTGTAGCGACATCTTCGATAAACACATCATTGACATTAGCAGGTAAAGGAGGAGGACTTCGGCATGTCGACACTTGCGCAGTTCTTGCCTCAGGAACTGTGTCGTCTAGTTTCCCTCTTCGTTAGAGACGGGCCGTCGACGCATAGGGGAAAGCGATCGGCGACGTGGGGAGGGTGACCGGAGGCGTTCGAAGCGAGGACGGCGATCAGTCTGGGAGCGAGCTGGTGATGGGTCGAAGGATCCGTAAGGCGCAGGTGGATCAGGCGGCACATAGGGCGCGCGGCGATCGCCATCGAACGCCTGCGATCGGCGGCGGCAGAACCTTGCTACATGACCGTGATACCTACAGGCGAAGCATATAGGGCGATTGTCCGGCGTACGCCATGGGTTAGTGACGGCAGTGGTGGTCCAGGGGACGGGAGGGGGAGGGCGGTGCACAGGCTGCTGGAAGCGACGCACGGGCACAGTGCTAGGGGCCATTGCAGTAACCGTAGCATAAGTGAGTGGTGTAGTCACGAAATCTTGCTGGTGAACAGCCGGCAGCGCTTCCGCGACCTCTTCATGGATCACGTTACGGAGATGAGACGGCAAAGTGCTGGCAGACACCTGAGTAACGGACACCAGAGATAGCTGTCGTGCAACTTCTTGGCGGACGAAATCTTTGATTTGGGTTATCAGGGAGGCTTGTTCTGGGCCCAGTGGTCAGGCTGCAGAGTGACGTCGCATTTGGTGTGGGATGTCGCCTTGTCAGAGCTCGCTGCTTACGCAACTCATCATAGCTCTGGCACAAGCTGATGACGTCGCCAACAGTGCGTGGGTCCTTTGCCAGAAGCATCTGGAACGCGTCATCATCGATTCCCTTCATGACGTGCTTGGTCTTTTCCGCTTCCGTCATGGCAGCGTTCACGCGCCTGCAGAAATCTAGAACGTCTTCTATATAGCTGGTGAATGTCTCACCCGTGTCCTGTGCGCCTGTACGCAAACGCTGCTCGGCTCGGAGTTTCCTGACGGCGGGTCGGTCAAATACTTCGGTAATCGAAGTCTTGAACACCGACCACGTTCGGATATCCCTCTCATGATTTCTGAACCAGAGACTGGCCACGCCTGCGAGATAGAATGATACGTAAGCCAGTTTATCTGAGTCATTCCATTTGTTATGAACCCTCTCCCGCTCGTAGGACGACAGCCACTCTTCAACGTCGTTGTCGTCGGTTCCGCTGAAGATGGGAGGCTCCCGTTGGCGAACGGTACCAGGGCAAGGGACGGGTGGCGGTGGAAGGGTCTGCTGGTCGGCGTCCGGCATGGCAGAGGGTAGCGTCCGAGAACGGAGTTCCAGAATGGTAGAGTGGAACGTTACCCCGCACGGCTCCACCACTTGTAAAGGAGATTTATTGGGGTTTGTAGCGACCGCCGGTTCTACGATGCACCGAGCAGTTCCCGAGCTCGAGCTTCTGCTGCGCGCTTGATGCTGCCGATCCTGCTGACCCAGTGCGCACGTTCGTTATCTTCCTTACAATACATATGTTTTATTATAAGATGTGTTCTAAAGTTCATGGGCATCATTGTAATCTGATTTTGTGTGTTTGTCAGTATGATTCTCAAATTATTCAGTTTGTCGTGTGACAGATCAATAAATATTGTGACACGCTGACGAAGAAGATGTTGTCAGCTTGGTCGGAAGAAGACAACGCTCTAGACGTGGCGCGCTGTCTACCATCTTGTCAGCCGCTACGATTATTCTAAATATCCTGTAAATATACGTCTGACTGTTTGTAACCCCGTAAAATTTTTGGTCGAGGTTGCGGGATCATTATCACGATGGATTTACGCAGCGGGCGCTCCTTGGCTACATCTACAATGCCAGCACATGGCGAAGATGCTTCAGGCCCGTCGACACCCACGCCCACCGTTATTCTCGCACAACCCCGCGACCCAGGAACCTTTTCTGGAACTGACGACACTGATGTTGAAGACTGGCATCAACTATATGAGCGGGTGAGCTCCAGCAACCACTAGGATCAGAGCATCAGGCTCGCTAATTTGATATTTTACCTCGCGGGCACGGCACGCGTATGGTTTCAGACCCACGAGGAGGAATTTACCAGCTGGGAGATTTGTAAACAGAAACTGAAAGATTTGTTTCGCAAGCCTGTTGGATGTCAGCTCGCCGCACAAAAAGACCTCGCTTCGCGTGTCCAGACGTGCACTGAATCCTACCTCACGTATATCCAGGACGTGCTCGCTCTGTGCCGCAAAGTGGATCCGAAGATGTCCAAACCTGATAAAGTTGCACACGTCATTAAGGGCATAGCAGGTGATGCCTTCCACCTCCTTGTTTTCAAGAATTCTTCCGCTGTGCAAGCCATTATTACCGAATGCCGGCGGTTTGAAGAAGCCAAGAGTCGCCGCACTGCCCAGCCATTTACCCGCCTTCCCAACCTCCGCAGTCCGCCCACGCCCGATCGCTCTGTTGACGTCCTACATATTATCAGACGTGAAATAGAAGCCGCATCACCTCTCACAACCCCAACCCATGGCCCCGACAATTGCCGGGCGACCGTCTCACTGATACAGTCCGTCGTGCGCCAGGAATTGGCCAACATTGGCTTCACCAACGTCTCCTCAGTTAATCTACCTGACTACACTCCGTACAGCACTGTCATACGCACCCGCAGCCTGAATGCCCCAACGTGGTATCGCAATCCGGTCGAATAGCGCACTCCAGACGACCAGCCTATATGCTCCACTTGTGACCGTATCGGCCATATTTCACGTCACTGCCGGTCTTCGTGGAATTCGACCCCCTGGCCCTACCTCCCATTCCACGGCTCTCATGCTGCTCCTCGGTTCCCCGCAAACGCAGCCCGTACATACTGGCGACACTTCTCTACCTACCCGCTCTAGCCGCTCTCTGTCACCACGTCACCGCTCCTCCCGATCGCCCCCATCTCGCCGATCACCGTCACCTAGCTCCTTCCGGCGCACCCTTCCGGAAAACTAACGGGTACAGCACCTCGAGGTGATGCTGCCAAACCGACCCGATGCAAAAATCCTCTTCGGACCTTGCCCACACATCGGAACCTCATTAAAGTGAACGTGGATGGTGTACCTGCCACAGCTCTGATTGACACTGGCGCGCACATATCTTTGATGAATTCTCAGCTTCGGAATCGTCTCAGAAAAGACCTTACTCCTGCCCCGTCGCCTGTGGTCCAAGTCGCCGACGGTGGAACACCAGCCGTTATTGGCATGTGTCCTGCTCGCGTGAGTGTCGCCGGACATCACACTCCTGCTTTAGTTTATGTTCTAGAGCATTGCCCTCCCGACCTCATTCTGGGCATTGACTTTCTGTCTACACATTCCGCTTTGATAGAATGTTCTGCTGGTGTTGTGGAGCTCGCTCTACCTTCTGCTAGAGACCCTCCCGATAGTGCTCCGATACGGCTATGTTCCACAGATCTTATTCGCCTCCCACACCGTGCCGTTACCTGCATAGGTGTCTCCCCCGTTCCACATATACCAGGACGGTGACTACATCGTATCCCCTAATCCGGATGTCCTGCTCTCGCATAACGTCACTTTTCCTCACACCATCATTACCATTTCGGACAACGCGTCCTGCCTTCCACTTGTGAACTTTGGACTTTGTACACAAGTACTCCCGCGCGGAATATCCCTGGCGGAAATAACACCTGCCAGAGACTACAGCATTTCGACTTTAACTTGTAACAGCTCCTCGTGTTCAACTCTTGCTTGGTACCCTGTCCCTTCACACTTGAATGCCCTAACAAAAGATTGCTCCCGACCTTCCGCCCCAGCCTGCTAATGAACTACGTTGCCTTCTTGCCTCGTACTGGGACATATTCGACCTTTGAGAGTGCGCTCTAGGACAAACATCTGGCGTAAAACATCGAATGAACAACGGTGATGCGAGCCCGATCCATCGGCGACCCTACCGAGTCTCACCTGCTGAGCGACAAATCATCCAACATGAAGTTGACAAGATGCTTTCTTCAGACATCATCGAACCTTCATGCAGTCCACTGGCATCCCCTGTTGTACTAGTAAAAAAGAAGGACAACAGTTGGCGAATTTGCGTGGATTATCGACACCTCAACAAGGTAACCAAAAGGGGCGTCTATCCGATACCACGCATTGACGATGCCCTGGATTGCCTGCATGGAGCACAATATTTTTCGTCCATCGCCCATCGCTCCGGCTACTCGCAAATTGCCGTCGATGACATGGACCGCGAGAACACAGCATTTATTACTCCCAATGGCCTCTATCAGTTCAAAGTGATGCCTTTCGGTTTATGTAATGCACCGGCCACATTTGAACGAATGATGGACGCCCTCCTACATGGTTTCAAGTGGTCCATCTGCCTCTGTTACCAGGACGACGCGATCGTTTTTTATCCGACTTTTGCGACACACCTCAAACGCCTATCGACGATTCTATCTGTTTTCCGTCAGGCGGGGCTACAATTAAATTCATCCAAGTGCCACTTCGTTCGTCGGGAAATCTCTGTGCTCAGGCATCTCGTCGATTCTTCTGGTGTACGCCCTGATCCCGATAAAATACGGGCAGTGAACGACTTTCCCGTGCAACATGTGCCATGGATGTACGCAGCTTCTTGGGCCTTTGCTCCTACTTCCGTTGGTTTGTCCAAAATTTTGCGAACGTTGCGCGTCCTCTCAATCAGCTCCTCAAGAAAGACGCCGCATTCATTTGGGGCCCTGAGCAAGCTGGTGCTTTCACCGAGCTGATTGGGCTGCTTACGTCCCCGCCCATTCTCGCTCATTTTGATGCGTCAGCTCCAACAGAAGTCCGTACCGATGCCAGTGGCCACGGTATTGGCGCTATCTTGGCACAGAAACAACAAAGGCGAGAACGTATTATTGCCTACGCCAGCCGCCTTCTTTCCTCTGCTGAGCGCATGTATTCCATGACCGAACGCAAGTGTCTGGCTCTCGTTTGGGCAGTGGGTAAATTCCGCCCCTATTTGCCATCACTGATCACCACGCTCTGTGTTGGCTTTCGTCCCTCAAAGATCCTTCAGGGCGCCTTGGCCCCTGGGCTTTGCGTCTTCAAGAATGCAACTATTCAGTTGTATACAAGACCGGTCGGTTCCATCAAGATGCGAACTGCTTGTCGCGCCATCCTGTCGACCCTCCTGACGTTTCTGCGGCCGGCATACCTGTTCTCTCACTAGCTGCTTTTCGCGATATTGGAGCCGAACAACGTCGGGACGCCTCGTTACAAGACCTGATTCAACGGCTCACTTCAATGACGCCCGATCCTTCCCTTCGCATGTTTGAACACCAAGATGGTATATTGTACCGCTCTAACATGTGCCCGCACGGCCCTGCCCGACTCTTCGTTGTGCCTGAGCATCTGCGCCAGACTGTTCTCGCCCAGCTTCGTGATGTCTCGACTGCCGGTCACCTTGGCGTGTCGCGGACCTATGACCACGTTCGTCGGCGCTTCTATTGGCCTGGTCTTTGCCGTGACGTCTGTCGTTATGTCGCTGCGTGTGACATTTGTCAACGACGCAAAAGGCCGACCACACTCTCTGCTGGTCGCCTTCAACCACTTGACGTACCATCAGAACCATTCTTCCGTTTCCTACGTCTGATTCGGGAAACAAGTGGATTGCTGTAGCAACTGACTACGCCACCCGATATGCAATCACACGGGCTCTCCCGACAAGCTGTGCAACCGATGTCGCCGACTTCCTCCTAGAGAACGTCATCCTTCACCATGGCGCCCCTCAACAGCTCCTCACCGACCGCGGCCGCTAGTTTCTTTCTAAAGTTGTCAACAACATTCTGCACTCGAACGCGACTAAACACAAACTTGCTACTGCTTACCATCCACAAACGAACGGTCTAACCGAGCGCCTTAACCGCACCCTTACTGACATGCTGTCTATGTATGTCTCTACTGACCATCACGACTGGGACGTTGCGCTGCCGTTCGTTACTTTCGCCTATAATTCGTCTCGCCATGATCGCACCGGCTTCTCTCCATACTTCCTCTTGTTTGGCCGCGGCACTACGCTACCTTTCGACACCACTCTGCCTGCTATCCTGAATTCCACATCCGAGTACGCCCGTAAAGCCACACTCAAAGCTCAAGAAGCGCGCCATATTGCCCGACGTCGACTTCTGGAGTCGCAGGACAATCAGCGGCGCTTATATGACGCCCGCCATCGTGACGTCCATTACACACCGGGCACCCTGGTTCTCCATTGTTCGCCGTCGCGACGCGTTGGCCTCTCGGAGAAGTTACTTTCACGCTACTCTGGCCATTACCGTGTCTTCCGTAACGTAACTGTCGTCACGTACGAAATAGCCCCTCTTGAGCCAACCGTGGCTCAGCATCGCTCCGACGTGGTCCATGTCACGCGTCTTAAGTTGTATCACTCCCCCACCTCCTAGCCAGCACCGAGCCGGCGCTTCCGCCGCCGGGGGCCATGTGACACGCTGACGAAGAAGATGTTAGCTTGGTCGGAAGAAGACGACGCTGTGGACTTCGCGCGCGGTCTACCATCTTGCCAGCCGCTACGATTATTCTAAATATTCTGTAAATATACGTCTGACTGTTTTTAACCCCCTAACAATACTTTGACCTTTTAACAGAAAAAATGTTTGTTTCACTTGAGTAACTCGGCGGCTACAGATTACATCCCATTCACCAAGCATAAGTGTAGGAGCTGCTTTATTTCTTTATTTATTACTTTATTTTCCATTAATTTATCGTTTCTTTATTTCATTTATTAAGCACAAGTAATTTCCCCTATGTTGTCTTTGGTGTCAGTGTTTGTTGGGTTCTTATGATATCACTAATAAAAATCGGGACCCTCGGTTAACCCCCTCTCTTCTCGTTGGTCTGGGAAAGTACTATTACCGCTGTGGGAAGAGTATTCGCACTCTGCGGAAGAGTACTAGCACTCCCTTGCGGTGCAGTAACAAAACTCTGTCAGGATGAGTTGTCCTACTCTCTCTCAAAGAGGATCGATCAACTCTCGAAAAGAGAGTAAAATATGGGACAAGCAGATAGTCCCTCAAAGAGAGTGCCCGGAACTCTCTTTGTTTTTAGAGTAGGGCCACGCCTACTCTAAAAGGGGGATTTCTAAAAGAAGGGGGATTTCGGAGCAGGGGAACCGTCGCGGCGCACTTGGGACTGGTTGTTTGTTGTAACGGAAGCTGAACAAGGACAGCAGAAAGGCACATCTGACACACCCAGCGCTAACTTCAACAACAGATTTACTTCCCGTTCTCGTCGCTATATATACACCCTTGAAACGTCATACAGCACGTGTAAAATTTCGGTGAAAATCAACAGCTCACTCTGCCGGTTTCGTCTGGGGACACGAATTTAGGTGTAGAGTTGGAACGGCTTTGTGCTCTCCGTCACCGTGCGGAGCAGCGACACCAGCGTATAAAATTCACCCATGACCTTAGGACATCCAGGCGAATAAAAAAACAGCGTTGCATGAGTAGAGTAGCCTCTCGACGTTAGACAATAATTTGCCAGTCCCTATACCCCAGGAAGCCACTTTCCCAGACCTGCAAATCCGTACGTGGTCTACGTTCACTCCCTGGACAATCTTCCTATTCAAAGCACTAGCGCTCTTCCAGAAGCGTCTGGATGATGATGTTGCAATATACTTTTATGCAAGGATCGCTGGCCAAGCAACCGGTAAAGGCTCTCCTGCCCCCTGTGACGTCCCTGCTTTGCGTGGCGGCCGCATGGATCACCCTTTTACAATGGAGGGACTTCAAGCGGCTCTTGTTCTATGCAGGCGTTCTTCATCCCCGGGGCCAGACGAAATACCATATAGCTTCTTCTGCAAACTATGTGAATGCGCCCCGAGAGGACTTCTAGATATCTACAACGTATCCTGGCAAGATGGCATGGTTTGAGACGGCAAGTCTCCACTTGAACTCATATCATACCGCTCCGGATTTACTCTGGTGCCCTGATCTAGTGAAATCAAATTAAAGAAAAACGCGGAAACTCGTACCTGCTGAGATGCTAAGACGGGTTTAAAGCCAAATAAAAAGAAAATAATGGAGGGTAAGAAAATACCAAAAGTGCACATTTTACAGATGAAAGGCAGTTGGAAACATAAAATGTGCGAACGGCAACTCCTAATGTCCTAAGGTCCGGTCAGCGACGGCGGAAGGTCCTTGCATAGAGCGTTTGATGAGAATGAATTATGAAGGTGTGTTATGCGCACAATTGCCAAATAGCGAGTGCCCGGATATAAAGTGTCGATATCGTCAGGCTTGATAACTAATCAGGTACTGATGATACAAATTATATCAGAGACGGCAAGAAAAATCAGGAGAAAGCTAAAATAATAAGGTTAGTAGTGATGCGACATAGGCCACCAGAATGGAGGAAGAAACAAGTCACAAACGACAAGAGAGATTCACACCACAACGACTGGCCTATCAACTGAGCTTTATTAGAAACGGCAAGCTTTCGGGTGTGTGCTCGTGCGTTTCTAGAGGCAGGGCAAGGAACCACGTTTGCACAACGCAGCACGATAACGGTTTCACGGTATGTGTCGCAGGCGTTGTGTATAAGTTCCCTCTTACATGCGAGAGAGTTTACATTGCCCAAACAGGTCGATGTATTAATTACCGCTTGCGTTAGCACAATTCCTCCCTGGGGTTCGACAATGGTGTATACTTGCCTCGCCATTGCAATGAATGTGGATGTCACCCTTTGTTCAGCAACGTAACGATTCTTGGTAGGGGCAAGGGCAAAGAACAGCGAGAAATCCTGGAAATGTACTACATCAGTTTACTAGGTGACGACTGCTTTAATGCAACCTCGGTGCGCTTACTTGAAAAAGCATTGCTTATTCAGGTCGGTCACGATATATGTTATATCTTGTCTTTTCATGCTCTGTGATTAGTAATGCTGTTGCGCATGCTCTGCTCGCCTTGCTGGGATTACACCGTTTCTAACAAAGCTCAATTGATAGTGTAGCCATTGTCGTGTGAACCACTTCTTTGCCTTTTGTAACTAGTTTTTGCTTAAACTATGTACCAACTGGCCCGGATTTCAACCCTTCTGCACCAGAATGGGAATGTCTCAACCAAACGTAGGAGCTTTGCGTACTAAGAAAGCAACAGCAGACATATAAATACAGAGATGAAATTCAGAATAATAAATGGAAGAAGTTATGATGAGGAGCAGGAAACATTAGAGAAGGCCAAACACAGATGAAATGAGACCACCGGCCATAATTATAACAATCAGAATGGCGCCATTTATTCATAAATTATGAGCGCTCCCCGGAATCTGCTACTTCGGCCTTGCACCCACAACACTTGCATCAGAACTCGTAGGCAAAGGGAAACGAAGCAAGTATAAGGCAAGCATAAACTCAAAGAATGCTAAAAAAAAGGATTTAGAAAAAGGGAGAAAAAAGGATTAAGAAAAGTAAAATTTGGATTTAAACCGCCAGGTGCGACTTCATGGGAACAGGCCCTTTGAACGGTCTGTGATATGCCCTGTGGGCTTTGCCTGTTAGGCGGGCCCGCTGCTAGCACTCAGATATGAGTCACAGGGTACATGTGGGCACGCAGGGTAAGTACGAGTCACAACGGGCTCCATCGCCGGAGTGCCCCAGCCAGGAGCCGGAAGCAAACGGTACGGGTATTCATTGCATAATATGACGCGGCAAGGCCAAGCACTCGCCGGCGCAGAACCCCAACGACAACGCCGCGCACCCCAGGTAACCTGCACCTGATGGGGTCGCAGGCAAACCCGCAGTTATTTACCCCACCCCCGCAAATACCAGAGGCAGGGATAAATTAGAGCCCAGAGAGTAGTATAATAATAGAATACGGCAAGCCTTAGATACCAGAAAAAAAAACGCAACTGAAGAAAGAAAAAACGAATAGCAAGGCATATTTGGGCGCTCTGCAGGAATAAGTAAAAATGTATAACTCGCGCGGAAGATATGATGCGGAATCAGAGGCCAGATACGTATTGTTAAGAGAGGCAGCCGAGCACTACCGGCATCATTATCATCGACTCCCGCAGGTGTCACATGAGAATAGGCAAAATCGCCTCGTCCCGAACGAGTGATAAGCAATTCCAGGATGATTATAAATGCGCTTTTGCACTTGAGTAAAGCTTGCATAACCCTCCAGGTCACTGGAGCGCGGGGTTAGCCACAACCCCCAGTCGTCTGGCAAGCATATTCACATGCGCGCGCCTGCTACCAAGTAGCTGGTTTCACGGGGCCCGCCACAGCCCAAGCCAGGTTGTTTGCCAGCGGCTGTCCCTGTCGCAGGATGGCGGAGTCAGCCACGATTCCAGGCATGCAAATCAATGAGGCTGCTTTGTTTCACCTAAATGCGAGCTTGTCGCACTCATAGCGCCTACAGTGACGGATAACAAGTACGAATTCAAGGCGCGGTATATAACCAATAGCACCTCGCGAGCTGCCCAAAAACGCCAGCAGAGTAGTATGAGTAGTAGTAGAAAAACAATTTAAGGAAGTGGCAAAAAAACGGTACAAAGAAACTAAAAATACCAATAAATGAATGCAGGTTGCAGACAGCACAGCCTACCAAGTATCAACGCGGGGAACGTCCTGCGGCCAGTCGGGCACCGCCACGCAAGTGAGCCTTGTGGTCCTATACACTCCTACGCAAAGTTACACCCTTTGGCTTGCCCCTTCTGCCACACAACAATAATCGTTATCGATTATTGCGGCCAGTCCGGCACCGCCACGCAAGTGAGCCTTGTGGTCCTATACACTCCTAGGCAAAGTTACACCCTTTGGCTTGCCACTTCTGCCACACAACAATAATCGTTATCGTTATTATAGATAACGATTATTGTTGTGTGGCAGAAGGGGCAAGCCAAAGGGCGTAACTTTGCCTAAGAGTGATAGTAAAGATGGCCCTATTTCTTTTCCACCCGATCAGAACCGGTATGCTGGTGTGTCCAGGCGGCCGTCCGGAACACCAGTGATCCGTGCCGCAAGCGTTGCGATGAGGCTACCGTAGGGTAAATAGCGGCGGAATGAAGTGTATTCCAACCCACAGAGGCATATGCTCTTCGGAGCAGCGCCAAATCGGTGTGAATAATATGGAAACCTGCCGTGGCCAGTAGTCAGATGGACTAAGGGTTTTGGAGGTGGGAAAAAGGCCGGGATTGCTAATACATCCGGAACCCAGAGAAAGGTTTCTGTGTCAGCATAATCTGTGGTCCATGAGAGGAGCCATGCAGTCTCTCTCCATCTGTTTGCATAATTTTGTTCGGATTGATCCGATGGATGACAATAACGCTGCACGCCAGGTCATACCGCGCTGAACTCGACGCCGCCTAGTCGGCCAATTCATTACTAAAGACGCCACAGTGGCCACGGACGTGATATAGCGCAATGGCACACTTGTCTGACAGAAGGCGTAACGCCTTTTTTTATCTGTACCACACGTGTGTCTTTAGACTTTAGCGCGGCGATCGCCGACAACATTGAGAGGCAGTCAGAGTAGATATTTACGCGACCCTCAGACCGTGACGCCACCTGGTGATTGAGTGGCTCAATAAAGGCGGCGGCTGCCACGCAGTATGCGCCGCTGGCCTGTTCAACTTTAAATCTACCTATTTTGCGAAGGCTGTTGTGAAGACCCATTACTACATAAGCAGCCCCAGGAGAAAGCTCATTGTATGCGCCATCAGTACGAGGTCTGTTAGAAAAGTATCCGACCTTTGTCCGAAGAAACAAAACTGGCATAACTGGAGCGTTGGAAACCTAATTACTCACAAAGTAGCCTCCTTGAGAGTCCACACACTTCACCCAGCGGTGCTGCCATTGTTGGAAGCATTCCGAGAAAGCCTCTTTCGGAATGGAGTTTAGCGCAGCTGTCGTTGCAGGCATACTGTCCTCTCTTGTCTGAAATTGCGCTCCTTTCAATGGCCTCTCTATGGTGGGAAACAGCCAGAAGTGGCAGGGGGCCATATCAGGAGACTAAGGAGCCTGTTGAACTACAGGATTCCGGTTTTTCGGCAAAAAAGTCTGAATCAAGTGCGAGGAATGTGCAGGAACATTGTCGTGATAGGTGTGCCAATTTCCTGTTGACCACAACTCCTGTCTCTCGCGCCGCACAGCATCACGTAGGCGACGGAGGACATCCCTGTAGTACTCTATATTGATTGTTTGACCCTGTGGTGTGTACTCGTGGTGTACCACACAGCGGGAGTCAAAGAAAGCGGTCAGCATCCCTTTGACGTTGCTGCGGACTTGGCGGGCCTTCTTTGGTCTTGGTGACGTGGAATGCTTCCACTGTGACAACTCGGATTTGGTTTCTGGGCAGTACCCGTACACCCAAGACTCGTCACCAGTGATTATGGTGTTTATGTAGTCGGAGTCAATGTTTGTGGGATCCAGCATGTGCTGTGAGACTTCAACACGAAGTTACTTTTGCTCCACCGTGAGCAGCTTCGGCACGAATTTCGCCGCCACTCTCTTCATGGCCAAATCTTCGGTCATAGTAGAATGTGCAGAAAAAATGATGATGCCCACTTCTTCTGCAATTTCTCGGATAGTCACATGACGGTACCGCATCACTACAGCGTTGACTTCGGCAATGACCTGGTCATTTCGGCATGTTGATGGCCGACCAGAGCGTGGCTGGCTCTCCCCCGATGTGCAGCCGCCTTGAAACCGGTTGTACTACTTCTTAATCCGTGTGCTGCTCATAGCATCGTCACCGAACGCCGTCTGAATCTTCCGAATGGTTTCCACTTGCCTTTCGCTTAGTTTCTGGCAAAATTTGATGCAGTAGCGCTGCTCCAGTCGCTCCGCCGTTTTCCTTGCAATAAAAAACCGACAAGAGCACTGCGCACTACCTCACTCTAACGCTGCGTCCCAGCGACTGACACTATCCGCAGGCGGGAAAAAATTTGCGCATGCGCACAAAGGTTCAAGGTCGGCTGATGCAAGCACGCTTGTTTCATATCCATGAGATGTTCACAAAAAATAAAGTCGGATACTTTTCTAACAGACCTCATATATACGTGTATTGCAATCTCGGTCGATTTCATAGCTACCTCCGAGACATGCAGCCGTGCGAATGGATATTAGCAACACTCTGATGATGATGATATGTAGTGTTTATTGGCGCAAGGGCCAAGTGTGGCCAAAGAGCGCCAAGGCAGTGGTGACGAGTACTGAATGAACTAATGGCTGATGTGACGTGGCTGTAGAGAGGCCTAAAACTGAGAGCTATACGTTGCATAAAATACACAAGGAATAAAAATATGAGAATGGCTGAAGTAGGGTATGCTGTAAGTATAGGATGTACAACAATGGTGTAATAGCGTTACATGAATAAAAATGGACAGGTGATTGTTGTTGACAAATAGCACAACAGCCTCAGCTGATCCCTTGAGTACAAGGGATCAGCTGCAAGGGATACAAGAGTGCAAACTGGGCTTGTGCCCAGTTCGCACTCTGGCTGCACCCTAGGTGCTGGTGCTGCGTTTGTCGCTGCTGCTCTGTGACCAGAATAAACCCCCTTTTCAATACTAATGAATCAGCAACTGTGCAATGTCCCACTGCAGCCGTGATTTTCACTGCGAGAACCGTCATCATATGCTTCAAATCACGACACCTTCCAACGTGGACGGCTGCTAAACTTGTAGCTCTTCGCGCTGCACTTCGTAACGCCAGCCAAGAATAACCTCAAAGACACAGTGACTTGAAGGCAACGCTGCAGTCTTTAGTACCAGCCCTATGGTGCGGACCACACGAACTGCTCCTATTCGACATTATAGAACTAATCCATATCGTGGCTGAGAAAGGTGACCACGGAGCATTTCAGTGAATTTGAAGTACATGTGGTGTTATAGGTAACAAGCACGCTGATGAGGCTGCTTGGTCGGCTCTTCAAGGCGAGAAAGACGTTTGGATAGCGTTATGAAGCACATGCGCCACCACATTACTTCAAATGCTCAACCGGGTTATCCCGTTCTCCACGTGAAAGACAAGTACGTTTAAATGAAACCGACTGCACCACCTAGACTCTTCTATCCGCCTTCTCAACCCAGCTGTACCCTGCCCACGCGAAGCCACCCTGCTTTGTCGAATATGGCTTGGAGTCACCTTTGCGACGTTGGTTACTTTCCTAAGCGAATGGGCCGACGAGCCCTCGTGTAATGACTGTGGTAGAGAGGGGACTCTTCAACACGTTCTCTTTGGCTGTCCACGCTACAATTTATAAAGATGATTGCTCGCAATCATGATAGCTCGCTTTGACCAAAGACATCAACAAAGGAAACCATTCTAGAATGCCGACATCACGAGCCATCGCAAGTGGCTACAGCCTGAACTGATGTTTACAAATGCTGCTGTGGTGTGCGATGATAGTATGCGGTGACAGTGACCGACTGTGATTGTGTCTGTGTGCTCGCTTTCTTCCTCTATCTCTACATCCATGTCACTTTACATGGACTTCCCCTCTTCCCAGCGTAGGCTATAAAACCGGATCTTTCCCTCTGGTCAATCTTCCTGCATGTCCCCTTTCTGCTCTCTCTCTCTCTCTCTCTCTATCTTTTTTACTATGGTGACACTAAAATATCCTAAATCAATTTAGAATTAAAAAGTCTGCCTTCAAATGTCTATTTACGTTAATGTCTTAGTAGTAGGTTGATTATTAGGTGAGAAAATGAAGCTCATTGTTTCATTTTGTGAGAATCGCTCCAGAACCCCTGTGCTGATACCGCATTGTGATTTCATAGATTTCAAGTATTTTTTTCTCCAACAATGGTCGCTTTGGTTGAGTAAAACTTCTTTATGCTTTGTAAATGCAGTCTTTGGCTCTTTTGGAGTACAATGAAGAACACCTTTATTGGTAAAAAGAAATATCTTAAACCTCAGCAGACACCGTCAAAACGCGTGACGTCACAGCTAGCTGGTGCGGGAACTTCAAGGCAGCAGCGCCACCAGTCTGTCGTTTTTTGCCTTTTACAATTTACTCAACCTCTTATCAAGTATGAGTGGATCCTTTGGTATTGACGGAAGATCATTTACAGATACTTCTGCAATTATTTTTATCTTTAGCACTCATTCGCTGTGGTCGCTTAGGCTTTGGCTTTCCGCTACTAAGTATACGTGGTCGCAGAATCAAATCACATCAATTTTCTGCAGGTGAAATGCAAAAGTACCCGAACACCGTGCAACTCCACAGGCTCAAAATTATTTCGGAGTTCCCTTCTACGGCGTGCCTATCAGAATCTGGTTCTAGCAGATAAAAGCCCAGAGTTTCATTAATTTATTGCTCTTTAGGGCTTCTTTAAGCTATAGCATTCATTATCTCTGCAAGAAATCATGCTAAAAGTATCCTCCATATAGCTGTAGCATCAATACTAGATACAATTGTTTGCAAAAGCTCTTGTATAGTTACTGGCATGGCCTCGTTAGTATAGCACCACGGACGTTTTTCATTCCCGCTAATGTTTCTTTCCACATTAACAAAATAGGAAGCGTAACTATCCTTCGGAGACATTTCGCAACGCTATAGTAATTGCCATCGTTATAATCGGTGTGTAATTAGTGACTACTAGGATTCTCATAACCCTGTGCTAACTAGATAGCAAGAATTATAATATACTGCGTGAGGATGCAATGATGTCATTCCATGGAATGATAGTCTCCCTCGAGGGCCCTGACTTGGCCATAGAACAACTGCAAGCTGATGGCGTTAAAAGCCACTCCGTGATCTTGTTCAGCCTGTGCTTTGCGAATTCATCCAGTTAATGGATAAG
This sequence comes from Dermacentor andersoni, assembly GCF_023375885.2. Taxonomy (NCBI): domain Eukaryota; kingdom Metazoa; phylum Arthropoda; class Arachnida; order Ixodida; family Ixodidae; genus Dermacentor; species Dermacentor andersoni. The sequence goes on along the minus strand of NC_092822.1, from coordinate 70,486,758 downwards.
GTGGTCGTTCGAGCACCCTGCTTTTGTGGCCTATGTACACTTTATACAGCTGAATAGAATCTCGCAGATTACTTCAAGGGCACAGTAGGCGAATTTGATGTGTAGTGCCGACGCATTAAAATCGATATTCATCGTTCTCTTCAATCTCTTGCAGTTGTTTGCTAACGTTAACACCCAATATGGCGTGAAAGAGGCTCATTGAAGAGTGGCACACACCCAGGGTCACGCACCTAGCAACACAAGCTCGTCTGACGGTTGGTTACAAATCCGCTTCCCTCAGCATAGCAGTCCAATATTTTATCTACTAGACAGTGGAATAACCATTGACGCCTATTGGAGGCAAATTACTAGACAAAGACAGCTGTAACGAAAAAGAGTAGACTCCGCCTCAGCAGCATCGCTACCGGTATAATATCGAGGTTGTTGTCCTTCGCCGAACGCTAGTGACCACTGCCCGTTCATCTGCGTCCGCTGCTAATAAATCTCATAGCAAGTTGCGGACATTGATGGGTGTCGACCACCATGGAATTTTGCAGTCGCACTCTACCCCAATTATACCCGACCACGCACGTCGTCTTCCAACTCCTCGACTGGCGTCACCCACCTAAGTGTGCGCCGGTGGCTTGCGTCAGCGAGATCCGCCTATCTTCTCTGGCTAAATGACAAAAAAGTTGAAAATTGGATCTCCTGTTAGGAGCGAGTGAGTTTCCATAACCAGTGGGATTATGTTAGCAAGTTGAGAAACCCATTCTATCTCTTGGATGTTGCCCAACTCTGGTTTCTAAACCATGAAGCCACCTAACTACGTAGTTGGCCTTCAGGACCACATTTTCTCAAGTTTTTGGTCGGCCAGCGTCCGAAAGCTTCGTGCAGAACTACGTTTGCGTACACAATCCTAAGCAATCGGTGAGGATTTCATAAGTTCTATTGAGGACATTCTTCCCCTTAGCTAACAAATCAAACATATAATGAATGCTATTGAGGAAGACACCTTCCAAATCTTATTATCGGGGAGTCCTCGCACTGTCGTCTGAGTGGTAGAATTGTGCCAGAGTCACGATGAGTTAAGTAGGCAACGGCTTCACAACCAATGAACATCTTTGCCCACCCACTCTCTGTCAAGCCTTGGAGTCAGCGACCATGCCACTCTGTTCCTAAAGATTCAGGGGTTCGCTCACGCAGAGGTCGCTCGCCAGCTATCTTTGATTTTTTCTGTCCCGGGACCGCCATCGGCTTTGTAATCTCCGATTTGCTACTTCATCCATGAGCACGTTTCTGAACCATTCATCCAGCCCGTGCACAGACGCCCGTCGCTGCACCTCTCACGTACGCAAAAGCAGTGGCCGATCTGGTTCTCGCACACTCTCGCCACCCCCTGTGGCTCGATTACCGACCTTCTTGCCGTCATCTATGCCACTACTAGACCGACAGCATTTGCCGCCTATGCCGCTACCCGATCGGGAGCATTTGCAGACTCCTAAGCCACGACTTGGACCTTACCTCCACCAGTGGCGCACCTTCAATGACCGTCCATTGTATTTTGCTTGTGGTAGTGCTGGCTATGTGGCGCACCTACGCCGTCGCTGCTTGTTTCCTCCTCCGAACACCCGGCGTGTACCACCTTTCCCCTCTCAGTCTTCCTCTTCGCCTTCCAGCCTTCCTATCTCTTTCTTTTGCCCTGATTGCTCATCCGCGTGTGCCCGCTGCTCATCATCTCCAAATTGTCTCTCGCTTTCTCCGATGCGTCGCCGTACCAAGTCCACGAAGCAAGACAACTTATGGCCCGCAGTTCCCGAGGCACGAGTTGCGTCGACGTCGCAATGCCCAAGTCCTAGTCTCTATCCAGCCAACGTAACTGAAATATCTGTTGAAGGAATCGCTATCTTGCCACTTGTCGGCCCAGAAGCCGCCGTATCCGTAATTTACGCCGAGCTCTGTCACATACTAAGAAAGGTTTCCACACCTCTCTCCCACTTCTCCCTTCGAACCGCGAACACTCAAAACATTAGGCCTCGCGCTGCCTTTACTGCTCGACTCTTTATTGGAGGCCTTCTGTATTCCATCGAATTCGTCGTGCTGCCTTTGTGATCCCATAGCATTGTATTAGGCTGGAACTTCCTTGCAAATAATTTACGCTGTTATTCAGTCTCGCCACGCCAAACTCGAACTTTCTGCACTTCCCGACCTCGAGACTTTCAACAGCCGCCGTTCTATTGAGAAATTACTCGTGTCCAAACACCATGCCGTCCCTTCGTGCTCTTCCTTGCTTGCGCCTGTGTCGTGCACTACTATTTCTGATGGCGCTCTTCTCATTTCGCCCTCTGACGTTTTCATTTCCCGCAAATGTGCTCCGCTGCCCTTTGCTCTCTTACTCGCAGTGGCGTCACGAAGATGCTCGTCGACAATCCCACGGCGTGGTTTACCTTTATTTCATGGTGAATGCCTAGGCCTCGTTCAACAGGTCCACACCTCTTGCATCTTTTACGCACCTGGCGCTTCTCCATCTACGAATTTAGCGCACTTGTGGCACTGCGGTTCATCAGTCACTCCTCGACGCTTTCCATTGCCCCGTCGGCCATCAAACGTCATCTTCGGAACGAAACCAACTTTCAAGTCTCATGCTGAGGTTGCGTGCTTCTTTCGAAGCCATGCTTCCGGTTTGGGCACACATCGACCGCTTTTTTACCAAATAGGTGCGAGCAGTGATGCACCTCTACGGCAACGCCCTTGCCGAGTATACGCCCCGGAGTGTCGTGTCATTGACGACACGGTTCCTGAGATGCTCAGGTGCGGCGTTGTGTAGCTTTACAAAAGTCCCTGGGCATCGGCGGTCGTTTTTGTTAAGAAAAAAGATAGCTCTATTCGGTTCGTCGTTGACTACCACCGTCTGAACAAGATAAGGCGCAAGGATGTTTACCCGTTACCGCGAATCGACGACACCTGCGACTGTTTGGAGGAAGCGAAGTTCTTCGTTGGATTCACGTTCCGCATCCTGGCATGTCCCAATGGCACCATCTGATCGACCTAAACCAGGATTTGTTACACCTGACGGATTATACTAATTCACAGGGATGCCTTCCGGCCTGTAAAACGCTCCTGCAACTTTTGAGAGGATGATGGATAATACTTTACGCCGCCTCAAATGGAACACATGTTTATGTCACCTGGGTGACGTAGTGGTTTTTTTCGCTAATTTCCGCCCACATATCAGCCGTCTCGAGCGCGTTCTGAAATGCCTCACTGACACCGGACTTCAACTCCAACCTAAACAACTATCATTCTGGCGCGCGAAAGATCACCAATCTTGGCCATATTGCATCGCGAGACAGCATTCCTTCGAATCCAGCCAAGCTCCGCGACTTTCGGCAACAAATGGATTTAAAGGAGATTCAATGTTTCCTTGGATTATGCTACTATTTCCGACGTTTCATTTGTAATTTCGCCTCCATAAGCGCACAACTGATTAACCTAAGCAGCAACAAAGAACTTTTAGCGTGCTTAGTCACCTGCGAAGACGCCTTCAGGAAATTAGGTAGCCTGCTATCCTCGCCACCTATCATCTACTAGTACGACCCTGCAGCCCCCACCGAAGTCCAAATCGATGCCGGTGACGCCGGACACCACGCCGTACTCGCGCAACCAAAACGGCCTTCGATGAATATGTCGTTGCCTACGTTTGCAGAACACTGGCAAAGGCCGAAGCTAATTACTCCGTTACAAAGAAAGAGCGTTTAGCCAAAATTTGGGTCTTTGGAAAATTCCGCCCTCATATGTATGGTCACCCTTTCGATGTGGTCACTGACCACACCACCCTTTGTTGCCCATCCACTTTAAGTACATGTCAGGCCGACTCGCTCGCTGCGCCCTCGAGCTACAGCAGTACGACATTCGCGTTCTTTACCGTTCCGGCCGCAAACTCAAGGACGCTTGCGCCCTTTCTCGCTCACTAGTCTCCACTGGCAGAGCTTGCCTATCCGCCATTGCGCCCACACTTACATCATATGCTCTGTCCAACATGCCGTCGTAGCAGCGAAAAGATCCTTGGATCAGTTCTCTCACCTGCATCCTTTCTGATCTATCCACTTCTTTATCATATCGCGCTCTTTGCCGCAAGGCTACCCACTTCTGCATTTGCGACGGCCTTCTTTATCATCATAACTACCTTCCTGACGGTCGCAAGGGGCTTCTTATGGTACCCCGCCATCTCCGTGACTTCATCTGCGACGCTTCCCACGCAGACCCCAGTACCGGCCTCTTCAGGACCTACGATCGACTACGCCTCTGATTTTATTGGCGCTGCATGGATAACTACGTCCAAACGTTCATTCGCTCCTGTGCTCAGTACCAACGCCGAAAATTACCTCCCGGACAAGTATACCCGTCACACACCCTTCCCGGCCCTGTGCGACCCCTTGAAAGTGATGGGATTGACATAACCGGATTGCTACCACCCACTCCAGCTGGGAACCACTATATTATCGTTGCTGTAGATCACTTGGCCCGCTATGCTGAAACAGCTGCTCTGCCGACTGCCGGCGCCAGCGACATTGCCTTGTTCTTGTTAAGAGATTTCATTTTACACCACGGTGCTCCTGGCGAACTTCTGAGCGCTGGAGGCCACGCCTTTCTTTCCGACGCTTTGACGGCACTACTCGGCATGTGCCGTATTGTCCACCGACAAGTACAGCCCACCATGCGCAAAGTAACTCCATGACAGAGTGCTTGAACCATTCTCTTGGTGATATGCACTCAATGTACGTCGCCCCTGATCATTCAAATTGGGACGAAGTTCTCCCTTTCGTAACGTATGCATACCATACTTCGGCCCAAACAACTGCTGGATTTTCCCCGTACTTACACCTATACGGACATGAACCATCTAATATGTTCGATTGCATCCATTCATATCAACCTGACGCGTCCGAAAGTACTCCGCTGTCTGAAGCTGCACGACATGCCGAGGAATGCCGCCAGCTTGCCCGCTCTTTTTCCACCGAGGACCCGTAGAAGCAACAATCCCGTCAGACTGGCAACCGTTCTGCACCGACTTTATCCCCTGGCTATCTGGTCTGGCTTCGGGTAGGCGTTACCACACCCGTGCTCTCCGCAAAACGTGTAGCAAGATACCTCAGATCACACTACGTTCTGGAGCAAACGCCCTCGCGGGACCTACCCCATCGCCGCCGCGAACTTGCCCTTGTCTCTCGCATTAAGCCATACTACAGCTCAATAGTAGTCGCGCCGCCTTAAGCCGCCAGAATGGCCCCTTTTTTTCCGGAGGGCGATTAGAAGAAAGAAGAGTAGCCTGCACCTCAGCATCATAGTCATCCGCATGAGCTCGTGGTTTCTGTCCTTCGGCGAACGCTGGTGACCGTGGTCCGTCCATCTGCGTCCGCTGCCAATTAATCTGTTAGCACAGCCGAAAATATGCGAAGTATTCTAAGAAGACTTATCGCAGTAAAAAACCCTGAATATTTCGGCACCTTTGATTTCCTTATAATTGCGCAAACGTTAGATGGTCCATTGTGCGAAAATTCGGCGGTGGCCTTGCGGCATGACTGAAGCATGGTACCAAACTTGGCTGACGGCGCAAAAAGAAAAGCACGTCACGTGTGTGATTAGAAAACGTTAATTTGAACAAGAGACGATAGAAGCACTAAGTCACAATCACGGCACAACTCTACCAGGAGGATAACATATTCAAAGTACAAAGCATTCTATACACGGTACGTTCTCAGCACGTCCGAGTGCTCACTCACTAACGTATAACCACATAGGCCCATTGAAACGCACAGTTACACATAAACTAAATTTCACATATATAAAATAGGTTCAATATATACAGTGTACACAGTGCTTATGTATAATGATGATGTGACTGAGACAGTCTACATAACTTTTAGTGATGCTATGAGATGTGCATATACAAAAATGATAAAGTTTATAAGAGTAAACGCCAACAGAAATCACAGGCACCTACATTCTATGCATATTCAATGAATACTTTTGATGGTCTGGCTATCAGAACCAGGCTGTTCGAAAATTAAGCCATACGCAGAGACGGCCTGACGACTGTCGAAGAAACTCCTCTTCCCCAAGGAAGAAGAACTCCTGTGGCAGAAACGACCGTAGCTTAGAGTAGAGCCTCTCCAGAAGTGGAAACAGAGCGCGACGATGTTGTCCTGCGTCAACTCCTTCGCACCAGTTACGCCATAGACAACAGCCATGTGAGTGGCGACCAAATGTAATAGAGCGGTTAACTCCAATGCCAGGAAAGCCAGCATGCACGACCCTATAGTATACCCTAGCAACGGCACATTGCAGAAACACATGGTTATTGGATTCTTGAAGGGGGCAATTGGGACACAGCGAATATGGGACTATGCCCCACCGCTATAGCTTGTCACGCGTTGGGACCACTTGGCAACCTAGACGCCACTTGAAGTCGCTTAGGTGGCCAGGCAGAAATGACGTCGTTATTGCACCCCACGACACATTACTGGAACGTGAGCAGCACGCTGGGGAACTTAGAGGGAGCAGTAAGGCTGGCATTGTATCTAAAACATGGCTTTCGAGTACGTCTACATCAGGACATACCTGTTGTACATGGCGATATAAGGCCACGGCGGGATAGGGTAAAATGCGTTTAACAATTGAGGTCCGCGTTTTATGTGCACGCCCGTTAGCATGTAAAGACGTTTTGTGCGAAGGAAATAGCAGGCACGTTCATGCGCGGCACACTGATCACGCTCTTACAGGCGGAGCATAATCGCAGAACAAGCAGCCGGCAGAAGACAGGCACGGACTGGAAAACGAACCCACCGCGAGAGAGTGGTTGCCGAACGCCGTGCGACAGACCAGTTCTTTGTTTCCCGACCAGAAGAAGGAATCAAAAAGGGGCTGTAATGACCTAGTAATGCGTAATGGTGGCTGTACACGTGCAAGTGAACCACACTCGGCCGCAAAGGACAGACTGTGCTACGTACTTTTCTAATAAGAGTAAATCATACCCTTGAATATTCTGAATATTTCGGCTTACATCTACAAGATTTGCGAGCCACACAGAGTCTGATATGCCAACATAGGCGTAATCAAGGCTACATAAAAAGAGATTCGCTCATTTGAAGACAGAAAACGGGACCTGAAATATTTCCGTACTTAGTGAAAATTCCAAGGCTACTGGAAAATATATCTTCATTCCCTAGATGCAGAAGAAAAGGGGTTAAACGAGGGGCCCGATTTTTATTAATCATATTGGGACAGGCCAACAAACAATGACACCAAAGGCAACATAGGTGAAATTACTTGCACTTACTAATTGAATTAAAGCAACGATAAAGTAAATGCGCTATCATGCCATGACGGGTTCAAAAAACAAGTGCGATTCGTACTCGCAACCGTTTTTCAGTCGACAACAATTTCTCCGATGCTGTAAGCCTTGTGGCTGCCGGTTGCCGTGCAAGTCCTTGAATATCTTCGGCGAAGAGTACAAGCTACGCATATCGACGGGATCGAGCACATGCAAGTGCTCCCAGTGTATAAGCCGCAATGGGTGCGGTAGTATAGGGCACCCAATGTCGGCTGTAAGTGCCCCCCTGGACCAAGACGCCACCGGCTGTGATGGAGCCTACGGCCAACTTCGTCGTCCTGCAGGACCTGTGCGACAAAATCGTGCCACTTACAAATGTGGTTCTTGATCTGGAAAAGGACAGCGACTGTGGTCGCTTTCACCTGGCCCGGTACACAGAGCTCTTTCGGAAGTGTACACAGCAGCAGGAATGTGACAGAAACCAGTGGTGTTCTTTGGCGCCTTCATCGACGTCCCTTCGGTCACACGCCGCAAGTCTACCAGCCCTATCCAGCGACTTCGCGTCGGCACGTGAACAGCAGCCCAGCGCGAAATCGGTAGGTGCGCCATCGCGGGAAGCAAATGTGCGTCTAGGCCTACAACCTGTGCTGTTCTGTCTTAAGACGAGCTTGAAGCCATCGCTAGGTTGCAAAGTACTTACAGCACGCTCCTTTCTGTGCCGGAAAGGCGTTCGCTTTTCGTGTCGCGCTCGGCCCCTTCGACAACCTGCGAGGAAATCTGTGTTACGCTGGAAAAAATTATTAATAGCAAAAATGTTCAGTGCCAGAAGCTTAAAGCGAACCACGAGAGTGACGCTTCTTTTCGGCTTACAGTAGATGAACACGTCTTTGAAAACAACTCAGTAGATATTCAGCCTAAGGGTTGCCTTTTCAGGCCATTCTACGGCAGGCATGATGCATCCGGGGATGCCAGCAACAAATACCGTAATTTCTTTTCTAATTTCTTTAATGAAAGGCGCCTTTTTTTACCAGAGCATTTGTGGTCTATGCGCGAAATCCTCCTATATTTATGAGAAACTCCTATACTGTTCATGCCATGTTATATGCTTAGCTGAAACTTGGCTTTGCAATGACTGACTGTCCAAAAATTACTTTCTACGGGAATACACAGTTCATGGATGTGACCGCGTGTATGATGTGCGTATTAAATACGGTGGCGGTGTGCTAATTGCCGTCCGGAAAAGTGTTAGCGTTATAAGGCGCAGGGGTATTGAGATTATATCACAGACTGTGCGGGTTAAAATGCCTGGTAAAAGCGGCAAGAATTTGTTGCTCTGCGCAGACTACTTTCCTGCTAACATGGGTAATCTGCATTTTCTTAGTATATGAATGACCCATTAAAGTTATTGATGCTGCGAAATATAATGTCCTAGTAGATGGCGAATTCAGTGCCCTGTTTAGTGTTTGGGATTTGGGAAACTCTGCTGGCAATGTTTTAGATCTGATTCTGGCTAATCTGGCGTTGCTGATTTTCCTGTTGATGCTAGCGGTTTGGTTCCTGTTGACCATTGGCATGTTCCGCTCACATTCGCAATTTTTCCAGAGGCGATTAACGTATTGAGTGAGCCTGTTCACTCATTTGTTTTTCCAAACGGCGACTATCTAGGTATTTACCACGTCTCGCATGAGGCGGATTGGTCTTAATTGTAGTGTGCCACAGATATCAACAAAGCAGTTATCATCCTTACTGATAATGTAAAATGTGCTTTGGAAACCTTCATTCGCTGCAAAGAATTGCGCCCTGCTCGCTATCTCACGTGGTTTTCCAAGGAATCACGAGGTCTACTCCGTAAATAGCTAAGGTGCCATAGGTACTTCCAGAAAACAGACTCATCGGAGCGGTACGAAAAATTTAATGTCTTGCGAAGCCAGGTGATATACGTAATGCGTAGAGACAGTGACGCATACATATTGTCGAAGAGCGCGTAAAACGCGATCCAGAACTTTTATGACCCTATGTAAAAGACTGCAGTTCTCAGTGAGATGAGCTTAGTGTCATAAATAATTAATCTCATGGCATTCTTAGAAACCGGGGCAATATCGCCAGTGCCTTCGCTGACCATTTTTCCTCGGTTTTCCGAAGACACAGCGAATGCTCCCATCTCTGATGACCTGCAGCGTAGCTTCGGTTACCATTTCAACATTTCATGTTTAACAGAATACGATATCGCAGCTGCCTTAAGTTAGGTTGAAACAGAAACATTCTCTTGCTTACAACCGTATACGAAGTTTTGTTATCAGAGGCTGCTCTTCTATTTTTGTTCCTGTCCTTACGCACATCTTTATTATTGCTTTGCGTACAAGCGCATCTCCTTCTTGGTGGAAGAGCGCAATAATTTTGCCAGTTCTTAAAAGTGGCAGCATGAGCGACATCAAAAATTATCGCCCCCTGTTCCCCTTGTCTCCGTTTGCAAAAGTGTTTGAAATAGCTAAGTTTACACATCTGTCGTTTTTTCTTGAAGCATAAGGTTAGCGTACACCAACATGGCTTTGTTGACGGTAGGTCTGTGGAAATAAACCTTGTTTCCTTTCTTGACGCTGAAGGACCCGGTGTTGCTAACCGAAGATGGTTAGACACCGTAGACTGCGACTTGAAAAAAGCATTTGATGACGTTTCCATTCAGCTTCTTATCGATAAACTCTTGAGTTATGGCATTAGCACTAGCCCATGCACGCTGAATAAAAACTACCTGTCAACTAGGTTAAATTATGTTCGATTGGTGCTGACTAAATTTTGCCTTATGACTCATCTTCTGGTGTTCCGAAGGGTCTATCTTAGGCACATTATTTTTCAATATCTTTGTTAACAACCTTGAAGAATGTTTGCGTCATTCGCGTCTCCTTTTATGTCGTGACTATGTTAAACATTAGCGGGAAATAGAATCAGAGCCGGGTTAAGAATTATTACAGGAAGATGTGAATTCGGTTGCGGAGTGGTGTGCTTACAACTTTTGCGTATTAATCCAAGTAAGACATTTGTTGCTTGCTTTAATTCCAAATGCACCCTCTACTGCAGAAATAGCCACTTGATAACATTCCTTTGAAAAGTTTAGTGCGCGACTTAGGAATATTGGTTGACTCCCGGCTAACTTTCGAACAACATGTTTCATTCATCGTGAATGCATCCCACAGAAAGTTAGGCCTTATATCAAGGAATAACTAAAAAGGTTACAAATGAGAACTCCATTATTCTTTTGTATTCTTCATTTGCCTGCCCGAAGCTAGAGTTTAGTTCTTTTATATGAAATTGTAATAATTTCATCAATGTTGCAAAAACTGAATGAGTTCAGCAATGTTTAATGCGTATCCTGTATGATCGGTTTCTTGCACGCCTTGTATTTTATGCCTGCGAGCGTGTACTGCGCATGTTTAAAATTAGACATCTGGAAGGAAGGCGGAAATGTCGTGATTACTTATTCTTGTATAATCTAATTCACAACGACTTTTCCTGTCCGTGGATACTGTCAGCTGTAACGTTCTCCGTGCCTAGCCCTAACTTGCTTAAACCAAGCTTTTTCTACTTGAATTCCTCTTCTACTTTTAACGCTATAACACGCCTTGAAACAAAACAAAATACCTTCCGTCATGATCGTTATTATTCAGCTCTACTATTTGCTCATTATCTGATTCTGTATTTGATTATTTCACGTTTTTGTCGAACTTTGTACCACTGTTGTTTGAGATAGTCTCTTTTGTTTTCCGGTTTTATGTTCTTCGTGTAACACATGTGCACCAATGATAAGGCGCAGTGGCTGTTCTTCCGCACGTTCGGAAAATAAGTAAATGAAATGAAATAAATGAAGTTCGCAAAATAAGTAAATGAAATGAAATAAATGAAGATGGACAAAAAAAAACTTGCCGCAGGTGCGGAACGATCCCGCGTCTTCGCATCACTCGCGCGATGCTCGAAGCAATTGAGCTACCGCGGCGCCGTTTTCCCATCCACTTTCGTGGGTATTTATGTCTTAATATTAGAAGTGACCTTGAGACTGTTAACCAGCGCCACCACTCACAAGCCTTGGCGGCAGCTGCAGAACATCCTTTCTCCCTCCCGTAGGCGTCACGACTACGTATTTTTTTGGGGTGACGGAAACTGCTCAATAAGCCGACACATGCTACCTGAAGCATCAATGTTGCCGCATTCGAGACCTTCGCTATGTAATAAGCGCGAAGAAAGGGGTTTAACCGAGGGGCCCGATTTTCAATAATGACATCATGAGAGGCGAACAAACAAAGACACCAAAGACAACATAGGGGAAAATTGCATATGCTTACTAATTGAATTACAGAAATGAAAAATAATGGCAATGAAAGTGGATAAAAAACTACTTTCCGCATGTGGGGAACGATCTCACGCTTTCGCATTGCGCGTGAAATGCTATAACCTGTTGAGGTAACGCAGCACCGTTTGCTCATGCACTTTCTTGGGTATTTATGTTCTACTGCAAGAACGAACCTTGACAGTGTTAGCAAGCGGCACTGCTCACAACCCTTGCCGGGGGATGTGGAACATCCTTTCTGCCACAGGCATTACGAGTACGTGACCTTTTCAGATGTAGGCAACTTGTCGATAAGCCCACTGGTGCTAACTGAAGGCGTCAGTGTTGCCGAATTCTAGACCATCGTTATGTAATAAACGAGAAGAAAGGGCGTGAACCGAGGGGCCCGATTTTCAATAACGCCATCATGAGAGGCCAACAAAGACACCAAGGACAACATAAGTGAAAATTACTTATACTTACTAATAGAATTTAAGAAATGAAAAATTATTCTCAATGAAACTGTATGAAAAAACAAATTGGCGCAGGTTGGGAACGATTGGGTGTAACGTTAAGGGATAAGAAAACAGCAGATTGGGTGAGGGAACAAACGCGAGTTAATGACATCTTAGCTGAAATCAAGAACATGAAATGGGCATGGGCAGGACATGTAATGAGGAGGGAAGATAACCGATGGTCATTAAGGATTACGGACTGGATTCCAAGGGAAGGGAAGCGTAGCAGGGGGAGGCAGAAAGTTAGGTGGGCGGATGAGATTAAGAAGTTTGCGGGGACGACATGGCCACAATCAGTACATGACCGGGGTTGTTGGAGAAGTATGGGAGAGGCCTTTGCCCTGCAGTGGGCGTAACCAGGCTGATGATGATGATGACGGGAACAATCCAACGTAGTTCGCATTACGCGTGCGACGCTCTAACCTGTTCAGGTAACGCGGCAGCGGTTTCCCAGACACCTTCTTGGATATTTAGGTTTTACAACTAGAACTACAGTGGGAATGTTGGCCAGCGTTACCACTAACAAACCAAGGCGGCGCATGTGGACCATCTTTTCTGCCACAGTCGACAAGAGTAGGTAATCGTTTCAGGTGAAGGCAACAGCTCAATAAATCCACACCTTCTACCGGAAGGCATGAATGTTGCCGCATTCGAGATCCTCATAATGAAATGAACGAGACGAAAGGAGATTCAACGAAGCGGCAAATTTTCAACAATCCTTTCATGAGAGGCCAACGAACAAAGGCTCCAAGGACAGCATATGGGAAACTACGTTTACTTACTAATTCAATTATAGAAGTGAAAAGTGAATGGCAATGAAAGTGGATGAAAAAAGTTGCTGCAGGTGGGGAAGGATCCCACGTCTTCGCATTACGCATGCGATTCAATAACCAATTCAGCTACCACGACGCCGTTTCCCCATACACATTCTTGGTTATTTATGTTTTACTGCTAAAACCAACCTTGGGAGTGTTTAGCTAGCGCCACCCCTTACAAGCCTTGGTGGCGTATGTAGAGCATGCTTTCTGATGCAGCCGTCACGAGTACGTGATGTTTTTAGGTGAAGGCAACTGGTCAATAAACCCATACATGCTACCTGAAGACATTAAGGCTGCCGGATTCGGAACAACCGCTACGTAATGAACGAGAAGAAAGAGGGTCACCCGAGAGGCCGGATTCTCATTATTCATACAGAAACGTGGATTTGTTTATCTTTTACAAGTGAGCGCAATTCTCCACCTAACGGGTACTATCGCTCAGCACGGGACGCGCTCGCATGTATCGGAAGTTTCTGAAATGTTATCGATGGTTCTGTTGTCACAGAAGTTTGAGTAATGTGATTGCATGAGCGACGCGAGTTGTGTAGAGCTTTCTTAAAGACAGGCGTGCACCATCGTTTACTCTGGCACCTTCGATGACTCGTCTGTAAAAGGCAACGCACTTAACTGGCAGATCAGATTTCAACGATCGCCGACTGTGTTCGCCGCTATCGTTGTGTTTTGAGTGTAGCCTGTTTTCGAGGGCACATGTTCGCTCAATAAAACACTAGTTTTGCCATTCACAGTTTTGATTCTTTCGTCACCGTCACTAATACGGGACACCTGGCCGAGGTGCTCGTTCGTTCACGTACAGGGCGCCTCCGACGAGCTGTGCTCCAAGCACGACCCGCAAAGCCAACACCAGCTTCTTCCCGTGTCATTGAAGAGACCGTCGACTGCAACAGCTGCCCCCGGGAGACGGACATGTGCCAGAGACGACCAAGAAGATCGGGGCCAAGACAACCACATGCTGCCCCAACTTCCCCCATTCTGCTTCAACAGCCTACGGACCCACCAACCTTCCATGGATCATCTGCTGAAGGCCCAGAATCCTGGCTCGAGAATCACGAAAGAATCGCCAAGTTCAACACCTTGAACTCCTACGACAAGCTGCGGAATGTATTATTCACCTTCTAAGATGCCACCAAAACATGGTTGGAAAAACACCAGTGTACCTTGGCGATATGGGACCTGTTCCGCAATGGCTTCTTGGGGAACTTGACGAGTGTCGTGCGCAAGGAAAAGGCTGAAGCTCTCCTAAAAACCCGAGCGCAACATCCTAACGAGAGCATCGCGATCTTCACAGAGAAGGTGACACGCCTATTCAGACACGCCGACCCTGACATGCCAGAAGCGAAACAAGTTCCATTTTGATAAGGGGTATCAAGGAAGAGCTCTTCGCCAGATTGATACGCAACGCGCCCAACACAGTTTCTTAATTTGCTTCCGAGGCCAGAGCCATCGGGAAAACACTCGAAATTAGGAAGAGGTAATACAACCAGCGCACACTCTCAATGATCTACGCCGAAGTTCTGCCATTGGGCACAGACAACCTACGCGGGACTATCAGAGCAGTCTTCAGAGAGGAGCTTCTGAGGAGGTTGCCAAGATAGCAGCCTCAGGTTGCCCCAATCACTGACGTCGTGCGAGCAGAAATTCAGCGTCATTAGGACTTCTCGAAGGGCAGCCAGAATCGCCAAAGCATAGCCTGAAGCAATGACACACGCCGCCGTCGCCCGCGGAAAAGGTAACCCTCCACTCCCGCGCCAGGGCTTCGTAATGGTGCACCTCAATCGTTCGCCACCTCAAGCTTACGCCTCCGTCGTCCAGCGCCACTACCCAATAAAATTAGACGTATGGCGCGCTGCTGACCAGGCTGGAAGAATAAACTAGGTATCTGAACCGCGCCACCTCTCCAGCGGGCGACGTTGACGACCGCCAGTTCGTGTTTTCAGGGAGTTCCGTGAGATGGCGCTGGCAATTCAGAGGGTTAGGTGACGATTGTCTGCAGCTTTTGAAAGAGGTTTACCCAGAAAATACCGTTTACATTGAATGGGAAGGGATGAGGAGTGAGGAGAAAGTTCATATCAACAAGGGACTGAGGCAGGGGTGCCCTTTATCCGCACTGCTGTTTATGATGTACATGGTGAGGCTGGAGAGGGCCCTAGAAGGAAGTATTATAGGCTTTAACCTCTCATACAAACAGGCCGGTACAGTAGTAGGGCAGCAGCTTCCAGGTTTATTTTATGCGGACAACATTGTGTTGCTAGCTAACAAGCAAAGTGATTTGCAACGTCTGGCTAATATCTGTGGACAGGAAGGCAGATATCTAGGCTGGAAATTTATAGTTAGGAAATGATGTGTTATGGTATTAAATGAAAACAGTCAACAGAGAGAGGTGATACAGGGCCAGAAAATACCTCGCGTACGATAATATAAATACCTTGGCATATGGATAAACGATGGCAATAGATATATGGAAACACAGGAAGAAACAATAACAGTGAAGGGGAAGAGAAATGCAGCCACCATGAAGCACAGAGCGCTATATCGATACAATAGGTATGAGGTGCTCCGAGGTATGTGGAAAGGTCTAATTGTTCCAGGACTTACTTTCGGAAATGCGGTTGTTTGTTTTAAATCAGGGGTAGAATCAAGACTCCATGGCGACCAAAGGTCCGTGGGACGTCTCGCATTGGGCGCTCACGGGAAGGCTACAAATGAATACTGTGCAGGTCAATATGGGCTTGACTAGTTTTGGAGTAAAGGAAGCTCGCAGTAAAATTCATTATGAAGAACGACTGAGGAATGTGGAAAAAGTAAATGGGCTGGGAGAGTGTTGCGGTCTCTGTACAGGAATAACGTTGATTCACAGTGGAGAAAAAGGACTAGGAAACTCACCAGCAAGTATGCAGCCTGTAGGTTGGGCAACACAGCAACAAAAACCATCAAGCGGGAAGTCAGAGAGGCTGAAATAATCTCATGGGTGGCGGCAATGCAAAAGAAACCAGCCATGAGTAACTACTTAAGAGGAAAAAACGAAATCAGTAGAGAAACAATTTACGATAACCCAAAGGGAAGCCCATTACTTTTCGAAGCGAGATCGGGATGCCTACGAACCCTCACCTATAAAGCTAGATATAAGAAGGAAGAAGAAGCATGTGCTTGCTGCGGTAAAGCTAGGGAAACTATGCAGCATGTTTTATTAATATGTGAAGACGTCTACCCAGCGGGCCATTTACGAACCACTGGCCTTCTTGAAGCCCTTGGGTTCACCGAGAGCAGTGGAAAAGTAAACATGTCCGCAATAGGGATTATTATGAGGCGATTGGAGGATTGGTGGAAGAAAAGTAGGAAAACGACAAAAAACGGAGACGTACAAAGGCACAGTTCGCAATAGGGAATCAGAAAAGTTTGTCGTGGGAGTTCATTGTGTTTTTCTTCTGTTATATTGTTTAACCTAGGTAGGAAATTAGGCAGTATAATAGCAAGAGCTTGGCGGCACAACCCACCACACCGTTCCAAAGGCGACGCTCATAACATCCATCCATCCATCCATCCATCCATTCATCCATCCATCCATCCATCCATCCATCCGTTCAGAGGGAGGCACAAGCTTTTGTGGCAAATGGACGTGCTTTTTAGGGCTTCGTTGCGGCGACGAAATCATACGTTTTTGTGTATGCCTAAATCTGGCTTCTGGTTTTGATTTGCTGAATTTTATTAGCCTTTAAATAATAATTCGGCAATTTTCTTTTTTTTTCTTTTTTTCCCTCTTTTCTGGTGTGCGCGGGCGTGTTTCGCGTACATTTGGTTTTGCAGGATAGTCAAAGCGTCCTTTCGCGCCATCTGCTCCAACACGGGCAACCGTGTGGGACGTTAAGTCTATACAGCCGCTAAATAGTAGCTTGGAAATGCCAAGACTAATAGCAATTGTGGTTTTACAGTGTGTGTATTGGTGGGAAAGTGAGAGCGTCGCCGCGTGGTTGAACACGTGCGAAAGTGTCATGACTTAAGACTCTGGCATTGATTGTTTTTAAAACATCGGTGAGAAGTACTTTACGACATTTTAAGGATTTAGATCCTCTGCGCATCGGTTTTTGCCAGAAGGCTCGTGCTCTGAATTCTTGTAGTATTATAGTATTTACCTTAGAAAAAACCGTGTAATACATGACAAGAAAGCCGGGAAAGCAGGCACTGCGCGAGGGGTCCTCAAGGCAGATAAGGGGACGGATGAGAATGGAGAGGAAACTGAGTCGATCGGCACATACTGTGATGTCGATGCTAGGCTGAAAAAAATGGAGCCTTTCCAGGAAGAGTGAAGAGCTTGTCAAACGGGTTGAAGACCTCAAAAATGAGCTAAATGGGGAGCGTGATGCACGGAAGGTAGTGGAAAAAAGACTTGAAGCAGCCGAGCAATAACTGAACAGGGCCGCCATTGTGAAAGAGAATGGTCGCGACAATGAAGCGCAGTCCGCCGACGTGACAGGAGAGGGAGGACCAGCAAAGTACGCGGAATGCGGGCAATGTGGGGAGTGATTAGCTGGAAAGAGCAGCGCCTACTTTCATGCCGCCACACGAAAAAAGCAGGAGCGCATGGGTCAATGTGCCTTCTCGTGTCTGAATCATGCGGAAAAGCAGAAAGGGAAGCAGCGAGAGGTAGGAGAGAGTGAAATAGTGATTATCGCCGGCGACTCAAACCTAGAGAGGTGCTCAGAAGCAATTTCGCTGAGGGTGAAAGGCGATAAAAGAGTAGCAGTAGGGACATTTCCGGGGCGGACGCTGAGTTCTGTAATGGAGTAAGCAAAAACAAAGCTCGTGGAAAATGCCCACGTGCGCAACCTTGTCATTGTAGCAGGTGGCCTGAATGACGTCCTAAACAGGAAAGGGACAGGACTAGCCTAGCGCTAGGCGAAGGAGATGGACGACTTGCGCGAGCTGTCCCCTCAGGTGCAGATCGTGGTGCGCACGCTGCCGGAGGTGCCTGTACGTGACAGTGACGTACAAAGGGCCGTAGTGGCTGCTAATGAGGGGATATGAAAAATGAGCCGAGGCAAAGGCTTCGAGGTGGTCGAAGTAAACAGGGAAGTTAGAAGTTGTGGTTTTTAATGAGACGGGAATCCACTTCGATTACAAGCTTGACCGAGGAGTGGGTTGCATGTCGAATTGCTGGTCGCGCTATTGCTTTTTAGGGGACCCAAGGGCGCTCAGGAGGCCGGAGTAGGTAGAAATGAAGAAGGTCCCCTAAGGGAACCTCAGTATAGCACTGCCGTCAATAACAGAAAAAGGAGGAAAGGAAGAAAGAGAGCTCGCCATGCAATAGGTTACATCAACATGCAGGGCGGTAAAGTGAAGGAAAAGTGGGCACAGATTGAGGCGCAGTTAAATAGCGAACAAATAAGGGTGTATCCGGTTACAGAAACGCTCCTTAGAGACTTTGACGAGCCGCCAGTGATTGAGAATTATGTTTTGGAAGGGTGCAACAGAACTAAGTCGGAAAGAAAGAGAGGGGGAGTCAGAATGCTCATACGTCAGGGAGCCAAATGGTAAACACTAAATTCAAAATGTCTAGAGCATCTTTGGTTATCAGGTACAATGAGTGGGGAACAACTTGGCTGGACGTTACCTATTTGTGGACCAGAAATAATTGCCCAGATAACGATAAATGGTTAGTGAAATGCATAGTGCTGATATTACGGGTTTGGGGAAAGGTGCTGAAATTATCCTATTAGGTGACATGAATGCCCACATAGAGGATTTAGATGGCTATACCGAATAAAACGGGAAGTCAGTGCTAGACCTTAGTGAGCAACATAACCTCGTGATCGTGAATACAGGGCCTAAGTGGGAAGGGCAAATCATGTGGGAAGTGGGCAACCGGCAATAGACCATTGATTACTGCCTGATGACAGAAGGAATTCATGATAAGTTGAGAGAAATGGTCATTGATGAGGAAGGGTATGCAACATAGGGAGTGACCTTAAATGCACCATATTGAAAATTGGATATGTAGTTGGGAAAGGGAGCAAGGAGTGCAAAATGACCAGTCCGAATTTGAATGCTGAACAAATAACAAATGTAGTAACTAGCGTCGAGGAAGAACTTGGCAAATGGCCTAGAAAAGACTGTGAATATAGTGAGCGGAACGGAAAGAGAAATAAAATGTTCGTTGGAAAGGGAAAAAGAAAGCGAAATGCTGGTGGAACAGCTAGGGAGATACGAGAAGCGATCGCCGAACGACAAAAAGCATCGCGAGAGCACAGGCAGGCAAAGAATGCGCAGCTGCCGCAGCGTGAAGGAAATATCAAGGGAACTATCCCCGGAGAAAATGTCGATGGTTCAATTACTGGTGCAAGCAAAGATAAAATGTAAAAGTGAACGCTGGTAGTCAGAAATACGTGAGAAAAAGAAGGCTGCACCTAGAATTTTTTGGAACCAAATAAAATTACTAGGCAAGAAGTCAACAACAATACAACATTTCCTAGACGAAAATGGAAACAAACTGCAAGGAGAGGCGGCAATAAATTACACCCAAAAAATAACACCGGAATCTTTCCAAGGCAACGACGAGGTTGTATTTAAAAAAAAAAGAGCATGAAAGAAACCTAGGTGAAAGAGGAGCTGGTGCTGACAAATTTGAATTCGAAGAAGGCCGAAGAGAAAATTCCTAAGCGCACAGCCACAGGGCTAGACGAAGTTCCCGTTAGGCTGATTAATGAACTAGGGCCATTAAGTAAGGAAGATCTGGTGAAATCAGTGGAAAACACTATAAAAGAAGGACGAATACCACACAGTTGGCGACAAAGTATAATGAATTTAATTTATAATGGTAAGGGGGAGTAAGATAGAATCCACTCCTATAGACCGTTTACCTTTACATTGGTAATGAAGAGGCTAGCAATGCAGGCAATCAAATTAAAGTTGCAAGCATGGGCAGAGAATAATGGCATTTGGGGAGAACTTCAGAATGGCTTCAGAATAGGTAGACGTTTGGATGATAACTTATTTGTTCTTACATGTGTTTTGAAATATGAAAAGTAGAAAGCAGACCATTATATGTCGCCCTTATAGACATTACACGGGCCTATGACAACGTAGACCACAATATTTTGAGGGTATTCTAAAGGGCAATGCATACTTGACTGTTTTCTACAGCTTTAGTTGAGAGAGATTTACCTAGAAAATGTACTTTGCGTTGAATGGGAAGGGATGAGGAGCGAGGAGAGAGTTGATATCAACAAGGGACTGAGGCAGGGGTGTCTTTCTCATCATTACAGTTTATGATGTACATCCGCTAGAAGGAAGCGGTATCGCCTTTAATCTCTCATACAAGCAGGCGGGTAAAGTAGCAGAGCAGCAGCTTCCAGGTTTACTTTATGCGGACGGCATTTTGTTGCTAGCTAACATGAAAAATGACTTGCAACGTCTGGCTAATATCTGTGGACAGGAAGGCAACAATTTAGGTTTGAAATTTACTCTTAGAAAATGAAGTGTTACGGCATTCAATGGAAACAGTGATTTATACCAGATCTTATACCAGTGATCTTACCAGAGGCGGGAAATACCGCTGGTAAGAGGATATAAATACATCGGTATATGGATAAACGAATGCAATAGATATATAGAAACACAGGAAAAACCTATAACGTGACGCACTAGTGACGCACAGAGCGCTATGGGGATACAATAGGTACGAGGTCCTCCGAGGTATGTGGAAAGGTGTAATGGTTGCAGGACTTACTTTTGGAAATGTGGTTGTTTGCTATAAATCAGGGGTAAAATAAGGACTCGATGGGAACCAAAGGTCAGTGGGACGCCTTGCACTGGGCGCTCACGGGAAGACTACAAATGAAGCTGTGCAGGGTGATAAGGGCTGGACTAATTTTGAGTGAGGGATGCTCGCAGTAAAATTGATTATGAGGAACGACTGAGGAAGATGGAAGAAAGTAAGTGGGCTAGGAGAGTCTTGAGGTATCTGTACAGGAAAGCATTGATTCACAGTGGAGGAAAAGAACTAGGAAGCTACCCAACAAGTATGTGGCCTGTAGGGTGGGCAACACAGCAAGAAAGAACGTCAAGCCCAAAGTCAGAGAGGCTGAAATAATCTAATGGGTGGCCGCAATGTAAAGAAACCTGCCATGAGTAACTTCCTAAGTGAAAAAAAACGAAATCAGGAAAGAAACAATTTATGATAACTCAATGGGAAGCTCATTACTTATCGAAGCATAATCGGGATGCCTGCGAACACGCACCTGTAAAACGAGATATAAGAAGGAAGAAGAAGCATGTGCTTGGGGCAGTGGTAAAGCTATGGAAACATTGGGGCATGCTTTATTGGAATGTCGGTTAGGCACCACTGGCCTTCTTGATGCCCTTGGGTCTAGCGAGAGCAGTGAAAACATTAACATGTCTGCAATAGCGACTAGTAGGAGGCGATTGGAAGACTGGTGGAAGAAAAGTAGGGAAACGACAAAAAACGGAGACGCACAAAAACAAAGTACTCAATAGGCGATCAGAAGATGTGGTTGTGGGAGTTCATAGGGTTTCTTTTTCTTTTTTAACCTAGGTAGGACATTATCCAGTATAATAGCAAGAGCTTGGTGGTACAGGCCACCGCGCCGTTCCAAAGAGGATGCTCATAACATCCATTCATCCATCCATCGTTAGCAGGCAGCGCACAGGGATGTGGGTGGCGTGGACGAGGGCGACCGCAGTTGGCCGTTGCGCTTGTTGTACGCCACGTGTCTTTTCTTTTGTCGGTTGATGTGGGTGGCGTGGACGAGGGCGACCGCAGTTGGCCGTTGCGCCTGTTGTACGCCACGTGTCTTTTTGTTTGTCGGTTGTATTTTTTGTCGTGCACTCTTATAAATTGTAGTGATGGGGAAACTTTGTTTTGTTCCGCGCTACTTTATGGCATACAAGCCACGCCGTGAGAAGTTATGACTCTTCTTCGCACCAAAGGACGAAGAGGGAATAAACGTGTATCTATGCGCCATCCCAAGCAACGACCGTCTTCTGCAAGCTACGGACTTCCTGTGTGAGCGGCATTTCGAGCCTGATCTGATTTCAAAAACTTGGACAGCAGAGCATAATGTACACGTCCTTACAAGCGCGCCTCTTCGCTCGTTATGGCAAAAGACGCTGTACCCACGAAGTTTCCGCATTGTCCTGCTTATTTGTCTAAAACGTTGAAAACAAGGAAGCGGCCAGCCGAGAGACAGCTTCTCGTCCCATCGAAAGATAAAAGCAGGTCATCGTGTGTCAGCTCGAGTTGCGACAGTTCCGGTCAGATCATGGATTTTTCCATGCCGTCAGCCCCAGTGCGTGGAGATGAATGCGGGAACGCAAGTGAAGTTCAAGAGGATGCAGGGCCTTCTGTGACAGTGCTACCTCTAGTGGCACCTTCAACTTTTTATATACTGTTCCAGGACCCGTCGCTCGTATTCCTGCCCTCGAAATTGTTGAGATATCGTCGCACTGAAATGGGGGACAAAAAGAGAATTGTTTTTTTAGAGCTGACGCAAACTAGGACTCCTTAAAACCATTCTTTCAAGTCACCCCTCGCGGTTGCAGTGTGAAACATAGCGGAACCATCGCCTCCAGGGACTATCAGTGAAGGCGGTTTTTTCGCCGCTCCATGGCTTGTTGAGACCGACGTGACAGTCAAGGCCCGCACAGTCTTGATGGGCAAGTCTGTTCCTAAAGAAGAGCTGTAACATTCAAACAGTTTGTCAACAGTCGAGGAAGTGAAGTCTTTTCTGAAACACGTGCTAGATATCAAACTTAGCGCTGGCTGACCAAGCGCTGCTGAATACCCTTAAGGAGAAACAAATAGTGCCTTCATCTACATTAGCAGCAAGTAGCGCCACAAGAAATGTGAATTCTTCCTGAGTGCGGATATGTCAGTTTGCCAATTTGTCAGTTTGTTGGACACTCTGCGGATGCGCCAAACACGAGCACTGAAGAAAAAGAGCACCTTGAGGACAGCTAGTGTTCGTTTCGTGTTCCCAACAAAGCAGTGAAAGAATTGCTGTTCTGCGGCGCGCAAATTATGCCCTGAAGAGATAAGAAAATCGCCTCCCTAATCGTTTTAAGGATCTTTCATCAGAGCAAAAGGAAGCCAGCGAATGCTTGCAAAAATTTCAGAGGGAGAGCTCGAGACGAAACTTTGCAAGCTTGAACTTCCGAATGTGAACACAACTGAAATCAAGGAATGCTTAGCTGAAGCAAGGCTCACCAACAAGCAAAAGCGTCGCTTCAATGAAGAATGGCTGCTTATGTGCCTCTTGTTGCATATAAGAAGCCCATCAGCGTACATATTCTTGCGTGAGAACAATGTGCTCCATCTTCCATGTGTGACGACCGGGCGGAAATATCTAAGCATGATCAGGGTGAATTGTGGATTTGACAGCAGGTTTTGGCGACAAAGAATATGGCGACCAAAGACGAGTTTCAGCGCCACGGTATCTTGATTTTCGACGAAACCTTTGTGCATTCAAAATCAATGACTTACGAAGGGTTCAGTGACTTCGGTGACAGCGCAGGGACCAGTGATGACCTTGCTGACCACGGACCCGTGTTTGCCTTCCCTGCATCTGGAGACCACTATTAGCCTATTGCAGTGTTCGCCAGCAAAAGACCAACAAAAAGAACAGTGCTTGCACAGCTTGTTTTGAAAGCCGTCTTTATGCTGGAGGAGGCTGGGGCTTTAGTTGATGTAGTGGTCTGTGACTATATGTGGAGAGAGTGTGGTGTAAGTGGCAGTCTAAACTGCACCAACAGCTCCCTCACGCACCTTGCTGATGAGAAGCACAGCATCTTTGTTTTTGTTTTCCGATGCTCCGCATCTTATGAGGTGCGTACAGAACCGTTGGCATGCCCAGAAAGTTTTGAATTTTCATGGTGGTCGTGTCCAGTGGGCATACTATGATAAATGGTTTGTTGAATACAGGAAGCAGCCTGGACACTTGCTTGTTTACCACAAGCTCACATATGCTCATCTGAACCCTACTAACACTCAGAAAATGCGGGTAAAGCTCCCTACCCAGCTCTTCAGTCCAAGTGTCACCAATGTATTGGAGTTTTACTCTCAGAGAAAAGCAACTGGACTAGAGAACACTGAAGAAACAGTGGAATTTACATTGCAATTGAACGATTTGTTTGATGCACTGAATCGCAACCATCCTAAAGAAGGCATCCTAGCGGGAAGCAAGGAGTTGGGGGTTCTTGCCGCTTTCTTGTACAGGTTAAACAAGTGGGAGGGAGAAGGGGTGGCCGGAAGGATATCCCGCGCACATTTTCTCACAGATCAGACTGCAGCAGGTCTGCGAGTCACAGTGTTGTTGGCTTTGGAGCTGACAAAATATTCCCTTAAATACTATGGCTTGAATTCTGTCGTGCATGGAAAAATTAACGAAGATGTACTGAAGTGTTTTTTGGGGGCAATCCGCCAAACAGGAGGTCAGAATGACCATAGCTCCTTGCCTACTTTTCTTCAGCTGTACAATATGCTGTCATTGCACAGTTGAATTAAGCCACCAAAGTTTGGAAATTGCAAGGTAGAGCGACCTCGAGCAGCACGTGAGCTCACTTTGTATGACCTGACCTTATCCTTCAGGCAAGTAAAAGACAAGAGACTCGTCTTCAGGTGTTCAAAGCCAAAACTGATGGTTTCGTTGCCGCTGAGATTGACTGTGATGAGGCGTTTGTTGAGATCTGCACAGAGCGAGAAGCAGTTGATTTCATTGTGTATTATCTTGCTGGATTTGTGTGCAAGAATTTGCTGAAATACTCAACATGCTCAATGTGCCAGCAGAGCCTCCTAGAAGAGACTGAGGTTCACGCTCTTCCTCTGAGCACACTTGTGGATTGTAAAATGAATGGTGGCTCCTGCACTAAAAGAAAAGCATTCTTTTTTTGCTGCAGGTGGCTGAAAAAGAGTTTCAGCAATATGCCACCCGCAGGAATGCGTATGAGCTGACGGTAGAGGCTATGCTAGAAAAGCATACATTCTACTTCTCATGCACGGACCAGAAAGTCGACATAATGGCGAATCTGCTGCAGTTTTATATAGCCATGCGGTGGACGCAGGTCTGTAAAAAAATAAAGATAGACCACAAAACAAACGTGCGAGCCTCTTAGCAAGCTTTCAAAGCTTGTGTAGGACGGGAAACAACCTTGAGAATGCTTAGAACTACTTTCACGTTTGGTAATGTGTTAATGAGGCGTGCACTGGTGCGAAGTAATAAAAGTCTCTTTTTACTGTCCCCGGCTGTCTTCCTTGAACTTTAAAACACACTCCCAGCAGAGTTTACCTGGCATGCGTCACGCTTGCAGCAAACACGCACAATCTGCAACGCACAGTATTTTGGAAAGATGCGGCTACCCGAAGTTCGTCAGGGGCCATAATTTGCGTTTACATATGCAGTTGTAAAGCAAGATATCTACTTTCGACGAATAATGCAGAAGAAAAAATTGGCTGAAGGCTTAGCTTGGTTAAGCCTGGAAGTTTGCGAAAGCAGTACCCTTGGCTGCGCCTTGGTTCGGCTGATGGTGTGGACATGGTTGCTCTTTGCTAAACTTATGGCTATACATCGTCCGACATAGCGCAAGGCAACGCGCCGACCACTGCGAGGAGCCAAGCTGTAGCCCCATTTCTCCTCCTAGCGTGACATCACACCAGCGAGCACCCTCTCTCTGAAGCGCCGCAGCAGCGGCGCGCAAGGCTTCGCCTCCACCATCGATGCCGCGAGCTGGGGCCCCGTCTCTCGGTCTGGCGTGACGTCACACGGTCACGTGATGCGCAGCTGTGTAAGGAGGCGCCACGACCACCGATGGGCTGAAAGTGCGAACAGTATTGCTTTCGCAATAAAAACATGTACCAAGAAAGATCGCCTTCAGTCAGCGGGATCTCGTTTATGTGACATGCGTGGCTATAGACAGTCCTGATATCGAAATCTCTCACTTAGATACCGATATTTAAAGGTTTTGCATCCGACAATAGCGATAATGTTTAAATTTGCACCGAAGTTGAGCACCAGTAAACGCGCTGTCTCTGTACTTTATTATCTTGAACTTGAATCACATTTTGGTCTTGATAGCGCTACTAAGCTCAAGTATTTAAGATGATATACCTATGCTTGCTTCCGAAAGGCTCGCCGGACACTTGGACTTGTACACAGGCATTGACGGGGCAATTTACGAATGATTCTGTCACGCGCGCGCACATTTGAGGAGCACCGCGTGCCTTGGTATCTGTTGCGATTGACCCCCTAGTGATCTTAGCGATCTGCCGAGAGATACGGAAACCAGGAGCGAAAAAGTCGTCGGCGCGACAGCCTCGTTGAGACACCTAGTTTATTCTTCCACCGTGCTGCTGACCATCGCCCGCCCATTGCTGAAATCACTGAGCATGTGCTGGTGGGCTAGTTGGTTAAGCATGATTACAAAGACGGCGCCGAATAAAACAACGCACGAAGAAGGGAGACAAGCACGCAAGCGCTTGTCTCGTAATCGCCTACGTGCTTGTCTCGTGTCTCCCTTCTTCGTGCGTTGTTTTATTCGGCGCCGTCTTTGTAATCATTGCTGAAAACCGGGCCACCTCTACCGCTGGTGCCAATAATGTGAAATGGGACTACGAGGATTCCCCGTCAACGGGCCGCGCCCGCAACTTGGTGAGCGGCCGAGTGACATCGCCGACTACCCAGCCGCCACTCCGTGGAGGCCACGAAGACCGCCCCGTTCGCCATCACGCGCGGCTACCTATCCCCGCAACGCTGACCGTACACTGGCCCATCCCGGGGCCGGTATGCAAGCTCATATCCGGAAAACTAAAAGCAGCAACTGATAGAGGTGCGGTTGCTGTTCGTCGAACTGATGAAGATCATTTGCTGCCGACGAAGAAACCAAAAAGCGTGTTTCGACGACATACCAAGGAGACGCCGCAATACCGACGAAGTCCGGAAACAAAGAATACGCCGACGAAAGACGACCTCACGACGCGATGTTCCAGCATCAGATCAACACGACGCAACCCTGATCCGGCACCGAAACATAACTGCAGCGGAACACAGAACCCCCGATTTCGACGTGCTTCTCGACGGCCACGCCGTGGACGCAGGAGCCGTCATGAGTGGACCCATCGCCTCCCAGTTACAGAAAGTCAACACTGAATGAAAAGGCCCTGAAATTGGGACCACTGGAGGACACCTAATAACGCCGAATGGAATGTGCACGGCAAGAATTACTGTTCATGACCGGACCTACCCTTCTAATTCTCGGCATGACCTACTCCTTCTTGGCATGGACTTTCTGAACCAACACGCCGCAATCATCGACATCAAGTCGAAGTTGATAATTCTATCAGAAGATCAAGCGATACCGCCGGATAGCTCTC
The DNA here is from genome assembly GCF_023375885.2 of Dermacentor andersoni. Classification (NCBI taxonomy): domain Eukaryota; kingdom Metazoa; phylum Arthropoda; class Arachnida; order Ixodida; family Ixodidae; genus Dermacentor; species Dermacentor andersoni. Next base: position 70,459,403 of record NC_092822.1, on the reverse strand, counting down.
GTGGTCGCTACGCCTTGAGTGTGCCCGAAGATCAAGTGAGCATCCTGCTTTGCTCCAGCATTGTCATTTCCGTCCGCACCGAAACACCCGCAGATGTGGAAGGCGTCATCGAAGGTGATCAACGTATACTGCTCGATCATGACATTTGCTTCGCAAGAGGGATTGCTCGATTGAATGAAGGAAATGCAAAAGTGCTGTTGAGCAACTTCAGCCAGGAGTTCAAGCACGTTAACAAGAGCACAACGACCGCTTACCTCAAGAAAATTGTGTTACCCAGCGATGCATTTGCCCTCTCAGAATCTGCCGCATCTACCCCGGCGACCTCAGTTTTCAAACCAGACTTCGACATAGATCCATGTCTTTTTGAATAAACAGCAACAGGTAAGAAGCCTTCTACGACGATGGAACGACTGCTTTTCGACGTCATCGAGGATTCGACAACCACCAGTTGCAAAGCATCGCATGATAACCGAAGAGTGCGCACGACCACTCAGCCAAAGCCCTTACCGAGGTTTAGCAGGAGAACGTGAAGCTATAAGGGAAGAAGTCGACGAAATGCTGTGCGACGACATCATCCAGCTGTCTAAAAGCCAGTGTGTATCTCCTGTGGTCTACGTAAAGACAAAGACGGAACCCTACATTTCTGCGTCGATTATCCTTGACTGAACAAGACAACGAAGAAGGACGTATACCCCTTCCCACGGATAGAACAAGCATTGGATCGGCTGTGCAACGTAAAATGCTTCTCGTCGATGGATCTTAATACTGGCTACAGGCAAATAGAAATAGACGAAAGCGATCGCGAAAAGGCCGCCTTCATCACGCCATACGGCCTTCACTAGTTCCAAGGTCATGCCATTCAGTCTGTGCTCGGCGACTGCAACGTTCCAGCCTGTGATCGACACGATGTTAGCAGGGTTAAAGCAGCAGACCTGTCTCGTCTACTTGGTTGACGTCGTTGTCTTCGCTGATGAATTTCGACGATCACCTTGGGCGGCTTAGAACAGTACTAGAGGCCATCAAGTCATCAGGGCTCACTCTGAAGCCAGAAAAGTGCAGCTTCGCTCACTATCAGCTTCTGTTCCTGAGACATGTCCTCAGTAAATCTGTCCCCCCCGACCCGCGAGAAGCAGCTCCCATCGCAAAGTTCCAGCAGCCCATCGATAAGAAGGCAGTGCGCAGATTCCTTGGCATGTGTGGCTACTGCAGGCGCTTTGCCAAGGACTTTTCACGCATCGCTGACCCGCTGACACAACTAACTAAATCTGATGTCGAGTTCAAGTGGGAAAAGAAAAGTAGTGGGCACGGGAGAGCAGCGACGATGCTGTTGCTCAACATTCCCTTCTGCTTTCATATGCAATAATCGCCTTATTCTTCGGATGGCTATCCGCGCCTGCGCTTGCGGTTGGACCAACTGCTCCTGCATCGACGCCGTTGCCGTTATCATCACCGCTCTTGATACCTTCGACGACAGCGAGTGATTATGTCCAGTACGAGCTTTGCTCAGGTGCCACCTTCCCATCATGGTCAAGCACGGCATCAGCAGTGCCACCGACAGCATCTTGCCGCCGGGATTTAAACGACTTGCATCGGCTTTCCGCCTTCAGTGGGCAGGGCAGAGCAGCGACGATGTTGTTGCTCAAATCCCCTTCTGCTTTCATATGCAGTTCAGCGCCTTATTCTTCGGATGGCTATCCGCGCCTGCGCTTGCGGTTGGACCAACTGCTCCTGCATCGACGCCGTTGCCGTTATCATCACCGCTCTTGATACCTTCGACGACAGCGAGTGATTATGTCCAGTACGAGCTTAGCTCTGGTGCCACCTTCCAATCATGGTCAAGCACGGCATCAGCTCTGCCACCGACAGCATCTTTCCGCCGGGATTTAAAGGATTTGCATCGGCTTTCCGCCTTCAGTGGGCACGGGAGAGCAGCGACGATGTTGTTGCTCAAAATCCCCTTCTGCTTTCATATGCAGGTTGGTGCAGGGCCGTCTCTTTATTGTAAACGTTCAAGAAACAGGTGTCTCTTGCTCTTCCCGTGCCCAAGTGTTGTTTGCGATACCTTGAACGGCTGTATATTTGTCGTTAAACTTCTGATGCTAAGCGGTGACGTAGAACAAAGCCCCGGTCCTCTCCAGCCTGACCCTAGCAAATCGCACATGGAACTGCTTGATGCCATTACTTCCGTGTCAACAAAATTTGACAAGCGTCATACTGAAGTAATAGAATCTTTGGCAGACTTAAAGAAACCAAAGGGGCACTTACGCAAAAAGTCTATCTTACAGAAAGATTGGCAACTTTAGAATCTGTTGTTGAATCTATTGCAAACTGCCAAATCTATTACCAACTGAAATTAACCGCCTTGTTCGTGAAACTGTTAGAACTAAAGGTGCCGTACTCAACTCAAGGCTCGACAAATTGGAAGATCGGTCTCGAAGGCACAATTTATTATTTTATGGCACATCTGACAATGCTAACGAGACATTGGCACAGTCCGAAGACTGTATAAAAGATCTGCTGTCGCGTCATCTAAGCTTGAACGTTACCGATAACATGATCGACAGAGCGCACAGGCTGGGTTCTTTTGTGCAACTAACGACACGCCCAGTTATCAAGTTTGCGTCTTTTAAAACCAAAGAGTTAGTTCTTTCTCAGAAAGCTAAGCTTAAAACAGCTGGCTTCTCTGTAGGCGAAGATTTCAAAGAGCAACATGCTTGTCACGAAAAAAACTAATTAAATACGGAATATCTAGCGGCCAACCTTTTTCACTTCGCTTTAACAAACTTATCAACAAAAACCGCTACATCTACTGCGCATCCACTGATAACGTTTGTGAAGTTGACTGCCTCGTGAGTCACATGGTAATCGCAACCCACCTTTAAGCAATACTGGCAATTCGTCTGCGTAGCTATCTTCCCGCCGCGCAAATGATGTGTATCTTCTTTTTAGCAATTCGCGCAGTGTGCTCAACAAGTGAGCGGCACTCTCGGCTCATATTGATTCATGTTCCGCTGATATTGTTATTCTATCCGACAAATGGCTTTCTGCAAAGTTCAAAGCAGTGAAATCTCTGACTGTGAAAACAAGTACGCTATTTATCGATACGACCGCGATGTTCGTATCGGGGGGGGGGGGGGGGGGGGGTGTCTTGATCGCTGTTAATTAAGTTTCCTTCAAGTGTCCCAGTCTTGTCAGCTTTAGAAGTGGTGTGCGTGCGTATTACCATTGACAATAGGAATTGCATTTTTTGCGTATGTTACAGACCCCCAACTGCATTCCGTTCTTTCTGTGATGAACTTCATGACGTCTTAAATAATATACTTACGCGATACCCCACACTGCCTTTTTTTCTGTTGGGAGATTTCAACCTTTCCAACATCTCATGGAACAGTGGTACCGCCTCTATCACAATAAATCCTTCGGAATGCGCACAGTTTCTTTGTGTTTGTTCCGATTTCAACCTCACACAACTTGTTGATGAACCTACTCGTGCTACTGCAGTTTCCGCTAATGTCCTTGATCTCATTTTTACTAATACACCTGATCTGGTTTCCAAACTTACTTATATCCCTGGTTCAAGTGACCACTTGATTATTCACTTCACTTTGCGCGCCCATGTTTCTACTAAAAAGAGCTTGAAGGTTGTTCGCGATTACAAGCACGCCGATACGGTTTCTATAACGGCAGAAATGGAATCATTCACAGCTGCTTACATCCCCGGTTTCGACGAACGCTCAGTTGAGGATAACTGGCAAAATTTCAAAAATAAACTACTATCTTTAATAGACAGTTATATACCTCAACGAAAGATAGCCTCAAACACTAAATCGCCATGGTTCAATAACTCTCTTAAACGCCCGCGCAACAAAAAGAAACGGTTATTCCGCCGGGCCAAGCAATTAAATCTCCCCGCTCATTGGTCAACGTACCGTGAAGTGGAAACTGAGTACATCCAAATGACTAGTAACGCTAAAACCACCTTCTTGAGTGTTACACTGCCCTCGTTTCTTCAAACGAGTCCGCGCAAGTTCTGGAGTGTTGTTAATGGGACTAAAGCAAACACTATACATTTAACTTACCCCGATGGCACCAGTGTTCGACCTAATCAATGTTGCAGCGTTTTGAACGAGCCGTTTGTCTCTTTCCTCAATGCCAATATCATCGTCAATTTACCGAGTGCACGAAGTTCAAACTTCCCTGTGATGGATCCCATAATAATTGGCTGGGCTGGTATTAGCCGGCTAATCAATAATCTGCAGATTTCGTCTGCCAGTGGGCCTGATAGTATGAATTCAAAAATATTGAAATGCACTCAGGTGTTTTTATCTGTTATTCTTTCTAAAATCTTTGCTCAATCGTTGCAGTATTCTTCGCTCCCGCGTGACTGGAAGAAAGGAAAGGTGGTTCCAGTCCCAAAGTCAGGCAATGCGCATGCTCCCGAGAACTACCGTCCCTTTCATAGACAAGCATCCCATGCAAACTTTTGGAACACATCATTTACTCTCACCTTGTTGAATTTTTGGAAACCAATTCAATCTCTCATTCCTGTCAACATGGCTTCCGAATAATGTACTCGTGCGAAACCCAACTAGCTCGCTTTAGTAATGATCTTTTTCCTGCATCTGACCATAACTTTAACGTTGACTGTATTTTCTTGGACTATGCTAAGGCCTTTGATACCGTAACGCACGATCTACTAAACCTTAAACTCGATCAGCTTAACATTGATCCTTTAGTATTAGCCTGGATTAAGGACTTCCTTTCCAATCGAACTCGGTACGTAACTGCCAATACCGCTTCCTCTGCTTTTTCATCGATTACATCAGGGGTCCCACACGGATCCGTCCTCAGGCCTCTGCTCTTTCTAATATATATTAACGATCTCGCTGACTGCGTGAAATCGTCAATAAACCTATTCGCTGATGATTGCGTAATATATCATAAGATTAGTGAACTACAAGACGACCTTAACAATTTATCTATATGGTGCAATGCGTGGAACATCAAACTAAACGTAAATAAATGTACATATATGCGCATATCACGCCGCTCTAACAGTACTAAAACACGCATGTATTTTCTGAATAGCGCTCCTCTCTGTTAAGTTAATTTTTACAACTATCTCAGCCTTTACATCACTCATGATCTATCATGGCACAAGCATGTTGAATTTATAACTTTTAACGCTAATCGCACGCTAGGCTATCTACGCAGACGCTTTTACGCCGTTCCTGCATCTTTAAAACTGATGCTCTACAATACACTTGTTCGATCAAAATTAGAATATGCCTCGGCCATCTGGGATCCCCCTCAAGTATCACTAACCATCTCCCTCGAAGCCATTCAGAACCGCGCGTCCCGCTTTATTCTATCTAATTACTCTCGTCATGTTAGCGTAACACTCATGAAGCAAACCCTTCACATATGGGAACTTTCAGTACGTCGTGCATACAGTCGCCTCTGCCTTTTACACAAGATTTACCACAACCCGGTATTAAAAGAAAAACTTCTTACTCCTCCTTCCTACTTTTCATCCCGCAGCGATCACCTGCGTAAAGTTTTCGTGCCATCTAACAAATATTTTATTAATTGATCTGCATTCTTTTTCTGTGTATATGTACCACTCCTTTCTGTAGCGCCTACGAGCCTTGAATGTATTTAAAATACATAAATAAACGCCGTCGGGTGACGCATTTCAAGAACTGGTACCATGCAGGCAGCCACCATCGGTACTTGCGCACTTCGATGAAGACGCCGATACCGAAATCCATACTGAAGCCAGCAGCCTAGGTCTCGGCACCGTGCTAGTCTAGAGAAAAGATAGACTTCAAGAGGTGACAGCTTACACTGGCCGGTCGCTCTCAAAAGCAGAAGGCAATTATTCTACAACCGAAAAGGAATTTCTTGCTATAACATAGGCTACAGCAAGATTTCGCCCTTATCATATGGCAGACCTTACAAATTTGTAAGCGACCATCAGGCGTCGTGTTGTCTAGCGAATTTAAAAGCCCCTTCAGTACACCTGGCGCGGTGGAGCCTCATACTGCAAGAATATGACATCACTGTAATATACAAGTCGGGAAGAAAACACTGATTCCGACTGACTAGCCCCCACTGACTCTCCGCCGCAAGACAACGACAACGACGACTCCTTACTTGGAATAATAAGCGCTGAAGATTGGGCTGAACAGCAACGTGTAGACGCGGAGCTAAAAGGCCTCGTCGAGTATTTTCAAGGGAACACCGATGTTGTCCGTAGGGCATTTATGCGAGGATTGTTTATGTATTTCGCTTCGAAACAACCTATACATGAAGAACTCACCAAACCACGCCAACTACCTTCTTGTTCCGTAAGTGCTGAATCCAGAAGTACTGCACGCTCTACACAACCATCAGACCACTGGGCACCTCAAATTCTCCAGGACGTTATCGAGGATATAGGAAAGCTTACTGGCCGCGCCTGACCGCCGACGTCGCCCGTTGCATCAAGACATGTCAACACTTTCAGCGACGCAAGACACCACCGACAAGGCCAGCGGAATTACTACAGCCGGTCGAGCCTCCTTGCCAACCTTTTCAGCGGATCGGGATGGATTTGTTGGGACCGTTTCAGACGACAACATCCGGAAATAAGTGGATCATCGTGGCGAAGCACTACGTCACCCGTTTCGCTGAAAGTAAGGCCCTGCCGAGAGGTAGCGCAACCAAAGTGGCGAAATTTTTCGTCGAGAACATCCTGCTGCGAAATGGTGCCCCAGAAGTCCTCATCACCAACGTAGGAACGGCCTTTACAGCAGAGCTAACCTAAGCTATTCTGCAGTACAGCCAGACAATCCCCAGGAGGACTGCTACCTATCACCCGCAGGCGAATGGTCTTACGGAGCGCCTGAACACCACCCTCGCCGACATGCTGGCAATGTACCTAGACGTCGAACACAAGACCTGGGATGCTGTCCAGCCGAACGTAAACTTTGCTTACAACACGGCGGTGCGCGAAACGACACAGATCAGGCAGTTCAAGCTGCTTTAGGGCAGGAACCCGATGACGACTATCTACGGCATGCTGCCGCACATCACCAACGAAGAGATTCTTGACGTCGCCACCTATTTCCAGCGTGCCGAAGAAGGCCGACTGCTCGCCTGCCTGCGGATCAAGAACCAGCATAGGACCAGCAGCCGACGCTACAACCTTCGACGACGCTACGCAGAGTACTATCGCGGGGACAATCTTTGGGTTTGGACCCCAATACCCCGACGAACACTTAGCGAGATGCTTCTACACCGTATTTCGAATCCTGCAAGATAATCCGACGTATTCGCGCACTCGACTATGAGGTCGTGCAAGATGGCATTTTGCTATCACAGCGGCGCTGCTCAGGACCTGAAGTAGTCCATGTTGTGCGACTTAAGCCGTTCTACTTGCGCCAACCAACTTTGGGACTTTCTATCGCTGAACTTTGGACTTGCTTTGACCTGTGTCACTTTAGACTTTGTTTCATTGATTTTTGATAATTAGTTTACTAATTACCTTTTGTGTTTCGCTCTCCTCTTACCATGAGAAGCCAACATTGGGGAAAGTACTTGTTCTTATAAGAGAAAATCAAACGTTCACTCGTTCGTAGCAAATGCTCCAAAGGAAACCCATACGGGTTCCTCGGAAGAAAAGCCTCGCAGTTCAAGGAAAATTTGCCCTGGTCCGGGACGCGAAACCGGGAACACCGCTTTCTGGGCCAGCCGCTCTACCGTCTGAGCTAAACTATTGGCTAGCAGATGGCAGGGAGAAGTTGCACTTTTGATTAAGTGGAAGCAAAGGCAAGGGTTTTACGTAATAGTTCTGCGGAAACCCCGAAGTGGGAGAGATTATTGGGTATTTATGTTTTACTGCTAGAACTAACCTTGGGAGTGTTAGCCAGCGCCACTACTCACAAACCACGGCGGTGGATGTGGGACATCCTTACTGCCGCAGGTGTACTGAGTACATGATCTTTTCGAGCAAATGTTCAGTGGCTATGGTGTTGGGCTGCTGAGCACGAGGTCGTGGGATCGACTCCCGGCCACGGCGGCCGCATTTCGATGGGGGCGAAATGCGAAAACACCCGTGTACTTAGCTTTAGGTGCACGTTAAAGAACCCCAGGTGGTCGAAATTTCCGGAGTCCTCCACTACGGCGTGCCTCATAATCAGAAAGTGGTTTTGGCACGTAAAACCCCATAATTTAATTTTTTTTTCAAGCTAAGGCAACCGGTTAATAAACGCACATGTGCTGCATCAATATTGCCGGATTCCAGACGCTCGTTAATTAATGAACGAGAAGAAAGGAGCTTAACCAAGGGACCCGATATTTAATAATATCATGGGAGGCCAACAAACAGACACTAACGACAAGATATGGTAAATTACTTGTATTTACTAAATGAATTAAAAGATGGTAAATAATGGCAATGAATATGGCTCAAGAAACAACTTGCCGCATGTGGTGAACGATCCCACGTCTTAGCATTACGCGCGCGATGCTTTAACCAATTGAGCTACCGTCGCGCCGTTTCCCATCCACTTTCCGGGGCATGTAATATTTACTACTAGAAATAGCCTGTGGCATGGCGAAATGCATAAGATTTCGAAATGATGATGCTGGTACGATGACAAACGTGACGACGACTGCACTACTACTCTACTCAGCAGCACCACTGCCCTAGAGCTTTCACTGGGTTGCCGATGCTATAGGTATCAAATATAGGGATTTGTAAACAATATGCCCGTGCTTATTACAGACCAACTGAGGTCCGAGGATGACCCGAGCCTGAAGTTCCTACGCCCGAGTTCGGTATGGGCCTGAGTCATCGATTCCTTACCTTACCCTAGCCCGTGAGTCAGCCCTTCAGGCAAGCTATACCCGTGCAGTGTTCTAGCACCATTACCAGCCGTTTATAGCCAGTTACCTGCCAAGATTTTCACATAAGATTGATTCTCACAGTGCGTGGAATCTGTACTTTTTTATTGTTACTTTGCTCATATCGCGTGTTGCATTGCATATCCAATGCGTCATAATCATTGTACGCTCCTGCGTGGATTTATGCCTCTGGGACATACCACAATAACAATTAGCAAGTATGTGGTGAGTTTAGTTCTGTGATTTAGCCATGACCCTAGAGTAACACACCGCGAGCGCAAACTGTTGATGTCTAATCAGCTTCGAGCGAAGCAAGTCGAGCTAATATCTCGGTGTTCTCAGCGTATGCAGGAGAGATAGACCGTCCTACACCTTCCTAATCCAGTGTCGCTGCAAGGCACCGCGGTAATACTCGTGCCAGCAATATTTACTATAGTGGAAATAATATGTTAGCATTGTCATGTAGGCTAAATATGGGGGAGACCTAAGCAATAATACCAGAAATTGTTATTTACAACGCAATATTGATTATTTTCTCCTGACAGAGCGCTGTGCGCACAACTTATTTGGAATGCTTCTAACATTCTTTTTTTAGCCTTATAATTTAATAGATCAGGATAACTACTTTGTTCCTGGATGTACACTGTCCGTTGATTTAAACTCGCATCCAAAACTTGCGTAAGTAATTTCTTCCGGATCCATAAATATATTGAGCTTCCAGCAATCAAACCTGACAAAAAATCCTTATTGAGCCCTCTTCGTAAATTATGCCATATTTTTATTTACCCGTAAATTTCCAAATTTCCAAATTTAAATTTAGCTGAAGCCATTGCCATTTATCCATAATGATAGTTCAGACAAATATGTGTTTGCATTTGCTATAGTGTTCAAGAAGTCATTACGATAGAAAAATATGTTAGTGTCATCTGCATACAGAACTGTATCAGCTGAACTAGGTACATTGATAATACCATTAATATCATTAATATAAAGCATTAAAGTAGGAGCCCTAAAATGGAGTCCTGTGGAACACCCTCCATATTGTGCCAAAAGCAGATGCAAAACCGTTTACAACTGTGCACTCTATTCTTGATGATAAATAGCTATTAATAAGCTCCAGAGTAATACCTCTTGTTCCATAAAATGGTAATTTACGTAATAATATTTCACTTTTTAATAGAAATGCACCCTTTTTTGAAGTCTAGGAATGGCCCAAGTGTTAATCCAACTTATTTTCAATATTACTAATAATTTTGTCCTTTAGTTTGATAAGTACCATTTCAGTGCGTTTTCCTTTCTGCAAACCATACTGATCAATTAATGTCGCTGATGTTTTAGTTAGATAAGATGTTAATCGGCTCTTGGTAACAGTTGCTGCAATTTCTGAAAAAACAGGTAAAACTGATATTAGGCGGTAATTGTTAAGATCATCATGACTCCCACCTTTGTGAATGACACACACCGTTGCCGTTTTTAACAGCTGCAGAAATATTCCTTTTTCTAAAGTTCACGAGGGTTGCAATGTGGGCTTGTTGGCAATGCACCTTCAAGGGGTTTACGGTAGCGCGATTAAAATACGGGACAAAAGAAGACACACAGGGTCACACACACAGCGCTACGTGTGTATGTTCCTGTGTGTCTTCTTGTGTCCCGTCTTTTGGTCGCGCTACCGTACACCCCTTTTCTAACATTAGGTTGCATATGTGCACCAGGACGGGGGTAACTACATTCCTTATAGTTTTCGCTGCTTCCGCTTTAATAGCATAAGTTCCAGCAAAAGAATTATTCTTTAGTTCTGAAACGCACTTCTCTATCTCATATGGTGTCTTCCGCTCGAAATACAGGGAACTTATTGAAAATTAAGCAGATAGTGAGCAAGGTCTGGACCGCTAGAGGTAACCTTGTTGTTAGCACATACACTTAGAAAGTAATCGTTAAAGTTATTTGACAAACAGGCACCGCTCTAAACCGTGCCGTAGATATTTATCTAGTTTGGTATTGATGCATCGTCTTTCGAACACAATTTATTGAAAGCTTTCCATATTTGCTCCGGGGTGTCTTTATCAATTGTTAAGATGCGTTATAGTTCGGTTGATTAGACGCTCAGATAGCAGAGCACGTAGCGAGAGGACACAGAGCTTCGGCAACACAGACACAAGGCTTTCAACCCAAAACGTTGTCGTCGTCTTCTTCGAAGCAGTGCCTGCCGCGCGTTCTTCTCCAGTACAATTGCCTCCCCGGAGAAGAGGAGCCGTCTCGGCGACCTACGGGCAAGATAGCACACGTGGATCAAAGTACGGCTTGAGCCGCTGAACGTGCACGATTTCGCGCCCTCGGCGGCGCTTATCGGAAGGCGGCTCAAGGGGTTCTACCAAGTAGTTCACAGGAGATGTTTGACTGACGACACGGTAGGGACCTTGGTACTTGGAAACAAGCTTTGGTGAAAGTCCAGGGCTGGTAGCGGGAACCCAAAGCCAGACTAGTGAGTCAGGGGGATATGGTGCCGGAGAGGAGGGAATATCCCGAAGGTGCTTCTGTCGCTGCTGATCAGCCGAAGTAAATGTGCGGGCGAGCTTTCGGCACTCTTCCGCGTGTGCAGCAGCTTCGGACAGGGTAGTAGCCTCCGTTGGGTCAGGGCGATACGGAAGGATGGTGTCCATTGTGCAGGAAGGCTCGCGTCCGTAAAGAAGAAAGAACGGGGAAAATCCTGTAGTGGTCTGTGTGGCGGTATTATAAGCGTACGTCACGAAGGGGAGAATTCGGTCCCAATTGGTTTGGTCAGATGCGACGTACGTGGCTAACATATCGCCAAGAGTGCGGTTAAAGCGCTCAGTCATGCCATTAGTTTGCGGGTGGTATGCAGTAGTAGTACGGTGAATTACGTTGCATTCCTTGAGCAGGGCTTCTATAACATCAGACAGAAAGACGCGGCCTCTGTCGCTCAGCAACTCTCTGGGGGCTCCATGGCGAAGTATGATGTTACGCAGAAGGAACCCGGCAACATCCCGCGCAGATGCGTTGGGCAGAGGCGAAGTTTCCGCGTAACGCGTGAGATGGTCTATCGCCACTATCACCCAGCGGTTGCCATCTGAAGTACCCGGAAGGGGTCCATAAAGATCAACTCCGACCCGGTCAAAGGCCCGTCCTGGGCAAGGCAAGGGTTGCAGTGGAGCAGCTAAGGCATGAGGGGTATCCTTGCGGCGTTGGCATGCGAGGCAGGAGCGGACATATTGGCGGACGAATCGGTACATCCCGCGCCAGTAATAACGAATTCGCAGGCGCGTGTATGTTTTGAGTACTCCTGCATGTGCGCATTGCGGGTCATCGTGAAACGCTGCACATATGTCCGAACGTAGATGCCGAGGAACCACGAGTAACCATTTGCGCCCGTCCGAGAGGTAGTTACGGCGGTACAGGAGCCCGTCACGAACAGCGAAGTGGTGTGCTTGGCGACGCAACGCACGTCCAGTAGAAGGCGCTGATGGGTCTGACAGAAAAGCCAGCATAGCAACAATCCATGGATCCTTCTGCTGCTCCGAAAGCATATCCGTGGCGGTGAGGGAGGACTCGCATATTTGTACTTTCTGATAATTGGGCTGGCCTGACACTGGGGAGCGAGACAAGGCATCCGCGTCCGAATGTTTACGGCCTGAGCGGTACAGCACTCGAATATCATACTCTTGGAGGCGAAGCGCCCATCGAGCGAGGCGACCTGAAGGATCTTTCAAGGACGACAGCCAGCAGAGTGCATGGTGGTCCGTGATGACGTCGAACGGGCGACCGTAGAGGTAAGGACGGAACTTATTTATGGCCCAAACGATAGCCAGGCATTCTTCTTCTGTAACGGAATAGTTTGCTTCCGCTTTCGTGAGTGCGCGGCTAGCGAAGGCAACAACGTATTCATCGAAGCCAGTCTTTCGTTGTGCAAGAACAGCGCCAATGCCGACGCCACTGGCATCCGTGTGTATTTCTGTCGGTGCGCTTGGGTCAAAATGTCGAAGTATGGGGGGTGAGGTTAGAAGACGTCGCAGCGTCGTGAATGCGGCATCGCAAGCTGGCGGCCAAGCCACGAGGTCGTGGTTACCCGCGACAAGCTGCGTCAAAGGCGCTATTATGGTGGAGAAGTTGCGGATGAAACGACGAAAATAGGAGCATAATCCGATGAAGCTGCGGAGTTCTTTTGTGGTCTTTGGTCTTGGAAATTCGGCAACGGCTTGGAGTTTGGTTGGATCCGGGAGCACACCATCTTTCGAAACAACGTGGCCAAGGATGACTAGCTGCCGGGCGGCGAAGCGACACTTCTTCAGGTTGAGCTGGAGTCCAGCATCGGCAAGGCAAGTGAGCACGCGTTTGAGCCGGAACAGGTGAGAAGAAAAGTCCGGGGAAAAGATGACAATGTCATCGAGATAACAAAGGCATGTCTGCCATTTGAGGCCCCGGAGTATGTTATCCATCATTCTTTCAAAAGTTGCAGGCGCATTACAGAGGCCAAAGGGCATCACGGTAAATTCATATAAGTCATCAGGCGTAACAAATGCCGTTTTCGGACGGTCTGCATCAGCCACCGGGACCTGCCAATAACCAGATCGTAAGTCTAAGGACGAAAAGAATTCAGCGCCTTGGAGGCAGTCCAGTGCGTCGTCGATACGGGGAAGAGGATATACATCTTTCCGGGTTATCTTGTTGAGTCGTCGATAGTCCACACAAAAACGAATTGTCCCATCTTTCTTTTTGACCAGCACTACCGGAGAAGCCCAAGGACTGTGTGATGGCTGTATCACGCCGCGTCGGAGCATGTCTCCTACGTGCTCATCGATGACACGACGCTCCGTCGCGGACACACGGTATGGACGTTGGCGTAGCGGCGCGTGGCTGCCGGTGTCGATGCGATGAACGACTGTGGAGGTACGGCCTAAACATTGTTTCTGTAAGTCGAAAGAAGCTCGAAATCGGTTAAGAAGGTCGACGATCTGCGTGCGCTGACTCGGAGTGAGGTTGGGGTCAATAGACGGAGCAAACTCTCGCTCACATGCAGGCGGAGGCGCAGAAACAGGGAGAGTCATGGCGTCAACGTGAAGAGGAGTCGAGTCATCAGGTACATCGTAGACAGAGCTCGTGTCGAATTCATCAGCAAAACCAAGGCACTCGCCATGATGTAAGCTTGATGGACACGAAAACGGATTCGAAACGTAAAGTGCACTGGAGCCCTGGCGAAAGGGAAGGAGGGCAAAGGGAAGCAAGAAGGGATGACGGCGTACAGCAAGTTGAGATGGCGTGAAAAGAACTGTGGAATCGTAGAAAGCAGCACAGGAAACGGGTACAAGGGCGGAAGAGAAAGGAGGCATATCAGTGGCCGTGGCAACGAACACTCGAGCAGAAGGTGGAGGCAAATCTTCAGAAAGACTGCCGCAGAATGGAGTCAGCGCAAGTTCTGCACGGGCACAATCAATAATAGCGTGATGAGATAAGAGGAAGTCCCATCCTAGGATGATGTCGTGAGAGCAGCGGGGAAGAACAACAAATTCAATGTGGTATAAACTGTCGTGTATGGCGACACGAACGGTACATGTTCCTAAGGGCTCAATAGGATCAGCGCTTGCTGTGCGTAGCGAAATGGCAGAAAACGGCATGGCGACTTTTCGGAGCGTACGGCGAAGCTGGTCGGCAATGACGGACACTGCGGCACCCGTGTCGACAAGCGCGTGAACGGCGATACCTTCGGCAAAAACTTCAATGACGTTCGTTGGGAATAAACGAGGGCTTGAGCAGTTCGAAGAGATCGCAGTTCTTGCCTCCGGAACTGCGCCATTTAGTTTTCCTCCGCAGCCGGAGGGCGGCGGACGATGGGGGACAGCGAACGTCGACGGGGAGATGGAGACCGACGAGTGTTGAAGCTTTGGGCAACATGAGATGAAGGAGCGAAGTGCGGAACTGGTGGTGAATAGCGGGTCTGAGAGTCAGGAGCATTCCCTTGAAGTCTCGCAGTATCGGGAGGATACCAACCTCGCCGGCGGCAGAACCGTGCCACGTGTCCAGCAAAGCCACACGCGAAGCAGATCGGCCGATTGTCTTGGGTACGCCAGGGATTATCAACAGGGGGTCGAGGTAGCGGAGCACAGTTTGGAGCTGGGCGTAGGGGCTGCGGAGGCGCGCAGAAGCCGCTTCTGGGCACGTAGTTCGCAGCTGCAGAAGGTGAGGTGTAGAAGCCGCTTGTGGGCGTGCAATGCGCAACTTCAGGCGGAGGTCTTGGCCTGGCAACGACGGCAGCGTAAGTGAGCGGGACTGTCGCTGAAGGTGGCTGATTAGCAAGAGGTAGTGCGTCGCTGACTTGTTCATGGATGACGCGTCGCAGTTCCGGGGACAAAGAGGACTCAGACGACTGGGTAGCAGGCAGCAGTGACAGTTGGTGCGCGACTTCTTCGCGAACAAATTGCTTGATTTGGTCGAGGAACGAAGAGTGGGCGGAAGCAGCACTAGAACTGTCAGTTAAAGCCGAAACCGTGTCGTCCGGCGCGACAGCGCGGCGCGTGGTAAGGCGTTGTTTGCGGAGCTCATCGTAGCTCTGGCACAGTGTAATGACCTCGTCGATCGTTTGAGGATTTTTCGCCAAGAGCATTTGAAAGGCGTCATCTTCTATGCCCTTCATTACATTCTTGATCTTTTCAGAGTCAGGCATGGTGGGATTAATGCGCCGGCAAAGGTCAACTACGCCTTCAATGTAGCTGGTGAAGTTTTCACCCTTTTGCTGAGCGCGACCACGCAAACGTTGTTCTGCGCGAAGCTTGCGCACAGCAGGGCGACCGAAGACTTCTTTGAAACAATGGGTAAATGCTGTCCAGGTGGTAAGGTTGGATTCATGATTCCGGAACCAGAGATTCGCGACTCCAGAAAGATAGAAGATGACGTTAGTCAATTTAGCTTGGTCATCCCACTTGTTGTGAGCACTCACGCGATCGTATGACGAGAGCCAATCCTCCACGTCATGGTCGTCGTCGCCGCTGAAGACCGGAGGATCGCGTTGGTGGGGAGCACCGGAGCAGACGACAGGCGATGCCATGGGAGGATCGGGCTGCGCAGCGTCCTGGGGCATAGCAGAAACGGTAGGGAGCGTCCGGCTGCGGAGTTCCAGGTTTGGGAAGGGCCCAGCACCTCCACCAAATGTTAAGATGCGTTATAGTTCGGTTGATTAGACGCTCAGATAGCAGAGCACGTAGCGAGAGGACACAGAGCTTCGGCAACACAGACACAAGGCTTTCAACCCAAAACGTTGTCGTCGTCTTCTTCGAAGCAGTGCCTGCCGCGCGTTCTTCTCCAGTACAAATAAACATCTTGGTATAATATTCTCGCTTAGCTTTCTTCAAGTCAGAACTTAGTTTATTTCTCGTTACTATGAAATTATGAAGTAACTGACGGTTCCGAGCGTACGGAACGAACGGATTGCAGGCCCACGTTGGACAACTCTTGAAGGACGACGGCCTGGATCAAGGAAATTGTCGCCGGAGAACGATCAGGTGACGGGAATGAAGGGGCCGCCGGTTGTGCTGCTTCGACCTCACGACGAATGATGCGGGTCGAGTTGTCACATCGTGACGGGTGGTGGAAGTGGTCGTCACAGGATGACGTAGCATCTGTATCGGGAAGTCGCGTGATGTGGTGGGATACCCGGCGGCCTTTAGCATGCTCGAGACGGCAGCACTCCTTGAGGATCGTATCGATGCTGGTGACGTTCGTAAACACCAGTAAAGTGAAGACGTCGTCAGCAATGCCTTTGAGGACGTGATTAACCTCATCGTTCTGAGACATGTTCGGGTCAGCCTTGACACAAAGGGCCAAGACGTCGCGAATGTACAACACGTAGGACACTCAGTCGACATCTGTAGCCGTGTGGCAAGGGCTTTCTCGGCATTGACTTGGCGACCGAGCGCATTGCCAAAAAGGTCGCGGAGCTTCTCTGTGAAGAGATCCCAGCTCGAGATCTCCTCTTCGTGAGTCTGGAACCATGCCAGTGGAGCTCCGTCCAGGTAGAAAAGAACGTTGGCAAGCATAATAGTGGGATACCAGCTTTTACTGGCGCTGACACGTTCGTATAAGCGAAGCCACTCGTCAACATCAGGACTAACGACTCCGCTGAAAACATGAGGATCCCGAGGGGGGGAAACGGCCGTGTAGGTCAAGGCTGCAGGCGCAAACGCTTGCGTAGATCAAGCGCCGCCAGCAGGAGCCTAAGTTGCACTGTCGTCATTGCGACCCCTGCGAAGCTCCATGACGGGTACGGGGAAGGTCCGCCTCCACCAAATTAATGTTACGAGTAGCTGATGCCCCATGCTATTTAGAATTTAATTACAGGGGAGCTCTACGAGGCCAAAATGGCGACGCTATTTCAAGCGGGCACACACGTCGTCTTCTTCCTCCTCAGTGCAGCCACACTTTGGCGGCTGTTCCATAACAATATGATGCAAACCCCCAACAAACTTTCAATGTTTTCAGCTAGCTAATCATCAATAATCTAAATTCTGTGTCATTTCAGCGTGTGAATGGCGTTTTTGTCAGTTTAGGTGTCGATAACGTCTATTTTCTAGCTCATCCTAACGCACCCCTTGGTTTCAAGCGTGATATATTGCATAAAGGTTATTTTGCCCTGTGCTTTCTGAAACAAAGCCATTTTGCTGCCCGTAATTTGATGCAGTTGGTCTTCAAAGAAATGGAGATAATTTAAACGGTAGGGCTCAATAATGTTTTTTCACCTAGACAGCGATCAGTCTTTGATCTCCAGTACATCCTGTAGAGAAAGGCATGCATACCACTAATTTGTCATTTGTGTTCGTTGCTTGCCTTCGCCGCATTGCCCCGTGGCCACTCAGAAACGTAAGCAGAAACTCCACTGGAGTTGTCCAAGTATGCGTAAGCACACCCCCAAATTTTATTGGCCTACCCCTAAACTTTAGGTTGGCACATCCCAAAATTTCAGTTGGCGCGCCTCCAAATTTCAAGTTGACCCACCCCTAAATTTGGTTTGGGATAACAGCAAATACTAGTTGGCCCACCTCCAATTTTCAAGTTGGTCCAACCGCAAATTTCAGTTGGCCCTTCACGAGACTACAGTTGTGCCACCCCTTACTCTCAAGCTGTTCAATCCCCAAATTTAAATTTGCCCACCACTAAAAATTCACTTGGCCCTCCCCCAAATTTTAGATTATTTTTGTTATTTCGTGATTACTGCCAGCCTATGATTAGAGGTCTTAAGCAGAAGTGGTTACATACATGACGAACAATACA
Source organism: Dermacentor andersoni (assembly GCF_023375885.2). NCBI lineage: Eukaryota > Metazoa > Arthropoda > Arachnida > Ixodida > Ixodidae > Dermacentor > Dermacentor andersoni. The sequence continues at coordinate 70,441,238 of NC_092822.1, read as the reverse complement.
TTGAGCACAAGGCGCGAAGCGTGAGCAAAATGAAATAGCACTGAATTTTAAAATAGTTGGGCCAACGCTAACTTTCACGTTCGCCCGCCCCCAAATTTCAGTTTGCCCACCCCTAAATTTAAATTGGCCCACCCCCAATTTCAAGTTGGCCAACGCCCCAATTTCCGTTGGCCCACCTCCAAACTTCAGGTTGGCCTACCCGCAACTTTCAACTTGACCCATCCCCAAATTTCAGTTGGCCCAAATCAAATTTAAAATGGCCCAGCCCGAAATTTTTGTTCACCCACACCTACTATAGGGTTCCCCATAAATTTTCTGTAGAGCCATATGTACCCTTTTGGGTATTATATCTGATTAATTTCATTTTTTTTTTGTTTCAGAAGTTTCTTATTCCTTAAAAAGCTACCAATCACCTACACGTGCAGTAATGGAATGAATAAACGTCCTAACTTCAAAAAGAACGCATTTTTCTGCACATAGAAGGCAGTACACTTATCGCGTGATGGGCAGATTTCACTAGGTACTCGCCAAACAATGCTTAAGCATTAAAGCTTCGGTTTATTGTTTTTTTTCTTTGCCACAAATATATAGGCCTCTGTAATTCCAGGGACCTGTTTGGGTTTAGGTGCACTCCATGTTGCAAGGCACGAAATTTCTTTTTCTGCATGACACAGACATGCGCATACTTGTAGTTATGTTGGCCAAGGCATAAAACCTCATCATAAAGGTGATTACTTAACAAATGAACAGCACATGGTTACGTTTTAGGAAGTAAAAATAGAAAATATAATATGTAAAGGGCACCCGTAACAAAACTAAGCCGAAACCAGATCTTGAGTTTTGTGTTACTGCCATCTCGCGAGAGACTGGGGAACTAAGTCCTACGCTACGGTAAATAATTTACATCACGGAATCTAACCGCACCCAGCATTAGGCAAAGGGATAGGTGCAAGCGAATCAACAACTCAGCGAAAGCTGCCAATGTTTCTGTAATGACACTCTTAGGTTTTTAAACATACCACGTGAATGCGAACGACTGTGTTTCAAAATTCGTTTTGGAGAACAGTGTTGCGCTGGGTGTAGAGTGGAGACAGTCATCAACCGAAAGCTGTGTCCGAACAACGTACATTGCAGTGGCTATTACGATAGCAGCCTTAGTTTTATCGCAGCGGTCGTCTTAGTCTCAAAATTCAAATACAAATTTTCGCCGTTTCCATAGGCTTTCATTGCTGAACCATTAACCACTTTGAGAATGAAATTTAAGCTATCCATAGCAAAATCACTGCATTTGTCCCGTGTGGTTTATCTGCTAGGACATGTCTATGACCTACCTTTTTCAATAATCAGCATGCACTTTAATTCTTAGCGAATAACCCGGTCGTTTTATTGAAAGCGCATCGGCTTCGCCCTGCGACCCCTTGTGGCGCTAATTGGTGCTTTTCCAGAAAAACAAGGCATGGAAGCTCCGAGGATCCATGGTATGAAGGCGTGCACGTGTGGAGTGGGATGAGTTCCATTCAAGGAAGGTTAACTTACGTGTAAGCGGGGAAAGTTTTTTCGCTGCGCCTGCTCTCAAAACAGGAATGACAACGTAGTTGACGCCGTCATGGGCAGATCGGGCAGCTGCTTCCGCTTCATCATTGCCATGTATGGCACAGCAATTGTGGACTTTTCTGATCTCTGCTGCGAGCTGCTCATGTTACCTGTGGCAAAGTGCTGAGGGCTAACTCTGCAGGGCTGCGCTGGAATGAGAGAAGGTTGACCATGGATGGGGTGATTCCTGTGGAGTGAATTGAAGAGCCGCTTCCAGTTCAGCAGCTGTTGTCCATGATACACGAAACGTTTGATTGCTGTAGTTTCGTTAATCTTGCTGCTATCACCACCGCGGTAGCTGAACTCCTAGCTGTGAATTATCCATCAATGCATGCAAACGCGTGCTCAGCCACTGTGCACCGCACGTAAATGTCCTGATTTAGCGCGTTTCAGGGCAAATGACGGCATGTTAACTTTGTTCAGGATTCCTGGGATGGCGAGGCGTATTTCAGGTTTGTACAGGCATCATAAAGGGGAGAATGGTCTTGCTGCAGGCATGTAGTTGGATGGCAACGAGGCACGATTTGCAACAAATACACGAGTGAAGTTTGTGCGTACCCTTTCTACAGGCAAAGAAGCAAGATGGTGAGAAGGTAGTCGGGCAACTTACCGAATAAGCGCCGTGACAGCGTCGATCTCCAGTTAAGGCAGTCGTTTCCGCAGTAGATAAAGACTTCAGAAAACCAAGACACGTCCTTGGAGCTTGAACTTGTAGTCCCCGGAGTACACATAAGTTCGTTTTGCTGCAGCACAGGGAGGCTTTATCTTGCGAAACCAGGCATGATAAAGCTAAAGGATTTACCGCACCGATGTGCCCCATGATGTCCCGCCAAGAAATTTGACGTAATAACCGTTAACCTCCTCTTTACGTCTGAAATGTGCGGGCTCCAGATACGTCGCTGTCCATAACTACCATAAGCAACGGTGTTTGTTTCCTTGCAATAGCTTGTCCATTGACACAGAGTAAGGCCTCTTTCCCTTCCAAGTGCATGTAACAAGGCAGAATTTCCCTAAAAGCCGTCCTAAATCCGGTTTTCGCAAGTACAGCGATGGTAATATCAAAAACTAAAAGGCCAACATTGCAATCTATAGCAATGGGCTGCTGCTTATCGGTTTTGGGACCTCGGTTTTCTGACCTCATAAAGGTTCTGTGACCTCACTAACGTGCTCATCGCACGTTAGTGAGGTCCCAGAGCCTTTATTCCCCTAATAAAGCACAGATTTGGTTGAAGGCATCCTTAACTATCCCCTTCGCTTGGCGAAATAACATAGTCCGCGGGTAGCATATGCTGCTGTGAACATCTAGACCAAGTTTTGCTCTCGTATGCGGTACATTGAGCAGGCAAGTGGATCGCGAAGTCACCTTCCTCTCAAATGCTCTGTTTTCAACAGATGGTGCTCACTCTTTTCTCGATGCACTATTTCGCCATCGGACGCACTATTTCGTTATTCACTAAGACGGCTACTATTCGCCGGTAGCTGATATCAAACCTCAGTCGGCTACATGGCATAAATACCGCGGCCGCCGCGGGCTGCCGCCACGAGTCCACTGGCTAAGCGCACTGTGGCTCGCTGAGCAAAATCGCATTTGGCATATCTTTAGTGCGTCCTAGGCACCAAAAGCGGAAATCGTGGCGTCTACGTTAACATACCAAATGAAATTCGAACTGCGTGCATTGGTAACATTTAGAAGGCGGAGCGTTGGGGGCACGCCCCACTACGCCGTAGCCTACGCAGTGCAAGGTATGGGAGAAGGCACGGGAGCACAGTGGACGCCGTGTTTGATTTCCAAAACCTTCGCTTCTACTGAACACATTGACGTACATTTTGCGGCAAAGTATTTCTGAAATGGCCTATTTTTCACTTGAAATGCCTTTCTCCACTTTGATAAAAATGGTTCAGGGCCCCTTTAACAGAATTTCCATAAAACAATGGCCTACTAATTTTCTCAACAATTTCCTGTTAACTACGCTAGTCGTTTATTAAATGCTTATTTCTAGATCAAATACTGGGCCGTCTTGAGGGTCCCCAGCAGCAAAAACTCAAATTAAAGTATCCGACAAAATTGCAATAGCTCCGTTCGCGCGATTCATGCTCGAAAGCGCCGCGATTGATTTTTTCACCCTCAGTACCAATCGCTGCAACTTTATAATGTGCGCCGCCTGGCTGTAGCGCGTCACGCAGGGTTATGCAAGAACACATGTATTTATTTTTATTATTTGGTGATGGCAGTGACGATAGCTTTCTGACTACCGTGATTTACACTGTTTGGTTCGGTTACAACCTTAGACAGAATCTTGGGCAAAGTTAAATCTGTACACGACTGTTGTTGAGCAATTTACTGATTTAGATTAGTGTGGTGTTTTAAACAATCAAGAACTTCCTTTCTGGTCTTGAAATGTCCTCATTGAAATATCTAACCATGATCACAGGGGCAGTGTCATCATGGCTAACCAATGCAAGGTGCGTGTTCATGAACTCATCGATATCACACTTGGGAGTTCCTGGAGATATATACACTGTGGACGTCACAATTCCGCCTTTCGTTTGTACGCCGCAGTCATCCCTACAGGTGGTGGCAGTCCTTTTGCGAGTCAAGGGTTCATGACTATACATACATTTTCTCAATTGCCTATAAACCAGTGCCTCCTGCTCGTGCTGTTCACAAACAATTCAGGTATACTTATCGACTTCAAACAATGCATCTTGATTTTAAAGCGAAGCTTTATGCGGCTAGGTAAAACAAAAATCTGTCTGTCCGCGCCTGTGTACAGAAAACTATCATCATCAGCAATGACTCGAGCGTCGTCGTCTTTTTCCACAGCTAGCACCGTTGCGGCTCCTCATTCCACCGTAGAATTTCACTTCTCTTCTGTCGTCGTAATGGGGAGGCCCTGTTTACGGGGTTATAAGCCATTGCGTAAGGGAGTATCAGCTATTCATTGTCTTACGTGACGGATAGATGTAATTTTGAAGCATTGCCAGCGTCAGTGGCGGGCGGATGCTGCTAACCACGTGCATGCCATCAAGCAAACTGGAGACATTGAATGCAAGCGAGAACGGCGGACTGCGGGCAGCCGAACGTGTGTGTGTAAGGTGATTAATAAACAGAGATGTAACCAATAATTCAGAAAGACTTTAATGCAACGTCGAGATTAACCCAACGATAATGTGCGGGGCCGCACATTTCACCGTCACTGGTTTTCCATATGTACGAAGTGCTTGGGCAGGGATTCGTATTTATTTCATTTATAGTTCAATATTATTGTTATTAGGGGCGGAGCGCTTGAAGCCTGCTTTGCCTCCGTCCGAGGTCGGCCCGCTATTGCAGTACCTCCGGGATCAGCCCATGCTGACCTTTCTTATAGTTGACGCACGGACACACGAAATGCATGGAAACCTAGCTATATACAACTTCGTTGTGAAAAAAAAAGGCCCGAGAGTTCGTTAGGAGGAGGAAGACGACGTCGTTTCCACGCAGACGTGGTTTCCTTGTGTTCCTTGGAAATTGCTCGACAGCAAAGAAACTCTCGCCCTTATCCGGATACGAAACTCATCGGAAGCCTATGGGGACCTGGGGACTCTGGTGAGGACTCTTCTTTGCCTTGTCCTACGGATCCTGCTCGTCTGATAGACTCAAAACAAGCACGGCTGGCGCTTAGGCTTAGTGCGGCCGAGCCGCCGCGCTCGCCCGACGAAGAAGAAGTGTTTGTGCCAGATGTGAGCTCCTCATCTGTACCTTCCACTGGACTGCTGCGCGTGACAACATCCATGCCAACTATGCAGCCGAAGTGTGCAACCGATAGCTCGACTACCCAAGACGCAACACCGAAGGACAGTCCTCTTCGTTATGTGCATGTGAACCTATCCGCAGTCGTGCCGACGGACACTGGTGACCCTATTGACGTGCAGCCATCTTTCGGTTCGACGAATGCAGCCAAGCGAGGTCCCCCTATCAACGTGCTTCAACAAGGCGCCATTGCATCGGAGCAACCGGAAAAAAAAGGTAAGGGCCACCCCAAACAATTCCTCCACGGCCTCCCCTACGCCTGCTCCCTCTCAATCTTACCCAACGCCCACCCCTTCTCAATCATATCGAGTTCATATACGGCCCCTTTCATGCTACGACATAACTTCAGTAATCACAAAATATGTCCAAAGGGTCATCGACCAATCTCTTGAAACCACCGGATACAAAGGGTTCGCAGCATACAAATCTACCAACTCGATCACTGTGCACTTGGCATCTCTCAGTGATGTGCAGAAAATGTGCACTTTAACATCTATCCCGCTGTCAGAAGATCAACACCTGCCTGTGCAGTGCTACTTTGCATCGGGCCCTAATATACAGAGGTGTGTTGTCTATGGCATTGACCCAGAAGACACCCCTGAGGTAATATGTCGTGAATTGACCTCCACGACACACAGGGTGCTCGCAGCCAGATTCATGGGCAAAAGCCGTACATGCTTAGTGACGGTACAGGGCCCTCAATGTATCCCAGAACGGTTTTATTACTATGGTTGCATATTGCGACCTAAACCCTACCTCCCTCGAGCAATATTCTGCTACCGCTGCTTTCAACGTGGACACATGCAGGCATTTTGCCCACAGCGTACTATTGATCCAGAAAAGCTCACACCAGAAGGCCAACCACGATATCGATGTGGCTTATGTAAATCTGATGAGCACGATATGACAAGCACAAATTGTCCGACAAAACAGAAGGCCACAATGCGGATACGAAAGGCTATACCAAAAACGACTATAGTAACAACACACAATCGTTATGAGGTTCTTGCAGAAGAGCCAGAGATGCTCTTGGCAGAAGAGGAAAAAGCCCCAGAAACACAACTGTATTCTTCTGTTCTTAAACGTGGCAAGCAGTCGCAGACAAAGAAACAGAAATTACCGGAACCTCTGCATCAGTCAGATGATGACCATGATGACATTAACGCTCGGATAGACGCACTGACCAGAGAGATTGAGCGACTACGCAAACATAAAGAATTGGTAATTCTGCGTCGTCAGAAAATAGGACCGACACGTGACGCATCAACCACTGCGGATGCCACCGTTACGCTTGGATCCCGTCCGGCACCACAGGTCAACCAAGCTGTTTGGACAGTAGTTTTAGATCAACTTGCTCAACTAACGTTGCTCATTCACAATTGCCTGCATCATGGCTAATTCTCTGCAGCAGCTGTCACAGGATGGAATTCTACAGTGGAATTGTCGGTGCCTAAACTCCAAATTTGGAGAAATTAAAACCAAGCTTCAATACAATAAGCTACATGTATGGGCACTGCTTATTCAAGAGCATAATAAGCTATGCTCCCTATCCAATTTCAATGGGTATCATAACCCATCTATTAGAGATAGACGTGCTACTATAATGGCTTCAGCTCCAGGAAAAGCTGCAGTTTATATATCATCGCATATTGCTCACACAGTGATTGACCTTTAGCCATGGTGTAGTGGTAATCAAGAAGTTGTCGGGGTCCTAACACGACCAGTGAAGACTCCTGTCATTCTAGTGTCATTCTACGCCAGACCGCAGCGCACACGTTTGAACTTGGGGTGGATAGCCCATCTCCGGTCTACGTACCCGGGAATTCCTATTCTCGTGGGTGGAGACTTCAATGCCCCACATACAGAATGGGGGTACAAGTACAACTCCCGAAGAGGATACCAAGTTAAAAACATCATGGGCGATGCCACTTTTACACTGCTGAACCATCACGCTGTGGCTACCTGTGCTGTACCCGCAGTATCTAGAACAAACGCTCCAGACCTCACGTGGTGGTTGGGTCCTGGAATGCCGCAGTGGCGGGTGGAACCAGACACATGGGGCAGTGATCATACGCCAATAATGATTGGTTTGCACAGAACGTGCATAAAGAAAATTCGGCGATGAGTAACAGTCACGCATTGGGATAAGTTTCGGGAATCATCGATAGATGAAGTACCCTCAGAGCCCTCAGAAATTCTTCCCGCTTTGCAAGAACTGCTACGGAGGAACACCACTGTGACCACAGTTGACGAGGAACAACCTCAACCGGACCTCACCCTTTTGCAACTTTGGGCAAAGCGACGTCAGGCAGAATTGTATGCGTCGAGGAATCCCGATGCACCAGGTAGCCGTGCACGTGCTAACCATATAGCGGCGAAGGCGCGTCAGCACGAAAAGCAACTTTCTCGACGATGATGGCATGAGTGGTGCGAGAATCTTGGATCGGGCATTGGAAACAGAGCACTTTGGCGAACGTTCCGGTCAATGGAACGCGGTCATAAGCAACCTGACCCTGCAGCGAGCGTTAGGTTAGCGATGCAGAGTTCGCCACATCAATTTGCAGAACACGCTGCTAGAGCGTTTTTCCCGAAATACGATCAAGCGTCACCTATAAACTGCCCCGATATTGATGAGTCTGCCACAACCTCCAAATCCGAAATATCCAGCCCTTTCAGCATGGCCGAACTAATAGCGGCGATTGAAACTTCGAAGCAACGAACGACACCTGGTCCCGATGGTATTCCTTATGAGGTTTTCAAGAACATAGAAGGAGCAGCTCTCGACGCACTTCTTCAGGCTATTAATAAAGTATGGGAGACTGGAAACGTTCCACCTGATTGGAAGCATTCACTTGTTGTCGCGATTCCGAAACCAGGAAAGTCTCCTTATAGCCTGCAGTCTTTTAGCCCAATTTCACTAACCTCAACTGTCTGCAAACTCGCTGAAAAGATGCTGGCCACACGAGTTTCCTGGTGGCTTGAACGCCACGATAAATATCATCCTGCTCAAATTGGATTCCGTTCTTACTTGGGAACTGAAGACGGCCTTTCTATGTTATCAGACGATGTTTTACAGGTTTCTCCACACAGTCATGCTGTGCGCACGGTAGTAGCAACAGACATAACGAAAGCTTATGACAATATCGACCATCAAATCATTATATCTAACCTCATCGACCTGGGACTTCCACCGCGGTTGATAAGATTCATCTACTCATTCCTTCAGAATCGCACATTTGCGATTAGAGTAGAAGGAAGGCAAGAAGGATACTTCACATCGAACAGAGGAGCCCCACAATGTTCGGTTCTGGCTCCTCTTCTCTTCAACGCTGCTTTAATACCTCTAGCCTGGCAACTACATCGGATTCCGGATGTGAGGTTCTTAATCTATGCGGATGACGTCACTTTGTGGTCCGTGCATAAAGATATATCTAGACAAACTCAACAGCTTCAAGAAGCCCTTGATGTGCTGAACAACTACGCTCGGAAAGCAGGATTGGACATTTCCGGCCAAAAATCAAGCTATGTTGTGGTGGCCAACAAGAAAGGACGCACAAGAATCACGCAGCACCCCTTCACATTTAGACTCGGCGCAGTGACAATCCCTGAGGCTTCTGAGGCCCGCATACTGGGTCTCGATATTCACCAATCCGGCAGTGGTGCACACTGGCTCCGTAAAACCAGACAGAGTTCGACAAAAACACTTCACCTTATTCGTCGCATTGCAGCAAAAGCAGCTGGAGCTCGTACTGACGTAGCTCGACGGTTGGTGCGTGCAGTCTTGCAGCCACGAATTTTATATCAAGCACAATTTCAACGGCTGACTTTGGCACAGCTGGCACAGTTGGAGACGATTAATCGCGATGCGATGTGCACAATCACAGCACTGCCCCGCATCACTCCGATACCAACCTTACAGGAACATGCCCAGCTCAACACAATTGCAGAGCTAATTTTGCAACGTGAAAAAGCACGTGAAATAAAAAAGCAACTTATTCCGGCTGTCGCTGCGTTGCATGCTCATTTTCACCGCGGCTCTCGGATTGACAATCAGCCCTATCCAATGCCTCCCTGAGAATTCAACAGCATCACAACTAATAAGCCAACGAAGTTACGACGCAGCGATACAACAGGTATTATTGACGAACACAACAACGTCGATGCATCATGCGTTAACACCTGCAAAGTCTGTACGGATGCTGCCATTCTCCCAGACGGCGGAAGGACATCATTCCTGAGTACTACGCATAATTTCATCAGCGGCCACCACCGCTATTTATCTACGGAAGCCAGCGCTCTAGTAATGGAACTTCAAGCCATTCACGACGCTGTGCAAGATGCGACATCTAAGCTGCCTACCATCAAGCAACTAGATATCTTCACTGATTCTTTAGCGGCTATTCAGGAACTCAAGAAGGTTGATAAGGCGATGGAAATCTGCGAGAGAATACACACTATGAATAGTAAGACAGCTACTTGCGTCAAGGTACACTGGATTCAAGGCCATTCAGCAAACCCTCACAACATTGCTGCTGAGCAGCAGGCACACTGCCCTCCTAACCCTGATCCTCCACCTATTCCCCTCCCACCCCAACCCCGTAACTCGCTGCGAGCCCGTAAAAATGTTCTCCGGCAGGACACACGCGCTCTTATCCCCCCGTGTGTCTGCGCCCTCCCCCTTCATCTTACTAGGGCGGAGGAAGTTGTGCTTAGGAGGCTTCGGGCCGGGGTGGCCCTTACACCGGCTGTTGTCTCAAGGTGGAACTGGTCGCATTTACCACTGGGTGCTACGTGTCCATACTGCTCCATTCCTGTGGTGGAATCAGATGCATACCACCTAATATGGACATGTACGGGTTTACAATCGGAACGCTCGCGTCTCCTACTGCAAGCCGGCCTCCGCTACAGTGTGACAACCAGCTATGACCGCTGGATACATGACAACAGATTCCACAAAACACTGCTTCAATTCATACACAACACAGGCCTCACAGCACACATATAATACACATATACGATCCAAGAATTATGCCTTAAAGGCAAGCCTTTATCGCAATAAAAAAAAAGACTTCGTTAGGCCTGGTAGAAGGGCTTGACGCGCGCAACATGGACAATTTCAGGTCACGAGCGGTACCTGCTGTGATTTCGTAATGCCATCTGGCACGGCCTCATAACTGAGTGCACCAAGACGTTGGATGGTCTGGTGGGAATCGGACACAGCGTCTCTAAAGATACTCACAAAATCCTCGTCGGTGTATCGGCATCTATACTCAAGTACAGTCTCCGCTATGGCATTCCACATAGCGTCGTTGAAGCACGTGTCGGCTGTTCGTCCTTTTCTGGTGCTTCATTTGCACACGTGCTTCTTTGGCAACCAGCGGACGTGCGGTGACGTCCAGATTCTCTTCATCGATGAAGTGCGGCACGAAGCATTGTGTCGAGAGTCCCCATCGTGGAATTTCTTCCGTAAACCAGTATGCACGGCGTAAGCTGTGTGTTTCTTGCGCTGTCTTGTTCCATGTGAAGCTTACGTATGGAAGAACGACTTCTCCCGACTTCTACTCAACATCGGCGTATATTGCTAACATGTCGGCTAGCCCATTTGTCTGCGGGTTGAAGGGAGTTGTCCTCCTGTCGCTTATCTCGCTGTGTTGCAGAGTGTCTTGGGTAAAGGTCGACTGTAAAGGTCGTTCCTCTGTAATGGACACGTCTGCAAATGAGGCACCAGAAAAGGGCAAACTGCCGACACACAGTCTTCAACGACGCTATGTGGAATACCATCGTGGCGACCGGCTTCTCACATATTGTGCTCATTCTTCATTATTTTTACGATCAGAGTTAGGTCAGCTACTCCATAATAACATTTGTCTGCGGATTGAAGGGAGTTGTCCTCTTGTAGCTTGTCTGGCTGTATTGCAGAGTGTCTTGGCTAAACGTCCACTGCAAAGGTCGTTCGGTGATAAAATACGCAACAGCTTGCTCGGCGTGATCTCTGTGTTTCTTGCATTGCCATGTTGCAACCGATGGTTATGTACGGAAAAACGCCTTCTCACATCTTGTGCTCACTATAGTGCTCATTTTTCATTATTTGTACGATCAGATTTGGATCAGCTGCTCCCCATAAGGCCGTTTGTCTGCGGGTTGACGGGAGTTGTCCTCCTGTAGCTTGTCTGGCTGTGTTGCAGAGTGTCTTAGGTAAAGGTCTACTGCAAAGGTCGTTCCTCTGTTGGTAAGGAGGACTTCTGGGGCACCATGTCACAGGAAGATGTTCTCGAAGAGGAATTTCGCCACTTTGGCTGCACTAGGTCTCGGTGGAGCCTCACCTGAAAGGTAGTAAGGTAAGATAGTTACGTAGTTCAGGAAATGTAGGTACAAATGTAGGTATGAAGCACTACACATTTTATGTCGCGCATACGATGTGATTACTTGAAGTTTCGTGATAAAATACACACCAGCTTGCTTGGCGTGATCCCTGTGTTTCTTGCGTTGCCGTGTTGTAACGAAAGGTTATGTAATGAAGAATGGCTTCTCACGTCTTGTGCTCATTATTCTGCTCATCTTTCATTATTTTTGCGATGAGAGTTGGGTTTACTTGCTAGCGCTCAAAATCAATTGGCAGAATGCAGTATCAGCGCGCAACGGCGGGGCTTCAGCCGAAATGTAGTGCAGGTGAGGTACGTAGAAAGGTAAGTAGAAAGTACTGCACAATTCGCGCTGCGCATACGGTCTGATTACATGAAGTTCCGTGAGAACTTACAAAATAAATGGAACCAACGATAACATCCGATTATGTTCCAACTCATGCTGGCGCGTCTTGCACAGAGCGAGAGCATTAAGTTGATAGTGGGTGAAATGCAGTTCCCGGGGAAGGGTTATATAAGTGCGTGTTTTAATATCGTGATTAATCGTTCGCTTACCCTGATGAGAGCAGCGTTCCCCGGTGCTATTTCATTAACTCAAGAATAAATAATAGCACACGGCCTGTGATAGAGGGAACTATGTGATAATTCTCCGTAATAATTCGCATTAAAACTATGCACGATAATGAGTACCACTCATAGGAAGGTTTCTATTCATTAAGTGCTCAACTCCTCTACCTATTTTTGTTTTAGTATTTCTATAACCATTGACAATAAAGTACTTACACCCACACTGAAGCATCTCGAGTACAGTTTTATGATCTTTACGAAGGGCTTGCTGAATCAAAATCGCAAAACAAGGGAGAACGCTTTTGCTTATATTGTGACACCTGTTGCTGCTACTAAGTTCACCTACACTTCAAAGTATTGCTTTCCTCGTGACATCACAGCGGTGTGTTTCTTTTCTTCAAGTGAGCTGCACGAGCAATATTTGAGTATTGCTTTCAGTGTTTCTGCCGTATGTTTTATGTATTGGACAAAGCCACTAAAGAAATAAACCAGATTGAGCGCTTAGCGCTTCAATCCTGAAAGTATACACACGAAAATAATTGATTACTAGCCTTTAAATGAACATGCCTTCATTCAAATTATATACCTGATACGCGGTAAGCATGGTATTAGTTGTCAGACGTATTGCATTCGCATTTTTAAGAGTTCTACGTGAGTATCGTGATGGCCTGATTTAGTATGATTTGCAATGAGCTGATCTCGGTATGACATCTGTTTCGCAAACACGCTACAGCGTAGTCTATATGGGAATAAAATATGTGCTAGAGGGGCTGGTGTATGACGTAAATGGTAAAGCACCTTACTCGTATTCAGGGCTGGTATGACTTAACCCATTTTCTCTATTCATGTAATATGGCTTCATTTGGCGCTTCACTATGTAACGTATTTACTCACGGTAATTCGATGCTGACCAACCGATACAGCCGGTATACCATTCATTAGACGTTGCAATGAACTGGAAACAAAAAAATATTTTAAATGCATGATGTACCATTATTTAATTACACCATTATTGATTATTTACACGATCAAAGTCGGGTTTACATGTGCTCAAATGAGATCAGCAGAATTGACTATCATTGCGTAACGGGCTACTAACGTAGAGTGACTAATAATTCAGTCAGGCGCATATCATTGATCAAAATTATAAAGAGAACAGCACCAATAACAAGCCCTTGAAGCCCAAATAAATTACAGCTCTCATGTGTGAAATAGCAAAGAAAACAGTGGCAATTTCAATTTTATTATGTCAGCAATTTTTGGAAAGTGGCAGGGGAGACGTCATAATCTCAAGCTTTTTTATAGTATGAAATATTCAGCTGTGCCGAAGTCTTAGTGAGATCTAGAAAAACGCAGGCGTAATTCTTCACTTGGTAATATTCCATGTAAAATATCAGCTAAGGAGACTAGGACTAGGTCACTTGAATGTCCCTGAGGCAACAAAACCGATAAGAAGAAATAACATCGCACATTAAGTATTTTGTCAAACCTATGGCCACTACTTTCTCTGTTACGTTGTACTGAAGAAAGCCAAATGCAAATTATCCGATAGATTGCCTTCAGTCCCCAATCACCTTTTTCTAAAATGGCAGTAACCTTGTCTTCTTAAGCTCATTAGCAAAAAAATTTTGAATTTGAACATTCTGTTAAGCATAACAAAAAAAAGGTAACATGAGATGAGCAGTCAATTTAATGGTAAGGTTGAATGCCATCCAGCCTGACAACCCCTTGCATTCGAAATGGAGATGAGAGCAAAGAACTCATCAGCTGTTGGCAACATGAAAAATTAAAAAGAATGGCGAGTTGAGCTAGCTTCAAAGTATTCTAATGCCATTACATATTTACTGAAAGATCGATATATCATTCCCATTGTTACGTTTCGCCTACGACGCGCGGTATAGCCGGCGCGGATGCAACGGACGCCGGGGCTTCATTCAAAGCGGCGGACATTTTGGCCCTTTCAACGCTGCCGTAACGCCTCCTGCCAAGCGCGTCCAGGCATGTTTCAATGCCACGTGTATTCGTGTGTGCGTGTGTGTGTGTGTGCATGTTGGTGCCCACGCTTGTCAAAGCGCGGCAGCCGGGGAGAGGAGCTCCCCAAGTGTGAAGCGAGGAGGTCTGACCGGCGCCGGCCCGGCGGACGCGTCAGTACACTCGTCTCAACGTGTCTCTCAGCCTGTCCGTGCCCCGCATCACGTGCGCCTCTGACGAGGCGTTCCTTCTTCCCCTCGACTCCGAGAGTATAAAAGCAGCTGCTCCCGGACGCCGAGAGAGGCTCCGAATTCTTCCATCGAGTAGCGTGCTCTCCCGTCTCTCCACTTCGGTCGACCTGACCGGCTGCTCTTTTACGATGCTAGAATAAACAAGTTGTTCTGTTAGCACTCGACTCATGCTTTGCCAGGACCTTCGGATGTTTCCAGTTGCGCCCCAGGCCGCCAGGCCAACGCTACCCTTGGGGCTTCCGACCCATTTGCAACAACGGGTGTCAGCGCTGAGATTCCAACAACTGTTTGCCAGCGGTGCGATCGCGACAACGGAGGCCAGCAGCGAAGATATGCGGTTGACTGTATGCTGAGCAGCACAACGACCATCCGGGAGCAGTGCAACGAGCCCTGTGTGATGACTGGTTGCCTGCAGCGGAACGACTGCGCTGAATTCTTGGCTGCGAGGTTTGGTGAGTGCGGGACTTTCTTCTTCTGAGTTTTGCCAGGCTTTTGTTAGTGTCAGAAACAGGGCTGGTAATTGTGGTTGTCGTTGCTGCCGGGTTAGTTTCCGGCAAGACAATAGTAGGCAGTAGAGAAAGCAGCATTCAGAGCAGCCATGGATCTGAAGTCGTTGCGCAACCCGAAATTGCTGGAGCTTGCAAGAGAGTTGGGTCTGGATGTCTCAGACAAACTCAGAAAACCAGAATTGCTAAGGGCTATTCTGGAGTTAGAAGCTGAGGATGACGAGCTGTCGGAATGCCTTGAGATCATTGAGGAGAGGGAGACGGCAAAAAGAGGGGAGCGCGAACTTAATAAGCAAAAAGAGAAACAGGAGCGCGAACGAAAAGAACAAAAAGAGAAAGAAAAAGAAGAGCGCGACCACGCTTTGGAAATGAAGCGTCTCGAGGTAGAGATGGAACGCGCTCGTAATGGAAGTCAGGCACACGGTGCAGGAGAACGACTATTGTTCAAAATGACTGACGTGATGCGGCCGTTTAAGCTTGGAGAGGACATTGGTTTGTTCCTGGTTAACTTTGAGGGAACGTGCGAGAAGCAGGGGTTCTCTCGGGAAACGTGGCCACAGCGCTTGCTCACTTTGTTACCCGGCGAGGCGGCCGACGTAGTCGCTCGCTTGGAGAGAGAGGAGGCAGAGGATTTCGACAAAGTGAAATTGAGTCTGCTAAAAAGTACAGGCTGTCAGCGGAGGCTTTCCGTCGGAAGTTTCGGGAAAATGAGAAAGGCAGAAGTGAGTCATATACAGTTTGCTTACAGGCTTATGTCAAACATGCAGGAGTTGCTCAAAGAAGAGAAAGCGTTTGGTGACCACAAGAAAGTTCTGCAGTGTTTCGGGCTGGAACAGTTTTATAGTCGGTTACCTGAGAACGTGCGGTACTGGGTCTTGGATAGGCCAGACGTTAGTACGGTGGCTAGAGCCGCTGAGCTAGCCGAGGAGTTTGTGACGCGCCGGGCTCGCGGAGCTAAGGACGGTCAAAAGGGTGAATTTGGCTCCAAGTTTGAGAGGCCGAAGTTCACGCCCATGAGAGCAAAGGGGGACACACGTAGTGCGGATGCGAGTGAAAGCAGTCCGACCGAACGTAAGGACACGGCGGCAGCCGAAGCCGAACGCAGAAAGCGGTTCGAGACGAGGCAAGCGCGCGTTTGTTATACGTGCCAGAAGCCGGGTCACTTTTCGGTGCAGTGTCCAGAAACAAAAACAAAAGTCGTGTTTTTGTCATTATGCAGCACTGACGAGAACATGAAGCTTCTCGAGCCTTACATGCGAGACCTCCTCGTGAACGGAAAAGAGTGCCGAGTGCTTCGCGATTCCGCAGCTACAATGGATGTAGTTCACCCCTCTTACGTAGAACCCGATATGTTCACGGGCGAGTGCGCATGGTTCAAGCAAGCCGTGGAAGCTCATAGCGTGTGTCTGCCCGTAGCAAAAGTGCTTATTGAAGGACCTTTCGGAGCACTTGAGACGGAGGCGGCAGTGTCATCTATGCTGCCCCCCCCCCCCCCCCCCCCAGTACCCGTACCTATTTTCAAACAGGTCCGATCACCTCCTGCGCGAGAAGGGGCTTTTGTTTGGTGAGGCTAGCGTTCAGGCCTTAACCAGATCGAAGGTTCGGGAGCTCGCTGCAAAGGCGGTAGTTGCGGGGCCGACGTTGTCGAACAATGAGAAAGGATCAGAGTCGCAGCAAGCTGATATTCAGAGCACGTCCGAACTGAATAAAATTGAGCCTGTAGCGTTGAAGGCACCAGATACTGGAGAGGAAGTGCCCGACACGGGAAAGTTAGAAGAGCTATCTGCAGATTTGCTTATCGCGCCTACGTCAGACGGACTTAATAGGTTGCTAAAAGTCAGCCGGTCGGCTTTGATAGCCGAGCAAAAAAAGGATGGCAGCCTAGAAAACATACGCTGCGATGTCAAGGAAGGTATCGCCAAGAAAAATGCTCGTTTTGTGGAAAGAGGTGGGGTCCTGTACCGGAAGTATCTAGACCGCAGGGGAGTGGAGTTCGATCAGCTGATCGTGCCTCAGTGCTACCGTCAGGATCTGTTGCGCTTGTCGCATGGGGGTTCGTGGTCCGGACACCTAGGAGTTAAGAAAACTAAGGACCGTCTCTTGCAAGAGTACTATTGGCCAGGGAGTTTTCGGGACGCAGACCACTTTGTGAGGACATGTGACACCTGTCAGCGGGTTGGCAAACCAGGGGACAAATCGAGGGCGCCGTTGAAGTTGGTACCTATCTTTTAGACGGAGCCTTTTAGACGGCTCATTATTGATAAAGTGGGACCTCTGCCGGTAACAGCCACGGGGTACAGACACATTTTGACTGTGATGTGCCCAGCGACAAAGTTCCCTGAAGCAGTGCCGCTTAAAGAACTCAGCTCAATTGAGATAGTCAATGCACTACTGTCCATATTTGCGCGAGTTGGTTTTCCTGCGGAAATCCAGTCAGATCAGGGCACGGTGTTTACGAGCGCTTTGACGACAGCCTTTCTCTAAAGGTGCGGGGTAAAGCTGTTACACAGCTGAGTGTACCACCCACAGTCGAATTCCGTTGAGAAGCTCCACTCCGTCATGAAGCGCGTGTTGAGAGCATTGTGTTTTGAACAACAAACTGACTGGGAGCTGTGTCTGCCTGGGGTGATGTTTGCATTAAGGACCGCGCCGCATGCGGCTACGGGGTTTTCACCAGCTGAGGTGGTGTACGGTCGCTCGCTGCGGTCTCCGCTTCGCATGCTTCGAGAATCGTGGGAAGGCAGGGGCGACGACCCAGTCGTGGTGGAGTACGTGCTTAGGCTCATCGAACGCTTAAGAAGGGCACAGGAGTTGTCAGGTGAAGCAGTGGCAAAGGCCCAGCAGAGGGCCAAGGTTTATTATGATCGGACAGCCAGGGTCCGTCGTTTTGAGGTGGGCGATGAGGGCATGATATTGCGCACGTCGCTAACGAACAAACTCCACGTGCAGTGGGAGGGCCCAGCACGGATTGTTCAAAAACTGTCGGAGGTTAACTACGTGGTGAGTCTGCCAGGAAAGCGGAAAGCACAGCAAGTTTACCACTGTAATCTGCTCAAACCCTATAAACAACGGGAAGCAGTGGTGTGCATGATGGTAAACGTTCCCGAAGAGCTTCCGGTCGAGCTTCCGGGACTAGCCTCAGTGACGAACAGGAAAGACACCGATCAAGTCATTAGTGACTTAATCAGTAAAGCATCGCTTTCGCCTGAGCAGAAAACCGAACTACACCAGCTCTTACAAGAGTTTCAAGGTCTGTTCTCTGAGAGGCCTGGTAGGACTTCTGTCCTTACTCATGACATAGAACTTACCTCCCCAGAGCCAGTACGATCCAAGGCGTACCGGGTGTCACCCCGCCAGAGCGATATTATGGAGGCTGAGGTAAAGAAAATGCTACAGCTCGCTGTTATTGAGGCGGGTGAGAGTGATTATACCTCCCCTTTGATTTTAGTTGAGGTACCGGGCAAGGAACCTCGTCCTTGCGTCGACTACCGCAGGCTTAATTCCATCACTAAGGATCAAATTTATCCGATCCCTAACATCGAGGAGCGCATTGAGAAAGTTAGTAGCGCTCAGTTTATTTCCACCCTAGATCTTGTCAGGGGTTATTGGCAGGTTCCACTTAGAGAAGAGGCTAGTAGGTATGCGGCGTTCATTTCACCAATGGGAACGTTCCGTCCTAAAGTTTTGAGTTTTGGTTTGAAGAACGCGCCATACTGCTTTTCAAGCCTCATGGATAAAGTGTTGCGGGGACAGCAAGAATTCGCTTTACCGTATCTAGACGACGTAACGATATTCTCCGCATCCTGGCCTGAGCATATGGCCCACTTGCGGGCTGTGCTTACCCGCCTGCGCGATGCGGGCTTGACAGTCAAGGCTCCCAAGTGCCAGTTAGCACAGGCCGAGGTTGTCTACCTCGGTCACGTGATTGGACGGGGTCGTCGCCGCCCCTCTGAAATAAAGGTGGCCGCTGTGCGAGACTTCCCGCAACCGCGCACGAAGACCGATATTCGGTCGTTCTTAGGTGTCGCCGGCTACTATCAGAGGTACATCCCCAGGTACTCTGATATCGCGGCTCCCCTGACGGATGCTCTAAAAAAAAACAGAGCCCCAAACAGTCGTATGGGACGAGACAAAGGAAAGAGCTTTTGGCGCCCTAAAGAGTGCCCTAACAAGACAGCCTGTGCTACGATCGCCAGACTACACAAAAGGGTTCGTTGTTCAGTGCGATGCTAGTGAGCGAGGCATGGGCGTTGTACTGTGCCAACGGGAAAATGGAGAAGTGGAATACCCCGTCCTGTATGCTAGTCGTAAGCTGACCAGTCGTGAGCAGGCGTACAGCGCCACCGAGAAAGACTGTGCGTGTCTCGTGTGGGCCGTTCAGAAATTGTCATGCTACCTAGCCGGCTGGAGGTTTATCATTGAGACGGATCACGGCCCTCTCCAATGGCTGCAGACCATCTCTCCAAAAAATGGCCGCATCCTGCGCTGGAGCCTCGCTTTGCAACAATATTCCTTTGAGGTGCGTTACAAAAAGGGGAGTATCAACGGTAACGCCGATGGCTTAAGTCGAAGCCCCTCACGTAGGAATCAGCCTCAAAGTTGTTTGTTACGGATGTTTTTCTTCCTGAGGCAGGATTTTTAACATATTGCTTTTGTTTAGTGTTTCAAAGTGATGACGTGCTTTCTAGTGCAATTTTCCAATTTGTGGACGCGTTCTGAGTGCTGCTAGACTACTGTAAGGAACTAGGCAGTAGTATAAAAGGAGAAAGAGCCTGGCAGGGCTTAGTGAGGGTTGCGTCGTGCTTGCTGACTGAGCGGTTGAGTTTCGGCGTAGTTCTAACGCTTGCTGGGAACGAGAGAAAAATGGCAACTCTCCCGAAGTCACTTTGCAGTGTCCTGTGTGAACCTGAACGTGAGAACGAGGCCTTCTCTGTGCGCTGCGCTCAAGAAACGCCGAGGGACGACCGACTTCGGTTATGAGCATCATTGAGCGACATCCCCCCGGACAGCGGATGCAGTCCCCTGACCATCGGGATCTCCTTCTCCCGGGGGAGCGGTCTGTTACGTTTCGCCTACGACGCGTGGTATAGCCGGCGCGGATGCAACGGACGCCGAGGCTTCATTCAAAGCGGCGGACATTTTGGTCCGTTCAACGCTGCCGTGACGCCTCCTGCCAAGCGCGTCCAGGCATGTTTCAATGCCACGTGTATTCGTGTGTGCGTGTGTGTGTGTGTGCATGTTGGTGCCCACGCTTGTCAAAGCGCGGCAGCCGGGGAGAGGAGCTCCCCAAGTGTGAAGCGAGGAGGTCTGACCGGCGCCGGCCCGGCGGATGCGTCAGTACACTCGTCTCAACGTGTCTCTCAGCCTGTCCGTGCCCCGCATCACGTGCGCCTCTGACGAGGCGTTCCTTCTTCCCCTCGACTCCGAGAGTATAAAAGCAGCTGCTCCCGGACGCCGAGAGAGGCTCCGAATTCTTCCATCGAGTAGCGTGCTCTCCCATCTCTCCACTTCGGTCGACCTGACCGGCTGCTCTTTTGCGATGCTAGAATAAACAAGTTGTTCTGTTAGCAGTCGACTCATGCTTTGCCAGGACCTTCGGATGCTTCCAGTTGTGCCCCAGGCCGCCAGGCCAACGCTACCCTTGGGGCTTGAGACCCATTTGCAACAACGGGTGTCAGCGCTAAGATTCCAACAACATCAACAATGTTTTTCGAGTAACAATAAAGATTATTCTCACGCTTCATATAATATATATATATATATATATATATATATATATGTGTGTGTGTGTGTGTGTGTGTGTGTGTGTGTGTGTGTGTGTGTGTGTGTGTGTGTGTGTGTGTGTGTGCGTGTGAACGAGAGAAAGGGAGTTAGCCGAGGGGCCCGATTTTTATTCAGAACGTCATAGGAATAAAAAATCACCCAAGAACACATAGAGGAAATTACTCGCACTGACTAATTAAATTAAATCAAAGATAAATTAATGGAAACAAGAGTGGAATAAAAAGCAACTTGCCGCAGGTAGGCAACAATCCCACGTCTTCGCATTACGGGCGCGATGCTCTAGCCAATTGAGCTACCGCGGCGCCGTTTCCCCATCCACTTCCTTGCGTGTGTTAGCCAGCGCCATCCCTCACAAACCTTGGCGACGGATGTTAGGAGTTAGGATGGATTGGTTAGAGCATCGCACGCGTAATGCGAAGACGTCGGATCGCTCCCCATCTCCGGCAAGTTGTTCTTTCATCCACTTTCATCGCCATTAATTTATCATTTCTTTAATTTAATTAGTAAGCACGAGTAATTTGCCCTATGTGTTGCTTGTTGCCTTCGATGGCTTCTTAGAATATGATGAATAAAAAGTGGGCCCTTCGGTTCACCCCCATTCTTCTTGTTTGGTATATATTATCACCCTTTATGCTTCTCCTAAAATATTTCAACTTTTCTATCTTCTGCTACTGCCTTATATACGTTCACTAATCCTCTGTTCATAATTAGGAGCGTCAGAAACTTCCTGCCTGCAAGGCAGGCAAACACTGCCGTTAGTACTTCCTGTGCATTACTTTTTAGACAAAGATAAATGAAATGGTCAAATGCAACTGCCGCACATGTGCGCGTGTATAGCGTTATAAGCAGAATGATGGCATTCGAATAAGCCCCAGTTCAAACCTATTGATTGAAGGGTCGCTATCTTGCTTTGGTAAAGCGAATGGCATTCTTCACCTACTCCAGACATGTTGTGTGTCTCCATGCACATAGCCTCTTGACACGAACCAGTGAAAGAAGTTGCCTACTAGATTCGGCCGCTCAGTGTGTGCTGGTTGCCATCATGCCTTATTTTTTTTCCCTTGTCTTCATTCGAATTTTCTCGTTGGACTATGGTCGTGTCGTCGTCTTCAGGCCTTCTTGTTGAACAGTCATATCGTTGTCCGCGAGGAATCATCAAAGTTTTAGAAACGTCATTACATTGTTGTCATGCCTTAGTCTTCCTCGTTGCACTTGTTCAATTGATCATTGCTACTAGGTAATTCTATCGTCTTACCTCCTCGATGGTATTAGATCCTCAGTTTCATTTTCGGAATGTTTTGACCGCTAGCGCTACGCCGCGCCCCACTTTGTAAGGGCACTACACCGGGTTCCCTTTCCCCTCTTTTTAAATGCACCTCAATCTTCGTTTGATCTTCGCTAAAGGAAGCCTTCATTCTTCGGCGGTGCTCCGAAACCCTGCCGTTATATGAACTCTACAGGCTTTCCCCCTCGGCCGGCGTCGACCCGATGCCACTTCACTACATTACAGTACGCAATGCTACATTTTGGCAACGAATTGAAACGTTGTGTTCTAACGCAGGCATGGACGACGCCAAATCGTCCCTTGCTGCTGCTTCGCCGGCTACTCACATGGCTTTGTCTTGCGTTACGACCGTGGCATTCGCGCCGCCGCCACCTCCTTTGCCTGTTTCGCCCGGTACTGATGCAGTACCCTGGCAAACATGGAAGCGCTCATTCCGGACCTTTCTACTGGCGACGGGAGGCAAGTTCTTGCAGGACGGCAGGAAAAAGGTCGTTTTGCTACCGAACTTGAGATTTGAGAGGCAACGCCTTTTCTACGACTTAACGTCGCAAGCGGACCCCGTCACTATACAGTTCCAAGATATCATCCGCATGCTGGACAAGCACCCCGAAGACAGCATCATCAGGTTCGTCCAACGAATTATCTTCAGGGACCGAATACAGCAAGCTGGAGAGCCTTTTGAAGGCTTCGTCATTTCGTTACCACGTTTGGCTCCGGCCTCCGCGTTCGGCGCCTCGCACGACAAGTCGCTAAACGACGATATCCTGGTGAGCCTTCTCTATGAGGGACTAAGGCTGCCGGCCAAGAAAGCCCAAGAAATTGGGCGAAGTGTCGAACTAGCACAGAAGCAACTCCAGGTATTCAAGGGGTACTCAATGCAGGGCATTTCTTCTCAGCGACAAAATGACGTCACTGACTGTCGCATCCCTTTCCCGGGTGCTCAAAATGGCGGTTCTCACCAAGCTCCTTCCTCGGCCCCCGGGGTGAAGATGGCAGCCGACAGCATGGCGCTTCGTAAGGATTTCACGAGGGCAGTCAAGACACCACAGTCCATCGTTGCAGATACAAATCAACTGAACACATAACATACGATCCATTCTGTCCGGCCAGTAGTGTCACACGCCGCGCTTTCAAAAAACTGGGACATTACGCTTCAGTCAGTTGTTCGCGGAACCGAGCCCATCGACCGTCTCCTGTAAGAGCTCATATCATTTGTTCGCCTGCAGAAATAGAGTCAGCAATCTAAACTATAGACACCTAGCCCCCTTCCGACAATTCACGCCGAAGTGATCGTGTCCGACACATCGCTCAAGTTGCTCATCGACGCAGGAGGTACAGTTTTCCTAATGAGCGTCGGCTTGTACTGCGAGCATGTTCAAAATTTCCTTTTGTCTGCTTCGAGCCGCCGACTCAAGAGCTATTTGCAGCAAGAAATATTACAAGCAGGAAATTTTTCTGCTGTGTTCAAATACCGCAATACATTTGCAAGGATCACGCACAACGTTACTGATCAAAGCACTTCCCTCCTGGGCCTAGATGCTATCCAAGCGCTGGGCATTGACAAGCAGGGATCTTCG
Source organism: Dermacentor andersoni (assembly GCF_023375885.2). Lineage (NCBI taxonomy): Eukaryota > Metazoa > Arthropoda > Arachnida > Ixodida > Ixodidae > Dermacentor > Dermacentor andersoni. Next base: position 70,417,552 of record NC_092822.1, on the reverse strand, counting down.
CTCATTTGTCATCAAGTGCCAGGAACTCCAGCTGAACCAGGCGCCAAAGCATCGTCTCTGCCACAGGACGCTCCAGAGGAATTTACCCGTCTTTTCTCAGGATAATCTGGACTCGTAAAGGGCTTCATTTGTGACATTCGACAGCGACATTCGGCAAAACCCGCAACAGCAAAGCTTCGTCCTCTACCCCTGGTGCTCCACGAGCACGTTTCAGCATATATGCATCAATTGGAAACAGCTGACACCATCAAACGCGTCTCAGCGGACGAGTCGATTTCTCCGTTAGTTGTGGTTCAGAAAAAGCACACTTGCACTCGACTTTGCGTCGATCGCCGGGAACTCAGCAAGGCCATAGTGGTCAACGCTTTTCCGCTACCGAGAGCTGATTAACATTTCTATGGACTGACTGATGCCACTGTGTTCAGTAACTTGAACTTACAATCTGGTCCTGTTAGCCGAGGAAAGCCGAGATCTTACAACTTTTATTACTCATGATGATCTCTACCGCTTTAAGTGAATGTGTTTCGCTTTGGTATCAGCAGATGTCACCTTCCTTTAATGACTGTCCGGGTGCGTTATGTTACCTTGATGAGGTACTCGTTTGGGGTTGTAGCGAAGCCTGGCGATGACCGAGCGTTGCCGGCAAAACAAGAGGTAGGCGAGGCGCGACATAGGCGTTAGAAAGAAAATAAAGGTCAGTCTGAAGGGGGTACCCTCGCAAGAAGGTGGTGTCCTAGGTATTTCCTGTTCTCGCGATATTGGTGACCCCGGACCTTTCACGTAGCCGCACCTTCCGATAGCTCCTCGACGGCTCAGCTCGACACGCTGCTCCTCTTTCTATCCCTGTGGCGTACTACGCTATCAAGATGCCACCATACAGCCACAGGCATCCTGACATCTGGTTTCTTCAGCTGAAGGCCAGCTCCCAGGCCACGCACGTAACCTCTCAGCAGGCCTGCTGTGCTCACCTACTAGCAGCCCTACCTGGTGACGTTGCCTTCCAGGTACTTACTGACCACACCTCAGTCTCCGACGGCCTACGACACACAGGAGGCCACTATCTTGGAGCGCATGGTTCTTTCCGAGAGACGCCGCCTGCAAGAGCTCCTATCAATCACAGAGCTCGGCGATCGTCAGCCATTCTAGCTCTCTCGACATATGCAGCCTCTACTTAGACCACAGGCCTCCACCTTCGATGAGGCACTTCTCCAGCAGCTATTGCTCCACCGCCTCCCAGTTCCAGTCCAAATAGTACTATTAGGTGCATCGGAGCCTTTCTGCTCTGGCGTCTGAAATGGTCGACAAACTCGGCGAGCTATCATCTCTAAGCCGGGTTGCTACCCAACTGACCGTGGCCGAAACCGAGAACGCCAGGGTTCATCTAACTCCTTCGCGATCGTTTACAAACCGGCATAGCTCGGCAGATCCTTCGCCCGAACAGCACGGTGCTTTTTCAACAAATGTCAGATCGACAAAGAGGGTTACTCGACAACTCTCGGATCTTGTCGCTAATGCACATAACGGTATGTCCACCAAACCAGGTGATCGTCGTACGTTTCCTTCTAGGTCACAGTCACCGGCTGGCCGCTCCTCACGAACAATCCCCTAACTAGCTCCCATCCCTATGCTGCTACCATTGAAGCTTTATCGTTTCGGCACGCCGGTGCACACGAGCCACTTCCTGGATGGAAGATCTGGGGGAGCATTAGCAGTGACAAGTGACCCCGTAGAAAACTCCAGTCGCCTTTTCTTCGTCCTGACCCTGTCAATGGACAGAAATTTCTCGTTGACACAGGTGCTAAGGTGAACATGTTGGCGGCAAGAGTGGAGGACAAACGCTGCACACCCATTCTGCAATCGCAAGCCGTGAATAGTTCGAGCATTTCCGTTTTCCGTCCCAAATAGCTCACCCTCAACTTCGGCCTCTGTAGAACTTTCCGGTGGTTATTCCTTGTTTATTCAGTTACCCATACTGTACTAGGTGCCGTTAGTTATAGAATGAGCCTCTGTATCTTGTTGGTTACATCTTCAAGAAATAAACAAATGATTGAGGACCTCATCAGAAAAAGCGTGAGAGTAGGGCTAAAGGTCAATATGCGGAAAACAAAGATGATGTTCTATATCCTAGCAAAGAAACAGGAGTTCAGGATCACCAGTGAGCCTATAGAGTCTGTAAAAAAGTATGTTTATCTAGGTCAACTACTCACAGGGGACCCTGATCATTAACACAAAATGTACAGAAGCACAAAAATAGGTTGGAGTGCCTACAGCAGGCATTGCAAAAACCTGACTGGGAACTTACCACTATCATTGAAAAGGAAGGTGTATAGTCACTGCATTCTACCAGTGCTAACATATGAGGCAGAAATTTGGGGCTTGACAAAGAAGGTTGAGCACAAGTTAGGGACCATGCAAAGAGTAATCGAACAAAAAATGTTACGCGTAATGTTAGGTCACAGTAAGTGAGCGGTGTGGATCAAAGAACAAACGGGGATAGCCGATATTCTAATTGACATTCAGAGAAAAAAATCTAGCTGGGAAGGCCATGTTACGCGTAGTACGGGTAACCGATAGACTATAAGAGTTTCAAAATGGATGCCGAGAGAAGAGCAGCGCAGTGAAGGATGGCAAAAAACGAGGTGGTGGATGAAATTAGAAAATTTGCAGGAGTAAGGTGGAATCAGTTGGCGCTGAACAGGGGTAATTGGAGGTCGCATAGAGAGGTATTCCTCCTGCAGTGGACATAAAAATAGGCTGATGATCAGGACTACTAGCTACCGACTACTTCTCTCATTTCGGTCCTCGTGGCCATGGCCACGACGAGGATCTAGATTCCACTACCGAATCCAGCATGGCTGGCCAACCTTCTCCGGTTGCTCCATTAGCCTTCACGGTGCAACGTGCAGTACCAGAGGCATTTGCTGACTTCACGAGTATTCGTCTTTAACTGCGTCTCTCGACTGGTCTGGACCAGCGCTTCACACCTGTGGCTTCTCTCCAATCGCCTTCATTCTCACAGCCTTGTCACCAAAGTCGCCAAGCGCGACTTTGGTGCTTCTTCTATCGAGTTCCTCTGTCATCTTCTGAGCGATGAAGGCATGATACCTCTTCATTCCAAAGTCAAGGCCATCACCAGCTTTCATCGCCTCACTTCAATGCGGCAGCTGCGACATTTCCTCGTTTTTTAACCTTTTCACGTGTTTTTTCGGCTTTGGGCTCCTAAAATCACATCTTTGGAAGCTTCCCTCAACATCACCTTTGCTGTGCTCACAGCCGACAGACAATGCTTTCACGACGATTAAAATGTAACTGGCCAATGCTACTTTTGCTGGTATACCCAGCACCCGAGGCCCCAACTGCACTCATGGTTGATGCGTTCCGCATTGCCGTCGTCGGCGCAGTGCTTCAGCAATACATGGCTGGCATTTGGCATCCACTGGCTTTCTTCTAAAAGATTATCAGAAGCAGAGACAAGGTGCAGCACTTACGGCCGCGAGCTTGGTCAGCTTGCCTATCCGTCAATCACTCCCGCAACTTCCTCTAAAGCTGTCGTTTCGCCCAGTTTACGGGCCACAAGACCCTAATCCACGCTCCCTGGTCTGGAATAATTATATGCTCCCCTTATGAAATAAGACAAGTGGCTTGCCTGGCCGAGTTCTTGGTGTAATTTCATAACGTCAAAGGAGCAATAAATATTCCAGCAGACGCGCTGAGCCGAGTCGAAGCTATTGAAACTACGGCTGTTTCACAAGAAGAATTGGCGATCGTGCAGCAAAGCGATGAACTTCTGCACTTCAGAACATCAAACAGCTTGAACTTGCGACATTTTTCGTCCAAGGGTGATGCGCTCCTCACTTCTGACGCGTCCACTGGTTGCTATCGCCCTTTCGTTCCGCATTATCTCAGACGCCGCACCTTTGAACAATTACGTTCTCTCGCTCACCCTGAAATAAAGATTTCCCAAACACTCGTCGTTCAGCGCTACGCCTCGCCAGGTATGAATGTCGACATGCGGACATGGGTACGCTCTTCTTTGGCTTCCAAAAGGGCAAAGATACATCGCCCCATACAAAGTCCTGTACAGTCATTCCGCCCGCCCACTGAACTTTTCCAAAATGTTCACAACGATATCATCTGACCCCTCCCTGCATCAAAACAGCATTACTATGCCTTAAGTATGATCGACTGTTTTATGCGATGTCCTGAAGTGACGCCACTTCTGGACATCAGGGCAGAAACTGTCACAGATCATCTGATAAGCGCATGGATATCATGATTCGGTGTCCCAGTCAAGATTACAAATGATAGAGGACGACAGTTCGAGAGTAAAGTCTTTTGACAATTTAGTAACCTCCTCAGCATACATCACGTCAAAACGACTGCGTATCACCCGCAAGCCAACCGACTTGTCGAGGGCCTGCACAGACAACTTAAGGCGGTACTCATGGCCCATCGACACTCGTTAAACTGGGCTGATGCCCTTCCAGTAGTACTTTTGCGTCTCAGTGTTGATTTTAATGAATATTTGCGAAGTTCAACAGCCCAGCTCGTTTATGGTACCACCCTGCGTCTTCCGGCCAAATTCGCCCAGCCGCTCTCCCTCTCCATAACCTAGGATGCGCCCTCATTCATCCAACGACTGCAACACTCGTTCACTGCGCTGTGATCCGTGCAGCCTCGCCATAAGACCACCGAAGCACTCTCCACCTTCAAGAACTTGACTAGGACATCCCACATGTTTTTGCGGACTGACATCACTCGGCTGTCCCGGGAACCTCCAATACGGCCCCGTATCTTGCTTTAGACAGCAAGCCCAAACACTTCACAATTAACGTCGATCACTAGCCAACATTTATTTCCAATGACAGACTCCAAACTGCTTTTGTTGATAACAGCGCCATTCACAGTTTTCACATTGCCCGTTTTCTCTCCTCCCTACTCCCTGGCCACCACCTTCTCCAGACCCTCGGCGCAACAAACTCGTTCATGGCAGAGTGCAGCTCTGCAGGCGGGGATCCCTATTGCGAAGTCCGGCCACGGAGCGCGCGGTGCGGCAAACCAACGATAGGCAGGAGAGGCGCGAGCAGGTTGTTCCATAGAAAATAAGGATCAATCTGAAAGGATAGTCTTGCAAGAAGGTCGTGTCTTAGGTCTTTCTTGTTCTCGCCACAGCTTCATACTCAACGTGACCACGATAGAAATTTGAAAGGGTCCTTTCTAGAATCAGTTGCAGTTGAACCATAAGTGCGTTCCGAGTTTCCCAGAACTAACTTTCCTAGGACATAATTTCTGCAAACGGCATGTCGACAATGGACAACAAAATCACTGTGATTGTTGAGGTTCTAACGTCAAATGATAAAAAAGCGCTGCATTCATTTCTTTGTCTCACAGGAAACTCCGGTAAATTCGTCGCGCACTATGCTGAATTGGTAGTCTCTCTTAGGAAACTTCCAAGAGAAGCGCAAGAGTTTGCCTAGGACCTACTCCCTGCATTAGACGCTGAAGCTAGCTTCCTGATGCTTAACGAAGTGCTTGATTCGCGTCCTCTAGTGTGATTGTTCAAACCGCACTTAGCCATCATTGTAACGGCGGACGCTTGAGACGTTGGCTTAGGAGTCGTCCTTCTGCAAAAATGATGAAATGAGCTCTTTCCAGTGGCTTTTGGGTGCCATGTTCTAACCCCCACAGTACGAATGTAGTCAGTACGCGTTAATCGGAGGTTAAAAATATTAGCCTGCCTTTTCGCTTGTAAACACTGGCACATTTATTTGTGGGGTCATCGGTTCACGCTTTGAACTGTCCGACGAGCTCTGTTTGCATCGATGGCTTTATAAGGGTGTGGTCATGGCCCTATTAGAATTTCTCGATGAAGCGCTCGACCCTTTTACTAAACTTTAACATAGAGTACTGTAAGGGTGGTCATAACGTAACAGCACCTCGTTGTACCAGCACCATGCGTTGTAGCGCTTTTATATTCCTCCTGAGACAGAGCCAGTTCAAGAAGAAGAAATTGTGTCATTCATCACTGCATGGAATACTAAAGAGGAGTTTCGAACAGCTACACGGGCTGACCCAGTTTGTCAGGCCTTTAAAGACAGAATCGTCGGTGGGTGGAAAAATGCTGCTGAACTTCCGCCAGAATAAAAACCATATGCATCACTGCAGCCCAAATTATCAGACGCGGACAATCTTCTGTTCCGAAGAGAACGCATCTTTTATCCAGTTTCACTGCCTGAAAAACTTCAGTCGTTCGCTCATGAAGGTCACGTGGGCATTACTATGACAAAGCGCTAACTCGGAGGCATTTACTGGTGGCCTCAGATAGACGGGCAAGCTCATTCGCAGATCTTCTTTGTGTGAGAAGGAAGATAACTATGCCAAGTGAACTCCTGCTTCATTCAAGCAAGTCGAATGGCTTCTCAAGCCATGGGAAAAAAGCTCAGTGCCATTTCAGTTTGTGAAGCTGGATGACCAGCGAGCCTGTGTATGTTGGACACTTAATGGCTAAATCTGAATTTGCGGGTGTCAAACGCCGTACGCACATAAATGACAGGCAAGTCACAGCTAGTCGCTCCTTAACTATGTAGAGCCTCGGAAGATGCTGATGCACCAGAGGGTATATATAGCCATGTGTTTTTGCAAAACGTGGCACGACATCTTTTACTAAGGAATCGTGGAACGTAGAACCGAGTTGCACCTCACCGGACTCCGAGGGTAAACGCTGCGTCTTCATAGCCAAGGCGATCATGCGTTAGTCGGCGCCCCTCAGTGCAGTAATGGTTGTGAAGTAACTCGCAAATCACAGGCGGTCACAAACAACACTGGTCACACCAAATTGGTTCCCCACAAGCTAGCTCCTTTGATTGTATTTGTACATATATTCGAGCGAACGAAGGGACGCCTCCCCAGCAGCCGGATAAAACTAGACACGCGTGTTGTTTCGGCGGGACCGCCGGCATGGGTGAGCGGAAGGCGACGAAAGGAGTACGCAAGCAAGCGCTTCGGACGCCGACAAAGAGGGGGCGGTTCGAACGCAGGCATGGCCAACGCTGCTTGAAGCATAGTATCTCTTCTTATCAACTTGATATTGGATAGGGGTTGTATTTGGGCCCAAGATATTAAGCTTGCTTTTGTGAGTTAGCGGTGTGCTTGAAGACTGCCTCATCTCCGCCGCGGGTCAGCCCGGTATTGCACTATCTGCGGGATCGGCCCACGTTTTTAGTCTACGGACGTCGATCCACTGGAAACTAGCCATATACATCTTCGCTATAAAGTGGTGCTAAGCATGATTGGTCCAGTTGATCAGGCTTTTAACAGGCTCGTTTTTCTGTAGTCCTGGTAGATTACCACTCCAAGTGCCCTGAAGGTGATTTCTTCAGTCACGTGTGAAGCTGTTATGCTCTCCCTAACCTTAGTTTTCAGTCGAGGAGGGTTTCCTGATGCTATTGTGTCCGACAATGCACCACAATTTGTTTAGGCAGAGTTTCAAAGCTTTCCGAAAGGAAGGGAAATCAAGGTGACTCCTTTGGTACAACTATGGATAAGCCATCGGTTCCGGGGATTACCACCATGTGCTTCAAGCCAGGCACCCTCAGGAAAAGTTTTCCTGTACAAACGTGATTGCTTTACACTTTTGCTGACAAAGACGAACATTGCAAGCAAGGGTGGCAATCAGGCACAGAAGTACGATGGGGCTTTCTGTACGCATTCACCCAGCGGACGTGTTCATTTCATATGGTGCTCAAGTACTGATTGGAGCATCTGCCTCCTTCTCATGCGTACCGCAGTCCAGTGAATACGAGCTTCAGTAGCAGATGCAATGGATTTGCGCACTAGATGGTAGCTTATAGGACACACCCCTTATGATCTGCCCTGTATTTCTGCCGTTCTTCATCTATTTTACTTGTTTATTAGGTTGGTCACCTCTATGAACCTTCCACTAGCTCACCGCCTAAATAGGTATGTACTTCAAGTAAGCAGCTATAAATGGAAGCACTTACATTGGCCATTGTCACTGTTATGTACCACACAGGCTCAAGCAATGGCTGCACCGTAGTTTCCTAAGTTATTGTTACTAAACTTTGAATGTATGCAACGCAGAATATAAGAAACGGATTGTCATATTCCTAATATTGACACGTGTACTTATCTTTATCGGGCAACCACGTTTCGCCGCCTAACAAATGTAATCGCACAGCATGGGACGCGCCTGCATGTATCCGAAGTTTCTGGAAAGTTATCGATGCTTCTATCCGCTGTCTGTTGTCGTCGAGACTTATGTTATCTGATTTTATCACCTGACGCGAATGGTGTAGAACTTTGTGGAAGGCACGCGAGTCCGAACGATTAGTCTGGAACATTCGACGACTGCTCTATAAAAGCCGACCCGCTTGACCCGCAGATCAGATTTTCGACGATCGCCGACTGTGTTCGCCGCTTTCGTTGTGCTATAAGTGTAGCCTGTTTTGTGGGCACAGGTTCGCCCAATAAAAGCTAGTTTTGTATTCCACCGTACTGCTTCTTTCTTCACCGTCACTACCACGTGACATCTGGTGGAGGTGCTTTTGGTCGTGATCCAAGCCCGGACCGTAAAGAGAGCACCAACGTAATCTCGGACCATCGAGTAAGCCGTCGTCTACAACAGCTGCCTCCGGAACACGGACTTCTACCTGAGAAGACGAAGAAGATCGTGGCCAAGACAACCCCAATGGCTGCCCCAGCGACCCCCGTTGTCCTGCAACAACCTCGGGACCCACCGACCTTCCATGGAGCAGCAACTGAAGACCCGGAATCCTGGCTGGAGACGTACGAGCGAATCGCGACTTTCAACAACTGGGACTCCGACGACAAGTTGCGGCATGTATACTTCGCCCTAGAAGACGCCGCGAGAACGTGGTTCGAGAACAGGGAGTCGACATTGACAACATGGGACCTGTTCCGTACCGGCTTCCTGCGCACCTTTACAAGCGTCGTGCGCAAGGAAAGGGCCGAAGCTATGCTGGACGCCCGAGTGCAGCTACCAAATGAGAACGTTGCCATCTTTACGGAAGAAATGAGCCGTCTGTTCCGCCACGCCGATCCGGATATGGCCGAGGAAAAGAAAGTACGCCTACTCATGCGTGGTGTGAAGGAAGAACTTTTCGGCGCAATGGTACGAAGCCCACCGACGACCGTAGCAGAGTTCCTTCGCGAGGCCACCGGCATTGAGAAGACACTCGAAATGCGGAACCGGCAATTCAACCGCCGCACAAGCTCTACCCACTACGCAGGAATTCAATCACTGGCCACGGACGATCTGCGCGAGACCATCAGGGCCATTGTGCGCGAAGAACTGCGCAAGGTCTTGCCTTCGTCGCAGCCTCAAGTGGCCTCTATCGCCGACATCGTGAAAGAAGAGGTGCACCGATCCCTTGGAGTTCCTGAGGTGCAACCAGAACCACCGCAGCCGGAAGCAATGACCTACGCCGCCGTCGTCGCCCGCCGTCAAGGCCCCCCTGCGCGACCGCGCCAAGGTCCTGCAACACCGCAATTCCGTCGTCCGCCGCCGCCGCCGTCAGCGCGCCCACCCGTCGCCCAGCGCACCTATGCGAGGAAGACGGACATTTGGCGAGCCCCCGACCACCGCCCGCTCTGCTATCACTGCGGAGAAGCCGGCCATGTGTACCGCCGATGCCCATACCGCGACATGGGACTGAGAGGGTTCGCCGTCAACGCGCCGCGTCCACAGCTTGGGGAGCGCCCACGTGACATTGCCGATTACCTAGCCGGCACTCAGTGGAACTCTCGACGACCGTCCCGTTCGCCGTCACCAGGCCGCTACCTGTCGCCGCAGCGCCGTCCATACACTGGCCCAGCCCGGGGCTGCTCTGCGAGCCCATACCCGGAAAACTAAAAGCAGCAACCGATGGAGGTGCGGTTGCTGTTCGTCGAACTGACGAAGATCCTCCGCCGCCGACGAAGACGACGAAGAGACCATCTCGACGACATAACGACACGCCGCCGTCCCGACGAAGTCTGGAAGCCAAAACTACACCGACGAAAGACGACTTGACGACGCGACGTTCCAACTTCAGTTCAACACGACGCAGCCGTGATCCAACGCCAAGACCTAACTGCAATGCCAGACAAAGAACAACCGACCTCGACGTGCTTCTCGACGGCCACGCAGTCACTGCCTTAGTCGACACAGGGGCCGATTACTCCGTAATGAGTGGACACATCGCCGCCCAGTTGAAGAAAGTTAAGACCGCATGGGAAGGCCCTCAGATTCGCACCGCTGGAGGACACCTCATGACGCCGACTGGGATCTGCACGGCAAGAATAACCATTCATGACCGGACTTACCCTGCCACCTTCGTTATCCTCCAACAGTGTTCACGAGACGTCATTCTCGGTATGGACTTCCTGGACCAACACGGCGCAATCATCAACCTGAAGTCGAAGTCAGTAACGCTGTCGGAAGATAAAGCAATGCCGCCGGAGAGCCCTCGTAGCCATCACGCCTTGAGTGTGCTAGAAGATCAAGTGAGCATCCCGCCTCGCTGCAGCATTGTTATTTCGGTCAGCACCGAAACACCCGCTGACGTAGAAGGCGTCATCGAAGGCGACCAACGTCTACTGCTAGACCGTGAAATTTGCGTCGCAAGAGGGATCGCTCGACTGCATGGAGGGAAAACTGAAGTGTTGCTGACAAACTTCAGCCAGGAGTTCAAGCACATCAACAAGGGCACGACGATCGCGTACATCGAGGAAATTCTGGAAACAAGTAATGCGTTTGTCCTCTCGGATTCCGCCGCATCTACCCCGACGACCATGGTTCCCGAACCAGACTACGACATTAATCCAAATCTCCCTATGATTAAGCAACAGCAGCTCAGGAGTCTGCTCCGACGATACAAAGGCTGCTTTTCGACGTCATCGAGGATTCGACAAACACCAGTCGCCAAGCATCGCATAATCACCGAGGAATGCGCTCGACCACTCCGTCAGAGCCCTTACCGAGTTTCGGCGCGAGAACGTGAAGCTATAAGAGAACAAGTCGACGAAATGTTGCGCGACGACATCATCCAGCCGTCGAAAAGCCCGTGGGCATCCCCTGTTGTTCTGGTAAAGAAAAAGGACGGAACCCTACGTTTCTGCGTCGATTATCGTCGTCTGAACAAGATCACGAAGAAGGACGTATACCCCCTCCCACGGATAGACGACGCATTGGATCGGCTCTGCAACGCTAAATACTTCTCGTCCATGGACCTCAAGTCTGGCTATTGGCAAATAGAAGTCGACGAAAGAGATCGCGAAAAGACCGCCTTCATCACCCCAGACGGCCTCTACGAGTTCAAGGTTATGCCATTCGGACTGTGCTCGGCGCCTGCAACGTTCCAGCGCGTGATGGACACGGTTTTAGCAGGATTGAAGTGGCAGACCTGTCTCGTATACTTGGATGACGTCGTCGTCTTCGCCGGAAATTTCGACGTTCACCTTAGGCGGCTGGCAACAGTACTAGAGGCCATCAGGTCATCAGGACTTACTCTGAAGCCGGAAAAGTGCCGCTTCGCTTACGAGGAGCTTCTATTTTTAGGCCACGTCATCAGCAAATCTGGAGTCCGCCCCGACCCGCAGAAGACAGCTGTCATAGCAAAGTTCCCACAGCCCATCGACAAGAAGGCAGTGCGTAGATTTCTTGGCATGTGTGCCTACTACAGGCGATTTGTCAAGAACTTTTCACGCATCGCTGAGCCGCTGACGCAGCTAACTAAATGTGACGTCGAGTTCAAGTGGGAAACGCCGCAGGCCGACGCATTTCAAGAACTCAAACGACGCATGCAGTCGCCGCCCGTACTTGCGCACTTCGACGAGCACGCCGATACCGAAATCCACACTGACGCCAGCAGTCTAGGCCTCGGCGCCGTCCTGGTCCAGAGAAAAGATGGACACGAACACGTGATAGCTTACGCTAGCCGGTCGTTGTCAAAAGCGGAAGGCAATTATTCTACAACCGAAAAGGAATGCCTCGCCATCGTTTGGGCTAAAGCGAAATTTCGCCCTTACCTATATGGCAGGCCATTCAAAGTCGTCAGCGACCATCACGCCTTGTGTTGGCTAGCGAATTTAAAGGATCCCTCAGGACGGTTGGCACGGTGGAGCCTGAGACTACAAGAATACGACATCACTGTAACATACAAGTCCGGACGAAAACACTCAGACGCCGATTGCCTATCACGCGCCCCCATTGACCCGCCGCCGCAAGATGACGAGAATGACGACGCCTTCCTTGGAATAATAAGCGCGGAAGACTTCGCCGAACAACAACGAGCGGACCCGGAACTTAAAGGCCTCGTCGATTATTTGGAAGGGCACACCGACGTTGTTCCCAGGGCATTTAAGCGCGGATTATCTTCCTTCACGCTTCAAGACAGTCTACTCGTGAAGAAGAACTTCTCACCAGTCCGCGCCAATTACCTTCTTGTTGTCCCGTCAGGACTTCGTCCAGAAGTATTGCACGCCCTACATGACGATCCGACCGCCGGACACCTCGGATTTTCCCGGACACTATCGAGGATACAAGAAAAGTATTATTGGCCGCGCCTGACCGCCGACGTCACCCGTTATGTCAGAACATGCCGAGACTGTCAGCGACGCAAGACGCCGCCGACAAGGCCAGCCGGATTACTACAGCCAATCGAGCCTCCTTGCCGACCATTCCAGCAGATCGGGATGGACTTGTTGGGACCCTTTCCGACGTCAATAACCGGAAATAAGTGGATAGTCGTGGCGACGGACTACCTCACCCGCTTCGCTGAAACAAAAGCACTGCCGAAAGGTAGCGCAGCCGAAGTGGCGAAATTCTTTGTCGAAAACATTCTGCTGCGACATGGCGCCCCAGAAGTCCTCATCACCGACAGAGGAACGGCCTTTACAGCGGAGCTCACCCAAGCCATTCTGAAATACAGTCAGACAAGGCACAGGAGGACAACGGCTTACCACCCGCAGACGAATGGTCTTACGGAGCGGCTGAATAAGACTCTCGCCGACATGCTAGCGATGTACGTCGACGTCGAACACAAGACCTGGGATGCCGTCCTGCCGTACGTAACATTCGCTTATAACACGGCGGTACAAGAAACAACACAGATCACGCCGTTCAAGCTGGTCTACGGCAGGAACCCGACGACGACGCTCGACGCCATGCTGCCTCACGTCACGGACGAGGAGAACCTTGACGTCCGTACCTACCTCCAGTGCGCCGAAGAAGCCGACAGCTCGCCCGCCTGCGAATCAAGAACCAGCAGAGGACCGACAGCCGACACTACAACCTCCGACGACGCTTCGTGGAGTACCAGCCCGGTGACCGTGTTTGGGTTTGGACCCCTATACGCCGACGAGGACTGAGCGAGAAGCTTTTGCGTCGCTATTTCGGACCGTACAAGATCATCCGACGCATTGGCGCACTGGACTATGAGGTCGTGCCAGACGGTATTTCGCTATCCCAGCGGCGCCGCTCGCGACCTGAAATAGTCCACGTTGTGCGACTCAAGCCCTACTACCAGCGTTAACGAACTTTGTGGCTTCGCGTAACTGACCTTTGGACTTTATTTCTTTTTTGTTACTTATGTTTAAGAAGTGTCCTTTTGTGTTTCGCTCTCTTATATTTGTAGCATCGGGACGATGCTTTTTTTTAAGAGGGGGGTTATTGACACGTGTACTTATCTTTATCGGGCAACCACGTTTCGCCGCCTAACAAATGTAATCGCACAGCATGGGACGCGCCTGCATGTATCCGAAGTTTCTGGAAAGTTATCGATGCTTCTATCCGCTGTCTGTTGTCGTCGAGACTTATGTTATCTGATTTTATCACCTGACGTGAATGGTGTAGAACTTTGTGGAAGGCACGCGGGTCCGAACGATTAGTCTGGAACATTCGACGACTGCTCTATAAAAGCCGACCCGCTTGACCCGCAGATCAGATTTTCGACGATCGCCGACTGTGTTCGCCGCTTTCGTTGTGCTATAAGTGTAGCCTGTTTTGTGGGCACAGGTTCGCCCAATAAAAGCTAGTTTTGTATTCCACCGTACTGCTTCTTTCTTCACCGTCACTACCACGTGACAATATGGCTGAGCCCCCCCCGCTTTTTGTTAACCCTTTGAGGATCTATTTTTTTCGCCATATGCGACAGCCCAGGGTCAATTCTTTATTGCAGATTCCAATTCTTCTGAGGGACCTATTTCGAAAAAGATTTAACTTCATTTGTCTAAGGTGATCGTAAAGTGAGAAAAAAATATTTTGCATTGGTATGTACAGTCGCGGACAGAATAAAATGGACCACGGTATCTCCGAAAACGTTCAATTCCCGAGCAGCCTGTAGCAGTAACCAGTAAAACTGCCCACGACAACGTTGTTAGCATATTCTAGTCGAGGTCCAAAATGCAAATACCAGATTGCGTTGTGAGGTTGCGGAGATATTCAGCTTTTTCTTAGATTTCATGGTCCATAATATTCTGTCCGCGACTGTATGTACCATTTATTCATGAATAACAACAATAAAAAGGAAGTATAAAACATCAAAATTTGATGCATTGTTATACTTCAAGGCTTAGAATATGCGCACACGAGAATATTTCGCAACTCTCAAATGTTCCTGCTCTTAGACTAACATTTACGTCCATAGCCTAATCGAACTGTGTAGGTGACCGCACTCAAGCAAACTGTGTGGTTGTGTGCCCGTCAAAAAAGCAAAACGTGCCACAAACTTCCGCTAATCTTTATCTTATCACGAATCAGAGGCAATTATATATCGCGAGTCGCCCCCCCCCAAAAAAAAAAGAAAATAAAAGAAAAGGAAATGCATGCCGGGCGGCATCATTCCTATGCTCACTCTTGTGAGCACTTAACGAGCGAGGAACAAGCGGCCGCCCTTCGAGCGATTAGTAACGAGATAGCCATCAGTTTTGTGAGAGCAAGAAGCCGAAACCGCCCGTGGAACAAAACCCAAATCGCCGCCCGCGAACGCGTGAGGGGTAGTATATAGACGTGCCGGAGCAAACTAGCTCTAGAAGAAACCATGCAACACAAACTGAGAGAGGGAGGCGCGAGAAAATATTCACTGTATTCGCGATAGTGGCAGCACATGGGAGAAAAGAAAAAGTTAGGAAATACGTGCGCTTTTTAAATGTACAGACGGAGCCGTTAATTACGGCATCGACTATTTTCGACTAGTTGGCGGTGCTGTATATTTAAGTCATTGACCCTGAAAGGGTTCATAAAATAAATACATTCAAACCAAGTGACGCAAAAAAACAGGAATTGTCACACTAATTTCATTTAACTGCCTCCTTTTTAAAGGTGTAGCAAGATTATTTATTTGCATTCCGTATTGTTGCTCATGTTTACATTTTAATTTGTTTATTTCTCATGCTCCAAATAGGGCTACAACAATTCCTTCATCCACAGTTATCAAAGCTTTATAGCACCTTTGGGTGTTCTCTGAACCGAGTATACCTGGCACATTGCCCAATTTCTCAATACGTTTTCACAGCTGCCTTTAGCATGCTTATTTTCTCATTAAAGGTATCATTTTTCTTGTTACCACATTTAAAAAGCTTGCGGTAATGTGCACCTCACATAACAGATGAGTGCTTTGTAGTGCTGGAATGCTCTATCCTAGAGTCTATCGTTCTATGGAGAAGCTGCACACTTTGATGTCCAAGAAATGGCGCATCAAGCAATAGTGTTTGCTATTGCGCTTTGTGTTTACATTTTACCAATGCACAAGTTGAAACGTTTCAAGGCTGTTCCTGAAAACTATAACAAGCACTTACCGCAAGCCATTGCCTGTATATGTGTTCTTGCTGAAGAAAATACAGGGATACAGGCATAATTAGGCAAGCAGAAATGTGGGTTGGCACACTTCATTGTAAGCACGCATTTTTTCGGTAAAGAGCTGCTGCTATACTGCGAAAATCTGTGTTTTTAATAAAAGTACACCGGTCTACTCCATCACTCCATCCTGTACCAGGAAGTCTAACCAACACATGTTCGCACTATGAAAATAAAAACGAGTTTGAAAGAATAATGTGTAATAATTAAAGCGCACTCGAGCAAACAAAAACAGAACAAAGCAAATCTCCCGAATCATATTTACCTTTGAGAGCAAACAAAGTTTCTATGGCACAATGATGAAACCTTATTCCTCCGGCTTTTTGTGTCTGAGAGAAAACATCAGAGCGCATGTGTTCTGTCCTATTTCGTGTAGCATTCACCATTTCAGACAAAATAAAGATGTCGTCTTAAAGTGCCCAACTGTCTCTGCATCTCCATTGATCTGCTCTCACACAATGATACCTACAGTTAAAGGCTGTAGTGATGCTTAGTTGGAATGAACCAATTCCAAGTACATGCACTGTGCTGTTCAACATGGCAATATAAGTTAGGTTCATGCACGACACCTTCATGTACTATATACATTTCGTCTTAATTGTAAGCAAGAAAAAACAAAACGAAGGTATGCAAATAAGGATGTTTCCTAATGAGCTATGCAGAAGTGATCTCCCATTTGCATAGAAACCACAACTGCAGCGAACGAGAAGGCAACTTATACAGCATTTCATTTCTAGGAGCTCAATGTGGTGAAGGTTTTTCTGAATTCATGGCAAAAAAGTCTGGATAATTAAATGACAGATATTTAAGAAGACCTCTCCACGGACTGGTAATGCTATTAGTAGCCTAGAATTATCGAATGCACCCTATCGATGGTCTCCCAAGCTGAGGCTGCTGTGTAGTTGTTACTGGAAATCACTGAATGATGTCTAAGGCAAACTTAAGCAAAAGGTGGACAAAAATTACTGCGCTACTAAGAATGTACCAGAGGATCCAAGAAAGTAGCTGATTGCCTGCGTGGACTGGGACAAGGGCGCTTTGGGTCTAGGTGTGCACATCTAGCACTTGCGCATGGTCGTTTTGAAGATATGTTACACTTTTAGGTTAGTTCATGGATTCAGGCAAGCACTATAATCCATTTTGCATCCTGTCTATGATTAAATACTCACACCCAGGGAACCACAGGTCAATTGTTTGGCGCCTGACTTCTTCCCAGAAAACTACCCCACTTAAACCTCTTCACAGGGACTTCACCTCAACGTCTGTTTACTTGGGCCATTGCGCTCGCTTTGAATATGACAAGACCACTACTTATGTAGAAACTCCTTGCGATGTGATCTCATGTACGTCGTATGCATCTCTTCTCCAATCTGTTTCAGGGATGGATGCACGAAAGAACTACGCTGTAAGAAAATATAGGCATTGCGAGCGCTTCTTCTGTCCGATCGCGTTTGCGCTCTTTCTTCAAAGACCAGCTTATTCGAACAACAGCTTTGCTGCAGCTCCCTCGCCTCCCCATTTAATCATCACCTGCATTTTTTAATAGGACAAATAGCATCACTGCACAGAAGAGCACCTCTACAAGTTACCCAACACCATCCAGTTCAGCTGTGCCTGCATGCACACACGTTTACCTACATGCCTTCCTGACATGAAAGGACCCGTCGTCGTTCGGATACTGCGTGATACCGGGTCTTTTGATAAGAGCACAAAGGAGAAAATAGAAACTAATGCCGCAGTTGACGTGTCAAAAGTTTTCAGCTGTGATAAGCGGACCTAACGGCTTTCGGCAACATCTTTCGTTACCAACCGCGCTTCTGACCCAAAAAGACATTATCTTAGATTACTTTGAGCAGAAACTTCTCTGTCTTGGCATATTTATTGATTTTTCAAAAGTGCTTGACCGCATCAATCACAATAATGTCAGCTAACCTCGAGCACCATGGCTTTTGCGAAAAATTCCTTCAAATCATTCTGTCTTACTTATGTTCAAGAGTAGAGCAAGTAAAATCAACAATGGTTCATCAGATTTCAGGCACATCTCTTCAGGCGTGCCACATGGTAGTATTTTGGGACCACTACCATTCCTCCTATATGTTGATGACATCGTCAGCATAAGTAAGCTCCCAACGTTTCTGATTTACGCTGATGACACGTCTTTATTCTTCAGAGCTGCACATTTCTTGGATCTTGAGCAACAAGGCTCACATTGTTTACCCACTCTTCTAGAATGGTATAGGTACATTTTTATATAACCATTGAAAAAAGGGAAGCAGTGTTTTCAGGCCTCGCAATAAGCTGCCTCACGTGCCGCCACTTTCATTATGGATATGTTTGTCACTCATCCGATCAGTTCCAGCAGTCAGAATTGTAGGTGTCATCTTCAGTGAAAGCTTATTATGAAATGATCACGTCCAAATGGTGGTGAACAAACTTTCAAATATAGTCGGTATTTTGTGCCGACTGAAGTGCTTCATGCCGAAGCGTACTAAGCAAATGTATAATGCACTGTTTTCTTCTGTGGGTAATTACTCCTTTCTGGTTTGGGGTACCACATTTTTTACCAATACCAACCACTTGCACCTCTTTCAAAAGAAAGCCATTCGAAATATTGTGAATGCACCGCGACTAGAATACACTGAGCATATTTTTAAGGTACTTGGTATAACCCGCCTTCCCCACTTGTACGAAATTTTACTCCTCTGACGGTATAATGCAAGTGTTATGAAAAATGTATGTGTTATGATACAGGTGCCTGCATTAAAACGCAAAGAGCCTCAGCACTTAACACGATCTAGTTTGAAATGGTTTGTACCTAAGACCCGTACTAATTCTGGTTGTCAGATGTTGTGCTACACGCTCCCGCATTTACTAAACAAGGACTCTCAATCGATGCACGTATAGCTAAACGATGCCAACTGATCCTGTGTCTGTTATCCGTTATTTTTTTTCTGCAAATGTTATCACGCTGTTATTTTATGTTCTCGTGTACCACTGCCAAGCCGCTGTAGGATACGTCGGCCTAGTCACGCCTTCTCATTGGTTTTTGCCGGCGCACCCAACATCCGTATGACGGTAAATAAATATATTATATTGTACTGTATCTCATGAAAAGCGCTCAATAACTCTGAACCTTGAATTCGGCTTTGGCGCAATAACTTGTGTTGCGCAGTGAAGCATTCTCAAATATATATAGCGATGAAGCATACGGAAAGTGAAAAGGAGCCGTATGTTGTTCTCCAAGCGTGATTGTCGTCTTCTGTCAAGTTGCGCGCACTGAGACGCTTCGCAAGTGCACTCTGAGGCCTTCAGAGCATATTTTGGCCTTACCTTTGGCGCTTTGAACTCTTGTGTCGTCCATCTCGCAAGGCAATATTCATGGGGTTAATTTTTTTCAGAAGTGCTGAATTTTCTAGAATAATATCTACGTGATAACAGCTTTGTCTTACCAGTACTCACGTACAGGGCAGAAACCTGGAGGCTTACCAAAAGGGTTCTACTTAAATTGAGGACGACGCAACGACCTATGGAAAGAAGAATGATAGATGTGACGTTAAGGGATAAGAAAAGAGCAGATTGGGTGAGGGAACAAACGCGAGTTAATGATATCTTAGTTGAAATCAAGAAAAAGAAATGGGCATGGGCAGGACACGTAATGAGGAGGGAAGATAACCGCTGGTCATTAAGAGTTACGGAATGGATTCCAAGGGAAGGAAAGCGTGGCAGAGGGCAGCAGAAAGTTAGGTGGGCGGATGAGATTAAGAAGTTTGCAGGGATAACGTGGCCACAATTAGTACATGACCGGGGTAGTTGGAGAAGTATGGGAGAGGCCTTTGCCCTGCAGTGGGCTTAACCAGGCTGCTGATGATGATCTACGTGATTTCATGGTTTCCTCTCCAACTGCTTTGACACTATGATACAAGTCAATGCGTTCCTTTTAACCAAACACATGTTTCGGAAGCGAGACGACGCTTTTGCACAAGTAATCTTGTCACCCTTTACAACACAGTCAATCAATGTTATTTCGTATCTCACAGGGAGCCCGCCGACAGCGGACTGCTCACTCGCACGCGTGGAACTCCATAATTAGCCGAGAGATTAGTGTGCCTCTTGCGAAGCTGCTTTGCAAGAAATTATACAGAAAGCGTAACAGTGGATCGAAAGAATGAACACAAGCGCTTCTTTCTTTCTTGCTTTCTTCCTTTCTTTCTTTCTTTCATTCTTTCTTTCTTCCTTTCTTTCTTTCTTTTTTTCTGTATGCTTTTTTTGTAATCGATTACAATTTATCCCGGCCACACTACTTGCTTTTGCATCAAATGGCAGGCGCCCTTGCTTTTGATGTCCCACTTGGTGGTTGGCTGGGGATTCAGCATTTTCAGATTAAGCTCACTGCACACGTTCGAGGTCGCCTGGTCACTACCTTATTACCTGGGGAAAATGGTCTAGCTTGTTTGGTTGAGCAGACAGTCGAGTAGGTCCCAGATATTTTGCTTAACTCGCAATACATTGTGCAGCGATCCCGTTCTGCATTTGATATGCTTCACCACAATATTTTGCGTAACCCACAGCGCATGAATTGCATTGAGACGAAGTTGACTTTACAAAATCAGATTCTTCAACGTATCTTTTGTTAGACGCTTGGCTTTGTACCACCCGCAATCAAACGCTTTCAGTATGCGGCTTGGCATAGGTCTTGCCAGCTAATGCTTTTTCGTTGGGAGTGTGGGGGAATCACAAAAATGAACACTGCCAAGTAAATCAGTAGTGCTGATGAGGGGAAACTCCCTTGTCGAAACGTTTCCTCCCTCTCTGCCCAATCATTGTTAAATCACCGCAGCACATAAGTGCATTGCGGCGAAGCATGCTAAAGCCGGAAGTGTTGACGAAAATAAGGTATAGGGTTTCCGACAGCGACGAACATATCTTCTGCTCTCAACGAAGCAGGTTTTCAGAGTAAAATGATGTTGCGAAAGCTTTTCTTTGCTAAACCCTTACATTCCAAGTTCACCCTAGCCACTAATAATAAGCTTCGCTGCAATACACATATTCTGTGACTGCCATGAAAACGCTGAAATATATTTGTCGGTTTATATTTATATATAAACCAGATATATATTTATATATGTGATGGTATGACATTCACTATATGAAAAACAGATTAACTGCTAAAACATCCACATTGAAATTGAGATAGAAAAATTGATGACAGCATATTATGTTTTATATTTCACAGCGAATCTGTATATGCCTAAGATTCCATTAATTTTTATTCTCCGCCAACGAGAACTATCATCCTCAAAGGCTCAATTCTCGTAAGCATTCATGCTCCCGTAAGCAAGCGGAAAGTACAATGACTCATAGCCTCGAAAAGGCAGAGGCTACAAGCTGTCAGCAACGTGAAGCGAACAGTTCTTAACTTTTTCTACTCACGCATACACCATACAGAACAGCATGTCGAAAAATGTCATCATCAATTGCTCATATCCTCGTGAGCCCATGCATCCTCCTGAGCCCATGCATACCCCAGTAAGCAAGCAAAAAAGGCAATCACTCAAACTTCCGTAAGGTTCATGGCTAATCACATTGCGTGAATTAGCTGCGATAACACTAGCCCTGTTGTCGTTGTAATTTTAATGTGGATGTGTCGGTGCCGAAAAGGGAGTGGTTTACACGTTCCGTGTTGCAAACATATCACTTGTGGTGCCGCACCGATCCAGCCCAACCGACCAACCAGCGGCGTACGTGCACAGATTTGACATTATCAAAGAATGTGATTGCAGTTGCGAGTGAAACAATGACCTCCGATAAAGACAAAATGCGTGTGCAAGCCTTTCGTCGCGGTGACCACCCATGAAGACAATGAATGAGTACGCACCTTTGTAGGTCGTGTGCTAAATAGCTTCACTGGTCAACCACCTTCACTTAGTGGAACGACTCATTATTTTTGTTTGTTTTGTTGTGTACCTGTCATAAGGCGTACACTAAATCTTCGAGTACTTGTACGGTGCTGATGTACATAGCATTACATTGCAAGGAGTTGCTATGCAACTAGTGGTCTTGTCATGTTCAAAGGCTTGTGTGACGGCTCCTCTCAAGAAAGATTAAGGGTAAGTTCCTGTGAAGCATATTATACAGGGAATCAAACGCCAAAAATACAGACCTTTGATAACCTGGCTTTTAGTATTTAGCGATCCAAAGGATGGAAAATACACTTTTTCTGCCTAAAACCAATAACTAACTGTAATGTCTAAATATATTAAATAGCGTCCATTAGTAACGGCGAGCTGTGCACACCAAGACCCCAAACACACTTCTCTTGCTCCAGTCCATGCCGGTATACAACTCCTTTGTTGTAGCGTGACAGCTGACAACCCCAACCTTTTACTGCACGCATATTGAGTGGAAATATGAATTACGTCGAAGGTTGTCAAGAAATACCGTCTTGCTTCGCAAACAGATCCCATGCCAATGGACGGGTGTGACATCATCGGAAATAGCGGATGGTACGTCACGTATGAACGTAGACGTTTAGGGCGACTTTTGTCTGTGGCAACCCGGCCGCAGCACACACGGCCTCTTCACACACACGGCCGCGCCGCGAGGCAAGGCGGTGAAAGGAGGCAAGGCGTTCTGCTACGGCGGCTGCTCATGGTGCGGCTGAGTGCGGCCGCGTGGCCACCATTTTGAAAGCTGTATGCGACGAGTACAGAGTCTAGGTGCCTTTAGGGCTCACAGCTTCGTGCACGCAGTGTTCTCGCCCCTTAGCTAATTTGCGTTGAAGCGAGAGCCAGCGGGAAAATCAATTGGCTCGCTGCTGCAGCCGCTTTTCCTCATGCCATCGTTTTTTGACATCGACGGTCTGCGCTCATTGAGTTAGATGTGTTTATGTTTGCAGTGCGCGTGTGACACCATAATTAGTTAGTTTAGCGCAAACCAACGAACACAAGAAAGACGACAGGACAAGGCGCTACTCGCAACTGACATCGTCTTATTGCGTAACTCCTTTATAGATAGTAGAATCTAAAGGAACATGCGCAGTGAGCACCCTGTGCAGGAACCAGGAACATCCGATCCCAAGAGCGCACTCATGCGACAGAATTCAAAAAACCATATTCATCACTGTACAAGGTTGAAGGACCCACACTAATGCATTGTTGTGTGCACTAGTGCATTAGTGTGCCTTTTTTAACCTTGTACAGTGCTGAATATGTTTTTTTTTAACTTTGTCGCATGAGTGCGCTCTTGTGATTGGATGTTCGTGGTTCGTGCACATGGTGCTCACTGCGGATGTTCCTCTAGATTCTACTGTCTATAAAGGAGTGACGCAATAAAATGATGTCAATTGCCAGTAGCGCATTGTCCTGTCGTATTCCCTGTGTCCGTTGTTTTGCGCTAAAGAAAGTAATTATGAATATACACTAACTAGCCCGCCAATGCATGGTGTGACACCATGCTTGGTAATTTAGTTATTAAGTGAGTATTTCCGAGCTTCGACATATAAAACAGCTATGCTTACTTCGTATCCACGTCTAATAATTTGCGATTGCAATCGATGCTTCAGCTGATTGAGTGAAAGTGACAAATTTTCTTCACATTGCCATATTGCGGTAATCAGGTACAGTTAACTTCCGGTAATTTGGTACTCACTGGACCAACAAAACCGGTCGAATTGGCTGGCGGTAGAATTAAACAAAAGACACAATAAAATCCCGAAACACTGCATTGCACCTGGTTAGCTTTTCCGCAATATAGAGCTTTGAGCGGTGAAGCATACTACGGAGGAAAGGGACCACTTTTATGGTACAAAGGACGTGTTCCTTAAGACCTTCGCTCTTTTGTTGTCTTTAAACGTCCCATCGACTTTCTTATTCTATAGCACAGCTCTTGGGTACCCGTTCCTGCGGCGAGCGCTGTCGTAGCCGAGTGAACGACCACAGCTAGGGATGAAAGAGCGAACGTTGAGCGCAATGGGCATAAAAATTCGTGAGGAGGAAAGCGGAGGAGGAGCGTGCAGCGCAACCATGAAGCGGGAAGTGGAGAAGGGGGGTATCGGGCGAAAGTGTGAGAAGGTAAGTGTAGTGCTTTTGACAATGTTACGCGATGGCGCCAGAGAAGAGCGCATCGTCTTGGAAATCTATTGGTGGCGGCTGATGTGAATCGCGCCCACTCGTCATACACGCGCTGCCTCTCGTGATATTCAAGTTATCCAGGCAGTCGCGCCATACTTCGCTCCAAA
Organism: Dermacentor andersoni; assembly: GCF_023375885.2. Classification (NCBI taxonomy): domain Eukaryota; kingdom Metazoa; phylum Arthropoda; class Arachnida; order Ixodida; family Ixodidae; genus Dermacentor; species Dermacentor andersoni. The sequence goes on along the minus strand of NC_092822.1, from coordinate 70,393,442 downwards.
TGCAACGTAGCACACGAGACAGATTGTCTGCGTCAGTCAATGTATCGCGAAATGAAAACATCCATAAAGCGGCGCACAAATTTGGCATTGCTGATTATTGTAATCGTCGATGAATATTTTTCATCTGAGTGCCTTCCTTTCCCCTAGCTTTCCCACAGCACAGATGATTTTGCTCATATTCTCCGTGCTCTCCGCATGCGAGCGCGTACAATTAATAAACTCCTACTAGGCCTTAATGACGGTATTCAATACGAAACAAGCGTGGGAGAGGAAACAAGGGCTCAAATCACGGAAGGAACGACAGAAACAGCTCTGAATAGCTGCCAGGAAGGAAAGAAGGAAGGAAAAAGTGGAGAAGGCAAGGCAGGGAGGTTAACCAGTTTAGCTCGACCGGTTGCTACCCTACACATGGGAGTGGGAGGGGGGGGGGGTGGATGAAAGATGGGGAGGAGAGAGAGAGAGCACATAGCACAGCACACATCGTCAGTTACAGTACATCACTCTTGCGTGGTACGTGACATCACTGTAACAGCCGCTTGTCCAAGCCCGTCTCTTTCAATATCCGAAGTAGACCCTTCGTCACCTTCAGCTGCGATGTCTTCTGTCGGCGACATATGAGAATCCTTTCAACTGAGAATGGCCTATTGTCAAGGTGCGCTAGAAAGGACGGTGTCCAAGGGCTCGCACTGTGACCAGAGACGGCGCGTGCGTGCCTGTTTTGCTATAAACGTGTACTATATCCTGTGACATGGGCCACTTTCCCCTCTTAATATGCTTCACCGCAATACCTTCAATGTGCTTAGCCGTATAACAAGGCAATATTGCGGCGAAGCTTACAAATCAAGTTTGAGCCATTTGGCGAAGGTCAGTTTTGAGACTGTAATGAAAGGTTGAGCGCATAGAAATGTATGGGCGCCGGCCAGAACTTTCTATCGTGGCCAATTAACGAAAAATATAATTAACTAGATTCGAATTAACAGAACTCTACGTTAAAGCACATCTAACATAATTGAGCACACTAAATATCACCATGCTAGCAAAATATGTACTTGTTTTTTCTTGAACATGCCAGCTTTACTTTTAGCGTGTGCAGTTTGGACACCGTTGCTGAGAACTACCTGACTTAGGTCTGGACGATCTGAACTGTCCGCCCGGCGTCGAAGACAAGCTACTGCTTGTCCTGCTCTCTGAACAGCGGTCTGCTGAGCCCGAAATTGCCTGGTTACAGCCGCGCGCGTAGCTCTATGAATCGCTTCTTTTGGTTCGCCCCTTGCGAGGAGGCGGCATAACGTGTGCGGAAGAGTAAGCACAGATATCCAGACTATGCTGCGCGCACTCCACAAACCTCGACCCGTGGAGTGGTATGCCGCTGTTGATGATGGTGATGATAATGATGGCATCCCCTTCGAAACGGTATGGTGTCACCGAGCCTGCTACATTCAGGGTCGGCTACATGCAGCACACAACTGCTTTATGCGACTGCTCCAAGTCAGGACACCTTGTGGAATATAATGGAATTGCAATGCAAAGTTTCTACGTATTGACGCTACGCGGCGCGCATGTCGAATGGCGCAATACGATGCTAATGATAATGATGATGATTTAATGGCATTCTCTTTGAAACGAGAGGGTGAAAAACAGTCACCAAGTCTGCTTCAAATAATAAGGCATGTCATACATGTTTTTCATTACATAAGTATTTATACATCTCCAAAATCTTCCTTAAATTCCTCGGGACTACTCTATCTACCTTGAACCGCCACCTAGGCAGCTGGTACATGACGTTGGAACTGGTGTAACAATACACACCTGCAATGCGAAGCGCGCACACATTGACGTTACGCTGCGTAAATATCACATTCCAATGCGACTTCGATGATATGATGCTAATGATGCTAATGATTTCTTGGTGCCTCCTTCGAAATGCGGCGGTAGCTAGTCGCCTAGCCAGCTTGATTTATTCAGGTACACGATGTATATTTTTTCTAGCATTCTTGTTGTCGTAGCCCAAGCTTCGTGTGTGACGTCTTGTGATATCTAACTATGCTCTGATATAGTGACGCCACATGACCCTGTGACGTCATAGCGTTTTCTGTATAAGAACAAGCCGTTCTGCTCCTGGACCGTTGTCGCTCTTCTGCGTTAGTTCATCTGGCGACGAGGGTGGGATTACCGTGACCTGGCCTACTGGACGCCATCAACGAAGATGCGGCGGCTCAACGAGGCCACGCTACTACCGGAGGCGTCGCTACCATAGGCTAGCAAGAGATCCGGAATCCAAACAAGTAACACCTTTACTTCTCCTACCAAGCCATGTCTCGGCTCGGCAGACTAGACGAGTACGACCCTAAGGTTCAGAACTTCGAATCTTATGTCGAACGATTTGAGCATTAATTGGTGCAGAAGCATATGAAATTCTCAAAAACTTGGTTGTTCCATTGCTACCAGGAGATAAGACCTTCGCGGAAGTAAAGGAGCTCTTGCAAAGCCACTACAACCCGAAGACGTCTGTAATTGCAGAAAGGTGCAAATTCAACCGCCGAGTGCAACTTGACAACGAAAGTGTCGAAGACTTCGTAGTAGAGTTGAAGCACCTAGCCCGCAAATGTAACTTTGGGCCATTTCTCCTGGACGCGCTACGCGACAGATTGGTAGCTGGGATCCGAAGTGAAGAAACGCAGAAGGCGTTGTTCACGGCTAACGCACTCACGTTTGAAAGGGCATGCAAAATAGCTCTTCACAGCGAATTGGCCGCGAAATAAACAGCCGCAATACAAGCGGGAAGCCGCGCGGAGAGCATAAACGCAGTGAAAATCAAAACTAACGAGCGTCAGCGCAGCGACCGTGACCAAGCGAAGGGTAAAAGCTCGGCGCGAGACAAGACCAAGAAACAAAAATGTTACCACTGTGGCAAGGCACACGCGCCAGAACAGTGGTGGTATAAAAACTACTCGTGAAAACTATGTTCAAAAGTTGGACACCTTCAAAACATGTGTCAAACGAGCAAAAGTGAGCTGAAGGCACATGCAGTAATGGAATCGTCAGACGAAGAAGAGCACACTCTGTACAACTGCACAGTCGACACATCTGTGAAGAACGGTTATGTGGTGACTGTAAACGTGGAGGGCCAGAAAGTGTCAATGCAGGTGGACACGGGGGGCCGCAGTGACAGTTGTACCTGAAAGTGTGTACAAGGAGAAGTTTGCGCATGTGCATTGTGAACCTACTCGGGTTGTTCTAAAGACGTACACAGGCGAGAAAATGGATGTTATTGGGCAATGCAATGTAACCGCGACCTATGACGGGCAGAGTGCAGTTTTACCAATCGTTGTTGTGAAAAACCGTGAACGCAAGTTACCTGTATTGCTGGGAAGAACCTGGCTTAACAAGCTTCGGCTGCATTGGAAATCGCTTTGCAGTGTGCGCAGCGAAGACAGAGTAGATAAGATTGCCAAATGTGTTTTGGCAATCGCTGGGTGCTATCAGGAACTTCGAGGCGCAAATTGTTTTGCAACCGGGTTGTACGCCGGTGTTTCGTAAAGCACGCCCGCTTCCTTTTTCTTTGCGCGAACAAGCAGACAAACGCCTCGCTGGGCTCGAAAGCCAAGGCGTAATCACGCCTGTGAGTAGAAGCGATTGGGCAACTCCGCCTTGTTTCTTTGGGACCAGAACCAGTGATCAAATACGCCTTTGTGGTGATTACAAGATCACTGTAAATCCAGTACTTAAAATAGACCACTAGCACAACCAGAGGAATTGTTCACAGCACTGTGTGGAGGCAAAGTATTTTGTGTCTTAGATTTGTCATCGGCATACCAACAAGTGGTACTGAGCCCAGAATCAAGACATATTCTGACGTTTAACACGCACAAGGGGCTCTATCAATATAAGACTTCCTTATGGAATAGCCAGTGCCCCTGCTTTGTTCCAGTGCATGATGGATAAGGTTTTGCTTGGTATTCCGAATGTTGGTTGTTATATTGATGATGTCATAATTGCAGGCCAGGACGTGGACGATTGCCAAAAAACGCTCGAGCGGGTGCTAGGCAAGCTTTCGGACCATAACATAACGTTAAAGCTGGAAAAATGTAAGTTTTTCCAAGATTCTGTCTCTTACCTTGTGCACATGGTCAGCGTCGATGGCATCTACCCGACAGAAGAGAAAGTGAAGGCAATCCTGTACGCTCCTGAGCCAACAAATGTAACCGAATTAAGAGCATACTTAGGGCTGCTCAATTTTTACAGCAAATTTATGAAGAATGTGTCATCTATAGCAGAACCAATGTACAGATTCTTACGGAAGGGAGAACGATGGCTGTGAACGAAACAGTGTAGTAATGCTTTTAAAGCGACTAAGCATCTGCTTGTAAACAGCCATGCTCTTACCTACTACGACGCACGCAAGCCGCTTGGGTTGCAATGTGACGCGTCTGCGTACGGCGTTGGAGCTGTAATTTTTCACGTGCTACCAGACAGAGAAGAGCGTCCGATAGCCTTTGCCTCACGAACTCTGACGTCAGCTGAGAAAAATTATGCACAATGTGAAAGAAAGGCCCTAGCGCTTATCTTTGGGCTTCAAACGTTCCATAAGTTTCTTTTCGGTAGACAGTTTATGTTGTACACAGACCAGCAGCCACTCGTAAGCATCTTGAGACAAAACAAAGTGACACCGTCGCAAGCAGCTGCGAGATTGCAAAGATGGTCCTTGATAATGTCCGCGTACCGGTATACGCTTAAGTACCGTAAAGGGGCTGAAATCGAAGTGGCTGATGCTCTCTCTCGTCTACCTCTACCGTCTTGTCCCAAATCTGAGAGTTCGGAATGCTTTTCCGTGTTCGAAAGCACTCCGTTGAACTCTTCTGACGTAGCTAAGGCCACTGCACGGGATGGCAAACTGTGCAGAGTGGTCGAGTACACGCGGTATGGTTGGCCTTCAGAAGTGCCTAATGAGCTCCAGCCATACTACGTTAGACGTCTAGAGCTATCACTCGAGCAAGGTTGTGTCACGTGGGGCACAAGGGTGATCGTGCCCGAGGCATTGCAACCGGCTGTGTTCTTGCTACATGAGGACCACCCAGGCACCTCAAGGATGAAAATGCTGGCTAGAGGCTTCATTTGGTGGCCGGGTCTCGATAAAGCAGTAGAAGATTACGTACGAACCTGTCGGGTTTGCCAAGTCGTGCAACCAGCCGCGCAGCCTGTACCACTACACCCTTGGCCTCATCCGTCCAAGGTTTGGCAAAGGCTGCATGTTGACTTGTCCATGAAAGGACAGCTTAACTTTCTAGTCTTAGCGGACGCCTATTCTAAGTGGATTAAAGTATGGCTAATGACCTCAACCGTCACAAGACAAATGATTTCCAAACTTCGAAGCGTCTTCGCGGCGTACGGATTTCCCGACGAAACTGCGAGTGATAATGGGCCGCAATTCGTATCACAAGAGTTCGAAGATTTCTTGGCTAAGAATAACATAAAACATACAAGAACGCCGCCCTATCACCCAATTTCGAACGGGGCAGCCGAACTTCTAGTCCAAACAACGAAGCGCGCATTGCTGAAACAGCTGTTATCAGATGTCTCGCAAAACCGAGAAGCGGTGCAAACCGGGTTAGACAGCTTTTTGATGAGCTATCGGAACATGCCACATTGTGTGACAGGCAGCACTCCTGCGCAGCTCTTCTTAATGAGGCAACCTAAGACCAAGTTGTCATTCCTCAAACCCGATTTTAAGCAAGATATGCTCAACAAACAGCTGAACAGCAAGCGGCAGAAAGATAAGCACCGGGGTACTGAACGTGGATTCTTAGTGAGTGACAAAGTGTTTGTTAAATGCGTTCGTGGTGAAAATGTGGCTTGGGAAGACTGCGTACTTACTCAGATTGCAAGCCCAGTGACATATCTTGTGAATGGGGCGGGTGAAGTGCGCTTTGTGCATGCTGACCATTTGCGTCACTCCTTTGCGAGACCTGTCTCAGCTGAACCATTGCAGCTACTTCTCGACACAAGGTGCCTGGCTGAGCCGCAACAACCGCCAGATACCGATCCCGTAGTCACCCCTACAAGACTCCCGATGGCTGCCGCAGAACCCGCGGAATCTGCATTACGCGACTCTATGCAGAGTCAAACTCCTCAGGCTTCGACCGACAGAACATTACCTGTCCAAAGTTTATACGTTGACTGCAATGAGCCTTCATTACAGCACCGCAGTGCACTACTTACACTTTCCTACGTGCTGAGAATTCGGTGATCGCCACAACATATATGCTACAGCATTGCAATGCAGTGCAAACCTCGGGTACAGTGCACAAACAAACCGAACATGATTCGGACACTTATCTTACGACACGAACAATACTGTCAGACTTATGAAGTTCGTCATGAGGTCTTGCAGGTTGCTGAAAGGCCACTATAATTGCCCCCATGGTACAACTATTCAAAGCTATCTGACTGCACACTAACACATTTAAAGAAAAAAGATATTCCACAAGAACACATAGTACAACTGTTCCGAGCTAATCAAGAGAAATGTAAGAATTAAACGGAATTTTAAACTGACGGCTCTAAAACGCACGTCCATACGTAGGTATCGGAATCGACAAAAAATGGAAAAATAGCCTTCGGATAAATAATTTTTCTTCATTCAGTACCGTCGTAGTTTGTGCTATATGGACGGCAGTAAAATAAATTGCTACCGACAAGTAGATGAATGCTGTCATATATACCGATTCGTTAAGCGCACTCAGAGCTCTAAACCTTAACTCAGTGTCTGAACACCAGGTTTGCGTTATCCTAAAAATGTTGGCCTATAATAAATACGGAAGAACTATACGATTCTTCTGGGTCCCAAGCCATGTTGGGATACCAGGGAACGAAGCAGCAAATACATGTGCGTTCATGGCAGCACACAAAGGCATAACGCAAACAACACTTCCATACAAAGACAGTACCCGAGTGATTCATAAGGCCGACATCAGAGTGGCAACTAGAATGAGACTCTTGCATAAATAACAAGTTACACACAATAAAACCCCTGCTTGGCGAGTGGAAGTTTTGCAGTCACCAGCAACGCTTCTATGAGGTTATCCTATGTCGACTTCCAATTGGGCACACACACCTGACACACAATTTTCTATTTCAAAACGAAAACCCGCCAACCTGCGAGAAGTGACATGAACCACTCACAGTACTGCACGTTATTATGACAGGTCCACATACTGAAACAGAGACGGAAGCTTTTACGGAATCTCTATAACTTACACATACCTTTACACCCAGCCTCAATAATGAAAGATGATCCGCTAGTGCCCTTCACTCGTTGAGCTCTCTAGAAGAAACTGGTTTTTTGTGCAGACTATAAGGTAACGCAGCTATTGCTGCTTTAAGATTTGATTGCTTGATATGTTGTGGCTGGCGCAGCATAGCCTTAGTCGCTTTTCCGCCATTAAACCCAAATTAACTAACTAAGACGAAGAGCAAAGTCATAACAAGGTAAAAGCGGGGACCAACGTTTCGACAGGCATACCCGTCTTTCACAAGGCCTACAAAAAGGTAAGTTCACTTGTCGAAACGTTGGCTCCTGCTTTTACCGTCTTCTCGCTTTGCGAATTACTAAAAACAAGGAATGATAAACCAACCTGTACGGCACTACAATGATAATCGCAAAAGAATGAACAACCGTTAACAACTGTGGCACTATGAAAAACGCATTCCTAAAAGCGTGCTGCAGAGGGGAAAGTATGCGTGCGTCTTTCAAACACTCAGTTATAAAAATTCCGACAGGGTGCTCCGGCGTCTTAAACGTAATATAAAACTAAATTTGAAGGCACGACATTGGACGAAGGTACTTGCTGATTGGTGAAGCAGCTGCGGTAGCTTTGGTAAATGCGACAACAGAAAATTCAAACGAATAAAAAAGAATATCAGTGATGCTTCCACCATATCTTAAATTCTGAATCGAGCATATTTAGTATTTTGTGCTTCCCGATACTGTGTTGGCCCTCTATGATCGCATCAAGATGGTTTGGTGCGGCAGTCACTTGTGATACAACGAACTGTGCGAAATATCTGCATATTTACTGTATATAAGGGAATGGCTGCGTTTCAACTCTCGATGTCGACAGTTAACATAACCCTCAACACAGGGAGTTCTCTTCTAAAGGTATCTTCTTTTTTAAAAAAAAGATCAGTTCCCTTTTGAGTGGGTTCACTAGAAATGAACACTATCAGTGTCCTGGGGTATAACTGCAGTAGGCACCGTAACGTGGGCGTTTTAAGTAATTTAGTATAGTAAATGACCGGGTTATTTATTGCGAGCTTTAACTATTACCTGCAAGCAACAAGGCTTTATTTTGTTTTGTGTTGCATAGGCGCCGACTATGGAGGGAAGGAGGGGCTCCGAATCCCGAGGCCCTTCTTAAGTTTTTCGGGGGGTGGCAGTGCCCGCCCGCCGGTGATGCCGAAGCCTGGTTATAAGAAGTGAAGGAAACGGCCCTACAGTAGTGAACTAACTCTCAATATAAGCAACATTGACAGCAGATTTTAAGTGTACGAACTGCAAGACCATAAACCAAACTTTTTCTTCTGCTTTAGAGAGATTCAATTAATTTGAAATAGACCGGCCTTGGCTTGAATTAGTGCCCAGTAAGTCCGAAAGGACGCAAATAGGAAATTCAGAGGGTGGCACATATCACATTCATATTGTCATGCCGACTTGCTGTGGCGTATGGATGTTGCTAGTGTGCCCTAGACTGACTATTTAATAAAAATCTTATAAGTTACTGCACTACATTCAAAAGTAAGCAAGAGATCAACATGACAAGTTGCTATAGCTGTTCGGCATAAAATCGTCAAACTATGCAAAAGTACTGCAAAATGTTTAACATCTTCCTTTTTCGCGCGAAAAATTCGAAAAAGAAAGTAAGACAGGGAGAGGCGAAAGGAAAGGAAAGACGAGCGCTACACTGTTTCTTGTTAGCTTGACATCATCTTGTACCCAGTTGACTCGTGCATAAAATTCAACATGTGAAAGTTTGGTCTTCACTTTTTTTATGAATTAACAAACATATTCTGCAAAAATAACTAACAGAAAGAAACTTTCCGAGGTGTAATCTGTCCAAGATGATTCTTAGTGTCACGCTTTGGTATCACTTTATGTGTTATTGCAATTCTTACCTTCGTTGGAGCTGTTGAAGTAGACAGCTTGGTGTGTTTTCTTCCGCTTCACGTAGCAAGGAACACTCAAACAAAAAGGCGCAACCAGAACTTGTTTTACGTCAGCCGTAATATGAGCAACTATTAAAAGATAGCAATTTTTGCCACATCACAGAGTGCACTAAATAGCCCTTAATGTTGCTTGTGAACTAGTGCTCTGCTTTAAAGTGATTTGCAGTATTTGCCATAATGTATCAGACAGGTATGCCTTTGTAGGGACGTGAGTTCGCGTGGAGGAGAGAGATAGACGAGTCGACAGCGTGAATCCCAACTGGTTTTATTTTTCTTTTGCTTCAGCCTCCCCCTTCCCTGGGGCTTCTCACCCTTCCCTCTCCTCACCATCAGTGGAGAGGGAAGAGGGCGAGGAGGAACCGGTTCGGAGGTGCGTGCGCTCTTTCCTGCACGTTGTGGCCCTCTCGCAATCGCTACACTTTCATTCTGGAAGTGGCGCCTCATTGAAAAGGCTTGCTGAAATTATTTTCTTTAAAGGCCTCCAGGCTGGCTTTCTTTAGTTATCTCACAATAACAGGGACAGCGTCAACAACATATTAGGAGAACAGATATATTGTTTTTAGTAAACAGTATGTATTTCTTTATTATGGTTGCAAAGCATCAATGTTTACCTTTAATTTCTGATAATTTTGTCTGCCCTTTTTTTTAAATTGCCCTCGTGATGACATCATATGGAAAGTAAAGGGCTCGCACTCAGGCTGCACCTTCATCACTTTCGACAGGGCTACATATTGTGGACACCAGTTCCATTCATAGGCCTTAGAAGTAAAACTTAAATAGCATTTCTTGTTAGAGACATTTATTTGTTGCTGCCAACAGTCTCTGAATGGCGGACGAAGCACCAGTGGCTTTGAATCTGGACACGGAAAACGAAAAACTGGAAAAACCCGTTCGCACCTACATACCCTATACTTAGTCACGAATTCGTGACTGATTTTGTCGTCTTAGAACCTACAGTGAGAAACAGATGAAACAACAATGCTAACAACAATGCCAGAAACAGGTAGCACTGTTCCAGTCGTCCTCTGCATTTTTTTGTCTTCGCAATTGCAGCCGCGCTGTAGGCTTCAAGCGCAAGTAGCCATCTAGCCCATACGCGCCCCTGCATGTCGGCAGGTAGCAAATGTTCTGGAGTGATAACTGAGACCTATATACGTAAGGTCCTCCAGCATGAGCCGTGTTGCTGGTAATCCCCGTGACGCGGAATAGAAGCCATTGTAATCGACTGACGCTTGCATGCTTATACCGAACGAGCGATGTGGTTACTATTTAGCTTTTGAGCGTTGCCAGCGCAAGCTCGGCTCTTCCCTGACGCGTCCTTTAGTACAGGCTCATGCGGACGGGCACGTGACGCTCGTAGATGCTCGAGGTGTACCGCGAGGACAGGTTCCGCGGGGACCTGATGGTCAGCACGCCGGTGGGGCTGAGCAGGGCGCGCACGGTGAGGGGGTCGACGCCGTCAGGCAGCGGCACCTTGCGGTCGAACTCGCGAGTGATGTTGCCGTCGGTGCGCTTGGCCGTGATGAAGACCATGCCGTTGCGCGTCTTCACCGACAGGTCGTCCGGCTTGAACTGCAGTCCGATGTCGAAAGACACCTGCAGGGCGAGGAGAAGGACGCGTGTTTCAGACAGACGCGCTGTTAGGCGACATGCGAAACATAAGAAACCAGGTAACGGTTCCGACTAAAGGAGTTTTGCAGGCTGCAATACTGCTTGCATCTGCGAGGGCACAGTCGTCGAGGCGCACGCGGGTCCCCCAGCCGCCTCAATATCGTGACCCAAGCTTTGTCGGATATGCGTATTGAAGAATCAAGCGCCTGCTGTCTCGTCACACTTCTGGATGAAGTTGCCCTGAAGCATTGTCTTTCTTTTTTTCTTTTTTGTCTTGTATTGCATTCAGTCGACAATAACGACTCTGATGCGCATTTGTTATTACTTGATTGTCAATGACGACTACAGGCGACCGCACTCTGCGTTATCGCCAACGTTCACACGACACTGAATGAATCTGCACTTTTGTAGCGCCCCCTTTGAAAGCTGAGAACTTGGGTTAGTTTTTTACAAGTGCACGTGAGGGTTTGAGTGAGTCTGTGCTCAAGGTATACAAGCGAAAAGACTACGGCAACTCGTCACAATAGTGGTCTGACGCCATCTGGACGCGCCAAAACCACTCGTTGCGGTTAGCATTTCATGGCTTGCATTAAGAAAGACTGACGTCCTCCTAAGCGACCGACTTCAAAGGCGGCGTGGCGTCCGCGTCGCGCACCTTGAACTCCTCGAGGTCCTTGGTCCGGGAAGGCCTGGAGACGTCGCGGGCGAAGAACGGGTCGGCATCCATGCCGTCCAGGCTGACGTCGCGGATGACGCGCCTCGGCGTGGTGGTGGTCGTCGTTGTTGTGGTGACGATGCCGCCACCTGGCGTGACTCGGTGGCGCACCGTGGTGAATTCGGAGCCACCCGAGCGCGCCTTAGGGAAGTCGAAGAAGTCGCCGTCATCGTCGATCAGTTGACGGCGCACGGTGGTCACCGTGCGTGTGGGGATGGTGCGCACCCGGTACGATGACGTCATCTCTCCTCTGGTCGTCGGCTCGGCTTACACTGCGCAAAGGAAAGCGGGCAACACTTGTCATTTTTCCGCTGGCAACAAACGTACTCGAAAGGGCAGTGAGTCCTCGTTTTAACAGAATCGGTTTATTCAAAACATTTGCATTATTCGAATTTTACTGCGGTCCCAACCGCAGCGGATGCTTTTCAGACCGGTTATTTCGAAGTTATGTGGAGCCAGACTCCGCTTAGTAAGAATTGAAATAGCGAAAAATTCGCGCGGAACCACTCGGTACAGCACGCACGATAGTACTTTGCATTTATTTATATTAACTTTGACAGTTCGACGTGGCGGGTGCGCCTTCGGACTATCTGTGTCGCGGGATGACAACCGGCCCACGGGTCATCAGAAGAATTTCGGCACTGTCGTTTCTCAACTGAGCGCAGTTTTGTTTTAGTATACATTTTGAGAGCTCCCGTGCAGCTGGACTTTGTTATAAAGATGATCTGCTTTACACGGTTAGATAAGCACTAAGGAACCCGCCTCGATGGCTAAGCGGCTACAGTGTGGCGCCGCTAAGCACGAAGTCGCGCAATCAAATGTCGGCCGCGGCGGCCGCATTTTGATTGGGGCGAAATGCAAAAACGCCCGTGTCCAGCGCATTGGTTGCACGTTAAGGAGTCCCTGGTGACCAGAATGAATCGCGAGTCGCCCACTACGGCCTGTCCCGTAATCAAATCATGGTTTTGCCTCGTAAACACGCAGAAGTCATTCATTCACATGGCCGAATTCCCTAACGTCATGAGCTGTACTTCTCCATTCCATTGACGCCAATTCTTTCTCAAGGACCACCGGCTATCTCCGCTATAGACATCCCAGCTGCGTACGTAGTATTCATGTGAACCGTATTTTTCTAAAAAAAAGCAGAAACAACGGAAGATTACAAAGAAAATGTAGAACAAGGTGTTGGGTGTTCCTCTTTGTCCGATAGGAGCAGTCAATTAACGAAGACATGCTCCGCGTAGCCATGCAGCCTGCCTGCTACACGCGACGTATACTTAGCTAGCCCGTGAAAATCTGGTCGATTGCGGAGTCCGTAGTCGCAACGGCAGAACAATAGCGCTATGCTAAAACAATGTGACAGGCGCCGCTGCCGTATATATTCACAGGCAAGCTAAGCCTCGCAAGGAGCTTTCGCGGAGCAGCTGAGATGGCTCTTTGGCTGAAGCGGAAGCGGTGCACTAAGGCTGTCTAATTCGACTTGGTGACAGAATTCCGACTTGGTGACAGAATTCGGCCGTTACCTAGGTCACATAATGTCGAGTCACATGCGTCATTCGGGCGACGGACGACGTACCCGTAATTCTGGCATTTCTCTTCTTTGGAGAGTTCCTCCGCGTGAACGGTAAAGATGGGAGGGTGTCAGCGTCACCTTCGGGAGCAATGACAACTTGGACTGCAGTAGCAAACGCTTTTAAATAGATTTAGGCGCTATGTGCGGGCATGGTGCGGAGGCAAGCCCTGGCACACCGCCTCGAATGAAAGCTCGTCGGGCTTTGCCAAGATGAAGTGCATTGCGTGGAAACAAAAGATGCGCTTGGAAGAACGACGCCTGACAGCGTTTTCATTAGGCCCTTGTAATGAGATAACAAAAACAATTAGGAGGCGTCACCGCACCTGGCACAGAGATGCCTTTTCTGTTTGAATAACCCTGCGAGCGCTTCAAGCAGCCGCCAAGACGCTAAATTTACGGCGTGATGAAAACGGTGCCCTGGTAGCATAGCTTCTCACCGCCGCGCAGCCGGGGCTGTTTTTGAACGCGGGAAACGCAGGTTTAACCGCTGGTTTCAACTACTTGCCAGAGAAATAATGCGACAGAAAATATTTGGCGTCAACATTTTAATCAAGGTGACCATGCAGTTTCTTTCAAAAGGGATTTCAGCTCACGGGTAACGGCCCACTGCAGTGACGTTAGCAGTGAGCTACGTTAGCGGATCGCTGCAGTGAAAGTATAACGGCAGCCGCATGCTAAAAGTTTAAAGTAATAAACTGAAAGAGGTCATTTGATTATCTTTTTTTCAGCCAACGGATATTGATTACACCGAAGACTGCATGCCTGCTTGGGTCGACTATGCGGCCTTGACAAGAGCAGTTTGAAACGGCCTTGAAACGAGCGACAAAACGACAGCAATAGACACACCTAGAAAATTGCCAATGATGATAATATGCGATCCGCAACCTGTTTGCCTATATGTGTGTCTCTATGTCTGTTCTTCCAGAAAAAGAATTGTTCAGAGTGTCGTAGAAGGCCAATAGGAGTTTTCTTTTTCTGAGGAGTTTATATGTATGTTTTTATTGGAAGGATGTGGAATTACGCCATTGCATTTTCGCCGTCTAATTTCCATACTCTTCCCACAAACCGCTGGCTGGGGTAGGAGAATAGGCCAACAGTCTTCTCAACGAAATTTTTCTGTACACTGCAGGCATATATTAACATATTGTTAAAGTAACTAATATTACAACTCTGCAAAAAAGAAAGGCATGGGGGGTGTACAGGAGCGTTAATAGAGTAAATAGATTTTGTGAATTTATTTTGCCAAAGATGACGCTGCATAGGCAGCGTCCACAAACATCACCTTGCCCACCTCCTGTGAATTATTTATTTATTTATTTATATATTTACCACGCAGGTACGACTTAACGCTGCTGGGGACATTTACGCTCAGAGATTCGTCTCACTTTATACCGTGCGCGGTAGCACATTCGGGAATCGAACCCCAAGTAAAATAAAGTTACCTCCCCCACCTCGACCAGCATCACGGAAATGGAATCTTCTCCATGCGGACTGCGTAGGAAACGAAACGCCGCGCCTTTTAGTTTCGAGATGAAATGCGTATAGTACCAAGAATACGTTTCGTCGTTGTTGTTGCAGTTGTTCTTTTTTTCTTCTTCTGTTTGGCAACTTTCTCGTAACGGGACAAAGCTGTACTGATGTACATTCTGATGAGGCGTTCCCTAACACTTACAGAATAAACTTCGGTACTGTAAACCCGTTTCCTTGAAACACACTCGTCCCTTATGCTGGATAAGATCACACAAACAAACAGCGTGCTCCCGAGCCGATTTGCCCAAGCGCTGCAAGCGTCCAATCTGTCGAGTATAGTTGAAGCATGTTCTGTGTGCAGTTCCTGATCAAGTACTATGTATTAAAATGATACCATCGTATTGAGCCCAAACGCTTTATATTTTTACGCGTCCGGAGCCTTCTTAATGCTCACATTATTGTTCAATTGTTTTTCGTTATTGAAATGCAAGTTAACGCCGTGTGTGTCCTATGTGTATCTTTCTGTAGCCGCATGTTTTTGTTGTTTTTATTTGTGTGTGTGTGTTTTTTTTTTTTTTTTCGCTATATGACTGGCCTTCAGTTTCTGCTAGCCGTTTGTAACCAGTCTGACGTCGCCCCCGCGACACCGTTTAATATTCGACGCATGACAATAAACCTTGTTCAGGTCATCCCACAGTGAACTGCGTTCGCGTGGTGCCATGTGGGGTAAATGCGTAAGTCGACAAACGGCAGGCACCCAGACGAGTGCCTGCCGTTTACCGCATCGGCACCGTGGGAGTACGAAAGAGAGAGAGAGAGAGAGAACAAGGCGCTGCATCTTTCTCGACGTTCCTCAGCACACGAGTACCCATATCCACAAGGATCTGCGTTTTTGTATCTCTACGCAAGTAATAAGGCGGTCTATGCGACAATCGTCGAGCTGCAGCCCTTTCGGAGAGAGCTACGCTCCACCGTAAACACACGGCCTTCGTCGTTTACAATTTCGTTTACAGGACGACGCGTTGTCGGAGGGCACGTAAACACAGAGACCGCGCCTTCCTCAAAGCACATGTGTGTCTTGTGTCTCATCTGCGGCCTCAGTGGCCTGAGAAGAGACGCGCATACACGTTGTGACATTTGGTAACCGCCGGGGTGCTCGCAAGTTGGTTGCTCACGCGTTTTTATTTCTAATAATAATACTAACAATAATAATAATAATAATAATAATAATAATGAAACAAGGAAGCAGAAAAAGAAATTCGCCCCAACTCCCCATCTTTTTTTATCAGAAAACATTGCGCTAGGCCAGACGTGTTTGCCTATATGTGCGTTTCTATGTCGGTTCTTCCACAAAACAAAATTGTTCTGACAGTCGTGGAAGGCCAATAGGAGTTTTATTTTTCTGCGCAGTTTATATGAATGCCGTTTTCGCCTGGGCGCATTCTTCACAAGTGAAGCAGGTTGTTTCTTCGCGGTGACAATGTCTTTGAAAGTCAGACAAATCAGCTGCAATACATAAAAAAAAAAGATGTTATTAGGGTGTTTTTCTTTTCACGTTTGTGGGCACGTGCTGTAGGCATAATGGCTCCAATATTAAGCCACGTCTCGCAGTTAAGTTTAGTGAGAGCACTTGGGGAACGTCGCGGAGCATATTAATTTTTTTTCCTTTACATTTCACTACAAGACGCGGTGACAGAGGTTTATGAAATGGTGTGCTTTACATTACCGCACAACAAACATAGGACGAAACGAATTGCTTTTGTTAAGCTTTAAAAAAGAATGTGCGAGAAACTGCGAAGCAAACTACTGTCCCTCCACCTCGAAATGAAAAGTCGAATAACGTTTACTTGTAAAAAACGGAACACAAAACAAGGCGAACCATAAACCAAGTTTCTTGTATCCTGCTTTCATTTTCGTTACTATATGTATGTAGCTCCGCCCACCCCCCTCGACACTGTAATGCGCCTTAGGTGCTGGGGGCAATATGAATAAATAAGTAAGTAAATGTCTACCTGGCATAGTTTTCTCTGTGGCTCTGGAACATACTGCTGGATGAGTATTCAATCTGCACATTGTTTATTACGCCTACTTTTTCGTATGGGCCATCACACATTATTATTCAGCATCGAAGTGTCAGCGCACTAAATTGGTATACAGAGTTCCCAGCTCAGCTGAAATAAAAAAAAAAAGAAAGAGATAAAAGGAAAAATAAAGAAAACAAAAGGAAAAAAAAAATAAACCTGGTGCTAGTGATTGCTAGGCTGCAGGCATCGCAACGAGACCAGGGGCCATCACAGCTGAACAATAAACAAGGCGTTCTTGTTTGAATTACGCAGCGTGATGCACCATCTTGCCAAATTTCCTTGAGGTATTACTGCTGACCGATGCTCACATGGCGCAGGAGGAAAGCAAAAGGGTGATGTCGCCTTTGGCGGGGCTCGCGTTCAGAAGAAATGTCTACTGCTTCGAAATTTCGTGTTTCTTTTTTTTTCTCTCGACGTATCTCTTCTCTACTACCTCTTTTATTGAGCAGCGTTTTTTAGCACACATTTAGAACTTTGTCTTAGCGCTCCTAGCCAACATTGTTGCTTTTGCGCGATTAGCCCGCTAATAAACTTTCAAGACTCATATGGCGGACTTATTGACTGCAGCTTCTAGGGGGCTCATAGTTCTAGTGTGAAAGAAAATAGAAAGAATCACCGCCCAAGCACTCCGTGCAGATGGCTAACCAGCGAAGCTGAAACGTGGGACCCAGGTATTTATCACTGGGCTAATCCAGACGGTTCAATAAACGACCGCTTGATATGCTGCCGTATCCTCGGTACGCCGGTGCTGCATGCGCTCGTGGTGCACTAGCCTGTCCTTGTGCCCGGGCTGCAACATCGGCACGGCGTACACGAGCTCGTTCCCGGTTCTTCTAGCGGTGTTGCTTATCGAGAGGTGCCTGCTCCTCAGAAGCACGTATGACGCGTGGCCTATCCATTTGGGAGCGCGCTCGGCTGCGGCGGAATGCAACGACGTCACTACTGGAACAGCCGACTGCGCCCCTCTCTCTCTCTCTTTTTTTTGTCGCCCATGCGCATGGGGTCGGGCTGGAGGAGTTTTCGGCGTACATGAGACAAACGGCCGGACGGACGGACGAATCGGCTAGCCATATACAACGTCGCTGTAAAAGAAACGCACGCCTAAGTTCTATCATGCATGGTTCGTGCTGCCCAAACAAACAAGTAAAAAGAAACTTATCAGGGGGGTTCAACTTAAGCAAAGCAAGCAAAACCCGAGGTATGAGCGACGCCTCAGCGGAGGGTCCATTCTTTGGCCACCTGGGTTTATTTAACTTGAAATCAGTTTGCGCGCGAGCGTTTTTGACCCTTGCATGCTCCCATCGTAATGCAGCCGGAATTCGAAACGCGAACGCGTGATTACGTAGCAGCCGTATATGCTACATGTACTAATCACTCTACCCCCGCACGGTGGACGTACCTTGGGACTAACTGAATAACGCAGGAACGATATGATTCTAGCGCATATACAGGGTGTCCCGAGTATCATGCACCAGGATATTAAAATATGCAAATGCCACGTAGCTGGACTGCACTAAGGTAATGTTGTCTGTCGTCGCTCGGAGATATTCAGATTACTTTTTCCATTCGGCCTAATCACATAGTTAGTCTTAATTATTTTTCAGCATCTCCACTATTATAAGTAGATTAAAAGTGACCGGGAGAAAATTGTAGAGCAGCACGAAAGACTCCTGATGCAGCTTTCTGTTGCTCGATGCGTGCTAGAAATAGTGTTTTTCTGAGCGCCCGCGAATACAGCCAAAATTGCCACCAGACTGGCCGCACCAGGCACTCCGTCGCGGCATCCCGTGCCGGCAGCGGTATCTACGCTACGTAACAGACCGCAGCTACATGTAACTGTAGTGCCTATGCGCGGCGTTTGCTCCCTGCACGACCGGGCTTGAGTGCGTGCTCGAACTCGTATGCCCCAGTCTGGCCGCGCTGCGTGGTGCGGGCTCCCGGCGTGGTCCTGCACCAGCTTGACCGACAGATAGTAGCCGCATGCGACTTGCGCATCTTGAATCGCTGTCAATAGCTCAATACGTAGCGAAGTCTGCCAAAGCGTGTAACCATACCCAGCTTGCACGAACATTTACTAAAGTAAATAATAACCAATTTATGCACGCTTTCTTAAAGGTTCCATAGACAACGCTCAGTCCGCGCAAGAACGCATTCTTAATTTCATTGATATTTTCGTTATTAAATGTTCATGCAAGCCGCCCCAGGAGCGGCTAGCAATGAGCGCGAGCTGGAAAGCGTGCGTGTGGCCTCACCTTAAGTCTCGCGTGGTTCGAGTCTAGTTGCGTGTTGAACAGAAGTCGAAATTGGCGAGACCCCACGGCTACGACACCGATAAGCCGAGTGGCGAAAGTTTAATTCCAACGCGGGCGGCCGCGGTCGACAGTGAGCAGACTGTAGTCGGGTTCTTCCGGAAGTACGTAATTATTATCGAAATTCGAAAGCAGATTCTCTCTTACTTCAGCCTGTTCGTTAACCTACGTCGATAAATATACACAGCGACAGTAGGAAGAAGCGCACTGATCCAAACGCCCCTCTTGATTGACGTCAGCTATGGGACGGTAATTCAGTGGCGTATAGGAATTTGCTATATTACGAAATAACGCGTCCAAAAAAGAGTGGGAAGCAGGCTTCTGTTGAAAAGAGAGCGTTCGAGAAAAAAGGTGACTTCGCGCTCCGTTTGCAAGCTCAACGCACCAAGTACGGCGGCAAAACTTGACTAAGATGTTCACAGCAGCGTATGCTACCCGCGGACTGTGTGTCAGAGTGCTTGGTTCAAGACCTCTTTAATTCACTCTCTGAAGGAGAGCCGTGACTGCTGATGTCTGCTCACAGCTAAATGACATTATTCTGTTAGTGTAAATGATAGGCATAATTGGAAAATAAAAGCTCGTTGTTTCGAGCTACAATATTAGCTGTGGCTAAGTGATATCCCGGTGACCCTTATAATTTGCCCTCGGTGTTCAGGGTTCATCCTGAAACCAGGGACACAAATACAGATATCTAAAACAGTTGTTTTAAACACGCGATACTGCGTGACGTCAGGCAAATGGGCGAACCTAAATGGCTCCATCGCGCATCTATACAAACTGTGCTCGAGTACGACAGCGTGCATGTAACTTTCTAATAAGTAGCATATCACCGACTTTTTTCTTCTTTAGTAGCATCAGTTGGTGCTTCTAATGAAGCGTCGCGGCCTTTGGGCCAAGGACAGGAAGCCTAAAGAATCCTCAAATTCCCGAGCAGATTAGGCAGCAATGATTCCTAGCACTTTTGTTTTACATTTACGTTGAACTATTACTAGTCGAGAAAAAAAACTAGGGGGTCACTGGCTGGTGTAAATACTAGTGTGTAACAATACTAGGACGCAAAAAAAGAAGACCTAGCAACCGACTTGCAGCGTGTATTGCACAGTCTACACATTCACTGCAGTCTAAAAAGCTTAACTCTACATGGGTTCCTTGAGAATGGTGATCGTCGCCCTTTCTGTGATACATGTGGAATTCTCCAAGCACTGGCTACATGGGAACTTGTGCCCCGCGTCTGTTCGGGGTGGCGTTAAGATTTTTCGTTGCGCATTCTACATTTGAACTGTATGCATCTGTAAACCGATGTCTGGTGAGTAAAGGCAGGCGCGGAAAGCACGCACACAAAAAGAACGAGAAGAACCAAACAGGCGCAATGTCTACATCCATTTATCTCTCTCTCTCTCTCCTTCCCCAGTGCTCGGCCGCTAGTCTTTTGTTGCACTAATGTACACAGGTTGCCCACGCGCAACGTCTCTTTTTTTTTTTTTTTCGACAGGACGCCACAAATTTTCTTCAAACTTTATGAAAGTACAGAGTAATTCATTCGTGTTTTGGCATTGATGTAAACCCCCTGAAGTATGTGCCATGTGGCAATTAATTCAAGGTACTACACTCCAACGTACGCACCTCTTCTGAGGTAACGGCGTACATCCTACGTACCGTGCAGCCTAAAACGCCCGCGACGTTCCGAACGCGTCGGATGCGCGGAGTGCGTAGCCGACGTCCTAAAGTCACTCGCGAACTTCCAAGACTCCGTTCAGTGGAAGGAGCTACAGAATTATTTCGGCTATGACTGGGGTTGTTTATCGTGCACCTAATAATGCGCCGGGTGTTCTCGCATTTGTGCCACAGATCGGAATGCGGCTGGACACCATGTCCGCGACCTCGCCAGCTCTGCAGCTGAGCGCCAAGTCCGCCCAGAACATGAAGACAGCTTTTTGCGCACATGACGAGGACAAAGAAGAGGCTGAGACACACGAACGCAGGCTTACAACTAGGTCTCAGCGACTTCTTTATCCTCGTCTTGTGCGCAAAAAGCTCCCGTGATGTCCTACCAACGTGCCCAAACCGTTACCTTAGTCCACCCAGAAGCAGCGTTTTCGCGCCGGTCTCTCAATTCACTGCGGCCGCAGCATATGGTAGTCGAACGTGCTACCTCATGCTCAGCGGTGGACCACCGTATACATCGACTGTGGCATCACGTCGGGCCCATCACTGCGGTATAACGTTGCCTTTTCGGCTCTGGGGATTCGAACCGACAACGCCTGTAGCTCCCGGGGAAGGACGCTCGGCAGCCTGCTCTGTAGGCACGTGCTCGCGGACGACGTACAGTGACAGCTCGCGCAGGTGCGCTAACCCGCTAACGAGTGCGAAGCGGCACAGCTGGTCACAGCGTGTACTCACGGGTTCTTCCGAAGCGGGTATCTCCTGTCGTTCGCGGAGAGAGTCGGATCCACGCACTGCCGGACGAGTTTACCAACGCGTGGCGACTGGCGGCTTAGGAAAAAAAAAGCCCGGGATGACGCGGTGGCGTTGCGGGTTGGGCCGGGGGGGTGGGAGAGGGGGGTTGGCAGTGGCGCACGCCGCTGGCGGCGTAAATATTCTTGACCCCTCGCCCAAGGCGCGGGCTCCAAATTTGGCCTCGCGCGCTGCCTTTTCGCGCGCCCGCGCGGGAGACGCGTCAGACGGATCCTCTCCTTTCCAACGTCGCCTCCACCATTTTCCTTTTTCTTTATTAATTTTTTTGTTTGCACTCTTTAGCTGTTATGTTTGTTTGCGTTCCTCCTACTCCCCTCTTGCTCATCGGGAGGGTTCGTCAAGAGACCGCCGGTGCTTCTTCGCCAAGAATTCGGAACACCCCCCCTCCTTCCCCCTCACGTCTTGTCGAGTGCACGAGACCACCGCTGTCCGCGCGACAGAAGGTCCCTGCTCGATGACGGTGCACATGTAAGCTTGTGCACGAAATGTGACATCGCAACACTCAGGTCGTGGGCTTTGAGCGGCCGAGCGGTGGCACGTGGCGTATAACGAGCTTGTTGGAGTATGACGTTCTGCAGAGGGAAAGAGAAAAAACAGGGAACAATGGCTATTGGTTGGGACTAGGTGGTAACGTATGCAGCAGGACTTATTCACGGTTTAATATGCCGCGCACAGGGGAGATTGGAAAAGGGACACGTAGAGAAAGCAGTGATATATATGAGAACCTCGCGCAACGGGCAGATGGCGCCAAGTAGTTGTCGAAGTCGATCCTTCTCGTCATAGACTACGGTTCTGTTGATCGAGCGCGGATTCACGCAATCCCTGCCTCTCCGCACTGCCAGGTATGGGCAGACACAAACAAAGTCTATGACTCGCTTTTTCTCAGAACGGCGGTCGCGTCTACAAAATACGGGAATGTAATTTTTTAGCGTCGTGGAGGGTCGCAAATGACTAGATCATTATATTCCCCACAAAAGCTTTTATGGTGAAAACGTTCAAATGGGATTTGTTAATTTGGGAAATAGCGTTGCAAATCGCACTGTGTTCTTGTTGACATAGCGCAGAGGTGCTATTGAGGTGTGCTGAAAGTTGGCCATTGAGATATCGAAATTTCTACGCGGTAGTGTTGAATACACATTTATTTGAAAAGGGACGAATAGTGCGGCCACTTGCTCGCCACTTTATGCAGCAAAAAACGTGAGGAATAGGTGATATCGCCCTCGCCTTCTTCGGCACACACGCACGCATACACACATAAACATAGGCACGCACGCGTGCACCGTGTGTGTAAAGCTGTAAAGCCGTCAGGGAACTACCACGGCAATTCCCGTATTGAAGCCACCCTTTCGCAAGACGTGACGTTCAGGAAAAGGCTAAGACCACCTGCACCTAGCGAGGGGTCGGGGTCGTGTCTTGGGTCGTGCTATGGAACCAGGGCTCCGCCTCGACCTCGCGTGTTATGTATAGACGTCAACGTCACCCGACAAAGATCGGGGTTCCTTTTTTCCCCGCCAGCAGTTGGGCTGTTTCCAGAAAGTTAGATGTCTAGGTCGTGACGTCACGAAATTTAGGTCGCGCCTCTTGACAGTTGGCCGGCAGCAGCGAATAGCTAGTGCAGCGTCTCCGTGGCGCTTGGCACTGGGCTACTTCGTCGGACGTACGATGCTCTGGCTCCCCCGCACGCACACACAAAAAAAACATACTTAGGATGACGGAGCAATACCTGTTGTCAGAAGGAAGCCAAAGAATGTAACTACACGTTTTTATTAAGAAATAAACCTCCGAAGACCGAAGACAGTGTTTGTGCGTTGATAACTCTTAAATTTCTAGCGTAGAAGTTTACGAACTTATGTCCTCAAATTGTGCGCGATTCACCTAAGTGTCACGGATTACCAGGTAGCCCGAACCAATGCTTTGTGTGTTAAAGTTTCAAGCTTGTGCTTCGGATGTACAATTTTTGGGCCTCATGCTTCGCCATGACGCCAGTGACCTAACGTATGGGTTCTAACGACCCTCGGCATTTTAGAGGCATGATACTAAAGCAACCTCATTTGTATTCACAATTTCTTGTGTGTCTGCAGCCTAACTGCAACACCAGTTGCATTGGCACTAATGTGGGTGTCATATCTATCTAAAGGGTAGAGTGTATAAGCGCGACTGGACGAGGACGAAGAAAGAAACAGATACAAAGACACAGAAGCGCTGTGTCTGTGTATGTTTCTTTCTTCGTCCTCGTCCAGTCGCGCTTACGCACTCTACCATGGATTCTAACCAACTAGCCCGCCAACGTGTTTTAACCTATCTAAAGAGCCTTGAATTGAGTGCCGAAGGAGATAGCGAAGGAGATACCAAAGGAGGCATAGATATCAGCGGGACGCATCATCTGTGCAGTGACTGTAGGTAATTAGAGTCATGATGTTTCTATATGGGCATATATATTTGCAGGTAAGTGAAACTTAAAAGCCCGCACCTAGAATGAATTTCGGTTCTTGCTCAAAACACGCGCGCAGCCTAAAATGTTGCTCCCCCAAGGCGTCTACTTACCTTGCTGTTTGCTATGGAACTAGAAACTGCTCTAATTGGAGGGAGGTTGTGTGCTCATTGAGAAACAAAATACATGCCCCTGTGAAACTTCACTGACACGGTTCGCACGTGGGGCAATCGCCCAACTGCCGAAAAAATGTCCTCAATAATGGTACCCAAGACTCCTTCCTGGTCGCGAAAAATCACAAGAGACCTGATCCCTGATAGGATATAGCAGGGCCGTTGGAGGGACCTGAGCTGTGGTTCGCTGCGGTCGCTCATCGCTTGGTTGATTCTTTTATGGGACGCTTTCATTAAAAAAAAAACTATTTCATTCCTTGAACCATAGCCATGCTGCACAGAAGTTAGGCGATTTCTTTGTGGAAGATCCGAAATGTTCAAAAGAAAGACGTTGTTGAAACTAAAGGCTGCATCGCGCTCCGTGTGAGCTACAATGCGAAACGGCGGGGCCAATCGGTCGCACGTTGCAGCTCATATCGAGCGCGATACCACTTGGACGTCCGGGTGGAGTGCGAAGAAAGGAACGGCTCTCAATGACCACGTTCGCAAACAGTCGGGGTTGCCAGGAATGCACCGTTTCCCTAATGTGTTTTCCTCTGCACTACGTATTCGCTCACCTAACGGCAGCACCTGCCTTCGTTCAAACAAAGACGAAGTGCTCGCTGCACATGCTGGGGCTTCTATCTTTCATCACGATAGCCACGCCTAAGTTGTTCGTGTCACAATACGAGCAAGATCTGCTTACACACGCTATTTGCGAAATTCACTACGCCCATCGGATAAAGTCAGCAGCGCAGGGATCGGTCCCCCTCGGCAAGTCGACTGTAGCACTGCGGCACCCATCCGACAAGCGCAGGTTGTACTTTTATAACCAGTAGTGCCTTGTGCGGGGCGAGTCTAACACTTCAACTTTTAGAATAATATTTGAGTCGCGATGAATAGCATGATGTGGCGTCTGCAAGCGCATTGCGTATATATATATATATATATATATATATATATATATATATATATATATATATATATATATATATATATATATATACAGCGTACCCTTTTCGCAATGACGCCACGAGGCTCCACCGTATTTATTGGCGTGCTGGGCAATTTGTAGGCGCGGATCAAGATAAATGGGCGACTGTAGTGCACTGGTATCTAATCATGAAAAGTGGGGAAACAGAGTGGAGGAAGAGTTCGAGAAAGTTTGCAACCAAGTACAAGGTAATTGAAGCTGTAACTACGCACCAGGTCTCATAATAAAGAAAGTTAGAGAAAATGAGACAGTGAATTGGATGCAAAGATTGGAAATAAAAAAAGAGAATATGGAGATTTACAAGAATCGGACGAAATAAATGGAAAGAAAAAATGAGTATGATACTACAAATTCCATTGTAATCTCCATTCCATTGTAAACCTCCATATTCCATTGTAAATTCATGATAAATCCATTGTAATTACATTGTAATTACATTGTAATTCCTTTGTAATCCCATTGTAAATCTCCATATTCTTCTTTTAGGCACTTGCTATTTAAGGTTTGAGCTGATGGCCTAAGGAAGAAAAAACACGTACCGGAAAAATATTCTCGGAACAAGCTGAAGCATGTGTATGCTGCAGCAAAAGTCCGTTCCTCACTCCGCGCATCCTACCGAACTACGAAGGGATTCACTCAATTAGACCCGTAGGCAAGGTACACGTTCCAGAAACGCTTGGATTTATAGTGGACGGAATCGTGAACCTGTCAGCAGTCGATATAAGCAAGAGAAATTCAGAGTATCGGTGCAAAACGCAGTAAAGAAATTGATACGGCCGCATCCGTTACATGCATAGGTAGCGGTACAAAGTAGATGAAGAAATTTTGAGGACGAGAAAAAAGAACGAGCAGATATATACAAAAATGCCAAAATGAAAAACATGCATAGCATATTTAATTAACTCAAGCAGGCTACGTGACTAGCTGTGAACGTCCCGTTTCAAAGGGGATGCCATTAAATCATCATCGTCGCCATGGTCATGCTCAAAATTCTTATTCAAGTCCGTCTATTCATGAGTTAGCATTTGGAGTGTCATTGGAAGTGGATATACTGTTGCGTAGTTGTCTGTCCTTACGCTTCTTCGTCGGCTGTGTTGTGCAGCCGTGTTCTTTTCTTTGTTATTGTTTTTTTTCCACTCAAAATTACTTTTCGCCCACCAGTGAGAAAGCCAGTTGGGGAAATCTAGACGGGGATCCAGCCGCTTCGACTAAAACTCCGGCCGGGCGACCGCGTTGTCACCCGCCTTTTGTGCTGGTGGCAGAAGCCCCGATTCCCACTTTCTCAAACTGCTCAGTCAATGCTTCTCGACTATTTTGTACACTCTCGCGTTCTGACACCCATAGTTCTTCGCTCTAGTTCGTTAAAAGCCCGACGGCTGTCTCTGCAGTTTTCTGTATGTTGTTACTTTGCATCTGATTATATTTCTTCAGGCAGACGGCTGTCATCGAGTGGAAACTCGGTGGAGCCGCCCACGGCTGCATGTGCGTATTTGAATCTGTGTGGCCTGATTGGACCTGGTCAGTGAGGAGTTGGCATTGTCGTTTTGTCTGTTCCATGGCGGAGTGTCGGAAGGCTTCTCGAGACGCCCGTGGGGTGTTCGCGCCGGTGGCACCAAGCGACCAGGTCGCAGCGAGTGCTGCTGATATGTCATAGTTGAGTAATTTCCGTAGTTATGGTCATAGTTAAGTAAAGGCATCTGGCAGGGAGATACGATATCTCCAATGCTATTCACAGCGTGTTTACAGAAGGTATTCAGAGACCTGCATTGGGAAGAATTGCGGATAAGAGTTAATGGAGAATACCTTAGTAACTTGCGATTCGCTGATGTTATTGCCTTGCTTAGTAACTCAGGGGACCAATTGCAATGCATGCTCACTGATCTGGAGAGGCAAAGCAGAAGGGTGGGTCGAAAAATTAACCTGCTGAAAACTAAAGTAATGTTTAACAGTATCGGAAGAGAACAGCAGTTTACGATAGGCAGCGAGGCACTGGAAGTGGTAAGGGAATAAATACATCTACTTAGGGCAGGTAGTGACCGCGAATCCGGATCATGAGACTGAAATAATCAGAAGAAGAAGAATGGGCTGGGGTGCCTTTGGCAGGCATTCTCAGATCATGAACAGCAGGTTGCCATTATCCCTCAAGAGAAAAGTATATAACAGCTGTGTCTTACCAGTACTCGCGTACGGGGCAGAAACCTGGAGGCTTACGAAAAGGGTTCTACTTAAATTGAGAGCGATGCAATGAGCTATGGAAAGAAGAAAGATAGGTGTAACGTTTGGGACAAAAAAAGAGCAGATTGGGTGAGGTACTAAACGCGAGTTAATGACATCCTAGTTGAAATCAAGAAAAAAAATGGGCATGGCCAGGCCATGCATTGATGAGGGAAGATAACCGATGGTCATTAAAGGTTACGGACTGGATTCCAAGGGAAGGGAAGCGTAGCAGGGGTCGGCAGAAAGTTAGGTTGGCGGATGAGATTAAGAAGTTTGCAGGGGCAACATGGCCACAATTAGTACATGACCGGGGTAGTTGGAGAAGTATGGGAGAGGCCTTTGCCCTGCAGTGGGCATAACCAGGCTGATGATGATGATGATGTATATTAAATCACCATAATAGATCCGCTTTTAGTTTTTGTGTAGGTATACAAGTTCATGTTTAATACGACAGCCTAAAATACATGCAGTGGTAGCGGTGGCTTTCGACAGCATTTAGCTACAGTGAACTTTTATTTTTATTTTTTGTTTATAGCATACTGCGGACCACAAATCCGTCCTTGCAAGAAGGGCACTCAGGCGACCACCTGGTATTATTTAACGTGCACCTAAATGTATGTGCACGGGTGTTTCCGCATTTCGCCCCCATCGAAATGTGGTCGCTGTGGCCCGGATTCCATCCCGTGACCTCGTGCTCAGCAACCCAAGAGCATACACACTAGGCAACCACGGTGGTTAGGGCCTATTTTCTCACTTTAGACGGTTGCCCATGGTTCAACAGCAGTCCTCGAGAAAATGTGTTGTTTGCGTCGCTAGCAAGCATTTCTCGGCAAACTTATATTTCGCAGCTGCTTGCTGTTCATCAGTGCGTGGAGTTGGAGAAGTATAAGAGAAGCCTTTGCCCTGCAGTGGGCGTAACCAGGCTGGTGATGAAGAAGTAATGTGCAAGGGCTTAAATGCGTAATTCGAGTGACTAGAGGTCCAATAAACCAAGTCAGAAAATGTCGGCGGTTCCCCTGTGTGCTCGCCTCATCTCTCTGGCGCGGTGCAAGTAGCGACAACATTCTATGCTAATGCACACACGCACACACACACACACACACACACACACACACACACACACACACACACACACACACACACACACACACACACACACACACACACACACATCTATATATATATATATATATATATATATATATATATATATATAGAGAGAGAGAGAGAGAGAGAGAGAGAGAGAGAGCAACTCACAGTTGCACTCCAATCCTGCAAGATGCTGGACGTGTGTCGAGTGATCTCCTGAACACCACCCTGCAGTGTGCCGAAGGCTGATTTAATTATTTTATTTATGGATACTGCGATCTCTAAGAGAGATCAAAGCAGGTGTGATACATTAATCCATGAATCCGGGACGTCTATGAGGTCGACCTAATGCTCAGGCTCTCGCATTTGCCGCTAGATCGCCACTGCATTTTATTTTTATTTTTTTTAATTATCAAATGGTCAATGGCGTTCGTACTTGCGTTTCTCCAGTCGTTCAAGTATGTTAGATGCACGCGTAGTACCTTTCCCGTTCTAACTGCTCCAGCTCTACTTTTCTGTCACTCTCGCAAGTCCTTTACACGCTGGTAGCCGACCACTCATGCCCGTTAACTACTAACATCGAGCGCACTGCATGGATATTGTAACTTCTAAAGGCGGTTTCTATACGCACGGCTGCGGGTTCACCCTCTCTATAGAATTCGAACAGCCAAAGGCCAGCTTCTACAGCAAGAGTCGATTGTTTCCCTTAGCCATCTTCCCGGTGCCCGTCGTCAATAATGGTTTCCTGTGTCGTGGTGTTCGTGCTAAGTGGTTCCGTTCCTGTGCGCCGCGTCTTCACCCCAGCGTTCCCCCCCACCCCTCATGTTTTTTCAAGCACACCGATGGTTTTCAAACAGCCTCCTTTTCTCTTCGTCTTTACAGGAGTGCCAACGCGACCCAAGCGCTACCGAAACAAACCGACGCGAGCAATATAAGTGGCGGCTCTGTTCCGTGGAGTGCGGTGAAAGGCGCCCTCTTGTCAAACCTTCCGAGCCGCGTACTGTAAACATAGCTGCGGCAGCAGGTGAGGTAGTTCCTCAAGCACGCGTCCGTGCCACGGGAGTCCGGGGCTTCTATTTCTGGGCATGTGCGGCGCATCCAGCCGGCTTTTCGCCCTCTCCCATTCGTATTTCTCATCGCCTCGTGCGCGTCCATTCACCTCTGCGGGTGTCTTCATTTGTTTCGAGCACGCAGACGGCTGGAGACCGAAATAAGAGGTTATATATATATATGCCTGCGGTTTAGCAGTAATGCCCCTATTATTCTAGAGGCACGCCCAATTTGGTCATGTCTGGTGCCGTGCTTGCGTACTTTTGCCACATTATCCGAATTTCCCGTTGGAACCTAAGCCACTCAGTAGGAGGCACAGCTCTTGCAGTCATAGAAACGCAATATCAGTTTATACACCGGTAAAATAATATTTGAAGACCATTTACAGTCGCTTAACAAGAAAAAAAATTGATTGCGTACTGCGGGAGAGAACGAAGGGCAACGTCCTCCTAATAATGTTTCACGCGTAAACCTGAACGCCAGTGCACAATTTTCACGTCACAAATATCAGAGGCTCTCATTCCTTTTCTTTTTCTTTTCTTTTTTTTTTTGCATTTGGGCTATGGTGACAAAGCAGTTCTGAAAAGCGGCTAGGCTCTGTTTTTCCGTGCTGTCCTGTGTCTTTGTACGGTTTTTTATATTGTTTGAACAAACTAGAAGCGCAATTTAGCAGATTCAACTTTTATTAGCGTCTAAGTGAGCCCAAACATTGATGATTTTCAAAGAACGGTTGCATGAATAATGTAGCTACTGTGCAGCGAACGCTTATGTAGACACTGTATGCTGTAGGTGTTTACATTCATAGTAAGTAATACAGAATGTTTCTCATAGCAACGCATCAGATTGAACGTAAAGTAACATCTAGTGGAACATAGCCAGCGCACATACAACCAGGCATCCCTGTGGGGCATAACGTCAAACTGCACTATCACAGGGAGCGGCCCACCAAAACGGCGAGATACCTTGCCCACCGACCAGCAACAAAGTGGCTGCCCTTGGAGAAGAATGCTTCGCATAAAATGCACTTTGCTGCACGGTCAACCCTTCACGAGATTTTGGCCCTAGCATGCCTGAAGTTTATTAAACGCAGGCTTCTCGAAAATACATAAGTCATCTTGTATCTCGTCCCATGGAGCGATGAGGCTGAAGACATCCTGCCTTGTGCGCTCCACCATCCCCTAACGTCGTAACATACGCACTCCTGGGGTCAATAGCCAGCAGAGATAACTAACCTGCAAGTTGCCTCGCAGTAGATGTCAGCGAAAAATGTCCAAGACCAATTGCTTGACTTTGAATATATTCTTTCGATGATTCGTGCTCAACGCTCTTTTTTTCTTTTTAGGCAATGCTGTCTTTTATTGCAAAATTATGTTTCTGCTACTTCCTTTTGGCAGACAGTTGGTACGCGCCTATTTAAATATACGTGCCGATACTTGGCCAGTCCTGCCGAACAGTTTATTTGCCGCTGTGACACCAGCAACGCAGAATCCTCAAGGGCATTTCAGTATGGGCCGCAATTTATGCGTACGCCTCCCATCGCCTTGCTTTTCCTCGACGCGCAACATACGTCGCGTTCGTCCTCGTGACATTGCTGCGTCGGCTTCTCGCATTGTGCGTGCGCCCGGTTGTGTAGCTGCATTGCGGAAAAGCTACAGGTAACGGCGCAGTAGGTAAACGCAAACAGTGCACAAGAACGCAGTTGCAAGCCGTGCGATCCGTAAACGCGCATGTATTGCCAAGAGGTTGCACGCCGAAAACGAGGAAAACAAACGCGATCGCAGGGGTCGCATTTTGTTGTATAACGCATAATTTTGCAGCGAGAACAACGGTTCCCTTCGCTGTTAGATTCCGACAAGCACTTTGAGTGTGCATGATTTCCTTTCTTTCGGGAAAACGTTGAACGAGAAAGGAGCGTTTCCAATGCCTCATATGATCGCAAGGTTTCCGCAAGGGTATTCCCACCCGTCACCTCGAGTGGCGGCTGTGTGGCTACGACGTTGCGATACCGCTGAGCACGACGTTCGGTTCTCAGTCACAGCGGCCGCTGTTCGAATAATAAGCGCTCGTGTACTCTGATTTCGATGGGCGTCAAAGGGCCTCAGGAGGTAGTAATCTATTAAATGGCAATTATTGACGCCGCGTGGATTCTGTTTGCAGTGGCGCGATATGATCGCCTTCGTATGGCGTGATGGTAGTGCGTTACCATGTGAGCTAAGTGAACCGTACCGAGGCAGTCCTACCCGGTAGCTTCAAGTGGCCAGAAATTAGAGAGAGAGAAAGAGAGAGAGAGAGAGAGAGAGAGAGAGAGTAAACAACTTCATTTAGCACCTAGTGCGGTGCCTTATGGCTACAGGACGGCAGTGATATGTGATGCCAGGCTTTTCTGGAAGATTAGAGAGAGAGGGAAGGGCAGAGATTAAGCTAGCTTCAAAGGGAAGTGGATCGACGGCGGCAAGTTATTTTCGACAGCGAGGCTTTTAGGGACGTTTGGGAGCGAGGGGAAGCCGATAAATTCTGCGCGTTATCGTCGGGGTAACCGCCGCAGTGTCTGAACTGCGGGTGGGTGCCCCACGGTGCCTTGAATAAACTGGATGAAATGAGGCGACAGGAGGAGCTCCGAATGAGGAAGGAGGCCCCCATGACAGAAGAGATCGCTGAGCGAAAAGAACTACGTGTCGCCGCAGGGAGCACTCGTACATAACGAATTATATGTAATTATTTACTTGTAATCAATTACGTTTTTTTTTCATATTTTGTAATCTAACGACTGTTTTGTTTACTCCGTAAAGCCAAGTGTGATTCAATTACTTTTGTAAGCAATACATTACATATAGCCAGTTACATTTCTCACAAAACAAGCTCTGAAGGCGACGCAGCTTTGAGCATTTGAATTTAGTGGGAACACGAAGTCGAAAGGGATGAAAACATGCACATAGGTATACCTACTTCCCGCATTACGCATCTTGCAGCTACGACTGCATGACCTGAACCGGGCATGCTTGCAGACTTGCACACTTCTTTTGAAAGCCCGACGTCTGAGCTTTCTTTTTTTAATAAATTTGTCTCCCTCTCTCCTAGAAGCGGCTATAGGCTGCCTTCATAGGCGGTAAGGGATGCTGTTTAATTCTTCTTCACTTAGTGCAGTCTGTTAATTCTCTGATATAGACATAAGTCTTTGGCCGTGCAAGTCGTATGTCTTTATCTGTTCAATATTACGCGACTCAGCCGAGGGTAATTTTCTGATTGTAACACTGGAACAGTATTTCTTGGGCTGAATAATATGCAGCATCATGATGAATCACAGTACAAATGTTGTATACGTTTTCAACGAACGTGAACATTTGCTGCCGACCCTTACAATTAGTATTTCAAGTTTACATGCTAAACGAGTGAAGGGAGCTGAGAGGAGGTCCACAAGATTTTGGCAGTCAAATTAAAACGACGCTTCTCTGGCGACTTGAGACGTTAATGATCCCTTAACACATTTTTTCGACATATTATCTCGCTCTGTCGGCAGCGTCTTTCCTTGGCACCAGCAGCATTGAGAGGATGTGCTTTCGCAGAAAACCTATAGAACCGAGCATCGTGGCATTTAGCAACTTGAATCTTTTAAACAAGGTGTTCGTACATTAACACACAACCCTTCTCTGCGGTGCACGCACTCGGCGAGTTTTCTGTGTTTCTGCAGGCGTCCTCACAAAAACACGAGTGAAGATTACCAATTAAATTTTGAAAAACAGTTCTTAGTGAAAATAAACAGCGTGCGAAGGGCTGCAGCGGACGTATTCAAAGATCCAGGCCAGTTCGTTTTCTTTTTACTGCATTTCTGCAGCTGGTAATAAATTAGGGAGGAAAGTAACGCTAAAGCGATCGATTACTCTTTTTTTAGTAATTGCTCCGTTACTTTCGTGGGGGAAAGACGAGGACGTGCGTAACGCAACGTGCGTCCTCATCTTGTCCCTTATGTTCGTCAGTGTAACACTCAGCGCAATATAATCATGAACCGAAAGTTATGTTGCGCATTGCCAGCCTGGGCACGTGCAGCCGGCCTTATTGCTTCGTTCAGCAGAGCACGTTATAACATTAGTTACAGCATGTACAAGGTTACGACATCATGTCATCGCGCGCAGTAGCGTGCAAAGTCATCATAAATGCTTGTCGTTGCACGTTAATCTTTTGCCGCTTTGATTTCCTTGTGGACAATAGCGCACAACTGGTGTCGCATGCCGAAGTGCCAAAAGTGCAGTGAGGTGCCGCGCGCCAAGTCGCGCGTAAATTTTTCGTATTTTGTGCGCTTTCTTTCAGGGTTAGAAAAGTTATGTGCAGCACGTAAACCGCGTGCCCCACCTAAAGTTAGCCCACGTGCTCAACGAAAAAAAAAATTAAAGGCCGTCGTGCAAGATACACTTCTAATGTCTACGGCGTTTGGTCGTCTGTGTTCTGACAACCGAGAACCGCAGGTCTATAAATCACATATTCCACCGCGTTCTTTAAATGACTTTCTTCGTTGAAAAGGTTGGCTAACGTTATCTTGGGCACCCTATATAGAGCCAGAAAGCTGGATCGGGAATTTTTCAGGATAATCTGTAATTTTCTCACTGACACTTTTGCTCTGATTATAATATTTGAGCAGTTTAATTATGATAACTAATTCTGTAATTAGGCTATATTCAAAGAATACTTTAACTTCGTCCGAGCAACGGCAAATAACATTACCTTGGTTCTGTCCAGCTACGTGGCACTTGCATATAAGAAAAACTGGGCGCAAGTTACGTCGGATACTGGTTAAGTTCTGTGCCATAAAAATAAATTCCTATATCAAACATGAACCTGTATTGTACGCTCGTAGGCACCTCTAAAGCACGCCGACCACTTAAAAGAATGACGAATTATATTCAGTAAATTACTCTATTGCTTTGTGGTTGTGGTAGTGATGTTGCTGCAGGTGGAATCGTGGATAAGCCCAGCATGTAGACTTGGCAGGCAATGGCTTCTCCTGACCATACGTTTCCGCGACAAATGTGTCACCACGAGTCAATCCTTGAAAGGAAAAGGCTTTTGGACTGCGCGAGAAGACAAAGGTTTCCTCACTAACGTGCCCAACAGTCACCGAAGGACCGCAGATAGAGCGGCTCGTTGGATGTCATGTGGTTTCGTAGGAGGTCGAGACACGCCGCTCTGTGAAAAGTGTTTGTCTGTGCTTTGGCGAATGCGCGCGCCTTGTTGCATTGAGTTGTAAGTGCTTAAGGACAAGTCGGTCTTTGCTATAGGGCTGAAGTGCGGGTGCAGAGATCTGTTGCGTAGTGTGGCTAGTGTGGGTGCCCGGAGTAATGTCTCACTATGTAGCGAGAAAGGAGGCTCTTTCGTTGTTCAGCATCCCTTCATGGCCTAGTATTCGTGCATTGTATACGTGACGCAGTGCGCTTGAGTATATGTACAACGGCACGGAGGCTGAGAGGTCTCGCAGGAGGCGTCTTCGTAGGTACATTGGATACACATGGATGAATACGAGGATACGAAGTACGGGTGTCTGTTCAGGTTGCCCTTCGTCCTGCGCATGCGTGGGCCGCGCAGAGGCCAAGGCACTCGCCTAGAGCACGCGTTCATACCCCCGCAGCGGCCAGGGCAGTAGGCGACCAGCAGGGGGAGAGAAGACAATGAAGAATTTGGTGAACGTATACGCGCAAGCTCGAATGTTTGTGTGTTTCCTCTGTCCTGTCTTTCTTTCGCGCTGGCATATTGCGTAAACGCGCATAGCCAGTATTTTCTCACAAGGCATTTTTTATAAATGTAGCCCGTAGACTCAGGAGTACGCGGATCTCGGTTTCCAGACACGCGTCCTGGCCTCGGTGTTGGTCAGGAAACAAGCCACAACGAATTAGATTAAAAAACGTGTGTGCGAAGAAATTTATAGCGATGTGTTTAGAGCGGTCGCAGTTTTTATCGCTGTGTCCAACGCACAAATATAAGCGAGCGTACATTAAAACGGTCCCGAGTTCGCAGATTGCGCAACATGCTATACACAACACAGAAAGCACACGGCTCCCTCTGTAGCCGTCTGTTCCGTTTTGGTGTCTTTCCGTTTGTTCTTGGCTTCTCCCCAGCTTGGCAAGCCATTGTGCTGCGAGCGGAGAGCTGTGAAGATGCTCATCTCTATCTTGACGGTTGTTTTCCACCTGTCTTGCCTCGACCTCGATGGCTACTGTAGACAGCCAACGGTTGCAGTGATATTGCAACTACTACATTAGCTTTAAAGGTGTGCTAAATAAAAGCGCAAAGTTAGAATAGACTGGTCTTCTTTCAAAACTGTATTTTTCATGCACCTGACTGCATAAAGTCTGTTAGCAGTGCCCAAGAAAATAAAGAAGTTCTTGAATTTTGAATTGCGCGCTATAACCGCCTGAATGAAGCGTGATGTAACTAATTTAAATGTATTTTCTCGAAAGGGGGCCGTTTTGAGTCAGGAAAGGTTTTAAAGCTTCCTATATTGAGTCCTTCGTCCCCACATAATGGACATGTAGCGCTTTTTCCGGTAAACAATAACGTAGATTAGCAAAGTTTGGTTGGCCGATGAGATTAAGGAGTTTGCAGGGACAACATGCCACAATTAGCACATGACCGGAGTAGTTGGAGAAGTATGGGAGAGGCCTATGGGCCCTGCAGTGGGCGTAGTCCGGATGATGATGATGATGATGCTGATGATGATGATGATGAAGCGCACGCTGCCAAACTCCATTATGTCAGGACAAGCCAATGCGGAAACGCCAGGACGTGGTCGCCAGTCGTCGTTTGCTTTCGCGTCTACCAGCCGCCGTAGTTGCTCAGTAGCTGTGGTGTGGGGCTGCTGAGCACGAGGTTGCGGGATCGAATCCCGGCCACGGCGATCGCATGTCGATCGGGGCGAAATGCGAAAACACCCGTGTATTTAGATTTAGGTGCATGTTAAAAACCCCAGGTGGTCGAAATTTCCGGTGTCCTCCATTACGGCGTGCCTCATAATGAGAAAGTGGTTTTGGCATGTAAAACTGCATAATTTATTTTAATTTTTTTTTCGCGTCTATTATGCTTACCAAACCTCGCGTATGGTGATATTACTCGTTTAGCTATTGCAGAAGCGTAATGTACTACTACAGACTAACTCAACTGGTATTCCTAATTTGTGTCCATGTTTAGTGTCATACTGCAAATAATAAACCTTTTGGTGGAGCATGTCTCCAGTATACATCGTGGCTAACGCACAATCACAGATCTCAATTCCAACACAGTAAGCAGCACACATCGAAAGAACAATAGCGAATATCGCTGCACAAACCCACTTGTCCCTGAAGAGCGACATTTATGACCTGTTGTTTTGTCGAAGTGATCTTGGAACTCTGCTACAGTTGGCTCGATCCAGCTTGTGGGCTGGCTAATGATTCTGCCGCCCGGTGCAAGAAGCTACACGGGAGACGGTCCCGCTAAACGAAAAACCGTTACCGAAAGTTGCTTGCCCATCACAGCCGTCGGAGCGACTTCGCGCTCTGTGAATACGGGCTCCAGATGTGGCGAGCTTACGGCCTCGTTGCGAGGCGTCCATCGCTTGAAGCACCACACACAGCGATACAATTGCAACCTCCCGATGTCATGCGCTCGGCGTGACAAAGCTGTTTGCCGCGCACTCTGCGACTGCCCATGCCTCTGAAATGTCCGCATTAGTGTAAAAGCTGAGCTGTTTTGCTATTGTCGGTCTTTAAGGTTTAGTGACAATGAATGAAACATGTTAAAAGTAAGTTTCATCAAACAGAAAATTGTCTTGCACTCGACTGTAGCACGACGCTGCGAAGGAAACTTATATGGGGCTTTCCTCAGAAAGAAACCTTTCTTTCTGAAATACGCATACGTTTCGCTTGTAGCTTCGTGCTACAGTCGGGTAAATCACGGCCTTCCCTATCATTGACCTTCATCCACGTTGCGGGCTTCTGCAGAACTAATTTGCCCTAAGGCAATATTTTAAACAGTCAAAATTAACTCTTATCTGAATGCCCATGATAATGCTCACAACTATGACGATGAAGCCGATTATGGCGGTCAAAATATAAATTAAATATAATTATGGGCTCTTACGTGCTAAATGAACGATAACATTACTAGACACGCCATATTGGGGGACTCCGGATTAATATTAACCACCGGCCTAGGGTTCTTCAAAGAGTACCTACATGTAAGTGCACAGATGCTTTTGCATTTCGCCCCTGTCGAAATGGGCCCACCGCGCTGCCGATATCGCGCCCACAACCTCTAGCTAAGTAGCGCAATGCCTTAGACAGTGGGCTACTACGGCGGTGAGATCACCACGGTGGCTCTGGCCGTGATAACACAGTGCCGAAAACACACGTGCTTCGTTCGCCCTTCCGAAGTGTTGTTGATCGCTGCTGCAGTCTGTTGCCGGCAATTCTGCGTCCCCATCAGTCACAGCCCTGCAGTCTGAGGCCTCTGGCGACACCGACGGAGCTCCGAGACGAGGAAGGGGGGAGGTCTGCACGGTTGCTTATTCTCGCACGGTGACTCAGAGTGAAGGCGGCTTTCGGCGGTGGCAGAGTCTTGCAAGGGGGCAGACGCAGTTGCCGACGCGACCTAGGACGAGGTCGATTGCGCAACTGTAGTGGCCCGAAACCGAGGGAGGTGACGCTGCTCAGGAGTTTCCACTCGCCAGAAGGCAAAGGCGCAGAGCCTCGATCTGAATACAAACCGGAGTGATCCAAAAGAGCGTTTGTCTCTTTTTTCTTCCTTTTTCTTTTGGCCCTTCCCATTGTCTACGTAAATTAGGTCCCGGCGATTTATCGATCAAGCGTTCGATCATTCGGTTGGCACTGACATCGTTATTTTCTTTTCTTATTATGCGTGTCTCACGCCTTTGTCGGATGGAGATGACATCGAGGCCTACGTAGAAATGTGGCAAAGTGTCGTGCTTCTCGTATCAGGGAGTCTAAATTGGCTTCCCATATACAGGAAAGCAGCGTGCGATATGATCGACAATTTAACCCCTCCCCATTCTTTTTTCAGGCCATTTTCGTTTCGAAGACTGATCCTGGCTTCGTCGGTGTGGCGACGCCGAGTAATGGTGTACGGTGTCTGGACAGGTCCGTAGGATGTGTAATGCGTCGACAGCGTCTCATCGCCTCAATGGCATAATAGACAACAATGGGTGATTAGTTTGGTTCATCCGCGCCACTTCGGTGCCTCCAGCTGTGTGTGATGTGAAGTGTCAGTGCGACACTCGAACGAAGCCTACGCACAATCGCTTGTCTTGGTCAAGCCACTGGCGCTCAGCAGAGAGCACGGGGGAAATAATGCGCACATCTGGAGACCAAGGGGATTCAGTCGGAAGGCACAATCTGGGGTCATCAGGTGGCTGATGATTGAGAAACAAGGAGCAGTGGTAGGACCGGCCCTTTTGACACGTTGCTTCGACCGTAGGTCGGCGGTCTCGAGTCGGAACACACTTGCGTGGCCACGAAACCATTAAGCGCTGATCTTGCGCAGCGTTACACAATAACATACTGCGTGGGTCACTGCAGCTTGCGCCCTAAATGGTGTTCCCATAAAGGAGGTTACCGAATAGAAGTATTTGAGCGTCTATTATACTTTCCTCTTAATCCTGTCATCATTGCGAATGGAGGTACGCAAATGTGGGGACTTTTCCTGAACCTTGGAGGAATGAAAATCGTAGGTTTTGGCCTGACATGCAGCACGTTTTATATTACATTTATATTCACGTTATCTAAGTTGGTGCATGATAAGGTGAGGAACAGGTGACATTAAAAGGGGGCTGTAAGTTCAAGCTCCGTGATAGGTGTCAGCAACCGTCAGCAACTTGTGCTTCGGGGCCGACGCACGATCGCAATAGCATACAGCATACAGTCGGTAGGGCGTGTAAATCTCTAGTTTTTTACGTCGAAATGCCCGCTGACTTTTTTTTTTACATTTAAGGAGAGCTTTTAAATAAACTTAACATGAGATCGTTACTAGATTACGCTCGCACCGTGTGGGAACCTCCAACCGAGGTGGAAAAAGACAAACTTGAAACAGTACAATGAATGGGAAGCCTTTACGTCTTAGGCGTGTCAGTTAAAGGCACGAGCTTCAGTTCCAGAAATTCCAGGGCATTGTTGGGTTGGCAGTGACTAGAAAATCGCATAGCAGATAGATAGATAGATAGATAGATAGATAGATAGATAGATAGATAGATAGATAGATAGATAGATAGATAGATAGATAGATAGATAGATAGATAGATAGATAGATAGATAGATAGATAGATAGATAGATAGATAGATAGATAGATAGATAGATAGATAGATAGATAGATAGATAGATAGATAGATAGATAGATAGATAGATAGATAGATAGATAGATAGATAGATAGATAGATAGATAGATAGATAGATAGATAGATAGATAGATAGATAGATAGATAGATAGATAGATAGATAGATAGATAGATAGATAGATAGATAGATAGATAGATAGATAGATAGATAGATAGATAGATAGATAGATAGATAGATAGATAGATAGATAGATAGATAGATAGATAGATAGATAGATAGATAGATAGATAGATAGATAGATAGATAGATAGATAGATAGATAGATAGATAGATAGATAGATAGATAGATAGATAGATACGGTAAAGTGCGTTGTTCGGAGGAGACCCGATTCTGCAGCAAATGCGTAATCCGCTCGCAGCACAGTGTCGGCCTCCGTCGAAAAATTGATCCACTCTTCGAAGCTGGCAGAAGTACTCGTTGCTTTCAGTGGAAGGCTGCGCACTTCGGGCTCCCCTACAGCGGGTGCCTGATTTTTTTTCTCTTCTCTTTTTTTTTATTGGCTGCCGCTTTTCACACTCTTCAACACGAGCGTATAAGCGATGGCTCTACCATCGTGTTATAGTCTGCGGCCACTTTCTTCCCTTATGCGCACGCCAGATGGCAAGCACGTCCTGCTTAGCTGCAGTGCTGGTCCGCTGCTTGCGCACGAGTACATCACATGCCCGCGGCAAGCCCCAGTTCATGCAAGTCTGATCATGCGAGCGCATTGGACAATGGCTGCCGCTTGCTCTCTGCTCGGCTACGCGTCTTCAGTTGCCTTTGCTTCCCACAGAGACGGGAGCGGGTGGTTATATTTAGCGCGTCGCGGACCGCTTGAGTGCGTGCGACGATCTCCGCTCGTCTACATTCGTTTTGATTCCGCGGTGTTGTTGTTCTCCTTTCGTCGTTTTCTGTTTATCTCGTTTCCTTACTTTCTTTTACTCCTTTTTAGACGACTCTCTGCCCCTTAATTCTACCCTCGGTGGTGGCTGTCAGAGCGCGTCACAGCCAGCTTGTTGCCAGCAGCGAGCAAAAAACAGACTCGCTTCGCAATCGGTCTGGTCAGTTACGTGCAGCACACAGAGCCCGCGGTAACGGAGTGCAGAGGTGTGGTCGTTGTTAATGCCACGCTTGAACGTAGAGTTCGACATGTTGACATCCCCAATGTTCCCGCGAGTCCAAGAGATTGACGCGGAGAGCGGAGGAAATTACGTCCTGAAAATAAAAGTTACCAAGACCGTTGCGCTCACTGGTTTTATTTCACGCGACCTAACTAGCGTAATTAACTCCGCCATAACCAAACAATGCTGAACATGATAAAAACTTGAATAACTCTGTCATGTTATTTTCTGGACATATGGAATACATGGTAGTATATAAACAGGAAATAAAGCTGACAAAATTTAATTGGTACACTATTTATGTATTGAGTAGTTGATTTACTGGATTATCCGCAACTTGAAAACTCGCTGCCAGCGCATCAAGAACACAACTAGAGCAAGTTTTAGCTGGGGGGCTTCTATCTTATCATAACAGGGAAATCGTTTTTTCTCAGCGACTACCCCACCGATGTTAATGGGAATCGTTGCATTTATAAATAAATTTAAGATTTTGTGACAGCAAAACAGAAATGTTAGTTAGGCCACAAACTTTCAAAGATATATTCTTAAAAATGGCAAAATGACTCGTCAGTGAGAAACGATATTACAATTCTGCAAACTGCACCTAATAATACATCAAACGCAGACAAATGTAATGCATTAGACAACGCTCTGAAAATACTGTGTGTAGGACTTGTCCAATACCACCGTGAATGTAACAGTTCCACGATATTTCTTTTTGACGAAGACTTATAAATTTGTAAACTTCATGGAGTTGGCCCCGAGCTAAAGCTTCCACTTAGGTTTACAGCTCGTCAATCAGAATTTTAAGGCATCAAATTCAGCGTACCAGAGAAAATGACACTTGGGGCTTTGTGACGGGAAGGAGACAGACACAGGGAAAAGAATGGGTAGGCAAGCTAAGAAAAAAAAACAATTTGACAGAGACAATTACGACAGCTTACGTGGGGGATGCGAAAGCATTATACCATTTTCAGACCTGCGAACATCATGAACGCGCTCATGAACTCTTGCACTAGGCACATTTTTAGTCAGACAGGACCGTGGAGCCACCCTGGCCTGTGGAAAGCATGCTCGTCCCCACCCCGAAGGCCCGGGTTCCATTCGCAACCAGGCCAAAATGCACCAAATGTTCTTTTCAAAGCCAATAATTTACTTTGTTTACTGGAACCGGCCTGATAAATTTGACGTCAATCAAAGCATTTTCGACGTGTTTTAACGCTTTGCGCCGTCGGCCATTTTTGGTACCATCTTTCGATCACGCCAAAGCCGCTGGATTCTCGCGTAATGGGGCACATAATCCTCTCCCGTTAGCAAAAAAAAAAAAAGAACTACAGATTTAAATGATGAAGTGACCAAACCCCTACGTGCGTCACATTGTGAAGAATTAAATTTACATCCTGGGCTGTTACGTGGGAAAAACTACGATATAATCTACTCGTCACAGTGGCTAAGCGGCGATGGTGTTGCGTTGCCAAGCACGAGGTCGCGGGGTCTAATCCGGGCCGCGACGGCCGCATTTCGATGGGGGCCAAATGCAAAAGCGCCCGTGTCCCGTCCATTGGGGGCCACGTTGACGATCCCCTGCGGGTAAAAGTTAATCTGGAATCTGCCTACTACGGTGTGCCTCGTAATAGAATTGTTGTTTTGGCACGTAAAACCACAGAATTCCATTCATTTCACGATGTGATTACGAGGCACGCCGCAGTGGGGGACTCTTGACATACTCTGAACCACCTGGGGTTCTTCAGCGGGCAGCAAATGCACGGTACACGGGCGTTCTTGCAGTTCGCCCCCATCGAAGCACGGCGGCCGCGGCAGCGTTTGATGCCGCGTCTTCTGGCTTAGCCGCCATAGCTGCTATGCCATCACGGCGGGTGCGGCACGTTTTTGGGATGTCAATTATGGCGTACTCGGCTAAGGACGGCTGTTACCTCCGATATGTCGCTGCACACATTTGCGTCTTTTCTTGCTTACGTTTCTTTTTAACTTTTTTTGTGATTTACCTATGACGACTAAGTGGCTTCTGATAAGATACCACGAACCCTGTAAACGCTTACTAACTTGCTATCGCAAGTAAAATTTATGGGTGATCACACATCTAGGAGGCACAAATGACACAATGGGGGCTTCTGGCACAAAAAGGCTTCGTGAATTCGGGCAACCA
This sequence comes from Dermacentor andersoni, assembly GCF_023375885.2. Taxonomy (NCBI): domain Eukaryota; kingdom Metazoa; phylum Arthropoda; class Arachnida; order Ixodida; family Ixodidae; genus Dermacentor; species Dermacentor andersoni. The sequence continues at coordinate 70,350,411 of NC_092822.1, read as the reverse complement.
TTAATTATACTTCGCTGTCACTAGCAAAAAGAAAAAAGAACATTGCACGTCACTGTGAGTTCTCAGTGAATGGTCAAATATTTTCTCGCCTGAAAGGATCATGCTGCCTCTAAGCACGGCCTCGTTTGGACATCTATTCGTGCCCGTGTCAGGTACTGCCCACGAGGTATCACGAAAAAAGTAAAAGCTTCGCGTCTGGTTAAGAGATCAGCGCAGAATAGCACCGCGGAAAAAGAAGACGCTCGGCATCAGGTCAAAGGTGGGATGGTAGCACCCCTCATTTCGCATCGACAAGCAGAGGCCGGATAAGCAGAAGCCCGAAAATCAGAAACCCTGTAGATGATGCGGGCTGTTTTAAAACTGGACCGCCTCCCATGGCGCGTTCTAGAGATTACGTGGGAGTTTCTGAGCCCTCTGAGAAGTCGGAAAGCTCGTAGCTGCTGTTCGGAATAAATGAGCTAAAGGAAAACTAAAGGAAAATATGAGATTGAGCTATATTGAAAGATAAGCGTTCAGTCATAACAAATTCGCATTCGATCGTATAGCGCGAGCCTCTAAGTGAGAAAATGACGGAAATGAAAACTCGAAGTGGCGCCACCTACTGTAAACTACGGTACCCCTCCTGTGACGTCCGTGCTGTCAGATTCACAGAGAGCGCCACAGTCGAAAACTACCGGGACATTACTTCAACTCGTCCGTTTTGGCGCACGGATTATTCAAATTGAGGATCAGCAACAGAATTCCGGCAGCAATATTTCAGTTTATATAGTGGCGCATTGTCCCATAGAAAACGATTATAGACTTCTAGACGAATAAATTATCGATCTAGCTCGACTTAGTATTTTCCATTAGTATCTCTTTAAAAAGAGTATGGATACATTTCTTTAAGCTATAGAAACTCTTCCACATGCATACTTATCGCATGTAAAAGGATGACACTTGGCAAATGCGAAGGCTGGGAAACATTTATAAATAGCCCTATGTTTGTACTAAAGTTTGTATCATATTCCACAATACATTATAGTAAAGTCACGACGCAGCGCAAGAAATTTGCCCATCTTGCATAGCTATAGGGCTCGCGATGGTGTTTCAAATAGCACTCCTCATAGCACGCCTAATAGCAGTCAGGATGCTGTTTCTGCGGCGAAGCAGCATTTGCTTCGTGTGATGTGTCGCGCTTACATGTCTCCCCCACGTATGTCTAAGGAGCCAAGGCTAAACCTCGCTTTTGCTTTCTGTCAAATCTTCTTGCAGTCGTCCCACCTGACACTGTCACATGCTACTTTGACGCAGCGTACTACAAACTCATGGCGTCACTGTTTGTGTCCCAATGCCCACTCTCCTTGACATTCCCATCGTTCCACTTTTGGTCCTTCATCCCTTCCTACCTCACATCTATTCCTTGCATTGGCCGCAATCGTTCACGTGACGGAAGAAATAACCCGTCTCCCTCTCTCGCCTCAGTATCGCATTGGCTCGGAATACATGGCGGCAACCCGGGCTCGTCGCGACTACAGATTCCCCTATAATCTTTTTGACGACCTTCCTGACGCTCTCTCCCTCCTCTCCCCCTGCTCTGGACACTGTGGTGCGGTTGCTAGGTGACGCGGGGATTACCGGCAATCAGCTCGCTCATGCGCTGGCCGCGAGATTAATTGCCGGGCGCCGGCAATCCCCTGGCCTTACCCGCTCATAATGGACGAGGCGCGCTTTTATAACGAAACTCAAAAGCAGCACTACAAACACATCCGGCCTTCGTTACAGACGCTACCGTCACCACGCCCTTCCCTCTAGACTCCCCAAGTACGCACCCTCAGGGCCATCCAGCTCAAACCTTTGATCACGTCAACACGCCAATACCTTTGTCGTTATCGCTACGGCCCCTCGTGTCCCAATTGCCCTTCTGCGTACGCAAATATAGAACACGTCCTTTTGTCGCTTCCCGCGGCCCCACAATCATCTCACTATACCAACCCCCGCCCCCTCTTCCCACTGGCGGATGTGGTTGGTTTCGGTGGCTTTTGCCGACCAGCTATCTATGGTTAGGGTGACTACCATTGTCCACCCTAAGCACAGTCCGCGTGGCGGAGGAATATCTATAGATTTTAGCCTGACGTGGAATAAAGTTTTTTTCTCTTTCTTTCTCGGCTTTCGGTGAGCCGCTGCCTCGGTAAGTACAAATCCAGACAAGCAGTGAGTGCGAGTAATTTTCAATCGAACGATGCACTGTCATGGAGCTGCCGCAAATACAGAAAATTAGGTGAGAAGTTAGATGTGGATGCAGAAATGCAATGCGAGTATACCAGGTACTATCTAGTTTTCAATGTAGCTGATGAAAAACTTCAAAAATTTCTACATAATGAGCTTCAACGATAAAGAGCCCTGCGCAGGATAACAAGAACACCCGTGGTACGTTAGTGCGTCCTCATTGCAAGCACTGATTTCATAGCGGGAATCAGTGGACGCGAAGCTTCGCGACACGCTTACATCGCGCTCTGTATACCGAGACTGTTGGCCTTGCGGGGCAGTCAGAACGAAGTTAAACCTCCTTGGTTGCAACAGCAAGCATAGATGGATCGGTCGCACTTTCAATCGAGTATTCGCAAAATTTTACAAGGGTCGCGTTGAACTATGCGAACAACACTGCGCAAGTGCTTCCTCTCCAAATTCCTACACATGGACCTAAAGTGCGGGCTCTCACCATGTCTCATTGCAAATTTTTGGTTATACACTATAATCTGCAAAGCGACGCCTGAGCAGCGATTTACTGAAAGTATTTTTCAAATTGGTTCACCATTGGAGAAGATAGGAGAAAATAAATGTCCCGTTATCTTGCCGCTAGGAGGCGAGCATCGCTGCCAACAATTAGACTTTCTCCCTCTGTCTCCAGTGACGTCGCCAAGGGGTGTTCCTTCCATCCTCTCCCGTACTGTAAGGGTGACCGAAAGGGCATGTTGCTAATGTTGCCTCTTTGGTTATCAGTGCGGCTATCTACATGGGAAATAGGAGAAGCGCTCTTTTCTGCAACTTCTTTTGCTTCCAATGTATATCGTCGCACGCTAACAAAAGATCCTTCCATGCCGGAGGCGAGGTACGCAGTCTGGCAATGCCTGCTTTCTTATGGTGTTGCGCCTTCCGCATAGGATGATTATACCTGGTGACTGACGACACACACACTGCGAAGACACATGTGTGCGTGTGACCCTGGCTCTCTGGTTGGGAGCGTGCTGCCTCGAGAGTTGAAATTTCAGCTGCTCTCGCGGGGCTTTCTCAGTAGGATATACTCGGATGTCGACCTTGGTTGTAGTGAAATATTTTGCTCTACGGCTCACATGCTCAGCCGATGTCCCGCGTTACCTAACGACCTTCTCTCCAGCGAAGTCGAATGGGAGGAGGCCACCAGAAGCACGGTACTCCGAAAGCCAAGCCCAGGCTATCCAGAGGGCCCAGGAAATGGCGGAGCGTCAAAGCGTTCTGTCCTCTAAGTGGGCGCGGCCAGCGCTTACAACGGCCTCATGTCAGTGGCTCCAGTCAGTAGCTCTTCAGGATCAAATAAAGTTCGTTGTTTGTCTGTCTGTCTCGCGGTGCGCAGCGCCGTAATACTTTGTAGACACGATTATCAGCAGGTCATGTATACGCTACGCTTGTTTGTTAAAAATGACCAAACCTGGTGAAGGGCCTTGTAAGAACTGATCTTGGTTTGTCAGTCCACAACCCAGCTGTGTAACAAGCCCCGAGTTGCGTCTACCTACCGGGACACAGACGCCAAATGCGGAGAGTGAAGCAAGGGGCTATGTCGACACGCTATGCCTGAGAGATTGTAATACGAAAGCATTTTCTGGATACGCCCTCTCAGAGGTTGCTGAAAAATCGCAAGAGGTAATTATAGCGCTAGTGTCTACGACAGTCGCAAGTATTACAGTTCGGCCAGCATTACAATGAGGGGTATAGATTATACAGGTATCTGCTTAAACCTCGTCCTTCTGGCTACAAGCTACTTTGCCGTATTGCAAAGTGATCCTCTCCAACGAAATTACGTGTTATAGATGCAATGCTAGGTCCTGCGAAAATTCACTACACAATGACAGTTGCCTCTAAATAACGGTAACAGATTTCATGCGCTATGCTTTTGCTAGCCGCATGCGCCGGAAGTTATTGCGGGCCGGAAACACGTCATTGCCACCCTGCATTGAACACCACCTATTCCCAGTAACTATGCATGTGCGTGGAGCCTTATTGCCTTCAGCGTGTAGATAAACAGGATTGTTTCAAATTTTCGACCAGTAAAGGCAGCTGAAGCGAAGTAACTAAAACCACAAGATTGTCTGAAGCCACAAGCTCGAAGGTCAGGCAAATACATAACTAATCATCATTCCTCTGCTACCCGAATATTTGCAGTGCCATAAGTTGCAATTTAGTAGGAAACTCTACCGGCCCACCACTACCATGATTGCGGCGCCTCTAGGATGGCCCCTTACACTTTACAATAGAAGCCTTGAGAGGACGCAAGACCCATCAAGTGACTACCATTAATCGCACAGTTTCTAGGGTTCAGTCAGACATGAATACATTAATCTTCGTGATCGATGCAGCTTATTAGGGGAAGCAGTTGACGACAACGACTACACGCCAAGACTTGGGAAAGTGTAAGAATATTTTTCTTGGAAAAAGAAGATGAGTGGCCGAAGGGCTTACCAACAGCAGTGAACGAGTTCTTCCCCAATTCTTTCTATGCGAGTCTCCGAAGCCATCGCCATTCGAAAGTTTCATGATTCCAACTGACAAATACCTGTCATTCATCGTTATCTCAATTTGTCTCCACAAATGGGATCTGACTCAAACGTGAAAGGCAGTGACGATAAATTCAAAGGTTCAAAGGTGAAATTACGGCTCAGCGTCTTTCGCTTATGTCTATCTGATGTAAAGTTACAGATCGCTTATTATTACCTCAGTTTTTCTCCAGAAATACACCAAGAGACATCCATTGATAGGTAAATTTATTTAATTTTATCGCCAGGAATTTTACCTAATGCATGCAGCTCTGTCTACCTCATTTAGCCATGAAATATTTTATACTACCAATAATAATGTGTTATTATCGCTAAAGCTCTGTGTTAAAGCTGCATAATTTTATGCTCGTGTGCTGGAGACAACATTGAAAACAAATCAGTGTGGATAAAAGATCCTTTGTGAATTTTATCGTGCAGTTCTAGTAAAGTATGTAGTGAGTCAGTCATGCCGCGTTTGTTGATAAAAAGAATTGAATCCTGACCTCATAGCTCATGTGCAAATTACTTATTTGGGTGCAATCATTACCAGACAGAAATAACTTAAAGTTCCGCCATGGCTGACAGTCCTTTACATTGTTGACACGTAGAATATTTCACCAAACATGGCACTGCCGACATTAAAGTGGATGTGTGTAGCTATTCGCTGCACTCAGAAATAAAATGGAGACAATTAAGGTAAGTTGAGTGTTCAATTTGCTCAAAGCTTAATTTAGTTGGTACTGAGTTGGTACTTACTGCAAAGCACGGAGTTCGTGAGACGAAGTGCGGACGCGAGGCGCACACGGCATGCACCTCGATTTTGACGCTCTCTTTCCAGAAAGCTTGTGAAAAGAACTTCTTGCTCTTAAAGTTAACGGTTGCGCATGCGATCCTGGCATAATGTATGGTATCGGGATGTTGAAATAATGTCCTTATTGTGTTCGTGCATCATTGTTTGTTCACAAGGAGGGAAAACTCTGAGGGAGACGTCCTCTTGCATCGACGAACGCGATTTCAGTCCCCGTCTGGCTTGCACACTGCACGGAACTAGAAGCACATAGTGTGCAGGGGGCACATGCCAGAAAGAAGCGAGAGGGCCCAGACTAGAAGCTGGGCAAATGTTCAAATAGCAAGGTAAAGACGGCCGTCTCTGTCGAAGTCCAGGCGGTGACGGAAGCGAGGTCGGGGCCAACGATGACACTCAGTCTGCCTAATGGCTTGTTTGCTGTCTTTTCTTCGGCCTGTCGTTGTTTTTCTTGCGGGTGGGCAGGCCTAGAAGAGATTTCGGTACTGAAACCTTCGAGCATTGGAACGGTTTCTAGGCTTACTTTGATAATCTGCATAATTATGCGAACACTGAGTCTTAATTGGCCTTGATTTGTATTTATTTATTTATTTATTTGTTTATTCATTTATTTATTTATTTTTATTCAAACATGTCTTCTGGCATTCCGCGTCCTCTCACCAGGTGGTAGAAACAGGACAAACAAAAATGGCTCTGCCTGTTTGCGTTCACCAGCAAGCAATAAGAAACGGTGACACAAACGGTGTGAGCCATACGCGAAACTGATTGAATGTTGTATATGTTACTGATGCATGGGGCCTGGTGTGGCCAAAGACCGCTAATCTATCACACAACCTGGAAATGCTTCTGCATGGCGATGCTCCCCACCCCCCTCCCACTTCACGTCCCCCCCCCTCCCCCCGGAGACAACAGCGCACTCGAAGAGTGAGAGGTCAAACTATCCAGCTCAGGCCCACCCCCCGCAGAATTCGCAAAGTCTCAGAGGAGAAAAAATGTCTATAGAGAAACAAAACCAAGCAAAAGAAAACTCGCTCGTGGTTGTGACGCATCCGCCCATCTGTACGCGTAATCTAGTCACGTCACTGGCCGGAATCGGCGCTTATTGTTTCACCACCGCAGCCAAGTTTCTCAGCTAGGACGGGCATGCGCGGGGGCCCACGCCGTAGCAGCGCGGGATTGACGGCCATGGGTGGCTACTCGACGTGTACACCCGTAGCACGTGCGCGACGCGGAAGCGCGTCAACACGCACGGCGTGGGCCTACCTGGGAAGGACAAGCCGGCTGTTGCTGTTGCTTTTTTCCAGTGGCGGTGAAAGTGCGCACCCGAAAACGCTCGCTCCGAGGCGCCTTGACCGAGCCACTGCCAAGGTCATCTCGCGTGGGCGCTCGCATGGGAGCGTCCGCTCGCGCCGACGCGTCCTTTCGGAACGGCCCACGTGGTCATTTGTTACTTCACGCGCCGCCTGGCATTGTCACACAGCAGGACTCGGTAATTACAGGTGAGGACACTAAAAGAGAGCAGGAAGTTGAGCCGCATTAGTAAATTACTCTTCTGAAAAAAAAAAATGGAAACACTCCACTGCGTCTACAAGAAAACGCCTGGTGATACAGAAACGAGAGTCAGATGGCGAAACCGCCCTGCCCAATTACACTCAAATTCGCCGCTACGTCGTGAATTTTGAAAGCACCTGCGTGTGCGTACGTATTTGGCTATGGGTAAAAAAAAAAGGGGGGGGGGGCTACCCGTGAGTTCTAAAGGAAGTGAAAAATCCAACTCGGGAAGTTCGAGAGCATTTTCGGCGCGAAAGATGGTCAATATACCAAAGAAAGAACTCATGTAAATTGGTGCCGTCCCCTAACGTACCACTACCGATATTTGTACGAAAATTAAAAAAATAATAAGAAGTGTCTGGGGATAGGGAACAAAACTTGGCATTCATTTTCTCTGGGATAATTACCATTTTCCGTGAAAAAAACACCAAACAAGTGAAAAATACTTCACCAGTACTAACTAGTTTAGCATTACAACGGTGACAGCAGCAATTTGTGGCCAAATAGAAGCGCAATTATCTGCGCTTCTGAGCTGTAGGCCGCGACTTCGATTGAGGCAGCGGCAGCCGCATCAAGATGGGGGCGAAACGCTAAAATGCTCGTGTACTTAAGTTATAAATAATTAAATTCCGTACAGCGTTAGCACAAGAAGCATACTGTTAGGATAAGAAAAACCATGCAGCTGGTGCAGTACTTTTCTGTTGCCCGTTTCCAGGCGATGCCAGGCCGACCATACAAACTGGCGATGTGCCGTGTACTTGTTGCACCTGAAAATCAATGAACAAGAATAGGTGGAATTGAGCGATAACACTAACCTTCAGTGGCTGATCCCTCCTGTGGAGCACTGTCGGCGTCAAAATTATATGGAAAGCGGGATCTAGAAAAGGCTGGGCATTTTCGCTACCCTTGCGAGCGTACCTGTATTTCAATTTGAGGCCTCTATTACGTAGTTTACGCGAACACATACGGTCACGAACGGACGGAAAATTAAATGTTTTCTTGGACCCCGAGATCCGAAAACTTTTGGCGCCGGCTCTATGTCTGTGCGCAGTTATGCGTCTGTTGCAACCGATGCGCTCGAACACCAAGCAAGAGAGATTGCGCGGACGGCGTGGCACTCATCATGTGCAGCGACGTGTAATGACGGGAAGCGCTTGACGCCAACGCGAACCATTCCGAACCAAAACAACTCTACTGGTGCCAATGTCTTATTGCGAGCCCTTTGAGTCCCAACCACGGACGAAAAGATTAATAGTCTGATGGAGCCATCTAAGTACATACATGGGGATTTTCGGGTCCTGTGCAACCACCGGGTGGTTTTACATCAGGTCACAGTAGGCGACTGCCGGAGCACGGAGGTTCAGCGACGCTTCCACAAGAGTGGCGTACGTCGCAATGGACCCCTCTTTCCCCCTCAGAGCACATACGCACTCTGCTTCTGTGCAGCACATATACGTCTCGTTGGCTGCAGGGACCAGATTTTGGTACCTGCAAGAATCGTAGTAGCAGGCATAAGAAACGCACTGCGATGCGCCGATAATCCTGATAATTGTAGTTGCTTCCTTTACAAACAAATGTGTGCCCGCAAACTTTCACTAACTCGAAAAAGCAATTAGCCATCGCTCATTTTAGTGACATTCTTATTAACATCATTAGCATTCTTTGCCTGCATTGGGCAATTTGAGCGGCCTACCTATCTTTCTATCAATCGATCTATCTAGCCTCTTGCGCGGACCCAACGGTCGAAGTTGTCTAATAGCTTGCACTAGTGGTGTGTGCTTGTGGTCGTCATGCTATCGGGATCGTTGCATCGTCGGGACACCATCCTCGGCATCTAGCTTTCGTGATGCCCGTGCCCGTCACACATTTTGTGATGTCCTAGTGTTCCAGATTGTCTTATAGCTGCTTTCTTCTGTCGGTAGAACTTCGCAAATGCTAGTACTATTTGACTCTCGCCAGTACATGTCACTTTCCTGTGCCTTTGTGTTGCTTGCCTGGCGAAAAGGAAAAGCTGGCGCCAATAATGGTAGCAACCTCTCTTTTCATATCGTAATTACAAAAAAACTTGTGACACTACATATGTGCTTGAGGTGGCAGTGTCGATGTGGTGATTGCATTCTCGTTGTTCCAGCTTCATCATCCAACTCTAGTCATGCCACCGCCGTCACGCCATCGTGATCAAGCTATCGTTGTGCATTCCTTGTCATACTGTCTTCGAGTTGACGTCCCGCTCATTCCATGGTCGTCACTCCAGCTTCATGATTCGATTGTTATCCTTGCTTCGTCGTCATATCGTCGTGATCAGAGTCATCTCCATGCCTTCGTAGTCATCCTATTCTTCCCATACCGTAGTTGTGCCATCGTCGTCACTGTGACATCGTCATGAATTGGTCGATGGGCATTCGCTGTCACACAGTTGCGTGACACTTTTCTGGTTTTTCCATCATCATTCTAACTTCTTCGCAGTATTCTCGTCATGCTGTCGTAGTCACACCGTCGACGTCATATTACTGTCGCCACGCTGTCATCTTCCGTATGCCATCTTATAAACACCATCATTTCACGAACGTCATCTCACTGTCGCCATACTTTCATTGTCTTACCACCTGCGTCGTCCCACCGACAGCCATGTTGTCATCGCACTCATGCCACAGTCATTCAATCGTGATTATGCCGCCACGGTCATGTGGTCGTCGTCGTCGGTGCGTTGTCGTCGGACCGTCGCTGTCACGCATTCGTTGCCATAACGTCGCTGTCTAAGAACGGCGGTGTTACGTCTCAGAACGGAGATGAGCATTCCTTGGATGCTTCTCACGAGGCAGCCCTACCATTAGCACCCGCCCTGAAGGCGACGGGGCCTGACATAGAATGTGACGTGCAAGCAAAGGAGCTCACTTAGAGGCGACAAGAATCGCCACCCTCTATGGAAGCGCTAACTATCACGAAGCCTACTCTACCTGACCCTTACAGGTTGACCATCACGGCGAGCCCACTAATTGGTAAAAGGGGCCAATGTTCACGACTTCCGGGAGAACGGCGTCGACATATGGCTCCCAGATTGCCACGTCATTGCCTGGTATTGTTACGTTCGACCGGCGGGGGCTGGCGATCTTCGGGGAAGCGACTGACGTAAAGGCGCCACCATGTCTGCTGCGACGACTCGCTTTTACAGGATGGCAATACGTCAGTCCCCAGCCCATCGTCGTCACCATGGCTGCGGCGGCGACTCGTTTTGTAAAGAGGACAATGCGCTGAGTCAACAGGACATCGGCGCCACCATGGCTGCGGCGGCGGAGCATGTATTTTTAGTGTGTACGCCGTCTGTTTGGAGCAGGGGAGCTCCTGGAAGATATCTTGAGGTGCCGTCTCACGCAGCTTAGAAGTCGTCAGTCAATGGACAGACACGGCGGCCATTGTTTGCGGAGTCGACTCTGGCATAAAGAGACGCCTGCTCGTGGCAGCACCGTGTCTGCGAGAAACCACTCACCTCGGTGTGGTTAGCGAAACCTGTGCGGAAGAGAGTGTGTAAGCCCTCCCCCTCCCCCTGCGATGACTTTGGACGCTCCGAATTGGTCGACGGTGAACTGTCGTTTTTCGTCACCTAGGGATCTAGGGAGGACGAACTGTACTTAAGGAGCCGTTGGCGGCTCCTCAGGGTGCATTCCTCTTTCAGTCATATTAAACTGATGAACTGTAACTTTTTCATGTAGATATTGTAAATAAAATATAATACAATATGTTTTATTAACTCTCTCAAGGTTACATCAGCAACAAAGGAGAGAGGGCGCAAAGCAAAAAGCAGCGTTGTTGCAGCTTTAGAGCCACCCTGCGCCCTCTGCCGGAGTGTATAGCCCAGCAGCCGAGTCAAATAAACAGCCAAATAAATCCCATATTCCTCGTTCTCGATGAGAACAAGTCTCTCCCTTCAACAACGTCCTCAGCGTGGATAAATTGGACGTCGGCATGGACCAGCTACCATCTATTTCATGCCCAACTCCAACCATCACAGTATGCGGGGCCGATCTCGCAACATAGAGGGGGGGGGGGGGGAGAGGGAGTCCGGCGGAACAGTGCGACGTCATAGGTGGAATTTTGCGAATGATCCGACTATTGTGATTAGCCGAGACAAGGTCATCAGATTCCCCAATCTATAGTGAACTAGTGGAATGAACTGCTTTAAAAGCGGACACGTTTGGTGCAGTAGTGTGCGCTTACGTCTGTTGACATGTGTCCTGACGTCTCCTGATCTGTACTAATGCCAGCTAGATTTTACAAGGCATCCGCATGACCTCCTCGCCCAGCAACTACGTCACTGCTAAGAGATCCGGCCATGCTACCGCCGCAGCGGATTGACATGGCGCCATCTAAGGGCGGGCTGACTAGCCAGCAGAACTTAGTAGCAGTTCATAGGCAGTATTACCGGCTACTGCGGCATCATTCACTTGGCTCGTACATGGTTATTCTCTCGTGGCTTCGGCTAGCATGCATCAAAGTCGTGTTTTTATTTTCGCCACGCTTATATTACCCATGTTATACTTTTTAAAATATTACCAAGTAAACATTGTACTAAGTCTTGCATTTGCTGCTTATTAGCGCAGCAACAATGTTTCATATTGAAATTTATTTGCGCTTGAATGCTCACGTTGGACTATATCCTAGGCTTGTTGTGAACATTGAGACAAGCAGTAAGAGCATGGTACGCACATGGCTGACGGAGCTGACGTGACTGTGTGCACATTTTCGCCGATGAGCCGGAGATCTGTGCAAGCTATTTTTTCCGCAAAGGCTTCGTTTACATGACGGAACGTGTGTATCCTCAGTTCAGAAATGCGTGGCAGTTGCTGCGCCCCAAGCTCCAGATTGAACTACGATGGTGGTCCGAGCAGCACGATTGTCCGCGTCTATAAGTTTCCTGCGGAGGAGACACAAAGGGCAGCGTGGACAAAGGCCATATCTCGTGAAAATTTCGTGCCGATGAAGCACACAGTGGTAAGCATCGCTTTTTCCTCTGCTTTTCAGAATGCTTGTGCTAAACGTACGTGCTTCATGCCGCGTTTTTTTCTCCAACTAACTTGCGAGAGAAGAACGTTTTTTTTTTATCATTACGTCGTTTGCCGAGTTCTGATTCTCAGTTATTTCGCTTGCCGAGTTTTGTGAGCCTGTCCCATAAGCAAAACTGACCTCGTTTCACTTTCTATTTAGGTGTGTGAAAAGACACTCTGAGACGAGTGACTTCGTCAGGGTTGCAACGCACACGGACTTGAAGGCTGGAAAAGTTACTGAAGTGCCACCTGCAGCGCATTTGCCTCAAGCCAACTGCTGTCCCCATTCTTTTTCCCGGCTACCTGAAATATGTCTCAGCCAACCCCAACGCGGGAAGCCCCTGCAGGAAAGAAAGCCCGGCTCGAGGCAGCATCCTTACAAAAAGCGATAGAGCTTTCTCTTGGTGCGAAAGAAGCCGAAGATCGCAGGAACAAAATTTGCAGTTTTGAGGAACTTTGTTGTGCCCTTCCGACGCCAAAGACTTCAAACTTCTGGACTGCGATCACTAGACAGTCAAGGGTTTTGTTTCTTGACTTCTCCCTCGACTGGGCTCTCGCACTGCACCCGTTACTGGGGTGTTAGAAGACGTGTCTGTTCAGGTGTTCCTCAGAGGGTACCGTCTTCACAAACTTGGAGATGTCTGCGTGCCGTCAGAATTAAAGGATTTAAGAGAGCTCGACCGAGTGCTGCAATCTGTGGAAAAGCTGCAAAGTTGTTGTCCTGATAACAGTTGAAAAGAAAAG